>NC_132849.1:23195552-25695552 GCF_048164855.1 Canis lupus baileyi | reverse complement strand
AAGTTGTCAACAGCCTAACAAGACCTGGCTTAAGCCGGTCATCTCCTGGGAGCGGTTACCAATCCTTACAGACATGCTCTGTGGCTAGATGTGAAACCAGAGTGTGATAAAAAAAAAAAAAAAAAAGGAAAACAACTTAAAAAAAAAAAAAGGAAAACGACTTTAAATTCCCCAAGGAGCACATTCCTTCATTGTGAAGTATTCCCTACCCATCTCCCCCATTCCCTCAGAAAAGAAAGGAAACAAAAAAGGCTTGGCTGCTTCTTCTGTGCAGGCTCCTTAAAAAAAAAACTATTTTTACAGCTCTCTGAAAAAGTCCCCGCTGCTGGCGGCAGCCGGAGAACATGAGGGGGCAGAGCGGAGCTGACGCAATGCACATTTATTAGCAGTGAGGAAAATTAATAAGGCACCAGCTCAGCCATGGCCCAGCTCAAGGGCAGCTCCACAGACCTGGGAAGCCCCAGGGACAGCTGTCGATCTGGTGGTCTCCAGGCTGAGCGCTCAGACACCTAATCAGTTGCAATCCTAGATCAGCACAGCTGGAGGGAGGCTTGGAGATCATCTACTGCCCAGAGGATAAATGCTTTTTATCATGCATGCCAAATCTAATTGATTGGTAGGGGCTGCCCAAAGTCCTGTGTTGAAAAGGATTCTGAAGCTGCATCTGGATCCCATGGGAATGAGTGGCTGTAATTGATTAGCAATGTCTGCCATGGATGAAAGGAAGGGTCATAGCTTTCACGCCATGTGTTTGCCACTCTGAACTACTCCAACCTTCCCATTTTATTGTCGGAGAGACTGAGTCCCAGAGCTTATTGTCCATAAGGTTTTTTTCTCCAGGCTTCTCAGAGGGTGTGGCTGTTGTTGGTAACTAGCAGGTAGCCTAAATGTGTCTGAGGACCAAAGATATTGGATCTAAAGACTGTCTCTGAAAAGCCAGAACAATTACTGGGTTTGGTGAATTCAATCAGTTACCTGTTTTCTGGAAACGATTGGTAAGATCAGTTGTCTTGTGGAACTGACAAGTCAGTTCAACCAATGGAGGTCATCTGGCAGGCGCAAGTGATCCCAAGCCAGTGGTTACCTAATACTAGTGGTTAGTTAGGTCAGAAAGAACCAATGGGGGAGACTAACCAACTATTTGGCCTCAGGACCATAACGTCCTCAGATGGCCAGTGGAGTCACCCTAATGAGATAGATTGCCGTCTAACCATCCTAGCATGACTCCACCTCCCTCACCCCACTTTCTCCTGTCTGCTGAGCCTGGCTTATTTCCTTCTTCTCTCCTGGGCTTATTATGGACTCTGCTTCCTCTGCCAGGGACTGTCTCTACAGTGGGTTGGCTCCTTGGACAAGCTCCTCTCACCTCCCACCCCACACACCTGCATATCAGTTCTGCATCCTTAGATTCTCTCCTTCCATCTGTGGCAGCTCAGAGAGCTCAGAGGCCATCCAGGTCACTCCTCACTGTAGAACTGAGAAAAATGGAGACCTGAACAGAGAAAGGACTTGTTAGACATCTTAGTCCCCTGACTCTGACTCTAGGGTCATGCTGCAGTCAGAGCAACAGCTCTGGAAAAATCCATCCTGTCTGGTTCACCTCACTTTCATGCACCACTCAGAGTAGCATACATAGCTTCTGAAGACCCCCAGAGTGGATGGTCCCAAAGTGAACACCTGACGTGGGAAAGAACTTGGCCTGTGAAGAGGGTATGTTGGGGACTAAGGGAGGGGATGTGTGTCATTGGTAAGGTGATTCAGGCTGCAGGAAAGGCCTGGCTTGGGATGGGACCTGGCAGGACTGTCAAGGGCCCCAGCCACCGCCTCCTGAGAATCGTGAAGCCAGGCAGGGTCCTCTCTGACTTCCAAGTACTTGTCATGCTGCCTCTTGGAAATCTACATCTTAGATCCCTACTTAGAATTGGACAGTTTTCTTTCTGGGGATAGATAATTAATTAATAAAAATAAAAATAAAACAAAATAGCAAAGATAGGCCATTACCTGGGGGAACTTGGCTAAATGGAAAATGACCCCCGGTGTGGTGGGGAGAAGTGGGACTTTAGAGTGGGACAGCCCTTAGTTGAATGCTGGCTTACCACTTACAAGCTGGGAGCTTGGCAAAGTTCCCTCATCTCTCTAGACCTCAGTTTCCTTGTTTGCAAAGTCAGATAGAAAGACCAGTGACCCGTGTAGGGCTGCTAGGAGGACTGAAGAGGATTGTCAACATAAAGGGCTTGGCACGTGGTAGCCACAAACAGTAACTTGAACACCTCTCCTTTCCTTTCAGAGCAATACTTCATGCTTCAGGGCTGGGACCCTATCAAACCTCCTTGGGGAAGCCTTCCCTGAACACCTTTGGTCATTCCTGCAGCCTGCTCTGGGGGACCTTCCAGGCTGGCCTGGCTGTGTTCTGTACTGGGAGCTTTGTTTCCCCAAAGAGCCCATGAGTCTCTGGGAGCGGGGTGATCTGTATCTCCCCTCGCTCCCAAGAGCCCCCAGCTCCAGGCTGGGAACACAATGGGTGCTAGATAAAGTGGCTGTGCAGATCCTGGCACCAGCCTCCCACCCCACCCACTTAATCTTCCCAGTTCCCTGATTTTCCAACCCCCTGTCTAGTTTCTTCCTAATGCTTCTGTCTCCACATCTCCAGGGCTCTGTTTGCATGAGGGAAAAAAGTCTACACACTCACACACACAGCCCAGAAAGCATCCAGTTGCTCCTGGGCGGGCTGCCAGCAATTGAGTGACCTGCAGCTTCCCCCCCAAATCACATTCCACTGGCACGGATCTTGCCCCGCCTGACGCCAGCCTCCGAACTCGCCCCCAGAGCAAACATTTCCAGTTGGCAGCTCAGCCTTGTTTTTCTGAGGCCCTGATTCAGGCTCCCTTGTAGAAAACAGAAAACAAAATACATGGCACCAAAAATGAATTAAAATAAAATTTGAAAGGAGGAGGGTGAGGTGGGGGGGGGCGGTTTGCTCTCAGGCACATGGAAAAATATGAGCTTCGGATGTGCAAAGAGTTTCTAAGAAGCAAAGGCACATGCTCACGAGCCCTCCCCTCCTGGCTTGGAGGCTGTGATCGATTCATTCAGGCCACTGCCTCCTGCTAAAAGACTCACTCTGTTCTCATTCACAGCTGCGAGGGAGGACAGGGTGAGGGTGGGGAGGCCACAGATCTGCGAGGGGAGGGTGGTCGGTGTTACAGGACTGGCGTTTGTTCTAAAGGGGAAATTAAAGGAAGGAAAATAAACAGGGCCAGCCAGATTTTCACGGCAGTGGGTGAGGTGTCAGTGTGAGGAGGGGGTGCGTGTGTGCATATGCTAGCGTGAGCATAGCCCGAGAGTACCACCGTGTTTGCCTTCTCAAATGAGAGCCGCTTGGTGCAAAGATGTCATACCCAGGCTTGGGTGGCAGGGGGACAGGCCAGCCAGGGAGGGCCAGGGCCGGTGCCCAGGCCTGCCCATGGGGTCAGGCGAAGGCCAGGTGTCTGAAGAGGATAGCTCAGCCGGGCCGTGAGCCAAAGGCCGAGTGTGTGGGACTGGGACTCGGAAGATCAAGCCTGGATCGGGTGCTCAGTCCTTGGGGAAGAGGTGGGCAGAGGGGCATTACCTGAGGGATGGGCTCAGGCCTGAAACACTGGTGCTCCTTTCAGCAGGGGAGGGCGGTGAAGCAGGAGGGAGGGATTGGGAGAGGTCCAAGGGATAGGAGGGGGCTTGTCAGGTGATAGAGTGGGAAAGAGGACAGCAGGAGGTGGTTAGCCACCTCCAGAGTGAGGACAGAGTAACCCTAAATCCGGTTAAGACACAGAGCTGATCAGCCAGGCTGTAAAGAACCTCTTGCCCAGGGACAAGGGTCCTGTGAGGGCATCAGGGGGGGAAACAGGAATCCCTCAGCTGAGATGCAAGGTCCCAGACTCAGGAGAGCCCAAGTGTTGTCAACTGTCAGGGGCTAGGAGTAGTGGGCCATCACATGAGAGGCTGGGCATGTCAGGACAGCTCAGGAACCCAAGGGAGAGGGGAAGAGTAAGCAACTCCGAGCTCACACTGGGACCCATGTGACTAGGTCCCCTCTCCATGGTGCCAGCTTCCCCACACAGGGAAGGGCCTGGCATCTTAAAGGGACCTGGCAGTGGTAAAGGGGTCCCAGGGAGAGGGGCCTGCGAAGGTTTGCAGAAGCTGGAAGCACACAGCTGAGACAGTCCAAGCACTGCTGGAGCAGAATGTCACACAGGAGCCCTGGCCCAGTGTCTCCCAGAAAATGGGGACAGAACTACCTGTGTCCAAATCATCTGGGATGTATAATAAAACATACACTTCTGCTGTTCTTTCCACCTGATGGAACAGATGCCATCTGGTTGGGCTACCAAGAAGCTAAACTTTGGAGAGACAGCTTGGGGTGTTCTTGTGCATGTTCAAGTTGAACAATTCTTGCCCTAAATGATGTTGCCAAGGTCTTTGATCCTCCCAGATCCTCCTCTCTAGCTGTACTTCTATCTCTCTAGACCCAGAAATCATAGGACTTTCCACTTTTCCTCTATCACAGTCTGTGCGGGAATTAGTTAACAAACCTTTCTCAAGGGTACTTTGGCTTTGATTCATGACATCTCTTAATCCAAAGAAATGTATCTCTAATGGTGGATATTCAGGCCTGGAGAAAGCCAGAGGGAGAGTCTTGGGAGTACATGAGAAGCCTTCCAACTAGGCCTCAAATTCACTTTATTATTGGGAGGCCCTAAAGTTAGCTTTTAAAAAACTTCTTTCCTGGGGATCCCTGGGTGGCTCAGTGGTTAAGCCCCTGCCTTCTGCCCAGGGCGTGGTCCTGGAGTCTCGGGATCAAGTCCTACATTGGGCTCCTTGCATGGAGCCTGCTTCTCCCTCTGCCTGTGTCTCTGCCTCTGTGTGTGTGTGTGTGTCTCTCATGAATAAATAATAAAATCTTAAAAAAAAAACTTCTTTCCCTTTATTTATCAGTTCTCAGAATAGTGAATTAGTTTTCTGTAAGCATCCTTCAAGTGTCTTTATTATTATCATTTTGAATTTATGGATTTTTAAAATATTTGATATGCTGCAATTCATTGCAGGGTTTTTATTTATTTAGTTTTGATTTTGATGCACAAACGATCCCTTTCTATCTATTAGGAACTACTTCAAGTTTGCACCTGTGTCCTTTTGACATGACCCCAGTGGTGTTTGATAGCTTTCTTGGCTTCTGGTACAAGCTGTTCTAGGCTCTGTTTGTATATTCCTGCTCCAGGCCTGGAAACAGCCCATCCTCCAAGAAGCCTTGGTTCCTTTCACTGAGGAAAGATGTTTAGAGACCACAATGTGATCACTATATATGCTCAAAGACAGCTCCTCCCCCCACCCCAGTTTCTTAATCTTCTCCAAGAAGGACTTGAGTGTGAGCCCACGGGCATCCGAAGCATACCACACCCTGCTCCATTAAGTGTGTTTCTCCCGGATCCCAGACTGTCTCCTCATTGGAAGTAAATTCTCTGCCCACCTGGGGCAGCCTCTACCCTTTTTCTTCCCTCCCCAAAGATCAGCCTCAGTCCCTCAGGACTGGCTCATCAGCCCAAAAGCCCTCTTCACCATCTCTCGTGATGTCCTATAATGTGAGGAGCACAGATTTCTTAAAAAATCAGACCTCAAGGGAGTTGCTTACCTCTATGCCACAGTTTCTTCACCCACAAAGTGATGTTGAAAATATTTTAAATGAAGGAATTCAGATGAAGTTCTTAACACAGTGCTTAACTAACAGTAAGCACTAGAAAATGTTAATAGATTTGTATTATTACCTGCGAGGGGAACCTACAAAGTCTTGCTGTGTGCAAATAGAGTTTCTAGCATCTTCTCTGACATTCCTGAGGCAGGCAGACCTGTTGATCCCCACCTTACTAGAAAACAGAGACACAAAGGTGGTTTGTGCTGGCTTTAGGTTTCTGAGAGAGGGAGTCCCCAGTTGAGAAAGGAGCATTCAAAGGAAATATGAAGTCCCTGGAGTGAGGTCTTAAGTTACAAGAAATAAGCAAAGGTGTGTGTAGAGGCTGGTGGGCTTTGTAAGGCATGTGTGGAGCTGTAAGGGTGATGAAGATCTTGGGCCACAATGCAGCAGAGCCTCATGAACTCCAAACTTCTGGAGCCTGAAGTGGCTCTAGGGACCAGCAGCTGCCCTCTCTCTGGACATGAGTAAGAGTGACCACAAACATTCCTGTTTCTCCTCTTTTCATGCATACAGTAGCATGGCAAGACTCTTCCACCTTTAAAATCAGGCACGGATGTAAATTGTAAGCAGAAGAGTCATGTGTCACCTCTGGGCAGAAGCCTTAATAGCTGATGAGCAGTTGGCTGAATTTCCTTCCCCTGCCTCTGCAACCATGGAAGCACCTGCCAATGTGAAGCTTCTGTAGGTCTGAACTCTTCTGGCACCAGAACATGCAGCAACGTCCTTGCTGAGCCTTGAGGGACAGGTAGTGTGTGGTCAAGAATAAATTGGCGGGGTCAGCCACCAGCATCTGGGACTGTTCATTTTCACAGCTGCATCTAGCCCATCCTGACTAATTGCTCCCTGCCTCCTCGGTGCTGGTGCTCTCCCTTGCTCAGGGTGTTTATTCTTTCTGTGAATCAATCCCACCCTTTTCTCCTACTACCCAGCTTATTCTTGCCCTGGGCTCTGGGCTCCTCTTTTTTTTTTTTTTTTAAAGATTTATTTATTTATTTATTTATTTATTTATTTATTTATTTATTTATTTATGAGAGACACAGAGAGAGAGAGGCAGAGACATAAGCAGAGGGAGAAGCAGTTTCCTTGCGGAGAGCCTGATGTGGGACTCGGTCCTGGGATCTGGGATCATGCCCTGAGCCGAAGGCAGACGTTCAATCACTGGGCCACCTGGGGTTGTTCTTTCCTTGTAGCCTCACCTGCTCCTCTTTTCTGCCCTCACACAACTTCTGTTTGCTTATTGTTCTCCCACGGCCCCATCTCTACTTCGCAGCTCTGCCTATAACTGCTTCCTTCTTTAGAAAGTCTTAGTTCCAAGAGATAAAGAAAGACCAGTTGGCCCAGCTCAGTCCTTCATGCCAGGCCTCTAGACTGGCTTTCTGGGCTGGATCCCAATCCCCAACCCAAATAGCTGTGGAAGAAGAGGACAAATGGACTGAGGGGTGTACCACAAGATACAAAATGGGACACCTACTTGAGGACTTGGGGGAGGGAGGGGACATGGCCACCTGAAGGGACTCTGAGTGGGCAGGGCACCAGACAGGGGGTGTGGAGCAGGGGGTGGTAAGGAAGTTTGTCTTTAAGCATTAAATCATGTTAACCTTCCATCTACAAGATACTCAACATCTGGTTGAAACAACACTTTTTCAGAACATCTGGATACTCACTCTGCACAGTGGGAAACAGCTGGATCCTTGGCAGCATCTGTATGAGTAACTGATGTGGGGTCTCCTCTGTGTGTTTAACATCACATTTGTGCTTTCCTTTGCCTGTAACAGAAAACCACACTCCAATGGGCTTAAATTTTTTAAAAGGAAATTATTAGCTCACTGGGCTGAAAAGTCCAGAGATGATGAGGCTGGCTTCAGATAAGCACTAACCTAGCAGCTAAACAATGTCACCAAGGACCCAGTCCCTTTGTACCCTGCTAGGAGCTTTATCCCCAAAATGGCTTCTCCTCCCAGGTTTCAAAAAGGCTGCCAGAAGCCCTCTGACACAGTTACACTTACCTTGTTTGATGACAAGAGTGGAATCATATCTGTCCCAGCATCCTTCACAAAATGCTCTCTCCTGTGGTTGGACATGCTCTAGGTCACAGGCCACAGCTGATCTAGTCGCTGAGACCTAAGGCTACTGGAATGCGCGGACCGGCTTAGTCACAAACCCCACCCTTGGAACCAGCGATGGAGTCAGCTTCTTCAGAACCCCAAGGATCCCCAAGGGCAAGCTGGAGAATGTTGGGAAATAGGAAGAGGCATGGAAGGTGATGTAGTGCCAGACACAAGGTCGAGACAACAGGGAAGTGAGTGAGGAACCTAAAGCACACAATTTACAGAGAAGCTCACTCTCAGGGTTGGGCCTCAAATTTTATGCCCTGGGTTCCTCACTTACTTCACCCTAGTCCCAGCCCTGGCCACATAGCATATCACCCCAAAACTTGGTGGCTTCAAACAATCAACATTTATTAGCTCATGGCTTCTGTAAATCAGGAATTTGAAAGTGGCTTAGCTGGGGGGTTCTGGCTTGGGTGGTTCCTCGGGTTGCAGTCAAGATGTTGGCAGGATCTTTAGTCATGTGGAGACTTGACTGGGGCTGGAAGATCCATGTCTGTCTGAAATGACTTCCACACACGGCTATTGGCAGAAGGTCTCAGCTCCTCCGTACACGGACTTCTCCGTAGAGCTGCGGGAGCATCCTCAGGCATGGTGACTGGCCTTCCCCAGAACAAGTGATTTGAGAGAAAGCAAGGTGAAAGCTACACTGCCTTCTATAACACCATTCAAAATCCACACATCATCACTTCTGCCATTTTCTGCTCACAAGAAGTGAATTACTAGATCAAGACCACACTCAAAGGGAGTGCCTGCCACCCTTTGAAGGTGGACTGTAAAAGGACTCGTAGATGTATTTAAAGACCCCCACAAGCAGCAATGACAAGATGACTGGGTCACTAACGATGCCCTGAATTATGGCTTCCTTACTTTCCCTTATCTAAGGCTGAGATGACACATATGCTTTGTCTCCTGTGCCAACTTCGTTTGATTGGTCATGACTATCTAAGAAAAAGAGCTATAATTGATTATTAACATCTGTCTTGAGCCTAACCAGCAGCCACGGCTCCCTATTTCTCTGATAACAGAATTTGTCTTTGTTCAGGATCCAGCTGCAATGTGTTCAGAGAAGGTGGGCCCTAGATGAGGACTTGTGAGTGGCCTAAACCAACCACCCCATGCAAAGGGGTGACCCTATTCACCAGTGCTTGCCAATGGCTGGTTGAAGGACAGAGATATAACCTAGTCTAGCTAAGAAGGATTCTAATTCCAAACAATTCTCTGGAATTGCTGAGGCTCTGGAAAAGGTTTCCCTCACAGGTATGATGGCTCTGGTGAGGAGAATACTTCCTTCCTTTAAAAGCAAATTTAGGAGACTATAATGCTTGGGGGTCTAGCTACCATGTTACAACCAAAAAGAAGAGCTATGAGAGTTTCCAGGAAATGGAAGCAGAGCCCAAACATCATAGAGCTGTTGACTTAATCAATCTCAGAAGAGCCCTCCTCTGGAACTCTTGTTTTGAGAGAGAATAAGTGCTCTTATCCAACGTTTTGGTTGGGTTTTCTGTGGCCCAGAGTGACCTGATTGAAATGTGAAATGATCCCAGTTTTATGCACTTTCATGTATCTTGAAGAAAACTGGGCAAGTTCTTTCCTCACATCCTGAAAGAATATTACTTGGTATGACATTGCATCCTTCTTTGTGACCAAAGTACACTCTGGAACCTCTTCTTGGCTAAGTAGGGAAGTAAAAACCCTGCACTTCATCTTGTTTCCTTTTGTTAGATGCAGACCCCTCTCCGGAGACCCTTGCCAAGGTGTCCCCAACCCATGTCAGGTCTGGGCCCAGGTAGCAAGGTTAATACATCTCTGAGGAAAGGCGAGAGCTCCTGCCCCCACAGAGCCTGCCTGTGACAAACCCCTGGGAGTGGGTCAAATGTGCTGGGAGGTCAGGTCTGGCCAGAGGTACAAGTTGCTCCTAAGAGTCTTTCCTTTCTCTTCCTCTTTATTTCCCTCTGGAGGGATTATCCATTGTCTCCTTTCTCATGGAGCTTTCTGCTCTGGACACAGCTAGAGGCAGTCCTGTGACTACATTTGGATCCATGCCATGGCAGAGGAAGCCGTGTGTGCGACTCTCACTTGGGTCCAAAAGTGAGGGGAGTGCCCTTGGCCCACCATTTCCACCACACGGCAGCTTGTAGTCTGGGGAATGGTAGAAAGAGAAGGATCCTAGGCTCTGGTGCCAGTCCTGAACCTACAGTTTTGCATAAGAGAAGCTGCTATCTTGTTTGACCCACTGTTATTTTGGGGTCTCAGTTCCCTGGACCCCAACCAATGCTGCTTTTTACTTCTCCTCTCCTTCTTCCTCCTCTCCCCTCTCACATTTTTTCTCTTGCTTTCCTTCCCGATCTTCAAATCCCCTCACCTTCCCCTTCTGTCTTCTTTCCAATGCACTGGCCCCTTCCAAAGTAGCAGGAGTGGGTGGCCCTCCTCTCCCCAGTCGCTGGGACATGCCCTGGCCCCGGTGCCAAGGGCCCTGACTAGCAGAGGTTTGTTCCCACCCAGGGGAGCCTCTCTCCCTGTGCCTCTCTATGCTCTGAGGATGGCCTGCTCCCAGGGAAGGGCAGAGAGCCAGCCAGGGCACCAACGCCAGGCGGCCCATCCATGGCCTGATGCCCAGTGCCGGCTCCTGTCTCATGATTTCACGGTGACCGCTGTGATGCCTGGAACTGGACGCTTGCCTGGGCTGGAGACCATCTGGCTGTGCCCTCTGGCTTCCCCAGAAGGGAATGCTCTTAGATGTCAGGGAAGCTGAAGCCAGCCCGAGCTGGGGGCTGACCAATTCTAGCTCCTTTACTCTTCAGCCCCACCTTCAAACTTTGCATAAGTGGATGATGGTGGCAGAAGAGGCAAAGAGGTGCTCTCTCCCAGGCAGCCCTCAAAACTTGCAGCATGGGCCCCTGTGACTTCCCCTCCCAGCTCTGTCCCCTGAGCCTCTGTGCCAGCCTTCTGTCCCTGCTCAGCTCTGGCAGGCAACAGATGGTGCCATGAAGACAAGTCCTGGGTGTGGGCCCAGGGTGCAGATGTCAGCTGTGGCAGGGCACTCCCCTTTCATCCTCCAGCGTGTGGCTGGGGTAGCCCCAGCTCTTCACCTGGCTAAGGGGGGCTTAGTGAGGCTGGAGGGCTGAGCTGCAAGACGCCACATGCAGCACCCTGGCAGTCTTTTGGGAGTGGAGGCCTGGCCTCTGGGAGCAGAGCTGGTCTGGGCCCCAGGGCGGCGTAGGAGAGCCTAGAGACACCAAATTCACAGCCACAGCCAGTGGCATGAGTGTGTGCCCCTCACTTGGCTCAAATCACAGAGGATGGATACAGGGTGTCTGTTAGCCTCCAGGCTGCTCTCAGCAATGGTCTGGACACTCAGAAGGCCTCTCCGTGTGCTATGCCTTGGTTCTAGATTACCACCCCCAAGCTGAGCTCCTTGATCTGAGCCAGCCCTTGACAAGAGGCAAAGTTGGGAATAGCTCACCTGGCCACTCCCAGATCAGTTACTGTCAGTGCAATGTCGTGATGATGTCACGTCAGAATTCTCGAAACACTTTCCATCTGGAGTCAACACCATCCTTGCAGCTGCTCCAAGGGCTGCGCGCCACTGCCAGCCATGGGATGGGATCAAGTGTCCTTCTGGAGGCCAAGCTTAGGGCAGTCTTCGGAAGAACAAAGTCCAGGCGGGGAGCTGCTGCAGGAACAGGGAAACACTTGTGGGGCTGAAGTGCAGAAGCTCCGAGCCCAGAGGGGAGCAGGGAGAGGCCCATAGAGTTCAGAGCTAGGCCAAGAGCTCTGGGAAGGGTGTCCCTGGGAGCCAAAGGCCAAGGAAAGATCTGCGGACACAAATAGAAGCCTGCCTCTCTCTGCCTCTGTCCCTCTTTGTCTCTCTCATACACACACACACACAAACACTTTCATTCCCATACCACCCTCTCTGTGCTATGTACTCCCAAGCCTTTGAGCTCTGCTCACGCTGTTCTCTTGCCAGGAATGCCCTCCACCCACCTGGTGAATTTCTTTCATCCTTCACAGGGCAGCTCAAATGTCACCTCCTCAGTGATATAACTCCCCCCTGCTCTAACATCTCAACCATTGTGAGCTCACACGGCCATGTTAGCAGATGGGTTCACAGCCTACCTGCCCATCTTCCCCATTACCAAAGGACAAGCAGTGCCTCAAGGGCAGGCTGGACCCTGGCGGAGCTCAGGTGTGACCCCGTCCTCACATTCATGTGGTCACCAGGGTCTGCCCTTGGGGGTTTACAGACGGGCCTCAGGACTCACTGAGACACCTGAGGGCAACTGGGAGCCCACTTTGGTGCTCATGTGTCCCTTGGTGGGCACACAGGTGGGACTCAAACAAATAGTTATCAATTAAATCCATTAAACAGGCCTTTGTCATGTACCCACATATATCCCCAAGCTCTGTAGCACTTCTCTCTCTCTCTCTCTTCAATGTCTTAGAGTTATTTGAGGCTTGGTCCTCAGTGTAGGGGAAAGATTCTTTTAAAAGCATTCTGGTTTTGTTGGAACAAACAAATGAAACAAAAGCAGCCCAGGTGTTTCCCACACCACAGAAGCCACGTGTGGAAGAGAGAGGCCTGGGGACCCAATGCCAGAGAGCCCAGTGGAAGGCCTGTTCTGTCACTCACTAGCCACATGGTGCCAGGCAAGGAGTTTCTTCAGTCAGAGACTCAATTTCTCCCCTGGTCCGATGAGAATGTTTATGGTAATAGGATTCTTGGTGTTATAAGAATCACACGAGACAACGCACACAAAGTGTTGGCTGAAAACTATGACACACCAATGGCTTAGATTCTCATTACTCCCCCTCTTCCATTTCTTTAATTTCTAATTCTAGAAAACTTGTGTCAGTGGTGGTGGCCAGGAGGACCTCCATGAAATCAATAGCCTTTGAAGTGAGAATCCATTAATATTATAGAGAGGACAACATAAAGAGAAAGAGCTAGATCCATATTAGGTATTCATTAAATGCTTATTGGTGAGATTTTCTTTTGGAACTATTTCTAACTTTAGAAGTCAAAATTCTGTCTTGTTTTTAAGATTTCATTTATTTATTCATGAGAGACACATCAAGAGAGGCAGAGACATAGCCAGAGAGAGAAGCAGGCTGGCTCTCTGCAGGGAGCCCGATGTGGGACTTGATTCCAGTACCCTAGGTAGGATCATGCCCTGAGCCAAAGGCAGACGTTCAACCACTGAGCCACCCAAGTGCCACTAGAAGTCAAAATTCTTAAATGTGTTGAGAGTAGCCCTCATTTAACAGGAAGGGTTTGATGAACTGAATGCTAGCCTCTGAGCACTCTGGGGGACCAGAAAAAATTCTCTCTGGAAAAACCCAGGAGCCAACTCAGAACAAGCATGACCTCACCCTGTGCCCCTCACTGCCGCATGATGGGGACATGAAGCCAAGGGCAAACATCACACATCTTCCAGGAGAGCCAATTTTCACTCTCAAGTTTTTTGTGTTTTTTTTTCCTGAGGCTGAAAATTACCAACAAGAATTTCTCTAATTGTAAGTTGTGCATTTTTCTTCATATAAACATTTCTAAAAATTCTGAATACATTGATAGGTGTGTTAACGCAACTATGCTTCTTGCTCCCAAATTTTTTTTTAAATGTTCTTAAATCCATGGTGCTCTTACAATTGACAGCATCTTAGAACCGAAAGCACAAGCCAGTCATTCAGTTCACTTTATATTGAACGGTGAGTCATTTAAAACGTTGTTTTTATGTTAAAACTTGCCAAGACACACTAAAAAGTAGAAGGCGCAAGTCATGTGAACTTTAAGAAAAAAGCATGAGAGGTCAACAAAATGTTTTGCTTGTGGTGGGGCCACTGCGTGCTGGGCCCCTAGGCCCTGGTGCTCTTCCCTCTCCCTGGCCCTCAGGCTGTGCTGAGAATGGCTGCCCCAAACCACCCTCTGAGATCAGCCTGCCAAGAAGGAAGTTGCCTGGGAATAAAATTAAAGATTAGCAAGCCAGGGGTGTCCCATGTGACACGGACACTCCTGTGGCATTGGGGCAGTACACCTGTGTCCATGGAGAGGCACAGGGCATGACAGGAAGCTGCTGGGCTGCAGGGGGTAGACAGAGCTGTGCCAATGCCTCCAGTGTCCCCCATCTCCCCTTGCGCCCCCACTCCCTTCTGGAACAATCCTGGAGAAGGACAGAGTTTCAGCGACCATACCCAGGTTATCAACCAAGAAAGAGTCCAGATTGTCAAAGACCCAGCTAAGGCCCATTTCAAGCTTTTTTGGGGGGAAGGGATACAGGGCTGGATGGAGACCTGGAATCCCCCTGGATAAGCCTGAGAGTCTGCACCATTGGCTCAGGGTAGGGAGCATTTGGGCTGGTCCCGGCTTTCCCGACATCCTTGGGGATGAAGGACTGTGGCTGCTATGGTAAGCAAGAGGTGGTAGGCAAGGCTGGATGTCTTCCAGACTGGCTTTGCTGGGCCTTGGAGCTCACTGACCTTGTCAATGGACCATGTCATAACCTCCTAGCCACACTCCTCTACCCTCTGTCGCCGTCTTGCTGAGCCCAGGTTAGGCCTGCTTCAACTATCCCAGCCCACACCTTGACGAAGGACTTAAAACATGAAAACTTTATGATCTGTAGAGCATTTGACATCCTCTTAGCATTTAATACTTTTCAACCTGGGACCCTTTACCCATCATCCTTCTAGATCAGAGTGCTTTCAGCCTTTTCCTCTGCTTCAGATCACAAGAAAGGTGACTCCGCAGGCAGGCACGCTCCCCTGCGCTCCCTCTGAGCTAAATGGCTAAGTTATAATTCCACTCCTCTTTTTCCCACTTCGTGCTGCCACCAGATTTCACATGCATATCTAGTATTGCGCTGTACACGGTGTACCCTGGTTATTTATTTACATGACAGTCTGCCTTGGGGGCAAGACCTAGTGCAGTGTTTGGGGGGTTGTTTGTTTTTTAATCCCAGCACACAACCCAGCATGGAAAATGCCATCTGCAGGAAGTGTGTGTGTGTCCCCGAAGCCCTTCTTCTCACAGGCCAAGATAAGACCTGTTTGAGGAAGATGGAAAAAGCTCTCTGTGAGCAGGATTATGAAATGATAGGGATGACGTGAGGGACTTTCGAAACCCTGGGAAGGAGTACCCATGTGAATAGCCCCTTGCTATTCTTGGCCATTAGCGGTTCAGGTTTTGACTCAGGACAGCTGCTGGGAGCCTGCAGTCAGCTGGGGACAAGGCAGTCCCGCCAGTGCAGGCCTCTGCTGCCTCCTGGTGGCCTCCAGAGCCCCGGCTGAGCAGAGACTAAGGACCGCAGCTTCTGCTCTCTGAGAAACTTGCAGGACCCCTGCCCTGCAAACTGAATAAAAAGGTGTTTGTTTGTTTGTTTGTTTGTTTGTTTGTTTGTTTGTTTCCATCCTCGGAGCCACACTTTGCAGCTGTCTGGGAAATGCCTCTTTGCAACATAGCACCAGGAATAGCTAAGAACAGGACCTTGGATGTTTTTAACTAAGAGCTTTGCAGTTTAACTTATGGTATGATACTCAGTGGCCTTCACCCAAGCCTCAGTTTCTTTATCTGTAATATGGGGATAATAATATGGATCCTGCCTCATATGAATTTTGTGCTAATTATAAGAGATAATGCATGAAAATCACTTAGCACAGTGCCTGGCATGTAGTAAAGACCCAAAGAAGTAACGGTTGCTATTATAGCAGAACCTTAGTGGCCCTCCATCTCGCTCCACTTCTTCTCTCTGCCATCCCCTTTCTCTGAGACACCCTCTCTCCATTAGCCTGTTTCCCCCACCCCATCCCCTGCCTGCCACCACCTCCCAGTGCTGGCCAAGAATCTGCACCCAAGGAAATAATTATGATGCCCATGGTGGCCTCAACATCTGCAAAACCAAAATCTGATGACAAGTGAATGCACCAAGCCTGGCCCAGTAATTTAAAATGGGGTTTGTATTATGAATGTCTTTTTTAATTTCATTTTTCTAGTAATTCGCTTTTATTGCATTTTCCAAAACACTGGAATATCATGTTTGGAATTTTATAAAACCTGATCCTTCAGACACAGAAAGTTTGAGCTTTCTGCTTTACAAGGAAAGTCCATGAACCCGTTGCTATGAACCCCTTCAACTACATGTCCTATGAGCCTGTTGCTCTGACTTTCTACTGCTGTGCTAAAACTCTAAAACAGCCACAAGGATTCAGATACTGTCAGCATCAGTGAGGGATAGAGAAACAGGAGTCCTGAATATCACTGATGAAAAGGGAAACTGATAAAGCAGCAACAACAACAACAACAAGTATCAAGGGGAAATATTGACAACCATAAAAATTGTAAATGCACATACTCTGACTTTTTTTTTAAAGAATTAACCCTATGCATACACTCACACATGTGCACAAAGGCACATAAATCATTACAGCATCATTTTACCAGCACAAGATTGAAAACAACCAATTTAACAGGGAACTGACTAAAATAAATTATAATACATACATACAATGAAGAACTATGCAGTCATTTAACAGAATAAGGCAACTATATTCGTGTTGAGATGAACAATTGCCAAGTAACATTAAGAAGGAACAAGCAAGTACAGAAAAGTGCATACAAGATGCAATCATTTTTGTAAAAAGGACACAGAGAGAGAGGCTGGAAACATACTCATATATGCTTACCTTCACACTGACAATTTCTGAAATGATGCATGAGAGACAGGTGACAAGGTTTGACTATGGGAAGGTGACATGACAGATGGGAGCTGGGGTGGGGCTGAGGTTACATTTCCCCATAGATCCATACCTTTTGGATTGTTTGTTTGTTTTTTTACTAAATCCCGAATTGTTAATTCTATGACTTAGGTAGGGCATCCATTCCAGGGGTTCCTGCCTCTAGGAGCAGTGGCCAGGATATATACTTCACTTTCCACTGAGTTGGCACCTCCTCGGGGCATGCCAGGGCTCTCAGGTACCCCAGGCTCTGAAAGGGCTACAGCCCCTCTGGACATGTAATGATTCTGCACAGAAGTGCAGAGTGGCCTGAAGCAAAATGTATTTGGCAATTCCTTCCCCTGGCAGCTCTCGGCTTTTATATAAATGGTAACAGCAAATACCAGCTTCGACTCGGGAAATTCAGATTTAACTCAATTTCAGGAGCCCCTATTACTTTTGCCACCTTGTATCAACTCATTCTTCTGGAATGTGGGCCTTAATTGTCCTCTGGGATCAACCTCCTCATGAAATTTCTGGGGTCACTGACCCCACCCTTTGCTCTAGGAGCCATGAGCAGTACCGTGAGGCTGAGACAATCAGAGCCCCCAGTTCCCTGGCTCTGGGATTAGTTCAGGCAAAGAAAGAAACATGACCCAATGCAAGCAATGATAATGCTGCTGAGATTCCTAGGGATCTCTCTTACTAGCTCGCACAAGGGAAATGGAGCTGAAGCTGAGGCTACTCTCTTACCTCCTGGGGGAAGGCCTGTCTGATGAGAGTCAAAGAATGGGGAAGAAAATTAGTTCTAGGGACGTCATTTGGGCCTAGATGAGGCTGCACTTTTCTACTCGATTGTCCACACATACCATATCCACTTCTGGGCCTCCTTCCATTTGTTTCTCGACCCACAAACCTGCTCATGTCCCAGCCAGAGGCACTTTTCTTTCTGCCTCATCGGATACCACCTCTTAGCCACCTCTCCTTCTGTTAGAAACCCTGCGCTCTCTTGCTGTGTGAAGCATACTCCCCAGCTTCCCGATGGTTTCTCCAGCCTCTCCCTTTCTGCTTGACTGGCTCTCATTCCCTCCCCAGCCTCACCGTGTTGGAGTTCTCAGGGCTCATTCCTGCACCCTCTTATTTGTCCACACCTTCTCCTGAGGTGTGCCATTCCAGTCCCAAGGTGTTAATCGCTATCTATCCTGGATGACACCCCAATTTGTCTCCAGCCCAAACCTCTTTTCTGAGCTCCCAAAATTTTGTATCATTCAATTGCCACACCTGAGTGTGTCAACTCCCAACCTTTCATCCTGTCCTCCACTCAAAACTTGTTTCACACTGTGTATCCTGCTTGGCAAACGGGACCACCAAGCATCTGGATGCTTAAACCACAAACCTGGGAATCATCTAGATTCTTCTCTCTGCTCCCCTACTCTACATATAACTCATCAATAAGACCTGTCACTTTTACTTCTAAAATGTATCTTGAACCCATGTACTGTCCACCTTCACTGGCATGGCCTGGATAGTGGTCCAGCTTTTCTCCTCCTGGGTACGTGATAGGATGGCACCTTCCCCACCCCAGCTGAAGTGAGGCATGCCCGTGTGACTTCCTTGGCCAAAGCATGTGAGAGGAAGAGACATCTGCGGCTTCTGGTGGGAAATTTTAAAAGCCAGTACACTTCCCTTCCTCCTGCCATGGGGACTATGGAAATCACGTTGAAATGAGGACCCTGTCAGCCTGAATCCCTGAGTGATTAAGATGAGTGGAGCCCCTCTGCTGACCCACAAAATACTGAGCCTGAAGGAGAATAAATATTGGTTATATTAAGCCATTGAGGTTAGGGACTGTTTGTCACTGCAGCACAGCCTGGCCCATCCTGTCTGATACACTAATATAGTCCCATCATCCCACCAAACCACTATGGCAGCCCCCTGCTTCTACCCTTCTTTCCCTCTACGCCGTCACAGTAACCTTCTTGCAATGTACACTAGACCCCATTACTCCCTCCTTGAAACCTTCTGGTAGCTTCTCATTGTACTTGGAATATAATCCAAACTCCTTCCTATGACCATAAGATTTGAGCCTTGCCTGCCTGTCTGACATGATCTCTTACACTCCCTTCCTCATTAGGTCCAATCCCCCTGACTCCCTATCTCTAAGGCACTGAGCCTTTCCCGCCTCAAAGCTTTCACAGATGCTCTTCCCTTTGCCTGGAACACTTTCCTGCACTAGTCCCAGAGCTGGCTCCTTCTCCTTCAAGCCTCGGCTTGAATGACACCTCCTCTGGGAGGTGCCTTGCCCCTTTACCCTGTTCCTTTCCTTGTTAGCTCTTACCACCAGCTGGTATTGTATTCATTTCTCACATTTATTTACTTATTTATTCGCTATAGGGGCCCTCAGTCCTCAATAACTATTTGTTGAATGAGGGAATGAGTGAATAGAAGGCCCTTGCAAAGGGTAAGTATTACACAAAGGTAAATATCATTGACCAATTCAGACTCGCCCTGTGGGGCTGGCCTCTCACAGGTGACAGGGTCTCAAACTCCTCTCAAGGTCTTTTATTCTCCTCAGAAGCAGAAGTGCCTCTTGAATACCAGGGCTTCTCCAGAGGACCCAGCTGGGGTTCTGTGCTCCCTCTCAGCTCTGACAGCTCAGCCAGTGACAGCCCAGCATGGAGAGGGTCCAGCAAGGGCCGACAAGTGGGCAGCCAACACCAGTGAAGAGGCAGCCAGCTGCTGCCATCATGGAGAATGATCTGGCCAGTTCTAGAAATAGCCCAGGGTCAAGGTGGGGTGCTTCCATTCTCTACAGATACATGAATCTGGGGAGATTCCAGTCCTGGATTCCCCTCCACCCGATACTGGGATCACTGATCCTGGTCTGGAACTCCCTATTTTCCAGCTACCCCTTCGCAGACCCCTGTGTTCATCACTGCTCACAAAGAAGCCCCAGGCTTCCAAACCCCTATCCTCCCAGCACACTTCGGAAGTGCAGAGGGTGGGCCTTCTCCCATCTCACAGATAAGGACACTGTGGCTCAGAGAAGCCAAAGGTCTCTTCCAAAGTCATAGTGTGAGTTGATGGATGAACTGGAATTCAAATTCTCTCTCAGAGTCCCACCTCAGACTCCATGCCGTAGTCCACCAGAACCTTCCAAACAAGGGATGTTCTTAATAAGAGTTCCACAGCCTCTGTCCTAGGACTGATCTCAACCCCCTGTCACTTGCTCTGGAGGGCTCTTTGCCTGTGGACTCCGACCCTATTCTCTGGTCTTGGGAGCACAATTTAGCCTCTTTGGCTGCCCCATTTAGCCTGCCCCATTGGCTTCCCCAGGGCCCAGCTCTTTTCTGACTGAATCTGAGATGTCTGTTGTCACTTCTGGTCCTGGGTATTCTGCAAGCTTGCCCAGCTCACCCCCAGACCTCACAGCTGGTCTGGCCACCTAAACTGCTGCCCTCACCCCACGAACACCCCCTCCTCCTCTAATAAGGGAGGACCCTGGCGGATTCAGCTATAAGCTTCACTGGCCACTTGCTCCCAGCAGGGCTCCCAGAATCCCTTCTCTCAGAGCTTCTCAGAAGCCTAGGAGGAAGGACATAAATCAGGCACCTGGGGAGGGTGGAGAAGAGTCGACAGAGGTAAGTGGCTGTTCTTTTGAATAGGACAGGACAGGGTGGGCACCTGGTAGCTCCCCACTAATCAGATGACAGTAGGCAGAGGAGATACAGGAATTAGGAAAGAATGAAAGATGGAGTGATGATGATGATGATGATGATGATGATTTTAGAAATATGCTTTGCCTTTTTGGGCCATTCAATAGCCCAAGTGAAAGCTGTTGGAATGTCCTCAACTCCCTGCAGGCCCTGAACAGCCCAAATGTGGAGAGCATGTTGAGGTCCCATGCACATGGGTCCGTGAGAATAGTACACAACTCACAACACCAAATGCAGACGCATCACAGACCTCCAAGCACTCCCCTTCAGGTCATTTTCTCCCCTCATACTCCGGGGCTTCGGGCCAAAGTCTTCAAGATGCAGAATGGCTTCTGTTTCCTGACCTGCCCTGACCCTAGCTTCAGGATCTCTCTGCTGTCTGGCTCTGAGCTCCAGCCTCCTCTCACCCCCAGCCTTGTGTTCCCACTGACTCTCTTCCTACTCTCCAGCCCAGCGCTGACCCACACAGAGAACTCAGCTGCTGCCTCCCCGGATTCCCCCCAAGGACAAGGCCGTAGACTTCACAGGAGGCCTAGAGGTGACCAGAGGAGTTCCACCTCACACCAACATCAGATAGGATGAAATGTCAGGCACAGGGATTCTTAAAAGTTCCTCTATTGCTCTTCCCCCACCCTTCTCAGTCCCAGCCCTGCTTTGTGAGCTCTGCTAAAATGAAGGTCATCTACTCTAGCTTGTGAGCATCAGCAGAACAAAGACCAGCCAGACACCTTGAAGTTTCCACTGTGCTTTCTCTACTTTCCATTAGCCTCTATAAATAATAAAGGATTGGTATAGAGAATGGTTTCCCTGCCACCCCTGTGTCATCCTCCCTTAGATGGAAAATTCAAGTGTACTTTGTATACCCTTAATTCTTTTCCCCCACTCTACTAGAGTTGGTGCTTGAAGTGTCTATAACTGACTCTGAACAATATTTTAGGGTGGTTGTGTGTATTTGTTATCAACTGCTGTATAACAAATTATCCCAAACTTAGCTGCTTAAAACAATAAATGTTTATTATCTCATCATCTCTATGGGTCAGGAACTGAGTGACTTAGTGGGATGGTTCTGGTTCAGGGATTCCCATGAGGTTGCAGTCAAGATGTTGGGGGGAACTATGGTCATCCAAGGACTTGCCTGGAGCTAGGAAATCTGCTTCTGAGATGGCATCCTCAGAAAGCTGCTGGCAGGAGACCACAGGCCTCAGAGTCATCACATGGCCTTTCCCTAAGGCTGCTTGAGTGTCCTCATGGATGTGTCCCCTAACTTGCCCCGGAGCAAGTGATCCAAAAGACCGAGCACTTATGATCTAGTTTCAGAAATCACAACTGTCAGTCCCTTCATATTCTACTCATTGGTAATGAATCACTAAGTCTAGTCCACACTCAAAGAGAAGGGAACTAAGCTTCCTCATTTGGAGAGAGGAATATCAAGGAATTTGTGGGTGTATTTTTAAATCGCCAAAATGTGAAAAGAATACAGGATGAAGAGTCAAAATGTTTATGCTTTAATTCTATTTCTAAAGTGCTTCAGGACAGGGCACTTGGGTGGCTCAGTGGTTGAGCATCTGCCTTTGGCTCAGGACATGATCCTGGGGTCCTGGGATTGAGTCCCACATCGGGATCCCCACAGGGAGCCTGCTTCTCCCTCTGCCCATGTTTCTGCCTCTCTCTGTGTGTCTCTCATGAATAAATAAATAAAATCCTTTAAAAAAATAAAATAAAATGCTGAGAGACTTAGGGGCACCTGGGTGGCTCAGTCAGTTAAGCATCTTACTCTTGGTTTTGGCTCAGGTCATGATCTCAGGGTTGTGAGATTGAGCCCTCTGACAGGCTCTATACTCAGAGGGGAGTCTGCTGGAGATTCTCTCTCTCCCTCTGCTCCTCTTGTCTCTCTTTATCTCTCTCTCTCTCACACACACACACACACACATACACACACAGAGATAGATGATAGATAGATAGATAGATAGATAGATAGATAGATGATAGATAGATAGATGATAGATAGATAGATAGATAGATGATAGATAGATAGATAGATGATAGATAGATAGATAGATAGATAGATAGATAGATAGATGATAGATAGATAGATAGATAGATGATAGATAGATAGATGATAGATAGATAGATAGATAGATGATAGATAGATAGATAGATGATAGATAGATAGATAGATGATAGATAGATAGATAGATAGATAGATAGATAGATAGATGATAGATAGATAGATAGATAGATAGATAGATAGATAGATAGATGATAGATAGATAGATAAAATAAATCTTTAAATGATGAGGGGCTTAAGCACATCCCTTCACCTTTCTGGATCTGTTTCCCCATCTGCAAAGTAAGAAGAATGACCTTAATGACCATTAAGGTTTCATATTCAGTTAGTATGTGTCTCAATGTTCCAGTACCCAGGACCCTGGGCCTTGACCCCAGAGCTCAGGCAGCCTCCATCTCCTCCCAGCAAGCTTCCATGGCCCAGGTCCTAGATGCAGCTGCCACCCATCAGCTCCCAAGTCATCCCTGAGTTCATCAGCACCTGTAGGGTGGGAACCAGGCATCAGTAGGTTTTTACAGCTCCCCAGTGATTCCACGTGTGCAGCCACAGTTGAAAACCACTGCTCTAACTGGAGGAGCTCCTCACACAGAGAATCTTTCAACAAATAAAATAACATTGAAGGTGACTAATTAGTGATCTGCCCTTTCCTTTGATGTCTATGTAGTTTAAGGGTCTTACATGGCCCAGAGGACAGGTACTTCCTTTTCAGTTACTTGTATTTGGGGTCTGATTTCTCTAAGAGGCTGTTTTACTCTGTGTCACTTCAGAGAAATAGAGAAGTTCAGAAAATTAGAGAAGTTTAGAAAAATTTTTCACAGTCAGTATAGGACTCTATAGAACTGTTTCCCTTGTTCAGAGTTTCTCATCATGGTATTGTTTCTGTGGGAAAATTGATCCAATTTTTATCTTTTTTACTTACACCACCTTTTCCTAGAATATAACCTGCTATAAGTTTAAACAATGCCTGCCTTTTTTTAAAACTTGTGTATGTGCATGTGTGGGTGTGAGAAAAGTCAACATTCTCCAAGACAGGGCAGAGCCCAGTGCTGAGAGACATGCAGGATTTGGAACACCCTGGTAAGAGACACCGCTAAAAGGCTGCAGGTGCAGGGCTTAGGTAGGTACGAGAAGCAGTCAGTAGGACTCTTCTGATTCCTGACTTAGTGTCTTCCCCCATATGTGCTCCACCTCAGGTAAGCTGCTGTACAACACAGCCATCTGTCCCAATTTGCCTAGGACTGAAGAGTTTCCTGGGATATAGGACTTCCAGTACTAAAATTGGGAAAGTTCCAGAAAACCAGGACAGCTGGTCACCTTCCAAGGGTTGTGTACCTATGGGCACCACTTCCATCTTTCAATACTACTAGAAGCTTCTGATACACAGGATGATCCAAAGGCCTCCCAACTTGGTGAATGCCTGCTGACAGCCTGAATGCCTAGTGGAGATGGATTCAGAGCTGCCCTGATAAGAGATTAGGTGGCTTCACTGACAGAAATAAGGGTAGAAACAGAACCCCTCTGCCCCATGAGGTCCTTAGATGCCATTTTGCAGAGCCCAAGGTCCAGGTAGTGGAGCAAGATCTGTCACATTGACTTCCATTAGCCATCCTCAAATATCTCAGTGCCTGTCATGGAGAAGGGGGGATGACCTGTTGTCTGTCCTGAGACCAGTGATTTGAAGCCCGTAGATGCACTTGGGAATCACCTGGGGAGTTTATAGCCCACCCCCAGAGATTCTGATTTCAGTGGTCTGGGTTTGGGCCCAGGTTCGCACACACATAGACATTTCTTGACCTTTCCCCACTGATTTCTTTCTGAGCAGAAAATGTATTGCTCTTAAACTTCTCTAAATCTGTCTCTGAGGTGATCTGGAGCAAAAATGCCTTTAGGTGAAATCAGAACTTTTTGCTATATCAATGGCAATCAGATTATAGATTCCCTTCAAGGGAAATTCTAACTTAACCACTCTTCATTGTGAGAAAATTGTCCAGTTCACAGGTGTAGATGCATGGTCTAGATTCCCATTTCTTCCCAGCTTTGTGTTGAGCTTCTACTCACCTGGAGCCCCAGCGGGGAGGTTTCCTTGGTGTTGCCCCCCACCCCATCCTCCACTTCCGGCTCTGCCTGACCTCCTGGCCCCCATATTTCCCTTGTTTTTATGTTTCCCATCTGGGATGCAAGAACTCTCCCCTGCCATGGCTCCTCAGAAGTGGAGGGCTTCCACTTTGCTATTTTGAACCTCCTTCACCTGGCCAAGCCCAGTGGATGGGGTATGAATCTCTGGCCAGCCTCATCCAACAACTCCCTCTCTCTCCCTAGGATCTAGGGCTTACCCACAGGGTCTCTGAGGAGCTAACTTCGTGTACTATATCTGGAAGGTCATGAGTGTCAGAGTGAGGTTGCCAGATGGGAAAAAACCATTTGAGGCTGAAGCAGCAATGATCACAGTGGGAGACCAGGTCTGCAGACACAACAAAGACCCAGGTGACCAGACGGCCCAGGTGAGGAGGGCTGAGGCACCAACCTGGAACCTGACTTCGTTCTGCAATTTTCCTGGTTCCCATTCTCATCCTCCTAGTACCCCTCACATTCTGTGAGATCTTTCCCCTAATTTCCTCTTTAGCTAAACTAGCATTAATAGATTTCTTTTTTCTAAGATTTTATTTATTTATTCATGAGAGACACACAGAGAAAGGCAGAGACACAGGCAGAAGGAGAAGCAGGCTCCCTGCAGGGAGCCCGATGCGGGACTCCATCCCGGGACCCCAGGATCATGACCGGAGATAAAGGCAGATGCTCAACCACTGAGCCACCCAGGTGCCCCAGCATTAATAGATTTCTATCACTTGTCACCAACCAACCCCTGGGAGAGTCACCAATGTCCATTGCTCCTCATAGACACTTTCTTGAAATATAAGTCTGGGCCTTTCCTGCTCCAATAAGATCCCCTGAGCCCATTACTCTTCGGGCTCCCTTTCGAGTCCACAGGGGGCTGGCTCCCACCTCCCGTGTGAGGCCTTTTCCCCAGGAGTTAGAGGAGTGATAGCCTTTTCATGAATTCAGCCTTCCTCACTGAGGCTTCTGCAGAGCCCTGGGTAGGGTCCTTGCTCATATCTCCAGTTCCCATAGTCCAGGCCTCAACTCCTCCATTGTCCTCTACCTAGACACATTTTCGAACACACTTCAGTGGAACACTTTTGAAAAGAGAGTAAACAGTGGTTTCCTCATGTTCCTGTCAGGCTTTGTTGTCCAAGATAAAGAGTCTTAAACTGGAGAGCTCCTCCACTTCCCCACACTGCCTTCCCCGGCTCTCAGTTCTACATGGCCCTGAGGGTGCGGGGGTTGCTGCTTAGGATTGCCGGCTAGGCTTTCAGCATCTGCCTCTGTTGTCTCCCTCAGCCCTACTCTAACACTGGAGTGAGAACCAAAGCTGAGTGACAGACCCCGGCAGTCAGGGTCCCCAGCAGAGCAGTCTTGATGCTAGCGGCACTCTTACCCTCTACTCCGCCCTGTGTCCTCCTGCCACAGCCCCGGTCAGACTCCCAGGGCAGCATCCTCAGCTCCGTCACCACTTTGTCCCAACTAGGTCCCAGGGACCTGGCTTCTCCTCTTCTAGGATGTAGTGTGGGCCTCAGGGGAGAGCTAGAACAATGCAGGGCCCCTTATCAACAGCTAATCCCATCCTGGCCGGCTCCTGGACTTCCCTTCTCAGAAATGCCAACTCTTATTTTAACACATGGCCTGTTCACTTCTGAGTCACCTCAGCCCTAATTGTGTGCAGCCAGAGCAGCGACAATCCCTCCCCAACACCTCAGCCAAGCTCTTCCGCAGAACTAAAAGCAAACACCTTCAAGTCCATCCGGAACAGGCCTGGCTTCCTTCTGCCTGGTCACGAGCTCCTGGCGCCACAAAACGCAAGAGCCGGAAGACACCCTAGAAATCACCAGACCCCACTCCCTTGTTCACGTCTAGGTTCACCAAAGCTGAGGGACAGAGTCCTGCTCAAGGTCACACAGCAAGGTCAAAACTCCTGGTCTATTCCTTTACTTCCATAACTTCTTAGAAGACACGAGGAAGGAAAATCTGGGGAGGCTGTGGCTAATTCAAGTTTGTTTTCTGTTTACATTTCCATTCTATACTTGCTCAGAAGAAATGCTTGGTCCACCTCGGGGGTCAGCACTGGGGTCCCATTTGGCAGCAGAAGCAGTCTCAAGCACTCCAGGTATCAAGGATGACTTTGCCTAGAAGAGGGAATATCAGGATATCATGAGTCAGAACCTCCAAGTGTCCCAGTTGTGGCACTTAACAGGAGAAAGTGTGCAATGGCTGGATAAATGGCTAATAATAAAAGAGTTGGTATCATGGGGGAAGTCCACATGCCACTGCATGTGCCTTATCCAACCATATCTACAACCCCAGAAAAATGAGAGCCAGGTCCCCCAGGGGCCCTGCAGGTGCTTTATCATCACTGATCTTCCATCCTGAGACTCGGTGAGAAGGATTTACACCAAACCCAAAAGGTATTGGAGGCTAATCCCCAGGTAACTTTCCTATTAGTACCCCACAACTCAGCCCCTCACCCATTGTACATTCTCTTTCATCATAACATGATCTCTGGAGGCAGTCTGGCTGGGTATATGGAATAGACCCTTCCTCCAGCATTTGGAACACTGCCTGGCATGTGATCACTTAGCTACAATATGATCATCATAACTATTTCAAGCCCTCAGCAGATATGATCTGCTTCCTCTAGCCTCTTAAGTGTAACACCTATGGGCCAGCATTGTGAAAGCAGGAAGAGTAAGTCCTGTAGTCCTCAAGCTCAAGCTGGGTGCAGTTCTGGGGACATCTGTGAAATGTCAGAACATAAACCAAGAGCTGTGGTCAGGATATTCCAGAACTGGAATGGAAGATTTGGCCAGTCTGATGAGTGTTCTATAATTTAGCTGAAACACCTAATGAATATTTACGTATGTGTTCCTCAGTATTTGCCCAAATATTTCCCTTCTTTGTACTTCTGGGTTGTAACAAATATAGAAGTCAAACAGAGATTTTCATCTGACAGAATAAGAGACCAAAAACCAGAGAATTTGGGTTCTGGCCTGGGGGTTTCAAACTTTTGGTCAGCTAAAACTTGATTCACCTTATAATGCTTTCTCAAAAGCATTTTTTAAGCTGTATGTACTCCATTGCACACTTATTTTTTATTTTTTTGTTTTGAGATCTTAGACTTTAAAACATTGCAAAAAGAGTACAAAAATTCATATATACTCTTCACCTAGCTTCCCTAATAGCATCTTATATAGTCACAGTATCATGATCAAAACCAGGATATGAACACTGATACAACAGTGTTAACTTCTTTTCAAACCTCATTCCTACTTTTTCCATTGTCCCACCAGTGTACTTCTGTTCCAAGATAGTTCAACCTAGCATCTCACACAGTGTAGATCATGTCTCCTGGGTCTCCTCCAGCCTGAGACAGTCCCTTGGTCTTTGTCTTCCATGAGTGCAACATTTTTGGCCCATTATTTTGTAGGATGTCCCTCATTTTGGGTGTACCTGGTGTTTTTCCATCATTAGACCAAGGTTATACATTTTGGGCATGGACGTCACAAAAGGAATGTTGTGCCCTCCAGTTCTTCGTGAAGCATGCCAGAGTTACATGCAGCTGATACATCTCATTCTTGGTGAGAGGAATTTTGACCGCTTGGATACAGTGGTGCCTATCAGATTCATTCACTGCAAAATCACTATTTTTCCTCTTGCAATGAAGTAAGTATCTTGTGGGGAGAGAGCTTGAAACCATGAGCATGTCTTGTTTCTTGTCACACTTTTACCCACTAATTTTAGTATTCATCGATTGTTCTTGCCTGAGACAATTATTACCATAATGTCAGCCAAATGGTGGTTTCCTATTTCCAACATTCTTCTACCTTTATTAATTGGAATTATACCATAAGGAAGAGCTTTATTTATTTATTTATGCAATTACTTATTTCTACCAACATTATATTTGGTCATGGATATTTGCTTCATTCTATGAGTTATAATCTACTACTATCATTATTTATTTTGTCACTAAATTTGTCTCAGTTTTGGCCATTAGGAGCCCCTTCAGTGTGGCTTTTATGTCCTTTTGTAATGTATTCATTGTTTCTGAGCACTTTTTCTAGTTTTCCAAGCTCCTTTATATTATTCCTGCTCCAGCCCTAGAATTAGCCATGTCTCCAAGGACCCTTGATTCCTTGTTTCAGAGAATGGTACTTAGAAACCAAGATCAAGGAGCGAGTATGCTCATAGCTACTTCAGCAACATCATTTCCAGTTCCTCTCACAGGACAAAGCTAGGAAATACACATCCATATGCACATGTACACATACACCTGTATCTATTTCTAGTTCTGCGTCTCAGCCTCTGTGTGTATAAAGTCATGAGTTCACACGGATTCCTCTGCCTCCAAACCAACACCACCAGACACATTCTAATCTCCTTTTCTATTTTACTTACTCCGTTTCAACAGTGAAAAACCTGGCTCTCACTATCCATCACACATTTACTTTTTTCCCTAATTGTGAAATACACTTGAAATATTTTCAGAATCCATAATGCCTTTTCTTTTGAGTTTGTGTAATTTCAGCCAAATCATGAAATGCTCATGATGCAAGTTTTGGGGAAAGGGGAAGCAATGCAGCCTAATGCTTAATTGAGTGAGCTCTGGAAGCAGGAAATTATTTATTTCTCTGAATCTCTCCTTATGTATAAACTAGAGATAATAACAGTATCTAGCTCACAGGCTTACATTGAGAATAAAAGAGTTAATGTATGTGAAGTGCTTAGTACCCAGAAAGCCCTGGATAAATAGTAATTTTATTAGCTATTAATTAGGAAATAAAGAAATTTTTCCACTGATATCTAATGGTTTTTATGAAATGTTGACCCATGATGCCAGTTGATATGAGGGAAACAAGAAAGAGATTGGACACTTTCAGGTTTGTCGAAATACTTTTCATACTATTGTGGTGAAAGTTAATTTTCCTCCAGCAGATGGCAGCACTTGTACCATAGCCTGTGAGCAGGGTCTTGGTAATAAAGTCATCTCAGTAGATGACCTGAGCCTGCTGAAGACAGGAAGCAAGTTCTGAATTGACAGCTTCAGACAAAATGTGAAAAGTCATCCACAACTTTTAAAAAAGCAAATTAAAAATTCCCCAAGTCGAAGCCCACTTGTGAAGAACCGGCAGGGAATTCAAACAAGCTTGCTCAAACCTGCTACAGGCCACAGGGCACCTCCTTGCCCACATGGGTATCACCCAGACCCACCAGGCCTCCAAATGCCATCTCTGGAGTGATGTTTAGGATGGGGGGCAAACTGGACAGGACTTACTGAAGGTTCTACAGCCTGGAAAAAAGCTGGAACATATTCTTAGGACCCTGCCCCTGTCTGGGGTCCCAGGGACTTACAGAGGGATATGAACCCTCACGTGTACCCCCATCACCTGGGGCTAGAGAAATGAGAGTCTGGAACTGAGGCAAGAAACATAGACATACCTGACCTCGCCAAAGAAGAACTGGAGAGGACAGTGGGACCCCACAGTGGAATCTGGTGGCTGTCCAACCACAGAAGACATTCAGACTCAGGAAACCAAAGTGGCTACATGGAGTCACCGTCTCTTGTTGCTAACATGACCAATCCTGCTCCTTTGAGTGGCAGGAGAGGGCAAGATATGGCCTGGGCTCTAATTCTAGAGCTACCAATTCCTATCTATGGGCCTTGACCAAGTTGTTTTCCCTCTCTATGCCTTAGTTTCCTTATCTGGAAACTTTGCAGGCCTTTCAGGTTTTCACGAGGACTACATGAGAGAATACTGTAAAGCATCTAGAGTGGGGCCCAGCAGATAGATAATGTGTAACAAAAGTTAGCTTTTATTTTTATTACCACAAGTATTCTTGTTATTATTTACATTTCTGTTAACCGCTTCCTTCTGGTTTCTGGTCCTCCATAATTCCTGCTTGCTTGCTTATAGCCATCATGGCTGTCCCAGCCCCAAGACTAACTTTTGGCAGTCTCCTCCCTCTGGGTCTGTTAGGTCCAATTCCAGAGCCAGCTCTCTGATGGGTCCAGCACATTACTGTGCTCCACGTGCCAGGCTAGGCCCCACCTATGTGGGTGGACCCCTCCCTGGTCCAGTCAGATTTGGCTGAAGGGGATGGAAGTTACAAAGCCATTGAGGACAACCAGCATTGTGGCAAGGGTCTCTCCCCAAAGAGTAGACTACCAGAGTAAAGTCTTAACCTACCGATAAAATGTTTTCCAAGACATATACATGCCATTGTGAATAAAATATAAATTCATTTAAAGGTATTATTGAACATAGTAATTTTCTTAATTATTAATATTACTAATAATATCATTTCTATTTTATACAATATTATTTTATCAATATGTTACATATTTGCTATTGTAATACATATTAATTAATTATTATTACTAAAGATGTAAAACCTACCATGTGGTCTCTGTAAAATGTTTTAATTGTAAAGAGTTCTTATCTTCAAAAATTTGAGATACAATCCCCCTATAGTGCACTGGGCTACTTCAAGTCCAGTTTCTTTCTTTCTTTTTTTTTTTTTAAGATTTTACTTATCTATTCATGAGAGAGAGAGAGGCAGAGACACCGGCAGAGGGAGAAGCAGGCTCCATGCAGGAAGCCCAACGTGGGACTCCATCCCAGGTCTCCAGGATCACGCCCTGGGCTGAAGGCGGCGCTAAACTGCTGAGCCACCTGGGCTGCCCTCAAGTGCACTTTCAAAGCATCTGAATGAGCCTCAGATCCCTGGAACAGTGCACACTCCCATCCTGCCCCCTCTCCGGAGGTCCCACCAGCCTGGAGTCCATACCCCTCCACCCCTGCCCATGAGCACTCAGCCTGTAGTGCCTGGGTTGAACTGAAGACAGAGTCACTGCCTGGTGCACTGATTTTTAGAGCACCTATAGGTGTTTTCCTTGAACATCATCTCCACTCTCAGAAAAAGCATTTCTTTGGGTGGATGACCTGGTGGTAGATGAGGGGCATCCAATGATTCTGAGGACACAGTAGCTGGTCCTTAGGAGGACACTCTAGCAGTCATGGCATCTAAGGCAGAAACATAAGACAAGCATGTAGGATGAATCTTGATCTGCAGGACAGGAGCCCACCTTTATGCTCGGGGTTCCAGGAATTGGGGTACAAGGTAGTAGCCCAACTATTAGAACAGGGACTGAGTCTACAGCAAGGCAAGTTGATGGCTCCAACTTCTCTCTGGGGTACAGCTTACAGAGGAGAATTGTCTTATGAATTATAGACAATTACAATTCTGTTCACCTCATCATCTGCCTAAAAATTTTTACCGGCTGCCCAGAACCTTATAGGTAATGCCTCTACCTCTCGGCACAAATCTAGGCATACATGTAAATTTTCTCAACAGAGCATCACTGGAGTCTTATAAGGCAAGATTGTTGGTTTTCTGCATCAGATAAGGAAGCCAGAGGCAGAGCAGCTGGCCAAGATGGACACTTATAACAGTAGCAGCAGAATGAAACTCATGCATGTCTGGGGGCTTGAGCTGTGCCCCAGGCCACAGGCTGAGGCTCTAGCCATTTGGATGGACCCCTTCACAGGCCAAGACTGGACCCTGAGGAGGCCTAAGAACTTCATGGGACTCTGTCCCCTGAGGGTGTTGCTAGAGAGGAACATGGGCCCCCCAGACAGTATTCCTACTGCTGGAAGAAGGTTCTCTCTGAGGCTTGGTTACTGACTAAAAGTGGCATGAGGGAACTCTCTGAAGTGATAGAATTATTTATTCTGTGCTTCACAGGGATGGTGGATACTTAGTACAGACATTGTCAAAACTCAACCTAACAGAGCACTTAGACAAGCTTTTTAAAAAATTTAATTTTTATTTAGTTGTTTATTTAAAAAGTAATCTCTGCCCCACGTGGAGCTTGAATTCACAACCCCGAGATCAAGAGTCACACCATCCACCAAATGAGCTGACCAGGCACCCCAAAGCTTTTTTTTTTTAAATAAATCACCCACAAATTCTGGGACTTCAGCTCTAAGTAGTAACACATCCTTGCAGTCCCTCAACTTAAACCTTCACTCATGTTGTGCCACAGAGCACCAAGGTTGAGAGCATTGCCCCCAGGATAGGAACCATCTCCTGCTGGTTCACAGATGGCACTCAGGATGTCTGTTGAGTAAACTCCAAGGTTCTCAGCCAGATTATATAGGAAAACACATCTTACTTAAGGGCAGTCAAACCTTAGAACCAGGAATATGTGGTTTTTTATTCCTGTTAGTGACGTGTTTTCCTATTTGGCAGTACCACAGGCATAGCACCTATCTGTCCTTATAAAGTAGGCTGGACATTTGACATGGTTTGGCCATATACCATCTACTCCTCTTTTTAACATAACTCTAATTTCCTTTAGGGTATTATCTGGCACCTACCATGTACAGTTTTGGTGGACAGTAATTCACCCAAGGATCCATTCCCCCTACTTCACTAGCCACAAAGGTCATTCAGATCTTCTGCTGCCTGACTTCTCTTTCATGACCTTAGAACAACAACCAAATGCAGATATCTGATCCAAGCTTGACCAATTGGACTCTTTCCTAGGAATTTGGCTTTGTAGCAAAAAACACAAGGGCAGAGGAATGGAAGTTCCTTTGTCCCAGTGATTGTCCTGGGCAAGACCATGGTGCTGTCCCTATTTCCAAGACCCTCTGAGCTGCATGGCTCCTGTCTTTAAGCTTGGTTCTAGGCCACTACTTCCACCCTGTGGCATCCATCGTTGTCCAATCACTTCCCAGTTCTTAAATTAGCCTGAATCAGTTTTGATTGCTTACCATCAATGAACTCATCTGCTTCACCAGTTCATCCTAAAGAATTCCCCATTTCTCCTCTGTAGGGAAGTCCAATGTGGGACCCTTCTACCCTGAGGGAATAAACTTCCCATGATTCTTAATGAAAAGAGAAGAGGAAGAAGAGGGGGAGGAGGAAGGGGGAGGGGGAAAAGTTGTTTATATAATTAGCTAAACCTAGCCATCTGCCACCTGGCAACATCTGATCAGAACATGGAAAACCAGGGATCCCTGGGTGGCGCAGCGGTTTAGCACCTGCCTTTGGCCCAGGGCGCGATCCTGGAGACCCGGGATCGAATCCCACGTCAGGCTCCCGGTGCATGGAGCCTGCTTCTCCCTCTGCCTGTGTCTCTGCCTCTCTCTCTCTCTGTGTGTGTGTGACTATCATAAATAAATAAAAATTAAAAAGATTATGTTAAAAAAAAAAAGAAAAGAAAACAGAACATGGAAAACCAAGTTTACCTGAGAAAGTTTTGCCATCTATTATGAAAGGGATGGGAGGGGTAAAATTTCAAGTGTTTATTCAACACACAAGAAAAGCCAATGATTACTCTCTATTGTATCATTCCTCGGATTTGTGTTGGCAACAGTGCAGGGTCAAGCTCACAGCATCAGAGGAGGGAAGAAATGATCAACTTGGTCCATTTTGGTTTCCTGTCCCTAACCATTTCCAATTGTATCAGAGCCTTCCAGTCTTGCTGTCCCTGAAGGACACATGTCCTGTTTACTTACTGTGATGGACATTTATTCTAAGTTATAAGGTGTTAAAAAACAAAATTCAACCAAGTAAATTAAAAAGATCTTATTGGCTTTACCAAAATATGGAAAGATCCCAGATGTCCATCAGCAGATGAATGGATAAAGAAGATGTGGTATGTATATATAATGGAATATTACTCAGCATCAAAAAGAATGAAATCTCGCCATTTGCAATGACATGGATGGAACTAGGGGATATTATGCTAAGCGAGATAAGTCAATCAGAGAAAGATAAATACTATATGATTTCACTCATATGTGGAAATTAAGAATTAAAACGGATGAACAGAGGGGAAGGGAAGGAAAAAGAAAAGAAGATAAAAATTGAGAGGGAAGCAAACCATAAGAGACTCTTAACTATAGCAAACAAACAGGGTTACTGGAAGGGAAGTGGGGGAGGAAGGAGTAACTGGGTGATGACATTAAGGCAGGCACTTGGTGTGATGAGCACTGAGTGTTATATGCAACTGATGAATCACTAAATTATATCTTTGAAACTAATTTTTTTAAAAAAAGATCTTATTCAACAATTCATGAATGAGACAGCAGCAGCATCCCAGCTGGCAGACAGGAAGAACCTCCAAAGATGTGTACGAAATAAAAGATTTGTATAGGTAGAAGGGGGCAGGACAAGGAAGTTACTAGGAAAGAGTGGATTGGTTTAGGCAAGGTCACATTCCTTTGGGAGATGGCAGAGGTCTGTGAGGCAGATGCCTTCTGTAGTGCTGACCAGCTAATGCCAGATTGACTGGTTTAAGTTTCCATTCCTGGGAGAGATTGAAACTGGAATTAAGTTAGGTATTAAGTTTTGGTTTGGTGATGTGGGCCTGCTGTCTCTTTTTTAACAAATGGAACCCAAACCCCTAACCCTTGAAGAAAGGCAGGATTGTGTGGAAGTACAGACCCAACTGCCTAGGTTCAAATCTCGAATTTGTCAAGGCTATGGGACCTTCCACATGTCCTTTAATCTCTCCATGCTTCAGTCTCCACATTTGTAAAACTGGATCCTGGGTGAATATGTGGGAAGCACCTAGAGTTGGCACCTAGAATTGGAAACATTACCCTGCATTACTGTGATCCTGACCTTGCCACAGTATGGCAAAAACCAACCTCTATGCACTGCAGCAGATATATGCAACTCAAAGACAGAGATTGGGATAAAGAGGAACACTAGCTATATTGCTTTGCCAGGCAAAGGAGGCTGCAGCAGGTTATAGCCTTCAAAACTGCAAGCCTACCTGGAGAACTCAGTTGAGAGGAATTAATAGGGCAATACAGGATCTAACTGGTTTTGAAAGGAATTGTGTACATGCTGCCAGCCTCCTTAGTCATATCTTTAAGGTGGTACCAGGTTCATGAAACAAAAGGCTAATTAATAAGGGAGGAGGAGAGATTTACAGAGGAGAAAAAGAAGGTGACTTAGTTTAAAATCAAACTTCATGGGCGCCTGGGTGGCTCAATCGGTTAAGTGTCCACCTTTGGCTGAGATCACAATCGAGTCCCACATCAGGCTCCCTGCTCAGTGAGGAGTCTGCTTCTCTCTCCTCCCTGCTCATGCTCTCTGTCACTTTTGCTCTCTCTCTCTCAAATAAATAAATAAAATCTTTTTAAAAATTTAAAATCAAATCAAATCAAGCTTCACTGAAGCATTAGTGCAGCTATTTTGGCTTCTGTTCAACTTTATGCTTTTAAGTGGTTTTGATAGCATCAGGCCACTTAACAGTAAGCAACCAACTGAAGCTGTATGACCTGCCTTCTATGGTTCATCTGCAGTTACACTTGTCAAAAGAAAACATTCAAGGCGGTTTCACATCTGGCATAAATAGTATGAAATGCTCCGTGGACCCATGACCCAGAGAAAACAGTGAAAATTATTTTTAAAGCAACCATCTAGATTTTCTGGAATCTGACTAAGTGCATAGAGCAAATGAAGAAAGGTTTATTACAGAAAATCTACTAAAACTCAGGAAGAACTACATGGAGTCTGTGGTATTTGAACCAGGACCCTCACCTACTCCCTCCCCTTGCAGCTCAGCAAGATGGAAACCCCACTCTTGTCTGGTACAGACAAGAACTCAGGCTTCCCTCTTCTCCCAGATCCCAGCCATAACGCTATCTTCCCAGTAGAGACAAACTCAAGCACTTGCCATCATGCCCCCAGCTACCTGTTGCTGAGACTAAGTCTCAGGTGAGGGTAGCTAAGAGGTGGGAGCTGTCTTCTCAGACCCTACTGGTAGGATGGATGCTGTGTTGAGCGTGGCAGGGCTGAGAATACGGGACCCACTTTCCTCTTGGATAGCTCATGCGCAAGGAATTCCCACCAGGACATGCAAGCCGAGGAGGCCTGGGGTTGCAGCCTCCTGATCCATGAGCATTCAGATGCTGGAATCGGGGTGTCACTCAGAGATAAACACATCACTGTGAGACAGGAAAACTGAAGGGACCCCGTGAAAGACTCTTTTGCTACCTCTTCTTGCTAGAACCTAAACTGCCTCACTATACATGCCTTATGGGACAGGTAATGCACGTCCTCCTCATAAAGGTCAAAGATTTAATGATATCTTTGGAGTCTTCCAGCACAATAGATGACATCTAAGAAATGACCAAGTCATCATATTCAAGGCATAAGAGACTTAGGGAGAATACCTAAACACTCCTCTTTATTTTGATGAGTTCCTAGATGCCTGAGAAGCCAGTATACCAAATCATCATCCTCCATAAAAACTCCAGACCCCAAGAAAAGACAAGGTTCATGCTCCTTTCTTTCTGAGTCTTTAAGATGCTCTGTCTTCAATAAACTCTACTTTTACTTCCTCTCAGCTTGAGATTGATATCCATCCTGCATGAAGCCAAGGACTCTCTTGGCTGGTCCTGCAGGACCTGCTCTGGGGTCTCAGACCCAGCCAGCCTGCATCAATTGTCCCCACCACCAATACAGAGCCTTGACTCTAAGATTTCCTCCAGGAGGAAGAAACAACGTAAACAGAGGACTCTAAACTCCTCCCGAAAAAACAAACAAACAAACAAACAAAACAAGGTGACTTCATTTGCAACAGATTGTAGAGAGTTGCAAGCTTCAGAGCTCTTAAAAACAGTGGAGGTTACAATGAAAGACATTTGTTAGGAGATTGATGGATTTATTTAAAATACAGACTAAATGTAAGCAGGTTAATTTACTGGAGAGAAATGGGGAAAGAGGAGACTCTGAAGGGGCCTCCGAGGGTAAAAACCTCGAAAACCACAAGCACTATCCCTACAAAGAAACTTTGATTTGATTGAATATCACCACAAGGAATTTATTCCCTGAGGCATGTTGAAAACAGTAATCAGTCATGAATCTGTGGAGCTTATCAATTTGATTTTGTTAGAGAAAGAGACAGAGGGCCTTACCCCAAACATCCCTAAGCAATAGTAACTGTGGGCATCCTCAAGGCAGTCCCCCTGGAGGTGTACCATCAGAGGCCTCCTCTGAGAGGCAGTGCTGGGCTTCCACAAAAATTAATTCTGCAGGCCCTAAACAAGTAAACTGGAAAATAACTGTGTTCTATAGTTTTTAGAGTATAGATCCTTTACCTCCTTGGTTAGGTTTATTCCTAGGTATCTTATGCTTTTGGGTGCAATTGTAAATGGGATTGACTCCTTAATTTCTCTTTCTTCAGTCTCATTGTTAGTGTATAGAAATGCCACTGACTTCTGGGCATTGATTTTGTATCCTGCCACACTGCCAAATTGCTGTATGAGTTGTAGCAATCTTGGAGTGGAGGCTTTGACCATCCACTGGAAAAAAAGACAGTCTCTTCAATAAATGGTGCTGGGAAAATTGGACATCCACATGCAGAAGAATGAAACTAGACCACTCTCTTGCACCATACACAAAGATAAACTCAAAATGGAGGAAAGATCTAAATGTGAGACAAGAGTCCATCAAAATCCTAGAGGAGAACACAGGCAACACCCTTTTTGAACTCGGCCACAGTAACTTCTTGGAAGATACATCCACGAAGGCAAAGGAAACAAAAGCAAAAATGAACTATTGGGACTTCATCAAGATAAGAAGCTTTTGCACAGTGAAGGATACAGTCAACAAAACTAAAAGACAACCTACAGAATGGGAGAAGATATTTGCAAATGACCTATCAGATAAAGGGCTAGTTTCCAAGATCTATAAAGAACTTATTAAACTCAACAGCAAAGAAACAAACAATCCAATCATGAAATGGGCAAAAGACATGAAGAGAAATCTCACAGAGGAAGACATAGACATGGCCAACATGCACATGAGAAAATGCTCCACATCACTGGCCATCAGGGAAATACAAATCAAAACCACAATGAGATACCACCTCACACCAGTGAGAATGGGGAAAATTAACAAGGCAGGAAACCACAAATGTTGGAGAGGATGCGGAGAAAAGGGAACCTTCTTACACTGTTGGTGGGAATGTGAACTGGTGCAGCCACTCTGGAAAACTGTGTGGAGGTTCCTCAAAGAGTTAAAAATAGACCTGCCCTACGACCCAGCAATTGCACTTTGGGGATTTACCCCAAAGATAGAGATGCAGTGAAATGCCGGGACACCTGCACCCCGATGTTTCTAGCAGCAATGTCCACAATAGCCAAACTGTGGACGGAGCCTCGGTGTCCATCGAAAGATGAATGGATAAAGAAGCTGTGGTCTATGTATACAATGGAATATTCCTCAGCCATTAGAAACGACAAATACCCACCATTTGCTTCAACATGGATGGAACTGGAAGGTATTATGCTGAGTGAAGTAAGTCAATCGGAGAAGGACAAACATTATATGTTCTCATTCATTTGGGGAATATAAATAATAGTGAAAGGGAATAGAGGGGAAAGGAGAAGAAATGGGTGGGAAATATCAGAAAGGGAGACACAACATGGAAGACTCCTAACTCTGGGAAACGAACTAGGGGTGGTGGAAGGGGAGGAGGGCGGGGGGTGGGGGTGAATGGGTGACGGGCACTGAGGGGGGCACTTGACGGGATGAAGCACTGGATGTCATTCTGTATGTTGGCAAATTGAACACCAATAAAAAATAAATTTATTATTTAAAAAAAAAGCACACCCTTCCTCATTCTCTCCAAGTCCAACATCTAAATATCTATTACTGTTCATGGATTCTACGTTACACAATGAGGGACAACCTACTGTTGTCCTTACCCATTTTAATACTCCATTTGCCCCAGATTTCACCATTGAGAGTCTCTTTGAACTGTTATTGGGTTGAATCTTGGTGGATGCACCATTGCTTTTGGTGATGGCCAATATTCACTCCCTCTCTAGTTACCATCCCTTTCCAGGTACCATGTCCATTCTCCCCTGAGTGACTGAGGAGGATAAACCCCGCTTCCGCACCAGAGGTGTGTCCTGACTTGGCTCATGCTATCCTGTCGCCCAGGCCCTGGGAACCGGGGGATGGATTCCAAATAGGTTGCCTGGCCCACTCCAGTCAGTGCGAACAGAGATGTCTAATGGGGCTTCTGGAAAAGAAGCCTCCATTCTCCTCACTGGGAGCAGGTAAAACATAGAATCAGCAAACACTCTCTTTCTGTCTGGATGACACAGTATAAAATGACAAGTGTGATGAGGCCATTGCTGCTGCCCAGATGGAAGCTAGCCTGAGATCAATCTCACTATACAGAGGTGGGAGGAATGTAGACAATAGCAGAGATAACAGGACTGAAGCCTGGTGACGCTACTCATTTCTGGATCATCCTGTGCCTGAAGCCAGCTATGGACTGCTTAATGATTTCAACCAATAAATTGTCTTATTCATTTAAGCCTGAAGGACCTAAGATTTCTCTTGCTTCCCAAGCAAAACAATCCTAAATATTAAACTTCCCAAAGCAGCAACCGAAGCAAAGAATGCATTTCAGCTCCTTAGGACCAAGAGCCCTCTTAACTACAAGCCTCTTGTTCTCCCCCGCTGGTCTGAGAGCTTCTGGGGTATATTCACTGTGTCCCCGGCTCTGAGAGGAGTGTGTATCTCTACTGAGGGCATCATAAGCATCTCATGTATATGTGGAAAACCTGCAAACGTTGTATTGTCCACCGCTACTTCCTCAGCTTCTACAACAGAGTGTGGGACTTGCAATAAACATTCACTGAGGGAGTGCATAAGTCACCCAAGCCTGTCTCCGAGCCCCTCCCCTCCAATCCCCCAAAGGAACAGAAGCTGTGGCCAAAAGCTTGCAAGACATTTTATTCTCCTGCCAGGGGACGACACTGCAGGGAGCTAGCTGAGAGAAACCGGAGGGTCAGTCCTGGATTTAGGAAGGCAGGAGCTGGCGGTGCCTGCTGGAGACTCTGTGCTTCTCCCCGGGGTGGAGTAAGGTCCCAGCTCCTTGCACACCTGGAGTGGGGAGAAGAAACAGCTGTGGCAGGTGTGGGGTCCCTGCAAATGTGCACTACAGCCACCTGCCCCTGCTGATCACACCCAGAGTTACATCCTGGAACCCAGTCAGGAGCCTGAGGGGGTTAGGGGTTCTGGAGATGGAAATCACACGCTCCAGTGACAGGAAGTGGTGGGGACCTCACATTACAAGGTGACCCCAGATCTGCCAGCATCAAGTCCCAAAGCTTCAGTCAAGGCAAGACTGGCTGCCAGAGCCACTCAGGGGCCCTTCTCCGCCCCCAGTCCCACCACCCTGGCCTGATCTGTGGGTGCAGCCTGGGCAGCCCTGGAGGGAGAGGCTGCAGAGCCCTCCCTGCCAGCGGGGTTCCCGAGCCCAGCTCTCAGGCCCCGGGTGTCCTGGGCTAGATGGTGCCTGGTTCCTGTTCCCAGGAACCGCTGCTGGGCTGGGGACAGGAGTCAGTCAGGGCTCTGTCGTCTATGCCTAGCCCAGTCTGAGGCCACTTCCTTGGTGGTAACCTCCTTACGCATAATCATCTCACTCAAGCGTTACTCAAAATAAGAAATCAGGATTATTATCCCCTTCACAGGTAGAGACGCTCAAGTTCACAGGCGTTAAGCTACTTGCTCAAGTGCATGGCTGACCAGGGATGGAGCCCTGATGTCACCCAGGGTTGCCTGGGAGAAAACCCAAATCCCTTGGGGCACCTGGCTGGCTCAGTGACTCACCTGGGCCTCTGGCTCTCAGGATTGTGAGTTGAAACCCCACGATGGATGTAGAGATTACTTAACATTTTTTTTTAATTAAAAAATTTTAAAAGCCCAGATTCTTCATGAGTATTTTGCAACCTTTTTGTTACAGCCCACCTGCCCAACTTCTCCAGACTGCCACACAGTGGGGGGAGGAATGTGTCACAACAAGGGCGCTAGGAGGGACATGTAGGAGTTGCTTATGAACTTCTCTATGACAGATGTATTTCCATGTTTTTACACCATGTTGCATATAATTGAGGATGAGATCTGGACCTTCTAGGAAGGGGTCCCTGCTGTTACCTCTGTACTCACCTACTTAAGATTTGCACATCCTGAGTGTCACACAGATATCACTGTAGGGATAACCATTCAGGATAAACTGGGCAATGCCATTCAAAATTCCGGTGATGATTTTTTGGCAGACATTTTCCACCGCTGGAATCTTTGAGCACACCGCTGTTGCAGCCTTCTGAATGGCTTCCTGAAGCAGCAACAGCACCATGACCAGAGACAAGAATTAGCTGTGCTCTGCCCCAACCACCCCCACAGATCCCAGCAGCTACTGTCCCTGGGCACCTCAAACCGTGGGCATGCTGGGAGGAGGCCCTGGTGCCACGTGTCCATGGAAGCAGAGGCTGGAGAGAGCAGGATCGGCCCTCATTCCCAGGCCCAAAGCCCTGATGCAGGCCTGGCCAGGATGGGCTCAGGAGACAAGGACAGTTGGCTCTGTCCTGTGTCAGTCCCTAGTGCATCATCACCCCAGGCCCACTGTCTTGTGTGTGGAGCACAGTGCCCACTGCTGCTAGACCCACAGTCAAGTTTGCCTACAGAGTCTCCTGGGTCCCAGGCCTGGCAGGGCTCAGGCTCAGGTGTGGTGAGGAAGGCTAGGAGAGAGACCTTGAAGCCTTGGCACGTTCCATTTTGCAGTATCGTCTACTGCAATCGCAGAGTAGAAGGCTACAGCTGAGTTCCCAGGGTTGAGGGTGGGCCCTGCAGCACCCAGAAGCTGAGCAGGGTCAGGGAACAGAGGAGAAGGAGGGAGGGAGGGTGAAACGAGGCTTCCTGGGAGGAACACATCCACTTGTTCAGCACTTGCTCAGGGCCAGATGGGGAGCTCAGCACATCCCACCCCTCAGCTCAGGAAGTGGTTGGGGGATTAATATCTATCCCATTGCACAGAGAAGGAAACTGAGGCTCAGAAAGCATTAGCACTTGGCCCAGGCATGCAGCTAGAGGTGACACATCTGGGGTTCATCAACCCTGACCCAGATGCCCTTGGATCCAGCCTCATAGGCTCTCCCGTGGGCACATGCAGTACGACCACAGGGGAAAGGTTCCTACCTCTCCTGACTACAAGTTTCCTTTGAGAATGAAAGAGAAAGCATCCTTGCCTGCTCCCAGAGCATCCCAATTTCAAATGATTCTCTGTAGTCCCTCCCCAGACACAGGAGGGGACCTCAGATGCCCTGTTGAGAAGGTCTGGCCCAAACAGGGATCAGCTTCTCCCCAGGTGCCAGCCCCCAGCCCCTACTACCACCCCAGATGGACGTGCAGATGGTTCCTCAAATCTGAAGATCACCTGAATCTTCGACGGTCCCACGCAAGTCCTCAGCCAACTAATGATCTTTCGACAAAAATTACATTGGTTGAACCGCGGGTCACCCTGTCAGAAAAAGAAGATCCTCAGAGTGGTCTCTCAGAAATCCCTAGAATCCTGAGCAGAGATTCAGAAAGGAGCCCTTGCATCCTCCTAGGCCACCACGATGACCAATGATCTTTCTGTCCTTTAGGGTTAGGACCAGCTAGCTGCCTGGCCCGAGCTCACCTTCTTGGTGGGCTTAGCGGGGTGACGCACCCAGAACCTGTTCCACACCCAGTGCACCTTCTCCATTCCAACACCTGCCCCCCTTGTGTTCTCTGCTCAGACCCCAGAGGGGCCTCTCAGGGGAGGGCCCAGACAGACCAAGGTAGCCCCCCTGAGCCAGGCACAAGTGCGCACAAGAGCAGCCTCTTCAGCCCACTGCTCTGTCCCCCGCACCCCCCCAAAAGAGATGTGCAGCTATCGCCTGGTGCTCCCTGGATGCAGAAAACGAGGAGGTGAGCAGGGAGCCAGCAAAGAACCTGGGCAGCCTCCTGGGCCAGTCTCCTGAAGAACTGCTCTTCCTGACAAATGTCGGCCGTGGACAGGTCATCATGGTCCTCAGGGATCAGACCAGAATAGGTCAGACCTGCAAAGACACAGCATCAGCATCTGTCCACACGTGGAAGAGGAGGGGAAGTCAGAACTCCTGGCTGCTGGGGAGCCCAGGAGGTGGCCAGAGCCCCGGACAGGAGTGGGGCTTGGAGAGGGGCCCAGGAGGCCTGTCCTCACACTGCCCTGGGGCTGCCTTGACCCAGGATCTGTGAAAAGACATGCTCTTAAGACCTTTCTGGAAACAGGAAGAGAAGATAATATCTCTCCAACATTACCATCTGTACAAAACTATCTGTCTACCAGTGCCTCTATCTCTATTCTCTCTCTCTGTCTCTCAAAACACACACACACAAACACACACACACACACACAAACATGCGTGCAAATTTTCAGAATGCACTAAAATGAAAAAAATCTCATCCCTTCCCAAGCTTGTCTTTCTTTCCCTCTTGCCTTCCGCAAAGACTTCATATTAGGTGATCAAGTCCAAATCACTCTCCAGAACTGTCCCAACCCTCAGCTAAAGAGGAGCTGCCAGGATCACGTAGGGAATGTCCTTACCTGGGGTGACCAGGAGCACTGAGGCGAGGAGCAGGAGGGCCCAGGAGGTCATGGTGAGGCAGCTGCTGACACACCCTCAAACCCCCTTAATGCAGGCAGGACACCTCCCATCTGAACTGCCAGCTCCTGCTCCTCTTCTAGGCCACCTCCCCAGGTCCCTGGGTTTACCACAAACACCACCAGTTTGTGTAGAAGTGGGGGGAGGAGAGGCTCCACACTATCTCTCTTCCCTCCCCCCACACAGAGCTTTCCTAGCTGAGTGCAAGGTGGCTGGAGGGCACAGCTCCCATGATGCCCCCACCCTGCCCCGGATGTGGTCATGGAAGAGCCATCCTTGCACCTGAGGGCTCAGGGAACACCTCTACCATGAGCTCCCATCCTCCCCTCCCCCCCCCAATTCCAAGACGTCTGTGCAGGTGTCCCTCCCCCAGCCATCCCCATTTCCCTGCTCTCCCCCAGCCATTTCAGCCCAGTAGCTCTAGCAGACTCCACCAGATTTAAAGACAGGTGCTTGGGGCAGATGCTGACAGCTCCTCCCAGCCCTGCCTTCTAGGGTGGGGGACACCCAGCATGAGCTCAAGGACTCCCTGTGTCCCCAGCCCCTCACCAGCCTGCTGGCCAGCATCGTGGAGGCAGGCTCTTCCCTCAGAGCCACCTTCAGCCCCGCCTGTCAGGGCCCTGGGCCACAGGGAGACACAGCCCGTGGGAAGGAGGAGAGTCCCGGCCAGGGGTCTAGGCCCAGCTCCCGGGCCCCTGACTCCCCATCTGTGCACCACGGTCACGGCCCTCATCCGTAATAACCGTGGCGGCTGCCCACTTAACAGCCAGTATCAGATAAGTAAGAGACCATCGTTTAGGGTAAGTCGGTCCCAGACATTGTGCAGAACATCCTCCTGCTACGGCGTGTGCCCTCCTTACCTGACACCCACATTCAACTGGGCATCCCCTCATTTGTGTGGCGCCTTCACCCACCTCCTTCATGCCTCAGACCAGGACACTGGGTGCAGATAGCGGGGGACCTGACCTGTGCTACCAGGCATGCGGGGGACACTGCGGGCACCAGAACTCGCCTCCCAACTCTTTTGGGGTCTTCCCCCCCGGCTGCTGAGATGGCACAGCCACCCAAGCAGGAACAGCTGACAGGGTTCCCTCACAGCCCCAGCCCTGCATCCCCCTCATTGTGGCTCTGAGGACTGCACCCCTTGCCCCTGCCTCGGAAACCCATCGTGGGCTGACAACCTTGTTCTTTAAATCACTCTACTTTCCTGAGCCTAATCAGAGCAATGCTCTCCACTCAGCTTCTGCTGAGAAGGGAAGAGGTTGGGGTCCCAGGCAAGCCGGCCTCTGACAAGCTGAGGCTCTAGAACAAGGGTCACCGTCTCTTGGAGCTTCAGTTCTTTTTTTATAAAATCGTATAGTGTCTCCTGTTCAAAGGGCTCCCATGTGGCACGTCTTTGTGCATGTGGAAGCTTTACAGCCTGTGCTATGCTGGCAGAGGGAGGATGGTGTTAGGGCATCCTTCCCCAAGGTGGCTTCTGTGAGTGCTGCTCCTGTGGGAGGGTAACTGGTGCTGTGCCGGGGAGTGGAAAGTGAGATTTCTGTGCTCAGGAGGAAATGCCAGGCTCAGAAAGTGCCACAGCCCTCCTCCCCATGGGACTCCTCAGCACCCTCAACATGGTAACATGTCTTACCCTATTATTAGCATCAGAAACGCAAAAATGAACATTATGACCACTCTTACAGGGAAGATAACTTTTATATTACGAACAATTGTATGCCAATAAATTAGAGAACTTACATTGAAATGGACACATCCCTAGAAGGATACAAACTACTGAAACTGGATGAAAAGAATGCAAAATTCAAATAGACCTATAATAAGGAAAGAGATGGATTTGTAATGCAAACTCTACCCACAAAGAAAAGCTCCAGGCCAGATGTCTTCACAGATTTATTCTACCAGAAATTGAGCAAAGAATTAATACCAGTTCTTCCCGCACTCCTCCAAAAAGACATGCCCTATGTTAATACAAAAAAGAAAACTCAAAAACACAAAGACCAATATTTCCCAGGGTCCTGAATCGAGCCCCTCTTTGAACTCCACACTTCGGTGGGAGTCTGTTTGAAGAATCTCTCCCTCCCCCTCTACCCCTTCCCAGCTTGTTTGCTCTTTAGTGCTCTCTCTCTCTCTCTCTCTCTCTCACTCTCAAATAAAGAAAGAAAGAAATCTTTTTAAAAAGAAAGCAATGGACTGAAGATATGAATAGACACTTTTCCAAGGAAGACATCCTTGGAAAGGATGAAAGAACACTCAACACCACTCCTATTCAGGGAGATACAAACCAAAACCACAAGGAGATATCACCTCACACCAGTCAGAATGGCTAAAATTAGCAACACAGGAAACGACAGGTGTTGGAGAGGATGCAGAGAAAGGGGAGCCCTCTTGCAAAGTAGGTAGGAATGAAAACTGGTGCAGTCACTCTGGAAAACACCATGGAGGTTCCTCAAAAGGTTCAAACTAAAACTTCCCTACAACCAGCAATTGCACTACTAGGTGTTTACCCAAAGAATACGAAAACACAGATTGGAAGGGGTACATGCACCCCAATGTTCATAGCAGCATTATCAACAAATAGACAACCTATGGGAAGAGCCCAAATGTACATTGACAGATGAATGGATAAAGAAGATGTGGTATAGGGGCACCTGGGTGGCTACTGGTGGAGTGACCCCTTTGGTTCAGATCCTGGTCCTGGAATCCTGAGATCAAAAGTCCCATCAAGCTCCCTGCAGGGAGGTTGATTCTCCCTCTGCCTGGTTTCCTTCTGCCTATGTCTCTGCCTCGTTCTGGAGTCTCTTATGAACAAATAAATAAAATCTACTAAACAACAAAAAAAGGAAGATGTCATAGATATACACGATGTAATACTACTCACTCATTAAAAATCTGAGTAATTCACAACCATGTGGATGGACTAGAGAGTATTATGCTAAGTGAAATAAGTCAGCCAGGAAAAGACAAATACCATATGATTTCACTCATATGTGAGATTTAAGAAACAAACAGATGAACAAAAGGGGGGAAGGAAGATAAAAGAGAAATGGATAAAAACGATGAAAAAAAAAGAAATAAACCATGGGAGATTATTACAAATAGAGATAAAAATGACAAGAGATGGAGGAAGGTGGGTGGGGGATGGGCCAGATGGGTGTTGTGTATTAAAGAGGGCACTTGTTGTGATGAGCACTGGGTATTAAATGTAAGTGATGAATCATGGAATTCTACTCCTGAAACCAGCATTGCACTGGTTCTGGTAACTAACTAGAGTTTAAATAAAAATTTTGGGGAAAGGGTATCATAAGAACACTTTCCACTCATAAGAACATCCAAACATGTGGACCACTTTGGAGAATTTTGCCCTCCTGCTAACTGTCTTCTACAATACCATACGTAAGAAGGTGTTCACTAAAGGAATCGAGATTCTTCAACAAATGGTGCTGGGAAAACTGGAGAACCCATACTACAGATTGAAAGTAGACCATTACCTTCCACCATACATGAAAAGTCAATAGAACTGGATTAAACTTTTACATGGAAGACCAAAAATTATAATATCATTAGACTAAAGCATTAGGGGAAGCCGAATGACATTGGACTTGGCAATGATTTCTTCGGTATGACTTCAAGAAATGCAGCAAAATGGACAAAACTTTCATCAAACGTAAGAATTTGAGGTATCCAGTGACATAGTCGGAGGTGAAAGGCGATTTATGGAAGGGTAAAAATATTTACAAATCATTCCCTAATAATGGGTTAATACCCAGAACACACAAAGAACTGTTAAAACTCAGCAACAAATTGCTCTAGTAAAAAGTGACAAAGGACTTTGAATAGACGCTCTCCCTACAAAATATACAAATGACTAACAAGCATATGAAAAGATGCTCCTCATCAATAATTGTTAGGGAAATGCAAGGCAAAACCACAATGAGATAGCACCCCATTCCCTGTAACCTGGCTCTTATCAAAAAACAGAAAATTACAAGTGTTAGTGAAGATGTGGAGAAAGTGTGCACTGTTGTTGTAAAATCATGAAACCGCTATGTAAAGCAATATGGTGGTTCCTCAAAATATTAAAGGTAAAACCACCACAAGAGCCAGAAAACCCACTTAAGGCGTTTTATACAAAAGAATGGTTTTCCACGTCCATGTTCTTAGTAGCACTATCCACAATAGCCAGGAGGAGAAAGCCCCCAAATGTCCATGGACAGAGAAATGGATAAATAAAAGGCAACATAAGTGTATATATGTTATTAACCTTAAAAAGATAAAATCCTGGGGATCCCTGCGTGGCTCAGCGGTTTGGCACCTGCCTTAGGCCCAGGGCATGATCCTGGAGTCCCGGGATCGAGTCCCACATCGGGCTCCCTGCATGGAGCCTGCTTCTCCCTCTGCCTGTGTCTCTCCCTCTCTCTTATGAATAAATAAATAAAACATTTAAAAAAGAAAAAAAGATAAAATCCGGTTGAATGTCAGAACATGGATAGACTATGAGAGCATTAACCTGAGTGAAATTAGCCAAATACAAATAGGCAAATAATGTATGATTTCACTTATATGAGATGTCTAGGAAATCAAATTATTAGAAACATCAAATAGAATGTTGGTTCCCAGGCTATGGGTCATAGAAACGGAGAGTCATGGCTTAACAATGAGAATGGAGCCTCAGCTCTGTGGATAAAAACTCCTAGATGCCTGTGTTACAAGAGTGAGAATATACTCAACACTGCTGAGTGGACATTTAAACATCATTAAAATTGTAAATTTTGTGTAGTGTGTTTTTTACATGTAAAGAATAGTGATCCCTGATAAAGGAGGTAGTTGGGCTCACGACTCAGTCACCCAAGCACTTTACCTTGATGTAAGCAGCAGACCTCTCTGTGCAACACAAGTGTCTACGCATACTTCCTACCTCATCACCCAAAACACAATGAAAACATGTATTCATGCGATATCATTTAATAAAATTGATAATTTTTCCTTCTTGTACAAACAGAGGGGATTTAGGGTGCTAGACTTATTTCATGTGACATTACCAGTATTAGGTAGATTGCCAGTTGATTGAGGGAAGTGTCTCCTTCAGGTGTTCCCTAGCCTGACACCAAGATGTAACACAGAGCAGGGACTCTGTCCAGAGGCCTGTGAGAAGCCACTGGAAGGTGAGGAGATGTGGTTTGTAGTTTGGAAAGAGCCTGGGGATGCCCTGTACAGAAGGGACCCAGGAGCAAAGGCAGAAGGAAGTCTGAAGATGTCCAAAGAGGGATGCAGAGCCTGGCCAGGGCTAAGCTGGTTTGCACTAGGATGAGGCTACTCCAAATTGCCAGGAGGGGGGGGGTCATCATTCGCCCCAGCTGGGGTCAGAGAACTAGGAAGTGGCCAGGAGGGAGGGATGTCACATGACACCAGCTAGAGGCCTGGGTTGCCCAGGTGTGTCAAGAGGAAAGTTAGAGAACTGAGAAGGGCCTGGGGGAGAGAGGGTACCCCAGAGGAGTCTGTATTAGGACTCAAGTGCACCCATGCTCATCCTGACAGGTGACCAGAGTTGGCTTGTGCCCTGCCCTTTACTAGCTGTTACCCCTAAGACTGAGGCCACCTTCTTCTGCTCCCACCTTTAGAAGTCCCTGCTCACCCTCCATCGTGCCCTGGACCCTTCCTCTCCCTTCCCAAGGCCTCCCCTGTGGCTATTCCTTGGGTCTCTCCTACACTGTGGGCCTCGGACCTCTCCCGGGACCATTGTCATCCATGTGGACACACACCTTACACACAGACCCCACCTCTACTCTCACATGGCCTGTAGCTCTGCCCCACTTGGCTCCAACTCTTGACAGGAGCCCCCTCCTAAAGCCATCCCCGCCTGCTGACATCACCCTTTCAATCCCAGTGCACATGGCTGTTGTGCACTGAAACCATCTGACTAAGGTCCCCAAGGCCCAAAAGCACCCAAATCCAGGGACCGAATTTCCTCTGTCTTCTTCTTTCTTACTATCTCAGTGACCCTGGACAAGCCCAGCCATTCCCTAGAGCCTGAAACATTTGGTTCTCTTGGCTCCTTAGCCCCATGTCTGGTTTCCCCTGTGCCACTGGCTGCCTCTCCACAATCTCCTTGGTGCTTTGCTCCTCCTCCACCACCACCAGCCGCCACAGGTTGACTAGCCCCTCCTGTCCTCAGACAGGAATGTTCTCCTTCTGCACTGTCTCCCTGCCCTTCACACCCAGTTCAAGGACTTCAAATTGGGCTTGGCCCAGACACCCCCTCCCCATCCACCGACCTGCATAGGGAATAGACACAGTCTTAGGGTCAAAGAAGAACCCTTCCTCATTCTCTCCAAGTCCACCCATCTAAGTGTCTTTCCCCCTTAGTACATATCACACCACCCATCCAGGTGCTAAGGCCAAATTACTACAAGTCTTTTCTCTTTATTTTTAAATCATGTCAGATTTCTGGAAAACTTGTAAGACTAGAACAAACAGCTCCCGTTCACCTTAACCAGATTCCCCCACTGGTAACATTTTACTACACGTATGTGCTGTGCTGTCTCGTCCTGGTGTTTCTGAGTGTACATGTTACCATTCTGCTAACTCACTGGCAGTGCATTGCGGACGTGATGCCCCACGACCCCCTAATACTTTAGCGTGTGTTTCCTTACAAGAAGGACGCTGTCAATCATAGGGTGGCACTGCCATCCACATCAGGACGCTACCATTAGCACAATATTATCATCCCAGGCTGCAGTGAGTTTCCCAGATCACACCAGCCGTGTCTTTTGCAGTCTTGATACACGCCAGGCTCATCTGTTACAATTACATCAAGCATCTTCCTAGTTTTCTTTGAATCGGAAGAGATGCTCCATCCCTTCTCCTCTTTCATGATCTTGGCATTTTGAAGAGTACAGACCAGCTGCTGTGCGGAAAGTCACTGTGGGTTTGTCTGATGTTCCTCAAGATTAGTGCATGGGCAGGGGAGGGGGCAGAAAACATTAATCACCTGTCTGCCATGTCTCCACTGTCACCCTAACTAATAATGCCATTTAGTAAGTAATTCCCATCTAGTAAATCTTTGTGGGAATACAGTTTGCAACTTTGACTACATTTATTATGTGGTATTTTGAGGTAACACTTTCCTTTTTCCCTTATTAATTATGATTATTTATATCTATATGGTTCTTGGATTCTACGTTACACAATGAGGGACAACATACTGTTGTCCTTACCCATTTAAATACTCTACTTGCCCCAGATTTCACCATTGAGAGTCTCCTTGAACTGCTATTGGGTTGAATCTTGGTGGATGCACCATTGCTTTTGGTGATGGCCAATATTCACTCCCTCTCTAGTTACCATCCCTTTCCAGGTACCATGTCCATTCTCCCCTGAGTGACTGAGGAGGATAAACCCCGCTTCCGCACCAGGGGTGTGTCCTGACTTGGCTCATGCTATCCTGTCGCCCAGGCCCTGGGAACCGGGGGATGGATTCCAAATAGGTTGCCTGGCCTACTCCAGTCAGTGCGAACAGAGATGTCTAATGGGGCTTCTGGAAAAGAAGCCTCCATTCTCCTCACTGGGAGCAGGTAAAACATAGAATCAGCAAACACTCTCTTTCTGTCTGGATGACACAGTATAAAATGACAAGTGTGATGAGGCCATTGCTGCTGCCCAGATGGAAGCTAGCCTGAGATCAATCTCACTATACAGAGGTGGGAGGAATGTAGACAATAGCAGAGATAACAGGACTGAAGCCTGGTGACGCTACTCATTTCTGGATCATCCTGTGCCTGAAGCCAGCTATGGACTGCTTAATGATTTCAACCAATAAATTGTCTTATTCATTTAAGCCTGAAGGACCTAAGATTTCTCTTGCTTCCCAAGCAAAACAATCCTAAATATTAAACTTCCCAAAGCAGCAACCGAAGCAAAGAATGCATTTCAGCTCCTTAGGACCAAGAGCCCTCTTAACTACAAGCCTCTTGTTCTCCCCCGCTGGTCTGAGAGCTTCTGGGGTATATTCACTGTGTCCCCGGCTCTGAGAGGAGTGTGTATCTCTACTGAGGGCATCATAAGCATCTCAAGTATATGTGGAAAACCTGCAAACGTTGTCTTGTCCACCGCTACATCCTCAGCTTCTACAACAGAGTGTGGGACATGCAATAAACATTCACTGAGGGAGTGCATAAGTCACCCAAGCCTGTCTCCGAGCCCCTCCCCTCCAATCCCCCAAAGGAACAGAAGCTGTGGCCAAAAGCTTGCAAGACATTTTATTCTCCTGCCAGGGGACGACACTGCAGGGAGCTAGCTGAGAGAAACTGGAGGGTCCGTCCTGGATTTAGGAAGGCAGGAGCTGGCGGTGCCTGCTGGAGACTCTGTGCTTCTCCCCGGGGTGGAGTAAGGTCCCAGCTCCTTGGACACCTGGAGTGGGGAGAAGAAACAGCTGTGGCAGGTGTGGGGTCCCTGCAAATGTGCACTACAGCCACCTGCCCCTGCTGATCACACCCAGAGTTACATCCTGGAACCCAGTCAGGAGCCTGAGGGGATTTGGGGTTCTGGAGATGGAAATCACAGCCTCCAGTGACAGGAAGTGGTGGGGACCTCGCATTACGAGGTGACCCCAGATCTGCCAGCATCAAGTCCCAAAGCCTCAGTCAAGGCAAGACTGGCTGCCAGAGCCACTCAGGGCCCTTCTCCGCCCCCAGTCCCACCACCCTGGCCTGATCTGTGGGCACAGCCTGGGCAGCCCTGGAGGGAGAGGCTGCAGAGCCCTCCCTGCCAGCGGGGTTCCCGAGCCCAGCTCTCGGGCCCCGGGTGTCCTGGGCTAGATGGTGCCTGGTTCCTGTTCCCAGGAACCGCTGCTGGGCTGGGGACAGGAGTCAGTCAGGGCTCTGTCGTCTATGCCTAGCCCAGTCTGAGGCCACTTCCTTGGTGGTAACCTCCTTACGCATAATCATCTCACTCAAGCCTTACTCAAAATAAGAAATCAGGATTATTATCCCCTTCACAGTAGGGACGCTCAAGTTCACAGGCGTTAAGCTACTTGCTCAAGTGCATGGCTGACCAGGGATGGAGCCTGATGTCACCCAGGGTTGCCTGGGAGAAAACCCAAATCCCTTGGGGCACCTGGCTGGCTCAGTGACTCACCTGGGCCTCTGGCTCTCAGGATTGTGAGTTGAAACCCCACGATGGATGTAGAGATTACTTAACATTTTCTTTTAAGTAAAAAATTTTAAAAGCCCAGATTCTTCATGAGTATTTCGCAACCTTTTTGTTATAGTCCACCTGCCCAAATTCTCCAGACTGCCACACAGTAGGGGGAGGAATGTGTCAAACAAGGGCGCTAGGAGGGACATGTATGAGTAGCGTATGAACTTGTCTATGACAGATGTATTTCCATGTTTTTACACCATGTTGCATATAATTGGGGATGAGATCTGGACCCTCCAGGAAGGGGTTCCTGCTGTTACCTCTGTACTCACCTACTTGATGTCTGCACAACCTGAAGGTCACACAGATATCCCTGGAGGGATCACTATTCAGGAAAAACTGGGCAACACTACACAAAACTCTGGTGAGGATATCTTTGCAGACTTTTTCCACCGCTGGAATCTTTGAGCACACCGCTGTTGTAGCCTTCTGAATGGCTTCCTGAAGCAGCAACAGCACCATGACGAGAAACAAGAATTAGCTGTGCTCTGCCCCAACCACCCCCACAGATCCCAGCAGCTCCTGGCCCTGGGACCCTCTGACTGTGGGCTTGCTGGGAGGAGGCTCTGGTGCCAGGTGGCCATGGAAGCAGAGGCTGGAGAGACCGGGATGGGCCCTCATGCCCAGTCCCAAGGCCCTGATCCGAGCCTGGCCAGGAGGGGCTCAGGAGACAAGGACAGTTGGCTCTGTCCTGTGTCAGTCCCTAGTGCATCATCACCCCAGGCCCACTGTCTTGTATGTGGAGTACAGTGCCCTCTGCTGCTACCCCACAATCAGGTTCTGCCTACAGAGCCTCCTGGGTCCCAGGGCTGGCAGGGCTCAGGCTCAGGTGCGGCGGGGAAGGTTAGGAGAGAGAGCTTTGAGCCTTGGCACATTCCATTTTGCAGTATCGTCTACTGCAATCGCAGGAGAGAGGCTACAGCTGAGTGCCCAGGGCTGAGGGTGGGCCCTGCAGCACCCAGAAGCTGAGCAGGGTCAGGGAACAGAGGAGAGGGAGGGAGGGAGGGAGGGTGAAACCAGGCTTCCTGGGAGGAACACATACACTTGTTCAGCACTTGCTCAGGACCAGATGGGAAACTCAGCTCATCCCACCCCTCAGCTCCTTCCAAAGGATTAAGGAAGTGGTTGGGGGATTAATATCTATCCCATTGCACAGAGAAGGCAACTGAGGCTCAGAAAGCTCAGAAACTGAGGCTCAGAAACTTGGCCCAGGCATGCAGCTAGAGGTGACACATCTGGGGTTCATCAACCCTGACCCAGATGCCCTTGGATCCAGCCTCATAGGCTCTCCCGTGGGCACATGCAGTACGACCACAGGAGAAAGATTCCTACCTCTCCTGGCTACAAGTTTCCTTTGACAATGAAAGAGAAAACATTCTTGCCTGCTCCCAGAACATCCCAATTTCAAATGGTTCTCTGTAGTCCCTCCCCAGACACAGGAGGGGACCTCAGATACCCTGTTGAGAAGGTCTGGCCCAAACAGGGATCAGCTTCTCCTCAGGGTCCTGCCCCCAGCCCCTACTTTGACCCCAGATGCACGTGCAGTTGGTTCCGCAAATCTGAAGATCACCTGAATCTGGGACGGTCCCACGCAAGTCCTCAGCCAAGTCATTATCATTCGACAAATATCACATTGGTTGAACTGCTGGTCGCCCTGTCAGAAAAAGAAGATCCCCAAAGTGGTTTCTCAGAAATCCCTAGAATCCTGAGCAGAGATTCAGAAAGGAGCCCTTGCATCCTCCTAGGCCACCACGATGACCAATGATCTCTGTCCTTTAGGGCCTAGGACCAGCTAGCTGCCTGGCCCGAGCTCACCTTCCTGGTGGGCTTAGCGGGGTGACCCACCCAGAGCCTGTCCCACACCCACTGCACCTTCTCCATTCCAACACCTGCCCCCCTTGTGTTCTCTGCTCAGACCCCAGAGGGGCCTCTCAGGGGAGGGCCCAGACAGACCAAGGTAGCCCCCCTGAGCCAGGCACAAGTGCGCACAAGAGCAGCGTCTTCAGCCCACTGCTCTGTCCCCCCCACCCCCCCGAAAGAGATGTGCAGCTATCGCCTGGTGCTCCCTGGATGCAGAAAACGAGGAGGTGAGCAGGGAGCCAGCAAAGAACCTGGGCAGCCTCCTGGGCCAGTCTCCTGAAGAACTGCTCTTCCTGACAAATGTCGGCCGTGGACAGGTCATCATGGTCCTCAGGGATCAGACCAGAATAGGTCAGACCTGCAAAGACACAGCATCAGCATCTGTCCACACGTGGAAGAGGAGGGGAAGTCAGAACTCCTGGCTGCTGGGGAGCCCAGGAGGTGGCCAGAGCCCCGGACAGGAGTGGGGCTTGGAGAGGGGCCCAGGAGGCCTGTCCTCACACTGCCCTGGGGCTGCCTTGACCCAGGATCTGTGAAAAGACATGCTCTTAAGACCTTTCTGGAAACAGGAAGAGAAGATAATATCTCTCCAACATTACCATCTGTACAAAACTTTCTGTCTACCAGTGCCTCTATCTCTATTCTCTCTCTCTGTCTCTCAAAACACACACACACAAACACACACACACACACACACACACACACACAAACATGCGTGCAAATTTTCAGAATGCACTAAAATGAAAAAAATCTCATCCCTTCCAAGCTTGTCTTTCTTTCCCTCTTGCCTTCCGCAAAGACTTCATATTAGGTGATCAAGTCCAAATCACTCTCCAGAACTGTCCCAACCCTCAGCTAAAGAGATGCTGCCAGGATTACATAGGGAATGTCCTTACCTGGGGTGGCCAGGAGCACCGAGGCGAGGAGCAGGAGGGCCCAGGAGGCCATGGCAAGGCAGCTGCTGATACACCCTCACAACCCCTTTATGCAGGCTGGACACCTCGCATCTGACCTTGCCGGCTCCTGCTCCTCTTGTAGGCCACCTCCCAGGTCCTTGGTTTACCACAAATGCCACCAGTTTGTGTAGAAGTGGGGGGAGGAGAGGCTCCACACTATCTCTCTTCCCTCCCCCCACACAGAGCTTTCCTAGCTGAGTGCAAGGTGGCTGGAGGGCACAGCTGCCATGATGCCCCCACCCTGCCCCGGATGTGGTCATGGAAGAGCCATCCAGCACCTGAGGGCTCAGGGAGGCACCTCAGCCACGAGCTCCCATTCCCCCACTCCTTCCCCCACCTCCCAGGGGTCTGTGCAGGTGTCCCTCCCCAGCCATCCCCATTTCCCTGCTCTCCCCCAGCCATTTCAGCCCAGTAGCTCTAGCAGACTCCACCAGACTTAGAGACAGGTGCTTGGGGCAGATGCTGGCAGCTCCTCCCAGCCCTGCCTTCTCGGGTGGGGGACACCCAGCATGAGCTCAAGGACTCCCTGTGTCCCCAGCCCCTCACCAGCCTGTTGGCCAGCATCGTGGAGGCAGGCTCTTCCCTCAGAGCCACCTTCAGCCCCGCCTGTCAGGGCCCTGGGCCACAGGGAGACACAGCCCGTGGGAAGGAGGTGAGTCCCGGCCAGGGGTCTAGGCCCAGCTCCCGGGCCCCTGACTCCCCATCTGTGCACCACGGTCACGGCCCTCATCCGTAATAACCGTGGCGGCTGCCCACTTAACAGCCAGTATCAGATAAGTAAGAGACCATCGTTTAGGGTAAGTCGGTCCCAGACATTGTGCAGAACATCCTCCTGCTACGGCGTGTGCCCTCCTTACCTGACACCCACATTCGACTGGGCATCCCCTCATTTGTGTGGCGCCTTCACCCACCTCCTTCATGCCTCAGACCAGGACACTGGGTGCAGATAGCAGGGGACCTGACCTCTGCCACCAGGCCCGCGGGGGACACTGCGAGCACCAGAACGCGCTTCCCACCTCCTATTGGGTCTTTCCCCGCCAGCTGCTGAGATGGCACAGCCACCCAGGCAGGACCAGCTGACACCCAGCCCTGCATCCTCCTCAGTGTGTCTCTGACGACTACACCCCCTGCCACCTGCGCGGGAATCCCATCGTGGGCCTACAGCCTTGTTCTCTAAATCACTCTACTTTCCTGAACCTATTCAGAGCCATGCTCTCCACTCAGCTTCTGCTGAAAAGGGAAGAGGGTGGGATCTCAAGTAAGCAGGCCTCTGTAAAACTGGGGGCCCTATAGCAATGGTCTCTGTTCTTGAAACCTCATTTCCCTTTCTAGCAAATGGATAATAGTGTCTCCTTCATATAGGGCTCCCATGTGGCATGTCTTTGTGCATGAAGAGCCCATAAGCTTGTGCTGTGCTAGCAGAGGGGAGCTGCTGGCTGGGACAGCCAAGGTGGCCTCTGTGAGTGCTGCTCCTGTGGGAGGGTAACTGTGCCAGGGTGAGTGGAGGGAGTGGGTTATGTGCTCAGGAGGAAATGCCAGGCTCAGAAGGTGCCACAGGCCTCCTCCCCATGGGACTCCTCAGCACCGTTAACATGGTAACGTGTTTTACCCTATTATTAGCTTCAGAAACACAAAAATGAACATTATGACCATTCTTAGGGGAAGATAACTCTTTTATTACGGATAATTGTATGCCAATAAATTAAAGAATTTCCATTGAAATGGACACATCTCTAGAAGGATACAAACTACTGAAACAGAAGGAAAAGAATGCAAAATTCAAATGGACCAATAATAAGGAAAGAGATGGAACTTGTTTTGTTTTGTTTTTTTAAAGATTTTATTTATTTATTCATGAGAGACACAGAGAGAGAGAGAGGCAGAGACACAGACAAAGGGAGAAGCAGGCTCCATGTAGGGAGCCCGATGTGGGACTTATTCCCGGTCTCCAGGTTCATGCCCTGGGCTAAAGGCAGTGCTAAACCCCTGAGCCTCCAAGGCTGCCCAAGAGATGGAATTTGTAATGCAAACTCTACCCGCAAAGAAAACCTCAAGGCCAGATACCTTCACAGATTAATTCTACCAAAAATTGAGCAAAGAATTAATACCAGTTCTTCCCACACTCTTCCAAAAAGACATGCCCTATATTAATACAAAAAAGAAAACTCAAAAACACAAAGACCAATATTTCCCAGGGTCCTGGATCGAGCCCCTCTTTGAACTCCACACTTCGGTGGGAGTCTGTTTGAAGAATCTCTCCCTCCCCCTCTACCCCTTCCCGGCTTGTTTGCTCTTTAGTGCTCTCTCTCTCTCTCTCTCTCACTCTCACTCTCAAATAAAGAAAGAAAGAAATCTTTTTAAAAAGAAAGCAATGGACTGAAGATATGAATAGACACTTTTCCAAGGAAGACATCCTTGGAAAGGATGAAAGAACACTCAACACCACTCCTATTCAGGGAGATACAAACCAAAACCACAAGGAGATATCACCTCACACCAGTCAGAATGGCTAAAATTAGCAACACAGGAAACGACAGGTGTTGGAGAGGATGCAGAGAAAGGGGAGCCCTCTTGCAAAGTAGGTGGGAATGAAAACTGGTGCAGTCACTCTGGAAAACACCATGGAGGTTCCTCAAAAGGTTCAAACTAGAACTTACCTACAACCAGCAATTGCAGTAGTGGTGTTTACCCAAAGAATACGAAAACACAGATTGGAAGGGGTACATGCACCCCAATGTTCATAGCAGCATTATCAACAAATAGACAACCTATGGGAAGAGCCCAAATGTACATTGACAGATGAATGGATAAAGAAGATGTGGTATAGGGGCACCTGGGTGGCTACTGGTGGAGTGACCCCTTTGGTTCAGATCCTGGTCCTGGAATCCTGAGATCAAAAGTCCCATCAAGCTCCCTGCAGGGAGGTTGATTCTCCCTCTGCCTGGTTTCCCTCTGCCTATGTCTCTGCCTCGTTCTGGAGTCTCTTATGAACAAATAAATAAAATCTACTAAACAACAAAAAAAGGAAGATGTCATAGATATACACGATGTAATACTACTCACTCATTAAAAATCTGAGTAATTCACAACCATGTGGATGGAGCTAGAGGGTATTATGCTAAGTGAAATAAGTCAGTCAAGGAAAGACAAATACCATATGATTTCAGTCATATGTGAGATTTAAGAAACAAACAGATGAGCAAAGGGCGGGAGAAGGAAGATAAAAGAGAAATGGAAACAAACTAAAGGGAAAAAAAGGAAACAAACCATAGGAGACTATTAAATGCAGATATCTCTATTTATCTCTATTAAATAGAGATAAAAATGACAAGGGATGGAGGAAGGTGGGTGGGGGATGGGCCAGATGGGTGTTGTGTATTAAAGAGGGCACTTGTTGTGATGAGCACTGGGTATTAAATGTAAGTGATGAATCACGGAATTCTACTCCTGAAACCAGCATTGCACTGGTTCTGGTAACTAACTAGAGTTTAAATAAAAATTTTGGGGAAAGGGTATCATACCCTTTCCACTCATAAGAACATCCAAACACGTGGACCACTTTGGAGAAACTTTGCCCTCCTGCTAACTGTCTTCTACAATACCATACGTAAGAAGGTGTTCACTAAAGGAATCGAGATTCTTCAACAAATGGTGCTGGGAAAACTGGAGAACCCATACTACAGATTGAAAGTAGACCATTACCTTCCACCATACATGAAAAGTCAATAGAACTGGATTAAACTTTTACATGGAAGACCAAAAATTATAATATCATTAGACTAAAGCATTAGGGGAAGCCGAATGACATTGGACTTGGCAATGATTTCTTCGGTATGACTTCAAGAAATGCAGCAAAATGGACAAAACTTTCATCAAACGTAAGAATTTGAGGTATCCAGTGACATAGTCGGAGGTGAAAGGCGATTTATGGAAGGGTAAAAATATTTACAAATCATTCCCTAATAATGGGTTAATACCCAGAACACACAAAGAACTGTTAAAACTCAGCAACAAATTGCTCAAGTAAAAAGTGACAAAGGACTTTGAACAGACGCTCTCCCTACAAAATATACAAATGACTAACAAGCATATGAAAAGATGCTCCTCATCAATAATTGTTAGGGAAATGCAAGGCAAAACCACAATGAGGTAGCACCCCATTCCCTGTAACCTGGCTCTTATCAAAAAACAGAAAATTACAAGTGTTAGTGAAGATGTGGAGAAAGTGTGCACTGTTGTTGTAAAATCATGAAACCGCTATGTAAAGCAATTTGGTGGTTCCTCAAAATATTAAAGGTAAAGCCACCACAAGAGCCAGAAAACCCACTTAAGGCGTTTATACAAAAGAATGAAAGCAGGGTCATGAAAAGGTTTTCCACGTCCATGTTCTTAGTAGCACTATCCATAATAGCCAGGAGGAGAAAGCCCCCAAATGTCCATGGACAGAGGAACGGATAAATAAAAGGCAACATAAGTGTATATATGTTATTAACCTTAAAAAGATAAAATCCTGGGGATCCCTGCGTGGCTCAGCGGTTTGGCACCTGCCTTAGGCCCAGGGCATGATCCTGGAGTCCCGGGATCGAGTCCCACATCGGGCTCCCTGCATGGAGCCTGCTTCTCCCTCTGCCTGTGTCTCTCCCTCTCTCTTATGAATAAATAAATAAAACATTTAAAAAAGAAAAAAAGATAAAATCCGGTTGAATGTCAGAACATGGATAGACTATGAGAGCATTAACCTGAGTGAAATTAGCCAAATACAAATAGGCAAATAGTGTATGATTTCACTTATATGAGATGTCTAGGAAATCAAATTATTAGAAACATCAAATAGAATGTTGGTTCCCAGGCTATGGGTCATAGAAACGGAGAGTCATGGCTTAACAATGAGAATGGAGCCTCAGCTCTGTGGATAAAAACTCCTAGATGTCTGTGTTACAAGAGTGAGAATATACTCAACACTGCTGAGTGGACATTTAAACATCATTAAAATTGTAAATTTTGTGTAGTGTGTTTTTTACATGTAAAGAATAGTGATCCCTGATAAAGGAGGTAGTTGGGCTCACGACTCAGTCACCCAAGCACTTTACCTTGATGTAAGCAGCAGACCTCTCTGTGCAACACAAGTGTCTACGCATACTTCCTACCTCATCACCCAAAACACAATGAAAACATGTATTCATGCGATATCATTTAATAAAATTGATAATTTTTCCTTCTTGTACAAACAGAGGGGATTTAGGGTGCTAGACATCTTCATGTGACATTACTAGTATTTGGTAGATTGCCAGTTGCTTGAGGGAAGTGTCTCCTTCAGGTGTTCCCTAGCCTGACACCAAGATGTAACACAGAGCTGGGACTCTGTCCAGAGGCCTGTGAGAAGCCACTGGAAGGTGAGGAGATGTGGTTTGTAGTTTGGAAAGAGCCTGGGGATGCCCTGTACAGAAGGGACCCAGGAGCAAAGGCAGAAGGAAGTCTGAAGATGTCCAAAGAGGGATGCAGAGCCTGGCCAGGGCTAAGCTGGTTTGCACTAGGATGAGGCTACTCCAAATTGCCAGGAAGGGGGGGTCATCATTCGCCCCAGCTGGGGTCAGAGAACTAGGAAGTGGCCAGGAGGGAGGGATGTCACATGACACCAGCTAGAGGCCTGGGTTGCCCAGGTGTGTCAAGAGGAAAAGTTAGAGAACTGAGAAGGGCCTGGGGGAGAGAGGGTACCCCAGAGGAGTCTGTATTAGGACTCAAGTGCACCCATGCTCGTCCTGACAGGTGACCAGAGTTGGCTTGTGCCCTGCCCTTTACTAGCTGTTACCCCTAAGACTGAGGCCACCTTCTTCTGCTCCCACCTTTAGAAGTCCCTGCTCACCCTCCATCGTGCCCTGGACCCTTCCTCTCCCTTCCCAAGGCCTCCCCTGTGGCTATTCCTTGGGTCTCTCCTACACTGTGGGCCTCGGACCTCTCCCGGGACCATTGTCATCCATGGTGACATACACCTTACACACAGACCCCACCTCTACTCTCACATGGCCTGTAGCTCTGCCCCACTTGGCTCCAACTCTTGACAGGAGCCCCCTCCTAAAGCCATCCCCGCCTGCTGACATCACCCTTTCAATCCCAGTGCACATGGCTGTTGTGCACTGAAACCATCTGACTAAGATCCCCAAGGCCCAAAAGCACCCAAATCCAGGGACCGAATTTCCTCTGTCTTCTTCTTTCTTACTATCTCAGTGACCCTGGACAAGCTCAGCCATTCCCTAGAGCCTGAAACATTTGGTTCTCTTGGCTCCTTAGCCCCATGTCTGGTTTCCCCTGTGCCACTGGCTGCCTCTCCACAATCTCCTTGGTGCTTTGCTCCTCCTCCACCACCACCAGCCGCCACAGGTTGACTAGCCCCTCCTGTCCTCAGACAGGAATGTTCTCCTTCTGCACTGTCTCCCTGCCCTTCACACCCAGTTCAAGGACTTCAAATTGGGCTTGGCCCAGACACCCCCTCCCCATCCACCGACCTGCATAGGGAATAGACACAGTCTTAGGGTCAAAGAAGAACCCTTCCTCATTCTCTCCAAGTCCACCCATCTAAGTGTCTTTCCCCCTTAGTACATATCACACCACCCATCCAGGTGCTAAGGCCAAATTACTACAAGTCTTTTCTCTTTATTTTTAAATCATGTCAGATTTCTGGAAAACTTGTAAGACTAGAACAAACAGCTCCCGTTCACCTTAACCAGATTCCCCCACTGGTAACATTTTACTACACGTATGTGCTGTGCTGTCTTGTCCTGGTGTTTCTGAGTGTACATGTTACCATTCTTCTAACTCACTGGCAGTGCATTGCGGACGTGATGCCCCACGACCCCCTAATACTTTAGCGTGTGTTTCCTTACAAGAAGGACGCTGTCAATCATAGGGTGGCACGGCCACCCACATCAGGACGCTACCATTGGCACAATATTATCATCCCAGGCTGCAGTGAGTTTCCCAGATCACACCAGCCGTGTCTTTTGCAGTCTTGATACACGCCAGGCTCATCTGTTACAATTACATCAAGCATCTTCCTAGTTTTCTTTGAATCGGAAGAGATGCTCCATCCCTTCTCCTCTTTCATGATCTTGGCATTTTAAAGACTACAGACCAGCTGCTGTGAGGAAAGTCACTGTGGGTTTGTCTGATGTTCCTCAAGATTAGTGCATGGGCAGGGGAGGGGACAGAAAACATTAATCACCTGTCTGCCATGTCTCCACTGTCACCCTAACTAATAATGCCATTTAGTAAGTAATTCCCATCTAGTAAATCTTTGTGAGAATACAGTTGCAACTTTGACTACATTTATTATGTGGTATTTTGAGGTAACACTTTCCTTTTTCCCTTATTAATTATGATTATTTATATCTATATGGTTCTTGGATTATACGTTACACAATGAGTAAAACCTACTGTTGTCCTTACCCATTTTAATACTCCACTTGCCCCAGATTTCACCATTGAGAGTCTCCTTGAACTGCTATTGGGTTGAATCTTGGTGGATGCACCATTGCTTTTGGTGATGGCCAATATTCACTCCCTCTCTAGTTACCATCCCTTTCCAGGTACCATGTCCATTCTCCCCTGAGTGACTGAGGAGGATAAACCCCGCTTCCGCACCAGAGGTGTGTCCTGACTTGGCTCATGCTATCCTGTCGCCCAGGCCCTGGGAACCGAGGGATGGATTCCAAATAGGTTGCCTGGCCTACTCCAGTCAGTGCGAACAGAGATGTCTAATGGGGCTTCTGGAAAAGAAGCCTCCATTCTCCTCACTGGGAGCAGGTAAAACATAGAATCAGCAAACACTCTCTTTCTGTCTGGATGACACAGTATAAAATGACAAGTGTGGACCTGATGAGGCCATTGCTGCTGCCCAGATGGAAGCTAGCCTGAGATCAATCTCACTATACAGAGGTGGGAGGAATGTAGACAATAGCAGAGATAACAGGACTGAAGCCTGGTGACGCTACTCATTTCTGGATCATCCTGTGCCTGAAGCCAGCTATGGACTGCTTAATGATTTCAACCAATAAATTGTCTTATTCATTTAAGCCTGAAGGACCTAAGATTTCTCTTGCTTCCCAAGCAAAACAATCCTAAATATTAAACTTCCCAAAGCAGCAACCGAAGCAAAGAATGCATTTCAGCTCCTTAGGACCAAGAGCCCTCTTAACTACAAGCCTCTTGTTCTCCCCCGCTGGTCTGAGAGCTTCTGGGGTATATTCACTGTGTCCCCGGCTCTGAGAGGAGTGTGTATCTCTACTGAGGGCATCATAAGCATCTCATGTATATGTGGAAAACCTGCAAACATTGTCTTGTCCACCGCTACTTCCTCAGCTTCTACAACAGAGTGTGGGACATGCAATAAACATTCACTGAGGGAGTGCATAAGTCACCCAAGCCTGTCTCCGAGCCCCTCCCCTCCAATCCCCCAAAGGAACAGAAGCTGTGGCCAAAAGCTTGCAAGACATTTTATTCTCCTGCCAGGGGACGACACTGCAGGGAGCTAGCTGAGAGAAACTGGAGGGTCCGTCCTGGATTTAGGAAGGCAGGAGCTGGCGGTGCCTGCTGGAGACTCTGTGCTTCTCCCCGGGGTGGAGTAAGGTCCCAGCTCCTTGGTCACCTGGAGTGGGGAGAAGAAACAGCTGTGGCAGGTGTGGGGTCCCTGCAAATGTGCACTACAGCCACCTGCCCCTGCTGATCACACCCAGAGTTACATCCTGGAACCCAGTCAGGAGCCTGAGGGGGTTTGGGGTTCTGGAGATAGAAATCACAGCCTCCAGTGACAGGAAGTGGTGGGGACCTCGCATTACGAGGTGACCCCAGATCTGCCAGCATCAAGTCCCAAAGCTTCAGTCAAGGCAAGACTGGCTGCCAGAGCCACTCAGGGGCCCTTCTCCGCCCCCAGTCCCACCACCCTGGCCTGATCTGTGGGTGCAGCCTGGGCAGCCCTGGAGGGAGAGGCTGCAGAGCCCTCCCTGCCAGCGGGGTTCCCGAGCCCAGCTCTCGGGCCCCGGGTGTCCTGGGCTAGATGGTGCCTGGTTCCTGTTCCCAGGAACCGCTGCTGGGCTGGGGACAGGAGTCAGTCAGGGCTCTGTCGTCTATGCCTAGCCCAGTCTGAGGCCACTTCCTTGGTGGTAACCTCCTTACGCATAATCATCTCACTCAAGCCTTACTCAAAATAAGAAATCAGGATTATTATCCCCTTCACAGGTAGAGACGCTCAAGTTCACAGGCGTTAAGCTACTTGCTCAAGTGCATGGCTGACCAGGGATGGAGCCTGATGTCACCCAGGGTTGCCTGGGAGAAAACCCAAATCCCTTGGGGCACCTGGCTGGCTCAGTGACTCACCTGGGCCTCTGGCTCTCAGGATTGTGAGTTGAAACCCCACGATGGATGTAGAGATTACTTAACATTTTCTTTTAAGTAAAAAATTTTAAAAGCCCAGATTCTTCATGAGTATTTCGCAACCTTTTTGTTATAGTCCACCTGCCCAACTTCTCCAGACTGCCACACAGTAGGGGGAGGAATGTGTCAAACAAGGGCGCTAGGAGGGACATGTATGAGTAGCTTATGAACTTCTCTATGACAGATGTATTTCCATGTTTTTACACCATGTTGCATATAATTGGGGATGAGATCTGGACCCTCCAGGAAGGGGTTCCTGCTGTTACCTCTGTACTCACCTACTTGATGTCTGCACAACCTGAAGGTCACACAGATATCCCTGGAGGGATCACTATTCAGGAAAAACTGGGCAACACTATACAAAAATCTGATGAGGATATCTTTGCAGACTTTTTCCACTGCTGGAAAATTTGAGCACACCGCTGTTGTAGCCTTCCGAATGGCCTCCTGAAGCAGCAACAGCACCATGACGAGAAACAAGAATTAGCTGTGCTCTGCCCCAACCACCCCCACAGATCTCAGCAGCTCCTGGCCCTGGGACCCTCTGACTGTGGGCTTGCTAGGAGGAGGCTCTGGTGCCAGGTGGCCATGGAAGCAGAGGCTGGAGAGACCGGGATGGGCCCTCATGCCCAGTCCCAAGGCCCTGATCCAAGCCTGGCCAGGAGGGGCTCAGGAGACAAGGACAGTTGGCTCTGTCCTGTGTCAGTCCCTAGTGCATCATCACCCCAGGCCCACTGTCTTGTATGTGGAGCACAGTGCCCCACTGCTGCTACCCCACAATCAGGTTCTGCCTACAGAGCCTCCTGGGTCCCAGGGCTGGCAGGGCTCAGGCTCAGGTGGGGTGGGGAAGGTTAGGAGAGAGAGCTGGGAGCCTTGGCACATTCCATTTTGCAGTATCGTCTACTGCAATCGCAGGAGAGAGGCTACAGCTGAGTGCCCAGGGCTGAGGGTGGGCCCTGCAGCACCCAGAAGCTGAGCAGGGTCAGGGTACAGAGGAGAAGGAGGGAGGGAGGGAGGGAGGGAGGGAGGGTGAAACGAGGCTTCCTGGGAGGAACACATCCACTTGTTCAGCACTTGCTCAGGGCCAGATGGGAAACTCAGCTCATCCCACCCCTCAGCTCCTTCCAAAGGATTAAGGAAGTGGTTGGGGGATTAATATCTATCCCATTGCACAGAGAAGGCAACTGAGGCTCAGAAAGCTCAGAAACTGAGGCTCAGAAACTTGGCCCAGGCATGCAGCTAGAGGTGACACATCTGGGGTTCATCAACCCTGACCCAGATGCCCTTGGATCCAGCCTCATAGGCTCTCCCGTGGGCATGTGCAGTACGACCACAGGAGAAAGGTTCCTACCTCTCTTGGCTACAAGTTTTCTTTGACAATGAAAGAGAAAGCATCCTTGCCTGCTCCCAGAACATCCCAATTTCAAATTTCAATTTTCAAATGATTCTCTGTAGTCCCTCCCCAGACACAGGAGGGGACCTCAGATACCCTGTTGAGAAGGTCTGGCCCAAACAGGGATCAGCTTCTCCTCAGGGTCCTGCCCCCAGCCCCTACTTTGACCCCAGATGCACGTGCAGTTGGTTCCGCAAATCTGAAGATCACCTGAATCTGGGACGGTCCCACGCAAGTCCTCAGCCAAGTCATTATCATTCGACAAATATCACATCCATTGAACTGCGGGTCACCCTGTCAGAAAAAGATCCCCAAAGTGGTTTCTCAGAAATCCCTAGAATCCTGAGCAGAGATTCAGAAAGGAGCCCTTGCATCCTCCTAGGCCACCACGATGACCAATGATCTTTCTGTCCTTTAGGGTTAGGACCAGCTAGCTGCCGGGCCTGAGCTCACCTTCCTGGTGGGCTTAGCGGGATGACGCACCCAGAACCTGTCCCACACCCACTGCACCTTCTCCATTCCAACACCTGCCCACCTTGTGTTCTCTGCTCAGACCCCAGAGGTGCCTCTCAGGGGAGGGCCCAGACAGACCAAGGTAGCCCCCCTGAGCCAGGCACAAGTGCGCACAAGAGCAGCCTCTTCAGCCCACTGCTCTGACCCCCATCGCCCCGAAAGAGATGTGCAGCTATCGCCTGGTGCTCCCTGGATGCAGAAAACGAGGAGGGGCTCCGGAGGTGAGCAGGGAGCCAGCAAAGAACCTGGGCAGCCTCCTGGGCCAGTCTCCTGAAGAACTGCTCTTCCTGACAAATGTCGGCCGTGGACAGGTCATCATGGTCCTCAGGGATCAGACCAGAATAGGTCAGACCTGCAAAGACACAGCATCAGCATCTGTCCACACGTGGAAGAGGAGGGGAAGTCAGAACTCCTGGCTGCTGGGGAGCCCAGGAGGTGGCCAGAGCCTCGGACAGGAGTGGGGCTTGGAGAGGGGCCCAGGAGGCCTGTCCTCACACTGCCCTGGGGCTGCCTTGACCCAGGATCTGTGAAAAGACAATGCTCTTAAGACCTTTCTGGAAACGGGAAAAGAAGATAATATCTCTCCAACGTTACCATCTGTACAAACTTTTCTGTCTACCAGTGCCTCTATCTCTATTCTCTCTGTCACTCTCTCTCTCTCAAAACACACAAACACACACAGACAAACACACACACACACAAACAAGCGTGCAAATTTTCAGAATGCACTAAAATGAAAAAAATCTCATCCCTTCCCAAGCTTGTCTTTCTTTCCGTCTTACCTTCCGTTAAGACTTCATATTAGGTGATCAAGTCCAAATCACTCTCCAGAACTGTCCCAACCCTCAGCTAAAGAGGAGCTGCAAAGATCACATGGGGAATGTCCTTACCTGGGGTGGCCAGGAGCACCGAGGCGAGGAGCAGGAGAGCCCAGGAGGTCATGGTGAGGCAGCAGCTGATACACCCTCACAACCCCTTTATGCAGGCTGGACACCTTGCATCTGACCTTGCCAGCTCCTGCTCCTCTTCTAGGCCACCTCCCAGGTCCCTGGGTTTACCACAAATGCCACCAGTTTGTGGAGAAGTGGGGGGAGGAGAGGCTCCACACTATCTCTCTTCCCTCCCCCCACACAGAGCTTTCCTAGCTGAGTGCAAGGTGGCTGGAGGGCACAGCTGCCATGATGCCCCCACCCTGCCCCGGATGTGGTCATGGAAGAGCCATCCAGCACCTGAGGGCTCAGGGAGGCACCTCAGCCACGAGCTCCCATTCCCCCACTCCTTCCCCCACCTCCCAGGGGTCTGTGCAGGTGTCCCTCCCCAGCCATCCCCATTTCCCTGCTCTCCCCCAGCCATTTCAGCCCAGTAGCTCTAGCAGACTCCACCAGACTTAGAGACAGGTGCTTGGGGCAGATGCTGGCAGCTCCTCCCAGCCCTGCCTTCTCGGGTGGGGGACACCCAGCATGAGCTCAAGGACTCCCTGTGTCCCCAGCCCCTCACCAGCCTGCTGGCCAGCATCGTGGAGGCAGGCTCTTCCCTCAGAGCCACCTTCAGCCCCGCCTGTCAGGGCCCTGGGCCACAGGGAGACACAGCCCGTGGGAAGGAGGTGAGTCCTGGCCAGGGGTCGAGGCCCAGCTCCCGGGCCCCTGACTCCCCATCTGTGCACCAAGGTCACGGCCCTCATCCGTAATAACCGTGGCGGCTGCCCACTTAACAGCCAGTATCAGATAAGTAAGAGACCATCGTTTAGGGTAAGTCGGTCCCAGACATTGTGCAGAACATCCTCCTGCTACGGCGTGACCCTCCTTACCTGACACCCACATTCAACTGGGCATCCCCTCTTTTGTGTGGCGCCTTCATCCACCTCCTTCATGCCTCAGACCAGGACACTGGGTGCAGGTAGCAGGGGACCTGACCTCTGCCACCAGGCCTGCGGGGGACACTGCGAGCACCAGAACGCGCCTCCCACCTCCTATTGGGTCTTTCCCCCTCAGCTGCTGAGATGGCACAGCCACCCAGGCAGGACCAGCTGACACCCAGCCCTGCATCCTCCTCAGTGTGTCTCTGACGACTGCACCCCCTGCCACCTGCCCGGGAATCCCATCGTGGGCCTACAGCCTTGTACTCTAAATCACTCTACTTTCCTGAACCCATTCAGAGCAATGCCCTCCACTCAGCCTCTGCTGAGAAGGGAAGAGGGTGGGGTCCCAGGCAAGCAGGCCTCTGACAAGCTGGGGGCTCTAGGGCAAGGGTCTCCATCTCTTGGAGCTTCAGTTTCTTTTCTATCAAAAGGGTAGAGTGCCATTTGTTCATAGGGCTCCCCTGTGGGGTGTCTTTGTTCATGAAGAAGCTTTACAGGCTCATGTGAGCACTGCTCCTGTGCGAGGGTAACAAGTGCTTTGGGGGGGGGGCGGGGAGTGAGGGGCTTCCTGTGCTCAGGAAGGTGCCAGGCTAGGAAGGTGTCCTAGATCTCCTCCCCATGGGACTCCTACGCAACCCTAACATTTGAATGTTCTTACCCAATTATTAGCATCAGAAACAACAGAATGGACATTATGACTGATCTTCCAGGAAGAATAATGGTTATACTGTGAAAATGCTAATAAATTGGACAACTAATGTTGAAATGGACATATCCCTATAAAGACACAAACTGCGAAATAGACCAAAAAGAATGGAAAATCCATACGGACCTATAATAAGTAAAGCCATGGAATTAATAATGCAAACTCTACCCACAAAGAACGGCCCAGGCCAGATATCTTCACAGATGAATTCTACCAAACATCAAAAAAAGAATTAATATCTCTTCTTCCCAAACTCTTCCAAAAACTGGAATAGGATGCCCTATAGTCAATACCAGAAAAAGGTAACCCAAGAGTACCAATATCCTATCAATATGGTTGCAGTAATCCTCGACAAAATCCTCACCAATGTAGAACATATAAAAAGAATTGTACACCGTAACCAAGTAGAATTTTTCAGGAATGCAAGATTATTTAACACCTAAAATTCATTCATGTGATTCACTATAGCAATAGAACAAAACATAAAAACCACATGATCCTCTCCATGGACACAAAAGCATCATTTGATAAAACTCAACATCCATTCACATTAAAACACTCACCAACTAGAAATGAAAGGGAAATCCTGCAACCTAATAAATTGCATCTATGTAATCCCCCAGCTGACATCATACATCTTGATGACAAACTAAATACTTTCCAACAAAGACCAGGAGCAAGACATGGATGCCTGCTGTCTCCACACCTATTCAGTATTGCACTAATGATACTAGCCAGGAAAATTAAGAAACAAAATGACAAAATACATCCATGAGCAAGGAAGATGTATGCCTATCTCCATTGGCAGATAACATCTCCTGTGTAGGTAAATACTAAAGGATTAAACAAAAAAAATGAATCCATTCTAAGGTGTATCTAGACGCCATAGACCTCCATTATCAAATGATTCAAAGGTGCAATACTAGATTTTACTAGATCAAAATTCATGCATGGATGGAACTAGGTATTTACCGTTTTTTATGTGAGTAAACTTGATCAGTCTCAGTGGCAGGCTGTTTTGTGTAATTATTGTAAAATCTCTGTAAAAGCATGCTAGGAGGCTGTTCTTAAAAAGTTTCATAACATTTCCACTTGTAAGAACATCCAAACATGTGGACCACTTTTGAGAAACCGCTCTTGTGCTAACCATCTTCTATAAGATCATATGTAAGAAGATGCTCACTAAATGGGATTAAAACTCTTAAACAAATGGTGCTGGCAAAATGGAGAGCCCATGGAAAACACTGAAGGTAGACCTTACTTTCCACCATATACGAAAAGTCACTAGAAATGGATTCAACACCTACGTGTAAGACCCAAAACTACAATATCATTAGACTAAAACGTAAGGAAAAGCTGCATGACATTGGACTTGGCAATAATATCTTTCTGCCCGTTATAGCAAAATGAAAATGCAGCAAAATGGAAAATTTGAATTTCATCAAACATAAGAATATATGCATCCAATGACACAGGCGGAAGTGACTAGCGATTTTTGGAAGGGTAAAAATATTTACAAATCATTCTCTAATACTGGGCTACATTCCAGGATAATCAACAACAAACATCAAATCACTCAATTTAAAAAAGTGAAAAGGACTTTCAATACACTCTCCCTTCAAGATATAGCAATGGCTAAGAAGCATATGAAAAGTTGCTCCTCATCAATAATTGTTAGGGAAACGCAAGGCAAAACCACAATGAGGTAGCACCCCATTCCTGATAACTGGGCTCTTATCAAAAACAAAAAAACAAAAAAAAAATTACAAGAGTTGCTGAAGATGTGGAGAAAGTGTGCACTGTTGTTGTAATATCATAAAACCACTATGTAAAGTAATATGGTGGTTCCTCAAAAAATTAATAATAGGCTACTACATGCTCCAGCAAGCCCACTTCTGGATATTTATTCACAATATGAGAAAAGAGAATCTCAAAGAGGTGTTCACACGCTCAGGATCATAGCAGTCCTATTCACAATAGCCAAGAGGTGAAAGCAACCCGAATGTCGATGGACACATGATGGATAAATAAAATGCATTATAAATATATGTGTGTGTGTGTGTGTGTGTGTTATTAATCTTAAAAAGATAAAATCCTGTTGAATGTCAGAACATGCATAGACTTTGAGGACATTAAACTGAGTGAAATAAGCCAGTCACAAGTAGGCAAATACTGTATGATTCCATTTCAATGAGTAGTCTAGAGGTGTCAAATTTTGGAAACATCAAAAAGAATGGTGGTTTCCAGGCTTTGGGTCAAGGGAAAAATGAGAGTCATGGCTAAACAGTGAGTGTAGAGTCTCAGTTCTGTAGGTTAAAAGTCCTGAATGTCTGTGTCACAACAGTGAGAATATACTCAACACCGCTGAGTGGACATTTAAATATTATTAAAATTGTAAAGCATGTGTTGTGTGTATTTTACAATGTAAAGAACAGCGATCCCTGATAAAGGAGGTAGTAGAGCTCACAACTCAATCACCCAAGCGCTTTTCCTTGAGATAAGCAACAGACCTCTCTGTGCAACACAAGTGCCTAGGATACTCCTATCTCGTCACGCAGAACACCATGAGGACATGTTCTCAGGACACACAATATAATATTTATAAGTACTTTTTGTTTTATCTTCAAACAGAATTTGGGGTGCTAGACATCTTCATGTGACATTACTAGTATTTGGTAGATTGTCAGTTGCTTGAGGGAAGTGTCTTCCTTCAGGTGTTCCCTAGCCTGACACCAGGATGTAACACAGAGCTGGGACTCTGTCCAGAGGTCTGTGAGGTGCCACTGGAAGGTGAGGAGATGTGGTTTGTAGTTTGGAAAGAGCCCGGGGCTGCCCTGTACAGAAGGGACCTGGGAGCAGAGGCAGAAGGAAGTCTGAAGACGCCCAAGGAGATGGTTGCAGAGCCTGGCCAGGGCTAAGCTGCTTTGCACTAGGATGAGGCTACTCCAAATTGCCAGGAGGGGGCGGTCATCATTTGCCCCAGCTGGGGTCAAGGAACTAGGAAGTGGCCAGGAGGGAGGGATGTCACATGACACCAGCTGGAAGCCTGGGTTGCCCAGGTGGGTCACAGAGGAAATGTTAGAGAATTGAGAAGGTCCTGGGGGAGAGAGGGTACCCCAGAGTTCTCTGTAATAGGACTCAAGTGCACGCATGCTCGTCCTGACAGGTGACCAGAGCTGGCTTGCGCCCTGCCCTTTACTAGCTGTTACCCCTAAGACTGAGGCCACCTTCTTCTGCTCCCACCTTTAGAAGTCACTGCTCACCCTCCATCGTGCCCTGGACCCTTCCTCTCCCTTTCCAAGGCCTCCCCTGAGGCTGTTCCTCGGGTCTGTCCTACACTGTGGGCCTCGGACCTTTCCCGGGACCATTGTCATCCACGTGGACACACACCTTACACACAGACCCCACCTCTACTCTCACATGGCCTGCAGCTCTGCCCCACTTGGCTCCAACTCTTGACAGGAACCCCCTCCTAAAGCCATCCCTGCCTGCTGACATCACACCCTTCAATCCCAGTGCACATGGCTGTTGTGCACTGAAACCATCTGACTAAGGTCCCCGAGGCCCAAAAGCACCCAAATCCAGGGACCGAATTTCCTCTGTCTTCTTCTTTTGTACTATCCCAGTGACCCTGGACAAGCTCAGCCATTCCCTAGAGCCTGAAACATTGGGTTCTCTTGGCTCCTTAGCCCCATGTCTGGTTTCCCCTGTGCCACTGGCTGCCTCTCCACAATCTCCTTGGTGCTTTGCTCCTCCTCCACCACCACCAGCCGCCACAGGTTGACTAGCCCCTCCTGTCCTCAGACAGGAATGTTCTCCTTCTGCACTGTCTCCCTGCCCTTCACACCCAGTTCAAGGACTTCAAATTGGGCTTGGCCCAGACACCCCCTCCCCATCCACCGACCTGCATAGGGAATAGACACAGTCTTAGGGTCAAAGAAGAACCCTTCCTCATTCTCTCCAAGTCCACCCATCTAAGTGTCTTTCCCCCTTAGTACATATCACACCACCCATCCAGGTGCTAAGGCCAAATTACTACAAGTCTTTTCTCTTTATTTTTAAATCATGTCAGATTTCTGGAAAACTTGTAAGACTAGAACACACAGCTCCCGTTCACCTTAACCAGATTCCCCCACTGGTAACATTTTACTACACGTATGTGCTGTGCTGTCTTGTCCTGGTGTTTCTGAGTGTACATGTTACCATTCTGCTAACTCACTGGCAGTGCATTGCGGACGTGATGCCCCACGACCCCCTAATACTTTCATAAGTAAGGAAGCATGTGTTTCTTTACCCGAAGGACGCTGTCATTCTTAAGGTGGCACTGCCATACACATCAGGACACTACCATTGGCACAACATTATCATCTCAGACTGAAGAGAGAGTCCCAGATTACACCAACCATGTCCCTTGCAGTCTGGATACACACCAGGCTCATCTGTTACAATCACACCCAGTATCTGCTTAGTTTCCTTCTATCTGGAACAGATCCTTCATCTCTTCTTGTCTTTCATAATCTTGCATTTTGAAGAGTACAGACCAGCTCCTGTGCTGAAAGTCAATTTGGGTTTCTCCAATGTTCCTCAGGATTTGTGTATTTGGGTCAGGAGGGGTAAAAAACACTCACCACCTGCCAGGTCTCTCTACTGTCATCTTAACTAATCACTATTTTAGTAATTAATTGCAGGGTGGTATTTGTGGGAATATAGATTGCAATTGTGTCTACATTCATATTTGGCATTGTACAGTAATATAACACCTTCCCCTTTCCCTTATTTTCTTTTTAAAGTTTTATTTATTTATTCACAAGACACACAGAGAAAGAGGCAGATACATAGGCAGAGGGAGAAGCAGGCTCCATGCAGGGAGCCCGATGCAGGACTCGATCCCGGACTCCAGGATCATGCCCTCGACCAAAGGCAGATGCTCAACCGCTGAGCCACCCAGGCAACCCCCTTTCCCTTATTGATTTATTTATCTCTACATGATCACGGATTCTACTTTACACAATAGATGAGAATCTACTACTGTCTTATCCATTTTAATACTCCACTTGCCCCAGATTTCACCATTGAGCATCTCTTTGAACTGCTTATTAGGTTGAATCCTGGTGGATGCACCAGTGCTCTTGGTGATGGCGAGCATGAATTCCCCTCTTTTCAGTAACAATCTCCTCCCAGATTTTCATGTCCACTCTTACCCAAGTGACTGTAAGATATAAATTCGGCCTCAGCACCTGGGATGTGCTCTAAATGGCTCAGGCTAATCTGCGTATCTCATGCCCACAGAACAAAAGATTGATTGCAGCACGGCACCTGCCTATTCAGGCCATAAAAACCCAATTAATGTTTGATGAAGTTTCTTGGGAAAGAAGTTTCCATTCATCTTCAAGGGAAGTGCTGGAAGAGAGGCCACCAAAGAACTCTCTTTCCCTCTGGATGACATAGTATAAAATGTCAAGAATGGACCTGATGGGGCCATTGCTGCTGCCCAGATGGATGCCTCAGAAGGAAGCTAGCCGGAGATCAATCTCACTATACAGCTGTGGGAGGACCTGAGAGAATGGTAGAGAAACAGGACTGGAGCTCTGGTGACAGTACTCATTTCTGGATAATTCTGTGCCTGAAGCTATCTATGGACTGTTTAATGATTTCATCCAATAACTTGCCTTATTCATTTAGGCCAGAATGACCTAAGATTTCTGTTGCTTCTAAGCAAAACAATCTTAAATAATACACTCCCCAAAATACCAACAGAAGCAAAAGATCGGTTTCTGCTCCTTAGGAACAAGAGCACTCTTAACTACAACTCTGTGGTTCTTTCCGCTGGTCTCAGAGCTCCTGGGGTATATTCACTGTACACTCCCGGCTCTTAGAAGATTGTGTGTCTCTAGTGAGGGCTTCATAGGCATTTCATGACTTTATGTGGAAGAGCTGCTAAGGTTGTCTTGTCCACTACATCCCCAGCTTCTACAAAAGAGTGTGGGACATACAATAAACATTCATTGAGTGAGTGCATAAGTCATCCAAGCCTGTTTTTGAGACCCTCCACTCAAATCCCGCAAAAGAAACAGAAGCTGTGGCCAAAAGCTTGCAAGAGATTTTATTCTCCTGCCAGGGGACAGCACTGCAAGGAGCTAGCTGAGAGAAACTGGAGGGTCTGTCCTGGATTTAGGAAGGCAGGAGCTGGCGGTGCCTGCTGGAGACTCTGTGCTTCTCCCCGGGGTGGAGTAAGGTCCCAGTTTCTTGATCACCTGGAGTGGGGAGAAGAAACAGCTGTGGCAGGTGTGGGGTCCCTGCAAATGTGCACTAAGCCACCTGCCCCTGCTGTTCACACCCAGAGTTACATCCTGGAACCCAGGCAGGAGCCTGAGGGAGTTTGGGGTTTTGGAGATGGAATCCACAGGCTCCAATGACAGGAAGTGGTGGGGACCTCGCATTACAAGGTGACCCCAGATCTGCCAGCATCAAGCCCCAAAGCCTCAGTCAAGGCAAGACTGGCTGCCAGAGCCACTCAGGGGCCCTTCTCTGCCCCCTGTCCCGTCACCCTGGCCTGATCTGTGGGCGCAGCATGGGCAGCCCTGGAGGGAGAGGCTGCAGAGCCCTCCCTGCCAGCGGGGTTCCTGAGCCCAGCTCTCTGGCCCCAGGTGTCCTGGGCTAGATGGTGCCTGGTTCCTGTTCCCAGGAACCGCTGCTGGGCTGGGGAGTCAGTCAGGGCTCTGACATCTATGATAACCCAGTCTGAGGCCACTTCCTTGGTGGTAACCTCCTTACACATAATCATCTCACTCAAGCGTTACTCAAAGAAGAAATCAGGATTATTATCCCCTTCACAGTAGGGACGCTCAAGTTCACAGGTGTTAAGCTACTTGCTCAAGTGCATGGCTGACCAGAGATGGAGCCTGATGTCACCCAGGGTTGCCTGGGACATAAGCCCAGGCTCTTAGTGAGTATTTCTCAGCCATGTCTAGCTACAGCTCACCTGCCCAACTCCTGCTCAATTTCCACACAGTTCGAGGAGGAATGTGTCTCAATAAGGGGACCTGGAGGGACAAGTATGAGGTATTGCTGACATCTCTATGACAGACAAATATCTCTGTTTTTTTTTAACGATGTGGCACCTGCTTGTGGATATGACCTGCACACTCTAGGAATGACTCTCTGCTTCACCTCTGTACTTACCTGCCTAGGGGAGCATATCCTGAGTATCACACAGATTCGCTTCGCAGGTTCAACATTCACGATGCAGTAAGTGATTTCCCCCAGAAATTTGCGGATGGTTTCTTTGCAGTGATTTTCCAGGAACGGAAACTTTGAGCACACCAGTGATGCAACTTTTTCAAAGGCTTTCTGCAAGAGCAACACCACCATAACCAGGGACAGGAATTAGCTGAGTTCTGCCATGCACAGACCCTTGAAGCCCCCAGCTGCTCCTGGCCCTGGGCCCCTCTGACTGTGGGCATGCTGGGAGGAGGCCCTGGTATCAGATGGCCATGGAAGCAGAGGCTGGAGAGACCGGAAAAGGCCCTCATGCCCAGTCCCAAGGCCCTGATCCGGGCCTGGCCAGGAGGGGCTCAGGAGACCAGGACAGTTGGCTCTGTCCTGTGTCAGTCCCTGGTGCATCAACACCCCAGGCCCACACTGTCTTATGTGTGGAGCACAGTGCCCCCTGCTGCTAGACCCACAGTCAAGTTCTGCCTACCGAGCCCCCTGGGTCCCAGGCCTGGCAGGGCTCAGGCTCAGGTGGGGTGGGGAAGGTTAGGAGACAGACCTTGGAGCCTTGGCACGTTCCATTTTGCAGTATCGTCTACTGCCATCACAGGGGAGAAGGCTACAGCTGAGTGCCCAGGGCTCAGGGTGGGCCCTGCAGCACCCAGAAGCTGAGCAGCGCCAGGGAAGGAGGACAGAGAGGGAGGGAGGGAGGGTGAAACGAGGCTTCCTGGGAGGAACACATCCACTTGTTCAGCACTTGCTCAGGGCCAGATGGGGAGCTCAGCACGTCCCACCCCTCAGCTCCTTCTAAAGGCTTAAGGAAGTAGTTGGGGGATTGATATCCATCCCATTGCACAGAGAAGGAAACTGAGGCTCTGAAAGCATTAGCACTTGGCCCAGCCATGCACCTAGGAATTGGCAGATCTGGGGTTGGTCAGCTCTGACCCAGGTCCGCCCAGACCCAGCCTGGAAAGCTTTGCCTAGATATACCCAGTGAGGATAGAGCGATAGATTCCCACTTTCCGGGAACAAGTTTCCTTCAACAATGTATTGGAAACCATGCACACTCTTCTTACTACTTTCCTGCTCCCGGAGCACACAATTCAGGGAATTCTCAGAAGTCAACCCCCAGATAAACCAGGGCCCCACACATCCCCTGCTGAGAAGCTCTGGCCCAACAAGGGATCATTCTCTCCCCCAGCTCCCCAAACCGGTTGTGCCCCAAACCAAACACTATTGACCAACCAGCAAGTTGTTCCCCAAACCATAAAGTCTCACCTGAATTAGGTTACCACCTAGGCAATTCTTCAGCCAGTTAACTATCAATTTACATAAATCGCATTGGTCGAACTGAGGGTCACCCTGTAGAAAAGGAAGAACCCCAAGGGTGATCGCTCAGAAACCCCAAGAGCACCTGAGAGACTCCTGAAGGGACTCTTAGAGCCTCCTAGGACAACAGGATTATCTATGGACTTCCTATTCTTTAGGATTGAAGCAGGTTGGCTGGCATCTGCCCACCCTCCTGCTAGTCCCAGAGGGCTGATGCACCCCACAACCTGCCCCATACTCACAGCACCTTACCCACCCCAGCACCTGCCCCTCTTCTGGTCTCTGGTCAGACCCCAGAGGAGCCTCTTAGAGTGGGAGAGGGGAGCTGCCACCCAGACCAAGGTACTCCCCTCCCTCAGCTAGATACAGGCCAGGCACAAGCATCTTCAGCCCACAGCCCTGCCTTCCCTCCAGCTGATGGATACGTGCAGCTCCCAGGGCAGAGAAAATGGGAAGGGGCTGTGGGAAGTAAACAGAGGGCCAACAGTGAACCTTGGCTGCCAGCTGGGCCAGGACCTCGAAGAAGTGCTCTTCCTGACACATGTCAGCGGTGAATAGGTCATCATGGTCCTCAGGAGTCAGACCAGATAAAGTCAGACCTGGGGAAGAAACATTTCAGCAGCCCTCCACAGGTGGAAGAGGACGGAAAGTCAGAACTCCTGGCTGGTGGGGAGCCCAGGAGGTGGCCAGAGCCCCAGACAGGGGTGGCGCTTGGTGAGGGGTCCAGAAGGCCTGTCCTCACACTGCCCTGAGGCTGCCCTCACCCAGGCTCTGTGCAAAAGTCACGCTCTCAAGTTCTTTCTGGAAAGCAAGTGGAAAGGTTATACAGCACCACAACCATTCAAGCAACCCCTTCTCTCTCTCTGTCCCCCATGTCTCTTTCTCACACAAACGCACACACACGCACAGATTTGACCTAAAAGGAACCTTTCCTCAACTCCTCTCTTAGGTCTTTCCTGTCTCTTGTTTTCCCCTAGAGAATCAACACAGGGTCCAGCCCAACCCACTCTCCAGAACTGTCCCTACCTTCAGCTAAGGTGGAGCTGCCAGGATCACGTGGGGAATGTCCTTACCTGGGGTGGCCAGGGGCACGGAGTGAGGAGCAGGAGGGCCCAGGAGGTCATGGCGAGGCAGCTGCTGACACACCCTCACACCCCCTTTATGCAGGCTGGACACCTCGCATCTGACCTTGCCGGCTCCTACTCCTCTTCTAGGCCACCTCCCCAGGTCCCTGGGTTTACCACAAATGCCACCAGTTTGTGGAGAAGTGGGGGGAGGACAGGCTCCACTATCTCTCTTCCCTCCCCACACACAGAGCTTTCCTAGCTGAGTGCAAGGTGGCTGGAGGGCACAGCTGCCATGATGCCTCCACCCTGCCCTGGATGTGGTCATGGAAGAGCCATCCTTGCACCTGAGGGCTCAGGGAGGCACCTTGACTATGAGCATCCCATCTCCCACCCCTTCCCCCACCTCCCAGGGGTCTGTGCAGGTGTCCCTCCCCCAGCCATCCCCATTTCCCTGCTCTCCCCCAGCCATTTCAGCCCAGTAGCTCTAGCAGACTCCACCAGATTTAAAGACAGGTGCTCAGGGCAGATGCTGACAGCTCCTCCCAGCCCTGCCTTCTAGGGTGGGGGACACCCAGCATGAGCTCAAGGACTCCCTGTGTCCCCAGCCCCTCACCAGCCTGCTGGCCAGCATCGTGGAGGCAGGCTCTTCCCTCAGAGCCACCTTCAGCCCCGCCTGTCAGGGCCCTGGGCCACAGGGAGACACAGCCCGTGGGAAGGAGGTGAGTCCCGGCCAGGGGTCTAGGCCCAGCTCCCGGGCCCCTGACTCCCCATCTGTGCACCACGGTCACGGCCCTCATCCGTAATAACCGTGGCGGCTGCCCACTTAACAGCCAGTATCAGATAAGTAAGAGACCATCGTTTAGGGTAAGTCGGTCCCAGACATTGTGCAGAACATCCTCCTGCTACGGCATGTGCCCTCCTTACCTGACACCCACATTCAACTGGGCATCCCCTCATTTGTCTGGTGCCTTCACCCACCTCCTTCATGCCTCAGACCAGGACACTGGGTGCAAATTGCAGGGGACCTGACCTCTGCCACCAGGCCTGCGGGGGACACTGTGGGCACCAGAACGCGCCTCCCACCTCCTATTGGGTCTTTCCCCCCCAGCTGCTTAGATGGCACAGCCACCCAGGCAGGACCAGCTGACAGGGTCCCCTCACACCCCCAGCCCTGCATCCCCTTTAATGTGTCTCTGACGACTGCACCCCTGCCACTTATCCGAGAACCCCATCGTGGGCCAACAGCCTTGTTCTCTAAATCACTCTACTTTCCTGAGCCTATTCAGAGCCCTGCTTTCCACTTAGCCTCTGCTTAGAAGGGATGAGGGTGGGGTCCCAGGCAAGCAGGCCCTTGACAAGCTGGGGGCTCTAGAGCAAGGGTCTCTATCTCTTGGAGCCTTAGTTCCCTTTCTTTCAAATGCGTGTAGTGTATCCTGTTCATAGGGCTCCCATGTGGCATTTCTTTGTGCATGTGGAAGCTTTACAGCCTGTGCTGTGCTGGCAGAGGGAGGCTGGTGTTAGGGCATCCTTCCCCAAGGTGGCTTCTGTGAGTGCTGCTCCTGTGGGAGGGTAACTGGTGCTATGCGAGGGAGTGGAAGGTTTGGGTTCTGTGCTCAGGAGGAAATACCAGGCTCAGAAGGTGCCACAGGCCTCCTCCCCATGGGACTCCTCAGCACCCTCAACATGGTAACATGTCTTACCCTATTATTAGCATCAGAAACGCAAAAATGAACATTATGACCATTCTTACAGGGAAGATAACTTTTATATTACGAATAATTGTATGCCAATAAATTAGAGAACTTACGTTGAAATGGACACATCCCTAGAAGGATACAAACTACTGAAACAGAATGAATAGAGTGCAAAATTCAAAAGACCTATATATAATAAGTAAAGTAATAGAATTAGTAATGCCATGTATACCCAGGAAGAAGACCCTAGGCCCGATATTTTTACAGATGAATTCTATCAAACATTAAAAAAAGAATTAATACTAATTCTTCTCAAACTCCTCCAAAATATAGAAGAGGTTGCTCTGATGTCAATACTAGAAAAATACAACAGGAAAATTACAACTGGGAAAAGTACAGACCAGTATCTCCTATGAATATGGATGCAATATTCCTCTACAAAACCCTAGCAAACTGGATCCAGTAACATATCAAAGAATTCTATACCATGACCAACTAGAATTTATCTGGTAATGCAAAGTGATTTAACACCTAAAACTCATTTATGTGATTCATTATAGCAATAGAATAAATAATATAAAGTGCATGATCCTCTCCATGAACACAGAAACATCATTTGATAAAACTCAACCTCCATCCACGTTAAGACACTCACCAACTAGAAATGGAAGGAAGTCCTGCACCTAATACATTGCATCTATATAATCTCCTAGCTGACATCATACTTCATGATGAAAAACTAAATACTTTCTCCCAAAGGTCAGGAGCAAGACATGGATGTCTGCTCTCGATACATCTATTTAGTGTTGCACTCATGACACTAAGTATAAAATTAAGAAAGAATGGGCAGCTCGGGTGGCTCAGTGGTTTAGCGCCACCATCAACCTAAGGTGTGATCCTGGAGACCCAGGATCGAGTCCCATGTCAGGCTCCCAGCATGGAGCCTGCTTCTCCCTCTGCCTGTGTCTCTCCCTCTTTTTCTCTCTGTGTCTCTCATGAATAAATAAATAAAATCTTTAAAAATAAAATAAATAAAATTAAGAAATAAAATGAAAAAAATCCATCTGTTAAAAAAGAGGATGTATGGTTATCTCTAGTTACAGATGACATCTCCTGTACATAGAAATACTGAAAAATTCCACAAAATGAATCAACACTGAGATGTGTCTAGACCTGCATTTTCAAGTGATTCAGACTGCCCAACACAACTTTCATAGATTAAAATTAATTCATGGTAGTGTTAGACCTCTAAGTGTATTTTATGTAAATTGATTAATCTGAGTTGGAGATTGTTCTTGTATAATTATTCTAAAATCTCTATAAAAGCATGCTAACAGGCTGCACTTAAAAAGCGTCATACCCTTTCCACTCATAAGAACATCCAAACATGGGCAGCCCGGGTGGCTCAGCAGTTTAGTACCACCTTCAACCCAGGGCCTGATCCTGGGGACCTGGAATCGAGTCCCATGTCGGGCTCCCTGCATGGAGCCTGCTTCTCCCTCTGCCTGTGTCTCTGCCTCTCTCTCTCTCTGTATGTCTCTCATGTATGAATAAATAAAAATCTTTAGGGATCCCTGGGTGGCGCAGCGGTTTGGCGCCTGCCTTTGGCCCAGGGCGTGATCCTGGAGACCCGGGATCGAATCCCACATCGGGCTCCTGGTGCGTGGAGCCTGCTTCTCCCTCTGCCTGTGTCTCTGCCTCTCTCTCTTTCTCTCTGTGTGACTATCATAAATAAATAAAAATTAAAAAAATAAAAAAATAAAAATAAAAATCTTTAATAAAAAAAAGAACATCCAAATATGTGGGCCACTTTTTAGAGACTTTGCCTTCACGCTAACCATCTTTTATAAGATTGTATGTAAGAAGGTACTCACTAAAGGAAATTAAGATTTTCAATACATGGTGCTCAGAAAACTGGAAAACCCATGGAAAAGAATGAACTTTTCACCACATACAAAATGTCATTAGAAATGCATTAAAGGGGGCAACCCGGGTTGCTCAGCAGTTTAGCGTTGCCTTCAGCCCAGGGCGTGATCCTGGAGACCCAGGATCAATCCCACGTCGGGCTCCCTGCACAGAGCCTGCTTCTCCCTCTGCCTGTGTCTCTGCCTCTCTCTCTCTCTCTCTCTCTCATGAATAAATAAATAAATAAATCTTAAAAAGAAAGAAAGAAAGAAAGAAAGAAAGAAAGAAAGAAAGAAAGAAAGAAACGCATTAAAGGGCAGCCTGGGTGGCTCAGCAGTTTAGCACTGCCTTCATCCCAGGGCGTGATCCTGGAGACCCAGGATCGAGTCCCATGTCAGGCTCCCTGCATGGAGCCTGCTTCTCCCTCTGCCTGTGTCTCTGCCTCTCTCTCTCTCTCATGAATAAATAAATAAATAAATCTAAAAAAAAAAAAGGAAAGAAAGAAAGAAAGAAAGAAAGAAAGAAAGAAAGAAAGAAAGAAAGAAAGAAAGAAAGAAACGCATTAAAGGGCAGCCTGGGTGGCTCAGCGGTTTAGCACTGCCTTCATCCCAGGGCGTGATCCTGGAGACCCAGGATCGAGTCCCATTTCAGGCTCCCTGCATGGAGCCTGCTTCTCCCTCTGCCTCTCTCTCTCTCTCTCTCTCTCTCTCTATCTCTCTCTCTCTCTCCCTCTCTCTCTTTCTCTGTGTCTCATGAATAAATAAATAAAACCTTTTTTAAAAAAAATCTTATTATAAAAAGGAATGGATTAAACACTTAGTGTAAGACTCAAGACTATAAAATTTCTAGAAGAAAACCCAAGGTGAAAGCTACATGACATTGAACTTGGCAATGGTTTCTTGGATATGATACTGAAAGCACAGCAAAATGGGCAAATACCATTTTATCAAACATAAAAACTTTGTGTGTCAAATGGCACAATTGACAAAGTAAAAGGGCGATTTATGGAATGAGAGCAAACATTTGCAAATCACATTTCTTATACTGGACTAACATCCAGAGTATACAAAGAACTGTTGAAACGCAACAACAAAACATCAAAACACTCAATTTTATACATTTCATTTTTTTTAAGTAGACTCCTACCCAACATGAGGCTCATACTCATGACCCCAAGAAAAGGGACACATACTCTACCCACTAAGCCAGCCAAGTGCCCCTCAAATCACTCAATTTTGAAAAGGGCAAAAACACGTTGAATAGGCAGTCTCCCCACAAGATATAGCAATAGCTAAGAAGTATATGAAATGATGCTCATCATCAATAATCATTAGGGAAATGCAAGGCAAAACCATAATGAGATAGCATCCCAAACCCAATAACCTGGCTCTTACCAAAAACTGAAAATTACAAGAGTTGCTGAAGATGTGCAGAAAGTATGCACTGTTGTTGTAAAATCGTTAAAACCACTATGTAAAGTAATAAGTAAATAATAAATGATAAATAAATAATAAACCCACTTCTGGATATTTATTCACAAACTAAGAAAGCAGAATCTCAAAGAGGTATTCACACACCCATCTTCATACCAGTACTATTCACAATAGCCAAGAGGTGAAAGCAACCTGAATGTCCATGGACAGATGATAGATAAATACAATGCAATATAAATATTTATGTGTGTGCTATTCAATCATAAAAAGATCAAATCCTGTCGAATGCCGGAACTTGTATGGACTTTGAGGACATTAAACTGAGTGAAATAAGCCAGTCACAAATAGGCAAATACTGCATGATTTCATTTCAATGAGTAGTCTAGAGGTGTCAAATTAATGGAAACATCAAATAGAACAGTGGTTTCCAGGCTTTGGGTCAAGGAAAAAAGAGAGTCATGGCTTAACAATGATTATGGAGTCCTGGTACCGTAGGATAAAAACTCCTAGATGTCTGTGTCACAACAGTGAGAATATACTCAACACTGCTGAGTGGACATTTAAATATTATTAAAAGTGTAAATTTTGTGTTGTGTATTTTTTACAATGTAAAGAATAGCGATCCCTGATAAAGGAGTTAGTTGGTCTCACAACTCAATCACACAAGCGCTTTTCCTTAAGATAAGCAACAGACCTCTCTGTGCAACACAAGTGTCTATGCATACTCCTATCTCGTCATGCAGAACACCATGAAGACATGTATTCATGCGATAACATTTAATAAAATTGATAATTTTTGCTTCTTGTACAAACAGAGGGGATTTAGGGTGCTAGCATATTTCATGTGATATTACTAGCATTTGGTAGATTGTCAGTTGCTTGAGGTAAGTGCTCCTTCACTTGTTCCCTATCCTGACACCAGGATGTAACACAGAGCTGGGACCCTGTCCAGAGGTCTGTGAGAAGCCACTGGAAGGTGAGATGTGGTTTGTAGGTTGGAAAGAGCCCAGGGCTGCCCTGTACAGAAGGGACCTAGGAGCAAAGGCAGAAGGAAGTCTGAAGACGCCCAAGGAGATGGTTGCAGAGCCTGGCCAGGGCTAAGCTGCTTTGCACTAGGATGAGGCTACTCCAAATTGCCAGGAGGGGGGGGTCATTCGCCCCAGCTGGGGTCAGAGAACTAGGAAGTGGTCAGGAGGGAGGGATGTCACATGACACCAGCTAGAGGCCTGGGTTGCCCAGGTGGTTCCCAGAGGAAATGTTAGAGAACTGAGAAGGGCCTAGGGGAGAGAAGGTACCCCAGAGGAGTCTGTATTAGGACTCAAGTGCACGCATGCTCGTCCTGACAGGTGACCAGAGCTGGCTTGCGCCCTGCCCTTTACTAGCTGTTACCCCTAAGACTGAGGCCACCTTCTTCTGCTCCCACCTTTAGAAGTCCCTGCTCACCCTCCATCGTGCCCTGGAGCCATCCTCTCCCTCCCCAAGGCCTCCCCTGAGGCTGTTCCTCGGGTCTCTCCTACACTGTGGGCCTCGGACCTTTTCTGGGACCATTGTCATCCACGCGGACACACACCTTACACACAGACCTCATCTCACATGGCCTGCAGCTCTGCCTCACTGGCTCCAGTTCTTGACATGAACCCCCTCCTAAAGCCACCCCCGCCTGCCAACATCACACATATCAATCAATATGTGTTTTGTGGGAACGTATTTTGCAGCTATGTCTACTTATATAAGTTGGCATCTATACTAAAGTAATACTTCTCCTTTTCCCTTATTTGATTATTAATTTATTATTTAAATCTCTATGAATTCATGGATTCTAATTTAATCAATGCATTATAATCTGATATTGCCCTTATCTGTTTTGATACTCAAATGCTTCCAGATTTCATCGCTGGGAGTCTTGAATTGCTCTTATGATTAAGTTCAGACCAATGCACCATTGCTTTTTACGCTGACCATGATGCCTTTCCCTGCCCCAGCAATGATCTCCACCCAGGTATTTGTGTCCATTCCCTCTCAAGTGATTAGGTAACAGAGTTGTGCCTGACTTGGCTCACACTAATCTATATATCCATTGCACTTGGAACCTATTGATTATTCCCATAGGGAAACTGGCCTATTGGACTAATGAGAACATTGGAGATATCTGATTGGGCTACGGGGAAAGAAGTTCCATTCTTTTCTAAGGGAGCTGCTGGAAGAGAGGCTACCAAAGAATTCTCTTTCTTTCTAGAAGACATAGTATAAAAAGTCAAGTTTCGATCTGATATAGTTATTGCTGCTACCCAGAAGGAATCAATCTCAGTATGCAGTTGTGGGAGGACCTGAGAGAATAGCAGAGAAACAGGACTGGAGCTCTGGTGACACCACAAATTTCTGGATCATTGTGTGCCTAATGGTATAAATGGACTCCTTAATGATTTGAGCCAATAAATTGTCTTATCACTAAAGCCAGAATGACCTTGTTGTTTCCAAGCAAAATAATCCTAAATAATACACTCCCCAAAGAACAGCAAAGGTTGCCTGCAGACAGAAGTGAGTATGGGTTTCTGTTTTTTAGGACAAAGAGCATTCTTACCTACAACCCTATTGTTCTTCCCCACTGATCTGAGAGCTTCTAGAGATATATTTACTGTGTCCCCAGCTCTTAGGGAACTGTGTATCTCTAGTGAGGGCTTCATAAGCATCTCATGACTATATATGGAGGAGCTGCTAGCAAAGTCTTGTTCACCACTACATCCCCAGCTTCTAGAACAGTGTGTGGAATATACAATAAACATTCATTGAGTGAGTGCATAAGTCACCCAAGCCTGTCTCCGAGCCCCTCCACTCAAATCCAACAAAGGAACAGAAGCTCTGGCTAAAAGCTTGCATGATATTTTATCTCCTGCCAGGGGACCGCACTGCAAGAAGCTAGCTGAGAGAAACTGGAGGGTCTGTCCTTGATTTAGGAAGGCAGGAGCTGGCGGTGCCTGCTGGAGACTCTGTGCTTCTCCCCAGGGGTCACAGGGCTCAGAGGCTCGGACACCTGGAGTGGAGAAGAGCCAGCTGTGGCAGGTGTGGAGTCCCTGCAAATGTGCACTACAGCCACCTGCCCCTGCTGATCACACCCAGAGTTACATCCTGGAACCCAGTCAGGAGCCTGAGGGAGTTTGGGGTTCTGGAGATGGAAATCACAGGCTCCAGTGACAGGAAGTGGTGGGGACCTCGCATTACGAGGTGACCCCAGATCTGCCAGCATCAAGTCCCAAAGCCTCAGTCAAGGCAAGACTGGCTGCCAGAGCCACTCAGGGGCCCTTCCCTGCCCCGGGTCCCTGTCCAGAGGTCTGGCCTGTCTGTGGGCGCAGCCTGGGCAGCCCTGGAGGGAGAGGCTGCAGAGCCCTCCCTGCCAGCGGGGTTCCCGAGCCCAGCTCTCGGGCCCCGGGTGTCCTGGGCTAGATGGTGCCTGGTTCCTGTTCCCAGGAACCGCTGCTGGGCTGGGGACAGGAGTCAGTCAGGGCTCTGACGTCTATGATAACCCAGTCTGAGGCCACTTCCTTGGTGTAACCTCCTTACACATAATCATCTCACTCAAGCGTTACTCAAAGAAGAAATCAGGATTATTATCCCCTCCACAGTAGGGACGCTCAAGTTCACAGGCGTTAAGCTACTTGCTCAAGTGCATGGCTGACCAGAGATGGAGCCTGATGTCACCCAGGGTTGTCTGGGACATAAGCCCAGGCTCTTAGTGAGTATTTCTCAGCCATGTCTAGCTACAGCTCACCTGCCCAACTCCTGCTCAATTTCCACACAGTTCGGGGAGGAATGTGTCTCGATAACGGAGCCTGGAGGGAGAAGTATGAGCTGCTAATGACTTTCTCTATAACAGATGTATTTCCAAGTTGTTATACCGTGTTGCACATGCTTGGGGACATGACCTGGGCCCTCCAGGAATGAGTCTCTGCTGTCACCTGTGTACTCACCTATATCAGGTCTGCACATCCCGAGTTTCATACAGATTGCCTGAGGGGATTTGTCATTCAGGATACGCAGGGTGATGTCACTAAGATATTTAGTGATTATTTTGTGGCATAAATGGGTCAACACAAATGTCTCCTCGCACAGGAGAGATGCAGCATGCTTGATGGCTTCCTGGAGGGGCAGAACCACAGAAAAACAGGAATCCGGTAAGTTCTGCCCCACCCAGACCCCTGAAGCCCCCAGCAGCTCCTGGCCATGGGCATGCTGGGAGGAGGCCCTGGACTGTGGGCATGCTGGGAGGAGGCCCTAGTGCCAGGTGGCCTTGGAAGCAGAGGCTGGAGAGGCCGGGATGGGCCCTCATGCCCAGTCCCAAGGCCCTGATCCAGGCTAGGCCAGGAGAGGCTCAGGAGACAAGGACAGTTGGCTCTGTCCTGTGTCAGTCCCTGGTGCATCATCACCCCAGGCCCACTGTCTTGTGTGTGGAGCACAGTGCCCACTGCTGCTAGACCCACAGTCAAGTTCTGCCTACCAAGCCCCCTGGGTCCCAGGCCTGGCAGGGCTCAGGCTCAGGTGGGGTGGGGAAGGTTAGGAGAGAGAGTTTGGAGCCTTGGCACATTCCATTTTGCAGTATCGTCTACTGCCATCGCAGGGGAGAGGCTACAGCTGAGTGCCCGGGCTCAGGGTGGGCCCTGTAGCACCCAGAAGCTGAGCAGGGTCAGGGAACAGAGGAGAGGGAGGGAGGGAGGGAGGGAGGGTGAAACGAGGCTCCTGGGAGGAACACATCCACTTGTTCAGCACTTGCTCAGGGCCAGGTGGGGAGCTCAGCACATTCCACCCCTCAGCTCCTTCAAAAAGATTAAGGAAGTAGTTGGGGGATTAATATCCATCCCATTGCACAGAGAAGGAAACTGAGGCTCAGAAAGCATTAGCACTTGGCCCAGCCATGCAGCTAGAAGTGACAGATCTGGGGTTGGTCAGCCCTGACCCAGGTCCCTCCTGGCCTCACAGAGCTTTCCCGTGGACACATGCGGTGGGGCTACAGGGGAGAGGGTCCTACCTTCTCAATGAATAAGTTTCCTTTAACAATGTGTTAGAAACCATGCACACTCTTCTTCATCATCCATGCTCCCAAAGCTTCAAGATTTCATGGGATCCTCTGAATTCCCTCCCCAGAGAGGGGAGTGGGGCCCACAGATCCCCTGCTGAGAAGCTCTGGCCCAACCAGGGATCAACCCCTCCCTCAGAGCTGCCCCCCCCAAATCCCCACTCATGCCCTTGACCACCCTCAGGTGGATCCCCAACCATAAGGCCTCACCTCTGTGATATACTCTCCCAGGTATTTCATCAGCAACCTGATTATAATCTTACAAGGTATACAGGTGAAGATCATCTGGTCATCCTGTCAGAAAATGATGCCCCCTGAGGTGATCTCTCAACACCCCCCATAACCCATGGCAGGGCCCCACGAAGGGGCTCCTCAGTGCCTTCTAGGCCAGGAAGATCACCTATGATCTTTTGGTCCATTAGGGCCTGAACCCAGCTGGCTGGCACCAGCCCACCGTCCTGCTAGTCTTAGAGGGGCTGACAGCCTAGAACCTGTCCCATACCCATAGCACCGTACCCACCCCAGCACCTGCCCCTCTACTGGACTCTGGTCAGATGCAGAGGAGCCACCTGGTGGGAGGGAGCAGTCAGCCAAACCAAGGTACCCCCCACCTCAGGCAAGAGTATCCACAAAATCAGTATCTTGAACCCACACACCTACCTCCCCTCCCACCAGGAGAGCACTAGGAGCCCTGCCTAGTGCTCCTAGGGAGGAGACACTGGCCCCAGCCCAGGGTGGGGGGGGGTGCGGTTGGCGGGGAGGGTGAAGGAGGTGCCGAGGGAGGTGAGCAGGGAGCCAGCTGCTTACCTTGGATGCCTCCTGAGCCGGGACCTCAAAGAAGTGCTCTTCCTGACACATGTCAACCGTGGACAGATCATCATGGTCCTCAGGAGTCAGACCAGAAAAGGTCAGACCTGGGGAAGAAACAGCATCAGCATCTGTCCACAGGTGGAAGAGGACGGAAAGTCAGAATTCCTGGCTGCTGGGGAGCCCAGGAGGTTGCCAGAGCCCCAGACAGGGATGGGGTTTGGTGAGGAATCCAGGAGGCCTGTCCTCACACTGCCCTGGGGCTGCCCTGATCTAGGCTCTGTGCAAAAGGCAGGCTCTCAAGTTCTTTCTGGAAACAAAAGGAAAAGATTAGCCCCCCATCACCTGTGAACCTCTTTTCTGCTCTGATTTCTCTCTTCTGCTGGTCTTTGTTCTTTCTCTCTCTAAACATACACACACACACACACACACACACACACAGAGAGAAATTTGCAGACTGCTCTGAAAGGCTACTACCCTTTATCTACTTTCAAAGGATGTCTTCCTTTGTCTCTCACATTCTCCAAAGAATTCAAGTCAGGTGCCCAGGCAACCCCCTCTCCAGAACTGTCCCTACCCTCAGCTAAGGAGGAGCTGCCAGGATCACGTGGGGAATGTCCTTACCTGGGGTGGCCAGGAGCACCGAGGCGAGGAGCAGGAGGGCCCAGGAGGTCATGGCGAGGCAGCTGCTGTGACACCCTCACACCCCCTTTATGCAGGCTGGACACCTCGCATCTGACCTTGCCGGCTCCTGCTCCTCTTGTAGGCCACCTCCCAGGTCCCTGGGTTTACCATAAACACCATCAGTTTGTAGAGAAATGGGGGGAGGAGAAGTTTCACACTACCTATCTTCTCCCTCCCCCACACACACTGCTAGAGCTTTGTGAGCTGATTGGCTGGGATAGGAGGGCAGTAGCTGCTATCAGCCTCCCCGCCTCACAGGATGTGGTGGTGGCTGTTCTGGAGCAGCCTTCTCCAGGCAGCTTGTAAGCACTGCTCTGATGCGAGGGTAACAGGTGCTGTGGAGGGGAGTGGGGAGTGGGGGAGTTCCTGTCCTCAAGATTAAATCCCAGGCTAGGACGGTACCACAGGCCTCCTCCACATGGACTCCTCAGCACCCTTAACACACCAGCGTCTCCTCTGTAGCCCCCAATTTCTCACCCTTTCCTAACCTCATTGGTCACAAAATTTTCTGGTTCAGGAGCTATTAGAGGGATTGAGAGACACTAGCTGACCTAGTCACCGGCTTGGGATGTGCGTGCATGCGGCCTGCTGGCCTGGCAGCTTGTGGAGCCTGAGGGGCAGCTGACATGGAGACTTCTCACAGACACCCAGACACAGTCCCCTGCCCCAGACTGTCAGATGAGGTCCTCCTTATACTCACTTTCTTTCTACTCCAAGTGGGCAGAGTAGAGAGCGGGCAAAGCAGCTCTCTCTTTGCTTTGCATCTCTCTGAAGATGCAAAACATCTTCTCATCTCCTATGTCCAACTCCACACCCCGGACTCACAAGTACCCACAACCCAACCTTCTGGTTCTTTCTTTGACTCCACTTGGATCCCCACTTCATGATCTATAGCTGGAGAGGCCCTTCTCTGCTCTATCATCAACAAATTGCATTTAAATTTTTGGCCTGTATTTATGAATAGCATAAGGATATTTCTAAATTGCTTTCCTTACAAAAAGCAGAAGGACACAGATATAACGGCCCCCACCTGCCCACCTCCCCCCAGTTCTCCACTATTCCATGGTCTCAATCCTCAGGAAAAACTACTGTTAAAACTTGCTTTTTTATCTTTCTGAACAAGCATAGTATATATGCATTGCTCCACTCTTAGTTACAAAATGTAAAACATATTCAAGGATGTGCACAAAGCAAAAGGGACAGCTCGGTTGCTGCCTCTGAACGAAGCACCCATGTCACCACAACCCAGGCTAAGAACCCTGCCAGCGCCCCAGAAGCCCACTTACCTCCCCTCTCCTCCCCGAAGATGACACTAGCCTGGCCTTAATGATACTCACCTCCTTGCTTGTCTCTGTAGAAATCATCTGAGCACATGCTCTTAAACACTGTAGGCCCATTTGCTCTACTCTTGCAATGTAAGTAAATGGAACAAGACATGCTACATTCTCTGTGTCCGGCTGACTGTGATTAGCATTAATGTGTGAGAGATTCATGCGTGTTGTTGGGTGCAGGAGGCATTTGTTCCTTTCGTGTTCCTGGGGTTGCCTGTGGGGCAACTACGCCATTGTGTTAAGTTTCCTTAATTAATTGATTCTCCTACTGATGGATGTTTTGAGCTGGTATCAGTTTTGACCGTCTGATGCACACTCATTATCTTTCTTTTTTACACCTTTATTAAGATATGGTTAAAGTACACTCACCTGCATGCATTGATAGTGTACAACCTTGACTATCAATGACACTATGGTAGCTATCAAGAAGGTGGACATGTTCATCACTTCCTTGTGTCCTTTTGATAAATGAATCGATACATGGTGGATGGATGGACAGATGATGGATGGATAGATAGATAAAGGGAAGGATTAATAGTGGGTGGATGGATGGATGCAGTTGGTGCAGAATGAAGAAGTGAAGGAAGGAGACCTGAATGATACATGGATTGGTTGGATGCATGGATGGATGGATGACTGGAAAGAGCTCCACATGATATAGCTTCCTCTCACTTTGTGGATGCACCTCCCTGGATACCTTCTAAACTACTTGTTAACAGGTACACTTCCTGCATCAACTGACCCCAGGGGCTCCTTCCAGTGCCACGATAGCCTGCTGATGCTGGAACCTGACCAGTGGTTGAGAAATGATGGACATACCTGCTTTGTGTTTTGGATAGAAGCTCCTGAATGCAGCACTCTGGACAACTGAACAGATCAGATGGGGAGAACTGACTCACAAACCTCTCATTGATGTTCCCGATCAAAGCTGAGGTCAGACTCCTGACCACAAGGCTGCCACCACTTGAGTGATATCTTAGATAATGACACAGAGGAGAGATCAGAAGTTTCTCAAAGTCTTAGAAAACATCATCAGAACTACCCAAGACCAGTGTCTCAAGTTCCCAGGCCGCAAGACGGGCCCAGCTTCACCAAGGGCTTTGCTCTCAGATGTTACTGTTTTTATATCACAGTCTCTCCCCGTATCTACTCGTGCTCGATGCTCAGTGAAATAAGCCAAACACAAAACAATTACTATGTGACTCCACTCATAGGAGTCACGGAGGGTAGTCAAATCATAGAGATGGGATGTACAGTGGTAGTTGCCAGGGGCTGGGAGGTTAGGGAGTCATTGGTTTCTTTTTCCCTCTTTTTTTTTTTTCTTCTTTGATTAGAAGTTTTTATTTAAATTCTACTTAGCTAACATGTATGGGAAAATTGGTTTCAAGGGAGGTATTTGTTTTTGATGAATACAGACTTTATTTTGAAAGACCAACAAGTTCTGGAGATGGATGATCATGATGGTTACACAATAATGTGATTGGACTCGACACCACTGAACTGGACACTTAAGAATGGTTATGATGAGGGCAGCCCGGGGGGGTGCTCAGCGGTTTAGCACCACCTTCAGCGCAGGGCATGATCCCGGAGACCCCGGATCGAGTCCCACCTCAGGCTCCCTGCATCCCTGCATGGAGCTTGCTTCTCCCTCTGCCTGTGTCTCTGCCTCTCTCTCTCTCTCTCTCTCTGTCTCATGAATAAATAAATAAAATCTTAAAAAAAAAAGAAAAGAATGCTTATGATGGGAAACCTGCACAGATACATTTTGCGATTCAGAAAGAATGGCTCACAATCCAGGGAGAAGAAAGACACCCACTCCTTCATGAGAGTAAAGGTCAAAAGGACATCTTTAGAGCTATTTTACACTGGCCTTTCAAAACTGTAAAATAGGGGCAGCCCCGGTGGCTCAGCAGTTTAGTGCCGCCTTCAGCCCAGGGTGTGATCCTGGAGACCCGGGATCGAGTTCCACGTCAGGTTCTTTGCATGGAGCCTGCTTCTCCCTCTGCCTGTGTCTCTGCCTCTCTCTCTCTTTCTCTCTCTGTCTCTTTCTGTCTCTCATGAATAAATAAAATATTTTAAAAAACTGTAAAATATACACAATAGACATCCATCCTTTCAGTCAGTCTTAGACTGAACCTAGTTTAAAAAAGTCCTAACAAAAAAAAAAAAAAAAAAAAAAAAAAAAAAGTCCTAACAAGCCCACAAACACAGATGTGAAGGGGATTCTTTGAGACATTGTTCCTCTTCCAAACACTTGAAAGTAATCCATCACTGGGGCAATGAGTACAGACTATGGTAGTACATAAAATGAAACTTATGCAGCCGGGGAAGAGTTAAAGCCCTGTTCTCTAACTCGGAAAAGAGCAACAGGCATAAGAGAGTCTCTGTTTTAGGAAAAGATGGCTCTCTATTTCATTAGTGTTCTATTCCATCGACCAGATCACAAACTGGCTGGAAACAATACCCACTTAGGACCTCACAGTTCTAAGACCAGAAACCTGAGTGGGCCACAAGGCCCAGCCTGGACTCACTGCTGGAGGCTACTTCCCAGTTAGCAGAGCCCGCTCTGAAATTGGGGCCCCCCGGGGCCTTCCCCATCTAACGTGCCCACTGCTCATGGATTTCCTGCAGGAACCCTGTCACATGGTTCTCAGTGTTTCCTCCCACTATCTGCTCCCCTATCCATGTCACTGCCAAACTTTCAGGACGCTGACCCTCCCTCTTTTCAGCCATCTGAAGGGAGAGATTCCACCTGCGGACAGCCAGTCAGTGTATCCCACCACCCTGCCACACGCATGGGCTCGAGGATGGGCCTCCACCCCAGTTTGAACAATGAGATATGAGGTGTCTGCTGTGGCTTCAGGGAAGAAAGGCTCCCTCTGGCCAAGAGCAGGGCTACCAGAGGAGCCCCCATCCTGCCTCGACAGAGCCGGGTGAGCTGTGACATCTGGACTGGCTAACACAAGTCACTCCTATGGGGAGAGAGACACAGCTGCAGGAAAAAACCCTACAAAGCAGAGGACGGCAACAGAGAGAAGCCTGATCTTGGTGTCAGAATGGGAACCTATGCATCAAGCTTTGCCAACAACTACTTGATCTATTTCTGACTCTTTCTGGTATAAGTATTAGAACCAATTTTGCTCTTGTTCTTTAAAAAAAAGTAATACTAATCCTGATATACATATTTTTGCAAACAGAAATTCATTAATGAACACAAGGTAAGAGAAATGTTCCCCAAAGTCAAACTGTCTCTTGCTACTCTGACATCCTAGCCTCTCCCAACCGTGTTAGGGGGACATGTCTCTACTCTCTCCTTTCCTACAACTCGGCCTCAGTCCAGGGGGCAGGGCTGGGCCGAGGAGTGGCCAACACCTTGGGAGCTCAGGTCCCCACACCTTTCGTCGGGATTCTGAGGCTTTGTCAGAGGGTCAAGCCTGGCTGGCTGACTCCCTCATCCCTCAGGAGAAGAGTCTCCCAGACGCTCCCCAGACCTCTGCTCTGTTCATCCCGGGGCTACCATCCCAGGACAAGGGCAGGACAGAGTGTGTGTGGAACCCAGGAGGGTCATTCTGAGGCTCAAGCTGTGGCCCCCAAGCCAAAGTTCATGCAACTGCGCCAGTGCTGAGACATGTCACTAAGGACAGATGTCCATGGGGGCAAGAGGACGGAAGATGGACTCCACTAGGGACAAACTGGGAGACCTCCTTTGAGGATATGGAATTTAATCTACATTGAAAGGATGGAAAGAATCCACTGACTTCCTTCTTCCCTTGCTTCCTCCCGACTCCCTTCTTCGCTGGCTTCTGCCTTTGGCTAAGATGATTTGGGCTGCACACAAGAAAATATCTGACTAGAAATTGTATAAGCAGTAAAAAGAGCCCGGAAGTGTAAATGGGCACCTCAGCCAGCTCAGGCTTCTGAACTGCTTCTCTGGGCTTCTCGTGTTTCTCCCTTCTTGGGACACAATGGCTACATCACATCCTTGCATGGGAATGTCCAAAAGGAGATAGGGACATCTGTCCCCATCGGTCTCTTAACCAGGAGGACACATTGCCGAGACATACACCCACCCCTGCAGCCCCCAAGCAGGCTTCTTTCTGCTGGACCAGAACCTGAACACATACTTACTCCAAAGTAATTACTGGCAAAGGCCAATGGCGTGGCCTAACCTTGGAGCGTCCACAGAGCTGGCGCCTAGACTCAGCTCTCCTAACACCTAGACTCTGTGCTCTTCTCAAAGGCCTCTTCCGCCATCAGACCCTTGGTCACCGGAAACAACAACGCTGATGGCAGCATTGACCAGTACGGTGCCTCCTTGTACGTGGCAGCTCTTAATTCAGATCTGCAAAACATGGGCATAGGCTGCTGGTGTAGGGACGGAAAAACGGAACACGTTGTATATGGTGGGCAACTGGAGTGCTTTGGTAGAGCCCCTTACGCATTACCAAACTGAGGGACTTAAAACGAAAGAAATGGATTCCCTCTCCGGGCTGGAGGCTCAGAGGCCACCCATTACCCCACACTGAGGACCCCCATCCTGAAGTCACTACTGGGAAGGGGGCCCCAGGTGCCTCCTCCATCAAGCAGGAGCCAATAACCCCAGTGCTCTCCCTCTTGGGTCTCTGCAGGAGCCACTCCCTCCACCCACAGCACTTACCCAATCTCAGCCTTCAAAAACTGCCCAACTGCTAGACTCCCTGAAATCCCTGCCCAGCTGTCCTGTGCCCACCTCGCCCCCCAGATCTCCCATCTCCCACCCAAACCCCCAGATCTCCCCTCTTCCAGGGCAGTGCCCCACTCTGGTTACCGGTCTGTGCTCCCAAGGCACATGAAGTCCACCAGGGCAGTGAGCCCTGTGCTCCCACCTCCCAGACTACTCACTGGTATTGGGTCAAATCAGTGCATGGGTGAGAGCTAAACTCCAAGCCCCTACACCCCCCACCCCCACCCAGGGGAAAAGAGCAGTGCCTGGAAGGGCTCCCATGAGGCCTCCCAAGTTGCCATTTGCCAGGCACTCCCTGGGTTTTACCGCCAAGCCCCACACTTCAGTGGACAGTGTCAAGCCCAGAGCAGAGATTGGCTTGGTCGTGGGCCTGGGGAGGGAGGGCAGTCTTAGGCCCTTGGGGAGCAGCCCCAGGAGGATGTCCAGAGACACAGCCCAGACCCAGAGGAGTGACGAGGAAGAGGGCTCTTCACCTGCACCCCTCCAAGGAGACCCCGGAGATCTCCGCGCTGACCCCTGACAACACCCCTGACCCCTGTCCCAGCCCCCCAGTCCCCTCCACCCAGAATCTGCCAATCTCTCTCCACAGTCACACAGACAACCAAGTCTGGCAACTCCACTGCAGTAAGAAATGAATCCATTTACAAAAGAAAGGAGAAAAACAAACTTTGCCCCACCCCACCTGGCTTCTTTATCCCTTCTCTCTCTCTCTCTCTCTCTCTCTCTGTCTCCTTCCTGCCCTCCATTCTTCAAAATTAAATATACACAAACACTATTTTTACAATTTGTAAGTACATCACTCAGTGGCAGGAAGTACACTGAGGACTTTCTGAAGAACTGTTTTGCACATACTGCTTTTCCAGCCAATGTGCCTCCTCCCCTTCCCACCAGTAATGCACTGGGGGGCGGGGGGGGGGCATTCTCCACATCCCCACCAACACTTGGCTCTGCCTGCTTTTCCTAAGCCATCCTTGAGCCTGGGAAGAGTGGCTTTTTTGCTCCAGGCCACTGAGCTCAAGAGTCCAGCATCCTGTCGCAAGCACCATGAATGGACCACTCTTCACACCTTTGCTTCTCTGCTGCCCCAGGAATGCAGCTCTGATCTCCCAATTCAAACTCCAGTTGTCTCCACCAGGTCTGTGGATTGATTCGCTTTGGGGTAGATGTCACCCTGGACCCAGGGGTCGAGTGAGGGGGTCCTGGGGCCTTCTAATGCCAGGAGGGTGGCAAGGCAACCTTCTGGTTGCTTGGTCTGTTTGTTTTTTATTTCATTTATGTGTTTTGAGAGGCAGAACAGTGGGAGAAGGGGCAAGGGAGAAGAACAAGCAGATTCCCTGCTGAGTGTGGAGAGACACTCAGGACTCCTTCCCAGGACCCAGAGACCATGACTTGAGTGGAACTCAGATAGAGGCTTAACAGAATGAGCCACTCAGGCATGTGTGAAGCCACTTTCCTGCTGCGGGCAGGCAAGAACAGACTGGCCCCATGGGGACCGAGGCCAGCTGCGGACACACTGCTAGGCAGGAAGCACGAGTGGAAAGAGCATGGGCAGGAGAGACTGTCCCGCAGAACTATCCACCGTCCACGCACCCGTAGGGGAGCCATCGCATCAACAAACTCAAGTTCACGAAGCTCCAGACCTTGGGAAGCCAACAGTGTTTGCGTTGGTTGGTTGGTTGGTTGGTTGGTTTGTTGGTTTTTCCCAGAATAACTCTTTCTTCACTTACAGTGAGAAATAGATGTGCCAGCAGGTCAGGAGACTGATCTGTGCCGGCTGTCTCAATGTCCGTGTCCCTTGAAAAGCCCAACTTTGGGATCCCTGGGTGGCGCAGCGGTTTGGCGCCTGCCTTTGGCCCAGGGCACGATCCTGGAGACCCAGGATCGAATCCCACGTCGGGCTCCTGGTGCATGGAGCCTGCTTCTCCCTCTGCCTGTGTCTCTGCCTCTCTCTCTCTCTCTCTGTGACTATCATAAATATATAAAAATTAAAAAAAAAAAAAAAAAAAAAAAAAGAAAAGCCCAACTTTGCTCAGAGTTCGTGGTGACAGTTGTGTTTGGAGCGATGGGAACCAGAGACCCATCCAGGGACCATGAGGCTGAATTCCTCCTTTGCCTCCAGCGCCAGGGCTCTCTGGAATGGCTGGCTGGCTCTCCGGGTTTCTTTATTTTATGCTCTTGGATGACACAGCTCAGCAGTGGGGAGAAGCCGACCCCTCTTCGAGGATTTGATGGGAGCCACAGAGCCGCTATACAGCAAACCCCAGGAAACACACAGCTCTGTGTTGGCTGGGCTGGATGGGAGAGCATGCCGTGTGTCCCACTCCATTCCCCTTCCCCCGGGGACACGGGAATGCTACATCTGCCAGCCTGCCATGGGGGTCAGCAGGAACCTGGCCTGGTTCTGGACAGTGAGCTGACGGCACAGATGAAGACACCCCTCCCGGGAATGGCCCTCGAACCTCCCTCCTATCTTCCAGGCTTCCTCTCTGTGCCCTGCCAGCAGTGACAGAGGATCCAGGGCAGGGCTCCAGCCCTGGGGGATGGCAGGCAGGCAGAGAGAGGAGCCCAGGCCCCTGAGGGACCTTATGAACCCCAGTCTGTCTGCCCTGGGACAGGGCAACCTGTCTGCCCTGGGATGGGAGTGAGACATGTCTCATGGGAAGCCACGGGCCTCGAGGGATCTTTGTTACAGCTGTGAGGCTACCTTGACCAGTGTACCCAGGGGCCAGCCGTCCACAGACCCTGCTCTGCGGCTCCCTCATCGCTGTCTGTATCCAAACCAGGGGCATCCAGCCAGCTCAGTTGTTGCACACTTAGTAAACCTTTAGCACATTCCAGTTCCAGCTTCCTGATCGGACCCAGCCGCCCTGCTCCTAGGCTTTCCTCCCACATTGACACAGGCTCCCCTCATGGCAACTGACTTTCTCATACTGACAAGCTCTTGAGCCAACAGACTACACGAATCGCTGGGTGCCCTCCAGCGTGTCACCAGACCAGCCTGTGTGCAGGGGCACTAACCCCCGCCCTGCCATCCCCATGAGTATCAGGGGAGCTTCCTGGAGCACGGATGCTGGCAGCCTCCACTCAGTCAGCAGATACACTGATCTCCAGGTGGTGACAAGGAGCTAAGGCTCTACTCCTTGCACAGTAGAGAAGTGTCTGCCCCTTGGTGAGTCTGAGCTTGTCCCCAGGTGTGCCCCGCCAGTGGGTCCCACCCTGCAGCCTCTACCCCTGCCAAGGACACATTCTTTCTCCTAAACCTCCAGCTGTGCCCCACCCCTACCCTGGATGGGGTGCTGAGGTGCCACAAGCAGCATGGCTGGTCTGGGCTACTCAGAAGCCACTCTGGAAATCGTGTCCCCACATTCTTGTCCCAGACTCTTGGGCACTTGTGGGGTTGGTTGGTTTCATGGAAAGGTTCCTCTGAGGAATGACAATCACGTGTCCATAGAATCTCTGGGGAAAGGGGAAGGAGAGGGTGGCAGGTAGGAGGTCCAGGAGTATCCCGGGATTGCCCCTCCAGAGCAGGGCAGGAAGCTCTTAAGTGCATTGCTCAGGAGTGGAGGAGGCTTAGGGGCTGGGGAGGCAGGGGAGGGGGCTCATTCTGGCTACCCTGAGCTGCCTCTCTTTCCACCCCCAACAGCCCAGAGACATGGGGTCACATGTGGACACTCCAAAGCCCCCTGCTTACAGGCCGCCAAGAGACCATGCCCATGGGACTGACAGCAGGAAGAGAGAGGCAGCAGGAACCAGGCAGCAGGCAGGAGATGGTGGGTGGGCTGGGAGAGCGTCACTGCTCAGAAGAGGTAGGGATCAAAGTGCCTGGAGGGCTCTCCAGGACAAAGGCAAACACTGAGGTCCCTGGGCCTCCCATACACCCTGTCCCCACACATCCCTGGTCAGGTATAAGGGCCCCCACCCAAGCAAGGTATCCAGGCTGTGGAGGTGACATGGCCGAGTCACACCTGCTGCTGTGGCTGCTGCTGCTCCCCACACTGTGTGGCCTGGGTGCTGGTGAGTCTCCCCAGCCTCTCCTCACCTCCCTCTCACCTGGGTCCAGGTGTGGAGGAGACTTCCCGTCCATCTCCAGGTTTCCTGGGCTCTGGCTCTGAGCCAACCATTATCCCTACTTTGTACAATATCCTCATTTCAAAATGAGGAAGCTGAGGCGCAGAGAGGCTACTGGGCTTGTCCAAGGCTATTGAGAACATAGAAAACCTAGTTTACCTGACAAAGTTATGCCACCTCTTATGAAAGGAATGGGAGGGGTAGAATTTCAAGTGTTTATTCAACTCACAAGATAAGCCAATGATTACCCATTCTATTGTATCATTCCTCAGTATTGTGTTGGCAACAGTGCAGGGTCTAATTCACTGCATCAGAGGAGGGAGGAAATGATTAGCTTGGTTCATTTCTTTGTTTTTCTGTCCCAAACCATTTCCCCCTGTATCAGAGCCTTCTGGTCTTGCTGTCCCTGAAGGACACGTGCTTCGCTTACTCACTGTGATGGACATTTACCCTAAGTTATAAGGTGTTAAAAAACAAAATTTAACAAGTAAGTTTTAAAGATCTTATTGGCTTTATTCAACAATTCATGAGTGACACAGCAGCATCCCAGCTAGCATACAGTAAGGAGATCCGTAGTGATGTACAATATAAAAGACTTTTATAGTTAGAAGGGGACAGCAGTAGCAAAGAGTGGATTGGTTTAGGCAAGGTCTCGTTCCTTTGGGAGATGGCAGAGGTCTGTGAGGCAGACGCCTTCTGTAGTGCTGACCAGCTAATGCCAGATTGACTGGTTTAAGTTTCCACTCCTGGGAGAGGTTGAAACTGGAATTAAGTTAGGTATTAAGTCTTGGTTTGGTGACGTAGGCCTGCTGTCTCTTTTTTAACAAATGGAACCCAAACCCCTAACCCTTGAAGAAAGGCAGGATTGTGTGGAAGTACAGACTTAATTGCCTAGGTTCAAATCTCGAATCTGTCAAGGCTATGGAACCTTCCACATGTCCTTTCATCTCTCCATGCTTCAACCTCCACATTCGTAAAACTGGCTTCCAGGTCAATATGTGGGAAGCAACTAGAATTGGCATCCAAAATTAGAAAAGTAGTTACCCCAGATAACTAATCAGGACCTTGCCATGCATTGGGCCATTAAACACTAAGCAACCAACTGAAGCTGTATGGCCTGCCCTCTATGGTTTATCTGCATTTACACTTGTCAAAAGAAAACATTCAAGGCAGTTTCACTCACGTCTGGCACAACAGCGTAAGATGCTCTGTGGATTCACGCCTCAGAGAAACCAGTGAGGGATCCCTGGGTGGCGCAACGGTTTGGCACCTGCCTTTGGCCCGGGGCGCGATCCTGGAGACCCGGGATCGAGTCCCACGTCGGGATTCCTGCATGGAGCCTGCTTCTCCCTCTGCCTGTGTCTCTGCCTCTCTCTCTCTGTGTGTCTATGAATAAATAAATAAAATCTTAAAAAATAAAATAAAACCTTTTTTTCAAGCTTCCTTGAAAAAAATAGTAAAAAAAGTTAAACTCAACATAACTGATTTCTTTACACAGAATCTTTATTTTTACTTACTTTTTAAAAGATATTTTTACAGAATTTGGTTTTTTTAAAGATTTATTTTAAAAAAAGATTGATTTATTTATGTATTTATTTGAGACAGTTTCGCAGAGGGAGAAAAGCAGACTCCCTGCTGAGCATGGAGCTGGATGTAGGGCTTGATCCCACAACCCTAAGATCTCCTGAAATCTGAGATCATGACCTGAGCTGAAATCAAGAGTCAGATGCTCACCTAACAGAGCCACCCAGGCACCCCAACAGTGGACATCTATTTTTAAGTAATCTCTATACCCAGTGTGGGGTTCAGATTAAGAGATTGAGTCACATGCTGTACTGACTGAGCCAGGGGCCCCTACACAAAAAATTTTTTTAATGATTTTTTATTCATTTATTCATTGAGACACAGAGAGAGAAGGAGAGTCAGAGGCACAGGCAGAGGTAGAAGCAGGCTCCATGCAGAGAGCCCGATGTGGGACTCGATCCAGGTCTCCAGGATCACGCCCTGGGCTGCAGGCAGCACTAAACCGCGCCACCGGGGCTGCCCCCTACACAAAATTTTTAAACAGGTTTATTGAGATGTAATTCACGTACGATGCAATTCACCCACAACATGTGTTCAATTCAATGTCCTTTAGCATATTCACAGATAAGGGTGACTATCACCACCATGAATTTTAGAACATTTTCATCAACTCAAAAAGAAGACCCAGCTTGATGGGAGAAGTTGCAGCCATGTTGCAAAGGGGCATGCATTCAGGAATGAAAGGAATGTATGACTGTCAAAAAAAAAAAAAAATCTATTGGACTGCCTGAGTGGCTCAGTGGTGGAGCATCTGCCTTCAGCTCAGGGGATGATCCCAGAGTTCTGAGACTGAGTTCCACATTGGGCTTCCTGCATGGAGCCTGCTTCTCCCTCTGCCTGTGTCTCTGCCTCTCTCTCTCTCTCTGTGTGACTATCATAAAAAAATAAAATAAAATAAATAAAATAAAATAAAATAAAATAAAATAAAATAAAATAAAATAAAGAAACCAGTGAAAATTGTTTTTAAAACAACCACCCAAATTTTCTGGAATCTGACTAAGTGCATAGAGCAAATGGAGAAAGATTTATTCAAGAAAATCTACTAAAACTCAGGAAGAACTACATGGAGTCTGTGGTATTTGAACAAGGACCCTCACTGACTCCCTCCCCTTGCAGCTCAGCAAGATGGAAACTCCACTCTTGTCTGGTACAGACAAGAACTCAGGGTTCTCTCTCCTCCCAGATCCTAGCCATAAGGCTATCTTCCTGGCAGAGACAAACTCAAGCTCTTGCCATCTTGCCCCCAGCTACCTGTTGCTGAGACTAAGTCCCTTGTGAGGGTAGCTAAGAGGTGGGAACTGTCTTCTCAGGTCCTACTGGTGGGACAGATGCTGTGTTGCACATGGCAGGGCTGAGAATACGGGACCCACTTTCCTCTGGGATAGCTCATGCGCAAGGAATTCCCACCAGGACAGGCAAGCTGAGGTGACCTGGGGCTGCTGCCTCCTGATCCACTGAGCATTCAGCTGCTGCAGTGGGGGTGTCACTCACAGAGAAGCAGCCCATCATTGTCATCACCCCCAACACCAGAGCTTTGGCTCCTGGATTTCCCCCAGGAGGGAGAACAGGCCACAAAGAGAGGCCATCAACTCCCCTCTAAGGGAACTGACTTCATTTGCAACAGAATAGAGAGAGATGCAAGCTTCAGAGAGCTCTCAAAAATGGTGGATTTCTTGTGGAAGACATTTCTTAGTAGATTGACAGACCCATTGACAGACCCTATGGGACAGACCCAAAAGCCACACTGTAGATGGGCTTACTTGCTGGAGTGAAACAGGGAAAGACACAAGTGAATAGACTTCCCTAGGTTGGACAAAATCTCAAACACTGACCTCAGGCACTATCCCTACAAAGACACTTGGATTTGATTGGATTCCACTGTAAAGCAATCTGTTCCCTGAGGAATTGCTGAAAACAATAGAGTAATCAGCCTTGAATTTGTGCAGTTTAACAACTGGGTATTGTTAGAGAAAGAGACTGAGAGCCCTGCCCAAACATCTGTCAGCACAAAGGTGGCATCCTCAAGGCTGCTCCCCCTCCAGGTGTAACACCAGAGGTGTGGAGGCACTTTACTAGCATAATTCTGCAGCCACTAAACAACTAAACAAGCAAATAACAATAACAACCGTGAGGTGAGGGTGGGTGGTTAACCACTAGTCGGATTTGCTAAAATATATTATCTAAAATACCCAATTTTCAACAACAACAAAATATAATACATAAAAGAATAGGAAAGAATGACCCCCACTAGAGGGCAAAGCAAAACAAAACCCCAGAAACAGAAACTGCTTGTGAAAGCAACCAGATATCATCATATTTAACAAAGACTTCAAAGTAACCTTTGTAAATATATTTAAAAAACTAGAGAAAACCATGATTAAGGAAAGGAAGGAAGGCATGATGAGTGTCACATCAAATAGAAACATTAATTAAGAGATAAAATGATTTATAAAATCAGTTGGAAATTCTGGACTTGAAAAAGACAGTAACTAAAATTAAAAATCAATGGTAAATGTGAATAAGTGGAAGAAGGAATTAGCACACTCGATGATAGATCAATAGGAACTATGAAATCCAAAGAATGGAAAGTAATTAGAATGAAAAAAAAAAAAGTGAACAGAGCCTCAGAGAATAATGGGATCTCCTAAGTGCAACAGCTCATGCATAATAGAAGTACCAGTAGAGGAGAGAGAAAGTAGCAGAAAAACATTTGAAGAAAAATGACTGAAAATTTTTCAAAATTTGTTGACAAACAATCCACACATCCAAGAAGCTCAGGAAACACAAAATAGGATACATACAAACAGATCCACAAATCCACACATCATATTCAAAATGCTGAATGCCAAAGACAAGGAGAAAATTATGAAAGCAGGAAGAGAAAAACAATTTCAAGAGAATCCAAATAATATTCACAGCTGACACCACATCATAAACAGTGGAATGGTCAACTAATATTCGATAAAGGAGGAAAGACTATCCAGTGGAAGAAAGACAGTCTCTTCAATAAATGGTGCTGGGAAAATTGGACATCCACATGCAGAAGAATGAAACTAGACCACTCTCTTTCACCATACACAAAGATAAACTCAAAATGGATGAAAGATCTAAATGTGAGACAAGATTCCATCAAAATCCTAGAGAAGAACACAGGCAACACCCTTTTTGAACTCGGCCATAGTAACTTCTTGCAAGATACATCCACGAAGGCAAAAGAAACAAAAGCAAAAATGAACTATTGGGACTTCATCAAGATAAGAAGCTTTTGCACAGCAAAGGATACAGTCAACAAAACTCAAAGACAACCTACAGAATGGGAGAAGATATTTGCAAATGACATATCAGATAAAGGGCTAGTTTCCAAGATCTATAAAGAACTTATTAAACTCAACACCAAAGAAACAAACAATCCAATCATGAAATGGGCAAAAGACATGAACAGAAATTTCACAGAGGAAGACATAGACATGGCCAACAAGCACATGAGAAAAAGCTCCACATCACTGGCCATCAGGGAAATACAAATCAAAACCACAATGAGATACCACCTCACACCAGTGAGAATGGGGAAAATTAACAAGGCAGGAAACAACAAATGTTGGAGAGGATGCGGAGAAAAGGGAACCCTCTTACACTGTTGGTGGGAATGTGAACTGGTGCAGCCACTCTGGAAAACTGTGTGGAGGTTCCTCAAACAGTTAAAAATATACCTGCCCTACGACCCAGCAATTGCACTGTTGGGGATTTACCCCAAAGATACAAATGCAATGAAACGCCGGGACACCTGCACCCCGATGTTTCTAGCAGCAATGGCCACGATAGCCAAACTGTGGAAGGAGCCTCGGTGTCCAACGAAAGATGAATGGATAAAGAAGATGTGGTTTATGTATACAATGGAATATTACTCAGCTATTAGAAATGACAAATACCCACCATTTGCTTCAACGTGGATGGAACTGGAGGGTATTATGCTGAGTGAAGTAAGTCAGTCGGAGAAGGACAAACATTATATGTTCTCATTCATTTGGGGAATATAAATAATAGTGAAAGGGAAAATAAGGGAAGGGAGAAGAAATGTGTGGGAAATATCAGAAAGGCAGACAGAACGTAAAGACTGCTAACTCTGGGAAACGAACTAGGGGTGGTAGAAGGGGAGGAGGGCGGGGGGTGGGAGTGAATGGGTGACGGGCACTGGGTGTTATTCTGTATGTTAGTAAATTGAACACCAATAAAAAAAAAAAAAAAAAAAAACAGTGGAGACCAGGTTACAGTGAAATGAAAACATTCAAAGGGATCACAGAAAACAACTGTCAACCAAAAGTTCTATAGCCAGTAAAGCTGTCTTACAAAAATGAAGGCAAAGTAAAGACATTCTCAGATAAACAAAAAACAGAGAATTGTTGCTAGCACACCCACCTTACAAGAAATACTAAAACATGTTCTTCAGGCTGAAAGCAAGTACACATTCACATGAAACAATAATGAGACAAGATAAGTAATTATGAAAGTTTAAATGCGCATTTCCTCTCCCCTCCTAACTGATTTAAAAAAAAAAAATTGTTGCGGCTCCTGGGTGGTACAGTTGGTTAAGCATCCAACTGTTGCTTTTGGCTTAGGTCATGAGATATATATATATATATATAATCACAAAAAGGGGTAAAAATAGAAAATAGCTGCACAGGAGTAACATTTCTACATCTAGGGGATCCCTGGGTGGCTCAGAGGTTTAGTGCCTGCCTTCCGCTCAGGGTGTGATCCTAGAGTCCCGGGATCAAGTCCCACATCAGGCTCCCTGCATGAAGCCCGCTTCTTCCTCTGCCTGTGTCTCTGCTTCTCTCTCTCACTCTCTCTCTCTCTCTCTCTCTCGAATAAATAAATAAAATCTTAAAAAAAATTTTTTTTCTACATCCCACTGGAGTTGAGGTCACATAAGTCTGAAGCTGTTTCTGATAAGGTAAGATATACAGGCTAACACCTAGAGCAACACTCAGAAAATAACTCAGAGAAATGAATAGTGAGAAAATCATTAAGGAAATTAAAAAGCTACATTGGGAAATACTTATCTGATGCAAAAAGAAAGCAATAAAGGAGGGGTAGAAGGAAAACAACATGAGACATGTAGAAAACAAAAAGTAAAGTGACAGATTTAATTCATCTATATCAATAGTAACATTAAATGTATTAAACAATCCAATTAAAGGCAAGGATGGTCAGAATAGATTAGGGAAAAGCAAAACAGGAACCAACAATATATAGAGGGAGATATATTTTAGATTTAAACAGAAGAATATAAAAAAATAAAAAGTAAAAAAAATAAACAGAAGAATAGGTTGGAAGTACGAAGATGGATAATGACACAACACGCAAGCCTCAAGAAAGCGGGACTGTACCAATAAAAGACAAAATGGAACTGAAAAGAATAATTTTACTAGAGATTTTTAAAAGGACATCTTCTAAGATAAAAGGGTTAATCCATCAGGAAGATACAGCAAGTGTAAACATAGACGCATCTAAACACAGAGCACCAATATACATGAAATGAAAGGTGACAGACAAGAAGGGAGAAATAGAGGATTCAACAGTAATAGTCAAGGACTTCAATATCCAAGCTTCAATAACAGAACAATGAGGCAAAAAAGACAATGAGGAAATAGAAGATCTGAACAACACTATAAACCAACTAGACTCAGCAGACATCTATAGAACCCAATAACCACCAACAAGCAGAGTGGGTATTCTTAACCACACATGGAACATTCTCCAGAACAGACTACAAGCCAGTCCATTAAAAACCTTTAATCAGTTTAAAATGATAGAAATGACACAAAGTATATTTTCCAAACAACAGAATAAAATTAAAAATCAAGGGCACCTGAATGGTGCAGTAGGTTAAGTATCTGACTCTTGATTTTGGCTCAGGTCATGGTCTTGGGGTTGTGAGATCAAGCCATGTTTCAGGCTCTACACAGAGTCTGCTTAGGATTCTCTCTCTCTCTCTCTCTGCCCCTCCTTCCTGCTCTCTCTCTCACTCTCTTGCTCTCTCTCACAAGGAAATAAAATCTTTAAAGAAATCAGGTGAAAAATTAGAAAGTACTTTGAAAGAATAAAAATAAAGACACAGGGGAGCTTGGGTGGCTCAGTCAGTTAAGCAGCTGCTCTGGTCATGATCCAGGGTCCTGGGATTGAGCCCCACATCGGGCTCCCTGCTCAATGAGCAGCCTACTTCTCCCTCTCCACTGCTTGTGCGCTCTCTCTCTCTCTCTCTCTCTCTGTTTCTCTCTCAAATAAGTAAAATCTCAAAAAAAAAAAAAAAAAAGACACAACAGATGAAAACTAAGGGAAGCTCTAAAGCAGCACTTATGGGGAAATCCTGGAGTTTATATAATATAAAGGCCTATACTAAAAAAGAAGATCTCAAAGCAGAAGGAAGGAAATAACAAAGATAGACTAGAAATGAATTAAACCAGGGATAGAGAAACATGAAAGAAGACAATGAACCCCAACTCTGGTTCCTTGAAAAAAAATCAGTGAAAGTGACGATTTTTGTTAAATTTGCTATAAAGAAGAGAGAGAAGACCCAAATAATTATGTTCAGAAATAAAAGAGGGATGTTATGCCTAGCCTTACAAAGAGAAAAATGATTATCCTATAAACAATTGTATGTCATTAAAGTAGACAACTTAAAATGGACACATCTCCATAAAGATACCATCCGCTGAAGCGCAGTGTTCAGCACTAGATTTTACAGCATCAAAATTAAATCACAACTCTCTGGGCTCAGACCTAGTTTGTGGCAACATGGCTAAACACATCAGGGAGGTCAGAATTGTTGGTAAACACAGGACCCCTGGTGATGCCTCCCTCAGCAAAATGGTAGAGAAGATTGAAATATGCCAACATACCAAGTATACTTGCTCATTCTGTGGCAAAACCAAGATGAAAAGATGAGCTGTGGGGGTCTGGCCTTATGGTTCCTGCATGAAAATGGGGATAACTGGGGATGCCTGACCCACAGTAACTTCTGCCGTCACAGTAACATTGGCCTTCAGAAGACTGAAACACCAGTAGAAGCTCCACCATTTGAAACATCGCTAGCCTATAATAAACGGGTTAGTTTATGTAACAAAAACTAAACAAAACAAAATTAAGTCATAGCTGAAACTAGGTCTTTCATTGTATTTTATGTGAGTAAAGTTGACTAAGTTACTTGAAGACAGCTTTTGTGTAATTAACATAATATCTATATAAACAGAATGCTAAGAGCTCAGTCCTTTAAGCACCCGACTCTTGGATTCAGCTCAGGTCGTGATCTGAGGCTTGTGAGATGGAGACCCACTTCAGGCTCCATGCTAGGTATGGAACCTGCTTAAGATTCTCTCTCTCCCTTCCTGCCTCCCCATCCCCCGACTCACATGTACATGCACTCTCTGTCTCTCTCTGTCTCTCTCAAAAGGACAAAAGAAACTCATGCTAACAGGCTGCACATCAATATTACAGTAGCCCTTCTACTCATATGAATGCCCAAATATGTGGATGAGTTTTGAGAAACTCTGCCTGCCTGCTAACCATCCTGCAAGACCATATGAAGAAAGTGTTCATAAAAGGGGATTTAAGCATCTTCAACAAACAGTGCTGGGAAAACTGGAGAGCCACATGGAGAAGAATAAAGGTAGACCCTTATTACCTTCCACCACATACTAAAAGTCACTAGAAGGGGATTAAAGGCCTAAGTGGAATACCCAAACCTACATAAACTATAAAGCTGCATGACAGTGGATTTGGCAACGATTTCTTCGATATGACACCAAAAAAATGCAACAAAATGCAATAGAACAAGTGAGACTTCATCAACCTTAAGAACTTTTTTTCTATTAGATTTTATTTATTTATTCATGAGAGACACACAGAAAGAGAGGCAGAGACACAGGCAGTGGGAGAAGCAGGCTCTATGCAGGGAGCCCGATGTGGCAGTAGATTCTGGGACTCCGGAATCACACCTTGAGCCAAAGGCAGGCATTCAACCAATGAGCCACCCAAGCATCCCAAATTTAAGAACTTTTTGCATCAAGCGATACAATTGACAAAACTGAAAAGGCCATTTGTACAATGAGAGAAAATGTTTGCAAATCATCTATCTGATAATGGACAAATATCCAGAATATACTTTTTTTTTTTTTAATTTATTTACTTATGATAGTCACAGAGAGAGAAAGAAGCAGAGACACAGGCAGAGGGAGAAGCAGGCTCCATGCACCAGGAGCCCGATATGGGATTCGATCCCGGGTCTCCAGGATCGCGCCCTGGGCCAAAGGCAGGCGCCAAACCGCTGCGCCACCCAGGGATCCCCAGAATATACTTTTTTAAACTACTATAACTTGGTAATAAAAAATCAAATAACTCAAATTTTTAAAAAGATTTATTTATTCATGAGAAACAGAGAGAGAGAGAGAGAGAGAGAGAAGCAGCGATGTAGGCAGAGGGAGAAGCAGGCTCTTTGCAGGAGCCTGATGCGGGACTCAATCCCGGATCCCTGGATCACAACCTGAGTCGAAGGCAGCCACCCAACCGCAGAGCCACATTTGGGCGTCCCCAAATAACTCAATTTTAAAATGGCCAAGGACTTGAATACACACTTCTCCAAAGAAATGTACAAATGGCTAACAAGCATATGAAGAGATGCTCAACATCAGTGATCATTAGAGAAATGCAAGGCAGAGCCACACTGAAAGATCACCCCATACCCATTATAATGGCTGTAAGCAAATAAACAGAAAATAGTAAGTGTTGGTGAGAATATGGAGGGGTGTGTAAAGTGTTGTAAAATCATAAAGCCACCTGCAAAGCAGTAAGGTAGTCCCTCAAAAATTGAAAGTAGAACTACCAAATGATCCAGCAATCCCACTTCTAGGTATTCATCCAGAAGAACTGAGAGCAGGATCCCAAAGATGTTTTCAGTCCCATTCACGGCAACACTATTCGCAATAGTCCAGGGGTAAGCAATTAAAATGTCCATGGACAAATGAATAAATAAATAAAATATCACACACGCACCCATCCAACTTTACAAAGGAAATAAATCCTGTCAAATGCCAGAACATGGAGGAACTTTGAGGGCATTATGCTGAGTGAAGTAACCCAAATAGGCAACATTTATATGAGATGTCTAAGGTGGTCAAATTAACAGAAACATCAACTAGAATGGTGGTTTCCAGGCTTTGGAACAGGGGAAAGGGAGTCACGGCTTAACAATGAGTATGGACTGTCAGGTCTGTAAGATAAAAAGTACTGAATGTCTGTGGCACAACAATGAGAATATACTCAACACTGCTGAGTAGACATTTAAACATCATTAACAGGGGCAGCCCAGGGGGCTCAGTGGTTTAGCGCTGCCTTCAGCCCAGAGCGTGATCCTGGAGACCCAGGATCGAGTCCCACGTCGGACTCCCTACATGGAGCCTGCTTCTCCCTCTGCCTGTGCCTCTCTCTCTCTCTCTCTCTCTGCGTGTCTCTCGTGAATAAATAAATAAAATCTTTAAAAAAAAAAAGTAAAAATCATGAAGACTGTAAATTTTGTGTTGTGTGTTTTTATAATGTAAAGAACAGCGTTCCCTGATAAAGGAGTTAGTTGGTCTCACAACTCAATCACACAAGTGCTTTTCCTTGAGATAAGCAACAAACCTCTCTGTGCAATATAAGTGTCTATGCATACTTCCTACCTCGTCATGCAGAACACCATGAAGACATGTATTCATGCAATAACATTTAATAAAATTGATAATTTTTGCTTCTTGTACAAACAGAGGGGATTTAGGGTGCTAGACATATTTCATGTGATATTATTAGTATTTGGTATATTGGCAGTTGCTTGAGGTAAGTGATCCTTCACTTGTTCCCTATCCTGACACCAGGATGTAACACAGAGCTGGGACTCTGGCCAGAGGTCTGTGAGAAGCCACTGGAAGGTGAGGAGATGTGGTTTGTAGGTTGGAAAGAGCCCGGGGCTGCCCTGTACAGAAGGGACCTAGGAGCAAAGGCAGTAGGAAGTCTGAAGACGCCCAAGGAGATGGTTGCAGAGCCTGGCCAGGGCTAAGCTGCTTTGCACTAGGATGAGGCTACTCCAAATTGCCAGGAGGGGGGGGGTCATCATTCACCCCAACTGGGGTCAGGGAACTAGGAAGTGGCCAGGAGGGAGGGATGTCACATGACGCCAGCTGGAAGCCTGGGTTGCCCAGGTGGTTCCCAGAGGAAATGTTAGAGAACTGAGAAGGTCCTGGGGGAGAGCAGGATCCACAGAGGAGTCTGTATTAGGACTCAAGTGCACCCATGCTCGTCCTGACAGGTGACCAGAGCTGGCTTGCACCCTGCCCTTTACTAGCTGTTACCCCTAAGACTGAGGCCACCTTCTTCTACTCCCACCTTTAGAAGTCCCTGCTCACCCTCCATCGTGCCCTGGACCCTTCCTCTCCCTCCCCAAGGCCTCCCCTGTGGCTGTTCCTCGGGTCTCTCCTACACTGTGGGCCTCGGACCTTTCCCGGGACCATTGTCATCCATGTGGACACACACCTTACACACAGGCCCCACCTCTACTCTCACATGGCCTTCAGCTCTGCCCCACTTGGCTCCAACTCTTGACGTGAACCCCTTCATAGAACTGTTGATACCTGCTGACGTCACACGTATCAAATGAGTATATGTTCTGTGAGAAAATATCTTGCAGCTACGTCTACTTGTATGAGTGGCGTCTACAGTAGGTAACACTTTCTTTTCTCCGTTGTTTGACTATTAGTTTGTTATTTAAATATCTGTGAATTCAGGGATTTTAATTTACTCAATGGCTTATAATCTGATATTGCCTTACCTATTGTGATGCACTCAGCCCTTCTCAAATGGCTCCAGGTTTCATCACTGGGAGTCCTTGAACTGCTTTTATGATTGAGCCTGGACAAAAGTCCCACTGCTCCTGTTGATGGCCACCATGCCTTTCCCTCTCCATGCAATGATCTCCAGTCAGGTATTCATGTCCATTCTCACTCACGTGATTTGGAACTGCAACCCCTCCCTACTGGAGAGGTGCACCCTGACTTGACTCATGCTGATCAGGGTAGCCCAAGCTGCTGGAACATACTCCTTGGTTCCACATGGCATCTGCTCCATTCTGGTAATGAGAACAAGGAGATATCTGATGGGGCTTCTAGGAAAGAAGTTTCCATCTTCTTCCAAAGGAGCCACTGGAACAGGGGATACCAAAGAACTCTCTTTTCCTCCTGATGACATAGTGCAAAATGTAAAGGGTCAACCTGATGCAGCCCCTGCTGCTTCCCAGAAAGAAGCTATCCTGAGAACAATCTCAGTATGCAGAGATGGGAGGAATGGAGAGAAAGACAGAGATACAGGACTGAAGCTCTGGTGACACCACAAATTTCTGCAGTCTTCCATGCCTAATGCTCTCATTGGCCTGCTTACCTATTTGAGCCAATCAATTACCTTTTTAATTTAAACCAGAGTGAAGTTTCTGTGGCTAACAATAAAAAGAATCCTAAATAACACACGACTTCAAAACTAGAAAAAAACAATTGGCTCCCTGCAGAGAGAAGCAGAGGCTGGGTTTCTGCTCCTAAGGACCAAGAGCCCTCTTATCTACAACCCTGTTGTTCTCCCCCACTGGTCTGGGAGCTTCTAGAGGTATATTCACTGTATCCCCAGGCTTTGAAGGAGTGTGTGTCTCTAGTGAGGGCTTCATAAGCATCTCATGACTTTATGTGAAAGAGCTGCAAACGTTGTCTTATCCACCACTATATCCCCAGCTTCTAGAACAGTGTGGGACATGCAATAAACATTCATTGAGTGAGTGCATAAGTCACCCAAGCCTGTCTCCGAGCCCCTTCCCTCAATCCCCCAAAAGGAACAGAAGCTGTGGCCAAAAGCTTGCAAGACATTTTATTCTCCTGCCAGGGGACGACACTGCAGGGAGCTAGCTGAGAGAAACTGGAGGGTCCGTCCTGGATTTAGGAAGGCAGGAGCTGGCGGTGCCTGCTGGAGACTCTGTGCTTCTCCCCGGGGTGGAGTAAGGTCCCAGCTCCTTGGTCACCTGGAGTGGGGAGAAAAACAGCTGTGGCAGGTGTGGGGTCCCTGCAAATGTGCACTACAGCCACCTGCCCCTGCTGATCACACCCAGAGTTACATCCTGGAACCCAGTCAGGAGCCTGAGGGGGTTTGGGGTTCTGGAGATGGAAACCACAGGCCCCAATGACAGGAAATGGTGGGGACCTCGCATTACGAGGTGACCCCAGATCTGCCAGCATCAAGTCCCAAAGCCTCAGTCAAGGCAAGACTGGCTGCCAGAGCCACTCAGGGGCCCTTCCTTGCCCCAGGGTCCCGCCACCCTGGCCTGATCTGTGGCGCAGCCTGGGCAGCCCTGGAGGGAGAGGCTGCAGAGCCCTCCCTGCCAGCGGGGTTCCTGAGCCCAGCTCTCGGGCCCCGGGTGTCCTGGGCTAGATGGTGCCCTGTTCCTGTTCCCAGGAACCGCTGCTGGGCTGGGGACGGGAGTCAGTCAGGGCTCTGACATCTATGATAACCCAGTCTGAGGCCACTTCCTTGGTGTAACCTCCTTACACATAATCATCTCACTCAAGCGTTACTCAAAGAAGAAATCAGGATTATTATCCCCTTCACAGGTAGGGACGCTCAAGTTCACAGGTGTTAAGCTACTTGCTCAAGTGCATGGCTGACCAGAGATGGAGCCTGATGTCACCCAGGGTTGCCTGGGACATAAGCCCAGGCTCTTAGTGAGTATTTCTCAGCCATGTCTAGCTACAGCTCACCTGCCCAACTCCTGCTCAATTTCTACATAGTTCGGGGAGGAATGTGTCTCGTTAAGGGAGCCTGGAGGGACAAGTATGAGCTGCTAATGACTTTCTCTATAACAGATGTATTACCAAGTTGTTATACCATGTTGCACATGCTTGGGGACATGACCTGGGCCCTCCAGGAATGAGTCTCTGCCGTCACCTCTGTACTCACCTATCTCAGGTCTGCACATCCTGATTTTCACACAGATTTCCTGAGGGGATTTGTCATTCACGATACCCCGGGTGATGTCATTAAGATATTTATTAAATAATGTGTTGCATAACTCGGTGAACACACGCGTCTGGTGACACACCAGGGATGCAGCCTGCTTGATTGCTTCCTGGAGAGGCAGCACCACAGAAAAACAGGAATCCGGTAAGCTCTGCCCCACCCAGACCCCTGAAGCCCCCAGCTGCTCCTGGCCATGGGCACCATGGACTGTGGCACGCTGGGAGGAGGCCCTAGTGCCAGGTGGCCATGGAAGCAGAGGCTGGAGAGACCGGGATCGGCCCTCATGCCCAGTCCCAAACCCAGATCCAGGCCTGGCCAGGAGGGGCTCAGGAGACAAGGACAGTTGGCTCTGTCCTGTGTCAGTCCCTGGTGCATCATCACCCCAGGCCCTCTATCTTGTGTGTGGAGCACAGTGCCCCCTGCTGCTAGACCCACAGTCAAGTTCTGCCTACCGAGCCCCCTGGGTCCCAGGCCTGGCAGGGCTCAGGCTCAGGTGGGGTGGGGAAGGTTAGGAGAGAGAGCTGGGAGCCTTGGCATATTCCATTTTGCAGTATCGTCTACTGCCATCGCAGGGGAGAGGCTACAGCTGAGTGCCCGGGCTCAGGGTGGGCCCTGCAGCACCCAGAAGCTGAGCAGGGTCAGGGAACAGAGGAGAGGGAGGGAGGGAGGGAGGGAGGGAAGGTGAAACGAGGCTCCTGGGAGGAACACATCCACTTGTTCAGCACTTGCTCAGGGCCAGGTGGGGAGCTCAGCACATCCCACCCCTCAGCTCCTTCAAAAAGATTAAGGAAGTGGTTGGGGGATTGATATCCATCCCATTGCACAGAGAAGGAAACTGAGGCTCAGAAAGCATTAGCACTTGGCCCAGCCATGCAGCTAGAAGTGACAGATCTGGGGTTGGTCAGCCCTGACCCAGGTCCCTCCTGGCCTCATAGAGCTTTCCCGTGGACACGTGCGGTGGGGCTACAGGGGAGAGGGTCCTACCTTCTCAAGGGATAAGTTTCCTTTAACAATGCGTTGGAAACCATGCACACTTCATTCTACATTCATGCTCCCTTTTCTGGAGATCCTCTGAAGTCCCTCCCCAGACACAGACCCACAGATCCCCTGCTGAGAAGCTCTGGCCCAACCAGAGATCAGCCCCTCCCTCAGAGCTACCCCCCCCCCCAAATCCCTAGTCATACCCTGACCACATTCTGGTGGATCCCCAACCATAAGGCCTCACCTGTGAGATATCTTGTCCCAGGACTTTTCTCAATATCTTGATTATAAACTTACAGGGCTTACAGGTGAAGATCATCTGGTCATCCTGTCAGAAAATGACACCCCCTGAGGTGATCTCTCAGCACCTTCAACAGCCCCTGGCAGGGCTCCAGGAAGGGGCTCCTCAGTACCTCCTAGGCCAGGAGGATCACCTATGATCGTTCCGTCCTTTAGAGCCTGAAGCCAGCTGGCTGGCCCCAGCCCACTGTCCTGCAAGACTTAGCGGGGCTGACACTGCAGAACCTGCCCCACACCCACAGCACCTTACCCACCCCAGCACCTGCTCCTCTACTGGACTCTGGTCAGATGCAGAGGAGCCACCTGGTGGGAAGGAGCAGCCAGCCAGACCAAGGTACCCCCCACCCAACCAAGGAAGGAGTATCCACAAAATCAGCATCTTCAGCCCACACTCCTACCTCCCCTCCCACCAGCACAGGGTGCTGCCCTGCCTAGTGCTCCTAGGGAGGAGACACTGGCCCCATGGGCAGAGGGGCAGGGAGGGGGGAGAGGTTGCTCAGGGAAATGAGCAGGGAACCAGCTGCTTACCTTGGATGCCTCATGGTCCAGGGCCTCAAAGAAGTGCTCTTCCTGACACATGTCAGTGGTGAATAAGTCATCATGGTCCTCAGGAGTCAGACCAGAAAAGGTCAGACCTGGGGAAGAAACACCATCAGCATCTGTCCACAGGTGGAAGAGGAGGGAAAGTCAGGACTCCTGGCTGCTGGGGAGCCCAGAAGGTGGCCAAAGCCCCAGACAGGGGTGGGGCTTGGTGAGGGGTCCAGGAGGCCTGTCCTCACACTGCCCTGAGGCTTCCCTGACCCAGGCTCTGTGCAAAAGACATGCTCTCAAGATCTTTCTGGAAACAAGGGGAAAGGTTATACACCACCACAACCATTCAAGCAACCCCTTCTTTCTCTCTGTCCCCCTATGTCTCTCTCTCTCTCTCTCTCTCTCACACACACACACACACACACACACACACACACACACAAATTTGACCTAAAAGGAACCTTTTCTCAACTCCTCTCTGAGATCTTTCCCTTCTCTTGTTTTACCCTAGAGATTCAACACAGGTGTCCAGCCCAATCCACTCTCCAAAACTGTCCCTACCCTCAGCTAAGGTGGAGCTGCCAGGATCACATGGGGAATGTCCTTACCTGGGGTGGCCAGGAGCACTGAGGCGAGGAGCAGGAGGGCCCAGGAGGTCATGGCGAGGCAGCTGCTGAAACACTGTCACACCCCTTTTATGCAGGCGAGACACCTCGCATCTGACCTTGCCGGCTCCTGCTCCTCTTGTAGGCCACCTCCCCAGGTCCCTGGGTTTACCACAAATGCCACCAGTTTGTGGAGAAGAAGGGGGAGGAGAAGAGGCTCCACACTATCTTCCACTTCCAACCACACACATGCTAGAGCTTTAGATCTGAGTGTGAGGTGGCTGGAGGGCACAGCTGCCATGATGCCCTCACCCTGCCCCGGATGTGGTCATGGAAGAGCCATCCTTGCACCTGAGGGCTCAGGGAGGCATCTTGACTATGAGCATCCCATCTCCCACCCCTTCCCCCACCTCCCAGGGGTCTGTGCAAGTGTCCCTCCCCCAGCCATCCCCATTTCCCTGCTCTCCCCCAGCCATTTCAGCCCAGTAGCTCTAGCAGACTCCACCAGATTTAAAGACAGGTGCTCGGGGCAGATGCTGACAGCTCCTCCCAGCCCTGCCTTCTCGGGTGGGGGACACCCAGCATGAGCTCAAGGACTCCCTGTGTCCCCAGCCCCTCACCAGCCTGCTGGCCAGCATCGTGGAGGCAGGCTCTTCCCTCGGAACCACCTTCAGCCCCGCCTGTCAGGGCCCTGGGCCACAGGGAGACACAGCCCGTGGGAAGGAGGTGAGTCCTGGCCAGGGGTCGAGGCCCAGCTCCCGGGCCCCTGACTCCCCATCTGTGCACCAAGGTCACGGCCCTCATCCGTAATAACCGTGGCGGCTGCCCACTTAACAGCCAGTATCAGATAAGTAAGAGACCATCGTTTAGGGTAAGTCGGTCCCAGACATTGTGCAGAACATCCTCCTGCTACGGCGTGTGCCCTCCTTACCTGACACCCACATTCAACTGGGCATCCCCTCATTTGTGTGGCGCCTTCACCCACCTCCTTAATGCCTCAGACCAGGACACTGGGTGCAGATAGCAGGGGACCTGACCTCTGCCACCAGGCCTGCGGGGGACACTGCGGGCACCAGAACGCGCCTCCCACCTCCATTGGGGTCTTTCCCCGCCAGCTGCTGAGATGGCACAGCCACCCAGGCAGGACCAGCTGACAGGATCCCCTCACACCCCTAGTGTGGCTGCATCCCCCTCAGTGTGGCTGCATCCCCCTCAGTGTGGCTCTGACGACTGCACCCCCCGCCACCCCGGGTATGCCATCGTGGGCCAAGAGCCTTGTTCTCTAAATCACTCTACATTCCTGAGCCTATTCAGAGCCCTGCCCTCCACTCTGCCTGTGCTGAGAAGGGAAGAGTGTGGGGTCCCAGGCAAGCAGGCCTCTGACAAGCTGGGGGCTCTAGGGCAGCCCCAGTGGCGCAGCGGTTTGGCGCCGCCTGCAGCCTGGGGTGTGATCCTGGAGACCCAGGATCGAGTTCCACATCGGGCTCCCTGCATGGAGCCTGCTTCTCCCTCTGTCTGTGTCTCTGCCCCTCTCTCTCTCTGTGTCTATGAATAAATAAATAAAAAATCTTTAAAAAAAAAAAAGATAAAAAAAAATAAAAGTCAACGAGCTTTAAAAATTAAAAGATGTATGAAAAATTAGAAGGGAAACTATTCACATTTACAGCAACACATAATTTGTACACAAGCAATTTTCCAAAAAAAACAAAAAAAAAAAAAAAAACAAAAGCTGGGGGCTCTAGAGCAGGGGTCTCTGTCTTGGGGCACCTGGGGGGCTCAGTGGTTGAGCATCTGCCTTTGGTTCAGGTCATGATCCCGGAGTCCTAGGATCAAGTTCTACATCAGGCTCCCCATATGGAGCCTGCTTGTCCCTCTGCCTATGTCTCTGCCTTTCTCTCTGTGTCTCTCCTGAATAAATAAATACTTTAAAAAAAAAGAAATATTCTCCATCTCTTGGAGCCTCAGTTCTCTTATCTGTTAAATGAGTATAGTGTCATCTGTTCATAGGGCTCCCATGTGACACGACTTTCTGCATGAGGAAGCTTTACAGACTGTGCTGTGCTGTGCTGGCAGTGAGAGGCTGGGGTCTGGGACAGCCTTCTGCAAGGTGGCTTCTGTGAGAGCTGCTCCTGTGGGAGGGTAATAGGTGCAGAGGAGGAGAGTATGGCGTTTCCTGTCCTCAGGACAAAATCCCAGGCTAGGACGGTGCCACAGGCCTCCTCCACATGGACTCCTCAGCACCCTTAACACACCAGCGTCTTCTCTGTAGCCCCCAATTTCTCACCCTTTCCTAACCTCATTGGTCACAAAATTTTCTGGTTCAGGAGCTATTAGAGGGATTGAGAGACACTAGCTGACCTCGTCACCAGATTGGGATGTGCGTGCATGAGGCGTGCTGGCCTGGCAGCTTGTGGAGCCTGAGGGACAGCTGACATGGAGACTTCTCACAGACACCCAGACACAGTCCCCTGCCCCAGACCGTCAGATGAGGTCCTCCTTATACTCACTTTCTTTCTACTCCAAGTGGGCAGAGTGGAGAGCGGGCAAAGCAGCTTTGCTGCACCCCATAATGGGTCAGCTGAGCCAAGGAAGTGGGGGCCCCTGACCTCTCCCCAACCCCAGGAGGTCTGATGCACCCACACACTTGCCACACACACACTCACATCACAGGCTTTACACACTCACAGTGACTCACACACTCTCCAAAGCACTAAGTCACAGACCACACACACACGTGCACACTCATTGACCCTAGACACACATACTCCCAAACACTTGCACACGTGCACAGATACCCACATAACGTCTTTATTCCTGCCCTTTCTGGATGCCACCCACGCCAGACTGAGGAGCATGGAATTTCAGCATTTTAAGTACTTTTGTTTCCAATGTACTTTTTGTGAAAAATGTTTTAATCAGATAAAAGATACAAATACAACCACCTATCGGTTCATCAATCCGATATAATAAGCCTGTCGAAGATTTACAAGGATATCCACTTGCACTTTTAAATGGATAGTTTTCAAAGTAAGTGTAATTTTATGTATAATTATATACCATAAAATACCTATTTTTAAACCACTTTTTTATCTCAACTAAATATCATGAATATCCTTCCATGTCAACCTATGTCGAGCTCCTTCATCACTACCACTGGTTGCTTACTGTTCTACTTTAGGGATGAGCTATAACTGGAGTCCTTTGATCCTGGGACTCCTATGTCCACATGAGGCTTTCCCTGGCACAGCACATGCTGGGAAAAGCCCTCTGACGGCTCCTGCAATAGCCTATGTGAGTAACAGAAATGTCTTCTTCAGATAGGGTGCCTCATGATGAAAGATGGCTGCTGTAGCTCCTCTAGGGCTCAGGGCCTCATCCCAGGTGGGAAAATGGAAAGAGTGAAGCAGGATGGGGTGGCACCTATTTAAGAAAAGCACATTTTCCCAGAAACCTTCAGCTTCCATCTCATGCATAAGCTTCAGTTGCTCCCTGCAGCCACCAAGGGCTATGAGGTAGAAAGCCTCTTGCTGGCCTTTTGTTGTCACTTTGAACAAAACTGGACTTTTCAGGAAGGATGAGAAGGAATGGGAATCGGGCAGGCTACAGCGGTATGAGCTGCAGGAGGACTTCTTGCTGAAAGGCGTTTGGTAGGAGGACTTGATGGACTTTGTAGCTAATTGGACACAGGAAATAGAGGGGAGAGGAGGCCAAAGTTTTATAATATTTTGGGCCTGGGAGGCCAAGAGCCTGTTGTGAAGCAGGAACAGTAGGAAAAGGAGCTTGTCTGTGAAAAATTACGTTGAGGTATTGCATTGGGTGCCACTATCTGCGGACCATTCCAGGGCAGGGTTGCCTGTCCTGAACCCGGGCTTGGTTGACTCCAAAGTCCGAGGTTTACCCCAACCTGCACTGTCGCTCCATCTACCTGTGCAGAGTGGAGCTGTCACCCCTCCCCCAGCCAGCCCCAGCATTGCCTCTCCCTGCTCTCAGCAAGCCCCTGTGCTCTAACCACTTGGAGAGACCTTGGTCTAATGTGTGAAGACCACATTAATGAAGAAGAAAATCCTCTGGAGGCTGACTCATATCTGCTTTATTGTGGGGATGTGGTAAGACCAGATATTCCAGTAAGTTCTTGCTTGGGGAGCTGAGGGGTTATATGATGAGGTTCCCGGAGTCAGTCACAAGCCTCCACCCAGGTTTCTAAGGTCCCAGTGAAGAGTACCTGGGCAGGTCCTACCTACTCGTAGAATCCCATGGATGGCGAGTCAAGCCCAGGCCCTCCAGGATTTCCTGTCTGAAGCCTACTGCTTTTTATATCTTGAAGAAGGTCTTGGCTTTCTCTAAGGCCATGAAGGAAACCTCTTGTTTTCTTCTAGTTTTATAGTTTTTAACTTTGATATTTAGGCCTATGATTCATCTCAAGTGAGCTAGGTTGAGGTTCCCTAGGTTCAGATCAGAAAAAAAGATTTTCCTTTTCCCACTGAATTGCTCTGGCACACTTTGAACTGGGGGGAGGAGGTGCGGGAGGAGGTACAGAAGCAAACACCAAATATTGGTGAGGATATGCAGCAACCACTGCTCCTGACATTGTTGGTGGGAATATAAAATGGTCAATCACTTTGAAACTTGGAGTGATGGCTTTTCATAGTTAAGCCTTACTTGCCCTATGACACACCGATGGCATGTCTACATTTTTACCCGCACTAAATGAAAACACGTACATACAAAGGTTACACTAGAATGTTCATAGATATATGACCCAGAAATTACACTCCTAGATATATACTCAAAAGAATTGAAAACAGGGATTCAGACAGATGTTTGTACATCATTGTAGGAGCATCATTCACAATAGCCAAGTGGAAATAATCCAGCTGTCCATTGACAGATTAATGGATAATGAAATGTGGTATATACATGCAATAAAATATTATTCAGCCATAAAAAGAAACAAAGTTCTGACGCATGCTACACATGGATGAAACTGGAACGTATTATTCTAGGTGAAAAAAGCCAAACATAAAAAGATAAATACTGTGTTATGCCACTTACATGAAATATCTAGAATAGACAAATTCATAGGGACATAGGGACAGGAAGTAGATTAGCGTTACCAGGGGCTGCGGTAGGGGAAATGAGGGAGTTATTGTTTAATAACTACGGTTTCCATTTGGAGTGATGAAAATTTTTTTGCAAATAAATAGTGGTAATGGTCGTACTACATTTTAAATGTAATCATTGACAATGAATTGTACATTTACAATGGCTAAAATGGCAAATTTTGTTATACATATCTTACAAGAAAAAATTCCAAAAAAAGAGTATGTTCACAGAAATTTTTATAAAGCTAAAAATTATAAGTACCTCAAATGCCCATCAACAAGGAAATAACTAAACAAATTAAGGTATAGCCATACTATATAATACTACAGGACAATAAAAAGAAATACATTACTGTCCTATACAAAAAAACCAGATGTATCTGAAACACTGAGCAAAAAGACTACATTCTGTATGACACCTTTTATTAGTATGAAGTTCTAGAACAGGCAAAATTCACCTGTGTTGTCAACAGACAGAACAAGGGGAGGAGACCAGAGGAGGGGGCAGGCATCTGGGAAGAGGCAGAGGGTCGGGGTGGGGGTCACATGCCTAGGTGATGACAACGTTTGTGTCTTGTTCAGGCTGGGAATTGCCTGCGGGGTGCGCATCTAGCAAATCTCCTCCAACTCTACAGTGGCCGCTTATGCATTGCCCTCTATGGACGCCAGACCATGAGCTTATCTCACAAATCTCCAGTTATAAACAATTTCATGGCTCCTAATGAACGTGATCAAATATTTTCCAAATGGATTGTATCAGCTCACACCCCCACCCCAGCACCAGTTCCCTGCACTCTCACCAGCATTATCAGAGTCTTTATTTTGCAAATGCAAGGAAAGAAATTAGCAACCATTTTTAATTTTCACTTACAACTGCAAATTAAGTTCATTATTTTCCTATGTGTTTGTTCACTATTAAATTTATTTGGGAGGAAGTGTCTTCTTATGTCCTTTATCCGATATCTATCAGACTCTACATTTTTTTCCAATTTGTAGAAATTCTTTAAGGAATAAATATATTAATGGTATGATATATTAGTTTCAAATACCCTATGATCTCACTTACATGTGGAAGCTGAAAAACAAAACCAATGAATAAACAAATGAAAGGCAGAATCAGATCTACAAATACAGGGAACAAACCTCACTGTTGCCATAGGGGAGCAATCCGGGGAGATGGGCAAAATGATAAAAGGGGAGTGGGAGGTCCAGGCTTCCAGGTATGGAATGAATAAGTCTCAGGAATAAAAGGCACAGCATAGGAAATGTGGTCAGTGGTGTTGTAATAGCGTTGTATGGTGACACTTGGCAGATACATTTGTGGGGAGGAGCTTGGCATAACCTATAGACTTGTCAAATCACTATGCTGTACACCTGAAACTAATGTAACATTGTGTATCAACTAAACTTAAGAAAAGTAAATAAATAAATATATAAAACTGTACATTTCAGATATTTTATATACTCTTATAATTTATATACCAAAAGTACATATAAAGCATACTTTATAAACTAAATATATACTAACTACAAAGGTAACACCCATGCCTTTGAAATTATGTCACTAACTAAATATCACTTGGTAATTCTCATTTTAAATTTTGTGGGAACTAAAAATTCATAGGAAAAAGTTTATGCCTTTATAGTTGCTTTTCCAAACATGAGCATAGCATGATCTTCTGTTCTTCCAAGTCATCTTTTGATCTCTCAAAAATGTTATAGGAAGAACTTTCAAGCACAGGAACCACGCTCAAGCAGTATGAACTGCCCCCAGTGTCTCCCAGGCCAGGCCACAGAGCAGACCTGCCTTCCAAGGAAGGCCCAGCTGCTAGGAATCCTACCCCATCCCGCACTGGGGGACCTACTGCTTTCGTCATGTGGCCTTTAGCTATAACAAAACAAAGGCAGGGAACCAGAAGAAAGATAATTACAGGCAGAAAAAAGGACATAAAATTGGAAGATCGTCAGCAGAAAGACCCAGCAGAGAAAGTAGAGGATGGTTCCATTTGTCACCTGGAAATGCTACTTTGTTCCACTTACAGTTCATGATCTTGAGCAAATTGAAAAGCCTATATGAATAATAATTTGTGAATGATTTGATAAATTAGTTTTAACCTTAACACTGATCAAAACTTAAAACTACACTAGGAATCCATTGTAAAATTGGGAAAGAATGATGACTTGACACATACAAAAAATGAACTCAACTGAAGGTTTCCGACCCTCTACACTTCATACTTTTTCAAAATGTGTTTGTGGGGCTATAATACTCTTTATTAAACTGTGTTTTCTTTTACAAACAAAATAATTCTAGGAAAAGTGTTAAGACCTGCCTGGGAACACTATATTACCATTGTTAATTTGAAATTAACACATCAGGGAAATGAGTTAACACCTAGCCATACTGATGTTTGTGCTACCCAAAAAACTACTCCATCCAAGCTTTACGTAATATGAGATTCACTGCTAATGTTACGAGGTAAACTTAAAGAAACATTTTTATCAAGAAAACAAAAACAAACACAAGAATTTTCCATGGCAGCTTACATCTAAAAGCTATCGTTTATAGTTTATATCTAAAATATAAACGAGAGAAGAAAAAGCAAAACCCAAAGACCTACAGGTGGCTACTGTGGTTAGACTCACTCACCCTTCATGTTTCCCTCCTCTGGCTAAAGAGCTTGAAAAGTTGCACTCACGCTTCCCAGCATTCATTGCAACCTGGGTCTGAGATGCACCCAGGGGGGGTTGGGAGGCTGGCCCCAGGACCACCTGTCTGTCCCCTTTTTACTGTTTCTCGGCTGGTAAGCAAAGTCCAGGAAATGTGAGGTTTGGGAACAAGAGCCATGCCAGGGCCAAGAGACTTCCTAAGGGGGCTTTCCAATCCCTTCATGGCAGCTCTGGCTGTGTGTCCTTGAACTCTGAGCTTCAGGGACAACCGAAGAGACAACTATGTGGGCAAGTGCTTACTGCCCTGGGCTATCCTTGAGGCCCAGGCAGTACAACTCCTCTAGCTGCCCTACTTGCAGTTTTTCAGGACTTGCTTCTTTCTTTTAGATCCCTTCCTCTTGAAATCTTCAGGCTTTTTGGCACTGACTGACTGAGACCGCTTTCACGGTCCTGGTCTTCCTCCCGTAAAAGTGGCAGGGAGTCTAATTCACTCTACCAAAAATGAGCATCTCTGTCCTTGCACTGTGCCCTGTGTATCTTTGGGGTACCTTTGGAGCCTGGCAGACACACACACATTTGTGCTGTTAACCCCATGGTCAAAACCGCCAGGGCTGTGGTCAGCAGGCTGTCGCTGTATCTCTGAGTAGATCAGTGTTCGAGGTGACTCAGATTGTCCTGGGAGGCCAAATGTCAGCCTTTCCCACCACTCCCTGTATCCAGCTGGCGTTGGGGCGATAATGCAGCCTCTCAGTGTCCTTCTAGAATTTCTCTCCATTTTAGTCCCAGGAGACCCTGAACCATAGAGCGTTCTCTCCTCTAAGGACCCCTTAGACAGAAGGGAGAAGAAATGGGTAGGGAATATCAGAAAGGGAGACAGGACATGAAGACCCCTAACTCTGGGAAACGAACTAGGGGTGGTGGAAGGGGAGGAGGGCCGGGGGTGGGGTTGAATGGGTGACAGGCACTGAGGGGGGCCCTTGATGGGATGAGCACTGGGTGTTATTCTGTATGTTGGCAAATTGAACACCAATAAAAAATAAATTTATTATTTAAAAAAAAAAGGACCCCTTAGGCAGTAGGGTGATAAACCACTTCCGTTGCCCACATCAGCCCATGGCTCTATTGCTTTTCTCTGGCTGCTGTAGCAATGACCATAAACAGAGAGGCTTAACACAACACCCGTTTAGTCAGCAGAAAGACCCAGCAGAGAAAGCAGAGGATGGTTCCATTTGTCACCTGGAAATGCTACTTTGTTCAACTTACAGTTCATGATCTTGAGCAAATTGAAAAGCCTATATGAATAATAATTTGTGAATGATTTGCTAAATTAGTTTTAACCTTAACACTGATCAAAACTTAAAACTACACTAGGAATCCCCTTCACATGTGTGTTTGTGGGCTTGCTGGGTCTTTTATTAAGCTAGGTTCAGTCTAAGACTGGCTGAAAGGATGTCTATTGTGTATATTTTACAGTTTTGAAAGGCCAGCATACTTACACTTAAAATATCTCCAAAAATGTCCTGTTGACCTTTGGTCTCATGAAGGAGAGGGTGTCTTTCTTCTCCCTGGAATTGTGAGCCATTCTTTCTGAATTGTAAATGCACTGAGAAGGTTTGCCATCACAACCATTCTTAAGTGTCCAGTTCAGTGGTGTCGAGTCCAGTCACATTATGTGCAACCCTCACGACCATCCAGCTCCAGAATTTGTTGGTCTTTCAAAAGAAAGTCTGTATTCATCAAAAACAAATACCTCCCTTGAAACCAATTTTCCCATACATGTTAGCTAAGTAGAATTTAAATAAAAACTTCTAATCAAAAAAAAAAGAGGGAAAAAGAAACCAATGACTCCCTAACCTCCCAGCCCCTGGCAACTACCACTGTACATCCCATCTCTATGATTTGACTACCCTCCGTGACTCCTATGAGTGGAGTCACATAGTAATTGTTTTGTGTTTGGCTTATTTCACTGAGCATCGAGCACAAGTAGATACGGGGAGAGAATGTGATATAAAAACAGTAACATCTGAGAGCAAAAGCCTTGGTGAAGCTGGGCCCGTCTTGCGGCCTGGGAACTTGAGACACTGGTCTTGGGTAGTTCTGATGATGTTTTCTAAGACTTTGAGAAACTTCTGATCTCTCCTCTGTGTCATTATCTGAGGTATCACTCAAGTGGTGGCAGCCTTGTGGTCAGGAGTCTGACCTCAGCTTTGATCGGGAACATCAATGAGAGGTTTGTGAGTCAGTTGTCCCCATCTGATCTGTTCAGTTGTCCAGAGTGCTGCATTCAGGAGCTTCTATCCAAAACACAAAGCAGGTATGCCCATCATTTCTCAACCACCGGTCAGGTTCCAGCGTCAGCAGGCTATCCTGGCACTGGAAGGAGCCCCTGGGGTCAGTTGATGCAGGAAGTGTACCTGTAACAAGTAGTTTAGAAGGTATCCAGGGAGGTGCATCCAAAAAGTGAGAGGAAGCTATATCATGTGGAGCTCTTTCCAGTCATCCATCCATCCATGCATCCAACCAATCCAGGTATCATTCAGGTCTCCTTCCTTCACTTCTTCATTCTGCACCAACTGCATCCATCCATCCACCCACTATTAATCCTTCCCTTTATCTATCTATCCATCCATCATCTGTCCATCCATCCACCATGTATCGATTCATTTATCAAAAGGACACAAGGAAGTGATGAACATGTCCACCTTCTTGACAGCTACCATAGTGTCATTGATAGTCAAGGTTGTACACTATCAATGCATGCAGGTGAGTGTACTTTAACCATATCTTAATAAAGGTGTAAAAAAGAAAGATAATGAGTGTGCATCAGACAGTCAAAACTGATACCAGCTCAAAACATCCATCAGTAGGAGAATCAATTAATTAAGGAAACTTAACACAATGGCGTAGTTGCTCCACAAACGAAAGGAACAAGTGCCTCCTGCACCCAACAACACGCATGAATCTCTCACACATTAATGCTAATCACAGTCAGCCGGACACAGAGAATGTAGCATGTCTTGTTCCATTTACTTATATTGCAAGAGTAGAGCAAATGGGCCTACAGTGTTTAAGAGCATGTGCTCAGATGATTTCTACAGAGACAAGCAAGGAGGTGAGTATCATTAAGGCCAGGCTTGTGTCATCTTCGGGGAGGAGAAGGGAGGTAAGTGGGCTTCTGGGGTGCTGGCAGGGTTCTTAGCCTGGGTTTCTTCATTCAGAGGCAGCAACTGAGCTGTGCATTTTGTTTTGTGCACATCCCTGAATATGTTTTACATTTTGTAATTAAGAGTGGAGCAATGCACATATACTATGCTTGTATGGAAAGATAAAAAAAGCAAATTTTAACAGTAGTTTCCCCCGAGGATTGAGACTATGGAATAGTGGAGAACTGGGGGGAGGCGGGCAGGTTGGGGCTGTTATATTTGTGTTCTTGTGCTTTTTGCAAGTAAAACAAAAATTTCCTCATGCTATTCATAAATATAGGTCAAAAATTTAAATCACAATTTGTTCATGACAGAGCAGAGAATGGCCTCTCCAGCTACAGGTCATGAAGTGGGGAATCCAAGCAGAGTCAGAGAAAGAACCAGAAGGATGGGTTGTGGGTGCTTGTGAGTCCGCATGTGTGGAGTTGGACATAGGAGATGAGAAGATGCTTTGCATCTTCAGAGGATGCAAAGCAAGGAGAGACTGATCCACTCTTGCTGGCTTTAAGGCTGGAGGGATAATGAGCTGGGGAATGTTAGTAGCCTCTTGATGCTGAGAATGACCCTCAGCCGATAGCCAGTAAGTCTAGGGGAACTCAGCCCTACAGGCACGTGAAACTGATTTCTGCCAACAACCTGAGTGACCTTGGAAGTAGATTATTCCCAAAGAGTGTGAGCAGCCACCACGTTGATTTGGTCTTATGAGATCCTGAGCAGAGGAACAGGTTGACTCCACCTAGACCTGAGACCTACAGAACTGCCAGCCCGGAAGTGTAAATGGGCACCTCAGCCAGCTCAGGCTTCTGAACTGCTTCTCTGGGCTTCTCGTGTTTCTCCCTTCTTGGGACACAATGGCTACATCACATCCTTGCATGGGAATGTCCAAAAGGAGATAGGGACATCTGTCCCCATCGGTCTCTTAACCAGGAGGACACATTGCCGAGACATACACCCACCCCTGCAGCCCCCAAGCAGGCTTCTTTCTGCTGGACCAGAACCTGAACACATACTTACTCCAAAGTAATTACTGGCAAAGGCCAATGGCGTGGCCTAACCTTGGAGCGTCCACAGAGCTGACGCCTAGACTCAGCTCTCCTAACACCTAGACTCTGTGCTCTTCTCAAAGGCCTCTTCCGCCATCAGACCCTTGGTCACCGGAAACAACAACGCTGATGGCAGCATTGACCAGTACGGTGCCTCCTTGTACGTGGCAGCTCTTAATTCAGATCTGCAAAACATGGGCATAGGCTGCTGGTGTAGGGACGGAAAAACGGAACACGTTGTATATGGTGGGTAACTGGAGTGCTTTGGTAGAGCCCCTTACGCATTACCAAACTGAGGGACTTAAAACGAAAGAAATGGATTCCCTCTCCGGGCTGGAGGCTCAGAGGCCACCCATTACCCCACACTGAGGACCCCCATCCTGAAGTCACTACTGGGAAGGGGGCCCCAGGTGCCTCCTCCATCAAGCAGGAGCCAATAACCCCAGTGCTCTCCCTCTTGGGTCTCTGCAGGAGCCACTCCCTCCACCCACAGCACTTACCCAATCTCAGCCTTCAAAAACTGCCCAACTGCTAGACTCCCTGAAATCCCTGCCCAGCTGTCCTGTGCCCACCTCGCCCCCCAGATCTCCCCTCTCCCACCCGAACCCCCAGATCTCCCCTCTTCCAGGGCAGTGCCCCGCTCTGTGCTCCCAAGGCACATGAAGTCCACCAGGGCAGTGAGCCCTGTGCTCCCACCTCCCAGACTACTCACTGGTAGTGGGTCAAATGAGTGCATGGGTGAGAGCTAAACTCCAAGCCCCTACACCGCCCACCCCCACCCAGGGGAAAAGAGCAGTGCCTGGAAGGGCTCCCATGAGGCCTCCCAAGCTGCCATTTGCCGGGCACTCCCTGGGTTTTACCGCCAAGCCCCACACTTCAGTGGACAGTGTCAAGTCCAGAGCAGAGATTGGCTTGGTCGTGGGCCTGGGGAGGGAGGGCAGTCTTAGGCCCTTGGGGAGCAGCCCCAGGAGGATGTCCAGAGACACAGCCCAGACCCAGAGGAGTGACGAGGAAGAGGGCTCTTCACCTGCACCCCTCCAAGGAGACCCCGGAGATCTCCGCGCTGACCCCTGACAACACCCCTGACCCCTGTCCCAGCCCCCCAGTCCCCTCCACCCAGAATCTGCCAATCTCTCTCCACAGTCACACAGACAACCAAGTCTGGCAACTCCACTGCAGTAAGAAATGAATCCATTTACAAAAGAAAGGAGAAAAACAAACTTTGCCCCACCCCACCTGGCTTCTTTATCCCTTCTCTCTCTCTCTCTCTCTCTCTCTCTCTCTCTGTCTCCTTCCTGCCCTCCATTCTTCAAAATTAAATATACACAAACACTATTTTTACAATTTGTAAGTACATCACTCAGTGGCAGGAAGTACACTGAGGACTTTCTGAAGAACTGTTTTGCACATACTGCTTTTCCAGCCAATGTGCCTCCTCCCCTTCCCACCAGTAATGCACTGGGGGGGTGGGGGGACGTTCTCCACATCCCCACCAACACTTGGCTCTGCCTGCTTTTCCTAAGCCATCCTTGAGCCTGGGAAGAGTGGCTTTTTTGCTCCAGGCCACTGAGCTCAAGAGTCCAGCGTCCTGTCGCATGCACCATGAATGGACCACTCTTCACACCTTTGCTTCTCTGCTGCCCCAGGAATGCAGCTCTGATCTCCCAATTCAAACTCCAGTTGTCTCCACCAGGTCTGTGGATTGATTCACTTTGGGGTAGATGTCACCCTGGACCCAGGGGTCGAGTGAGGGGGTCCTGGGGCCTTCTAATGCCAGGAGGGTGGCAAGGCAACCTTCTGGTTGCTTGGTCTGTTTGTTTTTAATTTCATTTATGTGTTTTGAGAGACAGAACAAGTGGGAGAAGGGGCAAGGGAGAAGAACAAGCAGATTCCCTGCTGAGTGTGGAGAGACACTCAGGACTCCTTCCCAGGACCCAGAGACCATGACTTGAGTGGAACTCAGATAGAGGCTTAACAGAATGAGCCACTCAGGCATGTGTGAAGCCACTTTCCTGCTGCGGGCAGGCAAGAACAGACTGGCCCCATGGGGACCGAGGCCAGCTGCGGACACACTGCTAGGCAGGAAGCACGAGTGGAAAGAGCATGGGCAGGAGAGACTGTCCCGCAGAACTATCCACCGTCCACGCACCCGTAGGGGAGCCATCCCATCAACAAACTCAAGTTCACGAAGCTCCAGACCTTGGGAAGCCAACAGTGTTTGCGTTGGTTGGTTGGTTGGTTGGTTGGTTTTTCCCAGAATAACTCTTTCTTCACTTACAGTGAGAAATAGATGTGCCAGCAGGTCAGGAGACTGATCTGTGCCGGCTGTCTCAATGTCCGTGTCCCTTGAAAAGCCCAACTTTGGGATCCCTGGGTGGCGCAGCGGTTTGGCGCCTGCCTTTGGCCCAGGGCACGATCCTGGAGACCCAGGATCAAATCCCACGTCGGGCTCCTGGTGCATGGAGCCTGCTTCTCCCTCTGCCTGTGTCTCTGCCTCTCTCTCTCTCTCTCTGTGACTATCATAAATATATAAAAATTAAAAAAAAAAAAAAAAAAAAAAGAAAAGCCCAACTTTGCTCAGAGTTCGTGGTGACAGTTGTGTTTGGAGCGATGGGAACCAGAGACCCATCCAGGGACCATGAGGCTGAATTCCTCCTTTGCCTCCAGCGCCAGGGCTCTCTGGAATGGCTGGCTGGCTCTCCGGGTTTCTTTATTTTATGCTCTTGGATGACACAGCTCAGCAGTGGGGAGAAGCCGACCCCTCTTCGAGGATTTGATGGGAGCCACAGAGCCGCTATACAGCAAACCCCAGGAAACACACAGCTCTGTGTTGGCTGGGCTGGATGGGAGAGCATGCCGTGTGTCCCACTCCATTCCCCTTCCCCCGGGGACACGGGAACGCTACATCTGCCAGCCTGCCATGGGGGTCAGCAGGAACCTGGGCCTGGTTCTGGACAGTGAGCTGACGGCACAGATGAAGACACCCCTCCCGGGAATGGCCCTCGAACCTCCCTCCTATCTTCCAGGCTTCCTCTCTGTGCCCTGCCGGCAGTGACAGAGGATCCAGGGCAGGGCTCCAGCCCTGGGGGATGGCAGGCAGGCAGAGGGAGGAGCCCAGGCCCCTGAGGGACCTTATGAACCCCAGTCTGTCTGCCCTGGGACAGGGCAACCTGTCTGCCCTGGGATGGGAGTGAGACATGTCTCATGGGAAGCCACGGGCCTCGAGGGATCTTTGTTACAGCTGTGAGGCTACCTTGACCAGTGTACCCAGGGGCCAGCCGTCCACAGACCCTGCTCTGCGGCTCCCTCATCGCTGTCTGTATCCAAACCAGGGGCATCCAGCCGGCTCAGTTGTTGCACACTTAGTAAACCTTTAGCACATTCCAGTTCCAGCTTCCTGATCGGACCCAGCCGCCCTGCTCCTAGGCTTTCCTCCCACATTGACACAGGCTCCCCTCATGGCAACTGACTTTCTCATACTGACAAGCTCTTGAGCCAACAGACTACACGAATCGCTGGGTGCCCTCCAGCGTGTCACCAGACCAGCCTGTGTGCAGGGGCACTAACCCCCGCCCTGCCATCCCCATGAGTATCAGGGGAGCTTCCTGGAGCACGGATGCTGGCAGCCTCCACTCAGTCAGCAGATACACTGATCTCCAGGTGGTGACAAGGAGCTAAGGCTCTACTCCTTGCACAGTAGAGAAGCGTCTGCCCCTTGGTGAGTCTGAGCTTGTCCCCAGGTGTGCTCTGCCAGTGGGACCCCACCCTGCAGCCTCTACCCCTGCCAAGGACACATTCTTTCTCCTAAACCTCCAGCTGTGCCCCACCCCTACCCTGGATGGGGTGCTGAGGTGCCACAAGCAGCATGGCTGGTCTGGGCTGCTCAGGAGCCACTCTGGAAATCGTGTCCCCACATTCTTGTCCCAGACTCTTGGGCACTTGTGGGGTTGGTTGGTTTCATGGAAAGGTTCCTCTGAGGAATGACAATCACGTGTCCATAGAATCAGAGGAGTTCTCTGGGGAAAGGGGAAGGAGAGGGTGGCAGGTAGGAGGTCCAGGAGTATCCCGGGATTGCCCCTCCAGGGCTTGCCCTGGGTCAAGAGCAGGGCAGGAAGCTCTTAAGTGCATTGCTCAAGAGTGGAGGAGGCTTAGGGGCTGGGGAGGCAGGGGAGGGGGCTCATTCTGGCTACCCTGAGCTGCCTCTCTTTCCACCCCCAACAGCCCAGAGACATGGGGTCAGATGTGGACACTCCAAAGCCCCCTGCTTACAGGCCGCCAAGAGACCATGCCCATGAGACTGACAGCAGGAAGAGAGAGGCAGCAGGAACCAGGCAGCAGGCAGGAGATGGTGGGTGGGCTGGGAGAGCGTCACTGCTCAGAAGAGGTAGGGATCAAAGTGCCTGGAGGGCTCTCCAGGACAAAGGCAAACACTGAGGTCCCTGGGCCTCCCATACACCCTGCCCCCACACATCCCTGGTCAGGTATAAGGGCCCCCACCCAAGCAAGGTATCCAGGCTGTGGAGGTGACATGGCCGAGTCACACCTGCTGCTGTGGCTGCTGCTGCTCCCCACACTGTGTGGCCTGTGTGCTGGTGAGTCTCCCCAGCCTCTCCTCACCTCCCTCTCACCTGGGTCCAGGTGTGGAGGAGACTTCCCGTCCATCTCCAGGTTTCCTGGGCTCTGGCTCTGAGCCAACCATTATCCCTACTTTGTACAATATCCTCATTTCAAGATGAGGAAGCTGAGGTTCAGAGAGGCTACTGGGCTTGTCTAAGGCCACACAGCTCCCAGGCACTGGTGCATGTGGAACCCTGCTGCCTCTGACTCCCGCACGTTTAAGGGCAGGTGCTCCTCGTAAAATTAGAGTTGGGGTTTGGGTGAAGTCAGAGTGCCAGGAGTGGCTAAAGTTCCAGGGATGCTCTGCCCCAAACTACAGCTGACTGGAGTGCCCCATCCTTGGCTTGTGCCCGGGGCCCCGCATTCTGGTGCCAAAGCCTGGAGCAAGCACTGCAGTGCAGAGCCCTGGGTCACTGTCTACAGGAAGTCTGGGGCAATGCAAGAGCTGTGAGTACCACCCGTGGATGCACTGGGACTGAAGGTCTGGGATAGAGGGTGTTGGGCAATCCTGACGGAATAAGCCCCCTTTAGGGAATGGGATGTGATGAATGATAAGAGAGGATGGGATGGGATGGGATGGGATGGGATGGGATGGGATGGGATGGGATGGATGGGTTGGATGGGTTGGATGGGTTGGATGGGTTGGGATGGGATGGGATGGGCTAGGATAAGATGACATGGATGGGATGGGGTGGGATGGAGGCAGTTGCCTGTGCCTTGGAGCACTCTATCAGCCTCACGCACTAGAGCTGGGAGCCCACCCCCCATCCCACTCAAGTGCCCCACCTTGGGGCCCCCTCCCCAGGATGACCTCTGCCAGGAATGTCAGGACATCGTCCGCATCCTCACCAAGATGACCAAGGAGGCCATCTTCCAGGTAATGCCCAGATAATGGATGAAGTTTGGGGGCCAGGAGGTGGGGGACAGAACAGGGCACAGAGGTTAGCCCCATAAAGAGACCATCTCCAGACCAAGAGTGAGGCCTGGATTTGCCTGGAGATTCCAGGAACCTCCCAGCTAGAAGAGGATCCTGGGAATGAGCTCAGCAACACAGCCAGAGATGGTCTCTCCCAACGGGGAGGATCCTCCCTATAGCCTACTACTTCACTCCTTGGCGTTCTCTGAACTCTGGTGCCCTGGGAGAGGGTGGCCAGTCTGTCTGGTGGTAGCCATGCATCCAGGGACTCAGGCGGGATAGACCTCAGAGAGGCCAGCCTGACTGTCCCTTCTACAACCTCATTGTCTCCTCACTGTCTCCTAGGACATGGTGCGGAAGTTCCTGGAGCATGAGTGTGACGTTCTCCCCTTGAAGCTGCTCACACCCCAGTGCCATCACATGCTTGGCACCTACTTCCCAGTGGTTGTTGACTACTTCCAAAGCCAGATTGTGAGGGCCCAGCAACCTCGCCTCCAAGCTGCCTCCCTGCACAGTCCCCATGTCCACCCACACCAGAGTTACCCCCACACACAGCCCGACACACACACACACACACACACACACACACACCCCTACCCGTGACCAGTCCAGAAAACACAGTGGCCCACAGCCAAGTGCCCCGCAGCCCTACCTGCTCAGCTGTACAGAGACGGCCCACACATGGGCTTACAAAACACCCACCACACACCCCCACACCCTTCACATCGCATACACTCATTCACATACTCATACCACACACTCAGTCTCATGAAGAACTTACACCATCCCACACTCACATACAAGCACACTCTCATACCCATGCTTGCTCTCATCCATTCTCACAGACATACATGCCTGTGCTCATTCACACATTCCCAGACACCTGCCCAATAGACCCTACGGGGCCCCACCTCTGCCTTTTGGCTGCCCCCACCCTCACCACAGAACCCCAATTCATAGCCCCCATCTAGCCTGTTGCCCCCCATTCCAGGCCCAGAGCCGGTGGCTTTAGGGCAAGCCTTTGAGCCAGGCTAGGCAGGAATGGGTTCCCTCCCACATCCTGACCACCCCCTCACCCTGCATTGTGCCCTAGAACCCAAAGATCATCTGTAAGCACCTGGGCCTGTGCAAGCCTGGGCTTCCAGAGCCAGAGCAAGAGTCAGAGCTGTCAGATCCGCTGCTGGACAAGCTGATCCTCCCTGAGCTGCCTGGAGCCCTCCAGGTGACTGGACCTCATACACAGGTGACAGAGGTCCCCCGCCCCACTAGCCCCTCATACCCAAGAGAGGTGGGACTCCAAGACAGCTCAGGCCACTGCCAAGACCCATAGGCACCTACCCCAGAAAGGGCAGACCCAGAAAGGGGATAAGAAGCTCTAAGCAGGGCCTAAGGCAGGAGGGGTAAAGGGGAAGAGGAGGCAGGGGAGGCAGAGCCTGGAGGATGCCTTCTCCCAGTGCTCAGCCTGGCCTCACCTAAGGGGTGATTCTCTCCCCCAGGATCTCTCTGAGCAGCAGTTGCCCATCCCCCTCCCATACTGCTGGCTCTGCAGGACTCTGATCAAGCGGATCCAAGCTATGATTCCCAAGGTGAGACATCCAGGAATAATGGAGCTCAGCAGGGACTTCCACAGTTCCACCCTCCCCTCCCCTTCCCTCAAATCTCTGTCAGGGGCCAACTGGCTGCCCAAAATAGGAAGGAAGCCATCTGTGCATTGCCCCCACACAAGGGACCCTGGAGTTCAGGCTCAGGCCCCATGGGTGCCAGGCCTAGAGTTTATTCAACCATCATAAAGCCCTCACTATTAAATGCCAGGCATCATGCCAGGCTCAAAGAACAAAAATGAACAAGACTTGGGTCTTGTCCACCAGCAGCTCATCATCGGATGGCACAGAATCCCAGTTGTCTCTTTAGAAAAGGTGCTTTAGTTTGTCAAAAGGAGAATTTCTGCAGATGGATTCTCCACCCCTGCCTGCACCAAACTTGGGAGTCTTTCAGACCTGTAGTGACCATTGCCCCAGACTCCCCTGAGCCCAAGGCTGCCCTGCCTTGACATGGGATACAACGTGGGGAGGCCCTGCCCCATCAGCCCTTCCATCTGGGGAGGCCACCCAGCCTCTCAGATGCCACCCAGCCCCTTGCAGGCCACCCAGCACTGAGAGCTCACAGCAGCAGACAATGTCCTCTCTTTCTGGAGTTGGTATTGTGGGGGGAGAGGGTTTTTTCACTGATAAGTTCAGAGCAGAGAATTAAAACAGCCAGTAAGAGGGTTGAGCTGGTTGGTCAAGGAGAGTCTCTGGGGAGTGGGGATTCAGAGGATGATGCTCTGGTGGACAAAGGACCGTGATCAAGATGGGGCATGGCAAGCCTAAGGAACGGAGAGCCAGAGTGGCCGCGGCAGGCTGGCCAGGGCAGAGCGGTCAGAGCAGGGGACTGAGGGGCAGACACTGCCTGGCCATGCAGAAATGTCTAAGCCAAGTTAGGAAACACTGGCTTCTATTCATTTAAGATTTTGTTTATTTATTTATTTATTTATTTATTTATTTATTTATTTATTTATTTATTTGAGAGAGAGCAGAGCGAGAGAGAGCATGAGCAGGAGTGACAGAGGGAGAAGCAGACTCCCCGCTGAGCAGGGAGCCTGATGCAGGGGCTCGATCCCAGGACCCTGAGGTCATGACCTGAGCCAAAATCAAGAGTTGGACACTCAACCAACTGAGCCACCGGGCACCCCAACAAGGGAGGCTTTTAATGACAGAAGCCATCTTAGCATGTTTGTGTGCCGATGAGACTGGCCAGCAGATGGGAGAAGCAGTGAGGTGGGGAGAGAGGATAATGCAGGGAAGAGTACTTGAGAGGGTGGCGGCAGGGTTCCAGTGCACGAGTAGGCAGGCAGGCCTTGGACAGAGCAGGGACCACTCCTCTGTCATTGAAGTGGGCAGGTGACGCTGAGTGTGGGTTCTGACACAAGCAGGTGCAAGCATTTGGGAGATGTACCCATTTGGAAGGTAATGTGCCCCAGAGACAGACAGTTCACCATGTCCTACTCCCACCGGCACCTTCCCAGCACTGGGGTCAACGGGGCCACAAGCAGGGCTGGAGCCAAGGCCAGCCTATGGCATGCAGGTGCTTTACACGTGTGGGTTGGATGAGTGAGGGAGTGAGCAAGAGTGCTTGCCACCTCTGCCTCTGTCCTTGTCCTTCAGCTCGGAGGTTGAGTGTGGAATCAGGGTAGCCTGGGGAAACTTCTCACTTCCCTCAAAGGCTCCTGAAACCAGGGACATGTTGGCTCCAGGAGCCACAGATGAAAGCCAACCCACCTGCAGGGAAATGTGGCAAGCCCTAGGTCTGCAGGGAGAAGACGCAGGTCCGGTTCCACCTCTGCCCCAGGCCACTATGTGGCCTCGGTGATGCTCACCTTTGTGGTCTGGCTATGCTCCTTTTGGCAATTCCAGAGCCTTCGGACTTAGAGTTGGGATGGCAGCCTGGCTCCTGCACTCACCTAGTGACTGGCCAGGCCCCTCGGACTCTCTGATGCCCAATGTCCTCATCTCTAACCAGCATAATCATTCTCCCTCCCAGAAGGGAACAGGGCAAAACTACAAACGCCTGCCGGTGCCAGGCACACAGTAGATCTTGCCAGGGAAGGTCCCACTCTGCCCTCTCTCCATGCCCCCGTCCCCAGGGTGTGCTGGCTGTGACTGTGGGCCAGGTGTGCCACGTCGTACCCCTGGTGGTGGGCGGCATCTGCCAGTGTCTGGCCGAGCGCTACACTGTCCTGCTCCTGGATGCGCTGCTGGGCCGCATGCTGCCCCAGCTGGTCTGCGGCCTCGTCCTCCGGTGCTCCCACGAGGACAGCGCTGGGCCAGGTGAGCCTCCCGCACCACCCCCCCTCCACTACCCACTCTCATCTGCCCCTCCCCCTGGCCTTGCACTGCCCTCTCCCTCTCCTGTCCCCCTGCACTGCACCAATTTGGACAGACAAGAACTGGATACCTCTGCGGGGGAAGTCTTGACAGTTTTCTCTCTATTCCTCACAGCTCTGGCGTCTCTGCCCAGTGAATGGTCACCCCAAGAGTCCAAGTGCCAGCTCTGCATGTTTGTAACCACCCAGGCAGGGAACCACAGTGAGCAGGCCACACCACAGGCAATACGCCAGGCCTGCCTCAGCTCCTGGCTGGACAGACAGAAGGTGAACCTGGGCAGGCACATGGGGAACCTGGGACACTGGGCCTGCCCACAGTGGAGGGCGGAGCCCAGGAAAGTCTTCCAGGTCAGAGACACACAGAGTGGTCTGACCCCTGCCCATGGGGAACTCAAACAGACAGGACACGAACCAAAAAACACGGAACAATAACACAGGGTGAAACCTGCTAAGGTCAGGGGTCACCTTTGGACAAGAGCATGGGCTCCAGAGGACCTTCAGGCCTCCCTCGCAACCAAAAAATAAAGTCCAGTTATCTATGAGGACACGAATAACACCAGGCCCACTGGAACTAGGGAGCGCCTGGCCTTCTCTCCAGGGTCTCCATCCTGTCTTCGCCCCATCCCTCCTCTCAGTGTCACTCCTGGGGACAAATCCACCCATGGACAGGGCTAGGCTTGAAGGTCCTAGGGTCCCAGGACTCAGGGGCCCTACAGTGAATTCCCTCCACAAAGTCCTGAGGCAAGCCACTGATGCCCTGCCCAGGAGGCAGCTTTCTGCATAGTACTCCCCAGCTCAATGACGTTTAGGGCTCCCCAGTGACTGCCACATCAGGTTACCAAGGCCAGATGAGCTTTAAGATTTCTAGAACTGAAATTTGAGGGGAATGAGAAGGTGGAGGCTAAGATTTGGCCCGTGCACCTGAGTTCCAATACCCTCCATCTCTGTTGTCTCTGGCTTTCCCAACAGAAACCCTCCACTTCAGCCTCTGCCAGCTGATTCACAGCCAGAGCTGCTCCGTGGGGGCGAGGGCTGGACCTCCCCCGGGTCAGGAGGGGGCACTGGGGAGGGGCCAGGGTGGGTAGGTGGCAGAGTCCTGCAGCGGCCGGTGCCACCTCACGTGGTCTTTCTCCTTCCTCAGTGCGAGCAGTTTGTGGAGCAGCACATGCCTCGGCTGCAGACCCTAGCATCCGGGGGCAGGGATGCCCACACCACCTGCCAGGTACTCTCGCCCCCATAGCAGTGCTAGGACTTTCCTCAGCTCCCCAAGCCCCCACCCTCTCTGGTGCATGATCATCAGAGGCCCTGCTCCTCTGGTCCAGGGCAACCCCAGGGGTGTAGGCCCAGGATGGCAAGAGTCCTCCGATTCTATTTAACGTGGGTCAGGGAAAAGCCACAAAAGAATGATCAAGGAGACATAAAGGAAAGGAGGGGGCAGTTTTAAGGAGTGTGGTTTGATACTCATTATGGAATGGGGCTTGTTCGTTGAGCAGCGTGTGCTGCAAAGTGGGTGTTCTGGAGTGAGCCTCCTACCTCCTTGGGCTCTGAACCTAGAAGGCCCATGGCTCAGGAGTGCCTCAAGAGGTCTACAAGGTCACACCAAGAGTACCCATCAGGTGGCAGGCGAGGTGAAAGCGGCCCCTTCCAGCAGGAGCTTCCCGTCTGGCCTCTGAGCTGGGAATGGGGAACAGGGTGCGAGGCCTCAGGCCCTAATGCTGTCCTTATGGCAGGCCCTGGGGGCGTGTAGGACCACGTTCAGTCCTCTCCAGTGTATCCACATTCCTCACTTCTGACAAGGACTCAAAGCCATGCCAGGTGAGTCTAGGCTCCCAGTTGAGGGGAATAAGAGGTGGATGGGTCCTGCACCAATCAGGACAGGGGTCCCTGTGTTCCCCAAGCAAGAAGAGGTCATCACTGCTGCTAGCTATCCCATCTTCCCCCGTAGGCCACAACTCAAAGCTCCTGAGGGATCCTGACAGCACCATCTCAAGAATGGCCTCTCTCACTCCCTCTCCTCAGAATCCCACCCCCCCATCCCACCCCCACCCCTGTGCTAGGCCCAGCTCCCACCTCCCTAGCCCTGCCCCCAGCCTCAGGGGGATCTGCAGCTGATCTTCAGGATTTGATATACCCAGGCCAACCTGTCCTGAAGTGCAGGGGAGACCAGACTTTGCTGCACAATGATGCTGTCCCCTTGGAAGCCAGGAACCCCAACATCATGACTCCTTCTTCCTGAGACACATTTCTCTCTTCCTGGCTGTCATTGTCTAAGTCAGAAATAGTACCTTAGGATGGAGCAGTAGTCAGATGCAGCCTCTGTGACCAGGGGCCTCGGGACAGGGAAACAACCCTGAGAGGAACAGACATAGCAATTGTGGGCCAGAAGAATCCCTGAAAGCAAACTTGGCCCACTTCACCATTTGCTCAGAGCCATCTCCTAACATGGTGGTCACATTCATCCTGTTCACTCATTTTTTTAAAATGTAATGGGTACCTATGGAATGGCCACGTTTTAGGGGCAAGGTCTATTAACAGCTGTGAATAAAACAATGAACCCCGTGTCCCCCTGGAGCTCGGGCCCAGGTCCAACTCTTCTACCTGAGTGGGGAAGCCCAGGCTTGCTCCTGAATCTCCCTAGAATTGCAAGCCCCTGTGGGAGGCAGTCGGGGGGGGAAAGTGTCTGCCCTCAGACCTATCCCACAGGGACCAAATTAACGCTTTCCCTCTACCCTGATGACAGCTACGGGAACCCAGGGGCTGGGGAGCTGCCCAGGAGATCAAGGCAGTCTCCTTTCTCCAGCTCCTAGGGCTTCCAGCACCAGAAGATCTGGGCCTTCCATCCCTGTTGAAACAGGAAAAGCAATGGATTGGCCCAGAAGGCCCGGGCTCTGGTTCCAACTCTGCCATCAACTGACCATGGGTCCCCAGCCAAGATAATGTTGCCCCCTCTCTGGCTTTCATTCTCCTCAGCAGCAAAGTGGGGATCAAATACGGTGGTTTCTGGGATTCTTGGGCTCTTTCACATGACAAGTCTCCTCCTCAAGCTCCCTTGCCCTCTGCCCACACTGGGAAGAAGCCTTCACTCCCACGGTCACCTTTCCCACCTCCTTCAAGCTGATGGGCCACAAGCCCAGAGGTTGTAACCTCATTCCTGTTATTATTCTCACCCCTCCTATCTCTAACCACAGCCCAAACCAGAGCCACTTCCTTGTGAGGTGCAGCCAAGGCAGCACCCTCTGGAGGAGATCCGCAAGAGGGGACTTCCGGCCTGATAACTTCCGGCCAGAACTCACACCCAACTGGAGCCAGGCCAGCTCCCGTAACCCCCCAGGGCTGGGTCCAGGGAACACATCAGCCACATGGCCCTTCCCTGGCTTGATTCCCTTTCATCTCCATGTGCATAAGACACTAGCTTTTACAGTTATTTTGCTAATACTTTCATAAAACTTAAATTCAGGAGAATAAAAAATGGGACCATGAAGTACCGTAGAAGATAGATATACGAGAGCAAACTTTTCTTTAAAAAAATCAGGACATGCCTGACGTGTCAAGAACAGACACAGCAGGGCTCAAGCAGGGTCAGGAGATGACTGGACAAACTTTCATATCTGAAATGTTCTGCTGCGTATAAGCTATCACTTTAAGATGTAAAAAAGGGTTTTCTTTTTATCTTTTTAGAAGGCGAGCTTCCAAGTTTTGGTCGAAATTCCATGTGATTCCATTTCTGCTATAGCTTATGTCTTCAAAATTCAGTTGGGGCACACACTAAAAATTAGTTCCTGTGTAATCCAATGCCTGTAACAATACTAATAAAACCTATTGCTTCATAATAAAAGGAAAAAAGACAGTCATTTAAAATGTCCCTGAACCCATGGCTGGACCAGGCAGCAACATCACTCTCCTCCTTAGGAGAAAAGTAGGCACCCCCATTGCCTCTCCCTCTGATAACTGCTTCTGGCACAGCCCCTGCCTCTCACCCTCCCCTCTCCCAAAGAGCCCATTCACTGTGATGAGATGAGGTAGTTAGGGTACCAAAAAAATCAAAATATACAACAAAAACAACAACAAAATTAAATAAACCTTTAACTTTAAAGACTGCAGTGCCTGGAAATGTCCCTTTACTTACAAAAGAACTTTTTTTTTTTATTATATGTCTTATTATGAAAGAAATACGTGTTTATTATAGAAAATTCAAACTGCAGATCAAAAAGAAGAGGAAATCACCCACAATCCTACCAATCTCAGGAGAGGACTAGAGCACACTTTGGCATTGAACTACAGATATTTCCAATCCATTTCCCCCACATCTCCACCATTCAAGCTCCAGGGGGAAACTTTCTATACAACGTGCTCTTGCAGAAAGGATGTTGTACACAAATCCTTAGACTCTGCATTTGAACATTTAAGTGGATTTTTGTAAATCGATAGCAGACTCTTGTCTTGGAAACCATTATTTCAATTGTAAGATCAAAATCCCTGAGAGAAAAGTGTTTTAAATTTTTTAAAAACTTGGGGAGCCTTGGTGGCTTAGTGGTTGAGCATCTGTCTTTGGCTCAGATCATGATCCCACGGTTCCACATTGGACTCCCCACGGGGAGCCTGCTTCTCCCTCTGCCTATGTCTCTGCCTCTCTCTGTGTTTCTCATGAATAAATAAATAAAACCCTTTTTAAAAAAAAAATTGTTTTAACTTGGCTGGGAAAATGACGAGACAGAGCCTGGGGTGAGGCAAGCATGGAGATGAGTTCCTGAGGATGGAAGAGAAGCTTTCATTCAACAGGAGTCAAGAAGGGACCAGCTGGTGAGAGGAGAGAACTGCAGGAAGTGGCTATGGCTGACACTCAGGGGGTCCCTGAGACATGCCCAGCATCCTGCACCTCCAGAGCAGGGTGGAAAGGAAAAGCCCCAGGAGGTGTGACGGCCTAAGAGCAGAGAGGACTTATTCTTCACTTTTCAGGGCATGAGGAGAATACAAGTCCCTTAGAGATGGCAGCATGACATCAGAAAGAGTGCAAAAAATAGCCTTAACGAGGGACTTAGCAGACAGGCCTGGGGACAGCCTCAGAGAGTGCCCCCTGCATGATGCAGAAGAGCAACCACACCCTCATGGCCCAAGAGGCCATCAGAATCAGCTCTGGACAAAACGGTGGGCCTGTAAAAGCCCATGCCTGGGGACAAAGCACTGACAGATTTCATGGATCTTAAGAGAAGCAGAAGTCAGACATGATAGCCCATCCCAGCACAAGGAGATGGTGACCTGGAGGACCAGGGAAAGCATAGTCATCAATACCTCTCCTCATGATGGGGCACTTTGTAAATTAATCCCAGAGAAAAAGGAAGTAGGATCCAGTTGTTAGTAACCCAAGAGGGGCTGAGTATGAAAAGAAGGGGCTGGGTACCTGGGTGGCTCAGTCAGTTGAGCGATCAACTCTTGGTTTCAGCTCAGGTCATGATCTCAGGGTCCTGAGATCAAGCCCCAAGTCAGGCTGCGTGCTGGGCATGGAGCCTGCCTGGGATTCTCTCCCCCCCCCTCTCTCTCTCTCTCTTTCATAAATAAATAAAATGTTTTTTAAAAAATAAAAATAAAATGTTTTTGAAAAATAAATTAAAAATATAAACAAAAAAGGGCTCACTTTCAAATGGAAGAACTGTATTTGAGGGCTTAAGAGCCAAAATGAGTTCAATTATAAGACAATAGAGATAGCTATTTTCATGTCCCCCTGATTAATGACTGAGATTTAAAATTCACAACACAGGGAATCCCTGGGTGGCTCAGCGGTTTCGCGCCTGCCTTTGGCCCAGGGCATGATCCTGGAGTCCCGGGATCGAGTCCCACATTGGGCTCCCTGCACAGAATCTGCTTCTCTCTCTGTCTTTCATGAATAAATAAATAAAAGCTTTTAAAAAATAAAAAAATAAAATTCACAACACAATCATTATAACTTTTTTTTTTTAAGATTTATTTATGTATTCATTCAGAGAGAGAGAGAGGCAGGCAGAGACACAGGCAGAGGGAGAAGTGGGCTCCACGCAGGGAGCCCGACACAGGACTCGATCCGGTGTCTCCAGGATCACGCCCTGGGCTGCAGGCACCGCTAACCCGCTGTGCCACCGGGGCTGCCCTTTTATAACATTTTATTACAGATAATTCTAAACTTTTTCTGCGCATATACAAAAATAAATATAACGGGGGTTTTTTCTTTACATTCTATTTATCTATTCAAAAGAGAGAGGGGCTAAGGGAGAGAGCAGGCTCCCCTCTGAGCAGGGAGCCTGATGGGGGTGCTCAATCCACGACCCTGGAATCATGACCTGAGCTGAAGGCAGATGCTTGATTGAATCACCCAGGCGCCCTTAGATGTAACAGATTTATAAAAATGGAAACATCCTATACATGCTGCTTTGTAAATTGAACAACTGCTTTGTTCATTTAGAAATAATCTTCCCAAGGGTGCCTGGGTGGCTCAGCTGAGTGGCGGGCTATTGATTTCAACTCAGGTGGTGATCTCATGGGTTCTGGGATCAAGCCCCATCTCTCTGCACTCAGGGAGTCTGCTTCGGATTTCTTCTTTCCCTCTCCCTCTGCCCCTCACCCTGCTTGTCCTGCTTGCTGAAGGCAGATGCTTAACCAACTGAGCCACCCTGGCATCCTGAGAGGTATTATTTTTCTTACCAGTAAAAATACATTAGTTATATTCATTTCTTTACTGTCCTGTATATTGCAAAATTCACCGTCATATGTCTTTTACCTTTAGGTTGTGCTTTCCATGTATCTGTCTTTTCCTTTGTGATTTCTGGCTAAAAAAAAACATTAATTTCACTTCTTTTTCATGTGTGGGTCAGATCAGTCAAAGCCGAGCACTCCAAAAGCAGAAGCATATGCTGAGATCATAGCCATACCGACACATGACCCCAGTTCAGACAGCAGTGGTGGAAGCAAGCCACATGTCACCCACAAAGTTCCTGAAGCTTCTGCACACATGACAGGCAGCTCTGAGCAATGTACCCAACCGTTCAGGCAATAGTGTCTATTGTCAACATCTTGAGCATGTATAAAGAGACAAAATTGGGATGCCTTGGTGGCTCAGTCAGTTAAACATCTGTCTTCAGCTCAGGTCATGAACTAAGGGTCCTGGGATGGAGCCCCATGTCGGGCTCCCCTGCTTCTCCCACTCCCTCTGCTTCTCCCCTGCCCTTGCTCATGTTCTCTCTCTCAAATAAATAAAATCTTAAAAAAAAAAAAAGGGCAGACAAAAATCATGTGTGCAAAAGGACACAGAGAACACAGAGTTAGCACTATATCATTTGCTCAATGAGCATTAGCAACTGACTCTTAAGTGCCAAGCATTTCCCTAAGGTTAGGACCAAAACAAACAGTTTCTATCTGCCCTTTTGAAACTTATAGTTGGGAAGACAAGCATTAATCATAGAATCACAGGGGGGAAAAAAAGAATACCTCAGGTGTGGTACATGCTATCACTCAGAGACACACATGGTACTGAGGTATGAGAGGTCAGAGGGGTGAAAGAAGAGCAAGTTAAAGGGGAGAGAGCATCCCTAGCAGAGGAAGCAGATGGCACAAAGGCCTGCATCTTCGAGCAATGGAACGAAGGACAGTGGGCCTGGGATTGAGGACCAGTAGAAACTTCCCAGAATGTGAGGCTGAGAAGCTAAGGATTTCCATCTAAGAGCCAAGAAAGAGGGGATCCCTGGGTGGCACAGCGGTTTGGCGCCTGCCTTTGGCCCAGGGCGCAATCCTGGAGACCCGGGATCGAATCCCACGTCGGGCTCCCGGTGCATGGAGCCTGCTTCTCCCTCTGCCTATGTCTCTGCCTCTGTCTCTCCCTCTCTCTCTCTCTCTCTCTCTGTAACTATCATAAATAAATTTAAAAAAAAAAAAAATAAGAGCCAAGAAAGTGTCTTTAGTGGGAGACTGGGGTGTGAGGGAGAAATAACTTGGTTAGGTGTGTATTTTAATGGATTGGAGGAAAGAGTCAAGGGACAGGGAGAGGAGACCTGTCAGGAGACCACTAAACAGACCACTAAACTTTATCTGGCAGGGCCACTAAACAGAAATCAGCAACAGCTTAGACTAGAATGACAGTGGCAGAGGGTCTGTGCAGAAATCACATGGATTCTGGAGAACTTCAGACTATCATAAACTCAATCAGATGGTGACTCCAACTGAAGCTGTTGTCCCAGATGTAATGTCTTTACTGATAATAACAGCAAGGCCCTGGTCCTTGGCATGCAGCTTTAGCTTCTTTTTCTCCAAACCAATTGATACAAATCACCAGAAATAGTTTGCTTTTATCTGGCAGGGCCAACAGCACACTGTCACACTGTTGCCTCACGATGACATCAACTCTCCTCTGCCATAATACTGTTCACACATCTTGATCATCTTGACATTCCATTAAACATCACACTAGTCCTCTACACTGATGACATTATGATACTATCCAATGAGCAGGAAGTGACAAGTACTTTTTTTTTTTTTAAGATGTTATTTATTTGAGAGAGAGGAGAGAGTGTGTGAGCAAAGAGAGGAGCAGGAGGAAGGACAGGAACAAGCAGACTCCCTGAAGACCATGGAGCCTGATGTGGGGTTCTACCCCAGGTCCCCAAGATCACAACCCAAGCCCAAAGGTCAGATAGTCAACCGACTGAGCCACCCAGGCACTCTGTCACAAGTACTTTAGATGTCTTAGTAAGACAAACAAGAGGGTAGAATTTAACCCTAAAACAATTCAGGAGCCTGCCACCTTAGAAGTTTCTGGGGGTCTACAGTGTAGTCTACAGTTATGTCAAGATATCTGTGAAAAAACAAGCTGCTGTACCTCATATTACCTACCACCCCACCACCACCACCACCACCACCACCACCCTACCATCTGCCCCACCTGCTTGGGCAGGTCCAAAGAAAAAAGGCACAACATACAATAGGCTTTTTTGGCTTTGGAGACAACATATACCACATTTGAGTGTGCTGCTTTAACCCAACTAGCAACAGCTATAGAGCTACTACTTTCAAAGGGAGGCAAGGACAAGAAGTTTCCACAGATGTTTAAGCAGCAGAATAGATTACTCTTCCACTTGCACCTGATGATCCAGGATGGCCAAGATTTTGAAGTGTCCTTAGCAAATAGGAACACTGCATGGAACCTCTGGCAAGAACCAACAGGAGAATCACAGTGCAGAATTTCAGGATTCTGGAACAAGACGATGCCCTCATCTTCTTTTTTTTTTTTTTTTTTTTTTAATATTTATTTATTTATTCAGCAAGAGAGGGAGAGAGGCAGAGACACAGGCAGAGGGAGAAGCAGGCTCCATGCAGGGAGCCCAACGTGGGACTCGATCCTGAGTCTCCAAGATCACACCCCTGGGCTGTAGGCGGCGCTACACCGCTGCGCCACCGGGGCTGCCCTCATCTTCTGCAGATACCTATTCTTCTGAGAAATAGCTTCTGGTTGGCTAGTGGGCCATAGCAGACTGACCATCTAAACGTAAGCTATCCGGTGACTATGCAAACTGAATCTCCACTCATGAACCTGCTATTGTCTGACTCAACTAGCCATAAAGTTGGCCATGTGCAGCTGCAAGCTATCATTAAATGGGTAGTGTATTGAGCCAATCTCAGGTCTAAAAGGCACAATAAGTTACATGAGCAGGTGGCTCACATTCCTTGACACCAACTCCTGTTGTGTTGCTTCCTAGGGAGTTCCTTCAGACCAGTTGACCATGAAGACAAAACTCAGGCTGAGTTACAGATAGATTTGCATAAAATGTAGGTACACCCTGCAAGTGGACAGCTGTAGCACTTTATCCTCACTCAGAGTGACACTGAAGATAGTAGAAAAGGAAAATCCTCTAGTGGGCCTAACTGCAAACAGTCTATTGGGTTGTTTACTGTATTTGGAGTGTGAGATGGCCAGAAGTACAGATTTCAACTAATTCATGGGCAGTTGCCAATGGTTTGGCTGGATGGTCAGGGATTCAGAATGAATAGGATTGTAAAACTAGTGAAAAGGAAGTCTGGGCACGAGATATAAGGATAAACTCTAGAATGGAATGGAATGGAATGGAATGGAATGGAATGGAATAGAATAGAATAGAATAGAATAGAATAGAATAGAATAGAATAGAATAGAATAGAATAGAATAGAAAAGAAAGAAAGAATAGGAGAATAAATATAAATGTATATAATATACTACACTATATCCTACATATATACTACATATATCATAGAAATAAAATATATATACTATGAAAATAATTATTTTGCATATGAATGCCCCCCAAAAGTCATCTGCTGCAGAGGAGACTCTTAATAAGGTTTACACAAGTGACATGACCTATGGAATGTCAGCCAGTAGCCTCTTTCTCCAGTGCTTACTTAATGAGCTCATGAGCCATGGTGGCAGCAATCGAGGCTATGCATGCGCTCCACAACCCAGGCTTTGCCATCTTGATCTGCGTAGAACTTCTGCCAAATATCTAATTTACTGACAGCAGGAATTAACAGTTAGTCCCCACTACTCCTTGTGGGCAGCAGCCAGCTACCTGGTGCAGGCTGATTATATCTTCTATTACGGAGGCAGAGATCTGTCCTCAGAGGAATAGAAACACATTCTGGATATGCATTTGCCTTCCCTACCCATGTTTCTAGCAGCACCACCAACCATGGATTCTCAGAATGCCTTATCAACTATCATAGCATTCCATGCCACATTGCATCTGGTGAGGCAACACTTTTCACAGCAAAGGAAGTGCAGCAATGAGCTCATGCTCATAGATTTCACTGGTCTTAACACATAGACCATCACCTGGAAGGAGCTAGTCTCACTAAAAGGTAGAAAGGCTTACTGAAAACTCAGTTACAGTACCAGTTGGTGCTCATTTTATAGGCTACAGTATGCTCTGAATCGGAGAACATTATATGTGCTTTCTTTTTTTTTTTTTTTTTTTTGTGCTTTCTCTCCTATTAAAATACATGGGTCTAAAAAAACGAGTGGATATTGATGTGACTTTTATTACACTTAGTAACTTTGCAGAATTTTGACTTCTGTTCTAGCAACCTAAACCTTTGCTCGTTTAGAGGTCTTAGTTCCCAAGGGTGAAGGTTTCCACCCAGGAAACATGGTTCCACTCAATTAGACTACCACATGGACATTTTGGGCTCCTTATGCTACTAAATCAACAGAGGGCGGGAGGGGGGGGTAGTAGGGTATGGAGTGTCATCTACTTGACAGAGTAATGCTGATTATCAGCATTGAAATTGGGTCGCTGTTATAAATAAATGCAGGCAAAATGGACTATATCCAGTAGTAAAGGTTAATGGAAAACTATAGCAACACAAGGAGGGTGGGGAGTAGGATTAAGGAGTTAGGTCTTTAAGGACTGAAGATTAGGGTTACCCTACCAGGTATAGAACTGCAACTAGCTGAAGCTCTAGCTAAGGGCAGACTAAACCCAGAAGTGACAGCAGAAGAAGCACAGACATCAGTTGCAGCCTTTTGCCCTATCACAGAAATATGGATTGTATTCTCTACTTATTATATATAATGATAATTTGTGTATGTTAAGCATTTTTTCTCTCTTCTTCCTACTTTCACTTTATATAGAACTCGTTGGAAGTTCACTTTACAACTTAGTCTTTAGATGATAGAATGTTCAGTGGGACTAAGTGGATTTGAGAAGTAATCGACACAGCCATCAGTGGATACAGGACTCTTGGGACATGTCATTTTGGGAAAGGTTGAAAAGGTGTTCACTTGTAAGAAGAAGGGTAGCAAGCTTCTTGTTAGGCAGAAATACAGAGCTATTTTCTTTGTTGCTGTTGTATAGAATTCAAATGTGCAGAAGAGTGTCTATGGAAGCTGAGTCATCAAGGGATGGTCTGTGCCTCACAACTCCACAAATTATCCTTTCCACCTGCTCTGGGAAAATGGATTTGGGTCCTTTAGATTTTTTCTTGCCAGCTGCCATGGAGACTTTGTCCAAAGAGGGTGCTGGAGACACATTGCAGGAAGACAGGGCTTCTTCGCATCCAGTTCCCTGTGCTCACTTGAAAGAAACGTGCAGCTTTCTCTGGCGCCAGGCTCTTACAGGCCTCACAGATTCCCCGGTGCCTGGTTCCTGCAGAGCTTACAGATGCTCTGGGTGCTCCTCTCCTCCCCAGGCAGTTTGGAAGCAAAGATGAGTCCCCATAAACAGCGTTTCCTGACACATTAGAGACCATGGACGGGTTTCAGGGGTCAGACTTTCAGCGAGGTCTGGATCTCAGCCTTAGACACCATCTCAGCCCTAGGGGTGATAGCTGTTCCTTACACCTGCTGTTCCTACAATTCTTTCGAGTTCTTTTATACCAGTCAATCCCTTGTGACTCCAATCCTGTTATAGTTAATAATTCTTGAAATTAAGTTTTCCCTGATCAAATTACTGTATGGTTTCTCTCTTTTAACTGGACCCGGACTAGGCTGGCACTAGTTTAGCCTAGACAATTAGGCTAAACTAATTAAAGTATGGAGATTCAAGAGACACTTAAAATGTGAAATTGACAGGACTTGGTAATAGATTAGATGAGGGAAGTGGGGGTGGGGAAAGAAGGATTTTGGCATAAATTTCCAAATTATTAACAGGATGAAGGTAGAATCCTACACCTCTATAGAAACCACTGGAAAAGGGCCAAGTTTGAGAAGAAAATTCACAAGCTCAGTTTTGAACAATGTTGGGTTTGAACTGACTTTAAGACACCCAAAATATATTAAATAGGCAGCTGGTTCTAAAGTTCAAGAACGTAGAGAAGTCTAGGATCCAGACAGAAGCCATCTCCCTTAAGGGGACAGGTGAAGCCATGGACATATTTTAAATGGCCCAAGGAGGAAGCACACTGAGGAGAGGGCCTAGCAGTCCTGAGGAATCTCAAGCTTTAACAGCTGGAGAGGAAGAAGGGTCAGCAAAGGACATACTGAAGCTGTCAAAGAGGTAAAGGAAAATAGGGATGCCCCAGGGACAGCACTGACTCCCAGAAGTAAGGGTGGCAGCCACAGACATGCAGGGCTCCTACCTTTAGGAGAACTTGCTGTGGTTGACTGGTTGCCACCAGCCACTGTATCCAGATCTCTCACATTTTCAGCTCTGCCACAGTGCTTGGGCTGAGGTCATACTTTCTCCAGGCCGGTCTTAATATCAAGGACTGAACTTGAAAAAAGCCATTTCTGCTTGACTCTGCTGACTGGCAACCTTTGCTCTGGGCTCCCCGCTGGCCGGGCTGAGACTTTCTCAGAACTGTGCTGCAGTCAGATGTCCCTCCTGCTTATCTTCCCTCCCTTTACCCTCACAGAGTCCTGCACCTAAGGCTGAAATAGCCCATCTTCACACTTCTAGTTAAGCACAGGAATGTATTGCTTTAGTCAGATATTTTGTTACCAATAGAGACAAAATACATCCCAAATGACACACCACCCACATGCTGACAATAGCCTAAGGGAAGGATATAAAACAAGAGGCTGGTTTAAAAACAGGAAAACATTTAATCCATTCCAAAAAACACAGCAGGAAATGAAGAGAGCCACACCAAAAAATATCTATGATGGCAGAAGAATATTACTGGATTCCTAGAATCCTGAGGCTGTGATGTGCAGAAGACATTATCTTGTCCTTTGGATATTTCCAGATGCCCAGAAAAAAATTACACACACATGTAAAAGAGTTCTGGCCTGCTAAAACTAGAGGGGAGCTAGATACGAAGGAGAAGGGGGCATCAGTCTATAATCAACTGATCAAAGAACAGCTGGGGGACAGTGCAGACCCATCCCAGGCAGGTGAGCCCCTCTGATGTCCTGGTGTGAACCCAAATCCACAAAACAGCTGGCTCCAGGAATGTGCCAATCAGCCTATGTTCAGCTACAGCCTTGGTATTATTACATCTTCAGCCAAAGGCACTGGGAGCAAAGCCCTAAACTTTTCCTTCAAGCCCCCTGCTGGTTGGTTTCATCATTATCTCGCCTCTTCCAAATCTGTAAGAAACAAATACAACACGCAGGTAGGAGCTGGCATTCAATCCACACACATTATCAAATACCTCTTCCACCCTAGACCAGGGACAGCCTGTCACTCCACATACATATTTGCATGTCCTCCGAAACTAACTCAATCATCTTTCAGAAAATTCCCTTTTGCTTTTTATTTTTCTACCCATCCCCCTTCTCTTTACTTTCCATGCCAAACTCACTTTCTAAAAAAGAACTCATAGTTAAGCTTATTCTCATAGACAAAGTCACTAAAGAAAAAGCTATCTCGGGATGCCTGGTGGCTCAGCAGCTAAGTGTCTGCCGCTGGCTCAGGGCATGATCCCAGGATCGAGTCCCACACTGAGCTCCCTGCATGGAGCCTGCTTCTCCCTCTGCCTTTGTCTCTGACTCCCTCTCTCTGTGTCTCTCATGAATAAATAAATAAAATCTTAAAAAAAAAAAAGGAGATTTTATTTAATACATTAAGCAGGTGTAAAACAGAACATTTTTAAGAGCTGCTGTCTCTTTGAAAAATGGATCAAACTTAAATTCAACATATTCAGAATGTCTGTAAACAAACTTATTGCATGACAAGACAAAACAAAGCTATAGCTTTTTCTTAGTCTCTGTCTTCCTTCTTTGCCAGGTACCAGACAGTTATAAAAAGTAGAGATACTCTGTTCCATGAGCTCTCGATAGAGAAGATGTTAAAATAATAAGGTTGGTACTCTGGTAAAGACATGCAGAAAATGCTGTGGAGTCATAAAGAGTGCTAACTTGGCCTGGGATGCTGAGGAAAGCTTCAGAGTCGACTTTTAGCTAGGGTCCTGATAAGCCTAGACTCTTCCTCCTTGAAACCAGACCACATACCTCTGCAAAACTAACCTGGCCACACACATAACCTCCTCGCTCATCCACAAATCTTCCACGCTTCCCTGCCCTTCTCTTTTCTAACAATCACTCCTAGGTTCACAGGGCTATATAATCTGGCCTCCTCTTGCCAGATGCACTCCTCAGTGCATCCCAACAGGTACCCAGCCTAACCAAGGCTTTAACTCAATATCACGTCTTGCCTTCACTCACATCATTCCTCTCACTGGCCCCACACCCTATCTGTTCAGCACATAGCAAGTTCGTGGCCAACGCACCTGAATATAAGCCTCCGAGAGCGTGATCATCTGGGGAAGGATGTCAGTCACCTGCAAGTCTTGTAATTCATACCATTTGCCCGTCCCCTGCAAAAAGTATTAAGGGATAGGTTAGTCTCCTCCCTAAAACCAAAAGGTACAGAAGGAAAGGACTGCAGAAAAAAAGTGAGAAAAATCGGAATAGCCACTAGACCATCTCTCAGCAAGAATCATAATTAAGAGGGTGCATGACTTCTGCTTGGCATCATTCAATTTAAAGAGCTTTTGGAGTGCTGATCTTGGCAAACTCAACCCCTGCCGAGGATTCCTTGAAGTATAATGGAGTCTCCCAACACTTTTAAGAATTTAGGTAAGAGGTAGCCCTCTACTCCTCATCTAAGATAACTCCTTGCTGTTCAAAAATGACAGACTAGGGATGCCTGCAACTGCCTTCGGCTCCAGGCGTGATCCTGGGGTCCAGGGATTGAGTCCCACATCAGGCTCCCTGTGAGGAGCCTGCTTCTTTCTCCCTCTGCCTATGTCTCTACCTCTCTCTGTGTCTCTCATGAATAGATAAATGAAATCTTAAAAAAAAAAAAAAAAAAAAAACAGACAGACTACACACACTGAGCAGGTGCAGTGTTAACTACTGGGAAAGCCTAAAAGTAGACATCCCCACACCCCATCCCAGAGAACACAGCAAGAGCCAAGAAAAGTGTCCTTCATGGACACAGTTCAAAATACTAACCTGTTTCCTTTGGTCCATAAAATCAGTGCTGCAAATACAGCAAACCTACCTTACTTCATGCTGCCATACATAAGGGAGAAAAAGAGGCTTCTGGATTATGGCAGAGGCACTGCTGGAAGCTCACCTGCCTCATCCATCCAAACTTCAAAGAAATGCCAAAGACAGATACTACAGACTACAGATATCCCAGATAGTCCAAGAGTTCAGAATATAGGAAACATAAGAAATGCTCAGGATCACACAATCAAGCCCCTATTCCTGTATTGAGGACTGGTTAAGAACCTGGTGAAACCAAGGGCGCCTGGGTGGCTCAATCAGTGAAGTGGCCAACTCTTGATTTTGGCTCAGGTCATGATCTCAGGGTCCTGGGATCAAGCCCCATATTAGGCTCCACACTCATCAGGGAGCCTGCTTGAGGATTCTCTCTCTCCTCCCTCTGCCCTACTCCTGCTCACACATGCACTCTCCCTCTTTCTCTCTCTATAAAATAAATAAATAAATGTTAAAGGAAAAAAAAATAAGTATCAGGGTTCAAATCCCAAATCTACCAACTTCAGGTAAATTACTCAAACTCTGAAGCTAGGTTTCCTTGGTTGATTTAAAAAAAAAAAAAAGGTACTGGGGCCCCTGGGTGGCTCAATCAGTTCAATGTCCAACTCTTGATTTGGCTCAGGTCATGATCTTGTCCTGAGATTAGGTCCTGCATCGGGCTCCCTCTGCAGGGAGTCTGCTGGAGATTCTTTCTCCCTCTCCCTCCATCCCTCCCCTGACTTGTGGTTTTCTCTCCTGCTCTCAATTTTTAAAAAAAGGAAAAAAAAAGGTATTAATGCCTGTCTTAGAGGTTGTGTTAAAGATATAAGTCAGGGGCCCCTGGGTGTCACAGTCAGTTAATTATCCGACTCTTGGTTTCCACTCAGTTCATGTTCTCAGGGCTATGCAATCCAAACACAATCCAGCCCCATATGGGGCTCTGCACTTAGCACAGAGCCTGCTTAAGGGGCTCTGCACTTAGCACAGAGCCTGCTTAAGATTCTCTCTGCACTCCTCTCCCTCTCAAATAATACATTATTAAACACTCATACTTTCTAGCACACAGTAAAATCTTTGATAAACAGAGCTACTTATTTTCCCCCTATTCCCAGAAGGCTAATCAAACTAAAACAATCTATGCTAATCATCCATGTGATACCAAACATATCTTAAGTACATGTTTCATCCATTTTTAGCTTGAGACAAATTCAAAACAGTTTTTTTAGCTGAAAGAAACCTTTAAACCAGTGCTTCATAGACTATAATTACATACCAGAGAGTCTTGTCAAAATGCAGATTCTGACTCCGTAGGTTTGCATGGGGCCTAAGATTCTGCATTTCTAGCAAGTTCTCATATGGTGTCAGTGCTACCAGTTCAAGGATTCCACTTCAGAGGGTAAGGCTCTAGTCTAGGATAGTGGTGCTCAACCTTGGCTGCACAATGGGATCTCATGGATAATTTTAACACCATGACGCCTGGTTCCCACCTCCACATAATCTAATACAGTCTCTTAACTCTGACATTTCGAGCCAGATAATTCTTTGTTATGGGGGCTTCCTGTGCACTACAGCATATTTAGCAACAGCCCTGGCCTCTATTCCAGGTGAAAAAACAATTTGTTCTAATATAACTGGCTTTGAATGTCCCAGGCATCAATCAGGATTTTAAAATCTCCCCAGGTGAGTCCAACATGCAGCCACAACTGAGACCCACTGCCTGGAACTAACCACTGACAGCTCTATTAGTTGCAGAACACCAAGGCCAAGACAGGGCGAGGTAAAGAGAGCAGGCCACTGAAATGCCAAAGGAACAGCCACCATTTTTGCCACTCACGTGATGAAGCACGTGGATCCGGTAGGAGCCCTCCGAGGGCTTGCCGTCGTGTACAATGTTGGCAATGAGGTCATAGGTAGTATTCTTGTGCACTGCTTGTACTTCTTCAGACAAGTATTCTCTCAGATCCACATTTCTAGTGATGATGAAAATAAATCCAAGTATCAGACAAAGGCTATGGAGGTCAGGGAAACTGTCCTCCATCAACGGACTAGAGAGCTACTGACCCCTACTTTAGGGCCCTGGATCTAGGTATACTTGCAGAACCATGAAATCTAGCTTGCTGGAAATTCACATACTTTGCCACAAAAATGAGTCAAACGAGCAAGATGGGCTCTACGGGGAAAGCACACTGTAAAAGCAGGCCTCGCCATCAAAACTGCACAGCCTCGTGTCATTCACATTAGAATTGGAATGAGGGCTCTGCTACTTCAGAGGTATGTAGGCATTTGAGCAGGTTGAGCCTAAAGCTCTTCTCAGATATGAAAAGGAGCGGCCCCATCTCCTCGGAGATGGTGAGGGTTAAGGGAGACCACAGGAGTAACACATCACCCCCCTGCTCTCTCTGGGAATCCCACAGGTGCAGTGTTCCGTTGACAGCCTCTGGCTAGGGAAGGCCTGACCACATGATTCTGCGAGTCACCACTGTAGAGAATCATTTTAACAATTTCACTAAGGCTAACCAGGCAAACCAGTAGCTTCAACACAAAAGGGGAATTTATTCAAGGTAAAGCAGAAATGTTGCCAAAACTAGGACTTAAAGAAGAAGCAAAATCCAAGGGGGCCATTTGCCCTCTTTTCTGCTACTGACATCCGCTTTGTTCTTCTCCCTCCTTTGGCAGCCCGGCTTTCTCTTCTTTTTTTTTTTTTTTTTTTTCCGGCTTTCTCTTCTTTATGTACCCACCCTGGCTACTCCACAGCTTCCGAATTCCTCAGTTTTGGTTGCCAGAAGAAGCTGTCCCTTCAACTGAGACTTGGATATATCTATTTTATTTTGGGTGTCTGAATATTCACTTTCAAGTATAGAGAAGCATTCTTGAGTCTGGAATTAAATCTCCTTTTGCGTTTTATTTGTTGGATTCTAACCATCAGTTGAAGCATAAATGTATACACCAGTTATTGCAGTCAATGTTATGATAATTGTCAACTGTGAAGATGGGACAAAGACAATTGTGAAGAACTTCCCTATAAACAGGGAAACTGTGACCAGTAACATAAATAAGAGAGACTATATCATATTCCTAATCTCTATAGAACTGGCGTGCTGTCTGATGACATACTACCACTCAAAATATGAAATTCAGTAACATCATAAGTGAAGGATTCATGGAAAATGCTAACAGTGGTCATGTCTGTGGTCACTTCCAGATGTGTATCTGCCTCTGAATTATAGACTGTGTATATATTATCTGCCCAAAAATTTTTCTATGTAAACCATGTAGTAATAAACATGCAACTTTGTTCCAATAGCATTCTACATGTTAGTAACAGCTATCCTTTTCTATAGACTAATAGCGTACAGTGTAGATTGCAACATTTATTGTTGAAGATAATTTAGATATGAGTTGAAAGAAATCCATGAAAGCTCTAGAGAGCCAAAATGCCTGCTGGCTGCAAAGAGCTATCTTCTGGTGCTAGTGATCCTCAGCTTTAAAAACAGCTGTCCTGGGCAGCCACGGTGGCTCAGCGATTTAGCGCCGCCTTCAGCCCAGGGCATGATCCTAGAGACCCGGGATCAAGTCTGTGTTGGGCTCCCTGCATGGACCCTGCTTCTCCCTCTGCCTGTGTCTCTGCCTCTCTCTCTCTCTCTCTCTCTGTATCTCTCATGAAAAAATAAAATCTTAAAAAAAAAAAAAAAACATAAAAACAGCTGTCCAGACATGTCTGTCTTAAGAAATCCTAGAGAGGGGATCCCTGGGTGGCGCAGCGGTTTGGCGCCTGCCTTTGGCCCAGGGCGCGATCCTGGAGACCCGGGATCGAGTCCCACGTTGGGCTCCCGGTGCATGGAGCCTGCTTCTCCCTCTGCCTGTGTCTCTGCGCCTCTCTCTCTCTCTCTCTGTGACTATCATAAATAAATAAAAATTAAAAAAAAAAAAATTAAAAAAAAAGAAATCCTAGAGAATCTTCAGAAGTATAAATACTTCAGTTTTCATGACTGAATCAAAACTGTTAAGTGACAAAGGAATGAAAACATGTTAAATCATTTTGATTTGGGATGCCTGGGTGGCTCAGTGGTTGAGCATCTACTTTCAGGGTCCTGGGATCAAGTCTCACATCCAGCTTCCCAGAGGGAGCCTACACCTCCCTCTGCCTATGTCTCTACCTCTCCGTCTCTCTCATGAATAAATAAATAAAATCTTTTTTTTAAATCATTTTGTTTTAGAAAATAGCCAAAGGAGCCCACCACACTCCTCTCCTAATCAAAACAGCTCAATTCAGAGAACACCTAATTAGCTGGAAGTACAGCTTTAATCCTGTGCTCCAAAACCCTATCCCCAAACCAGCAGAGGGCACCTAATCATTGCAAATCCGCTCAATCTCTGGTAAAAAGATGTGTTATGAATAAAACACAGGAGAAAAATTAGGTATGAAAAGAGACTTTTGCAAAAGTAGAGACTTTAGGGGCACCTGGGTGGCTCAGTCAGTTAAATGTCTGACTCTTGGTTTTGGCTCAGCTCATGATCTCATGGATCATGAAACTGAACCCCACATTTAGCTCTTCCCTCAGCATGGAGTCTGCTTGGGATTCTTTCCTCTTCCTCTCCCTTCCCCTCTGCCCTTCCTGCCACTTGCACGAGCTTGCTCTCTTGCTCTTTCTCGGTCTTGTGTGTGTGTACACTCTCTCTCTAAAATAAATAATTCTTTAAAAAGAGTGTAGGCTTTAGCTAATCTAGAACCATATTACATCCTAAGTAATTATAGTGCATAATGCATTTAAAGTGCAGATTTCCAGAATTAGTCTCTGAAAGGCTGACTAGGTAAGAATTTATCTTTTTCTTGGGTGCCTGCACCCAGGCACTTAACTCAGTCAGTTAAGCGCCTGCCTTTGGCTCAGGTCATGATCCCAAGGTCCTGGGATAGAGCCCACATCAGGCTTCCTGCTCAGCGGGAAGTCTGTTTATCCCTCTCCTTCTGCCCCTCCCCTGTTCGTGCTCTCTCTCTCCAATAAATAAATAAAACCTAAAAGAAATAAAGGATTTAACTTTTTCTCAAATTCTCCAAAGTAAGCTTTTCAAGGACAAACTACTGAAGTCAGTTACCAAAAACCTAAATGCAGCTGGTAGCCAAAAAAATATAATCCAAGTGCAATGTAAAAGAAACCAACAGAGTAAGGACATTTCTGTGGTGACTGAGCAGGAACTATTATCAATACACAGTCCTCCTTCCTCTGGAACTGTCCTAGAGTCCAGAGCACTCCCTCCTACCAGGAACACACTGGTGACTGTGACAATTCACAAGAGTACAGTTCTGAAAGAAAACCTCACTACATGGACTTACAGAGAAAGGTTCTCTACTGTCTCACTCAAGATAGCAGAGAGCTGGCTTCCATATCCAATTTCACTCTATCTGTCACACAGACAAGATGCTAGTGAAGAACATGACAAAGAGTGTGGTTTTGAAAAGCGAAGAGATTTTCCTGTAATACTAACTAGGGGTTTTCTCTCCTCATCCCCGCAATTGTTCTCAGATTCCTGGTGATTGTGGAACTGGAAAAATAAAACGTTATTCTTGGAAGGATTCCTAGGGTTCACCTAGTCCAAGCTCTCATTTTATCCATGTATGAATAACTCCAATATATATGCAAATAACCTGCCCAAAGTCACACAGCTAGAATGGCACAGCACTGAAGCCTCTTCACTTTCAGGTACTACCGTCTTAAAAACACTACACAGAAGTAAGACCTAGGACCATTTTCAAAGGAGAAAATTGGCAGTCTTGGTGTAGTTTAGGCAACTGAGAAACTGAGAGGGCTGAGTGAAGTAAGTCAATCAGAGAAGGACAAACATTATATGTTCTCATTCATTTGGGAAATATAAATAATAGTGAAAGGGAATATAAGGGAAGGGAGAAGAAATGTGTGGGAAATACCAGAAAGGGAGACAGAACGTAAAGACTGCTAACTCTGGGAAACGAACTGGGGGTGGTAGAAGGGGAGGAGGGCGGGGGGTGGGAGTGAATGGGTGACGGGCACTGGGGGTTATTCTGTATGTTAGTAAATTGAACACCAATAAAAAATAAATTAAAAAAATAAAAAATTAAAAAAAAAAAAAAACTGAGAGGGATGGAGAGAGAAGGAAAGGAAGGAAGGGATGAGCATTTATAAATCACAGCTCCAAAACTACTCTATGAAGGTTTGGGGGGAAAAAAAAAACACAAAAAACATCCCTACTGAGCTAAACATCAAGTTAATTCTGTCATATATACACCCAAATCCTTTTTGACCAAAAACTACTTTAGGGCTCCATTCTTATCTTTTCTAAATGCCAGCAAAGAGACCCACACTTCCTCCTACCAGTCCTACCACCAGGTTTCTCCATGTTCTCAAAGATATTTTGTTCAGAGTATGAAAAACCACGTCTCCTGAGAATTGGAAACCAACTATCTACCTCCAAAAGGATCTTGCAGGAACTTTCTGAGTTAGAAAGTACAGCAAAATGAAAGCATCTTGTACAACTCCTCCCAATTTGCATTAAAATACTCAAATGGGCAGCCCGGGTGGCTCAGCGGTTTAGCGCCGCCTTCAGTCCAGGATGTGATCCTGGAGACCCGGGATCCAGTCCCATGTCGGGCTCCCTGCATGAAGTCTGCTTCTCCCCCTGCCTGTCTCTGCCTCTCTCTCTCTCTCTCTCTCTCTCTCTCTCTGTCTCTCACGAATAGATAAAATCTTTAAAAATAATAATAATAATAATAATATACTCATAAATGTTAGTAAAAAGACAACTGCATGATAAACTAAAAATAAGACCATATATCAAAATTTATCTTTCTTGCCACTAGGGAGAAATTAAACACAATCTAGATTTTACCTTCTGGGGAAAAAATTAAGACAGAAGGACCCAAAGATGACAAGACAAATGTGGAACCATCACCACTATCCATGCCTACCTACAATATGCAAGAAGATGCAATGACCACCAAGATAGTCAGACTCCAACTTCCCGAGAGCATCTTCATGGCCAGGCAGCATCCTACCTGTCCTGCCCTACTTTCATCAACTATTTTTTCCTACATTGAAAGACTACACACTTCCCAGCAAGCAAGAGGACAAGAGGAGAAAAGGTGAAAGGAAGACCGCCTCGAGGTAAACATCTATCTTTGAAGTCCCTGAAATATTTGTATCTTTCCAAAAAGAACCCTTAACTTACGCAGTGTCTGTAGGCTCTGTTCCCAGCAATCTCTAAGACAGTCCCAAATAAATGGTACAAAAATATGAAAAGAGATTCAGGCTCACTACCCCTAAGAGGAAGTGAAGCAGAATACTCACGTAATAGGGAAGTTGACAATAGTTGGATTCTTCTCCACAAAGAAATTGTTTTTAGTGAATCTCTTAATACAAAAGATGAGATATGGAGGGAGCTTGGTGAGCTGGAAGCGCTTTAGAAAGTTCTCCTTGTAGGTCTTATATTCCTAGACAGAGTAAGAGGGAAATTATCAAATCAGTGCTGGAATACTGGGGCAGGGAGTAAGTTTTGTTTTTGCTTGGCTTGTTAAAATCTTTTTTAAGATTTTCTTTATTTATTTATGAGAAACAGAGAGAGCGAGAGAGGCAGACATAGGTAGTGGGAGAAGCAGGCTCCCTGAGGGGAACCTGATGCAGGACTCAATCCCAGGACCTGAGATCACGACCAGACAGTTAACCACTGAGCCACCCAGGTCCCCTTGTTTGATTTTTAAATATAATCCTACCTTGCGCTTAAGAATTCAGAAGACACCTGATTCCAGAAGCCACATAAAGGGTCTGGGACAGCAATGCAGCTAAGGTTGCCTAAAATACAACTGCGGGCCATGTTTACACCAGCACATGAGCATGCTGCTGAACTCCACCCATGGCAATGTGGGTGTGTGTTTTTACAATGAAAGCAAAAATGTCAGATGAAAAACAAGATTTGTTAAAAGCTGCAGAATTAAAACGACAAAAGTCTCACTGAATTCAAAATAAAGAAGCACCTCCTGACCAGAGAGGCATACACCCACTGAACAAGTACTTTTGAAGCAGTGAAGGGCTGCTTATCATTGAGAGTATCCTAGCAGATCTAAGAACTAAAACCACAAAAGTCTTAGAAGAAAACATATCGGTAAATTTTCCAGGCCTGGGATTTAACAATGGATTCTTACATATGAAACCAAAAGCACACACTTCAAAAGAACACCTAGACAGAATTTCATCGAAACTTAAATCTTCTATGCTTCAAACAATACTATCAAGAGGGTGAAGATGCACTCTACAAAAGAGGAGAAAATGTCTGCAAAATCAGATATCTGATAAAGGACTGGAATCCAGATGATATAAAGCATTCCAACTCAATAATAAACAGATAACCCAATTAAAAAATATACAAAGGATCTAAAGAGACAGTTCTCCAAAGATGATACACAAAGGGCCCAGGACCACATGAAAAGACACTTTAACAGCATTAGTCATCACGGAAATACAACTCAAAACCATAATGAGCTACCACTTCACACCTATTAGGTAGGATGTTTCTAACTCAGAAGATGAACAATAACAACTGTTAGATGAAGGTGAAGATGTAGACAAACTGGAACACTCCTATACTACTGACAGAAATACAACACGGTGTAGCCACTTCAGGAAATAGTCTGGCAGCTCCTCAAATGGCTAAACAAGTTACCAGAAAGCCTAACAATTTCGCTTAATTACCACCCAAGAGAAATGAAAACACGTTCACAGGACAACTTGTAGACTAATATTTATGGCAGCATTATTGACAGTAGCCGAAAGGTAGAAACAATCCCAAATGTCCATTGACCGCTGTACGGATAAACGAGATATGGTATATTCACACAATGAGATATTATTTGGCCACAAAAAGGAATGAAGTAGTGACACATACTACAATATGGATGAACCTTGAAAACATTACACTAAGTGAAAGAAGCAAATCATAGAAGACCACATATTATAGAATTCTACTTACAAGAAATGTCCAGAATAGGCAAATCCAGAGAGAGAAAGTAGATTAGAAGTTGCCATCTGGGTGGCTCTATTGTTAAGCATCTGCCTTTGACTCAGGTCATGATCCCGGGGTCCTGGGATGGAGCCCCACATTGCATCGGGCTCCCTGCTTAGTGGGAAGCCACCCTCCCCCTTTGCCTGCCACTTCCCCTGCTTATCTCTGTCAAATAAATTTTTAAAAATCTTGAAAAAAAAAAAATAAAAAGGCTGCCCATAGCTAGGGGAAAGGAGAAGGTTGAGATGGTAACTGAAGGGTGATGAAAACACAAATGATGAAAATGTTCTAAAACTAACTGTGGTGGTAGCAAATCTGTGGATATAGTAAAAACCATTCAATTATAAACTTCATTTTTTTAAAGATTTTATTCATTTATTCACGTGAGACAGAGGGAGAAGCAGGTTCCCTAAGGAAGAAGGAGCCCAACAAAGGGCTTGATCCTAGGACCTCGAGATCATGAGCTGAGCCAAAGGGTGACACTTGACCAACTGAGCCACCCAGGTGCCCTCAGTTATAAACCTTAAATGGGTTCACTGTATGGTATGTGAATTATATCTCAATAAAGCTGTGTGTTGTTTTTTTTAAATCAAGTTCCCTGTCACATGATGAGTAACCTGAGAACACTGAAAAAATAAGCTTTCCATCTCTGGTACACACACCACAGGCACACTTCTGACAAATTTTTGATCATCTACAGATATAAACACTACTGGAAAAAATATCTTTTTGTTGGTATCAAGTAACTTCTGTGTGGTTGAAATAACATACTGTGTTAAAAGCCAAAAAAAAAAAAAAATTTAAAGTTTGGGGTTTTTTGTTTTTTTTTTTTTTTAATTTACTCATTTGAGAGAGAGACAGAGCACGCGTGCCTGTGTGAGAACAGAGTGAGCGAGAGCACAAGCAGGAGCGGGGGAGGGGAAAAGGTCTGAGGGAGAAGCAGACTCCCCGCTAAGCAGAGAGCCCAATACAGAGCTTAATCCCAAGACCCCAAGATCATGACCTGAGCTGAAGGCAGACACTACACCAACTGAGCCCCCCAGGTGCCCCAAAGGTTTTTAAGTAATGTCTACACCCAATGTGGGGCTTGAATTTACAACCCCAAGATCAAGAGTTACATGCTCCCCCGACTGAGCCAGCCAGGTGCCCCCCACCAAAAAAATTTTTTAATCAGGTAAATGCTAAGAGATTTCACTGTTATATCTAAATCTATGAACAAGTAGACATCAAGAAGCATTCTTTTTAATTATCTCAGACTAGGGAAAGATTTAACACCTAAATGATATCACAGCCTCAAAGTTTTCTCAGGAGTTCCTGAGAAAATGGTGGGGCAGGGGACTTCACCATGGACAGCAAACCACATTCATATAGCAAGGAATAATTTAGCTGTAACTACACATCATATTGTAATGTAATAGCACCATTAATCAATTTTATTAGTTTCAAAGTTTTGTCTGCATAACTTTTTTTTTTTTAAACATTTTACTTATTTATTCATGAGAGATACAGAGACAGAGAGGCAGAGACAAGGTAGGCTCTATGCAGGGGGCCCAATGTGGGACTTGATCCTGGGACTCCACGATCACACCCTGGGCCAAAGGCAGGCGCTAAACTGCTGAGCCACCCAGGGATCCCCCTCTGCATAACTTATAAACATGTTATAATTTCATGCTTGCTTAAAAGCTATAGGTATAATGAGCTTATACCAAAGTTTACATTTATACTAACAAGTATTATTATAGTAAAAATCAATTTAAATCGATACTGAGGGTTCATGGGAATCTCAAAATTACTTAAGTTTGAACAAACAGTGATAACAGGGACCAAGAGTGGCATGGCTGAAAAAGTCAGATGAAAAATCTGAGTTTAGATTCCCAGTTCTGTCACTTAAAATCATGAAATAAAGAAATTGAGCTACACAAACCCTAAAGTGTCTCTTTCACCTCCCCAAAATGAAACGAGTCTAAAACACAGGTTAGACATCTTAGGTATCATTTTTACCAATCTGTGTGTGTGTGTGTATGTGCGTGTATGTGAGAGACATGGGCAGCTGCCACTATACATGACATCAAGAGACTGTTTTGCTTACTAAACTTGCTAACAGTACCTGACAACGGACTTGGGCACTGGACAGAAACAGTGATGGAGGTCAGGGGAGGTATGTTTTGGAGTTCTGGGGTGCCTGTCAAGCTCACAATTCAGCCTTTTCAAGGAAAGGCCCCTAGTCACAGGGTCCTTGAATAGAATGGACATCTGATTCAAACAGGCCTTTCAACTCCGTCCAGGGAACCTGGAGCAGAGGCAGGGCCTTGGAGATAAGGTAATGGCAGCCTGTACAAGGGACAATCAACAGACCGCCACTTCTGACAACACCTGCACTCTCGTTTCATCCTTCCAAGTCCTGCTCAGTTCAAGTCTCCCTAAGATCCTAAAGAGATAGATGCCTTTCAATACAGTTTCTCTTTTAGTGAACTTTTTATGGGTATTTAATATCTGAAAAAAAAAGAACCTTAGCTAATGAAAAGGCAGAAACAGTAGGGAATGAGACATTAAGCTAAAAAAATTCTGGGACGCCTGGGTGGTTCAGTGGTTGAGCGTCTGCCTTCGGCTCAGGGTGTGATCCCGGAGTTCTGGGATCAAGTCCCACATCGGGCTTCCTGCATGGAGCCTGCTTCTCCCTCTGCCTGTGTCTCTGCCCCTCTCTCTGTGTCTCTCATGAATAAATAAATAAAATCTAAAAAAAAAAATTCTTCCAGTAAAGAACCAAAAGGATTAAATCTGTCTAGCATGAAAAAGGGAATTAAACCAAGAAACAGTTAATTCAATAGATAAGATACTTTTAACTTCATAAAAAGTAGTATCATAGAGGTGCCTAGCTGGTCCATCAGTTAAGCATTCAACTCTTGATTTTGACTCAGGTCATGATCTCAGGGCCCTGGGATTGATCCCTGCATTGCATCCGATCCCTGCATTGCATGCGGTCTGCACCCAGCAGGAAGTCTACTTCAGGATTCTCTCTCCCTCTGCTCCTCCCCTCCCCTGCTCATGCACATGTGCGCATGCTCTCTCTCTCAAGTCAATCTTAAAAAAAAAAAAAAAAAAAAAGTAATGTGACAGAATAAGTTATTTCACTTTATTTATATTTTGGCTGTTTTTTTCCACTTTAATATTGACACTACATTTTTTAAAAGATGGGAGTTTTTCCTACTTTTCTGAGCATCTACTGTCCTAAATATCCCCTCCTTTCTCCAACCTACCCAGAGGCAGATGGATTAAAGGAACATATGAGAAGTACAAGAAAGGGCACAGCAAATCAAGTTAAGAGTTGAGGTAATCCGCTAGAAACAGCATGGAGTCTGGGAACCTCAATACAGATAATATGTTTTACGATAAATGCATTCCACACACATGGTGACCTCAAAGTATAAAAAGAAACTGGGGGCAGCCTGGGTGGCTCATCGGTTTAGAGCTGCCTTCAGCCTAGGGCCTGATCCTAGAGACCTGGGATCGTGTCCCACATTGGGCTCCCAGCATGGAGCCTGCTTCTCCCTCTGCCTGTGTCTCTGCCTCTCTCTCTCTCATGAATAAATAAATAAAAATAATTTTTTAAATGTTTAAAAAATAAATAAAAAATAAAAAGAAACTGAAAAAAATCAACCGAGAAAGGGGCATCAGCAGGCAGCTGTGCAAATGGGCTACCTTCTCAGTGATACCGTTGAACTTGGCCAGGATGTTGAAGAGCGGCACCTGAGGGATAATGAGCTGCTCCTTCTCATCCTTGTAGAGGGGAGCAGTAGGGAGATCGAGTGTCAGGTACATGAAGGTGGACTCCACCATTGTCTCCTGGTATTCATCATTATGCAGCAGCTGCTCTTTTTCTTCTGCTGGCTAGAAATGAAGGAGAAGATAAAGGAGGGAAGGAGAATGAGCAGTAGAGACCATCACACGAAAAGAAAATGTTTTTGTTACGTTTACTTCCTTTTGTTTGTAAGTAAATGAAAAGGGTACCCAAGAGACTGCACATTTCATGGGCAGCACCACCTGGTTAGGGTAATGCAAAAACCGATGGATGTCCATCTCCAAAGACATTTAACTTAAATATCGGACTTTTTAAAATATTTCCAAATGGTTTAGAAAGCTCATCTGACCTTTCTGAAAAACCACGCCAGCACCACCCAGTGGCTAACTTCCAAACTTAATGAACACACCGGTGTGACAGGAATCTAAGGAACTGTCTGGGCAGGGTTGTACAGAACCTCATCCTGGGGCAACGGGCCTTGATAGCTCTCTAAGACTCTCTTTGTCAACCCTAAATCCTCTCAGGCAAAATAAATCAGGCCAAGAGTCAGGTTGAGGTTCAACTCACCAGATCAGGATGAGGAAGCTTTTTAGTGAAGATCCTCATAGACCCCTGGAAAACATCAGTCACAATAGCTGTACAAATGGAAATCAAAATGCAAATTCTGTCAGGTTGGAAAGCATTTCAAAAATATAGTCCTAACTTCTAAATTTCTGAAATAAACCAGCATCTTCTAGCATAAGACCTAAAGCTCTCACTAAACACAGAAGTACCTATGTAACATATACCACCATGGTACCTTACATTATTTGTGCAAGTAATTATTTTATGTCTGTCTTCTCCACAAGATGCCCCTTGACCCTCCAGCACAGGGTCTGGCCCATAAGAGAAAAATTAAGTGTGTTTGAAATGAATGAATGATTTATAAGGCCTAGAGACTTATCACAAAAAAATTCATAAGCAAAGTAAGACAGATCCAAAGAATTTCCCATAACCATACGCTGTATGCAAAGGAAGACAGGAATCCACCTTGCACTAGACATAAAAGAAATGCAGAGGGGATCCCTGGGTGGCTTAGCAGTTTAGCAACTGCCTTCGGCCCAGGGCATGGTCCTGGAGTCCCGGGATTGAGTCCCCCATCAGGCTCCCTGTGTGGAGCCTGCTTCTCCCTCTGCCTGTGTCTCTGCCTCTCTCTCTCTCAATGTCTCTCTCCTGAATAAATAAATAAAATCTTTAAAAAATAAATAAATAAAAGAAATGCAGACTAAGGGACAGGACAGAGAAGAGAACCAAAGCAATGAGAAAGAACAACAGGGTTCTAGAATCCTGATAGGACACAAGTTACAGAATTCATCAGAGGATGTGCACAGGCTGAAGACATCCAGCAGAGGTGGCACGGCAACCTAGTAGAAAGAACGCCAGCCCACAATTCCACATCAATATAAACATCAACACCAGCAGAACCGAAAAAAGGACAAGAAAAAAACTGCATTAGGTCTCCAAAATTATTCATCTAGCTCAGCAGTCTCTAAGCTAACGGTTAATTTTGGCATTCATGGAAACCGTCTAGTTGTAATGCCAACATGGATATTAAGGATAGAGGACTTGAAGACTGGGAATCTTTTTGGAAGACAGCCTCATTTCTCCAAGTACAGGCTCAGGGGGAGGAACTAGCTTTTACTCTGCTTCACCAATTTAGAAGCCACGCAAACAGCTCAGTGAGCCCTCCTCACATTAACTCTTGCACTACCAGACTACCAGTTGACAAAATGCTGCCAGCCCCTCAGCACAGAACTGGATCAGGATTTCTAGAGCGCAATTGTAACCATTTCCATGTATTAACTAAGCATGCCATCAGATAATAACCATATCCTAATTTTTTTAAATGGAGAGGAGCCTGTTCAGGAATAAAGCTTAGTTCACGTGTACATAGACACTACCCTGACACAAAAAAATAAACAGTTAAGAAAAGGATGGGAAGTTGCAAAGTGCCGTAAAAACAAGCAAACAGGGATCCCTGGGTGGCTCAGCGTTGAGCGTCTGCCTTTGACTCAGGGCATGATCCTGGGATCAAGTCCCGCATCAGGTTCCCTGCATGAAGACTACTTCTCCCTCTGCCTATGTCTCTGCCTCTCTGTGTTTCTCGTGAATAAATGAATAAAATCTAAAAAAAAAAAAAAAAAAGTAAACAGAAAAGAGCTCTTACAAAAGAAAATGACTTACTCTTCTTTTTCTTCTTTGTACCCCCCAGAGCTGAGTGCAGAGCATTCAGAAACCAGGACAGGAAGTCAACTCCATCCCCTGGAAAAGAAGGAAGGGTGGGACACGTCAAAGCTGGAAATTAGTATAACACAAACCATGCACTGGCTGGCATGATGTCACATTCCTGGTTTTCCTTTCCTTCTAGGCCTCACCATTCCTTCCCCTGGCTGCCTCTTTATTTGGTCAGTAAATGCTGGCACTCCTCAAGGTCAAGCCCTTAGTCTTCCAGTCTTCACTCTCTCCTTGGGCTCTCTGACCCAACTAGTACCTTTGATTATCATCTCTACTTCAAACTTGTATCTCACCAGCCACCAAAAGCCAGTATTAAATTTCCCCTCTAAATCACTCCTCAGCCTGAATCATGTTTTTAAAACTTAAGTCTGATGTCACATCTTGGCCTAAAGGCCTTCACTAACTCCCCACTGTTGTCAGGGTATAACCCAAGCTCCTCTTTGCAGCACCTAAACCGGATGATCTAGTCCCTCCCTCCCACCTCAGCTCTCACACTGTCCCCTGGACTCTAGGCACCTGGCTACTGGCAGCCTTCCATCTGTTCCGGGCATGTCCACGTTGTTGGAAGCATCCTCGCTACCTGGAATGCCCAGCCCTGACCTATCTCCACTGTGCCTAGAACTCAGCTAGCTCTTCCTCCACTCTGACCCTGGCCAACTTCCCAGGTGCCCAGCTGGGGTTCCTTGCTTTATGCCCCCTCCCAAAGCATACTTCACTTCATCTATCATAGCACTTATACCCTTGAGTCAGCTTTTTACACAACTACCTTCCCAACTAGAATAGGAGCTCCTGGAAGAAAAAAACTGTGCAGCTTATCCCTGTTGCTCTAAAACCTACTAGCAGCACGAAAGGATGGTGAATAAACAGACACGAGGCGAGAGGATGTTGTATGAGATCCAGGTGCTAAGAGCTACAGAGTGTCCTCTCTACTCACATGGCAATAACTAGTTGTACTTAGGAGGGATGAAGAGTCAAAATAGGTCATCGGAGTATCTAGTCTGCAGAATGACAAAATGAGAAGCAAACACGGCAAGTGCTTAAGAGCTGGTGCCTTTCTCAAAGCCTCCTCATCTTCCCCTCAGCCATACAGTTTAGTTTACCAAATAAGACAGACTTTCTATCCAGATGAAGTCACAGGATTCTGAGCAGGGCAGACTGATGAAAGGAATGAGGAACGCAATCATGCTATCAACTAGAAGCACACCCAGTTACAACAAGGTTCACTTCAAGTGCAAGTAAATTTGCTCATCAAACTGGTTTTGTTGCCCTACCATTAGAAAAGATGAAGGACTCATTTCTTACCTTGCTTGGTGATCTGAAAAGTCTTCTTGCTGCAAAGGACAACAGCCTGAAGCATCTCATGGGGAGAGACATGCGCCTTGAAATTTCGAGGGTTCCAGAGCTTTCTCATCAGCTCTCCAAAACGCTGGACCAACAAGAACATGATATCCCCCGGAGGACGCTTGATGTTCTTATAATTATCTTCTTCCAAGAAGTAGTTCCGTAGAGGAGGAACATTAGACAAAGCCTAGAAGTAGAACACTCCAATTAATCCAGAACCCCCATGCAGGGCCCCGCACACAACCTCAGAAACAAGCTCTTCTACTAGAATTGGGCCTGTGATGGCCCTCAAGAGGCAGAAGGAAATGCTCAGGTTTAAAGTTCATGTTATAGAAACAACTCTGTACTATTTCACATAAAGTCCAGTTCTGTAGACACTTAACTGACATAGACATAATGAAGAAGTTTTGTTACAATTTTAATTTTTTTTTAAGCAATGTCTATTCCCAAAATGGGGCTTGAACTCACAATCCCAAGTCAAGGGTCACATGCTCCACCAACTAAGCCAGCCAGGTGCCCCAAAGAAATTTAAAAAAAAAAAAAAAAAAAAAAAGTATTTAAGGCCCTATTCACTGACCAACTTTTTTTTTTTTTTAAGATTTTATTCTCAGATGCTTACTGGTTGAGCCACCCAGATGCCCCCACTGACCAGCTTTTTAAAATAATTTCCTTTATTTACTCTAATTAGGCCTGTGACTATCTTTGGATTCATAAGGAATTGAGAGCTAGAAACCTAAATACTCCATTTGGCTAGGGTACAGATTACTACCTGGAGGCCAAAGATCCCACATCTCTTCATTGTACATAAAAATAATATGGGGATGCCCATGTGGCTCAGTGGTTGAGCTGCCTTCAGCTCAGGGCATGATCCTGGAGTCCCAGGATTGAGTCCCACACTGGGCTCCCCAGAGGGAGCCTGCTTCTCCCTCTGCTTATGTCTCTGCCTTTCTCTGTCTCATGAATAAATAAAATCTTTTTAAAAAATAAAATAAAATGAAATAATATGTAAATTATCTTAAAATCCGGTGTTTTTCCCAAATGTGGTATTTACTGAGAGAGTGGTAATAAATATAAACAAAATGAAATAAAAATGAATTCTATGGAAACATGACACAAAATGAACATATACATAAAAGGGACTGATTCTGTTAGGATTGAAATGGTCAGGATCCCTGGGTGGCGCAGCGGTTTGGCGCCTGCCTTTGGCCCAGGGCGCGATACTGGAGACCCAGGATCGAGTCCCACGTCGGGCTCCCGGTGCATGGAGCCTGCTTCTCCCTCTGCCTATGTCTCTGCCTCTCTGTGTGTGTGTGTGACTATCATAAATAAATAAAGAATAAAAAAAAATAGGATTGAAATGGTCAAAAGATTTAGGAAAACAAAAATACATTTTACCTCATGAGGCAGAACGATCAATACTAGCCATGTGGGTTCAGGAAGAAATACATGTTCACTAGTATGAACTACAAAACTGGGAGGGAGACCACAGAAGAGACCTTAAATAGACACAGTCTCCCCACAGTCCCCTCCTAATTGGTTTGTGAATCCTTACCAGTACTGTGCTTACTATGGGCACAACTTTTTTGGCAAGGTAATCCATTTAGAAAGGAGGACAGGTTTCTGCTGGACACAATAAACCCAGGTGTCTTAGTGGAAGACAACTCAGGACAACTCCAGACACAGGGAGTACTGTAACAATAGACATGATCAGGAAAGCCCCTGCAAACTGAGCTCAGCTAAACAAGAACTTCATGCTTAGAGAATAATTACCAAAAAATGAGTTACTATCTAAAGGAAAGCAATCTGGATAAAGTTCGTCCTAGTTCTCAGTTCTCCAAGCTCTGGAGGAAGGCTGCTCAGGGGCTTCAGCAACAATACAAAAAGTAAGTGTCAGAGAGGAAACTATTCAGCCTCCAGATGGAGTATTTCATCATTCAATCCCATTCTAGCAGCAATAATATCACAAAGGGTTTGTTCATCTCCTTATTTTATAAATAAAAACTTCCCATGGGAACTAAAACCCATCACAAAGTCAAGGCTAATGCCAGGCTTCAAATCCTCTGTTCATCTTCCAAGTCTTCACAAAGCCATGAAAGACCATAAGAGAAGCAAAGTCTCTCTCTACCTAAGAATTTGACCTTTCCAGGGTCTAAAGCATGACATCAGTCACACACACCAAAACTAATAAAAACTTCATAATTTTTTACCCAAATTCTTTATGCAAAAATACCATAAGCAAAGTTTAAAGGCCTAAGAACTGGAAGGAAATGTTTATAACATATACAATAGGATGCCTGGGTGGCCCGCCGGTTGAGCATTTGTTTGCCTTCTGCTCAGGGCGTGATCTCAGAGTCCCGGGATCATGTCCCACATCGGGCTCTCTGCATGGAGCCTGCTTCTCCCTCTGCCTGTGTCTGTGTCTCTGCCCCTCTCTCTCTCTCTCTCTCTCTCTCTCTCTCTCGCTATCTCTCATGAATAAATAAAATCTTAAAAAAAATATATATATATATATGCTACCAAAAAAAACTAATATATATCTCTTAAAGCTCAGTGAAATAAACCACCAATAGAAAAATGAGTACATACATCCCAACATCACACTAAAAAATGTAAATAATCAATTTTAGAAGCTAATGAGGAAAGGTACATTAAATGTATCAAAATGGGGAGGAAAGTGTGACAATGCAAGATGAATCCTCTTTTGTGTTGTTGATGGGTATGGGAATTGCTACAAACATCCTATAGCCCAGTCTCCCCACTGTCCCCTCCTATGCCTTAAATACACTAACACAGAGGTGATGATTAAGCTTCAATTCATCCACAAAATGGATTAACATATAATTATTAAAGATGCTGCACAAGAATACGTACAAGCCTATTTCAGAAGTATCACAGGTTCGGTTTCAAACCATCACAATAAATAATACTACAATAAAGAGAGTCAAATGAACTTTTGGGGTTTCCCAATGCATCCTAAAGGTTATGTTTACACTACACTGTAATCTTTAAGTAGGCAATAGCTTCTATCTATAAAAACAACATACAAAAAATTAAAAAATTAAAAAATAAAAACAACATACATACCTTAATTTAAAAATACTTTATTGCTAAAATATGCTAACCATCCAGGCACCTGGGTGGCTCAGTGGGTTAACCATCCTACTCTTGATTTTGGCTCAGGTCATGACCTTATGATTGTGAGACTGAGCCCCATGTCAAGCTCCCCAAGGGGCATGGAGCCTGCTTAGGATTCTGTCTCTTCCCCACCCTCAGTCCCTCCTCTCACCCCACTCATGCTCACACTCTCTCTAACAAAAAAAATTGCTAACCATCACCTGAGCTTTCAGTGAGTCACTCTCTTTTTGCTGGTGGAAGGTCTTGCCTCCATGCTGATGGCTACTGACTGATCAGGTTGCTGAAGGCTAGGGTGACTGTGGCAGTTTATTAAAATAAGGTAACAACTGAATCTTCCTTTCATAAACAATTTCTCTATGGCATGTAATGCTGTTGGATAGCATCCTACCCACAGCACCACTTACAAAATTAGAGTCAATCCTTTACAACCTTGCTACTGCTTCATCAGCTAAGTTTATGTAATACTCCAAATCCTTTGTGGTCATTTCCACAATCCTCACAGCATCTTCACCAGTAGATTCCACCTCAAGAAACCACTTTCTTCACTCATCCGTAAGAAACAACTCCTCATTCACTAAAGTTTTATCATGAGATTGCAGCAATGCAAATATAATAAAAAACCTGAAGTACTGCAAGAATTCTCAAAATGTGAGAGTCAAGAAGCGAGCAAATGCTATTGGAAAATTGGTGTTGAAAGACTTCCTCCGGATGCTTGGGTGGCTCAGCAGCTGAGTGTCTGTCTGCCTTCGGCCCAGGGCATGATCCCGGAGTTCCTTGATCGAGTCCCGCATCAGGCTCCCTGCATGGACCCTGCTTCTCCCTCTGCCTGTGTCTCTGCCTCTCTCTCTGGGTCTCTCATGAACAAATAAAATCTTTAAAAAAAAAAGACTTCCTCAACACAGGGTTGCCACAAACCTTCAATTTGTAAAAAGAACAACCTCTGAGAGGTATAATAAAGCAAAGTGCAATAAAATGAAGTATCCCAGTAATGATTTCATAATATACCTTTTTCTTAATTTTTTCTTTATTTTAGAGGAAGGGAGGGAGGGAGGAAGGGAGGGAGGGAGGGTATGTGAGAGCACATGAGCAGGGGGAGGGACAGAGGAAGAGAGAATCTCAAGCACACTCAGCGCTGAGGAGGGAGCCGAAGGCAGGACTCAATTTCACAACCCTGAGATCATGATCTAAGCCAAAATCAAGAATCAGATGCTCAAACAATTGAACCACCCAGATGCCTCTTTCAAAATTTGCTTTTAAACCAGTCCATAATGGACTACTAGAGAAAGGGAAGAATGAAGACTTCACTTTAAACTTTCTATATCTTCTACCCCCAAAAAGATATTTGTTTTTTTAATTAATTTTGGTCAATTAAGCAAAATTATTAATTTTCTTGTGTTTATCAACATTTTCTAACCATCCTACAATGCATAATATTACTCAGTTTTTTTAAAAAAAACTTTTTTTGAAGAATTTATTTATTTATTTGACAGAGAATGGGAGAGCACAAGCAGCGGGAGTGGCAGGCAGAGGGAAAGGGAGAAACAGGCTCCTCACTGAGCAGGGAGACAGATGCAGGGCTCCATTCCAGGACCCAGGGATCATGACCTGAGCCAAAGGCAGATGTTTAACTTACTGAGCCACCCAGGCGCCTCTACATAAACAAACCTTAATTGCAAATAAGACAACTCTGGTTTTCTGCATTCCTCAGTTCAAGCCGTAAGCTTAAGAGCAGGATCAAGACATCAGACAACTAGCACAGGAACATCTGCACTATTTCACACACACACACACACACACCCCATCTTGCACATATGTTTCTTATTTGGTACTCCCAAGCCATACACACATTCTATCCTTCATTCCTTGAAAACTCCAGAGGCCACTGACTCCAGAGGCTAGAAGAGGCCTCACCATCTGGCAGCAGCCCTTTGAGCTGACACAGAAATGTTCTGTTTGATATAGAACACTCAAGTACAGGGGCGCCTCAGTGGCTCAGCTGGTTAAGCGTGGGCCTTCAGCTAAGGTCATGATCCCAGAGACCTGGGATCCAGTTCTGGTGTTAGGCTCCCTGCTCAGCCGAAAGTCTCCTTCTCCCTCTGCCCCTCCCTTCTCCCACTCATTCTTTCCCTCTCTCTCTCTAATAAATAAATAAAATCTTAAAAAAAAAAAATAGTCAAGTACAGTCCTCAGCAAGACTTGATGTCTTCAAGAACCAATGATCATAACAGAAAGGAGTCATTTCTTGGCTAAACTTCATGGTATTCCCAGGTTACCTCTCTCCCTCCCCCACTGTTCCCATCCTGATCCTACCTGAAGGACAGCGTTGGCGTAGTCGTTGGCCTTTATGTTATTCAGGCCCACAATACCTGGCAGGTAAGTAGTACCATCATATGCCCGGGAGAGTTTGGCTTGCTTGTCCAAGTTTGCAATCTGCTGCTTTGTGAAAGTGGGCTTCAACACATACTGCAAAGCAAAAGAAAATTCCAAGCTGTTGCAGGACTGCTACAGAGTTCACAAGATATATCTGAAATAGCAATTTCTGCCAGAAACAGGAAACACTTTGGTTGTGAATGCCTCACCACACACCCAAAGGGCTCCCAACAATAGGTATAAAGGCTGAGGTAATATGGAACAGGCCCTCTCCACATTATTAATGTAGAAAGGGATCTCTGTGTTTAACCCAAAATCACTGAATCCTAGGTCTTTCCTCAAGCCCCAGGTCTGGCCAACTCCATGATAAATTAAATGACTGTCAGAAGCTGGAGGACACTCAAGTTTCTGCAAGCAGCAGGAGGCAGAATCTCACATGGGACTTCACACAGAGCCAGTATAGGCCCAGCACAGAAGCAGTAATGCAAACCTGAGATCTCATGAATTCTCTGTGGTTAGAGGGGCAGGAACAGAACCTTCCCCAGTCCCAGAGTTACAAGGGTCATTATGTAAAGGGCTGAACAGAGGTCTTCTACTAATTCATTTTAAAACCTTGCATTTATTTGTTTCTCTTTCTCCAAGTATTAGAACTACTTTAACCTCAATTGTTAATAGGCCTATAAAACTTATAAAAGCAGCATAAATAATGTTTCAAAACTCTGAACACCAAGCTTTCCTTAAAAATGAACAGAGCAGTCAACATGTGTATGTAGACACTTGCTTAAAAGGAAAATTATAATCAACAGTTTCAACATTAATCAAACCCAAGAACACTTTCCATGCTCTCCACTTAAGTACAGTGACTCTTGGATGGCTCCATCCAGTGACCTGGATGGCTCAGTGGCTGAGGGTCTGCCTTTGGCCCAGGTTGTGATCCCAGGGTCCTGGGATTGAATCCTGTATCAGGCTCCCCGCAGGGAACCTGCTTCTCCCTCTGCCTAGGTGTCTGGCCCTGTCTCTGTGTCTCTCATGAGTAAGTAAATCTTAAAAATCTTTAAAAAGGAAAAAAAAAAAAAATACAGGGACTCTTGGCACAGATCACACACCAGAGCCCACATATGGGATACACTGGCCATTCTGGCCGCATCATATCAAAAGTAGCCAGGAGCTGGTATGCAACTTGATATCCACTGTCCTACACCAGGCCCAATTCACATCCCTATTCCAAAGTATAAAAGCTTAATATAGTTCACAAAGTAGCCATATTTCTTTAGTCCTAAAGTTAGAAAGTAGCCATATTTCTTTAGTCCTAATTCTCAACATTAAATGCAGAAATAACAGCTAGGCTACAGATCAGACCACATTTATGAATCCTGATCTTCTTACTAGAGTCTCCCTGGTTCCTCCCAAAGAAAAAGAAGCCTCTCCAAGCCCAAGGGATTGAGATTCTTCCGTAACCTCAGGTGGGGCAGATCCCCAGGAGCCCTGGGATGGCTCCCAAGAGAACTAGTTCCAAATCAACCCTCATGGACACATACTGTGATATCCTCCAGGGAAGAATCGATGATCTCATAGTTGTCTGGAAGGCAGTAAAACTTGAGAGTGTGGAGGTTGAGGAAGACATGATGGCTAAACTGGACACTGTGAATATAGGCATGAGACTTCAAACCTCGGCCTGTAAGGAAGGATGAAAGGCTGTAAGAGTAGGACAGATGCCAGAGAGACACAAATCAGATTTGATTTTCCTTTCATAACTTTGTACTGGAACACACTAATACCAGCAAAAACTAAGTACTATACCAATTGGTCAGTGAATCTCTTACATGAACTTGTCCCATCACAAAAAAGAGGAAAAAAGAATAGCACATTAGTACTTTATTCCCTGGATGGCATAAACCATTGGTTAGGGAAACTAATTTCATACACATAAATGTGAAATGTGTGTGTGCATGCAGTTGTGTATGAGCTAGTTCCACTTTATCTAAAAGTAAGACTACCTACGCATAGATTATATATAATACATGCACAGACATACATAGATATGCATATATACATGTAAAACTACAAATATCCATCATCATTCAGTCCTGCATTTCCAAACACCCACATTCAGGACAATCCTGTACCTATGTAACTTTGTTCAGAATGCCACTCTTTTCTAGAGTCTCTCTACCTTAACCCATTCAATCTTCTATGTCCTACCAGTTCAAGTCCCACATTGACCTCCTCCATGAATTAAACACAAATGCTCCAGCTAATATTGATCTCTACATATTTTAACTCCCAGAGTCCTTATCCATACTCACTGCCACACAGTCCAGCAGTAATCCTTATGATCTTATAGTTTGCTTATTGTTTTATGTGTTAACCTTGACTATGAGCTCTTTATAAGAGCAAGGAATGTAGTTTATGTTTCTTTTGAATCCTCCAGCATACTGTACATAGCATGTGCTTGGTCTGAATGAATTGACTAGTTCCAGAAAAGAATAGGATGAAAAAGCCCTCAGAGCAAAAGGATTTAAAAAAAAAAATAAAAAATAAAAAATAAGACATGAGTACAGAAAACATGAGAGATTCAAAAACCCACAGCCTTTAAGACCTCCTACAAAGCCTCAACTAGTTTTTCTTCCCTTTCATACATACACAGGTTCTGACCGAAGAACCTCCTATTGATTTCCTAGGATTATCCCAATTGCCTGGGAATAAAGATAGATATTCTCAGATGTGACTCCTGGTAGCAGCTTACCTTCTTTAAAAGAAAGTAAAAAACCTCTCTGGAGCAGACCTGTAGCTAGCACTGAAAACTTAGAAAGTTTATAATATACAACATTTACTTACCCTGAAAGTACTTGCCACACACCAGACAGGCATATGCATTGATATGTGAGAGGGAGATGGAACATAGTTTCTCAAAGTCAAAGTCCAGCACACTCCTAAAAGAGCCAAACAAAAGAAGAAAAAAAGAAAAAAAAAAAAACAATTAATAGGGAGAGATGTCTAGGAAAGCCCCCAAGTGAAGCAGCATTGGCTCCACATTCCACAACATCACATAGCATCCTTCAGAGATAGTTCAACGACCATATGTAAACTGTGAGGAACATTATTCCTCCCCTAGACATTTAATATAGCACCCCTACACACCAATTCCCAAAGCAATGTCAAGGTATCTCTACCAGACATACAATGCCAATGACCCTCTTTCTTTTTCAAATTTACAACCAGTAGAAAACCTTCTATTGCAGTTACTTTCTCTGGAGGAAAAGCTAAAAAGTAGGACTAAAGCAACAGGGCCCCAACAACATTCCAAATTAAAAGACTAGGGATGGGGCAGTCCCGCTTGCGCAGTGGCTTAGCACCGCCTGCAGCCTGAGGTGTGATCCTGGAGACCCGGGATGGAGTCCCATGTTGAGCTCCCTGCATGGAGCCTGCTTCTCCCTCTGCCTGTGTCTCTGCCTCTCTTTCTGTCTCTCTCATGAATAAATAAAATCTTTTTAAAAAGTAAATAAATACTAAATACATACATACATACATACATACATAAATAAAAGACTAGGGATGGGGGGCACCTGGTTGGCTCAGTCAGTTAAATGTCCCAACTCTTGATTTCACTCAGGTCATAATTCAGGGTTGTGAGATCTAACCCCACATAGGCTCTGTGCTGGGTGTGGAACCTGTTCAAGATTCTCTCCCTCTTCCTCTGCCCACCCCCTTCTCTAGGGAAAAAAAAAAGAGAGAGAGGCAGTGAAAAGACATCAAGAGTGAACAAATCCTTTTATAAAAGAAAAATCGATTTTTGTCCATAAAAATAAATGGGAAGCCTGAATATTAGAATACCTACAAATAGATGTACTTATTTAACTGCAAAGTAATGTTATATGAGTACAGGGCAGGTTAAGGGACAAAAAACATTTTTTTTGGGGGGGGGGGGGACAGAAAACTTTTACTTCCATTAAATCCACAGGTGACAAAGAAATTTCTCCTCAAACATTAACTCTAATTAATTGGTAATGGTCCCAGTAAAGCGGCACTGTCCATTAAAGGAGGCAATAGCCACAAGTTAATATTTACATTTAAATTTAAAATAATTAGGGACACCTGGGTGGCTTAGCGGTTGAGCATCTGCCTTTGGCTTAGGGCGTGATCCCCGATACGGAATTGAGTCCTGTATTGGGCTCCTTGCAGGAAGCCTGCTTCTCCCTCTGCCTATGTCTCTGCCCTTCTCTCTGTGTCTCTCTCACGAAAAAATAAATTTAAAATCTTTAAAAAAATAAATAGGGGACCCCTGGGTGGCTCAGCGGTTTGGTGCCTGCCTTTGGCCCAGGGCGCAATCCTGGAGTCCCAGGATCAAGTCCCGCGTCGGGCTCCCGGCATAGAGCCTGCTTCTCCCTCTGCCTGTGTTTCTGCCTCTGTCTATCATAAATAAATAAATAAATATTTTTTAAATAAATAAATAAATTTAAAATAATTAGAATTTGAAACTCGGTTCCTCAAGTCATGTTTCAAGTCCTCTCTAGCCATAAATGGCTTGCACCTGCCACAATAAATAGCCCTTATAGTCATTTCACTACGGAGAGAAGTTCTTATCTAATCTATATATTAAACAGTACTATCTTAAGGCATGAATTTAAAAACATCTTAAGATGCCATCTGGGATCAGAGAAATGAAACAAGGATAAAGTAACTACTTCTGCTTTAGGACATATTTTTATCTGTTTTCTCTACTAAATTCCAGCCATCTAAAGTAGTACTTAGCATGTAGTAAGTACTCAAAAAAATATTTAAATTTGCCACTGTCATTTTAAGGACACCATATATATTCCATCAAACAGATTCAAAATAAACTAAAAGCTTTTTATGTACATGCACCTCCTAAAAAAAGAAAATGCCCTCCGACACTTTATATTAAAAGGTAAGGATTGGGGACACCTGGGTGGCTCCGTAGTTGAGCATCTGCCTTCGGCTCAGGGCGTGATCCCAAGGTCCTGGGATGGAGTCCCACATCGGGTCGCCCACAGGGAGCCTGCTTCTCTATGTCTCTGCCTCTCTCTGTGTGTCTCTCATGAATAAATAAATAAAATCTTTTTAAATAAATAAATAAAAGGTAACGATTAATAAACATGGCAGGAGGCACAATTTTCTGGGCAGAAAGCTTTAAAAGGGATAAAATTTGTGAATGTGTTTTTGATGTACAGTTCGAAGAATTTTCTGCAGAGATTCCAATGTTTTTTGCTGCTTTCAGCATCCCAGTCCTACCAACCTGTTAATGGTATCCAAGTACGGGCAATGGCGGCTCCTCCGATCCTCAGAATCCACACGGCCATTCTTTGCTGAAAGGGAAATCATCACAGGCTGTGAAAATGGGAAACTCGTACTCAGGGTCAACTACAAGTACAAACCAAAAAATGAGAAAAACTAAACAGGATGAACCCATACACAGGTAACCCAGGAATACACCAAAAAGCCCACTAATGGAACAAGCACCAAACTGGGAGAATATATTTGAAACACATATAACCAACAAAGGACTCATTTGCAGATTACATAAAGAAATCTGGTGAAGCAATAAGAAAACGACAACCCAACAGAAAATGAGGAATATAACCCTTGTTAACAATCAAGAAAATGCCAATTTCCTTGTGCAATGATATACCACTTCACACCTACCAGAAAGGAAAAAATAAAATCAGAAAATTCCCAGTGTTGGCAAATACAGAGAGCAATAGAAATGCTCATGTACTGCTGGTGAAGTATAAACTGTTACAACCTCCTGGAAACAGTACAGCAAGATCAAGCTGAGAACCTTTGACCCAGCAATCTCTACTTATAAACCTGAGAGAAACTTTTGCATATGTACACCGGAAGTGCTTTACTAAAAATATTTATAGCAGCAGTATCTGAAAGGGCCCAAACTGGAAACAAATCAAATATCCACCACAAATAAAACAGATAAACATATTTTGGTATATCATCAATATAACACTATGTAGCCATAAACACCAATTTGGATGAACCTCAAAAATATGGCTAGTAAAAAAAGGCAAATCAGAAGACCACATATAGTATGATTCCATTTATATCAAATACAAAGTAAAACTAGTAGTATTTAGGGATATACAACTAAAAATAGAAATTATTAGAAAAAAATTCAGAACAGTCAATTCCTAAGCAAGTAAAGAAGGTACATACAATTGAGAAGGGGCATATGGGAGCTTCTAAGGTATTGGTTATGTACCACTTCTAATGGTGATAGCATTAGGAGACAATTGTCCATGGGTCTCTCATGTTTCTGTCCATATTGTGACCAGAGGCACTATCTGCCTTCAGACTACCTTGTTAAGGAGATGTGTAGTAAACAGCATTGGAAGACAGACACAGGGATCTCCCCACAGAGCAAATAGGAGGCAAGTTCACAAACCACTATAAAAAAACTCTGTAAGCCCAGAGTTCCACTGTGAGTATAAGTTCCCTTCAAGGGTAGCCCGGGTGGCTCAGCGGTTGAGCGTCTGCCTTCAGCCCAGGGCCTGTTCCTGGAGACACAGGATCGAGTCCCACGTCCGGCTCCCTCCATGGAGCCTGCTTCTCCCTCTGCCTGTGTCTCTGCCTCTCTCTCTCTATGTCTCTTATGAATAAATAAGTAAAATCTTAAAAAAAAAAACAAAAAACTGCACTGTGGAGAATGACACTACAAACTCCACGGCCTTCATTAGCATCCAGAAAACTGTGGCAGGCTACCTAGGCAGCTTGCAAATAAAATCTCAAATCCTTCACAGTTCTTGACAAATGGCAAATTTAAGGATGTATGTTTTCACTCTCCTTTAAACCATACTTGTGCATTATATTCGGTCCATCTTAGTGCCTGTGATCTACTTCATCATAAAAATAAAAAGGGAAAGACAAAACGAAAACAAAAAAGATAAACCAGAAGGACAAATGGGATTCTAGTGTGTCCCAGAAAAAACAATCTTATCACAACTATACAAAATACCTAAGAAACAACGTCTCTTCCAAAGAAAGGGAAACATGAAGCTGACAAGGCACTTCAAAAAAAAAAAAAAAATCAAAGAATATCCTGAAATTAATTATTCAACGAATATTTATCAAGCACTCTCTATGAGCAAGGTGCTATTCCGGACTCTATATGTAATACAAATATAGTTCAAACAGAGGATTTTTTTTTTAAGATTTTATTTATTTATTCATAGAGACACAGAGAGAAAGAGAGAGAGAGAGACAGAAGCAGGCTCCATGCAGGGAGCCCGACGTGGGACTGGATCCCGGGTCTCCAGGATCACGCCCTGGGCTAAAGACGGCGCTAAACCGGGGCGCCACCGGGGCTGCCCCAAAGGATTCTAAGCAAGAAGTTTAAGAGCTACTATTAAAGTATAACCATATACCGATATCCAGGACCGGAAGGCAAAATTACAGTCTTAGACAACTAGTACCGTCCTCCCCACAAGGCAGTCGAGTCCGGTCGCGGACACCAGGGAGTGTGAATTCCCCACTCACCCCCACCCCCAGGGAAGGTTGGAAATGGAAAAAGGAGAGAGCGAGAGTGGAGCCCGCGCCCAGCCGAGCCCCGCGCACCTCGCACCTCCCGCTCAGGCTCAGAGTCCTCGTCCACCTCGCGCTCCCGCTTCACCCGCACAGCCGGGACGACTGGCGTCGGGGCCTCGCGCGCGCTCACCGGCTCGACCTCCCGCTTCACACGCACTGGACTGCCCCGGGAGCTCGGCGCCTCGGCTTCCCGCTCCCGCTCCCGCTCCCGCTTGACGCGACCCGAGCTGCCCCGCGACTCGGACTCGCGCTTGCCGCGGGTAGAACCACGAGATTCACGCTTGGATCGCCCAGACATCTCCTCTACCGGCCCGGTCTCTCTGCGCAGGCTCCAGGCACGCTGTAGCGCGCGGCAGGGAGCCAATCAGAAGCCGCGCTGGTATCGTGCCCAGGGCTCTCTACGAGTCGCGGTGCAGGACACATCCTGCCGCGAGAAATCCTCTGGGAAGTACTGCGCCTCTTGTGGCGTCTGAGCTTCTGCGTGCGCCCCTGAGAAAAGCCTGCGGGCCTACTGCCGCCTTACCCATAATTTTCTGGATTTAAAAAAAAAAAAAAAAAAAAGAGGTCTCATTGGGCTCCGGATTTCTTCGAGCTTCTTTGTGCCCGGGAGGTGGTCTCCAGAGTCGCTGCTCACCAGAGAACTAGGCGACCTCCCTAAATCATCCCCTTCCTGCAGCAACCTAGCTACTCCAACTCCGCACTTGGAGGATTGTTCTCGGCGTCCCAGGAAAATGCAAACCACAGGCAGAGAGAGACGGCCTTGATCAAGCTAAGAAAGCTCAACTTTCAGGGCCTGTGGCCTTCACGATCCCCTCCACGGCCCTGATCGAGTGTGTCCAGCTTTACCGAGATGGAATGGGCATATGCAATCAAATGCATGCTTAAAGTGTGCCGTTTGCTAAATACTGATGGATGGGTGTATACACACTCTGAGACCATCACCACCATTAAGATAAGAAACCTACCCACCAGCTCCAAAATTGTCCTTCCCCAAACACCTGCTTTGTCACCACGGGGAGTAGCTTTATGTAAATGGAAGCCCAGGGCGTGCCCTCTCTTTGGCCGGGCCCTATTAGCTAGGAGAATTTATTTTGAGATTCCTCCACGCCTTTTCCTGTACCAACAGCTTGTTCCTTTTGATTGCTCAGTGGTGTTCTATGTGTGGATGTGCCAGTGTGTCGCTATGCTAATCACAAATTCCCAATTTTGTCCTTTTCTAAGTCATTCATGAGAGACAGAGAAGACAGGCAGAGCCCTAGGAGAGGGAGAAGCAGGCTCCCTGCCGGAAGCTCCAGGTGGGACTCGATGCCCGCACCCCGGGACCACGCCCGGAGCCGAAGGCGGAAGCTCAACCCGAGCCACCAGGTGCCCCCCTCCTTTCTTAGAGAGGGCTCCAAAACTATATGCAAATTTTGAACAGCGCCGGGTCCTCCGGCGGGGACAGTTAAGCCATACCCACCGGTGGACCCGGGCGCTGGGCGGGCTGGAGGGGCTGCGCGGCAGGCGTGCCGCTGGGTGACCCGCCTGAATACCCGCCTCCTCACAACCTCTTTTGGACGTACTTGCGCTGTGTTCTCGTTTACAAAGGAGGAAACCGAGGCTCGGCGGCGTTCAATAGTCAGCCGAGGTCAGGCAACCGGTGATGGGAGTTACACAGCATTTTGTCACCACAAAAAGGAAAGGAAGATTCCACACACCGATCGCTGAGTGGTGTAATGGGTGCTTTGTGTTTTTCTGAATGTTCTGATGTGTCAGCAGTCAGCCTAAGTCCTCTTTCGTATTGCTCATGTCACAAAGAAAATCCCCGAAGAGGAGCGGAAGCCGCGCATGCCCCGAGGCAGCACCCGCGCCGGGAACTCTGCGCGGGGCGACGCTCGGCCGGGCAGGCGCTTTCGGGGCGGGACCTCGGGGCGCGGGGCCGGAAGTCCGGCGAGGGGCGGCGCGGACCTCCCCCGGCGGGACCGCGGCCGTTGGGGCCGTGGAGTCGGCGGCGGCTCCGAGCGCAGGGCTCCAGATGGAAGCAGCTCCAGAGCCCGGACAGGGGGTCTGCTGCAAGCCTGGCGGGCGGCTGGACATGAGCCACGGCTTTGTGCACCACATCCGACGGAACCAGCTGGCCCGGTACCGCCCCGCCCCGCCGCCGCCCCCAGCCTAGCTCTGCCCGGCCGTCCCTGACTCCCGCTCGGCTCCCCGCAGGGACGACTATGACAAGAAGGTGAAGCAGGCGGCCAAGGAGAAGGCGAGGAGGCGGCACACGCCCGCGCCGACGCGGCCCCGCAAACCCGACCTGCAGGTGTACCTGCCGCGACACCGAGGTGAGGCCGCCCGCCCCGCCTGCCTACTCCAGCCCGCGCGCCCTTTCGGCCCCCAGCCCTCTGTCTCTTTGCGCTCTTTTCTCTACATGGAAAAAAACCCGCTTTTGAACCCGCAGGGCTCAGTTCATGTCGTCCCTTCCCGGAACCCTCACCTCGACGCTCCCCTTTCTCCACTCACATTCTCCCTGAGAACAGAGAAGGTTCGTGCCCCGCGCCCCTCCCCCCCCGCCCCGTGAAGCATCACGATTAACGGGAATTATCTGGGAACCAGCAAGTCGTCGTTTACTGGTTTGCCCACCATGCTGTCGTGCTTTAGGCCTGACAGAGTTTGGCACACCTGTAGTTGACCAGGACGTGGGTGTGGAATGAAACTCGAACTAAGTATTCTAAATGGCCTTTTCTCCAGCTTCCCCGGGACCTAGAGATCACAATAGCTAACTATTGTGGCACTGAATTTGTTTAGCGTTACCTAAAAGTGTTTTTACATCTTGGGTACGTTGATTCACTTAGGTTTCCCAAGATCGATTCACTTAGTTTTCCCAAGATCCCCTAGGATGGAAACGACTATCATTTCTGTCTCACAGTCAGGAGACAGGCGCAGAGAGATTAGCTTGCCCAAGGTCTCGCAGCTAATAAATGGCAGAGCCTGAATTTAAACCCACGTAGGACTCTAGCCATCTCTGCACTACCTTCCAACGCTATTCACTAGATGAAGATGCATTGTGATTGTGTACCTACTACGTGATAGAACTGTGCTGGCCCCAGAGCAGGGATACAAAGGTAAATGAAACTATCGATTGGCACCACACTTAACATATAACACACGCACAAAGTCCATAAGAAGATTGGGACTTCCTTTACAGTATGTTTTCATGTGTTATCCATGTGGGCAGGGGCTCCAGCAGCCTTCCCCTCTTCCCTCTCATTGTGATTCATCCTTCCAGATGGCTCTACCCACCCAAGCAACCCAGACTGTGAGGAGTCCGGTGAAAGCAGCAGTAGTGGCAGCTCCGAGCCAGAACCTTCTGGCCATCAGCTCTTCTGTTTAGAATACGAGGCAGACAGCGGAGAGGTCACCTCAGTTATTGTGTATCAGGTATGCCTCATGGAAACAGCTGCAGCCTGAAGGTCCTTGGCCATGCTAGAAATCAATGCCAGAGCCTGAGCCGCTATTTTCCTCGGGGCCAGTGGGAAGTGTCGGCTCCACATGGGAGCATAGACTGTTGGGCGATGCTTTTGAGCACAACTCACGCCTGCCACACAGTGATTCTCAGCAGGAACCAGGGAGGGCTTGTGGCCTCCAGCTGAAAATCACTATTACAGGGGCACCTGGGAAATGACAGGCACTGGCAAGAAGCTGTGAGTCAAATGAAGTTCTGTGAGAATGTTGTCTAGGGACAGGGCAGGTCGCCTTTTCAGAAGAGGCCAGGCCCTGAGCTTCCTGACTCTTCCTCCACGTAGGATGATGATCCAGGAAGGGTGAGTGAAGAGGTGTCAGCACACACGCCTCTGGATCCACCCATGCGAGAGGCCCTCAAGTTGCGCATCCAGGAGGAGATTGCAAAGCGCCAGAGCCGACATTGACCAGGCTGAAGGCTTTCTCACCAGGCTGGATTCACTGCCCAGGGAGCTCACTCCTAGTTTGGGGGTGCCAGGACCAGTCTGAGCTGATCTTGAGACACACACACACACACACACACACACACACACACACCCCTGAGCTCACACATACGCAGGAACAGTGTTGCAGGGACAAGCCTAATCATCTCCTTTGCAGCCATTCTTTCTTGTATGTTGGCCCATTTGACCAGCTTAGTATTCTGGGATTTGAGAATTTTGTTTGGCTAACTTGGTGTTCTAGAAGCAGAGACTCCAGGGACAGCTGAGGTGTATGAAACCTTATGCCAACATGCTGCTTTCTTACTGAAGTCCTATGCAATGGGACATCTAGTCACTGCTGCTCTACCCAGCTCAATGAACTGTGTTTGTTGTTCTATGGTTCCTTTGTTCCTTGCTTCTGCTCACTTCTGTCCATATTTTCTAGACCTTTCTTCCAGCCATTTCCTTGTTCTTTCCATTCCCTCATCTTTGTCTCAGAATCCATCAGTTCCACCCCACCTCCCAATGTGACTTCGCCTCCCAGCTGCTCAGGACTTTGAAGGTGGGGAGTTGGGGGGGGGGGGCTACCTTCCTGATAAGCTCTCCCAGTAATTCCAATACCAATAAAGTGGGAGATCTTCATTTTTGAGACTGACTTGCAAGCATGTATCCCACCCCTTCCATGGCTTTTGCAAGTTTCGCTTATACCGCACTGTTTGGCACTGTCTAGATAAAGAGACCTAGGAGGATGATGCCAGAACTCAACTGCAAGGATTTCTTGCAGCAAAACCTGCCTTGGTTAGAGCTATGGGATTCCAGTTTTCAGCCTCATCCCTGGCTGTGAACAGACCATCCTCTGCTCAGGCTAAGGGGGAATTATCAAAACAAGCTTGAAGCTGACTCTCCAAATGTGATTTAACAGTCCTGAATGTACATACAAAGGGAAATTCAACATGAGCAATAATTGTCTATTTGGACCCCTAGTTGCAAAAAAAAAAAAAAAAGGCCAAACAATGGCAGCGAAATGAGCCTCTCTCATCTGCCCTTCCCTTGCCCCATTCTTTCTCCTTTTGTATTTCCCAAGAGTATATAAACGGAGATCCTTAGGGTAAAGATCCTAGGAATATCACTGCTTTCACCTCAGTGAATGTTTTCCCTAACACAGGGTTAGGCTAAGGTCTGAGAAGTTCATAAGACATCCTATGCACTGCAGTTCCAAGCCACTTCAGATTTCCAGCAATTGACCTAACCTCAGTGACTGGAAGTACGGGGTTTAAGTGAGCCCATGAACACTAAGACTTCTTGAAACCAAAGTCCCCATGCCCCAGGGGTTTCTCTACATCAGGGTCTCAAGATCTGCCTGGCTGTTCCATCTCAGCAGCTTTTCTCTTAAAGGACACCTAAGGGCACTGTTGGTTTGTGCCCTACACCCCTGAAAATCTACCACCTCAGAAACGGGGCAAGGCAACTACTTAAACTAACTGCATCATTAGAATCCAGTAAGCCACAGCTTGCAGTGCCAGAGAAATTCTGGGAAGGTGAGTGAGGTAGATAAGTTAGATGGGCCTGGTTGTGAAGGGAGCCAGGGACCAGAGTGTTCCTGACCCACAGAGCTGGCCCAAGGTTAAATACCTTAAACTTGCCAGTCCTGGGCTCAGTTCTACTTTCAGGGGAGAAAATCTGCCTGCTGCTTATTCAGCCAGGCTAGAAGTGCCTTTTGACTTACAATGTTGACTACCCTCTAGAGCCTCTAAGTCAAGGAGGCCATGCCATACTCTATGCCCAATCTTCCCTGCAGCTCTGAGGACTGGGGATTTTAGTCTTCCAGCTTTTCAACTGATCTTCTGACTTGGAAATAGGATTTCACTGGAACTCTTAGGCTTCCTAGTCTGGAAATACTTCTTGGGTCTGTCTTCTCACAACTGGATGGCCTATTTCACGGATTTATTAAAGAATTTAGAAACAAGACCAGAAGAAGAAGCCAGAGGCATGGTACCTGAAATTCTAGCCTCCATTCCTGTTTGTGAGAAGGGAAGTGTGTACCTAATGTGACCTTTTTATGTGTCTGTCATGTAATCCTCACACTCTCAGGTAAGAGATTGATGAAAACTCCTTGTTTGTGAATTTATTTTCTTAAGGCATTTTGCGTATCAAGTTCATGTAGAATGTTTTCCACCCAAGAAAGCATCCTAATTCTTAATTTAAGCAGTAGGACTATAGAAAGCATTAAGCCTAGTACTTAAATGAGAGGTTGTCCTTTAAGGGAAGCCTGTTGGTAGTGATGCTGCCACTGCTCCAGGTATGCCTAAAGCACTTCTCTGGTGATAAAGCCCTCAGCCAGTTGACAGCTTTACCGCTCAGGCTCATTGCTTATTGCCACCCCTCAGTCTGGGTTCCAGGATGGTACTGGTACTATGCAGTTGATTCACCAGACTGGCCTCCAAATATCTTCTAGCTGTTTTCAAAAATCAGTGCTTTGCCATCAAGGAGCATGTTACAGAGCATTTCCCACAGGTTCTAGGGATGTCACAAAGAAGACTGCCCCATACTGTTTGGTACAGTGGCAACAGTGTCAGATTAACTGGAGCTCTTAGGCAGGCTGCTTCAGAATGAACACTCATTTGACTAGACACATTCTTGGCTGTCTTAAAAAAAAAAAAAAAAAAGTCTGGTAGCCTCTTTGATGTATCTCATGTATCTCATGATGTATCTCATGTCCATGAATGTTCTCCACTTAGGTCTTGGATTTTAAGGCTTTCTGTTTCCTGGGCCACCATGGATGATATAATAAATAGAAGGAATCTGGGGTTCTTAGGGGCTTTGGGCTGCATAAGAGTAAATACTAAAGTTTGAGTTCTAGCCAGTTGGCAAGCATATAAGTCTTTGAAGAATGTAACACAAGAAGGGAAAACAAGAATGTAAAGCTTTTTGTACTGAGAGTAGGAGTCTGGCACTTGGCCAGCCAGTAGGACCAATGTGGGCAATAACATGCTTCTCCCTATGTATGAGTCTCTGAAAGGGGCATTTCACCTCCATGGTCCACTCTGAAGGGCACTGCCAACTAGAGATTTAGCCCATGGGACTGGAAGAAAACACCTTGAGGTAGTGTGTATCCAACCTGCTATGCATTTGCCAGGATGCATGGATAGTAGGGTAGAGGATCCCCAGCTGGTTTACAAGTATACATGAGACCTTTGCATATAGAAAGAGGAATGGGGACAGATTATTTTCCTACCTCTTGGGAGAATCAGCAGAGATTGTTAACAATTTTCTGAAACATTTTAAGCTCCCTTGTTGAATTCCTATTATTTAGGACTCAGATGGTAAGAAACCATAGGCACCCACCCCAAATTTCTCCAGTAGTTAGAGTGACACTAAAAGTAAAAACCGTCTGAATATTTGGCTCCTTTTCCTTCTCAGAGCCTCCAGGATGAGGGGTTGGTTGCACTGGTCAAGTTGTGTTAAATGCGTAACAAGCCATATATTATTCTGTTTTCTCATTTCCAATGTTTCTGCTGTGTGAATGAAGTGTACAATTATTTGAAAATCTTGGAAGGAAGGTACTTTTCAAAAACAGTATTCTTTTTAAGCAATAAACTATTTTTACAGCACTGTTTTTGCCAAGAGTTTTGAAATCACTTGTGTACATAAGGGAAGTGAAGATTAAATGCCTGCCCTAAAGTCATTCAGCACCACAGAATCAGCACTTGAAATCTCATCTCTTGCTTTGCCTTGACTATTTTAAGAACTGCCCAGGTTGAAGCATAACAACAAGAGTCACGTAGCATTAGAGTTGGAAGGGACTATTAAAGATGTCTGGACCCACTTCTTGTATGATAAGTGACTCCACCCTACCAACTCTCCATGAAAAGCCCTTCTGTCAAGTCCCATCTTGGAGTAATTCTACTTTAGGGACTGCTGAGATTATCCTATTAGGCCAAAATTTGCTTCTTTGTCCCGGTTCTAGAGTGCTTGTCTTACTCCCATTGTATGTTAGAATAGCCAGTTTAGGACCTAAGTAGTTTTTTCAAGTCTTCCCCCATAACAGTTGGGACAGACACTCAAACCCAGGATTTATATATTAGCAGGATATAGTAAATGTTGACTAAGATTTGCAAAGCTTCCAATGAGGTAGGAAATGCTGAGGGTTCATTGGGCAGGTGAGGAAAAGGTGCCTGCTCCAATGGTAACACACTTGGGCAGGAAGACCGTGCTTCTCTGAATTAAGAAGCAACACCTCTGCGTCCTGGAGCACAACATGGCCAGCAAAAAGTGGACTGGATGTTAAACCCCACTGATCCATTCAGCCAGGTCTTGTACAGTGATCACTCTGCACAACCATACTTCTTGGGCCTTCCTTAACTACTTGTCCTGATGCAATTCAGAAAAGCACTCTCCCAACAGATTTCCTGTTTCCATTTTTACTTTCCATTGGGTCCAAAAAAGGTTGCTCCTTCAGGTCCTTGTCTAGTTTATTTTTCCCCCACAGTACAGGGCCCCGTTTCTGCACATTACCTTTGCCAGATCTAAGCTTCCCCTGCTCCTGGCAGCCCATGGTCTGTCAGCCCTAGTGTCTCACAGAGGTTCCAGCACATGCTGGGATTCTTAGTGTGTGAGACACACTTTTGGTATGTGAAAAGTATGTCCAAGAAGGCAACTTTGGCCTGTACATTTTGGTGAAACCGATGGTAATTTATTCCCACACTATCCTGTTCACTCTTCCCAAATTGCTCTGGGCCTCTAGTCTGCCTTATCTCTCTTGGTTACCAACACCTGGCCACGTGTGACCATGAATATCTGTGGCCTTGTTTCAAGTAAGTGTTCATCACCCAGGAAACCTGTTTTGGACACTGACTTCTTACAGTACTCTATACTTGGACCCTTGAAAATAAGTGATGAAAGTAGCCCTCAAGAGTTTGCTGAGCCGAGGGAAGCATAAGCCAAATCCAGGGCTCTTGAATTTAAGTAACAGCCAAGACTTCGTGCTCGCTTCTTCGCAGAGCGGCCTCGCCCAGGACAGAGGCAGGCGCGGGGCGCCTTGGTTAGAGACGCTTCCTCCAGCCTTGCGCGCAATGCCAATCACGGCTGTGCGGCCCCGGGAGCTTCCCGCCTCCCCAAGCTTCCAAAGCAGCCCCCGGGCACGCGGGACTGTGGGCATCTCCGAGTCGAAGCCTCTGCTCCAGTCCCACGCCACAGCCCTCGGCGCTCAGGCCCCCCGAAGGCGGGGCGCCGCCCACGCTTCCACCGCCAAGCGGGCGCGGGGGCTCGGGAGTTGTAGTCTCCCGGCGACAGCGGCCGCGGGGGCCGGGGCGGCGCGGACTCCACGTCCCGGCGGGCGGCGCGGCGCGGCCGGGGCGCCAGGGGCGGGGCCGCTCGGCCCTTTAAACCTTCCAGGGCTGCTCCGAGGGCCGCAGCCAGAGACGGCGCCACGCGGGGCCGAGCAGGGCGCGGCGCTCCGGGGAGGTGCGTACTGGGCCCCTTCATGTCCGCGGCCTCGGGGGACGTGCTGGGGAGACTCGCGTCCCCGGCTCCGGCGGGGGAGAGGAGGGCCCCGTGCCCCCACACGGGGGGGAGGGGCGGGCGAGGTGGGCTTCCTGCGCTAACCTGCCTCCCCCCTCGGGGCGCCAGCGGTCAGGTGGTTCCCTGCGCGCGGCCGCCGCTCGGCCCCGGCCCGCACCTGCCCGCAGGTTCTTGGCGCGGCCCCCTGGACAGCCCTAACTGCAGCCCCTCCCCCTGCCCGGTCCCTCGGGCGTGGGAGCGGGACTCCCTCCCCAGAAGTTAGAGCCCCGCCTGAGCTTCTGGGCGCACCGGTGGCATTGGGCTGGAATGCGGAGGCCCCCGGTGGAAGCCAGGTGTCCACGTTCTGGCGTGGGCTCAGCCCAAAACGTGGGCGTTGTGAATTGAGTGTTGACCACCTTCTCCGCCCACCGACTTCGGCCAGGCACTGGACCCTGGACTTTGACCTGTCTCTCTCCACCAGGCCTGGGCCGCTGATGGTTTTGGCGAAGTACCTTAAGGTAGCTGGGCCGGCCCCCTCTTTCCCACCTACCTCTTGTCCTTCCCCCCACATCACCACCACCCTGGCTCCCCTCCCTCATGACCGCCTGGATCCTCCTTCCTGTCAGCTTGTCAGCATTCTCCATCACTGGCCTATGGACTGTGTGAGTAAAGAGGGGGAGGGGGACGGCAACTACGGGACAAAATGGGCCCCAGCCTAGAAGGGATAGGGCCTCCCAGGACCCAACGGGAGCTCGATGGCACACACACAGCCCCTTGTCCTGCTGTAGGCTCCGGGGTAGTACCCAGGACCACTAGCTGTCTCCAAAACCTGGCCCTGTGCCTGGGCACACAGTCCCCTCGGACGTTGGCACCACTGCTGTCCAGTAGGGTGACCCAGACAGACCTACTTCTTGCCAGGGTTACTTCCACAGGTCCTCTTGTTTGGGGCCATGCTGTAGGTTCTCCTGTGGTGTCAAGCTTCAGGATCACCTCAACACGAGTCCCCAGCAAGGACAAAGGCTGACTGGGGCCAGAGTCAAGGCAGAAGAGTCAGCAGGGGAGAGCCGGGCTGGGAGGGTCGTGGGTGTGGGGTGACGGTTGTGTTCCCGCAGGTATGCCATGGCCGTGATGAACCGCCACGCATGCCCTGTGGAGAACTGGTATGGTGTACTCTGCAGACAGCCTCCCTCTAAAGCTCCCTTCATCTCTGTTCCCTCTTGGGTCGGGGCTGCTGCGAGCCAGATGGAGACTCTGAGCCTGACTGCTTTTATCTGACATTGGCAACGCCTGTCCCTCCCCAGGCATGGCTTCGTGCCCATCTACCTGTTTCCCACCATCCCTTCACCCCTTTGGCTTCTCTCAGGCCAGTTCTGGGAAGTGGGCTCTTCTGTCCCTGCCAAGGGAAGTCTGGGAGGGTGATCCCTGAGAGGCCTGAGACTATAGGCCGAGAACCTAGGGGAACCACTTTTCCCCAGACTACCCTCTGTCCTGCCTACCAGGTCCTACAACGAATCCTGCTCTCCTGACCCTGCTGAACAAGGGGGCCCCAAGACCTGCTGCACCCTGGATGATATCCCCCTCATCAGGTAAGGCCTGGAAACTGGGCAGGTCAGGGAAGACCCAAGCCCCTCAGACAAGGACCTGTCTTTCAGTCTCAGAAATAATGAGTGTATTAAGAGTACTTGATAACAATTTTCCATGCCAGTCACCATGTGCTGAATGCTCTACATGCATAGGGCCATTTAATCCCAGTACCAGCATTGGGGCAGCTACTGTTTTCACCGTCTTATAGGCAAGAAAACAGACTGAGGGATGTCATCTGTCCAGGTCACACAGCTAGTAAGTGGAGGCACCTGGACTTAAGTTCAAGCCCTCTGATTGCCCAGCCCCAGTTCTGGCACAAGGAAAGCCAGACTGGCTGCAGGCCTTGACAGCCACAGCGAGTCCAAGGAGTCTCAACCTCTGCCAAGCAATCCTGGGTACTCCCTTACCCATCACACACATGAGCTCTGCTTTGGGGGAGGGCCCAGCCTGGGGCGGGTTGTTTGTGATACACAACTGGCCCTTCTCATAAATCAGTGGCCTGCCTAAGGACAGGCACAGATAAAGCAAGAGACAGACGGGCCAGAATGGGGGTGCTAGTGCTCCTGCCCCTCTCTCATTCTGTCCTTGCCCCCCACCCCCAGCAAGTGTGGCACATATCCCCCAGAGAGCTGCCTCTTCAGCCTCATTGGCAACATGGGTGCTTTCATGGGTGAGTTGTGCCCTCAGCCCCACTAGCCAGCCCAGTCCAACCCATACCCCCACCCCCCTCCCAGAAAGGCCCAGGAAGCCCTTGCTTAGTGTAGCCCCCTCCCACCAAGGGCTAAAAAGCAAGAGGGGCTACTTCTCTCCTCTTCAACAAAGGCCAAAGTCTCCTGCACAGCCACCCTGCTGGCCAGAGCCTGAGGAAACCCAGTACACCACCTGCCCTTCTATTCCCTTTCAGCCTTCAGTGTCTGGATGGGGGTGGGGGTGTCGGTGGGCTGGCTGGGCTGGGCCAGTCTGGGAGGAGGACACCAGAGCTGGCCCTACCTGTGCTCTCTTCCTCCAGTGGTCCTGATTTGCCTGCTGCTCTATGGGCAGCTCCTGGAGCAGAGTCGTCATTCCTGGGTTAATACCACAACGCTCATCACAGGCTGTACCAATGCTGCGGGCCTGGTGGTAGTCGGCAACTTCCAGGTGGGCCCGCCTGCCTGCATGTTGAACTTTTTTAACTAATGGGTCCTGGCTGTCTGCAGGTGCCCTGTCCCCTGATGGCTGACCCAAGTTGCAGCCCTTCAAGGCTGAGGGAGGAGACAGAAGGGTCTGGGAGGGAAGGGAGATAGAGGTGGGGAAGAGGGGTGGTGGAGGTAGGGCTGCTTCACAGATCAGCCCTTCTCTCTGGGCCCAGGTGGATCATGCAAAGTCTCTGCACTACATCGGAACTGGTGTGGCCTTCCCTGCTGGCCTGCTCTTTGTCTGCCTGCACTGTGCTCTCTCCTACCATGGGGCCACTGCCCCCCAGGACCTGGCTATGGCCTACCTGCGGATTGTGCTGGCAGCCATCGCCTTTGTCACCCTAATCCTCAGTATCCTTCCAGGACAGGGCAGCCAGGAGAGCATCTTCAAGCCCAGCCTTTCCCCACCCAAGATGCTGGGGGGGGTAGGTGGTGGGGAGTGGGGGAGAGCTTGGCACACGTATATCCAGAAAATACTGCCCAGGGTGTTTTCCTTCTTCCCCTCCCAGGTGGGAGACCAGGCTCTTTGGCCCAGCTTAGTTATCTATCTGGGAAGGTAGGAGTGTCACCACATCCCACGTGTCCTACTGAACACTTCCTTAGCCCCATTCCAGGTGGTGTCTTCTTTATGCATGAGAGCTCTCAGCTGCAGCACGGGGCAGCCCTGTGCGAGTGGGTGTTTGTGATCGACATCCTCATTTTCTACGGCACCTTCAGCTATGAGTTTGGGGCAGTTTCCTCAGAGACACTGGTGGCTGCCCTGCAGCCTGCCTCTGGCCGGGCCTGCAAGTCCTCCGGAAGCAGTAGCACTTCCACTCACCTCAACTGTGCTCCGGAAAGCATCGCCATGATCTGAGGCCTGGGGAGGGTGGCTGGCCCAGCCTCAGCAGCTCCCCACCTCATAACTTTGCATTTATTTTGTACCAAAAACAATTTTGAGAAAGTATTTTGTTGGGATATGGGTTTCCTTGCTGCTGGAGGAACGGCCATCCCATACCCACCTGTGCTATAGAAGAGCAGGCCTGGCTGCTGCCTGGGCCACACGCAACCTACTGCTTGACTCTGCAGTGTTTTATGTTTAAAGGTCACATATCCTCACTCACCCAGCCAGCCCTTCAGGTGCCTTCTACTCCCCAGTGCCGAGGCAACACCACTGGGGTTTCCCGCTGCAGGAATTGGGGGCTGGAAACAGCAAGAGGGATAGAAGTCAGGGAATAGAAGGGGGAGCACTCCTTAGTCTGTGGGAAGGCCCACTTTTGGGCCCACTGAGCTGCACTGGGATTCTTCACTCGGCCCCTTACTTTCAGGCAAATAACATAGCAGAACCACGTGGGTATTTTAATACTTTTTTTTTTAATCTATTAAAAGAATTCTAATTTGCATGTTTGTAGTCTGTTCTAAACAATCAGGAGAGGGCCTGACCCAGGTCAGCTTTCCCTAGGCAAAGGGTGGGAGGAATCCCCTGCCCTCAGGGAGAGTGCCCACTGCTCTTTGAAAGCAGGGCTGCCAAGAATAAAGGATGCCTGGTGCTATCCAAATATCCTTCAAGAGCTTGAAACCCTTTCTAGGCATTAAAACAGTCTAAAGAACTGACCTGATCCTTCCCCAATTCCATGTGAAGTTTGCTTCTCTAGTAAGGGATATGGGGGCGGGGGAAGGAGGTCATCCAGAGAGCAACTTTGAAATGCTAGAAACGGTTTTCACAATGAAAAAAAGCCCGTGGGATTCCAAGGTTGACTAAAAATTGCAGGGGAGAGAGACAGAGGCTAGATTTTGTTTACCATCCGTAAGTAGCTATTGGATGCCAGACCCTGACACATTTTGCTTTCCAACGATGAACACCTAGGCCCAGTCACTGGCTGCTCCAGTGGCCAGGTTCTTGACCTGGGTTCCACTGCTCTCAGGCCAGTAGGCTTGGCAGGAAGGGACATGCAGCCCGGTACTTTCTGTGGTTCCCCCAACCACAGTAGGGACCTCATGGAGGATACAGAACCCCTGCCCAGGCCTGTGAGCAATGCAGTGCAGGGTGGGTAAAGAAATCTTTAATGAGGATTCAAGGTGCAGGAGGAAGATATTGTGGAGGACGAGTGCTCAACCCCAGGCACCTCATGTGTACATGGCTCCGTGGAGGTTCTCAAGCCGGTGCTTTTGCTGCTGCTTGCGAGCCTGAAGGAAAGAGGAAACACTGGGCATGGGTCATACCTGAAGCCCTGTGGGGGGAGCGATGGGACAGCTATCACTGTTTTCAGGCCCCAAGCATGTGCATCGCCAAGGCTCTTGTCCCTCACCAAAGTCACCAGGAAGACGACCAGAGTCAGTGACTCTGAGGCCTAACCAAGCCTGCTAAGGTAGGGAATGAGAACACTGAGGACAGCGACTAAGGGGTCCACATTACCACCCTCTTCACTTACCACCAGCCCTTACCTTATCTCGTCTGTGCTCCTCATAAGCGTCATCATCAGTGGGCAGCTCATGGCGGCACAGGGGGCAGGAATTTGTCTGAGAAAAGGAGGGCAGTGTTCCAGCCCAGGTCTGGTCTTTATAAGCTAACATCTGCCCCTTGCTCCCAGTTCCCACCCGTACCCTCTCCCTTCTCTGATCCCCTAACAGTCCATAAACAGAAAGAGGCTTGAGAATTGGGCCCAGGGCAGGGTAAGGGCTGAGAGAAAGGAAGCGGTACCTTGCTTAGCCAGGGTAGAATGCAGTTGGAATGGAAGAGGTGACGGCAAGGCATCTCAATGGCAGTCTCCTCCTCCTCAAATTCCAAAAGACACACGGGGCACTTGAGCTCTTGAGGAAGGAGTGCTGATCAGGAGAGCTGCTACAGGCCCTGCCTCCCGGCTCCCACTCCTGAAAGACATTCTTGCCCCAACCTGACCTGGAAAACTGAAGGGCTAGACCAGTCTAGCTTGGGAGCAGGTGCGTCTGGCAAACCTGCCCCAAACAGTAAGAATTTGTGTTCTCACCAGCCTGAGAGCTCCTGATGACTGTCCTGGGAAGGTTCTCAACCACAGCCTTGGCAGCAGGTGGAGGCAGATGATGATCCCAATCTACTACCAACCCCAAGTCTTCAAAGTCCATCCTATTGAAAAGTGACCTGGGAGGAACGATGCATGATCAGAACCGAAGAAAACCGTACTTTCTTTTTGCCCCCACAATCCAGTAGGCATTAACAGATAAATATTCTGTCGAGCCAGTACCAACAGCTAGCCCCCAAAAGTGTTCACTAGATAAAAAGCACAATGGAAAATGGTTTACAGTTGCTATAAGACAACCCCAAGCATGCAAGCTATTTTGTCCCATTTTATTATTTTTTAAAGATTGTATTTATTTATTCAGGAGAGAGACAGAGAGAGGCAGAGACACAGGAGGAGGGAGAAGCAGGCTCCATGCAGGGAGCCCAACGTCGGACTCGATCCCGAGTCTTCAAGATCACGCCCCGGACCGAAGGCGGCGCTAAACCGCTGAGCCACCGGGGCTGTCCTAGTCCCATTTTACACATGAGGCAACAGGCTCAGAGAAATTACTCAGGCCATGTAGACATGACCTGGTAAAGCCAGATTCCAAGTGGCAATGGTGGTTTCCGTGCTTGTTGTTCCTAACGAATGTACCTACTCACGCCCACACGGCCCCTCCCCTGCTAGAACCGACTGCCCTGCCGCCCCCCACTCTCCCCTATTCGCCAGCTCCCGTCTTTCCTACCATCCCCGGCCCGCCCACGGATGGTCCAAATTATCGATCTTCCTCGAATCTCGTCTCTGGACTAACTCTCCATCATAAGATTCATCCGTCCTCCCCAGACTCTCTGCCCTCTATAATCCGCCTTGTCCAGCCAGCCCCAGCCCAGATACCTGCTACCCGAGCCCCCACCCCCCAGCTCCGTGCACCCACCTTGCGAGCTCCAGCAACATACTGGTTCGGGCCTCCTGCTCGGAATCCAGCGGCTCGCAGTCGTGCTCATCGAAATAGGACGCCATGGCGGCGGGGCTGTCTGACACAGCCCTCGGAGGCCGCTGGACTGTGGCCCCACGGCGCTGGCCAATAAGTTGCGGGCCTGAGCGAGGAAGACCAATCAGAGCATCCGAAAGGCGGGCTCAGAGGCTCGTTAGGCGCATGAAAGCGGAAGTATTAATTCTGCTGCCTCTCGTTGGCTCGAACAAGTCAGGTGACCAAAGGCTACAGCCAATGGCAGGGGCTTGGGCCGGTCGGGAAAAACAGCTGTTTGGGGCTCCGACCCTGGGGGAGGGTATCTGCGAACGACGTGTGGGTCGGGGGCTCGGCGCCCTGAATAGCCAAGTGTCGGGGCTGTAGGGCCTTGGGTTCGCTCTGCGGCTCAGAGGGCCTAGGACGTGCAGGTGCTAGAGGCCCTCCAGAGAGTGAGGCGTGGCGCAGGGGGTCAGGGTCCTGCGAACCTGGAAGGACGACGTTCCCCGCTGCTCTGCCCGGTCCCCGCCCAGTGCTTCTGCACCTGCTGCACTCTGGGTAGTTCAGGGGTTGGCCCTTGATTACCCTCTCAACCCGCAAAACAAAAATGTCCTGATTATTTTTTGTTAGACACAATCAAGGGTGGGGTAAAAGTCCCCCAACGAGAGAGGAAAGATCCTTGCCAGGGAATCTAGGGCCTTACCCGCTCACAGAACTATGTGTGTGACCTTCAGCCCACTGCTCAGCCTCTCGGCTAGCTTCTGTAAAATTAGTGGCTTGATTTCAAGGAGTTTGCATCCCTGGCTACCCATGGCTATCCTGGAGATGGAACCAGGGGTTGCAGCTTTAGGGGGAAATAACCCTGCGTCAGATACTTCCCTCAAAGATTCTGATAGAACTGATCCAGGCCCTATAGGAAAGCTGTGTAGGCCAGCGGCTAATGTGTGTGTCCAGGCATCCTGCACACTTGGATTTAAATCTTAGCTCTGATACTAAGTAATCTAGGCCTGGGGGTGATAGTTTTAGAAGTTCTACAGGTGATTCTGATGTGAGGCAGGCTTGAGAACTGCACTAGATGAAATGGATGACAGCTACTTTTTATTTGGCATCTAGAACCATTACACTGATGGATATGTTACACACAATACAAATAATCCTCACAATTGTTCTGGGAGTTAAATATCCCTTTTTTCGTATGTAAACCCCAAGTCTCAAGTGACTTGCCCAAATCCACACGGCCTCTAAGTGGTGTTACCGACCAACTACACAGCCAAGCAGTTTTCTCCAGCTTTCCCAGAAAAAGATGGTAATGAGCCCAGTGGAAGCAACAAGCTCTGTGAGGGGTAAATCTCCACACAACTCTCAGGTTTGTTCTTGTTTCTCTGTCAGTAGCCCTCACTTCACCTAACAAGGAACTGCTTCTGTTACACACTTGACCTTGACCCTGAATTCCTCTTCCACACTTGAGTTTGCGATGCAGTCAAGTAGCCCAGGCAGAGACTGCCCAGCTTCCGTGACCCTAGTAGGGCTTTCTTTCCTTCTTCCATAGCCTTTACCCAATCATCTTTCCTGTGACCCTAAGGCCCTGCCAGCTTGGCCCTGTATGGCCTTGGAGCTTTGAAGAGGCTGAATTCTTTCCTACAGGACAAAGTCTAGGCCATCCTTTGTGACTGTCCATTACAGCACCAGAAAAGCCCTTCCCATTTTCTTTAAGGTTTTATTTATTGATTGAGAGAGAGAGAGAGAGAGAGAGAGAGGTGGAGACACAGGCAAAGGGAGAAGCAGGCTCCATGCAGGGAGCCCAACGTGGGACTCGATCCCAGGTCTCCAGGATCACATCCTGGGCTGAAGGCAGCGCTAAACCGCTGAGCACCCAGGGATCTCCCCATTTTCACTGCGATCTGCCTCATCTGTAATCAGATGTAAAGCTTGAGGAAGAACGCCCAGGAGAAAAATTGAGGAGGACAGGGTGTCCAGAGAGGAAAAAAAATCTATCAAAAAGTGAAAGCCTCGTGAGATAAAAGTCTTTGAGGTGCCTTCTTCTGGAGTCCAATTCTGAGCATCTTCAAGACATCAGAAAAAGGGGCGCCTGGGTGGCTCAGTGGTTGAGTATCTGCCTTTGGCTCAGGGCGTGATCCCGGGGTTCCAGGATCAAGTCCCACATTGGGCTCCCTGCATGGAGCCTGCTTCTCCTCCCCCTGCCTGTGTCTCTGCCTCTCTTTCTGGGTTTCTCATGAATAAATAAATAAAACCTTAATTAAAAAAAAAAGACATCAGAAAAAGAATATATTTCATTCTGACGTAAACAGGCTCAGAGGGCACTAGTTGAAGGTTCTGGTTTGGGAGCCACTCTCTCTTTGCACCTGCACCCCAGAAGTTTCTGTCCAGGTAGGATTGGATCACATACAAGGAAGGAAGAATATAGGGGCCACCTCCCAAGGGTGAAGTCCTTCTACCAACTTTCTAAACAACCCCAGGAGTGGAGGCCAAGAAGGATGAGCCAACTTGGAGGACTTCACACATACATACAAACACCAGCTTTTAACCAAACAGCAGCTTTTACTGAGCTCCAGGTAGGGCTGGCCTGGCACAGCTAGTGCAGCAGGCTGCCCTCAAGGGCCAGTCTGTGGCGCGATAGGAGATGCAAAGGTGCACACATCAGAGTTGCTCTTCAGTGCTCAGTTGGGTGGCTCAGATGGGAGCAAACGCCAGGGTTCTCTGGAGACCAGAACCAGCCAGTGCGGCCCCTCGGCCTATCCTCAAGGCCCAGCTGGGTCAGCCCCCAGGCCCTGAGGCAGCGCCGGCGTCCTGGGCATGTGGAGCACTGCTGTCCCCACTGCTCCACGGGAGAAAGATGACCAGTAGCACAATCAGGATGATGAGCAGGCCAATGCCCACCACCAGCCCCAAGTAGATCCGGCAACGGACATTCTCCCAGCGCTTCTTCTGGGCCAGGTTTTTGGTTGTCTTGCTGAAGGCTGAGCTCTGTGGACATCCCCAGACACAGGTTGGGAGTTAGTGGTTCCCCCCAAGCCCCAGGGCCAGGTTCTCCCAACCACCCCCTCACGCCCCTCACAAGACCTAACCTCCTCCTGCATCTTCCCAACCTGTCTGCTCCCCTTCTCCACAGAGCCTCCCCTGGGACCCTCCCAACCTGACTGCTGGTCTGACACTGATGGAGCCCTTGACTCGCACTCCTCCAAGGCTCACACCCAGTAACAATAACAGCCCTCAACCTGTAGGAGGGTCCACAGCTTCAAACCAAGGACTTGTTATTTCATGAGGCCTACCTGGAGCTTATTGAGGCTATAGGCACCTCCACAAACCCACAGGCCCCCCGGGCGCTCAGGCAAGCCTCAGGCCCCCCAGAGCCTGGAGACCCTGAGCACAACCTGAGGACTCCTCCTGGCCTCCCTCCCCCGTCCCTGCTCCCCCATGCCTCACACCATGTCCAGCAGTTGGTCTGAACGCAGCTCCAGCTCGGCCAGTTTCCCATCGCGCTCCAGGACCTTGTCGAAGTTGTTGAGCATGATTTCTGTCACCTCATCCGCCTGCCGCTGGCATCGTTCCAACTCTTTCCCTGCCTGGGCACCAAGCCCAAGGTCAGAACTGCATGAGGCCCCCACCCGGCCCTCATCTGATCCTGAGACCTAGTGGCCTCCTTGCCCCACCCCCCACCCCGTGTGTGTGTTGTGTGTTGGGGGGGGGGTGTACAGGTAGGGGAAATAGCATCTTTCATGTGAGGGTATGGCATGTACAGAGTGAAGGACTGGTCTCCTGAATGTGTATGACCTGCCTCTGACCTCACAGGTTCCTCTCCTTGCCCATCAAGGCAGATCCTAGGTCAGCCTTGGCTACAGCATCTCAGCTTCCTCCAAGATGCCTCAGGATGGAAACTTCCCAGCATCTCACTCTCCCACAGAGCAGATACTTTGCTCACCTGCCCTAGGATGGCCTCTACCCAATGTGCACCTGCCCTGTGGCTTCCTATTGGCCTAAAGCAGCAGTAAAGAAGAGGGAACCAAGCTACATGGCTAGAAGCCAGACAGAGCAGATACCGACCCCATAGGACTAGAAAGGTAATTGTGGACCACCACACATCATAACCTTTGCCTAACCCCACAGACACACAGACAGAAACAAACTGAGATCAGACCTCCCTCTGACTGGCCAGGCCAGTTCTGCCTCCCACATCAGTGCTCAAAATTGATTCTCTGTCTGCCTGGAAACCTCACCAACCCTGGCCTCTGGCCTCAGCCTTCCAGCTACCCAAGAATCTTCACTGAGGTCCAACTCACAGAGAAAAGACCAACTCTTTGACTTCTCGGCTTGAGCAGCAACCACACCTGACAAAAGAACCCAGCTCATTTCAGAGGACTAAGAAGGGAGGGGCAGGGACCAAGTGTGGCGGGGTGGGGAGTGCTGAGAGAACAGGGGAGAGGAAGAGAGAGTGTGCATCACAAGCAAGAAAGAGATCAGGCTTTGGACACATGCAACTGAGACAGACCTAGGGCAAAGGCCCCCACCCCTACCCCCACCCCCGTAAGAGCTGGAAATTCAGGAGCAGGTCCAGGGATGCATCAGGGAGCTCAATCCCAGCATATCCACAAACCACAGAAGCTCCATCCTCCCCGCCTAGTCCCCCACAGCCCATCCTTGTTCTCATCTCCTCCCCACAGGGCCCTGGCCAAGCTCCCTTTCCTGCCAGACCACATTGCCCATTGTCTACAGCAGACATTTTGGCACTTGACTGAATTCCACTTAAAACCAGAGAAAGGGGAAGGATCTGGTGGTCAGAGGGCCACTCCTACTCAGGCAAGAATCCACATTCAGGATCCTTGCAGCTGCCTTGTACACAGCCTCCAAGCATTCCCAGTTTATGAGTCCTATCTCCCCAAGTGGACCACAAGCCCCAGAGGGAGAGGCTACGTTTGTCTGCTCCCATCCTGGTGGCCCCAAGGGGGCCAATGTAGTGCTGACCATTATAAGGACTCAGTGAGTGGGTCAATCACATTGCAGTCTCTCCAAAAGCAACTCTTATTTTCAAGAGATGTTATCCCAGTATGTTTATCCAGCCCAGCAGGAGTTTCAAGGGGCAGGCATCTGAAACCCAAGTAGGTCAATATTTACCCATGAGCTAGAAAAGCAACCTACTTGGAGAGGGGACAGGCAAACCATGCCAGAGGGGTGCACTCCCAGGCTGGGGGAGCAGTGACTGGGGAGCAAGGAGCAATAATGCAGAGCGCAGGGAAGCTGCACTCATCTGGTCAACCGTCATCACCGCTATTGTTACTACATTGGTAGTCAACAAATTCACACAGCCTACCTTCACAGAGTCCAAGGCAACCCCACTTCCTAATAGCCTAAGGCAAAAACTTGAGAAGGAACAAAGATTGAAAATAACAATCATCGCTAGAGGTTGGTGGGATGCTGAATATTGGTTTTTCCGCTATGAAAACCATAGCTGTTGTTCTTGGATTCTCCAATGTGGGGTGACATTGGGTCCCATTCTCCAGGAGAGCTGGCTGTGCTTCCCACTGCCAGCTGCAGCCTCCTCCCCACACTGCGAAGCCAGGCCTATCCGGGGGCCAGGGTGGGACCAGGCCTAAATGAACACATTCGCTCCAGGGTACAGAGAGGCCTCAGGCTTAACCCCCGGGGCCCTTCTTGGCCCTCCCTGCACCAGAGGGAAAAGGATCCTATAGGCCCAGGTCTCCACTGGCACAGGGAGAAATAAAGCACTACAGGATGTGGAAGGAGGTAAGGGACCAGAGGACGGGGCCACGCTCCCTCTCCTGCCACAGTGAACCCAGGATAGTGCCTGGCACACAGTGGACAAGGGAAAAACATCTCTGAATGCCTATTTGTAAGACGCTCACTATAGGCTGGGAGAAAGAGACATGCATGGCACAAGTAGAGAAGAGTGAAGGGTTGCGCTGTGAAGGACAAACACTAAGTGCTGGAGCCACCCTCAGAGAGTGGATTCCTGTGAACAGAGACAGCCCCGGGTGGATGAGCCCTTGCAGGATGGGGTGGAGCTGGGGTTCCGGCGAGGCAGACCAGGCAGAGGGCAAGGGCGGAGGGGCAGGGTGGAGCGCACGAATGCAGAGTAAAAGTCCAAATAGAGGACATTCACTTGCAGAGAGGGCTGAGCAAGACCTAGTGTGGTCTTGTGAGCCAAGGAGGACACTGGAGAGAGGCTTCAGAATAATTTCTCTATTCGTGGTAGACTGGCCTAGATGGCAGTGACAAAATTTTGGGCAGGGAAGCCATCCAGAAGGAGTGGAAAAGTGCCCCCAGCAAGGCTGTGAGGAGTTGCCAAGTTCATGGGGAGCAGAGAGTGTAGAGGGAAAGTGTGGGTGACTGGGTCATTTCCCAGCCCTGCCCGATGTCTGCAGGGCCAAGAGTGGGCCGTGGAGTGGGGAGCAGCAGCACGGATGGCAGACAGGGGGTGGCAGTTACACAGGAAATGTTCTCAACAGACCGTTACCCTCTGTACAGAATATCTGCTTTCAACCCTCAAATATCTCAGGTTTTTCCAAGCCAAATAGCCTTGGTTCTTCATTCCTTTTTTTTTTTTTTTAAAGATTTTATTTATTTATTCATGAGAGACAGAGAGAGAGAGAGGCAGAGACATAGGCAGAGGGAGAAGCTGGCTCCCCACAGGGAGCCTGATGCTAGACTCAATTCCAGGACCCCGGGGTCACAACAACATGAGCCAAAGGCAGATGCTCATCCACTGAGCCACCCAGGCACCCCACCCTTGGTTCTTCTGAAAACAAAGCTCTCCAAACCTCTCTGCCCTAACTCTCCTGTCTCCCTTCTCTCTGGGAGACAAACCCTATTCCAGCTGTCACCACTGTCCTAGTCAAAGAACTGGGGATGGGGCGGGGGGGGGGGGGTTGCTGTGTGTGCAGCGGGCAGGCAGTGAAGGGGTGTATCAGTTCCTTGCTAGGTCAGCATTCACCTGAGCTCAGAGCCAAGGGCCAGGGCTCTGCACTGCAGCCCCGGGTTCCCTCAAATCTTGCCTCTGCCACTTACCCACTATGCAAACTTTCTGACCCTCCACTTCCTCATCTGTAAAGTGGTGACAAGAATGATACCTACATGATGTTAACTAAGGCATATGACTGTCACGAACAAAGTGCTTATCACAATACCTGACAATACTGAATGCTCAATGAGTAAGAGCTATTATTATAGACAGAGCCCAAGCTCCCTGGCTGATTACTTTTTAAGCAGTCAGATCTCAAGAATTATACCATACAAATGGTCAATAAAACCTCTTAGATAATTTTACAAAACACACAGCCAAGCAAGCTCTCCTTATTGCAAACTCGTGCACTTAATTGTCTCTAACCTAAACACAGAACGTCACCTGGGCCTTTGATAACTGGCATAGAGTTTATTTCCATCAAGCACTGCAGGCTGTTGAGAAGGTTTTAAGTCTTGAAGGTGATAACAGCCACCATTCAATGGGCACGTACTCTAAGCTAAGCACCATGCTGCCGGCTGTTTGTTCACCTGATCTGATTTAATCCTCACAACAATCCATTGAAGGCATGTTATCATCCCAATTTTATAAGAAACTGAGACTCAGAGGGGTTAAATCATCAAGGTTGTACAGTCAGTAAGCAGGCGATCCAGGAGTGGAACCAATAGACTCCAAGAATCACATTCTTCACCACGGTGCTAAAATGAATGCAGGTGCGGGGGGGGGGGGGCAAATACTTTAGCTGGCTGCTAAAGACTCCCCAGACCTTTTAATGCTGCCAAGCCAACCCTTGTGCATATGAGGGAAGCCTGTAGCTCAAAACTCACATTCACTGGACACTGCACGAGAGAAGACCACCTATAGGATGAATGAATTCAAGCCCTTACCCATCACTATTTGTTCCTGTTCTATCCCCATACCTGTCACCACATCCGGCACGGAGGAAATGCCCAAGAAATGTTTGTTGATTGAATGAATCAGAGGAGAGGACAAGGAAGAAAGACCAGGTAGGGAAGGGAGTGGGGAGAAGGAAGGGAAAGAGTTGGGGCCAGGGACAGGGGCAGGTGTGAAACAGAGAGATGGGACTAGGAGATGGGAAGGGAGAAAGATCAGTGTACCCTCCCCAGGCTCTGATCCACTGCTGGCCTCAGATGAACCTGTGAGAGTGTCAGAGTTTTCCAGTATCCACCAATAAATTATCCTGGCCTCAGCCTTCACTTAGGAGTTTCCTCTTCTCCCCCACGTGCTCAAGGCCAACTGGAAGCCCACCCCTAGCCCTGCCAGATCCCTTGCCCTGTATGCTGGGAAGTGGGCTCAGAGCTTTGTCCCATTCTTGGAGCCTCCCTTGGTTTCCTGGCGTGGCCTTAGAGCTCAGTACAACCTTCCTGTCCCGCTTCCTCTTCCTGCCTCTGGTTCCCTAGAGATGAGGCCATCCAGGCATCCCGACCCCCAGCCAGGCCACATCTATCACACCTCTGTCAGCTCCTCCAGGGCAGAAGCTTAACGTACCAAGCCTGCTTCCTGCCCAGCCCATCTTCCCAGGAGTCCGGAGGATGGAGGAAAGCTACTGCCACCACCTGTTTGCGGCTGACACCTTTGTCTTAGAGATGGCAAGTGGGGACACAGGCCAGAGTTTGCAGCAGGAGTAAGGGATGACTCACCTCAAGAATGTGTCCCTGGGTAGAGGTTAGGAGACAGGCCTGTGCCATAGTCTGATAACTTCAATGGAACTTGTATAGTTAACATGTACCTTTATCTTTACCTAGGGTCAGAAGAATGCCCTCCAACACCCCGCCATGGCTGGCTACCACCCCATCTGCTCGGGTTTCCAACTCCGGGCCACACTGCTCTGTCTTCTCACAGCTCCAGGAAGGGCCGAAGAGGTCACCACACTACCTACACTGCTCAGGAGCTCCAGGCGGGGCTCTGCCAACTGCATCTCCCTTAACCTCCCAAGTACCCAGTAAGGCAGGTAATGCTGACCCCACTTCATAGATGCGGAAAGAAAGTTCAAGAAGGTTAAGTGACTTGCTCCGGGTCACAGCGCCGGTAAGTGGCCACCACCAGGATCTCAGCCCGGAGTCCGACTGGAAGCCTGACTCCGAAGTCCCGAAACCCGAAGCCACTGCGTGTAACCCCTTGGCTCGGGGAAGGGGGAAGCCAGAGCCTTGCTCCCTGCGCACGGGCGGCCGAACTGTCCCCTCGCCGGCCTGCGCGCCCCCGCTGGAGGAGGCTCTGGCCCAGCCGGCTCCGGGCGGCCGCCACTCTCGGGGGGCCCGGAGAAGGCCCCCACCTCGGGCTTCAGACTCCGGCCTCGCACCCGTCCGGCGCCCTCCGCCCCCGGCCCGCCGGCCCCGCTCCACTCCGCCCCGCCCGGCCCTCACCATAGCTGCAGCCGCCGCCTCGCCAGCCAGCCGGGGCTCCTGTGTCGCCGCGCGGCCGCGGTGCCAGATCCCCGGGAGGAAGCGGAGGGGCGGGGCCCGCGGGGGCGGGGGCGGGGGCGGGGGGGCGCCTGCCCGGGAGCCCGGACCTAGGGAGGCAAAGCGAAAGCTGCCGGCTCCCGCCCGGCTTCGCACGGTGCCCCAGCCTCCGGGGCCGGGCCCTCCCGCCTGGGCAGCCCCGGGCTCGCTCGGCCCGCGGCCACACGTCGGGGCCCGTCGGCGACCCAGTCTCTGAAGCGGGCAGCGTGGAGCGGGCCCTGGGGCCGAGGTCTGCCACCGCCACCGTCCGGCCCTGGGCTAGCGACGCCTGGAACAGCTAGCGCGTGTGAAGTGCAGTCGCTGGTAACCAGACTCCGCGAAAAGTTTCAAAACGAAAGAAACTTTATTCACCATCAGCATTGTGAATGCACCACCTGCCGCTGAATTGTGAATTTCAGAATGGTACCACTGAGTGGTACGATTGTGTGTCCACAATGTAGGTTGTGTGAATTTCACCTCAATAAAGAAAACAGACCCCCCGGGGAGAAGTTACTAGTTCTAGCTTTTCGGTATTTCCCTCTTCACCACAAGGGCAGCTGCAGCCCTGCCCTCATATAACCCTGCTCCTCCAGAGCTTGCCTCCATGCCCATCTCCCCTCGTGGCTGTGGCCACCCCCACCCCCTGCCTCCCCCACCACCTCAACTGTGGCTCCTCTTGGGGAAGGGGGTTGAGGGCTTCCGTCCTAGCATTGAGCCTGCCTGAGCACGGCCCACATTCCTACCCTGGGCAGTCTGGGTCCCAAGGAAGTGGTTTCACCCCAGTTCTGTGGACTTTGAGTCCAGGAATGACAGACGTGAGGAGAGAGGATGACCATGGTCTGAGATAGGAGGACACAGGAGGACAAAGATTGGCCTGAGGGCTTTTCTATGCTTTTTTTTTTTTTTTTCCCCTCCCTGGTTCTCCGAATATGATTCCAGAACCTGACTTGCCAGGAGGAGTCCCAAATCCTGTCTTCCAACCCTGTCCCTTCCACACTCCCCCCCACCCCCAAAACAGATTGTTTTCAATACCGGAAAGCCCATGGGAGAAACAGGGACAGAGATGGCAAGAACCCTTTCCCCAAACCAAGACAGGAAAGAGTGACAATGAGGTGGAACCTGGCAGGGAGAAGGGAAGACCGAAGACAAAGAAGCCCATTGTACATGGAGGGGAAGGAGGGCCATAGGCCCTGTCCTGTGACACTGACTGAGCCCAGCCACAAGATATGGTGAGAGATGCTCACCCTCTCAGCTGAGACCCGGAGGCCCTGCTAAGTCCCAAAAGGGCAGACAAAAGACAAATAGAACTTTGAGAACCAGGGGTGCCTGGCTGGCTCAGTCAGAAGAGCATGTGACTCTTGAATTCAGGGTCATGAGTTCGAGCCCCATATTGGGTAGAGAGATTACTTAAATTAAAAAAATAAACAAAAGAACTTTGCAGAACCAAAAAGAAGGAAAAGTGGCCCAGTTCCTCTAGCACCTTGCTCTAGACTGCACCAGGGCCATAGAAAAGAGATGAAAGGAGGTCCTCAGCCTGTCTTGGCTAACACTTCTAGTAGAAAAGTAATAAAGGCACGTGGCAAGGCTCAAGCCCTTAGGAGTCTTGTGTACCACCCTAAAATGGTTTTGAATTTTCCATATGTGGAAACCCTCAGAAAACTCTGGTTCTTGAGACCTGTCACAATGAATGGAAAATAGAGAAGAATGGGGAGACTCCATCTTTCTTCTCCAAACATACACTTTCTACCCCTCCAACAATGGGGCCTCAAATAGGAGAATCTCAGCCAGAAGCTGTCCCCAGGGAGAATAGAAATAGAAGGACCAAAGGCAAAAATGGAAGGGGACAAATTACCTCACATGTGAAGGGATACTGAAAGGTCTTTATTGCCCACCGGCCACCATCAGTGTCCTAGCCCCATGCTGGGCCTTCTGGATATCTCTCCAACCAACTCTGAGGGCCCATGAAACAGCCACAGTCCAACTCTCTCCTTCCGGGGGACCAAGGTGCCTGGGGCAGACAGTGTGGCAGAGGGGCCTCAGAATGAGGGGCAGGAGGACGCAGCAGCACTTCCTGCAGACAAGGATGGAAGAGAGGGCCCTTCTTGGCACCTGCTATGGAGGGTTGCCCTAAAGAAGAGGGTGGGTGGGGGGAGGGGCTCCCTATGTGGGGATGGCATGGGTGGCGAAAAGCACGATGAAGAGGATGATGATAAAAACAATCACACAGATGAGGACAATCATCTTCACGTTCTTCCACCAGAACTTCCGAGCCACCTTCTGTGATGTGGTCTTGAAGTGCTCCGACTGTTGAGGACAAGGCAGAGTGAACCAGTGCCTCCTCCCACCAGAACAAGAAGACAGAGGCCCACATGCTATACATGTAAATGTTGAAGTGAGCAGTTGAGGGAACAGACCGTTACACAAAAAATGTTCTGTCCTCCTACCCTGACAAATATACCTTCATGACAATCTGATGGGCCAGATTCAAATTTAGAATTCTAAATTCTTGCCTCCCCTCTTCTTCTTACCCATGCACCGTCATGTACACTGAGGGGCCTTTTACATATGCTCACACCCAGAAGTGCAACACTGTCTGCACAATCCGCCCTTGGGAGAGCACACACTGGGGCGAACGGGTGCAAGCTCCAAGTGGGCACATCTCCCTGGGACTCTGACTCCGTGCCCTATGGGGACCTCTGAGGCTAGAGGACAGACCAGGGCAGTACAGACGTCAGAGGTAAGAGAAACTGCTCTTCCTCCTCAACTGGAATTGTAGAAATTAACTTTCCCTGGGCCATGCTCCTCAGATTAGGCTGCGGAAAGAAACACTAAGTCCCAGGGAAACTAGACCCAAGCTTATGCACAAGACTTGGAAAGCCACAGCCAGTCTCTCCCTGTGGACAAAGAACCTTAGGCCCCAACCTTTGCTGGAGTATTTTGTTAGAGTTACTCCATCCCTGAGCAGCTGGCTTCAGCCCATGGCTGGAGAGAGAAAGGAATGAGGTCTAGCAAGATGTGTGGGAGATATTATTCTAGCCTTCAGCTAGCAGAGGACCCCCTGATCAAAGAATTTCACTGCTTTTCCCAGCTTCTTTTTAAAGCAGACTCAGCAAAACTCTAGCAGTTTTCCACCCCCTGCCTAGTGACTCCTCAAGAAGGCCAAAGGCCCTAGGAGTATTTTCCGGAGCCAATATTTTTGGCTTAGGGAGGTCAGGTCCAAATGATTGTCAAGGGCAATCTTCAAAGGGAAACATCAGTTTCATGGGAGGGAAGCCTAAGAATGTGAGGGCTGACTGGGCCATCTACCTTTCTGTCTCAGACAAGGCCTCCAAGAATCAGCCCCACCCACCCACCCACCCACCCAGTCACTGGAGCCATTTCCTGGACCCCAGTACCAAATAGTGGAGTAGAGCAGAATCAAAACAGGGGGCTCACTTGTCAATTCCCAAAACAAGTGAAAAGGCAGACTTCCCTCCTATTCATTTTGCCCCCAGCACCACCAATTCCCCGAGCCCCAGCAATTCACCCTCCCTCTCTTCCTCTACTGCCCAGCTCCCAGCCGCCCTGCTCCCAACCTCTGTGGGTTCCCCATCTCACTGTGGCTTCCAGATCCTCTGTCTTGTTGCGGAGATGGTCCAGGTTTTCTCCTCGGGCCAAGATCCGCTCCACATTCTGGGTCATAATATTCTTGACTCCCTCCACCTCACTCTGCAGGTTCCGCACACGATCATTTCCAACACCTCCACTGGCCTCCTCCTGGGCAGCAACGCAGGGGTTAATTAGGCGAAGTGGTGGAGGAACTGAGACTCAGCCTCAGAGGCCAGGGGAGGGGAAGGCCTAAGGTGGACTTTAGCTTTTTTTTAATGCTTGAACTGTTTACAAAGAATGTTTTCATGTATTACTCATGTGATCAAAAACAAATGCACTTTTAAGCCCCAGAAGGTGAGTGCTGATGCTAGACAGACTAGATCCAGTTTCTTTTCAGGTTCTCAGGGCCCCTGAGGAGGAAAAGAAACACAGACCCTAAATCCCACTCCACTGTTGCCTTGTTCCTCAGATGGGGGCAGAGAACTGCTGAGCTGGCATCTCACAAGGGGGAAACCCACCACTATTAACCCAAGGATCCTCATTGAAAATATCTGTGCTGGCCAGCAGAACACCCTCAGCTGCCACAACACCCCCCTCACTGCTGGACAGCAGCTGGAGAGCTGCTCCCGCCCCAGACTTCCCCAGACCTCCGGAGCTGCCTAATTGCTGTGACCCAGAGCAACAGCCACCGGGTTCCAAGGCCCTGGCCAGGCCCCAAGAGGGAGAGCCATTGCGCCATAAACTTCTGCTTTCCCCCAACACACTGCCCCATGTGCCGGCACCAACCAAGCTGCCACTGCCTCCTTAAGCAGATATTAAATAAAAACAGCAGACTGGCTGTTGAGGGAAATGGAGGGCAAGTCCTCCCTGGCTGATAAAGTTTTTGAACAGGGAGGGCAAACCATTACTAGGCTCCTCCCTCCCTGACCCCCTAGACCTCCGAAACAGGCCAGGAGCCGGTCCAAACTAGACGGATTGTCACAGAGAACCAACTTCTGGTTCTTTTACAAACCCTTCGCCTTCTTCTCCGTGTTTAAAGAGAGGGGCCCGATTCCTTAGGCCGGGCAGAGAGAGACGGATTCTTGGAGTTTCTCGACAGGATAAAGGGAAGGGCCGACGGGGAGGGCTCCCGCCGCTGGGCTGGAATCCGCCCTGGGAACTTCGGAGGCGCTGCCCAAGGGGGGTCACCGGGCTCGGCGCCCGGCGGGCCGGAGGAGGCCAGGAAGGGCCTCTCAGCGGCTCCCGGCCTGGAATTCGGAGCCTCCACCCCCACCGGAGCCCCGCTCCGGGCCAGCTCCGAGGGCAGGGGAGGGAGAAGGCGCGGGGGCAGCCGCCCGGGCAGCCAAGTTGTCAAAGGAGAGCGGCCACCGGCTGCACCGGGCCAGCCCTCCGACTTGGCCAGCGGCCCTGCGACCCCCGCCCCCAGCCCCCCGCCCCCAGCCCCCGCTCGCCTTTCGCTCAGCCCCTCGCGAGCTCCCAGCGCGCTCACCATGTCTCCAAGCGGCTCGGGCCTGGCGGCGGCGAGACTCCCTCGTCTGTTTCCTCCCGGGCGGCCCTCGCTTCACTTCCTGCTCGCTCCAACTTCGAGCCTGCCCCCGCCCGCCGGCATCCCGAGCGGCTCCAGCCTCACCTAGCGCGGGCCGGCAGGTAGGCGGGCGCCCTCCGCTGCCCTCCCAGTCTCCTCCCAAACCTGGGCTCGGGCTTAAAGCAACAGGGCTCGATCACCAGAGATCTTCTAACGCATCAGAACCAGAAAAAAAAAAAAAGAAAAAGAAAAAGAAGATCAAGCAGCCCTCCTAGGTTTCCTGAGGCTGGACCTCCTGATATAGATAGGGAAGCTGGCTCCCCCCCCCCCTTTTTTTTTAATGTCCTGAATATCTGACTCCAAATCTTAAAGACTGAAGTCAACTCTAAGTACACCACCAGGGGTAGTTCACATGGAAACAGAACACAGATATGAAAGTTTCTTGCTGGCAACCCCTGTTCCCATGTTCAGGGGTGGACAGAAAGTATTAAAATCCCCCCAAGTCTGGAGTGCTGTAATCCTAGGCTGTGGTGTCAGAAAGCTCCGGATTACTAGTGTGACCCTGAGTGAAATTCTTCACCTCTCTGGTTTTGGCAGGTGCTAATGCTGACCTCAGAGGATGGTGGGGACGTATAACAGGATAGCACACTCAGTGTGCCTGCCACAGTTTCTGAAAGGAAGACCTGTCCACTGTTGGGACGAGGGAATGATGGCTTACCAATCCCTTCTTCCCTTCCAGAGTTCAACATTTCCTTCAGAAGCCGCTTTGAGGGGTTGGTGAGCCTACTCAGAAATGGTCAGAGGCCTGCCCTATGGACAAGAGAAGGGCCCCAGGCAAAGGATTTTTCCACCACCTGGTTCCAGGCCACAGAATATCTAGTCTTCCCAGATGGTATTTATCAAGACAGAACAAAAACAGGGACAGGCAAAAGAGAACAAACATTCCTGTCCCATCCCAGAAGTATTATTAGTTCTTTTTTTTTTTTTTTTTTTTTTTTTTAGTATTATTAGTTCTAAGAGAGAAATGTCAGTTTCTCTAACACATATTTTGTTAAAGGAAATGACAATTTCTGGACCTCTGTTTTGAGATACTTTATTCTACTTTATAATGAAATCTTATCTCCAATTAAATAAGATTATTATATTTTGCAAATCTGAAATTTGATGGACAGTACCAGCCTACTTTCACAGAGAATGTGGCTGTCTCACTTCTCATCATCCTTAGAAAATCTATAAAGAAGAAAAAAAAAAAAGAAAATCTATAAAGAGGTCAAGTGGAGATGGGTCAGAATCCTTGATCTGTACTTATGCCGTCCATTACCATAGCCACTGACCATATGTGGCTGCTGAGCACTTAAACTGTGGCTAGTCTGAATTGAGAAGTGATGTAAGAGTACACACAGTATTTCTTTTTTTAAAAGATTTATCTATTTATTCATTTGAGAGAGAGAGCACAGGCACACATACATCAGGAGGGGAAGGGCAGAGGCAGAAGGAGAGAGAATCTCAAGTAGACTGCTCTCTGAGTATGGAACCCTGCACTGGGCTCAGTCTCAAAACCCTGAGATCAGTGATCTGAGCTGAAATCAAGAGTGGGATGCTCAACCCACTGAGCCATCCAGGCACCCCAAGTATTTCAAAGACTTTTTTTTTTTAATTTACTTACTTGAGAGAAAGAGCATGAGGCAGGGGAAAGGGCAGAGGGAAAGGGAGAAGCCGGGAGCACAATCCAGGCTCAATCCCAGGACCCCAGGATCATGCCCTGAGCTGAAGGCAGACACTTAACTGATACTGATAACATGTTGAAATGATGTTGTGGATTTATTGAGTTAAATTTTAAAAATTGTTAATGCTCATTTCACCTGTTTCTTTTAATTTGATGAGTAGAAAATTAAAAATTACAAATGTGGCTCAAATTATATTTCCATTATAAGACACACTGATCTATGCATTAATATTCATGTGACCTTGGACAGACTGATGTGACATCTATAAACCTCAGTTACCTCACCATCTATGCCTGGCACTGAAACAACCCTCAGTAAATGGTGGCTATTATGATTACTATTATTAATGATTCCAGATGCTAAGTGCAGTGGTGGGTAGGGACATAGGATAGGTGCCAAGAAACAAAGTAGGATGTCTGAGGAGAGCATAAAGACATGGAGGAGGATTTCCAGAATAGAAATTAGGGTTACAGGAATGCCTGGGTGGCTCAGCGGTTGAGCGTCTGCCCTCAGCTGAGGGTGTGATCCTGGGCTCTGGAATCAAGTTCCACATTGGGCTCCCTGCAGGAAGTCTGCTTCTCCCTCTGCCTATTTTTCTGCCTCTCTCTCTGTATTTCTCATGGATAAATAAATAACATCTTGAAAAGAAAAAAAAGAAAGAAAGAAATCAGGGTTACAAGATTTGAGGAGTGACCAGGCTCTAGCATGCTGCTGGCAGCTTTGGACATACATTGGTGTCCCTGGGGGAGCTGACCCTTGGCCTAGGCCCAGAAACCACTGGGGAGATTTTCCAGCACCCACAGTTGGGACTGCAACGTGCTCCCCCTCCTCTTCACCATGCAGAGCCCCTGCAGTCTTGGCCTCTCCTGTAGGAACATCACAATTCTATCCTTTGTCAAAAGACCATCTTGCTAATGCCCTCAGAAGATGAGACATTCAGTAAAGTACCAAACAATGAACTGTGAGCAGAAATGGTACTATGGGGGGTGCATGGCTGGCTCAGTTAGAAGAGCATGTAACTCTTGATCTTGGTGTGGTGAATTAAAGCCATGTTTGGCCTAGAACTTACTTTAAAAAAAAGAAAGAGGGGATCCCTGAGTGGCTCAGTGGTTTAGCATCTGCCTTTGGCCCAGAGCACGATCCTGGAGTCCCGGGATCGAGTCCTGCGTCAGGCTCCCAGTATGGAGCCTGCTTCTCCCTCCTGTGTCTCTGCCTCTCTCTCTCTCTCTATGTCTATCATAAACCAATCAATCAATCAATCTGAAAGAAAGAAAAGAAAGAAAGAAAGAAAGAAAGAAAGAAAGAAAGAAAGAAAGAAAGAAAGAAAGAAAGAAAGAAATGGTACTATGGGCAGGGTACGAGAAGAGAAATAAGTCATCGATTCTTTTGCAGTCAAGGAAGGCTCTATCCCAGGAGAAATGGAGTAGCAGTCACTTTGCAAAGAAAAATGCTAGATGGTAAGAGTTGTACTAAAGAAGCAATCATGATGTGATGAAGAGTGTTCTCTTCATCAAGTGCCTGTGTGATCAGAAGATTTGGGTATCAGCTCCACTATTCCCTGGCTATATAGACTTGGGCAGGCCACTTCCCTCTAGGAGCACCAGTATTCTCATCTGCAAAATGGGAAGAAGAATGAAAGCTGCTTTGCAGGGTTATTATTAGGGTTAAATAATACAGATATATATTTCTATATTCCTGCTAAAGCACTTTACAAGTGAAAAAGGAGACTGATAGAGAAAATAAGATTAGACAATAGTGGAAGAGGAATATTAACAGCCTGCAAAGCAACCAGGCAAACTTTGAGAGTGCATTGACCTCGATGCTAGTCTTCTTATTTATGGCATAAATGGGGAGTTTGCTTCTATAGCTCTCTGGGGAAAGGCTGGAAAACAAGGAAAAGGAGCATTCAGGAGGCACACCTGGAATTGCTCCCTGAAGGATCAGAAAGTTCTCACCACTGCCAAGGCCTCTTTTGCCTCCAAACCCCTTTGTTAACTGTTATACTGCTGGTTATCCCATCTGGGACAGTCACACTCCACCCCCCCACCCCCAATCATTCCCGATGTCTCATTCTCTTTCTGACTGTGCTTTTAGAACCAGAAGCTTCTACTTGTGACCATCTTCACTTTAGACTCTGCACTCTCCCAGAGCAACAGTCTTCTATGAGGCTGATTTTGCCCTCCAAGGGACATTTGACAACAGAGACGTTTTCGGTTGCCACAACTTGGCAGGGGGGGGGTGTGCTCCTGGAATCCAGTAGGTAGAAGCCGAGGATGCTAAGTTTCCTACGTGCAAAAGACAGCCCTCTCACAACAAAGTATTATACAGACCAAATGTTAATAATGCTGAGGTTGAAACCCTGATCTCCCTAGGGAAGTGCAACGCTTTATGGTTTCAGCAGCCATTTATGGGTGATCCCCAAATCTGTATCTCCAGCCCTGACCTTGTTCTCAGTTGCCATCGCTGCCTCTCCAGTGCCCTCTCCACAGGCACCTCCAAAAGCCAAACCAAACCCTTTATGTTTTCTCCATGTTCCTCCTGCAGGGTGGTACTCCCATTCTACCAGTTTCCCAAGCTAGCTTATCCCTAAACACATTTTATCTTTTTTTTAAAGATTTTATTTATTTATTCATGAGAGACACACACAGAGAGGGAGAGACAGAGGCAGAAGGAGAAGCAGGCTCTATGCAGAGAGCCCAATGCGGGACTCGATCCCGGGACTCCAGGACCACACGCTGGGCTGAAGGTAGGTGCCAAATTGCTGAGCCACCCAGGGATCCCACATTTTATCTTTTATAGAATCCATAATATACTTTGCCATTTGCGGCATACGCATTTGACACCTCCGAGACTCTAACTTTTGTGAAGTCGGAGGCTATGTCTTTATTTTGGTACCCCTTGTTGAAAATAACATACATCATGCAAGAGTAGTCACTCAGTAAATGTTTCAGGTATTGAACCAAAAGATCTGACAGAGAGCTTCTTTTTTTGCAGTGCAGGTAAAAATACAATTTTTATTAGAAAAGACCCATGCATGGGGGCATGGGGCACCTGAGTGGTTTGATTGGTTGAGTTGTGTCTGTCTTTGGCTCAGGTCATAATCTCAGGGTCCTGGTATAGAGCCCCACATCAGGCTCCACACTCAGTGGGGAATCTGCTTCTCCCTCCCCCTCTGGCCCTCACCCCCTGCCCCCCACATGCACTCTCTTTCTCTCAAATAAATAAATAAATAATTTTTAAAAAGAAGGAGGAAAGAAGAAGAAGAAGAAAAAGAAGAAGAAGGAGGAGGAGGAGGAGGAGGAGAAACATGAAGAAATCTCTTTCCTAAATTTTGGACCATTTTATGAATAAATGAATACTAAATGGCATGAGTCTGTACACTGATCCTGAAAGGATAAACTGGATACCCCCCAACAAAAAACAAGTCATGGGGTAGAGAGGTACTGAGTTATCACAGCTGTACTTCTCTTACCCAGAATGCTCTCTGGTCACCCAAGAACATACTAAGAACTTTTGAATTCCTTCTCTCCTCTTAAAATGATACTCATCCTTCAAAGCCCAGCTCCAAGTTTTCAGAAAACTTTCCCGAGTTCTCTAGTCGTAATTCATTTCCTCCGCAGTACTCCCGCAGCACTTTGAACCTCATGTAATACTTAGGATTTTGTACATTCTATTGTCATTATTCTATTATTTCTTTTATTTCCTTATCCTTTAACTCCTATAGGACAAAGGCCACAGCTTAATAATCTGTTTCTTTCTCTGTAACTAGTCCAGTTCTTGGAACATAACAGAATATAAATGCTGAGTTTGATGGAACCATCTAATTTTGAATGGTCTTAGAAGAGCTAGCCCAGACTTTCTGACACACACTGAATTCATTTGAACTGGGGTTTTACAGCAGATCAAGAGATTCATCCCCTAAATAGATCTATGGCTTCCAAGGTGACTTGTCTGTTAGGATGACCTGGAAGTGGGCCAGACCCTCCCCAGCAGGAACACTGTTAGCCCCATGATTCTACCTGCCAAACTCATCTGTCCCTAGTAATCTCTACTTTTACATATACTCCAGATGTTCCTTTCCTTTAGGATAGTGGTTCTCAACACATGGTCCAAGAACCCCTGGACTCTTCAAAGACAAAACTACTTCTATATTAATACTGATACGTTATTTGTCCTTTTAACTATGTTGCCATTTGTGCTGATGATACAAAAGCAATTGGGAGTTAATGAAACTGTTGGCAACTTAGCAGGAAAGAGCCAGTGGCACCAAATTGTAGTAGTATTCAATGCATTTATTCCCCCTTAAACAGTTGCATTTTCAAAAAACGCCATTTTCAATGTCTCTAATGAAGCAGTACGAATTATTTATTTTATTAATTTTTGACACTGGAGCACACATCCTTAACTATTTTGTGTGAAGAAATGCGAAATACACAACACTTTGCATACCCAAGTATGATGGCTGTCTTCACAGTTGTTCCTAGAAAAAGCACTTGTGTCAGTAAGCTGTGAGCTGAAGTAATGTTTTTTTTTTTTTAATTTTTATTTATTTATGATAGTCACAGAGAGAGAGAGAGGCAGAGACACAGGCAGAGGGAGAAGCAGGCTCCATGCACCGGGAGCCCGACGTGGGATTCGATCCCGGGTCTCCAGGATCGCGCCCTGGGCCAAAGGCAGGCGCCAAACCGCTGCGCCACCCAGGGATCCCTGAAGTAATGTTTTTAAATTAACAGTTTTTTTTTTTTTTTTTTTGAGTAGCATAGACAGTTCCCACACACCCCTTAGCCCTCTCCCATTTTTCTCTCATTAGTAACATCTTGCACTAGTATGGTATATTTGCTTTACAATTGATGAGCTAATATTGATAGATGATTATCAAGAGAATCCATAGTTTATGTTAGGGTTCACATTCCATGGGTTTTGGCAATGTATGCCCCATTTCCTGGCAACCACTGATCTTTTGCATTAAAACCAGTTTTGCCATTTCCAGTATATCAGTTTGGATTATACGTACAGTATGTAACCTTTCCAGATTGGTTTCTTTCACTTAGGGATTTGAATTTAAGGGTCCACCTCATCCTTTTGTGTTTTGATAGCTCATTTCATTTTACCACTGAATATTCCACTGTATGAATTTGCTGGTTTGTTTATCCATTCACCTATTGAAGGACATCTTGGTTGCTTCTGAGCTTGGGCAATTATGAATAATGCTGCTATGCATTTGTGTACAGCTTTTGTGTGGGCATAATTTTTCAAATCATTTGGGTAAATACCAAGGAGCACAATTGCTGGATCATATGGTAAAAGCATGTTTACTTTTATAAGAAACTGCCAAACTTTTTTCCAAAGTGGTTGTACCATTTTGTATTCCTACCAACAATGAAGTAAAGTTCCTGTTGCTCCACATCTTCACCAGCATTTGTTATCGATGATGCTTTGGATTGCAACCGAATTGCTGTATGAGTTCTAGCAATCTTGGGGTGGAGACTTTTGGGTTTTCTATGTAGAGTATCATGTCATTGGCGAAAAGGGAGAGTTTGACTTCTTCTTTGCCAATTTGAATGCCTTTAATGTCTTTTTGTTGTCTGATTGCTGAGGCTAGGACTTCCAGTACTATGTTGAATAGCAGTGGTGAGAGTGAACATCCCTGTCTTGTTCCTGATCTTAGGGGAAAGGCTCCCAGTGCTTCCCCATTGAGAATGATATTTGCTGTGGGCTTTTCGTAGATGGCTTTTAAGATGTTGAGGAATGTTCCCTCTATCCCTACACTCTGAAGAGTTTTGATCAGAAATGGATGCTGTATTCTGTCAAATGCTTTCTCTGCATCTAATGAGAGGATCATATGGTTCTTGGTTTTTCTCTTGCTGATATGATGAATCACATTGATTGTTTTACGGGTGTTGAACCAGCCTTGCGTCCCGGGGATAAATCCTACTTGGTCATGGTGAATAATTTTCTTAATGTATTGTTGGATCCAATTGGCCAGTATCTTGTTGAGAATTTTTGCATCCATGTTCATCAGGGATATTGGTCTGTAATTCTCCTTTTTGGTGGGGTCTTTGTCTGGTTTTGGAATTAAGGTGATGCTGGCCTCATAGAACGAATTTGGAAGTACTCCATCTCTTTCTATCTTTCCAAACAGCTTTAGGAGAATAGGTATGGTTTCTTCTTTAAACGTTTGATAAAATTCCCCTGGGAAGCCATCTGGCCCTGGACTCTTGTGTCTTGGGAGGTTTTTGATGACTGCTTCAATTTCCTCCCTGATTATTGGCCTGTTAAGGTTTTCTATTTCTTCCTGTTCCAGTTTTGGTAGTTTGTGGCTTTCCAGGAATGCGTCCATTTCGTCTAGATTGCCTAATTTATTGCCATATAGCTGTTCATAATATGTTTTTAAAATCGTTTGTATTTCCTTGGTGTTGGTAGTGATCTCTCCTTTCTCATTCATGATTTTATTAATTTGAGTCTTCTCTCTCTTCTTTTTAATAAGGCTGGCTAATGGTTTATCTATTTTATTAATTCTTTCAAAGAACCAACTCCTGGTTCTGTTGATCTGTTCCACAGTTCTTCTGGTCTTGATTTCGTTGAGTTCTGCTCGAATCTTTATTAACTCCCTTCTTCTCCTGGGTGCAGGATCTATTTGCTGTTTTTCCTCTAGCTCCTTTATGTGTAAGGTTAGCTTTTGTATTTGAGTTCTTTCCAGTTTTTGAATGGATGCTTGTATTGCGATGTATTTCCCCCTTAGGACTGCTTTTGCTGCATCCCAAAGATTTTGAACGGTTGTATCTTCATTCTCATTAGTTTCCATGAATCTTTTTAATTCTTCCTTAATTTCCTGATTGACCCTTTCATCCTTTAGCAGGATGGTCCTTAACCTCCACGTGTTTGAGGTCCTTCCAAACTTCTTGTTGTGATTTAGTTCTAATTTCAAGGCATTATGGTCTGAGAATATGCAGGGGACGATCCCAATCTTTTGGTATCGGTTCAGACCCGATTTGTGACCCAATATGTGGTCTATTCTGGAGAAAGTTCCATGTGCACTTGAGAAGAATGTGTATTCAGTTGAGTTTGGACGTAAAGTTCTGTAGATATCTGTGAAATCCATCTGGTCCAGTGTATCATTTAAAGCTCTCATTTCTTTGGAGATGTTGTGCTTAGAAGACCTATCGAGTATAGAAAGAGCTAGATTGAAGTCACCAAGTATAAGTGTATTATTATCTAAGTATTTCTTCACTTTGGTTAATAATTGATTTATATATTTGGCAGCTCCCACATTCGGGGCATATATATTGAGGGTTGTTAAGTCCTCTTGTTGGATAGATCCTTTAAGTATGAGATAGTGTCCCTCTTCATCTCTCACTACAGTCTTCGGGGTAAATTTTAGTTTATCTGATATAAGGATGGCTACCCCTGCTTTCTTTTGAGGACCATTCGAATGGTAAATGGTTCTCCAACCTTTTATTTTCAGGCTGTAGGTGTCCTTCTGTCTAAAATGAGTCTCTTGTAGACAGCAAATAGATGGGTCCTGCTTTTTTATCCAGTCTGAAACCCTGCGCCTTTTGATGGGGTCATTAAGCCCGTTCACATTCAGAGTTACTATTGAGAGATATGAGTTTAGTGTCATCGATTGCAACCATTTTATTTTATTTTTTTTTTAATTTATTTATGATAGGCACACAGTGAGAGAGAGAGAGGCAGAGACACAGGCAGAGGGAGAAGCAGGCTCCATGCACCGGGAGCCCGATGTGGGATTCGATCCCGGGTCTCCAGGATCGCGCCCTGGGCCAAAGGCAGGCGCCAAACCGCTGCGCCACCCAGGGATCCCAATTGCAACCATTTTAATGATTATCTCATTGTTGTTTTAATTTGCAATTCCCTAATAAAAGACGTTGAGTACCTTTGTTGTTTTTTCTTTTTTTTTAAAAAAATGAAACATCATTTTACTTGTGGATATTAGACAAACTATGGTCATTCAAATTGGCACATTTGGCAGATATTTTTTCAAAAAATGAAAGGCGGTTCCTTCAGGGAAAACAATAGACAGTATTTGTTGCCAATGATAAAATTTGAGCTTTCAAATAAAAATTTGAATTTTGGAAAACCTGTTATCTGCCACTGTGAGCCTGGTAGCTTCCTAACACAGTTAAGAGACTCCGCATTTGGCAGCCCGGGAGGCTCAGCGGTTTAGCGCCACCTTCAGCCCAGGGCGTGATCCTGGGGATCCCGGCCCACGTCAGGCTCTCTGCATGGAGCCTGCTTCTCCCTCTGCCTGTCTGTGCCTCTCTCTGTGTGTGTTTCTCATGAATAAATAAATAAATAAAAATCTTTAATAAATTAAAAAAAAAGAGAGAGCGACTCCGCATTTGGAAGAGCAGCGTAACTCAGTGAACCGATGTTTTCCAAATAACAATTGTATGATTTTGTAAAAGGTTCGTTCAAAGTGCAAGATATACCGATGATTTTAATGTGACAGAGCATAAGGTTCATTGATATGGTTTCAGATTCCATATCCAACTGAAAAACTACCACTTTTTATAAAGTTTAGGTGTGGTATCAGAGGATACCCGCAATTACCTAAAAAGGTCATTAAAATACCTTTCCTTTTTCCAAATAAGTATCTGTGAGGCCAGATTTCCTTCATGTACTTTAATGAACAGCAGATCAAATGCAGAAGCAGATAGGAGAATCCAGCTGTTCCAATTAAGCCAGACATTAGCTTTTTAGAAAAGATTTTATTTATTTATTTGAGAGAGAGTACAAGCAGGAAGAGCAGCAGAGGGAGAGGGAGAAGCAGGCTCTCCGCTGAGTAGGGAGCCAGATGAAAGGCTCGATCCCAGGACCCCAGGATCATGACCTGAGTAGAAGGCAGCCGCTTAACGGAGGGAACCACGTAGGCGCCCCCAGACATTAGCTATGCATGTAAAACAATATAGTACTACTTGTGCAATTTTTGTGGAAAATATACCTTTTCCACAAAAGTTATTTATGTATACATGTAATGGGTTCATTACTGTTTTTAAGTATATCAATACATATCTTTTTTTTTTAGATTTTATTTATTTATTCATGAGAGACAGAGACAGAGAGAGAGAGCGAGACATAGGCAGAAGCAGGCTCCATGCACGGAGCCCGACGTGGGACTCGATCCCAGGTCTCCAGGATCACGCCCTGGGCTGAAGGCGGCGCTGAACCGCTGAGCCACCTGGGCTGCCCTCTAATCAACACATATCTTAAACATTTCTCAGTGTAAATTTCCAATATGGTAAACGCGGAAAAATATAACCCACATAAATAAAAGCTCTTTAGGGTTCTCAATAATGTGTAGCAGCGTAAAAGTGTCCTTGACACCAAGAAAATGTGAGAACCGCTATTCTAGGATGCCTTCCTGTGATCCTGCTGGCCAGTTCCAGGGCAGAGAATTAGATACGGCAGTGCTGCTCAAGCCTCACCTCTAGGAACCTCCCCGATCGACGACACACTCTGCGCTCTGCCCCTATTCTACATCCCCTCTGCAGGGGCGTCCCGGTTTCCCCAGCTGATTTCAAACCCCTGGTTCCCGGCTGGTACTGGAGGAGAGAATAAAGGAGAACTCGCACCCTCTCCCTACGCCAGGACAGCGCTTGCAGCTGCGTCCTCAACTCGGAGGTCAGCCTGTCTGAAGAAGAGCTGGACATTTACACCCGCTTCGCTCACGTCTGTGGGCACTCACTGCAGGGACACAATTTGGAGGAGACCTCATGGGGCGGGAGGGGCCCAGGGAAATGGTCAGAACTGACTTTTTAGGGCTGAAAGCGTCAGGCTTTGGGACGCTTCGGGGTAAGACTGATCTGACTGCTGAAGACACGCGGGTCAGGGAGTATCCTCCCTCCTCCCGGGTCACCTCGTGAGGCGACAGCAGCCCGCGCCCCTGGGCTCCCCCTCGCTCCGCCCCCTGCCGCCAAGCAGGGAGCGGGCGCCGCCGGCGAGAGCCCTTCACGACAGTCCCGGCACTTTCCGGCCGGCCGCGCGCGGGCTGATGTGTCGGGGAGGCGGGGCTTAGGGCAGCGATTCCTCGCGACGCGACGCGACGCGACGCGACGCGACGGTCCCTGCTTGGGCGCTCGTGCGGTGGCCGTCTTCCCTCCGCGGACCCATGGCGGCGTCGGCCCGGTCCGCGCGGGGCCCGCCGGACTCACGTAGGCTCAAGAGTCCTCCCGTGCGACGGAGAGAGGGGCGCTGACTCAAAGGGGCGGGGGCGGTAGGATGCCCTGTGGGGCCCCGGGAAGGGGGTTGTGGAGCAAGCTTGCAGTCCCACTCGGGGAGCTTTGCGGTGAGGGGACTGTGGTCTGAGAGGGGTTCTGGGAACTGGGAGATCCAGGAGAGGCTGCACGGCAAGGGTGTTTCCAGTAGTCAGAAATCAGTGGGAGAACCCTGGTAGGCAGAAACCCTGGGGCTGTTGGGGCCGTATTTTCTGTGATTTGGGGCGGAGCCGATTTTATTTATTTTTTTTAAAGATTTTTATTTATTTATTCATGAGAGACATACAGAGAGAAAGAGAGAGAGGCAGAGACACAGGCAGGGGGAGAAGCAGGCTCCATGCAGGGAGCCCAAGGTGGGACTGGATCCCGGGTCCCCAGGATCACGCCCTGGGCTGAAGGCAGGCCCTAAACCGCTGAGGCACCCAGGTGTCCCCCATGGGGCGGAGCCAGTTTTAAAGCACTTCCATCCCCACAGTTGCACACACACTTTGTTTGTTGCCTGCAGATAAAGTACAGAAAGACAAGGCTGGACAGTCTAAAGGGCCCAGTCAGGGCAGCGGAATGGGGAAGCTCTTGGGGTTTGAGTGGACAGATGTTTCCAGCTGGGGAAGACTGGTAACTCTGCTGAATCGACCAACGGATCCTGCCAGCCTGGCCGTCTTCCGTTTTCTCTTTGGTAAATCGAGTTTCTGGGAGGGGCCAGTGTGGTGGTGGGTGGGAGAATAACCATCCTCCCTTGTGCGTTTCTGGGTTACTTACTTAGTGACTTGCCTCCCTTTTCCCCAGACCTGAAGATATCCTGGAAGAGATCTTTGTGGAGTTTAGGATCAAATCCAGCATTGTCGCCCCTGATTAGGGTTTGGAGGCTACAAATGCCTTGATCTGAGGCCATAGGGAATACAGAGGCAGAGGAACAGAGACCCATCTTGCTTGTAGCCTGAAGTTGCCCAGTAACTACTCAGGACTAGGCCTCAGAGAAATAGCAGGTGTGACAGGGCAGACATTTTGGCTGTGACAACTTAATCCAGAGTTTCCTAACTCGGGCCACAGCATGTATGCTTGGAATTGGTTACAGATGTGGTGAGATCTTAGTCCCCGTAGCTCAACTGGTGGGCAGTTTTGCTCTCCAGGGGACATTTAGCAATATTTGTAGACATTTTTATTTGTCACAGATTGGGGGAAGGGAAATTGGCTACTGTTATCTGCTAAGGATCCAGGGATGTTGCTAAGTGACCTGCAATGCACAGGATAGTCCCTCCTGGCAAATAATTAACCAGCCCAAAATGTGAGTAGTCCTGAGGTTGAGAAACCCTGCCTTAACTGGAACTGGCTTCTTGACCTGAGTAGCCCCTTCTGTTTGCTCTAGTGTGGTAAGCCAAATACTGTTTTCTGGGTGTGCTGGGAAGTGGAGAAGGTTGAAATACACCACCTTAGAACACTTTTTCTGGGCTGGTAGGACAGACCTTAAATTATCAAATCCTAAAAAAAAAAAAAAAAAAAAATCAAATCCTGAACAGCTTTTTTAGCATTCTGTGCACTTTTCTCACTTAATTATCCTGGTAACCCTGTAGAATATTATGAGTCCCTTTCTCACATAGGGAATGAGGAATTGGCTCAGTGAGGTACAGTGGCCATCTGAGGTCACAAAACTGGCATAATGCCTAGCACAGAGTAGGCACTCAGTAATTATTATAAATTGAATGAATAAATGGCAGAGCCAGGGTTAGGTAAAAAGTCTGACCCTGGAGTTGAGTGCATCCAGCTATATTCCAGTATACTCTACTGCTTCCTTTGCTGAGGCCTAACAGCCCCTCCCTAACTGCCTTCTCAGGGCTGATGATGGTGTTGGACATTCCCCAAGAGCGGGGACTTAGTTCCCTGGACCGAAGATACCTGGACGGGCTGGATGTGTGCCGCTTCCCCTTGCTGAATGCCCTGCAACCACTACCACTTGACTGGATGTATCTTGTCTATACCATCATGTTTCTGGGTGAGGGAAAGTATGGGAGAGATGGGAGAATTGACTGGCCTCCCTAAAGCCCAGAAATACAAAGCATGCTGGTGAATGACCAAAGTCTTGGGTTCATTATTTCCCTTCTGCTGTGACTCATAATTTCATCCTACTGACCTGTGTGTCATCTGAGTTGTGACCTCATAAGTCTTTTTTAAAGTATTAAAATAACATTTGATTTTTATTTGGTTTAACAATTATAAAATGTCCAGTGATTTTTCTTAATCCCACCCACAGCCTGTCCTGGGGGAGCTGGGCCTGTGGTGACCCTTTGACCTCTTAATCCTCTCCCTCACAAATCCCAGGGGCACTGGGCATGATGCTGGGCCTGTGCTACCGGATAAGCTGTGTGTTATTCCTGCTGCCATACTGGTATGTGTTTCTCCTGGACAAGACGTCATGGAACAACCACTCCTATCTGTATGGTTTGTTGGCCTTTCAGCTGACATTCATGGATGCAAACCACTACTGGTATGAATCTAGGGGAAAGGGGGAGGGGTTGGCTGGGTCAGGATGGTGACCAGTGGTAGGAGCCCGGTGAGGTCCTAGAATATGCCCCAGCAAGCATATTTTCAACCATGCTTTGTAAAGTGTGGTTACAGGGTCACACTTTGGATGAATTCGGGAGGGGGAAGGGTCAGTTAGGTTGGGGCACGTGGGATGACAAAAAACAAAATGGCTCCATTCCCACCCCCTCTACTCTTTCCATATCTCCCTAGGTGCCCTGATCTATCCACTTCCTGTAACCCATTTAGAAGAAGAGAAGACTAAAGCCAGACATAGATGTTTTCAGATACTTCAAGGGTGGTCATGTGGAAGAGGGAGCAGACTTCCTCTGTGTGAGCCCAGAGGGGCAGAGTTAGAGCCAAGAGTAGAAGTTGCTGTGAGGCAGAGTCATGTCAGAAGGAGAGGGCCCACCAGGGCTGCTCAGCAGTGCTGTCCTGGGAGGAGGTAACCCTCCCCAACCTCTGGCTTAGGTGACCATCTCTCAGGGGAGGTAGTGAAGTTATTTGGAGATAGGGTGGCAGAGCAGATGACCTCTAGGGATTCTTCCTATTAAGTGAAAAACAAATATGCAAATATGACATGTTAGTAAGATGAGTATAGGAGAAAAATCTCAAACGTTGACTTTGTTAGTGATTTATCAGTCATTAATTATGCCTATAGATACCCCTTTTGTAGACGTTTGTTTGTTTGTTTATTTAGATTTTATTTATTTATTCATGAGAAACACGCAGAGAGAGAGGCAGAGACAGGCAGAGGGAGAAGCAGGCTCCAGGCAGGGGGCCCGACACGGGACTTGATCCTGGATCACACCCTGGGCTGAAGGTGGCACTAGACCACTGAGCCACCCGAGCTGCCTTTTTGTAAACCTTTAAACTTGTTCAGAATGCCCAGCTCTGATAATATAAAATTAAGAGACAATTTTGACAGAATACTTCTGAAAAATTTCGTTTTTATAATTTTTCCACAATTTGAAAAAATACTTTTCCCTTACTGAGGGCTTTCCATTTGGTGAGGCACTAGACTAAACACTTAAAATTTTTCCTCATTACAATGCCATGAGGCCCATAGTGCTGCTCTATTTATAGAAGTGGAAGCTTAGGCCTAGGAAAGTACAGGATTTGCTTAAGGTCACCTATGAGGGTAAGAGACACAAGTGAGAATCCAGGTCTCCTTGACCATAGATTCCAGGTCTCTTAACCATAAGTGTAAGCTGCTCCTTCGCCAACTTCTCTGCTCAATCATTGTCTTCTTCAAACCTGCTTTGCTTCTGCCTCCCCAGAATGTGTCTAGTCTTAGTATCTTAGGCTTATCAGTTCTCTCTCAAGGTAAGCTGTTAGCAGGTACTTTCCAGCACTAGATCCTGGCATCTAGGTCTATAAAAAGTTTGCCTTAGATAATTTTTTTTTCTTAAATGCACTATGTATTTCCATACACCTTTACCTTTTTAAATACTCCCTCAAATTGATTATTTTTCAAATTCAATCATATTCTAGCATATTCTAGTAATCCTTTTCCTGATTTGTTACATGAAGACAAATTAATTTACTAACTAATGGTAAACATGGAACTGTTTGTTGTTATAACTCACTAGTAATCTTTCTGTTACAACTTAAAATGATCACTGTTAAATTTGCTCATATGATTCTCAAGAGCCTCAGAATAGCCCAGAGGTCGAGACAGGATATGGGAGATATCCCGGGATAGAAAATTACACTTAAAAACGAAAAGTAGAAATGTACTGGGCTAAGAAGTTCTCCTTAATCTTTATTTCCCTTGGTGCAGGTCTGTGGACGGCCTGCTGAATGCTCGTAAGCGGAATGCCCATGTGCCCCTTTGGAACTATGCCATGCTACGTGGCCAGGTATGGAATTTTAGGAAAGAGGGGAGTGTTCTTTGACAGCCACTGTCAGCATGGCCCTCCTGGTACTGTACTCCGCCTCCCTGGATCTTCCCTTTCTTCCCCTTTGCTGGAAAGCAAGGCTGACTGTTTCCAGTCCCCTAGTCTGTGGGTTCTCTCATTGCGTCATGGAAGGAGAGAACTTTTTCCCTGCTAGATTAGCATCATTATGAGAGATCCAGGCTTCATGACTTTCCCTGGTACCTAATACTGTGCCTGGCATTGATAGAATGTCAATAAATACTTGTTGGATGAGTGAATTGAATGAATCTAATCTTCCATAGGCCCTGAACTCTGATCAGAACGCATGTTATTTTTGATACTCTTAGAAAACAAGGTTCTTTTTGGTTTGAACGTTCATTTTACATTTTGCGATGGCAGATCTTCATTGTGTACTTCATTGCGGGTGTGAAAAAGCTGGACGCAGACTGGGTTGAAGGCTATTCTATGGAGTATCTGTCCCGGCACTGGCTCTTCAGTCCCTTCAAGTGAGTGGCAGTCAGGGCGGAGTTCTCACTGGGGCACAGGTGCACAGTGGGGGCCTCGCCTCCCTCGGGTCTGTCGTAATGGCTGCTGTTCCTGCTTTACCGGGATTTGCCACAGGCTTTCCTCTGTCCATTCATCTATCTATTCAGCAGAAGGCATAGTCAGTGATACCAAAACATCTAGGTCCTCCCAGCCCCTGGGAGATGTACGGTATGGGCAAGAACGAAGGGAAAAAAAACTAAAAGAGGAAAGGAAAATCAGAATAAGGTGACTTGGTGAATGAGTTGGTGTTCTCAGCAGCCACCAAGGGTGGTGCCGTGCCTTGTGTGGCCACCCTAGCCTCTTGCCAGGATACCTTGGCCAGTGTACTGTCCATCTTCTAAGGCAGGCAGGGCACCTGGGTGGCTCAAGGGTTGAGTGCCTTTGGCTCAGGTTGTGATCTTGAGGTCCTGGGATTGAGTTCCATATCGGGCTCCTTACAAGGAACCTGCTTCACCCTCTGCCTGTGTCTCCTCCTCTTTCTGTGTCTCTCATGAATAAATAAATAATATCTTATTTAAAAAAAAGAAAAGGACGGTCAGCATCCTAGTCCTGACAAACCCATTGTTGCCAACTCTTTAAAAAACAGAGGTTTGCCTCTCGATTTCTGCCTTCCTCCCATTTTTTCATTCCTCATATTTTACTTTCTTTTTTCCTCTTCCCTGTTATTTTCCAGTTCCAAACATTTGACTTTACTATGTTAATTAGACATTTACCTTTTAAAGTTTCTTCTTTTATAACCTCCGTGAAGAATTGAAGAATCCACGCCCCACCCCCAAACACTCATTCTCAGTCAGATTTGCCCTAGGAAATCTGTCCTTGGTTATCACATATGGTATATTGAAAAAAATCGAACACCTAAAGTGTGTGGAAATGAAAGGTTCTTGGAAACTCTCCCATAGGTGTCTTCATGTGGAGTTCCTCTATCTGCCTACTGGGGTACTTCCTCTGGTGAGGACAGGGTGGCAGAGGTACCTTTGCTGTGAATGTGCTGGAAATGCTGGGTTCCCCAGTGGGCTGGTGCCTGACCTTTGATCTTTGTATCTGGTGTCTGCAGACTAGTATTGTCCGAGGAGATGACCAGTCTACTAGTGGTACACTGGTGCGGATTGCTGCTTGACCTCTCAGCTGGTTTCCTGCTCTTTTTTGATGCCTCGAGGTCCATTGGTCTCCTCTTCGTGTCCTACTTCCACTGCATGAATTCCCAGCTTTTTAGCATCGGTCAGTACCTGTGGTCTGGTAGGAGGTGGGAAGCCACAGGTGTGCAGGTGCGGACAGTGGGACACGGGGATGCAGTCCCTGAAATGGCAATAAACAGGCGGTGAGAACCAGGGCCTCTGGGCTCAGCTAGAATGTTGCCAAGTAAGGAATCTCGGGGAACTCCGACTACTCTAGCTAATAGCTTCTTTCATCACAAGTGGAATACTTGGGAGAGGTTTCTCAAAGGAGAGGGGGTTGAGGGGACTACCCATGTTCACCCCGCTGAACCCAGCATCTGAAACACTTATTTTCTCCCTGCTCTTTCCTAGGCATGTTCCCCTACGTCATGCTGGCCAGCAGCCCTCTCTTCTGCTCCCCTGAGTGGCCCCGGAAGCTAGTATCTCGATTCCCCGAAAGGCTGCAGGAGCTGCTGCCCCTCAAAGCTGCCCCTCAGCCCAGTATGTCCTGCGTGTATAAGAGGAGCCGGGCCAAAGGTGGCCAGAAGCCAGGGCTGCGCCATCGGCTCAGTGCTGCCTTCACCCTGCTCTACCTCCTGGAGCAGCTCTTCCTGCCCTATTCCCATTTCCTCACCCAGGTATGTGTGGGCTGGGGGTTAGCTGGGGAAGTGGCGGAGGGCAGAGCAGTAGGGGAAGTGTGGGGGCTGGTTTGCAAGCGCTGCGTTGGTTGAGGATGGAGTTAAATAGGAGAACTGTCGGGCTGATTGCTGCTGCCCTACCTTCTCAGGGCTATAACAACTGGACAAATGGGCTGTATGGCTATTCCTGGGACATGATGGTGCACTCGCGCTCCCACCAGCACGTGAAGATCACCTACCGGGACGGCCGCACTGGCGAGCTGGGCTACCTTAACCCTGGGGTAAGATGTGTGGTGCTGACCACTTAAGTTCCTCAGAGCTCCCTGGAGTGTCGGGGTCTGATTCCCTCCGAAACGTAATGATAAAACACATTTGGGTCCACTCCGCCCTTTCTCAGGAGCCAGGTTGACCGACCCTTCTTTTGTAGAAGTTGAAATACGGCAGTGCCGTTCATTTCCTTTGAATTGAAATTAGATTTAGGAAAGGTAAGTATAAAAAGCCTAGTAGTGAAAAATTCTTCCCCAAAGACGTTTAGGGGGGCTGGGGTGCATTTGTGTGTGTGTGTTTCCTGCTCAAAACAGGCACCAGGCAGGGATCTCTTAGTGCTGTTGGCAGTGCATTGCATGACCTATCCGAGAGGTGGATAATGATGAGGTGGGACTAATGTGGGGGTTTGGGGCAGGTATTCACGCAGAGCCGGCGATGGAAGGATCATGCAGACATGCTGAAGCAATATGCCACTTGCCTGAGCCACCTGCTTCCCAAGTACAATGTCACTGAGCCCCAGATCTACTTTGATATTTGGGTCTCCATCAATGACCGCTTCCAGCAGAGGTGGGCAAGGGGGACAGAGAAGGGGGAAATGGAAGTCCCACTCCTTTTGCCGAGACGAATAGCCCATGCTCCCCAGTGCTGTCTTGCTTGAAAGGCTGTCCTCTGGTGCATGTCCCTGTTCGCCTGGTTGTGGGCATAGCTGATTGCTTCCAGCAGGGGGCACCATCAACCAGAAGGAAAGGTAACTGACCTTTTTTTTTTTTTTTTAAGCTGTTAACACAATTCTCAGGTGGCCACTAACTTTCATTCTTCCCTATGCTCCAGAATCTCTTTCTTCTTTCTCTGCCCTCAGACATGGTGACATAAGCCATTTCTTCTATCTGGAAACCCTGTTCCCTCTGTGTGGGAATAGTGATGAAAGGAACAAAACCAGAAATTCTGGTGAGTAGGTGGCTGTGGTCTCCTTAGAACATGGTTTTCTTTCCTAAGGATTTTTGACCCTCGTGTGGACATTGTGCAGGCCGCCTGGTCCCCCTTCCAGCGTACACCTTGGCTGCAGCCACTGTTGATGGACCTGTCTCCCTGGAGGACCAAGTTACAGGAAATCAAGAGTAGCCTGGACAACCACACAGAGGTGGTCTTCATTGCAGATTTCCCTGGTATGGAGGAAAGCAAAGAAAGCTTTGCTGCCTTTCTTTGTGGCTTCCTTGGCTGAGGACACTGCATGTGGCGAGGGGGATAGGGCATTCCTGGTGGGAGGAAGGTTCTTAAAACCTGACTGGTGGCAGCAGTAAAGGTGTGATGTCTCCATTCTGGCTGGGGGTGATTTTGTCTTCCATAAGATGGGATAGGGAACTTTGTTGCCCCTGGCAGGGCTGCACCTGGAGAATTTTGTGAGTGAAGACCTAGGCAACACTAGTATTCAGCTGCTGCAAGGGGAGGTGACTGTAGAGCTGGTGGCAGAACAGAAGAATCAGACTCTTCACGAGGGAGAAAAAATGCAGGTATTTCGCTGCAGTTAACAATGGCAGAAAAATTTAGATAAATGGAGTTAATTTATTATAGGCTTAAAAGGGAGATCAAAATGCAAGGGTCCTTGGGGCTGTGAACCTCTTTATCCAGGATTCCAGAAGTCAGTTCCTTTGGACTCTAAAACACAGAAGAAAGATGCCTTGGCGGGGCAGGGTGGGAGTGGATTGGGGTACGGTGGGTATTGTAGGAAGCCCGTAGGCTGCCGAGGGAAAGATCAGAGAGTGAAATATATCCATTTCTTCCCGTTTGTCAGCTGCCTGCTGGAGAGTACCATAAGGTGTATACGATATCACCCGGTCCTTCCTGCTACATGTACATCTACGTCAATACTACAGAGCTTGCACTGGAGCAAGACCTGGCATATCTGCAAGAATTAAAAGAGAAGGTGGAGAATGGAACTGGTGAGTATATAAAGAGTTGGGCTGGGAAAGCTCCTGGTTATGAGAAATCGGGGTTGTGATTGAGGATCTAGCCATCAGAGAATGAACTTGAAGCTTCTGGCTGGTGAAAGGAGAATTCTAAAACAGAATGATCTCAGTGATTACTCTTTTTGCCATCTTCTGTGCAGAAACGGGGCCTTTACCTCCAGAGCTGCAGCCTCTGCTGGAAGGGGAAGTGCAAGGGGGCCCTGAGCCAACACCTCTGGTTCAGACCTTTCTTAGACGCCAGCGAAGGCTCCAAGAGCTTGAACGCCGGAGAAATACCCCATTCCATGAGCGGCTCTCCCGCTTCTTGCTGCGGAAGCTCTATATCTTTCGCCGCAGGTAAGTTTTACCCACAGCAGTACTGGTCATTATCATCAAGATGTTGGTAAGTTGGGTAACTTTTCTCTGGTAAAGGTAATGGGGCCAGGGGTAGGAGGATGGGACAGGACACACACTCCCAGGAAAGGACAGTCTTTTCATTGGGGAAAATCTTTTTCCCCCTCTCCAGTTTCCTTTCCCTGGTTTAATGGAAAGAGTAAATGACCTTTGTCTGATGGCCTGCTGTCTTGTTTTGCCTCATCCTGTCACCAATAATAGGATTATTCCTATTCCACTGTTGAATCCTTTACCAGACCATATAAAGAGTGGGATGCCCTTCCAGCTGGGATGGGTGGGTCACTGTGGGGATATTTTCACTTATGCCTAAATGAGAGGACGTAGGACCAGGGAATCCTAAGGGCTTTGGCAGGAATTCCTACATAGAAGCAGGAGTTTGGACTGTGTGGCCTTTTTCCTCTTTTTCAGCTTCCTGATGACTTGTATCTCACTTCGAAATCTGGCATTAGGTCGCCCTTCCCTGGAGCAGCTGGCCCAAGAGGTGACTTATGCAAACTTGCGACCCTTTGAGCCAGTTGGAGAGTCGGGTCATTCAAACACAGATTCTTCAAATTCTAATCCTTCTGAGCTGAATTCTGACCCTGTCCACTCAGAGTTCTGACTGGGGCAGATGTTGGATACAGATGTGGGAGCAACCAGTCATAGGACCATTAACCTATGCAGTGGAAATGTGAAGAAATGGTTATTTTAGACATTTTTCCTCCTTGTTTATAGTTCTTTTAAATTCAGAGAAGATATCTTAGAGGAGCCAAGGAAGTGAAGCAAGGATAAGATTTATCACATCAAGGTTGAGGGGTTAGGAGGGGTTTAAAATCAATATGAAAATGCCCTTCTAGGATAAGAAGGGGTAAGAGTCAGGTTTAAAGTGACTGGCCCCTTAGCGAAAAAGATTTAATGTACCATGATGACAATAGTGCCTGTTCTCAAGTTATTTGTTATATGCTAGACACTGTGTGACGCATTTTGCCTGTGTTACTGCATTTAGTCCTTACTGGCCATTAGCCCTATTTTACAGTTGGAAGAAGTGAGGCTCAGAGATAAATTTGCTCAAAGACAACACCTAATAAGAGATGTATTGATGGTTTGAATTTTGTCTGTTTGACTTAGGGTCGCATACCCTGCCTCTTGCAATTTGCAGAATCACTGACAATAATTATGAAATAGTGTAGACTAAAATTTGTCTTAGTTACAGGTAAGATTAAGATGGTGATTAAGTTCTGAATGCAGAGAGTAATTTTCTCTTCTCTCCTTCATTGTGCTTATTATGGGGACAGCCAGTTTTTCACTAGCAGCAATGAGAATAGGACAAAGATAAACTAATAAGGAAATTTAGATGATTGGTAGTAGTAGCTCTCTCAAGCTTAGTGTTAATTTAGCATTATTCTAGCCTTTGGTGAGAAGAAAGTGGTAAGTGATGATGTAAGAATTAACCAAACTTGGTGATGGATTAGAACATGTTTGAAGTTATTTTGTAGGTTTGGATGCACAGGGTGTGATTGAGGAAGCACCTCAATTCCTTGGGCATTGGGCTAGCAAGTGAGAAATGCATAGAGAAAAAAGGAAAACCCAAAGGCTTCTATTTTGGGTGCTCATGGCCTCATAGCAAAGACTAGCAGTAAATTGGCAGTCCCAGTAATTTTGATAAAGAATTGCATCTCTTGTTTTCAGGTTTCTCTTCCCATGCCCCACCCCACGCCCACCTCTTCAGATAGTGGTTCTTTACTAGGCAGCTGCCTTCTCCCTATACACACTTCAGGATGATTATGCTGCTGCTTAGCTTGCTTCCTTGTGCCATATACCTATAGACCTAACTAGCTCCACTTGGGGATCTCACAAAGCTTTCACTCTGTCCTAGACAGAACTTCTGTTCATCCCCAACTCAGACCTGCATCTCCTTTACTAGTGAATGGCAACTGCATCTTTTTCTTTTTTCTTTTTTTTGTCATCTGAATCTTCAGCCTTGATTCATCCTTTTTTATCACCTTTCTTAAATTCCAAGTTGTATCAATTCTACCTCTTCAATCTATTCATCTCTACTACCTCTGTGTTCTTTCAGCCTTTATATTGGAATTCAGTTAAAAGGCCAGATCAGATGCAATTGTGCAGGTTGGGCCTGACCGGATTCCTACAAGGCATTTTGTGGGTTAGCTAGCCAGTAGCTGTGCCACAGGTTGGTAAGAGCAATGTGAGGGAAAGTGTTTTTTTAAGTTTTGTTGATCTCAGTGACAATATACTTTGGCACAATGTCCTTTGCCAGGGAGTTCAGCTCTATTTTGTTCCCCTGCGCTTGACCCCCAACTCTCCCACCCATTCATTACTTGACTGGTATGAAAAGTAGTTCATTAGGGAAAGGGACTCCTACCAAACTAGTTTTAATATAGGCAAGGATGCTATCCCAAAACCGTTAGTATGCCACCTTTTCTCCAATGAAAGTGTTGGGGTGAGATGCAGCAGAAAGGTGGTTATCTTGATACATTTAAGAAAAGCTCAAAGGAATAAATGAGTTCATTTCAGGAGGAATCTGGTCCTGTGCAGCAATTCTAGGAATGGGCTATCAACGTCCTTTTAGCCAGGCTTTAGTATTCCATTTCATTCTACTCCACTCCCAGCATTTGGATCTTTTATCCCTTGTCAAGTCATCCCTTCAAAACTTCATAGGTCATATTTCCTTCTAACCCAGACAGTTTAGGTTTATTCCATAACGTTGCATACTTTTGATATTCAACCATTTGCAGTCACCATCACCTTGACACCTTGGTTGCTCTTCTTGGGGCTGGTTACTATTTATTCAACCTTAATTTTTTTGTTACACAGAAGACAGGCCTTTACAAAGATCCTTCTTAGTTTAGAGCTTCTCAAGGTACGGCATCTTCCTAGCAAATATTGAACCTAACCTTAATTTCTCTGGTGCTATCCCACCAGCCAATGGGCAGCCAGCTCATCCCCAATTCCGTTTGGCCAGCCATGTTGCTATTTGACAGCAACACATTGTTCTCTAAAAAAATTGAGACTTTCACTCAAGATTGGTTTGCCTCTTCTCCCAACATAGTTTAAGCCTCCAAATAAGTGTAATCAAGCATTGAGTCATTACAGGTCAATTAAAAAGGTTGAACCACCACTTACTTCATACATGCCAGTGTAAACATGTGCCAAGCGGCTGCTGTACTTTAGCTCCTAGGCTTAAAAAGGGATGGTTCAAGGTCTTGTGTAGTAAACCTCTACAAGAATAAAGGCTTTAGAAACGTACAGCATCTTCACTAATTTGATGTTCAAATTTCCACTTTAACATAAAATGGATGTTTTGTAAGCCCCTTACCACTCTTCAAAAATTTTGCCAACTGTGCGTCACCTGCCGCCTTTAACATGTGTTTATAATAAAGGGATTAATACTTAAGGCACAAAAACTCATTGTTTTTCCACATTGAAAAGCTAAAAAGGAATGGGTTTAAGATTGAACATTCCCATTCCATGTTTTAGGTCCTTAATCAGGCAATTTTAAGACATTGGCAGCTCAGTGGCTGCTGCAATAAGCACATATGGATTTTGACCATTGCATCAGCCAAAATGGCAATGATGGATGAACACCTCAAATTTTGGGCATTTTTCTTAGTGCTAGGTATGAATTTACAAACCTGTTAAAATGTTTGCAGTAATGGATGAAAGGAGTTGAGGTAATTTCCCTGAACCAGGCAAAAGATTACAATTATTCAGGGATAAAGAATATGTTCTCAGAGCATATGCATACCAAAACACTTTTAAAGAATAATGGACACAGTTAAGGTAGAACCTAGCATTTTATTTAGATCTTCATTAAACTGTTGGAATTGAGAACCAGACATACGTAATAAACCTCCAAAAATAGATCCTGAAAGGCACTTTCTGCTTAGGGCAAGCAGTCATGGAATAAGCATGTAAACAAGCTGGCTTCTCTGTACCACACCAGCCAAGTCAGCTTTCTCCATGGCCAGCCGCACCAGCTCTGCCCTCCCTTCTGTTAACACCAGCCAGACCCCCTGTAGGTCTAACCCAAGGTTTTTCTGTAGGACACCTTGGCCTACCTGGGAATGCTGGAAAACATGTTGTTAAAGGAATCATGGTGTTGAGGAAAAAAAAAAAATCTTTTAAAAGCTGCCATCTGAGGTGATGGCTTCTCTGTACTTACGCCATACCCCAGAATACAATAAATAAGCAATTAGAAAATGTTCAAGTATGAAGGGATTTCCTCCTCCCCGCCAAAAGCACTGCTCTCTGAAGGAAGCTGGTTTCTCTGTAGCTACACCAGCTGTTCAGAAAGCTCATTGGACCTGGTTTTGAAAATAAAACAAAGTTAAAACCCTGGGAGGAATTATTGTGCAGTGTGGAGTACTCAGTCTTTCTTATAAAGAAAAAAAAAAAGTTATCTGGTACCAAAGTGTGCAACCTACAGACCCTCAGGTACTGCCCTGTGACTTCTCTGTATGACATCACAAGGGTGCCAAGTGCCTGTTTTTCTAGAGCTAGGAGTTGGTGGTTTGGCTAGTGCTGAAACCATGCATAGGATTGGTTTACTAAGTAAAAACCTTATTACGTACGTCCTCCAAAAGACAGCTGGAAAGTGGAGAGATTTTGATTTGGTGCTATTTAAGAGATGGCAATTAAGAGCATAAGCACCAGGGAGATGGTTTAATGGTAACTGCCTTTTTTTTTTTTTTTTTAATGTCAGGCTAGAGCTCCAACTGGAACTTGCGTTACATGCAAGAATGATTGGATAGGGAACACTCCCTGACAAAGAGCTACATAATTAGAAATGGATCAAGTTATAGGGAGGATAAGGGAAGGCTTCACATTCATAATAGAGCTCAAGACATTACAAATTCATGCTGACAGGGCTATGGCATTGCCAGACAGAGGCTATAATGGAACTACAAGTACTTTACGTGCACATTACAGGACATTTTCAGCATTTGGTGGGGAAGTCAATGCAATTAGGATTTTAGAAGGTTGGGTGATAGGGCACAAAGGTTCAATTTCAAAAAGCATTATTTACTACAGTGTTGTTGGTTTGTTTCTAGGCAGTTACATGGATCACCTATGCTCACTAAATTCATTATAATGGTGAACAAAACACCTAGGGACAGAATAGCAAGCCCAACTTACAGTCCCCCACACAAGCTAAAATTCATGTCATTGACTAGAGTGACTGCAACTGATCAGGAGCTGAAAGAGGACAGGAAAATTTAGGAAGAAGGGCCCTTTCCCTCAGAGCTTGAAGGCTTCTCTGTAGCCTACGCCAACAAGTCTGGGGAAAAAAGGCTAACACTTTCAATATTTAAGCTTTTTGGGTACTTCCCATGGGAAGCTGTCCCTACCAAAGTGGCCATAGGCTGCAGTCCTCTGATAAATTGGCTTCTTCAGATCCAGATCCCTGGAATATACAAGTCCGTAACTTAATATGTAGCATTCAATTAAAATAAAGCAAAACAATCAGCAAGACTCATTTTCAAGAGTTCTGGCAAATGAGTTCAGTTCTCTGGGGTTTGCTAGGAAAAAAGTTTGTGGCAGAAGTGTTTGTTACTTCCCTGGTGTCCAAACTCCTCGCACAGTCCTTATTAGTAACTATAGTTCTTGTTTTTCCATCCTTGGCTCAACAAATATGAAAACTTGTCATTATTCTGAGAAATTCCAAGTATCAAAAGCTCATCTGAGATTATGGCATACTTACCAAGGTCCCATGCCCACACCCTGTTTATTTTTATAGCAGCCTTGATATCCCACTTAACTGTACACTAATTTCTTTTAGGTAAAATACACATCCTTAAATAACACAAGCACAAATCCCCGTATCAAATGTGGAAGACTTTCTTTTTAGGGTGGTTAGTCTAAGCCATGGAACACTGTTAATTTTAGATTTTTCTTAATATAAGCCTTTACTAAAGGCAATTTAAAGATAACATCAACAGTTCCAGGAATTAAAACATTTCCCCACTTGAGTCTTCACACCTTCACCTTCTCGGATTTGAATATATCTCCTATATACACACGCACCCACACCCTCATTTTTCACTAGCAATAGGCTTTACCATCTTTACCTGACAATGACCCCAGGGCGGAGGTCAAAATTCTTCTTCACAATCTCTAATAACTCTCTCTCACTCTTCTGAGAGGTGCCATAATGGAAAATGGAGATAGACAATGGATGAGAAACTCCAATAGCATAAGAGACCTAAAAGGATTCAAATGTCATAAGAGTCAGTGATTAAAAGACCCACACAGTTATGTAACATGCTGGCATTTAAAAAAGAAATACTACGCTAAATGCCCTCCCACTTGCATGCCTTTCTAGTTACTCCCAGTTATATAAAAGAGTATATACCTGAACAAGAACCCTTCTGCACAGACCTCCTTTAACAAGGGATTTTGCCACCCAACGAGCAGCGTAAGCAGCTGAACGGTCCACCTTGGTATAATCCTTTCCTGAAAAGGCACCACCTCCATGAGCTCCCCAACCGCCGTAAGTGTCCACAATGATCTTCCGGCCAGTCAAACCAGCATCACCCTGAAATTACAGGATTTAAGTCACTTTATACCTAGTGCTTTCCAATAAATGGTTCTAGGTCGGGTTTGTTAAACACCTATTCTCTGTCACTCAAATATCCTCAGAAGATTCACATGCAGACTTATAAAAATCCAGAAAAAGGTGGTAGTAGCCAAATCTGCAAGTAACCGTTACAGAACTCAAAAAAAGTAAATGGAATTGTATTATAAAGCCTTACCTGAGGCCCACCAATAACAAATCTGCCACTTGGCTGTAGATGATAGATTGTATCCTCATCAAGGTATTTTGCAGGTACAACAGCTTTGATGACTTTTTCCTTTAGGGCATCCCTCATCTCATCAAGACAAACCTCTTCATCATGCTGAACAGATATAACAATTGTATGGACTCTGATGGGAAGCACAGCACCTCGATCCTGCATGTACTGCACAGTCACCTTGAAGGCAAAGCACATGACCAGAACATCAATTTATTAGACAGGACAGAGAACCAAGACAAAGCTAAGTTATAATACAAAGGATAAATACTGTTTTTTCTCAGCTTTAAACAACTTTACTGACGTTCTGGGCCAATGCAATCCAGGTTTATAATCATCACTTACTTGAGTTTTAGAATCTGGGCGTAACCAAGGCAAAGTACCATTGCGGCGTAGTTCAGCCAGTTTTGCATTAAGCTTGTGTGCTAAGACAATAGTTAAAGGCATACATTCCTCAGTTTCATCAGTGGCATAACCAAACATCAAACCCTAAAAAAGGAAAAAGTCACCAATGTGATCAGTCCAAGCTTCAGAATTTAATGATAGAAGAGATGCAGACAGACTCTATACCAAGGTACCTGGTCCCCTGCACCAATGTCTTCCTCGTTCCGGTCAAGATGAACACCTTGAGCAATATCTGGTGACTGTTGCTCCAAGGCTACCAGCACATTACAGGTCTTGTAGTCAAACCCTAAAAACAAAACAATACCTTAAAAAGAAAAAAAAAGGAGCCATGGCAATACCTATGCCTTCTATTTACAAGTATCTGGAATTTTAACTACTACTAAAGAAATCAAATCCAGATACCCCCCTCCCCCCACACACACTTTTCAATAGTGTTTCACTCATTTTAACAAAAAGACCTACACTAGTACTTGTTTTCATTAACTGAAAAAAAAAATATGCAGGATTTTTGCTTTTATGAAAAAACTATGTACTAACAACGTATGTCTATTGTAAAAGTGAAGCCTTGCTTTGCATTGTTTCGGCCTACAAATTTCTTAAGAAATGTCCTATTTTTGGATGAGGGGAAACCTGTAGCAACACTTAGAACTTTCAGAGAACAGGGCTGGAACAAAAGGGATAATAACACTGTACAACTGGAATTACAGGTTAGCAGGAACTAAGAGCTAAAGAGGGTTGAAAATATTTGGGAAAATGAGCTTAGAAAAGCCAACTCCTTAAAACACACCTTTGGAAGAATCATCATATCCAATGTGTTTAATGGCTTCACGAACCACTTTCTGGTAGTCAACAGCAGCTCTGGACGTAATTTCCCCAGCAAGAAGGATCATTCCAGTTTTAGCAACAGTTTCTAATAAAAGATAAGTTCACACTCAGATGTCACTCTTACAAAGTAGTTTTCTTGATGTTACCTTGATAAGCAGTGTTTAGAACCTACCACAAGCCACTTTGGCATCAGGGTCCTGCTGAAGGTGGGCATCAAGGACAGCATCACTGATCTGGTCACAAATCTTATCTGGGGGAAAAAGAAATTCCTGGCTCAATCTCTTTATCTTATCAATGGAAGTAGGTCATGCAGCCTTATAATTACTGCTGTACAGATCTTTGGGAGAGCTTTTAAAAATTGTGGTAAAACCTACAGAATGTAAGATTTACCAATTTAACCATTTTCAATCATACAATTCAATGGTATTTCAAGTACGGAGATCTTAACCGCTGTCTAATCAAAGCAGAGCTTTACCAGAAACCATGTGCCTGAAGAATAAACGCTGGATATAATGCTGCATATTACTTGAAAACTTGACACCAGTCTTAATATAGATGAACCACAAGCTCACCGACTCAGATTAGCCAGAATGCCCAACACGTTTAATACACTTAACCTGTGATACATGCACCTTAACCTTTGAAGGACTTCATCCCATCTCTAAAGTATTTCAAACATTTTGAAAAATTAAGTTCCCAGGCAATACAATTTCCACTGTTAACTAAGTACAGGCACATAATTGAAATTAATCAAATTAAAGCAGAATAGTTTATATTCAAATCCCAAAGCAAAGCTGGGAAACATTTCACTCTACAGTGTTATTCTTCAAGGACAATCATACTTACATTTTATCCCCCAAATTTAAAGTCTTCATTATAAATCTAACCAACCAGAAAGTTGGAACTTTTTTTTCCTTGTTATCAATTTCTCCCTGATCCTAAGGAACACTAATCAGAGCAACAAAAGATAATGTCAATTGAAGAGTCAAAAACAATGAAAGGACACTTTACAAACAGAAGGAATAAAATATTTATTTTGCCAGAGGTGTAGTCCAGGAACATGAGCTGAACAAACTGAAAAATATCCAAATGTATTTTGAATCCTTCTTTCCCCACTGTATTGCCATCTATTAAAAAGTGAGAGAACAGAAATACCTCCCCCTGAGCTACCACTTTCCTGAATTTTCTACAACCATCCGTAACTAAAGCAAAATGTATATCGCAGTCAAGTGGGAAGGTCAAGGCTTATTTTATGAACTGCTATAAATGCCTGTGACTTAAGTGATTATATTAATAAAAGGTGGGTCAAATATGTGTGAAGTTCTTAACACTGAGGGAAGGTGGGTAACCCACACCAGAACACCTGACCTTCCCTAATCAGGATCTTGATGTCTGTCCTCTCCTACACCACTAGGCTGATGCTTGTGGGATTTCATCAGAGGCACAGTAGACTTAGTATACAGAAATGGATCCTTAAAACCATTCGACTAGATAACTATGTCATCCTGGTTATCCTAAGAAAAGGCAGAACCAATAGAGCTAAATAGTGATCTTCATCAGATGATGTTTTCAGGCTGAGATTCAGAGTTCCTTGAAATAGCTTCACTCGTTCACGTGTAAATTGATCTCCATAATGGCGGACTAGTGGACAAAGCCCGGAGAAGGAACTGTTCGGTAAAACCTTGCCTGACGGTAAAGCACCAAAGACTTTAAAGGGAAATCCAACGCAATGACAGCTTACGCTTAATTCATGCTTCCTATCCTTTTCAAACGCCATCCAAATAAGGAAAGGCCTTCCCCAACCTGCGCTATATTTAGTTGGAGGCTGTCACCTTGACGGCAAGGCCATATATTGCCGAAGGGCACGGCCAACGTCTTCTGGGAGCCGTAATGGCCCAAAACAAGGAATTAACGGAAACGGGAGCCATCCGGTGGCCTGGGCCCCCTCGTCCGCACACCCGAGCGCGCCGGTAGCCAGACGGCTCCCCCTAGCCCAGATGCCACATGCGGCAAACACGTGGTTGCGGCTGCAATGCGGGGCGCGCGCTCCCGAGGCCCGGACGCGAGCGCTCGGGGCCGGCGGCCCACTCGAGGACTTTCAGACGGCGGGGCGGAGATGAGGAAATAGTGCCCTCCCCGAGTGGAGCACAGCTGCCCCGGCCCCCGCCCTTCTCGTTTTCTGGAATCTTCCGCATGCCGAGGCGCGCGGCCGGATGGGAGGAGAGGAGAGGAGGGAAGGGGGAGGGGAGCGGCGGCCACGCGCTCGGCACCGGCGGCGCCACGAGGAAAGCGCGCGGCCGCCGCTCTTCCCACCGCCCGCCGGGCGAGGGCAACCAGCGTGGGCACTGCCACCTGCGGGGCCCGGCCGGCCCGGCCCGGCCCACGCCCCGCCCCTCACTTCGCTCCAGGGCCCGTCACCTCACCTGGGTGGCCTTCCCCCACAGACTCTGAAGTGAAGAGGAATGTGCCCTCCTCGATGAACGCCTCGTGAAAGCCGTTGAGCTGCCCGTTCATGTTGGTGTTCGTAGCGGTGAGCGTTAAGTGGCGTTGAGAAAAAAGGGAGCGGCGAGGCGACGACTGCGAAATGCACAAGCAGAAGACAGCGTCCTACCGAGCTCGGGCGGGCGGCGCGGAGCAAACGAGGCGGCGGGCGATGCGGCCCCGTATTTATACACAGCGCCCGCGCGCGCCCGGCCCGGACCCCGCCCCCCGGCGCCGCGCGCCAATGCGCCACTCGCGCGGGGGTAGGCAGAGGGGCGGGGCGCGGCAGGGGAGCCCGGGCTGAACCACCCTGCGGGGCAGGGGGAGCGAGCGGAGGCGACGCGACCCTCCTGCGGGTGTTTAGTTACCCTGAGCACTTCTAACAAGGGGCTCGGTGGACAGGCGAGTGGGTGGGGCCCCTGTACCCTTCCGATCCGAAGTGGGAGGCAAAGCGCGGAGGACTTAGTGCGCCCGTTCCCCTTGCGGGGACATGGCACCTCCCTTCCGACCGTTGATCGGGCTATCTGTCCGCGAGGCCGCGTCCCCCGGCGGCGGCGGCGAGAATCGGCCGAGGTTTTGTCCTCAGGCTCGGCCGGGAGGGTCTTTCCGGGCGCCCCCCCCCCCCCCGCCCGCCTTTAGATGTCCTGGCGGCGGGGAGCCTGGGGCCCTCGGCCCTGAGACAGTGGCCATCTTGGCTGGTCAGCGCGCGTCACTTCGCACGGCCCCACTCCTGCTGGCGGCTGGAGGTCCTGAGGGTTGCTACGGATTTCGTGCTTAAGGCCTCGATGGTGAAAAATGGCCGAAAAGCAGAATAACCAGAGTTCTGCCATCGATGTAAACCATTGCCCTCGTACTTCCACGCCAGCGCTAAAGTTTCCGAGAGAGGCCCTTGCCCTTTGTGGCTCGTGCAGCGAGGCCCGCGCTCCGGCCCCTTCAGCCCCCGCCTTCTCGGCCCAAGAAGGGAGGCCCTTTGCGAGGCTGACCTTGCACTTGCAGACTTTCCTGTGTCTGTCAGCGGGTAGTGATCCATGTGGAGGGTGTCCTTTCAATCCTCTGTTGAGGAGACTGTTGGACTTTTTACTTGAGGGGAAAAGCCTTGTGTTAGCCTTTGTAAGTGAGTAAGCAAATGTCCTGCTAAGGTGAAATGGTGCCTTTCGTGAAGCTTTCACTTTAAAATATCCGCCTGCGTCTGTCCCAGTTCTGCCCATGAAGGGAATTAGAGGGAGAGAAGAAGAAGAAAAGAAAAAAAGAACACAACAAAACTTGAGCCCACAAGGAGTAGGGAGTCAGGAAGGGATTCCATGGAGTCTGCGTGTGGAAGGAGCCACAAGGGGAAAGGAGGGCAGGTGTCACCTGCTCTGGGCCAGGGGCTGACAGGGGCTGCTGTTCTAGTGGTCCCGAGTGCATCGACATCGACTTGAATGATATTAGGGAAGGATCTGCTGCCCTGATTGGATGCACGGTACCCTGGGGAGATGAATGAGACCCTGACACACACACACACACACACACACACACACACACACACACACACATCCTTGGAGCAGCTTCCAGCAGCTTTAACGCTCAGAGAATTAGCTAAATTCTGAAGAACAATCCTGTCGGCAGTGGGAGGAAAGGTGGGAGTTTGCCATTGGGAAACAATGGCAGCACTTGGGCTGTGCTAGGGGCTTTGACAAAGACGGTTAAGAGAGGGCTCACGAGCTCTCGACTTTCGGGCCACATCCGTGGTCACTCAAAGCAGGCAGCAAGGTTAAATCTCAAAAGAGACAACATGTAAGCTTTTATTTGTTGTTGTTTCTTAAAATAACCACGGAAAAGCAACTGTATAAGACTATTTCATAATTTTTCTTGTTTTAATGTATTTCACCTTTTTTTTTTTTAAGCAGAATGCAAATTTATCAACTCACAATGAGTAATAAAATTGCCAACCGGAACAAATTGCATGTGTAGGCTGGTCAGTGCATTATCTCCCAGCAGAAAAATCTATATGGGAAGCCAGAATATAATTAGAAGGTTATTTGGTTAATATAGAGTCAGAACAAGGGGATTAGTTAAATTTAATGATTAGCTAATTAAACCCTGATACCCCTATGCTACCAACTCCACAGCGGGGCTGTTTCTGCCAAGGAGATTAGAATCAGCTGTTCATACTTGCTTACCTACGTCTTTCTTGCTCGTAGCATGTGTAATATAGTGGTTACGAATAAGGGGTTTTGGAGTCAAGCCTCTGCCACTTCTTAACAGTGTTGAGCAAACAGCCTCTGCATTTCAGTGTCCTCAGTCTATAATATTAGCATATTAATAGTACTATCATAGGATTACTTCGAGGATTTAATGAAATCATGCAAATAGTCTTTAGCTTTAGAACGTAATAGATTTTTTTTTTAAAAAAACATCAGTTGTAAAAAATAGCCCTTCAGTGACTTCTAATTGCTGTTAAGATATAGACTAAAATACCTACGTATCTTGAGTGTGATTTGGCTGCTCATCTTATGTCACTTTCTCCTGTTTTTTTGTTTTTTTTAGTTTGGATTTCTCTTGATTAGTAACAGTTGCATTATTAATTGATTCATTTCAAAGTAAAGCAGACACATTTTCATTGATTGTATGTTTTTCGCATTGTTTCTTACTCCCACAAATATTTATGAGCACTCCTGGTAGGCAGACCTGGGGACTGGTGCTATGATAGTCCTGGTCTCTGCCCACCCCGGAGCTCTAAATGGGAGGAGATGCCTGGCTAACTCCTCCTCATCCTTCCACTCCAGCTCAGCTGCCACTTCCTGGATGAAGCCTTCACCTACACTGATTTCTCACAGGGTCCTGTGTTTCCTACTAAGTGCTGTTTGTGTTCTGTTTTGCTCAAGCTTTGTTAGTGTCTGATACACAGAAGCTGATTAGGAATGTTTGAGGAGAGGAGGAGAGAAGAGCAAAACAAAAAATAGGAAACATAAAGAAGGAATAAATATTGGGAATGGCAGAAGAAAATAGGGAAATGAGAAATCCTGGGGATCATGTAAAATCCTTGGGATCAATGAAAAGAGCTACAATTTTGTTTTAATTGCAAGCATCATAAAATTGAGGACCTTTTACTAACAGGGAAGTTCATTGCCATCCTTGCCTGAGAAGAGATTTCTGATTCCATACATTAGTGCCTTTAAGGGTAAAATAAACCAGGAGAAATTATTGGTTTATTTCATATTTAATATTAATGAGATTTGTTGAATGTGAAATGTTGTAAAGCACAAATAAAAAATCTAATCACTGCCTAAAGGATTCAGATTTCTCAACACGAAGAATATTAATATGTCAGTAGTCTATGAAAGTGGCAAGGTTGGGATTGGATAAACTAGTGTTTGTGACTCACATAGCAAATATAATAACTCCAGGTCTTATCAGTTTGCTGGTGAAGAAAAGAGTTCCAGTAACTAAGAGAAAGCATTTACCATGCAAAGAGTTGTTGATGGGGCTGGAGAAAAGAGGAAGATAACAGTAGGTATTTCAAAGAGCAATAGAGAAGGTGTGGAGATATGAGAAGAAAGCTGCTAGGCTGTGAATCTTAAGAGTATCTTCTATGTGATGACAGGCCAAGAAGAAGGAAATCTAGACCAGATGTCTACAAAATTGGTCTAGTCCTTTAGGGCCAAAGCTCAGACATCTCAGATGGCCTCAGATACAAGCTAGCTCTAGTGGGATCTGAAACATATACAATGTGAATTCCCTTATTTTTAGGCTTCTTGAAATTTGTTTTTGTTTCTTTTTTTCCCCCCCTAATTCTTTTTTTTTTTTTTTTTTTTTTTTTTTTTTATGATAGTCATAGAGAGAAAGAGAGAGGCAGAGACACAGGCAGAGGGAGAAGCAGGCTCCATGCACCGGGAGCCCGACTTGGGATTCCATCCTGGGTCTCCAGGATCCCGCCCTGGGCCAAAGGCAGGCGCTAAACTGCTGCGCCACCCAGGGATCCCTCCCCCCTAATTCTTAATCAAACCTTTTGACAATCCCAATAAAACTCATGAGGGAGAGAAGAATGGATAGAGTATAATGAAAACACCAAAAGAGGCAATAATATGATGACAATATAATTTATTGTGGCCGTCACTGTTCTAATATCTATGCCCCACGACAGTTCTAACAGAGCAGTTACTACCTCTTTTCCTGCCTTACAAATGAAGATGCTATCACGTGAGTCATCCAGCTCAAACATCAATTCGGTAGTGGAGCTGGGACTTGAACTTAGGTCTGAGCTCTAAATTCATGCTATTTCTTACAAGTCAAGTAATAAATACTTCACACTACCCGAGATAACTAATGATTTTAGTTTATATCTGGGGTGCGCGGCTGGCTCAGTCAGTGGAGCATGCAACTCTTGATCTCAGGGTTGTGAATTTGAACCCCATGTTGGGTATAGAGATTACATTAAACAAGTAAAATTTTTACCAAAAAAATTTAGTTTGGGGACGCCTGGGTCGCTCAGCGGTTGAGCGTCTGCCTTTGACTCAGGGTGTGATCCCGGAATTCTGGGATCCAGTCCCACATTGGGCTCCCAGTGTGGAGCCTACTTCTCCCTCTGCCTGTGTCTCTGGTCTCTGCCTCTCTCTCTGCATCTCTCATGAATAAAAAAAAAAAAATTTAGTTTGTATCCTTTCATACCTTTTTCTATTAACATGCACACACACAAATACACACTTTACATGAAACTTTGATTTTTCTCTTAAAATTTTTCATGGCCATTTCTCCGGGACACTGGAAATAAGTCATTCATTTTTTTTTCTTTTTCTTATTGTAGTAAAATAAACATAATATAATTTTAACCAAATATAATTTTAACCACTTTTAAGTGCACAATCTGTGGCGTTAAGTTCCGCAAAATCATTCTGTTAATAACAGTAGAATATACTGTATAGTTTGACTCTGCCATACAATTCATTCAGTTTATGCCTTACTGGTTGACATTCAAGTTGTTTCCCATTTTTGCCCTATACACAATGCTGATGAACCTATTTGTTCATTTGTTTTACAATTTTTCCCCAGATTTTATTTATTTATTAGAAAGAGAGAGAGAGAGCACAAGCAGGGTGAGGGGCAGGCAGAGGGAGAGGGAGAAGCACACTCCCCTCTGAGTGGGGAGCCCAATTTGGGGCTGAATCCCAGGACTCTGGGATCATGACCTGAGCTGAAGGCAGATGCCCAACCAACTGAGCCACCCAAGCACCCCAAAGCTAACATATTTCACTTTTGTGAACCAGTTTTTTTATTTTTGTAGAAAAGATGTCCCAAAGTGGGATTGCTAAAATAAAGGAAATGTACATTTTTACATGTCATTAGTTATAGCCAGATTACTTTCCAAATGGCTGTCAAAATTCACATTCCTTACTAGTAGGGTATGACAATACCATTTCCCAACTCTCCCACCAATGCTGAGTTGTTATCATTTTTAAATTTTTGTTAGTATGACAAATGAAAAATGTTGAGAATATTTTTATACCCTTGGGAGACCTTTTCAAGAAAGACAGAATATCCAAAAGTCACAAAGGAAAAGATTGAGAACTTAACTACATTAAAAATGAAAAATTACTGTATCAGTAAACTCCAACAATAGGAGTAAACATTTGCAATGCATATTACAAAGGGTTAGTACCAATTGATAAGAAAATGACAAACAGCCCAATGAAACCAAGGAAAAACAATGCAATTCATCAAGGAGGAAATGCAAATTGTCTATAAATGTGAAAAGATACTCAACCTCACTGATAGGTAAATGAGTTCATAAATTGAGTTTGGGAAAAAGAAGGTACAGAGAGGAAGGAAGAGCAGAAGGAGGAATCTAAATACTAGGATCTTCAGTCTTTAGCTCCCCTATTAGTTTGGCCTCTGGTGAAGATTTCATGATTTTGATGATGCTTTCCAGAATTTCTAATGGTGCCATTCATGGAGGTGCACAGGAACCAAGCACTAGAATTCAAATCTCTCTCTCACCCAAATATGGATGGGGTTCTCAGGATTATCCCAGTCTACCTGCTGCCAAAGGCTATACAGCTCATCAATCAGGGACTCCTGTAAGGATTTATTCTCACCATTTCTGTTGCTGCTTAGCCCAGCCACTTGGCTGTTGTCTACAGTGATGTCTACTTGACTCATCAGTATCTTTATTGGGACAGATTGAGATTGTTTTCAATACCTTGTAGATGTATCATTGGCCATCCTCAGCTTTTCTCTGAAAGTCAATGCTGTTTCCCATAGACAAGGTATTATTTGGGGACTTACTCTTTAGACCCTACCCCAACGCTTCAGGAAGGTGCATACTCATCTCTTGGGACTGGTCCTAGTTTAGACTTGCTTGCCCTGAATTCAGGGCCAAGTGAGCCCCTGGATGAATGCCAACTTTGTCCTATTCATACACCTACTTGCTTTTGCTTCTAGCTTTGTTTGCTTGCTAATACCTGGGCCTCCCTGATCTGCCTTCTCATCTCTTTATCCCTCTACTTTTTTTGTTTGTTTGTTTGTTTGTTTGTTTGTTTTTTGCTTATTGTTTTTGACTTGACCTCCCACTAATTGATATCTCATTTGGGCTCAGGGTCCTTCCATTGTAAACTGCCTCCACAGGCAGCCAAAGGAAGAATCTGCCCCATGCCCCTGGATAACTAAGGATGTTGAGGGTAGAAGTAGGAAGGAACTCCTGTATCCTCTGTCACCCAGCTCTGTTCTTTGGGAGGACACAGCTACCCCCAGGACTGAGAAGGCAGGTGTGGCAGGGCAACTGGGAGCACTTGGTCCTGTCCTCAGTGGTGTTGCCTTCACAATTCACAGAGACTTTATACACTTGCTGAGGTTTTTGCCATCCTTTGATAACTTTTCAGTCCTTCAAGCTACCCAGTTCTCTAGGAAGCCTGAATAGTTGACGTTCTCACAATCCCATTTAAGGGAAAAAGGCAATCCACAAACGAGAAATGTAAAAAGACTTTTGTTAAACTGTATTCTGTGATTAAAGGCCTGACAGAGAAAGAGAGTACAAAGCAGGCCATGGTCAGGATCAATGAGGTTGAGATCTTCCTAGATGCTAGGAAGCAGAGTTCTGGTCTTTGCCCCCAGATGTTATCTTTGCCCCAGAGTGATGTGACCCTTTATATACACTCTCAGAGAGTTCATGGCACCTATCACAAGGGAGATGGTCTGGCAGAGTGATCATCCTGTGCATTCTGCTGGGATGGTGCTTTCCTCTGTAAAGGTTCTCCGTATCTTGCTTCCAGGCTTCCAGCTGGAAGACATCAACCCAACAGTCATGGATTAGGTTATATGCAGATTAGAACTAGCAGGATCTGTTTCTGGAGTCCTTTGGCAACTGCAACAGCTGGGATTCAGAATAATGGGCAACATTTCTCAAATAGATAATTTAAAGAAACAGTGTTGTGGTTTCAGCCCTGGCTACACTTTAGTATCAACTGGAACACTTTAAATCAAGTGATGCCTAGACCTGTAGATTATTAAATCAGAGTCTCTTGACCTGGGACAGGGCACAGGTGGGTTTTTAAAACAAAAGATGATTCTAGTTAACAATCAGGCTTGAAAATTATTGGGCTAGCCAATTGTTGGTTGAATCAATGGTAATGACCTTACATCTTCAAGAAGCCTGCAAGATCCATATTATATATATGATAAAAGTGTTATTCTTCAGGACCACAGACACCTTTGTGGGAAGCCGTGGGTTCTCAAACTTTAATGTGCATACATATCACCTGTTAAAATACTCATTTTAGCAAGATGCTACATTTCTACAAGCTCCTAAGGTGGTGCTGATCCTGCTGGACCGTGAACCACAATGAATAGCGAGAATCTAGACCAGCAGTCTGCAAATGGGGATAGGGTCCCCCCGAGACTACATGAAGCTTCCCAAGGTCTATCTAGACACTGATAGTTTTTTTAAAAATTTATTTATTTATTCATGTTAAACACAGAGGCAGAGGGAGAAGCAGGCTCCCTGCAGGGAGCCTGATGCAGGACTGGATCCCAGGACCCTGGGATCATGACCTGGACCAAACACAGATCCTCAACCACTGAGCCACCCAGGCATCCAAAAACTGTTAGTTTTAATTGATGAATTTCCAGATCCCTAACTTCCATCTCAGCTATTTTCTAAAACTGATCTGCCGGAGAACAAAGTTTTTGTTTTGTTTTTAATTTTAGATAGAGCAAGAGAACAAGAGAGCATGGAGACGTAGAAGGGGAGGGAGAGGGAGGATGAATCTGAAGCAGACTCTGAGCTGACTGCAGAGCCTGACCTCACAACTGAGAGATCATGACTGAAAGATCACAACCAGAGCTGAAACCAAGAGTTGGACGCTTAACCAGCAGAGCTGCCCAGGCACCCCTGATTTGCCAGAGAATAGACCTGAGATGAAAGAGTGGGTTCCCATCTCCTAAGTCCCCTTTCACAGCTGCCCTTCTATTAAGTGCTTTAAAAAAATGAGGCCTCTCACTCAGCTGAGTCCCATGCTGGGGTGCTAAACAAGGGAACACACTGAAATATTGGTGGAGAAATATTGGTATTGAGAAAATGAGTGATTCTGAGTACTAGCAAATCTTTTTGCAGATTAAATCTTATTTAATCCTTGTTTTCTACACAATTGGATGACTTAATGGCATTGTTAGCTAATAGGTATTACACACAATTTTGGATGATAGATCATTATATGGTTTTGTTTGGATTTGGGGTGTTTTTTTTTTTTTTTTTTTTTGGCATTTAGAAGGAATTAAAAACATTTAGTATAATTGCCCTAACAAAACTATTTATGTGAACAAGGGTCCTTAGTGCTTATATCTTAATGAAAAATAGGATTTGAATCAATAATTAGCCCTGTCTCTTTCTAGCAATAGTAATATTCTTCTATAGACTTTGAACTAATTGAGGGAGAAAAAAACCCATCCACTTCATCACACACATCCACACTTATGTATTTTTCCTCTTTTGATTGATGATTATAAAAGATTATAAAAAATAAAAAAAGATTATAAACATTTGTGATTTTGATGAATTGTATACTTATTATATTGATAAGTCAAGCCAAAGGAAATTTGACAAATGCTCAGACTTACAATGAACATTTTCTAATATATTTCAATTTATATGCATATTTTGGAACAGAATAGGTGATAGGGCAACCAATAAAAGGCTTTGAAGATAAAATATAAAATAAGTACAAAATTCTGTTGGGAAGGTAGATTGGGGTTCACAAAGAAAGAGGAATAATACAAATTTTTGCACTTTTAAAGAAGAATTTGTTCATATATTTTAATTTTTATTTATTATCTTTTGTTCATGTAGTTTTTATTTATTTTTTTTTTGTTCATGTAGTTTTTAAAATGAATGATGGTGGATATTAACTCTATGGGATTTAGATTCCACTGGACATATTTAAGAGTAAGGGTTTATTATATTTTGAATGCCAATATTTACAATATGCTGAAAGTTACAGCCTTTCTAATATACTTATGATGGAAAACTTTCAGATATCTACTTAAAAATATACTGGTAGCAGGGGTGCCTGGTTGGCTCAATCAGTTGAGCATCTGACTCTTGGTTTTGGCTTAGGTCATGATCTCAGGCTCCTGGGATCAAGCAGAGCTCACTATTGGGCTCTGCACTCAGCATGGAGTCTACTTGTCCCTCTCCCTCCCCCTCTGCTCCTTCTCACCTCAAATAAGCAAATAAAATCTTTTTTAAAAAATATGCTGGTAGCATATACTTTTAAAGCATTATTTTGGAGTTAAAAAGCCACAAAAATTGGAAGAGTATCTAGGATACTCCAAGAATTGAACCTCCAAGAATTGTTCAGAGCTTATGTAAAAGTAATTGTAAAAGAAACAACTCAGGATGGTCCAGGAAGAAACTTTTTGTGAGCCAGATCCAAGTAGCATGCAGAAATATTAGTAAAAGGGGGATCCCTGGGTGGCGCAGCGGTTTGGCGCCTGCCTTTGGCCCAGGGCGCGATCCTGGAGACCCGGGATCGAATCCCACGTCGGGCTCCCAGTGCATGAAGCCTGCTTCTCCCTCTGCCTATGTCTCTGCCTCTCTCTCTCTCTCTCTGTGACTATCATAAATAAATTAAAAATTAAAAAAAAAAGATTCGTGAAAAAAGTAAAAAAAAAAAAAAAAAAGAAATATTAGTAAAAGTGTGATCACCCTCTGGTCCAAAATAGTATGCAGGTGCTTTGAATCAGATATTTTGCAGGGTTTCTCCAAATTTTGCAGTATTGACATTTTGTGCTGGATAATTCTTTGTTATGAAGAACTATTCTGTGCATTACAGAATATGTAGCATATCCCTGGCCTCTACCCATTAGATGCCAGTAGCACCTGCCCCCCACCCAAGTTGTGACAACTGAAAATGTGCTCCCCAGTTAAGAACTACTGAGCTACAGCCTTTAGAAACGACAAATACCCACCATTTGCTTCGACGTGGATGGAACTGGAGGGTATTATGCTGAGTGAAATAAGTCAATCGGAGAAGGAACATTATATGGTCTCATTCATTTGGGGAATATAAAAAATAGTGAAAGGGAATAAAGGGGAAAGGAGAAAAAATGAGTGGGAAATATCAGAAAGGGAGACAGAACATAAGAGACTCCTAACTCTGGGAAACAAACTAGGGGTGGTAGAAAGGGAGGTGGGCGAGGGGTGGGGGTGACTGGGTGACGGGCACTGAGGGGGGCACTTGATGGGATGAGCACTGGGTGTTATTCTATATGTTGGCAAATTGAACACCAATAAAAAATAAATTTATATATATATAAAAAAAGAACTACTGAGCTATTAGAAACATTGAAAGGTTATTGATAATGCTAGAGTTCACAAGTCAGGGTCCAAATTCTTTGTACCCTGTCTGGAAGTCAGCCTTGCTTTCATTCTCTTTGAGGATTGGAATGAAATTTTAAGTCCCTAAGAGTCATACTTGATGGAGCCCACTGGCTAGAAGGCCCTGTCTGTGGACTACTATAGATTTAAATCTCTGACTCTGACAGGGAATAGTCTCACTTGGCTGGGTTTATGGATACTGGGCGTGGGAGCAACATGGGCAAAGAGGGGTGGTGAAGCAGACTGAGGCTGGCTACAGACCTCAATGTCCAGAGGTAAGGTAGAGGCAGTGTGGAGATGGCTTCCCAATCTGGGAGCCAAGAACTCCAGTTGACCACGTATACTGGGCCCTGTAAAGAATGAAGGCACATGATTGTGTGTCTGTGATGCCTCACTTTTACTTCTCTAGGGGCAAAACATACTAGCGAATGTACTATCTACTCTCCTTGCAGGTGGTTTTGGACTTGAACAGCAAGTGACCTGACCCTTGCTGAACAAGTATTTATTTGAGAAAATTACTCAAGACCTACAAATTTCACTACTCATGGTCCAGAGCCACAGGGAAATGCCAACTCCCTGTGGCTCAGTGGTATCTCTATCTCAGAAATACTGCCCTAGTTATTCCTTTGGGTTGAAAATTTTACTTGGAAACTGGACTACATTCATGGTGTCTGAACTCTGGCAGGGTCCTGAGAATCATCTTTCACAAAGTACCCTTTGGATAGCACTTGTAGGTGTGGCCTGACACATGGAGAATCTGCCCTCTCTCCTTGGACTCTTGCCCATGCCCAGGTCCACTGCTGCCACCAGTGAGCTGCTAGGCTCTGACCCCCTCCCCTTGGACTCCTGCCATGCTTCTATCCTGAAGTTCCTTCAGATACACTTGGCAGCACATGAAGTGGGGGAAGTGGGTGTTGAAGAAGACTTGTACCACACTCAATTTTTGCTCTTGTTCTAAGCAACCACATCCCCAAAGATAATTTTTAGTAGTAAATGGATCCCATGTAGGTTTTCCTCTTGGGAACTAAACAATGAATATAGATATCCCTTCCTCTTTACAGTTATTTGTTTAGGCTTATTTTAAGTGTATATATAAAAGTAATAAAACACATTAAAGAAAGTTTGGAGGAATTGGATTGAGAATTCAGAAATGAACGCAAGGTGCCAATACCATTCAATGGAGGAAAGAATAGTCTTTTCCACAAATGGTGCTAGAACAACTGGATGGCCAAATGCACTATCCACTATCTACAAAAATTAAAATAAATTAAAGATCTAAATGTGAGAGCTAAAACTATACAACTTGTAGAGGAAAATGTAGGAGTATCTCTTCATGATCTTGGACTAGACAATAGTTTCTTGTATATGACACCAAAAGTATAAACAACTAAATTAAAAATATATAAATTGGACTTCCTCAAAATTAAAAACTTTTCTGTATTAAGGGAAACTATCAACAAAATGAAAATACAACCCACAGAATGGAGAAAATATTTATAAATCATATATCTGGCAAAGATCTAGTATCTAGAATATATAAATAACTCTTACAACTCAACAATAAAAAGACAAGAAATAGAACTTTAAAATGGGCAAAGGATTTGAATACATTCTCTGAAGAAGATATACAAATGTCCAAATTGGTCCAAATGTCCAATAAGCACATGAAAAGATGCTCATATCATTAATCATTGGAGAAATGCAAATCAAAACCATATGAGATACCACTTCACACCCACTATCATGGCTATAATAGAAAATATAATAACAAGTGTTGGGAAGAAGGTGGAGAAACTGGAACACTGATAAATTGCTGGTGGAAATGGAAAATAGAAAACAGTTTGGTAATTTCTCACAGAGTTAAATATAGAGTTACTATATGACCTAAGAATTTTACTCCTAAGGATAGGTCCAAGAGAGTTGAAACATATTCACACAAAAACGTGTACATAAATGTTCATAGCAGTTTTTTCATGATAGCCAAAATGTGGAAACAAACTGAATGTCCATCAACAGACAGATAGATAGACAATATGTGGCATGGCCATACAATGGAATATTATTTGGCCATAATGAAATTCTGATATGTACTACAACATGGGTGAACGTTCAAAGCATTATGCTAAGTGAAAGAACCCAGTCACAAAGGATTATGATATCCATTTATATGAAATGTCCAGGGCAGGCAAATGTACAGGGACAGAAATTAGATTAGTACTGGCCAGGGACTGAGAGGAAAAGGGAATGGAGAGTGATTGCTAATGAGTATGGGTTTTCTTTTTGGGACAATGGTTGTACAAGGAGTAGGGTGTGGTCAGCTGATTGGGCCAAGCATCAGTCGACAGAAAGCTCCAGGAAAATCCCTTATTTGAACTTTCAGGGGCCACTCAATCCTCTGTTGCTTGAGGCTCATACTTGGGCAAAAGTAAAATTCATGAAATTCTATCAGTATATTAACTTTCTGGGGAGACTAGACAATGGGTCAAATACCCAGACTCACAAACTAACTACCAAACAGGCAGAGGTTATGAACAGTCTACAAGATACATCTGAAACTAAGTATGTAAAAGGTAAAAAAATAAATTAAAAAAAAAGAAACACAAATGGCTAGTAGATACATGAAAAGTATTCAACCTCTCTCATAGCTTAAAAAAAAGTATCACAAAACAACGAGATTCCATTTGTCTTCTATCAACTCAGCAAACAAAAGTTTAATAATGCCCAATGTTCACAAGATTATGGGGAAATAGGTGCCCTTATATACTGTTCCTTGGAGTGTAAACAGATTCAACTCTCCTGGAGGGCAATTTAGCAATGTCTGTCAACATTTTGAACGCTCATTCTCATTGACTCAGCAATTCTACCCCTAGGAATTTGCCCTAGGGATAAACTGGCAAAATTATGCCAAAATCATGTGCAAAATCATGTTCACTGCAACATTGTTTATAATAACAAAAAAACTGTGGAACATTTAGACATCCATCAGCAGGGGACCAGCTAAACACAGCCATGTAATGGAAAAGTATGCAATCATTAAAACATGAGGTAGAACATGGAAAGGTCTTCTAAATGTGTTCTGCTTTTTAAACAAAACAGTGTGTGCAGCAATATGATCTTATTTGTGTTCAATTATAAAATACATACAGGTAGCTGCAGACTTTTTTTCAGGAAGGATAGATAAGAGGTGTTGGTAACTTTTGGAGAGTGGTACCAGGGGGTTGGAAGCAGGAAAAAAATAACTTTGGCTTTATAATTAATGCTTTTCTATAATATTTGATTTGTTTATACCATATGAATGTAAGACTTTTCTTAAAATAAATATTTTAAAAGCAGGGGAGGAACATGGATAAGGAAGAGTTAGAAGAGGGATCCCTTAGGTAGGAAACTGTGGCTTGTCCTGACACAGGACTGCCTTGTTTTAGCTGCATTGTGACCAGATCATTGGAGGTTTGGGAAGACCACCAGGGCAGCAGCTTGAAGGATGGAAGGGAGATGTGAGACTAGAGTTAGGGCGACTGGTCAGAGGTCTTTGCTACAGAGCAGGGCTCAAATTTAGGAGTGATGGTAGGGGTGGAAAATGCCTCAAATAGAATTATTAAAAAGGACAACGGACAGCCATGGTGCCTGATTGGATGAGGAGGCCCAGCCTTCTGCTTCCGGCAGCTGAGTGGGTGGGTGGCAATGCTGCCCAAGGAAACACACAAAAGGAAGGAGAGGAATAGAGACCAGAAGAAGCTGGGGAAGAAAATAATGAGATCAATTCTGTTCAATGAAAACATTGAATTTGATTATGTTGAGTAGAAGCAGAAGTATGGAGCTCAGCAAATTCTGAGTTGGAGATAGAACACATCAGATCCAGTAGCAGTGGAAACGGGATATAAAGAAGTTGTGTGACCAAAAAAACAAAAAAACAAAAACCCAAAGAACAAAAAACCCAGGCCTGGTTCAAGGTGGCACTCTTCAGATCACCCATTTTTGAGTGTTAGATTCGGGGAAGAAGACCCAGGGTGAGGCTGAGTGAGGAGTGTGGAATCAGAGCTGTGCGAGGAATAGGAGGGCTTGGGGTCATAGGGGACCATTCCCTGCTCCTGGCTGGACACTGGCTGAGTTTTTAAGCGACTCCCTCACCAGAACCAACTGCCTTTCTTTTGTCATATCCCAACCCTGGATTTTCTGGGTTTGCTCCTGAGAAAGACTACCTAACCAGTGAGAATGACCCCGCTCCCAAGTGTATGGTTTATACCTCTGCTTGGGCTCTCTCTCTGCCACCTGTGCACTTATTTTTACTCACCTTTGGTTGGCTCTGGCTCTCGTTCCCCTTATTCTAAATTAGCATCATGTTCCCTTCTCACACCTTACTTCTACTCTCATCTTTGTGAACTCTCTTGTCTTCTTACTTCAGGGAACAAACAAAGGCCTTCAGGATGAGTGTCTGTATGTCTCAGCCTTCTCTCTGGAAATATATCTAAAACAACATTTGCCTTCTTTTCCAAGTACTCAGCCTCCAAGGATGAGGTTCAGTTCCTGTTCAGTGCCAGGATCCCTCAAGGCAGCCTCACTGACCCTGTTCCATCCCTGAGCCTTTACTATCTCTCCTTCTTGTGTCTAGATCGCTGTATCACACATTCTACATTTTTCTTCATGGATCTGCCCTGCTGCACTAAAGTTACCTCACCGTCTCCTCCAATTACCTTGATCCTATACATATTTTTCCTCTTCACTTCTTATGGATAAAACAACATCTGAGCAGAAAAATGCACACATTGTAAATGTGTGGCTCACAGAATTTTCACCAACTAAACATGATCATGCAGTCAACACCCAGATGAAGAAACCAAGTATTACAGCACCCTCAGGCCCTCCATGTGCTCTCTTACACTCTCTTTCCCTCCGCAAGGTAACCACTATCTAGTCTTTCAAAAACATAGATTAATTTTGGTTGTTTTTGCAAATTAAAAAAAAAGAAAAAACCAGCCCAAAATGTTATGTACTGTTGTGAGTCTGGCTTTTAATCAATATCATGTTTTTGAGTCACCCATATTGTTGCGTGCATAGTTCATTTCCATTGCCCTATAATATTCCATGGTGTGAACGGGCCACGATTCATTGATCCATCCAGGTATGATGATAAGTAGCCCTGTTTGGGACTATTGCAACTAGCAGGCACTATGTTTTATTCATCTTCATATCTCCAGGCTTCCACACATGCCTGCATAATTGTGCATTAACAGGTGAGAAAATTCAAGGAGTACTTTTCCACTGTATTCTTGGATGATAAGATGATACCTGAAATTTTAGATTCAATCCTTAGTACCATGATTAAAGTGTTTCAAAAGGGCCATTTATAACCTGAATTGTCATTAGAGGGCAACGATGGTGCTGTATCTAGAAGCTGTGTGGTATCAGGTATGCTGGAAAATACTAAAAATGTTTATTATAGAAATGGAAACAGAGAAGATCCGGCATGGACTAAGTTGCTTTAGAAGAGAACACTGGGCCTGGGCCAATGTCTACATATTTGGGGGAGGCAGCTTTCTGCTCGATAATACTCATGATACTGGCTTGTATTTAGAGAGCACTTAATCATAGACCAGGCCCTGAAGTGTGCTTAAGGCTTGGTGTCCATTAATTCAATATGACAATGCCTTTTTTAATGACTGAGACTTGAACATGAGCTGCCTGGTGAAACTATGATCAATCACTTCATGGCTGCAGACACTGGTGACTACAAGCCCCGGGAAGTGACATTAATAGGCTCATGGTTTGTCTGAAAAGCCTTCCTCTGACTGGCTCCCTATGCCCCTCCCCTCCTAGTAGAACTGCCCTCTTGCCTGAGAGCAGCCTCCTGCAGCACCTCCCTGGATCCCTTCCACAGCAAGCAAAGTATAAAGTGTTTCTGTCAGGAGCTTCCTTCCGCTCTGGGCCTATCCGTCCTGGCTGGGACAGTCTCCTCTCTACTCCAGGACACCTGTCCAGAGCTGCTCTCTCTTTCCAGTGACTGAAAAAACATTCACCTGCCAAAATGTTGGATGAAGAGTCCGACTGGGTTTGTGGCCACAGCAGACTTGACTCTTCAGGTAGCCAAGGGTGGTTTGGGTTATCCTAGAATTTGTTTGTTTGTTTGACAGAAAAAGTGAAACTTAGCAAGTGCCTGGAAAAAAAAAAAAAATAAAGCTGGAGAAATCCTTCTCTAGATGTATCTATCCAGCATAGGCCTCAGAAAGAAGAAAAGCCCAGACAAATACATCTGGGTTTCTGCATGCAAAAGGCATTTGTTAGAAGCAGCAGAAATGCTGTCATCCTCACAGGATACGCTGTGCTGCTGGCCCCGGGACAAGATGCTTTATCTTGCCACTGGCGCCTGAAGCCAAGGCCTGGCGGCTGCAGAACCACCAAAAAAACAGTGGCCTGAGTTAGACAAGCAGGCGTTGTGAAGTGCTGGCAGCCTGCGTCCCCACCCCTGTCTGTCCTCCCTCTTACTTTCTCTATTCCATTCCCTGCCCCAGACCCTGCTCTCACTTCACTCTTGTTTCTCCTGAATGCTTTGATATTTTTTTCTTTTGGAAGGGACCAAAGAGAGTCCAAGATTTAGGAAGCTGGACAGCAGATGGGCAGATCCCAGAAGCCTCGTTCTCCCCACCCACAGCAGCCCCAGTTAACATCCTCTCTTTCTTCTCTTCTGCCAGACAAAGCCCAACACACACTAACAGTGTTAACACGATAAATATCAGCAGTCCTGACCTTTGTCTGTGGGTCCTGGAGTCACCCTGACTCCCAAGCTCTGACTTGCCTGTGCTTAAAGTGGATTAGCACTTACAGTAGGCTGTGGGGCCCTGTGCTGGGGCTTGGTGGGAATCAAAATAGAGATTACCTAATTTGACTTAAAAAAAAAATTTCCACTTGAAAGATAGAATCCCCCAGAGAAATATACTGGGGCTTACACATACACAACTTTAAATTGGATTTTAAAAATAGTTTGCCAGCTGTTTGCTAGGTCGTGCCTTAGGTTCTTGTCCTTGATTGATGTTGGGTCCATTTGGGAAATGAGGCCAAGAGGGGACAGAAGGACTGCCAAAGTCACAGGGTCCTAGATGCCTGGGGATTTTCCCAGGAGCCCTGGCAGTTGTTGCCATGGGCCTTTAGAAACCCTTGGAGACCTGGCACCAGGGTCTGTGTTTTGCCCAGAGCTTGAACCACTTCCCCCAGACCTCACCTCATCCCTACATTGCTTCTTCTAGGCCAAGATTGGAAAGAGAGAAGAGGGGGCAGAGAGAGAGAGAAAGAAAGAAAGAAAGAAGAAAGAAAGAAAGAAAGAAAGAAAGAAAGAAAGAAAGAAAGAAAGAAAGAAAGAAAGAAAGAAAGGAAAGAAAGAAAGAAAGAAAGAAAGAAAGAAAGAAAGAAAGAAAGAAAGAAAGAAAGAAAGAAAGAAAAAAGACTGTTCTCAGTTGGATGGCTCTTTCACATTTTTTGTGGTTAAATATTTATTTTAGCTCCTTGTAACACCTTCAAGTGATGCATACACGGGCCCTCTGCCCAGAACCCCTGTTGCCCTCTTCTGTACTGGCCTCTGTACTGGCCCTCCCATCTCTCAGGTCTCAGCTAGAATACCACTTTCTTAGGGAAGCATGAGAGGCAGCAGAGTGCAGTGCTTAAGAACACCAGGATGCCTGGGGTTTGAGTCCTGGCTCAGCACTTCCTAGCTGTGTGACCCTGGGCTAGTCACTCAAGCCCTCTGTGCTTCAGTTTCCTCAGCTGTAAAATGAGGATAATGATAGCACCTACCTCATTAGTGTTGTTGTGAAGATTCAGTGAGTTACTGTACAGTGTGCAGAATATGTAAAGCGCTTAGAACATGGCCTGACACACAGTAAGCCTGTCTTATAACTCTCTAAAGTACATCTCCCCAGGCTCGGTGGTCAGCAGCTGCCCTGTGCTCCCCTAGCTGCCTGTACTTCTGTGCACCACCTGTCCTCATTTATCTGTAATGCTTAATTATCTGCCTTCTTCTTAGGGGCAGGAACCAATGTCGTCTTGCTCTCCACTATCCCATTCTCACAACTTCCTCCAGGCCTTGCTCTCAGGAGATACTCAAGAAACGTTTTTGAGTGCAATCATAAGTGAAATATAAAAAAGAAGAAATGTTAAAGGCAAATGCAATCCAGAAGGCAGAGAAACCCTGGGGCCCTCGGGTCACACTGCTCCATCTATATTTGCTCCATATATATACTTGGCCTTTTCGTTTTGTGTGATAGTTAAACAGAGACAGAATTGATGAGTTTCGAGTTCCGGGATTATGAGGATAAGGCTTTGTAATCACATCTTTGGCAGGAGACTTCCACCCCATCTAGGTTTTCAAAATCTAACTAAATATTAAGTGCATATGAAAGAATAAATCACATGAGCAAAATATAAAAAAACAAACATCTAACTACCTACAGCATGGCTTGGATAGAGGTTACAGCCCACACCACCGAAGCCCCACTGTGTACCCCTCCCATCTGCCCATCCCCTCCTAGCCCCCTCCTAAATTCCTGTGGACTCTTCCCTTACTTTTCTTCATAATTTTACCCTAGAAATACCCCTCCTTGAACAACATGCTGGTTTTGCATGCTTTTGAACTTTATATGAAATAAATCATATAGTACATGTTCTTTGATCTGCTTTTCTTGCTACTCAACATGCTGTTTGTGACATTTGTCCATGCTGTGGCACGCAGCTGTGTAACATTCTACTATGTGACTACCCTGCCATTCTCTTCTCCATTCCTCTCTCAATAGATATTTGGATTGTCTGGTGTTTTTTGCTGTGGCCGACAGTGTCACTGGGAACATTCATGCAGGTTACTACTATAGGAGCCATGGCTGGGAGTTTCTCTGGGGTTATTTCTGGGCCCTAAGGTTTATACATTTTCACCTTTGTCTAGAGAATGCTGACTTGTTTTCCCAACGTGTTCCCAGCTTCCCACCTGGTCCCTAGCCTCATCCCTGCTATGTTCCTCTTCAGGTTCTATCATTCCTATGGGAAATGGGCTTTGAGGCCGGGCTGGAAAGAAACCTATCAGTTTGCACTGCCCTGGCTCCCACTTTGGGCACAAGAGGTGACAACCTGGCTTGGGAGACTTAGAATATCTTCCCATGTGGCCTGAGTGGGTTCTCTCCAGCTCACATGCACCACTTAGTGCCCCAGACAAGAGAGAACTCCATTGATCCAAAGCAAAAGCCCAGTGCAAACCAAACAGATATCTGGAAACAGCATTCTGACCCATTTCTTTTCTTTTCAAGATAATAAAAGTTTTACTATTTCATCAACTCAGTGAAAATGATATTAAAAAACACTTTTCTTGTTGTAAATAACTTGCTTTTGCACTCATAGCTTTTAAATCCCAAAGAGTCTTTTTTTTTTAAGATTTTATTTATTTGAAAGAGAGAGATATAGCAAGAAAGCATGAGCATGAGGGAGAGGGAGAAGGAGACTCCCCTCTGAGTAGGGAGCCTGATGTAGGACTTGATCCCAGGACCCCAGGATTATGACCTGAACGGAAGGCAGATGCTTAACTGATGAGCCCCCCAGGATCCCCTAAATCCCAAAGAGTCTTGATTGTAGTAGGCTTTCGATAAATATTGACTTTTATTTTTGGGCATTTAGTAGGATTATTCAGGGGTCTATATGCTAAAGTCAAAAATGGAAATCCTTTCTCCGTTTTCTCCACTCTTTTATATGGTTTTATGTTGCCCATATAAAAATAATTTTTAAAAAAGATGGACCACTGAAACCTGATGAATCCCTAAGGCCTGTTGTGACTTTCTCCTGGGAATCCTTACATGTTTGGTCACCATCAGCTCAATAGGGTGTCCTGGCTCAGCTTCTCATTCTACAAAGGAGCCAGTTAGTTGGTTATTCAAACACCCTTTTGAGAAGACCCATTGATACTTCATGAAAATGCTCCTCTGGCAACTTTAAGTGGGGCAGTCTGTAAGCAAAGTCTTTTGCTAAAAGCAGTACGTTATAGACACAAGCCAGGACTGTGCATAAACCTAGTTACGCTGGGCCTGCCTGAGGCCCCAGTCACTTTGACGCATGGCTACATTCTGTTCTCCCATCACGCGCAATCTCCAATGCTTGCCAATTCATCTTTTATAATATTTCTCCTGCCCATTCCATCATCATGTTTGGTCCTTTTTCACTTCATGCCAGAGCCACAAGGGACAGAAATCATCTCCCTGCTTGAGTTTCTTGTTCTAACCCATCACTGCTGGGTTAATCTTTAAACAGTAAAAACCTAACGGCAGCAACAATAAAAGCCAATAAGCAGAACTGTTCTCCCTGCCACCCCCTCTTTTTGGCCCCCAAATTCAAGGGCTTCCACAGAATAAAATCCAGAAGCAAGACATGGCATGCAGAGATCTCCCCCAGCAGCTCTGACCTCTGTGGCCATCTCTGTAGAAGCCAGCACAAACAACCCTCCATTGTCAGCAGAGTTTCAGGACTCAGGACTCCTGAAGCCAGCCACAGAGCAGGGCTTCCAAGCCCCTGCCCTGGGACATGGGCCTGTCTTCTGAGAGTTATCACCCCTTGCACCCCAATACACACACCTCTTTGGTGTACTCCCAGCACCCACTCCTTCAGACAACAGCAGCCTGCATTGGCCTCCACAGCAGCTTTTCCTGACATTCCTCCCTGACCAGAACCCCCAGCAGAACCTTCAGGGTCCTACCTCCTCCATACCTTCCCTGCCTTCCCTTTGACCTTTGCCTTACTCCAGATTTCTGTCCTAATCTAATATATATATATCTTATTCCAGACAGACCACCCACCTAGACTGTAAACCCCAGAGGGCAGAAATCTTGACATTAATGTAGGTCTGCTTTGCAACCATTCTGCCAATATATGTTGCATCTTATGGCATGATGGTGACCATGATAATGCGAGGAAGAAAATTAAAACTAAAAACAAAAGCATAGAGGCACCTGGGTGGCTTAGTGGTTGAGCATCTGCCTTCAGCTCAGGTCGTGATTCCGGGGTACTGGGATCGAGTTCCCATCGGGCTCCCCGCGGGGACCCTCCTTCTCCCTCTGCCTATGTCTCTGCCTCTCTCTGTGTGTCTCTCATGAATAAATAAAAAAAAAATACTTTTAAAAAATAATAAAATAAAAAACAAAAGCAGAATCCCCTCTTTCTCTATTTCATATTAGGCCTGCCCACCCCCTCCCCCATCAAATCTGCTAACTGCCCCCCCCAGGCCTGACTCCTTTATCCTGTCATATGTAAAATAAGGAAGTAAAATTCTAGGAATAGAGAATTGAAAAAGCAAACTAATACTTTTTTTTAAATGACTCAAATAGCCTAGGAAAGATAAATAAACAACTTGGACCTGAGACAAAAGGTCATTGGCTCCTGAGAGAGGCAATCCAGGTGCTTCTGAGAGCCAACCTGAGCCCAACCACCAGAAAGGCTTCAACTGCTGAGCCAAGTCTGCAGGGTGAGTGTATAATAAAGGAAAGCTGATTACAAAAAATAAAAGGTGCTGAATTGATCCTCAGTGGTCATCTCTGAAATACCAATGGGTTAATATTGTGTAAACCTCCTTTTTTTAAAAAAAATTTTGATTTTATTTTGCTTTTTTTTTTTTTAAAGATTTTATTTATCTATTCATGAGAGGCACAGAGAGAGAGAGAGAGAGAGGCAGAGACACAGGCAGAGGGAGAAGCAGGCTCCATGCAGGGAGCCCGACGTGGGACTCAATCCCGGGTCTCCAGGATCACGGCCTGGGCTGAAGGCGACACTAAACCGCTGAGCCACCCGAGCTGCCCTGGAGCCACTGGAGCTGCCCAAACCTCCATTTTTTTAAATACTTCACTTGAGTATGACGAGTGGAGAATTTGTGGTTGTAAATTTGCACAGCCTTCAGCAGAGTCCCCATCTATAGGACCTGCAGGGCCATGACAGTCACCTCACAGTAGTGTAAACTTCTTGTTTTGAAGGGTAAATAAACTTCTTTTAAAGGGAAAAGAGGAGCACCTGGCGGGCTCAGTCTACCATAGAGAAAGCGATTCCCGCTCTCTGGGGTTTGAGCCCCACATTGGGTGTGGAGCCTACTTAGGAAAAAAAAAAGAAAATGGAAAACACATATTCTGGGAAGGGCTTGTCTTTGACAGGAAGCAGAACCACCTATCCCAATTCATGGGTTATAGTGCAAATATTTAGGTTTCTTTAAAAGAGTGGGGGGAAAAATCTGTCTTTTTTCCTACCGTCTCTCCATCATTTTATCCGGCCTGTCTTTACAAAACCTAACTTCCTAAAACCCCATTATCACCCTCAGGACTCCTTGCTCAAAAATGTACAGTGGATTTCTGTTTCTTCATGTGTAGAATATAAATGTGATTCAAGCCTGGCTCTGTGACCCTAGAAATCTGGGCCCTTCTTACCTTCCTAAAGTCTCTTCCCCTCCGCACAGCCAGCCTCCTCCCTGCTAGGTGCACAGTGCCCATACCCCCCCACCCCACCCTCGCGCTCAGGCTCCCCTGGAGGCCCAGCTCTTCCTCCTAGCCTGACGTAGATACTCCAGTGTATCATGAGCTCGGAACATCCTGTGAACCGCACACTTTGGCAATTATAACCCCCTGTTAAACGACTTTCTGTGGGTCACACTTAGGTCTCCGGCTAAAGGATAAAGTCCTGGAGGGCAAGAGCTGGTCTTTTTCACCACTGCTGAGCTCATTTCTGGGTCTGGACTGCAGCCAGCCTTGGGTGGCTAAAATCTCCTCAATGCTGGGTTAATCAGGACATCTGGCCCTCCTTCTGCCTTGTCCACTGTCTTCCCCATGATCTACGCCATCCCCCTCCAAGTCTCAAATCAGAGCAGCCTTCAGTGCCCCCACTTATCTTAATCAGATGAGAATAATGGGAGAGATGACGTATTTGAAGAAGCCTTGGGGGAACAACTGCAAATAGCCCAGGTTCATTTACAAAGGACTTTCGCTGTTATCTCACTTGCATGTAAGGGAGGCAACTCCCCCCCCCCCACCCCATTTTACAGATCTGATAAAAATGTCACAGGTTTAAATGCTTTGGATAAAGGATTTGTCAGAATGGGGCTTAGGCCCCATCTTTTAAGTCTGATAGTATGCTTTTTCCTACACTAGGTTGCCTCTTGATAGCCAATGAAGATAACAACGCTAGTTTTATTTATCCAAAATGAAAAACATGTTAATACTTATGCTTAGACTTTTTTCTAGTAAAATGCTAATCATCGCTACCTTGATGGGTGCAAAATATTAAAAATGGTTTTGTGTTACCTGTCTTCCTGAATGTGTGAGAGATTTTAGGATTAAAGTATTAGCTACCTAGTGTTTGTGTGTATCATGGTGAAATCCAGTTAGCCTTTGGGTGCTCGACAAAAACCCATGCATATTTTACAAAAACTATTCGAAGCACCTGCTTATTGGTAGCAGTATCATACCCTATAAAAGATAGTGGGTTATTTTTAGGCATTCCTGGAATTGTGAAACTTCGAAAGTGCTTTTATTTTGAAAACATGTTCGTTTCATGCTGTCCATTTATTTTAAACCCTAGGAATTCTCTATGGAACAAGTGTATAGGAACTGGCATTTTAATTTCCATTTTAAAGATGAGGAGACCAAGGCCAAGGTGCCTAAGTGGCTGTGACAGGGTCACCCAGTTCATTAGTGGCTGCTGAAGTCAAGGTTCTGGCAGGAAACCAAGGCCACACTCTAACTGGATAATTTCAGCAGAATTCAGTACTTTTTACAAAAGTGGGGGCAGGGCATAGGGAAGCCACCAGGGATAGCACAGTGTTTTGGGGGAACTACCCGGCCTTGACAAGGATAGAGGAGGGCATTGAGATCAGAACCTAGAGAAAGACCTGCAGTGAAATGAGCCAGCAGCAGCCTTCAGAGATCTAGGAAGACGTCAAGGGAACTAACACCCAACCTGTCTCCTGCTGGAAGACCCTCACTGGCCTCTGTAAAACCAGAGGGCAAGGGAGCCTGTAGAAGTCTATAGAGACCAGCCTCCTGGGGCATAAGCCAGGGCAGGGAAGAGTAGGGAGTGCCTCTGGGGTGGGTTAAGCAAACAAAAGATAACCAGAGCAGAGGTGAGCCATGGCTAAACCGCAGACTTCCTGTCTCCTGTTCCTTCCTATGCACTTTTCATAACACTGGGGCTTAAACACACTGGGCCCTAGCAGAGAATTCCAGAGAAGATCCCTCCAGAGACCACTCTTAGGCCCACAACATCTCTCAGCATGCAACTTCAAGCTAGTTCTCTAAAATTTAACATAATGGGAGTATGGGAGTATTCACCTCTACATGAGGACAGACTACCAATCCAATGGGAGCTGCAAATTAGATGGAGTCAGGCAGCTGGTGCATAGACCAGGGCAAGATGGTGGGCTGGCAGGCTGAGAGCTCACTCTGAAGTCATCACTGGTTCTTGACCATCACCTCATCCAGTGAGGCCGCAAGGCCTTTAATGTAGCTACAGTGGGCATTAGCCACAAGGCTGGTGAAGTTTTTTTTTTGTTTTTGTTTTTGTTTTCTAAGATTTTATTTATTTACTTACGAGAGACAGAGAGAGAGAGATAGAGAGAGGCAGAGACACAGACAGAGGGAGAAGCAGGCTCCATGCAGGGAGCTCGACGTGGGACTCCATTCCGGGTCTCCAGGATCAGGCCCTGGACCGAAGGTGGCGCTAACCGCTGAGCCACCCGGGCTGCCCTAGGCTGGTGAAGTTTTAACAAGGAGAGAACCTACTATCTTTTTGCATCTGGCAATTAAAATATCTTGAAAGAAAAATAAAATAAAAAATAAAATAAAATATCTTGAAAGAAAGACTTCATTTCACAGCATTGTCTATAATGATATAATTTGCACTTGGGTACTATGGCTTTATTTTTACATAATGCCCCTGGCATGAAACTTCAGGTTTTATGAAAAGGAATCATCTTTGGGCACTAAGAGTGTTCTACCTTGGGTGAGTTCTTTATTACCCTTTGTTTGATGGGAGTGAAAGTCATAAAGGAGTCTGACGTTGGCCTCTTCCAATCCCAGGAGCTATAAGAGCAGTGTAATGAGAAATGCAAAGCAGTGTTCTCCCAGAACACAAACTCACTCAGAGATCATGGAGAAAGAATTTTCAGTTCCTGTCCTAGCTGAACTGTTTCCAGAGAAATGAAGCTATAGTCACATGCAACTCTTATGCATGATCTTATGCTCTTAGTGATCACACTTCTCAAAGAAAGATAATAGCTAGAGTCTACAGTGACTTTGCTAGGAGTGTAATACAGCCAAATCACTCCCCCCACCTCTTATCCAAATAAGGCCCTATGCACTGTGCATTCCCCACCCCCCATCCCTCACGACTGAGGAAGGTTTTTCCCAGCTCCTCTATTAAGCATTGTCCCTGGTACCATTGGAATTGACCAAAGAGACACAGAGGCAAACCAATGGGTTCTCATGGCAATGGCTCTAGCACAGGAGTCTCCTTGCTGTTTCTGCCTCAGGCCTTTTGTATTCGCTAATCCCTCTGTTTGGATTACTCTTGCCCCAGATTTTGGCATGGGGTGAGTATATCGTCTGATATGGATAAAATAAACATATGAAAAAGGTTAAAGACTCAGAGGAAGCTGGCGCCCAGAGCAATCCTTGCCTGGATGCACAGGTGTATGGGGACTCTCCCAGTGCCTCTCCCCACGGCTGGAGCTTCAAGACACCAAACACCAGGAAACTCCAGAGGAATTCATGACCTTTCCGTTCTTGTTGAGAGAGAAAAAGTCTTTACAGCTCATGTGATTTCATTTGGTTATTTTAAACTGTTTATTTTTCTGTCCCATCCCCAGGGAATTAACGTTTGCAGGCAAAAATTGGACTTGCCTTTGCTCAGCTATTTGTGTATAAATATGACTTGAACAAAGTCTCTAAAGGATGACCAATCCTGCCTACTCCATTCCCCTTCCCTCTTATTTCCTAAGAAAGACTTAATAAGTTTGTACCCAAGAGTGAAATGTTTCAGTGACACTTAAAGCCCTCTATGCATTTTTAAAATCTTTTCAAATCCATAAACAACGCACTAACAATATTCACAGACTGTTGGAACAAATCACTATAACCTAACAACATTAACACACGGGGGGTTTTTTGTTTTGTTTTGTTTTACCAATTCCCTTTCAGTTTTACCCATTTGGATACATAGTTTAGATTGTAGTATTTGGACCATAATACAACCTTGGATTCTACATTTTCCTCTCAACATCTGAGAACAAATACACATTTCCTCAAATGTGTTCTTTTAAAATATCACAATTCCATAAATCTGGGTCAAATCTATTGTGAATTGATTGCCCAATGAGTGGGTCCTGGGCTGTATAGGCTAAAGAAAGATAAAAGTTGTCTCTGCCCTCAAGGAGTTTATATCCTCTTGGAGAGCTAGTAATCACATATATCAAACACCTTCATATAGTCGATAATCACATGGAAAAATGTGTGGGTCCAATGATGATGCCTTGATGGTGAACAGGCATTCCAGGCAGTGAAGAATTGGTCAGGGCTGGGGAACGGAGACAAGTCTGTCTCCCCTTGAAGATAAGAGAGTTGATTTATCCATGATGAGCAGCAGAGGCAGAGGGAAGGGAGGAAAGAGACAGTTCAGACAAGGAAAACTGGATGAAGACATGCATGTGCTGAACATCAGGCCACACAATCCGCTTGGGGTGGGGTGGAGCTCTGAGGCACTTGGCCCAATGGGTATAGAAGGTGGATTTGTTAGGGAGTGGTGGGGCCGAACACAAGCAGGTGGTCGAAAGGGAGGGATTTGGAATTTCCCAAAAGCGAACAGAAGTACAAAGCTGATGTGACTGGTATGAAGAAGGGACATGGTGAAACCAGCACTCTAGTCCCATTGGCCCCGTAGGGGTGGGGTACAGATTGTTGTCACCGTTGTTGTTTTGAGATGAAGGGGATCTATGCATCTAGATATAGCTGGTGGACCAGGGGAGAGTTAAGATACTGGAGAGCAAGAGGTCCAAGGGAAGCAGGCCCCAGGTCTGGGGAAGGGATGGCACACCAGGAATCCCCATGAAACACACTGGTTTGCTGCTCCATTCTTGCCTAGAAGAGTGCTTGGCATGGAGAGAGTCTTCATAAGGAGTGAACCAAGTTTGCTTTTGCAAAATTCCTGTACAGAGTTCAGCAAACCTCTATTCTTTTTCCAAATCTCTGTGTCAACTCCCTAAGATAGGGTTATTTTTGTTTCAAGTGGGCCTCACAGTCGTTTAGGGCCAGGTCAGGACAGGAAGCCATGTGAGTCTCAATCCTGAACCTCCCTGAGGCCTGTAAGGATTGGTGCATGAGATCCCAGTTAGTCATCCTGGCAGCTGCTTCCTGCCGCCCTTCCCTCTGTGCCTTCTGTTTGGGCCTCTTTGGAGTGGTAAGAGGATATTGTCTGGACTCATCAAGTATTACCACGGGAAGGAAGCTTGTACAGAAGCACGTGGCCCCTTGCCACATCACTAGACCAATGAATGCCATCAGGCCTGGGAGGGCAGGGGGCTGACCTGAACCACATGCTACCTGAGAGCAGCTCACAGCCTAGCCTCATTCGGGTAGGAATTTAACAAAGTGTACTGAGCATTTGCAATGGTCAGGCACTGTTTCAGAACTGTAGATACAGACAAAACTGCTGAGGTAGGAAGATAATTCATTGAGATAAGTAAGGTGGATGGCAAGAGGTGCCAAGGAAAAAGCAGGCTAGTGAGAAATGGTGTGTGCTAGGGGTTTGCAGCTGTAGAGAGGGTGGTCAAAGGAGGTCAAGGTGGAGAAAGTGACATTAGAACAAAGGCCTCAACAGAAAGCCGGAGGGAGCACGAGACTATCTGGGTGAAGAGTGGTGCAAAGGCTCTGTGGTGGGAGTGGGCCTGGCATGTTCCAGGAAGAGTGAAGAATGCTGTGAGAGGAGAGTAAGAAGAGGTGAGGCCTGAGAGATACAGCAAGGGCTGTGTGGGTTCTCGGAGTCCACTGTGGGAGGCTTTTGGCTTTTCCCACTCCCTGCTCATAGTCTAATTCATTATCCTTCCTTTTCCTGTTGACTCTCAAGGATGCTGAGACTTCTGTGGGCAGAGGGGAGAATGGGGCAGCCAACAGGGTTCTTGAAAGCACGTAGCAGTGGTGTGGGCAGCTATCTGGGCCCCCTGTGCTGGGCCTGCCCCATGCCCCTGCTCCAGAAGTCTTTCAGGCTGACAGAACACTGTGACCTCCCATTTCAGGATGAGCAGAAAGAGCGCAGATGCAAAGTTAAACCAAATTAATCGAGTACATAGAACCTACAAAAGGTCACAGGGGGGCAAGTTCATAGCTGAAGTGAGTGCAAAGGGCTGAGCCAAAGTCCAGCAGTGCCATGCCTTGGCCTTACGAAGAGCAGAAGCAGACGCATTTCTGTAGAAGTGCCTGGCAAACAGTGATGCCCTAATAGTGGTCCATTTTATTCTAATCTCCAGTGTCTTGTGTTCCCTGCCAGTGCTCTATGCCCACATGAACGAGGCCTCTGCTCCAAATGGTTTCCCAGGCACCAGTGTGGATGGCAGGTCATGGGTGGGCAGCTGAAGCAGTTGTGTTTATAGCGAGCTCTTGCCTGCCAGGGCTCCCACTCCCCAGAAGGAACTGTTACATGTCCTGGGGCAGAGACAGGTGGGCAGATCCACTTCTCTGTGCATCTCAGCCTCTCCTGGTGACCAGGCCCTTCTGCTCTGTGGGTGGCCTGAAAAGGTGTGGACAGAGCTGGAATTGAGGACCAGATCATTGTCAGAGTTTGGTCAAGCTGGTCTTGAACTCTGGCTCTGGCCATGATCTTCATCTGTGTGCCTTCTTTCTCTCCCCCAGGACAATCTAGTTCAGGAGTCAGGATCAAGTCAATCTCACAATCACTTATGAATTCCTAGCTGCCAGGCATTTTACCTATTGCAGGGAATACAAAGATTGATAAGGCATGAATCTTCCCTGCAGGGATATTGATGCTATTGTATGTATGGAATGCACGCATGCATGTATGTTCACATTAACTCACATACTCGTGGGAGGCAGTCAGGGACTTGAATAGGAAGAATCCTGAGTTACAATGAAATGGTTTTGTCCCAAGTCCCTGTGGGCCTTTGGGTCCACCACCGGTCTTCGCAAAGTCTTGACTTCCATCGTTATTCAACGGGGGAGAAGAAGCCAGCCTTGTCTGCATCTGGAGGGCCAGGTGGGCAAGGCCCGTAAGTGGCAAGGCACTCAGCACACACAGGGGCTGTACATTCATGAATGTTCATACCCCACATGCAAACACAGAAATGCAGTGATCAGCATGAGCCAATGAGAACAGTCTCATATCAGAAAAGAGACGTCAATGGCGCAGGAGGAGAAATATCTGAAAAGGATGCAGGATGTCATTCCAAATGCATCTGTGTGTGTGGGTGGACTGGTTGATGTAGGGCTGTGCATTGCCCAGACTCCTACAGCCCCAGCCCTCCAGAGTCCCCCCAGCTCTCCAGCATGGCAAGAATGTCCCTCCCAACTCTCAGGAAGCTGCCTCCTTCCCAGGTGGGAGCCTCATTATCATCAACTGCAGACATTACTAAGTATGTGCTCAGGTGAGGAGATGACATTTATGAAGTACCCATGGCCATTAACATGCATTTTACAATCATTACCTCACTTTATTGTTGCCCATAACTCTGCAAGATAAGCATTATCTTCATTTTACAGAATAATAATAATAAATAATACTTGTTACATGCTTTAAAGGTGTTTAACCTATATTAATGTATTTAATCCTCATGATAGCCTTGTGAGGTTAAGTATTACTATTATTTATCCCTACTTTTTGGAGGTGGGATCTGAGACAATCTGAAGTTAAGTGACTTTCCCAAGGTCACACAACTGGTTTGTGGTTGTGGCCGACTGCCTGAGTTTGCTCAGATTAATTCTCTGCCTTTCCTAACCTCAATGCTGTATCACAGAGGACTACATTTCCCAGTTCCTTTGCCCTCTGGCTTCCAGGTTGATTCAATCTAAAGGGAAGCAGTAGAGGAAGGCTGGAGAGAGGGAGGAGGAGAGAAAACAGAGTATTTCTCCCCATTTCTCTCTCTTTGCTTCCTGTGGTGTCTCTGGCAACAACCGTCTCTTCTACCTACATCTGCTCTACAGGCTTTCACTCTGTGGTCCCAGTTTTTAGCAGGCCACTTTCATGTATTTCTAGATGCCACCACATGGCTCCATCTCTGGGCCCTAGCAATATTACCACCTCCTCCTGTTGCACTCCCAGTAGAGTAGCTTCCTGTTCTTGCACTAGGCTCCTTAGTCCTTTCATCTTGGCTCACCAATTCCCAGCATTAAATTTCTTCTTGAAAGAGCTAGAAGACTTTCCATTTTCCCGGATGGACTTTACTGATATCTAGACAAGTGAGTCTAGAGCCCATGGTCTTGATCTTTTCAGATGAGAAAACAGATTCAGACTTACTCTAGGTTGTAAAACTAATGAAGTATTAAAAAAAAAAAAGCCAAGAAAAAATGGGAAAATAAAGAAAAATGAGAAGATATCCTTTTGGATATCACAACATACCTTGAAGATATAGTTCTGAAAACAAGGCAGTGCAGACACAGTATCAGTGGAACAGATCAATAGAACAGAATATAAACCAGAAATAGCTATGGGAATAAAAGAATATTTTACTTGTAAATGGAGCATTTAAATAAATGGAGAAATAATACTAGAAGGATTAATTAACCCATACATTTGGGGAGAGACCCCCAGAATAAATTCATATAGATTGAAGAGCAAAACCAGGGACGCCTGGGTGGCTCAGTGGTTGAACGTCTGCCTTTGGCTCAGGGCCTGATCCCAGATTCCTGGGATCGGGTCCCTCATCGGGCTCCTTGTGTGGAGCCTGCTTCTCTTCCCTCTGCCTGTGTCTCTCCCTCTTTCTCTGTGTGTCTCTCATGAATAAATAAATAAAATCTTAAAAAAAAAAAGAGCAAAACCATATGAAAGTACTAGAAATAAATAAAGGTGAATTTCTTTTCTTTTTCTTTTTTTATTTTATTTTTAAAAAATATTTATTTATTTATTCACAAGAGACACACAGAGAGAAATAGAGGAAGAGACACATGCAGAGGGAGAAGCAGGCTCCATGCAGGGAGCCTGACATGGGACTCGATCCTGGGTCCCCGGGATCATGCCCTGGGCTGACGGCAGAACTAAACCACTGAGCCACCTGGGCTGCGCTTTTTCTTTTTCTTTTAAATCTTGGGATTATGAAATCTCCTCCCAAGCAAGACCAAGAAAATGCAAAAATGATAAAAGGATAAAACTGATAGGTTTATAATATATATATAATAATTTAAAATTTAAAATTTTTGTATATAAAAAGGAACTTAAAAGTTTTAAATATATTCTTGCCTAATTGGCTTTGTTTGGGATCTCTACAGTGCTCTGAAAATGAGAAGGAAGACTGAGACTTGATATCTTGGGTGCTCTTCTTGTTCCTTGTTGGGAGAAATTGTACATTGTTAGCCCTTAACCCAGCTCAAGGCATAAGAAACCACTTCACAAAGGTGAGGCGATCCTGAGTGCTTCCTCATGGGTGTTTTTGTTGACTCTTTAAGCTGCAAAAATGAGATAAGTTCAAACCAAAAGTATTTGGAAAGTGGAGATGAAGAGGGCAGAAATACTATTTTTAAAAAAGATTTGTTTATTTGAGAGAGAGTGAGAGAGCAAATGAGGGGTTGGGCAGAGGGAGAGAGACAGAGACAGAGAGAGAGAGAGAGAATCTGAAGCAGAGTCCCTGCTGAGCGCAGAGCCCAATGAGGGGCTCAATTTCAGATCCTAAGATCACAAGCTGAGTGGAAATCAGGAGTTGGAGCTTAGTCGACTTCACCACCCAAGGACCTACCTTTCTAGGAAAGTTATCTACCTTGCCTGTGTATTTGCTCATAAATGCTTGGAAGAGAACAAGTGTGAGTGCAGAAAGGGTTCTGAATAACCGAGGGGTGGGCATCTAAAGCAACACAGGACAGAAGGAGATAACCAGGGCAGGACAGCCTTGACAGAGCACTTTGTTCTTCATTCATTTTTATTAATGATTGTGGGGTTTTTTCCTCTTACAGAAAAGTTTAGCACAAAATGGCTTTAATTATTTTATGGCATAAACTGGGTCTTTAAATTATTCACATTATTTTGTTTCTAGTGTATTTTTTTTCACACAAATTTTTTTCCTGAATTGGATTTTTTTCTTTTTTTTAAAAATTTTTTTATTTATTAATGATAGTCACACAGAGAGAGAGAGAGAGAGGCAGAGACATAGGCAGAGGGAGAAGCAGGCTCCATGCACCGGGAGCCCGACGTGGGATTTGATTCCGGGTCTCCAGGATCGCGCCCTGGGCCAAAGGCAGCCGCTAAACCGCTGCGCCACCCAGGGATCCCAGATTTTTTTCTTTATGTTATTTAAATACATAGAGTAAAATAAGTTTAAATATTAGGGCGTTCTGGTTCAATCACTGATTGGACATTTTGCCCCAACTCAGAACGCTAGACTTTTTTTTTTTTTAAAAGGTTTTATTTTTAAGTAATCTCTACACACGACATGGGACTTGAACTTAAAACCCTGAGATCCAGAGTTACATGCTTTATGGGCTGAACCAGTGAGGTGCCCCCGAACACTACGCTTTTTGTCCAAATGTGCTTTGTTCTGAGGTTTGTTACTCTTGCGGACTTATTTAATGAAACCATTCAAATAAATGAGACTTTTTTTTTTTTATGAGACTTGCTTTTGCTACAAAAAGATTGAAAAAAAATGTGGCAGATCCATTCATCTATGATGATTTTACCAAAGGAAGGAAAGAAGGAAGAAAGAAAGGAATGAAGGAAGAAAAAAAGAAGATATCAAGTTCTAGGACCATAATAATATGGTGTCTTCTTATAACAAGTAGAAAAATAAAAGAAAGTTACACATGTATGTGTGTAAGAAAAGGTCTGGAAGGGCAGTTGACAACAAGCTGTCCAAGGTGGTTACCCCCCAGGGAGTGGGAATGAAGAGAGCAAGGGGAAGAAGCTCTTTTTGCCTTATGCATGCCCTATTCTTTTTTCTTCAAGAAGCATATGCTAGGGCAGCCCCGGTGGCGCAGTGGTTTAGCACCGCCTGCAGCCCAGGGTGTGATCCTGGAGACCCCGGATGGAGTCCCACATCGGGCTTTCTGCATGGAGCCTGCTTCTCCCTCTGCCTGTATCTCTGCCTCTCTCTCGCTCTCTCTGAATGAATAAATAAATAAATCTTTAAAAAAAAAAAAAGAAGCATATGCTACTATGTGATTTTTTTTTTTTTATTCCAATGAAAAAATGTAAACCAAGCTAGTGAGATAGAGTTCAAGGTTTGAATCCAAGCTGCCCCCTGACCTCAGGTCATCTGGTGGGGAAGACAGCACACACATCTGCAGAGAAGAGCCACAGCCCAAGGTCACTGAGCAAGGACAGTGTCAGAAGATCATCACAGGAGTCTGGGGATGGGAATGACCACTGAGCCATGGGGCAGGTCGATAAGGAGGATGATGACCTCCCAGGCAAGGGGACTTTGAGGGAGAGAACAAAGCCCTGAAGGGTATGAGAGACAAACCCTGGGCTGGAGGCCTCAGGCAGGAGAGTGCTAGGGGATTAGTGGAGATGAGAGGAGGACGCAGCCACAAGGACAAGGGACCAAAACTTGATGCTGAGGAATTGGGCAGCTGGGGCTTTAAGCAGAATAATCTAGTTGACAGTTCCCAAAGTGTGGTTTGGGGACCCCCATGGGTCTTTAAGATCATTCTAGGGGGTCTGTGTGTTTAAAACTATTTTCATGGTAATGCTAAGGTATATTTGCCTTCTCTACTCTCATACTGAGTGTGCAGTGGAGTTTTCCAGAGGCTACATGATGTGTGATGGTATCACCACTCTGATGTTAACATATAATGGGTTTTATTTTATTTTGGGGGTATTTCTTTTCAATTTTTTTTTAATTTATTTATGATAGTCACAGAGAGAGAGAGAGAGAGGCAGAGACACAGGCAGAGGGAGAAGCAGGCTCCATGCACCGGGAGCCCGATGTGGGATTCGATCCCGGGTCTCCAGGATCGCGCCCTGGGCCAAAGGCAGGTGCCAAACCGCTGCGCCACCCAGGGATCCCATATTTCTTTTAATGAATTAATACATATTTTTACAATTCCCCACATTAATATCAAATACAGTAAGTAAATAACGATAGATATGACTCATATAAACAAAACTTTTTGGGCTCCTCAATAACTGTAGCATGTGCCAATATACAATTCTGTGTGCACCATGCAGTGTCTGTGCGCAAGTGTGTGCGGGCACATGACTGTGTATGTCAGTGAATAAATGTGTTTTTTTCTGGAATGGAAATCCAAAGTGCTCGTTCAGTTCTCTAAGTAATGATACACCAAACGCAAAAGTGGTAAATCATTGGCTTGAAGGGGCAGAAAAATCAAACACCGTGACTGAGCAACAGTCCACCAGGAGGTGGGTTTTGAGGGAAATGACATGACTTTAGACGAGTAACATAATCCCTTTGTTTGTCTCTAATTTGGGAATAATATTAGTCTATCGACCTTAGCAAGAAGCTATATGTGAAAACACTTTGCACATCAGAGATGACTCAGAGACCATCAAAATCTATGCCAATGTTAGTTTCTAAAATCCATGGAATTCACCTTTCTCAGACCTTTGCACCCTGACCTCTACCCTTGCTGCAGTGAAGTGAGAAAATGTGAAGTCTTTGGCTGGTGTTCACAGCTTCCCTTCCAATCACACTCTGGATAGTGGAATGCAGAGAGAAGACAGGATCTGGGCTCATCTCTTGATTGGGGTAATACCTGCACGTTCACGCATCACTTGTTCTTGCATTATTTGGCTGAGGGCCTGCCTGGCAGCTTGACTAGACTCCTGCCTAGAAGTGGGATGAAATGAGAATAGGCCAGGACTTGTTACTCCCGATGGAGTCATTCCCAGAGACTTAACTTCCCCCTCTCCCATAGGTAGCTTGCACAATTACTTCAATATCCTTCCTATGGGAAATGATAATCTTATTTTCCTATGCTTCCTTCACAGGCCTTGGAGTATTGAATATTTAGCAGGAACTCTGTACCCAAGCCAGGCCAGGTGCAGGAAGGGGCTGGGATCAGGCCTCAGGCCTCCCCTGGGCAACAATTTCAGGCAAGAAAGGTAAGAATGATGAATGCCCAGTGGCCCATGATACCTGGAGCCCTCCTCCTATAAAGTTTGCAGTTGAGCGCTAGAAAACCATAAAGATCTCTATTTTAAAGAAAACATCCTCTTTATTGATAACAAGCTTAGGAAGATTTAGGTGAGCAAATTCCTAACAATACTTCCTCCAACGTCTAAGCCAGCTTTTGTTCTCAAATACCAGGTGTGAATTTCTCAATGTTGTATCTTCATGAAACACAGCAAGTTTAAACATAACCATCCTACGACTGCCCACCTCTGAATTCTGTTTTATGTTCTGCAAACGGCTAAGACCTTTCCAAAGGTGTTAATTAATCTTTCAATAGCTTTCTATTTAACAGCCAGAAACTTGACCAAGCTATGTGATCCTTATAAAACCTTAGACTATTTGGGAGCCAGTAAGAAGATGAAGTCCAAGAGATGTGGGTTTGGATTAGCTGGTGACCTAATAGTTGGTAAGCTATTTAACATCTCTAAGCCTTGGTGTCCTCACTTGTAAAAGCAGACTCAAAGTTTATTCAATAAATACATTATTGAATGTTTAATGCATGCCAGGCGCTCTTGGGGGGATGCCAGGCATACAAGGGCAAACAAGACAGACATGCCCTCTGCTCTCATTGAACTTATCACAGGACCTGGATACTAAACAGAGATCACATATCTAAGTCATTAATTCCAATCGCAGTAACAGCATCCACCTCTGAAGATGTTGTGGGGTTAAAAGAGGCAACCCCAAAACTCGTGTCCTAATACTATTTATTAGTTTTGTTAATAGTCCTAATCCGTATAAATATATGTTGTGCATTGGTTCCTCCCTTATTTTTTGCACATATTTAAGTGGTTAGAAGCAACAGCAGGCACGTGACTTCAATGTGTATCCCTTACAGCAGATGGGAAGGCAAGCATTTCTCCTGTGTTGGGGACATGGGCTTAACCTAAGGAAAAAAGCTGAATTTGTTGCTCATTGCTGGCAAAAACAGTTTAGCATTAACATTAACTGGACTGGCAGTGCTTCTCCTGCGAGTCCCGAGCCGCAGGGGAGTGGAAGATGCGGGCACAGAGTTTTGCAGAGGGTCTCTGAATTCTGACGTGCATCAGGTTTTCACTTTTCCACAGAGCGAAAGCATATTTTACCCACATATGGACCTCATTATAATCTATGTAGATGCTGATGTGATTAATGCAGTATAGATTCCTTTAAATAAATTGTTGAAGTCTCACCAGCGTTTTTTAATTACATGCTTTCTCAATCAAATCTTATCCTGTCTCTTCCTGGCTTAAATCCTTTAACAGCCCTTCACTGCTCAGGATAAAGTCCAAATTCCCTCCCAGGCACAGCCTGATTCCGCTGACCTCTCTTGGCATGTGCACCACCCCTGCCCTTGTGGATCCACCAAGTTCTAACACGAAGGCTCTTTCGGTCCATGGCTTTCAACACTCACAGCTCAACTCAATATTTGTTCTAGCCTGAACAGATCTAGAGCTCTTGAGTGGGGAAAAACACCCACCCTTCCTGCAGGCATCATGCCATTTGAAGTGGGCATGGGTCCGCTTGGGCACCTGCTGAAGCAGGTCTCACCTCTGGCTGGTCACTGCTCACCTAGACCACCTGTCCCCTAGACTCCTGTGCACTCTCTCTCTCCCCTTCTCTTTCTGGGAGTTATTGAGGCCCAGGCAAAGGTCAAGTCCCCTAGCTTCTTCCTCCGTCACCAGTGCAGCAACCGTGCCTTACTGCCCCTCCAAACAAGTACAGAAGCCATTTTCTGAATCAAAGCCATTTTCCTTTCAAGGATTTCAGAAAGAAACAATTTCAGAAATCACAAACTTCTTGATGTCAGTTTTCTACGAACTCTCTTTCTTTAATGTTACATGGAAACCCAAGCTTCATAATGGCCCATGTCTTTACACGTGTTTAGGCATAAGAATTATTCAAATCCCCAGTGAAAGAGTTGCTGATAGAGATGGGGAGAACCATTATACTCCTCTCCCACCCTAAAACCCTCCAAAGGATGAAAAAGAGAAACAACCCCATCTTTTAAAAGATGAGAGGGGTGCCTGGGTGGCTCAGTCAGTTAAACATCTGCCTTTGGCTCAGGTCATGATCCCAGGGCCCTGGGATCCAGTCCTGTATTGGGCTCCCTGCTCAGTGGGGAGTCCCTTCTCCCTCTGCCTGCCACTCCCCCTGCTTGTGGTCTCTGTTACTCTCTCTCTCTGTGTGTGTCAAATAAATAAATGAAACCTTAAAAAAAAAAAAAAGATGAGAAAAAAGGGAGCAATCACTCCATTTTTTTATTATGAAATTTAATGCTAACAAAGAATGTTCTCAACATATATGAAAAATTTAACTAATCACAGTAAAATGAACACATGTACCTATCAACCTGCTTTTAAAAAATTTGATTTAAGTAGTGCCTTAGAAGGTCCTGTGTGTACTTGTCCTGTCACACCCCTTCCTCTCCCTCTGAGTAATAACTTTAATCCTGAATTTTGACTTAATCATTCCCTTCTTTTTCTTCAGAGATTTGTTCTTCATGTATATTTTCCTACACAATTTATTTTAAGTTGAGAGTTTTTGCATTTATGGAAATACATATTTCCATTTTCCATATATACATTTATGGAGTATATATTCTGTGACTTTTCACTCAGCTGTATGTTTTTAAGAACCACCTATGCTGCTATGTGCAGCTATATAGTCCACTCTTTTTTTTTTTTACGTTTATTTATTTAAGTAATCCCTACACCCATCATGGGGCTTGAGCTCATGACCCCGAGATCAAGAGTCACACACTCTTCCAACTGAATCAGCAAGGTGCTCCTAGTTCACTCATTTTTATTGATGAATTGCATTCCATTGTATGAATATGTGACCCTGTATTTACCTGCTGTCCTGGTAGCTGTCATTTGTTTCCAGCTTTTTGTTATTACAGAGTGTGTTGAACATTCTTGTACCTGTCTCCAACTTCAATGACACAAAGAAGCTGTAGACTGCCAAGGGTACTGTTCTGGAAAGGCTCTTTTTTTTTTTTTTTTTTTTTGCTTTTTTTAAAAAAAAATCTATTTATTTGAGAGAGAGAGCACAAGCAGGAGGGGCAGAGGGAGAGAGAGAGAGAGAGAGAGAAAATCTCAAGCAGACTCCACGGTGAGTGCAGAGCCTGACACAGAGCTCAATATCATGACTCTGAGATCACAACCGGAGCCAAAACCAAGAGTCGATGCTTAATTGACTGTGCCACCTGTTGCCCCTAGAAAGCCCCTTTTTTAAAAAAAGATTTTATTTATTTATTAATTAATGAGAGACACAGAGAGAGAGGCAGAGACATAGGCAGAGGGAGAAGCAGGCTCCCTCTGGAGAGTCTGATGCAGGACTTGATCCTAGGATTCCTGGATCACGACCTGAGCCAAAGTCAGACGCTCAACCACTGAATCACCCAGTCATCCCTGGAAAGCCCATCTTAATGGTTTATTGTTTGGAACCGTAAGACAAGCATCTGGAATTACTCCAGAGAAGTACCCTACCCTTCTGGATGTAGGCAATAGGGAAGTGGAAGTAATGGAGAAGCCAGGTATAAGTGCCATATTCATTATCCACGTCCCAGCCTTCTACATGAAGGAATCTGCTGTGGGTGAGGAGAGAGAATGGGGGGAAAGAGGGGACAGTGATCATCAGAAAGCCTGGTGTACACTGAATATTTGTGTCCCCTCAAAATTCCTATGTTGAAACCTAATCCCTAAATTGATAATATTTGGAGGTGGAGCCTGTGGGAGGTGATGAGGTCATGAGGGTGAAGCCCTCATGAATGGGATTAGTGCCCTTTTAAAAGAGACCTCAGAGAACTCTCACACCCTTTATAGCATGTATAGATACAGCACAAAGATGTCTATCTACGAGCCAGGAGGGGTCTTTCCAGATACCAAATCTATGGGTGCCTCCATCTTGGACTTCCCAGGCTCCAGAACTGTGAGAAAGAAATGTTTAAACACCCAGTTGGTGGTGTTTTTTTTTTTAAAGCAGCCCAAACAGACTAAGACAAAGCCTATCTTAGGGAGTATTACCACACTGACTTCCTACATCCTAAAAACTGGGGCAATATGGCCCCAGACAAAGGCAAAAGCAGATTTGGTGACAGTGTTCAAGGAAAATAGACAATTTAAAACTGTGGTCTGTTCAGACCACTGGCCTCATCTTTCTCCAAACTGATTTTTAACAAAACTGGTCTCTTTCAAAGATGAGCAATAATCAGAAAGACTTAGGCATGCATAATTAGTGCAACTTCTAGGTAAACAAGCCAATATTTATAGCCTCTCCTTCCCCAAACCCTAGTAAAATGACAGTGAAGAAAATATAAAAGGGCCTAGTCCCTGCAGGAGCAAGAGGCAAGTAAATTAGCAAAGTGGAGGAAGATATGGCTTATGGTGTCTGAGGACCACGTGAAGGCACCAGATACTGTGTAAAGTGGGAGCATAGGGTGAAAATAGCTATTAGAGCTCAGGCCTTTTCTTCCACCCCTTAAAGCAAAGTGACCGCCAGCCCAAATAGGAAACTGTAGATTCAGGCTCTGTAGGAACTAATCTGAAAGGCTCTTGGGGTCGCCTGGGTGGCTCAGTGGTTGAACATCTGCCTTTGGCTCAGGTCATGATCCTGGGGTCCTAGGACCAAGTCACGCATTGGGCTCCCAGAGAGGAGCCTGCTTCTCCCTCTGCCTATGTCTCTGCCTCTCTCTCTCTCTGTGTCTCTCATGAATAAATAAAAAAAAATCTTAATAAGTAAACAAATAAATAAATCAGAAAAGCTCTCTATTTGGGGACACATGTTGTAAGGGGTTGGTGATGTCATGTGCAATCAGAAACACAGGGATCGAGATTAAATCTATGTTATCATATGACCCAGCAATGTCATAGTGGGAAAACACCTACATGAATAAAAAATATAGGTCCACCAAAACTTATATGTAAATGTTCATAGTAGCTTTTTCATCATAGCCAACATGTGTAAACAACCCAAATGTCCCCTGACTGATGAACAGATAAGCAAAATGTTGTGCATCCATACAATGAAATATTACTTGGCCATAAAAAGGAATAAAGGACTGGCAAGTACTAGGACATGAGCCAACCTTAAAAGCATTATGCTAAGTGAAAGGAGCCAATCACAAAGGAGGACTTATTATATAATTACATTTACATGAAATGTCTATAATAGGCAAATCCAGAGACAGGAAGTAGATTAGAGGTTGGCAGGAGCTAGGAAAGGGGAGTGGGGATGACTGCTAATGGATCTGGACGCAGGTAGCACTGATGGTTGCACTACCCTGAATATACTAAAGACCAGTGAGCTGTATGCTTCAAAAAGGTAGATTTTTTTAAAGATTTATTTATTTATTTATGATAGACACACACACACAGAGAGAGAGAGAGAGAGAGAGAGAGAGAGAGGCAGACACACAGGCAGAGGGAGAGACAGGCTCCATACCAGGAGCCCGACGCGGGACTCGATCCCGAGACTCCGGGACCGCGCCCCGGGCCAAAGGCAGGCGCCAAACCGCTGAGCCACCCAGGGATCCCCCAAAAAGGTAGATTTAATTATATGTGAATTATATCTCACTAAAAAGAGGGAAGGGAAAAGTGAAAACCTGTAAGATCCTCCACAACTTTAGCTTTAAGTCCAGAGAGTCAAATTAAGAGATTTTAAATTACGCCTCAGTTGAATTACAATAGTAAATTACTGGAAACAGTGGAAATGTTTGCCAAGAGATTGGGTTAAAAAATATGCTATATCATGCCAATGGAATGCAATGCAGCTACTTAAATAATGTGGGAGATATATATTTAACGACATAAAAATACATATGACATATAGGACATGAAGGAAACAAATTGCAAAATAGAATGTATATTGTCATCTTATATTGGAAGGGAAAATTATATATGTATCTCTCTGGAAGTATAGATACCAAAATGTTAACCATGGGGCAAAAGAAAAGAAAAGAGTAAATATGTCTCCTGAATAGTGGAACCTCTAGCCTTTTTCTCTCACTCTGCTCCTAGAGCATAAATGGCCTTCATCTCCCCCCTCAAAAAGAAGAGAGACACATAAGCAAGAAACAGATGAAAAACATACATCAGAAGAGGGATTGCTTCAGGAAACAGAGTCCAACAAATAATTCTCCGTGATCTTAAGGAATGTGAGATGAAACAATCTCTCTTTGACAAGAGAGCTCAAAGAAAAGATGCAAGAGTGCAAAAAAGAGATTTCAAGGCCACAGAAAGAGATGAAAAGTTGGCTGGCCTAGTTCAGAAAGAAAGTAAGAAAAAATAGCAATGTTATAGAGATACATACATCAGTAGAAACAATAAGAACTGGAATAAATACAGCTGAAAAAGTTTTCTGAATGAATACAATTGAGAACACAAATGAAAAGAATATGAAACAGAAAGAAAGCATTGTAAAAACATTTAGAGGAAAGATGATTGAGGAAGACATGTACGAAGGATACAAATACAGATACAGAGGTTAAAATAAAAAAGATATACAGAGCACAAAAGATGTATACGTGGCAGTCCTAAAGTAGAAAATACAATAAATGGAACAGAAAAAAATAGTCACGGATGTTCTAGAAGCTTTCCTGAAATAAATATTTGAATCTACAGATTGAAAAGACAGGCCATACCCCAGGAAAAAAACAATACAGATTGATCATAGAAAAATTTGCTTTTCTCCAGTGTTTATTCTCCATTTTTCTATTATAGTGGAATGTTTTTAGCTGGGTATATAGTCACCCAGAATGAAGACTGTATTTCCCAGTATTCCTGCAGTCAGGGAGGGTCATATGACCAAGTTCCATCCAATGGGATGTGAGCAAAAGATTACTGTGTGCAACTTTTGGATATATCCCTAAAGGGAAGGAATGTGATCTCTTTCTCTTTCCTCTTTCTTACTGGCTAGAGTATACATCTCAGTCTATGGACAAGGTCAACACCCTAGGGATGGTGGTAAAGCAACAAAATAGAAAAAGCCTGAACCCCTGATGATTTCATTAGATAATTGCTACTGTATTGGTTTATATCATTAAATGAGGAACAAATACATTCCTTTCTCTTAAAGCCACTGTTATTTTGGGTTTTTGTCTGAATCTCTGCCCTAAACAATACACTGATTAAGGTATATATTGGTGAAATTGCTGAATTTCAGAGCCAAAGAAAGAATCTTAAGTATATCCAAAGAGAAGAAGCAAGTCATGTACTAGGAATAAAAGGCATTTATTTAGCCTTTGACTTCCCTCAAAGCAACACTCAATGCCAGAAGACAGAGGAGCAATGTCTGGAAAGATCTAAAGGAAAGAATAACCCAAGAATTTTTATTCAGTTTGCCCTTTAAGTATAATGACACAGACCCTTTGAAGCATGCAAGAATCCATGAGACCTGTATGAAAGCAGACTACTTGATGACAAAACCCCACCAATGAAGGGATGATTCCAAACATAGGAATGGAGAAGTCATGGAAAAAGAACAATAACAATTGTGTTCCAATTATACACAGAGCCAACCAGACAACTGTGGGAGTTGTGGTAAAAGAATGGAATGTAAATATTATTAACCTTTTCTATGTGAAAATGATACAACCAACAAAATTAGGAGGAGACAAGGGAAGAGGAAATGGGAAAGAAGTGTATTAATTTCCTCATATTTGTTGGCTGGAAGTCAATTGACATTGTCTAAAGGTGAAATATGCTTTTTAAAATGACTCAAAACTCTTAATGTTATCATTTTCCTTAATTCAAAGGGCCTTTTTTAGGAACCAGTATTTTTCGTGTCAAAAATATTTTCTGAAAAAAAAATATTTTCTGAAGTTCATGAATTCCTTTAAGTTTTTCCTCCTGACAAAAGACTTTTGTTTAAAAAAAAAAAATATGATCCCATTTTTTTGGTAGTGCTATTGTGGGTATTTCCATTCTCTGTAAAACTATGTCTTTTTTTCACCTATGCAAACACACACACTTTCTTTTATCCTCATACTTATCTGTGTATTTGCAGGTAGAAACATCTGGAATGATGGTCCCTACATGCCAACAGTTAATTGTCTCTGAGTGGTGGAATTGAGACCAAATTTATTTTTGTTTTTTACTTTTCTTTTGACAATTTTTGGCATGCTTCAAATTTTTGTAATACAGTAAAAGTTCAATAACCAAGCATAGATCCAACTTGGAACATGCCGGGTAATTAGAAATTCTGGATTGCTAATTTCCTGGGTATTTGTCTATTGCTATTCCAAGATACAATTTCACAAATATATTTGTAATGTACTTCATTACGGTTTTTTCACCTTAAAAATATAATGATTTAAGTAACCTGTATACTAAAATAGTATATTTTATATACTATGTAATACATATATTACAAATATAATTGGCCATAGTAAAAACACACTAATAATTCAATCCCTGAAAATACAATAAACATTGTAGATTATAATTAAGTATATTACAGTAGATGCACTACCTGAGTGAAGTTGAAGCCTCTATCTTTGAAGAGGTATATTTATAAATAATTCAGAAAAGCAATTGTATCCGTAACTTTTTTTTTTTTTTTTAATTTATGATAGTCACAGAGAGAGAGAGAGAGGCAGAGACATAGGCAGAGGGAGAAGCAGGCTCCATGCACCGGGAGCCCGATGTGGGATTTGATCCCGGGTCTCCAGGATCGCGCCCTGGGCCAAAGGCAGGCGCCAAACCGCTGCGCCACCCAGGGATCCCTGTATCTGTAACTTAAACTGAAATTTCTTTTTATTATTTTTTCTTTTTTAAAAAACAGATTTATTTATTTATTTGAGTGGGGGTGCAGAGTGAGAGGGAGAGAGAGAATCCCTAGCAGACTCCATGCTGAGTATGGAGCCTGAGGCCGGCTGGATCCCACAACCCCAAGATCATGACCTGAGCTGAAACCAATAGTTGGATGCTTAACAGACTGAGCCACTCAGGCGCTCCTGAAATTTCCTTTTATTATCAAGACTTTTTGCAGCATACACAAAAATTTAACTTAAAAACTTGTATTGTTCAAAACTTAACCAAAATTGTTTGCTCCATTATAAAAAGAAAATTCAAGGCCTGACTGGCTCTGTCAGTAGATCATGCAACTCTTGATCTCTAGGTTGTAAGTTTGAGCCCCACATTAGGTGTAGTAATTACTTAAAAATAAAACCTTAAAAAAAAATGATGGGCACCTGGGTGGCTCAGTCAGGTACGTGTCTGCCTTCGGCTCAGGTCACGATCCCATGATCCCATGATTGAGTCCTGCATCTGGTTCCTTGCTCCCCTGGGAGCCTGCTTCTCCCTCACCCTCTCCCTCTGCCTGGCACTCCCCCTGCTTGTGCTCTCTCTGTCAAGTAAATAAAGAAACTCCTTAAAAAAAAAAAAAAAAATGACCACAATGGATGTTAATGGCTGAACAGAATTCATCAGATGATTTTACTTGGTAAATTCTTAATTGTTAGACAATAAGGTCATTTCCAATTTTTTTGCTAATATAAACTGTTTGCATCCTTAACTCTTTCTCTGAGATAGATTCCTAGAAGAATCACTGAATCAAGAGAATGTATATTCCCAAAGTATTTTATATTTATTGCCAAGTTCTTCTAGAAAGTCCTTGCTAGTTAGGCATCCCCACCTGCACTTCAGGAAAGAAAGTTCTCCCTTCCCACACCCTCACTGTCATGGGGTATTATTCTAGGCGAGAAGAACTCTAAAGTTTCTTCTCAGGTGCCTGGGGAAATGCCCCCACTAACTAAAGACCTGGACTCTAATGTATGCCCCTAGAGACTGGCCAGTGGGGGCAGGACATTGGGCCGGCTACTGCAGTCTTGGTGCAACCCAGTGTCCAAATGGCTACGCCCAATGGACAGACCTAGCCCTGATTCCCTTGCCTTGCTCCTCCTCCATCTCTGATTTCCCCCACACTGCTCTTCTGAAGCCACCTCCACATGGGCCTGCTTGTGCTTGGCACCACATCGTGTTTAAATTGCTCAGTGAATTGGTACCCCTCCCTCCCAGACAGGAGTTCCCGGAGGGCAGGAAGCACATCTGCCTTGGCCACCGAAGAATTTCCACTTCAGGGAGCAGTGCCAGGCACCTTGTTTAATGAAGAGATAGAAGAGGCTGGGAATCAGAAGCCACTGACGGATTAACTAGACACTGCAGAGTCTTCTAGGCCTCCCTGCCTCTCCACACTCTCCTTATAACCTGTGACAAGCCAACTTTTGTTTCTCAAAACCATTCCCTCCCCCAAATGCATGTGCTACCCTGCCTCAATCAGGTCCTTAGGGCAAATCACTTCAACAATTAGCTTGCCCCTTAGCTGGTCGCCTTGCTTCCCACGCCCTCCTGTCTTAGCTCATTAATTCTCACATTCCATGGCTCTTTTTTGAAACATAAAGATCTGACCCCAAGATCTCCCTGCTTATAAACCTTCAGGGCTTCCCATTCCCTCTAGAATCCTTTCAGTGGAAATTTTTGGCCATTTACCACTCTGTTTTGACCTTATCTTCCACCAGGACTCTGATGACCCTATTTTAAAGAATACAAAATGAGTCAACCGCCTCCCCCCCACCGCCAAGAATCCACCTGTATTGATGCTCTTCTTTGTGTATCTAGAATGCTTTCTCCTCTCTAAATTTCTCTTTTGCCAAAGGCCCAGCTCTATTGTCACCTTCTCTATGAGTCTTTCCCTGTCTCTCTAGACAACTCACTGCTACTTTATTCTCTTCCCTCAATTCTTTGTTCACATCTTCACAGAATGTTTTTTTCTAATGGTAGAATATTCAATTGATTATTAGCATTTTCCTAAAATTTCTGAATTCCTTAGGGACTAGAACTGTGTTGTCTTTGTATTTCTTGAGCCTAGAAGCACCTGCCACATAGTGTCTGTAGTAGAGACGGCTTGTTGCCTACCCCAGCATTCATTAGTGATCTCATTTGGGGTGGTAATCCGCCCAGCTAAAAGGCATTTTCTAGATTCCTTTGTAGCCAGGTGTGCCCATGTGATTAAATTCATTATGTTAAAATGTTAGTGGGGGGCAGCCGGGGTGGCTCAGCAGTTTAGCGTCGCCTTCAGCCCAGAGCGTGATCCTGGAGACCTGGGATAGAGTCCCACGTCGGGCTCCCTGAATGGAGCCTGCTTCTCCCTCTGCCTGTATCTCTGCCTCTCTTTTTCTCTGTGTGTGTCTCTCATGAATAATAAATAAAATCTTTAAAAAATAATAAAATAAAATATTAGTGAAAGTATTTCTGGGACTTTCTGGAAGTGTCCTTAAAATAGAAGAGAAATACCCTTCTCACTCTTCATCTTTCCTTCTTCCTCGAAGGCAGTTGTGATAGCTGTGACTTGAGCCATACTGAATAGTAAGGGATCTTGGTTTCCCAATGATCAGAAAGACACCATACTATACCTGATTTCCCTACTTCCAGACTTCCTTTACTGTCAAAAGAAACATACAGCTATTAGCTTTTTTCCTCTTATGTGTAGCCAAACATTAACTAGACTGATTCAGTATTCAATAAATGTTTTTTGAATGCAGAGTAACTCCCAAATTATATAATTTTTATTTTGTCTTACCTGCCAATGAACTTGGAACAAGATTTAGCTCTTCATTATATCAATGCATCATCACATTTTCCTTGAAATGTTAATTTCTCTAAACTTTTTAAAACTTGAGTGTAGGTCTGTCTTTATTTTTTAATTGTCTTCGCCTATATTTTATTAATTTTGTAAAGTTGGTTCAAATTTGTCTAAAATGTAGATGGGATAAATAAATCAACTTGCAAGTTGAAGTGTAGATGATCAGCGTGCCTGGACGGCTCAGTCATTTAAACATCTGCTTAGGTCCTGATCCCGGAATCCCAGGATAGAGCCCCCCCATTGGGCTTCCTGCTCAACGGGGAGTCTGCTTCTCCCTCTGCCCCTCACCCTGTTCCTGCTCACTCTCTCTCTCTCAATTAAATAAATAAAATCTTAAAAAATAAAGTGTAGATGACCAAAGCTGAAAGTCCAGGATTGGGGAGCAGCAGAATCACACCTAAAAAGTTGGTTCTGCTCTACTCTGGCCCTTCCCCAGGGATTGCCTCAGCAGGCTATCTTGTCAGCAGAGTTTGTCAGCATCCTTCACTGTGACATAATGTGGGCCAGGGCACACCCCCAAAGGAAGTTTAGTTTTGGTAAGTGCGTGTGACAATAGAAAGGCTGAGTCGGAGGAAAGAAGATGAAGAAGGTTGACCAATTGAAAGGTGCATAGAATCAAAGAATAAGACCTTGTTATATGGGTGGGGAGCCCCAGGCCCAGGGATAGAAGTGACAGGCAGAGATCATGCGGTTAATGGTTTAGCTGTGATTCTTTTAGTTTTAAGCAATAAAAAACAACTCTGACAAATTTAATCACAAAAAGGAGTATTTATTAGAAACCCAGTCAGGTTGCCCCTGGCACCCATGGAAGAATTTCAAGTGCTGGGTAAGGACTTCTTACCATGGAGGGTGAGGACTGACTTTCCACAGACCACACCCTGTCACCCCCTCACACCACCCCCAAGCCCTTCATCATCCCAGTGGATTACGTTCCCCTTCCTTCACAATTCTATTTCCCCCAGAGTAACTGAATGTCTTGTTTTTTCATTTGCCTGGTTTTCTACATACTTCTTATTAATTCAGTCTCAAACTCCTCCCTCCCCCTAGAGTGGTATAAATCTCTCATCATGTGCAAATGTAATGGATGTTCTATCAGTTTCATCATCTTGAAGAAATCTCTCCAGTGCCTTTGACCTGATCCTGTTTTGTGTAGACAGCTCTTTAGGACTGCTATGTAGGATGGCCATGTGATCTCCCTTGACCATCATCCTGAAGAGGTCTTGTCTGCACAGATATTTAAGAGGGGGGCACAGAAAAGTTTATTAGAAGTCCCATGTACATATGTGTGGCTTGCCACCTCAGGACTTGATTGCAGAGTGAATTGGCTGGGCCAATTCATTGGGAAACCTCTGATGTCAGCATCTCTAGCTCTTTCTTCTTGGGTTCAGTCAGATTTCCCTTTTCTGGGAAACTTTTCTGTTTCTGCCAGTCTCATACTCAGAGGGAATAGGTCTGCCAGTGTTCTGATTGCAGAATGGGGGAAGAGAGGTAGTGGCCTCCTCATTCAGTATGTAGGATGTCCCTGTGTAAGTCCCCTGTTTCCAATATGCCACCTCTGCCCTCAGCTGTGACTGATGTGTCCCAGTCCAGAAAACCTGCTCTATGCTTTCCTAGAGGAGGGACAGTCGTTCACTAAGGGCAGTGGAAGAGGGGTTGGGGGTCTAATTGCTTCTTTTTTTTTTTTTTAAAGATTTTATTTATTTATTCATGAGAGACACCGAGAGAGAGAGAGGCAGAGACACAGGCAGAGGGAGAAGCAGGCTCCATGCAGGGAGCCCGATGTGGGACTCGATCCTGGGACCCAGGATCATGCCCTGGGCCGATGGCAGGCGCTAAACCGCTGAGCCACCCAGGCATCCCAGTCCTCCTGTTTCTATGCTCAGCTTCAACCTTATTCCAAATGAGTGGTACCTACTGCCTCCTATCTCAAGCTCCTGGGGGTTCCATGGTGTAAACCCATAGTATCTTGGGTTTTTTTGTTTTTTTATTTTATTTTATTTTTTTTGGTTTGGTTTATGATTCAGCTTTCTCAGGTCTTCTAACTCAGTTATCATTCAACCATCTACTTTACAGCTTCCAACATTTTGTTGCTCTGTCTCCTCCCAGATTCTCTTTGTTCTTATTCATTTATGCCTTTTCACAAATTCCTCCACTGTCATTTTAATGGATTTCAGGAGGGAGGGGAAATATTGATTTCTGCTGACTTTCGTTGTTTAAAATTTTATGTTGGGAAACACACTTGCCTCTCCCAATCCCTAGGAAGTGAGCATTAGTCCAGTGTGAGTCACATGTCCTTCCCAAACCAATTAACTTCCACAAGGAGAGTAGGGGCCATGGCTGGTGTGGGAGGTACTGATAGTGTGGTGGGAGTAGAGTCCTATTTTACTAACATGGCAGTTCCCATGGTCACAGACATAGGGAAGGGCAATCACCCTAGGAAAGCGACTCTAGAAAGATAGTCTCTCAGGATCTATGACAGCTAGGAAACAGAAGATTGAAATCTGAGGCTCTTTTTGTTCTCCCCATCCTGTTGGTCATCATAATGAGGACAGAAACAAGAGGGAAGGGACAGGAAAAGGGAGCCATCACAGCTCCTGGGGTAGGATCTGATGTCCACAGGAAATCTCTGAGTTTCTGCTGCTATTGGATTAGATAAGGGAGGAGATAGTCTACACACAGAAGCTGGAACAGGCAGAGGGACAATGGGAAGTCTCTAAGAGGGCACGGGATGGGAAAGCCATGGGAGAAACACTCACTTGAGGAGACAGTTGGTCTGCCAAGAGCTCATCAAGAATTTCTGGGAGTCTTTCAGGGGCGGCTCACAGGGACTTAGGAATATATGGGCCCTTCTCTGGCATGATGGCTGCCCCAAATCTCCCACCAGTTATCTTCTGGGCAACACTAGGTTCGGGGAGATACTGGCATTTTGTGATGCCAACATGGTACGTTCATGAGAGACTTGGAGAGAGAGGCAGAGACATAGACAGAAGGAGAAGCAGGCTCCCTCCAGGGAGCTGGATGCAAGACTCAATCCCAGGACCGAGGGATCACACCCTGAGCCAAAGAAAGATGCTCAACCACTGAGCCACCTAGGCATTCCAAGAAGAATGAGATCTTGTGATATGTTAAGGTTATATGAAATTTTAAGTTTCAGTGTCTATAATAAAGTCTTACTAGAGCATAGCCATACAGTTTCCTTTATGCGTTGCATATGGCTGCTTCCACTGGCCACACAATGTTTGTCACAACTAGTTGTGCAAAGTCTAACATATTTACTATCTGATTCTTTGCAGAAAAAATATGCTGCTCCCTGGCTTAAGCCATTAAAAAAAAATCTTACTTAAGAGATCTGAGAATAGGCATTTCCGGGGTTTAGTTCAGCAGTTCCACAAAGTTCAGATGCTGAATTGGCATCTCTAAAATTCTCCATCTGGCCTCATAGTCACAAGATGGCTGCATCAGTTTGAAGCATCATAGCTATGGCTACGGCCACGTGGTAGTGGCAGTGATTAGTGAGAGCTAATTAGTGGCAGTGATGTGAGAGCCAGTTGTGCCCATCTCTTCTCTACCCTGCATTTAGTGATATCACATTGGTAGTTGGAAGTTGATTGAGATTGAACATGGTAGGAGTATTGATGCCACAGAAGTTGGTAAATAATATAAATCAAGTGTTTTTTTTCAGCACACCACTAATTAGGGATGATTTTTATTGGCTTATACTTTCCCAAGTTTTCTACAATGAACATGAATTAACTTCATAATCAGAAAAAAATATTTTTAAAACAAAAGAGGCCTTACCTTACATTATATAAAAAATTAACATGGGGCAGCCCCAGTGGCTCAGTGGTTGAGTGTCTGCCTTCAGCCCAGGGTGTGATCCTGGAGACCCGGGATCGAGTCCCACATCGGGCTCCCTGCATGGAGCCTGCTTCTCCCTCTGCCTGTGTCTCTGCCTCCCTCTCTCTCTGTCTCTCTCATGAATAAATAAATAAAAATCTTTAAAAAAATTAACATGGATGAAAGATGTAAACATAAGAGCTAAAGCTGTAAGACTCTTCGAAGTAAACACAGGGTAAAGGCTTAATGACATTGGATTTGGTAATGATTTCCTTACATGTGACACTGAATGCATGAACATCAGTAAAAATATATAAATTAGACTACATCAAAATGAAATTTTCTGTGATCAGAGGACACCACAGACTGAAAAGGCAAACTATGAAATGGGAAAAAATATGTGCAAAACGTATTAAGGAATTAAGATCTTAAAGAACTAGGATTTGACAACAAAAAGTAAAATGAATGACTCCATTAAAAAGTGGGTGAAGGACTTGAATAGATGTTTTTCCAAAGAAGATACACAAATGGCCAATAAACACACGAAAAGATGTTCAATATTTCAGTATCAGTAATCATTAGGGAAATTAAATCAAAATCACAGTGAGGTACCACCTCACATCCATGAGGGTGGCTGCCATAGAAACAGAAAGAATGCCTGGGTGGCTCAGTTGGTTAAGCCAGAGTCCTGGGATCGAGGCCTACATCCAGCTCCCTGCTCTGCGGGAAGCCTGTGTCTCCCTCTCCCTCTGCCTCCCACTCCCCCTGCTTGTGCTCTCTCTTTCTGTCAAATAAATAGAATCTTTTTTAAAAGTTCAAAACAAAACAAAAACAGAAAATAAATGTGGCAAGAGTATGGAGAAATTGGAACCTTTGTACACTATTGGTGGGAATGTGAAATGGTGCAGCCACCATGGAGAGCAGTGTCATGGTTTCTCAAAATATTAAAAATAGAATTATTATATGATTTGGTGGCTGCAGACTGGTAACTCAAGTCCCACACTTCTATTTGCCTGAGGGAAAGTATTATATAATCAATATATATGATCATATTATATTATATGATCCACCTCTGGGTATATATCCAAAAGAATTGAAAACAGAGTCTTGAAGAGATATTCATACACCTATGTTCATAGCAGAATTATTTATAAAGGATGAAAGGTGGAAACAACCTCTGTGTCCATCGATAGATAAGTGGATAAACAAAATAAGGTGTATACATTCATGCGATGAAATATTGTTCAGCTTTTAAAAGGAGGGGCATTCTGACACATGCCACAACATGGTTGAAACTTGAAGACCTTATGCTAAGTGAAACAAGTCAGTCACAAAAAGACAATGCATGATTCCAATTATATGAGGTCCCTAGACTCACCAAATTCACAGAGACAGAGAGTTGAATGGTGGTTGCCAGGAGCTGGGGGTGTGAGGGGAAAATGAGGAGTTGTTATTTAATGAATACAGCATTTCAATTTTGCAAAATGAAAACAATTCTAGAAACTGGTTACACGACAATGTGGCTATACTTAACATTACTCAATCATACACTTATAAATGGCTAAGATGGGGGCACGTGGGTGGCTCACTGGTTGAGCATCTATCTTTGGCTCAGGGCATGATCCCGGGGTCCTGGGATCGAGTCCCATATCTGGCTCCCTGATGGGAGTCTGTTTCTCCCTCTGTGTCTCTCGTGAATAAATAAATAATTTTTTTTAAATGGCTGAGATGGTAAATTTTATGTTACATGTATTTTACCACAACTAAAACTTTTAAAAATTTTTCTGGAGACAGCGTCTAGAGGCATTTAGAATGCCCCAGAGTCTGACATACCATAGCAGGCTGTCCTACGACACCACCTCTGACAAAAGTAGGCTGTCCTGAACCCCTGATAATAGAATTGTTTATCTTTATACCAAGAAGATTAGGAAAGCACCAAATGTGTGTGTGGTGTGTACCCAGACTGACATCGAGAGGAGAGACCTCACTTTCCTATGAAGTTGTCTCAAATGAACAAACATGTCAGCAGGGCCTTTGGTGGTTCCCTGTCTGCTCAATGTGTCTGGGACGGGACCAAGTGTGCTTTCCTTACCAAGGAGCAGAAGTATGAAAGTGTTGAAACAGAACACAAGCACAGAGTCAGAAAGCCAAATCTAAAAGGGAAGCTTTTTTTTAGTAATTTTATTTCATGGGATCCCTGGGTGGCTCAGTGGTTTGGCGCCTGCCTTTGGCCCAGGGCGCGATCCTGGAGTCCCGGGATCGAGTCCCACGTCGGGCTCCTGGCATGGAGCCTGCTTCTCCCTCTGCCTGTGTCTCTGCCTCTCTCTCTCTCTCTCTTTCTATGTCTATCATAAATAAATAAATCTTTTAAAAAAAAGTAATTTTATTTCATCTTATTTTTTGTAAAAGTTCATTTAAGCCTGAGGTGGAAAATGGGGTTAAACAAAATATTTTGAGGGACGCCTGGGTGGATCAGTGGTTGAGAGTCTACCTTTGACTCAGGGTGTGATCCCGCGGTCACAGGATCGAGTCCCACATTGGGCTGTCTGCATGGAGCCTGTTTCTCCCTCTGCCTATGTCTCTGCCTCTCTGTGTGTGTGTTTCTCATGAATAAATAAATAAAATTTAAAAAATATATATTTTGAGTCTAGGTGAATCCAAACTCCAGGACAGATTGACTTCCAAGGTTGCTGATCACATCAGCTGGTAACTTGGACTGGACAGTGAAATCTCTAAAGACCATAGGAGCTGGACTTCTGGGCCATTTGGGTTAGAAGCAGAAGCAAAGGTCCTGCCCCCTTCTCATCTAGGGGTCTCCTTTCTGAAACAGTGAAAAATACCTGCTAGGATTACCACATCATGGTCTATTTTAATGTTCACCTGTAAATAATACTTTCACAGAAAAGATACAATAAAATATAATTGTACTTTTCACAGAATTTTAAAGAAATAGGAGTCCCTTGTGCATTACACGTAGGAAGGCCAGTCATTACGCCACACTGTGTCTTTTTTGTCATTTCTCTCCCGGTTCTTCTGTGAGTGTATATATCATCCTATTGGGAAATAACATCAAGACTCCACATTTGAGGGCAGCCCGGGTGGCTCAGAGGTTTAGCGCTGCCTTCAGCCCAGGGTGTGATCCTCGAGACTTGGGATCGAGTCCCACATTGGGCTCCCTGCATGGAGCCTACTTCTCCCTCTGCCTGTGTCTCTGCCTCTCTCTCTCTCTCTCATGAATAAATAAATAAAATGTTTTTTAAAAAGACTCTACATTGAGACCTGTTAAAGAAGGGAGACCAGAGCCTGCTTGCCTTCCTGCCAGCCCCCCAATACACACCTCCATGATTGGACTCAGAAGGAAGCCATTTGGAGCCTGAGAGGGAACACAGTCTGTTTGAGAGGCCTGGTCAGACTGACCCAGTCCTCAGAATTGATTTGGGCTTTATGGGTGGACAGCCATGCTCCCCAATGTCTGATCCTCAGTCTTCTCTTTCATCTCTACACAGATTCAGCAATTTCATGGGTGTCTCTAAGCGTCCACTTCGGCATGCCTTATCTGGTAACTCCAGTCCCATGCTTCCACCTGCCGAAGGGAAAGGTCCACTTTGCTGCCTGACCAATGCTGGCCCCAAAGCTCAATGCTCCAAACTGACCTCATCATTCTACCTCCCAGACCTGAAGTCCGGAATGATTTTCAGCTCTCACCTCTCCCTTGGCACAGGGACCCAGCTCATCACCACGCACAGTCACCCACTGCTGGTAATGGCTTTCATCCCATTGTAAATGGCTGTGAGATTGGTGTGGGTGTATAACCTGCCAGGCAGATTGGGCATAATGGGACCCCGCCTGGGATAGGCTGGCGTCAGTCTGGAAATCTGTCACCAACAGCAAAACCAGTGTGTAACAGGAGCAATGGGGTGATGGGATGAGATAAGGAGATGTGGTCAAGGTCAATGCCAGATTCCCAGGCTAGGAGGGGTCAGACAGGCAGGGCAAGTATAAGAATTGAAGTCATGAGCCAGAGCAGACCTGGGAGCTGAGCTGGTTTGGGCTTGTAGGACACAGCATGGGCACTTTGGCTTCTAGGGACAGAGTTTGCTTTGTGGGGTGGCAGTGGATCCCCCTTGGGAAAATGAGGCCTCTGCTTTCTTAGCTATGTTGTGGCCAGGCCCCAAGGAACTCTGTCCCCTTAACACCTTCCCTCTTTTCCACCCTCCTACCTCACCCCAGCCCAGAGTGACTCTTTAATTGCCTTGACTTTGAGAAACATATCTCTACCCAGGAGATCATTATGCATACAACCCTGCAGCCTCTGGGGATCCCTGGGTGGCTCAGCGGTTTAGCACCTGCCTTTGGCCCAGGGTGTGATCCTGGAGTCCCAGGATCGAGTCCCACGTCGGGCTCCCTGCATGGAGCCTGCTTCTCCCTCTGCCTGTGTCTCTGCCTCTCTCTTTCTATGTCTCTCATGAATAAATAAATAAAATCTTAAAAAAAAAAACAAAAACAAACCCCAACCCTGCAGCCTCTGGAGAGGGAGCAGCTAACATCTATTGCACACCTGCTAAGGCACGTTGTGTATTTTATCACATTCATCCTGGCAACAACACATGAGATAGATGGGGACAGCTGACATTCATTCCATGACTTTGGTTTTTATATTATTTTCACAAACACTAACTCATCTGACCCTGTGAAGTGGTCAGAACCCTATTTGGCAGATGAGAATATTGGGTCCAGAGGGATTAAAGTGACTACCCAAAGTCACCCAGGTCCTCGTTCCTCCATGTGTAGTCCATCAGTATCACCTGAGAGTTGGTGGAAACACAGGATCTTGAATTCTCCCCAGGCCACCAAACCAGCCTCTGCATCCGAACCAGAACCCTGCGTGATTCACAGGTACATTAAAGCTGGCCTGGGGGACGCCTAGGTGGCTCAGCGGTTGAGTGGCTGCCTTCAGCTCAGGGCGTGATCCCAGGGTCTGGGATCGAGTCCCACATTGGGCTCCTTGCGGGGAGCCTACTTCTCCCTCAGCCTGCATCTCTGCCTCTCTCTCTGTGTACCTCTAATGAATAAATAAAATCTTTAAAAAAAAAAAAAAAAAAAAAGCTGGCTTGGGTAGTTATTGGGGGGAATGTGTCCTAGGAAGGAAACTTACAGGGCTAAGTTGGCCCCAATCAACAGTGGTGGACACAAAGACCCCAGGTTAAACCTGCAACTCAGAGTCAAGCTTGACCTCTGGCCATTGGTGGGGTGAAGCTGACAGAGCCAAGGATTGAATGAGGAGAGAAGAGAAAGGGAAGTCAAGACAAGGGGTATTTGTGGAACTTCTGCTGGGTGCCTGCTGCTGTGGCTCTAGGCAAATATAGCAAGGAGGACTGGGAGCTGAGGGTGTGTTTGAGGAATAAGACCTGGGAGCCCGCCAGGGAGGACTATGACCCAGCACGTGGAGGCAAGCTAAGTGTAGAAGACGCTGGTCCATTGGCAGTGGAGGGCCTTCCTGAGTGGAGGCATAAAGAAGGCAGGAGGAGGCCAGTAGGCCCCAGGTGTGGTGGGCCCTCCAGACCAGGCAAGTGAGAGCAGGTCCAGTCCACCGGGCAGCATCGTCACAGGGTCTGGGCTGGAGAACGTCCTGGTGCCTACTTCTCTACCCTTTGTTCCCCTCACCCGTCTCCTCTTCTCAGGGGAACATCTGTTTATGACATTGCAGCTTGTAGAACTGCTCTCCACCCATTCTTAACAACCAGAACTGAGTCCACAGGCTCCCTTCCCTCTTTCTGAGTCTTGACACTCACTGGCTCTGCCACTCACCTTGGCAGTGATCTCTGACTCCTCCCCTTCTTATGACCTTCACATTCAGTTCAGTAGTCTTTGTGTGAGTTATCTCTGATAAGAACCATTTATCTTGCAATGTCTCCCTACTTCTCTTATCTCCACCCCTCACGCAGGAATCTTTGGAGGCTTCCTTTGTTGAGTTCAAATTCCACAGCCTCAGCTACTGTTCTCAGCTCCCCATCCCTTCCTCCCACTTGACCGTGCCTCTTACTTTCCCCAGCGTTCCAGCTGAGACAGCCATCCCCATCAGCTCCACCTCCCCTCCCACAGATCCTTCTTGTCCATTCCTGCCTGTCTACCCCCACCTTGGGGAGACCTCCTGTCCTTGTGTCCTCTAGCCAAAGCCTGCTTGTTTTTCTATGTCCATTATATGCCTTTGCTCCTCTTTTGTTGGGATTAGAACCAAGGATTTGTGGCCCAGATTATAATGATGATCCTTATCATGAGCAAATGTCACAGAAAAGACTGGAATAAGAGAGTGATAGAGTGACCATGGTAGTCTCTGGGTTCTAGGCAGTTGGTCATCTTTTTCTTCCTACTTAAAAAAATATATTCTCCTATTTTCTAGGAGAAGCCTGTGCTATGCTATAATTAAACAAAAAACATAAACTATTATGTTTTCTAGAGCATGGATTCCAGTGAGAAAGAGGCTGAAGGGCAGGCTACCGTTCAGGAAGGCCACAGTTGGGTGGGCCCAGGTAGGTGGCATCGGCAGGATGGGGAGGTAGAAAGCACAGTAGTTAATTCAGATCTGGATTTGAATCTCAGCTCTGCACCTCACTCTATAACCCTGGGCAAGTTAGTTAACCCTCTGAGTTTCTACATATGCTAGTTGTATGGCCTTGGGGAACGAATTTAGCTAAGTCTGATGATTCATTCAACAACTTTAATAACTATGGAACTATGTGCCAAGAACGATTCTGGATACTGCAGTCTTGCTATACCCAATTCATACAAAGTCTCCACCCTCATGGAGTTTCTAGAGGGAGAGGCAGATAATAAACAACCAAGAAAGATGTAATATCTTATGCTTATATGTGCACACACGTACACAAACACATATATGATATCCCAGGTCGTGATTAAGTGCTATGAAGAGAATATAAAGGGTCTAGAGGTTGGAGTGTGGAGGGGTTTGCTATCTTAAATAGGATAGTAGTTTAGGGAGGTCTCACTGAGGAGGTGACATCTAAGCAGACATCCAAAGAAATGAGAGGGCCAGCTCTGTGAGTGCCGGGGGAGAGAATTTCAACCCAGGACAGCAAGCAGTGCCAAGGCCTCCAGGCAGGAGTGGGCTGCAGGTCTGAGGAGCAGCCACAAACCCAGTATGGCAGGAGCCAAGGAGGGGGAGTGGCAGGAGATGAAGGCCGGGAGAGGTGGTGGGCCAGAGGATGCAGAGCCAGGTAGGCCATGGTCAAGACTTCTGTGGCTAAGAATAGTGTAGCAAGAGGAGCAGTGGTGGAGGTATCTTGAAGGCAGAGGCAATGGGATTTGCTGATATACTGACTGTGGAGTGTGAGTAAAAGAAACATCAAGGAAGAGTCCTTGAACCAAGTCTGGTCTGAGCACTGGAAGAATGAAGGTGCCATGCAGCTATTTACTGAGATTGGGAAGTGTCACGTGCCTGTTTCAGCCTCTCAGTAAGCAATGCCATGATGGGACTGGCCCTGTAGTTCTTATAATGATTGCAACACACCTTTCAGCAGTAACTGTCAGGAAATTTTTTTTTTTTTTTTTTTTTTTAACGAGGGTTTATTACTTACAGGACCTGGAAATTACATAGCATGCTTGGGGTCACAGAGTGAGATCACAGGAAGAGAGAGAGAAAGGGAAAGAGAATGCACATGTAGGCCTGGGGTGAAGAGCGGAGGCCTAGGCTTTCACAGACTCACTCTGTGTCGGTGAATTTAAAACATAAGAGTGAGAATTTAAAGCACAAGAAAAGAAAAAGCAAGGGACCCAAATGATCAGTTATCAAAGCCAACCAAAATCTGTAAAACAAAGGAGCCTCAGTCCAGGGAGTGGCCTGGTTCTTGGTCTAGTCCTGTAGCTGGCAATGTAAAGTGGATGCCTCTTGGAAGTGATACCTTAGCCCTCTGAGCTTAAGTCAGGCACTTGCATTACAAAAAAAAAAAAGAAGAAAGAAGAAAGGAGAAAGAAGAAGGTCAATGGCCAGAGTTTCCACCACAGGAAGGCTGTGGAAGGAGCAGGCTGAGGGGCCCAATAAATTTTTGATTTTGGATAGTGTGTTGGCCATGTCTATTAGATGTCCAGGTCAAGGCATTGAGTAGACAGTTGGGTACGCAAGCTGGGAGTTTAGGGGACAGGCTAAGGCTGGAGATGTAAACATAGTTGCTGTCAGCACAGACATGGACCTCCTTCCCTGACCCTGGATAAGGTCATCTAATGTGAACAGGGACAGAGAAAAAAGAATGACAGAGTCCTGGGGCCCTCCAATGTTAGATATCAGGAAGATGACAAGGAATCAGAAAAATATATAGAGAAGGAGGAGCCCATAAAATAAAGGGGAACCTGGAAGGAGTGAAGGCCCAGAGGCCAGGTGAGATTGTGTTCACTAACCATGAACCGTTGTGCTGTTGTTGCTAGTATTGGTGGGCTGACTTCAGGCTCTATGTGGGTGATACTATCATTACTTTATCAACAATTTTTCTAGAGGAATGCTATCTATTATGGCTATATTAAAGAAAGGCCACCATTTTCAATGGTCAATGGTTCAACAAACCAATTCCAACCAATTTAATGCAACAGTAATTCTGCTCTCTGAATTATGTTTATCCTGACCCCACACAGCCACCTGTGATGGAAATCCAGAGAGAACAAGGCAGTGGGGGCAGGGCAGAGCAGGGCTTGAGAGGAGGCTGCATTTGGAATCCTTGGAAAGCAGATGGGGGCCTGAGATCCCACAAGAGAGTTTTGGTCTCAGGGGAGGCTGGTGAGAGTTAGGTGAAGTCCTGGACCCAGACCAGGTGCTCTGGTCATCACGATGGTGACACCTTGAGCAGAATGAGGAAGTGGGCAGAGGAGCCATGTTGTTGGAACAGACAAGTTCTTCTGTGAGTACATTGGATCTCTGGCATCTGGTGGAGCTTCCAGCTTCCTTCTGTGATCTCTGACCAGTTGCATCTTAGATTTGCCATTCCCTCACCCTTTTCCACACTCAGGTCTCTCCCTTTCTGATTGTAGCCCCCAACTGCCACCTGTTCTGGCCCCCCAGCAGCACAGCCTCTGATCCTCTGGTCATGGTCACAGGCCTCCCTTCTAGGGGCCCCTTACCCCACTAGTGTCCTCACTCCCACGGCAGCATGGAGACTGAATTCACACAGCAGCCACGGCAGATACTTTCTGTTCTCTAAAGAAATAAAGTCTCCCTCTTGTTCCTGCTGCATCACTAAACAGGCACAGCTCATACTTTTCAAAGCCACTGTCCCTTCTTATGACCCTGTTTCCTCAGAGCCTAATCACTCTGGGCACATTGTAACCTTCAAAGAGATCTGCTTTACTGAAGCACACCTTTACACACAGGACAGAACAGGAGGGCGCACCAGGGCTCGCCCCAGAGAAACCCTGAGGCTCACAGAGGTGGGGGTGGGGTGGGGAAGAACAGAGAGGAGAAGGGGATCACAAGGGAGGCCACCACTTCAGCTGGACAACTGTGTACTTTGCATTTCAAGGAGGGGAAAATCTCTTTTTGTCACCCAGTTGTAATTTGCAACACTCTATATAGTTCATGGGCAAGGAACAGAATGTCTCACCACAGGATGATTCTACCCCTGAGGTGCCAACCCACGGCCTTGGCCTCCTCAGCATTAGCTGAGCCAACTATGCAAGACAACAACTAAGAATGCACAGGCCTGTGGGTCAGTGAGTCTGGTGGTTGGGCATGTGCGTGTGTCCAGGTAGCAAACTCAGGGCCTTGGGAGGCCCCCGGAAGAACAGCACACCCCCTGCTTCTCTCATTGGGTCTGGTGAGCATTGTTTACCGCTTCTGTGGGGCTGCTGCCCACCCCCCCCACCCCCCCTTAGAGTCCCGCCTGGAGGCAGTACCAGAAGGCGATCCCCAACCCTGCTCTTGCAACATTCATAGTCAACAAGAACTCAAGGTCATGTAGAAGGCGAAGGGAGGATATTAGGGAAGTGGAGTCATGGTATGGGAAAACCAGGGTGCCCCAGGTTGAAGTTTGAGTCCTCGAGTCTCCTTCACATCCTGGCTCGTCAGCTCGCTGTCTGAGAAAGGAGGCCAACGCCATTTGTTCTTCATTTGTTCTTCGCTCTTGCCTCGGGCATCCAGCGAAGTAACAGGTGGAGGAGGGTGGTGAAGGGGAGAGAACTGGAACGTGGGCCTGCTGCGGGAAGTTAATCTCTGGTGGCTTCCTGGCCATTCTCAGGGAGTGGTCAAAGCAGGGGAGTTTATCCTTCCTCATCCCAAGCAGAAAAGCTAAGCAAGATGTGACCTCGCTATGCCAGCTCTGATAATCAAAAATCCCATGGTTAATCTAGCCTGTCTCCGAAAAGATACATAAGAAACTGGTAACCCTGCTTTTCTCTGGGGAGGAGAGCAGGGCAGCTAAGCAAATATATGGGAGGGATCCTGTCTTTCTCTGTGTTGTACTCTTATGCCTTTTAAATGTAATACCATGGGGGGGATCCCTGGGTGGCGCAGCGGTTTGGCGCCTGCCTTTGGCCCAGGGCGCGATCCTGGAGACCCGGGATCGAATCCCACGTCGGGCTCCCGGTGCATGGAGCCTGCTTCTCCCTCTGCCTGTGTTTCTGCCTCTCTCTCTCTCTCTCTGTGACTATCATAAATAAATTTAAAAAAATTAAAAAAAATAAATGTAATACCATGGGATTAGACTATCTCATAAAAAAATAAATATAATTCCAACCTAAAAGTGGTTCCAGGAGCTGGTTTGAGGTTAGGACAGGGGCAGGAGCTGGCTTTGCCCGGGCTGCTCTCCCTTAGAGACACCTTCTCTAACGGTGAGCGGTCGGGGATTGCTGGGAGCGTAGACCAAAGGGCTCGCGCCGCCCTGCCGGTGGTCCTGGGGTGGCCCCTGGAGCCGGCGTGTTCTCGGAGTCCTGATGAGAAAGGCACGCCTGCCTTTCCCTTCGCCTCCAGCTCCAGCACAGCGCTTTCTGCCAGGCCTGTCAGCGAGGGTGGGCGGGCGCAGTTGGCCCAGGCCGTACTGTCCTGTGCAGAGCACTGTGTGCTCACCTGCCCGCGGGCCTGGCCGGCCTGAGCTCACGGGGCTCGAAGGTTGCGTCAGCAACAAGCGGTGCTGGGAGGGTGCGCAAGGCCACCCAGATGAGTGCACAGGCCCCCAGAGAGGCTCAGGCACAGCTGAGGGCAAAGGGCAGACCCAAGTAGGATGGGGCAGATGACAAGGAAGGCCTCATTCAGCCCTGGCATCGACAGGGAGGCCAGCAGGGCCACTGTCACTGGTCCCAAGCTGTGACAGTCCTGAAGCTGGCTTCAACCCCAGACACCAACCCCGACCCAGCTGGTGGCAGCCTGAGGGTGTCATACCCCATGAGCCTTTGTCTGAAGGAGGAACTGACACACAGGAGCTGCCACTTCAGGCCTCCGAGTGTCCTTCTCCCCCCCCATCTCTGTGCTCCCAGAATGTCTCCAGGTCTTCCCAGACAGGCTCGGCTCCCAGTGTACCTCCACCCCAAATCCACAACTCGTTCTGCTAGCCTCCTCCACCTGGTCCCCAGGGCCCCTGCGAAAAGTTCCTCTGTTTCACCTGGGTCCCAGTGACAAGCAAGCCTGTCACTGTCACGAAGGCAAACTGAGGATGCAGGAAACCTTATGGGCATGACTTCTGGTTCTGCCCCTTTACCCTTTCTGGCTTTAGCTGCTTCCTCTGGGGCTTCCCTGCCTCCTGGTATCTCCCTTGGAGCATGAGTTAATTCATGAAAGCACTTTGTAAAAGGTGGCACACATCATCCATGTTCTGTTAGTACACATCATGTTATTATCCCCAGCCTGAGGGTTAACGGGTGCCCAGAACCTCCCTGAACAAGTCCCTGGAAGCAGAGCTCTGGGTCCCTGCTCTGTTCACAGGCTGCAGGTGTGGGGGAGCTGGGATGACTCAGAAATACCCAGTGCTACGCTGGCTCCCAGCAGCACCTGTTCCCAGATCCTTTCCTGAGGATCTGTTTCCAGAAGGAATGGAGATAGAGACCTAGGAGGGCTAAGGCAATGGGGAATGAATGGTTATGTTTTCCAGAGCATGCAGGGGTACAAGAAGCTCCCCATACCAGAGACTGGCTGAGCTCACCCACCTCTGGCCTTGCATCAGCTGCAGAGCTGGCTGCCAGGCCCTGGGAATTGGGCAGGAGGCTCCCAGGAGCCTCCTGGCCTTGCCTCTTGCTCTCAGGAGAGATTGGCCAGGAGGAGCCGGCAGTCCTGGCGCTCTCCTTGGGCTGTTTCCAGGTCAGCCAGCTGCCCCAACTCCCAGCTTTCCGGGCAGCATATGGTGTATGTGATCAAGGACAGGCACAGCTGAGGACCTTGGGAGGTCATCCGGCCTGGCCAAGGTCTCCTTGCTGGAAACCTTCCTAAAGTTAGTGGTGTCTCCCAGGTAAATTCGGGGACTTTGGAGCTGGTTTCTCTCTGGCTCCTGACCTCAACTTTAAAAATTACCTTCTACCAACAGCATCAGGTGCTACAGATGTGGACAGGATGTGTATCACGGAGACTTCTAATGTGGCCTTTCATCACACTTGACTTATTAATGATTCACCTCAAGGCTGGATGTGACAGGAGGTTTGTGGAGGGGATTTTCTCCCCAGTGTTTGGGATTTATGGAATCCATGAGAATTACCTGGCACCTCCTCTCTCCCTGGATCCTTTTGGGATACAGAAGTGCATATTCGTCGGGGAGAGGAGTCTATTTTATTTTATTTTTATTTTTTATTTTTTTAAATTTTTTTTTATTATTTATTTTTATGATAGGCACACAGTGAGAGAGAGAGGCAGAGACACAGGCAGAGGGAGAAGCAGGCTCCATGCACCGGGAGCCCGACGTGGGATTCGATCCCGGGTCTCCAGGATCGCGCCCTGGGCCAAAGGCAGGAGCCAAACCGCTGCGCCACCCAGGGATCCCGGGGAGTCTATTTTAAATGTAAGTGCAAAGCCAGCTCCTCTTCATCTCCCCTCTTCCTGGAGCTTCTCAAAGGGGCGTGCAGAGTTTTTGAGCACTCTGGAGGGCACCTATCAGCCCTCCTCACTCTCTGGCCAGTGAACTCTTATCAGCCTCCTCCTGCTGCAAACCCATTGGGGCGACTATCTGTGATGTCCTGAGAGCTGAGCTGAGGGCAGTGGGCAAAGGAAAGGAAAGCCCAGAGGGCCAGAGCAGAGAGGGCAGGTGAGGGGGCAGGGACACAAGGGCTCATGGCTCATGGGGAGCCTGAGTCATCCCTAACCTAGCACTTCTGGCCTCTCCTGGACTCAGTTTCCAAGTCTCCCTCACTTCTTCTCCATCTCTAGGCCTTACCCCTAGTGGAGGTGGTGCTAGAGAAGAAAATGGACCCCACTCCCCCAGTCACAGACTCCTCTTTCTTCCTTGGGCCTTAATTTCCTCATCTGCAACAGGAGGAGACAGGACAAGATGGCTCCAGAGCTGTAGGAGTCCATGATAGCATTCTTTTGCTAGAACTTTTTCTTTCAATATTCTCCCCATACCCCCCATGCAGACCCTGCCTTGGTGTTTGTTCTTGAGATTTTGCTCCTGGTCTCTGACCTTCTGCCTTAACTTCCAGGCTTTTATGGAGCCTGGGCTGATCCACTCATTATCTCAGGGCAAACATTAGGCTATTCCAAACCTACGTTTGCCTTTTATAAGCTGTATCTCCTGGGTTTTCATTTACTCTCAAGTGCACTGTGAAGGGGGCACTTCTCTGCAAGGAGCACAGAAGGCCAGCTCAGCCCGAGAGGGCAAACCACATAGGGCTGAGCAGGGTGGGCTGCAGGGGATGAGGTCAGAAGCAGAGAGCGCTGGGGGAAGCAGGCCAGGCTATGAGAGACAAAGTTCCAGGCAGCATGCAATGAGCCCCAGGCCCTGAAGAACTTGGGTTATGGAGGTTGGAAAGGCCCTTAGAAGTTACCTAAGCCAAGTACCCTGCCCCTCCTATTCCATTTTAAAAATGAGGCCCAGGGCAGCCCTGGTGGCACAGCGGTTTAGCGCCGCCTGCAGCCCAGGGTGTGATCCTGGTGACCCGGGATCGAGTCCCACGTCAGGCTCCCTGAATGGAGCCTGCTTCTCCCTCTGCCTGTGTCTCTGCCTCTCTCTCTCTCTCTCTGTGTCTCTCATGAATAAATAAATAAAATCTTTAAAAAAGGGGGGGGGGGCGGGGACGACTGGTGGCTAAGCGGTTGAGCATCTGCCTTTGGTTCAGAGCATGATCCCAGGGTTCTGGGATCGAGTCCCACATCTGGCTCCCTGCATGGAGCCTACTTCTCCCTCTGCCTGTGTCTCTGCCTTTCTCTATGTGTCTCTCATGAATAAATAAGATCTTTAAAAAAAAAAAGAAAAGAAAAAATAAAAAAATAAAAATAAAAATGAGGCCCAGTACAAGAAAGTGACCTAAAAGAAAGTATAATTTGTATTTCCCCTATCCTGGTGGAAAGAGCTGTTTCTTACATCCTCTGATTTGCAGGTCCTTAGAGATTGAGAGTGTAAGTGGAGGGGAGTCCTAAAGTAGGTGTGGAGGGGGAACAGGATGCTAGTTCAGGGCTTGGCACATAATATGCACTCAGTAAATAAGTAAATAGTTGTGATTGATGTGTGGGATGTAGTGTAGTTTATAGTAGATCTAGAGCCAGAAAGACAAGTTTAAACTCTGGTTCTACCACTAACTGCTCTGTGCTTCAGAAAAATCCCTGATGCCCCCGCCAAACTTCAAACACACAAGTACCTGTGGTGGGCAGGAGTCTTCTTTATAAATATCAGAAGGCATACTCCCACTAGCTTAAACCAAAAACAAAATTTCTAGCTCATAAGATGGGAAAGGCACTATAGCAAAATCTGTGGCCTTGGGGCAAGACCCAGTGTCTCCAAGATTCTTGCTCCTTATCTTTGCCTAACTTTTGCAGATAGGCTCTGTCCATGTGATGGGAAAGGTGGCCAACTCAGGCTTGGAGAGATGGCTTCTCTCTTAACATCAATATATCCATCTCAGAGAAGGCTTTGATTGGGCCTGCTTTGGCCCTAGCAAGACCTAGGTCACATGCCTGGTCCTGTGGTCGGGGGAGGTGGATGGTGTCACCAGGAGGAGGGGGATGGAAAAGCCAGGTGGGCAGACAAGACAATAATCACAGTACCTACAGTATGTAAAGATTGAGTACACACCCATGCATGCATGTCTGTGTGTGTTGGGGAGACTGAAGGCAGAAAGAGCCCCTGCAAAAGGAGCATGGAGGTGGGACCAAAACCAAGCTTGGCCTATTTATAGGATTATCATTAGGTACCAATCATTTGGCTCCACTCTATGTCAGGTTCCACATTAGGCTAAGTATGTTACATAAATCATTTCCCATTCTGACAATAACCCTAAGAAGTAAGTATCATTAGCCCCATTTTAGAAGTAAAGAGAGTTGCTGGAAGGGAGGTGGGTGGGGGATGGAGTAACTGGGTGATGGGCATTAAGTAGGGCACTTGATGTAATTGATGCACTGTGTATCACATGCAACTGACAAATCATTAAATTCTACCCTGGAAACTAAGGATAGAGTATATGTTAACTAAACTGAATTTAAATAAAGAATCTTGTAAAAAAAAAAAAAAGAGAGAGAGAGAGACAGACAGACAGACTTTAAGGACACACAGGCAGTGAGTAAACTGAGCCAGATTCAAATGTGGGTCCTTCAGACTCCAGAGCCCATGTTTTTGCCCGAGGTCAGGCTGTTTGCTTTAGAAACCAAAGCTGAAAGTGTGCGGGATGGTTGCAGAGAGCACACTCTGAGCCCCAGCAGGTTGGTCTTGCCAGGGTGTGTAGCCACAACTTTCACGTATTTCCCGGCTGCATACTTCCTCTGCTCTGCATCCTACAGGCCCTTCTTGGCAAATGGAGACAGGCAAACCACTTGTGGCAATACATGGGCTTCTTCACCAAATGGCATTTCTTCCAGACTTGATCCCCCAACTGTGTGTGACCCTGCCTGGAGTTTTCTGGAGTCTGGCCTGTTAGGTGAGAGGAAATGAGGCTGGGGTGTTTGGAGGGACACTGGCATGGCAAAAAATCAAAGGAGGTCATCTCTCACCTAAATCATGGAAATATCTGCAGCCTCTAATTGTTCTCCCTGTCTCTGTGCTGTCTCTCCAACCCACTAGCACATTGCAGCTAGAGAGACCCTCCTAAAATATGTTTCTTCCTGCACTTACCCCTGCTCTGAGCCTCAATGGCTCCCCTTTGCCCACACTCATTATGGAGCAGCTTCCCAGGCTGCTCTGGATGTAGTGCCCCCCCCCCCAACTTCTCCAGATTTCTCTTTTACCACTACCCCTCATCCTTGGGAGTGCAAAAGACTTGGAACAGTAGGATGGCAACAAACCATATGTGGTGACTTTAATTTAATTAAATTCAATTGTAATGAAAAATTCAGTTCCTCAATTACACTAGTCACATTTCAAGGGCTCAATAACCTCTTGTGCTAGTGGCTACTATACTGGACAATGAAGATATAGAATGTTCCTGTCATCACATAAATTTCTAAGTTGGACTTTTCTCTTACAAAGAAAGCTCTGATCAAGGAATGTTAACAGCTTTAGAGGAATCCAGGGTAGATCTGACTTATTCCATAACTTTTTTCTTTTTCTTTTTCTTTTTTTATGCAGTGACTCTTTTGACAAATATTTGGCACCTACTGTATTCCTGAATACACAATAGCGGGCAGTAGTAGCTTGGTCCCTTCTTAGGAGTGAAAAGACAGTTGCTAGAAGGTGTCCCAAGTTTGGGGTGTCCAGGTTTGGGGATCTGGGAAGGCTTCCTGGAACAGAGGACATCTAAATGTGACTAGACTAAACTGAGTGGCTCTCTAGATCAAGCCTTTTAGGCCCTCAGAGGCCCTTACCACAGGCTGTTCCCACTGCCTGGACCGCTCTTCCTCTCTTTTTCCCAGGGAGGGAAGGACTGAGGCCAGTTCCTTAGAGATAGCCCTCCAGCGGGGACCAAGCAGAGTGTTCTGCCACTAAGATCTCTGAGCTGTGGCCTCTGCTCCCCTCGCAGGCCAGCCGGCTTTGGGGCTACACAAATTCAGGGCTAGGAAAAGTGGGCCCTGGGGTAGAAGGCTCAAGGAGAAGTCAAAGCTGAAACTCTGGTGGGAGATGAGAGACCAAGACTGTACCCGGAGGCCAACACAAAGGCTGGGCTCTCCACGCCCTCCAGTCCCCGAGTGAGTCCTGGCCTGGGTCAGGCTGGGGCAAGTGTGCGGGGCCAGGCCACGCCCACCTGGGGGCGGAGGGAGGCCGCCTGGGCTCGCCCCTCCCTGCCCGCCGCCCCGGCCAGAGCCCCCACGGCTCAGCCCCTCTCCACGTCACACGGCTCTGCCCGCGCTGGCCTGGCCCGGTGCCACCTGCCCACGCTGCTCTTCTCCCCGTGGCCTGGCCCGAAACTGCACCCCTGCTGGGGCGTGGACGTGGCAGGCATGGACCCCAATTCCCGGGCGCTGGGCTGGGAGAGGGCGCTCGGCGGGGCCCGTCAGGCCCTGCAGCGTCCGGAGCTCGCCTCCCCGAAGCCTCCTCCCCTAGGACAATTGCGGGGGGACCAGGATCTCCGCTCTTCTTAGGAAATTAGGGGGACGGTAGTGTCAGGGCCGGCAGCGCCCGGCACCGCGCCAACGCCCCTGCGCCCGGCCTGGCCCCGCGTCGCGCTTGCACCCCACGGCGCGCGCGCTCCCGTCGGGGCCTCCGCACCCTCCGCGGCTCCCTGCTTCCCAGAGCCCGCGGCCGGCGGGAGGCGGGAGGCGGGAGGCGGGAGGCGGGGCCGGGGGGAGGGCTGGAGGCAGGGGGTCCGGCCCCCCGGGCCAGCCCGAGCGCCCCGCGGGCGCAGAGACGCCCTTTGTCTGGCGGCGCTCGCTCGGGGCTTCTGCGCAGTCACGGTCACATGGCGCTTCCGGCACGGGGTGTTCCGGGCGCCGCGCCAGGGCCTGGGGACGCCCCCGCCCCCCTCCCCGCGCGCCCCTCCCCGCGCGCCCCCCTCCGCGCGCCCCTCCCCGCGCCCCCCCCGCGGACCTCGGACCCCCAGGCGCCCCGAGGCGGCCTGGACCTTCGTCGCCGCGGCCCGCCGGCAGCTCTGCTCCCTGGCCTCTTGTCTTCCCTGAGCTCCACCCTTGGGCCCTCTGTAGCTTTTCATCTTAGGACTGGCGTGTCCAACACCCAGCTGCCGCCTGGGTCCGCCTGTCTCCCCTACGCTAGACAACACCACGTGGGCAAGACCTGGCTCACCCCTCCGGGGCACCACGATACGGCAAATGGGTGGGGGGCAAGTACTTAATTTTAAGTCCGTTCTTACCATTGAGTGGGGCGGTGGAGGCAGCGCCAAGCCTTTCCCACCCATCCCCCACCCCGACCCCCCACAAACAAAATAAAACAAAACCCTGCCGCCCCAGGCTGGCCTCCACCCAATCAGGGACAGAAATGGGGCTGGCCCTTCCCGCCCTGGCCTGGCCCCCACGGCTCCATCACTCCCAGACCCAGTCTGTACCCTGGGACACCTAAGGATTTCGGAGCTTCAGGAAGGCCATCTCTGCCTCGCTCAGCAGATTCAAGAATTCATTCAACAAGCATTTATTGAAAGCCGAGTGTGTACATTGCAACCCAAAATGCCAGCCCTGTGCTAAGCCCACAAGAGAATGTGAAAGGGTTCACTTTGTGTCCAAGCAGTACCCCTGGCTGGCCTCCTGAGGCTCAGCTTCCTGGAGGAGGCCCTTATCCAGAGCAGCTTGGGAGGCCCTAGTAAACGGGGCAACACAGCCATGAGTGGGGCCTGGGAGTGGGGGCCTTGCCTGACCCCAGCTTCCTAGCCTTGGAGATACAGCAGGGAGGGGCAGTGAATATGGGGTGGGGGGCTCAGGGGTTCTGCTTCTGGGTAACCGTTACCAAAGCCTCTCATCCAGGCCTGCAGGGACTGGGGCAAGGGAAGGGGAAGGCTTGGAGGGGTGGAGACCTGGGAGCAGTGAGGGGGAGACAGCCCAAGGTGGCGAGGGCAAAGCGCAGACTATGGGCGCAGAGGTGGGTGTGTATAATCTGCTGGGGCATCAGGGCGTGGTGGGGAAGAGCAGGCAGGTGAGCTGCCGGCTGCCGCTGTGTCTGTCCACAAGAGGCAGGGGGTGCTGTGAGTAGTGCTGGACCATGGCAGCCACAGAGGGGAACAGCTGGACAGGACAGAGGACATCATTGAGCTCCCCCCTCCCAGAGTTTCAGGCTGGGGGCAACTTCCTGAAGGAACTGTGGGACTCTGGGGAGGGGGCTTGCTGATATTTGGAAGTTCCATTGCCATTTTGTGCCCCATTCCAGGCCTCATGCAACTTTCTTGCAACTGCAAGTGAGGGCGTGCTGTTAGCCAGGCTTCTATTTCCGAGGCCTGGTAGAAATAACTCTAGGGCTCTGTGTCTGCCCGGGTCCTCCAGCATGGTCACCTCAGCAAGTATCAGGCACAAAGTCGAGTCTTTGGCACAGACAGACTGGGCCCTGCTCTCCTCCTAACTGGGTTCATGGCAGGCACAAATGCCTGGCCCCCCCCCAACCACACCCCCAACCACACCCCCCACCACCACCCCTGCCTATTCCTGGGCAAACTGAGCCCTGCAGAGGGAGTGTCTCCCCTGCAGGAGAACAGACCTCGGGGAAGGAATTTAAGTCACTGGGCTCTGTCATTTCTACCCAGTCAAGAAAAAAAAATGCAAAATGTGATTTTTCTCCTGGGGAAATGCACCTGGCTGGACCCAGCACCCAGCTCTGCTGTGCCCTCTTGGCTGCTAGTCTCCATCCTCCTCCAGCACCTACCTCCTCATGGTTCCTGCCCTCCCGACCCAGGGCATAGTGGCTCCCGCCATCCAGCCGACGGATGGGAATGTTGAAAACCCGGCCATGCAGAAGCACTGCCAAGGTAAGGGGCTGGGAGCCCTGAGGCTCCGAGCTGGGGCGCACCGTGTAGGCCCCATCCTGTGGAGGAGACCCCATCCATTGACCTCATTCCCAACTGTATCCCTGCAGCCCTGACCCACAATGGCCAGCACATCCCACTGCCCTCCCCACTCCAGCTGCTCAGTCAGCTGGAGCCCCTGAGCAAAACGGTTTCCGAAGAGGCCTGGGGGGTGCTGCAGTTGCCCACCTTTCGGAATCGGAGCAGGGCACTCTCAACAGCATGGCGGTCACGGGTTCCTGAGTACCAGGGCTGACCCAGCAGGCTGCCGTCCTGAACATACACACACAGCCATTCAGAGACGTGCCAGGGCACTGGAGGGGGGCTGGGGAACACAGAACCCTGGGCGGCAGTTATTTGTGGTCACATCTGCCTTCCCCAGACTGGGTCTGCGCAAGCAGAACAAAGATGCGGCTGTGCCTGGTGCCCAGCATGGTGCTGCACACACACGCTCATGTGTTCCTAGCCAATGGTGGACTCCAGCACAAGAGGGTTCCCTGTAGGCCTCCTCCCAGCCCTCTCCCTGCCCCTCCTCACCTCAGCAGCTGGGGTGCTCCAGGTGGGTGCTCTAGAGGAAAGAGAGGATCTCCTTCCTGCCAGAAGAAGCAGATTACAGAGCGGAGGCTGGGGGGGTGGGGTGGGATTAGGCAAAGAAGGCTTTGGGCCCAGCTGCAAAGGGGGGAGAGGTTAGAGGGTGATGCAGGTAGGCCCTGAAGCCCAGAGCAGGGCCTAGCGCTTTACCCCTTCTCTCCAGGTCTTGGGCTCTGATGGGACCTACTAGCTAGGTCACATGTGACCTCCACGTGGGGGATGATCTTGAGGTACAGGCTGGGAGTTTCCTACTTTGGTGTGGACCCTAAAATTGCCCAGTGGGATCCCCTCAGGCCTGCTCTCAGCTGAAGTCAGAGCTGCAAGGAATCCCACAGCAAAGTGGAGAATGAAGGGCTGGGGGTAGGGGGAGTCTGTGGCCTACAGGGCTGTGGCCAGGGCAGGCTGCCAGGACGGCCTGGAGTCCATGCTCAAGATGCCTGTACTTACCTTTAGAGGTGCCATTCGCGGCTCCCTGGGACATAGGAAGGCTGGTCAGAAGAGACTCGGTCCCGTAGGCCCAACCCTGGGCCCCTGTTCCCTCCCTGAGCCTCCTACCCCCCACCCCAGGTCACTTCTCCCCTGGCTGCTAGCCTCTTACATTCCGAGCTTCCTGGGGGGCTACAGTGGGCCTGTGGGGGCAAGTTGGGAAAGAGAGCTCAGATTTTACCTCCTTTAAGAGAAAGAGCCCAGTGAACCCAGAGATCACAGGGTCAGAGCTGGGAAAGCCACACACACACACATACACACACACGCACACACACACAGACACCCTGGTGGGCACTCACTTGGGCACCGCTGATATCCTTGGCAGTGAGATTGGCGGCATCAGGACTTGGGAGCTCGGAGCCTGAGTCAGGGCCAGGACTAAAACAGTGAGGGCAGGCTGGGCTGGGCCACGCACCAGGCAGGGACATCCATGCTGACCAGGGAGGGGTGCAGATGCCTGCAGGGCCTGCTGCTTCTCAGCAGCCTGGGCTCTCGGGGAGTCCTTCTAACCAGAAGGAGTGCTGTCCTGCCAGAACAGCTGGGAAGCCCCATGCAGCCCTTGCTTTAAGTGGTCCCCCCTACTGTGCACAGTGGTGGTCAACCTGGACCAAAGGCTAAAGGGTGTCTGAAGGCAAATGTGTATTGGTGGAGTAGTGAGAGAAGCCAAGAGAAGAAGGTAGAGCCAGAATGTGTCCTGTTTTGAGCAGCCGAGGGCCTCAGGGCAGGAGGGATCTGGGATTGAGGGAGGTGTTCACCTGGACTGGGCTCACACTCCAGGTAGAGATCCTCATCAGATTTCTTTGGAAGACCTGGCACCTAAGGGTTTGACCAGTGAGTAGGAGGGAGGATGAAGCCATCACCGGTGTGTGTGGGGAGGGGAGGTGGGATGTGGGGGGACAACTCCCACCCCCCTCACAAGGTGGACCTTTTTCTGAGAGCTAGCTAGAATGATTGAAGTTACTCCTTTGTCTGGGAAGGAGCACCCATAGGCAGCTTCCCCTTCAGAGGTGCCTGTGGGCCCTGGCTCTCCTAGAATGTGGGTGTCCAGGAGGAGCTCTGGGCAAACTCCTTCCCCAGGAGCACTGGGCGGCACAGGACAGCTGGCTTACACCCTGTCAGGGGCCTCGGGCAAACAGGAAGCTACTGACTCTGCTCTGAGCCTTTTTCCTTGGTTTCATGGATATTTCCTGGCCCTCCCAGGCCCCCTACCCTAATACTGCCAACTTCCTAGCCAGAACCCTAGAGGGTGAATGGGGATGGAGGGGCCACTCACCACTCTGGCAGGTGCAGCCAGCTCTGGAAGGAAAAGGAGAAACCACCAGTCATAAGCACAGGGAGAAAGGAATTCAATGAAACTCAGGCTGGAAGAGTGGAGTGTCCTCGGGACTTGTCTGAGAGGATCCTCAGAGCCAGCTTTGAAGCTCCAGGAGAAAGCCACCCTGAGCTCTGACCACCCCCCTACTTCTCACAACCCCCGGGGTGTTGCTCAGCTTGACTTCCTGAATGATTTGCCAGGCTTGCTCCAAATGACTTCGGGCTGTTTCAAAAATCAAAACCACCCTCGAGGTCATGAAGGTTTACCAACCACTGAGCACAGTAAACATGAAAGTGCCTCAGGTTAGCTGTTTGACCTTAGAGAGAGATTGTCCTTCCTGGGCTATTTTCAGACGAAAACATGCTGGCTGAGGCCCCTCACTATCCCGACATCCCAGGGTTCTGGGTTCACAGGCCTCAGGGCCCTCTGCACAGGCAGTCCCTGGACAGTGATAGCAATCATGACATGATGGAAACCGAGACTCGTGGCCAAAGGGCCTCTTTGCTTGGGGATGACACTCAGATGGGCTTCAATAGTGAGGGTCCTCCAGGCGGGCAAGGCTGCCCTTCAGATCTCCTCATCCCGGAGCGCCCCTTGCCTGGCACTGGGATGGCAGCAGACGCAGAAGAGGAGCTGGGATTCGGGGACTCTGCTTCTTTGTGATCTTAGGCAAAGCATTTCTGGGCTCCTGTCCTCAGTCTCCCCCTGAACTGCCTGCCTTAGCGAGCATGGGGACTCAGCAGGTAAAAATGAGGACCCACAGGGGGTGGGGGGCAGTGCAGGGACCAGGCAAAGTGGAAAACCAAGTAACCTGAGCTCAAGTCTACCCGGAGGGGGCCAGGATTCCTCACTTCACGGGGGGAGACAGAGCAGGCCTCTGAAAGAGGCAGGACATCCTTCTCACCTTGCTTCCCGAAGGGGAAGGGCTGTCCCTGCTTCCTCGCCTCCCACAGACTCTGTGCTGCCTTCAGCTGTGGGCACAAGGGGGCAGAGAAGGAGGACAGGGTTGGCGGTGGGGGTAGGGAGGGGAACTGAGGCAGGGGAAGGGCGAGGATGGCGGGCTGGGGTGCAGCGAGTTGTATTTATCTGTGTCGCCTGAAACCACGACAGCAAAGAGCTAATGGACAGAGGTGACTCGTTGCCTCTCTTCTTCAGCTCTTCCTTTGTTGTGAATCTCTGCCTGTTTTTCTTTTTATTCCAATAAAATCTATGATGAAAGTGGTAACTTCCGAGACCGTAAGCTTTTCTCAGCACAGCAGGCCTTTCGAGCTGGCACTGATGGCAGCACAGTGAGGGATTTCTTCACTCTCTAGGGAGGGGTCCCCAGGCTCCAGGGAGCCATGGCTGAGCCTGTCCGGCCTTCTCCAGCTCCAGAGGAGGGGTGAGTCCTGGGGGATGCTGACATGCGGGGGTGGGGGGCAGGGAGGGCCAGCCAGGCAGGTGGGAGCCACAGGGGCTAACAGGGCTCCACTTCTGACACATATAATTTTGGGGGGGGCCTCTTGATTGCAGATATGGGGGAATCTTGTAAATGAGATGCTTCTTCGATTTACTCCTTGGGAAATGGTGGCCTGGGTGGGGTGAATGGGGAAGGAGGGACTTGGGGGGGGTTGCTGTTCACCATTGTGGCCTGGGACTTCGGTGGCGGTGACTTGCACAGGCCCAGGGGGCCAGGGTGATCTGGAAAAGGCCCCAAGAATCATGGGTCGGTGGATTCCTCCCACATAGGTTCCAATCTCCCCCCTCCCCCCCACCTAGCCTGTTTCCTCCTCCCCCACTTCCCCTCACTGGCTTCCCCACAGCCCCGTCTCCATGGCAACTGGAGCAGGCCAGTGCTCCTGCCCCCACCTGGCCTAGCGGAGGAGCCCTGGGGGTGGGATGCTAGCAGCAGCCAGGCTCTCCTGGCATCCCTGCCCTTGCTTGAAGAAGTGAGCGATCTCAGAGGAGGCCCCAGGGACCCTGTGGGGCCTCCTGCTTTCCCACTGTTGCCTTGGTGACAGTGCCCCTCTCCCCTTCCCTCTTTTCCTCCTGCCTTTCTCCCTCCTCCCTCTGCCTCTCCTTCATCTCTATCTCTCTCTCTCTCTCTCTGCCCAGCCCAGAAGCTTCCACAGCTGACAGCTGAGGCCTCCCCTTGCCGCCCCAGTACAGACAAAGGGAGAAGAGGCAAGGCCTGCGCCCTCTTTCCTTGCGGGGATCCTCTGTCCTGCCTCACCAGTCAGCTCCCTGCTTCACCTCCCCAGGCCTCACCCAAGTACAAAGAGTCCTCCTTGGTGCCAGGAAGGTGGGCAGGAGCAAAACTGAACGGCAGAGCCTCACAGGGGGGCAGCTCATATTTATCTTCCTCCTCCTCCTCCTCCTCCTCCTCTTCCTCCTCCTCCTCCTCCTCCTCCTCCTCCTGAGCTTTCTGGAAGGAATAGGAGAGGGGCAGGCACAGTGGTAGCCACGTGGCCTGCCTCCCTCCACCCTAGGCTCAAGCAGCAGCACTTACCTCACATCTCCAGGTCCCTGGCGCAGGCAGAGGAGAGGGGATGGGGGCGTCTTTGTTCCAAGGTGGGGAATCTGGACAGGGGACTGATGAGACTGGCCTCCCCTTCCAGCGCCCTCCAGCCCCCAGTGACGTACTCACTTTCCCCAGTATGAAAAACCATCTGCACTTTTACAGTGGGCCTCACTGCTTCATCCAACTCAAAGGAATTATTTTTCCAGCACTGTAGCAGGGCCAGTGAGGTAGGCATTTTGAAAACAAAGGGGCCTCCCAGCTAAGGGCCTGTTCCACCTATGACAGACCATCCCACCACGTGCACCGCAAATTCTGAGCAAGACAGGTGGAAGAGCTAGGCCCTGGTGACTTAGCAGTATCTGGGCTCTGATGGACAGGAGAGGTCCAGAGCCACATGGAGGAGACTTTATGTGCAGGGGACCCCATTCTTCTGGGCCCCTCTTGCCCACTATCACTTACCTGCACATCTGGGGGGTGGAAGGGGTGGCCCCAACCTGCAACCAGACTCTAGTCAACTCTGTGCAAGAGGCCTTAGAGTTTGTGTCAGCCAGACACTACACAACTCCCAGGACATCCACATCCACGACTATGTGAATGGCACCCCCCACCCCCACCCCTGCTCGGGGGAGTTGTGTGGCAGTCACCTGGGACCAGGGCAGCAGGAAGAACAGTCTGGAGGCAGAGCTAGTACCTGGTGGGTACACAGCTGGAGGAATTGGTGTCCTAACAAAACTGGTAGTGGGGGAGCACTAGTGCTCCCAGTGGAGCAGAGGTATGTGAAGGTCTCACTGGGCCAGTAGGGGTGTACCCAGGAGAGGGGCAGTGAGGTAGGTAGACAAGAGAGGAGGCAGAGGAAAGAGAGGAGCCTGAGTACTCACCGGAGCTTGCTTCCCCTGAGCTTGTCCTGGAAAGAATCAGGAAGGGGCATTAAGGGGTAGTCAATGCAGATAGGATACCTCTCCCTGGGAAGAGTCCCGGGCCCCCAAGGGTGGGCAGGTCTGTGCACCCCGGGCTGCCCCAGAACCAACTCTCACCATGACCAAGCTGAAGGAGCTATGATTCCTGTGAGCCTAGGCTCTACCACAAATAGCCTAGGGACAGAGGCCCTATTATTCTCATCATTTGCATCTCACAAGCACCAGGAAGATGGGTCTGCTGTGGCCTCTAACCTCAGACCAAGTTGCCCCAGGAGGTTCCTGTAACCTCCCCCACACTGCCTTCCACAGCTGTGGTCCCAGTCTCCAGCCCCTCTGATCCACTGAAGGAAGAGCTCTCCCCTCTGCTCCAGGGCCTCAGGCCCACAAGGCTGGGCCAGTGCTCAGAGGCTTCCTGCAGCTCTCTGATCAATGCTTCCTCCTCCAGGGACTCCAATTCACCCCAGGATCAGCCAGCCTGTCCTTTCCCAACTCACAGAACACATGACATTAATGGGCAAATCTAGTTGAAAATGAGAGATTCTCCTTGCACTTTTCTTAAATGCTTTATGCTTGCTATCTTTCCCTGGTGAACGATGATCAAAGAAATAGAAGTTAGTGAAAAGCTCGGAAATATGCATATGTATTTAGTTCGACAGGTTCCTTTTTTCCTTTTGATGTATTTATTCATTGAGTAAATATTTATCGAACATCCTCTATATGCCAGGCACTGTTCCAGGTGCTGAAGATGTTGTAGAAAAACCAAAGAAGGAAGTATGTGTATTTCCTGCTGGATTCTCACAATAGCCTCATGATGCAAATGCCAGTTTTATCCTTGCTTTTCAGATGAGAGAACTAAGTGTATTAGATTAGGCTACCGTCACAGAATACCACAGGATGGGATGGCTTGAACAACAGAAATTTATTTTCTCACTGTTCTGGAGGCTAGAAGCCCAAGATCAGTATGCCATCAGGGTGAGTTTCTGGGGAAAAGTCTCTTCCTGGCTTGCAGACAGTCAGCTTCTTGCTGTATCCTCACATGGCCTATACTCTGTGCATAAATGGAGAGAGACACTCTCATCTCTCCTTAAAAGAATACCAGTCTTATTGAATCAGGGCTCCACCTTTATGACCTCATTTAACCTTAATTACCTCCCTAAAGATCCTGTTTTCAAATCCAGTCACACTGGGGATTAGAGCTTCATATGAGTGGAGGATGGGCACAATTCAGTCCAGAGGTTAGAGGCTTTGAGGAATTGAATGACTTTCCCAAGGGCAGACAATTAGTAAGTATTAGAGGTGGGGTTCAACCCAAGGTGTGCCCATCCCAGAGCCTGTGCACTGACCAGTGGACGATCCTGTATCTCATCTAGGGTTGAGTCCTTACTCTTCTCTCCTGTGATGGAATTAGACACAGCAGTAAACATGACCTCCATAAGGAGCCCATCCATGACTTCCAGGTGTTCTGTAATATCTGAGAAGTTTGGGGGTAAAAAAAAAAAAAAAAAAAAGGCCTGGTGTCTGACTTTGTTTAAACCAAGGATTGATGGGGCAGTTGGGTGGCTCAGTCAGTTAGGTGGCTGTCTCAGACTCAGGTCATGATCCCACGGTCCTGGGATGGAGCTTCACATCAGGCTCCCTGCTCAGTGGGGAGCCTGCCTCTCCTTCTCCCTCTGCCTGCTGCTCCCCCAGCTTGTGCTAGTGTGCTCTTTTGCTCTCTCTCTCTCTGTCAAATAAATAAAATCTTTTTTAAAATAATAATAATAATAAATAAACCAGGGACTGAGGAAACAGAGATGAGGATCGTGAACATAAGATGGAACTTTCTTATGTTTGTTATTTTGGTGATGTCTTGGCTGTTGGCAGAAAGGAGAAGTGAAGTTCATCTTTGAAGACCATGGGGCTAGGACACTAGGGAGACAGTGCCAGGATTGGAGCTGGCCACAGTCTTCAGAGAGAAAGGACCGGATGATTCCCGGGACCTGCAAGCCAACGTGCATTTAAGAAGCTATGAAAAATCACTGGGGTTCCTAAACAGGGAGCCCATGTGGTAGAGTGGGAAAAACTGAGAAAAATGAAAACAAAGAATCCAGGCCTGGCTCAGGGACTGGAGTCTCCTCCCTGACCACCTCTCCCCATTTGACCTTTGTTCCATGTTTGGACCCTAATTCAGAGGGCAGGCTCCCTTACCGAGGGGTCCCCCTCTTGGTCAAGGTCAGCAGGTCAAAGTCAGCAGGAAACTCTAGACACCACCCCACTGAAAACCCAAACTGAGTGGGTTTCCTGTCAGTATTGCCCCCCGCCCCCTGCCCCACCTTCAGGGCTTTGCATAGGCAAATTCTAGGACCTGGGTGAGTGAAATGGGCCCCGGGCACAGAGGATGGAATTGTGCCATCTGGGTGGGGGCACTGGCCTGGACAGATCCAGGAGCAGGGGGTGAAGGAGGCCTGCTTCATGGCTTCATCTGGCTATCTGTCTGTGGGGTGAGGACTATGCCTCTTACTAATTAAACAGGCAGATTTGGACAACCTCTTTCTCCTCTGGCACAGGATTGCTCTGTGCGTAACCATAGCTATTCCCTCAGGATGAATTCCTAGAAGTGGAATTGCTGGAAGCTCACATTTTGGTTGCAAGGCTCCATTGTCAGCAGCCGAGAGCCTATTTTAAGGCCCTTCCATGGCTCTCAGTGATTCTCCCCATTTTCAGGGCCCTAGCTACTGATCTCCAATGAGAACAGGCTGTAATTTGCAGGCCCAGGATAGTCTAAATCCACCCTAAGAAAACAGCTCTCTACAGCAGTGTTCCCCCTATTTGCATGATCACAACAATCGCTGGAGAGCTTGTTAAAAGACCTTGTTTCCAGACCTTCCCTCTGATCTTAAGGATTGGCTGCTCTAGGAGGGAATTGAGACTCTGTATTATTACTATTATCATTTTAAATATTTATTTATTTGAGAGAGAGAGAAAGAGCATACACGTGCAAGCAGTGCAGAGGAGCAGAGGGAGAGAAGCAGACTCTGCCCTGAGTGCGGAGCCTATGGCAGGGCTTGATCTCATGACCCTTGAGATCATGACCTGAGCCGAAACCAAGAGTGGGACGCTTAACTGGCTGAGCCATCCAGGTGCCCCCAGGACTCTGTATTACTTTTAACAAACATCCTAGATCAATTTTATGATCGGTTTTGGGAAATGCTGTTCTACAGAAAACAGTCTGAGAACATGTGACTTCCAGGACATTTTTAGAGTCACATATTGGGGGTACCTGGATGGCTCGATTGGTTAAGTGTCTGCCTCGGTCTCAGGTCATGACCCTGGGTTCTCGGATGGAGCCTTATATAGGGCTCCCAGCTGGGGGGGGGGGGGCTGCCCTTCCCCCGCCTTTCCCCCTGCTCCTGTGTGCTCTCTCAAAACGATAAATAAAAGTCTTAAAAAAAAAAAAAAAGAATCACATGTGGACTTTTGCTTGTTCAGAACACAGGAGTCCCCAGCAGAGGAAGAACATGACGCAGACTTTGCCCTCAAAGGGCCCCTACTGAGTGATGGAGAGGGCACACCCAGGGAGATGTTCAATCTCTGAGTTTCGGTTTCCTCTTGAGTAAACTGGCCATGTCAGTAGGCATTCCTTTCGTGGAGGAGCTCCTGAGGGTCAAATGTGGTGATGGAACAAGGGACACACAGCACCCACATGATAAATGTCCCTGAGACAGTGGTGCCGTGTTTGATGTGGTTGTTGCCAGCAGACAGGGCAGGTGGTGAGATCTAGCCAGGATCCATGGTGTAGCGAAGTGGGCAGCACTCTGAGGAGGAAAGGGGTGGCTTTCGAGGACCAGGAGGAAGACAGTAAGCAGGCTGTGGCCAGAGGTCTCAGGGGTGAGGGAGTGCAGCATGTGGCGCAGGAGCTGCTGAGATGGGGGTGGCAGGACTCCTGGAGAATGCAAGGGGACATGTGCCATTCTTTCCAGCTGGTGAGCATGTCCTGCATTTGGGGCATTCTCCATCTTACGAATCCTGATTCCATCCAGAGGAGCCCCATGAGGCCTTCCCAGCGTCCCTTGCAGCTGGAGTGCAGGTGTTTGGCCAGTCACACGCCCCCATGTCAGACTTCGTATCAAGAAGAACCAGCTCTGGGGAGGGGATGACAGCTCTATCCTGTCTCCAGAAGCTAGAGGTTGAGACCCTAGTGGTACCCCAGGGACCAGGGTAGCAGTGTTGGCAAACACTGGTGTCTGCATCAAGAGGTGCCTCCACTAGGCCAACTTGGCCGTGACCTTTGGGACACTGCTCCTGGGTGTTTCTCTGGTCCTCCTGGAGATGCTGTGAGCTGCAAAATATTATTTATTTATTTATTTATTTTTGTATTATTTTTTTTGCAGAATATTTTTAATAAATTATTTTTCAGCCTAAACTAGCTAGGGTGGATTTGTCTTACCTTCACTTAAGAACTCTATGAGTTGGGGGCACCTGGGTGGCTCAGTGGTTGAGCATCTGCTTTGGGTCAGGTCATGATTCTGGGGTCCTGGGATCGAGTCCCCACATCAGGCTCCCTACATGGAGCCTATTCTCCTTCTGCCTATGTCTCTGCCTCTCTCTGTGTGTCTCTCGTAAATAAATAAATAAAATATTTAAAAAAAGAACTCTTAAGAATTGAGACTACTGAAGACCAAACTGTGAAGCCAGATATGGGTGTCTCCTAGAAAGGTGAGACCAGGTAGAAAGAAATGTCTTAGCTTTATCTTTCCATCTTCTTGAGATTGTTTTTATGACAAGTATTAATTTTTTTTATCATTAAAAAGATCAGCCAATACAAATGTAAACAACAATAGAAGAACGAAGGGAGGGAAGTGGGGGAGGAGTGACCAGGATTTCAAATGTCAGGAGGTATTTGGGGGAAAGAAGCACTTGGGAAAGGCAGGGCCCTGGGGGTGGTCAAGGGGAGGTTGTTTGGGTATGGTGTCACCTCAGGACAGTCACGTTTCCCTTAGCCAGGAAAGTACTGGGAAAGGTGGAAAAAACCCAAAAGGTGTTGATAACGTAGGAATTCTTCTCCCAAGGAAATGGGAATCCATAGGGGCAAGCAGAAGTGGGGGGGCGGGGAGGGTGAGTAGATAGTAGAACTTTCTGAACATTGGGTTAGGGCCAATTCTGTGGCGTGGGATGGCCCAAACACGCAGGGCTGGGAAGGGGAGACCTGGAAGTCATAAACACGGTCCTGTGAGGGGTCAGGGAGAATGAGTCCTCATGATATTTTTACCTGAGCAGATGGAGCCTGAGGCCAGTGGAATTCTGTGGTTGGGTTAGAGCAAATGTCAGGGACCTCGCCCTCTCCCTAAAAGTGATACCAAATTGGGTGTGTAGGAGGATGTCTCTGTGTTTTCCTGGAGGCCCAGAACACTAGCTGCCCTCAGATTTTCCAAGGGTTAGGGTGGGGGCTGACAATTGACGCCAGCTTTCTTGGTCCCTGCGGTAAGGAGCACAAGCTGGGACCACCCCGCTTCTGCTTGGCCCTGGTGGGCCTGTCCCACACCCCCTGTCCTTCCCTCTTCCGGAACCTTTGCTCAAGCAGATGTTGCCATGCCACAGCTCTGCCTAAAACCCACAAGTGACTCCCCTGGCTCCTCAAATGAAGACCAAATGCTTCTGGTTGCCCTGTAAGTTCAGGCACGTACCTGTTTCCATTCTCCCCACGGACTCACACTCGCCCTCTCTCTGAGGTTACACACCATGAGGAGTGTTGCCCCTCTGCACCCTGTTGACTTAAGGAAATTTCAGTTGGAAGAAATTTAGATCTTTACTCAGTCCTTAGAGAATAACAGAGGGAGGGCACTCCGAATGCATAGTGAAACACAGTAAAAAGGACTCTTCTCAATGTGTGTAATACTTCCAAAAAAATTTACCCCTCCCCCCATCCACTTTCTTCAGCTCTGCAAGTGGCAACACTGTCTTCACAGATGGTGGAGGCACACGCTCCTTCCCTAAACCGCAGCCCTCTCCCCTCCACCAAGGCCCGATTATGCAAATCACCGTAACTTCTTAAGCTATCTTTAAACTTGATCCATTAGCCCACTGCCCAGATTCTAGAAGGAACACCTGCATAGGGAGCCCAGGAGGTGTCCCAGGATTTGAGAAGCCTGGGTAAAGTGGGGGTGGGAGGCAGGATGGTTGCAAACATAATGTTACATTGCTTTTTTCATCCCTTTCTGGCCTCAAACGGGCTCCTTTTCTGGAAGCTGCACATTTGCCATTCTTTTGCTGGAACACTCTGGCCCCTTTCTTCCTCTTTCCCCATATAAGCCACAGCTTATATGACCCTCAGCAGGGGTCCCAGACCAGGGCACTCTGTCTCCCCCAAAGACACATTCTCTCTTGTGGCTCCCACATAAGATTTCAGAGCTAGACTATAGACTCCCACTCGACTGTAAGCACTCTAAATGGGGAGCGACTATGTCTGTTCAGTCCAAGGCCCAATTCCAAGTGCCCAGCCCACAGCTTGGCACACAGCAGGCTCTTAACAAATATTTGTTGTAGGTACATATTCAAGTCTCACTCAAAGCCTGCCTTTCTGGGAGCACCTACTACGTGCTAGGCACTGGCCCCAACATTGGAAATACTGCACAGAATGGCAGGAAAAACAAAATCTCTGCCTGTTGTAGCCTACATTCTATCAGGAGAGACAATAAATAACTAAGAATTAAAAAAAAAAAATGTGTCTCTGCAAACATCTTTGGTGTCTCTCTCCTTAAAGGCCATAGCTTGTTTCTTTACTGCCCATCAGACACCAGCCACTAGGTCTAGACCGAGCGCCTGAGGCCTGCAGACAACTCCCTTCCCTCAATGCCGATGGGTTCCCCAGAGGACTCTTCTCTGGGTATCTGTGGCTGCTGGTGCCCTTACCCTACTGGGTCCTTTCTTCTGAGTGTGTGTGGAGGTATCTATCCCTCCCCCTCCATCTTCTCATTCCTCCACCCCCCACCCCTCTGGACAGATGAAATATGGCCCCACTTAGGTCTCCCTCTTCAGCTCTGAGCCAGAGAGCCAGATATCCGCTACTCCCAGAACCTCCTTGTTCCTTCTGGTGAGCCGAGAGATTATGGAGAACCGGCCTGGCTTTTTACCTCCCTCTCGCAGACTCCAGGCACTGCCGCCCGCCGGAAGTGTCTCCATCCCCACATCCTTCCTTGATGGGCGTGGAGGGCCCAGAGACCACCCTCCCCATCTTTACCAACGGAAAAACTGAGACTCAAACAGAAGTGGACGCTGGGCCTTGGGCCAGGGCCATGCACTGGTATACGCAGGACTAGAGTCCTCGTCCCCCCACCCGGTCCGGTCCGCTGCGGGGACCACAGCTGTAGTTCTACGGGGAAGGGCGACCCCTGGTGGCGAGGAGAAGCGTGGCTGCCTGTCCTCCCCGGACTGGCCGACGGAGGAAGGGGCGAGGCCCGCAGGACCGCGGACTAAGGTCTACCACCTGCTGTTGATGCGAGGACCTTGCTTTGAAACTGGGCAGAAATCTGTGAAGCCCTATACAAATGCAAGATTTTAAAAGTATGTACGAATAAGATGGAAGGTGTTATTAGAACAAGGAGTTTCTGGGGCACCTGGTGGCCCAGGTGGTTAAGTGTCTGCCTTTGGCTCAGGTCATGATCCCAGGGTCCTGGGATAGAGGCTCCCTGCTCAGCGGAGTCTGCTTCTCCCTCTGCCTCTGCCCCTTTCCCCGGCTTACGTGCTCTCTGTCTCTCTCAAATAAATAAAAACTTAAAAAAAAACAATGAGTTTCTGTTTATGATTTTTTTTTAAGTAGTCTCTACACTCAACTCTGGGCTGGAACTTAGCCCCAAGATCAAGAGTCATCTGCTCTACTAACTGAGCCAGCCAGGTACCCCTCTGTTTATTCTTTTAAATGATGGTTTTAACCATCTTTTACTTAAAACATTCACGTGCCAAGGATAACTCTGTCAAAATATGAATCTTGCAGTTGCTTTGAGATGTGTAACCAGGATAAGTATGGGTACTTTCATGTATAAAATACGTATGGTCCTGAGTCGCTCCCATGGCCCTGAAGGGGGAAGAACCCAACCTTGGGGGCCCCTTACACTTAGCCACATTCCCTATAATGATCTAGTTAACACCGTCCTGGACATTACCTGTACCCAGTCAGCTGGATCTTCAGGAAGTAGGGATAGGCATTAAATAGCTTGGTACATCACAGCCAAGTGACACAGACTCTAACTGATTCAAGATTCCAGTGCTCAGCCTCAGAATGCAGAAATCGCTGTTACAGGAGAGAATGGGCTCTTATTAGAGAATCCAGGGACTGGGGCAAGGCTGTCTCCAAGTTTCTTTTTTTTTTTTTTTAAGATTTTATTTATTATTTATTTATTCATGAGAGACACACACACAGAGAGAGAGAGAGGCACAGGCAGAGGGAGAAGCAGACTCCACGCAGGGAGCCCGACGCAGGACTTGATCCTGGGACCCCAGGATCATGCCCTGGGCCGAAGGCGGTGCTAAACTGCTGAGCCACCTGGGCTGCCCTGTCTCCAAGTTTCTATCTATCTCTCCTCTCTAGGCCCAGAGGGACGACTCAACAAAAGGCTGGTTGTCTTAACGAGAGTACTTGGATGGGATGCCTGGGTGGCTCAGCGGTTGAGCGGTTGATCACGCCTTGAGCTCAGGACGTGATCCCGGAATGCCTGGATGGAATCCCATATTGGGCTTCCAGCATGGAGCCTGCTTCTCCCTCTGCCTATGTCGCTGCCTCTCTCTCTCTCTCTCTCTGTGTGTCTCATGAAAAAATAAATAAAATCTTAAAAAAAAAAGTACTTGGAAAATCAGGCCTATGAGAACTTCCCAGACAGAAATGGGTATGCTTAAAGACCACCTAACTAAATAGTTAATATGCCCCCCCACTCCTGCTACCAAGGGAACCTGGGTGATCTACTTTGAATATCATTTCTGATGTTGTTTCTAATTGTTCCAAAACTAAATGGAATATTTCTAGGAAACAGCTGGTCTCGACCTAACCACAGAAGAATACAATCTCACTGACATTACAGAGTCATGGCTATACCTTCATAAACTAGGTATTTTCCTATCAACCTCTTTGATCAGGGACACAGCAGTACATGATCAGATCAAAAAGTGTATAAGCTGAAAATAGGGTTGGAGACAGAAAGTCCAATATGTTGCTGGCCACTGTGGTGTCACTGCTCCCGATAAGGTGTAACCTGAATCCCCACTTGGGAGCCAGAAATCAGCTGAGAAGAGAGGCCTCTGGAGAGAGACTGCCTTGGCCCAGGCGGGTGGATGAAGTGGGGCCTCCGCACAGCTCATCCACTGAGCAGACTGACTGAGGTCCCGACTTGTACTGAAGGGATTGGGTAAGTTTCTTCTGTAACGCCTGGAGGATCCTTGGGTAACCTGAAAGTTAGGACAAGAGTCTGGCGCTTGACCCCGAGCTGTGAGCAGAGCATTTTGAGGGAGAGCATACCGAATGAGAATGCCCTGCTTATAGCTTCCTGACAGCCTCTCAGCCTTACCAGGCTCTGTCCTGTAAATCTGATGCCTGCGCGCAGGGCACCGACAGCGGTCCTGCACCGCGCGGGGGACATCGGGACACACGGTCCAGGCGCCGGGGAACCCAGGCCTTCCTCCAGCTTCTCCAGGAGACCCGAAGGCCACACAAGGCCCCTAACAGGCAGGCGTAGTCCCGCCCCAGGGTAGGGGCTGCTCCTCCCTCCTGGGAAAGGGAGTTCGCTGCAGGCGAAGGAGGAAAGGTCAGGGGGGCGCACTCGGCACCCCTCCACCCGCGGGGCCGAGCCCCCACCCACCATCCCCTTTCTCCAGCAGCCCGGGCTGGCGGGGGCGGGGGAGGGTGCGAGCCAGAGAAGGAGGTGAGCGGAGCAGGAGGGCTCGGACCGGCGCCCCACGGTCGAGCCGGGCGTGCAGGGCCAAGGAGCCCGGCTGGCGGGGACAGAAGTGCCGCCTCTCCGAAGGAAGGGAGCCCCGCTCCGCGGGGGGCATCCCACCGGGCGGGCCACTCCTCCCGGCCTGAGCGTCCGGGTGTCCGAGACCGCCCCTCAGCCCACTGCTTGCTGGGACTTGTAGTTCCTGGGGGCGGGGCTCGCACGGCCTGTGCGCGGGTGTGTCTGCGTGTCCCGGGAGCCGAGAGCCGAGAGCCGCTGTGGCGACCCGGTCCTCGTGACCGCATGCCCGAGGGCCCGCTGGACCTGGGGGTGGCACTGAGGTCTCGAACCGTAGCTCCCGAGGCCCCGCCCCGTGGCCCCCTCCTACTGGGGCTTGCACCTGGGGGCACAGGGCCTGGCGGGGGTGGGGGTGGGGGTGGGTCCCACCGGAGCGGAGCCCGGCATTGTGCCATCCTTTTGCCTCGTTGGCCTGGGTCAGGGCGGTAGGCCTGGCACCGGACTCGCAGCTCCGGCCCGGCTTCCTGTTGCTCTTTTTGCAGTAGGCCCACTGCCTCAGCAGCACCTGCAAGACCAGCCTCCAGATGGGTAAACTGAGGCACGAAAAACTGCGTACTCTGGCTGCAGTTTGCCCTGGTGTCAGGCCAGCCAGGCCTGGGTGTAAACGTGGGAGAGGAAAGGCCAGAGTGAGGACTTGGCCCCGGGGAGGCCCTGCCCAGGCCTGTGGGCCACCCTGGTCAAGAGGAGGGTCCAGGGCCCTTTTAGTTCTTAAAAGAGTCTGTGATCAGTGCTGTCTCAAAAATGATGAACAGACTCGCCCAGGACTGGCTGAGCACGTTAGAGCTGACTCCCTCATAGGATTGACAGATAAGATTTTATTTGCCAAATTTGGCAACCCTGTAGAGGGAGCTCAGGAAGGGAGGAAGTTTCTAGTGAGGAAGAAAACCAGGAAATGGGGCAACCCTGGCCCATAGATTTGCTTTGAGGATTACATAAGCAGAGTAGTATATTCACAGACTTGTGCAACTATTACCACAATCTAATCTTAGAACATTTTCATCACCCCAAAAGGAAACTGGTGTCTATTAGCAACCAACCCCTGAACCCCACCCTCTTATCCCCTCTAGCCCTAGGCAACCATTAATTTACTATTTATTTCTACAGATTTGCCTGTTCTGGACATTTCATGGAATCATATAATATGTGATCTTTTGCGATGGTATTCTTTCACTTAGCATAATGTTTTAAAAATCCATCCAGGTTGTAGCATGTAACAATATTCTATACTATTTTTTGCAACTTCTTGCGAGACTATAATTATTTTGAAATACTTTTTTTTTTTTTTTTTAAGATTTATTCTCATGTTTATTCACGAGAGACACAGAGGGGCAGAGACCAGGCAGAGGGAGAAGCAGACTCCCTGTAAGGAGCCCAGTGTGGGACTTGATCCCAGGATCCCGGGATGCCAAAGGCAGATGCTCAAACACTGAGCCACCCAGGCGTCCCCCAAATTCTTTTCTTTAAAGCAAAGTATCTAGAGGGTGAACAGAGGTAGTTTGTTACAAGTGAAAGGACTGCCAACTGGCACTAGCATTTGATGCTGAGACCAGGATGGGCCCTGGGAAAGGAGGAAGGAGTGTAGGCCTGGTGGGGAGGAGGTAGGAGTGCCTGACACAGCCCAGCTCCACCTCAGGAGGCTGTATGCTGTGAGGATTGGGAGGATCTCACTACCAGGCTCCCAATCCACCTTTTGCCACTAACTAAAGGGATTCTGGAGCAAGTTTTTTTGTTTTGTTTTGTTTTACCTTACCTGGCCTCTATTTCCTCATCTGGAAATGTAAAATGTAAATGTAAAAGGGAGATAATAAAATGATCTACTTTAGAGAATAAATGGGAGGATTAAAGAAGAAAATCATATAAAGGACAGCATCTGGATAGTGCCAGCACTCAAGATTGTTAGCTCTTATCATGAGCTTACAATGATGTTGAGGACCCAGTGTGACCCTGGCTTTGAGGGGATAAACCAGCCCTTCCTCCTGCCCCAATCACCTAGTGCCCTTCTTGTCACCACAATGCCCCACTGGAGCTCCTCCTGGCCTGCTCATTTATACTGTACTGGACGAGTCACACTTTCCAAGGAGTCACCAAGAAATTCCAGCAAGTCATGCCCAGCCTGTCTCTGAGCACCCAACAGCTTTATTCAGAAAATGTGGTGGTCCAGACTCCTGGCCAATCCTTAGAGCTGGTTGAAAGGATCTAGGAAGATTCATTACAGATCAAATGTAAAGGCTAGATGCATTCTGAATCAATGTCTTCAAAGGAATATTTGGGGAATTTTGATGTTGGAATTTTTAAGTGTTGCAACGGATCCCTTCCAGTTTCCCAGGATGAGAAAATACAACTGCTCAGCCTGAGCTGTGCCTCTGGATTGAAGTCAGAAGACCCAGAAGGGACTTTTTGTCTGGTGTCTGCATTTTACAGATGGGAAACAGACTCAGAGAGGACCATATGGCAGGGTAGTTAGAAGCCAGGTTGGGAACTCAATTAGGGAGAATCTTTTGTAATTCCAAGAAATTCTTAACCCTGAAGATCAATCCATAAGCCCGGATCCATGGACAGAGAAGCAGAGAGCTGGCCATCTTGGATGGCCCCAGACCTTGGCTAGAGCCAAAATAGCCAAATCCAGAAGTCAGTGTCAGATGCCTCTCTCTCCTTTTTTTTTCAGCCAGATGTTTGTCCTAGAAGTGATTTATTATTAATAATAATAATAATAGTAGCACCTAACATGTGTCCAGCCCTTTATTTTTTTCAAAGAGTTTCCCATGGGTCATCTCACTGGATACCCACAATTCCCCAAGATAGGATGACGGTTTTATTTTCCTCTCTTCACAGGTGAGGAACCTGTGGCTCAAAAGGTTTAAGTGACTTTCCCTAGGTGACAAAGTACCTTGAGGCCACACTAGAATGTAGAGATTTTGCTCTCTAGTCTGCTAATTAGAATAAAAATTTAGTTAAAAAAATTTTTTTTGAGTGTCTGTACCTGCTATGTGCTCTGCTGGGTGCTGGTGTCTGGGGAGCAGGTATTTCTTGGTCCCTTCAAGGTCCTTCTAGATAGACTAAGAATCAAATTGACATGAGACAGATTAACAGGAGAAAATGAATAGTGTACATATGGGGAGCCCACACAGACATGGAAATTCCAGAGCCAGCCAGGCAAAATGAGATCTAGATGCCATTCTGAGTTAAGGAGAAGGAGGTAGGGTTTTGGGATTTCAAAGAGAAAGAATGCAACTCACAGGCACATGAAAAAGAGTAAAGGTTTGATAAACAAATGTTTCCTAGGCCACTCACAAACAAGGGGACAAAGAGGACTTTGATCAAAGATGAGTTGGCTAGGTTCCTAACCGTCTACCACACCTAGTTCATAGGATAATGTAGTTGTTGATGATGATAGCTGTCTTCCTGGAACAGGTCCTTATTTAAAACTTTTTAGCTATCATAAATTAAAAAAAAAAAAAAAAAGGGATCCCTGGGTGGCGCAGCAGTTTAGCGCCTGCCTTTGGCCCAGGGCGCGATCCTGGAGACCAGGGATCGAATCTCACGTCGGGCTCCCGGTGCATGGAGCCTACTTCTGCCTTTGTCTCTGCCTCTCTCTCTCTCTCTCTCTCTGTGACTATCATAAATTTAAAAAAAATAAATAAAAAAAATAAAACTTTTTAGGCATTTGCTGGGGAAAGGGGGTAAAGAGCTTTTTCTGGATCTGCAGGGTTTTGATTGCTTTTTAACTCAATATGGTCTTCATGCCAAAGTGGCCCATCTTGTCATGGCCTGCCTTTGGACTCTTCATTTCACAAGGATAACCTGATGTAGCTTCTGGACTGAGGAGCCAACAGTGTGGTGGGAGAGGCACATGTGTAGCAGATAATAAAAAGGGATGATGGCAAGGGAAATTTCTAGGGGGGTGGAAGTGTTTTGTATCTTGGTAGGATATAGGTTTATATGGGTGTTTGCATGTGCCAAAACTCATTATGCTTATGATTTGTGCGTTTCACTATAAATTTTACCTAAAAAATGTAGAAAATGAGAATGCTCTGGAAAGACTGTGTCTAGCTGGCCATTGGCAGGGCACAACCATTGGGAAGTGAGCCAGGGCAACTAGGTTTTCCGTAGATACAATTCCACTTTTCCTAGTGGGGCGTGGTTGAAAAGCTTTCCCATGGAGGCTGTAGACCCAGGTGGCCTAGTAGCCTTGATGCTCAGAGCACCTGGAGACTGCAGTGGAGGGAGGCAGGGATCGCTGTTTCAGGGGACAGATATTTCAACTGAGTCTGCAGGGTGAGCAGTTGACTAGAGGAGGGTGGACAGGGGGAGGGTCGTTTCTTTTTTTTTTTTTTCTTTTTTAAAGATTTTATTTATTTATTCATGAGAGACACGGGGGTGGGGGGCAGGAGAAAGAGAGAGAGAGAGGCAGAGACACAGGCACAGGGAGAAGCAGGCTCCATGCAGGGAGCCGGACGTGGGACTCGATCCCGGGACTCCAGGATCATGCCCTGGGCCGAAGGCAGGCACTTAACCACTGAGCCATCCAGGGATCCCCCGGGAGGGTAGTTTCTAAGCGCTGCTTAGTGAAGTGTCATTGCCCAGCACAGTCTAGGTGGAAAGGGGTAGAACCAAGCTTTGAACTGCTTCCCTTATCCCAACCTGTGTTAGTAGGCCTCTGAGAGATTCAGGCTGGTTGGAAAATCTTTTTAAAAATATATTTTAAAATAATAATAATAATAAAATAATTTTTTTTTTTTTTTTTTTTTTTTATAATAGGCACACAGTGAGAGAGAGAGAGAGAGGCAGAGACACAGGCAGAGGGAGAAGCTGGCTCCATGCACCGGGAGCCTGACGTGGGACTCGATCCCGGGTCTCCAGGATCGCGCCCTGGGCCAAAGGCAGGCGCCAAACCGCTGCGCCACCCAGGGATCCCAATAAAATAAATTTTATTGGGGCACTGGATGGTGCAGTAGGTTGAGCATCCAACTCTTGGTTTCAGCTCAGGTCATGATCTTGGTGTCCTGGGATCGAGCCCTAGAGCCTCAGGTTGGGCACCCTCAACATGGGGTCTGCTTGGGATTTTTTTCTCCCTCTCCCTCTGCCCCTCCCTCTGCTTGTGCTGTCTCTCTCTCTCTCTCTCTCTCAGATGAATAAATAAAATAAAATCCCTATTTACTAATTATCTGGGAGAGAGTGCACAAGAGTGGGGAGGGGCAGAAGGAGAGAATCTCAAGCAGACTCCCCTCTGAGCATGGAGTCCAACTGAGGACTCAATTCTGCGACCCATGAGATCATGACCCGAGCTGAAACCAAGAGTCAGACACTCAATTGACCGAGCCACCTCAGCTCCCTTAGTTGCAAGTTTTAAAGCTGCTTCCTGGCACCTGGGTGGCTCAGTGGTTGAGTGTCTGCCTTTGGCTCAGATGGCAATCCTGGGGTCCTAGGATTGAGTCCCACATCTGGCTCCCCGTGGGGAGCCTGCTTCTCCCTCTGCTTATGTCTCTGCCTCTCTCAGTGTCTCTCATTAATGAATGAATGAAGAATAAATAAATAAATAAATAAATAAATAAATAAATAAATAAATAAATAAATAAAAAAAACAAGCTGCTTCCCAAGAAAGGAAAACAATGTCCTGTTACCACTGTGTCAGGAGGCCAGATCCATAGCCTGATCCCAATGCCTTTTGGCAGCTGATATCTTTTGGGGTTTGCCCGCCGCTCATGGCTCTCCACTCAGGATCCAAGGTGGAAGAGTGGCCCACGTGCCGCTTGACTCACTTTCTGGAGGGCCTGGCTGTCTGGGGCAGACACCGGCTGGCCTGTCTTCCTCTGAAATAGAGAGAAGGGGGAGGAGGTACTGCGGGCCTAGCCCGGGCTTTGAGGTCAGACCAGCCCTGGCTGGGATCCTGGTTCTGCTGCTGAACTGGCAGTGAGACCCTGGACAAGTCATCCCCTCTGAGCCTCCTTGACACTCGTCCGTCCATTAGAGGCAGAAGGTCTGACTGGGAAGCACCAGTACACAGGCACGGAGGGGACAGCCGCAGTTAGCGTGACTGCGGCCGCGGATCTATCCGTCGCCGGGGCTGTGGCCGGGGCAGTCTCCGGCGGAGTTCCCCGCGCGGCTTGGCAGGGGTTCGCCTCCCTAACGCCGCTTGGATTCTAGGTCCACGTGGGCGTCCGGGTGCCCCGGGGAGCGGCAGGGGCGGCGGGCGGCTCAGCAGCGCCCCCAGCCGGGCTCCGGCCCCCGGGCGCCCCCTCTGCCTGCCCTGGGCGCGGGGGGCCGCCGAGGCAGCCGCCCCGAGCTACCCCGCGAGGCGCACGCAGGCCGGCGGCGCTCTGGGGTCCCGGCGGCCGCGCCCGGCTCCCCCGTGGGCGTCGAGGGGCTCGGCGGGCCCGGGACGCCTCCTCGCGGAGCTACCTCCCCCGTCCCCTCTTCCGGGCACGCCCGCTCGCCTTCGGTGTGGCCCCGCTTCCCGAAAGGAGGGGCGGGAAAGGGCGGGTCCTTGCTAAAGAAATGCTTTCTTTTACTCCATCTGTGAGTGTGAGTCTGGTTTAAAAAACAAAAAGAAAAACAAAGAACAAAACCCAAACCGAAAAGCAAGTTTTAGAGTCCGGTTGCCAGATAGGTTTTAGCGTGCTTTGAGTGCTAAGGCGCTCGGATTCCCCGGCTGAGTGACCTGCTCCTTTGTTTTGCTGTTAACTCAGGAAACTTTTTATTTTTGTGGTGATGGGGCCACGTTTCACCAAGCGAGGCTCAAATGTGGAGAACAGTGACTCCCATTCATCCTGTGTCCTGGGTAATGCAGAGTCCAGAATCTAAGAGTCCCCCCCAGTTACCCCTGGGTATAGCCTTGCTAGGGTGGAAGTAAGGGGAGGGGGCAAGGGGCAGTGAGGTGTGGTATGATTTTCCATCCCCCTGCCAGCTACACCAAGCTTGAGGTTGGAGGGTGCAGGGGCATTAATTTCCTGAGGCAGCCGGCATGTGTGCTGGGGTTAACCTAGTAAACCCTCTTTGTTGGGAAGAAAAAGAAGTCTAGGTTTATCTATTTAGCATCTGTTTGCTAATTAGTTTTATGATCTCATTTAATCTTCGCCTTTCTCTTTCCGCTCATTTTACAGATTGGGCTTGGGGAGGCTCCAGATTAAACATAGCGAGTAAGTAGTCAAACTGTTCAGCTCTTCCCACTCTGCCAGATGATCTGTCCAGCCTCCGGTTCTCGTGGGGACGATGCTCTAGCTGGTACTACAACCCAGACTACGCTGCGCTTAAGTTTAAGCTCCAGCAGTTTAAGCATGGAGACACTCAGATGCCAGCTAGTCTGCATTCTCCAAAGAGAATTTACTACCTTGTTCTGGTCCAGAAATTTTAACATGTGGATTGACTTAGTTCTGCTGCCCAAATTGCTGCCTCCTGGGTGGGGCCGTAGACCAGACCTAGGCCAGGGCAGGCCTGTGTGCTGAACAGGCAGGCCAGAGTCCTGATGGAGGAGCCACACATGTGGTTAAGTAACTGGGGGGTGCCCACTTGTTCCTGGAGCACACACAAAGTCTGCTTCATCCCTCTGCATGGATTCAGAAAGAAATAGAAGCTTCCCTTATACTGCCTCTGCCAGCCATTCATTCCTGGATGACCTTGAGTCTGGACACACAGGACTGTGGGCCAGACATTTGTGTTCTCAGGGCCTCAGCATCCTCTAGAAAGTGTGCAAGCAAGTTGGCCAGACTAGCTCTGGGGTCCTACAATGTGATGTAGGCCAGATGGCCCCCTGGATAAGCCAGAACCACTCTCTCTCTCTTTTTTTTTCTTCTTTTTTTTTGAAAGTAGGCTCTACACCCAATGTGGGGCTCAAACTCACAGCCCTAAGGTTATGAGTCACATGCTCTACCCACTGAGCCAGCCAGGCACCCGGAACCACCCTTCCTTCTACTGCTGACTCTCGGAGTGCCCAGTGCCAAGACTGTGTGTAAACATCTGGTGAACAAAAGAAGATGACCGAGGGTAGACTCGAGGCATTTGACATACAGGACACAGCGAAGAATGTGTCCCAGACCCCAGGCACTCCCTCCTTAGTGAGCTTTAAAAATCAATCAATCAATCAAATGTATGCATCCAGGGCAAGGCGAAAGACAAGTCTGGGGGAGGAGGAAAAAGTCACTGCGGAGGCAGTGACCCCTCCCAGGAAATGTGACTAAGCCAGCTGAGGCCGAGGAGGGCAGACGTGTCCCCCGGGGCTGGCGAGCGTGGTGGCCTTCGTGGGGCTCTCCTCGCGGGGCCCAGACTCCGCTAGGAGCCTAGCCCGCAGCCAGCAGCGGGGCGGGGCTGGGCCTCAGCCTCCCCGGGGGCGCTGCCCCTGCGGGCCCTCCGCCGCGCCCTCCTCCCTCCAGGCGGCCGCCCCTCACACTGTCCCCGAGCCGGAGGGGACCGGGCGGGCGGGCGGAGCCAGGGGCCGGGGGGCGGGGCAGCCCCACCTCGGGAAGCGAGAAGCTGGGTGCGGCGCGCCGAAAAGCAGAAGTGCGAGCCGGGAGAGCCGCGGAAAGGTGCGAGTGGCAGGGCGGCCCCCGGGACCCTCACGCGGGCAGGTGAGGGCTGGCTGCCAGCTCTGGAGACAGAGACCCACGCTTCTGGAGGCCGCTCTGTCCAGGACCGGTGTCCCCCAGCCCGCTGTCCTGGCAGCTTGGTGCCAGGCTCCAGGTACATTTACCGTCGGGCTGGAGCCCCAGGGCTGTGCCCAGGATCCTGATGAGCAATGCCTGGGTCCGGCGGTGTCCTGGCTGGCGGGAGAGGTGGTGCGGACCTCCTGACAGATTTGGGGATGCCCGTTCCTAAGACAGGGCCAGGTGACTGTAGACAGGTGGGCTGCAGTGTGGGGGGGAAGGGGACAGAGCATGGGAATTCAAACTGTAGCACAGCCCATTCTTCTGCAAATCCAACAAGACCTCAGCTCCGAGTATAGTCCTGGGCCTGGAGGGTAGGGGAAGGGGAGGAGGAGGGAGGTGACGGTCGAGGAGAGAAGGTGGGGAGCCCCACTTAGTGTCAGGGGAAAGAGGACTAGCCAGAGTCCCCAGGCCAGGGCTCAGGACCCAGCTCTCCCGACCCGGGGAATGCCCACATCCCAGGCTGGGAGGACTTGCTGTCATTTCTAGCGTCAACGTTCACCCCTCCACTCTTTCTTGGGGAGAGGGGGAGGGGCTGTTGCATTTCTCTAGGGGCCGGTGGACCGTGAAGTGAAGAGATCTAGAGTCAGAGTCTGAGGAGGGCAGAGAGAGCACTGGAGGGCAGGCAGGGGCAGTTGTCCTGACAGTTGTCAAGCATTGCCTTAAAGGTATGCATCACAGGGACACCTCCCCCTGCCCCCAAGTCCCCCAGGGTGTCCTCAAAGGCAGGTTCCCTCCCAAGTCTGGGCCCTGGAATGGTCAGCACGGTGTGCATCCTCCCCCACCCTTGGCATCCTGACAGTCTCACTGGATTCCTCAACCTCTGCTTTCTGCCTCGGGGCTGCTACAACCTGTCCCAGCCTGTGAAATCCCACGCTCTCCCTCACGCTCTGGCTGCTCCAGGAATCATGGCCCCACAAAGTCCTGAGTATCCAACACACCCTCTGAGCACCTGCAGGGTGCCAGGCACAGGGTGGGGTTTGTAGTGGCAGAAAAGCTTCCCCTTCTTCCCTTCTAGTTTCTTTGGCTGGTCTATTAAATCGGTATACAACAGATTAGCAGGAGGAAAAACGGAAAGTTTAATAACACGGATACCTCCTGTATACTTGGGACAGATCCAGGAAAACTTGAAATGGTCAAAGCCATCACCTTAAATACCCTCTTAGGCTAAAGACAAAATATGTTGGGGGTCAGTTATGGGAGGTTACTAGGAAAAGCCTACTTACTGAACAAGGGTAAGGTTGTTATGCAGATTTAAGTGGCTGCTTTCTTCTTTGATAAGTTGCTGCAGTCACCCCCTCCTCCCTTCCTGATACAGTAAGGAGACACCCTGACAGTGGGAGACTTCCCTTATAAGTGTAAATGTCTCTTACAAAGGGCAACTTCTACTTGGTTTTCTGAATGTCACCAATGTCTGCTGCTTCTTAAAAATAGCCAATTTAGGGCACCTGGGTGGCTCAGTTGGTTAAGTGTCTGCCTTTGGCTCAGGTCATGACCCCAGGGTCCTGGAATTGAGTCCTGCATTGGGTTCCCTGCTCAGCGGGCAGTCTGCTTCTCCTTTCCCCTCTGCTGCTACTCCTGCTTGTGCTCTCTCTCTCAAATAAATAAACAAAATCCTTCTTAAAAAATAGCCGGTTTAAAATAATCAACATGCCAAAGTGGCTTATTTTGGGGTGGTATATTTTGCTCCCCTTCAGGTTCTAGCTAAGAGAGGCAAAATACACTCCCCGCCCAAAAGGCCTTTATAGTCTAGTAGGGCAGGTGGGCAGATCCGTAACTCAGTGGACTATGGCAGAGTGAGAAGAAACAAAGGTTTTAATGGAAGAGGTATGTATATATGGAGGCTGTCTTGTGAGGTGGTAAGTTCTCCATCACCAGAAGTATTCAAGAGGAGGATGCTGAGGGATGCTATAGAAGGAGTTCCTGAGCTGTGTGCAAACAGGCATACGTTGGGAGGCAGATGCAGAGCAGGATAAGATAAGCATTGAGGCTCCTTTTAACCCTGACTATCTGTGATTCTGTGACATTCCTCACTTAGGGAAAGTTTGTCTGTGGCCCCACTGCTTTGTGATGGCTCCTTACTTCTCTCTCCAGTTAGACCATGAGACATGGGTTATTCTTTCTCATTTCTGTGCCTGCACCATTGCTCTGCCCAGTGCCAAGCTCCCAGTGTAGACTTTGTATGGAATTGCATAGACCCTGGTGTGGGCTGCTTGAGGAATGCAGGAGTGTCAAGCAAGTCTGCTGCTCTGACTGAGACATGAAGCTGTCAGGTCATGCAAGTAGAGACTGACGCCTGTGCTCCCAAGTGAGAGGGCTGGGGGAACTCCCAGAGAAGTCTGAGGCTACCGAATGTCCTGGAAGTCTCCGTGGACAGCTGAGGTGGTATGGGTTGGTATGCATACTGGGAAAGCTCAAGTTGCTGTGGGTTTGGGCAGAACAGCTGGATGGGAGAGGTGTCAGGTGGCCTCTTACCTGTGAGAGCCTGGAGCAGAAGGCCAATGGGCAGAGATCTGATGGGACAGCATGAATTTCGGCCCTGACCTGAGCTTTAGAGTCACCTGGGACTTCTCAAACATGCTATCCAGGCCTCACCCCAGAGACTCTGATTTTAACTGTTCTAGTATGTGTCCTGGACATTGGGATTTTTTTGAGCTTGATGATTCTAATGTACAAGCAGGTGCGAGATGCCGTTCTGGACAGTTAACTGGCAGCACAGAATTGCATGGAACATGTGTTAAAAATGCAGATGCACAGGCCCCACTCCACACTCTAATCAGAATCTCCAGGCCTTGGGCTGGGACATCTGTGTTTTTATAAGATTCCAAGGTAATTTTAACAGGCAGCTGGGGTGTTGAAGAAGCAGGTGGCCAAACCCCTTTCATCTAAACCCTGCAGTGGCTCTTGGAGGCCTGTGGTCTCGAGGGTTGGCTGCTGGCTTCTGAGTTATGGCCCAAGCTTACAGATCAGTAACACAAAAGGAAAAATAGTGAAGCTAACAATTGACCCTCTTGTTCACAGCATCTCTTCCTGCTGGCTTGGGCGTGGGGCAGTCGCCCCACTACTTCAAACCTGAGTCACAGGCTGAGTAGCCTGTGGTGGGGGATGTGGGCAAGCATGTGACCTTCTGTGGAATGGAGGAACGTTAAAGTTTCCCTCCCCCAACCTTCCCCCTCACCACCTCCTGCTTTAGGAAAAAGTGGTTTCAAAAAATGCCTTCAGCTATGCTGTGAGTTAGGAATGGAAAAGAAGTCATGATTCACATGGTATTTCACATCCATTACCGCTGCTCCTGTTTATCCCTCTGTTTTCTACTCAGACCCAACACCCTCTGCTCTCCTGCCCATCCCCTAAAGATTGGCCCTTCCTGCTTCCTCAAGCCCCAAGAAGCTCCCCATGGCACCAGTTTTCATCTTCACCCTGAAATTCCCCGGGTCCTTACTCTGTGTCACAGATGCTCACCTTACAAAAATGCTGTTCACCTGCACAGGCTGAATTGTGTTACATTGCTTGCTAGTGTGGGCTATGTATTTGATGCCCCCCCCCCAAAAAAAAAAAGAAAGAAAGAAACTGTGTAGTAATCAGAACCTAGGAAAGAGACAGTGAATGAAAAATAATATATATATTTAAAATACTTGCCTTTACTATTTTTCCCCTGAGTAACTTGTCCAAAAAAGATTGCTCTCACTGACCTATAGAATAATATGATATTTGAGGTTTGGGGAGGAAAAATTTCCTCTGTCCCTCAAAGTCCTTCTAGCTGGGGTAATAATCAAATTGACAGGAGACAGATTAACAAGAGAAAAATTAAATGTAATAGCATACATATGGAGAATCCACATCGACATGGGAATTCCAAAGATGGTGAAGCAACAAGACTCTTACAGGAGCTAAGGAGAGGGGTGAGATAAATAAATAAATAAATAAATAAATAAATAATCTTGAAAAGAGAGTTTTATTTGAGCCCAAGTTAGGACAGCTGCCACAAGAAATACGCTCTTCACAGGGAAGAAGGTGCTCCAGAGAATAAACAGTTTTTACAGGGTTATCTACTTTTCTACATCTTGCAGAAGCTCCAGAGATTATAGATTAGCATATAAGTAAGAACCATGAAGTTTTTTTAAAAGATCTTATTTACTCATGAGAGATACAGAGAGAGAGGCAGAGACATAGGCAGCGGGAGAAGCAGGCTCCCTGCAGGGAGCCCAATGTGGGACTCAATCCCAGGACCCCGGGATCACCCCCTGAGCGGAAGGTAGATGCTCAACCACTGAGCCACCCAGGCGTCCCAAGAACCATGAGTTTTAATGTCAAGGAATGCAGGAAGTGGGAACATTGGTCAGTATTTTAAGAACAAGATGATTTCCTTCAGGCTACTCGTTTTCAAGGCAGGTGTACAACGTATGTTTACATATGCGGGACATAAATCAGGCTTTTGGTTTAAACAAAATTTATTTACAGTCTTGCCAACTTAGAAAGAAATCTAAAATGGCTTCCTTTTAGAGAGGTGTTCTTTTTCATGTGTATATAATATGTTAATAAGGTGGGTCACATTGATTTTTGGATGTTAAACTAACTTTGCATTTTTGGGATAAATGTCATTTAGTCGTGGCATTTTATCTTTTTTGTATATTATTGAGTTCCATATGCTAAAATTTTTTTTAATAAATTAATTTTTATTCGTGTTCAATTTACCAACATACAGAATAACACCCAGTGCTCATCCCATCAAGTGCCCCCCTCAGTGCCCATCACCCACTCACCCCCACCCCCCGCCCTCCTCCCCTTCCACCACCCCTAGTTCGTTTCCCAGAGTTAGCAGTCTTTACGTTCTGTCTCCCTTTCTGATATTTCCTACACATTTCTTCTCCTTTCCCTTATATTCCCTTTCACTATTATTTATATTCCCCACATATGCTAAAATTTTGATAATATTTTTGTGTCTATGTTCATGAGGGATGTTGGTCTCATTTTCTTTTTTCTTTTTTCTTTTTTTTTAGATTTTATTTATTTATTTGAGAGAACAAGAGAGAGGGAGCATGGGGAATAGGGGCAATAGGAGGGGGAGAGAGAGAATCCCAAGCAGACTCCCATCTTTAGGCTCAATCGCACAATTCTGAGATTCTGACCTGAGCCAAAATCAAGAGTCACACATTCAACCAACTGAGCCACCCAAGCACACACTAATTTTCTTTTTTATAATATATTTATCTGGTTTGTTACATCAGGATAATGCTGGTGGCATAGAATGAATTGGGAAGTATTCTCTCCTATTTTCTGGAAAAGTTTGCATAGAATTGGTATTATGTCTTTCTTAAATTTTTGGTAGAATATACCATGACTGGAGGATGCCTCAGTGGCTCAGTCAGTTGAGAATCCGACTCTTCATTTCAGCTCAGGTCATGATCTCAGGGTCCTGGGATCAAGCCCCAGATGGGACTCCCTGCTCAGTGGGGGGAGTCTGCTTCTCCCCCACCTCTGCATCTACCTCTCCCCCTCCTACCTTATGCTTTCTCTTTCTCTCTTAAATAAATAAATAAATAAATAAATAGTCTTAAAAAAAGAATGTACCATGACTTGGAATTGGAGGGGGCAGGGTTGGTTTATGTATAAATTCAGTTTCTTTAATAGATTCGAGAATTATTTAGGTAATCTATTTTTCTTGAGTGAACTTTCATAATCTGTATCCTTCAAGGAAATTGCCCATTTCATATATGTTGTGGAATATATTGGCATAAGTATTGTAATAGTCTCTTTATCCTTTTAATATTTGTAGAATCTGTAGTGAATCATCTTTCTGAATTAGAAATTTGTGTCTTTTCTTTTTCCTAATCAGTTTGTCTAAAGGTTCATCAATTTTATTGATTTTCTTTTCAAAAACCAGCTTCATTGATTTTTCTCTCTGTATATATATTTTTATTTCTATTCATTTCTTTTATTTATTTATTTATTTATATTTTTTTATTTTTTATTTCTATTCATTTCTGCTCTTATTTTTATTATTTCTTTTCTTCTGATTATTTTGGATTTAATCTGCTTTTCCTTCTTTGGTGTGTTTGTGGTAGAAACTTAAGTTATTGATTTTCGGCTTTTCTAATATAGGCAGTTATTGCTTAAAGAGCTGTATGTCAGCCTTGTGCAATGCCCAGTGTTAAGGGTCTGGAAGCAGAAGAGAGGTATGGCTGAGAGGTCACAGCAAGGGGAAGACCCTGGCCCAGGAGTCAGAAACCTAGTTTTCACTAGCCACTCACAAGCTTTGTGACTTTGGACTTAGACTTTCTGTGCCTCAGTTTCTTTGCATAATGGAGCCAGGGTGATCTTGGGCTCTTGGAGGTGAGGTAGTTAATGAAGATGATAGCATTTGACACCCAGAAGGGCCTCCCCAGGCCAATGTGAAGGGTGGTTGTCATAACATTTGTAATCATGGTGGCTTCTTATGTCTTTCCAGAACCGGAAACAGCATGTACACCTCCCTCCCCCAGGGGTAAGCTGTGTGCCCCCCCTTTCATCCCTCCCCTTCTTCACCCCCAGGGCTGCCCCCCTCACCCCTTCCCTCATCCCCAGGCCACCGTCCCCCGCCCGCCCGGTCTGCCCAGGGGTCTGCTGGGGTCCACTCCTCATGGGCCCGGGCCGCCACCGCCAACCCTCTTCCCTCCGGCAGTGGCTCCCCGTTCCCAGGCTCGGTGCAGGATCCCGGCCTGCATGTGTGGCGGGTGGAGAAGCTGAAGCCAGTGCCGGTAGCACGTGAGAACCAGGGCGTCTTCTTCTCCGGGGACTCCTACCTAGTGCTGCACAATGGTCCGGAGGAGCTCTCCCACCTGCACCTCTGGATAGGTAAGGAGGCTGGGGGGCGAGTTGGGGGCGTGGCCCAGGCGGGGGGCGGGGTCTCAGGGGCCGGCGCCTCCCCCCCAGGCCAGCAGTCGTCCCGGGATGAGCAGGGGGCCTGCGCCGTGCTGGCCGTGCACCTCAACACGCTGCTTGGGGAGCGGCCGGTGCAGCACCGCGAGGTGCAGGGCAACGAGTCCGACCTCTTCATGAGCTACTTCCCGCGTGGCCTCAAGTACCAGGTCAGAGCCCACCTCCCAGCGCCCCCCCACACCCGCGGCTGCTCTCCCCGCCGCTCGTCCTTCCGCCAGTTCTCACCCTGCGAAGGGCGCAGGCGCCCTCGGGCCTGCCCCCCCCCCCCATCTTTCTGCCCATCTCCTGCCGGGACAGGGTAGGGAGGGCCACGGGGGTGGGGGGCCGTCACCCACTCAGGTTGGCGTCTGGGCTGCAGGAAGGTGGAGTGGAGTCAGCATTTCACAAGACCTCCCCAGGGGCCACGGCGGCCCCCATCAAGAAGCTGTACCAGGTGAAGGGGAAGAAGAACATCCGCGCCACGGAGCGGGCGCTGAGCTGGGACAGCTTCAACACCGGGGACTGCTTCATCCTGGACCTGGGCCCGGTGAGTCGCAGGCCCTTTAAGCCGGCAGGGACCGGGAGGCCGGCGAGGGGCAAGAGGCCACTCCAGCCATTAGAAGACATCGCCTGTCCCGAAAGCAGAAGCCCCTCCGCCACCCAGGCCCCGCGGCTTACTCTCTCCTCTCCCAGCCTGTAGCTCTGGCCAGCCGCCCGCCCTGCCGTGAATTTGTCCGCTGGGCCGTTCACGCGGGGTCTCTGATGCCCACTCGGAGTCGGCTCGGGAACCACAAGGCCCGTTGCTGTGTGGCACGGTGGCATGTGATGAGGACTGTCAGGCAGGGCCTGTGCCAGGGGCTTGGGGCAGGCAGGGGTCCCTCTAGCGGGAGCTGAAGCCAGTCCCAGGAAGGTGCCTGGGGGCGGGGATGATGCTTTAACAGCCCGTGCGGCAGGTGAGCTGGAGCAGGTGAGCTGGGGCAGCGGAAGGGGGTGAGGTGCAGACACACATGCTGACGGCAGGGAAGGGACTGGCTTGATGGATCCCTGGGTGTGGACAGGAGCGGAGGGAACCGAAAGGGTTCTGGAGCCTGAGACCTAGGTCTGGAGACTGGTCGAGGAGTCTGGATTGCATCTGGTGCTGAAGGTTCCAGGCAGGAAACCAACCCAGAGCAGTTTATTTTTTTAATTTTTAATTTTTAAATATTTTATTTATTTATTAATGAGAGACACAGAGAGAGGGGGTGTGCAGAGACACAGGCAGAGGGAGAAGCAGGCTCCATGCAGGGGGCCCGATGTGGGACTCTCCCGGGATTCCAGGATCACGCCCGGAGCGGAAGGCAGACGCTCAACCGCTGAGCCACCTGGGCGTCCCCAGGAGCAGTTTAGAAGGAGGGCTAGCAGCAGGGAGCTGGAGACAGGTGACGAGCTCAGCAGGGGGCGAGTACCCGTGTGAGATACGGGGCACCAGGATGGCATTCGCCCAGTCACTCATTCATTCATTATTTAATATGTGCCTAAAGGGATCCCTGGGTGGCGCAGCGGTTTGGCGCCTGCCTTTGGCCCAGGGCGCGATCCTGGAGACCCGGGATCGAATCCCACATCGGGCTCCCGGTGCTTGGAGCCTGCTTCTCCCTCTGCCTGTGTCTCTGCCTCTCTCTCTCTCTCCGTGTGACTATCATGAATAAATAAATTAAAAAAAAAATAATATGTGCCTAAATTTGTGCCATCTCTGTTTTAGTACTGGGCACGCAGCTGTGAACAAAGCAAAGCAAAACACAACCCTCATGCCCTAATGAAACTTTCTAGTCAGGGGACATAAATTACAAACCAGATAAAGACCTTTAAGTCTATTTGGATAAAGCCATGTGGAGAAACAAAGCAGGAGGTGGATGGGGCTGGCCAGAGAAACACTTGCAAAGATTGCTGTGTTGTCTTAGATGGTCTTGCCTCCCGGGGCAGTTCTTCAGGAACACCCCCACCCCACACCCCCATCACACACATATACAGTCAACAAGCTGGATGCAGGGATCTGAGCCTCCCCACTTCCCTCCAGAACATCTTCACCTGGTGTGGTGGAAAGTCCAACATCCTGGAGCGCAACAAGGCACGGGACCTGGCCCTGGCCATCCGGGACAGTGAGCGACAGGGCAAGGCCCAAGTGGAGATTGTCACTGACGGGGAAGAACCTGCAGAGATGATCCAGGTTGGGGGATATTGGGATGGGCAGCCGGGAGAAGCTGGGGGAGGGGTTGAGGGTGGTCAGATGAGGGTGGCAGGGATGGGGGTGGGTGGTCTGTGTACAGCTTAGGGCTGTGAGCTAAGGATGCTGTGGGCTATGATCATAAGGGATCATAGGATGCCCTCGTGTGATTCAGAGTAAAGTTGCCTTTTGGGCAGATGGACCAGTGGCCTGGCAGGTGGACTGGGCTGGACCCAGTTCTCACCCCCTTGTGCGGGACACAATTTACCTCCCTCAGATATGATAGCCTTGGGCATGATGGCTTGGGAAGGTCTGGGACAGGTGCCCAGGAATGCCTGGAAACCTGGCCTGCCCTGGCCCCTCTAGGTCCTGGGCCCCAAGCCTGCTCTGAAGGAGGGCAACCCTGAGGAAGACCTCACAGCGGACCGGACAAATGCCCAGGCCGCGGCTCTGTATAAGGTAGGTGCTCCGGGCCTGCCCTGGGTCCAGGCAGGGGTGCTTTAGGGACAGGATAAAGCCCAGGGAAGATTGGGTGGGGCAGCACAGTGGTTTATCCAGGGCTCCAAGTGAGGGGAGGATGGGAAATGGATGGATGTTTGGCCCCCTGAGGAGATATTGACACTTCACTTCCAGCCCATTCTTGGAGAAGGAGATGTGAAGCTGATGCTGAGCTTTACTTTTTTGGATTCTTTGCATTTATTTGTGACTTGGAATCTACTTAATTTCTGCAGTGGTTCCAGTCTCCTCTCTGCTCCTTGGGCTGGGGCCGTGAGCGGGGGCCGTGGGGGCCATGGCATATGGGCGGAGGTTAGGGCTGTGTGTTGGGGGCAGGGGGTGGGATCTGGCACTGCCCATCCTCCCCCAGGTCTCCGATGCCACTGGACAGATGAACCTGACCAAGGTGGCCGACTCCAGTCCCTTTGCCCTTGAGCTGCTGCTGTCTGATGACTGCTTCGTGCTGGACAATGGGCTCTGTGGCAAGATCTACATTTGGAAAGGTACGCGGGGGTTTCTCCATTCTAGCCTGAGGCCCCTGCAGCTGCTCTGACCTGGGCACACTTCCCACTAGAGGGCTCAGCCTGCCTGACTGCTTTCAAAAACAGCCTCAGGGAGCTGCTGAGCAGTTTCTCTTTGCTGTTCCCACCCCCTAAATTCCAGGCAAAGGTTCTGAAATGTCAGCAAGCCTTAGAATCACCAGAGGGCCTGTTAGAACAGAAGGCAGGACACCCCCTCCACCCCGGCCCCAGCCAAAGATTTTGCATATCTAATTGGTTCAAGCCTTGATGCCGGCCCAGGATTACCGTCAAGCATTGCTGTCCTAGAGCACTCCTAGCCTTCTGGGCTGCTGGGACCCCAATCTTGCTATTCTACCTTGGGGTGTGACAGAGCAATTTTACATAAATTAAATCTCACTTCGTGTCCTCAGTAAAGAACTAGTAGAACTTGTTTTTCCAAGAAATTGTACTGGCTGGAGATAGAAACACTGTCATGTATAAGCTTGTTCTCTTGGTTTAACTCCAAAAATGTTGAAACAAAGCTCTGAGTCTCTGACTGGCCCCGGGAACCTCCTTACTTCTCCATGCCTGTCTTTTCTCCAGCATGTCTTACCTTCCTGACCGGATTATAAACTTCCCAAAAGCAGGAACCATATCATCTCTGGTGTCTTGATGAAATAGCATTTTGCTCAATAAATATTTGTGGGGGCAACCAAAGCCAAGAGAAACCCGCAGTCCTAGCCTGGTCAGGAAGATGGGGAAGGATTGGGCATTCTCAGGATAGCGGCTACTGGCCAGGAGTACTCTAGGCTCGGGGAAGGGCCAGAGCAGCAGGCAGCGTGGAGCCTTCTAGGAGTTGGGGTGAGGGCAATCGGAAATTGCGCACTGGGGCTGCCCTTCCCTTCCTGCCAGAGTATCTTTCCCATGAACCATTTCCAAGCTTGAGGGGTTCCCGGATGCCCACGGAAGGGAATTTAACCCTAAGCAAAGAACCGAACCATTTTTGAAAGAGAAACCAGAGGGGAAAAAAATTGGGAGCCAGGAAGAGAAGGCTCTTGCTTTAAACTGAGCACATCTTGCATGAAAGAGATTGCCCACAGGAGGGGAAGGATAACTTATGGTCTTCCTTTTTACAGGCTCTTAGGTGGCAGACCTGATGGCAGAGCCATAAGGCCAGTTTCAGCTGTTGGGCATTATGGGAGTAAGATGATGATAAATCACACCCTTTTGTCCCGTTTAGTGTTACACAAAAGGCTTGATACTTGTTGATACTTGTCAACAGCACAGTTGACAGACTCCAGAGGCGAGGTGTCCCGGGTGGGACTCTAGATTTAGAGTCTCAGGCCACAGAGAATGTTAGTTCTGAATATCCGTGGGGCCCTGGTCGGAGCAGAAGGTTTTGATTAGAGCAGATAGGAGGAACAGTTTTCATCCCACTTGGGGCTGCCGGGTTGGGAGAAGTCTCAAGGGGCTGACCTCACACCTCCAAACAGCTCCTCAGCATCTTAGCACCTCCTGGTCCAGCTATTCTATGGAATCCCACCTTAAGTTCCCTTGAGAAAATGGGATGTGGGCTAGAGAGGGTCCCTGCTTTTAAAAAATCAATCAATCAATCAATCAATCAATCCCCTTCCTATTGATCCAGGGCGAAAAGCTAACGAGAAGGAGCGGCAGGCGGCTCTCCAAGTGGCCGAGGACTTCATCTCCCGCATGCGCTATGCCCCCAACACTCAGGTGAGGAGCCGCCTTGTGTCGTACCCCCCCCCCCGCCCCCCCCGCTCGCCGGGGTCTCTTCCTGTGGCCTCTTGCCCCACAGACTGGACAAGAAGGGCAGGAAACCCTTGGGCACAGTCAGGAACTGTCAGGCCTCCCTACTGGCCCCCTCCAGTGGGAAAGCCCTTTTTAATCCTTCAACATTTAAAAGTACATGGTGTTTTCTTTTGCTTAAAAAGAAAATTTAGGGGGATCCCTGGGTGGCTTAGCAGTTTAGCGCCTGCCTTCGGCCCAGGGCGTGATCCTGGAGTCCTGGGATCGAGTCCCACGTCAGGCTCCCTGCATGGAGCCTGCTTCTCCCTGTGCCTGTGTCTCTGCCTCTCTCTCTCTCTTATGAATAAATAAATAAAATCTTAAAAACAATTTTTTAGAAAGAGCTCTCAAGTACGAGATGGGGGAGGGGCAGGGGGAGGAGGAGAGCAGCAGACTCCTCCGTGCTGAGCACAGGGCTTGATCTTAAGACCCTGAGGTCATGACCCGAGCTGAAACCAAGAGTGGATGCTCAACTGACTGAGCCACCCAGGGGCCCCAAAAGTACATGGTGTTTGCTAAGAGGATGTTGGGCATCTCTCCTCTGGCAGCCCGAGGGTGGAACCTTGAGGGCCAGACTTCTCCCTCTTTCTGCCCTGCAGGTGGAGATTCTGCCCCAGGGGCGCGAGAGCCCCATCTTCAAGCAATTCTTCAAGGACTGGAAATGAGGGTGGGCGCCTCCCTGCCCCCCACCTCCTGCCGGCTTTCTCCTCTGGCTGCCTGGCCAGTGCTGAGGTGCCCCCGAGGCTGTTGAATAAAGGAGACAAGTGCTTTCCCAACTCTCTGCCCCGCTGCCTGCCCTGAGCTAGTCCTCGCTCCCCCACTACCCACCTGAGCTCATCCACGTGCTGGGGCAGAGGAGGGCCCAGGGACAACCGCCTGCTCCGCTCTGGGGCTGAAGCTGACGTTGCAGGATGGAGGCAGCCGGGCCGGGAGGTCCCAGAGGGCTGGCAGGTACTGCTGTGGACCCGCTGGGGAGGAGGCACAGCACCAGGCCTCAGGATGGCTTTAGCCGGGGCTTCAGTTCACACGCTGGCTCCCGAATGACATGCTTGCCGTCCAAGAGGACAACTTCTCACTCCTGTACACAAGTCTGGCTTGTCACCTCCTAGGCACACTGCATCATGTTGGGCTGATGAGCATGGGGCCACTGTAGGGCTGGGGGAAAGCCCCAGACTAGTGTTGAGAGTCACGAATTCTGGCTCTGATTTTACCCTGCCTCCGTGTCAGGCTGGGCAAGTTGCCTTTCCTTGTCTAGGCCTTAGTTTGTTGTCTCGTATAATGGGGTGTGGCTGGAGTATCAGAGAGGCCAGGTAGCTAAATAGGAGAACGGAGTAGCCCCCAGCGCTCCCACCTGGAGTGCAGGATCCAGGGGCAGGAGCAAGGCTGAGGCAGTCTGGCAGTTCACGAGGCAGGGAGAGCAGTGGCTGTCCTGACCCACTCCCGTGCCAGCACCCCAAGGGCAGCACCTTAAGCTACGACTGTCCTGACCCACTTCCGTGTCAGCACCCCAAGGGCTTCTGAGCTCTGATGGGCTGGATTCTCCCATCCCAAATTAATTCCAAGTTCATCTTGATTTTGTGCAAAGCAGCACGGGAACATGCCCTCCTCTACATATCCCCCAGGCCGTCTCTGCAGAGCTGTCCAGTGGCCTACGTGACAGCCTAGAGACAGCATGTGCCACGGATGGTTGTAAAGGAGAGTGAGTAAGGGCTGCACCACATCCATAGTTCTGACTTTTTTAGGGTTGTGAAGTATTTTACATCTCCCGTGGAAGGCCTAGGTAGGCCCTTCCTAAGAAAAATGTACAGGTTAAGATTTTTGCATCTACTTTCAAAGGGTTTCGGCTCCCCTCCCCCTTCCCCAACAGAACCAACTTCATACAACTCCATGGCGACTGTATTGTTGGTTATTCACAAGGTCTCAAGCTGAGCACTCTGGAGACATTACATGGGAGTGACTTGGTTCAAAAGGGCTCTTGCAGAGGCCACTGGCCTCCCCTCCAGCTAGAAGCCTGCATGGACGGGTCCCTGGCCATGATGCAGGCTGGGCATTCACCGTCAGGTCTTCTGAGTTAGCCTTCTGGCCCAAGAGCAAGCGGAGGGAATCTGCAGGAGAAGAACTACGGAACTGATGCTCCGAAGTGGAGGCTGAGCTGTAGCCTTTCTGCGTTCCAGCCCCACCAAGCTCAGTAAGCAATTGGCCACCCTTACAGGCCTGCTAAACACCCAGACTGGAGGTGAAGCAAACAAAGGATTGGTTCAGGTTGGGCCAAGATGGCACAAGGCAAATTGGTCTGCTACCAGTCCCACCCTTGAAGCATCTTGCTAACCGCGGCGGGGTGTGCTCTGCCAACCTGGGTGGCTGGCTGCCATTTCTACCTCTGTGATGCACCCCAGCTCCAGTGGGTTAGATTTGGAGAAACGTGCAGGGGTGAGACCATGGTCTTCCATGGGTCTCCTTGAGGGAGTACGGACAGGAGAGCGGTGTTATGGGGTCTCGCCTGCCCCGTGCTCCCCAGCTCAGGATACCTTGGCCTGGAGGAATGGAGAACAGAGCTACCAGCTTCTCCTGAAGAGAATGTAGGAAAAACATGTGGAGGTCTCACAGCAATGTTAACAAGAGCTCGGGCCACCCTGCCCCCTGGCTCAAGTGTACAAGGAGTCTCTAGGCCTCTAAGTACAGGATGGACACCATATACGCTCAGTGGAGTCTGGCCAGGGCAGAGAAACCTTCTCTCCTGGAGCCCCTGGCTCTCACCATGGCCTGGAACAGGACCACAGGAAGGCGCAAGGCTTATCTTGGAGGAAAACACTTGGGGCCCTTGGCCTAGAACAATTCTTTTATTCAAAAACTGCTGGTGTGTGAATTTCCTCCTTCCTTCAGCCAGGCCAGCAAACCATCCCTGTCAGGAACTGGTACACCTCCACAGGGTGGGTGCTGTGTAGTAGGGGGGTGCCCAGCTGGGGGGCAGCTGGGAGGGGTGCCAGGGGTGCCACCTACCAGAAAGCTGGTTCTGTATCATAAACAGCGGACGGATGCGGAGAGGTGAGGGTGGGTAAGTCAAGACCAGAATCCCCAGAAGGGCCTGGATACCAGCCTGGCAGAGGATGGAGAGAAGGCCTCTTGCCCTGGTTCTTGCTGCCTCCTGTTGGCTGCTGCCGCTGCTACATTCTCTCTTCAAATTCTAGCTACAGGGTCCCTATCCCATGGACACTCAGGGCCTGAGAGCCCTGTTGCCCAGGGAGTCAGAATTCTGGCACCTCCGCATGGGAATACCGTTCAGTGTGGGGATACATGGAATATCCAGGCAGGGTTTTCCCACCTCATGATCCATTCGCTCACTGAGATTTCCTGAAAACCAACTCTCCACTAGCTCATCTCCAGTTATGCAAATTCTTGCTCTGGAGGCAGGTCTGTGGGGAGTGGGGTGAGTCTAACTATCCCTACTATCTCACGTGAGTGAGGGCCCTTGGCTTCCCTGGCCAGGCCCACCGGGGTATGCTTGGCATAATGCGCCACATACCCTCCCAAAGCCCCTGTGGCCCAGCCTTCAAGTCTGTCAGCCTTGGGTTAGTCAGATCAGCCATGTGCCTTCAGATGAATGTGGTGGCAGGTCACACACTCCTGTGAAGGTGAGATCCTTGGAGTGAGGGGCTTGTGTCCCACAGGACTTCTGTGGTCCCAACAATGAGGCCTGTCCCTTTGACACTCCAGCCAGGTAGATTTCCAGGGTCTTGAGTAGCCGCCTTGGGCTCTTCTTGGCCAACACTTCCAAGTCTGGAACAGAGGATTGGAGAACTAAAGGCTTGAAGGGGCGTTGGAATACATACCAGTCCAGGCCCAGCAGCTCTAGGGAGCACCCCCAACCCAGACTCTGTGGAAAGAAGGGTGAAGGGGTCTTCTAAGGTAGAGAGCTCACCAGAGAAGGAAGATGAACCAGATAAAGCCACAGCAACCACACATTCTACCTTGACCAGAACAATCTCAACTTTGAATGGTCAGTCCAACTGTTGGACCCAGTTTTTGATTCAGAAAACATGGTCACCGAAGCTCTGAGGCCAGTAAAGAGAGGTAGCAGAGAAAGGAGAACTAGCAGAAGCCAGAGGGTGGGCTGATGGGAGACTTTGAGAATCTGGAGCTTGAGGAAGTAAGAGTAGGGGGTTTGGAGGAAGAGAATTGCAGCCTAAATGAGTCTAGCAACCACCTTAGTGTCCCTGAACCTGGGGACACTAGTTCAGGCCTCTCCCAGAAGAGCACACCTTTGAGGACAAATCCAGAGTCAGCGATGGTCTTCTGCTGTGTCCTCCAGACGTGTGCGAGGCGAAGGAAGGTGGCGGCATAGAAGCTATTCACCACTGGGATCACCTTTTGCTGCCGGTTACACTCCCTATAGCACAAGGGGGGGGGGGGGGGCGGTGCACTCAGAAGGGAACAAAGGCTGACAGCTGGGTGCCTCTGCCAGCCCGATTCCCCCAGGGAGCCATGCCCCAGGCAGCCTTCACCTCCGAGGCAGGGTTGTGAGACGGGTGCAAGGGCTTCCCGGGGAGCTGCAGGTCTCTGGAGAGAGTTGCGAGAATAGGGCAGGGGCGGGAGGGAACCAGGCTCTGCTGGGTCAGCTAACCTGCAGCCGGGTGTGAACAGTGTGGGGACTCACCTGGAGAGGCACTCCTCCCTTAATGCCTGGATTGCGATGCGGGTGATATTCACAGACATCAAACAGAAAGGGAATTGCTGGAATGGAGCAGGCACAGGGTCAGTGGCAGCCCAGGCTCTGGCCCTCTGGGGCCCGTCATCCACAACTCAGCAGGGCTGCTGGCAGCAGTGGCTGCCACGGCCCAGAGGCAGCAGCTGACATCTGATGCTTATACTTTTTTTTTTTTTTAAAGATTTTATTTATTCATTCATGAGAGACACGGAGAGAGAGAGGTAGAGACACAGGCAGAGGGAGAAGCAGACTCCATGCGGGGAGCCCGATGTGGGACTCGATCCCGGGTCTCCAGGATCACACCCCGGGCTGCAGGTGGCATCAAACTGCTGCGCCACCAGGGCTGCCCTGCTTATACTTGATTTTTGTAATAATCCTGCCATTTCACAGATGAGGAAGCTGGGACTCAGTGACCTGAAATGATCTTCCTGAGGCACTGGAACCAGGATTCCAACTAAGGATAATTCACCTGTGTGCCAGCAGGCATAATCTGTGTGCTAGCTCTCCATCCTCTTCACCTCCCGACCCATAGGTTCTCCTTGGTCTTCATTCACCAGACCCACCACGGTGTTGCCCAAGGACCACACCACCCCCTGGGGTCAGATTGAACACAGGAGGGATGAGGCTCAGTTATCTAACCGTACAGTCTCCTACAATCTCTTTTCTAGGCTTCTTATTTGACTGCTCATAAGCACTTGATTCAAAAGTAGAGACAGCAAAGGTAGAAAGTAGGTAGAAAGTCAGCCTGAGTTGCTGGCACACCCCATTTGTCAATAACAGGCCTGAGAACTAGCTGTGCAGATCAGAGAGGGGGCAGCATGGGGTTCGGCAGGGCTGCTTCAACTAGGAGGGGCCTCAGAATCCCCTGTGGGGTCTACCTTAATGCTTTATTTTTGGAGAGGCAAGCTCCTTTGCCCAGTGTGGAGCCCAATTCAGGGCTCGAACTCACCACCCTGAGATCAAGACCGGAGCTGAGACCAACAGTCAGATGCTAAACCAACCGAGCCACCCAGGTGCCCCATCCTTCCTATTCTTTAATAACAAAAAAAACTAAGAAAATGAAAACGGGTTTTTTTTCCCCAGGGTATTTCCATATATTACATGTTAGTTTCCCAAGCACATACCCAAGCACAGCCACCGAGAGGGACACACAGATCAGTGCACTCATTAGTTTAGAACAAGAGCCAAAGTCTATTTATCTCACATGCTTCCCCTAGGAAGAAAAAGCTATTACATTATGATGCTGAACTACGCTGTCCAGTATGATAGCAAGTAGCCTCATAGAACTATTTAAGTTTAAATTTATTAAAAAGTAAACACTAGGGTACCTGGGTGGCTCAGTCAGTTAAGCATCTGCCTTTGGCTTAGGTCATGATTCTGAGGTCCTGGGATGAAGTCCATTGTCAGGCTCAGTGGAGAGTCTGCTTCTCTCTCTCCCTTTGTCCCTTCCCTACCTACCTCCAGTTGTGCTCCCTCTCTTAAATAAATAAATAAATAAATAAATAAATAAATAAATAAATAAATAAATAAATAAATATTAAACAAAATTAAAAATTCAATTCCAAGTTGAAAAAAACCTCAAGTCCTTAGTCCTATTAGCCATATTTCAAGTGCTCAATAGCCACATGTACTTAGTAGCTACTATATTGAACAGGACTGATACATTACATTGTCTTCATTGCAAAGTTCTGTCTGACAGCACTGAACCATCCAGGGTCTTCTGGCTCCACAAAGATTTTTTTCCTGGTCTTCCGTGACATCTGGGTTCCAGATCTTGGCCTGGCCACCTACTGGCTTTGTATCCTTAGGACAGCTACCTGAACTCTATGAGACTTAGCTTTCCTGTTTCTTGAAACCAAAAAGGAAGTATCTTTGAGTGCTGTGCAGGGAAGAGTTAACGCACAGGCCTGAGACTGCTGTCCTTAGAAATGTCTGCTTACAAGGGTGGCCTTTCGCTGGTAGCTGGGAACCTGGATTTTGAGAGGATTCCTACCATTTCATCAGAATGACTCATGCGCCTAAGCTGTTTGTACAAACAATATGGTTTATGCTGAATACCTCTGCTTTTTCTCCGTGATTCTGGAATTTTGGTATGTGCTACACAGATGGTGTCTGCACGGCTGGCCCCCATAAAAACCTTGGGGACTGAATCTCTCTATAGCAAGCTCCCCTGGTTGGCAACATTTCCCATGCTGCACAATTCCATGCTGGAGGAATTAAGTGTGCTCTGTGTGACTCTACTGGGAGAGGACTCTTGGAAGGAAGCCTATTCCTGATTTCCTATGGATTTGTCCCATCCACTCTTTCCCTTTGCTGGTTTTGCTTTTGCTGGACTAAATCATAGCTTTGAGTATGACTATAGGCCAAATCCCATGAGTCCTCCCAGTGAATCATCAACCTGGGGGTGGTCCTGGGGACCCTGACACAAGTGCCATGCTGGGTGGAGGCAAGTCACTAGCATCATAAACACTCTACAAGTGAGGTTTTATTACCTACAGTTCACATTTTCTCTTATCTCAGGACCCACTCACAGAGTAACTGTCAGAAATCATTTAGATCGCAAATGCAAGATACTAAGGCCAGTGCTGGCCCAAGGAGGTGCTAACAACTGTTACCATCATTATTCTTGCCTCAGCATGAGTGGCTGAGGTCAGCAGCAACACATTTACACCTTCACGGTCTGCCTACCTACCACTTATCCCTTGTATAAGATTGCCCCCTCCGTTGCCTTTTTTCAGTCTAAAAATAAATATGGGAACAAGAATACGGTAGCGACATAATTAACAGAGGATCTAAACTAGCGTTTGCTCGTTCTCGGGTACATCTTTACCAAGCCCACTTACTAAAAAGTAGTGAAAAACTGGAATTCAGATTTACGTGTCTCCTTTTCTTCAGCAGGTCCCTTGGCCCTGAAAAGTGTTGCGGGGAACTGAAATACCCTCTAGAGGTTGTGTTTAGGGAACTGACCAAGGGACAGCAGAGGACACCAGACCCGGACAGTTCTGACTTTCCATTTTTCTTCATCCCTCACATTCAGGCTTAACCATCTTTGAACTCTGAAGCAAGGAAGACTGGATCCTCTTTCATAGTGGTTGCTGACCTTTCCCCCCCGCCCCTCTTTGGAGGTTCAACCCAGTGGAGGGGGCGGGGGCATCTGCATCCCCTCAGGGGACTCTGAAGTCGGTTGCTGGCTGACAACCACTGCTGTGAGGAGCCCACTGCGAGGCCAGCTGTCAGAACGTGGGTCCTGGCCTAGCTACTCACTAGCTGTATAACTCTGACCCTCACATAACTTTGCTGGAAAACAGATTAAAGGACCATTTGCTGCTTTATGTCTTTGCCAGCCTGCCACGTTGGTGGAATGAAACAATGGATGGAAACTGCACAGAAGGCTATAGAAGTGTGAATATGAGTAAGGTGCTTCCTCGCCTGCCAGCAAGGAGCCTGATGTGTCCTGCACCTGTGTCTGTGTTACGACACCACTTCTCAGCATGGCGTGGGCTAAGCACTTCCCCATTGCTGGCATTTGTGGCAGTCTGCTCTGGCAATCATATTTTTTGGCCTTTAGCTACCATGGGGCCTAGTACTTTTAGTTCTCCCCTTAGGAGAGAACAGGACTGGTTGCTGGCAGGGCTGTATCCCCCAGCTGCTACTCTGACCTCAGACAAGCCTCCTGGAAAATGGTGCTTTCAAGATTCATAAGGGCTTGAGGTCAAGTTTGCTTTAAAATCTTGGAATTGCTTATAGTTCAAGGAACTATAAAATAAATCTAGAAGGGATCTTAGAGTTGTTTAGGCCAAGTCCTTATTTCATGTAAGAGCAAACTAAGGCCCAGAGAGGGTAAGTGACTTGTCTCAAATTATAGCTCTATAATAATACCGCACATGGAACTTACATCTAGCTTCCTGATGCCTGTGCCAACCCTCTTACTTTATTAGGTTAAGCTGCTATTCCATCTTATTGTCTGACATGCATGTTGTGAAGTAAATATAAATCCCCAGTAAATCCCACGGAGGCCAGCAGGTGAAGGGATGAGAAACAGACTGGTCAAAGTAGTCAGTCTGGGTCTCTGCCCATCAAGTTCCCAGTACTTCCTCTCTCATCCTGCTGCTCCCTATGTCTGGGATGCTCCTTGATGTCTGAATGGCCTACTCCCTCCCCTCATTCAAGCCCGTCCTTGAAAACAAATGAGGAATTCTGAGTTGGTAATAACCCTCTACCCTGGCTTCCATATTTCTGTAGGAAACTCTTATTAGAGAGCCTTCATAAATCACAAGAAGGGAGACATTGAGGTCAGAGATGACCTATAGGAAATACCGGTTAGTTGTGGGATCTTCAACAAGTCATTTTCCTTCTCTAGGCTTCTATCTAAAATGAGGGGCTGGGGACACCTCGGGGGCTCAGTTGGGGAAGCGTCTGATTTCAGCTCAGATCACGATCTCAGGGTCCTGGGGTGCCAGCCCAAAGCCCCTATTGGGCTCTGGTTCAGCAGGTAGTCTGCTTCCCCCATTCCCTTTGTTCCTCCACCACCCCATTCATGCCCATGCTCATGCTCTCCCTCTCTCTCTCAAATAAATAAATAAAATCTCAAAAAAAAATAAATAAATAAAATGAGGGGCCGGATTGTTGAGGTACTCCTCAACTTCTGGGAGTCTGTTATAATGAAGCAGTGCTGCTGCAAGAGACTGCATCATTGCAGAGGCTAACAGGTACAGTTCTCAAACCTAACCCAGACATCTCTGCATCGTGAAGACCACAGAATATGCCCACATTCTCAACTTGTGGGGGCCCAATATATCTTAAGACCAGATGCTCATGAAGTCCTATTCTTGCCTCCTCCAGTGTTTTCTGGAATAGACAGGTGAAGTAAATCCTTAAGATTTATTTATTTTTCTTATTTTTAAATTTTTAAAAAAGATTTTACTTATTTTAGAGAGACAGCATAAGCAGGGGGAGGAGTAGAGGGAGAGGGAGAAGTAGGCTCTGTGTTAGCCCAGAGCTTGATGCAGGGCTTGATCTCATGACCCTGAGATCGTGACCTGAACTGAAACCAAAAGTCAGATGATTAACCGACTGAGCCACTTAGGTGCCCCAAGCCTTAAGATTTAATGGGTGCTTTACCCAAAAAGATACAGAGATACTGAGTAGACTTTAGAAATGAAAAAGTGCCTCAGTGGCAGGATCTGTATGACTATTTGTTTTGTATTCCATTAGTTTTAGATTAAAAAAGAGATCTGGGGATCCCTGGGTGGCACAGCGGTTTAGCGCCTGCCTTTGGCCCAAGGCGCGATCCTGGAGACCCAGGATCGAATCCCACATCAGGCTCCCGGTGCATGGAGCCTGCTTCTCCCTCTGCCTATGTCTCTGCCTCTCTCTCTGTGTGTGTGTGACTATCATAAATAAATAAAAATTAAAAAAAAAAAAAAAAAAAGAGATCTACCTAAGGTACACACACATACACACACACAAATAAATAAAAAGTTAAAATAAGGCAACTACCTTACTAATGGTTGTGTCGTGTGTGTGCTGTATTTTTACTATTGGAAATCAAAAATTACTTTCATAACTGATGCTCACCAAAAGACTAATGCATTTGGCACTTCACATAGTTTATCTCCAATGTAGAATAATTCTGCTGGGTTGAAATTATTTTCCCATGTTACAAAGAAAGAAATGGACATTCTGAGAACTACATAACACGGCCTATGACACCATTACTGCAACAGTTTGTTTTGGGAACTCAGGCCTGATCAGCTCCAGCCCTCTCAGGTAAAATGACCTGATTAAAATGCTGCAGATGTGACCTGCAGCCACTTATTCTTGGGCCCCTCTGCCTTAGGCAGTATCTAGGCACACCACCTTCCTGTTGTGTGAGAGGTGCTGCTGGGGCCAGGGCTGGCAAGCCCACCACGACAGACCTCTCCTATTAGAGCTGGGAGTGAGTGAAATCAAAAGTCCTTATCATAGCTTACCAGGCCCTCTGTCATCTGCTCCCTGTTAGCTGTAGGACCTCCCTTCGGACTGCTCTGCTGTGCTCCTTCGGTTCCAGCAGGTTCCCTCCTACCCCTTCATGTGCCAGATGCATTCCTTCCTCAGGACCTTTGCTTTAGCTGCTTCCTCATGTGGAATGCTCTCCCCCAGGTACCAACTGGGCCAACATCTTTACCTCCTTCAAGGTCTGGTTTAACCCACTCTCGCATGAGAATGCCCCATAAAATACTTCCCATATTCTCCTAACATTATACCCTACTTGTTTTTTCTCCTTAGCACTTACCACTTTTGAACTCTATAATTTATGTGTTAACCTCACTGCCTTGTCTTCTCTGCTAGAAGGATCTTTGCAGGGCAGCTGGGTGGCTCAGTGGTTTAGTGCCACCTTCAATCCAGGGCCTGATCCTGGAGACCCAGGATCAAGTCCCGCATTGGGCTTCCTACATGGAGCCTGCTTCTGCCTTTCTCTCTCTCTCTCTCTCTCTCTCATGAATAAATGAATAAAAAAAAATAGAAGGGTCTTTCCTTTGTTCACTGGTATATCCTTAAGCACTAAGCACAATAACTAGCATAGGGAATAATGAATAGAAATTTGTTTAGTGGATGAATTCCAGGTCCAATACATGTGGCATAGGTGAATGGCAGGAAACAGGGCAGATGTATTTTTCTAAAATGGTGGGACGGGCAGCCCCAGTGGTGCAGCGGTTTGGCGCCGCCTGCAGCCTAGGGTGTGATCCTGGAGACCGGGGATCGAGTCCCACATCAGGTTCCCTGCATGGAGAGCCTGCTTCTCCCTCTGCCTGTGTCTCTGCCTCTCTCTCTCTGTGTCTACGAATAAATAAATAAAATCTTTAAAAAAAAAAAAATAAAATGGTGGGACTACCAACTTTTACTACCTGGGAAAACCATTAAACCCAACCCCAGAGAAGGCTTGGACAGACCGAGGGCTACAGAAGCCAATTCTGGCCTGTCAGTAATACCATGGGTCATTTGACCCTCATAGGCACGTAAAAGCTAACTCTCCTTGAGGGTTAGGAGAACTTACTAGTACTGTTCAAGGGATATCCTCAGGGGGGACAGTGAGTTGACACATTAACATCACAGCTGTGCCTATTGCTTTTGTACACATCTCATTTAATTTTCCTAATTGTTCAGCTGAACAGTCCATGATTTCCATTCTACAGATGAAAAAACCAGGGCTCTGAGGAGTTGAAGCACTTGCTTGAGACCGAGGCTAATGAGTGGTAGAGCTCAGATTCCAGCGCAGGTCAGGCTAGCGGAGGAAGCCTGGTCCTGGTTTGCCTCAGTTGTCCTGAGAGCCCTGAGCAACTAGAGACAGCCTCCTGTGAGGCCCTCCTGGTTTCTCAGGAGCACCCTGCACCCACCGTGGTTCCACAGCCCTCTCCTCTGGCTTTCCAGCAAAACCTCACCTGGATATGGTGACGAGACAGGCGGAAAATCTCCTGGGCCATCAGCAAGGTCTTTGAGTCCATCACCAGGTACAGCAGGTGCAGGAGGGCAAGGAAGCCTGCTCCCCTCAGGTCTGTGGCTGGATTTGCTCCTGTAACCGAGATAAGGAACTGGAGAGTGAGCAATGCCAGAGTTATAGGCAGAATAATGGCCCCTCCAAAGATATCCTTGTCCTAATTCTTAGAACCTATGAGTATATTTTATTGCATAGCAAGGGGAAATTAAGATCATAGGTAGAGGGGCACCTGGGTGGTTCAGTTGTTTAGTGTCTGCCTTTGGTTCAGGTCATGATTCTCCAGGGTCTTGGGATTGAGCCCTGCATGCTGAGCAGGGAGTCGGCTTCTCCTTTTTCCTGTACCCCTCTACCCTGCTCATGCTCTCTCTTGTTATCTCTGTCAAATAAATAAAAATCTTAAAAAAAATCATAGGTAGAATTAAGGTTGTCAATCAGCAGATAGAGAGATCATCCTGGATTCCCTGGGTGGCCCCAATATCATAAGAGTCCTTAAAAGTGAGAGGAGGCAGACACACAGAATCAGAGAAGGAGACAACAGAACCAGGCTCAGGGAGATGCTATGTTCCTGGCTTTGGAGGAGGAGGAGTGGAGGCAGCCTCTAGAAAGTAGAAAAGGCTAGGAAATGGAGTCTTTCCTAGAGTCTCCAAAAAGGAATGCAGCCCTGCTGCTACACTGATCTTACTCCAGTGAGACCTGTGTCAGACTCCTGAGGTACAGAGCTATATGATAATAAGTTTGTGTTGTGTGGTGCCTGGCTGACTCAGTCTAGAAGCACATGTGATGCTTGATCTCGGGGTTATGAGTTTGAGCTCCATGTTGGGTGCAGAGATTACCTGAATAAATAAGTTAACTTTAATAAGTTTGTGTTGTTTCAAGCTATGCCAAATTTGTGCTAATTTGTTGCAGCAACAATAGAAAACTAGAAAACTATTAGAGCAGTTATCATAAAAATACCTTTGATAAATAGTTTGAAAAAAATGAAAAAATAGAACATCAGTAAAGAAATATCAGATACAAGGAACAAAATAAAAAACTTAACAACTGAAAAATATAAATAAAATTAAAAACTCACTCGATGGGCTCAACAGCAGCACAGAAACAACAGAGGAAAGAATCAGTGAAATTGAAGATGGAACAACAAAAATCATCCAATCTGTTGAACATCAGAGAGAAAACAAAACAAAACAAAACGAGCAGAGCCTTAGGGATCTAGGAGTTACAGAACAGAGATCCAAAGAAATGAATACAGCTTCTCACCTGTGGAACAGCACAGATCTAGCATCTGTGTCATCAGAGTCCCACAGAGAAGAACAAGTATGGGGCTGAGAAAAGTACATGAAGTATTCACTCATATGTGGAATTTAAGAAAGAAACCAAATGGACAAAGGGGAAAAAAAAGACACAAACCAAAAAACAGATTCTTAGCTATAGAGAACAGATGGTTACCAGAGGAGAGGCGGATGGGTGGATGGGGAATAGGTAAAGAGCTAAGAGTACACTTATCCTGATGAGCAATAGGAGATGTATGGGATTACTGAATCACTACATAACCATGTGACACTAATTTAACATTGTATGCTAACTACACTGGAATTAAGGAAAAAAAGGTAATAGAAGAACAGCTGAAAATGCACCATAGTTGGCAAAAGATCTAAACCTATAGATTCAAGAAGCTAGGCAAACCCAACAGGATAAGCCCAAAGAAATCCACACTAAGACATAGCACAGTCAAACTAAAAGGATCTGAAAAGCACAGATGGAGAAACAACTCATTGCCTTTCAGGGAGAAAGAAGTCAACTGGCAGTAACTTTCTCACAAAAGCCAGAAGCAAGTAGCAGTGCTGCAGGGAAAGAATGGTCAACCTGGAATTCTCTGTTCAGAGAAACGACCCTTGACGAGTGGAGGGGAGATCAAGACATTCTCAGACAAAAATTAAAAGAATTAATCACCAGTAGAACTATTTCAAAAAACAGTTAAAGGAAGTTCTTGAAAATGCAAGGAGATGATAAAAGAAGACATCTCGGAGTATCAAAAAAAGAAAACAGATCAAAGGAAAGAGAAAGCATGTGGGTAAATGCTTTGCTCTTCCTCTTGAGTTTTTAAAATTGTTTGGTGGATGAAATAAAAATCATAATCTTGACATGATTTTCATTGCATATGGAACAAATATTTAAGATAATTATATTACAGATGAGGGGGGGAATGAAGGGACTTAAACATGCTGTCAATACAAATGGACTAATTAATCACAGGTACATGAAATTTCCTTTCTAAATGAGGACATTTTCCTATTCCATATAAATGTAACTTGATATGATTTTGAAAAAAGAGTAGCATAATCCCAAAACAGCTGAAATGACTTTGTTTCACTCAAAAAATAAAATAGCAGGGATCCCTGGGTGGTGCAGTGGTTTAGCACCTGCCTTTGGCCCAGGGCGCGATCCTGGAGACCCAGGATCGAGTCCCACTTCGGGCTCCCAGTGCATGGAGCCTGCTTCTCCCTCTGCCTATGTCTCTGCCTCTCTCTCTCTCTCTCTCTCTCTCTCTCTGTGACTATCATAAATAAATAAAAATTTAAAAAAAAGATTAAAAAAATAAAATAGCATAAAGTAAAATTTTCATCTGTCTTAAAAGGAATGAAGAAAAAGAAAAAGCCAGATTCCAAATCCTATCACTCTGATGCTTTCCATCTCCCTTAGAGTAAATGCCCTACAACTGTCTATAAGGCCACAAGAGACCTTTCCACTTCAGCCACACTCCTTGCTATTTCTCAAGCACAGTAAAGATGCTCACCTTAGGGCCTTTGCATTTCCTGTACCCTCTTCCCCTGGATGTCCTGCCTTGGGGGTGCTGGCATGACAGGAAGAGGACTATCTGTGCTCTTCCTCTAGTCCTGGATTCAGATGTCAAGGAAAGAAGATGAACCATTCCTCTTACCCTGAAAGCCCAGATCTTCCCAGTGGTCTCCATGGAGGGCACAGTCAAACTTGGAGCCAGTCAGCTTCTTGTAGATGGTCTGAAGGACTCGGCCATGCATTGGGTCTTGGCTGTCCAGGCCACCTGTTCAAAAACACAACCCCAACTCTGTCAGATTGCCCGCTTCCCTGGGTGGGGGGGGGGGGCACTGTGAGTTTCTTAGAGAATGGTTCAGACAGGATAGATCTGGACTGTACACTCAAGTGTAACTGTGTTACACTTCCACACTTTCACCCCACAGCTCCCACTCTCCCCACCAACACGGTACATGCAAGACCTCTGGCTTAGCCTCAGCAACGGGTGGGCAAACAGTGCTCTTTGCTTGACCACATATGCAGCACCTGCCTGATGGCAGCACCTGTGCACTCACACTGAGCAATGGTCAGGACCAAGTCCCTTTCTTCACGGAGGCCCTGGTGGAGCTTCGGAGGCCCGAAGAGGCAGTGCCGGAGGGCAGCGAGCCCAGTCCTTCGAATAGTTGGTTGGATTCTTTTCTGGGGAGGAAGTTGCAGGCAATGGGCAGATGGCTGAGTTCACCTGCTTTAATGAACTTACCATCAGGACCAGTAAAGGGACTGTTCTAGTAGAAAGAAAAAGCTCCCCAAACTAATTGGCTGGTCTCTGGGCCAGGGAAAGGGGGTAAAAACCCTGAAGCACCTGCTCAATCTCTAGAGACAGGCTCTTCTGGCTCCCAGGATTCTTCTAAGTAGAAAACAGATGTCACCAAGGATGGGCATTATTAGCCTGTTGTTGGCATTTGCTCCTTTGGGCTTCTCCAGAGCTACCTATTCCATTGACTGCCAAGGAGGCTAGAGACGGCTGGCGTAGGGACCCCCACTTTGGTCTGACAAAAGCCAGGCCAGGTTTCCCAGCAGGGCTGCTTTACCTTTTGTAGGTCCGTCTCTCTCTGCAAAGGACATAAATTATAGAGCCTAGCAGTCCTCTTAACTTCTAGGGTGAGAGAGCTAATGGAGAGGGGAGTTTAGTGGGGACTTTTTTGGAGCTGGATACCTGATGGGTTGCTGGAGCATTCTGTCCATACCACAACCAGTACCTCCTAAACCAGGTCCTGCTGACTTAATTGCACAAGGGCCACTGCTGCAGGTCTTAGAATATTCTGATTTTGGGACCCTCTGGCTCTTTGGGTCCTATAAGCCAACTTGATTTTTACCTTTTCAGCCTCTCTTGAACCAGGTTTTAGGTTGAAGATCTGAAATCATAATCCTCTAAAACTATTCCTCATCACTCAAGATGCCCCAGAGAGCCTGCCAGCTTTTATTCTCCTCAATGTTTCTTCTTTTTTCCAACTTTACAATTCCCCAATAACTTCTGGTTCCCTGAAGGAATGGATGATTTTCCTATAATGGCCATGCATTACTCAGCTTTCTAGACAGAATGCCTTACTTCTCTAAGGAACTATTTAGCACTGGATTCCAAACCTCCTCATCCCTAGGAGGGAAAAGGAGGGAGCAGCAACATAGCCCTCTGTGTGACAGGACCACAAGAGCTCTGGGGGCACAGTCCCCAAAGGCCACTGGGGTCCTGCATGAAGCATGAGTCCTTGGCTACCCCTGATTCCGTGCTCCAAGATTTCTTAGGTGAGGTAGGGTCCTCAGCTGGAAGCTTCTACCTTGCTTGCCCAGTGCCCTAACCTGGTGGGATAGAAACCTGGCTCTTAGGACCCCAAACCTCCCTACTTTCATACCTTGAAGGAAGAGAGGTCCAGAGTCTGGAAATGCTGCAGGGCCTCACTGAAGGAGATAAGCTGCCCAGGCTGGTCTGTGCTGGCCTGGATCCCTGTGGCAAAAGGGAGGACACCCTCAGGTTCATAATGGTGGTCATCCTGTCAGCAAACATTTACTCAGGGCCTTCTGGCTGTTGCTCTAAGCCAAACCCGGCTTTCAGTTGCAGACATCAGGCATCTACAACTAAAACCAATCCTCCAACCAACTAAAACCTTCAGGGGGCTGGCATTATCTGCTGGACTGGTCCCCCCTTTAGACCGGGCTGTTCAGAGGCTTGCTAGGCCCACCTCAGGAGTGAGTAGGGACAGATCTGCTGGGCAGGGGCGGGGGGAGGGCCCATTCCACTCTTCTGTGAGGAAGCAAGTCACTGCCTGGAGTAGGAGCTCCACACAGGAGCATACCAAGGTGTTTATGCGCCTTTCCTAACTTCCACTTCGCCCTTTCTCACATCCTGCATACGAATGACCCCCTCTCCATCAGTTAGCAATGTTGGGGATGACTGACACAGCCCACCGTAATGACTTTCCACGTGCTCAAGGAGAGCTCGAGCTAGATATGGGTCTGAGTTCTACCTTCCTATAGCTCCACCCAAACACGTTAGAAAAGGAAGTGAGAGAGAGAATTTTTACCCAGTCCTCAGAGCCTTTCAGCAGATGGCTTCAGAGCTTCCAACAGATGGCCCCTATCTCCAGAGACTTCTCTGTATAGTGAACAACCTGCCCACCCTTGGACAGGGAACCTGGCTGCCTGCCTCCATCCTTCGACCCAACCTCATCACCCTACAGAGGCTGACCCTGGCTCAAGTACTCCCTGTCTTTTCTCGGGTCTGAGTAGATGGCAGCCTTTTCCCCATGGCATTCATTCCCATTTCCCCCAGAGGTAGAATGTCATCATCTTTGGCTTTGGAAAGGTATTTTATTCTATGTCAGGGAGCTAAAATGAGAACTCTCAGGAATTGTTTCCTAATCCCATGGTCACAGAAACGTTACTCGCATATGTGCATGGTGTCTTTATTAGCAGCCGGGCTGTGTGGAGTCAGCGCCATCCTTGTGGTTACCTGTCTCTGCCTGGATGTTGTCCACAGCTTCCCATTCTTCCTGGGCTCTGAGCACCTCTGTACTCACAACTGCAATAGTGAGAAAAGGAGAGCCTCTGAGAACTACGTACATCTGGGTTGCCACTGCAGCCCCACACTTGTCTGCCCACCTTGGGTCCCACTGCCCTCAGATACCTGCTCCACATGGCTGCCAGTGATTATTCGGAAAGGCAGATCTGATGTTATCCCCTGCTCTAAACCCTCCACGGATTCTCCATAACTCTCCAGACAAATCCAAACACGGGCAGCCCAGGTAGCTCAGCAGTTCAGCGCGGCCTTCAGCCCAGGATGTGATCCTGTAGACCTGGGATTGAGTCCCATAACAGGCTCCCCGCATAGAGCCTGCTTCTCCCTCTGCCTGTGTCTCTGCCTCTCTGTGTCTCTCATGAATAAATAAATAAAATCTTTTTTAAAAAAACCCCAAAACCCAAACTCTCCAGCACAACCTCTAGATACTTTCCCAGTTTGGATCTTTCTTATGTTTGTAGCTGTGCCCTAGGGCACCCAGAACTCCCTGAACTCTCTCAGCAGCCCCCCTTCTGTGCCTTTGCTCACACTGCTCTCTCCTGCAGTCACCTCAGGTACCCTTACTTTCAGTCAGAACCCTTTGTGCTGTCATTCCTTCTCATCTGTCAGTGACCTCAGCCATCATCCCTCCCCCAGATGTCTTCCCTGACTTCCTTAGGTCTGCAGTGGGAGCCCCTAATACCCAGGCTCATCAGTGTTGTAAGCATCTCTCCCACCACATTGGAAGCTATACAGGGACGGGGTTCTCTAGAACCTGACACGGTGCCTGCCACAGGGTAGATGTTCAACAAATTTCTGCTGGATGAATGAAAGCACCAGAAAAGGGGGAAAGCAGGAGAGAAAAAGCAGCAAGATGGGTTCTCTATAGCCACCACACAGCCCTTTCTCCAAACCACAGCTGTCACTGGCTAGCTCTGTGACACTCCTGTTGCTGGCTTTTCCCGTTTGCTAGAGAGGAGATCAGAAATCATGAAAAAAAACAGGGAGACTTCAGTCTAAGACCCCAAATCGTGACCCCTAGTCTCCAGCCCCAGTAGTAAGAGTGAGAGAGCAGCTCTCTGGGCCATGCAGTCTTGACTGAGGCTATCACAGGGCAATAAACTATTTTGAAAGTATACTTGGAAATCCAATCCAATCCAATCCTACCAGAAACTCAAAAGACTAACAGAAACTGAAGGCAGAGAAAGTTGCTGGGAAGCCATAGAGGGCTGTTGCTGAGAGCACACTCCAAAGCCAAATGCTGGCGAGCACTTCCTATCTGCGTTCCCCAGCTGCACTTCTGTGAGCAAGGTACATAACCCTGTGTCATCACTTACATAACTGCTGGAAGATGATGTAACTCTTCAGCTTCTGGGGATGGGGTGAGGGGAAGCGAGGAGCAGGTACATGACCCTCAGTACGTGTTAGGTAGTGGCATAGACACAGTCCTGGGTTTGGGTCCAGCAGAGCACTGGGTAATGGCAGGAGGTGACATGGGTCTGGACTTCTGGGAAATTCAATCTTGCCGGCTCCAGTTTGGGGTGGACTGAGACCCGAGCCTCAGGGTTCAAACTAGATAACTTTACCAGGATACAGACTGCTTGACTTTAGATGGTGAAGAAAATAAAACTTCCTTCCAGTGTGCTTTTCATCTCCCTGGGAGATGAAAAGGAGGGAGAAAGCGGCTGAATAAAGAGAAGAGTGGAACAGCAGCAGGGAGACTGCTCATTATGGCCCTGAGGAGGGATGCATCACCCCTCACCCTCACTGACGCCTGGCTTCACGGACTCTTCACCCTGCAGGTCCTCATTTTAAGCTACTTGGTCAAACTTTTCTTTTTCTTTTTTTTTTTTCTTTAAGATTTTATTTCAGAGAGAGAGTGCACGAGCAGGGGGAGGGGCAGAGGGAGAGAGAGAAGCATACTGCCTGCTGACTGTGGAGGCTGTTATAGGGTTCAATCCCAGGAAACAGAGATCATGACCTGAGCTGAAGTCAGATGCTTAGCCAAATGAGCCATCCAGAAGCCCTGCTTTCCTTTTTTAAATATTTGTTTATTTATTAGACAGATGGAATGAGAGCATAAGCAGGGGTAGAGTGGGGGGTGGGGAGTGGCAGGGAGGAGAGGGAGAGAGAATCTCAAGCAGACTTCCTGCTGAGCATGGAGCTGGATGCAGGGCTTCATCTTATGACCTTGAGATCACGGCCTGAGCTGAAATCAAGTCAGCCACTTAACTGACTTGAGCCACCCAGGCACCCCTTAACCTTTCACCTACAAACACCCTGGCTGAAGGCTGTGAGCTGAGAGCAGAAATCTCATCAGCATCTGGGAATCTGCTGTGACTATAGGTTAGTCAACAGAAGTACAAGGTCTCAACTAGCAGTTGTATTCTGGTACCTAAAAACTAGAGACAAATGCCCAAGGCATAGCAAGAGCACTTCTTCCCTTCCTTCTTGGAACCAGGGAGACTCATCTGAAGATGATGCTGACATAAATACTAATTTCCCCCTAACAGAAAAAAGTGGAGGCAAAACAAATCTTCAGGATAGCAAATGCAGCTCACATTAGCACAGTTCTTTACTTTTCTTCCTTTTTCAACTGTCTCCTTTATTTGGCCTCTCTTCTACTTATCTATAGGAAAAACAGCATCACTGAGTTAGTAAGTCTGCCTGTCTATCCACCTACCTACCTACCTCTCTCTATATACATGTTTATTTTATTTTTTAAATATTTATTTATTTGAGGGGAGAGAGGCAGGGAGAGAGGGAAAGATAGTCTTAAGCAGACTCCATGCAGAGCACAGGGCCCAATGTGTGTCAGATCTCACAACCCTGAGATCACGACCTGGGCAGAAACTAAGAGCCCAATATTCAACTCACCATACCACCCAGAAAACCTATTTATTGTTTTTTTTTTTTTTTTTTTTTTTTTTTTAATTTATTTTAGAGAGAGAGAGAGAAAGAGAGAGAGAGAGAGAGAGAGAGCGCTAGCTCAGGCAGCAGGGAGGGGCAGAGGGAAAAGGAGAAGTAAATTCCCCATGGAGCACAGAGCCCATCGCAGGGCTTGATCCCAGGACCCTGAGATCATGACCTGAGCCAAAGGCAGATGTGTAACCAAATGAGCCACCCAAGTACTCCTCTTTTCTTTTTTAAAGATTTATTTACTTGAGAGAGAGAGGAGATAGCATGAGCAGGGGGAGGAGAACAGGGAGAGGGAGAGAGGGAATCTCAAGCACACTCCCTGCTGAGCACAGAGCTCAATGTGGGGCTCAATCCCAGGACCCCGAGATCATGATCTCAGCCTAAGGCAGACACTTAACTGACTGAGTCACGTAGGTGTCTGTTTCAAAGGTTTTATTTTATTTTATTTTTTAAAAGATTTTATTTATTTATTTATTCATGAGAGACACAAAGAGAGAGAGAGGCAGAGACACAGGCTGAGGGAGAAGCAGGCTCTACTCAGGGAGCCTGATGTGGGACTCGATCCTGGGACTCCAGGATCACACCCCAGGCCAAAGGCAGGTGCTAAACTGCTGAGTCACCCAGGGATCCCAAGATTTTATTTTTTTAAAAAGTAATCTCGGGATGCCTGGGTGGCTCAGTGGTTGGGCGCCTGCCTCGGGCTTGGGTCATGATCCCAGGATCCAGGATCAAGTCCCACATCAGGCTCCCTGCATGGAGCCTGCATCTCCCTCTGCCTATGTCTCTGTCTCTCATAAATAAATAAATAAATAAATCTTTAAAAAAATAATAATCTCTACACCTAACATGGGGCTTGAACTCACAACCCCAACTCAAGAGTTGTATGTTCCACCAACTGAGCCAGCCAAGTGCCTCACAAGCCCATCCATTTAAATGAGCTGAGAGCAACGTGGAAGAAAACTCCAATTGTTTAATATAATTAAAAATATGTGGCATAGGGACATCTGGGTGGCTCAGTGGGTTAAGCATCTCACTTTGGCTCAGGTGATGATCTCAGGTGGTGATATTGAGCCCTGCATGGGCTCAGCAAGCACTCATCTTGGAGTCTGCTTGAGAGTCTCTTCCTCTCCCTCTGCCCCTCACCCCTGCATGCTCACTTGCTTGCTCTCTCTCTCTCTCTCAAATAAATAAATAAATCTTAAAAAAAATATCTGGCACATAAATGCTAGCTGTACTGAAATATAAAATATTTTGGCATTTAAGGCAAATCTCTAATAAATGTTAGGTTTGTCACCACACAGCAAAGATCAAATTCTATTAGAAGAAATTTCATAGATCTCCAAATAATTTTTCTACATTAGAATATTTTTACAAAAAAAAAAAAGAATATTTTTACCAAGCCCCATATCTGTGGAGATTACATTTTCAGTTTGCAGAATTTAAAGATAACAATACGTAGCAATAAGCACTCACTACAGATTACAGTCTGTGTGCTAAGCACTTTATCTTAGCTCATTTAATTCTTACACAATTCCCATCGCACAGGTTCTGACATATTTTCTGTTTTATAGATGAAGTAAGTAAGGGTTAGAAGGCCAAGAAACTTGCTCAAGTTAGTGGGTCAGAGAGGCAGGACTTAAAAACCAGAGATATGGGACTCTAGAACTGGTGCTTCTCACCTGTGAAGTGGACCTTTCTGTGTCATAAATTAGCAAGTGAAATGAGCTTTATATACAGTATATGAAAGAATCATGTAGAGCAGATAAAATAGGATACTTTTTCAAAGCCTTTTCCCATACACTGTCTCATTTCATTGTTATAGTATGCCTTTTTTTTTTTTTAAAGGTATTTTTATTTATTTATGATAGTCACAGAGAGAGTGAGAGAGAGAGGCAGAGACACAGGCAGAGGGAGAAACAGGCTCCATGCTCCGGGAGCCCGACGTGGGACTCGATCCCGAGTCTCCAGGATCGCGCCCTGGGCCAAAGGCAGGCACTAAACCGCTGCGCCACCCAGGGATCCCTATAGTATGCCTTTGAGGATAGAGAAGGCATTGATATCTCCACTGTAGACACAGAGATATGATTTGCCCAAGGGCACATAATAAATAAGTGTCTCACAGGACTAGATTAGGAGTCGAGTCTTTTGACTTCTAATCCACTGTTGATTCTAATTTTCCTTGAAGAATGATAAATTTGTAAAATGCTATAGGATAAGTAGTGAGAGAAATTCAAATGATGAAAAGGAGACAATGGGGAGCTCTGACTTGGGTCCCACCCCGACTCCAAGGGCTCTGAAGAGGACCTTACCACCTGGCTCCCATCCTTTTACTTCTGCTGTCAGGGCCTGGAGGATGCCATGGTTCTTCAACTCTGAGATCTGTAGGGGCAGCCGACCTTCAGCGTGAGGGCAAATCCATACCCTCCCATCCACACAAACATGCCCCACCCACTGTACAGAATGTTCTTGGAACTGGTCAGAAGGATGGGTTGACTAAAACCAGTGTTAAAGACAGGCACATTGAAAACTCCAACTCTGATGTACAAGTTGGGTGACACGGGGACAAGCATATGCTCTCCCTGAAGAATAAACAAAAATTCACACAACTCAATTAAGACTGTGGTGTGGTGTGCCTTCGGTATTCCCACTGCACTTTATATTCTGCTTCGTTACCGCAATTATCTTATTAGCTGGAGGTTGTTTTGCAAGTTTGTGCCCCCCAACTCCACCCCTAAGTGTGAGCTCCTAGAGGCAGGGTCAGTGCCATCCTGAGTCCTTGGTGTTTGGCACCACAGAGCAGCATGCAACGAAAGCTTGCATTGGCAGGAGGTACTGGGGTGTGGGTGATACATACAGGAATTCCTCTGAAAGCCCGAAGAGCACTGTTGTCCTTGTCATATGGTGGAGGACACCCAGCACACACACTTTCAACCTGTAAGACAAAGCAGGGTCAGCTTCTTGGGCACAGATCAGTCCTCTGACATTGACAGCTTAAATGTCACACCTTTTCCCTTTCCCAAAGCCACACACACACAAAAACATGAAATCTCAAGAACTCAACTATAAGGAATACTGTGAGTGAAAACTTGTTTAATCTAGTCATAAGGAAAACTGCAAAAAGCTTAATGTTATCTCATATTTCTTGGCTCTGTGAAAGGTCTCAGGAGCTGAGTCAGTAAAGTTTAGTGAGGCAGTTTCTTTACTTTTGGCCTTTCTTTTCAGCTAAACCCTTGCCCATTATGCTTTTAAAAACCACTTGACCAACTTTAAAAAAACAAACAAAACAAAACAAAAAACAAAAAACACCTGATCAACTTTACAACTTAGATTATCAATACAGAACTAACTTTCCTAAGATGTTGAAAAAAAAAAAAATCCTAGAAGTCAGAAAAAGAAACTCAACCCAGTAGAAAAACAGGCATGTATGGATTTGGACAGCTGACAGAAGAGGAAACATGCACTGCTCAGAAACAAACAAAAAATGCTCAACCTTACTTATAATAAGAGACATGTCAAATAAAATGACTCTGAGATAATAGTCTTTACTTATTATATGAGCAAATATCAAAAAGTGTGCTAACATGCTGTGTTGGCTAGAAAACCAAGTGTTGTAACACACTGAAATGTAAACTGTTCCGATCTCTACAACTTGACATCTGATAAAATTATATACCCTTTGCCCATTTTGGGCCTGCAATTGCATTCTGGGAATTTATCCAATTTATCATTTGTGGTAGGACTGTTGTCATAGCAACAAAAGGCTAAAAAAAAACCCTGAATGCCCGCTAATGGGCATATTAACTCAATGAGCTTCAACATAGCCATAAAGAATAAGAAAGTGTTTTTTTTTTTTTAAAGATTTTATTTATTTATTTGAGAGATAGACAGAGATAGTGACAGTACAAGACAGGAGGGGAGGGAGAAGCAGCCTTCTCACTTAGTAGGGAGCCCAACGTGGGGCTCAACTTGAGCTGAAGGCAGATGCTTAACCAACTGAGTCACCCAGGTGCCCCAAGGAAGTGTTTTATGGACAATATGGAATAATCCATATGATATATTAAGTGGAAAAAGCAAAGGGCAGAGTATATACATTATTTCACCACTTACATACAGGGAGCCCAATGTGGGACTCAATCCCAGGACCCCAGGATCACACCCTGAGCTGAAGACAGACACTCAACCACTGAGCCACCCAGGCACCCCAAATAAAAATCTTCTAAAAAAAGAAAAGGAGATAAACTACCAGCAAAGGCAACTGACTCAGAGGTGAATCAATAGAAGCTTCTCCTAATAGAACAAAAGCATTATAAGGAGGGTTTTCTCAAAACATTTTAAAGTTCCACATTCTCTTGATGTATCCTCTGTGTTATTACTAATAATAATATATCTCAAACACCTTCCTTCTCAAATAGAAGTGCTTGCTTACCTGTCCATCTCTTAATTCTCTCTCATTATGGAAAGAGCAAGAGTTTTCATTCATGACTCAAAGTCATTTATTCAAGTGAGCTTCATCCTTGGGCTCAGAAAGGAGTTTAATATGTTCTGAGATTAGAAGTATGGGGAGAGCCAGAGGTCCGATTGCTCTACCTTTGTCTTCTTCCTTGGCAGTCATTCAGGCTAAGAGTAAGTAAACAGTCCCTATGTGCCATCACCAGGGTGTGTCGAAGGTTTCTGAGTACTAAATGGAATCCCTGAGGTCTCTGAAGTCTCAGCCCTGTAAAAAAACAAAACAAAACAAAACAAAACAAAAACACACACACACACACACACACACATTACAAATGAAAACTAGTTTCATCATTCAGTTAAGCCTCTGTTAAGAAAAACTGACTTTAAAAATCTTTAAGTAGGGGCACCTTGGTGGCTCAGTAGGTTGAGCATCCAGATCTTGATTTCAGCTCAGGTCATGATCTCAGGTTCCTGAGATGGAGCCCCCAGTCAAGTAGGGCTCCGTGTTCAGCGGGGAGTCTGCTTATCTCCCTCCCTCTACCCCTCCCCTTGCTCATGTGCTCTATCTAAAAATAAATAAATAAATCGTGAAAAATAAATAAAAATCTTTAAGCAGCTGTAAATTTATTCTGAATAAATCAGCTGCTTTAGTCAAATGCCTAACTCTTACTACCCATGCCACTGGATGGAAAGAAGGGGAATCCTCTTTGGGTTGGATTCTCAATATCCAGAGGACAGTGGCTCCACTGTTAAGTGGTGAGGTCTGGTTCTGACAATGAAGTCACTGGGATCTGGGGGCAGCTTATCAAAGTTATGAAGCTAATGGGCGTCATCCTGATGGGTGTTCTTAGCTGAAGTCCTCAGGCTTTGCTTAGGCATCAGACACAGATTGGGTCTGGACTTATAATACTAGGCCTGGTTCCTAGGATGATAGAAAATAAAAAATGCAACACATTGCCTAGCCTTCCTCACAGTGAACACCAATATTGCACATGTTGCAGCTGTTTAGCCAGTTTGGCTAACTCTAAGACAGTCATCAATACGAGGCCACTTTGGGAGGAGGGCTGGACAAGTCCCTAACTTATCATGTACATCATGGATACCTGTTATAACAAGTCTGGATCATAAGCAGGTAAACAGCCCATACACAACTGACCATCATGTTTCACAGACTTGGGTAACTTAGGGAGGAGAGTGGCCTATCTTTGGAGTTAGTCTACAACGGTGGGAACATGATCTGGATTCCTTAAGAACTGGCTGCCAGTAACAAACTGGAATCTTTGTCAGGTGGCAGGATGCAGTGATTCCTAGCACCCAGAATGGGAATATTTCCTGGCTATTGGGCTGGACATTTGGGTCACTGTAATTTAGTGGGGAGGACAGTGCTCCTTGGTCATGGTACCTCAGGAACAAGCTCTCTCTCACTGTGTCCTCTGGAGCCTCAGCATCTGGTTCCCTTTTCTTTCCTTCCTCCTTGACCTTCGTAACAAAACATTCACACATCAGCCAACCTTGGGAAGGTGACAACAGGCAGGTATGGCGCCAGTGATCTCAGGAAGCCTCTTCTGTTTCTGCGTATAAAATAAATCAAGCAGTGTAGTAGCATGACCAGCTTTACACACCTGCTAGTGCCTCAGTTCCTGGCACTACTGGAGCTCTGGGGACTTCAACAGGAACACTTCCTATCTGTATCAGAGAAAGAAAAGAGCAAAAAACTCATCAAATAAGCCAGTAATGGAAGTTATAAAGTCACTTCCCCCATTAGGCAAGTTCCTTATAGTCGGGCCCAAAGAAATGGCCTTCCCATAAAGGATGGGTCCTTTTCAAATGAAGTATTCAGGCAAGGAGCTACAGTATAAGGGGTATGATTTTCAAACCTCTTGCTGGAGCTCAACTCACCGAGTAGGCATTCAATCCAGAAACTGGGTCCCTGGTTTAAATGCGAATGCCCTCAGAGACCTGACAGTCCTTCTCTGACCCTTCCATCAGGCCCGTCGCGGGGCCGCTCCCTGTCCCCACGGCCCCCACTGCCCCCGCCGAGGGGAGGGGCCACGGGGACCCGGCCGGAGGTTCGGGGGCGCCGCCAGGACCCTCCCCGCCCTCGCGCAGGCAGCGCCGTCCCGGGCGGGCGCCGTGGCCGCGGGCGAAAGGACTGGCCCCCGGGGTGCTGGCCGGCCGCGACGCGCGGGTCTCGGCAGGAACCTCACTCCAGGCTGGGGCTGCGTGGATTCCGGGCGGAGCACCGGTAAGCAACTTGCCTCGGGTCACGGGGCGAGCCACGGCAGTCCCTTCTGGGCCCCGGGCGGGATCCTCTCTCTAGCTTGGAGCTCCCGGCCTCGCCTCGGCCCGGGGCGACCATCTCCACGTAACGCCCGCTCGGAGCGGGCGCCCCGCCAGCCTCGCCCCAGAACTCCCGGGCCCAGCGTCGGGCCCAGCGTCGGGCTCAGGCCGCCGCCGCGCCTCCCCGCGCGTGCGCACCGCGTCCCCGCGCCGCCTCCCGCCCCGCAGCGCCCCCTCCCGGCGGCCCGGCACGCTCCGAGGGCGGGGCGGGGCGGGGCGGGGCGGGGCGGGGCGAGCCGCCGGGAGGGTCAGGCTGCGCGGAGCCGCTGGCTTCCGGGCTCAAAGGTTCTGGCTCCTCAGTGGTCCAGGCGGCCTCCGCCTTCCCCTTGCCCCGCCGGGAAGGGCACTGAGGCGCGGCGGAGTCCTGGCCGCAGAGGCTGGGCACGGTGGCCGCGGAACCCGCCATGTGGCTTTGGCTGCTGCTGGCCGTTCCGCTGCTGCTGGTCTTCTGCAGAAGGCACCTGCCGCTGTCCGCAGGCAGAGCCCCGAACCCCTTCTCCGAGGACGTCAGGCGGCCCCCCGCGCCGCTGGTAACCGACAAGGGGGCCAGGAAGAAGGTCCTCAAGCGAGGTCAGTGGGAAGGGACCTAGGCTCCAGGGCTGCACTCGCGGGCTTGCATTCCCATCCCTGCCGGGCGAGCCACTGCCCACCTGGGCCTCAGTTTCCCCATATGTGAAGTGCTGGGAGGGCTTCCTTGCACGGGGAGGCGCCCTGCTTTATTGTCTGTTACCTGTGAGCGTCTACGCCCTGGCGACCTCGGACCATAAAGGCCGCCCCACTCGCGAGGTTCCGCCCTGGGTATCCCAGGGCCATGATATGGCCAAGAACAGGTCCACAACCTGCAGAAGAGACAAGAGACCTTCTCCTATTTGGTTACAGGACCTCAACTACCCTCCACCATGGTTCAGGGGCATGGAGGAGCTGCACCTTTCTTCCAATCTTTTTTTTTTTTTTTTCCTTTCTTCCAATCTGTGTGGGAAATTGTATTTTGTCAATTAGAGATGATTTGACTGGTTATGCCTCCTCCCAAATCATGTGGTTGAACCTTGGTTCTAAAACTTTGGGAGAGCTTCAACAGGATGCCTCAGGCTCAGAGCTGCTCCTTGGTCAACTAGAGTATCTCCACTGTCAGCTTGAGGACATATTCTGGGGTTCCTCCTAAGGTTTAAAGGAAGAGTTCTGCTGCTTTAAAAAAAATTAGGGGCACCTGGGTGGTTCAGTCAGTTAAGTGTCTGCTTTGGGCTGGAGTCATGATCCTGGGATCCAGCCCCATATCCAGTTCTCTGCTCAGCGGGAGAGCCGAGTCTCCCTCTTCCTTCTGCTGTTCCCCCTGCTTGTGCTCTCTGGCTTGCTTTCTCTCTGTTAAAAAAAAAAAAAAAAAAAAAAAAATCTTAAAAAAAATTAGATTTCCTCTTTGATCTTCAAGGTCCCTCCCACTTGTAAATTTTAGAATTCTGTGTGACACATCTTGTGACAGAGGCAGAGACAATACTGTTTTAAGTGGAAAGACTGTATAGTCTGAACTTCTGAGATCAAGGTTTTAGCTTGGACTCTCACTAATTTACTCTATAACCAATTAGCAAGTCACTCCACGTATCTGGGGTTGGTCTAAAACTGAGATGACTAGTTTAAGTGTTTTTCAAACTAGGCTGTGACCTATTACTAGTGGGTCCTGGCCATAATGAAATCAATTTAGTGGGTTGCATTTCAAAATGTGGTAGAATAGAAAATATCAGAGTCATCATACTGGTTCTGGCAACGAGTTCTGGCATACTCGGTCTGGCAAGTATTTGTATTGTGAAACTTCTATTTCATGTGTTTATATTATATACTTACGTATATCCTGGGTTGTGATATAAAATGTGCTTTTCTAGAAATGTCTGAAAAGTTAAGTTTTCCAAGTTCCTTTGCGGCTTGAAAAACTCCACATTTCAGTTCTTCAGGAGTGATCTTTATTTATTTATTTATTAATATATTTTTTAAAATTTATTTACTCATGAGAGAGACAGAGAGAGAGAGGCAGAGACACAGGCAGAGGGAGGAGCAGGCTTCATGCAGGGAGCCCGACGTGGGACTCGATCCTGGGTCTCCAGGATCACACCCTGGGCTGAAGGCAGCGCTAAACCCCTGAGCCACCCTGGCCGTCCAGGAGTGATCTTTAAAGAACAAATGTTGTGTTGGAAATGCCCTTGTAGCGCCATGTGCTGTCCAGGTTTATCTTGCTTAGGTGCTGGATCCTTAGTTCTTCCTCTAGACTTCCCAGATATGAAGGGGTGGTGCTATGATTTCTCATCTCTGTTCTGCTCAAGCCTCTGCTTCAGGGTTTTGAAGAACCATCATAGGACCAGGTTGATCCCTTGGTGCCAACAGAACTTGTAATTTCCAAAGAGAACAACCTTGTGAATGGACAGTTCCATGAGCCGGCAGCCTCCCCACAACACTGTCTTCCGTCCTTCATCTCCTTGGTTTCTTTCTTTCCTAGCTCTCCATTTGCACTTAAGTTTCTCATCTCGTATTATTGTCAGCTTTCTGGCTAGTGGTTTGCCAATGACTGCTTTCTTTGATAGTAGGGTAAAAATCCCCAGGTTCATATTGGTTTTGAGTAAATCAATCCAGAGTAAATCATATCACTGTCTTTAGTCTGTCTGGCTGATCCTGAGTATTTTCCAGGCTAATTGTTTGAGTTAGTTGCTCCATGCCAAACTCTCTAGAGTTTTCTTGCAGTGTATGAGCTAGTGGAGTCTTCCTTGGTTTCCATCTCTTTGCTCTCTTGCTGCCCTTGCCTGAGAAGCTCACTTTCTGTTTTTTCCCTCTGGGGTAGCTTTCTCAGCCAGCCGAGTGCCAGAGAAGCTGGATGCAGTGGTGATTGGCAGTGGCTTTGGGGGCCTGGCTGCAGCTGCGATTCTGGCCAAAGCTGGCAAGCGAGTTCTGGTGCTTGAACAACATACTAAGGCAGGAGGCTGCTGTCATACTTTCAGACATAATGGCCTTGAATTTGATACAGGTAAGGTTTATGTGGGAAGGGGTTGGGAGCATGGCTGTATCTTCAGGAGGCTTGGGGTAGCCATTGTGGGATGATATTGGACATTTCTATTGTTTCGGAGGTACCACTTTCTTTGACAGCTAGAAGCACTGGGAACCAAATTGGACAGAGATGTGATAGTTTCTGTTGCGACTCCTCCCCACAGAAAGGGTGGGTAGCCTCCTCTAGTCATGGATTCAGCCCTGCAGGACTACCACTTTCACCTTGGTTCCTTATCCACCTTTCCAGGGGTCAGTCCCCTTATCCCTATGACACCTTGTTTTTCTGTCTCCCAATAGGAATCCATTATGTTGGGTCCATGCAAGAGGGCAGCATTGGCCGTTTTGCCTTGGACCAGATCACTGAGGGGCAGCTGGACTGGGCTGCCTTGTCCTCTCCCTTTGACATCATGGTACTAGAAAGGCCCAATGGCCGAAAGGAGTTCCCCATGTACAGTGGGAAGAAAGCTTACATCCAGGGCCTCAAGGAGAAGTTTCCCCAAGAAGAAGCTGCCATTGACAAATATGTAAAGCTGGTTAAGGTAACGGGGACATGCCGAGGACCCCCTGTTTATCCCTCACAAGGCTGACCTTCTTTATTAGTGGAGTGACTGGTGGGTGAGGCAGGAGAGGAGGAACAGTGAAGTCTGCCCTGAGTTCAACCCCTACCCTTAGTTGGCTTCTGTGGCCAGCTAGGCCCTATCTTTGGAGCTTGGACCCGGCGGCTGCCACTCTCACTCTGGCCTCTGGGGGGCACTCTGTTCTCCTTTTTGACAAGGCTGCCTTCTTTGTATGTGGTTAGATCACACCCTTTTTTAACTTCTAAGATCAGATGTGATTTTTCAAAAAGAATTTGAGCAGGAAAACGAAGAGCAGAAAATGACTCATCTGAATGTGGAATTCAGGAACAATTCACAGAGTACAGATTTTTAAACATCCAAGTTCAGCCAGGGCTAAGTAGTCCTGGGCAGTGGTGCTGGGCCCTGGTGCCGGGCTGGTGTAGGTTATAGAATGGGGATTCTGTTACAGGGGTTCTAGAGATGGGACCAGTTCTCACTGCTCGTTTTTTTCCCTCAGGTGGTGTCCTGTGGAGTCATCCATGCCATCTTGTTGAAGATGCTCCCGTTGCGCATAGCTCAGCTCCTTGGCAAGTGTGGGCTGCTCACTCGGTTCTCTCCGTTCCTTCGTGCATCCACCCAGAGCCTGGCTGAGGTCCTGCAGCAGCTGCCAGCCTCCCTGGAGCTCCAGGCGGTGCTCAGCTACATCTTCCCCACTTACGGTGGGTACTGGCCTTGGGTCCTAGGCAGCCCCTGGAGGAGGCACAGCTCTCTTGGCTCTCAATCTTTCTTCTTGAACCTGCTTGACTGACTGAAATGGAGCAGGATATACCCAAGGCCCTCTGGAGCTTATGGATGAGAAGTCTTTCCAACCTACTGCTGGACTCCCTGGTAAAAATTTCCTTTATCCATGTCCTGGATGGCTTTCCTTTTCAACCAACAATGTCCTCCCTCATCTTGGCAGCATGGAACTTTGCAGGGAGGACATTCCCCCTGGCTCCAGGATCTGTAAGGTACCCTATGTTTGGATAGAAACAGGCCTCTGGCTGCCCTAAGCCCTGGGGCTCATTTGGGTCCGAGAGATGGGTAGACTTAGGCTGCGGGCTTTTTGGCAGGAATGTGTGTTTCTTTCTAAATGGTGCTGCTGCCTGCCTTTGTCTCATCACCCCTTCCTTCCTTCTGTAGGTGTGACTCCCAGCCATAGTGCCTTTTCCATGCATGCTCTGGTGGTTGACCACTACATAGAAGGGGCCTTTTATCCTCGAGGGGGTGCCAGTGAAATCGCTTTCCACACCATCCCTGTGATTCAGCGGGCTGGGGGCGAGGTCCTGACGGGTGCCACTGTGAGGAGTATCTTACTAGACTCAGCTGGGAAAGCTTGTGGTGAGAGCCCTGCATCATACTTCATGGTCCCTGGGCTGGCATGGGACAGAACTGGGGTATGGAGAGAAACAAGCACTTGAGGGCACGAGGTGTGAGAAGAACAGTCCTCACTAGGAGTTTAAGGCCGAAACTACCCAGAGCAGGGGCTCTGGGAGAGGGATGAATCTGGAGGTAGAAAGGATGCAGGAAGGATAGAAGATTGCCCCAAAGAACAGTATATAATCATTTAGTCACTAGGTAAAAATAGTTATCCAGTAATCCATGACTTCCTTGAATATAGGGGCTGTGTCTCTGTAATTGTTATGTCTGTAGATCCTAGCACATAATGGAGACTCAATATGTGTTTGTTCAGTGATGGATGGAATGAATAAGTACCCTGGGCACTCAAAAGGGCAGTGTAGGCCAGCAAGATGTTCTGCCCTCAATCTCTAAATGGCAGGTGGAGCCAAGAATCTCATTATCCTGGCTCAGGTCTTTTTTTTTTTTTTTTTTAAAGATTTTATTTATTCATTCATGAGACACACACACACACACACACACACACACAGAGTGAGAGAGAGAGAGAATGAGAGAGAGAGAGGCAGAGACACAGGCAGAGAGAGAAGCAGGCTCCATGCAGGGAGCCTGATGTGGGACTCGATCTCGGGACTTCAGGATCATGCCCTGGGCCAAAGACAGGTGCTCAACTGCTGAGCCACTCAGGCGCCCCTGGCTCAGGTCTTTATTGCTACCTCACAGTCAAAATCTACTGCGGATGAATGCTGTGAGGAGAAGGTGTATGAAGGGAAGGACTCCAGTAGAAAGAATGGACAGGCCATCCATGACTAGAGACAGGCTGGAGAGGATAGGACTGATGTGACAGTGAACTCACCAGAGGAATCTTGTAAGGAGAAGGATGTGAAGGAATGGTCCAGAATACAAAAAAGCTAAGGGAGAAAAGGCCAGCAGCGATCTCTCAGAATGCATTTGTAGAAGAGACCAGGAAGTTGCCAGGTGATAAGGGAAAGGGGGCTGTCAGTTGTGGGAGATTTTTCTCTGATGTCCAGAGCAAGTTCTCCTTCAGGCCAGAAGAGGTCCATGAGGCAAGGAGGATTAATCAGTTTAATTAGTTCAGAATATTACTTGTATTTTTCAGGTGCTAGGTGATAAAAGATGGAGATAAAAACATAAGATGGCTACAAAGAAAATCTGCAACTCAAGAAGTTTCTAGCCTCATAGGGAGGATCACTGAGATATAAAGTGTCATGTAGAGACATACAAAGGTTGAGAAGCTAGCCCAAGGTTTTGGGCTGTTACTACAGGCAAAGGGAACAATATATAAAGGTATAGCTGTATGAAAGAACTGAGTATTTTTAGACATCCAGAAGTAGTAGTTTGAACCCTAAGAAACTGCCTTTTTTAAACAAAGTAGGCTCCAAGCCTGGCGTGGAATGCCCAACGTGGGGCTCAAACTCACAACCCTGAGATCAAGATCTGAGCTGAAATCGAGAGTCAGATGCTTAACCAACTGAGCCACCCAGGTGCCCCAGAAACTGCTGTTTTTATAGATCAAAATGGTTAAATAGCAGCTGTTTCATATGGTGCCACCTAATCATTTAGTGAGTGTGGCTGGAGATGGGGCTGGAGACCTAGAAGGGCCCAGACCTTAGAAGGCTGGTACAAGACTTTGGAGTTTATCTTACAGAGGTTGTGGTGTCATCAGAGGCTTTCAGAGTGTTTTGGAAATGGAAATATGGCAGCAGGGAAAAAGGTCCTGAGATTCCAGTGAAAGGGCTTCAGCCAAGGAGCTTTGTCAGTGTTAGTATGGAGGTTGTCAGTTTAGGCTAAAGGGCGCCCACATGGGATGAGGAGAGAGCCAGGGAAGGAAAGTGCAGAAGTGACTTGGGATAAGTGGAGAGTGCTCAAAGATGTCCCACTCGCTTTGCAGTTTTGCCTGGAGCCTGCCTGCTTGGCCCTAGGTGGGCTGAATGCCCAGGTCTGAGAAAATGCAGCATAGGTGGGGAGAGATCTGTGCAAACTCTGGGCCGTTCTCTTCCTCCTGGAGTGCCCAGAACCTCAGCCAAGCTCTTGTGCCTGCAGGTGTCACTGTGAAGAAGAATCAGGAGCTGGTGAACATCTATTGCCCTATTGTGATCTCCAGTGCAGGACTCTTCAATACCTATAACTACCTGTTGCCAGAGAATGCCCGCTGTCTGCCAGGTAAAAGATTGGGCTGTGTTGCTCTTCCAAGCTCTCAACAGTGCCTCTCTGGGACTAGCCTGCCCAGCCAGGCTGGTGCTCTTGCTCTTCTTGACTGTCCTGTGACCGTCTCTAAGAGAGCAGATGAGCACGAGCATGCTGTATCCAGCATCTATCTGTTCCCAGCAAGGCCTCTGTGTTTGGGTCTTGAGAAGCATCCTCAGTCTTGTATCACTCCCAGAGACCCCTTGGTCCTTATGTCTCATTCCATTCTTGGCATATTTACTCTCTTTCCCCCCATAACTTCACCCACTTTGCCCTCTGGCTTTCAAGTCTCCGTTCTAGGGTGCCTGATTGCAGTTTCCTCAGATCTTAAATCATCTCTCTAATAGTTCTTGATGGTGGGTAGCATCCTAAAGGAATATTTCTTGGGTTTTCACTAAGTTTGTGGTATGAATCTTACTTTTTTCCTTAATTTCCCACTTATTTTGAGTGGGAAAGCCTGGTCTGACATTATCAGTAAGGGAAGCTAAGGCCGACATGGAGAAGAAAGTTTTGCTATAATTGTTGGATCTCAAATAAAGGGAACCACTTCCTTTTTGGGGCTGAGGCTACAGGAGTACCCTTCTGGCTTTCTTCTGTCCCTTGAACTCTGGGATTCTGCTTGAAATCTGACAGGAATAACACTCAATGCCGTCATCTCTTCTGATAGGCTGTGTCAAAAATATAGAAGCCTGATTTTTGTGGTGAGGGGGCAGTAGGCATATCTGTAGGTGAGCCCTTCCTTGGTGAAATCTTTGTGGGAGGCTTTACCTTTGTCATTGCACATGATCCTCATTGCCACCTAGGAGAGAGGTGTCATCATCCTAATGTTTATGCAGGAGGTGAAGTGAAGTAACTTCCCAAGGCCACCCAGGCGAAAGTAACAAAGCTAAGGTGAAAACATTGGTGTGTTTGACTTGAAAGCCTGGGTTCTTGGCCCCTTCTGGACTAAGGAATGTGGAGCTCCCAGAGAAAAGTTCTCACTAAAAGGGGCAGAAGAGCTGGCCAGCCTACACAGAACAGAGTAGCCGAGCCAGAGTCAAGTAAGAGGTTAGCACTTTGAAATGGACTTTAGGTTATCACGTAACTAGAAGCTTCTGGTATGATCTGAGGACAGGCCAGCTGGCTGGGAGGGGACTCATAGTCCAGGAGGGTGAGAAGGTTCTAGATAATAGCCTCTGGCTAGAGTGGGAGGTGGAGAGTGAGGAACAGCTCAGGATATGGCTGGGGTGGAAACCAGGGACTTCAGTGATGCGTGGTGGAGCCCAGAGAGCCACGGGAGGGAGCTCTCCAACTCTAGAGGGTGGGCCCGTGGCTGCTCAGGGAAGAGATGCTGGGGAAGGTGGGCAGCAGAGTGGGTTCCGTAGGAAAGTGACGTCCCGGGTTTCCTCGCTGGGGAGAGGGTGGGTGGCAGTTGCGATGATCTCATATGTATGAAATGCATATGACCAAAACCAGCCTTCTCATCGCTTTGCCTTATTACTTAGCTGGGCCTGAGCCAACATCCGCTGCCAGCTAAGGTCTTCCATCCCTCACACTGTGTGAGCTGAGTGGGGTGAGGCAGATTGGCCAGTGACAGGGCAGCTGGGCAGGACTGTACGGCTGACAGACTTTGGTACTCCCTGCCTCCCTAACTCCTCAGACCTCTGAACCCTGGCCCTGTCCTCTAATGGGTCCTGGTACCCTCCCCCGCTCTGTGCCTCCTTCCCCTGGCAGCCATGTTACCCTGCTTTCTGATCCAGTTAGTTACAAAGTTTACTGCTTTTATGTATCTTATCTAATGGCAGCAGCCCTGTGTGGCTGAAAAACCAATTGCCCCACTTGGGTGGGGAGTTGGATGCTGCCTCCGTGAATCCCAGTTTGAGAACATTTCAGGCAGGGGCAGTGATGAGGCTTAACCAAGGAGACCCCAGGTGCTGGGACCCCTTTGTTTCCAGCTGCTTTGGGGGTGGAGTTTTCATGGGTCTGTCTCCTTCTTGGAGACAAATGAGAAACAGGTATCTGGTGGCCTCTGGAGTAGGCAGTGCCTGTTGGCATCAAGCGTGGAGGTGGGGTGGTCAGGCAGAGGGAGCCTGTGTGAATGGGAGCACTTTTCTTAATTCCACAGCTGAGCCTCAAGGAGTCTCCTGGGGATGGTCTGAAGCGGAAGTGTTTGAGTGGGGAAGACTGGGCTGACAGTATCAGTAAGGGTAGCTAAGGCTAGCATGGAGAAAAAGCGCCTTGAAATGATCATTGTGTGCCTTATTTGGGACCCAAGGTTCTAATTTTCTGCTAGGTGTGCGGTTCCTGTAGCACATCCTTCTATTGGAGAAAAAGGGGAAGGAGGGGCTAGGTGCTATTCTAAGGGCCTCTAAAGCCCTAGAGGGTTCACTCCAGGGCCTCCCCCCTTCATCTTCTCCATGACCACCCCCACCCCAGCTGGAGAGGGGAAGCAGGCAGTGAGATTAACCCTGGAGGCTGGGATGTAGGCCACGAGATGCTCTTGCAGCTCCAGGGCAGCACCCCTCCTTCCCTCATAAGGATGCTCCACAGCCGGCTGCTCCCCACCCCACCCATTCCCTCTAAGTGTGCTCCACAGCCACTCCCCACCTCCTCCCCCGTAAGGGCACTCAGCAGCCACTCACCTGTGGATCTTCCACTTCCAGTCCTAGTGCAACCTCGTTTTACTCCCAGAAGTTGCCTGTTTTGCAGGATAAATTCTGTGGTTACCCTACACGTAGCACTTTCTTTGTAGCCTGTATGAGGAAAGCCAACTTCTCAGGAAAGGTGCTTTTCTGGTAGACAGGCATGATAGCTGATCCCTTAAGCGTCCCCAAGGCCTATAGAGGATTATGCACATTTTAGGTCCTCAACAAATACTTGTTAAACAAATGAGACAGAGCAGCCAGTGGCCCAGTCACCCTTCAGGCAGGTAATGGTCCTGGGAATGAGAACAAAGGATAAGACTTTGTAGGAGCCACTTCCAGAAGATTGGTCTGGGGTCATTTGTTGAGAGGTGGGGAAGCACAGCCGCTTAGGACCAGGGGACATCAGATGGCTCTCAGAGAGGCTGTCCCCTTCCTCCATACTGTTCTTCTTCCTCCTCCCCTACCTGAATCCTAAAGTGCCAGTAATGCTGTGTGCATTTATTCATCCGCATCACTTACCATTTTGAGGTCTTGTACTCACATTAGGAATCATGCATATTTATTCATTGGATGGCTTGTATTAAATGTAACACAGAAATCAGGCTTATAGCAAACTACTGTTCATATGCGTGCTATGTATGGTGGGGAGAGCCCAGGAATCCGCTCCTAACTTAAAGCCATCAGGGGAAGAGGGGAGGCAGAGAGCCTGAGACTGTCCTGCAGAACAGCCAGCTTAGGGAAGCTGGGCCTCCCTGGGTTCTAAGGGTGCTTAGAGCAGAGGTGGGAGGAGACAGAAGAGTAGGTACCTGAGGTGTTCTTCTCAGGCAGGAGACCAAAGAGCAGACCCCGGCCAAGTCAGTGTTGTGGCAGTTGTAAAAATGGCCCCGGGTGCTAGGCTGGCCACCGAGGGTAAGGCTGCACATAAAGTGAGCAGGCGTCAGCAAGTTCTGGGAGTGGCCACCTCAGCCACAGTTCACGCAGCCCTGACACTTTGGCAGGTGTGAAGCAGCAGCTGGAGATGGTGCGGCCTGGCGTGGGGGCCTTCTCCATTTTTATCGGCCTACGAGGTACCAAGGAGGACTTGGGTCTGCAGTCCACCAACTACTTTGTCTGCTTTGACACAGACCTCGACAAGGCGTAAGGCGTGTGTGCATATAGGGGGAGGGGTCAGCAGTAGGGCTCTTGCTTCCTCCCTTGACGCTGGAGCCTCAGCAGCAGGATATGAAATAGGCCTCGGCTTCATCCCTCTGGGGGAGGGAGTGCTCCCTGGGGGTAACCTATCCTCGGGGCAGTGCCAGCGAGTGAGGCATGGGGATGGACAGCCATGCTCATCACCCCCAGGATGGAGCACTATCTGTCGATGCCCAGGGAAAAGGCTGCAGCACACATGCCCATCCTCTTTATTGCTTCTTCATCAGCCAAAGATCCCACTTGGGAGGACCGGTTCCCAGGTGAGGCTTTCGGTCCTGGAGGTGGGGGCTGGAGCAGGGACGGGGCCTGGCAGTAGTAAACTTGGTTCTGTGTCCCCAGACCGGTCCACAATGACTGTGCTGGTGCCCACCTGTTATGAGTGGTTTGAAGAGTGGCAGGAGGAAGCAAAAGGAAAGCGGAGCAGCGACTATGAGACCCTCAAACACTCCTTTGTTGAAGCCTCTCTGTCGGTCATCATGAGATTGTTCCCACAGCTGGAGGGCAAGGTAGGAGGGCAGACTATGTGGTAGTGGCAACAAACCTCTTGGTGACATTTATTTTTCTTTGGGGGAAGGAAATAAAGCCCTGAGATACCTCTGCTCCATGGAAGGGCAGGGAACCCATGCAGACAGGCAGTTTGGTCAGGGAGATCAGAAAAGGGAAGAGAGGAGGATCTCACAAGGCCCCACTCCCACCCTTTGGCTGCCTTTTTGTCTTCTCAGGTGGACAGTGTGGTCGGAGGGTCCCCACTGACCTACCAGTTTTATCTGGCTGCTCCCCGGGGTGCCTGCTATGGGGCAGACCATGACCTGGACCGTCTACATCCTCATGTGATAGCCTCCCTGAGGGCCCAAAGCCCCATTCCCAACCTCTACCTGACAGGTACACTGACTGCCTCATTTCTCCAGGGCCTGAGACCCTAGGGTTCCCTGTCACACAAAGTACTCTGTTCTGGCCTCAGGTCTGTCCCCTGCAGTCTTCTAAACAGGGATGGGCTGCCCCAGCAGGCTATGGACCCCGGTCCTGATCTAAAGTCATCTTGGTCTAATGAACATGAGAGCCCTTGTTGCCTGCCCCCTCTTTGGGAAGATGCTCAAAGGCCCCTGTTGTTGTCTCCTAGGCCAGGATATCTTCACCTGTGGGTTGATGGGGGCCTTGCAAGGGGCCCTGCTATGCAGCAGTGCCATCCTGAAGCGGAACTTGTACTTAGACCTTAAGAAGCTCGACTCAAGGATCCAGGCACAGAAGAAAAAATAGTTCAGTAAGCAACGAATCCGAGGATTCTGGCTAACACTATGGCACAACCCTTGACATAGCCATAGTGTCTTTCTGTACTGGTTCCTTCCTCACATAAAGCACTCTAATTTGTTTTTGATTTCTGAAGAGGTCTGACACACAGGTCACAGTTCTCAAGCTGCAGTTCTTCTAGCTGGGCAGGTGATGAGCTCCCATACCTCTCTAATGTGCTATCTGTACTAAAAGGCCTGGTGTGGGCCAGTGACTTGGGCAGCCTGTCTTGTCAAGCAATGCTTTGCATACCACACTCCCATACCTCACAACTCTAAGTAGTCAGAAGTCAAGTGTTCTTTGGTCAGATGGACCGAGCCCTCAAAAGTGTTGGCCAGCTGAAGCAACTTGATCCAGTTGTCCCGAGGCTCCTCCTCTTCTATTCTATGTGCTGTGCTGCAGGAGTTCCACACTACTGAGGATAAGAGGTACCTAAAGAGATTTTTATCAAAACCTGGGCATGATTTTGGTTGCAGTTCCATAGGTTCAGAGGACCCCTGATCCCATTTTTGCTGGTTCCAATGGCTCTTTCAGAGGGTGGGGAAATACCTAGGACAGGTTCACTCTGGTTGTGGACGTGGGGATAAAGACATTACTTAGCAGGGTGTATGTTAGAATATCCAGTTCTTATACAGCCAAGCCCTCAGTTTGTCTTCCTTATTTTCAAGTTGACAACAGGTCTTCATCGGGCCAACACCAAGATACCCTCGTGCAGCTCACTACCTGAGCCTCAAGGTTTATCTTCCAAAAATCAACAGCAAAGGGTGACGTTAGTAGTTAGGGCACAGGACTGGAAAGTGGACTCCACTGGGGTTGAAGCAGGTCACGGGTATAGCAGATGACAATCACAGAGGTAACTGGAAGACACTGGAAGACAAGCCATCTACATGCTAGACATAGAACATGGCTACCTGGTAGGGAGGAATGGGGCTGGAAATCAGACAGGATCAGAATGTAGAAAGCACACAGAATGTGTGCAAGGGCCAGGGACAGTGTTCCTGGTTATTGATACATGCAAGGGGATTGGATGGGAAGGTGAACAAAGGCTGAAAAAAAAAGTGGCCTTTCACTTCTAAAGGCCTTATTTCTATCAGTTTTATTACCATTTTAATAAATTTAATGATATTAGAGCTTTAATATTTGAAATTTATTTTGGTTTCTGTGCAATGATACAAAACTACATTGAAATGGCATTCAAAGCAGCTCAGTAAAACATTATGTACTGAAAAATACTTATCATTAGACCAAATAAGCTTTAAAAAAATAAAATTAAGTAATTATATAGTTAAATTAAAGCTGAAAATATAAAACACTGCAAAAACAGTGGCACTCTAATTGGGTAAACAAAAAAGGGAAACAATTTCAACAATCATTTAACATGAGAAACTTCTGAATTAAAGGAACATCAAAGAGTGTGAGGAAGCTGGTTTTGCTGGCAGCTTGAAACTACACAGCTCAGACCCAACACTGTTACAGAGGAGTTTCGCAACTGGGACATATTAAGGAAATTCATGTGTGACTCGTGGGACTAGCTGAGGTGAGATTCAGTCTTTCTCTGGATGAACAGTTAAATGGAACCTGGAAACCTCTTCCTGGGATCATTCCTTAAGCAAGGCAGTGTCAAAGGCAACCCTCCCAGCAAGACTTCAGAAAACAGCTGGCAGAACTACAGGATCTGGTGTCTGGTGTGTAAAATACTCTCCTCCCTGTTCAAATGATTCAGAACATGTGCAAAGTGTGCTAGCTTTCATCACATATACATAACAGCATTATGTATCAAGTTACCCTGTTCAAACAAGGAGCAGGCTTCCTCTTTTTGACTTAAATGACATGAAGTGAGAAAAAAAATGAGAATAACCATCAGGGGAATTATAGAGGTTTATAATTCTATCACCAACTATTTCAATAAAAGCCATCACGGGAAAAGAAATGTCAGCATATATATAGTTACTTGTCAGAGCTTTCCGAGTTATTATAGCCTTTTTAGATAGACTGGCTTCCACTACCCCCGAGTCCAGAAGTGGATTCTTTCAATAATTTACTTAGTAACCTGTAGCAAGAAAACCAACACCTCTAATGACATCCATGACTGAAGCCTAGACTCCTATTAGAAATCACCCTTCAACCAAAAGGGGTGATTTCCTGGGGCAGGAAAGCCCGTAGCTGTATAGATATAGGGGTGCCTCTCATGGCTCCATGTGCTTCACTGCCTACCTCTACCCTTCTCCCTGGTTGGAGAGGCCTTAGCCAACTTCTCCTCCTATACACCATCTCTAGAAAAACATGCTTCTGATTGTTTATTTTCAAAAGGACAACTATTGAGAAAACAACCTTTTTTTTTAATCTTAAAGATTTTATTTATTTATTCATGAGAGACAGAGAGAGAGGCAGAGACACAGGGAGATGGAGAAGAAGGCTCCCTGCACAGAGCCTGATGCAGGACTTGATCCCGGGATTCCAGGATCACGCCCTGGGCTGAAGGCAGGCGCTAAACCATTCAGTGTAATTTCTAAAGTGAAACTTAAATTCTATAGTCTTCTTTTAACACAATACTATTCAGATGCTCAAAAAATGGAACTATGTGGACTCCACAGAATACATATTTTGCATCCACTTAGTGCCAACCTTGGTTTCTGAAACCAATCTCTCTGCTCTCCTCAAAAGCAAAATCCATCAAAAAGGGATGGCAAGCAGTAGCCAGGAAGAGCTATATGAGACCTCAGTTAAGTCACATGCAGACTTCCTGAACAAAGAAGATGTCTCCTTTGCAAGACCCTGAACTAAGAGTATCTAGGGAATGTCACTACACTGTACACAGATATGCAGATTGTGCCAAAGGCACACCTGCAAGTAGCTGCACTTTGGGGAAACAATCAGATATAGACATCAGATAACATCTGCCCTCTGTTTTTTTTTTCTTTTTTTTCTGGAGTTCCAAAATTTGTGATTGGCATTAGTACTTTTTAGAATAGAATGGAAAGAGCAAATCCTGTGAAGTGGGAGCAGTTAAGAAGGTGCATGGGAAAACTTGAGGTGGGCCCTGAAGGAACATTTGGAGAGGCAAGCAAAAGAAGAGAAGGGAGTGCACCCTAACCAAAGAACAGCTGCGGGAAGCCAGGAAATGGAGGACACAGTAAGAACAAAAAGCCTAGATGGGCCTGACAAGAGGAGCCTTTGGCCTAGACAAAGGTAGATGCTCTACATCTCCTATCGAAAGGTACGAAAGTGTAGATCTACAGAGTCCTGAATACTAGGGTCTATAAAAGCTTGATTCTCTAAGTCACAAGAGGGAGATAATAGCTTTAGATCAGGGTAAGGATTTTGGAAAGATGTATCTGGTCTCATTATGCACACAAGAGAAGGTAGATAACTTATGATGGCTCTGGGTGGGTGTAGGGGGAGGTGGAGAAATTCAGGAGAGAAGTGAAATGGTGGGGGGGGTGGCAGGAAAGTAAGGAAAATGGAAAGAAAGACTATATGGGAGACATTTTGTTTTAAATGGATAGGTCTTTTATAACAATAAAAATGATAAAAGACTATAGGCTGGAGCTGAGACAATTAAAGAAAATGGGCAGCTTGGGATGCCTGAGTGGCTCAGTGGTTGAGCATCTGCCTTTGGCTCAAGGCATGATCCCGGATTCCTGGGATTGAGTCCAGCATTGGGCTTCCCTCAGGGAGCCTGCTTCTCCCTCTGCCTATGTCTCTGCCTGTGTCTCTCATGAATAAATAAATATTTTTTAAAAAATGGGCAGTGTAGTAGGTAGAAGAGAGAACTTTAGTTTTAGTGCCAATAGAACAAGCGAGCTGAAATATTTAGCACACCACAGGATTTGGTTCTTTGGGAACTAGGCCAAGGATAAACACTTGGGAGTCACTCAGTTGGAGGATGAAGAATAGATGAATTTCTGACAAGATGAAGGAAGACAGAAACCTGCCTTTAAGGGCTCTGTCCTCCACCAGCACAGGGTAAAGCAAAGTTCTTAGAAACCAGGTCAGTCAGAGAAACCAAAAGAAGGGGATTTCAATTTGGATGATCAATAGTGTCCTTTTCTAGGAAGGTCAAGACTAAGCGGGCAGCCTAGGTGGCTCAGCGGTTTAGCGCTGCCTTCAGCCCAGGGCGTGATCCTGGAGACCCAGGATCGAGTCCTACGTCAGGCTCACTACAGGGAGACTGCCTCTGCCTGTGCCTCTCTCTCTCTCTGTCTCTCATGATTAAATAAATAAAATCTTTAAAAAAAAAAATGGTCAAGACTAAGCTCTGAGAACAAGTCATTAGATTTGACAATCTGAACCTCTGGAAAAACACTACAGGTAGGAAGATAAGGACCAAAGTGAGTGTGTAAAGGTTATGAAAGGAAGGAGTAAGAAGTAGAATGGATGGCAGCAGGGAAAATCTAGGCATGCATGAAGGTAGAAGGAAAAGTGCTAGTGTAGACAAGCAAACAGAAAACATTAGGAGGAGGAAAGGTAGGCAAAGGGGAACCATGGTTTTATGGAATGCTAGGAGAGCCTGAGAGAAGATTCCTTAGATAAAGTATTATAAGGTTGGTGTACAGGTAGAGAGAATGATGCCAGGAGCATTCATTCATTCCTTATCTCCACCAATCTCAACTCAAAGCCATGCTCTGTTTTAAGCAAAGTGCCAGATATTGTGGCAACAGGATGGTCCCTTCTGCAGACTGACTTCCTCAACAGCACAGAATTCATCCCACTGTCCTCATATCTCACATTCTTTGTATTTCCCTGAGATCAGCTATTTCCATTTTTTCTTTACAGAAACAACTCTCTTTAATAGGTTAACACAACTAGACCAGATTTAAGGAAAACTTCAAACCACAGCATGATCTGAGACACTAACCTCAGTTACCGCAGAGGAACTCTGAATTTCTTAAATTTTAATAACCCCTGACATGGGTTGGAAGGAAAATTTTTACTAATTACCCTTGGCATTTTATATCAGATGAGAGAACCATTAACTAGATTAAGGTGGAAGAGAGTACAGTTGGATTCTGATTACAAGTCTATTTTTTCTACTTTAGGCAACAAAGGCAAAACAGAGTTTATGGGAAACCATTCATGAAAGCCTTTTGAAAATAATGTAGATCAAATCCAAAACGCAAAGCATGAGCTTACCCTATTTTAAAAAATTTCTGTGACGACTGTGGAGTATAGAAGAACACAGTATTGTAATAATCGTAACTGTATTTTAAAAATCTGATGGGAACCATGGCTTTACAGCTCTACTCCCAGAATCCCCAAGTTCAGTCAGTACAACCAAATGGAAACTGACTTTGTCTTAAGTGATATGAAAATATTGGAAAAATGTGAAGAACTTTTTAGTCTTCTTTAAGAAGAAGACTAAAAGACTAAAGAACTTCTTTAGTCTAAGAGTCTGGACACTTTAGTCTAGTTTAGTCCACTAGACAGGTTGGACTTGCAGGCAAAAAGCACTTTTTAAAAGCTGTTTTGGTTTGCTGCTGGAGCCTTTAAAAAGAGTCATGTGTTCCAGGTAGCCCTTTACCTGTCAGCATTCACCTCATCTTTTGTAGGGCACATCTCCCCAAAGTAAAAGGGCTTGGTACAAGAGCACCTCAACCTGCAGAGTGTTCTCCTAGGTCTGCCAACATAAATAGTGGTGGACACAATGCTATTTTCAAAGGGTAACACTAAATGGCCCCAGGCCCAAGGGAAGGCAGCCAGTGGCAGTAGCCTGCCAGGGGCTGAGATCTCCCTTTGGTCACAACTGGCTTCCCACATGCTTGCTCTACTCACACTCAGAGGAGGAAAGGATGGAAGACACCAGCATAGATAATGGGGACACAGGAGTACAAGGTTACCAAAGTGCAGGTGCAAAAATCAAAGCAATCCCCCCACCTCTGCCAGCCCAGACCTGCCACCAAACCCTAGAGGAGGGGGTGTCTCTTAGGTCATAGTATTTTTTTCTTCATTTCTCTTGATTTAAAAACAAATCAGCAGGGAGGACACGGTTCTCAAGAACGGGAAAATCAAATCTGAAATGAGAGCAACACAATTCATTGGCAACATTAATCTCCTTCTAGAGGAATATACCTCACTGCTATGATTCTAGGGGGAAAAAAGAACTTATCAGAGTTGCAGTTCAGGAAGAAATTCAGAATTAAGACAAGCTGCCCTCCAACATACAAAAAGCAATTGATAAAATAAAAGCACATAAAATTATTTTAAAAATCAGTTTGAAATTGGGGTGCCTGGGTGGCTCAGTCTTTTAAGTGTCTGCCAGGGTTCTGGGATCAAGACCCGTGTCAGGCTTCCTGCTGAGCCTCCCTCTCCCTCTGCCCCCCTCGGCCCCCTGCTCTCTTAAATTTAAAAAAAAAAAAAAAATTAAAAAAAATTATGAAATCAAACATACTAAAACATGCACACTTGGTGAAAGGAATATGGGAATCTTAGTTTCTGTTTTGTATGATTCTACATTGTTTTGAATTGTTTACACGTGTATTTTTTTTAATTAGAAAAAAAGTGAAAGGGAAATAAATCCTTGAAGTCCATTATCGGGAAAGGTACTAGGCCAGGGCTAAATTGTGAAGCTGACCTACTGGGCTAGTTAGCAAAGGTGTTCTGAGCTGAGTGGCTTATTTCTTGCCAGTGTGAGCTATACACATGAACGGTGTTCCCTATAGGAAGTCCTGGAAATATTCACAGTTGAGTCACCAACTACTTTTTACCAATGTCCTGAGTGTCCCTACACAGAAGGCAAAAGGAGGGGGTGCATGCTGGCAGCAAGGCAGTGGAAGTACCCTGTTCCCACTTAGACAGGATGCCCTTTGGGGAGAGCCTTGCTCCGATCATGCACTGTGAGGTGGAAGCAGGCTCTGCTTTCTGGTAGGCCTGCGTTGGCCCCACTCAGGAAATCTAGTCCACAGTACTTGGTAGAGCCAATCTGGGGAGTTGGAGGCCTTTATGTTTCTGGACTCATTTGTGTTCAGGAAGTGTAGTCTAATGCTTTGCTACCTAAAGCCTGGTTCCTCAGCATTTGGCGTCACCTACAAACTTCCAAGAGATGTAGAAGCACAGATTTCACCCTATATGTAATGAATCAGATTTTGCTTTTTCATCACAATTCCCAGGGTGATTAACATGTCTCCTAAAATTTGTGAAGTGCTGGTTCAGTGCAAAAAGTATAGGATAGGTGTCTATGGAGTTGCCATCAGGTCTTGATTTTGGCACAAACTTTTAGGAGGAACTTTGGGGAAAATCATGTTTCTGGGCCTCAGTTTCCTCCTCTGTCAAGAGATGGAGCTGATGTAGAACACATGAAGGCTTCTTCTAGTTCTCATATTGCAGACATGCATACATATGGATGTCTCTGCTTTGTGGTCCACAAAGGGCAGGGCAATGGCAGTGGCACCCAGAATCAGCTGCCACCACCAGTGCAAATCAAGTGCACTGCTGGGCCTACCTGAGACTGCATATCCCTCCCACACACCTGGGGCTCCCTTCCTTACCTTCTGGTCCAAACGCTGGTAATCACTGGCTTTTGGCCGCCGAGTGACTTTAGATCTTTTTCCTTCTAGGACAAAAGCAATAATCTGGGGAAAGGAAAAAGAAATTAACAGATGATTCTACAATGGCTTATTTCAGTCTCTGAAATCAGAGGTCATCACCTGGTAGTACATTTTTTTTTTTTTTTTTTTAGATTTTATTTATTTATTCATGAGAGGGAGGGGGTGGGTTGGGCGGAGAAGCAGGCAGAGGGAGAAGCAAGCTCCATGCAGGGAGCCCAACGTGTGACTCAATCCTGGTCTCCAGGATCACACCCTGGGCTGAAGACGGTGTTAAACTGCTGAGCCACCCGGGCTGCCCTGGTACTACATTTGTTAATGACCCCGGCAGTGAAAGAGCCGCAAACTCACAAGAGGCATCTTTAAATTATAACAGTTTTCAGGAGGACGGGGCCTCCAGTTACATCAGAATCTTTTATACTGCTAAACAGGAAATGACAGATGAAGGAAGACTATTCTGGCCGTTAGCCTGTGGGAGTCTGGATGATTTACTCAAGAGCACAAAGATCTGCCAGCTGTGCCCCACACAGCTCTAGGATCAGACATTCCTTTTCTCTCACAAGCAATAATTATTTCTTATCTGCAAATGTACTTTTCCTCCCCACACCTTGCTTCATTTTAACCTTACTGCTTTTACATCTAAGATTACTCTGTGGGACGAGCACTTGGATGTAGAATAAAGAACTATTTTTACTAAATATCTTCCCTCATTCCTCATAGCCATAGGCATACTGATATCATAAACTGAACTCTCCAATTTTAACCAGGCTATAGAAACTACTAAATTCTTAGAGCTAGCGGGATCCCTGGGTGGCTTAGCGGTTTAGTGCTGCCTTCACCCTGGGGCGTGATCCTGGAGTCCAGGGATGGAGCCTGCTTTTCCCTTTGCCTGTATCTCTGCCTCTCTGTGTGTGTCTCTCATGAATAAATAAAATCTTTAAAAAAATAAATTCTTAGAGCTCAATAAGAAATGCAATCATTTGTCATCAGAGTGGTTGCTAAGCAACACAGATATTACTCCACACCAAATCTGCTGTAACATTAAAAGACGATTGTATCCATGCAATTTTTGGTCATTCTTCTAATCGGAAACTCAACCGATTGTAGAAGATAGTCCCTGGGCTCTCTGCTGCTGATGTCAAAGACTATGTAACCACTCTTTCTGCCATTGCAGATGCAAGATAAAAGTGTGGGAAAGGAAACTAGAAATGATGCACTATCTTCAGAGTGGAAATAGGAAGATAAGTACTCTACTTACAAACTGTCAGGTACTCAGATTCTCGGAGGCAGTAAAATGATCTAAATTTAAGATTGTGGGAGAAGACCCCAATTCAGGTCAGATCATAAAAATGTCCTCATTTGGCACCTAACACAGCAGCAGAGGGCACTCAAAAGAATCGGACATGAAAGAAAATGATTTATAAAATGAGAGTAAAGAGACCTAGCAGAATCTGAGGAAAAACTGAAGTTTGACTTGAAATCTCCAGTGCTCACAGGCAGATGAATGACAGATATTGGCCCACACACCAAGCTTTCAAGGTGGAGGAAATCTCATTCCTCAAGACAGTTCTTGACTTACCTTCCGTTTATTGTGATAGGCAATATAGAGGACAGCAACAAGAATGGCTGCAGTCACCAGATAAGCAAAGAAGTGGCTGCTTTCTGCACTAGCACTTCCAAGACTGTCCTTATAAAGGTCATCATTCTGCCTACCCACAGAATCCAAAAGTGTCCCTTCACGGTTCTCACTGGAGGCAAGGCCAGGCATTTCTTTCTCTCCTTGGAGTGGTGAACCTTCTTCAGGCTCCGTATCCCCTTCCTCAGCCTTCTTGGGTTCCACATCTTCGGTAAGCTCTGTAGACTTGCCTTCTCCCTCCTGCTGTGAAGTGGGGTCAGAGTCCAGTAATACTCTCTCCTCAGATTCATTTTTATAATCATTCAGAGTGGGATCTTTGTCGGCTGGTATGTTTAAGTGAGGCTTGGTGGGCTTCTTGTTATCAGAAGAGGGGTTAGAGACCAGCTTGTTGGAGTGGTCATTCAAGGACTGCATCTGGGACTTCACCTTGCTAGTGCCATCTCCTGTGGCCTGTGGCTTGGGCTTCTTGTCAGGGTTGTCTCCCATGGCCTGAGGCTTGGGGATCTCGTCAGGGTCCTCTCCTGTGGCTTCAGGCTTGGGCTTGTCAGGGTCGACTCCTGTGGCCTCAAGCTTGGGCTTCTTGTCAGGGTCCTCTCCTGTGGCTTCAGGCTTGGGCTTGTCAGGGTCGACTCCTGTGGCCTCAAGCTTGGGCTTCTTGTCAGGGTCCTCTCCTGTGGCTTCAGGCTTGGGCTTGTCAGGGTCGACTCCTGTGGCCTCAAGCTTGGGCTTCTTGTCAGGGTCCTCTCCTGTAGCTTCAGGCTTGGGCTTGTCAGGGTCGACTCCTGTGGCCTCAAGCTTGGGCTTCTTGTCAGGGTCCTCTCCTGTGGCTTCAGGCTTGGGCTTGTCAGGGTCGACTCCTGTGGCCTCAAGCTTGGGCTTCTTGTCAGGGTCCTCTCCTGTGGCTTCAGGCTTGGGCTTGTCAGGGTCGACTCCTGTGGCCTCAAGCTTGGGCTTCTTGTCAGGGTCCTCTCCTGTAGCTTCAGGCTTGGGCTTGTCAGGGTCGACTCCTGTGGCCTCAAGCTTGGGCTTCTTGTCAGGGTCCTCTCCTGTGGCTTCAGGCTTGGGCTTGTCAGGGTCGACTCCTGTGGCCTCAAGCTTGGGCTTCTTGCTAGGGCCGTTGTCTCCGGGCTGTGGCTGCAGCTCGCTAGGCTCTCCTGTTGGGGCCACTGAAATAGAGAAACCAGTTCGCTCTGAAGAGAGGAAATCCGGGAGAAGGGAGCCCTCAGAGCTAGAAGAGACCGAGGCAACAGGCAAACGGGGGAGGTGGGTGATGGCAAGCGGAGGGGTGGCTCCGGCAGGGAAGAAGCGGGTTCAGAGAGCGACCCGGCCGCGGTGAGGACGGTGGACCTAGGGATGATAGTAGGATTATTGGGGGTGGGGTCTTACCCGCCACTGCGAGGCTCAGCAGGGCCAACGCAATCAGGAACCGCATCCTGCACTTACTACTCTTCCGCTCTCTACTGCTCTCGCGACATCCGCGCGCGCACTCTGGGCGCTCATAGCCCCGCCCCTTCCTGCGCTCGTCCTTCCGCCGCACGCCCAGGCGAGGGGAGGGGCCTCGGCAAGGGCGGGAGAGGACGGTGATTCTGCTCTCGCTGGGGCCGGCGCAGCGTCCCTCGGCGCAGGCAGCTTACACCTTCTTCCTTTCCCAGGTCCACCACGAGCGTCAGTCCCCTTTTCCTTCTTTGCCCTTGTATTTCCGAGACAATTTTGGCAGAGCCAGAGCTGCGGATGGCCTAGCCTGCGGATGGCCCCGTGGGGACTGCACTCGCTGGGACCCGGCGCCTGGGCTTCAGACTGCTCACCTTTCTAACCTCTCTCTTTTCTCATGGTTCTTTGCTCGTAGCACACAAACGTGTTGCGCTCAGGTCTCTCCCATCTGGAAACAGAAACTGATCCCGTCACCTTTGTAGCGGGAGCCTTCCCAGTCCAGTTCCTCTCTTTCCTGACCCCGCGGAAACTGCTCTCCGAGGTCTCCCCAAAGGTACATCTTTTTTCTGGTCATGAAAGTTCTTCACAGTCATTATAGAAGATTTAGTGAGCGTATTTATAGAAATAGAAGACAAAATCTTTGTCCCATTCTTCCGGGATAATCACTATTAAAGTTTTAGTGTGTTTTCTGCCTTGCAGACGTTAAAAAAGAAAAAAGACTTTATTCGTTCACGAGAGAGAGAGAGAGAGAGAGAGGGGCAGAGACATAGGTAGAGGGAGAAGCAGGCTCCTCACAGGTAGCGCGATGGGGACTCAATCCCTCAACCCAGGATCACGCCCTGAGCCCTGAGCTGAAGGCAGACGTTCAATTGCTGAGCCACCCAGGCGTCCCTGTCTTGCAAACATTTTAATATATTTGGTTTGGTACATTCTAATGGTTCAGTAAAAAAAAGCTATACATGAGAAAGTTCTTGCTCCCTACCATTCTACAGTTACCACTTAGTTTATTGTGTTTCTATGTAGTGTTTTATTTTCTAGTGTTTTTTTTTTTAACACTTACGTATGTACTTATTTTTTCCTCCGTCTTATATTGGTGTATTTTTTGTTCTTTTCTATACATATTCATTTTCCTCCAAATTTGTATCATTGGGTAAATAGTTTTGTATCATACTGTTTTTTTTTTATTTTTTTAAAAGATTTTATTTATTTATTCATGAGAGACACAGAGAGCGAAAGAGAGAGAGAGAGAGAGGCTGAGACACAGGCAGAGGAAGAAGCAGGTCCATGCAGGGAGCCTGATATGGGACTTGATCCCGGGTCTCCAGGATCATGCCCTGGGCCAGAGGTGGTGCTAAACCGCTGAGCCACCAAGGGATCCCCATATCATACTGTTTAAAGTACTGTTATGTTTATACATTAATGGCTGCTTGAAATCGTTTTATAATCATTTGCCAGGTTAGGTGCTTAGTAGAGAGTAGTTTTAAAAATGATAGATCCTAACTTAAGAGTGTAGATATCTCCCAGGTGAAGTTGAAGAGAAGAGGATGAGTTCTCCCTTCAGCATGTGCGAAGGCCTGGAAGCAGGTGGGAGCCTAATATTTTGTGGAAGTCTAAAGATGAGAACAAGATTGCTAGATAACAGAGAATAAGGAAAATGGCAAAGGATGGGGCTGGAGCAAAGCCAGATTTAGGAGCAAATGATCTGGGAGTTGTCCAGAACATAAGTCTTTGTGTGACAGAAAACTACATCAGAAAATATTCCAGTTAACTCGGGTCAAAATGTAATCCCACCAAAAAGGACTACAGCCACCAAGGGAAATACTACTCCTCTGTAGTCTGTTGAGTACAATATTTAGGTTACATGTCATGCAGTTCCAGTCAGTTGAAATTCTTCAGAATTTCAAGGAACAGGTACATGGCATAGAATGTTTTCAGGACCAGGTACTTTGTTATTTACAAACCCTTCAATATACTTCCCAGTGTTCTTCTGTTGTAAGAAAATCTCACGCACACTCTCATTATTGAGGAGAGAATAAGAATCACATAGAAGTGGGGTCCCTGGGTGGTGCAGTGGGTTAAGCAACCAACTCTTGATTTCAGCTCAGGTTGTGATCTTAGGGTCCTAGGATCCAGCTCAGAGTCAGGCTCTATGCTCAGCAGGTAGTCTGCTCAAACTTCTTTCTCCCTCTGCCCCTTCCCTCTGCGTGCATGTGCGTGAGCTCTTTCTCTCTCAAATAATGTTAAAAAAAAAAAAAGAATCAGAGAAATTTTTTATGAAGTTATTTCAGAAATGTGACTCTGCTCTGGCTAAAGGATGTGAACTGGTAAATGAATCTGTTTCTAAAAGAAAATTATCTCCACCTCCCTTAAATAAATATTTGGCTAACATGACAGGATATTTGCTTGGCATGTGTGTAAGGAAGGGAATGGAATTGTTTAGCTTGACCTGGCATCCATATTACTAGGCAGGAGAGTAGTGTCCAAATCATGCAGTATATCTGGCATATAATTAAGACTCCCCAAAGTTATTATTATATAATTAATTACATTATATGAGATTTTTAAATATAAAGATAAATGAAAGTAAGAAAATAAAAATATCTTATAATCCAGAGCTATTGTCATGAATATTTTGTTGGTTTTCCCTTCTTTATAGGCATTTATGTGCATATGATAGATTATTAACTGAAAATAAAGCCAGTTACAAAACATACGTACCATTCTTACCTTACAGGTCCTCTTTATAGTTTTAGTGCTACAACCAGTCATGCCACTTATCTTCTGGGACACAATCATCTTGTTTCCCACTTTCTTTACTCAACATCCTTTGAGAGTTCCCAGTTGTCCCAATTGTCATAGAACTGAGTGTTTCTTTTTTTAAAAAAATATTTATTTATTTGAAAGAGAGCAAGCACACGTGCAAGAACATGAGCTGAGCAGGGAACCTGATGTGGGGATCGATCCCAGTAACTTGGGACTATGACCTGAGCTGAAAGCAGATGCTTAAGCGACTGAACTACCCAGATGCCCCAACCTGAGTGTTTCTATGAGGAAAGTGAAATCAACAAAATAAAATACAGCATAGAGTTGAAGATAAGGAGTTAAAATTAGATTTTTTTTTTTAAGATTTTATTTATTTATTCATGAAGGACACAGAGAGAGGCAGAGACACAGGCTGTTGAAGGAGAAGCAGGCTCCCGGTAGGGAGCCCTATGTGGGACTCAATCCCAGGACCCCAGGATCACGATCTGATCTGAAGGCAGACGCTCATCCACTGAGCCACCCAGATGTCCCAGAATTAGATATTTCAGTAGAGTGTTGAGGGCAAACCTGGCTGCAATGGGATAAGAAGTGAATGGAAGGTAAATTGTAACTACACTTTTCTGGAAGTTTGCATGTGAAACAGTTTCAAATTATGTAAATTGACTGAAGGGAAGAGGTCATTTAGAGTGACCAAGATTACAAGGTACAGAGACGAAGGTTTGAGTCTAGTGTGCAGCAGAGCAGTTGACTTTGGCTTGAACCAGAGTCAAACAGGTTGACTTTGAGACCTGTGGAAAGGCAGTTAAAATGGTTAGAGGGTGAGTGGAGATGGAGGTGGGGATATGAGGGTTCCAAAAAAAACCCTCAGTTGGCCTCAATTTTCTTGATAGTCTAAGAGGCAATGCAGTCTTAAAGACTGGGAAGGTGGGGTTTGAGATGGTGACATGGAGTTGTTGAGGGGATTTGAAGAGCTGCTGACAAAGGTCAAGTGTCATAACCAATGAGTGGCACAGGAGGCCTGGCTGATCTTAGGCATCACAAATCAAGTGTGGCACCAATCAAGTTATATGGTTCTTCTTCAGGCAGAGCTTCTAACTGGAATAGGATTAGAGAAGGCAGATTTCAGCACTAACCCCTAACGCACACCAATTTTAGTTTAAGAGAGTGGTAGCAGAGATTTTTAATAAATCTTAAATTTTCCTTGCACCCTTTCATGATAAAAACACAACAAACTAGGAAAAGAAGGGAACTTTCTTAACCTGAAAGAGGGCATTGTACAAAATCTCACAACTAACATTATACTTAATGGTAAAAGAATGGAAGCTTTCCCTTTAAGATAAGGAACAGTCATTTCTGCTCTTACCCAACTCTGTGCTAGAAGTAGCCAGGACAATTTGGCAAGAAAATGAAATAAAAAGTGTCCAGATTGGAAAAGAAGTAGTAAAACTATATTTGCAAATGATGTGATCTAAAAATCCTGAGGATGGGCAGCCCAGGTGGCTCAGCGATTTAGCGCCATCTTCAGCCCAGGGTGTGATCCTGGAGACCTGGGATTGAGTCCCACGTCAGGCTCCCTGATGGAGCCTGCTTTTCCCTCTGCCTGTGTCTCTGCCTCTCTCTCTCTCTCTCTGTCTCTCATGAATAAATAAAATCTTTAAAAAAATAAAATAAAATAAAAATCCTGAGGATTTTCTAAAAGTTTATTAAAATAAGTTTAGCAATAGGGTGCCTGACTGGCTTAGTTGGTAGGGCATGTGACTCTTGATCTCAGGGTCATGAGTTCAAACCCCATGTTGGACATGAAGCCTACTTAAACACACACACACACACACACACACACACACACACAAATTCAGCAAGGTTATAAGATATGACCCCAATATACAAAACTCCATTTTATTTCAATACATTTGAAATAGGCAACCTAAAAATGGAAATTGTTTAAGAAGCAATTCCATTTACTATCAAAAAAAGAACAAAAGAAGTGCAAACTTGGGGTACCTGACTGGCTCAGTATGCAACTCTTGATCTCAGAGTTGTGAGTTCAAGCCCCATCTTGGGCATAGAGCTTACATTAAAATAAAAAAAATAAAAAGTAAAAAAATAAAAAAAGTAAGTTTTTTTTTTTTAAATGCAAAACCTATACTCTGCAAACTATAAAACATGCTTTCCAACTTTAAAACTTACTACGAAGCTATAGTATTTAGGACAGTGTGGTACTGACATAAAGACATATAGATGAATTTTTTTTTAAGATTTTATTTATTTATTTATTCATGGCAGACACAGAGAGAGAGAGGCAGAGACACAGGCAGAGGGAGAAGCAGGCTCCATGCAGGGAGCCCGATGTGGGACTCGATCCCAGGTTTCCAGGATCACACCCCGGGCTGAAGGCGGCGCTAAACCACTGGGCCATCGGGGCTGCCCCATATAGATGAATTGAATAAAATTCAAATTCCAGAAATAAGCCTCTACATTTCTTTTTTTAAAAAAAAGGACAGCCCTGGTGGCTAAGTGGTTTAGCACCACCTTTGGTCCAGGGCGTGATCCTGGAGACCCGGGATTGAGTCCCACGTCAGGCTCCCTGCATGGAGCCTGCTTCTCCCTCTGCCTGTGTCTCTGCCCCCCCCGCCTCCCATGAATAAAGAAATAAAATCTTAAAAAAAAAATAAGCTTCTACATTTATGGTCAGCTGATTTTCAACAAGGGTGCTAAGACCATTCACTGGGGGAAAGAATAGTCTTCTCAATATATAGTCTGGGACAACTGTCTAATAAGCGTATGAAGAAATGCTCAACATCACTGGTGTTAGGTAAATACAAATCAAAATCACATTGAGGACCACTTTACACCTACTGGAATAAAAAACAGAAAAAAATGTGTTGGTGAGGATGTGGAGAAATTGGATCCTCACATGTTGCCAGCTGGAATGTAAAATGGTACAGCTGCTATGGAAAACAGTTTGGCAATTCCTCAGAAATTTAAAACAAATAATTACCATATGACCCAGCAATTTGACTCCTAGGTATATACCCCGAAGAATTGAGTACAGAAACTCAAACATTATACTTACATGTGACGTTCAAGGCACTATTATTCACAATAGCCAAAAGGTATAAGCAACCCATGTATTTATCAATAGATGAATGGATAAACAAAATGTGGTTTATATATACAATGGATTATTCAGTTATAAAAGGGAATGAAATTCTGACACATGCTACAATGTAGATGAACCTTGAAAGTATTATGCTGTGAAATAAGCCAAACACAAAAGGACACATACTGTAGGATTCTATTTATATGAAGGTAGCCAAAATAGGCAAATTCATAAATAGAAAGTAGATTAGAGGATCCTAAGGTGCATGGGGAGTTAATGTTTAACAGGTAGTTTGTTTGGGATGATGAAATCATTCTGGAAATTGACAGTAGTTAGGATTGCGTGATATTGTGAATGGACTGAATACCACTAGATTGTCCATTTTAAAATAGTTAAAACTCAATTTTATATCATGTACATTTTACCACAATAAAAAGAAGCCATGTCTGAGTAGGGTAAAAAAAAAACAAACAAAAAACTGGCAAGTACTCATAAAAAGACAAAGGAAGACTTAAGTATTTTATCAAGTCTTAAAGCAATGAAATGCTAATCCATGCAAGAACATGTACGAACATGGAGAACAGTGGGCTAAGTCAAATAGGCCAGGCATAAAAGGACAGATGCTTTAGGATTTCACTTAAATGGACTCTTTGGAATAAGCAAGTTCATGGAAACAGCAAGGGGATGAGGTCACCGGCTGGAGGAAGTGGGACTGAGGGGGTTATGACTCCATGGTTATATAGAATCTGTTCAGGGGGGTTGAAAAGTTTTGGAAATGGTGGTGGTGATACAACACTGTCAGTGGAATGAGTGCCACTGAGCTGTACATTTACAGAGAGTTAAGATGGCACATTTTATGTTACAGATATTTTACTATCAAAAATGAAAAAGGGGTGCCTGGGTGCTCAGATTGTAAGCATCTGACTCTTGGTTTCAGTTCAGGCCTGAAACTGATCTCAGGGTTGTGAGATCGAGCCCCACATGGGGCTCTGCCCTGGGCGTGGAGCCTAAGATTTTCTCTCCATCTCCCTCTGCACCCGCCTCTCCTCCCCATCTCCCTCTCTAAAAATAAATAAATAAAAACGGGAATGAAATACTGATACATGCTACATCATGGGTGAAGCTTGAAAATAGTAGGTTGAAAGAAGTCGGTGAGAAAGGACCACATATGGGGCACCTGACTGGCTCAGTCAGTAAAGCATATGCCTGCCTCTCAATCTCAGGATCATGAGTTCAAGCACCACATTGGGCAAGGAGCCTACTAGTAACAAAAAAAACCCCAATACACACACACGCACACAGAGGAAAAAGTACCATATGATGTATCATCCCATATTATTTTTTTAAAAGTTTTATTTATTTGTCATCTCTACACCCAACATGGGGCTTGAACTTACCACCCAGAGATCAGGAGTCGCATGCTCTTCTGACCCAGCCAGATAGGCAGCCCCTGCACGATCCCATTCAAATCATGTGTCCAGGAGAGACAAATCCAGAGACAGAAAACAGATAGTGGTTGCTGGGACTGGTGTGTAAGGGCAAGATATGGGGGTGACTTCTAAAAGGTCTGGATTCCTTTTTGAGGTGATCAAAATGTTCTAAGATTGTGATGATGGATACACAACTTTGTACATAAGAAAACCCATTGGGCAGCCTGGGTGGCTCAGTGGTTTAGCGCTGCCTTCCACCCAGAGTGTGTGTGATCCTGGAGACCTGGGATCGAGTCCTACATCAGGCTCCCTGCATGGAGCTTGCTTCTTCCTCTGTTTGTGTCTACCTCTCTATCTCTCACTCTGGGTCTCTCATGAATAAATAAATAAATAAATAAATAAATAAATAAATAAATAAATAAAATCTTAAAAAAAAACTAATTGAATTGTACACTTTAAATGGATAAATTCCATGTTATGTGAATTATAGCTCAAAGAAGCTGTTTTAAAATTACAGTGGTAGGGCGCCTGGGTGGCTTAGTGGTCGAGCGTCTGCCTTTGGCTCAGGATGTGATCCTGGGGTCCTGGAATTGAGTCCTGTATTGGGTTCCCCGCAGGGAGCCTTCTTCTCCCTCTGCCCATGTCTCTGCCTCTCTCTGTGTCTATCATGAATAAATAAGTAAAATCTTAAGAAAAAAAAAGAGTTGCGATGCTAGGTACCATGCAAAACAACCAAAGGATGCCCTTACCTCTTGGCAATTATGAGAAGATAAAGGAAAATAAAGATGACTGTCTTTAGATCTCAGTTACTAATACTGACTGGTCTGTACATTTCAGGCTGGAAGTTCAGCTGAATTTTTCTGTCAGGCATGTTTTTGTATTCTCCCCGCCAACCCCCTGCAAAAATCTAGCACAGGGCTTGCTATGAAGATGGGAGGCCTGATTCAACAAAAGAACTAAAATACTCTGGAAAGGTCTTGCAACTGCAATTTTATTTTCTTTTGTGAAAATAAACAACTGGAAGTTTAAAATGCTCCAAAAATTCCCCATAAAAACAAAAAGAAATACACACAGAAGAAGCATGTGAGGTGATGGGGGGAGGGAGGAGGGAGTTTAGATTTTTGGCGGATTGTTTTAGCACTGACCCAGGGGACGGGAGCCAGGCCGTGGGGCCAGGTCCCATCTGCCACTCTGGGACTGTGACGGGAGGTCTTGACTGGTGAGGGGGTGGCACAGAGACTTCTTCACCAAGGAAGTGGCAGGCACCTTGAATCCCTTTCAGTGTGGGGAAAAACCATTTCAGAGGACCGCTTTGCCCACCAAAAGCTGGGGGCTGTTGTGTTAGGGCCCGCTGAGGGGAAGGGGATGCTGGTGGAGACCAATCAGGCAAAAGGTGGCTTCTGACATGATGACAGTCTTACACTGGGCAGAGGACGAAGATGAAGGCAAGAACCGATGGAGTTGAGTGAAGGAGAAAAACTTGGCGAGGTAAAAGGGAATGTCCAGGAATGGGATCTAGGTGAAGAGGCAGCAGGCTAGAAGGCCAGCCATGGCCGACGTGTGGCCTTGGAAGGGGGCACGTGGGAGCCACGAGAAGAGGGAGCGGGGCAGAGAGCAAGAGAGGTAGAGAGAAAGGGGTCTTCTGCCCAGGTCCATCCACCACTGTACGTACAGGTAGAATAACACACTACTTTTCAGTCCTCTTTCTTGTAAAGTTTTTTTTTTTTGTTGTTTTGTTTTGTTTTTTAAAAAAGCCTTAAGATCAGCTACTGGTTACATCTACAAAATGTAAAGTGCTGCTGTTACCAGTCACTTTACAGAACAGTCCAGAGGTCAAATATTGACCAATAAAGTTTCCTTTTTTTTTTCTTCTGAATCATTACTACTCGACGAGTCACTTGACAGCCTGCATAGGTCGGGGCAGCTCAGTGGGCAGACTTGGTGACCAAGGAAAGAGGCTGGGCCTGGAGCACGGGGAGGGCCTGGTGGGCATGGAGTGTGGCTGGGAAGGAGGGGGGAGAGGTCAGCAGAGCTGTGGGCAGGGACCCGAGGGGGAGGGGCCGGGAGAGAAGGGGGGGCTGGCTGCCCATCTGGCCAGAGGAGGTGGCTGTTGCCTTAGCTGACAGGAAGGCAGCTGAGTGTAAAGCCAGCTGGGCCCGGCTCTCTGGCTTGGTGGTGAGGGAGAGGGGCTGGGCTTGCTCCGAGTGAGTTGCCGCGGGGGCAGCTGGTGACGCCAAGGCTGCGGAGGGAGTGGCCGGGGAATCCAGCATGCTGCCATGGGAAGAGGCAGGACTGTCACAGGACTTCTCAGGGGGCAGGTACTGAACACATGGCTTCTTGCTTTTGGAGGCCAGAGCACCTACAGGGATAAAACACAAGAAAGACTCAGCAGCCAGTAGCCGTGGGTGAGGCGGAACTCAAGAACGCCTACTGGGAGGGAAGGGGGGGGCCTGAAAGCTAGGCTTGCAAGATTAGGAAGCCGCATCGAGGCACACCTAGAGCATGGAGAAGGGGCAATGCCAAAATGGCAAAGACTGATTCAGTATCTGATAGGAGGGAAAAGAACTCAGCTAGATCTTATCATCACCTTTACTGCCTAAATCTCACCACTTTTGGAGACAGATCTCCATTCAATCTGCTTAGCCACCAGGGCTGCCTTTTTTTTTTTTTTTAAAGAACTGTAGAGGCTTATTTCTGGAATTTGAATTTTATTCAATTCATCTATATGGGGCAGCCCCGGTGGCCCAGTGGTTTAGCGCCGCCTTCCCCCCCGGGGCCTGATCCTGGAGACCTGGGATCAAGTCCCACATCGGGCTCCCTGCATGAAGCCTGCTTCTCCCTCTGCCTGTGTCTCTGCTTCTTATCACTACTCTACAGACACCTGGGAGCGGTGAGGGGGCCGCCCCCACTGTGATGGTGGGAAGAAGAGCCAGTGCCCTCCTCAGGACTCACCCTCTGCCTCTTGGACTTGCTGCTGGGACTGTGTCTGTGACAGCTGCTTTTCTCTCTTCCTCTTCTTTTTCTTACCCTGAAAGTTATGGCCAAAGAAAGGGTAACCGGAGTCAGAATAGTTGGCTTTTCAGGGGAACTCCCAGCTACGAAGTGGGGGAGACAGGATATTGCCCATACTGCCCTTGACCCTCCCTGAGTGAGGAAGCTGGGGGTGGAGGGCAGCCACTCAGGTCACCCTCCCCACAGAAGCCTCTGAGGAGCCAGAATGAGCCAGAATGAGCCTTCCTGGAACATGCTCTTGATTCTTCCCTCCAGCCCGGTGTCCTGGTTTTCTTAGAAGGCCTTATCCCTTCAGTGCCCTCAGGCTTATTTTTCCATTTCTCTCCCTGGAAGAGCGTGGTTCTTGATCTCTTGAGAAGCGATTCAGGCCCCACAGAAAATCTAAGAGCTCTGAAGTGTCTTACCAGAAAAAATGGCAAATGAGGACATATAAAAATCTGCCTAGAGATTACTGGAAAGAGTTACTGGAAATGCCAGGTGAAACTCATACATTGCTCGCTGAGCCCCTGATTCAGAACCCCTGGCCAGCAAGAGTCTCACCACCAGAGCCAGAACAGCTCCCGCTGCATCCTAAATTATGGAATCAAAGGCTGAGTCCACTCCAAATGACAGGGGTACAAATTTACATTGGTCCTTAGGACACCAGAGCCATGTTCTTGTTGGCCTCCTGAGCATTAAAATGCCTTCCTTATTTCTAGAGAAATACAGCCTCCTTCCTGGCCTCAGGAGTCCTCTGTCAATGTAGCCACTTTTCCTTTCCTGCTTGGCGTCACCGACAGATGCCACTCTTGGGGCCTGAGGGCAGCACTTACGTAGTTGTCCCGGGCTGACCAGGTTGGGTAGAGCTGGGAGTGAAGCTGCCGCTCCTTCCGGGCCAGTTCATAGTACTTGGCCTGTTCTTCTCGGGACAGGTTGTGCCACTGTGGAGAGAGGGTCAGAGATGACAGAGAATGAGGAACACGGGACATTGCCCCACACAGCCCGGGACGAGGGCAGATCTTACCTTTCTTCCCAGGATTTGGTTAATGGCTGCACTTTCCTTCAGGGTGCACTCAGCCACCACCTTGGCCCTCATCTCCTTCATATATAACATGAAGGCATTAAGAGGCTTCTTCACATGGGGTTTCTTTTCTTCCTCCTTTTTCACCGTGACTGGTGATTTCCTGGGGAGTCACAAAGCTGTAGGTTAGCACGTGTCGGTGGTCACCCAGCCCGCAATCCCTGCCTCTCGCGGAGGCTCGGGGCCGACCGCCCCTGGGGAACAGGGATGAGCTGCTTGGGCGTTCATCCATTCAAGCTGCCATGGCTTCTTGCAGCACCTGAGCATCTTCCACAAGTAGTTCCCAGCCCTGGAATGAGCTGAGGCCATATCCTATGAAAGGCTAGCTTCCTGAGGAAGGAGTAGAGGGCGGTGGTGGTGGTGAGGGGCGCTGGCCCCAGGGACAGAGAGGCCAGGGGACTGGGCACTCTGGGCAGAAGCAAGGGGGTGGGTCTTCTCCACCAGGAGGCACTGACTTCGGCTTTCCCGCTCTTTTATGGCTCAGAGGACAAAACATGGGTCTTGGGGACACTCTCCACTCTGCCACCAACAGCCAATTGTGACCTGGAGAAAATCCTCCCTTCAGGGCTCATACTTTCATGTGTATGGGGAGGGGAAGCAAGTCAAAAGCATTCTCAGGCTCTTTCAGCCTCCAAATCCTGGTTGTAAAACTTTCCTTACTGTGAGAAAAGAAAGAGGTCTCTCTGAGAGGTTAGGAACACAGAGAGTCCAGGGGGAGAGAATATGGCTGAGGGAGGCTGCTGGCTGCCTGCTAAACGCCACCAGGAGAGAAAAATAAATGGCATGTGCTGCTCAGAGACTGGCTGCCGCCCATCCAGGCTGCCTGATACTCACGCGCTCACGGCTGGGCTCAGGCTGGGGGGCGCTGGCTCTTGCTTGACAATGGGGGAGACGATGGCGGGGTGGGGAATCCCTGAGGTGGGCAGACCAGGATGGGCGGGAGCCACCATGTGAGGAGAGAACCGACTGGAAACCAGGCTGTGTACCATGTGGAAACAAGCGACAACAGAGGGGTTCAGGCTGGTGCCTGTCACCTAGACATGGCAGGGCTGTGTAAATGCCTCTGCCATGGTGGACTTTGACAGCTGGATGCCCATTCACAGACCTGACAGAACCAGGTTGGCAAACACCCAGCAATCCTCCCCTTCCCCCACAAATGCACGGGGTTCCTGTATCTGATGCTGGAAGCAGGTAGGATGAAACATGCAAAAGAAGGTATAGCAGGCCAGAGGCCAGGGTACACAATGGGGAAATAAGGGCATATGCTGTGGGTTGCACTTCGTTGTCACCAGAGGTGTCACTGTCAGAAGGATCCAGCCCCTGGGACAGGAGCCCCCTTTACTGTTCCCTCTCCTGACATCATTTCAGGAGAAACTAGTCTTCTCCCAGTCTCTGGCTTCAGTGCACAAAGCCTCGCATGTGGGGAGGATGTGGTGGGAGGCTAAGTGCTGGAGCCTTAAAATTCTTCCCTTAGGGTGATGGGAAGAGTGAGCCGAGTCTGGGGTCTCCATTCTGACCATGGGGCATGAGGGTGAGTGGGGAGGAAAGGAGGTGAGTGGGGAGGAAAGGTGTACCTCCTTGTTTAGGGCCAAGAGAAAGCTTTCAGTGGTCAGAAATGGCAAGGCCACTCGTAGAGGACCATTCCCTGCAAAGGCCGCTTCATGCTCACACCCCAGTCCTGGGACTCACCTGGACATTGAGGCGTTCATGGCGAGGGCAGGGTAGGGGTGCCGGAAACCACCAGGAGGAAGAGAGTACATGGGCTGTCCTTGCCTATAAGAGCCAGGAGCAAGGCAAACTAGTCAGCAGGCTAGTTTGGGACGGTTCAGAACAGGGAAGGAGAGAGGGCTGGGAAGAAAGGATGATAAGGGGCAGGAAGGCAGAAGTAAGAGGAAGCTATGGGCTTTGGTGAGAGGATGCCAATGTGGGGTTGGAGGTGCTGCATACAGACCCCCCAGGGCTCACGGCAGGTACCGGAGGCAGAGCACAGCATACAGAAGGAAGGAGGGTGAGAAAGGCTATGAGTTTCCTTACTGTGGGACGAGCCAGCCAAGGGGATGGGGAATTTGTCCAACAGCTCCAGGAGACAGTGGGTAATATGGAGACAGCTCAGATGGGTGAGGAGGCCGAGGGATTCCTGCTTCAAAGAGACATGTGTCAGACTGCTTCCTGGCCCTACCACGTACCTGGAAATCACACCAAACCAGAAGTCCCTTCTTTCATTATCCTTGCCTGTCACCTCCCTAGCTCTGCTGGGGTCAAGGGCATATTCGGGGAAGGCAGGACTAACACGGCTTCTCTCTGGCTACATGGATCCCTCCTCTGTCATCAGGACTAATTTCCAGTTGCTTATACAGGAGTCATCCAAGAAAGGAACCAGAAGTCCTAGACTGAGAGACCCAAGATATTCCCCAGAGTCATCTAACTATTCCTCTAGATAACCTGCCCCATTCATGGAGAAGTAAACTTTGGATTTCTATTCCATGTTTGTCCTCTTCGTTATCTGTTACTTATAGTAAGTAACTGTGATTTCTCTTAAGAGGGGTTCCAAAAATGCTTTGAGCCATGACAACTCTGGGAATTTGATGAGGCTGTGTCTCCCTGGGGTGGACAGTTCTGGTGAACAAGTTAAACAAACAAACAAACAAAAAAAAGCCAGCTCAGCCTTGCTGCTTTGTAGCTGCACTTTTAAGTCTGGCTAGACTGGTTACTCTATTTGAAAATGTTCAGTATATAAAAGGCAAAGGTCTTGGTTAAGGGAGGCACAGCCCACAGCTGGGCTAGACTCAAGGTCAACGCAGACTTCCCCTCACTTCCAGCTCATTGCACCGCCAAAGTATTAAGAGATTCTAAACTAGAGAAACATGGCAGAGCAACACCACCTCCTTAGTGGGGAGCCAGGCCCTGGGCCTTGCCTCATGTAATTTCCTCTTATCTTCACAATGCCTCTGTGATGTGAAAGGGACACACAGGGAAGCACGGATGAAAAATCAGAAAAGGCTAAGGTTAATGGGCAAAGTTATAGGCTCTCGGGAATTGGAGACATGACCTGCACCCAGGGCTGCCTGATTCCAGGGCCATTATGTTCCCCGAGAAGACAAGCCTGCCCCATTGGAGTTCTGCATGGGGGCCAGCCTGAGCTTTGGATGACTCACCTGTCTTTGGATCGATCTCTGGGGAGAGGTGTGTGGGAGGGGAGCCAGGGGAAAAGTGGTCGTTGCTGTAGGTGATGAGGGGCGTCAACGGGTGCATGTGATGCGGGGGCTGAACAACAGGAACTTTATTAGACTGAAAGAGAGAGAAAAAGACTAGGCACAGTTGCCAAGGAGACAGAGAATACAATCTGCTGTTATTTACTGTGTTCAATATGTGCCAGGTATTTTCCAAGCACCAGCCCATCCAGCCCGGGAGAGAAAGGAGCAGTCTACGCAGCAGGGAAAAAAACCCACAGAATCAGAGAAGAGATTACACCCACCCTCCAACATACCCTCTTCCAAACAACATACACTCGATTCATGTATGCCATGCAGCCCTAAATGCTATAGGCTATTGAATTATTAACTATGCTCTGTGTAATCTCAGTGAGTTTTTTTTTTTAAGATTTATTTATTTGAGGGATCCCTGGGTGGCGCAGCGGTTTGGCGCCTGCCTTTGGCCCAGGGCGCGATCCTGGAGACCCGGGATCGAATCCCACGTCGGGCTCCCGGGGCATGGAGCCTGCTTCTCCCTCTGCCTGTGTCTCTGCCTCTCTCTCTCTATCATAAATAAATAAAAATTAAAAAAAAAAGATTTATTTATTTGAGAGAGCGCGAGCAGAGTGAGAGGGAGAAGCAGACTCTGCTGAGCAGAATCACCTGATGGGGGACTTGATCCCAGGATCCCGGGATTGTGACCTGAACCATAGGCAAATGCTTAACTGACTGAGCCACCCAGGTGCCCCTCAGTGAGGTTTAAAATATTCAACACACCCTTTCCAAATAAATATTTTTCATAGAAATAGGAGCTCACAGTTCAAGTCTGAGACTGGGAACAGACCAGTGGGGAATTGTCACCATCAGACCTCATGGAACCAGCTGTCATGTTTAGTCTCTACAGACATAATCCAAGAGCACTTAAAACAGGTCTGTCTTCCTATAGCACTTCAAACACTGCTAACCTAATTACCACACTTCCTTTAAAACACCAGCAAATGTAAGAAGTACCGTTATTTTATAAAACTATTAAGAAGGAAAAAAATACACTGGCTTGCCATTGACACATTCTGACTTCAGAGATACTAAAATGGGAAAAACCTGTGTGTCCTAGAATTGGTAAACTGAATTGTTTTAATCTAGTCTGACTTAACAAGGAGTTTTATTATAAAAAGATAAGATATGTAAAAAGGATTTTATAAATATTTTATTTATTCATGAGAGGCACACAGAGAGAGAGAGAGAGAGAGAGAGAGCGAGCAGAGACACAGGCAGAGGGAGAAGCAGGTTCCATGCAGGGAGCCCGACATGGGACTCGATCCCGGGTCTCCAGGACCACGCCCTGGGCCAAAGGTGGGCACCAAACCACTGGGCCACCAGGGCTGCCCAAAATATACAGTTTTTAAAAAGTTTTTATTTATTTGAGAAAGAGAGAGAGCAAGCTAGTGCACAATAGGGGTGGGGTGGGGAGGGACACAAGGAGGAGAAACAGCCTCCTTGCTGAGCAGAGAGCCCCAACGTGGGCTCCATCCCAGGACCCTGAGATCATGACCTGAGCCAAAGGCAGATGCTTAACCGACTGAGCCACCCAGCACCCCAAAAAGAGCTACGCTTTATTGAGCACCCCACTAAAAGCAAAGCGCTAGGCAAGACATCAACTCCTTATTATAACTTAGCAAAGAGGGGGATCCCTGGGTGGCTCAGCGGCTTAGCGCCTGCCTTTGGCCCAGGGCGTGATCCTGGAGTCCCAGGATTGAGTCCCACATGGGGCTCCCCGCATGGAGCCCGCTTCTCCCTCTGCCTGTGTCTCTGCTTCTCTGTCTCTCATAAATAAATAACTTAGCAAATAAGCCATGATCATCCCCATTTGAGGAGAAAACTGAGCTCAGGATGACTAAGTGGCTCAGCCTAGGACCCAGAACTGGATTCGTATCAGCCCTTTATGGCTCTAACAAAGCAGTGTTTTCTCTGGTACTACCTGCCTCCCCAAGAGCCCAATCAAAATACATCTGTCAGGGAGAAAAGACTGACATTTTTCTGTATAATAAGGTAAACGCGTTTACAAGTGGAGAAGAGGTTTGCTCTAAAAAGAAGTCTGCAAAATGGATAATGGATTGGAGGCAGCTCAAGAGACGGAATATTGACCAAACTGCTGTCTTTCAATCTGAATTTTTTGTTTCATAGATTCTGGGAGCCATTTTTTCCTTTCTCATGGTGCCCATTTGGTGCTCATAATGCAAACTCCAATATTTATGTCTATGTATCCGTGCTGACAGTAGTCTTGCTCAATTTTCAGCAGGCTAAGCAGAGACCCGCGTCAGGGTACTGGAGCAAGGTCCCCGACCAGGAGTCGTCCAGCTCCCAGACCCGCAGATGCAGAGAATTCGGACTGTTCCCAACCACAACCACTAGGTGGCGCTGGCACATGACGAGGCGCTGTAACCCCGCCTGCAACAGCCCCCTATCACCTTCCAACCACAGTGGGCTTCTTTGACATTGTCTATAAATTCTAAAATTATTTCCTTTTCATTTTCTCACCGGTTCCCTTACTGGCTTTTGAAGATGTCTCCCTTTACACGAACATATCGCACAATCAAGAGTATAACAATTATTTTAAGGTCAGATTTCTTGGAACCTAATGTACCTAAATGATGCATTGGGGTTTCCTGGAAACAGCTTTGTCCAAAGGATGATTTTTTAGTATCATAAAAGCAACAGAATTATTACTAAAGTGATAGTAAGTGATAAAAGAGTTACACAGAATGATTGCGGGTTTTTTTTTTTTTTTTAAAGATTTTATCTGTGTGAGAGAGAGAGAGTGGGCAGGGAGAGGTGCTGAGTGCAGAGCCCGAGGTGGGGCTTGATCTCACAAACCTGAGATCATAACCTGAGCGCAAATCAAGAGTCAATTGTTTAACTGATTGAGCCACATAGGCGCCCCCAGAATGATTACGATTTCTAAAAAATACATAAATATTTATGTTTAGAAAAAAAAAAAAAAAAAAAAGACTAGATGCTAACAACACTGAAAAAGACTAGAAGCACACCAAACTGTAAATAGTAGGTATGTCTGAGTGGTGGAACTATGGGTGATTTTGTTTTTCTTCTATTTCTATATTTTCCAATTTAGCTATTGTTTATAGTAAAAAGTATACTTATGATGAATACAAAAGAAATACAAACTGTATTATAAAGCATTTAGAAAACACAATCAGGGAGCCTGGGATGGCTCGGTGGGTTAAGCATCCCACTCTTGGATCTTGGCTCAGGTAGGTCATGATCTCCTGGTGGTATGATGGAGCCCAGCTTCCTGCTCTGCTTGAGATTCTTCTCCTTCCCTGTCCCTCCTCCTTTGCTCTTCCCCCGGGCTCATACTCTCTCTCTAAAATAAATAAATAAGATCTTAAAAAAAAAAGAAAAACAGAAAAGACAATCATACTAGTCTAAACCAGCTCCTATTCTCACTTTGGTATATCTCTCTTCATTCCTACTTCTTGCAGATCTGTTTTTTTTTTTTTTTAAGATTTATTTATTTATTCAGTCAGAGAGAGCAAGAGAGAGGCAGAGACACAGGCAGAGGGAGAAGCAGGCTCCATGCAGGGAGCCCAACGTGGGACTCGATCCTGGGTCTCCAGGATCACACCCCGGGCTGCAGGCAGTGCCAAACCGCTGTGCCACCAGGGCTGCCCTTGATCTGGTTTTTAAATTTATATTGATTTACATCATTTATAGCCATCTTTTAAAAAATGATTTTCCAGCTTTATTGAAGGATAATTGACAAATAAAATTGTAAAATAGTTGCAGTGTACAATGTGATTCTTTAATATATGTATATATAGCCATCTAAAAATATTTAATAGTATAATGAAATCCTGACTGCCCATGTGCTGTTGAGTCTGGCCTCATCAGAAGAAGATGGCAAATAGCACTGACTGGGTAGCAAAGTATAAAGCAGGGAAATATTGAGTTCTATTTAAAAGTGTATTATCCTCACTTAAATGCTCTATGAGTTATTATTGGTTCCCATTAGATGGCATCATTGTCCAGAGAATGGACTGGGAGGTGGTGGGTTTACAGAGAAAGGAGGGTAAACTTTTCCTTGCTCAGTCTGGGAAGACGTGGCCTCTGGGACGGATAATTGAGAATTACTCTTTGGAGCTGACCTGAGGACGGCTCTCCTTGGAGTAATAGTTACAGCTCTTTTCTCTCCTCAGCTGCCCTCAGTAGCAGGATGTTCGTGGCATAAATTCAGGCCAAGAGGAGACATGTTGGGAACCACCCTACCCGTCCCAGTGGAAAACCCCAGCACCAACAGCATGCCCAGGCAAAGGTAGGGGGTTCACTCAGGACAGGAGCTAAGTCCAGATTCATCTAAGAAGAGCATCTCAGAGCCAGCTCGGACCTGAATCCTTCTGCAGTCATGCTGACCCAAGCTTCTCCACCTCCCAGTCCATTCTCTGGACAATTCAATCTATGTTGTGGTCTGCTTCTAGAGTTGCTCCAAGCCAAAGTTCTTTTAATTCCTTGTCCCCGAGGAAGCACTGCCTCCTCTCCCACTGTTTAGGATTTAAATTCAAGCCAAAGTAAAGCTAGTGCCACACAGCTCCAGCACAGCAGGACAAGCCACCTCCCTGCAAGTCATCCCTCCACCAGGCCACTCTCTTCTAGCTGTTGGTCTCAGGAACTGGTGGAGGCATCCACAGAGCCTCCTGGTCCCAATTCATGCACTATTCTCTTTGCTTCCTGATCCTGATTTTGGGGATCAGGAGAAGGTTGTGTAGATTAAACACAGATCAGCTTTAACTTTGTGGTATCACTCAAGAAGTAGCCACAGATGCGCCAACACACTGCCCAGAAAAGATACAGAGAGTTCCTTCAACTTGCTGCTATATCTGATTTTTTTTTTAAGATTTTATTTATTCATGAGAGACACAGAGAGATACAGAGAGGCAGAGACACAGGCAGAGGGAGAAGCAGGCTCCATGCAGGGAGCCGATGTGGGACTTGATCTTGGGTCTCCAGGATCACACCCTGGGCTGAAGGCGGCACTAAACCGGTGAACCACCCGTGCTGCCTGACGCATCTGATTTTATGCATTTAAGAACTCTCTTTTGTCTACATCCATTTGTCTGTTTAGTGATGGAGGTGACCTTCTCTGTGGGTGATCCTCTCAGAAGGGAACCTGATCCCTCCAAGACAGGGCTACCTGGAGCGGGGGCGGGGGGTGGTCTCCAAATCTTTTTTGACCATATAACTTAATCAATAAAAGTGTCATTTCTGCCGTGTTTGTTTGTTTGGTTGACTGGGGCTCTTAGTAGTAGCATTTCCAATCTAAGGATATCGCAGGAATCTTTTGAAGCTACTTGTACATTTCCTTGTGGGTTATTTTAGTTAAAACTCAGTAAGGTGTGGGACGCCTGGGTGGCTCAGGGGTTGAGTGCTTGCCTTCACACCCAGGGCGTGATCCTGGGGTCCCAGGATCGAGTCCCACATTGAGCTCCCTGCATGGAGCCTGCTTCTCCCTCTGCCTATGTCTCTGCCCCTCCCTCTGTGTCTCTCATGAATAAATAAATGAAATCTTAAAAAAAAAAAAACCCAAAAAACTCAGTAAGGTGTAAATCCATGCAGATGGGCTCATGTGAATTGCAATATGCTGAAAATCAACAAGTACGTCAAGTCCCTGCTATCCATCCCCTCATATCTTGTACAGCAACGATGAACTTCTTCTTAATGATTTTAGATGAAGACCTAAGGGATAGTGTTTTCACCCCCAACCAGTACCTCAATGGAACATCTTGTATCTGCACAACTTTTTGGAGATAACCAATTGAATTCACTGCCCAAGCTTGGACAGAGAACAACTTTCTTTACACGCATCCCACTGTAGGTCCTAGGAGATCTCTCTGTGCATTGGCATATCACTCAGATAAGTAGTTCCTCAACCTAATGAGAGCTCATCAAGTGTTGGAAGATAAATACCTTGTTCTCTGAGACCTTCTCTTTGTTTCCCTCATTCGCCATAGTCTCTGGACTCACTATTTTCCAGCCACCTGTCTTTAATTTACCCCCATGTCTTTCTTAAAATTAGTAAAATATTTCAGAAGGAGATGGCTGGTTGGTAGTGTAGAAAATAAGATTGAAAGATTTACATATAATAGAACCAGGGCCATATAGGAACTGAATTTAAGTTGGGGGGGAAAAGCCTCAATTCTCTTTCTCTGTACACACACACACACACATATCACTCCGACAAATATTACTTGAAAGGCAAAATGTAACCTCTTTGGCACTCTATCATTGTATTCTATTAAGGAAAGGAAGTCTGAATATATGTCTCCTATACAGAATTTTCCTCCACTGAGAGAAATGGCAATCCACATTTTCAGTTATTGGATGTTTATGGAGACTGTCTACACAGCAGGGACTGAGTTGGGCAGCCTAAGGGTTAGAGGTCGACAGAGCAGAAATGTAAAGAATCTGGACCTCTGATGACATAGATGAATTGGTGGACTAACTGGCCCTACAGAAAACACCAATCATAACAATAAGAGCAACGAGATAAATTCCTTTCTTGTTTCACTACAGGGGGTGGGGAGGGGGCAACAGGTATTCCTGTTGTATCTACTATATGCCAGGTACCGCTCCAGGTCTTGTGAATGCACTACAGACTCATCTATTTAGACAAAAATATCTATCCTCATGGTACTTATATTCTAATTGGAGATATAGAAAAGTAAGCAAAATTAAAAGGGAACGATAGATTAGATATTGAGAAATACTACGAAGAAACACTAAGTTGGGGCAAAGGGATAGGGGATTGTGACACAGGTTGAACAAGGGAAGTCTCGAGGATAAAATGACTTTTAAAAGATGCCTGAAGGAAGCAGGGAGCTGGACCTGTGGACAAGTGGGGGAAGAACATTTTGGTAGAAGGAACATCAGAGTGGTGTCTTTGAGATGGGTGGTCTGCTAGGCATGTTTGAAGAACCACAAGGAGGCCAGTGGACTGGAGCAGAGAGAAGAAAATGAGGACGGAGAGTCTATATTACCGTATTAAATGCTTTCTGAGCTCTTCACCTGTGGCAAGCCACGGAGGATGTAAAGACAAAGCAAGGCAATGGGTGAGAGATAATATTTAGGGAACTAGAATGGGTTTCAGGCCCTTCTAAGCAGTGTTACGTCTTTGAGGTCCTCGAAAATAGGACTGCGCATAAAATTCTTGGGATAAATCTTTCCTTATCAATACTCTCCTTGTCCCAGTGTTTGCTGGCATTGCAAGTGGCAAAAGTAAACCCTGATGTTACCTTTACTTTTGTTTCTTTGACCTTGGCCCTTTTTTTTCCTGTATAAATGCTTGTAGGAAAAAAAGTTTAAACCCTTGCAATTCAAATCGGTACCAAGATGTACACAGGTGAATGTCAATTTTTATTTACTTTCTAGAATTTGGGTGAGCTCTTCCAACCTATAAATTCAAGTGCTTGTTTTTAAAGCCCAGTTTCCCTTTTATTTCTGCCTTTTATTGTTTTCATTGGCTTGGTCTCTCTCTCCCAGGAACACTACTTGTTGATTGGCTTCTTAGTTTCTCTCTTCTATCCGTTGCCACCTTTCCAGGAGTGATACCAATACAGAGATATCAATACAGAGATTGGACCTTCCACAATGTCCATTCTGCTCTACAGTAAGATTCATGAGTGGGAAGAGTAGGAAGTCTCCAAAGCTAAATTCTCAGTAGTAGAAACTAACGAGGGGATGGAGGTAGGTAATCAAAGTTTGATGAAAACAGGACACTTAGACAACTTCAAAGCCCCCCTGCCCCCGAGGGCGCTTAGGAGTTACAAGCGGAAAAAGAGCAACACCACAGTGGAGACACATGACAGACCACCTTACCCAAATGATCGAAGCTGACATCCCGATATGGGCACAAACAGGATATGGTAGGCCTGCCTCCCAATGGGGTCCTTCACCGAAAAGGACAGGGCATCAGTGCGGTAGCATTCTTGCCAAAAATACATGAGCGGAGTCTAACCACGAGGAAACAGACAAACCCAAATGGTCTATAAAACAGCTGCTCTGGACTTCTCAAATAACATCAAGGTCAGAAAGGACAATGGCTGATGAACCCTGCTACATCCAAGGAGAGAAGGGGCATGGCAAGTAAATGCCATGTGTGATCCTGGACTGAGCTCTCATTACATGGCTGTAATGGACATTACTGGGGACATTAGCAAAAATCATATTCTCTATTGTGGGTTAGAAAGTAATACGAAATGTTCATTTCTTGATTTTGATAAGTGTACTGTAGTCATTCTAAGATAGTATCTCTGTTCTTAGGAAATATATCCAAAGTATTCAGGGAGTAGAGGGGCACAATAGCTCCAATTTACTTTCAAGTTGTTAAAAAAAACCATAAATATATGTAGATGTATACACACACACACATATATATATATACACACACACACACACACACAGAGAAAGAGAGAGGGCAAAGCATGAGGCAACATTCCTGAATCTAGATAAAGAGAAGATGGGAGTTCCTTGTAGTATTCTCATAATTCTTCTGCAAGTTTAAAATAATGTAAAAATAAAAAAGTTAATACTGTGTAATAAGAATTGAAATCAGTTTGGAGGCAGACCAGAGTGGCAAAGGGCTATGTGATGAGTTTTGAACTGTTTTGGGTCCCCAACAGGTGCAGTTGAGAAAATGGAAAAACCAGGTTCGTTCGTTCATTCATTCATTCATTCATTCATTCGACAGAGAAAGGGGGGGTGCAGAGAGACACAGGCAGAGGGAGAAGCAGGCTTCATGCAGGGAGCCTAATGTGGGACTCGATCCCAGGTCTCCAGGATCATACGATCCCAGGTCTCCAGGATCACACTTCTCCAGGGTGAAGGCGGCACTAAACCGCTGAGCCACCCGGGCTGCCCCAGGTACAGTTTTAAAAAGGAAACCTCAATAAATGTTTTCAATTGAGAACTGGCATGCTAAGCAAAGCCAGACTAATAGGCCCAAAGGCAGAGCAACAAGGTGGCCATTCTTCAGAAGGGTTTCCAAGGCACTGGCTTGACAATCAGACCTTGGACATGAGGCTAATAAGCAAGTTGCTTCTCGGAGTGGCCCAATATTTAACAGCAAAATGAGGTGTCTGCTATTTAAAGGAATCATTTTGGCCATCTTCTAGAAAGCACGTCACAGGGGCATGCACAAGCAGACAAATACAGAAGGGAATGAAGTTCCATATAACAAAACTGCAGGATTACAGGTCTTTTTCTGTGTGCATTGGCATCTTCCCAAGTGTTTTACGCAGCACAAACGTTACTTTCACGATTTCAAAAAAGACTCAGAAAAAGTCCCGTATGAAAAGAGGGAATGGAGCAATAGGGAGAGAAGGGTTTACAAGGGGTACCACCTTTCCCCTGATCAGTTAGGCTTCCATTCATTCACAGATGCTCTGTGAGCACCTACTCTGTACTAGGTGTTAGAACAGGTGCAGGAAGAACAAACATGAGCAAAATAGACGTTGATTCCTCTCTGAGTTGGTTATATTCTGGAAGTGCATGAACTGGTTTTGTGCCTCGGCACAGTCCTCCAGGGACAGAGGAGGAAAAGACGGGGCCAAGCACATGGGGCCACAGTGAGACTGGGTAACAGTCTACACACAAGGAGATTACAGTGATCAGATACGACAAGTTGTTACATAAAAAATATCACAGCGATTCAGTTTTTAGAGATTGTTTTTAAAGCATAAAATCCAAGCAGTAATAACACTTAACTCCATCTCCACCCTGGCCCAGTTACGGCTTGTTTATACACATTTCCTTGACAGGCAGCTTTGACGTGACTCACTAAATCCCTGCCAAGTATGCAGGCTGTTTCCTTCATTTGCCCTTCTCCCAGTGCAAACCCCATCTTAAAATATTTCGCTCGTGATTCTAAATGAAACCCATAATTGAGTGTTTTCAATTTTCTAATAAAAACGCCAGGGTCCAAACCTTCAAGTCCTACTTATACCTCCAGCCCAGAGAAGGCAGCACCTGGTAAACTGCATTCTCATCTCTAGCTCCTTCTTCTCATTGCCTCTGATTTACAATTAGGGCAAAGATTCTCCATTCTGGCTACCCCTTAGAATCTTTTAGGGGGCTTAAAAAACAAGGATACCAACTCTACCCCAGACCAATTAAATCATATCCTTGGAAGAGTAGATGTGAGATTCTATAGGTTCATTATCTCTATTACCTTTGCGATCTGTCCACTTGAGCTGGCACCTAATGCAGGCCCTCATCACCTCAGTCTGCTAATTAAACAGTATTTTAATCGTTCTTTCCTTGTTTAAAAGAGTATTGGTGGTGGTGGTGGCAAACAGCAGAGAGCTGATAGTCATCGAGGGCTCACCTCATACTGGGCATAATTCTAAAATCATGATAATGCATTGGCTCATTTGCACACAGTTCTTGAGATCAAGTCCTCTTCTGATTCCCATTTTAGAGACAAGAAAACCAAAGCAATGCAAGATGAAGTAATTTGGCTAAAGTTGTACCAATAGGAAGAGGCAGGGTTGGATTCAAACCCATGGTGTTAAAACACCCTCTGACACATTGATGGTTCTCCTCGGTGTCAGGTTTTGCTCCTACACACACATATGTGTCTCAGAAGTCAGAATGAAATGCTCTGACATGAAAACTGAGAAGAGTGGTCTTCTCCCAATCTGTAGCAGCGCAAGTTAATGTTAAGGTCTTCTCCCATAAATATTTCTTAAGCTTTTGAGGGCTGTTTCTGCCCTTTAAAAAAAATTTTTTTTAAAGTAATCTCTAATACCCAATGTGGGGCTCAAACTTATAATCCGAGATCAGGAGTCACACACTCCACTGACTAAGCCAGCCAGGTGCCCCCTGCTTTTCTTTCTTTCTTTTTTTTTTTTTTTAAATTTATTTATTTATGATAGACAGAGAGAGAGAGAGAGCCAGAGACACAGGCAGAGGGAGAAGCAGGCTCCATGCACAGGGAGCCCGACATGGGATTTGATCCCGGGTCTCCAGGATCGCGCCCTGGGCCAAAGACAGGCGCCAAACCACTGCGCCACCCAGGGATCCCCCCCCTGCTTTTCTATATTAGAATATAGAATGTGATCATACACACTTTACTAGAAAATTAGCCATTTTGTTATCTAGTGCAATGTGTCAACTGTTCAAACTTCTCTGCTCTGACAAAATAGGGAGCCCCTGCTCCACCACCATGCTGAATTAGTGTCTGCAGAGCACATATTTGCACTGGATGAATGACTGGCTGTTGGAGATACAGGCATGGAACCTCGAGAGTTTAGGAATTTCATATTTTACGGGAAATAGTAAGTGAGAATGAGTACCCTAATTTATCTAAAGAAAAGAGTCTATGGGGATCCTTGGGTGGCTCAGCGGTTTAGCACCTGCCTTCGGCCCAGGGCGTGATCCTGTAGTCCTGGGATCGAGTCCCACATCGGGCTCCCTGCATGGAGCCTGCTTCACCCACTGCCAATCTCTCTCTCTCTCTCTGGTCTCTCATGAATGAATAAAAAAAATCTTAAAAAAAAAAAAAAAGAAAGAAAAGTCTAGAAAGAATGGAAGCTTAGAGAAGGCAAAGAACTGTTAGTGTCTCAGAGTACAGGCTTCTGGAGCCATGAAAGGAGGAGTCCAGGAAGCAGAGGGCTGAAAACACTGTCTGATGCCACCTGTGTTGAGAAAAAGCAGGAGCAGTGCTTGGACTCAGGCATGAGATGGCAGTTGCCAAGCCGAGACAGGCTGCAGGGGATTAGCAGGACAAATGATGTAGTGATGGAGGTGGGAGTCCTGCTCTTGTGGGGGAAACCAGGGATGAACACCACAAGGGAAATAAGATAATGCTTGCAGGAGGAGGAGGGCTGGACACAGGGCTTTTATTTTATTTTTCAGAGACGGATGGCTCTGTGCGATAGGAAGGATGGGAAGGTCAACAAGTAGCTGTGCTAGTTTTAAAGGGAACTTACTTCCTCTAACAGTAGATGGAGATTTCATTTCATTTATTTATTTTTAAAATATTTTATTTATTTATTCATGAGAGACACACACAGAGAGAGAGGCAGAGACGCAGGCAGAGGGAGAAGCAGGCTCCATGCAGGGAGCCCGACATGGGACTCGATCCTGGGTCTCCAGGATCACGCCCCAGGCTGCAGGAGGCGCCAAACCGCTGTGCCACTGGGGCTGCCCTCATTTTATTTTTAAAATCTATTTATTTGACAGAGAGAGAGAGAGAGAGAGAGAGAGAGAAAGAGTTGAGAGAGTGAGCACAAGCAGGCAGGACAGCAGACAGAGGGAGAGGGTGAAGCAGGCTCCCTGATGAGCAGGGAACCTGATGTGGGACTCGATCCCAGGACCCCGGGATCATGAGTCGAGCAAAAGCAGATACCCAACTGACTGAGCCACCCAGGCACCCCTAGATAGAGATTTTAGACAACATGCAGAGAGACAGTTATGTGGAGGGAGGAGAAGAGGGAGGGCCGTGCTGTCTCAGGGTCCACTGGAGTGGGCTGGAAGATGCCACAGGATGGGTGGGAGGTGAACAAAGACTTGAAACAGTTAAAGAGAGATAGCTGTGCCAGGAGGGGACAGGCCAGGTTTGTGGCAGAGTGGATGTGGGATGCCATGTCCTCCACCGTGACTGACCACTAGAGGGCATCAAGACCTCAGGCTGGGCCACGCCAAATGGGACTCCTGAGGACCAGAGAGATACCACCTGGGCCTGCTCCTGGGGCTGCTCAGGCCTTGGTGATTGACCACAGAGCCTCCCAGAGGCAGCCTGCACGGGACAGCTGCCTGGTCACTGTTCCCTACACTGTCACTGGTCTCTCCTCGAGACGGTGGGAGATGGCTCTCCCCACCTGTCTCACCAGTGGATGGCAGCGACAGTCACCTGAGAACTACACATGACATTATAAACTTCCAAGGGCTCTGCCTCCATAAGCCGCTCTCATAGTTACTGGAAATCATATGGGCTCATCGAGCCTTTACTTATCTTCTATGTAGATCTTCTTTCTTAACTAGACTCTAAGCTTTTAATGAAAAAAGGCTGTCAGAGTATCTTAAAATGAGATGAAATAATATGTCTGGGATTAACTTTAAAGCAACCCAGGGTAGTAGGAGGGGGAGTGTGGGTAAAGGGATCAGGTGAAATTTTCCATAACAATATTTTAAACACCACCACATTGGAGCACCGGGGTGGCTCAGTCGGTTAAGCATCTGTCTTTGGCTCAGGTCGTGATCTCAGGGTCCTGGGATCAAGTCTCATGCTCCTCCCTCTGCCCTTCCTCCCTGCTCATGCTCTCTCTTTCTATCTCAAATAAACAGATAATATCTATCTATCTATCTATCTATCTATCTATCTATCTATCTATCGCCATGTTTTCCCAAGTCTCCTTGTCTGTAGAATGTGTAGGTCATGCCAGTGGGGTTCCTTTTAGCTGCACCCTCTATGATTCTGAGGCTCACCGTACAGTGTGTACCACCAGTTACCTTAGGGGTGTGTGGGTCTTAAAGCTAGGGATGAGAATGCCCGAGCTCCTAAGAAACGTCCTGGAAGGCAATGTCCTGGGACCATCTCATGGACATCAGTCCACTCTAAGTCCTGAGGAGGGGAGACCTGCTCGGACCCCATTGCTCCTGCCTCCCAGGACCAGCCAGATCTTCCTCCCGGGCTTAGCTGCTGCAGTGCTTGACACAAAGGCCTGAGCTGCCCTAAGCTACCCTGCTGGGGTTTTTGTTTGCACGTGTTTTAATTAATTCTTTCCTATGACATCCTGTATAAAAGAGCCTCTTCAACTGCTGTTGCCTGTAGCTAAGAGGAGAAGTGGCAAGGCAGAAGGAGCTCCAGCAGAGAGAAAGGACACCACCGCTGCCCAGGTGGAGGGGCGGAGGGATTCTGAAGGCAGCGGGAAGGACCAGGGGCACCAGTCAGGGTCAGGCCAGGCGTTTCTAATCACACAGCATCCTGGTGGTACGTGTGTGTGTGTTCAGGTGGAAGGGGTGGAAGAGCACACAGGTAACACCACTACACCCCTGCCTGCTCAGCTCTTCACCCGAGGCACACCCTGGGGCAACACTGCTAGACCCCATCGGCTTCGGGAAGGTGGAGGGGACGCCTGGACGCCGGGTGAGGCGAGGGAGAGTATCCCTCTGGCACTTGAAGGGGAAACAGACTTACCAAGTGTGCTGGGGATGGTGACCTGGTGTCCTTGACCGTGGCACTGGAGGGGACATCGAGGAGGGGCCATTTCATCTGCAGGTACTGCACAGGGGACAGAAGACACAAGGCATCTGGTGAGCTGAGGTCTCGCGAGCACCCCGAGAGGGCAGAGGAGGCCTCTGCAGTTACTACTGTTGGTTTACTGCTCCTGCACACACTCCTTACCATCTCTGGGGAGGGCACATGCTTATAATCACCCCCACCCCCACCTCCATCATTTTGTGGGGGACACTCACAACAGCTCACCAACCATTGTATCCCAAGAGCCCATCGCTAAGGTCAGGTTCCCCTTGCTCCAGTCATGGGACAAGCAGGGCTCATCAAGGGACCAAGAGCTCCCAGATGGTGATCTTGTCCCATTCCCATCACTTCTAGTATCACACACAATACTACCTAAGAAATGGCCTCCAGGAGTAGCTGGGGGAGTGAATGGATAAAAACCATCTGCCCAACACTCGAAGAGTCATGAGTCACATCTATCCTTACTCAAAGATGCGGATTTAACTTCAAGCTACAGCGTTTCTTAACCTTGGAAAGATGACCCCGTACCTTACCCTGTATTATTGCAGAAAATCCAAACCAAACAGTAAACCCTCAACATTACACACACATGCAAACACACTTTCTTGGAATAAAACGCCTCTCCTCAACCTTGGCGTGGCAGTCTTTGGCAAGGGCCTGGAAGAGAATGAGTGGGGAGGAAGTGAGGGGCCCTGGGTGAGCTCATTTGGGGTCTGGAATCAAATGCTCATGGGTTCAGGGTCTCACTATGTCCAATGGAGGCTGTGCAACCCTGTACAAGTGTCTTAACAACTCTGAGTCTCGGTTTCTTCATCTGTAAAGCAAGGCTAGGTCAACGACTTTACTTGTTGTGAGAAGGATTAGGGACAATGTCAAGTATGGAACACAGCGCTTCACACGTGGGAGACATTTGAAAAACGGCAGCTATCATTTCCATAAGCAAACCATTAGTCTTTGCCAGGGGCTAAAGCACACATGTTGTCCTAGTGTCAACACTGATACAGTGCTTCTGGGCAGCAGACCAGCTATGCAGCCTCTTCACAGAATTCTTGAGGTTACTTTGAAAATTACACCTCCAATGAGAAATGATGGCTCCAGGAAGAGTTTCAGAGAGACAGAAGTAAGTCTCTGAGTTATCCCTTGCTCTGGTCATTCAATTTCAGGGAAAAAAGAAATTGTGATTTGGTCTGGAGCTACGTATGCAGGATTGGAAAAGTAGGATGGGCAGCGCCCCTTTGCTCCTCATCAGCCACAAAAAAATGGGCTGAGAGGGGCAGGCTCTGGGCTTTCAAAACAATGTCCACAGGCAAGGATAGTAGCCATAGGACACACCTACAGAAGGCCAGTGAGTCACACACTGCAGGTGGGATGTGCCAAATGGGCCTGGCTGTGGGAGGCGTGGGAAGTGGGAACCCTATAAAGAACAGTCTCCACTCCGGGCCCTCGGGTATGTACCCCTCTCCCCCTCCCCGCTGCCATATTGACTACAATTCTGTTCCTGCCTCTGCTGACCCTTTCCACCCCCACTCATCCCTTACCCTGCCCAGAGCCAACACTTCCTAGATGAATTAACTGGGATTTCAATGCCTTTGGCAAGTTAAAAGGACTGGGCAAACACTGGAATCATTAGTTAAAACTCATTTCCTCAGTGAATAACCTGTGTGCCACGCGAGCAGTTTCCAAAGCCTTTTCACATATGTAAACTGGTTTCATCTTCACAGCAACCCTGCTGTTACAAGTAGGGGTAACTGTCCCAAGTTTTCAGAGGAGCTAATGGAGGTAAACACAGGGTGACTAGCCCAACTTTATGGGAGAGCTGCCGCTGAGGTCCCTTGACTTCAAACCTCACACCGTTCACTGCAACATGAGTCAGAACGCTTCCCATAACATCACCTCTTGAAACCGTGTCCCCACCCCAGCTTTTTCTTTGCTCGGATGGATTTTTCTCTCTCCCTTTCTGGCTTGCACAGGGCTGGCCACCTCAGAGCTGAATGAATATATATACACATCAACATTCTCCTATAGGGATGTTTCTCTAGAAGCAACAACCTGCACATTTGTTTATTTTTGGAAGTTGAACTACAATCACGAATACCACATGCTCAAGAGAAGTGTTCCGAATCCACCCCCAACATGAAACAGAGTAGGAGGGTTCCCGAAACCCACCAACTCTACCAGCATCTGGTTTCCTAATTGGGAGTCCTAAAGACACACGCTGAACATCTTCAGCCTTGTTGGCTTACCAGAGATGTTCTCAGATAAGAACCCATCTGAATCCTAGTTTGGGAAAGAACATTATCTGCTGACCTCTGGGGTCGTGAGCCAGAGCTGGCTTATGGAGTCTAGTGCAGGGTTTCTCAGCTGTGACACTACTGGCATTTTGGGCTGAGTATTGTGCGGGCTGTCCTGTGCACTGCAGGATGGATGTGTAGTAGCTTCTCTAGCCTCTACCTACCAAATGCCAGTAGCTCCCATTCTCCTGCCCATTTGTGAAAACCAAAAATGTCCCCAGACTGCCAAACGTCCCTCAGTGAGAATCACTGCTCTAGAGGCTGGAGAGCTGGTACTCCTAGACTATGAGCTGCATGAGGGATTGCCTTCGGACTCGGGCTCTTGAGGTGTAAACATGCAGAGACACACATACTCAGAGCAAGTGCTTTTAGTAATAGCTACTTGTTTCCGATTGTCTATCACACACTTGGTGTCTGATCTACCCACTGCCTGGAATTCCAGTGGGTGGAAGAGACAACACTGTCCTCTTTTCTCTGTAGGGTTCCCTCTCACTCAATGACTCTAACTGAGACTTGGAAGCTTAGAGGTAGGTGAAAACCTTTAGCCTTATCCAGCACTGAAGCCTGGCTCCATAGAGATCTGTCAGACATTTGGAGAGAGCAGTTCTGGTCCAGAACTGTTCCTGCTGCAGCCAATGGGGGTGGGGTGGAGGGCACCAAGGTGCAGGTGTGCATGTGCACAAGTAAGGATTCATTCTGGGAGGCGGGAAGATGAAGGATTGTCTCCTCCCTCTTTCTACTTTCCTGCCTTTTGAAGATTTTGAAACAAGTGATGAAGGGGGGTGGGGGTAGACCTATAAAAAGACATTGGAGCCCACTGTAGCTTAGCTATCAAATGACTCTGGATCGCAATTCTGAAGAAAGGAGCATTCGAAACAGATAGCTGAGCTTCCCAGAACCATGAATCCAGACAGCAGGAGCCAGCAGCACCCCTGTAATCCTCTCCCACCTCAGCACCAGAAATGTGGAGGTGGCTGGGCAACTCAGAATTCCCGGGTCGGGCCTAACCCAATGTTTAGTGGCAATAAAATTCTCTTTGTCTGCACTTTTTATCTGAAGCCAGCCCCACAAATTACCATGGGGCCAGCTATCAGTGGGATCATGTCCTTGGGGATTAAGAGAGGTGTGGTTAAGCCTATAGTCTTCACGTGATAGTGCCATGTGGGCAAATTAAAAATTCAGGTTTCTCCAAGCTTAGTCTAGGTTCCATCCCACTGATTATACCTGGCTCCTGACCAGTGCATCATGCTCAGGCTGCAGCATAGTGGAGATGGTCCGGCTACCTCCCTGCCTTATGTAAAATACGGAACCTGTGTGGCATCAATGCAACTGATGGCCAAGCAATAGCAATGGCTGGTGCTCATGAGATGCTGTCTGAGATAAGTACTCTCTTCTGATGCTCAAAAACAGAAAGAAAAAACCAGTCCTCAGGCACCTGGGTGGTTCAGTCGGTTAAGTATCTGCCTTTGGCTCAGGCCATGATCCCAGGGTCCTGGGATCCAGCCTCCAATCAGGCTCTGCTCAGTGGAATCTTCTTCTTCCTCTCACTCCGCCCCCCCCCCCATCTCTGTCTCTCTCTCAAATAAATAAATAAAATCTTTTTTTAAAAAAAGAAAGAAAGAGAGAAAGAACCAGATCCAAATGGTGAGTATTACCACTCTTGATTTACATATGCATGTTTACATATGATTTACCGTATGTCGTGACTGAGACAGGACAGAGACGCAGTTCCCTACTCTTATGGAATCTAGAAAACTCTTTCTGGGGATTGGCGTTCCACAGAACACAGTTGGGGAGCTGACGCTATTGTAGTTCCCAGTTAAGTAGACTGAGGCTATGGTTTAGAACCTGTCTTTATTAAGGAAGGACGCTTCTGTTCATACTTTTAAATTGTTTTCCTTGAACAGTTGTTGAACTCTCCCAGAGCCACCAAAATGGTCATGTGCTTTCTCTTATTTGACTCAGCTGTAATGTGTATACAGTGACAGATTTTTCTTTTTTTTTTTTTTTTTGTGACGGATTTTTCTTACACGAAAGCACTCTTGCATTTCCCAGGTAAACCTTGGTTTGGTGATGGTTGCCTGTTCATTCTTGCTCTGTATTGTGGAATGCTAACCACGAGTGTCTTAAGACTTTTACTTTTCCATTCATTCCTAAGGAAGAGTGAACAAAGGTTTTCCTTTTTGTGATATCTTTATCAAGTGTTGCTATCCGTGTTATCTTGGCTTTATGATTTATAAGGGGGGGCTGCACCTCTTTTCCTTCATGCTCTGGCTCCCTTTCTGCTTCTTGGCCCCTCCTCAGTGGCCTCCTTGGGGTGAATGCTTGGCCAGGTGGGCTATTTCCATTCGACTCGGGCCCAGGGAAGGGTGCCTCTGAAGGGTGCTCTAACCAGACAGCCAGAACCCCCTTTCCTGCAGGGAGGCGGAGAATCGTTCCTACAGGATCCCTGCTTAGCTTGAAGACTCTGCAGCAGATTAATTGCAGCTGTGCCCTGGAATTTCCCCAACATACAAATCTTCATGATGTAAAACAGCTGGGAGGAAATCCCAGCATGCCCCGTACAGAGGCAGAACTGCCAATGAGCTACGGAGATTAACCCTCCACCTCCCAGAAGGCAGCAACGCGCCCCCCCCTCCCACCCACCCCTGGGCCAAATCTGCCCCTTCCAAGCTTGCAGTGGTGCGGACAGGACTCTACAGGACTCTGGGTAACGCCCACATTCTCCCCATTCACATGTTCTCACAGAAAACCCTTTAGGCAGGGCCCAGGCAAGAGAGGAAGCAAAGCTTCATGTTACAGAATCAACAGCGGTGCTCCCAGAAGGGGTGCACTACATTTAGAAGGATGGAAACTAGTCATCTCCAAAAGCTTCCCAGGTGAGAACATCCCACCCCACAGAATTCCTTCCATTTCTTGGTGATAGCGACAGGCCAGCAGCACAAGGAAGGGCCTTTCCTCAAGCTTTCCTGTCCCGCGGTTTCTGTGCTACCACAGCAGAAGCCTCTCAGTTTAGATGACCACTCTTTCCTGCCTCTCTGGTCCCCAGTGATAAACAGACACTCTGGAACCCCAAAGCCAGAGCCCCTCGAATAGAGAAGAGGGGTCACCCAGACCTCCCTCTTAGGAAACCATACGGTGCGTGCAGCCACCCAGGAAGACAGGATAGAAACCCAAGCCCACAGGCAGACAGACAGCTATCCACCACACAGTGACAAGGACATTGGGCAAAATGCAATATTTTAACACAAAGAATCGTATTATAAATGAAAACTTAGGAATCAGTGATCAGTTGCTCTTTACATTCTGCCACAGTTGGGGATGTAATCATTCCTCATCGGGACTACTGCAAGGGCTCCCCAAATTCTCTAAGAGTTTAGCTTCTAAAAACTAGCTCGGTGGCGCAGCGGTTTGGCGCCTGCCTTTGGCCCAGGGCGTGATCCTGGAGACCCGGGATCAAATCCCACGTCGGGCTCCCGGTGCATGGAGCCTGCTTCTCCCTCTGCCTGTGTCTCTGCCTCCCTCTCTCTCTCTCTGTGTGACTATCATAAATAAATAAAAATTAAAAAATAAATAAATAAATAAAAACTAACTCATGGGACACCTGGGTGGCTCAGTGGTTGAGCATCTGCCTTCGGCTCAGGGCGTGATCCTGGGTGCGGGATCGAGTCCCATATCGAGCTCCCTGCAAGGAGCCTCCTTCTCCCTCTGCCTCTGTCCCTCTCTCTCTCTGTGGGTTTCTCATGAATAAAATCTTTAAAAAAATTTAACAATAATAAAAACTAACTCATCAGGGGGTGCCTGGATGGCTCAGTCAGTAGAGCAAGCGATCCTTCATCTCAGGGTCATGAGTTTGAGTCCCACTTTGGGCATGAAGCCTGCTTAAACAAAACACCAAAACAAAATCCAACTAACTCATCAGATCTCCTCCTTGCTTAAAATCTTTTCCTGGTTGGCTGCTGGGGGCCAAGGGATAAAGTCCTCAACTCCCCAGGAATTTGGGGCCAACCTATACCTTCTAGTTTCAACCCTCCCGGTTCCCCTATCCATCTACTCCTAGCACCCCCTCAACCTCCCCTCCCCCACCTCGATGCCAACTGCACTTCAGTTTCTACTACTACACTCTGTGCCATTTGCTCGGCTGCTCTCCAGCCTGGAGTATCCTTTACTCAAAGGAAACTCTAACCCTTTCTTCAAAACCCTGTCCCAAGGTCACCTTCCCAGCTCCCCACAAAGTGCCAGTCACTCTCACCTCTGGGCTTCAGCTGTCTTGGGTGTTCCCATGGCACTCGTCATGCTGTGTTGTTGTTATCCATTTACAAATGCTTTCTATCCTTTGGACCATAAGGTCCTCAAGGGTCACATCCACATCCCCACTTTCTCGCCGAGAAGACAGCATTCATGATGCATCCAGACCCTGTCCCATGTTAAACCTTAAGTACTTACCAACCTCCTAAGCCCTAGGTTCCACATCTCTAACACTGGGTTGTCCGGTCTTTTCTGAATCCTTTAGAGATGTGGAACACACATAACGGAGCTCCTTTCACTCTTGAGTGATTGGCTCTCCGGTTAATTGGCCTACTATCGCCAAGAATTTGTAAATGCAGCTTGGAGGCTGTGACACCCAACCCTGCCAGTTCCTGGAGGCCTGTTAAAGATCCTCTATCTTCTGTCGAAATGGACAGAAGTTGATCTAAATTTGAAAGTCTACCAACATTGAGCAATGGGCTCATTAGTGGGGAGACAGAAATGCTCTCCCAACTAAGAACAAATGTTTCGTTTCAGGAAATCACTGAAGATAAAGTGAAAGTATTTAGAACTGGTTTCCAAACATGATGAATTAGACAATGTTCTGGGAGCAGAAGTATAAAAAGCAAAGTTTATACTCTTATCCCTTATTTTCTTTGCTAAAGATGAGTAGTTTCTACACTCGCTTAGTTTTGTGGGTGGCACTAAATCCCAAACACACAATCACCTTCTTTGTTTTGCTCATGTGTAGAAGGTGGGGTTCCTTCTTAAGTTTTTGTTAATAGGTGAGTTGTTACAAATAAATCCAAAATGTCTTAATACAAGCTAATTTTTCATGTAATAAGACATATATAATTTTCCTTGGAAAACTTTATTTATTTATTTAAAAAACTTATTTAGAACCACATTTCTGCAGTGTTTTAAACCAACAAAATGACTTTTTTCTCTGAAGCACCTGTCACAGCATTTAGGTCAGCAAATATTTTTGGAGCCCCTCCTTTGCATTGGCAGTGGAGGGGCTCTAAAAATATTTCATGACTGAAGAGTAAACTCAAAAATAAGAGTGGATTGGTTAGGTTTCAGTGTTCCCATAAACACCTATTCCCTGCCCATTCTGTCAAATAATTCCCTTCTTTCCTGGATGGTCTTCAACTATTCTCTTCCTCTTCCAACTCGTAGAATCTGGCAATTCTGCAAACCAGACTTGACCAAAGGTTGGTTTTGCATTTGCCTTTGGCTCAGGTCATGACCCCAGGCTCCTAGGATCAAGTGCCTGTGGGGAGCCCGCTTCTCCCTCTGCCTATGTCTCTTTTATTTGAAAGAGAGAGCAACAGCTCGGAGGGTGGGAGGCCAAGGGAGAGAATCTTCAAGCAGACTCCCTGGAGCCCAACACAGAGCTTGATCCCATGACCTGAGATCATGCCCTGAGCCAAGACCAAAAGTCAGATGCCCAACCGACTGACCCACCAGGGTGCCACTTGAACATTTCACCTTTAAAATGGGGGTATTTTACTTCAGTGGCCTGCAGGCAGGGACCTGGACCAGATGGCCTCCCATGGAAGAAAAACATGAAATGTGTGTCTAAACCCCAGTGGGTTCCCAAGAGTGGAGACTGCATGGAGGTACTCAAGAAACAGACTCTGGAGTCCTCACTGGCCTCTGCTCACAAGCTGGACCTGAGGAGGCTACCCATCTTTCAGCATCTCTGGTTTCTCATTTGTAACATGGGAATAATAGCAGCTACCATCTGGAAGAATTTTTTTATCTAGTGCAGAAGTCACTTGGGAAAGGACCAGGCACAGGGCTGAGCACCCGATGAGCTCTCAGGAAATATGTGTGTAGTCATTAAAATTTAAAGTTACTTTTCTCAAGGAGCCTATTACCTGTACTTTCCCCAGGGACAGGGAAGAGCTAATTAAGAGAGCCGACCACTCACTCATCTCTGGGTGCTACAGGTGGAGAAGTCCTGCTCAGTGGTTTGCTACTGAATGTGTGATGACCAGCTCTCCAAGCAAAAACCCAAACAAAAACCCCGCTCTGCAGCAGTTGCCGGTTTCGCAGTGCAAATATTCCCACCACAGCTGATTCCAAGCTACCACAGTGAGTCCCTGACAGCAGGGTTGGGGAGAGAAGCTGATGATTGGTGGGGTAGCAACTGGCTCTGGTACACATCGCCCGCAGGCAGGGGCTGAGGGGGGCTCTGGCTTGCTGGGGCTGTTGGCTCTGTTCACAGACCCTGGAAGGCCGATGCATGCGGTCCTTGGCTAACATGGGCCCAAGGTCTGGATGCAGGGTTGGACCCTCTAGACAGGCAGATCTCTCTGTGTGCTCCTTTCAGAAGGCACAGGGAAACTCTGCCCCTAGAGCACTGGGCATCCAAAACAAAGTCAAAGCTACACAAATCGCTACTGGGTCCTCATTTCTGAAGCTTAGAACTACAGGCCTCCTCCATCTAGGCAGCCTCTCACACTGGCTGTGATCTTGGGGTCGGCTTGGCCTGGGCAGTTTCTGTTCTCACTGCTGGACACATATGGTGACATAGTCACCATAGGGCAGCTTTGTAGGAAGTGGCCTGGACACCTGGCCCTCCTTTCCCTCAGCTGAACCCAGCCTGCTCCCTCTTTCTCTCCCTTCTGCCTTGGGCCGTGTCATGGCCATGTCTGGTCTATACTGGCAACACTCTCCCCTTTTCAGGTAAGATCATCTATCCCGGCCCCCAGTGTGGGCTCAGACTTGGCTGAAGAGCCTAGGCCCCTGCACAGAGCTTTGTGCCCTGTTCTCTGGCCTGCACATATGCACCCCCACCTTGCTCACCTAGCACCATACTAGAGCGGATTTATTCTGTGGAATGGCTCCATGGTATCCACTGTACAGAAATGCTGTAATCTACAAACAGTCCATATTCACAGACATGTAAGTGCTTCCCAGTCTTTGCTGCAATGAATATCCTCGAACACTCATCATATGCTCACGTATTAACACAGCTGTAGATTACTTTCCCAGCTGGGAGGAGAGCTGCCAGGTCAAAGGTTTAGGTTTTGAGAAGTATTATCAAATTTCTCAGTCTACACTGTTACCAGTAACATAAAAAAGAGCTTATAGCCTTGCCCACAGGGTCATCAAACATACTGATCTTTGCCAAACTGACAGGTGAAAAACGGTAGCTCCTTATACCAATTTGCATTTCTCTTGCTGTGAGGCTGGGAATTGTCACATGTATAGGTAATGATCTGAAGGACACGCAAAAGATGTATGTGGCCAAGAGGAAGTAGACTTACCACCTCCGGAGCGGGGGGGTGGGGAAGGAGGGAAGGTATGGCAACTGCCAGGGCAATGGCAGCCTTGGTGAGCTGTGCAGGAAAAGGATTTCCGTGGCTCCTCAAGAGTTACAAAGCATGGTGCAACCTCTACTGCATCTGCCCATCTGAAGAAGGGCTGATCTAAGGGTATAGCCTGTGGGGTGGATGAGTGTGGAAGTGGGGGGGGGGGGCAGGAAGCTGCCACTGCTGCTTGGAGCTTAGTGGGCAGGGGAGCTAGTGCATGGCCATCTCCCTGCTTCCCTTCCAGTCCTTCTGCTGGCTGGCTGCTCCCCTTCCTCACCACCTTCCCATCCATGCCTCAGCACTCAGTGGTCTGGCTTTTGTTCCAGTCACTCATCTGTCTCTATCACTGCAAGGGCATTGAGGACTTGAGAAAGAGAGGTAGCTTTGTATCTACCAAACCCTGCAGGCCTCCTGCAGACCCCATATTATTTGGCAGATCTAGGGGAACATGTTTCCCACCCGGAAGCCCTCCCCTCCCTTACCTCCTATGGTCTCGAGCTCTGTGTACCCTCAGGTTGATTCACCTGTATCGACCTGAATAAAAGTCTCCCATGAACTGTTTAGGGAGAAAAGCCAGTTAAAGAACCTGGAAGGACAGTTACCAAAATGTCATCACTGGGTTTTAGCATTTCGGGCAACTTCCTTACTTTCTTCTTTGCATTTTTCTTATCCCTTTGAAATTTTTACAATGACCATGTGCTGTATCATAGCAAGAGTAAGCAAAGCTACTAAAATGTGTCCTAGATTTAATTTTCTTTCCCCAGCCCGTCTTCAAGTTTCCCCAACTACAAACCTCAAAATCTGCCTTCATGTCTTCGCTTCTCCACCTTCGGTTGGCCAACAGCTTCCATGGGTTCTAGACCTCTTTCTAGACTGTAGGGATTCAAGACCTTCTTATCTCATGGCTGGGCTACTGCGGCAGCCTTTTTTCTGCTTCTGGTCTCCTGGCTCTGAGTCCGTTCTGCTCCAGACTCCATCTAGGGAGCACTAGGAGGTAGCCAGACAGTCTGAAGGGGGAGGTGGTGCACAAAGGTTACTATGCCCCGGACTGACACAATGTCCAGTGTCCAGCTCAAAGAATAGGGTGCTAGATCAACACCCTAATCCTCCTCCATAATGTCACTACTGCTTCTGTCTCCCCATCTCTAGTTCATCCATCACTTGCCCCTAGAGATATCTTTCTTCATTTTTTTAAAAGATTTTATTTATTTAGTTGAGAGAGAGCATGCTCACAGAGGGAAGAGAAGCAGACGCCCTGCTGAGCAGGGAGCCCAGTGTGGGGCTCCATCCCAGGACCCTGGGATCATGACCTGAGCTCAGGGCAGACACTTAACTGAGCCACCCAGGCACCCCTAGAAATACCTTTCTAAAATACAAAAACTAAGGTATTTAAAGGTAGCAGGTGGCTTCCTATTCTTATAGAACTGCCAACTTACACAACGGATTGCAATGGAGTGAAAGCTCTGCCCGGAGCACCCCATTAATATGATGTGGGCACCTCCTACAAAAGGTATCTGTTTCTGTGCATGATATGCAATGGGAGATTTTTTTTAAGTGCTTAAATAACTAGAATGTAAGTCAGCAAATGATAGGCTCATAGAAGAGAGGGGTTGTGGCAGACAGGATTCTCACAGATAAACTGGAAAACTTCATGCAAGAGGTGGCACGAGAGCTGGGTCACATGGGCAAGATACACCTTTGTAATCATTTTAGTTTTTAAAGCATTTTATATTAATTATCTCATGAGACATTTTAATGACCTCTAGATAAAGATAAGGCAAGTATCATCAACCTCACTTAAAAAAAGGGGGAAAACGAGCCTACTGGAAGCTTCTGGATTTAGAACTTCCCATGATCACAAACCAGTTGATGCCCAGTCGGCACTAAGAAATAGACCTTTGGACTTTTATGGTATGACTCAAAGGGTACAAGAGCATGCTTTTGGTCTTCTAGAAGCTCCAATCTCACCTTGGAATTTTGGGGTAGCAAATACAGAGCATGAAGGCTGCCCATGGTGGACATGGCTAACAGATCATGGCATTCTTCATTATATTGGTTATGTGAAGACCTCAGAATCCTTAACCTAATACACCAGGCAGCCACTAACAGTTGACTAAAGTTGATCTCGGAGGTGCAGTCTATTTATTTGGTGTGACTTATGCTTGAAGGTAGATATAGATATTTTGACTATTATGAAGAGAGGGTAAGACCAGGCCTCAGGAATATTTGTCTCTAGGCTGGCATAATGAGGAACAAAGTTTCCAGACAGAGGTGAAGGAGCCACAAAGAATGTGACCAGACAGTAAAAAGAATAATGGCTTGCATGAAGCCCATTGACCAAAAAGCAGGCCTGGGAATTCTGAAGTTTATGGATTTCCCCCCGTGGGAGGAGAAGCTGGAAAGCATCCCAGGTATTGAGGAGAAAGGAAGCAGGATCTGTGTATAATCAATGGGGAACAGGAAGTGCTTATCGAGGGCCAGTAAAATACACAACACAAAAGAACAGCCAGGCGGCCTGGAGCGGCCTGGAGCTGCCTCCCGGGGCACAGAGCTGTGAAAGCCTCCCTCCAGACCCTTCTCCAGCACTCCGGCGGCCAGGGGCTGGCCAAAGTCAACAACTCCAGAGCACCAGGAAGTGGGAAATGTCTGGGGAGGTCCCTCCATCGGTGAGCAGTTCTAGGAGAGCTCTCTGACCCCACAGGCAATAAAGGATGCTAAGAATAAGGCCACACCAGCCACGTCGACACAGGGCCATCACTCCTGATAAGGGAGCCTGAGGTATAGGATCCTGTGTCCCATCCTTGTGTGCATGCGTGCGTGTAGCGTGTGGACACAAGTGGGTTACTCACCTAGGGGGCACCACCCAGTGATTGTGCGGTTGTCCTGAAGTGAGGGCAAAGAAACTAGGATAGGACAGTAGAAGGGCTATAGGAACATTTATTGTGGGTACTCTTTACATATAGATACTTTATACACACCATCACATCACCCACTCACACGTCTACTCCTCACTGCCCGAGATGTGTTTGCACCTCATTCTCAGTTCCCATTTCAATTCTATTAAATAACATCAATTTGTTAATCAACTTAAACTATTCATTTTAATAGACATTCAAATATACGTATACTGTTGATGTAAAAAACGAAAAGTGATTTCTTGAATGCTTTTAACAAAGCTTTATTAATAAATAAATAAATAAATAAATAAATAAATAAATAATTTAAAAAATTTATTTATGAGAAACACAGAGACACTGGCAGAGGGAGAAGCAGACTCCCTGCAGGGAGCCTAATGTGGGATTCCATCCTGGGACCCCAGGGTCACAGCCTGAGCCAAAGGCAGATGCTCAACCACTGAGCCACCCAGGTGCCCAATGAAGCTCCTTTTTTTAAAAAAAGTGAGTCAACTCAGAGAAAAATATTAGGTAAATAATGTAGGTGCTATGTGGCCAAGATTACGTAGCTAGGTGCCATTACAGAAACACTGTCACAGAATCACCTGTTTATGGCCATCCAGAGGCTACAGCAAATTATGAGGATATCCTCAGGAACCAGAAAAGGTTCTGCACACGAACCCAAAAGTCAGTGTGTCCCAAGACACAACACTTTTTCCCAAATGCTTCTCACCCAGACCCACCACTCTCCAGTGCTCTCCCAAGTAAAGACCTTAGAAATCTTTCCCTTCACCTTCTCCCTCACTGTCTGCTGGCTAGTAAGGAGGGAGTCACTAAGTCCTGTCCACCGACTGCCACAGTATATTTTTCCCATTTCTAACACCCTTGATCTTGCAATGGTTTCCTAACTACCCCTTGCCTTGGCTCAGTCCCTCTTCCTGGTCATTCACACATGGTGCTGCCCCACTGACTTCCTAGCCCATAGCCAGACTCATGGATCCTGCATCACCTCCACCTAAGCATTTTGGGCACAGGAATCAAAACTTATTTGTGCCTTGGAGCCTAACAGCCTGTGGCACAGCACCTCATTTGTGTGAGCTGCTTGGTAACTATTGCACTGCATTTTAGAGTTAATTAGAGACACAACTGCTTCTACCTCCAAGTGTTGCTTCTCAGCCAGTTCCAGGGAAGAGGGTGGGGGAGGGGATGTATTCAAAAGCCAAAGGCCATCTGTCACCATGCTCCTGGGGGTGTTGCCAGAAACCCTAATCTTGTTGGTCTAGGGTGAGGGCGGTGATAACCACAACCTTTTTGGGAAGACGACGGATTGGGTGAATGGCTGTCCATGCACCCTAGTGCACTGGCTAATCAAGACTCCATTTACTTAATACAGTAAGACTGATGAAATCAAACATTCACTGCAATCATATCTGCTTCCAATTGTTTTCATATGTACCTTCTTAATATATATGTTGATTATAAAACATAACGTGATATATCTTACCTCTTCTGTAGACGGGGCCACAATGGTGGGAGTGTGTTGCTCAGTGCTGCTATGGGATATAATATTTCTGAAATCATATTGTCTGACACTAGTATCATTTCAGGTAAGCAGATAAGTAGGTGCAAGAGCCAAGGACACCAAAGTGTCTGCGTAGAAGAGTAAACAGATTTCTCTAAAGATAATATTTACTGACGAGTTAACTTGTGTCAGGCACTATCCCAAGCTATTTCTGTGTATTTCATTTGACCCTCTCAGCCTTATAAGTTGATGCCATTTTCCCCATTGAACAGATGTAGAGACTAAGGTATCAAGAGTTTAATAAGTCCTGCCCAAGTCCTGTCTCATCCCCAAAGCCACATTCTTTTTTTTTTTTTTAAAGATTCCATTTATTTATTCATGAGAGAGAGAGAGAGAGAGAGAGAGAGAGAGAGAGAGGCAGAGACACAGGCAGAGGGAGGAGCAGGCTCCATGAGGGAGCCTGATGTGGGACTCAATCCCAAGGCTCCAGGATCACACCCTGGGCTGAAGGCAGGAGCTAAACCGCTGAGCCACCCAGGGATCCCCGCAAAGCCACACTCTTAATAACTCTTTCATTTGTACTTGTGTTGGAAGAGGAAAAAAAAAAAAAAAAAAAACTACATCACCCTTCTAGCCCATCCTGGCATTTGTCAGATAAGGGCAGTTGGGCCACTGGCAGAGTTGGGATTAGAATAACCCAGGTTTGAGGGCTTTTATGGATCAAGTTATTTTTTGCCATATAAACTATAGGGTAAAATACAAAAATAATTAGGAGATAAAATATTACTCTAAGCAAATCAACATTATGATTGCCAACCAGCAGAAGTCATGTAACACAACAAAGGAATGACTGTTATTAAAGATTTCACTATGGAGAGTGTGGTCAAAGCTCCACACTGCCCCCTGGTGGCTCCCATGCAAACACCGGAAGCAGGCTGGAGCAATGAGTAGTGAGTGGGAGCAAAGGCTCTGGATAAGGATACCTGCCATACAGTGAGGGTGACAAAACATAAGAGACACCGAACTCTGGGAAACGAATAAGGGGTAGTGGAAGGGGAGGTGGGCAGGGGGTTGGGGTGACTGGGTGATGGGCACTGAGGGGGGCACTTGGCGGGATGAGCACTGGGTGTTATGCTATATGTTGGCAAATTGAACTCCAATAAAAAAATTTTTTTAAATAAATAAAAGGTTTACAAAAAAAAAAAAAAAAAAAGATACCTGCCATATTGAAAACCACATCAGGGGAAGGCCTTGGGAAACCTAGTGGGTTGGACAAACAAGATCCTTCAGGGCCAGGCACGTATCCAAGCACTCAAGGAAAATCTCTGGGTTCCACTTCCATTCGTGTGCAGAATTTGAGATAAAGAAGTTGAACTCACTAAGGAGTTAAATACTTTTAGTCTGTCAGATTGGCAAAGGCTTTTCTCCTTTTTAATTACCATGGGCACTTTTCAAACCTCGTCGGTGGGAGAGTAAATTAGTAAACCTTTCTTGTGCAATTTGGAGGCATGTATCAAGTCTTCCAAAGGCGTACCACCCGTAGGAATGTATCCTAAGGAAATAATTAAGGATGTGAGCAAAATGTAGCTGGGAGAAGGCTCGTTGAAGTGCTGTTTATCACAGCCCAAAGATATTAAGTACACTGTGTTGCAATGATGATATCTGAATTTATGAAGTAGATGAGTATTTACAGACATGGAGAGGTGTTTACTGTTAGGTGAAAGAGCAGGATACAGAACATGTATAGATCCTACTTTTTAAAAATATGTATCTTGATATATGTGTTGAGAGATCTGGAGAGAGATACACTAAAGGGTGAATTGAACTCATCTCTGAATGACAAAATTATGGGTTATTTTTATTTTTCTCTCTCTCCTTTTCTAAGATTTTATTTACTTATTCATAAAAGACAGAGAGGCAGAGACATAGGCAGAGGGAGAAGCAGGCTCCCCATGGGGAGCCTGATGCAAGATTCAATCCCAGGACCCTGAGATCACGACCTGAGCCAAAGGCAGATGCTCAACCAGAGTCACGCAGGTGTCCCTTATTTTCTCTTTTGACTAAACATGTATTGCTTTTCAAATGCTAGAACAAATACATGCAACGAAAATAACTTTTTTTTTTTTGCATAGAAATCTTAGATAAAACCAATCAGAAAAAAACAACAACAGTAGAATCTATACCCAAATCTCCAGTCTCACATTTCTGAACTAAGTGCTATTTTCCCTTCAATGGCATCCGGCCCCTGACAATTCTTTCTAACCATCCCCATTAAGGGCCTGAAAAAGGGTGATCTCAGCCACTTAGGAATCTCTGCCGGTCCCTGGACAAGATGTGCTGGGCTAGCGGTGCTGTGACCGCCAGCTGCACACGCCCTTCTTTGGTTGGGGAAGGGTCCGCTCTGCAGGCCCTGTGCTTTGGCACTCTCCTCTTGCTCCTTGCTCCTTCCCTTCCCAGAACATAGAAGGGGGCCCCAAAGGGGGAAGATCTGAGTGCCATTCTGCTCAGAGGAGAAGCACTGTAGAGCTGGTCTAGTGTCCTGGAGAGTCTGGACCTTGCTGGGCATCAGAGCTGCTGGGAGGGGCACTGAAAAACTGATTCTTGTCCCTTGTCCCCATTATGGTCTAACTGTTCTTGGATAGGGCTTAAGCATCCGTGTTTTTAAAAGTTCTCCAGGTGATGCTAATACGGGCTCTTTTCCAGATGCTAACAACTTCTCCTCCACACCTCCCAACAACTTTCTGTAGTTTTACACACTGTTTGGGCTTCTCTTCCAAAGATGGCCTTCATGGATCTGTGGTTCTTCCCTTGTACATTCTCCTTATCCCCCAGAGCAAGCATCCACCCACCTACCCACTCGTTTTTTTTGTGCTACTGTAATACCTGGTCTCACCCCTGCCTCCAACCTTGCGCAGAATACTATCTTTATTAAAGAGGAATGATTACATGGATTCGGCTCAAAGTGGACGTTTCTGGTAAATATGGAGAATCCAAAATCCTCCCTTGCTTGAGAGGTTAGAGGGGAAATGCCCACAGCCATGATTCTTGCTGATGTTACTGAGCAAATTCACTGTATTCCTTTAGCATTCCTGATGGCGTTAGCACACATTACATGCCTCCTTTCTGGATTGGGAGAAGAACCGTGTCACATTTCCCAACCTCTCCAACCAAATTGAGGGCTTGGTCTTTATGGAATTTCAAATATCTGGGGTTGGGCTAGTTGGGTTGGGGAAGGGGGTACATTTCAGAGTACAGAAGCCCCTAAAACATTTCTCAAATCTCATGTCATTTCCCAAGTGACTGGTACTACACCAAATCTAGGCACAGCCAGTGCATGAAGCTGCTTACAGACTTGATTTTTCTCGCAGCTGTTTGGGGAGCAGGGCTGGGAGGTGGTCAGGCCTTGTTAAGGGCCTGCATCTGATGACCCTGAGATTTCACATCTCTGCCACTTCCTTCCTGAGGCCCTGCTCCCTATACACTGGCTCTGAAAGGCAAACACTAAACTGGGTGACAATGATATCTCTGTGTCCCAAGATCCATGATGCATACAGAGCCAGGCTAGGTAAGTGTGGCTCATGCGAACGCTTTTTTCTAAGTTAATTGGCCAAATTCTCTAGTTGATCCATCTTGATTTTCTCTGTCACATTCTTAAATGTCCCATGCTACTTAACAATTCCTTGGAGTCAGGCAGACTCAGAGTCACTCAAACACATGCTGAATTAAACTCAGAGTCATGGTTTGAGTGGGTCATTAAATTTCTTCCTCCTCAATTTCCATTTGTCCTCCCAAAGAAGGAAAACCAGTGCAGGTGGCCAGAGTCCCACTACTGGGTAGTCCTCTGTGCTGCTGCTACCGCTCCCTTGTAGTGTTTTTATAAAAACCAAAGACACATATTCTTGCCCCTTCCATTCCTGATGCCTTGACCCAGGGCAGTCTGACTTCCGTAACACTGACACTGTTCTTGTTAAGATTGCTGCTGTTAGCCTCCTAACTACCAAATCCAATGTCATTTCACATGTCTCATCCCTAACAAGCTCCTATCTTGTGGGACCCCTGCTTTCTGCTAGTTTTTACTCACCTCCTCCTACCGCTTTTAGGTGTCTTGGCCTAACCCTTCAAATGCTGGTGTTCTCAGACCTCACTGTGTCATCTCACCTATCCCCGGGCTGGCCAGCAGCCACATGGTGATCACGCTCATCTCTGTGGTTGCTCCCAACCTTTTGCCTGCACCCCTCACCCTTCATTTCCAGCTCCCCACTCTACATCTTCCCACAGGCAGCTTAATCCCACACATACTCATCAAAACCCAGCATTGATCCAGTTTCTAATATCCTACAAACCAACCTTCTTTTTAAGTAAGGGGAAACATTTGTTTTTAAAACTTTATTTATTCATTCATGAGAGATACACAGAGAGAGAGAGAGAGAGAGAGAGAGAGAGGCAGAGACACAGGTAGAGGGAGTAGCAGGCTCCAAGTAGGGAGCCCGATGTGGAACTCGATCCCGGGACTTCAGGATCACGCCCAGGCCCGAAGGCAGGCGCTAAACCACTGAGCCACCCAGGGATCCCCAGGGGGAACATTTCTAACCACTACATTGGATGGTTAATTTTAAGTGTCAACTTGACCGGGACATCCGCTTCCCAGATATTTGCCCAACATTATTCTGGGTATTTTGGGATGCAGTTAACATTTCAATTGGTAGACTAAGTAGAGCAGATTGCCTTCCCTCAATTAGGCGGGCCCTATCCAATCAGTTGAAGGCCTGAATAGAACTAAAAATCTGACCCTCCCCTGTATGAGATAAATCATTCCTGCCTCATGACCTGAAGTGAGACATGGGCTCTTTTTCCTTAAGATTTTTAAATTTATTCATTCAAGAGAGAAAGAGAGAGGGAGCATGTGCAAGAGCTAGAACACGAGCATAGGGAGAGAGAGAAGCCGATTCTGCTGAGCAGGGAGCCCGATATGGGGCTTGATCCCAGGACCCCAAGATCATGACCTGAGCCAAAGGCAGACTTAACCACTTAGCCACCAAAGCATCCTGGGACATGGGCTTTCTTCCTGTGTTTGGACTCAAAATGTATTAGCTCTCCTTGGGTCTGGAGTCCATTGGTCTTTGGATGGAAACCACAGCCATGGCTCATCTGCTTCCCAGGTCTTTGGCCTCAGAATGGACTTAAACCATTGGCTTTCCTGGGTCTCTGTTGACTCACCCTGCAGATCTTGGGGCTCCAATCTCCATAATTGCATGTATGCATTTGCGCGCACACACACACACACACTTGTTTCTCTGGAGAACACTGACTATTATACCAAACAACCAACACAGACCACAGATACAGTCACCCTGACCAATGTACAAACTTGGGCATAGTATTGGTTTCTTCTTTCCCTCCCTCACCCTCACATCTGATGGAGGACCAAGTCCTGTCATTCTAACTCTGGCTCATCTCTCAAATCATTCTCCTCCTCTGTTCTCCTCTCTGCTGCTTCAAACCTCGGCAGAGACTCCTAACTGACCTCCTGCCTCAATCCTTCCTCAGACCAGCCCATTGTTCATGCTGCTGATGGAGTCATCAAAAGCTCTGGTGACTCTCCGATGTTGCAAAACAAAATGCTCGGTGGGTATGAAGGCCCCAGTCTGCTCTTGGAATCTCCAGCTATTTGACCCCAGCCTCCAGGGATGTCCTCCTTCCATGTTCTAGTTACCACACATTATCTGATTCTCTGAGTGTCTTACTGTTCCTGGCCCTGAGCTTTTGGCAAAAAAGCTGCCCTGCTGTTAGCAGAGGCTGGACCACCATCCTGGGCATCTTTGGCGAGTGGCCCAAGTGCTGGTGAGGCAGTCCTAAGGGATCTATGCTCTCCCCAGGTGCATCTGAAGGATGTGCAGACAGACAGACAAACCCTTATAGTGGCCTCTGTTATTTCTGGAGATCCAGAGCAAAGCTAGGGCACAGCAGCAGCAAAGGATCAAGTTACTCCCCAGTTCCTGCCCTCAGCAGTAAGGCTCCCTCCTCAGTCCTCAAGTGGTATCCACAGGGACCGTGTTTGAGGGCTTGCTCGAGCGCAACCTCAGGCACCTCTCCACACTCTTGCTCTCTGCCTCCTGAGGTCCTAGGAAACCAGAAGGTGGCCACACATCCCCCATACATGTTAATGGCTCATCCTTCTACTGTTTGTTCTCTTTCCCTTTTTTTTTTAAAAAAAAAATTTATTTATTTATTTATTTATTCGTGAGAGACACAGGAAGAGGGAGAAGCTGGGTCCATACAGGGAGCCCAATGCGGGACTCGATCCCAGTACCCTGGGATCACAACCTGAGCCAAAGGCAAGTGCTCAACCACTGAGCCACCCAGGTACCTCGGTTCTCTTTCCCTGTTGGCAACATCTTGGGGAAGACATCCTCCTGGGAGAGACTTTGAACCTAGACCTTTACCAAGTCCTTGAGGGAAGAGCCTGGAACCTGCCACATCTGTACTGGAGACCTGAGGCACAAGATGGCTTCCAAGCTACAGCCCCTGACCTGCAGATCGCTTCATCCCTCACTGCATGTGGCCCTTCAGAGCTGCTCAGTAGAGGAAGCCCCAAGCCCACAGCATAGTCTTCGCAGCTTTAACAACTATTTCTACTGGCCCTGATCACTTAGGCTGGCTTCTGGTTACAGTGGAAGCCTATCTTCTGGTCCTTATGACCTCTGTCAAGACACACGGGTACGGGTGGAGTCATCTATCCCCCACTTCACCGCGTCCTCTCATGCCAATCAGGGAGGTGTCAACAGCAGACTCTTCAGTGGGTTGGTTCTGTGGCCCAAGATCTTGTGCTCCATAATCACAAACCCACTGAAATGCCTGCAGTGAGTGGCCACTGGCATGGGGAATTCAGAGGTTTTGCCTGAGGGCATTCTAGTATTATTACAGTTAACTTTTATGGTGGGTTTTAGGGGCTTAAATAATTGTACTGATATTATTAAAAGTAAATTTTATAAGCTCTGGCTTTGGAACACACACACACACATACACACACACCCCAGAAATAATTCTGTAAGTAGTTGGAAACCATAATAATACTCTTGAGTATATGTTCAACTACTACACAGTAACTGTAAACCACAAAGATACTGATTAGAAATGGCAGAAAGGTTGTTGGCAAGAAGGATCTCAGCAGACCTCTGTGGGGCCTGTCACAGTAGATGTGATCATCAAGGGTGAGCAAATGTGAGGTGATTATAATAAAACCCCCAGAGGGGGGTAGATTACTTCTACATCCCAAAGTGGAGGACAATCTGCCGTTTGGATGGACCTGTTCTACACTGTAAGAGTTGAGGTGATCCTGAGTTTCCTGAAGGCAAGAAAGATGACGATCATTTTTACTTTTGTATCCACAGAACAAACCATAGCACGGTGCTAAATGGCCACTGAAACATCTTTCAAACAGGTGTTAACAAACAGCTTAGAAGACCTCATCTGAACGTCACAAACAAGGTTTCTTTCTTTTTTCTTTGTTTTTTTTAAGATTTTATTTATCTTAAAGAGAGAGAAGGTGAACACAAGCGAGGGGAGGGATGGGGAGAGGGAGAGAGAGAATCTCCAGCAGACTCTGCGCTGAGCACCAAGCCTGATGTCAGGCTCGATCCCATGACCCTGGGATCCTGAGTGGAAACCAAGAGTAAGAATGCTTAACCCGACTGCGCCTTCCAGGCGCCACTCCCCCGAGGTTTCTGTCAATGATGATCAGAAACATCAATGTCTTCCTCAGTTTAAATTACAGCCTCCTTGGCCATGAGACGAGTGGCAACAGGGCCTAGGACAGCATCTGGTGGGGCTGAATGAAATGGGGAAATGCACTTGAAGTACTGGTTTCTTGTAGGCACCGGGTAGCTGGCCATTCAGCATTACCAATCATTTCTTCCTGTGGGTGCCATTCTAGCGTGGGGGACACAGCACAGTCTGTCTTAATGAACGAGGGGGAGTTTGCAAGGTGTGCCCTCTGGGGAGGTCTTAGTTCCAGGTGTAAGAACATGAGGTCCAGAATTGAAGCAGTGGGAGAACCCTAAGGTTTGGGCGAGCCCCGAGTGGTCTGCTGGGAGCCTGCGGGCCCTCCGTGAGCTCCAGGCCTGGTGTCTGGAGTCCCCGGCCTACGCTCAGGATCCCCTTGGCGCCTCCGATCCACCCACTCCTATTTCTCAGGTCTCCACTGGCCCTGCTTGTCCACTGAACTGTTCAAGGAAAAAAAAAAAAAAGCATCGGGTCATGGCTTGGGGCTCAAGTTCATCTTTAAAAAATTGTGTGGTTCTAAGGGTGTCCAAGTTTTTTTCCAAAACTCTATATTCCCCAAGGATAAAAGAACAAAATGGCTAAGTCTCACAAATTTTTAGTCTCCATTATCCCACGGCTCTCTTTACTCCTCGAGACCCAGTTTTCAGTAGTAAACTGGGCTGAAGTTGGAAGGCAAGGCCTAGAGAAGCCGTTTAATTTCTACCACCAAAGACAAATTCGGATTCTTTCACAATTTCCCCTCAGGCCGGCTTCATGGGGCCAAACCACTGAAAGGATACATGAATGCAAAAAATTCGCCTCCCAGCAGCAAACACTAAGATTTTCTACAGATGCAAACCCGCCCCAGAGATAATAAAAATGAGCGTTGGGTTTACTGGGCTTGTTAAGGGCTGGCTGCCTGATTTTCTTTAGGGTCTGAAAAGGTTTACATGGAAGGGCGGGGGGCGGCTCTTACTGACACAGCAGTTTAGGAAAATCAGCACAGGCCCACAGGACGCTAATTAGTCTGCAGTGAGCTCACCCCTCATTCCACAAATACTCCCGGTGCATCTAGTGCGCTCAAGCACTGCATGAGGTGATGTGGGGGGCAGAAAGCCAGTGCGCCTTGGGAGGCAGGCTTAACCCAGCAGGGAAGACTGGCCTGGTGTCTCAATTGATACATGCCACGGAATGTGTTGAGTGAGGAATGAATGCTAAGATGTGGGATTTGACCTAGACCTTTGAAGAATGGAGAGTCCAAGGTGCCACCTGGACCATTTACACAGAGCAGGGGTCTGTTCTAGAACTAATGTTATTAATAAATAAGCAAAAGTTCTAAACTAAAAGGATATAGGGCAATGGAGGAAGTCTCAGATGTCAGTGGTTGTCAGCCTCTGGAGAAGGAAGGGTTCACAGGGAGGCCTACCCCTACTATCTGTGGGGCCCAGGGCAAGAGTATAGACAAAAGCCCATATGCTGACAAATTTAAAAGTTATACCTTAAGCTAACAGATCATCAAAAACACTTTACCTTCTTACTTTGTCCGATCTATCTTCCCAATGTATTTGAGCACCTAGTCTCAAATTCAGGATTCCTAGAGTTCTGAGTTCTGGACCAGAATGTGGTGCCAGTGGGAGAGTCTGACCTGGCACCCATTCTGTTCTCCCCCATCCCCAGTTCCATCCTGTGCCATGAGGTCTCGGGACCACACATGGGAACACCCAGGACACCTCGGCCTCCGTTTCTAAGGGTGTGCACATCAGGGGCTCACCCCACACACCCAGGAAGGTGGACCGGAAGGAGTCTCAGAAATCTTACCTCTTGGCTCCTGGGCCTCACGGCTGCACTAGTCTGAAGAGAAGGTAGGGAATGAGGGTGAAAGGGCAGGCTTAGTAAAGAGAGGGTCCAAGGCAGAGGCCCCTCCAGCTCAAGCCTAACGGTGGCAGAGTCCTCTGTGGGCAGAGAAGGACTGGGTTTGACAGACCATGATGCATAGTGTTGTGTGGTTTTGATTATGATGGAGCTGAAGGCTAACCTTTATCCCAGATAAGAATACAACATTAGATTCATTTCCACTTAATCCTCTCATTAAGCCTTGGAGTGCAGTATTGCTATTATTCCCATTTCACATGTGAGGAAACTGAGATTAGAGAGATTTTAATTTAACCAAGGCCACACGGCCAGAAGGGGTAGAGTCAGGATTTGAATGTTATTCTGAATGATGTGGCTGAAAAATACTCAGGAAGATCATTTCCTTATCTTGAATCATGGAACCAGAGGCAGAAGGAGCCATGGAGATTCATTATGTCAAATCCTCCCAATGGTGATGTGCTGGTGGACACTGGCTGAGGAGGAGTCAGGGTCCTGTCTGCCTGCCTGCAGAGCCATTTCCACCGTGCAGGGAATGCAGGCTCCCAGGGCGGGGGTGGGGGTGTTATAGACAGAGAAGCTACTTGGGGTTGGGCATATGGCCAGGGCATGTGTGGCTGGGAAGGTGACCTCACTCTAAACGGCCCTGGGAGTATTTCCTAAAGCTGCCACCTTTGGTGTTTTCTTCAAGTCCCAAGAGCAAAGTGGTGGGCTATAGCGGGGAAGCCCCAGAATCTGGCTGAGTGCAACTTCATTCTGTTTCCAAACAATGGGGTAGGAGCTTAGACACCCACACCACTCAGAGCTCTCAGAGATGTCCACAGCTATCTCTGGAAGGGGATTTTTTTTTTTTTCTCTTTAAAAAAAAAAAAAAAAGGTTAAAAAAAAAACCCTTTAAGATAGAGGTATAAAATTTATATAGGGAAATGAAAATATAGGACAAATCTTGTATACAGCTCAGTGAATTTTTATCAGGTACATATTATGTAACTACCACCCAGAGCAAGAAAGAGATTTTTTTTTTTTAAAGCCTACACCCAGCACATGGTGCTCTACCTCATGACCAAGAGATCAGGAGTCCCCTGCTCTACCGACTGAACCTTACAGCCAGGCGCCCCAAGATAGAGAATGTTTCCAAAATTGATTGTAAATTGAAGAAGTTAACACATGAACACATTCTCTTTGTAATGCATTAACACAGGACATGTGAGCTGACCTCTCTTCGGACCCCCCTACTAGCGACCCCCATACATACACAAGGCCCCACTGTTACAATTCAGTGTGTCCGGAAGCAGGGGCTTCCTCCCCAGCATTCCCAGGCCTTCAGGCATGGAAGCAGCCCAACCAAACAGGTTTGGGGTCTTTCTCCTCCAACATTGTCCTCTGCCCACCCCCTCCCCCGCACACAATTCCTGCACCAGATAAAGAGCCCGTAGCTTCCCCTGCCACAGATAGTACCCTTCCTCCTGAGCAGTGGGGAAGGGTAGGGCTGCAGGAAGTTTTCCCCATCCTCCCAACCTAAGCTGTTGAATTCTCGCCCCCAGAGTTTGGCTGCCCAAATAAAGAGTGACCTTCTGGTGCCTGGGCTGCTGGGCCTACACAAGGTGGAGGGGCTGTGGGGACGCCCAGCTCCAAGAGGCAGGGGCACACTGAAGCCAGAAACTGCCCAAACTGGTTACATTCCAGCAAGATTAGCTAGCACAAGGCCTGGGCCTGCTCCCCAGCCCACCCCTCCCTCCTCCCCTGGACCATGAATAGGATTTTAACTATTTCCCTCCCACTTGCTGTCCAGCTTCACTTGCTGACAATGCTCCCCGCTGTTTGCACATTAACCTCCCATTTGCCAGGCAGCAGCTCAGGGGCTGTGGATTAACACCCACCAACCTGGACAATGGTCTCCGGGGAGGGATGCAAGGGGCTCAGACAAAAGCTCCAGGCGCCAGGCAGCCAGGCCCAGTCAATCACCGCGTGATAAGCACTGCCCACAGGGGCAGGGGCTCCCAGACTCTGCCCTATGTGGGACCACGGAGGGCTCGGTGGGTTTCCCTAAGGAGGGCCTAAGAAATGGGGAAATGATCCCCTCCGGGTCCAATCTGGATGTTCTGGACCTTAGGCTGGCCTGCAGGGACCAGGGGTGGGTGCTGGAATGGGGAGCCCTTGGGCAGGCCTGGCCAACCCAGCCCCCCGTGTTATGTTTTCTCCTTTCTCCATGCAACCTTGATTTTCAGGAGCTACCTCAGGACAAAGATGACTCTAGTCCCACACCCCAAGGCTTCCCAGGAGAGCTGACCATTCCCTTGGCAAGTCCTGACTGAAACAACTTGTAGATACATTATTTCATGTCAACGCCATTTTCTTAGCCTCTTGTATGCAGGTGTGCACGCACCAGCATGAATCTGGAAAGGCTGCAGCAGCTGGCAGATGGGAGAGGAAGGGAAGAGAACCAGGGTATCAAGCATGGAGATGGTCCTTAAACATCCTACCGTACCAGTTTCTCAGCCCAGCTAGGCTGCAGGATAAAGGTCTGGCATAAGGATTTTAAAAACCTCCTCCAAGTGATTCTGATACAACTTTGTCAGAAGGCAGCAGAGCCTCTCAAAGCTAAAGTTCCTAGGAATCAGCCTGGATCTTGTTGAAATGCAGATTCTGGGTCAAGAGGTCTGGGGTGATGCACCTCTAGCAAGCTCAGGGATGCTGCAGGGCTGCTGGTTGAGGATCACCTTTGTGCACAAGGCACTGAACCCAGCACGTTCACCAGGAGGCTGAACCCTCTCAGTACTCTTCCACCCAACACTTGTCTAGCTTCAGTGTCAACCCTTCCCCTCAAGGCAGCTGGTCCTAGCTGTTCACAGCTCTGTTGGAGTCCTTCCTTATATTGATAAGACCATCCACTGACAATCCCTCTTCTTCCTCTCGGGCCCTCTTCTCTTGACCTGGAAGTTCTCATGAGCACACTTTCTGGGTTTGCCCTCCTGTTTTCCCCACATCTGGCCTCCTAGTCTAGGCTGATACAACCATTTCAACCATTTCTCTGATCCTTATTCTGTTCAGAGTACTAATACCAAACGGGCAGTGGGGGCAGGGTGCAGACTGGTGAAGCTCTTGGGGGTAGGGGTGGGAAGAGAGCCTCTAGTGGAAACAGAAACCAGAATTCAAGCCCTGAGGCAGTTAACATCCAAGAAACGTTAGGACAATTAAAAAAGCAACAACCACAATTAATTTACACAAGCAAAACTCGTTAGTGTGGGTTGAGGTCTTAGAGTTTACCTTTACTGGGCAAACCCTTTCCTTACAGATAGCACAAATTAATTGCCAACAAGAACTGCAAAGCTGGCAGGGTTGGGGGGTGGGCGCCTGGGCGGCTCAGTTGGTTAAGCAATTGGGTTAAGCAGTTGAGTGGCTGACTCTTGGTTTCGGCTCAGGTCATGATCTCAGGATCATGGGATGAAGCCCAACTCATACCTGGGAGGGAGCCTGCTTGAGAGTCTCTCCCTCTGCCTCTCCCCCTGGGCGCTCTCTCTCAAGTAAGTAAATATTAAAAAAAAAAAAAAAAAAAAAAGACCTGCAATGGGGATACTTAAAAGGCTGTACACGATCTTTGAGCACTCCAGATGTAGGTGACAGACAATACAACGAACGTGTAATGGACACACACAGGTCCTTGATCAGGGAGCCTTGGCCAGCCTGGCTTTAATTCCTGGTGAAGTTCAGATGCAACCAACCTGAACTCCTTCAGGAGGTTTTTACAATTCAGAAGACTCCCACACTTAACAGACACATACCCTGAGTCTGAGTTAACTGTTTCCAGGCAGTCCCCAGGGCCCCTGTACCCTGCTCTCAGAATCACTTCGTGGTCATTGCTGCAGAGATTGGAGCAGGGCTCATGGTCTGCAGCGGCAGCAAGTCTACAAATGATTATCCCCCATGAGATGATAAAAGAGCAACCTCAAATCAAGCACTCATCTGGCTGCCCTGTTCTCAGCAGGGCTTTCTGCCCTTCCACAAGCTACATGCCACAAAAGCCCTTCACTTCTAAAGTCTAAATTGTCCAAAAGACCCAGGGTTCCTACTGTTGCTCCTGGTTCCTAACCCCTGTAAGGTCACAGATCATAGAGAGGGTCTGGCCAAGCTAGGATTGAATCCTGTCCACATCTCTTATTAGTTGTGTTACTCTGGTCTACAGTTACTCTTTTGGGGTGCTTGGCTGGCTCAGTCAATAGAGCATGTAAGTCTAATCTCACAGTGTTGAGTTCGAGTGCCACATTGGGCATGGAGCCTACCTCTTACCCTTTCTGAGTGTTGGCTCCTTCTTGCTAAAAAGGTATTAGTATCACTTAGGTTTAACTGAACTAATAATTAGCAAGGATAGGGCCTGGACTTGGTAAGCTCTTCCAGTGGTAACAAAAAGAGGAATTTTCCTAAGGTAATAGAGATGGTCTAACACCTCCCCTCTTTGAGGCTCCAAAGCATCAGTCTTCTCTTGAGATGCTGACCTTTTTCTGCCTGAGAGTCGGCTCAGCCACTAGTCTTGTTGCCCTGATATCTGTCTGGCAGATAGAAAGCTCTCACATAAGATCACAGTCTTACTTATCTTCAAATCTCCTGCGATGCTCAACCCAATGCTTGTAAGCTGTAGGAACCTGGTCGGTACGAGCCCAGATTTTCCACGTGAACCAGCAAACATGGGACAAAGCATGGACGCCACCACCAGGTGGGTCCAGTGGCAGCACAAGCCAGGCCTCCCACCCATCGTAAGCAGGTTCCGTGTCTGTCCTTAGGAACAATGGCAAAACAGGAATTGCATTTCTGACCTGGTGCCAAACTCTTCATGAAAATGACCACCAACACCTTTTTTTTTTTTTTTTTTTTTTTTTTTTAAATGAAACCCTACACGATATGTCTGCCACAGAACAGGTAATCACAAACCTCTGTGGTTTCGGGAGCCTTCAGATTCTTCTCCAGAAACCCGATCCCCAAGGTTTATACTCAGTGTGACACAGGCTCAGACAACAGTCTTATTCCACCGTCCATATGTCCTACTTTGTTTTCAAGGAAATGGGTCATGAGGTCAGGGACCACCTCTTCCAGGCCATGACATACTTGGGTTGGACAGTATTGACCTCTTTTGGGGGTGGCGTAGGTCTAATTTCAGGCCTTCTACAAAAATGCTGTGCTGTTTCCCCAGGCTTCCTTTCCTATAGTTATGTAATGAAGATCAAGTTTTTCTGAGGTTTTAAAATCAGAAAGCACTGTTCCCTTGAGCTCTTATCTCTTCAACCCAAGAGGGTTGAGCCTGCACTTTGGGGCCTAGAGAGGGGTGGGACTAGCCCTGGGGAGATCCTCCCGGGGGAGCTGGGTACTAGTGGATGAGTAGGGACTGGGGCTCCCCAGGTAGAGGTGGGTCTAGGCAGAGAGGCCCGGGGTCCTGGCAGAGCTTATGGTGTGGGCTGCTCAGAAGATGACACTGTGTATAGCTGTCTCTGGAAATCTTCTCCATTACACATAACACTCTTCTGTGGACTTTTCATCCTCTCTTTAGGTTCTGTTCAGCCTGTTCCTCCCTGCAACCAGGGACTCCCCAAACTCCCAGGAAACCACAGTGCTCAGCATGGGCCTCTTTAGGAGGGCTTATGCCAAGGGGCCACACTCAGGCTCTGATCAGGGTGTAATGGGAAGTAGAATGATAACACACACTCATTTTGTGTTGCCTGCCTGGAGAGCTGCCTGTATATTATAAAAAGGTGTAACTGCCTGCAATAGTGTATACAAATTATCTATAGAAGTCCTGACACTGCACAGGAGCCCGTCCCCATAGCTGCCAACTCAGGCCCATTGGCTATGGCCTCAACAGAAGGCGTAAGTATTTCTCAATTGAGAACCATTGGGAAACCACAGGTGCAGGGGAACCTGCGTATTTTGTCTCCTTCGGCCTTCCTGCTTTCCCCTCCCTTCTCCCCTCCTAACACATACACACTATCTCCAACAAGGGAGATGCTAGAGTCTCTCTCAACTGCAATCTGAACAAGAATGAGAAACAGTCAGCTAGTTTAGGGCGCAAGCAGAACATAGCTCCTTATCATAACATTTTCTGAAACAGGCATCAGCCACATGGAGCAAGCAAGCAGCAGAGACTTCCAAGAGTGATCCTAGACGAGGGATAAGAAGCTAACACACACCTGCTGTCTGGTCCTCTCCTGCTTAGCCCTTCTGACCAGCTGGTCCCTTGTGGGGTGCTGAGGCCAGAGCCAGAGACGCAGCTTGCAGCTAGCCCGCCCAATCAGCAGTGTGACCTTAGGCAGGTCCTGCCCCTCACTGAGTACAGCTGCTGGGAAAAGTCTTTACTGAAACAATTATGTATTGAGCACCCACTGTTTACACTATACACTATGTATAATAAAACTCAGAGACTTTTTATTTCTTTCCTACAAGCCTTCTCTTTGTGTGTACTGAGAACGGTACTGGTTATCACTCTAGACAATAATACTAGCCGGATATGGGTCATTAAGGGGGGCAGTGACCTACCCACTTGGTACACTGACCTATTCCTGGTTATTCCAAAACATTATTCAGGCAGCATGATAATTGCTTAATTTTTCTTTCCACTCTTAAATTGTTAAATTAGACCAAAACCCCAAAACAAACAAACCACACAAACCTCCTAAATACAAAGTAGGACCTTGATGCTAACATCTGTTTGACTCCTACAAAGGGGCTGGTGGAGCTCTCTCCCCCTACCGGTGGCCTCAGGCCATGTTCTCGGCCTTTGGCCCCTAACTTATCATCTCTTGAGAATCAGGCTGTTAATTCTTTCTTCACCGCCTTTCCAAGGCTCCATCTGAACATCAAGTATCCTCTAGAGACTTTAGTCTCTCCTTTCCTTTTTCTGAAAACTGTTTCAAAGGTTCTTTTCCTGTCCCCCAGATGTGCCTAATTCCCCCTATTCAGGACCTCCCTTGGAGTGGACAACACAACTTGGGGAGTTACACAAAATTCTGTAATACAAAGTTACAAAGGCTTATTAAAAATCCCACTTTTGAACCAGTCTATGTTCAAGATCTTACCGTTGAGTTCTTTTTAAAAAGGCCGAATTACCAGTTCCTATGTGAGGTGGAGGGAGAAGGCCAGGGGAGGTGAGAGCTGTCTGCTTTCTGCTATCACAGATGCCTCCCATCTGCCCACCACTACCACCACCACCACCACCCCGCCCCCCGCCTCCTGTTTGGGCAGGGCCAGCTGGGTCTGGTTCATGAGCACCTTCCTAATTTAGTGTGCAGGGCTGCCACCATAGCTTGAAATTGGTCATGTGCGAGTATTGACACCGTGGAAAATAAACACTACAAGTCAGAGCACCCTCCACCACATAAAAACACAGTAACATTGAATTTTGTCTGTCTGGCACTGCCCTGTCTTTCCATATGCAAACTCACTTAATCCTCATAACCAACAGTGTGGGTATTATCATCTCCTTTTCGCTGATGAGGAAACTGAGGGCTCTTGCCCAACCCAGAAGTTTCCTACTGTCCCATAAAAAGGCCCGGGTGGAGGCCCACATGCAAAATACTCAAGAAAATGCTCCAGCAATGCTCAGACTCAGGAGCCAATCATTTCAGGGAGGCTTTGTTCCAGGCAAGGTTCTTGCAAGTGGCAACAGTTATGTAAGCTCAGAGGAGGGTTATGGAGACCCCAGGGAACACTCAGTTGAGTGGCAGTTTGGGCCAGCTAGCAAAGAGGGGTTTTTGCATACAACAGGCTCCTTGTAACAAACCCCCTTCTCTTGGCACACTTTGTCAAGCCAGGGAAAACCCTTCCACTTCTGGAGGAGAGAAAAAGAAGGAGGCAGAGTATGCAATTCTGAGAACAAATGCATCCTTAGATTCTTACAGCAGAACAACCAGGGAGAAACCCAACCCTTATAGCATCAAGAACCTGGGTGTCGCTGGAGCACATACCCAGAAGGCCTCGGCTCACTGTTGCAAGGGTAACACTGCACAAGAAACAGGCCCCACACCATCAGGGGACAGACAAGGGCCACTTTTTCCAGGCTGCCATTGCTGGCTCAACAGCTGGTTCTCCCACTGGATTCCCAGTTGGAAACTCTGGAGGGAATAGCTTTCTGCCTTCAGCATCCAAAGAAAGAAACGGCAATTAATGAATAACAAAAATTTAATTTCTTAATGCTACTTCTTAAGACGAAAATAGCCATATCCTGCAAACAATCAGACATTAGGCTGGGCCTTTCCTTAGGATACTTAGGAGAGTATCCTAAGTCCACTCCCCTTCTCCCTACTTCCTCTTTTTTTCTGCCCAGAGAATGAGTCAAGTCAGTCAACAAATATTTATGGAGCGCCCACAGGATTGCAGAGTCTGGGAGGAGACACGGGTTGCTGGATGAAGCCCAGGATAGTTCTCCCTTGAGACAGTAAAAGGAAATGTCAATCCTCAGGCCAGGTCTAAACAGGGCAGTAAGAATCGACTGCCACCCTGGGTGGGTTTATTCTGGGCTAATCACTCATTTCTGGCAGAGTGGCCTCTGTTATCCTAATGCCAAAGTGGGTGGATCCATCATGATCATGCACATTTTTGGAAAAATACAAGCTGCAATGCTAACAATCTTGATGGTTTTGGGGGTGGGAATTGGAGGTTGGCTGAGATGCTCTTCTTCCTTCAACTCCCAAAGGGCCCCAGAACAATCAAAATTGGTTAAACAAACGTCAGATGTTCACCATTTTCTCTTTTGCAAATGTAAATGTGTGTGAACTAGAAGGGGAGGCTAGGAAAACCTAGGACCAATGGAAAGTCTTTGGGGCACCTGACCCTGATCTAGTTTGGAAACTGGATCCCATTGGCTTAGCACCAGAGCCTTGCTACTCAAAGTGTGCTCCACGGGCAAACGGCACCAGCGTCACCTGGCATATGCTAGAAATGCAGAGTCTCAGGCCCTGTCCTGACCTATTAAATCAGAATCTGCATTTCAGTACGCTCCTCGGGTCACTTCCATGCACCTGCAAGTTTGACAAGCAACAGTCCGGGAACCAGGCAACTGTTTGTTATTAAACCCCACAGAATCCCCCAAAGTCACATTTGGGGAACACCTGTCCTCCATATTGCAGGAGCCAGTTAGCAGGTTCCCAAGATTTTCTGTTCCCAAAAACCAAATATGACTAAAGCCTACAGATTTGTAACTATATTATGATTCCTGGTTTAAAAATAAGTCACCTGGAAAGATCCAGGTCAATTACACATTCATTTAATCAACGGAGGAAGCCACATTGTTAGAGCCTAAAAGAACTGAATGCTATGTGCCACAAGGCGCCCTTCCATTTCCATTTCATTCAGCTAACTGCGCGCTGGCCTAGATTCTCTTCTGTTTTAAATAACCAAGTATGTTTGAATAACCTGTATGGTTACAATTAGGGTCAGCACAACTGGGGAAGTCACCGCAAACCCCCACACATAAATATGGTGATTTTAATAACAAATAACACATTTGGAGACTGGTATATAAGTATGCAGGCGGAGGGAGCCACTGAAGATGTTAATTTGCATGTTCACAAAGGAATAGAATCCAGCTGCAACATTAATGCTTAATTCTACAGAGCCATAGGACACATGAACAACCTCACCACGGGCTTGCTCTAAATTTGAAGCCGATTTTCAAACCCTCATGATTTTGGCTTAAACTTAAATTTAGCTGCTTGAAAAGGAGACTGGATCTTATTTTGTTTTACTTTTTCTGTGAATCCTGAAACAGTGAAATTGAAAAAGTCCATTTGTTTAAGTTTTTGCAAGTTAAATACAAAATATCTGAAGAGATTTGATGCAAAGTTTCTCAAAATATCCATGTTGGCACAGAAAAAAAGATCTCATCATTGGAAGAGATTTCTTCGAATAAGACACCAATTTCAGGACTAAATTGGAGCTTAGCTGTTGGATTCTGGTGTTCTATACAGGTTTTCAGTCTTAAGTAAAATGCACAGGTATATTAGCTTTTAGAAAGATAAATCATCAGGGGGTGCCTGGGTGGCTCAGTAGGTTGAGTGTCTGATTCTTGATTTCAGTTCAGGGTGGTGAGATTGAGCCCAGGGTTGGGTTCCAGGCTGAGTGCAGAGTCGGCTTGGGTTTGTTTTCTCCCTCTCCCTTTGTCCCGCCTCTCTGTGTTCACACATGTGTGAGTGCGTTCTCTGTCTCTAATAAATAAATCTTTAAAACAGAATTAAAAAGAAATAAATCTTCTGAAATAGGGTATATAGGGAGCAAATGTGCGCATAGGAGGGAGGGGCTATTACTAACAGAGGTCATATTACTATACTATGGTAATTTTCTACTTATATTAGAATATATGTCATATACTATAATAATAACAGGTATTGTGTAAATTTGGCCATTCTGGGGGGAAACAAGATCCTAGGAAGCTTTGTTCACTTTTATCAGTTTCTCCAGGAATATGGAGCCTGTGGAACTGCTCACAGCATGTGTACTCACTCAAGCATCTGCATAAAGCCAGAAGAGGCCCCCTGTAGCGATACAAACCTGGTAGGGACAAACAAACAGAACTCGGTAATAGCATAATTAATCGTTCCAGTTATGAAGGCAACAGCTACAAAATCCTCCCACTCAAATGGCATATACCTCCTTGAACGTTGGTGGTATTTACACCTTACAGAGAATGGTGGATAGCCAGGACCTTTGGAGACGAGAGCCACTCTGGTCCTACAAGCGACCAAGAGGGAAGGAAGGTTGTTAGTCACCCTCACCCCCATGCTGATGCACATCAAACCCTTCTTGGGGGGGGGGGGGGGGGGGCGGGTACGTATCACATAATGACTACCCGGAATGATTTCACGAGATTAAAAAATGTCTTGAGAGTCACATGCTCGGGAGTCCTCAGAACCGCAATTCTGCAGAATCCTTGGCCCATCTGTTATTAATAAATGCCAGTGGCGATATCCGAGAATACACTTGCCAAGGGGGCTACTTCGTCATCCCCTTCCCCACCCGGCAATGGACGGACGAGGCAATCGAAAGGCCTGGGTCAACAGCCGGATCCTGCCAGGGGCAATTCTGTCGCCTTGATAAAGCCTCACTTCATCGCCTTATTAAATAGCGGTGATTATACCAGCTTCACTTAATTCTTAGAACTATTTTGAGGCTCAAATGAGATAATGGGTGTCAGTCCCCAGGTATGTCAATCAGCCAATAACCCAAGCATATGGGATGTAATCTGGGACATCCGTGGGCGAGGAGAGGCTGGGTGTGTTAGGGGCTGAGCTTTCTTCTTCGCTGTCATAAAAGGCATGTGACCATCCTCCTAGTACTTTCCTGTCTCTGGCCCCCAAACAAGCTTGCCGTTAAATTTTAACATATTTAGAATTCATTAAGCAATTAAATCCATTTTGATCTAATTGAGTTTCCTCTGAGAGCAGCTTAAGGTTCCTTTAAGCCTGTGAAGCCTATGAGTAATTGGAAGGTGGAGACCCCACCCTGCTCACTTGGATTGAGATGTCCATCATCATTTTTCTTCCAGTGTATGATTTAAGCTCCCTAGATGGCTCTGTTACATCTGGAGACCAGAACCAAGCCAACCTCCACCTCAAGCGGCAGCAATAAATAACACCATTGCATCGAGTCAGCACTGGATGTGGATGGTTCTGCCCTAAGCCACTAGTCAGAAGGAACACCTGGCTGCCATTTAGATGCAGACTGTCCTGTGGGAAGGACAGCTGGCCAGTCATTTGATAACCACGCAGGGCATGGCCATCCTCTAACAGCTTCTGTCGGAGAAACCACCTTCAGTATATGGACAACAGAGGGCCTTGGGCTTGATCTCAGAGCTCCAGGACACACTACATGGTTCCTGGTCCCCAGTCTGGGGCTCCATGTTTGCATTGTGGCCAGTGCAAGCCTCTTCACCCAGCTGCCCCACCAAAGATGGCAGAGGGAATGGAGGCTGAGGCCCATGAGGAAGACCTGCCCTCTGCTTTCCTCTCTAGGGAGGAATTCCCTAGATCACACGCTCTGAAGCCAGTCCTGGGCCCGACTCAGCCTCACCATGGGAACGTGCAGCACAGATTCCAAGGACTCTCCAGAGGCTCCTCAGTGGCCTGGCATGCCTGGAATTTTGGAGAGAAACCTCCTTTGCCCAGTATCTGCCTCGACTCCCTGCTCTGGAATCCATCCTGCTACCCAGCAGAGTGCCAAGTCCATCTCAGGAACTCCATGGCCATAGCTCTTTTGAGGACAGCAATGACCTCCATTTGTTAAAACTCCCACTTTACTTGGCACTTCAGCAGTACCTGACTCAGGTGATCCCTCCCTCTTCCATCATACACTTTCTCTTCCTTGGATCTGGGTCTCTGAACCAGCTAGGTCCTCCTCCTACCTCTCTCTGGCTGCTCCTTCTCAATCTCCTTTGCCAGGTGCTGCTCTTCTCTCCCATGTGCGAAAGCTGCAGGGCCCAGGACTCGGCCCTGAATTACCAGGATATCCTCCAGTCTCACGCTTTAGGTGCCATCGACATGCGAATGACCTTAAAGTCTCTCTCTCCAACCTGGACCCCTTCCCTGAAATCTAGACTCAATTACTCATTACTCCTCACCTTCCCCAATGGATGGCAAAAAACCTTAAATGCAACATGTCCTAAACAAAGCTCTGTTATTTCACCCCAAGATCTGCTTGTCCCAGTCTTCCCCGTTTTAGTTAATGGCCTTTCCATCCTTCCTGTTGCTCAGGAGATATTCTGGACTCTTTTCTTCCTCTTACATCCCATCAAGAAAATCTTGCCACTTCCCCTTCAAAATGGATCTAGAATCAGACATTTCTCACTCCCATTTCTTCGGCCACCATTTAAACTACATTGACACCCTATAACTAGACTCTGATTTTCTATGCTTGCCCCACCTCTAATCTACTTTAAAAAAAAAAAAAAGATTTTATTTACTTAATCATGAGAGACACAGAGAGAGGCAGAGACAGAGGCAGAGGGAGAAGCAGGCCTGATGCAGAACTCAATCTCAGGGCCCCAGGACCATGCCCTGAGCCAAAGGCAGATACTCAACCACTGAGCCACCCAGGCATCCCACCTCCAGTCTACTTTTATCACAGCAGCCTGAGAACTTTGTTAAGACCTAGGTGAGGGCAGCTTGGGTGGCTCAGCGGTTTAGCGCTGCCTTCGGCCCAGGGCCTGATCCTGGAGACCCGGGATGGAGTCCCATGTCAGGCTCCCTGCATGGAACCTGCTTCTCCCTCTCCCTCTCCCTCTCCTTCTCCCTATGTCTCTGCCTCTCTCTCTCTCTCTCTCTCTGTGTGTGTGTGTGTTTCTCATGAATAAATAAAATCTTAAAAAAAAAAAAAAGACCTAGGTGAGATTATGGCACCTCACTGCTTAAACCTCAAAAGCTTTGCATCTTGCTCAGAGTAAATGATCCAAGTCCTCACTGTGTTCTACAAAATCCAACTGCCCTTCTGTTCCCTTTCTGACTCTGCCTCCTTCAGTGCCCTCTCATCGACCTCTGCCCACTCTGCACCAGCCACACTGGTTCTCTTGCTTTCTCAAACAAATTCTGCCTGAGGACCTTCACACTTGCCATTCCCTCTGCCTGGAATGCTTTTCCCCCCTGTGTCTAGACAAGGGGCTCCTCTCTGTCTTTACTGAAAAGTCTTCCTCCAGCCCTCCAGTGAGGCCTTCAATAAATATTTGTTAAATGAATGAATGAATAAACTGGTGGCTTCCCCCTGAACTCGCACCAGTGTGCTGGGACTCTAGTATGCCTCCTCTGCCCACCACATCGCACACTTCCAGGGGGTGCTTTTCACAGTGTGGCCCATGACTGGCCACGGTCTGACACTGAAGGCCAACTCTGCTATCCTGCACTGTCCATGAGAACAGGCACCATGTATCTTATGTATCATGAGACACATATTTGGCTCCTCACACAGTGCAGGACACAGAGAAGAGGTGGCTCAATATGTACCTACTGGATGAATGAGTGACCCGAACCATGCCTCACCTTTTAAACTAAACAAGAATCCAGTCCACTTAGACCCCTACACCTGTGCCCTGGACCTGCCTCTTTGGCAAAATAGCTCTCCTATCCCTACCTCACATCCCAGGTATCTCATGACCTTCCTTTTCCTTGCTGACCTTTCAATGCCTCTTATGCTGTTCAGATGCAGACAGTGGCTTCACAGGAGAAATGGGTTATCTCTCCATTTAGTTTCAAAAAACTGTGTCTGTAAATAATGCACACATACACACACAGATTACATATTCCCCATGTAGAGTCATTGGGCATGTCCCCACAATTCTTTTCTCCTCAAACATAGTATAGAGGTAGGCATGATGTCACATAATGCCTCCCCATGGATAAGGTACAAAATGGCCCTGTAGGGATTCAAACAAAGTGTGAAACCCCATCGGAGTTACTGAAAGCCTCCATTCAGCTTCACCATTCCTGTTAATAAGCTAACATAGCCCAATTTTCTGTTTTTACTACTGGGTGATAGCTAGGGATACCACAGTACTCCATCTCATCAAAATACTTAAGACAGCAAGGGAATCTCAAGCACTTAATGATGCCAATGAGTAGCCATAACACATTACAGAATTAGATCTTTTGAAATACCACACCAAATGATTATTAATAAGCTACAAAAATACTCTGAGGGTGGAGAAACTGCAGCTGAATGCATATCAGTCTTGCACACATTATAACCAAGATACATGATGTTCAGGTAGAAGCCAATTCAAGTAACTCATTATTGAATAACCACTACGTGCTGACACTTGGCTGTGCTGACACTTGGCTGCGCTGACACTTGGCTGCGGTGAGGTCTGTAAGACTTACAGGAGGCTTCACCTGAGAGGTCTGTAATCCAAATGGGAAAAGGGGGAAAAATGCATGCCCTTTCACTAGAGAGTTTAAAAAAAAATTGCAGCAGCATACTAGGGAAGTCTGATGCAAAATAGCTGCTTCTAACAATAGGGAAGCAGAGAAAGAAGGGAGAGAGAAGTGTCAGGGGAGATTTCTTGAAGACAGAAAACTAGACATTTGCAAATAGAAGGAATGGAAAGAAGCAACACATTCTGCTCGGGAAAGGAGAAGACTGAGTAGAAGGGATCCCGCAAGCAAGAGGCTCACAGGAAAATGTATTCAAGTAGTGCGAGCCTGGGAACAAATGCTGCCCTTAATGCTTACCACAGACGGTCACAGTGACCGCCCCCTAGAGGAAGAGTGGACATAGAGCCCGCAGAGCGCAGCTTCTGAGGTCTTGAGAGACAGCGTTTGTCCTCATGTTGTTATAATGGCCGTGGTCAGGTTTGGATCAGAAAGTGAAGCTGACAAAACCTCAAGGCGATGTAGGACCATTCTTGGCATTATTTGAGGTATCCCATAGAAAAAGAAGTGGAGGAAATTCTTGAGTGCCATGTGTTAACAAATGGACAAGTGTGGATCTGGTTGGATGTTAAAATTTTCTCAGGCTGGGGCTTTACCTAACATGGGCTCCATGTTGGCAACTGGTAGCCAAGGGCTAGCAGAAATGCCCTGGGGAAGCCAGCGGCCATAAGGCTTCCAGCCTCATGGTACCCATGGAAGAATTATGGGATCACAAATATCAGAGATGGGAGAGGCCTGCTGGGTGACATCTGAGTCTCCCTCCGGCTGGGGTCCTGTAGGTAAATGCATGGCTGGATATGAAGTGATCCAGATAGACGTTCTCATTAGCTTCTTAAAGCTCCATGTTCTTGGATTCTGTATAATTCAAAAACGCCCTTCGCCATAAAAAAAGACAGAAAGCAAAAAGAAACTTGAAAGGAATATTTACAGAGAAATAGAAACAAGCAACTCCTAGACCCATGCAGCTAAGTCCTAAAGCACAAATAAAGTCCTCATAGAGACTTTTTGTTAAAATACTAAAAATAAACAGGGCCTGTGTTTAATTTCTTTTTAAAAGTTTCTAAGGGATCCAATTAATTAAAAATATCTTAATTATTTCACAGGAATAAGGACTCCTTAAAAATGCATCTTGTCTTCTGGGCCTGTTCCTCAAGTCACATTCTGTGAGTCGGTCAACAAACTTTTATCGCGTGCTTTCATGTAGAAGGCACTGAGGACTGAGCACTCGTAGAGTCCAACCAGAAAACCTAGTGTTCCAATTTATGTTCCCACACTGAAAAATGCTGAGTTCAGAAAGGCATGCTGTATAAAAATGTTGAAAAGGAAGACAAACCCTTTAAAAGGGTGACCTTGGGCGTGCCCTTCCCAATGGAGTTAAATGTCACTGCTCTGAGAACTTGTACTTTCTGATTTCCTGATTTTGCAAAATCCAAAGCTAGCATAACGAATTTAAACCCTCCAGCTTCCTTCCTTTCTCCATTTCCTTAAAAACAAAAACAAAAGCCACAGACTTAATATTTCTGTTAAAATACAACAAAAAGCATCACAAATTTTTACTGTTGCCATGGTTTATAGAAAAAATACGTTCCCCCCCTCCTGTTTTTTGCTCCAAGATTACTTTTTCAAGTTTCGGTGAGACACTAAATCCTGCCCCTGCATAATTTAGTCCATAAGCATACACACCATTTTAGGCCACTTATTTTTTTCTCAGTTTGTTTCTCAGTTATCTCTCTTAGTTGTAACATGGCAACTGTGAGAATCAGCAGGGAAATTCCCACAGGATCCTGAGTCTCCTTCTCAGGTTTACCCATCCACACCTTCAGAGGTGACAGCCAAAAGTTTATAACATCCTCCATGTCCACTGTCCCCTCAGGCTCCCTCTTGTTTGTATTCCGGAAGAAGGGAGGTGAAGGGACATTATCCCCTCTATCCCACCCCCGAGGAAGGGCAGGCTCCCAGAGCCCTCCTGCGTAGCCACACGTGGCTCAAGCTTTTCATCAAATGACTTGCTGTCCATGTTAAACATGCATCAAAAACATGATCAAAAAAAAATGATCAAAAACAAAAAACATGATCAAAAACAAAAAACAAGATTTAAAAAAGTATGATCAAAAACAAAAAACATGATAAAAAATGATAAAAAGGTGTTTTTATATTGATTATATGTTGAAATGATAATACTGTAGACAAACTGGGTTAAATAAATATATGATTAAAAATAATTTACTAGTTTCCTTTCAATTTTTTTTTAAGGTGGCTCCTAGAAAATTTTAAATTACCTCTACAGCTCACATTATGTTTTTGTCGGACAGCATTGCCCTACAGGGGTTGATGTGAAGTCATCTAGAGGGCCCGGGATAGACCTGGGCTAAATTCACTGCTCCTACTGCATTTGGGAGACACAGTTTTTCAGGGCTTGAGAAATGGGGGAGAGCTTTGCATACAGATGAGAAACAGTCTGCGTTGTGCCCAGGAATGAGGGGAAGAACGCTGCCTGTCCAGCTGTGTACATGGCAGAGTGGGGCTCCAACCCTCATAGCAGCAGGGGGAAGAAGATACAGGGACCCCAAGGGGAAGCCAGGCTCCCACTACCTTCCTGGATGGGAGCCTGCACAGGAGTAGCAGGGGGTCCTCAGCCTGTCGGCTGGGCCAATGAAAGCGGTAGGGTGCCCACAACCTCCAAAGAGGCATCCTCTATGGACCCAAGTCCTTTTCCATCCTTCCAATCCTTTTCTTTCTTTCTTTTCTTTAAAGATTTTATTGATTTGCTCATGAAAGACACAGAGAAAGGCAGAGACACAGGCAGAGAGAGAGAGAATCAGGCCCCCTGCAGGGATCCCAGGACCCTGGGATCATGACCTGAACTAAATGCAGACACCTAACTGACTGAGCCACCCAGGTGCCTCCTTCCTCCCTTTTCCACACAGTAGAGAATTATTTTAAAGTTTATATCAGGGCAGCCCGGGTGGCTCGGCGGTTTAGCACTGCCTTTGGCCCAGGGCGTGATCCTGGAGACCAGGGATTGAATCCCGCGTCGGGCTCCCTGCGTGGAGCCTGCTTCTCCTTCTGCCTGTGTCTCTGCCTCTCTCTCTCTCTCTCTCTCCTGTGTATTCTCATGAATAAATAAAATCTTTAAAAAAAAAAGTTTATATCAGATGAAGTCATATCCCCTGCTTAAAATCCTCCAATCAATTCCTCTGCACTTAGAATAACATCCAAACTCTCCAGTTTGACCCAGGCTCTACCCTCCTTTCTAACTCTATCCCCTATTCCCACCCCCATGGCCTGGCCTCTATAGCTATTCCCTCTGCCAGGGACACCCTCAGCCCAGGAGCTCCTCCCAGCCGGTTCCTTGTCACTCCTGTCTCCCCCTCACCGGCCTCTGAGTCAGCCCACTTAACGTAGCCCCCGGACCACTAGCATGCCACCATCCAGTCATCTGCATAGCACATCGTCGCTGTCTGGGGCTGTTTAATCTGTTCACTGTCTCCCCACAGTAGAAAGCGATGTCCCCTAGGCAGCCCCTGGACTGTCTGGTTTTCCGCCCGACCTCAGATCTGAGGACGCGGCTGACTCACACGAGGCAATCTGTAGATGAGTGCTGAATGAAGGGGGAGCAAAGGAACCCGAGTGGCCGGCCACCTGGCGACCGAGGACCTACGATGTACGCAGCATGCAGCTCTGAGAGCTCCCCCACCCTTGGAGCTGTCAAGGTTATCGGCATTTCAGAGGAAACGGAGGTGTCCAGTGCACACAGGGTCTGGCTCCAGAGCAGCTCTCATCCCTCTACTGTCCCCCTTTCTAGCCGGTTTGCCCTGGCCCCTCCCTCAGGACCTGGAAGACCTGCCCCAGCTGAGCCTCCTCAGCCTTCCTCCACAAGCCCTCAAGGGACACAGGTGTGGGCGGGGGTGGGGGGAGAGGCTGGAGTAAGTGGTGTTTTGGCCTTTCTTCTCCACCTGCTTAGGGACTCTGTGAATAGGACCCAGGTCAAACAACTGAGTCTCCAGGCCTGAGTCAAGGAGAGCCTCTCCTCATGTTGACCCCAGGAGTGCGGACCCTGTCCAGGGAAAAGAAGCTCTCATCTGTAATGCCACCCCCTGCCCCAGCCTTCCGGCATCACTCTCTTCTCATTCCTCTTTGCTTAGGTCAGGATGGCCCAGACAGTTCCCACTTTCCATCACTTGGCATCATCCCTACTTTTGTGACACCCTCTGCATGTGAAAAATTGGGGAGCCCGTGCACCCTCTATGGGTCCTGCTTGTGCCCACTCCTCCCCCACGCAACTCAGAATCCTGGAGGACCGCCATGGAGGCCCCCTGATTGGGTAGTCCCTGCACACAGCACCCCTCCCTCCTCCCCCATTATCCTTAGCTTCAGGCTGTCTCCCCCTGGACTGTTTACACAGCTGCAGATTGAAGGGACTTTCATTTCTCCCCCACCCCCCACCCCCCAACCCCAGCTCAGGGTTAATGTATGTGTATTTCCGGCTCCCTACAACTTGGGGCAATGAGAATGCTAACCCAACCCAATCTCCTGTAAATAGTCCATACACACTGATAATGTTACTTTCTGGGGATGGCAAAGCAGTGCTGAACTGCTTACTTACAGCGGACCGGCTCATGGGTGCCTACATGGGCTGCAGGGAGCCTTTCTGCAGTCCGAGGCAGGGCTGCTATTCCACACCATGGAGGTCCCACAATGTTAGGGACAGAGAGGTGGCCATACGGCAGACCTCCAGGTGAACAGGTTCCAAACGGGAACCAGGAATGGGCATCCTTGAGTTGGGTATGGTAGAGTCCAAGACTTGACTAACTATGGTAGGCAAGTTGCAAGGGGGGAAAAAAGCGCCCCCTAGACAAGCTATCTAGTTCTTTTAAATATCTGAGAGCTGTAAAGACCCTGAGGGTCTTTTAGGCCTCTCCATCCTAAGAATGTCCCCAAATAATTACCTCCCCAACCACACTCCAGGCAAGATGGGAGAAACAACCAGACACGAAAAGCATCACTTACTAGCCTCTGGCTAAAGGTGTAAGGGTGGTTTCCTCAACTACTGTGGATTATACAAGATCTGAGTTCTAATACAAGAACTCAAGACAATGAATCAAGGTCTTAAGAATAACATATAGGATGAAGCTCGTGCTTCGATGCCCCCACGGTGGTCGATAGGTTTAGGGGATAGAGCATAGGGAAATCACAGTCATTGCAACTGTCCCCTGCAGACCTTCTTCTCCTTCTGCCCCCACTCCCCGCCTCTATAATTCTTGGAAAATCATGGAGCTTTTGAGGCTTCTGTCTCTAAAGAAGGAATTGTCACTTGCACTCTAACCTTCTTCAAGGAACTCAGACTGGGCTGTTACCTCATGTTCCCATTCTCCCGCCAGGATGACACACTGTCCTATGGATAGATACCTACCACCAGCAGCCCCCAGTATAGGAATTCCAACTGTATGAACCGAAGGGCACTTACCTTTCCCACTTACAGAATGGAACATTTTCCTTTTCAAGAGACAACCTGACTTGTGGGGTAGCTTAGTCACAAACCTGACAAGCCGAGTACCTCCCTGTCTCTTGACACACTTTCTCCTGAAACACTCACTCTTAGACTCTGGGCTCCAGGGACACAGCAGCATGTTTACACCATCCCATCGAGGCATCCAACCATACCTAGGAGAGGAGCCATCAGGGTCTGACACAGGTCAGAGGCCCCTCTCCAAGGACACCTGGGGCTGGCAAATCTGATTCTGTCTGTGATGTCTTCATGGGGTCCCGGATAACCAACCACGATGACCCAAGTTAGCTCAGAGCAAAGTATGGAGCCCAAGAAAAATCTGCTTATATGCAGTGTCACAGGGACTAAAGTACAGACGGGCCTGCGCTGTGTCACTTCAAGTCTGCTAAGTCATTTTGGCCTGACCCATCAGGTTGTTGTGTGGCCAAGTTTTTGTGTTCATCACCACCAAAAAGGTGCATGGTTTACTTGCCCTTGAGATCCTAGTGCCTTCCTTGGCTAATGGAGAGCCTATGGTTATGTAAGGCTTGAGTCACATATTCTCAGCTGAGTTCCTCAAGGGTCTCGGTTGTGTGTAGAGCATTAGCTCTATTGTACAGATGAGGAAATCTGTCCACGGCCACAACACAGTGACTCCCTGTATAGGGACCTGCCCCCTTTCCACACTGCCTCTTAGGAACTAAACTTGTGGGCATCTCCAGAGAGTGATGATAAACCAATCCTGCCACACATGTTTGAGTTCTGCATTGTAGGGGAAGTAAAAAGTTTGGGGGAGAGTCGGGGGAGATATAGACAGAATCTATAAGTAAATTAAAGTCATAATATCCAAGCACTTTGGACTAATATTGGTGTGTTATTTCTACTTAGTGTGGATCCAGGCTTAAACTAAAGGAAAATGAAAACAACTTTGACAGCCTTTTCCTTGCTTTCTTTCTCCACCCAAGAGGCACCAGTGGTTAACAGTATGGTGGCAACAAGTGGGTCAAAGGTCAGCCCCTCAGCCAGCACTGGTTTCCATGGAGACGGGGGCTATTCATCCAGCACACAGAGCCTCTTCACAGTCACTTACACACAATTGAGCTATTACTGAGAGCCCAGGAGAGCGGTGTCTGGAGCACAGTGCACTAGACAGGGCAGGGTTTAATGGAGCTGATTAAATGGTAGTTGGGGAATTATTCCAGAGCAGGATTTAGGAATGCCCTTCAGAAACAAGTTAAATCCCCAGGTCTCATCCCATTCCCAACACTCTTTCCTTGTACTAGAATAATGCCAGTGTCTACACACTCTGGCTCACTTCACCCTTCTTCCCACATGTCCAAAGTTGAAGGGATAAACCCTCGTTCCCAGGTTCTTGGACTTTTGGCATCCATGTCATTTGCTCAGCACTGTGGTACATTTGTGACTTAAAAAGATTATCAACTCAAAAACAAAGAAGGAAAATTTAAGCACACAATCGATTTCAGGCATAAAATAAATTCCAGTGGACGGTGAATGTGGTTTAAAACCAGTACCTCTTAGAGATGAAGGATTCTTTGGCATCTGTTAGGGAATACTTGAAATCTCTCTCTTTTTTTAAAGAATAGACACATTCCTTCGAAAGTTGCATTGCCATCTGTAATTTATCAGACATTCTACCAAAATTCCTGCAGCCCTTAAAATCAGGGTAGAGCATGAGAGGTAAAAGTAAAATCAGTAGAGAAACAAAAAGTCTTATTAAAAAATTATTTTCTCGCATAAAAATTTCAGGTGAGTGTTTTATACATACCACCCCAAACTAGAAAGTATCCAAATATCCTTCACAGGTGAGTGGATCAGCAAATACTGGCTCATCCATACAACAGAATAGTACCTGGTAATGAACAGGAGCTACTGATACAAGCAGGAAGGTGAATGAATCTCAAATACATCTTTTTAAAGGTTTTATCTATTTATTTAAGAGGGTGTGGCATGTGTGTGTGTGTGCACACGCGTGCACATGAGAACAAGCATGGGATGGGGAGAGTGGCAGGCACAGAGGGAAAGGGAGAGACCCTCAAGCAGACTCCCTGCTAAGCATGAAGCAGGGACCCATCTCAGGACCCTGAGATTATGACCTAACCAAAGTCAAAAGTCAGATGTTTAGAAGCCAGACTCAAAAGGCTACACACTGTATGAATCCACTTATATGTCATTCCAGAAGAGGCAATACTATAGAGTCAGAGATCAGATCAGGAGTTGCCAGAGTTTGAGACTAACTATAAGGACAGTGTTGACTGAACGGGGATGCCAATGGGGACTTAGGGGGTGGGGTGGACTTGCTCTAGATCATGAGTGTGGTGATACAGTTTGTTAAAGCCTATAGAAATGTGGGCAGCCCTGGTGGCTCAGCAGTTTAGCGTCGCCTTCAGCCCAGGGCGTGATCCTGGAGACCCGGGATCGAGTCCCACATCAGGCTCCCTGCATGGAGCCTGCTTCTCCCTCTGCCTGTGTCACTGCCTCTCTCTCTCTCTCTCTCTCTCTCTCTCTGTGTGTCTCTCATGAATAAATAAATAAAATATTTTTTAAAAAACCTATAGAAATGTACTCCACAAAGAGTGAATTTTATGGTATGTTTAAAAAAAAAGTCTAAATTTAGTCCTTTAGAGAATAGGCAAGAAAACAGTGTGCTGATTCTGCAGGCCAGGATAAAATAATGAATCTGCTTAATTCCCTTAAATTACACCTGCCAAACTCTAAGTGCAACCCACTCTTAGTTAAATCTCTGTTGCTGTCATCTGTAACCAGGCTGAGGTAAAGATAAATATATTGAAGAACTGAAGCACCAGATGTATGATGACAACTATTCTAATGACACCCATGAATGGGTGGGGAACATCAATATTTATCTTTTCTGAAATGTTGTTCTTTGTGAGTATGACAACAGAAGAAAAACCAGTGGAGATGTTCCTTAAAGAAGAGGAGAGAAAACCGTGCTAAGAAGGCTGAGAAGACAACAGTTATGATCTCAAGTGGGTTCATGACCATATGTTGAACAGGAGTGAGCAAATTCAAGGTCTTCACAGAAGCCATCCAGACCTGGAGGCAGAGACATACAGATGATATCCGTATCCCTGGAATGACAGCTTCCCCAAGAAACTCAGATCACTCCTCTGGCCCATGTCCAGAACAACAAGGTGCCCATTGGAGGTGCACAGTCAGTACCAACTGAGTGATGAGTAAGTGAAGGCAGAAGCTCAGAGCAGAAAACCTGATTCAAGAGAAATGGCAAAGAATTACATGGAGGATTTATACAGATCACTTGGTCAAGCTCAGTATCATGAAGCATTCTGAGATTTAAAATAACATTTACAGAACCCACACACAAAAAGCAAAAAACAAAAACAAAATAAACCTCAAAATAAAAGAGGGCAGGCTGGAAGGAATGGCGCGGGAGCCTTACTTCTCAGCTTTAGAGCTGCTCAAGCCCAGGTGCATGTGCCACATTGGCTGCTGATCTAGGAGGCTCCCTGGTTGGCTTTCGAGGGAACACCATAGAAACACCAAAGAATTTCAAAAGGGTGACAACGACAAATGTTAACTAACTTTTCTATTGTCTTTCGATGTCCAGGCACTGTTCGAGGTACTGTGCTAATATTAACTCAATCTTCACAACAGCCATTGCGTGAGGAGGGGGTGGCGTTGGAGTACCACTGTAGGCATGAGAAAACAGGCACGGGGAAGCTATATGACTACCTCAGGGCGGATCTAAACCAACCCTGACCTAAGGGTCTGTGCACGGACCTCTATATGATTATGGAAAATATGGGGCAGGGACGCCTCAGTGGCTCAGCGGTTGAGCGCCTGCCTTTGGCTCAGGGCGTGATCCCACATTCCCAGGTTTGAGTCCCACATTGGGCTCTCTGCATGGAGCCTGCTTCTCCCTCTGCCTATGTCTCTGCCTCTCTCTCTCTCTGTGTCTCTCATGAATTAATAAATAAAATCCTAAAAAAATATAGAAAACATGGGGCAAACCCATGGCAATAGGAATTAACAGAGATGAAGTACAATAACCATAGACATCCTACCACTGCGGGCATGGAAGGGGGACACGACTGAACCAACAGCTATACATGTGACAATAATGCTGGGGGTGGCAAGGGGTGTATGTGTGTCAATTCTGCCCCATGCGTGCCTGAAACAGGAAGCTCCTTCAGTGGCTGACATCCTCCAATGGTGCCCAGGGAATGGTGTTCTGCTCTTGGATACACCCCCTTCCAGAAGGTCCAGATTGGAGCAGCGGGCTAAGGACATTCAAAACTAAGTTGTCTGGAGATGTTCAGTGTGAAGAGAAGACAACAGGAGAAGGCTGTATCACGTGGATAAGGAGGAATTCAATTTGCTCTAGGCTGCCCCCATCACTGCAGGTGTCCAGGCAGAGGCCAGACAACAAATTGTTGGACCAGATAGCCCTGTGATCTCAGCCAGTGATTAATTATTCTCAGATGCGAAGTGATTCTCAGGTCTCCAAGAGCCATTTAGGAATGGAAAAACCCACTTCCAACTCAAAGAAGAAATACAAACAAGGCTGCTGGGAGGAAGCATCAGCTAGCGGAGAAGAGATGCTCTTCTGCGATTGGGCCAGGACTGCAGCCCTGGAGCCCAGGGCATCCTAACGGACCTGATTTCCCCAGGACACTGACCATCAGTTAACAGCAAGAGCTGTTCCTTCGCGTTAGCTTCGCAACCTCTTCTGTCAACAAGATTCCTGCAGGGTTTCAAAGTATTTTCAACATACCCTATAATGTTTCTGGGAACATTTATATGTCCTTCCCTCCCTGAAGAGAGCAATCCTGAGGGAACCGATATTTCAAAAGTCAAGGGATCTATCCAAGCTTAGACTATGTTTTGGAAAGCTTAAGACTTTTGTTCCTTTACCACAAACTAACAGCTAATTAAAAGGCTATATCCACCCATCCCCTCAGGCTTTTCCTCTGGCAACACAATTAAGCCAACTTTACACTGTGTAGGGCCAAGGAAAAACAGTGAAAACTTGAAGCTATTTTTTTTAAGGACTCGTAATCCTCTTGACTCTGCACCACAAGAGTGCCTTGAAATGGGGTGCAGAAGGAATGGGTACTCTACAGTGACCCTAGGTCTAAACTGGTTCAGTACACTGCAAGGAAATTTGACAATGGAGAGTTTTTAAAATGTTCCAAGCTTTTTATGTAGTGAGCCCTAGGAATCCACTCTAGGGTAATAATCCTAAATTCAGAAAAGGCTTTGGAAATAATAGATGTACATACACTGCTCTAATATTTGTGAGAGTAAAATGTCAGAAAAACCTGAATTTCCAAAAATAAGGGGATTGTTAAGTGTGCCAGTTGAAGATAATGTTGCATGAAAAAGGCAAAACTCCAAATAACACCTCAGTATGAAGACACTGATGTTTGAAAAGAAAGAAGTACAAAACTTATACACCACCAGAAAGGTCTGCCAGGAATAGGACCAGTATATTTGAATGGCTATGTTTGGGTACAGGATTATTAAGCGACATTTAAAAAGGTGGGCAGGGGAGTGGATGGATGGCACAACAAGTTAAGTGTCCAACTCTTGGTTTCGGCTCAGGTTGTGATCTCAGGGCTATGGGATTGAGTCCCGAGTAGGGCTCCACGCTCAGCCTAAAGTCTTCCTGAGGGATGCCCGGGTGGCTCGGTGGTTGAGCATCTGCCTTTGGCCCATGGTGTGATCCCAGAGTCCTGGGATCGAGTACCACATTGGGCTCCCTGCATGGAACCTGCTTTTCCCTCTGCCTGTGTCTCTCTCTCTCTGAGTCTCTCATGAATAAATAAATAAAATCTTTAAAAAAAGACAATCAAATATCTATTTATTGAGAAGCTTCTCAATCAAGATAAATTCCAAGAACCCAAAACCTTTCAATAAGAATGGGAAATAAGACACGGATGCATTGAGAAATGTGGCAAACACCAGTGGTCCCTGTCAAAATGGTAGAAATAAGGACTAAGAGGAAAGTTATTTCTAAAGCTAATAAGTTCACACAACTTTAAGGACTGTCCTGTACTTCTGGGTCAATTTCTTTTCTCTCTCCTTTTTTTGATTTTTATTAAGATGTTCTTTTCAAAATGAAATTATGGAGATAGTACAGGGTAGTTTTTTCTATTAATATCTTTACTTGGTAATGATACAAACTGGTATTTTTCTGCTAATTCCTCTCCTTACCCAAGTTTTCTGAAATCCGAATGGTCCAAGAGACTCAGAAATGGGGTCCACATGGGCAATTGCTCTCGTAGTTTGTGGGAAGAATAAGATCCCCATTGCCTCAGAGGGGAGACACTCTGAGTTGAGTCCTAAGGATGGGTTTGACTTCATAAGCAGAGGGGAGACCAAACCAGTAATGAAAGCTGAAAGTACACTGGCATTGGGCCAAGAAGAATCCAAAGATGTTCAGTAGGCAAGTTTTTGTAGTTAGCTCTTATGGCAGATATTGAAAAATAGTAAAACCACTTAGGAGAGGAAATTCAGCGCAAATTCACTCCGAGACCAAACACTTGTCTTGTCCCAGGCACTTTTTGCATATTTTTCCCCCACATCTGCCCATCTCAAAGCCCCTGTCTTGCAGAGGACACCATGCATTAGTCTCAGGGTAAGAAACTGGCGGAGGCAGTATTCGAACCCAAGCACCCTTTCTGCTCACCACCTTAGAAGTGAGACCCTGTGTTCATTCCAGTTGGTGCAGATGCTTTGGAGGTTCACCGGCAGGACAGTGATCTGAGGAAAGTAGTGCAGGAGTAGATTTAAAACCAATGAGATAAAGAGAAAAGGGAATAGCTGGTGTCAGTTCTGATTGGAGGACAGTTTTAGAGACTCAGCAGGACCTGGGGACCAAATGATGATTACAGAACACAAGGGAAAGAGGAACTGAAGACACTGACATGGATGATCAGAAGGAGAACTGAAGTGCAATACAGAAGCTGGGAAGACAAACATTTATAGTCTCAGATTTCCACCAAAATATAGAAGTGGCACGGACATTAAGGAGGGTAGCAGGGGGCGCCTGGGTGGCTCACTTTGTTAAGCATCTGCCTTCAGCTCAGGTCATGATCCCAGAGTCCTGAGATTAAGGAGCTTACTTCTCCCTCTCCTCCTGCTCGTGCTATTTCTCTCTCTTACTTGCTCACTCTCTCAAATAAATAAAAAAAATCTTTAAACGCCCCCTCCCCCAGCCAAAAAAGGACAGTGGAGCACAGAGGTTAAGTAAGAACCCTGTCTCTAGGTCTGCCCAGTTTCAAATCCTGCCCTTGCCACCTAAGAATAGGCAACCTTGGGAAACTAAATTATCCGCGCTTCAGTCACATCCAGTGTAAAACAGAGATAAAGACCAGCACACACCTCGCAGGGGGCCAACTTTGAGGACCAAAAGATATGTTAGTTGCAAAGAACTGGAAAAGCACAGGCCATGCAGTGTTAAGTTGCAATCTGCCATATTTCACTGTCAGTGGTCGTCCCCTGCGCACTTTTCCCTGGATTTAGCTTCCTTCTCCCTCCTTTAGATTCTCAGCACACCTACATCCAGTCTGAGCTGAGGAAGCCCACACCCTCACATCTGCTTCCTGGAGACCCTCCTGCAGCTCTCCGGACCAGGCCACCGATGCCCACTGGGCTCTTCTCACCTCTCCCTCCCCCTTAACTGGTCCTGAGGGGTCCTTCTTCAAACACTCAATGATCCAGCAAGAACTTCAACTCCTATCATGGATTATTCCAGGGGAATAAAAATGAGACATTTAAAATCTTTTATTTTGGTGATTTTCAAGCATATACAAAAGCAGAATAATACAGTGAACCTGGTTAAACCATCGCTCATGTTCCATGGCTAGCTCATGGCCTGGGTCACCTATCACCCCAACCACTTCCTGACGACTCTACTCTGAACCCCAAACTATACAATATCATTTCATTGGTATGTGTGTATCTGTAGGAGACAGAAATTTTTTAAACTTCCAATAAAGTAATTATCACGTTTTAAAGAGTTAACAATAATTCTCTAGTATTATGAAATACCTAGTTATGCCTTTATACTGTCCTGTTTGCCCTATAAATTATTTTTTTCCCTTACAGTTTATTTCAACCAGGATCCAAATGTGGCCTATGCGTTGTGATAGCTAAAGTATAGCTCTCTTTTTTTTAGCCTTTAATCTTTTTTTAGCCCTTTCATCTTTACGGGATCTCTTCTTTTCTTCTTTCTTTCCTCTTTCTTTCTTTCTTTCTTTCTTTCTTTCTTTCTTTCTTTCTTTCTCTCTCTCTCTCTCTCTCTCTCTCTCTCTCTCTCTATCACTTCTGGAAAAAACCAGGTTATTGATCCTGTAGAGTTTTCTACAGTCTGGACTTTGCTATGCATACCCACATGTTGTCATTTAACATGTTTCCCTGAACCATGTATTTCTTGTAAACTAATAATTAGATCTAGAGGCTTGACCAAATTCAGGTGGAGTCTTTGTTCAGGGGAGAAGGAACAAGACTATTTCTTCTTTATTAGTTGGGATACTTCTGTAAAGAAAAACTTTCCTGATTACTACTTGGTGGTCCAGTGGCAAAGAACACATATCACAGGCAAAACAAATGTCTGATCCTTTCCCTTTACCATTTTAAAATAAGGACTTAGTTCACTCTTCTCCAAAAGAGACCACCGTGTTGCTGTTTGTTTAGTTTGTTTATTCGAGAGTCATTGTGAACTTAAGGGTTTAAATAAATATCATGTTACTGATGCTCAAATTATTTCATCTTTTTCTTCTTCAGGTTGGCTCCTGGGTCTTTTCAGCCTAGTAGTCCTACCACCTGAATCCCTAACAGTGGACCAGGAAGCTCAAGTCTCTAGTGGTCTTTAACAGCTTTCACACTTTCTTACATAACAACATGTTCAGGGTTCATCTTGCACAACAAATCATCTATTTCTTGTAGAGGCCATTTTTAAGTGGGAAATGATAGTAAGATAACACAATCTGAGCACTAGAGTTGCTCACTGCTGCTGAAATAATTGTTCGTAGGCCTTTTCAGTGGACAGAATGACGAAAGGTATTTTCTATATATAAATATGAAAATAGGAGTTTACATTGGTCCTTCCAATTTGCATTCAAAATTCTAAGATCTTTTCTTCACCTCCTTGATCTTTCATTAGTACTCCTTTCCTCCACACTGAAAATTCTTTTTCTCAGTAACACCAACATAATTACTCATTTACTCCTTACACAATACATACAGTACACAACAGACTCAGAATAACACCAACATCCTCCTCATCATCATCATCATGGTTAATGAAACTGGTATAGGATTTTTGCTTTTTGGCACTTCTTTTGGTCTTTATTTTATATCCACTAGGGACAGACAAATAACTGTGTTTGTATAACTGGGTTCTGCCTACGTCTGCTGATTTCCAGTCTGGCTCTGTCCTTGGGACTTAAGCCTGCCCAGCTTTTAGCTGAAGGTGTGACATCCTGCCTACTCATAGCCAACTCTACCCCAGAGCTGGACCCAGTGCAAAGCAGAGAAGCCCAAACCACCATAGAAATCTGACTTTAGACTTTGCTCCTCTAGAATTCCATGCACTCAGACAGGCTTAGATCTGGGGTGGGGTAGAGCCTGAATGTGCTTTGCCTTTTTGACACCGATTTTGGTGAAAGGCTGTCCCCCCCCATGGGGATCTGGTCTAAAGTTGACCAGTCTCCCTGCAGTCCTATTTACTCCCATCTGGTTCTGAGAACCTATAAAATAACACCCATGGGGACATCTGACAGGTGTGTATATCAGAGAGAAATATTTATTCAGAGAAGTATCTATTCAAATATCTATTCATATCTTCCATTTTAATTTTTTAAAAGATGTTATTTATTTATCATTCATTCATTCATTCATTCATTCATGAGAGACAGAGAGAGGCAGAGACATAGGCAGAGGGAGAAGCAGGCTTCCTGCAGGGAGCCCAACGTGAGACTCGATCCCAGGACCCGGGGATCACGGCCTAAGCTGAAGGCAGACAGACGCTCAACTGGTGAGCCACCCAGGAGTCCCATATCTGACCATTTTTAAAACTGGACTGTTTACCTTGCAGTTGAGCCATAGGAGTTATCAGATATATGTTTGTAAATATTTTCTCCCACTTAGTAAGTTGCCTTTCCATTTTGTTGGTTTCTTTTGCAGTGCAGAAACTCTTTGGTATAAAGTATCTATTTTATTTACTTACTTAGTTATTTTTCCTTTTGTTGCTTTTGCTTTGTCTGATGCAAAAAGTCATCACCGAGACCTGTGTCAAAGACCTTACTGCCTATGTATTTTATGATTTCAGGTTTTACATTCAAGTCTTTGATCCACTTTGAGTTAATTTTTGTGCATGGTATAAGATAGCAATCCAGTATCATTCTTTTGCATGTGGCTGTCCACTTTTCTGAACACCATTTATCAAAGAGAAAGCCTTTTCCCCCTGTAAATTCCTGGATCCTTTGTTATAGAATTGACCATATATACATGGTTTATTTCTGGGCTCTTTATTGTGTTCCATTGATCTATGTTTCTGTATTTATGCCATACCATGTTGTTTTAATTATAATAGCTTTGTAATATAGTTTGAAATCAGGGAGCATGATGTCTCCAGATCTTTCTCTTTGTTCTTTCTCAAGATTGCTTTAGCTACTTGGGGTTTATGGTGGTTCCATACAAATTCAAGGATTATTTGCTGTATTTCTAAAATGCCATTGGAATCTTCATAGAAATTGCACTGAATCTGTAGATGATTTTGGGTAGTGTGCACATTTTAAAAATATTGATTCTTCTAATTCATGTACAAAGAATATATTTCCATTTATTTGGGTCTTCAATTTCTTTCATTCATGTCTTATGGTTTTCAGCATACAGGTCCTTTCACCTCTTCGGTTAAATTTACTCAAATATTTTATTTTCTTTGATGCAACTGTGTATGAGAGTTTTTTTTTAAGATTTTTTTAAAGATTTATTTATTTATTCCTAGAGACAGAGAGAGAGAGAGAGAGAGAGAGAGAGAGGCAGAGACACAGACAGAGGGAGAAGCAGGCACCATGCAGAGAGCCTGACGTGGGACTCAATCCAGGGTCTCCAGGATCACACCCTAGGCTGCGGGCGGCGCTAAACCGCTGTACCACCAGGGCTGCCCTGTGTATGAGATTTAAAGCATTTTTTCTTTCTGATAGTTCATCATTGCTATTTAGGAATGCAAACAGATTTTTTGTGTTGATTTTATTGAATTTGTTTATTAGTTCTAACAGATTTTTAATGGAATTTTTAGGTTTTTGTTTTTTTTTTAAGATTTTATTTATTTATTCTTGAGAGACAGAGACATAAGCAGAGGGAGAAGCGGGCTCCCTGCAGGGAGCCCGATGTGGGACTGGATCCCAGACCCCAGAATCACAGGACCTGAGTCAAAGGCAGATGCTCAACTTCTGATCTACCCAGGCACCTTAGGGTTTTCTATATATAATGTCATTTGCAAACAGTGACAGTTTTACTTCTTCCTTTCCAATTTAGATTCCTTTTATTTCTCTACTCTTGGTTAGTTGCTCTAGCTAGATGTTCCATACTATGTTGAATAAATATGATGAGAGTGGGCATCCTTGTCTTGCTCCTGATCTTAGTGGAAATGCTTTCAGCTTTTTACCATTCAGTATAATGTTAGGTGTGGGCTTGTCATATATGGCTTTTATTGTGTTGAGGTATGTTCCTCTATACCCAGAGAGGCTTTTTAAAAATCAAACATGGGGCAGCCCTGGTGGCTCAGTGGTTTACTGCCGCCTACAGCCCGGGGTGTGATCCTGGAGACCCGGGATCAAGTCCCACGTCAGGTTCCCTGTATGGAGCCTGCTTCTCCCTCTGTCTGTGTCTCTGCCTCTCTCTGTGTATTCTCATGAATAAATAAATAAAATCTTAAAAAAATAAATAAAAATCAGAATTGGATATTGAATTTTGACAAATGTTTTTTTCTGTATTTATTGAGATAATCACATATGATTTTTATTCTTTCTTTTGTTAATGTAGTCTATTACACTGACTGATTTGCAAATATTGAACCACCCTTGCATTCCTGGAATAAATCCCGCTTGACCCAGAGTGTATGACCCTTTTAATGTATCGTTGAATTTAGTTTTGCTAACATTTTGTTGAAGATTTCTGCATCTATGTTCATCAAGAATACTGGCCTGAAATTTTCTTCTCTTATGGTGCCCTTATCTGGTATCAGGGTTTTGGTACCAGTTATCTAACAATAACGTTTACTTATTTTATTTTAAAAGATTTTATTTATTTATTCATGAGAGACACAGAGAGAGAGGCAGAGACATAGGCAGAGGGAGAAGCAAGCTCCCTGAGGGAAGCCTGATGCTGGACTCAATCCCAGGAATCCAGGATCACGCCCCGAGCCAAAGGCAGACGCTCAACCACTGAGCCACCCAGGCATCCCTAACAGTAACTTTTAAAAATGAAACCAACTCTTCTACCTTATTTTTGTAGTTTTTAAAAACATTACTTTTAGTTATGGAACTATCTATAAATAAAACTATATTTAATGTGAAGAAACAAACAGGTAACACTAATATATTCCTTATCCATATTAAACAGTGTAACATTTTCCCATATTGATCTTAGAACTTTCACCTGACTTTTTTTTTAACAAAAAGAAATAAAGTGATACTAATACAGCTGAAGTCCCCAAACTCAGCCATCCGTTTCCCCAGAAGCAACTATTGTCCAAACATGCTGGTTGGCATGCCTCTGCATTGTTTTAATACTTTAATTATGTATGTATTATCTACAATTTACAGGCTCAATTTGGGTGTTTTCTCCAACTTCTTATTTTGAAAAACTCCAAATTTACAGGGAAGTTGTAGGAGTACAATGACAACCCATCCTTCCTTTAACCAGATTTACCATCATTAACAGGTTCTCAAATTTGCCCTAGGTTTTACCTCTCTCTCCTATATATGTACACATACACACACAATTTTATTTTGCTGAGCCAGTTTAATGTAATTTGTAGATACCATGACACCTTATCCTCCAACATACATCATCATGGATCTCCTAAGCACCAGGACATTCTCCTACATAACCACAATATGTTTATCATTCTTCTGTGAGTTTTAAACATTCATATAAATGGCACCACGATTTAAGTAAGCTTTAGCAACTTGCTTTTTACAGTTAACATTAGGCTTTGGACTTTGTGCTAGTATACGTAGATCTGGTTAATTCCCTGTATTCTACTATATGGCTGTGTTTACTTATCTATTTATTTTATGTATCGATGGCTACTATGTTCTAGTTTAAACTCCTACGTACAATGAACAGTGGCCATTCTTATATATGTCTCTTGCGCCACATGTGAGAGGTCTGCTAGGTCATAAGATCTATGCGTCTTCAATTTTACTAGATAGTACCAAGTCATTCCCCAAAGTATTTATATTAATTCAAGCATCATTTATTAATGTATATCCTCACTGGCACCTGCATTCTCCTATTTTAATATTTGCCATCTCATTATGGTTTTTTTTTTTTCATTATGGTTTTAATTTGCCTTTCTCTGATTCTGCCTCTTTCTTTAAACGGAAAGCAAAGAACAGAGTTAACCTTTTCTGAACATCTTATATACCCTCATCACGGTCCTCCATTACAATATACCCTTCTGTATTATTACTCCAGTTTTTTCCTTTGCCTAGATGGTCAGCTGCCACTTAATCTGCAAATGATCAGGCTGTCCAAGAACCAAGTACTGTTCCTAAATCACGTCAGTAAACCCTAGATAAAGGTCCAGGGGCCCCTTCTACAGACAAAAGAGCAAGAACTATACAAAAGGACAAAATGACCAGTTTTCCAATGAAACTAAGCCCTTCTCGGTTCTTGGTTATATAATAGATGTTTAACCCACTAACAGTGTAATATTTAGATGAGTAGCACAAACTCTCAACTCTGGGAATTAGCAAAAAATGGACAAGTCAGAGGTTAGAGATCTCATTGCCTCACCTCAGCAGAAAGGTGTGTAGCCTCCCAGCCAGAGGCAGTCAACAGCACATAACACAGAGCAGCCTCATTTCAATTACTCGGGGTGGGGGCGGGGGGGCAGAGAGGAGAGGTGGAAGGAGGTGTGGGATGATGGGAAATAACCCAGCTAGGAAGTAAGACATGGCTGCTGGCTCCAACTCATTTTCCTAGTCTGTAAAAGAAGATAAAGTAGATGGCTTAAAGTTTTTGTTCTTGCAATTCAAACATTTAATGGGTTTACAATACCATAAAAGCCCGAGAAAAATTCATTTCACTTCAGCCTTCCACAAAACTGGGGTTCATAAAGCTGATCCTGAGTCATCGAAAACAAAACAAAATGCAACAGAAAAGATTCTCTCTTCATTCTTTTAGAAGTTAGAAAACTGTAGGATGCGTTTTAGAATACTTTCACCAAAATCGCTAAAGTTAATTTTAGCGTTTTGACAAGAGAGCATTTGTTGCCTGGAAAACCAAATTTCTTAAGGGATAAAAGACATTTATGTGAAAATTTTACCCCATAAATATACACAGTAAACACCTCTCAGGTACTCTAATAGGCCTGGGAGAGAAGAACACTATTTTTTACCCCAAGGAATTCATTACCTAATGAAGGACGCAAACAGGAAAACAACAGTTTTAATATAAACTGGTGCTAATATAATGTTAGTATAGGCTACTGGGGGAAAGGGTGCAGAAGTCAATCATGGGCAAGGAATTTCTAAGTCAATGGTGAGTAGAGGTGTCAAGAAACTGTTCCAAGAATAAACGATGCCAACAGAACCCCAAGCACATTGTCAGAGACTAATAAGGGGTATTACATTGCAAGTCCATGTGGCTTCAGAGCATGATGCTCACCGGGACAAGCAGGGACACAGGCCAAGGAGCTCTGAAGCCCTGACACCAGTAGTGACATCAAGGGTGAACAGAAAATGGCTTCCCTCCTTTAGACCCATTCACTTTAAATGAGGATCCTGGAGGTGCACCTGGGTGGCTCAGTGGTTGAGCATCTGCCTTTGGCTTAGGTTGCGATCCTGGGATCCTGGGATCTAGTCCCACATTGGGCTCCCCAAGGGGACCTTGCCTCTTTCTCTGCCTCTCTGTGTCTCTCATGAATAAATCTTTAAAGAAAAAAAAAATGAGGATCTTGGAAATGAAGAGTATAGAACCTTTCACTTTCCTCTCCCATGAACAATTAGTTATGTGAAGATTAAATATCTCATGAACACAGCAGGTTAAGTTTTTCAAGTGAAAATCAGTATAATGCACCTGGTTTGTTTCAATTCTACCTATTTTGTAATGATCAAGAATAGTAAATTCATGGGGCACCCGGGTGGCTCAGTCATGATCCCAGGGTCCTGGGATGGAGCCCCACATTGGGCTCCCTGCTCAGTGGAGAGTCTGCTTCTCCCTCTCCCTCTGCTCCTGCCCCTGCTCATGCTTTTTCTCTCTTTCTCTCAAATAAATAAATAAAATCTTAAAAAACGAAAAAAGAATACTGAGTTCAATGGGTGATTTGGTCAAGTCATTTATGAACACGTAGGCTGAGTGAAAATGCCCATAATGCAGAAGCATGCTCTAAGTTGAAGAAGTTAATATCTAGACACAATAATGGCAGGAGGTGTCTACACCATGAGTCATGCTCAACACACAAGCAATTCACCTTATGAATGGAAGATAGTTAGCCTCTGAAAACTTGTGGTGAATCACCAGCATTCTAGGGACAATGGGGTCATGAAAAAGACATCTCTCTCCCCTCCCCAGGGAGCTTCCAGCCACTGGGCAGAGGGAAGGAAGGCTAGTGGGCCCCAGGCTGCTATGAAAGCCAGTGCTTGGTGTTCTCTTACAAAGCATGGCTCTGAATACCTCCTCACCAGGACCTCCCCTCACTTCTCTAGGCCTGAGTATTTCTTTTTCAGGTATTCCAGGTAACATTCCACTCTGTTTTGCCGGCCGCTTGTCACCTATATTGTAAAGACTGGTTTTCTTGTTTGTTCTCCGCATTTTAAGCTCCTGAGGGCCAGGACCCTATCATATTCTACTTGGTAACCACAGAAGGTGTTCAGTAATTGTTAAATGGATGGATGGATGCGTGCACACCAGGCATTCTTCCAAGGCAGGCAGGCAGGGAGGGAGGGAGAAAGGGGGTCAGTAATGTTGGCCTGATTCATTTCACAACATGTACGCATTCTAGAAGCAAAAGAAAGCATGGAAAATGTGGATTGGTAATGTTTGCTTTGCTTTGTTTTGAGGCAAAATGAAGAGGGTAGGATGTACTGAGTTCGCATCGCTAACCACTCCCTGAAAGTTGTTTGGAATCCATTATTTGGGAAAACTCTGAGCACAGCAGGGTGCGAAGTTCCCAGATGGCAAGAGGGGTGGTGGGTCCTCACAGACAACAAGGGGCAAATTGCATTTCACAGAGTTACATACCTTCTCATCAGATCTCAACTATTATTTCCCCACCGGTCCAGCAATTCAGGGGTGGGAGTGGGAGACGATAAAAGGTGCCTGGAGCTTAGGGCCAGGAAAAGGCTGGGCACAGAGGGGCCAAACTTGCCCACACTTTGTGAGCTCCCTTTCATCCCGTTTGAATACAATCTGCATTCCTTTTCTCAGAGAAGGCAGCCCTGCTCCCCACCTAACAGCCCTGAATGTGGTCGTAGACTCAGTGCCCCCCAAGCCAAGCTTCGCAAGGCAGCTGAACCCAGGCCAGCGTTAGCACAGAGGAGAAAGGGAGATTGTCCCCCTGGCCCAGCTCAAACATTTCATTCTCTTCCTAGGCCTCAAAACCCTAATTTGACCACAAAAACCTGGCCTCTGGTGTTTCTGTTATGAGTATCGGATTCCTTCGGCTGAACTTGGCTGTTCACTGCCTGAACAAATTACATTAACAATACAGAGAAATGTATACAGGGCCTTAAAAACACTGCTGAGCAGAGACCAAAACAAAGACGGTGGTGTCCTAGCAACAAACCTCACCCCCCAGCAGCCTCTGGCCCTGCCAGGGATTGTGAGCCATTGAGCTCCTCTCTTCTCTGCAAACAATTAGGGACAGAGAAGTCACAATTAGAGATGGGATTTACAGCCAGAGGAGCAATCTATAAATCACGGAGCTCCCACCCCCAGCCATTCCCAGCCAGATAATCAGAGCCAGATGTTCGCCACAGCTGCTTCGACGTGGGTACACTGTCGTCCAACTCGACCACGCTCCTACTCTGAGAACCAACAGAGGCTCCAGCCAGAGAATCCTGCCAAGCCAGAGGGGGCCTCTGCACCCTGGAGCAGTCCCAACTGTAGGAAAAGTTGGGTCATGTGGGAAGTGTTTGTGGAGCGACTACAGAGGTGTGCAGCATGGCTCCTGGAGTCCCCTCCGGTCCCACACAATTCAGTGGCGCTGGCAGCATTAACTAGTCACTGATTTTTTGTGAAGTACTAAGCACTGAACTGAGTACTTTACAGCTACCCCTTTGCTGAAGAACACTTAGTTCACAGATGGAGAAATGGAACCTTCGAGGGGGGCAACAGTTTTCTAGAAAGTCCCTAATGCTACTGAGTAGCAGAGCTGCAAGTTAAAGCTGGGTCAGCGTGACCGTGATGCCCCAATAACCTCAATAAACTGTGGGATGATGGAGAGACTAATTCAGGATGCAGGGCTGGCAGTTTCCAAGTCATTCTCCTGACTGTCAAACTTGGAAAGGGACCTGTTGTTATTTTATTTCTCCATAGGTGGCTGGTGTTTTCAATTTTGGGGCTGAACCATGCCAGATTTTTAGGAACCGAGGGCCATGAAACAGCAAACTCCAAGTGTGGTAAAAGCTAGACTATTCAAACGTCACCAGGGTGTTTCTCTTCACGGACCTCCTTCTTATGCACATACTTTTCTTCATATTCTTATTTATTTAATTGAGATGTACATATAGTAATGTATGCACATCTTAAATATACAGCTTAATTTATTTTTCTCCATGTATAAGCCCATATAACCACCACCAGATGAAGATATGGAACCTTCTAGGATCCATTTTACAAGGTTCTCTCACATGTCTGTCTGCCAGTCAACATTCCTCTGCCCCCTTAGAAGGTAGCCACTGGGGATCCCTGGGTGGCGCAGCGGTTTGGCGCCTGCCTTTGGCCCAGGGCGCGATCCTGGAGACGCGGGATCGAATCCCACATCGGGCTCCCGGTGCATGGAGCCTGCTTCTCCCTCTGCCTGTGTCTCTGCCTCTCTCTCTCTCTCTCTGTGACTATCATAAATAAATAAAATCTTTAAAAAAAAAAAAAAAAAAAGAAGGTAGCCACTGTTCTAAGCTTTATCACCAAATAGAATTTTGCTGGTTTTCGAACCCATAGAATCACACACTGTGCCTCTGGTGTAAAGACAGGTCTTTTGTGGAGCTTTGGTTAGTCTTGGGGTCAAAGCAAGGTTCCCAATTCAAAATTCCCACCGATGAAAGCGGCGATAACATTACTAGCTCTGTCTGCTCCATAAGCTGTGTGAGAATATTCCATGACACTTGCAGCTAGCTCCTCCTCCCAGAATCCTGCTGGTGGTGGCTAAGACGCCCTGTCCTCCAGGGCTGCACAAGCCCCTGGCCATTGAGCTTTGAGCACCGTCGGTAACTGAATCTGGTAGTAACAAGCTGTGTTTACCCCACTTGTCACCCTCCCATCCTTTACACGCTGACAGCCACCACCTTTCATTCCTCAGGAAGGGCGGCAGGGCATGGAGGATGTGGCTGAGGCCCTTCCCGGGAGTGGAAGGATTAAATGGTCTGGAATGTCTGGGCTCCAAGTGCTCTCCAGGTTCGGGCTGCTGAGGCAAAGCGCTCCCCAGACACCCTCACACTGCTCAGCACCCCCAGGGAGCCTCAGGGGTGGCACTCGAGCAAGAAGAAGCCACCCACTCACCGTCCCCACACAAGAGGAGCCCCTGTCCGGTTGGGCCTTTCACTGGGAAATCCAGACAGAAAAGCTAGGTTTGGGGGTGGGGATGGGGAATGCATGAAGCTTCAGTTCAGAGGATGAAAACAGCCAGTACAACGGAAAAGAGATTCTGAGAAAGGCAGACAACCCTGAGGGCTCAGGACTCTTCTCTTCTTGCCTTTCTCCCCACAGTCTTGACCACCTCCTGAAGCAGAGTGCGCTCACCTCAACTCCTTGGCCTGGCCCCAATTTCACTTCCCAGGGTAGTTATTTTTAGCTGCATCGAGCACCTGTTTGTTTCCATGACTGCTTAAAATTCTAAATCTGTTGGTCTATTACGACATAGGACACTTCCCGAGGATCTAATACTATTAGCCGGAAGTGGCAGACTCTTAGGAATTCAAACTCTCATCCAAGTATTTATGGCTGACACATAAATACTGTGACCCTACCTTCCAAATAAAACATCGGGGCATGGGATTTCACTAAGGATATTTTTGGAGGTGTCACTTGGATGTAGAAGTGGTAAAATCGCAGCATATTCTTGATTTATGGGGATTTGTCTGTGAGGAAGACTGTTCGATAATTTCAGAAATGGAAATTGAGGTAGACAAAAGCTACTCCCAAATTCAGCATATTGAAGCCCAAAGTGGGCTCCTATCGACGCTGCTAGGGTCCAAAAAGAGATAGAGTGCATCCCCCACATCCAGCCCTACAAGCCCTCCCTTGACTCTCGCACACAGAACTCTCAGAGATTTTTCCATCCTTCTCTTTGTTCTCCTCTTCTTCTGGGCCACCCTTGGGTTGCCTTGTTTCCCCCCAACCCACCCCCATTTCAGCCTGTGCACCTCCCTTCCCCCCACTGCCTACTCCACCAACTTCCAGGACTCCTCCATTCAAAGTCTCTTCTGCTAGGGGGAATGAGTCGTATCTTGTTCTAGTCCCGGAGGGGGAGGAGGGTGGATTCTAAGGCTTCCTAGTCCTGTAACTGACACAGGCAGGTCTTCTGACCCTCCGTATGATGCCATCTGGACCCCGCAGTGACCCTGACCATAGGCTGCTCAGCGGGTTGGTGCTCTAGTCTCGAGCACTGGGCAAACCCAGCCTGGGAACAAGCACATCCTTCCTCAGGGGCTGAAGATACTGACCTGCACCCAGGCCCAAGCCTATTGCAGTTCACATGGAAACGTAAGAAAACACTCAACAGTCATAAGAAGAGTGCATGCATCTGCCACCACTTCAGTAACGCACACTTTCCCATCTCCCAACTTTTATTCTTTCAGGTCCCCCCTGCCCAGTCTTCTCTCTTCCCCCTTCCAGTTCAGGCTCGTCAATCCACAGATCCTTGGAAAACACCATCAAGACCCCAGGCTTCGATGAGCCTTCCTTCCTCAGAACCACAAGTCAAACATGGGAAGCCTTCCCAGAGGCAGGTAGAGCATAGTCATGAAAATAACAGTAGCCACAATAGTAATCATCTGTGTACCAAAGGAGGCGGGCCCTATGCCTTTTCCATGGACTAACCCATTGAATCCTCACAACAAGACTAGGTGGGAGGCACCATCACTGCCTGAATGTACAGACAGGACAGGTAACCAGCTCAAGGTCATGCCCACTGCTAAGTGGTGGGACCAGGGTTTGAGCTCAGCCCGGCCTTTAGCCCAGACAATGTGGCTCTGCTGGAGGGGTAGGCACAGCTCATCGGAGGGAATGCTGTTGGCTGGTACCATGCAGCAGCTTGCGCCCAGCATCGCTACACCTGTGAGAATCCCTATACCTCTTTTGTTTTTTTCCAAGAGGTGCTGCATTTCTACATCACATTTTTTAACTTTGTAAGATCAGCGTTCCAGTTCTAAGCCACATCTGAAAGGAGATTGGGACAGTGGGCACAGGACATGCATGCACTCAAGAGTGCATCATGCATCTGACCAGGCATTGTAATGTGAGGTCTTTCCTTCCACACCTGGAATTAGGACTTAAATGTCTGTGGTTTCAGACAGCCCTTCCTACCTAAATTATAAGCTAATGGAAGACAGGGAGCAAGTCCTATGAGTCATCAGGTTTTGTGAAGCCCTTCACAGCCTCATGTCCTCCTGGTAGAACAGGGAGACTTACAAAGGAAGTCTTTGCAAAGACCCTACTATGTGCCAGCACTGTTCTAGACCCTTCCACGTACTGCTTCGTTCAAACCTCACAATGACCTGTTGAGTTCAGTACTATCGACCTGACCTCTTCTTTTTAAATGAACGAAGATGGTGACATTCAGAGGGGTTTAGTCTCTTACTTAAAGTCACAGACTTTAGTGGTAGCCCCTTGTACAACCCCTGCCAGTTCATGGAACAGCTGTAACTGTCGATAGCTCTATCTCAGTGGTTCTGGGCAGGGAAATCAATCCCTAAATTAATTAATTAATGAAGGGACTGTTTATGTTTCAAAGGCTCTCAGAAAATAATAAAGCACTTGGATCCTTAGATAACTAAACTCTCTGAGCTCCTAGGGCCATACTGGCTGCTTTGAAGCCTGAACACTGCACTAGAAATACGGATTTATTCAGCAATGTTTAACGAATCCCAACTATGTGTAGGGGTTGTCCTTAAAATGAAGGAACAAAGCTGAGTCTGGGAGCAGACCCACCATGCTGTGTGGCAGGAGGCAGTACTGTGTGGGTAAAGCCTTGTGTAGAATCCTCGACCCTATGACTACTTCTCAGCCATGAGACCCTTGGCACAGTTTCCTCACTTTCCCACACTTTGGTTTCCCTACCTAAAAATAGGGAAGATGAGGGTAGTAGTCACTAGTACTCCCTGCCTCCCAGGGCTGGTGTGAGGATTACTTTTGTTGAATTGTATGTTTAGAACCCAATCTGGTATATGGCAGGCCCTCCAGAAGTGATGTCATTGTATAAGACCCCAAGGTAGTGCTCCTTTTTTTTTATTTTTTTATTTTTATTTTTTTTTAAGGTAGTGCTCCTTTATCATCCACCATGGAAAGAAAAGGTCCTACTAGACATGGATAGGGGTCGGGAACAACCCGGATGAAGCCAGCCCTCCACACTGTCACCTGACACTTTCTTCAATGGCTTACCAAAAACTTTTCCTGCCTTGACTATGTCTCATTGTTTATGGTGGGTTTTTCCTTGATCCTCTAGGGTTTTCCAGGCAGACATTCTGCAAAGAGTGGTTGTTTTCTAATCTTTATTTTCTTCCCTACTGTACCAATGCAGCCCTGCTTTCTCCCTCCCTAGCCCTTTGCACTTCTAGTCCATCTTGTCAACCTGACAATGACCCTGAGGCACTGCTAGAGATCCCTGCTGTCAGCAGAAATGTTAGGGTGCTGGCGAGGAACTGCAGCTGTGCTAGGCCCAAGGCCTCCCCAGCAGAGCAGACAGTTCCCAGGAGAAGCTAGAATGATGATGGGACACTCAGCATTGTGTGGGGAAGGGGGAGGTGGGAGAGAAGGCCCCGAGATAAGGAGGAGGTGGGGTGGAGGTCACTATGAGCCGATAATGGCCATATCACGGGGAATGTCCCGAATGTCCCCCATGAGGCCTGATATAGGGCTGGAATTCAAGAAGAACTGGTGAAATCAACATGACCTGTGAAGATTATGTCCTGTCCCCATGGGTACAACCTAGGGCAGGCCCTTCCATATCCCTTCAACCTCCAGGATCTCAGGTTTATGGAGACCCAAATGCTGTCTTTTCTTAGCAAGAGATATCCACACCTCAAAGACAGATCCCTTCAACGAAGGTAGACAGTTTTCTAATTCATGAACATTCTAACCAACTTCCCTGTCTGCTCAACTGGACTCCTTGGGAATGTGCATGTAGGACACATTTTGTGGAAGAAGTCATCTTATAACTTGAAAATGCGGTATTTGCAGAACTAAGTTTCCAGGCAAAGATGTTGCTCCCCATTACCCGGACCAACTTCCTGAGTCAGCCCTCAGAGACAGTCCTTCAATGCAGCAGCTTGGGGTGAGGAGGTATGTGCATCTCCACAAGCACCCAGGAGGATTCTGAAGCAGAGGCCCAGAGACCATACTTTGAGAATCACTGTCCTGATAGTTCTGCCGGTTGGATGCCTCTGAGCATCCTTCCCATATCTCCCCCACTCCCTCTTCTGACCCAAGAAGCCCCTCCAGATATTCAGAGTTCACGTAGATCCTTCTAGTACCACAGGCAATGGGCAGATAACAGGAAAAGAAGCAGGCCCACCAGCAACTCCTGGAATGGCAGCCTCCACCCTCAAACTATGGGAGATAGAACATCCAACAGGGCCCTCCTGTCTCATTCACGTACTCAAACAGGACAAGTGCCAGTGGCCTCATAGTAACTGTGTTCACAGTCTTGAGCAAGGGGAGGTGAAGATGCCACCTGCATTTCCATGCCCCAGTAGGCTCTACATTAGACTCTCGAACCACCCCCAGGGCCTTATGGCCTTATTCACAATCTAGGCCTTTCCTGCTTGGCTCACCTGCTTTTTCATTAGATGCATACATTCATCTGTCCCACCTGGAGAAAACTCTCATAACTAGACACTGTTTTAAGGGGGTGCTTTTTAGATTAAGAGAAATATTTGACCCTGTTATTTAATGACTACTGTAAAATTCTATAAAAGATGTGGAGGAAAAAGAAATCAATGACCTGCAAAGCCCAGAATATTTTGAAAAGTAACCTTGCTCTTAATAAATTTCATATTGACTCCCAAGGGGAAAAAGGGGGGGGGGAATCAGAATTTTATGATCCATCACTTCCTCAAGATAATAAAAAATGAACTGAAGATTAAAAAAAAATGTAGACCATAAACAGTTTTTTTTTTTTTTTTTTCTTTTCTGGAACTATCTCTTCCACAAAAAAAGGCAGCTCCTATCATTCCAGAGGCTCCCACCCCACTGGACTGGAGTATTCAGCTTCAGACTTGTGGCAAAATTAAAACTGCTTGTGTGACAAGATAAACACATACCTAGAAATCACTCTGAAAACATGGAATGGTAAGAATTTAGCTTTTTGCAATGATTTAGATATGGCTCACTCCCTCACTTCCTTCATGTCTCTGCTCAAACCTCACTTCTGTGAGACCTTTCCTGACACCCACGTGCAAGGCATCCTGACCTTCACTCTCCATGTGCCTCCCTCTGCTTTATTTTCTTTATCACCACCTGACACACTGTATATTTGTTCACTGTCTCTCCCCTCATCCAGAAAGTAAGCAAGTGGAGAACTGACATTTTATTCATTGCTACATGCCTAGTACCTTGAAAATGCCTGCCTCGCTCGTCATTGCACTCAAGTGGCTATTTGGGCAAGAAACCCATCCACCTGCCAATCTGCCCATCAGGCCGCCCATTCACCCAGATACCTACCCATTTAATAACTGCCAGCCATGATCTAGATGCCATGATGGATGTTATGTAAATGGAAGTAGAGACTAGACATGGTTTTTGCTCTCAGAGAGACAGATACGTGGCAGATGTGTATATACAAAATACCTGATAGATGGGTGTATGTTTGAGACAAGTGCTTGAGCAGAATAGGTAGGAGTTATAAGACAGAAAAAGGTGAGAGCTATTTAAGATTAGGGGGCCAAGGAAGTCCTCCAGAGGAAGGGACATGGAGGCTGAGAGGGGGTTATCCAGATGAAGAATGGGGTGAACGGGAAGCACAAGTGAAGGTCCAATGTGGGAAGAGCTTGGTGACTATGAGTGAGGAAGAAAATGGCAGAGGAGACAAGGAATCAGACCATACCTGGCCTCCTATCACCAAAGTGCTATGCATATGGCAGGCAGGCAGGTGGTAACCTGGACCTGTATCAACCAGTGATGATGGAGTGTCAACTCTGCTTACTAGATTTACAGAAGCAAGGAATAAACAATCCTGAAATGTTTCTTCGCATACTAATTATAAAAGAGTACTGGGATCCCTGGGTGGCGTAGCGGTTTGGCGCCTGCCTTTGGCCCAGGGCGCGATCCTGGAGACCCGGGATCGAATCCCACGTCGGGCTCCCGGTGCATGGAGCCTGCTTCTCCCTCTGCCTGTGTCTCTGCCTCTCTCTCTCTCTCTCTCTGTGACTATCATAAATAAATTTTAAAAAATTAAAAAAAAAAGAGTACCAAAATTAATTTTATTTTTTTTTAATTTTTTTTAAATTTATTTTTTTTAATTTTTTTAATTTATTTAATAGTCACAGAGAGAGAGAGAGAAGCAGAGACACAGGCAGAGGGAGAAGGAGGCTCCATGCACCGGGAGCCCGACGTGGGATTCGATCCCGGGTCTCCAGGATCGCGCCCTGGGCCAAAGGCAGGCGCCAAACCGCTGCGCCACCCAGGGATCCCCCAAAATTAATTTTAAAATACAGGTTGAAATCCCCATTTGTTTCTGCATCAGTGAGGATGCTTCTTAAATATCTGAGAAAAACCTTGGTATGAGTTATCAACGTAGCCAATGCATTTTTTTGGTGATAGAATACCATGCAGCTCCTTCACACTGTCACTCCATGTGGCATTTTTTTTTTTTTAAAGACTTTATTTATTTATTCATGAGAGACACAGAGAGAGGGGCAGAGACACAGGCAGAGGAAGAAGCAGGCTCCCTGCAGGGAGCCCGACGTCAGACTCAATCCTGGGACTCCAGGATCACAACCTGGGCTGAAGGCGGCGCTAAACCGCTGAGCCACCAGGGCTGTCGCCATATGGCATTACTGACTGGAGAGCGGAGCAATTGTTTATTGTCAGGAGACTGATTTAGTGTATACTGTCTTGAAGACAAATCTTTAAAAGTCTGTGTTTTCTTTTCTGCCAGAACAAAATATCTTACATCAGATTGTGTTCTGGGTTTATTTTCGCCTACTAAAATTATAATACATGCAACCATTTTATGTTGTGTAAGATAAATGAAGGCCTCCTTACTGAATTATAAGCTCCTTGAAGTGAGGCATTATCTCTGGATCCCCAGCAACAAGAACAGTTCTCAGCTCATAAAGTTCCTTTAAAACAAGTTTAATGAGGGGATCCCTGAGTGGCTCAGAGGTTTAGCGCCTCCCTTCGGCCCGGGACGTGATCCTGGGGTCCCCAGATCCAGTCCCACATCGGGCTCCCTGCATGGAGCCTCCTTCTCTCTCTAGGTCTCTGCCTCTCTGTGTCTCTCATGAATAAATAAATAAAATCTTTAAAAAAAAATAAAATAAAACAAGTTTAATGAGATGAAAGGGCCTCAGTTGCCCAAGATTTTGCTAGTCTAATTTACTATAAATCCCACTCTCAATCCAGTATCTGCCACATGCTAGCTGAAGGATTAAAGGCTCTGGAACTGACTTTTTCAGAAATTAAATGCAACAGTAACTTATGAAGAATACCCATGCAGAAGCCCAGGACTTGGCAGTTATTAAGTGGGTTAATCAGTAAGAGAGATTATTGTTTGGTCCCTAAAATGGAAGCAAAACCAAGATTGTTCATAGAGGTTTTGCATTAATACCTTAACCATCTTCTATCAGAATCTGAACTTGGCACAAAACCACTAACCCAATGACACATTCTGAGGTCACATAGCCCACAGGGCCAAAGAGGACTGCAAAGCCTGTCTGGTCAAAAACAAACATAAAAGGTCTCAGGGATAAAAGGGCTACTAACAAGGCAGGTTCAGTGTTGTATGGCAAGAAGAAGGGCATGCATTGTGTGACTCCATTTATATGAAATGTCCAGAATCGGCAACTCCACGGAGACAAAAAGTAGATTAGTGGTCACTAGGGTTGAGGAAAGAAGATGAGAGAGAGGGAATGCTAACAGGTAAGAGTTTCTTTTGGGGATGATAAAAATGTTCTGGAGCGAAGTGGTGGTGATGACTGCACAATTCTGTGAGTGTACTAAAACCACTGAATTGTTCGCTTTCATAAAGGAGTGAATTTTATAATATGTGAATTATATCTTAATTAAATAAATAAATAGGATGCATTTTTAAAGCCATAGCAGAAAGAAAGAAAAGGAAAAATGAGCTGGCCCAGTATTTCTGGAAATAAAGCCTGAAATCTTTACATCTAACTGGCATACCCCAAACGATGGGTCGTAACCCTGGCTGCCCATTAGAAGAATCACTCAGAGAGAACTTTTAAAAACACAGTTGAAAAAAATAAATAAATATAAAATAAAAACACAGTTGATGCTTGGGTGGTTCAGTCAGTAAAGTGTCGGTCTTCAGCTCAGGTCATGATCCTGGGATCCTGAAATCAAGCCCCACATCGGGCTCACTGCTCAGTGGACAGCCTGCTTGTCCCTCTCCCTCTGCCTGCCACCCCCCCGCCTCTCTCTCTCAAATAAATAAGTAGAATCTTAAAACACACACACACATACACACACAAAGTTGATGCAATATGGAGCCAGAACTGAGAACTTCTGCCCTAGAATTTGAGCTTTTAAAAGGGTCCCTAGTGTTGCCTTAGATATCTGTTATTTTATCCTTTCTCATAAACATGAGACAGACAAAATTTTAAATGGCTTGCAGTTTCTGGCTGCTAGAACAGGGATTTTATTTTATTGTCTCTCTCACATTGAAAAAAAAAAAAAGAAAAGAAAAGATCAGCAGGTTGCCATTTTATAGACCAAAAATTTGAAGTACAAAATGTCTAAGACACATACCAAGGTCACCAGAGTTGGGGTGGGGATCGGATTACAATTTTGTCCTTGGGACTCCAACTTGAACCAGTAGGAACAGCCACTGGGCACGGGTGGCAGGGACAGGCAGCAGGCGGCAGGAAGGCAGGGATGAAGCCTTAGTCTGGGAAAACTGCAAACCCTCAAGGCCGCCGTCTTCACCTTCTGACTTGGTCAAATGGAATCACCCCTCTACGGCCCACCACCTGGCCTCCCCCAAACAAACCTCTTCTCCTTCCGGGGCTGGAAAGAAGAGGTTCATTTCACCTCCTCATCTCAGGTAAGCTACCCCCAAGCGTTCACTTATCTGGAACACTGCTTATCTGATATTCATTATCTTCCCAGAAGCTGGTGAACCCCCCGTCAGGCCTGCATTAGGCTCCACACTCGTGTCGGGGCCCCAAAGCTGTTTCCAATTGGCAAAGTCATGGCCGGTGCGTGCTGTTCATTGGTATGTTTGTGGGAGGCTGTCGGGGCCCCAACCCAGCACTGGCCGTGGGAACTTCTTCCTAGATCAGAGGACCCTCCAGCCTGAGAGCAGAAAGGAGGGAGCCACCTGCACCTCTCCGGGGCTCGGGCTCGCAGCCCCTTCACTACCAGCCAGGAACACCCACAGATGGCGCTTGCTGGGGTTCTGATTTGGGGGAGTGACCCCTCTGTGCCACTCCCTGGCTTCTCCATCCCACTCTCCCTCTCCCAGCTGTTTTATGAGTGGAATTCTAATCTGACTTTCTTCACAATGTCGCCTTTGACTACGAGCTAATAAAACCCCAAACGGGAAATTCAGGAGTAATAGGCCACGTGACTGCAACCTAAGGTTGCTGGTCAACTTGCTTTGGTTTTCAGGCTTGTACCCCATCTGGGGGTTTCAGCCCCCCACACACCTCGGTGGCAATAAAGAGGGTCTTTGTCTTTCATCACGCTGAACACGGGGCCCGAACTTTTCTGAGGAGTCCCGGGGATGGCCTCACCTCGCGCCAGGACCTCTGCCCGCCACCCTGCACGTCGGCGACCGTGCCCCATGCTCACGCAGCACTTGCCTCTCCAAGGAGCCAGGGGGACACCCCCCCGCCCCCACCCGGCCACAGGCAGGCTCCCAAGCAGAGCCCTTACCTGCCACCTAACCTGCCGGGACTCACGACGGGGGGCTGCTCAAACCCTCAGCAGAGGAAACTCTTGTTGTACGAGCACACAAATCCTGAACATAAGAATCAGATAAGTCAATGAGAAGGACAAAGGTGTTTCGCAGCGCACCCTGAAATCCACAGCTGTAGAGGAGCGTTGTCTTGTAAAAGCCACATCACACTGTACTTTATTACTGAATTTTGTATTTAATTGCAGAGAACTGGGAAAAATCTTGATTTCCACAGATAAGTGGTAGCAAATGCTAACAGGCTTTCAGGAGAATGCCTTGTGATCTTAGGAGAGTCTTTCGTTAAATCAGGGTTTCTCAACCTTTCCTTCATTATTGCCCCCACCTTGGTAGACATTTTTGTCTATTGTGCTCTCCCCCTCTGTGAAATCTTAATACCATAGATACACTGTGTATTTCTTTTTTTAAAAAAAAAAAAGATTTTATTTGTTCATGAGAAACACACACAGAGAGAGAGAGAGAGGCAGAAACATAGGCAGAGGGAGAACCAGGCTCCATGAAGGGAGCCTGATGTGGGACTCGATCCCAGGATTCTGGGATCATGCACTGAGCCAAAGGCAAACACTCAACCACTGAGCCACCCAGGTGTATTTCTTTAAGTGCAGTGACCCTCTGGAGGGCCGTGCACCACTACCATAGCTAGAATTTTTTGTCCCCTTGGAGGCAATATTAGTCTGGTTGAGAATGCATGAGTTCAATCTGTCCAAGGCTTGAAATAGTGGTAGACTATTTTGATGTCAGAGGGCAATCATTAGAATGACAGCAAGACTAGAAACAACAGAAAATTCTTAGATGATAATTATTATTTGCTAGACACTGTTCTAAGCACTTTACCTGCACTTATATAAACTTGTGATATTATTTTCATTTAATAGATGACAAAAAGGAGGCACAGAGAGGTTAGGTGACTTACCCAAGGCCACACAGGTAGCACGTGGTAGAGCTGGGAATCATGCCCAGGCTCCATACCCTGAACCTGTCTTGCAAATACAGAAATCAAACAAGATGCATCTAAACCCTGCAACGAAACCACCCATCATGAGACACTTCCACAAAGTGACACATCATATGTTATTAAACTGGCCACTGAGCTATGAAGACACCCCAAGCCAGGCCCACCAAGAGCATGGGTGAGTACCTGCAAAAAGGCATGAGAGCAGACTACGCAGGCCTGAATATTTAACACACCTGAGGTATCGCTACAAGCTTCCTAACCAATACCACACTTATTATAAGAATTCCAAAAAAAAAAGAATTCCAACACAGACATAAACAAGCAGGGGACCTCTCTGCCCCAATGTGGGGTATTTTGGCAGCATCATTAGTCTCTAGTATGTTGAAATGTGGGTTATTTAATTGGACACATTTTATTTTGGTTGCACATTTTTACACGGTGAAAAGAGAATTAAAAAAAAAAAAAATCAAGCTCAACATTTGAGAAACCCCCAAAGCACTGACCCAGGGCAGAGACTTGGAAATCACCTGATAACCTTCCAGGGCTCTCTGGCTGAGGGTGTCTGCTTGCACAAGCTGGGGCAGATTCAACCCAGGCCTGCACCCAGGTCCTGCTAGGGCATCCTACCTCACCTCCCTCTGACCTTCTAGCCCATGTCACTCAGCCCTACTACCTGTCATTCCTCGCTTTCAGAAAGTGACTCTAACTCTGAGCAAGATCACAGCCGACTGGTCCAAGCCCCTCACCTGCCTCTGAAAAACAGGCCACTTTCATATCTGTTCTTATGCCCTATCAGAGTGAGAGCAGGGAGTTCTCTTGACTTTCCACCTGTGTGTGCACTGCTTTCTTCCCATTCATTCATCTCTAACTTATTGCATGCCAGCAACTGGGGAATCGAAACAGGCAAATACATCATCACACAGTGTTTCTAGCATTATGAAGGAAAAAGAACAGGGGGCCTCATTCAGCATGGGGGCAGGTGAGTGGAAATCATCTCAGGAGAGAGGGTAACAACAACAGGGACTGCCTTTCTGGCTGTGTAATACTGTCTCAGACCTGGTTTTCTATCAGTAAATTAGTAATAATCCTAATCCCTGTTCCAGATGGGGGTGTTGACTAAGTGCAGTTATCTTCTAGAGCAGGGGTTCTTGACCCCGCCTGCACACTGAAATCACTTGGACCCTTATGAAGTCCTGATGAATGAGGCCCATCACCAGGCCTGGCCCAGGCATCATGATTGTCAAATTCTGGTGGTGGCGATTGTGGGGCATGGCTGCAGCAGGAAGCACTGCACGAGTGGAGCAGGAAGCCAGGCACACTGGAAGTGCTCAAAAAATCTGAACTATTACCAAGGGTGGTGTCTCTGCTTCTCACTCCCACCCTCTTCAAAGATGCTCACGTTCTCAAATCAAAATCATCCCTTAGCCCTCCAGCAATCACTCCCATGTGGATGACTTTTGTGATAAAACTGTAACAACTGCTTGACAGCCAAATTCATAAAGACACAAAGTAGAAAGGGAGTTGCCATGGGGAGGAGGAATAGGAAGCTGTTCACCGGGGAAAGAATTTCTGATTGGGAAGACGAAAAAAGTCCTGGAGACAGATGGTGGTGATGGCTACACATTGTAGGGCGGTATTTAACTACACACTTAAGAGAGGCTAAGAGAGTAAATTTTATGTTATGTGTATTTTACCACAACTTTTTTTTAAGACTTATTTCTTTATTCATGAGAGACACAGAGAGAGGTAGAGACACAGGCAGAGGGAGAAGCAGGTTCCCTGCAGGGAGCCTGATGTGGGACTTGATCCCTAAATCCTGGGATCACATCCTGAGCCAAAAGCAGATACTCAATCACTGAGCCACCCAGGTCTCCTTGTCACAATTTTTACTTGTATTCAAAATGTCTTTTGATGTCCACAGAATGTAAGAAATGTTACCTTGAACAATAACGAAAAGAATACATGTATACTTTTTCATCTCTAAGAATCTATCCAACAGAAGAACCACTTTGCTGTCAAGATATATGTAACAAGTGTGTTCAGTGGGGCATGGTGGGATAGGGCAAGAAGCATCAACAGCCTACAAGTTCATCACTACAGGAGTGCAGGAGTAAGTCAAGTCCATTTTGGGAATGCTATACAACCGTGAAAAAGACTGAGATGGTGGGTCTCCGTGGACTCCAGCAGCTCAGGCAATTAATACCCTATTTGGGGAGATGCTGGGCCCCTGGCATCTGAACCACCCTCCCCATATCTAGGAATCCTTGCCCCCTTCAAGTCCTGGTGGGAGACAGGGTCCACACTCCACACCCTGGGGGCCACATGCCAGCACATTAACTGTAGCAGTGGCATCAGTCCGGTTTTGTGGCATAATGGTGGCCGTGGTCTGGGCTGCTGCCTGGTCTCCACAGACTGAGCCCATAGCCTCCTCAGCAAGTCTGGGAAGCACCCTGATGTCCTTGAAAGAAATTCCTTCTCCACTGCTCTCAGCCAGCTGAGAGCTGCGGCTTGTAACTAAGAACCCTAGTGATGAAAATAGAATAGGACTTGTTTTTTAACAACCACCAAAAAATAGGTCTTTATTATGTCAATAGATAAGGGCAGCGAACATTTCTCGAACAGTTACTACATGCCAGGCCCTGTTCTAGATACTTTTCATGTGCCAACTCACTTAGTGTCCACAACACACCTATTTGGTCTGTATGATTAATCTCATTGTACAGATGAGGGAATGCCGGCTTCGATGAGGGTAGGTAACGTGCCCAAAGTTACAAAGTTTGTAGGTAGTGGAGTGGTTGTGTGAACCCAGGAAGTCTGGCTCCAGAGCCCATAAGCCCAGCCCTTCTGCAAACATGACACCGCAGAGATCTGAAGAGGGACCGTAAGGAGCTGTCCACACCTGTTACTTCTGGGATGGGACAGGGGTGGGGCTGGAGGAGGCCACTGGCATGTTCCTTCTGTTTGGTTTGAATCTTTTGCAACAAGAACCATTCGTGTGCTATTTTCAAATAAAGTAGCACTGTGGAGTGGATAAACTTGAAGTAGGGGGTTCTGCACACCGCCAGGCCTCACAACAGACTCCACAGGCTGCAACAGCTTCCTGCTGCCACCTCCATGGACCTGACGAGGATTCAGCCCCAAGTCTCATGCCAGGGGTTCCTCCTGTTCTGTGACAACCCACTCCCAAGGTGTCTACTGTGATGTGGCACTCCAGTAGATGCTAGTTGTGTAAATCACACAGGTTCTTTGCCCTGGGTTCAAGGGCACCTCGGAGCCCATATTCTACACCCCACCCTTCAAGTCTGACTAGTCTTAAAGCACCATGTGGTCCTAGGCACCCTTCTAGGATCTTCTCACCTACCCATCCACTACCCTGTCCATCAGAAAGAACCTGCCTGGTTCTCCTACAGTTTCACTCTCCAAGACCCAAGTTAGAGCTAATTCTCCTATTTTCTGCCCACACCACTGCCCTCCGTTTCTGGTAGAAAGGTATCACGTTCGCAGGCCACTTCTTTCTCAGTTTATCCACCCTTTCCTCCTTTCCTCACTCGGATGGCTTTTCTCACTCCACTCCTAGGGGCCACCATACCCCCACCCTTTCACACAAATGCCCTACTACCACACAAGGGTTGGAGTCACTAGAAACATCATCTTGATCATGGGTCTATTTTGCAATGACTCGGACACCCAAGTGCGATCATTTCACGTGAGCCCTAACCAGATGAGGGCTGGTTTGTTTGATGTAGGCTCTATGCCCAACGTGGAACTTGAACTCATGGCCCTGAGATCAGGAGTCTCATGCTCTACCAACTGAGCCAGCCAGGCACCCTGAGATGAGGTGTTTTTTGTTTTGTTTTTTAAATAATTTTAGCCCTACTGACATATTTGAGAGTAAAATGGATTCCCATCCACCTAAATACCCCCAAATGTTAACATTTAATCTGTCCTCTCTCTCTCCCCATGTAGTTTATTCTCTGAACATTTAAGACTAAGTTACACACAAGACACCCCCTTACCTCTAAATACTTCAGCGTACATCTCCTAAAAAAGACATTTTCTTACATTACCAGTTTATTTGCCTAATCAGGAAGTTCACATTGATAACAACGCTATCATCTCATCTACATACTTTATTCAACTCTTGCCAATTGTCCAAATGATGTCCTTCAGAGACAGAGAGGGGGGAAAAAAAAAGAAAAAGAAAGAAAAAACCCATGGTCTGGGATTCAGTCTGGGCTGAACACTGCTTAGAATGAACTTCCCAGTTTCTAGACATGTCCATCCAGATTGGACAAGTCACTGTCCTCCCCAGGCTCCACCCTCCACCACCCATGAGGATATAAGGGCAGAAAAACCAAGGCTATTGTAGCCCAACTGCTCTATATATATTGAAGGCAGCCAGCCAGTGGTGTCACAGCTACTGTAATAACCATTAGCTTCCCCCAGGCCTAGAAACAATCAATTCGACTGAAAAAACTGAACTCATTTCACTAAGTCTTTACTAGGTGTCAGAGCACTACATGTGCCATCTCAGCGAAGCCTCCCCATTTCTACAGTCATTCCCATTTTGCAGATGAAACAACCAAGTGTGCAGTGGTGGAGTCATTTGCTCAAGGTCTTTCCAAGGCTTACAGAATTAGAAACAAGGATGGCAGAAAACATGCCTTGTCCCTGGCAGTCTGACCCACCTTATCTAGGCTGAAATAGTCCCATAGGTGCAAGGGAAGCAGAATCTCTGCAGAGAGACCACCAAGGCCTCAGCAGCAGGGCCCACACAGTTGCCTGGCAGTGGAACACTCCAGTCAAATGCAGCACACAGTCCCTGAGGCAGAGGAGAAAGAGGTTCTGGGACCACAGTAAAAAAACAAAACTATGCCAAGTTCCATGCTGCAAAATGATTTCTCTTGTGGCCTGGGGGTAAATCTTTGTCCCCTCCCTGTGCATGGCTTCGCCCTATGCAGTTGAATATGAAGTCTCCTCCCCTTGTAGGACATTGATCGTAGCCGGTGAAGAACTCAACTTCTGATGCTCACGACAGAAGAGCACCAAGCACACACTGCCTCAAGTGCTGACTATGCCTACGGGAGCACTATCCCATCTCACAGCCAGTCCGGTGACTCACCCCGGTCTGAGCTAGCACGGAGCACTCATCTCTGAGTCCTTATGTCGTGCCAGTGCTTTGCAGGAAAAGCTGTGTGGCCTGATGTCTTGAAGCTGGTATCATGTTAAGTGGAGCCACATCCTTCCATTCACCCTGGAGCAAATCAATTCCTTTCTCAGGAGGAAAGGCCATGCATTTGTCCCAGTGGGCTTGTGACCACCTCCCCAGGGGATGTGGGAAAGCTCTCTCCTTCCTGTCCTCAGCACAGATGCCACCACCCCTCCAGCTGCCAGCAGTTTGGAAAGTTTCTGGGTTGAAACAATTCCCCAGCTAAATTGTGAGGCTCTGAAAGCCTTGTTAGGATTTATATTTTTTTAATGCCATGACTCAAATAAAGGTGTGTGCTTCCCTTTCTCCTCTTTTTTTTTTTTTTTTTAATTTAATTTCTACTGGGGGAGCCTGAGTGGTTCAGTGGGTTAAGCGTCTGACTTGGTTTCAGCTCAGGTCATGATCTTGGGGTCCAGAGATCGAGCCCTGCATCAGGCTCTGTGCTCAGAGAAAACCGGCTTCCCCTTTTCCTCTCCCTCTGCCTCTCTCCCCACTCGTGCTCTTAGTTTTTACTAAGGTAGAAATTATGACAATCACTTGTTTCTCTGCACCAGAGTACTGCTTACCACAGCCCTCACCTTAACTGCTAAGAGCTGAGCCCTTGTCTCCACTGAATCTCTGCCACAAGCCTTAGGAAGCCACTTAATGTTTTTGACCCTCAGCTATTCCATCTGTAAATGGGAATAATAATCTTTCCTACCTCAAAGTGCTTAAAGCACTTTATGCATATATTTTTACAAGTGTGTGTGTGCATGTGTGTATGTAAAACAGCTTAACAGCTTAAGTCAAATGAAGTATTACATAGAAAGCACTTAACCCAGTAAACTCCCAACAAATGGAAGATTCTATTTCTTCTGTTCATACCACTACTGCTACTATGATCACCAAATACAACTTTGCAAAGCTGGGGAACACCAGGGCCCCTTGGCATTTTGGTCTGTGCTTTTCAATCCCCACTGCTCACAGCATGATCCCAGGGTGCCCGAGCCACAGTAAGGACACAAGCCAGAGCTGAAAGCCAGAGGTTTCCAGGGTGCTGGCTGCCAAATGGCACAAGCCACGGGGAGTCAATTAAGTCCATGCTCCCAAATCCGCATCTACCACCAACTAGTTCCAAGCCAGCCCAAGGTACTGCCCCTTCCTGCAAACCAGCCTCTGGTTGATCTTTCAGATTCCAGAGGCAGGTCCCTGGCCTCCTCAAGATCCTTTTCTATGGCCACTTGCCGCCTTGAAGATATTCTTTCGTCCCTTCAGGGTCTCAATTCTACTGTCCCTCCAAACCTGAGGCAACCCCAGTTGAGAAGACTGCCTGCACTGCAAGCAGTACAGCCTCTTCCAAGAACAGTAAAGTGCGTCTACATCTGTGCCCTCTCGGCCTACATGGAAGGAGCACCGACCCCGTTCACCCATCCAAGAAGCACTTCCTGAGAGCCTAGGGGACAGAGGACTGTGAATTAAAAAAAGGCAAGGTCTACATTCTCAAGCAGGGGGTCAGATGGATGATACACAAAGATAAAAGCTGAAGGTCAGAGCCAAAGATAAGCGTAAGCAGGTCCATGCTGGCACATTCCTCCTTTGGTGCAAGGTATTCCCACCCCTCCCCTCCCAAGCCCCCGAGCGCACAAAATGAATGTGCCCCAAATGGCTGTCCGGCGTCACCCCTCCGGGCTCACTCGCGGGCCCCGGGCTCCGCCGAACAATCGGGGCTTCTGGAGGCAGGCCGAGCAGGCGCATTCTCATGTGCAGAGCCCACAGCGCCCTTCTCAGCTGATTGTGTCCAAGCGGCCGGGGTCTCCGAGGCGCATGAATGCCCTTGAATGGACCCATTCAGACTGACAGACAGGAGCTGAAAGCTGCACACACACAAAAGCCACTGGGCAGCCGAGAGGACTCCAGCCCACTCCACAAAGGGCGGTGCAGACTTCTCTACAGTTTCAACGGCATCTCTGGGCACCAACTACACGGTACCCCTCTGACTCCGAGTGGGTGACAGCAGCCGACCGTGGCCGAGCACGGGGAGGCCGGGGGGAGAGGTAGAAATTAAAAGCCAACCAACAATAAATAAACAGAATACCCTTTTCTTGACCAGTGAGATGGGGCTCCGGGCCAGAGGAGCCGAAGGGCGCCTCCGTGTGCCTATCCTGTACACTGGTTAGGGCTGCATTCCTGACACCCACGGTGACCTTTAAGGACTCCGGCTGACCTGAGATTGTTTAACATGTCACTAAGAAAAATGATCTCGAAAGGGCGCAGCCACTATTTAAATGACGATTGGAAAAACCTGGCCCCATTCTTGTGCCACTCGGTATTTTCCAGGGGGAGAAAAATCTCTGAACCGACATTTGTAGTTTGAAATAGGACTTGGAAGGGGAGAGAACCACCCACCTGGAATTCTTTTAATTGCTTCAAGGGGAGGGCAGCCTCTGCCAGTCAGAGGAGCAGAGAAGTCTGTTTACACTGTTGCGCACAAATATTGTACGTTCACAGTCAGGTGGCTACTCTTGGAAACGCTGATTCTCAGCTCCCAAGATCACATTACTTTAGAAACAACCCCCCAAAAAGATAATTAAAGATAGTTCCTCCTCATAATGCAATACTATAAAGAGCAATTAAAATTAAATTAGCTTGTCATAGTAAAAAAGATGGATGATATTCTTAGGCTTCCCGACCCAGAGCTGGTAATTCATGGAGAGAAGGAAGAAGTCTATGAGTGAGTAGCAGTTTTACTACAGAAATATTAAATGTTCAGATAAATTCTGTGAACAAATCAAGATAACAGGAGACAGGTATGTACCCTGGCACAATTATTGGTTTTCTTACATTTACTTCATTTTTAAAATAAAACAATAATTCAAACATATAAAAAGGACAGAGAAAAACCTAAAAACCAATAAACTCATCAACCCAAATTCACAAATGGTAACATTTTGTCATATTTGCTGTTTTCCTGGGGTTTCTTTAAAGAAATAAAATGTTATAGAACCAGAAGCCACTTGCCCTCCTTCTGCAGAGGCAACACGTCCAGATTTTTATAGGTTTGCCATTATTGATGCAACATAAACAGACCATAACATTGTTTTTTTTGAGTTTTTTTTTGTTAACTTTTAAGTGTGAAATAATTATAGACAGGAAACTGAAAAGAAATGAATAGGGAGTCCCACGCATTCTTCACCCCACACTCCCCTGATGTGAATACACTGCATAAATAACTATAGTACACTATCAAAACTAGGGTAGTGACACCGGCACGACCCACAGAGCTTATTCAAATTTTACTAGGTTTTTTTTTCAGGTTTTATTTATTTATTGGAGGGGGGGATAGCAGAGGGAGGGGCAGAGGAACAAGCAGATTCCCTGTTGAGTGGGGAGCCCAACCCCAAAACCTCTAGATCATGACCTGAGCCAAAGTCAGAAGCTTAACAAAGCCACCCAGGCACCACAAGATTTTATCAGTTTCACAAGCACTCATGTGTGTGGGAACCCATGCAACTTTATTACATGTGTAACTTTGTATAACCACCACAATCAAGACACTAAACTGTAGTATCCCTACAGGATTCCCTTGTGCTACTCCCTCCTTCATGGGGAGGATGCCAATCACCTATCCCACCTCTAGCTCCTGACAACCACTAACCTGCTCCCATTTCTAATTTTATTATTTCAAGAATGTTATATAAATGGAATAGTGCAGTATGTAGGCTTTGAAGATTGGCAGTTTGACATGGCATCATTTCCTTGAGGTCCATCCACATTGTTTCTGCATTGGTTATTTGTTCCCTTCTACTGCTAAGTAGTGTTCCATGGTGTAGATGCACTGGTTTGTTGAATCACTCATCATTGAAGGACATCTGGGTAGGTTCTAGTTTGTGGCTATTTTGAGTAATGGTGCTATGAACATTCATATGTAAGTTTCTTTGGGAACATAATAGAAAGGCCCTAAAAGAGTATAAATAATTTTGAAAAAGAATAAAGGAATCTTTATTCCCAATGTGAAGGATTGCTATGTAGCTAGAGTAATTGTGACAGCATGGTAGTGGTAGAGGAATAAACACATAGGTCAATGGAACAGAACAGGAAACCTACAATCAGCCCCCACACAAATATGTCCAAGTGACTTTTAATAACACTGCAATGAATTCATTGGGGAACGTATAGCCTTTTCAACAAACGGTGCTGGAGTGACTGGACATGAAATAACATCAACTTCAATTTCATACTTCATACAAAAGGTAACTCAAAATGGATCACAGACTTAAACATAAAGTATTAAACTTTTACGGAAGAAAAACCAGGACACATGGAGATAACTTGAGTTCTGTTATTCACAGGATACCAGGAAGAACCTCTTAACACATCTCTGGTGTGTCCCCGATGACTGAAATTCCGCTATTAGACAGTCATACCTTTTGCATAGGAGCTCATCCAGAAAATTCCTTTGGGAGAGATAAGATATGAGCTTTAAATCCTGAGGTGAATCAAATTTCAAGAACTCTCCAGCTAACAGCCAAGTGGACATTCTAAAAGGAAGTAAAATGAAAAAAAGCACTATATACTTGGGAGAAAAGAGATGGTTAGAAAGGAGTCAGAGGGATAAAGATGACCTTCTGAAAAGTTCCACCTACTTGACAATGCCAAAGTCAGTTCTCCCAAAATCTCTCTCTGGTCCACAATCATTGGTGGTGGTGATGCTGGTGATGAGTTTCCACCAAACTAAATTTGCCCAACATGAGCAGATATTCATACAGGGTGTGCACCAACTTACACACAAAGAAGAGTGTGTACATAAGTGTAAAAGGATGGAGTTGCTGATGTTTCTTCAGTTTAGTATAAATCTAGCTCAAAATACATAATTTCCATTCAAACAGGGGAATAAGGGATCCCTGGGTGGCGCAGCGGTTTGGCGCTTGCCTTTGGCCCAGGGCGCGATCCTGGAGACCCGGGATCGAATCCCACGTCAGGCTCCTGGTGCATGGAGCCTGCTTCTCCCTCTGCCTGTGTCTCTGCCTCTCTCTCTCTCTCTGTGACTATCATAAATAAATAAAAATTTTTAAAAAATTAAAAAAAAAAAAACAGGGGAATAATATGGAAGATCTATTTATTGCCTATCTAGCATCTTCCTTCCTGGGTTTCCTATTTCTTTTACATGGCTGTCTTATGGAATTACTCAAGTAAATGCCTTGGGGGGCACTTGTCCTGGAGTTTCCTAATTACAGATACATTGGACCTATCACCAACTTCAAAAGAATCAAAAAAAATCAAGAGCTTTTAACCCTACAACTCTGTAGAAGCAAAATTTTCACCTATGGTAATTTAAGAGGCACGACAGATGCCATATGGTCATGTAATCATATTTACCAAACCATAAATCTGTGTCGTATAATCTGAGGGATAAGAATCCTAGAAACAACAGAAATGAAAATTTTAAATCCAGGAAATGTGGTCCCATGAGATCTCAGGCTACCGTTGCTTGTTTTTCCAGTCCACGCAGGAAGAGTGTTCAGAGAGGAGGCATCAAGTCTCCGCAGCGCCCCCTAGGGCAAGGAGGAGTCACAGCAGGCTGGAGCAAGCCCTCAGCTTTTCCGTTTCACTTTGAAGGGGTCCTGAAAACATTTCCCCCCACCGGGGATCCTCTCCTGACTGGAGTAAACCCTTATCTCCCAGCCAGGCAGCTCAGAGAACATGACGCTCAAATTAAAATGAGCAGCAGAGCATACAGACCAGGAGGCTAAGTCTATGAGCACCACATGGAAAATGAGGCCCTCTCAGTTCTGACCATGAGCTTTTCTACCAGTTAGCCACAAAGAGCCACCACAGGCCGGAGCTGCCACAGTCCTAGTGCAGCGTGGCACCTCAGGCTTGGATACAGTCATTCTCTTGCTCAAGGCAGTCTCTTGAGAAAACTTGCAAGCACAGACCATACGACCCTCATGGAACCAAAGGCCACCGGGAGCCAAGTGAGCTTCTGTGAGGTGCCTGTGCTGCCCTGGGGTTAAGCGTGAGGGCTCTAATGTCTGACTCCCACTCAGGACTGGGCAACCCATCTAGCTTTCTTGTGCCTCAGCAGTCTCATCTGTTAACTGCTGTGGTGTGGATTCATGCATCAATCCATGGGCCTGGCAGAGTAGGTCCTCAGCGCAGGCTGCTTATTATGACCTCACTTCTTGTTCCTAGAGCACACTCACCTAAAGCTGATTCCCCAGGCGTTCCTTAGGCCCTGCCTAGGCAGTCACACAAAACTAAGAAGGATCCCGAAGGCTGGAATGAGCTCCAGATGTGGAGCCGGAGAACTGAGACACAGGCAGACCCTGTCACTCAACTTTGCTGTGACATCTTAGGGCAGGGCCTTAACCTCTCTGAGATGGTAAGAATCTTCACCTTGCTGTGAGGAACAGAAGGGAGGGCTGCCGTGAGAGACCTCACACCTGGCCAGAACAGAAGCTCTTGAGCCGAATCAACTGGGAAAGGCCTGCTTCCTGACACGGGAAGGCCCAGGCAGAGCAGCAGAGGGCTGGGCATTGAACAGAGGGAAATACAGTCACTGAGAGCCTGCCTTGCCCTGGCCCACCCCCATACCAAGGGCAGGGAGCATCATCAGTGGGGCCACCCTCTCGGTCCACACACAATGGCATCTGTTGGGAGAAATTCAGTGCTGCAGCCTTGTGCTTGTACCTGGCAAGGATGGGCCAGGAGAGGGTGGACTGTTGATAGCATCCTCCACTGGGCTCTCCAGGTAAGGAGGCCTCTTCGTAATCACCATCACAAAGATGCCAGAACTACCAAAGACTAGAAGACCTTCCTCCTGCAAGTTGACTTATATGTATGTGCTCCTTGTCCCTTCATTCCCTCATCATCAAACTTTTTTTTTTAAGATTTTATTTATTTATTCATGAGAGACACACACACAGAGAGAGAGAGAGAGGCAGAAACACAGAGGGAGAAGCAGGCTCCATGCAGGGAGTCTGATGTGGGACTCGATCCTGGGTCTCCAGGATCACACCCTGGGATGAAGGCGGCGCTAAACCGCTGAGCCACTGGGGCTGCCAATAAACTTCTAAAGTCACCTTCAGGTGACCTTTCCCCTTGAATATCCCACAGTCCTCAGCCAGACTCTACTTTCCATAACTTTGCCTGTCAGGCCTGGTCCAGCACCTCTTCCTGGTTGTCAAAGCCATCGGGCCATTCCTTAGGCCCTTTCTTGTGCCCTACCCTACCCTCAGGGTCCCTCTGCTGACTGGAATGGCTCCCCCCCCCCCATTTTTTCCAGATTCATTGACATAGAATTGACATAATATGTTGTTAAGTTTAAGGTGTACAACATAATGATTTGATTGTGTGTTTGCTGTGAAACCCTGTCCTCCTTCTATCTACCCAGGTCTTGCCTGGGTCCTCCCCTTGTCCTCCCTCTGGAACCACTTGTTATATAACACCCCTGCCCATGACTTGACAACATCATGGTGGCCAACATGCCCTATCACCTTCCACTTTCTCCAGACCTGGGCCCCTGTTTGTCTCACTATCACCTGTTTGTCTAAGACTTGCTAAAATTGCAGCTCCCAGAGCTAAGCCTGAAGCTCCAGAACTGGGGTTGAGCAGCACAGAGTTTTTAGGGCCATTCTCTGCCTTGAGCTGAGCTCCCTCATTCAACCATTGGCCGACACATTTGCCATCCCCCCTTAACATTCACTTCCTTTATTTGGTTTGCAATGGCCTCTATGACTAGGTAAGCTCACTGAAAATGGCCTGGAGGTGTGTCTTCTTGCATCCTCTAGAGTAGAGGCACAGGCAGGTGTACAACTACCCACTGATTCACCCACTAATTTTACCCCAAATCAGGTCTGAACTAAATGACATGCCTATTCAACATGGCTAGGATTCAGACTACCAAACACCTCTTGCCCTATATAAGTATAGGTCTGAGAGTCAGCAGGCAACAGAGATGAAGAAAGACACTGAGAAGGAGCCAGGAACAGCTAAAATAAAGTCCAACATGTACAATAATGAATTGACACTGTTTACAGTGTTTTCCCCAGGCCTGAGACAGAAGTTGGACTGGGGACACCATGGACCATCCATCACAGGAACCTGAGACTCAAGTGACTCAGATTTGTACTAACATGGAGAGACAAGATGGAAATTCAATAATGACCTCTGTTAATGTTCTGCCTTCCAGAAAGGCCTTTGTACCATGAGTAAATACAAATCTTGGTTGATTTTGTCCACACGTTTGAAATGATTTCTGTAATCTATTATTTCAGGTGTAATCAGGATGCTTTTTAAAAAAGATTTTACTGGGATGCCTGTGTGGCTCAGTGGTTGAGCATCTGTCTTTGGCTCAGGGCATGATCACGGAGTCCCAGGATTGAGTCCCACATTGGGCTCCCAGTGGGGAGCATGCTTCTGTCTCTACCTCTCTCTCTCATGAATAAATAATAAAATGTTTAAAAAGAGAGAGAGAGGGATCCCTGGGTGGCTCAGCGGTTTAGTGCCTGCCTTCAGCGCAGGGGCGTGATCCTGGAGACCCGGGATCGAGTCCCACAGCAGGCTCCCTGCATGGAGCCTGCTTCTCTCACTGCCTGTGTCTCTGCCTCCCACTCTCTCTCTCTCTGTGTCTCTCATGAATAAATAGAGAGAGAGAGAGAAAGCACGAGCAGGAGGAGGAAGAGAGGGAGAAGCAGACTCCCCATTGAGCACGGAGCCTGACCTGGGGCTCGATTCCAGGACCCTGAGGTCATGACCTGAGGTGAAGGCAGATGCTTAACCAACTGAGCCACCCAGGCATCCCCAGGATGCTTTTTAATCATGACAAGACACCATCATTTTACTTTCATCCTGGGACGACAAAAAAAACTACATTTCTCAGGCTCTCTAGGGGTTTTAAGTGGAAGCACTTTGCCTGACTTCTGCTCTCTCATCCCTCCTCCTCTGACTGGATGTAGAAACTTCAGTGGAGAACCATGAAGCCCTAGAAGGGCTGTTTTCCAAATACAATCCCCAGACTGGACCGGCGGCAGCAGCAGGTGGAACTTGTTAGAAATGCAGGATCTGTGGAATGGGCCCAGCAATCTGTCCTATTACGGTGATTCTGACACATACTCAAACTTGGGAACCACTGCTCCAAAAGATGGCAGAACCTTTATATGGAAAGATCTAGGTCCCAGAAGGAAGTGCAGGGCTACCGACTGCACTGGAGATAGAAATTAACTTGTCTTGGGCAGCCTGGGGGGCTCAGCGGTTTAGCGCCGCCTTTGGCCCAGGGCCTGATCCTGGAGACCAGAGATCGAATCCCACATGGGGCTCCCTGCATGGAGCCTACTTCTCCCTCTGCCTGTGTCTTTGCCTCTCTCTGTGTCTCTCATGAATAAATAAATAAAATCTTTTAAAAAAATAAAAGAAATTAACTTGTCTTGGTTAAGCCATTTGAGGGGGGCCCCTGGGTGGCATAGTCGGTTAAGCATCTGCCTTCAGCTCAGGTCGTGATCCCAGGATCCTGGGATAGGGCCCTGTTGTCTGGCTCTCTGCTCAAGTGGGGAGCCTGCCTCCCCTTCTCCCTCTGCCTGCTGCTCCCCCTACTCTCTCTGTCAAGTAAATCAATACAATCTTTAAAAAAAAATTAATAAATGAGGGGTTGTTTTGTAAAATAGGTGTTCTATCCCAACAAAAACACCACTAATCACTGGGCTTCCACTCATTAGGGCCATTTCCCAGCTGGGGTTTCCCAATGTCAAAGGCTGGCAGGGCAAGCTCTCTGGAGAGCAGTGAGCTGGGGTTATTTTATCCCGGCTGTGATAGCCCACACAGGGACCCTTTCTACCCACTCATTCATTCGTTCACAGTCGGGTTGGTATGTTAACAATGGGGAAAGCGGAAGTCACCCAGAGCCAGGATCAGATAGCAGCCAGCTGCTGGTGTTAACACATTCCTGCCACCCTCCAGCCCTCCTGCCTGGCACCCCAGGCCAGCAGCAGCCCATTTTGTCTTCTCAGGGCGTCCAGAGCCCGAATCTTGGCCCCCCCATTCACAGACGGCCAGTGTTGGGAAGCCTGTGCCGGCAGCGCCTGCAGGTGCCAGGCTGGCCTGAGACGCTTGGAGGTCCACCTTTCCATCCGTGACATTCAAGTTCAGGTTTGAGGGCCTTGTCTCTCCTTGCCATCTTTGCCTTTCCTCTTCAAATGAAATCCCACTTAACCCCTCAAGCTCTGCCTCACATCCTGCCTCCTCCATGAGTCCATGGACTGACTGCTCCCTTCTCCTGTGTCCTTAGGCATTCTCTGTCTGAGACTCTGGGTGTAGCCTGACATCACAGGGATCACCCAATGCCATATAACTGTGACACAGAGTTCCATGTCTCCCCAATAAAAGACAATTTTTGAGGGTAGGGGCTATGTTTGCATGCCTTCCCTGTACCCCCCCAGTCCTGGCACCAGACAAAGGGCACTCATTACACTCATTAAATAAATGCCTGCTTAGTGATCAGTGACTGAGGTACTGGGGAGACCAGTGGCACCCAGGTGAGTGCCCTGAGGATACAGTACATAAAACCACAGGACCAATAAACCTAGATTTAAGATGCAGACCGGTGGCGGGGGTGGGGGGGTGGGGGATGAGGTAGCTGGGTGATGGGCATTAAGGAGGGCCCTTAATGTAACGAGGCTGGGTGTTACATGCAACTGATGAATCACTAAACTCTAAACTCTACCACTGAAATAACAGGATATGTTAACTAAATTGAATTTAAATTAAAAATTAAAAACAAAAAAAAAAGATGCAGACCAGTTTTCTTTGCTGGAGGTACATGCTGGCCTCAGACTTTCTCTTCCAAGCAGAGTCCCCTACCCTCTGCGCCAGCCAACCTCTTGCTCCTCTCTGATTATTCTATCACTAGAGAGTTAATGCTTCTCCTCGGCTCCAGGGGCTGCCGTGGATTCTCTCACTATGCTAAACTCTCTCCCTATCACATATTCTTTGCTCCCATGGGCTATCTGTTCCCTCTGCTGCCACTGGCAGCAAGCAGGGCCTGGGCTCAGCATGGACGCACACGTTCTTCTGAGAGCCTCCCAGACCTTCACCAGCCTTCCAGAGCAGTCTCTCTCTCTCTCTCTCTCTCTCTCTCTCTCTCTCTCGGCACTTTTCTTTTTTTTTTTTAAGATTTTATTTATTTATTCATGAGATACACACAGAGAGGGGCAGAGACACAGGTAGAGGGAGAAGCAAGCTCCTCGCAGGGAGCCCGATGTGGGACTCGATCCCGAGACCAGGATCACACCCTGAGCCAAAGGCAGACGCTCAACCGCTAAGCCACCCAGGTGTCCCTCTCTCGGCACTTTTAAAGGATGTGGCTTCCTTACTTAATACTTCATTTTTGGCCACACACCAAACTGGACAAGGAATGCATTCCCTCCACACTTTCCCCGCCCCCAAGGCACGCTGGCCACTCCTGTTAGGCAGGTCTGCTCACCAGGTGATTTAGCCCTTTCACAGGTACCCCCTGCTCACCAGACTTCCATCTTTTCTAAGTCTCTTCCCCAGTCCCCTGAAAGGACCTCAAGGCAGGCGGGGCCCCAGGGCAGCTTGCTTCATAAATTTATGAAACCTGAATCTACCAGCCGCCCCCTCTCTTTTTCTATCAGGAGAAACAGTTGATGGCCCCAGTCCAGGGGCAGCTATTCTGTATGAGCCCTTGGCAAAGTGGGACTTAGGGCCAGGCCTGGGAATCATGTGCTTCAGACCTGCAAGGGAGGAGGCAGTCTAACTACTTGCTTTTGCTGGCCATGTGGCGTTAAGCAAGTCACAAAACGTCAGAGCACCTCAGCCTCCCTACCTGTAAAACGGGGCTAATAGGGCTGATAGGTACTAACCTCCTAAGGCTGTTATAAAGATTAAGTGAGGGAATAAACAGAGGCACCTGGAACAGTGCTGGATGCATAGGGAACACTCCAAAAGAGGTCAGCTCTTAACTCTTATTATGGTTATTATTTCCTCAAGCCTCACCTTAGGAGGTCACTAACCTCTGAAGAATATGAAAGTCAAGGAGGAGAGACCCCCGTGAGCTCCATAAAGGCAAAGGGATGCTCAAGACCACAGAACCCTCTAGAACCCATATCCTCCATAGAAGAGCATCCCAAAAAACTTCAGGATTATGATGCTAGATGCACCTCAATCCTTTTAAATCCCTTATCTAGGAGCTGAGTAATTGAGACCATTTAACTAAACATTAAACTCAACAGATTGATTTCAATTTTGTAGATTTGTTTTGGAAAAAAATATGTGTATGTGTGTGTATATGTATTCATATACATAGATTTTTGAGCTTGAAAATATTCTCTACTGATAAACACCGTGGGGGGGGGGGGAGAGGCACCTACATGCTATCAAGAATGTTACAGGAGGAGACGCCTGGGTGGCTCAGCAGTTGAGCATCTGCCTTCAGCCCAGGGTGTGATCCTGGGGTCCCGGGATTGAGTCTCACATCGGGCTCCCTGCATGGAGCCTGCTTCTCCCTCTGCCTGTGTTTCTCATGAATAAATAATTAAAATCTTTAAAAAAAAAAATGTTACAGGGGCACCTGTGTGGCTCAGTTAGTTAAGCGTCCAACTTGTGATTTCCACTCAGGTCATGATCTCATAGGTCATGGGATGAAGCACCACATCGGGCTCCATGCTGAGCAGGGATCTGCTTGTCTCCCTCCCTCCCTCCCACTTGTACTCACTCTCTCTAAAATAATAAATAAGTAAAAAAAAAAAAAGGAATGCTACATTCTAAGAGAAACTCAAAGGACCTCTCTCCTTTGTGGAAACACAGGAGAAAAGGTTGAGGATGTAATGGGCCGGCTTAAAGGGTCAGCAATATCTAGCATAGGGCCTGCCATACTGTCACCATGCAACAAAAACAGGGGACTTGTGTAGCAGAAGAGGTAGAGGAGTGATCCACCTTGAGGAAGTGGTGTGAGCAAAGGCTGGGCAGAGTGAACACATGCAGTGTGTTTAAAGAGTAGGAAGGAGTCTGGCATGGCCACACTGCAGACAACGAGGAAGGCAGCAGGCGAGATCAAGGTAATCATGTCGGCAAATATCAGCACATGGACTCAGCAAACATTTGTCGAGCTCCTACTGTGTGGCAGGCACTGGGTGGGGATCCAGTAGTGAACTTGACAGGCAGGCGTCCCTGCCACGTGTGGTGGACATTGTCCTATGGATGTTGGGCAGACCAACCAGCTGCCTGAACCCAGTGGATATTTCTGGGCCCCTCCCCCACAGATGCCAATTCACCAGGTCTCCCCAAACCCCAAGATACTGATTTTTTGTTTTTGGTTTTTTTGCTTTCATCTGCATTTATTTTATGCAGAATTTACTGTCAGGCCTATGTTTTTGTTTTTCCAGTTTCTTCTAAGAGATCTTTTTCTTCCATGCAACCTCCTCTTCTGGTTTAGGAACAATGTGCTCTCTTTCAGTAAGAGTCATCCCAACATTGAAGGAAGAGCTTGCGTGTGCGTGAACCCATCTTGAGCCTGTGAAGTTCTATGCCACATCTTGGGGGTTTTATTCATCTGGATGTGCTCAATGACTAGAAAATCTACCTCAAAACTCTTAAGTTCAGGATTACTCTCTGCATTTTTAAGCTTGTACAGTGAAAATTCAGCACTTTTTTTGGGCCACCGACCCTATGTCCAGCAGCACCATTGGCCTGTGCACTCCTACCAGCTCCACCATTGCAATGATGGAATGGCACACAAAGAGACATCCTCCAGAGTTGGTGCTTTTTGGATATGCATACCCCGGATGGCCTGGGCCGGTTCAAGTATGTTCATAAAGTGAACTTGTAGATTTGAACCTCTTGATTTGCATGATTTTTGCAGGGTTTTCTGGGTCAAGTGAATAGCAACCATTTTCAGAGATCACCTCCGGCCACATACAGAAAGAGGAAGGATACTGAATATTTTGAAAGCAGAATTCTGATACACATTTGGGACACCCATCTGGATCCATCTAATTCTCAAGAGGGCCTGAATCCCCTCAACAACATCTCTCCCTGGACTTGAATCTCTCCAGAGAAGGGAAGGGAGCCTGCCACCTCCCATGTGAATGCTTTGCAAACTATAAAGTGTCCCATAAAAAATATAAGCTATTATTATGATTGATGCTGGGTTGTCATTCCACCTTTGGACAGATCTGACTTTCTAAGAGCCAAATTTGCAGCCTATGACACTCTTCAGCTGTCTGAAGCATAGCTCCCATCACCTCTTCTCTCTTCTTTCCCTCCAGAGCTCAGCAAGTACCTTCTCCTCTGGTAAGACTCAGGACTTCATGGCACACTGACCACTACCACCACCCCTTACCACACCCAGGGCAAGCTCCAGTAGTTCTAGCTCCCTCTTAACATCTGAGTCATGGCAGTGACCCAACATTTACCCCAGTGCTCAGATAGGGCAGGAGAACACTCTGGCAGCCCCTTCAACAGACCTCCTAGACACAGACCATGTTCCCCTCTCTGTTGTTTTCCATTTCCCTCCTTAACAGAGGTGAGATAGGCTTTGAGAAGCTCCTATTTTCTCTATCAAGATGACATTATGGGGGTGCCTGGCTGGCTCAGTCAGAAGAGCATGTGGCTCTTGATCTCAGGGTCATGAGTTCAAGCCCCACATTGGGTGTAGAGATTACTAAAAAAAATAAACTTAAAAAAATTTTTTTTAAAAACAACACAAAAACCCTCAAGTTAACTTAAAAAAAAAAAGATACCATGGATCCTAAGCATCGGGAACACTGACTTTCTACTTACTCAAAACGAAACTAAAAAGCCCATCTATTTTCTTCAGCAAAAGTTTCTCAAGCTCCAGCTCCTTCTGGAACCTCATCTTGTGGGCCTGGCCGTCAGCAGTCTGGGCCTGCCCTTCTAAGGGTTAGCATCTCAGAATGCTCCAAGGGGCCTGGAACAAGCACCATCAAAACCAGATGCTGGAAGTTCCCCAGGCCTCCTTAGCTGTCCCCAGGGAGAGCCGACTGCACGGCATGGAGTCTTTCTTAGCCAGCCTCCTTCAGTACTGGGCCCTTCTCCCTGGCTTTCTCCCACTGCCTGTGACATGGCCTCTTCCCCTGCCCCCTGCTGTGCCAATATCTCCTTCCCCCTCCTACTTGGGTCCAGAACAGCAAATCTTCTCACTGTGGGCTCTCCTCTAAGTCATCAGCTTGCCAAACATACTCCTTTCAGGAGCTGTTGTGACTGTCAAGGGCTTCACAAGCATCCTTGCTCTTACTCTGGCCAGACACAATGGGCCCAGATGGGAAAGCTCAGAAGCCAAGAAAATGAAAGTTTTCTCATGGGCCATGGGAAACTGTCAAGGGTTTGAGGGAGCAGCCTGGGCCCCAGCAGGCGTTATGATGATATGGCAGTGGTAGGAAGAATGGACTGGGAAGGGGATAGACCAGAGACAGGCTGGGAACTACTGTAATTGTCTAGCTGAGAAACAAGAGCAACCCAGTGGTGGCAGAAGCATTAACAGAAACAGTGACCTCGAGGTACCTGAATGGTTTGGTGGTTGAGCATCATGATCCCGGGGTCCTGGGATCAAATCCCACAACAAGCTCCACACAGAGAGTCTGCTTCTCCCTCTGCCTATGTCTCTGCCTCTTTCCCTGTGTCTATCATGAATAAATAAAATCTGAAAGAAAGAAAGAAAGAAAGAAAGAAAGAAAGAAAGAAAGAAAGAAAGAAAGAAAGAAAGAAAGAAAGACCTCAAGAGGGTAAGGAGTCACTGGTACGAGGACCAAGGGGGAAGGAAGTGTGGACAACTGAGGATTCACCAGGATGGGGATTACAAGGCACACCTGAGGAGGCAGATTATGACAAGGTAGGTCTGGCTACAGGAGGCTGAGATGGCCACAGGTCTCACAAGAGCACACACAGCCAGGTCCTTGGCTGACGTGTTGCTGGCCCAAAGTTAACCAAAAAAAGCACTTTGCAGATCGAGAGCCTCGCAACTCAAATCAGATTCCCAGCCCCACATCTCTCCTCCCCTGCCCCCCACTGGGGTCTTCTCCTTGACCCTCTCTCCGGTGGGTGCCCCTCTGCCCCACCTGGCCAATCACTTCGGCTTGGAGCTGGGTTGGAGCTGTGCCCGGAGCCTCACTGAGCTGCATCCTAGGCAGGAGAGTGAGACTCCCCCACATCCTTGAGACCCTTAAAAATTAACTCTAGAGGTCTTCTAGTGCTAAAGAAAGTCAGAGAATTTGTTTAGAAGAAAGGAACATTAACTGCTTTTTCTTCATTCGGCATCTAACAATAGTTATGACTCAAGTGAAAGGTCATATTTCTTCCTTACGAAAAAGGATAAGAAATCTTTTTTATGCACTTACCATGGAAAATGCTTAGCTTGTCAAATTCCACATGCTGAAAGGAGGAGAGCCACACTGCACCAGAGCCCTCTCTCCACACCAGGGCAGCTCACTGAGCTCTGTCCTAATCCCTGCTTTGGGTGGCAGGTGATGGAGGGGTTCAGCCGGGGGTAGGGGTGGGTGAAGGGCAGGGCCAGGGGGACAGTTTAGCTCTGGGACTTAGCCAAAGTCTCATAATTACTCTACACTGAACAGCAAATAAATCCTCTTTTAGAAAATGGCTCTCTACCACACTCACTGTGTTGGTTTTGTAGGAAAGGACTGGAGTTAAGAGATGCTCTAGTACAGAGGTTCTCAAAGGTCCAGATCCTGGACCATCAACATCATCCTCGCTGGAGAACTTGTCAGAAATACAACTTCTCAAGGCCCCAGTCCAGACCTACGGAGTCACACACACTCTGGGGGCAAGACCCAGTAACATGTCACAAGCCCTGCAGCTGATCTGGATGCCGTTGAGAACCATTATTCCAGCCTTTAGACTGTTTCATTCCAAGGAAAGCCAGAAACTGTTCTGGACCCAACTGGGAGGAAACAAACTTCAGGTGTTCCCAATTTCATTGGAAAGGTCAACACCAGGTTGAGTTCAAGGTAAGTGGCTCTACTGATTTTAACAATGCAGGAAAGGCAACTACCGTTATAAAGTGAAAGAAGACAATGTCCACAGAACGCAGGTGGCTCTGGAGGGAATGTAGCCCCAAAATGTCTGGCTAACATTAGTTCGACCTTCTGGGAGCCACACTCTTCTCAGCAGGGGACTCTGAAAGGCCTCACCACCATTAATGGCCACTTTTTCTCATCTTGGGTTAACAACCCCTTTCTCCTCCTGCACACCCTCTTCTTGATGGCCTCCTCCACCCACACTCCACTCATCCACATCAGGCTGCAGTCAGGAGGCCCACACCCCAGCGGGGCTGGCTGAGGCTCCACCATGACCCCCAACATGAGACACCTAAGACAATTGTGTTTTGAAATGCCACCCTGACTGGGTCTGTGATTCTCAAAACTCAAACAGGATAGGCGGCTACGACAGCTAAGCCAGAGCTTTTTTTTTTTTTTTTTTAAGCCAGGGCTTTAGTTGAGGCCATGCAATCTTTGATTCTAGTGACTCGACTAGACCTCAATTTCCCTATATGTAAAATGGACAAAAACTATCTAGTAAGTGTTCATTAAATATCAGCATTTCTGGCCTGGACAGAGTGAGCCCTCAGAGAGGGTAGGTGGAAGCATCTAGATGTTGGGATTCCAGCACCCACTGCCCTCCTACATCCCCCCTCCCAACCACAACCCCTTCTGGAATCTTTAGTGCATAGCAGGAGCTCAATAAATGGAGTGAATTGAAGGGTGAGAGGTGGAAGGAGAGACCCGTGAATGTGTGACTTAGGCAAAGGCAGAATTGATCAGTGATGGTATTTGAGGGGGAAGGAAACTGCTAAACAAAACAGTGTTTACTACCATGAAAGGAAGCCAAAACAGTAACCAGCTAATATGAAACACAGGAAAATCCAGAAAGTATGTAAAAAGGGCACTGTTTTCTTTTTTCTTCTGAAAGATTAAAACAGTTTAAAAAGTTATTCCTTCCTGGTCTAAAGAGCTCATGGTCCTACACGTGGAGATGTTCCTGGGACACCAGAATGTGCTGCTACCTCCCATAGACTTCCCCTCCTACCAAGGTCTGGCCACAGGAGGCTGAGATGGGCACAGGGATAGGGGACCACAACATCACTGATCTGTCCAGTCAGAACTAGTTAGTATCACTGGTTAATAAATTATTCTCTATCTGTTCCATAGAATGAGGTGCCGTCATCCCAATGCTTATTGTGACCACAAGATGTTTGTGTTCTTCAGCCTTCCTAGGACTGTGGGGCAAACTGTTGTACTGTGAATGGAGAAACCACCAAAATCCTGTGTATATACTCTTGAGTATAACTATTAATATGGACTCATCAGAATAAAGACAAAGGAAACATTGAAAGGAGAACAGGTTTGTTAGGTGAGTGGATTATCAATATTTTTCCTTTTTTATATAATGTGATGGATATTGACTTTGGACTTCAAATTTTTAAAAAAATATATATGGTAAACATATATTTTGGAACATGTAACTTATAGAAAGTTGTTACTTTTGCCAGGGTGTGTAAAGGTAAGAAGGGCACAGCCACAAAAGGACCAGTTACTCTAAGGCTTGATAGCCAAGGATATGGAAGACAATGAGACCTACCATGGGGGACTCTGGGAGCAGAATGGAGAAGATAATAGGTTAACGGAAGGTGGAAATCACCCCACAAATGGAGCTGTATAACATGGGAAGAAATTGCCCAGCCCCATATCCCCTGACCATGCAGATTCGGGGGAGGGAGGTACTGAGCAATCATCCACCTGCAGGGACTGGTGGGCTCAGGTGCTTCCAGGTATCACTTTCTTACCACTATGTGCTTTAAGACAGGATGGGAGACTGTCTTTTAAGACTGAGATCTTAAAACTCAGACTGCTACATCACAGCCTCCTATCCAGTTGTTGCGTCTTGGCCCCACAATAGGGTACGATACACCTGAAGCAGTCAGGAAGACCCTACTCCTAGTGCCTCTGAGTTTGGCAGCCTCCGCCAGCCTTTCCACCCACCCTAATAAGCCCTACAGATATCACCATTTTGTACCCTTGCCATAAAGGGGAAAGGCTGACAGCACCTCTCATCACAGCCAAGAGGAAGAGATGGCTTCTTATCAAAGCTACTAAATATTTTATCAGAAGGAAGTTGACATTGTCCCTTCCAGTCTCTAACTCTGATTCTAAGAGATCCATCTGCTTCTTTTTCTTCAGGAACAATAGCCAAATAAGAAAGGGAAAAGAAGACTGACCTAATAAACATGTCTGATAACAGTGAGGCAGGGAGACAAGCCAACCAACACGAAAATGTGGAGGGCCAGCGCTGAGGTGGTCACAAGTACCTGGTCACACTGCCATATCCTGGCTCAGATTACGGCCAATGTTTGTTTACCAGGCCTACAGATTCTCTTCCTGGCCTTCCCAGCTTCCTATTTTAATTTTCTTCTTTCTCTGCAGAGAAGAATATCTCTCAGCACGCAATGAATACAGACAACTGAGAAGCAGTGAAAACACTCATCTGAGTTACCTGCTAATGTCAGATTACCTGATCCACTGGGAAAACAGAGAATGATAAGTCCAGTAAGAATGGGGCCCCACCTCATTGTTCCGGATTTCATTATCTCAAGTCACACCCCACCCCACCCCAAGCCAAACTGCAAATGCTCAGGTCTGTGACCAGGAGTAAGGAGAACAGGAGAGTCAGCAAAAGTTCCACTGAAGGGTGGCCGGGTACCAACTGTTATTCTGTGAAATATACATAGATACACATGGTCAGAAAGAAAAAGCACAGTTCAAGTTTTGACCAAACTTCAGGTTACTTTTCCGCTAGTTCAGCCATGCACTTTGAAGAATTCACAATGAGAGATTAAAGCAGGATTCAAAATGATTTAAACCCGATCCCTGCTCCAAAGACCATTATACAGCTGAGCAGGTGCCTCCATTCATACCTTCCACCTCTCGAGTTACATGGCAAAGGGCTCCTAACTCCCAGACACCAAAGCAGGCAGCATTCACAGAGAGCCCACTGTGAGTTGCTCTGGGCACACCCAGGGACAGGGGCGTTACATGACATTGTCTGTGCCATGCTATAGTTATGGCTTGGTCGAGGCCGAAAGGCAAGACGACAACGTCAAAGAAGAAAATAATCACATGTAGAAACGAGAAAACACACATTTAAAGACAGGTAACAGTTCGAGGCAGTAATGTCAAAAGGGCCTGAGCAGCTGGTCTAATCTAAGGGTCCCGAGGAAGAGAGCTAGGGTCCAGACTAGGAACTAAAGTGGCTGCTGCAGAATCCGTTGGCCCAGCAAAGGAGAACACACAAGAAGCTGGGGGAGGCTGGAGGTGCTCATTAGGAGGCTGTGAAGAAGCCAGCTGGGCAGGCATGGAAAATGGAAAGACACTGGGGAGGCTAATGAATTCAGATCTGACTCACACGTTGAAGGAGAGGAACACTCTGGTCATCCTACCCACTGTACACCAGCACAGAAAGGCCACTGAAGTGGAGAAGGTCTACTTTTGGAGTGGACAACACCCAGCTAGATGAAATGTCTGTACCACTGTGGATCCTCATATCCATATGGGCAACACCACCTTGGTTTTATTTTTATTTTTTTAAATATTTTATTTATTTATTCATGAGAGGGAGAGGCAGAGACATAGGCAGAGGGAGAAGCAGGCTCCCTGCAGGGAGCATGATGCAGGACTCAATCCCAGGACCCCGGGATCACACCCTGAGCTGAAGGCAGATGCTTAACCACTGAGCCACCCAGTAATCCCATCACCTTGGTTTAGGAGCCAGTAAAGTCCATTCCGATCAAGCCTTTCATTACATTTCAAAACAGCTCAGTGGTAGCCAAACACTAAGAAAGACCCAAATGTTCAAAATGCAGCCTATCCATACAATGGAATATTATTCAGCCATAAAAAGGAATGAAGCACTGACATAACTACATGGATGAACCTTGAAGACAGTATGCTAAGTGAAGGAAGTCAGTCACAATGATGCATATCGAATTATTCCACTTATATGAAATGTTAAAACACAGAGAAAGAATGCAGATTAATGGTTGCCAAGGGCTGGTGGGGGAAGGAAGAAGGGTGATGAAAACATCCTACACTTAGTGGTAATGGTCCCAACAACTCTGTGACTATACTAAAATCCACTGAGTTGTACCCTTAAAAGGATGAATTCTATGGTATGGGATTTATATCTCAAAAAAGCTGTTATTTTAAAAACTGGCTTGACAGGACTCCTTCTAATCCCCTATCTTCATATACAGGCATATTTGATTCAATATAATCTTTATTAATAAGTCAGTCATTCTTTCAACGATCAGTCAATGGGCACCATGTGCTTTACTAAAAATAATATGCCCTCACCAAAGTGCTTCTCAAAATCCTTGGATGATGCCCCCTTTTTAGTTTCTGTCTCCTGCCTCCAATGTTCACTGTCAGGCTGTCAGCCAACACCTCACTGCTGTTGGGGCACCTCCTCCCCCTGCACCTCAGCTGTTGCAAGTGCAGGTTCGTGCTTGTGTCAATGTCGGAGCGGACCGTTTCAATCAGGCACCTGGGTGAGGCTCCCCTCTGCTGAGACTGAGCAGGAAAAGGCGCCAAGAGGATCGCCTTGTTAGCTTCATTCTTTTATTTTTTTTTAAGATTTTATTTATTTATTCATGAGATACACGGCGGGGGGGTGGGGCAGAAACACAGGCAGAGGGAGAAGCCTGCAGGGAGCCCGACATGGGACTGGATCCCGGGTCTCCAGGATCACGTCCTGGGCTGAAGGCAGCCCTAAACCGCTGAGCCACCTGGGCTGCGCTTCATTCTCCTTTTAAAATGGCAATTTATGTGATGAGTTTAATTTTTCTCTGGAAACAAGGTTTGTGTGAGAGTGGTAGGTGAGTTTGAATCTTTTAAAATACTGCTGCTACTTATTTATTAAATATTATTTATCTGGGGGTGCCTAGGTGGCTCAGTCAATTAAGCATCTGCCTTCAACTCAGGTCATGATCCCAGAGTCCTAGTATCGAACCTCATGTCAGGCTCCTTGCTCAGGGGGGAGCCTGATTCTCCTTCTCCCTCTGCCTGCTGCTCCCCCTGCTTGTGCTCTTTCTCTATTTCTCTAATAAATAAATAAAATATTTTTTAAAAATTGTTTATTGAGCACCTACTCTGTACCCAGCACTGTTCAAGGTGGAGGAGGCCAAATGGTGGTAGATGTTAGGACAGATAAAGCAGGGGAGGAAGAGAAAGAAGGCTGGTGGATGAGTATTGCAGTTTGAAAGAAGTGGTCAGGGAATTGTGGAGGTTACTATTACCAGAGCCACACAGTTATGGCAAAACATGTTCTTAGTGAAGGGAACACAAAACGGAGGCTCTGAGCAAGAAAGTGCCAAGCAGGTTGGGAACAAGAAGTATGGATCGAATAAAGAATGTGAAGGGGGGGGGGGGGGGCTCATGGTTACCTGAATGTCCCTTCATTACCAGAACATTGTCATTTGGTACCTGTCATACCACCCTACTGGGTGCACTGAGCTGGACATACACGGAATGTGACTTGAGGTGGGAAGTACCACGGTGGTCTCACAGTGGGGGACTAAAATCTGCCTTCTGGAGGGAACATCAAAGAGATGTTTCAAACAGGCCCTGAGGGATGGCACTGTCCATCTCACTGGACAGTCCAGAAGCCACAGGAGTGGTGAAGACCAAGAAACTAGTCTCCCCAAGGTGCCAGCAGGACTCAAGCACCAACAAAGGATGTGTTTTAGAGCCAGAAGTGGGGTGGGGGGGGAGTTGGGGAAGGTTATTCCAACAGGAAAAACAGCAGTTACTGAGCAACATAGACACTTGACGTGTGTCATCTCCACGCTTTATGATAATCAGGCAAAGGTGATATCACAATCCCCTTCCTACAGATGACAGATAGAGACTTGAAAGGCCACATGGCTTGGCCAAAGCTGCAAAGCTAGCAGACAGGAGAGCTCCATTATGACCCATGGGTCTTTCTACCAGTCCCAGCATATGGAACTGTTGTTTACCAACAATTTTTGAGCTAGAAGAATGGCTGTTTCCTGTGGATCAGATGGAGATGACTGGCACTCTCAATATTTACCTACAACAGAAGCTCTGAAGGTTCCTGAGAGGGGCAGAACTTCTCATGAGTCTCCTGTAGGGCCCCATGAGTCGGAGCATACATTCGTAAGCTTTCCAAGCCTGGCTGTTGTCAGAATCCCCCTAGGAATCCTTAGATATCCCTAGTCCTGGCCTATCTGGATCAGAACATCCAAGGGTGAAGTCCAGGAATCTACATTTTATTTTTTCTTAAGATTTTATTTATTTATTCATGAGACACACACACACACACACACAGAGGCAGAGACACAGGCAGAGGGAGAAGCGGGCTCCATGCAGGGAGCCCAATGTGGGACTCGATCCCGGGACTCCAGGATCATGCCCTGGGCTGAAGGCAGGCGCTAAACCGCTGAGCCATCCAGGGATCCCCAGAATCTACATTTTAAAACAGAATCCCCACCCCTCACCCTGCATCATTCTGACACAATCCTTTCCCAAAGTGTGAAAAACCACCGCCTTGCTATTCTTCTGGCCAAGTGCAAACAAAAATTTCAAGGAGTGCATTTTCTGAGATATTTCATTGGGAAGACCCAAGGGAATTCTGCCCACAGGCTGCCTGCCTGCCCATCCTCCTGCTAAGGCTCCAGTCTGGAATCAACTACGGGGAGAGAAGAGAGAGTCCTTTCACACCTACTGGGAAGCTGGCTTCCTGAGCAGGTAGGAAAAACTAATTCTTAAAACTCCACTCTGTGTGAGGTTCCTGGGCCCTGTTTTTCTTTCTTGAGATGTTCAGTACTAAGATTTGTATGAGAGAGAAGCTGCTCAAATTAGCAGAGAGGTCAAGAAAAATCAGAGAGAACTGGAGCGCTTTACAATAAGGGAAGTCTTTGGATAGCAACAGGGAGGCAGTGGCAAAAATGACCAAGAAGGAGCTACTGAAAGTAACTGGAAAGTCTGGCTTGTCTTAGAGCAGTATTATGGCAGCCAGGAACGCCCCATGATTTGGTACTATGAGCAGGGTTATTTGTTCCTTACAATTTTTTTATCTCTATTTTCCATATTGCTCAATTTTCTTTTGATGAAAATATAGGACGTGTCCCCTCCTGCCCCAACTGACTTAATCCTATAGGCAGAGATTGCTCACTTTGTTGAAAATGCCAGGCTTGATGCTTCTGAAAATGAGGCCCACCTAGGGAACACATGGTCTCTGCCCCAAACCTAAGATGGCACAGGACAGCAAAGTTAGCTCTTGTCTGTACACTGTAGGGAAGGCCATATGGAGCATCCCCACTTGCTGGGCTGGGGGAGCCCTCCCACAGAGTTAGTGAGCTGTCGGTTGGCCCTTGGAACCTCATCTTTCTCCCTCCAAGATACTTACCCCTTTCAAATCTACCTTGCCATGCACTAGACTCAAGTGTGCAGAAAGGTTTCAGCTACCTCAACTTTTAATTACAAGAAAATACTGTTCTTTTTTTTCAATTCTGATCTTTAACAGTTATCTCAAACTGAGTTTATCTATCTCATGCTCAAGTAGAACCAAGCCATTTGCTAAAATATCCTGATTGCCAGTCCTTTGCATTCCAGACTAGCGACTACCAAACAGGGAGCCTATAGTTATACATCCCAGTCTCCTTTGGAAGAGCCAATGGAATAAGAACCCAGACCAGAGCCATCTGGCACTTCATGATGGGAGTTGGCTGTATCCCTCTGTCAGCAAGCACGGATGGAGAATGCACACTGGGTTCCCAGGGCAAACCAAAACTACAGCATAGGGGCCCTGCCCTCCCCCTAGTTAGGGAGACAGCCGAAGCACAGAAACAACTAGAGATTCACTCATCCCATACAGATAAAACCACAGATGTCATAAAGCAATACAATGACGTAACGTACAAACCAACTGTGGACTTTGAGGTACATAGGAGGAAATGTGACAGCAGGCCAATCTGGACTTCAGGTCATCAAAGCCAATACTGTTAGAAAAGGGGCCAAGGGCAGCCCCAGTGGCTCAGCAGTTTAGTGCTGCCTTCGGCCTAGGGCGTGATCCTGGAGACCCGGGATCGAGTCCCACGTCAGGTTCCCTGCATGGAGCCTGTTTATCCCTCTGCCTGTGTCTCTGCCTCTCTCTCTGTGTCTCTCATGAATAAATAAATAAAATTTAAAAAAAAAAAAAAAAGGGACCAAATGTTGTGGGATAGCATCCGAAAGGGAAGGAGAAGCACGCTAATTGTGGAGAGGAGCTAGAGTTCATTTGGGACTGATGAGAAGTGAGATATGAAGGCAGCCTGGGTGGCTCAGTGGTTTAGCGCCGCCTTCAGCCCAGGGCATGATCCTGGGGACTCGGGATGGAGTCCCATGACGGGTTCCCTGCATGGAGCCCGCTTCTCCCTCTACCTGTATCTCTGCCTCTCTCTCTCTCTGTCTCTCTCATGAATAAATAAATAAAATCTTAAAAAAAAAAAAAAGGAAGTGGGATATGAGAGGCCTGGAGAATCAGGCAGGGGAGTTCAGAGTCGGTACATATGAAGACACTTTCCCAAAAATGAAGTCACAAAGTGATGGCATCTTTGGAGGAGGATACTAATATGAATGGGCAGGGTAAGGTGTGTGAAGGAAACAAGAGACAGGATGTTATCTCAATTCGATTTCTGTCCCAGGATAGTTGGCAACCTTGGCCTCCTGCCACAAGCTGTTTCAAAAAGTATGTTTAAGGCAGCCCGAGTGGCTCAGATGTTGAGCGCCTGCCTTCAGCCCAGGGTGTGATCCTGGAGACCCAGGATCGAATCCCATGTCGGGCTCCCTGCATGGAGCCTGCTTCTCCCTCTGCCTGTGTCTCTGCCCCTCTCTCTCTCTCTCTCTCTGTGTGTGTCTCTCATGAATAAATAAATAAAATCTTTTTTTTTTTTTTTAAAAAGTATGTTTAGGGCAGCCCGGGTGGCTCAGTGGTTTAGCACCTGCCTTCAGCCTAGGGCGTGATCCTGGAGATCCAGGATCAGGTCCCACGTTGGGCTCCCTGCATGGAGCCTGCGTTTCTCTCTGCCTGTGTCTCTGCCTCTCTCTCTCTGTGTGTCTCTCATGAGTAAATAAATAAAGTCTTTATAAAAAAAAAAAAAAACACAGAAGTATTTTTACAGGGGCACCTGGGTGGCTCAGTCAATTAAGTGTCCAACTCTTGATTTCAGCTCAGTCATGATCTCAGAGTCATGGGATCAAACCCTGAGTCAGGCTCTGTGCTCAGCACGGAGTCTGCTTAAAATTCTCTCCCCCCCCCCCTTTCTGCTTGTGTGTGCGTGCATGCGTGCACACTTTCTCTCTCTCTCTCAAATAAATAGATCTAAAAAAATTTTAAGTATATTTACAAAGAGGAGGGTTTGAGATCCTCCTCTGCTAACCTGCCTGGGCCAGGGCCAGGGCCGTAGCTCCTACACCTTACCTACACTCAGATAGTCAGTGGATGGTGCTCATACTTGGCAGCACTGGCCCCATATCTACTTGGGTTCATGGAGTCCCAACAGGGACTAGGGGCCTACCTAACCAGGCCATCCTTCCCCATACTGCTCTGTATCTTAGCCTAGTGTCCCAACACTTGCTAAAGGGAGCTGGTCTTGTACCAGGTACTAGCTTTTAGTAATCCAACAACCCCACGTTGCTGGCATCAGCCAGACGATAAGGAGGGTGGGATGCGTGACTACAGGTATGGAGCAGAGTGTTATCTCTAACTGTAAAGGTTAAGTAGTTAGCTGAAAACCTTAACCAAAGAAACTGGAAAAACCTGCAAACAAAAAAATAAAAACAGATACATGTGCACCAGCATCCCCAAATGGTTAAAACCATAAACCCAGATATGTAAAGCATTGTTACCCTATGTGGTTGGAGGTGTCCAACCACAGATGTCCTGGTAAATGGAGAGGTGCCAAAGAAACAATAAACACATGGCTTTGGGAGAAAGTTACCACCTTAGTTTTGAGGGTGTGCTGGAATTTCTATCAACTATCCTCCCTTATACCATGGTAATCAGACCTTACAACAGCACAGGCAGTGGAGCAACTATGACTCTTTTTTTTTTTATAAAGATTTTATTTATTTATTCATGAGAGACACAGAGAGAGAGAGGCAGAGACATAGGCAGAGGGAAAAGCAGGCTCCATGCAGGAGCCTGATGCAGGACTCAATCCTGGACTCCAGGACACGCCCTGGGTGGAAGGCAGGCACTAAACCACTGAGCCACCCAGGGATCTCCCGCAACTATGATTCTTATCTTGCATCTGGAAACTAGGCCCAGTAGCACAGTCAACTCAGGGAAGCAAGGAAGGACGAGCCAGGCCCCCAGGTTCCTCCATGCCCACCAAAATATGACCTTTCTCTACAACCCTCACCATGTCTGCCCAGGCCTAACCAGGGTGTCTCTTTATTCCCTAACTGTCCTCTCAACCCCATGAGGCCCTGGAACCTCAAGAGTTGGACACTGCCCTTATTCCCTGACTCTTTCTTGCTTTACCCTCACTCCTCAGCTCAGAGAGACACCCCAATCACAAACCTGGACCACAGAATGCTGTGCCTACAGAGCCCGAGCCCCACTGCCCCCTGAGACTCCTGCTGCATGGGCTCTGGGTCTAGACTGGACCTTGTAGATGGCAGACACACCTGGCATGAGGTCCAAATGCTATCCAGGCCTGGGGATGCATCAAATCACTACCTCCAGCCTCAAGGCTGATGGGCAGTGCTTTGATTAACAAAACCAGCAATAAATCACTATATTGTGTGCCTCACAACTGAGTTTAAAAAATATGTTCCAGGGGCACTTGAGTGGCTCAGTCAGTTAAGTTTCTGCCTTCAACTCAGGTCATGGTCCCAGAGTCCTGGGATTGAGCCATGAGTCAGTTTCCCTGCTCAGTGGGGAGTCTGTTTCTCCCTCCCTGTTGGCCCTCCCCTGGCTCGTGCTCTCTCACACGCTCTCTCTAATAAATAAAATCTTTTAAAAAAAATAATATGTTCTATGAATGGTTCTGTGCTATGATTGTGGTGGTGGCCATATAAACCCACGCATGGGATGAAACTGCACAGAATTAATACAAACACATGAATAAGTGAAGGCATGAGAAAAATGGTGAGTATTGATTAAGGCCTGTAACCAGTTAGCGGGAACCGCAACATAACCATTGTCAATGACCTGGTTTTGATCTTGAGCTAGAGCTAGAGATGTCTCCACTAGGGGCACTTGAGGAAGAGATCCCAGGACTCTTAGGTACTATTTTTATAACTGTTAGTCTAATTATTTCAAAAGGAAAGTAAAAAAAACAAAAGCCCACAAAAACCCCCATAAATCTAATCATCGATGATCAAATCATTTTTACACCTGCCAGGACCTGGAAGCCGACACCATCAACATTTTCCCAGGCCACCTGAAACTGGTTCTGTGAGCCCAGCTTTGATGTCCAGCATAGGCAGCTCAGGCAATGGTGTGATGCTTTTGCATTTCCAGAGTGACCAAGAAAAGCCCATCCCAGCGCACTGGGCTCTGGGAGGAGTAAGTGGTTATTTTGCCAAAAGCCCCACTCAGCAGAGAATGGCAGAGACAGGGAGCAGCTTTCCCAAGCAGGACCCAACAGCACTGGAGGGCATATTTAAAGCTGGGCTTGTTCTAAAATGTTTACCTAATCCTTGTTGTCTTTGAAAAGAAGACAAGTTCAAATCCATGTGAGTGCACATGCACACACATACAAGCTCCGCTTAGCCCCAAGGAGCCAAAAAAAAAAAAAAAAAAAAAAAGAGGATACAAATATCAACTAAATCAGTGATCATCAAGATTGCAATCTAGAATTATCTCCATTTATAGGATTTACCTACCCACTGGGGACAGGAAGGGGTTATTGGGTTATTACAAACACAAACCAAGGCTTCTTAACCTCTTTAATGATACAGATACCACCCCCATCCCTACCCCTGCTTTGGGAGCCTGGGGAAGCCTGCAGATCTTCCACAGAATGGCATTAAATGCACAAATTAAATATACAGCATTACAAAAGAAGCCAATTACAGTAAATTGTAGTTATCAAAATATTTTAAAATTTTTGCTATGGTAATATTTAGTTTAGTTAACATATTAAGTAAGACCTAACTGTGAGTTTCATAACCACCTTAACTCTGAAGTAGTGATGAGGTGAACGATACTTAGAGACATCTATGTGAACTCTAACGTATTGGAAAAAAATCTCTGTAGTTCCTACTGGTAGTAGTCACAGGTGCTGCTAATGTCACTATGGTTCATTATCTCCATGCATAACTGAAGGAAATGCAAATTTTCAGTTGGTGAGAATGAACTATAATTTTTTTTCCACCCAAGTGTTTGGAACCTCCCTGAATTCTGTCCGTGGTAGACTCCAATGAAGAAGGGCTTCTAGAATAAGCAGTTGATGTGTAACTTCCATAGGAATGAAACACTGCTTCACTCTTCACTCGTTTGTCACTCCCTAACCTGTTTACCAATGACAATGTATGTATATTCCGGAGCACTACCATCACCCAACACAAGTCCTGTCCTCCAGTCTAAATGCATCCACTCAAACTGATGTTTAACGTCCGCATGAGACTCTGGCCTTGATCTTGAGTGGGTGAGGCCCACCCCTCATAGCTCACCTCTCCTTTCAGGCTCGCAGCTGCTCCTGCCACTGTGAGGAAATTAGAGGAATTCTATCCATCTCTGGGGGAGCCTGAACATAAACCATAATCCTCCAAGTGTTCCCAGAACCAGGGGAAGAGACGTCAGGATGTCAACAAGTTAGTGCTGAATGCTGATCATAAACCAGCCCTGGGCTTTGTGCTCTGAGCAATATGAGGGTATAAAGAAAAAAGTATGTGGCTCTACCCATTAAAAAATATAATTAAGGTAGAAAGCTTGGATGATAATAGTTATAAGTTGAACTGTTTATGTCTCCAAAAAGATACACTGAAGTCTTTACCATGCCCCCTACCCCCATTCCTCAGAATGTAACCTTAGATGGGTCTTCGCTGAGGGAATCAGTGAAGTGAAAATGAAATCAGTAGGGTGGGCCCCAATCCAGTAAGACTGGTAACCTTATAAAAGGGAGAAATTTAGACAGATACACACAGAGAGAAGACAATGTGAAGAGACACAGAGAGAAGGTGGCCATCTGAGAGCCAAGCGGAGGGGCAGGAGCAGAGCCTCCCCTCACGGCCTTCACAGGGAACTGGCCCTTGATTTCAGACTCCTAGTCTCCAGAACTGGGAGACAGAACATTTCTGTTGTGTCAGCCACCCAGTTTGTGGCATTTTGTTATAGCAGCCCTAGCAAATTAATACTATACATGAAGTTAAATATACGGCCTGGGAAAAGAAGATCTTAATTCAGAGCCCAACATGCCATGTCTCCTGATGTGTGCCACTAATCGGTTTAAAATAAGATTCTGCTCAGAGTCTGCTTCTGGTCCCTGGGAAAGAGGGGAAGGTCCAAGGCCAGGTATTTTAGAGGGTTAGGACTGGAGCAGGGAAGGGCGTTAGGAAAGCCAGGATTGCACCGTTGGTAACTCTACCACTAGCCCCCGACTTACTGGGGGGCCATCACCTCAGCAGGCAGGGATCTTTTTAATCCTTTCATTCAAATATTCTGTGAGGAGTTTTGGCCCAGGGCAGTGGTTTACAAACTTGGCTGCATATTAGAAGCCCCTGGGGAGCTTTAAGAAAATACCACGCAAGCTTGAGCCCCACCCCAGACCAACGGAATCAAAATCTCAGGGGGTGGGGGCTGGGCACGAACATTTTTTAAAAGCTCCCCAGATGATTCTAATGTGCAGCCAAGGTTGAGAGCCACTGGACCCTAATGACCTTTGAGGGCCTTTCCTTCTCAGAATTCGGCGAGAGTGCATTTTGTGTTTATCTTAGTGGTTCTCAGGAGCGTGCTGGGGCTGGCCTTGGGTCTGATTTCTTCCAGGTCCATCTATGGAGGCCTTTCGTGGGTGTAAGTGGAGGAGTAGTTCTGATAAACAGGGGGGATGGTGGCAGAGAGGGAAGGGAGTTTAAAATGCTTTTCATTAAAACATCAATTTAATAAGATTTGCTTAGGAAGTTCTTATGTGCCAGGAACTCAAAAAATGATCCAGAAACAAGCTGACTGCTATTAAAGTGAGAAGTACCACAACTGAGGTACATACGGGGCCAGGGAGGCAAGCCACCCCATGGCAAGAGAAATTGCCACCAGATATCATTCTAAAGGAGAAACCAGAAAGTCTTCCGTGAGAACAAAAGAGAATGGGAAGGCTTGACCCATGGACTGAAATGATTTTGTTTAGCTAGAAAGAGAGGAGACAATACATCTGCAGAGACCAGGCAAACATGAAAATCGCTGGTTTGGGAATCTGGCATTTCACAAGGGGTAGCCCGATTGAGGTAAGGCAGTGCCAGACTTTGCCGCTCTCTGACCTTCCTGCGGGGGCTGGCTTCCGCCTGGAACCACAGAAGAGCCCGCAGACCCCACCACTGCCCAAGGCAGAGGCTTTCAACCTAGCTATGCACCAACTTCTAATGGGGAGCTTTACATAAATACAAGTTCCTGGGTCCCCTGAGCTAGAGATTCTAGGCAGAGGGGTCAGGCGTGTGCACTTTCAAAAAAAAGGGTGAGGGGGGCCTCCAGGGAATTCTGATGGGCCAGTAACTCTCAACCTTTGGGATACCTCACAGCTCTGATCTCCAAACTTCTGTTTCTTTTCTTTTCTTTTTTTTTTTTTTTAAGATTTTATTTACTTATTCATGAGACACACAGAGAGAGAAGCAGAGACAGGCAGAGGGAGAAGCAGGCTCCCTGCTGGGAGCCTGATGGGGGGCGGGGAGGATTCAATCCTAGGACCCAGGGATCATGACCTGAGTTAAAGGCAGACGCTCAACCACTGAGCCACCCAGGTGCCCCAAACTTATTTCTGAGGGCAGTCCACCAGGGCTGTGGTCCATCACTGCTGCATTGCAGGGCCTGCCTAGTGAGACCCCTGTCTCCCATGTGGGATTGCTCACCTGACTCCTAGCTCAGCCTGGCCACCAGAGCTGGAGTTCCTGGAAGGATGCAGCCAGGCCCAGCCCTCCTTCCAGCTCTGGCTCCTACTCTCAGGCCAGGTCTTGACACCAACCTGGCTACGGAGCTGCAAACCCTTGGTCCACCGTGTGGAAAATTGTTCTCACCCTTTCACATGGACTCAATCTGCATAAGAGTATCATAAGGGACTTCTTGTTATGGCCTCATGCTTCACGTGTTGACCTGGCTCCCCAGACTTAAGACCACCACCACAGGCGGTCATCCTCTGCTCACCAAAGTCATTCCCTTCCTCTGACATGAACCATCTGCTGCCAGGGGCAGGAAGGGCAACCCTCCAGGCCCAAGGGAGGACTTGGAGCTCAGAGGACCAGCCCCACCCACCCAGAGGCACCTCCCCTTTCTAAGAGCTCAGCTTTTCCCCAACCATAAAAAAACTACAGACCAAAAACAAAAAAAACAAAAAAAACTACAGACCCACTTCTGTCCCCTTCCTACAAGGACCAATCACTTCAAGTTCTGGCACCGACAACCAAATACCCAAATCCCATTTTATAGACTTGATGTATGCTGAAAAATACCCTGAGTTCATTCAAGCCTCCAAACTATCTAAGATTCTGAAAATTTACCAGGATTTTAGGCACCTGCAACCTATCCCAGGACAATCTGTGAAGTCCACACTTCATTTAATGGAAAAAGTCTCTCGTGAGGTGAAGCTGTTATAGTGCTCGGAGGACTTGGGCAGGCGGGGGTAGCAGATTTTTGTCTGAGCAAGGTGGATGGTAAACCCTTTGCTAGAAGGACACGGGCATGTTCCCCAAAGCAAGCCCAGCAAGGGCATTCCAGTGTGTGGGCTGATGGATCGTATGTCTGGTCCTAATTCTTGCATGCCAGCAAGGAGAGGCCAGACAGACCTCGACAGCCACCCCCATCCTACACCAGTTCAACAGGAATGAGGTGTGGGTTCTCAAGGATGTTTGCGAATGATCCTCAGGAATGAAATTAAGCCTCTTAGCTTTTTTAAGATGTACCAAGACTTCAAAAATAAAAGATGGGCTCAAATCTACTGTCAAGAGTTTCCTATGTACGTTTTTTTCAACTCCTTTTTCTTTCTTGGGCAATCTCCAGCTTAGGGTTATTATTATTGACAGCATTCCTTTACACTTAGAATTCATCTGTGTCTTATCACACATAGTTTTGAAGCACTGGGCTAAAAGAAGTGTTTTGACTCTAAGCCGGAAAACAGGGGTGAAAGAGATAAAAAATGTCATGCTGTAGACTACACGGCTGAGGCAGGTGGGGAGGAGGGAGGCTAGGTTAGCACTGGCTTGTCCATCCTGAAGGAGCGATGGTAGGTGTCAGAGGACAGTGCAGTCAGGATAAAGTGCAAAGAAAGATGGGAGGCTTTCCAGAGAGTGGACTTGATGGTCATGTTGTTCTCTTATACCGGTAGGGAGCAATGACAATTCTGGTAAGATGCCCATAACATGGCCAAAAAATCTTTGGGAAGAGTGTTAGAGCAACAGTCGCCAGTGTAAAGAGGGATAGGAGGGCAAACCCCAAAAGGGTAGCATGAGGAGCTTTTAGGGATTTGCAACTGTAGTGGTGGTTATGAGTCTATATATGTTAAAATTCATAAAACAGTAGGCACCTGGGTGGCTCAGCCAGTTAAGTGTCTGTCTCTTGATCTCAGGGTCATGAGATCAAGCCCCCAAGTTGGGCTCTGCACTCAGCAGAGTCTGCTTGGGATCCTCTCTCTCCCTCTCCCTCTGCCCCTCCCCACGCTCACACATGCTGTGCATGCTCTTTCTCTTTCAAATAAATAGATAAAAATCTGGGACACCTGGGTGGCTCAGTGGTTGAGCATCTGCCTTTGGCTCAGGGCATGATCCTGGAATCCCGGGATCAAGTCCCGCATCTGGCTCCCTGCATGGAGCCTGCTTCTCCCTCTGCCTGTGTCTCTGCCCCCTATCTGTGTTTCTCATGAATAAATAAGTAAAATATTTTTTAAAAATAGATAAAAATCTTTAAACAAAATTCATAAAAATATATACCAAAAACAGTCAATTTTCCTGGACATTAATTTTTTTTTTTAATTTGAAAAGAAAACAAAACATAATCTTTAGAGGGAGGAAAGAGACAGCAGAAGACAGGACATGACAGCTTCTTCCCTCATGTGACAGTGTCCCAGGGCTCCACCTGGGCACACGTGCATGCTCCAGAAAGCTCTCTTCGAGCCGTGGGCTCTGAAACCCAGAGAAGAACCAAGTGACCATCAGTCAAAGCACATGGGAAGAAGAGTGAGCAGAGCCAACCAGGGAGCAGGAGAGACACTTTGAGAGGAAACTGGGCGCCTATGCAACAGATGGAGAATCTCAGCCAAAAAGGACCTTGTAAGGGGCACAAGGAAAATTGGTAGGGCAAGGCAGGAGGTTGTCAGTACAGCCTGGCCAGCAGGACACTCAGTCTAGGGCCAGACCTGCTGCCAGGGGGTAGACCAGATGTCACACTTCTCCTTAAGTATCCCCCTTTATCAAGGCCTTGGGCCAAGAAGGCCTAAATATGATCTTTAATTTCTTCCAGGCTTCTCCCATCTCTGATGTCAAAAGGCCTACACACTCAAATCAGCCAGAGGGAGGTGCCTGGCTGGCTTAGTCAGAAGAGCATGAGACTCTTGATCTCAGAGTCGTGGGTTCACTCCACTGAGTGTACAGATTATTAAAAATAATCTTTTTCATTAAAAGGAGAAAAAAAAAACCTAGCCAGAGGGGAAGCAATGATACAGAAAACAGAAGGAATGCATGAACCTCCCCTCGTACCCCACCAGATATTCCAAAGTACAGACAGCCATGTATGCCCTTCTTGGTCTCCAGGGCTCCTTCTGGAGAGAATATCCCTGACCAAAATGCAAGGAGTGAAGAAAACCCAAAGTGGGGCAGGCATCTCTCCAACTGGGTCTTGAGCAACCCGGAGCAGCCAATGGCTAACTCTACCAAGGCTACAGTTGAGCCTTTCAAGAAGTAAAGCACACCTCTTTGGACCATAAAGAGGGCACAAACTCCTGAAGGTCAGCAGTTGGTCCAGGGCACTTAGGGAGGCGGGGCAGCTCCAGAAGGACACCAGGCTCCAGGGCCGCCCAGAAGCCACAGGAAGGACGACAAGCCTAGGAGAAGCTGCAGAGGCTGCAGAAACACCAGGAAGAGAGTTTCCTGCCTCGAGCGCCAGTCTCTCTCGTTCCAGGAATCCCCTTTTCCTGAAGCTCACTTGCTGTTATTTATTTATACAAGGCTGAACCCCACCTTCCAGAGCTCCACAAAGCACTCCTCACCACAAAGCCCGATTGTGCTTCCACATCCTCACAGCCAATGCTGAGACAGAAACTTGCCTGAGGGAAGACGGTCTGTACCAGAGATGGAAATGTAGTCAGATTTAAAGGCGCGGTTTCTCCAATGACAGAGAGCTTTGTTGGGATGGAGAACAGCCTTCTAGCAGACAGCGCGGCGTGGCGGGGGTGCCGGCCCATCCTAATGCCAGGAGGCCCTTCACAGGTGAGCTGTGGCTATTTGGTTTTGGACCATCTCCAAAGAACCAGGTCCCACCATGGGCTGACTTAGAAATTAGCATGCTACTCTGCTGTTATCCACTTACAGAGAGGCACAGCCACATTTTATTAAAGCAGGACACACAGATGAAAGATACATCGATAACAGAAAACCCCAGACTGTTTTTTTTCCCAAAAGGAGATAGGAAAACTATTGTCCCCCAAAATTATTCTGGCCCAAATGACAGTAATTTTGGCAATTCAAAACACAATGATTTTTCTTAGGGCTTGCAGTGTGGGTTTTCTCTCTGCCCCAAGCCTCTCAGTAAAAGGTTTGGTCAGAAATTATCCTTAAACAGGCTCATACCTCCTCACAACAAAATACATCCAGAAAGTACCAAAACAGTCCATGGGAAAGTTTGGATCTTGACCATCTGGACAGGTTACAGCTTCATACAGAGTCCTCATAGATGGTCTCCTGGACACCAATCCCAGAAGCATAGAGGGGTCCCAGAGGAGTGGATGGCCTATGTCTAATGCACCCCTGCCGGAGGGGACAAAGGAGGAAAATGAAATCTGTCCACTGGTTGTTCCTCAGTGTGGCTATAGTACTAGGCCAGGCGGGGCTCTGGGTGCTGTCACAGCTGGATCCCACTTCCTGCCAGCTCTCCCAGCCGCTGCCCACTCGGCCAACGCATACACGGCTATGTGGCTGGGCCCTCACTTATATGTGGGAATATCTAAAGCTAACCTCCCTAGAGGGTAACTCTGTATCCCCCTTCCTTTCCATAAAATGTTCACTTTCCTCTGGGTCCTTGCAACATTCTGACAAGAGTTCCTCAGCCTCTCATCCCAGAAGGCACCTCTAAAGCCATGTTCCTGGTCTACACAAACGAGGAGTAATTACCACTAATTACCCCTCCTGTCCTCCTAACCCCAGGACCTCCCCTGAGTAGAGAAGGAGGGAGAAAGGAGGGGAAGGCCAGAAAGCCAATCAGGGTCTTCTTTCTTATCCTGGCCCACCCCGCTCCCCACACACCCACCTCGCGGGGGTGCTGGTAGTCCTACTCTCCAGAGAGAGGCCTCCCCAGCACTGCTGGAGGTTCTACAGCTCAGGGCTTCTTAGAGACAAAGCTCTGGCACTTTGGCCATTATCAAACTGCAGCTTTAGAATGCAACCCCTGGAAGGAGCTGAGCTCCCCGGGTCACCCGGTCTTCACTGTTCATGCCACGTCCCTCAAGCCCACACAAGCCACCAGTGTGGCTCAGTGGGAGGTGGTGGCACTTAACAGAAGCAGGACAAATCTGGGTTCTAGGCCAGTGCCTGCCTCTAGAATGGTAGGTGGCTTCAGACAGTCTGGTTTCCTCTAGAATAAAGCAGGAAAAACCACAGTCCCCACAGGGTCATTTCTGAGGATTATATGAGTAAATGTGTGCAACACTTCTCTGGGACATGAAGAACCCTCAAGGAATAAAATTGTTATCACTGCACAAAGCACTATTCAGACAAAAGAGAGACTCAAGGAGCAGTCCTGCTATGTTTCTCACTAGCTCCATGAGATCAGCAACTCTCTCCACCCCTCTGGGCCCAGCTTCCTTCCTTCCTTCCCTCTTTCTTTCTTTCCTTCTTTTCTTTTCTTTTCTTTTCTTTTCTTTTCTTTCCTTTTCTTTCTTTCTTTTCTTTTCTTTGCTTCTCTTTTCTTTCTTTCAGATTTTATTTATTTTTTTGTGAGAGACAGAGAGAGGCAGAGACATAGAGGGACAAGCAGGCTCCCTGCGTGGAGCCTGATGCAGGACTCAATCCCAGGACTCCAGGATCACAACATGAGCCATAGGTTGATGCTCAACCACTGAGCCACCCAGGTGTCCGATTTCTTTCAACTGTAACTAAAATCCAACTAGTATCTCCAAGGTCCCTTCTTAAAACACACACACAGACACAGTCACACACTTTATTTCAAGCGTGTATGTAGCATGGGTTGTTTATCAGGGTTTCTCAACTACAGCACAATGGACATTGGAACCACACGATCTGTTGTGAGGACCCATCCACACTATATTTTAAGAGGTTTAGCAGCAACCCTGTCCTCTACCCGCTAGATGGTAATAGTTCCCCCCGCCCAGTCGTAACAATGAAAAATGTCTCCTGACCTCGCCAACTGTCCCCTGGGGGGCAAAACTGCCCCAGTGGAGAACTAGTCACATAGACACAAACACACACAGGTACACATGCACACGTGCACACAAACAGAATAATATGACGTCTACTTTGACAGTGAAGAGCTAAGCAGGGAGAGAAGAGAGGAACCACATTTCCAGGTACAGAGTCCTTGCACTGTGCTCAAGGCAACTTTACAGAGACTAAGACCACAAATATACAGTTCTCGTGAGTGTCTTTGCATCTATAAAACAGTTACTGTGCTCATAAAGACTGCCTGCAGACTTCATTTGGCTCGCACATAGAGAGCCCTATTTAGTGCATAAACTTGCCAGGCCAAGCTCCCCTGGCCCAGTCCAAAGTGCGCTCAGGAACTTGGCCTGCGGGAGAAGAACACAGGGGGTTCTGTGTGCTGCCTCCCTGCACACTCACCTCGAGATACTTGAGGAAAAGGAAGCCGCCTTGAGGCACCAGGCGGTGGTGGGTTATTCTTAAGGAAGAGGGCAGCTTGCCACGTTTGTGCTTCCCTTTGACTTGACGTGTTAGTGGATTTGACGAAACTTCGATTTTCCCAGTTCAGAAGAGCTAGTGGCTTGGTAGACAAGGCTTGTGTATTCACGGACACGAGACCATGTGTACACACTCACCCGCTAATCGAAGGAAAAATGAACAATGATCATAAAGATGGAACATAAAGGTAAATGGAGGAGGGGATGTGAACATCTACCTTAAAGAGAGGTCTGTTTACCCCCAAGTGTTTAAAAACAAGAATCCTGAACTTCCTTCCTACCTTATTATGACTTATTTGATATTTGTTTTGGGGGTACCTGGGTGGTTCAGTCCATTAAGCATCTGCCTTCAGCTCAGGTCATGATCCCTGGGTCCTGGGATCAAGCCCTACATCAGGCTCCCTACTTAGCGGAGTCTGCTTCTCCCTCTCCCTCTGCTCTCTCTCCCTCTGCACACCCCACCCCGTCCCCTTCCCCCTCCTGCTCATGCTCTCTCTCTCAAATACATAAATAAAATCTTAACAACAACAACAAAACATTTGTTTTTAATTTACCCAAGATCATAATCTTCACTGAGGACCACATATAAGCCAAACTTGAGCTTGAGAACCAAGCTGGACCTTTGTTCTGCCTGCATGAATTAGTGTACAAAGGGGCATCTGATTTCTCCCTCCCCTAACAATCTGAGACATTAGTCCCTATGTATATAACTAACCCTGGTAGAATGGGCTGCAGCCAGGCCTGCACGTAATGGCCCCTAAGATAGGCCTCAGAAAACTAAGGATCTAATCCTGGGCTGATTCACTTGTTTGCCACAGAGACAAGTTATTTCAAGTACTGAGCCTCCTCTTTAAATACACTGACAGCTCCCTGCTAGCTGGATTCATGGAGTAAATTAAGTAGAATTATGAAGAGCTACAGATTTCTAGTTATTCACACTGAAAATTAGATGGTAGCACAGACCCATCCATGGTTCCCAAAGTGGGTTTTAGTGGAACACCAGTCCCATGAGATGCCACTTGGAAATAAAGCATTCTGTGGTTGCTTCATTCATCCATTAAATACTTACTAAGGGCCTTCTAGATACCTGGTGCTATAAATACAATAGAGAACAAAACAGACCCATTCCCTGACTTCTTTAGTAAGTTTAGGATCCAGAGACAAGTATTAGACAATTACTAGGCCAGCTCTTTTCCAATAGTAAAGAGAGTTCATAGGGCAGCCTGGGTGGCTCAGCTGTTTAGCACCACCTTTAGCCCAGGGCATGATCCTGGGATCCCGGGATCAAGTCCTGCATCGGGCTCCCTGCATGGAGCCTGCTTCTCCCTCTGCCTGGGTCTCTACCCCCACCCCCTCTGTCTGTCACTCATAAATAAATAAATAAAATCTTTAAAAAGAGAAAGAGAGGTTGCTCCTACGGGGAGCTGAAAAGACGTAGCAAAGGAACCACATCTGAGGCTGGGAGGTGGAAAGCAGGAGGGGAGACTTCTGCTGAGCCAGAGGAATTCTGCACAATGCACTCCCCTATAAGAGATTCATGGTACACTGGCATGTGAAAGCCAAGAAGTCCTCCAGAAATAGAGCTGAACACATCCTACCTATTAACATCCCAAGGATGTTACTCTGGGAAATGCTGATAGAGGCATTATTGTTCTCATAGCCTACAAGAACCTTCCGTATGAAACAAAAGCTCTTGTTCGTATAACTGGAAAACTATGTGTCCTCTTAGAACAGCCAAAATATCTTGGAGTTGCTAATGTAATTCTAAAGTATTTTCCTTGGCACAGACCTATAAAAACATATGGCTTCCACAACTGCTGACAGATGAAGGAAAATTCGCAGCTACAAACCAGTGGGCCAGAATCAAAGGTCTACCTCCAGCACAGGCATCTGCTTTATTTTTGAAAAGATGTAAGTACAGCCTAGGGGCACCTGGGTGGCTCAGTTTGCTAAGCATCTGACTCCTGATTTTGGCTCAGGTCAGGTTCTCAGGGTTGTGAGATGAAGCCCCCCATGGGGCTCCATGCTGGGCAGAGAACCTGCTTAAGATTCTCTCTCTCTCTCTCTCTCTCCCTTTGCCCCTCCCCACTCAAAAAAATATATATATACTAGGACGAATTGAGAAAACTTTCAAAAAAGTAAAACTAAGATGATCAGTCACCAATGATCAACTTATCAAAGATTATACCCTGAAACATACCAGAAGTGAACAATGATTGCCCTTGCTGGCCTAAAATATCCAGGAGGAAGATAGATTTTGCTTTTTATTATGACACATAAAGAAGAAAATGTAAATAAATAACAAATATACATGTGCAGATTTTGTGTATAAAGCACTGTGCTAGGGGTGACAGTGATCAAAAGGAACAGATGACAGCCAGAGTCCTTAAGAATATGGGTTCTAGGGATCCCTGGGTGGCGCAGCGGTTTAGCGCCTGCCTTTGGCCCAGGGCGTGATCCTGGAGACCCGGGATCGAATCCCACGTCGGGCTCCCTGCATGGAGCCTGCTTCTCCCTCTGCCTGTGTCTCTGCCTCTCTCTCTCTCTCTCTCCGTGTGACTATCATAAATAATAAATAAAAAATTAAAAAAAAATCTTTGTGACTATGAAAGAGGTCCTAGGAATATATCTAAATATGGCCTTGGCCTCAGCATTCAATAGAAATCTATTATTCAGCTTTGGTTTCAACCTTCCGAAGGCCTGAATTTCTGCCTGAACAATGATCGTGTGGTCAGAGGGTGACCAAAATATTTATTTAATGTAACAATGTGAGAAATATGGAAATGAAGCATGTTTGGATTCATCATCATTATCCGAACATGCCCCTTCAAAAACAGGAAAGCATTTTATATGTAAAGTTTATTTTTTTTAAAGATTTTATTTATTTATTCATGAGAGACACAGAGAGAGGCAGAGACACAGGCAGAGGGAGAAGCAGGCTCCATGCAGGGAGCCTGATGCGGGACTCGATCCCGGGACCCTGGGATCATGCCCTGGGCCAAAGGCAGACGCTCAACCGCTGAGCCACCCAGGCGTCCCACATGTAAAGCTTAGTGGAAATCTCCTTATGAGCTTTATCTCTTGAAATGTTAGCAGTTGGCAGTATATGTTATTTTTTATTGGAAGGATAAAACATAAGCATGAAACATTAATCTTATATAGAAAACTATAATGTACAAATACAATTATTAAATAGATTAATTGCATTAATATTACAAGTACATTGAAAAAGAACAGTATATACTTTTTGAGCAAGCATTTATCAATGTTTTTAAACTAGAATAGGCAGACTATATTCTACTTCTAAACTTTATAGAATTGCATGGCATGCTCCTAACTTTAAATAGAATAAGCTTTGGAAATAATATATGCACCCTTAGCATTCAGACTATGGTCTCTAAATAACGTATTTCACTAAAAGGAATCAGAGCTCCTTCTAGAAATAGCTGGTCTGGGAGAGGAAAAGCACGAGATAAGCCTGGAACATCCTACCATAAAAGTATGCAGGGAAACATCAAAGACCACTAGGATTATGTCAAAGAACTCAGGAGCCACCTTGAAGAGGCTTCCACTAGCCAGAGATGGAATGATTAAAGTAGCAATAAGAATATATTCGTCAGAGCACCTGGGTGGCTCAGGTGGTTAAGTGTCTACCTTCAGCTCATGTCATGTTCCTGGGGTCCTGGAGATCGAGCTGCACATTGGGCCCCTGGCTCAGCAGTGAGCCTGCTTCTCCCTCTCCCCACTATTCTCTCTCTTAGTCTCTCTCTCTCTCAAATAAATAATATAAATAGGGGGATCCCTGGGTGGCTCAGCAGTTTGGCGCCTGCCTTTGGCCCGGGGAGTGATCTTGGGAGTCCCGGGATTGAGTCCCACGTCGGGCTCCCTGCGTGGAGCCTGCTTCTCCCCCTGCCTGTGTCTCTACCTCTCTCTCTCTATGTCTATCATGAATGGATAAATAAAATCTTTAAAAAATAAAAAATAAAAATAAAAACAAAAAATAAATAATATAAATAAAATAAAAAAGAATAATACTTGCAAATGGACTGAAACATATGAATAGGTTGGAATTCATAATATTTTAAAACATAATTTCACTGGTTACCTTTGCAGGTTATAAGAAACCAAATGGAAAACTAGTAAATAAAGAGAAAGAATCAAGCACTTAAATTGCTCTCCCCCATATGATCTACAGGAGTCAGCACACTTTTTCTATAATGGGTCTGATCCTTCCAGTTCTGTGGGCCAAATATAGTCTCAATGGCAATACTCACCTCAGCCCTTGTATTGTAAAAGCAGCCAGAGACAATATACAAACGAATGAGCACGGCTGTGTTCTAGTGAAACTTTATTTACAAAAGTAAGTAGCAGGCTGGATTTAGCCTGTGAACCTTAGTTTGCTGACCTTTGATCTAAGGTAACTAATAGTTCATGAGGGACTTTCTCTTTTAAAAAGTAGTAGAGACTAGGGGCCCTTGGGTGGCTCCACTGGTTAAACATCTAACTCTGAACTTCAGCTCAGGTCATGATCCCAGGGTCCTGGGATTGAGGCCAGCTTTGGCCTCTGCATTCAGCAGTGTCGGCTTGAGGATTCTCTCTCTCTCCCTCTCCCCCTCTCCCCATTCATGTGCACGTCCTTTCTCTCTAAAATAAATAAATAAATCTTAAAAAAAAAAGGGGGTGGGGATCCCTGGGTGGCGCAGCGGTTTGGCGCCTGCCTTTGACCCAGGGCGCGATCCTGGAGACCCAGGATCAAATCCTACATCGGGCTCCCAGTGCATGGAGCCTGCTTCTCCCTCTGCCTATGTCTCTGCCTCTGTGTGTGTGTGTGTGTGTGTGTGTGTGTGTGTGTGTGTGTGTGACTATCATAAATAAATAAAAATTTAAAAAAAAAATAGTATAGCTCAGCACCTGGGTAGCTCACTTGGTTAAGTGTCTGCCTTCAGCTCAGGTCATGATCCCAGGGTCCTTGGATGAGTCCCACCATCTGACTCCCTGCTCAGTGGAGAGTCTGCTCCTCTCTCTCCTCTGCCCTGCCCCTGACTTGTGCTCTCTCCTCTCTCCCTCACTCTCTCTCTCTCTAATAAATAAATCTTTATTTAAAAAAGTATAGCTGATAAATAAAGGAGGAATGACATAAGTTATCACCATTTTGAAACTGCTAATGTAGTAATGGATGTGAGCGATGATCATTGGTGGCTCTAATTTCAGAGACAATCAGAGCTTAAGTGTCTCATGATATAAGGACAGCATCTACGAAAGAGAATTGCAAAAATAAGTTAAAAGGTAGAGAGAAAAAGAGAGGGAGAACCCTGAGGCTTGATCAAGAATCTAAATCCAGGGAATTCCCCTCTACTTGTTGGATGGGATGCCTGAATCATATATCACTTAATAAAGCCAATTAGATTTTCAAATTAAGAGAGAAAGAAAAGAAATGAAATGAAAAAAGAAAAGAATCTAAATCCAGCTAACCATCTTCAGGAACTATAAGGGACAGAAAAACATGTTACAGGACATCTTAAGGTTGCATTTAACAAAACCCAGACTGTGATAAACTCCACAGGAGTCATCAGATAAAAACCTAAAAACTAATTAGGAAGTTCTTTACATCCTATGAAGAATGCAAAGGAGGATGTCAACTTTGCTACCTCAGTATTTCAGAAGATTTCAAAATCATGTACTACACTTTCTTGATAAATTACCTATAATCCAGGTATAATAAAGATGAAAACTATGAAAAGAAGAAACTTGTCATTAAAAAAAAAAAAAAAACACTCATCTTACTTAGTATTCACAAAGATGCCATAGAGCATCACAGAAACAATCTAGGTGCTGACAGAGTTGTGAAATTATTCTTCTTGCACTACAATGTCAAACTTTCAAAACATGACCATCAATTTGGTCACCACAGAGTAATAATCGTTTCTGGCAAGAAACATCAATGGATACTAAAAACAATGGGTGAAAGTTTGATAAGAAATGGGTTTTTTCCTAGTCACAAAGTATCTTCCCACAAGATACTAATTACAAAGAGGAAAGATAGTAACTTCCTTGGAGAAATCTGGCAGATGTAATTTTTACCAAGTGACCAAAATTAACATCAACTGTAATGGGAAAAATAAGTGGTGCTTCCTGAGAAGCAGAGAAGAACATGGTAGCAATAACAACTACGTAGTGTTCATGCCTAAAACATAGAACCTGAATCTATTCATGAAGAAACATCTGGGGAAAAAGCAAACTTCAGTCCTTCTACAAAATAAATGGCTTGTAATCTTCAAAATTCAAGAACACAAGCCAAACTGAAGAGCTGTTCTAGACTGAAGGAGACTAAAGTGTAACACATGACCTTGGCTCATCCTGGACACCTCTCCAAAAAAAAATTTTTTTGAGATTATAAGTAATCTATACAACCAATGTAGGACTTAAATTCACAACCCTGAGATCAAGAGTCAAAGGCTCCATGGAGTGAGCCAGGCAGGTGCCTCCCAAATTCTTATAAATGTTTTCTTTTGCCACAAAAGACAGTGGGAAGACAAGTGGCAACATTTGAACAAGGTCTATAAATGAGGCAATAGTACTGTCTCTATGTTAATTTCTTTTTTTTAATAAAGATTTTATTTATCCATTCATGAGAGACATAGAGAGAGAGGCAGACATAGGCAGAGGGAGAAGCAAGCTCCCTGCAGGGAGCCTGATGCGGGACCCGATCCCAGGACCCCAGGATCACAACCTGAGCCCCTAAGACAGATGCTCAACCACTGAGCCACCCAGGTGCCCCTCTTGTTAATTTCCTGATTTGATAACTACATTGTAGTGATGGTCTTTGGTTTTAGGACATACATGTGAAGTTATCTGGGAGTAAGGGAGTACTGCATTTGCAACTTACTCTCAAATGGCTCAGAAATAAAGTTATGAAGAAACAGAAAGATAAAGAAAATACAGCTAATGGGGCTCCTGGGTGGTTCAGTCAGTTAAGCAGCTGCCTTCAGTTCAGGTCATGATCCCAGAGTCCCAAGATTGAGCCCCACATTGGGCTCCCTGCTCAGCGGGAGTCTGCTTCTCCCTCTACCCCTCACCCAGCTGTCATGCTCTCTCTTTCTCTCTCTCACTCTCTCAAATAGATAAGTAAAATCTTAAAAAAAAAAAAAAAAAAAACAGAAAATATAGCAAATATTAATGTTTAGAAAAATCTAGAGGAAAATACATGGGAATTCTTCGTACTATTTTGTACTTCTGTGTCTGAAATTATCTCAAAGTAAAAGCTTAATATTATTTAACATATATATTCCATATATTTGAACTAACAGTATATGTATCATTCTATTGACAGCTATCTGATTAAGAATTCACACAAATGGCAATTCTGTTACAGTGATACGTAACTCTTTCCAAAGGTAACTGATAACCATATAAATTCAAAACCTTCACTAAGTACTAAAAGCTGATGTGCTAATTACATTTGTTGAAGCATTTCTGGTTCTCCTATAACTATATCATTTAATCATTTCCTATAAAAATATTTTCTAATTCTGCAAGGAAACATTCGCTTATTAAGATATTGGTTAAAATTTTTGGCCACTAAACATCTTAATAAAGTTGTAATACTACTATAAATTATTTTAGTGACATTTCTCACTTCTTTTTACATCCCAGAGATTCATTCTATGATGCATTTAGTCTTAGCCTCGTGCAAATCCTGGTTTTAAAATGCAGTCTATTCAGCTAAAATGTTAATTCAGTAACCTTCAAATACACCATTATCCCCATTTTGCTGAAGAGTGCCCTGGGGCACCAAGGCACAGAGCCAGACCAACGCTGGGCTGGGATTCAAAGCAGAGACCAATCATGGCCAAACTCAAGTCCCAGACCCCTTCCTCTATACTGCCTCCCCAAGGGAAAGGAGTGGCCTGTCAGTGGGGTGTGCTCCTCTATCCCTCAGACCTTGGGCTTCTCTCCACACAGTTCCTCTCTTCTCCTTCAGTGTCAGATACAAGAAACTGCTAATTTAAGGGCTCTCCCCAACTCCAGATGCTCTCAGCATCCCAGCCCCTCCCTACATTAACTCTTCATACAAGGGCCCTGTCATTGTGATCCATTTCCCTGTCCAGGAGTCAGCGCCTGAGTCTCCCACCCTGACAAGCATTTTATAACAGAAAAGCTTATGTTGCAAAGTGTTTTTGCGTCATGTATCTTTAACACTTCTACTCTAATACCTCTTCTCTATGCGGGCCTCACAGAAAACAGTCAGATAATATAATGGATAAGCAGAGACCATATCCATTTTACATAGAAAATAGTATTCAGGGGCGCCTGGATGGCTCAGTGAATGGAGCATTCAACTAAGGGTTGTGGGTTCGAGCCCAATGCTGGGTGTAGAGATTGTTGGAAAATACTTTTTTTTTCTTTTTTAAAGATTTATTTATATATTCATGAGAGACACAGAGAGAGAGAGAGAGGCAGAGACATAGGCAGAAGGAGAAGCAGGCTCCCCGTAGGGAGCCCAATGTGGGACTCAATCCTGGATCCTGGGATCACGCCCTGAGCCAAAAGCAGACGCCCAACCCCTGAGCCACCCAGGCGTCCCTGGAAAATAAAATCTTAAACAAAGAAAAAGAAAAGAATATTCATGCATGTACAAGCAAACAGGACTGGTCAGGAGTAGGAAGAAGGCAATAGATCAAATCAACAGATGCACGTGACAATATTTTATATCATGGTATCTAAGGAAACAAGTTTACCACCTCAAGATATGAGAAGAAAAACACAAGGGAAATTGGAGGAAACAGATTAAATGGAGCTGCAGAGCACAGAAAAGCAAAGAAAGATCAGGACGCAATGAACACTGTCTCTGAAACTGTAGAGAGACCAGCCATTCAAGCTATGCCCACCCCAGCCAGTAGCAGCGATTCAAAGTGCTTCCTATGGGAAAGAATTGGAGATGCCACCAAAATGAATAAATAGAGATGTTACACCTCACTCCTCTTTTACTTGTACACATCATTTCTTTGTGCCTTGTTCCAAAGGTAATTGTCACATTAATTTGGTTGTCAACTCTGAGAGAGACACTCTAGCACTGTGGCTGGAATGATGGCTCTACCACTTTCCAGAAAGAGGACTCTCTGGGTCCCTCACTTCCACTGTCTCAGCTTCCTCCAGGATAAAACAGATCATGATATAAGACATGCAAGCATTCAATGTGGTCACAGTTGTAAACAGTGTGATATACAGAGCCCTGGAACAGTGCAGGTGCCCACAGGGCTGTTTTTTTAAAATGCTGATGTTTAAATATTCATGCTATCAAACATTCAACAAATGTCTGTGAGTCACGCATTTTAAGTCTAGTGTTATGGTTTATTTTTTTTAAAAGATTTTATTTATTTATTCATAGAGACACAGAGAGAGAGAGAGGCAGAGACACAGGTAGAGGGAGAAGCAGGCTCCAATGCAGGGAGCCCGACATGGGACTCGATCCAGGGTCTCCAGGATCATGCCCTGGGCTGCAGGCGGTGCTAAACCACTGCGCCACCAGGGCTGCCCTAGTGTTATGGTTTAATAAAGAAGTATTTTGAGGTGCACTTTCTCTGCAACACTGCTTTCTGCAGGGCTCATGGTAGATCCCCTTGAGTAGTAGAGACAGTAAAGCTCAGTGATGCAACTGAGCCCTACTCCTGTTTCAACCCTCATAACTGATCCTGGCAAGCTCACAATCTCCCTGAACTTGTGCTCTTGAGGCTCCTCACAGGTGAGGCAGGCTGGATGCTCCCTTCCAGCTCAGAGGGCTACAAGGTGCCCAAGCAGGGTCCTTACAGAAGAATCACGGGGAGGAATACCCAACTGACCCCTAGCAGGTATGTGTTATAAATCCATCAAGACCTTAGCAACCCCGATTAATCCTTTTTTGGGATTTATGAAGGATGTAGTCCCAAACATCAAAAATCATTACTGCCAACACATCTGGACTTCTAAACTGATCAGCTTTTCCTACCACTTATTCCTACTTTTGTTTTTCTTCCTCATTGTTAAAATTCATCCTTTTTTCTTTTAAAGTAAGCTCTATGCCCAACATAGGACTTGAACTCATAACCCTGAGATCATACTCCACTGATGGAGCCAACCAGGTGTCCCTAGATCATGTATCTTTTTAATCATAGTTACCTTTCATATCTAAGTCTTTTTGTTTTCTACACTTTTTTTTTTTATAGATGTTCCTGTAAATAATGGCCCCATTCACCGTATGAGATAGAAGACATTTATCTCACAAGATCTGGTCTCTTGTAATACCCAGAAGGACTTAGCTAGGACCCCAAGTGCCTCCCCCAACTTCTATAAGCCATAATCAGAAGCCCTTCCTATTGGGATTCCTGGGTGGCTCAGCAACTGAGTGTCTGCCTTTGGCTCAGGGTGTGATCACAGGTGCAGGGATCGAGTCCCACATCGGGTTCCCTGCATGGAGCCTGCTTCTCCCTCCTCCTGTGTCTCTGCCTCTATGTTGATCATAAAATAAACACAACTTTAAAAAAAAATCTAAAAAAAAAAATATATATATATATATATATGGGATGCCTGGGGTGACTCAGTGGTTGAGTATCTGCCTTTAGCTCAGGTCATGATCCCAGGGTCTAGGGATTGAGTCCCGCATGGGGCTGCCCACAGGGAGCCTGATTCTCCCTCTGCCTATGTCTCTGCCTCTCTGTGTCTCTCATGAATAAATAAATAAAATATTTTTTAAAAAACCTTCAGGGCAGCCCGGGTGGCTCAGCAGTTTAGTGCCACCTTCAGCCCAGGGCCTGATCCTGGAGACCCAGGATCCCTGGGTCAGGCTCCCTGCATGAAGGCTGCTTCTCCCTCTGCCTGTGTCTCTGCCTCTCTCTCTCTCTCTCTCTTCTCTCTCTTCTGTGTCTCATGAATAAATAAATAAATAAATAAATAAATAAATAAATAAATAAATAAATAAAATCTTTTTTTAAAAAATCTTCAAAATAAATAATTTTTTAAAAGAAAAAAATTTAAAATTAAAATTAAAATAAAAAAGAAGCCCTTCCTATTAATCTTTCAACCATGCAATTGTTTTCAGAAAGAGACCACCTGAAAGGTAATTTGGGAAGTAAAAGAAAAAGCACTGAATTACCTGAATCCTAATTTCAAAACATCTTACACACACACACACGCAAAGAAAGGGGAATAAGAGACTAACACATTCTCTGCAATTCCTAAAATAATTCTGTGTGTAAATGTTCAGTATTTATTTCTTTAATAGTCAATTTACTGAAATAGTTATAAATGACTGGTACTGATTTTTAACTTAGAGAGCTTTAAAAAGGCCACTTATTTATACAATATTTTATAAAATAAACAATAAGGACATAATATTTGCACACTTGGTTCGCCAGAGCTTGGTTTATTAACCAAACTATGTTGTAATACAAATTGCAGGGGTAGCAAGCAAGTTTACTCGTCCCATCTTCTTCTACACCAAAGACACACTTACGTATTTCTCCAGCCCTCCCCAATTTTAACAAGGAAAAACCGCCCCCGAATTCAAAAAAATTCTGTTAGTAGATAACCACTTTTTTTCTCCAAGGAGGTTACCGTGTGGTGGTGAAGTTCTGTGGGCCGCCCACTAAAGGTTATTTAAGTCCTCTGGAGTTGAGTCCTGGTAGGATAACTTAAACCCTAGCCATGCACTTAGACAACTGTTTATTTGGGAAGGTGCATTCCCAGGTCCAATTTGCTAAGTCGGAACAAACCAACCCACCCTCCACCCCAACTGATAACTCACATCAGAATTTCTGAACAGAGAAACAAAGGTCAGCTGTCCTCCCAATAGGAGGAGGAGTTAGTTACATCAGGCATGTGAGTAGTCACAAGGGTGGAATGGGAAGACCTAGACTTTAAACTCACAACCAAGTTCAAATCTTTGCACTGTCAATTACCAGAAGTGTGACCTCGAACGAGATACTGGACCTCTACTAATCTGCCTGCACAGTAGCAAAATGGGAATAACAAATAACTACTTCCAAGCAGGTTAGAAGCTATGAGAAATATTAAGGTTTTAGCAGCTACTGCCAAGTGCTTTCCAAATAGGGTGGAGTTATTTACACCCTTCAGGAGCAACAAATGAGAGCACCTTTACCATACATTTGCCATCATTTAAGTCTTATTTAGACAAAACACTGGGGCACCTGAGTGGCTCAGTCAGTTAAGCATCTGCCTTCAGCTCAGGTCATGATCCCAGGGTCCAGCTCTCTGCTCAGTGCAGAGCCTGCTTCTCCCTTTCCTCCCAACTCATGCTCTCACTATCTCTGTCACTTTCTCTTTCTCCAATAAAATAAATAAATCTTAAAAAAAAAAAAAGACAGAACCTCTGGTAATTTGGTGGAGGAAAGAAAAAGATTTTCATTATTAGCATTTTTTGACTACCTGGGAGACTAGACTGAACATTAGTTTCACATATGTGGTTGTTATTTGTAGTTTCTTCTTTTGGGAATTTTTTGTTTATCTTATGGTTACTCTCTACAATTATGGTGAACACTTGGGGCCTTGTTCCTCTTGAATGAAACAGATTTCTTTCTTTTTATTTTTTCAAGATTTATTTGAGAGCGCATGCATGTGCACACATGTGCCTGGGGAGAGGGGCAGAAGGAGAGAATCTTGAAGCAGACTCTCTGCTGACATTTAAAAAATGCTACAGCAGCACAGTTTGAGAGTCCGAGTGTGAGTTCATTGCCTGTCCAGAGGATTCTAGGTAACTAGAGTTATCACCCCTTATCACTTTCACAAAAGCTCCTGCAAAGGGCCATGTTTAGGAAAACATTTTTATGGTTGTACTTTCAAAGTCTGAAATGTATTTCTAACCTGTTTACTTTCCCATGAGAATCTGTAGGCTATATAATGAAAAGATCTAAGATTCTGAAATTTATTTAGAACCTTAAAGGTATGTCAATTGAGGTAACTCAGAGCATCTCTGACACCTTATGAGTCTAAGAAAGCAAGTCTACATTACCCAGAGTGGTTCAATGAGCAGCACATACAGTACAGAAGAGAAAAGGCGAGTCCCCTTCACTTCCCTAGTGTTCCCTTCATTCCTGAATGCCAGGGTTTTGGCAACTGCAATTTATTTCATTGTCCCTGAAATCCAATCCAGTTTGAGAGAAGAGAAGACAATAAACATAGGACATATAAAAACCTCCTCTAAAAATATATGATCAGATTAGCCTATTTGGACATTTTCTACACTCTTTTAAGCAGCGAGCCTCCTTTCCCATCCCAATTATCACATCCCAGTATCTGCCCCTGACAGCAAATGAGTTGTGTTCTTTTTTTTTTTTTTTTTTTTGAGTTGTGTTTTGATTCCCATCTTTGCCCTCCTTCAAATAAGCCAGCTGCAGACATTTAAAAAAAGAGGAAACATTTGCCAGGTGTGCCCTATCTTTCGATCAATACACAATGTTTCATTATTTAACTGTAGCTAAAAGTTCCCAAAGTTTTTGAGTTTTCTAATGGGGTGCAGACTAGCAGCTTGCACTACCAAAATGTCCAGGACTCTCACCCTAGCCAACTGGCCCTTGGTTTGAGAACACCAAAGCTATCTAGCCATCCAATGCACTTGCCCCTCAATTTCTGCCAACTTCACCTCTGCATTTTTCCACATTCTCATCTTCAACTCTTGGTCTACTCTGTAAAATTGGGAGAACATCTACTGCTGAGTGTCCTCCATCAATGAAATAAGACTGCCTTCTGGCATCCCTGGGTGGCTCAGCAGTTAAGCATCTGCCTTCGGCCCGTGGTGTGATCCTGGAGTCCCAGGATCGAGTCCCACGTCGGAGTCCCTGCATGGAGCCTGCTTCTCCCTCTGCCTGTGTCTTTGCCTCTCTCTGTGTCTCTCATGGATAAATAAATAAAATATTTAAAAAATTAATAAGACTGCCTTCTTCCCAGTTCTAGCCCCATCGCCTCCTCTTGTCTTCTCCCCCATTCATCTTCCACCCTACCCTCCTGCCCTACAAACAAGCTCCCATTCCAGTATCCCAAATATGCTTTGCTCCATGGCCTTGGCTCTTCCTTCCCCCTTGCCATGGCCAAACTTCTTAAATAGGTTGTCCAGAGTCTGGTTTTCAACATCTCCCAGGTTACGGTAGACAGAGGCAGACAGGAGAGGCAGCTTGCCACTGGGGGCATCTAGTGTCGGGTTCTGGCTCAGTGAGGAACCGACCACTCCCTGGGACCAATCCACAGCACAGCATCCGGGTGCCCAAACTAGGAAGTGCTGAGCTAGTATCTCTGCCTCCCTATCTTTATCAACCCCACTCACCTGGATTACTTGTTTTACTGAGCACCAGTAACTTCCTAATTGCTAAATTCCCAAAGCTCCTCTTCACTCCACCATCTTCTTGTCCCCTCTCTTTGTGGCATCTGACATTGAGGACTAGCTTCCAGGATGTCACAGGACCTAGGCACTCCTCTTACCTTGGCAAAGGCTCCTTTCCATGCTGCCTCAGTGACTTCTTTCTCTACTCTGAGCATCCTGTCCTGGCTCCCTTGCATCACCTACCTGCTGCAATTTCAACTATCCACTCATCATCCCCTCAAAACCTATGCATCTCCAATGAACCTTAGCAGTTCCTCCAAATGAAAGCCCCTCACAGCCTGTGTGAATTCTGTAATGGCGGAATTAGTTTGTGAGTATCTGTCCGGCATGGGGCAGGCAAAGATGGCACACCGGGGCCCCACCTGGAAGAAATCATTTATTTCCCCCAGGTCACCAAGGCTCAGACAGCAAGAGTCAATTGCAACATCAGTCACTTTCTGCCTCCAGTTACTACCCCTTCCCACATAAATTCAAGCAACCATTCCAGTCTTTCCCATCCTATCCTTCCTTTCCATTCAGATACTTGTGGGCACTTTTCACCCCACCCCAGACTCCTATGAGTCTCCTAATCCTCACAGCTGCTTCCAGGTCCTCTCCCTCCAATCACTATGATCTAAGCACACATACCAGTCACATCACTTGCCAGCATAACTTTCAATTGTCCTCTGCTGCATAACTTTCAATTGTCCTCTGCTGCTTCTTGATTAAGACGGGATTCTTGGAGTGACGGGATTCTTGAAGGCCTCCCATGCTCTGGCCTCTCATCTTTCCAGGCAAATGGAGTAACTTGTATTACCCCAAACAGCCCTGAACTTTTGGTCTCCCAGTACTGGCTTCTACCTCATGATTGGGGTGCAAGATGACTATACTGTTTACCTTTTTTATAATTAACAAGAATCACTTTGAACTAATGAATGACTAAGTTTGGGGACTAGTTTGGGTTCTTTGGGGTTTTTTATTTTTATTTTTAGATTTCATTTTTAAGTAATCACTACACCCAGTGTGGAACTCGAACTCACAACCTTGGGATCAGGAGTCACATGCTTAATAGACTGAGCCAGCCAGGCACCTCAGAGACTCATTTGAAACAACCTCCTCTCCCAATGTTCCTTTATCATGCTAGCCCAGAACAACTTTTCTATTTTCTTTGCTCTGAAAATTGTTTTCTGGACTTTACGGACTCTTAACATAGACTTTCTATTCTGCGTTAACACCACTTCAATTTTTAAGACTGTAGAGCAAAGCTGGGTTTACTTCATCCTATTTCCCACTGCCCATGGCAGATCCTCCATAAATATCAGATGAGGTTGAGGAGTTATGAATTCATCTTAAAGGATGCCAATCTAAATTTCCCCAGTTGGAAAAGTTCAGTCGACTCTAAATTGGAATATCTAAGTAGGGCAGCTGCATATTTGGATTATTGCATCTTTCAAAGATTTACTCATCGAAATTATTTTTTAGGTCCCAATTTTTTTGGCAACCTTGGACATCACTGTAAAGCCAGGAACACTACATTAAAGGTTAGATTTTTGTCTCCTAGCCTACCTTCTCCTCAAGAATCCCAAGATGTGGGGCACCTGAGTGGCTCAGTGGCTGAGTGTCTGCCTTTGGCTCAGGTTGTGATCCAGGGATCCTGGGATAGAGTCCCACATCAAGCTCCCAAGAGCCTGCTTCTCCCTCTACCTATGTCTCTGCCTCTCTCTATCTCTCATGAATAAGTAAATAAAATCTTTAAAAAAAAAAAATCCCAAGACGTGAAATCAACGAAGAATGAGTCGAACCTGTAACTTTCTAAAAGTATCTACCCAATGGAAAAAGCCTGATAGCGTTCAAGCACCCACCCCAGAGTTTATCACCAGTTGTCACCCTAGGAATCTGAGTGCCAAAATTGTAACAGCTCAGGCAGGGCCCCTGCAAAAGCTTATTCCATGTAAAAAGCCCTCCTTAAACCCTGAGTTAGGGCAGCTCGGGTGGCTCAGCGGTTTAGCGCTGCCTTCAGCCCAGGGCCTGACCCTGGAGACCTGGGATGAGTCCTATGTCAGGCTCCCAGCATGGAGCCTGCTTCTCCCTCTGCCTGTGTCTCTGCCTGTGTGTGTGTGTGTGTGTGTGTGTGTCTCATGAATAAATAAATAAAATCTTAAAAAAAAAATAGAATCTTAAAAAAAACAACAACAACAACAAAAAAAAAAACCCTGAGTTATATTTAGGGGGAAAAAAAAAAGACAAGTTATATTTAGATGAGATGGCTTTACAGAATTTTACCAAAAGCAGCATGTTTATACTGACCTTCCAAAAGAAAAGGATTTACTTATTCGCTTTTACACACAATTCCTCAAGACAGACAACTTCTCTATCTGTACACAAGGATTTCTGCTGGGGTTCCTTGGTGTCAGGAAGAAAACAGGAGCATCCGGGATACTCGCAAGACTTGCCATGGGCAGCAGTGGGATATGAAGGACTTAAAACAAGCATACATTTGGAGAACAGAACCATCTCCTACAGAAACCTGAGTTGAGCTGATCAGAGGAAGGCACCAGCAAGTGATGCTTGAGCTACAAGGGAGTAGCTCTTAAATGTAGAAACTGGACCCAAACACCACAGACTCCCTTAGCAATTCTACCCAGAACTGTTCTTTCCCAAAATGTCGTCAGTGCTCATGTCATGGTCAAACTACTCTCTACCAGGTCATAGTTAAGTCACCAAACCAAATTCAGCATTTTCGGGTGGACTCTTATTAATTAGTCTTACACTATTTTTGACACCCACTTTCTTCTGGGTTGGCTTACATTTTCCAAACAAAAAACTAGTCAACAGCACCAAGGTGGTTTAATAAATTTGTGAAGTCTTTTCATGAATGAATATATAATTTCAGGGTGGCTATTTGAAGGAGTGAAAGTCGGTTTGTGGCGGTTATTCATCTCTTCATAGGCCACAGGGTCCCCAGGGCTCCAGAGGAGAATGAATCATGGCTTGGAGGCTTGGCACACACCCCAGACTAAGGGGACCTCTTCTCTAAAGAGCCTCAGGAAGAGGCCACTTCCCAGCCTCCCAGCCAAGCCAGAGTGCAGGGCAAAGGTAATGCATGGGGAAGAGATGGCCAGCCCCCAGTCATCCCAGCAGGAATGATGCCAGGGGATAAGGGTGTTGCAGCCCTGCCGCTTGCTATTCCGAGGGTCAATTAACACCCTGAGAACACTCCAGCCAATCCCTACTTTTGCTTGTGGCTTGGTATTTCCAGAAAGTGTAAGAGCAGCGGAGAAGTGAAGTCACCCAATTTTATACTACTTACAGGCTTTAGACGAGCAACGCCTAAGGTCGTGAAATTTATTAGTAAAACAAAAAAAGACCCAGGATGCCAAAGACAGACCAGATCATGTATTCTAGGCACCCCCTCCCCCACTTCAGTACCTCCCCCACCCATCCCCAACCCCCTATCTATCCTACATTCACTTTACCAGGCTTGGACCCCAACAGAGGGCCACTTTGTCAGCACCTACTGTTTGCCTACTGTGAGAACCACATTAATTACAACAATATAATCATCCACAGGAAAAGCATCATCTCAACCTTACAGTCCAGACAATCAAGTGCTTAAGTGTTTCCTCACTTGCTTTCCTAAAAGCCCACAATGCTCAAGGATAGGGTCAAAATTAGCAGGTTCTACGGAGCTCATCTAACTGCAGGACACTTTCCCAGTACATCCATGAACTTTGTAACCAGACAGGCCTAACGTAGCTCAAGGCAGGCACATAAGGGGCTCAGAAACAACAGGAAATTGAAACTACTTCTGTCAGGGCAGTTCACCAGGGAGACATGATTTCCTACAGGAGTGGGACAGGGCAGACTAAGTCCCTGAGGAAAGGCTGCCGGCTAGAGACTCCAGTGTCCCTGGAGGCTTCAAAGGAAGACGGTGACATGGGCCAGGGCAGGGAACAGCTGCAGGAACGAGCAGGGACTGTCAGAGACAGGCAGAAAAAGGTTGGGTTCTCCAAGGAGGGCTCCAACATTCCCAGGCAGCCCTGGATTTGGGAAATCTGGAATCCCCAGCGCCAGGGAGAACTGGCCTGTGAGAGTTCTTAGGCAAAAGAACATGTAAGGTGAAAGCAGGAAGGCAGGGCAGTAGAAGATGGTAGAAAGAAGGGATCGGAAACACACACAGAAAACCTGTCCCCTGGGGTGGGGGTGGGGAGCAAGCAATGAAGCCAGGCAGTTGTTAGAGTCGCCAGAGTCGCCACTCAAAGAGGAAGAATCAAAACACCCTACGCAGAACTGGATAGGTGGAAGGAATATCCTGCTTGAGGGAAATAATTGGTCATATTTGGGACATTTCTGGTGACTTTATCTGTACCACGACCTGGATCAGTGCTGACTCACAGACCTTAATGCCTCCCAGGCTCCTCTTTCCAGATGTACATCTAATGGCAAATGGAAAAATGGGACTTTGTTAGTATCACCCTCTCACACACAAAGTTCCAGGGACCCTAGCAAAACGGCTTTCAAAACCCTTTGGGAACTGAGCTACGTCGGCCCACAGGAAAAAGAATCAGTGAAAACCTAAACAAAGTAGCTGGAGCTTGTTTTGCTCGACTTTTACTTTAACCACTTTCAATATGAATAAGAAAAGGCACCAGTCAGATGCCCAGATCCAGCTTATATTCAGGGCTGCCTGGGGTGCTCTGAAGCAGGGACAAAGCTGCCGGGCTTTCCCTGCTGGAAAGGTGAAGGTGTGTGGTCCCACGCCCCTCTCCCCAGGTAGGAGCGCCCTACCTCCCCTCTCACATCCCTTCCGGCCAGGAGAGCGCCTTCGCTGAACCCACAGCGGGGCCTCCACTCTCCACCGACCCTGTGCCATGACAGCAGGCAGCGCCCATTCAGCACCAGGCACTTCTCAGCCGGCCCTTTCATTGTGATCATTATTTAGGCATAAACTGAGCCTGTCGGGCCTGCTCCCGAGGCGCCAACACCTCCCGCCCCCCACATCAAGAACGACCTGGTGGGCACCGGGAAGCAAAGAGAACCACGACGGTGCGCGTGGCGCCCAAGAGACAGCGAGTCGGAGGCTGACACGCAGTCACAGTAGACGGGTGCTCTGCCATCGACCCCAGCACCTGGGCAGCCCACCCTGGGATGGGGAAAGGTGGTGCCTCGCGGGTACACAAAGGCCTCGCCGGCCCTGGGCTGCGCCCCTCGCGACGCGGGGGGCGCCAGTTTAGGGCCAGGGAGGGGGCGATGGAATCCACCCTCATTTGCACGTCGTCTGGGGCCCGGTCAATTTGCTTAATCACGGCTCTAAATGCCAGCGCGCACCACACAATGCGCGCCCATTAACAGGTTTAAAGTGTCGCTGCGCTCGCTTTAAATGAGAAAAGCCGGCAACAAAGGGGGAAAAAGCCAAGTTCCTCAACTTGAAGAATGCCTCGGGTCACCCTCGAAATCATCTAGGCCAGTTTAAAATCCCAAGCTCCGCAGAGCAGTTGAGGCCCTGCCCGAAGGCTGGGGGTGGGGAGGGGAGGGGTGTGAATAATCCGCCACGAACACTGGGTTTCTTAGGAACCGACTCACAGCCGCGCAGTGGAACTGAGGTCGGGGGCGACGTCGCCAACCCAGCTCCCCCGGCCCATTGCCCAAGTGCCAGGGCAAAGCTGACGGATTTCCAAGAAGGAAAGCGAGACGCCCCCCGCCCCCACCACCACCACCAAAAAAAAAAAAAAAGCCGGCACAAATCCAGGTTTTCCTTTACTGCCGGCAAAGAATCTTGGAGGCCAGGGAACACCCCCAGCAGTGGACCCCAGAACGTCTCCCCAGCAGAACAGGAAAACGTAAAGGAACTTTACTTTCATCCAGACACGGACCAGCGCAGCCTAACGCTGGGCCGCCACAGAACAGTTCAACTCCCAACTCCGCAAACACTTTCTGCCCAGGATCCTCCCGGGACGGCCCCATCCCCCACCCCATCGCCGAGCCTGGGGGCGCATCCCGCCGCCCCCCCCCCCCCCGCCCCGGCCCGACGGGCACTCACCGTGCGCGCTCCTCCGGGAGACAAGGGTCCGTTGGAGAGGTACGGACTGCTCAAGTCCGGGATCATCAGGAACGGGTACCCGGGGTACGGGGGGCCCTTAAAGAACGCGCCGTCCTGGGGCCTTCTCACTGCGGGCAAGACCGAGGCGGGGGTGAGGCCTGGGCCCCGGGACGGCGCGGCGGCAGGGCCCCCGGGCGGGGACCGCGCTGCAGGACGGCCGCGGCCGCGGGGGGCGGAGAGCAGGGGCTCGGCCGCGGGGCCAGGGGAGCCGGGGGCGGCCTGGGGTCAGGCGCCCGGCGCGGCGGGGCCCGGGGCTGGGGGCCGCCCCGACCCGCACGTACCTTCGGCGAAGTAGTCCCGCGGCTTCTGGAAGGCGTCCCGGGCGGGCTGCGGGCGCCTCTCCGCCTGCGGAGGAGACACAAAGGCGAGGGCGGGTGAGCGGGTGAGCGGGCGTGGGGCCGGGGTCCCCCGAGGTCGGCCGCGGGAGCCCCCTTACCTCCGAGTCCGAGCTGCTGCTCTGGTTCTCCGACTCGTTGACCAGGGACGACTTGACCTCGTCCAGGTCCCGCTGCGCGGAGGCACTGTCGCTGCTCGGCTCCTGCTCCTCGCCCCCCTCGTCTTGGAAGGGGATCAGCTCGTCGTTCGCCCCGAGGTCGTCCCCTCCGCCGGCCGCCCCGGCGCCCGAGCCGCCGCCGCCGCCCCCGCCCCCGCCGCCCCCGCCGCCCCCGCCGCCGCCGCCGCCGCCGCCGAGCTGGGGCATGGTGGGGCCGCTGCTCTCCGAGCCCCTCGCCGCCCGCGCCCGGCCCGGCCCGGCCCGGCCCGGCGCCCGCCCCTCCCTCGCTCGCTGCCTCCGGCTCGCCCGCCCGCTCGGCTCGCCGCCGCGGCGGCCGCAGCAACAAAGTTTGACAGGGCGTGGCCCGGCGGGAAGCGGCCCGCGCGGGCGGCCGGGGCGGGGGCGGCTGCGCTCGGGCCCCTGCGGCAGCGCCCAGCCCAGGGCTCCCCAAGTCGCCGCCGCCGCCGCCGCCGCCGCCTGCTCGGCCGGGGCGTCCCAGCGCCTGGTCCGCCGGGGAGGGGCGAGCGGCGGAGGAAGGAGGGATCGCCGGTCTGGGCAGGGGGGCGGAGGGAGGAGCCCCGGCTGCAAGCTGACACCCGCGCGCCTCGCCGAACCCGGAGAGCTCCGGCGCGCACACACTCGCTCGCGCTCACACTCGCACTCCGCTCGCTCACACCTTCCGGGGGCTGCGCCTCCCCGCCGCGCGCACCGCCCTCGCCCCCCGCCTCGGCCCGACCCGCTCCGCGGCGCCTCGCCCGCGCCCTCCGGCCCCCGCCCCCGCCAGGCATCCCCTAACTTTCTTCCGAAGAACCCCCAGAACTCCGCGCCGCTTGCACACCCCCTCCCGCCGCACCGGCGCGCTGGCGGGCGGCACTGCCCCCTGCGGGAGAGCTGCGGACGCGCAGACCCGCGGCGGCGGCCCCCGGAGCTCGCGACCCCGCCAGCCGGCTCGCCCTCCCGGAGGCGGAGGACGGAGGGTCGGGCAACTGGTGGCTCCCGGGAAGATCCCGGCGGCCTTCCGCTCCTCACCCCGCGGGGTTCCAACGCGTCCCCTCCCCAGCCTAGGGTTTTACCTGGCTCAGGTGTCTAAAGTCGCTGGCCACAGAAGTCCCGAAGATCACCTTCGCCCCAGAGTTCCGGACCGGGTCCGTAAGCCACTGACTCAGAGTCTTGGTTTCAGAGACCATTCGGATTTGGTTGGTTGAGAAGGAAAATTGTGTGCCTGTGACCTCAGAAGCCGTTCACAGAGCTGCCTCGGAAGCCGAGGAGCATATATAAAAAACAACCCCACCAGGGCAGCCCCGGTGGCGCAGCGGTTTAGTGTAGCCTGCAGCCCGGGTGTGATCCTGGAGACCCGGGATCGAGTCCCACATCGGGCTCCCTGCATGGAGCCTGCTTCTGTCTCTCTCTCTCTCTTTCTCTCTGTGTCTCTATGAATAAATAAATAAAATCTTAAAAAAAAAAAAAAAAGAAAGAAAGAAAAGAAAAGAAAACCCAACCAGCCTCATGCTTGGTTGCCTCTTATAATTACATTAACATAGCATCCCTCTCCAGCCAGTTTGGGAAAGTTTTAAAAAGTGGATCTCGGGGATCCACAGTGAGGAAGTGTTGGCGAAAGCATCCATTTTAAAAGCAAACTAAGAGGCAGTATGGGAATACCTAAAACTATTTTCAGCACAACTGGCCAGGGGTCTTTTCTCCAGTGATTCCACCCCCCCCCCCCACACACACACACACACACGAACAACGTCAGAGATACAAGTACAAGAAGTTCAAAGCAGGGAGGTTGAAAGGATGAGTTCTGGGTCTCACAGTCAGTGTATGTGCAGCACCCCGCTCATCAGAATGAGGCCCCTGCACATGTGGATCCTAGAATGATTTTGGAGAAACATTAAATGAAAGTATATATGACATCCACTCTTTCATTTTGTTCTTTAAAAATTAAATATATATGTTTCGGTACAGAAAGAAGTCTGCAAAGATACACACCAAGTTATCAAATACATCTGAGAAAGGGGATAGAAGAGAGCCTGTTTTGTTCCGTTTTCTACATACTTTACTGTTTATCACAACCAAAGATGCCTTACCTCTTTTTACACAATTGATACATGAACAGTCTCAAAACTTCCAAGCAATATCCATGGATCTTGAATAGTATCTTGAGTAAAAAGTAAAAGTCCTTCTGTCCCGGTTTGCTGTACCTCACTCTGGTTAGACACTGTTGCTGGTTGGGTGTATCCTTCCAGACATTTTCCCAGGCACATGTAAACACATATACAAACATTCAGATTTACTTTCACATAAATAGAATTATACTGTTCCTGTTATTGTGCGATATTTCATTTTTACAGGTTTCTAAAAGAAAGCTTTTCATGTGGCCCATAAACATGAAAACCCTACTGTATTAGTTTTCCATAATTGCTGTAACAAATTACCACAAATTTGGTGGCTTAAAACACTGGAAATGCATTCTCTTGCTGTGGTGGAGGCCGGAAGTCCAAAATGAGTTTCACTAAATCAAAATCAAGGTGTTGGCAGGACCAAATTCCCTCCTGGGGCTGTAGGGAGAGTAGTATGTTCCTTGCCTCTTTCAGCTTTTAGTGGCTGCCTGCATTCTGTGAGATCTTCGCTCCAGTACCTGCCTCTGTGGCCACACTCTCTCTCTGTCAAATTTCTCTCTGCTTCCTTCTTATTAGAAAGACACTTGTGATCTCATGTAGGGCCCACCCAGATAATCTTGGATAATCTCCTCACTCAAGCTCCTTAATTTAATCACATCTGCAAAGACCCCTTTTCCTTATAAGGTAACATGCACAGGTTCTGGGATTAATACAGGAACGGATCTTTGGGAGGAAGCCATTATCAGCCAGCTGCACCTATCGACCTTGGAGAGATCCAAACTGAAAGAGCACAGAGATAACACGTTTTTCTTCTATCAGATTGGCCAAGGCAGAAAACAGTAACACCCAGCACTGGTCCCTCTGCCGGGAAACACACAGCTGCTGGGCATGACTGTGTGTAACATTTCTGAAGGGAAGTTTGGCAATAGCTATGAAAAACCTTTAAATGCATATACCTTTGACTCATCTATATACTTCTAGGATTTTACACCAAGAAAGTAACCAGGTGCACGGGTAAACCCTTACAAGTGTGTTCATCACAGAAAAAAATGGAAGCAACTTCATTGTTCCCAAATAGGGAATTGTTAAATAAAATCATGATACATTCATTGGATGGAATGCTATGACATTGTGGAAATATGTTTGTCAATGTGGAAAGAGGCTCATCATAGTGAAAGTAGCAGATTAAAATGAATGTATGTAGGGATCCCTGGGTGGCGCAGCGGTTTGGCACCTGCCTTTGGCCCAGGGCGCAATCCTGGAGACCCGGGATCGAATCCCACATCGGGCTCCCGGTGCATGGAGCCTGCTTCTCCCTCTGCCTATGTCTCTTGCCTCTCTCTCTCTCTCTCTCTCTCTCTCTCTGTGTGACTATCATAAATTAAAATAAAAAATGAATGTATATAGATTTCATGGGTGCCTAGGTGGCTCAGTTGGTTAAGTACCAGACTCTTGATCTCAGAGTCCTGAGTTCAAGTCCCACATTGAGCTCTATGTTGGGTGTGGCACCTACTTTAAAAAAAAAATAAATTTAAAAAAATGTAAATGGACTTCTGCTTTCCATTCTAATGGAACATTAATGTCAGATTGGCTTCTCCACCAAGAACCACTGTAAATGCTGGTTAAAATACTAAAGTAAAACAAAAACAAACAAAACCCAGCTGATTCCAAGGCATCAGAGTTAATCAATTCAGCCAGGACTTAAGGAGTCAAGATACCAAAGAGAAACGAAGTTCCTTGAAGTTTATATTTACTATTTTATCCCCTGAGAGCATTTGGTAATTTGCAAATAATGCAAAGAAGCCAAACAAAAATCAACTGTCTACAGCAGGCAAGCTATAGCTTCCTGCTTGGTCCATAGGGTCTATGTGCTAAGAATGATTTTTACATTTTTTAATGGTTCCCCACATAAATCAAAGAAGGATAATAGTTTGTGACATGAAAATTATATCAAATTCAAATTTCTGTGTTGGTAAATAAAATTTTAATAGAACATAGTTCTAACTAAGTTACATATTGCCTATGGCTGATTACAAACTAAAATGTCAGAGTTTAGTATTGCAGCAGAGACTGCGTGGTGTTCTCATTGTTTTTACACCACCACTTTCTACACTACAAAATAGAGATGAAGTGTTTCAAGTGCCATGTACATCACTCAGACCAATTTACAAAACTTGTGGAAAAATAAGGTGTTTATAGCCTGTAGTATTATATTATTCGCCAGCAAGTACTTTGCAGAAAATATTTACTTTCTGCTTTTGGATTCCTTTTACAAAGCATTCATTACCTGAAGAAATTTTTCCCCAGATTGTATTTTTTGGTTTACTATTTCTGGAGGAATGAATATTCCTTCCAGGTGGTCCAAAAGTTGCCTGGCATCTAAACCAGCTTAATATAGAAGTATGTGTTTGAAGCACTGTTCATATTGCTACAGTCTGTTCATGATGTATCTGCTGTGGTTCATAATGAATTTTCCCAGCTATGTCATTTAGTCTTTTTGCAAATACGGAGTTATATCATTTTACGGATGAGTTAATATTTGAGCAAGAGGACATACTCTACTCATTCCATGAGTTTTAAGAATTTTCCCATGTATTAAAAATCCCACTGAATCATCCTAATAAATGGTTATGAAGCATTCTTTGGATTTAAAAATTAAAGTTGTGCAAGAAACCCATCATCCCCGCTGTTCTTAAGATGGAGAACTATGCAAAATCCAAAGTCATGAGGATTTTGGTTTGCATTCAGGTTCTGCTCATTACTATGTGACTCTGGAAAGGTCAAGTTCACATCCTAAAGCCTTGATTTCCTCATCTATGAATCAGGGAAACAGAGCCACGGGTTGCCCTCTCTACTCTTGATTTTACAGCCAAATCAGCTGTCAAGGACACTTTTGGCCTAATTTCCAATTGGGGAGATGTGAAATATGAGGTAGAGGAGAGATGACAATCTATCAGCATAAGTTTTATGCTTCCATGTCTTCCTCTACCAAGTTCACTTTCCTTTTCAATTTACTATGGACTTCCCAGCTATTGATCACTTTGAGTTATTGTTCTCAGCAAAATTACATATGCTTTATTTTCCTTTTCTCTCTGATTTTGAAAGAGGAGGTGGCACTCTAGTACCTTCCTTTAGTAGCAGCTTCAAAAATATTCCACTATTGGGGCACCTGGCTACATCAGTTGGTGAAGTGTGCCACTCTTGATCTCAGGATTATGAATTTGAGTCCCTCGCTGGTGTAGAGATTATTTAAAAATAAAACCTTTTTTTTTTTTTTTAAGATTCATTTATTTTTTAGAGAGAGAGCAGCAGGGAGGGGCAGAGGGAGAGGGAGAGAGTGTCTCAAGCACACTCCGTGCTGTGTGAGGAGCCCAATGCAGGGCTTCCTCTCATGACCCCAAGATCATGACTTGAGCAAACCAAGAGTCAGACACTTAACCAACTGCGCCACCCAGGCACCTCCAAAATAAAATTTTTAGAAAGAAAAGTATTCCAGTATCTCAAAGTGGGACATATACGGTTTTGATAAAGGGAGTTAATTTTTGCTGCCATAGCCCTATGATTAACCAAATTCCAATATAAACTTTCCAATCCCAATTCTTGTCATCTTTTGGATTATTCTTTTCTTTATTTCTTTAAAGGAGGCTCCACACTCAACATGGGACTCAAACTCACAAACCTGAGATCAAGGGTCACATGTTCTACCAATTAAGCCAGCCAGGTGGCCCATTTTGGGGGTTTTTAAATAGTGTTTATTACTATTTTTCCAAATTATGAAAGAAATTTTGGTGCCACCAAAAATCTGAAATGATAGTTAGTAAGCAGTGCTATTTTCTGGAGATAAACTGATAGGGCACTTTTTACCTTCTACATTTTGTGCGTGTATGTATGTGTACGTGTGTATACATGTATTAGGTTCATAAAATATATATATATATTGAAAAAATTCTGCTTTATTACAGAAAATGGACAATTCACAAAATGTTGAAAGCATGGTGAAAGAGAAAAGGATGCAAAAGTGTGTTGCAGAATTGATGTGGACAAGATACATTTGCCATGGCTGGCACTGTACACCAGTTTCCATCTCACACATTGCTGGTCTTTTTTTTTTTTAAGATTTTATTTATTTATTCATGAGACACAGAGAGGGGGGGGGGGGAGAGAGGGAGAGAGAGGCAGAGACACAGACAAGACAAAGAGAGAAGCAGGCTCCATACAGGGAGCCGGATACAAGACCTGATCCTGGGACTCCAGGATCACACCCTGGGCTGAAGGCAGATGCTCAGCCATTGAGCCACACAGGCGTCCCGTATTGCTGGTCTTATACACTGGCTGGTGCTGCTGCCCTGCTGCCCTACTCCCCAGGGGAGCACCACCAGGCTGCAACCACCAATGCACCAAAAAGCATGTGCCATGATTCTCCTTCTTTGCATTATTAACCTCTGATTCAAGGGTGATTCAAGGTGAATGTATCTGTTTGTCAAAGTCTAGATCATATATCCTATGGCGCGGCTGCAAGGAAGAGTAGGAAAATGAGAGCTAGAAGAGCAGTTTTAGATCAGGTTGTCAGGAACCAGAATCTGATAAGGAGATTTGTGCTCAGATTTATTGGGGAATGATCTCAGGAACACTATCTGCAAGTGAGGGAGTGAGGCGGGATTAAGTTCAATGGAAAAGTTGAACTGCAAAGCAGTCGCAACAGAGAACTCAGTCAATCCCACAGAGAGCTCTAGAGCTGGAATATTCTTTTAGATTTACCCCAAATTGAGGCAAGAGGCCAGACCTTTGTTCTCTTGCACTGAGTAGTTATTGAATATGGGCTACCACCAGAATGGGGCCATACTCTTCGGCAAGCCAACTCTCCTTCGCCCAGAGCAATTTCTAGGGAAAGATTCAGCGGTGAGCCAATGGGAGCCAATACTGCTGGTGGCTGAGGAAGTGAGCATCTCAGTCCTTAAAGGGGGAATTCTATATGGCACACCACAGCTTCCACTACAGCCTATCCCTTGCACCATTTGGATCTTCTTCCTTTCTTTAGTCCGTTCACTTCATCTGGGAACAGCTTAATGGTTCTGAATGATCTCATTTCCTGGGAAAACTTTCGTGAGAAAAGTTAGCAGGATAAACTACAGCCCTCACTGCTTTAGCTCATCTCATGTCACAGTCTCCCTCACTAATACACATTCCAGTCTAGAATTCTCACCTTCAATCTAGATGGCTTATCTGATGGATGGCCCAGACCCTCAGTACTGGAGTGGTCTGAGCGCATCATCAACCGTACTTTTCTTAGACTGCAGCTGCTTCCTTTGTCTATTTACCATAAATATTAAGCAAGGAAAAAAATATTAAGCAAGGAGTAGAAAGATTTTTCAGTGAATCACTCGGGTGCAAAATGCATTCTTTCCTACCTGGATTGAGTAACAGCAATCCTATCTCCTCATGATCACAATCAATTAATTACCCATGACAAGATAGTTATTTCTTTTCTTTCTTGTTAAGTCTCATGTCATGAGAAACCCAAAGTGACTGGGCAGTAGCTTTAGGGAACTTTTACTCCATCCCCTAGAGGAAGCAATCTCCTCTGGGAAACAGGAGCTCCAGAACTAAACATTGAGGGGACCGAAGGCTCAAATTTCCCAAGTTGGTCAGTGGAAGTGATGGAAGTGGAGTCATGTAGTTTGTCTGTTTGGACAATACACCATATAATGGTTATTGATTTAAGGTGTGTATTACATCCTGGAGGATAATGTCCCATTCTTATTGAGCGTCATCTCTCAAATGATACCTCAGCCATACCTTCCAAAGACTATTCCATCACTTTATTAGTCCAGAAGCTTTTGGGTGACCTGGTATATGATAGGAGCTGTGATCTGTTTATCATGTGGTCATTGCCCCATCTTCCTTACTGTAAATTGAGTTTCTTGGGCCAGAAGTGATGTTATGCAGAATTAATTTGCTACTGGTAGATCATTTCATAAGTCCTCAGATAGTTATTCCCCAAGGCACAGTAGACAGAAAAGCAAGCACGACTAAATCCACGACATGTATTACTTCTAGTCAAAGGGAAGGAAGCAACACTCCTTTCAGAGGGGCCCAATAATCAGCTTGGCACCAAGTGGCTATTTGGTTTCCTTGAGGAATGGCGCTACAGTGGGGACCCAGCATTATTGGCCTCTGTTGCTGGCAGGTTTGGGTACTGCATAGCAGTAGTAGCTAGATCAGCCTCAGCGGGTGGAAGCTCCTTCTTATGTGCCAATTCCTTGTCTCCAAACATGCCACGATGACTATTCCACTCCTGAGCCAACTGTGTCAGCACTGGGGCAGATTACAGAGTTTGGCTGACGGTAACCTGCCTGAATCATTTGCCTGTTTAGTTGTCTGGTGGCTCTTCTGTGGGTGGATGCTCTTTTATGGTCAGTGAAATGCAATACAAAAATATTCACACTTTTTGCCCACTTCCTTAGGTCTCTCCATATGAGGCACTGGCAAGCTTAAAGCCCACAGACCAAATCCACCCAGGGCCTGTTTGTAAATAAAGTTTTATGGGAACAAAGCCATGATCGTTTATTTACATATTGTTGTTTAGGGCTGCTTTTGCGCTACAGCAGAACAGAAGAATTGCTTCAACAGCCATGATGTGGCCTGTAAGTCTAAAACAATTGCTCTGATCCTTTACATAAAAACTTTTGCAGACTACTGATCTACTGGTTTCTTTCCAAGACCTTGTCCCCAATTTCCTTTCAGGTTTTTGATAAATTAAGCCATTTGACACTGCCTTTAACTCTGTGTATATTTTTATCTTTGGTCACTTCTCTTTCTACACAGAGTAGATGACTAGATGTATCACCCAAAGCTCTCACAACTGAAAGGACCTCCCCCAGATATTTTTTCAGGGTCACTCCTGAGTAAGACAGTAGTGTATCAGTAGTCTGCTTTTGGCTTATACCTACATATCAAGGCAATTCACCCAAGAATCAACCTCAATCCTTTGCTTCTGTCAGCTTGTGATCTCAGGAAGAGGCATCAGGTCATCAGGGCATCAAGGGAGGATGAAACCATGGTCTATTTGCTTGAGTAGCTTACTTTGGCCTCTGGCCCCACTTGATCTGTACTACTTAAATTTTATAATGGATTGCTGCTAGGTTCACTCAGCCTTATGACTTGGCAGGTCTGAGAGACCAGCTCATGATGGGCAGTTCTGGCCACATGGTCACTTGATGTCTCAGAGTCATTATGTCCCATCTTTGTTATGGCCCACAAGTATTCCAGGAGCTGTTTATAGTCTTGGACTTGGGATCCCTGGGTGGCGCAGCGGTTTGGCACCTGCCTTTGGCCCAGGGCGTGATTCTGGAGACCCAGGATCGAATCCCACATCGGGCTCCCGGTGCATGGAGCCTGCTTCTCCCTCTGCCTATGTCTCTGCCTCTCTCTCTCTCTCTGTGTGATTATCATAAATAAATAAAAATTAAAAAAAATTTATAGTCTTGGACTTGCCATATACTCCTCATAGGTCTTCTTTCTCCATAGAAACCTCTACTATCACAAAGTCTCCTGGATTACATGATCCAAGTGGCAGGATTGCTTATGATGTCATGTGAATCAGGTGTAGAGACTTTTTTTGCCTTGGGCTCCACTTGATGTTGTCAGCCTTCCATGTGATCCAATAAATAGGTTGGAGTAGTTCTCCCCAGTATGAAACATTCTTTTTTTTTTTAATTTTTATTTATTTATGATAGCCACACACAGAGAGAGAGAGGCAGAGACACAGGCAGAGGGAGAAGCAGGCTCCATGCACCGGGAGCCCGATGTGGGATTCGATCCCGGGTCTCCAGGATCGCGCCCTGGGCCAAAGGCAGGCGCTAAACTGCTGCGCCACCCAGGGATCCCCCAGTATGAAACATTCTATCTCCAGAACTCAAAGAGGCTAGCAAAGTGTTGTGTCTCCTTATCAGTGGACCCCTAAACCCTTTATTAATGTGGTAGGCCCCAGAATCTAGCTAGGATTTAAACCCCCTTCTTTGGAGAGCATGGACAACAGACTTGCCATTTCTTCCTCACATGGTCCAATTAACATGATATGTTGTCATAGTGGACCAAAGTCATGTTCTTCAAGATGTTCAGATAGTCTAGATCTATTGGGACTATATTATGATGGTGTGCTAAATTTAAAATATGTTCACAAACTCAGTAGAGCATGCAACTCTTGATCTTGGGGTTGTAAGTTTGAGCCCCACATTAGGTGTAGAGATTACTTGAAAATAAAATCTTAAAAAATAAATAAATAAAATAAAATTTGTCCTTCATACTCCTTGCTTCAGGAGGTAGAGCCTAATTTCTGTCCCCTTGTAGATCACCTGTTCTCAGATGGTCCCACAGAATCAAGCATTAATTACCTATTGTGGTGGTCAGTTCATCAATGCATCCTTGTACTGGCTTTCTCTGTTTCTCTGTTTCTCTCTTTTATTTTTAATTAAAAAATTTTTTTAATTTAGTAAACTCTACATCCTGTGGGGTTTAAACTACACCCCTGAGATCAAGAGTCATGTGCTCTCACCCTGGGTCCAGGGACCCAGGTACCCTTCCCTGTCTCTCTTTCTTTCTTTCTTTTTCTTCTTCCTTTTCTTTCTTTTCTTTTCTTTCTTTCTTTTTCTCTTTCTTTCTTTCTTTCTTTCTTTCTTTCTTTCTTTCTTTCTTTCTTTCTTTCGTTTAAAGATTTTATGTATTTGAGAGGGGGAGAGAGAGAAGGAAAAAGAGAGAGAGAGAGAGCATGAGTGGGGAGAGGGGCAGAGGGAGAGAGAGAAGCATACTTCCTGCTGACCAGGGAGCCTGACATGGGCTCCATCCCAGGACCCCGGGATCATGACCTGAGCCCAAGGCAGATGCTTAACTGACTGAGCCACCCAGGTGCCCCCCCATTTCTTACTTCTCTTGTTCCCTGGGCTCACCTTCCCCAAAAAACTATCTGCACACAATCTTTTGTCTACTTTAAGGAAGACCTACAAGATAATATAAAAAAGGGGCGTGCTGAGGAGGAACAGCTGTTGACCTGGCAGCCTCAGCTCCGGCATATCAGTGGCTCCCATGCTCTGCCTCTCCCCCAGTGAAGATGCGACCATGGCACTCCAGGTCATCAGGAACACCAAAGTTAATGTTGAAAATAAGACGAAGATCGGTTGGCAGGGGCAAAGTGGGTGCCTCTGGCCTCCGCTGCAGCCTCCAAGCCTGGCCTGAGGCCAAGAACTGCCCTGGGAGACATTGGTAACAAAGTCAGTGAACAACCAAACCACAGGCCAAACTGCCTCTGAAAAAGGAAGCAAAAACTTCGGTTCCTGGCTAAGTCATCGCTAAAAAAAATACCAAAGCCTCTGGAGAAGGCACCCAAGCCTGTCCCTGTACCTGTGCCAGAACCAGAGCCGGAACCTGAGCCGGTTAAAGAAGAAAAACTTGGGGGATCCCCGGGTGGCTCAGTGGTTTAGCGCCTGCCTTCAGCCTAGGGTGTGATCCTGGAGACCTGGGATTGGGTCCCACGTCAGGCTCCCTGCATGGAGCCTGCTTCTCCTTCTCTCTCTCTCTCTCTCTCATAAATAAATAAATAAATAAATAAATAAATAAATAAATAAATAAATAAATAAAATCTTAAAAAAAAGAAGAAGAAAAACTTTTGCCCAAGCCTGTTTTGGTTGATACTCCCTCTCTAAGCCCGATGGAAACATCTGGATGTGCCCCTGCAGAAGAATATCTGTGTCAGGCTTTCTCTGATGTAATTTTTAAAAAATTATTTATTTATTTATTCATGAGAGACATGCATGCACAGAGAGAGAGAGGCAGAGACACAGGCAGAGGGAGAAGCGGGCTCCATGCAGGGAGCCCAATGCGGACCCGGATCATGGGTCTCCAGGATCACACCCTAGGCTGAAGGCGGCACTAAACCCCTGAGCCACCCAGGCTGCCCGCTCTCTGATGTAATTCTTGCGGTGAATGATGTAGATGCAGAAGATGGAGATGATCCAAACCTTTGTAGTGAATATGTGAAAGATATTTATGCTTATCTGAGACAACTTGAGGAAGAACAAGCAGTCAAACCAAAATACCTACTGGGTGGTGAAGTCACTGGAAACACGATTGCCATCCTAATTGACTGGCTAGTACAGGTTCAAATGAAATTCAGGTTACTGCAGACCATGTACATGACTGTTTCCATTATTGATCGGCCCATGCAGAATAACTGTGTGCCCAAGAAGATGCTGCAGCTGGTTGGTGTCACTGCCATGTTTATTGCAAGCAAATATGAGGAAATGTACCCTCCAGAAATTGGTGACTTTGCCTTTGTGACTGACAACATTTACACTAAACACCAAATCAGACAGATGGAAATGAAGATTCTAAGATCTTTATTTATAAAATGGTCTGGGCCACCCTCTACCCCCTGCATTTATAAGATCTTTATGAAATGGTCTGGGCCGCCCTCTACCCCCTGCATTTCCTTCGGAGAGCATCTAAGATTGGAGAAGTTGATGTTGAGCAACATACTCTGGCCAAATACCTGATGGAACTATCTATGTTGGACTACGATATGGTGCACTTTCCTCCTTCTCAGATTGCAGCAGGAGCTTTTTGCTTAGCGCTGAAAATTCTTGATAACGGTGAATGGACACCAACTCTACAGCATTATCTGTCATACACTGAAGAATCCCTTCTAAACGTTATGCAACACCTGGCTAAGAATATAGTCACGGTGAATCGTGGGCTTACAAAGCACATGACTATCCAGAACAAGTATGGCACCTCTAAGCATGCTAATATCAGCACTCTGGCACAGCTAAATTCTGCAGTGGTTCAAGATTTAGCCAAGGCTGTGGCAAAAGTGTAACTTGTAAACATGCATTGGGGTATTGCAATATCTGCAAATAAAATTGGCACATGTGCCGTCTGTACATATTATATGTTACCTTTACTTACTTTTAATAAAGTTTGTGGTCCTTTTTAACGTCTTATACCTTAAATATATATATATATGTATATATATATATATATATATATATATATATAAAAGTTGGCATAATTCATACCTGATTTTATATAGTTAACTGCCCAACCATTGGCATCTTATCTTACTTATACAGAAATATTGAAGTTAGGAATAGTGCTACTACCTCTACTATGATTTAACAGGATTGTGGAAGTATTAGCCAACACATACATAAGAGAAAGCATTTTAGAAAAGAAATATAATAATGGAAAAGAAGGGAGAAAAGGATCTATATTTAGGAGCTTACCTGGCAGTCAACAGATCTGTCTTTTGTTTCAACAGTGTTTAGATGGAACATATTTTCAGAATCCCCTTCTTTCTGCCTTGGAACACTTCAATATCCTCTCCATTCCCAACCTCAGGACCATCTTCTCATCCATCCCCTTTCTCCCACAGTAGCTAACACCATTTTTTGTTCTTAGCTACACATATTGCTAACCAACCTGAGCTCCCAAATTAGAGTTACTCAGAATAATTAAAATAATTCATGATTATTCCACTGACTTGGAGGCCGCTGTCAACCACCTAGTTAATCTGCATCAGCTGGCCTCCACCTATCTCTCTTGGGTTTCTGTTTTGAGCATGACATGTCTCTGAAAGAGGGCCATACCCTCTTTCAGATGTGCAGAAGCCACCCCAAGAGGAGTGGGACAAAAATCCTGGACCTCATAGAAAACACCGTGCCCCTGGAGAAAAACCCGAATGAGGCCCTTCGGCATCTGCAAGTCCTGGGTTCTGCCTACACAGACCTCCACCTCCTGAAGAACAGCTTCCTAGATGAGGAGGTGAAATCCATCAGGAAGATGTGACCACCTGAATCACTTCCATAGGCCAGCCAGCCACCAGGCTGGGTGATGACCTCTTTGAAGGCTCAGTCCTCAAATAAGACAGTTCAGAGGGCCTGGTGGCCCCTGAGAGGCCCCTCTGGCATCCCCTGCTGTCTGGGCTTCTGCCTGAATCTCTCCCTGCAGCCATGGGGCAGCTTTTTAACCACCCTGGAGCCATGGCCCAAGCCCTGGACCAAATGGAAACAATAATGCTTTTTGCAGAAAACAACAATAGACACACACAAAGAACAAACCAAAATCTATCTCTGTTTGCAGATAATATAATTATTCAGTTGGAACATTCCAAAAGGGTTGAAAGGAACACAATCTTGGGATGCCTGAGTGGCTCAGCAATTGAGCGACTGTCTATGGCTCAGGGAGTGATCTTGGGGTCCTGGGATCAAGTCCCACATTGGGCTTCCTGCATGAAGCCTGCTTCTCCCTCTGCCTATGTCTCTGCCTCTCTCTGTGTGTGTCTCTCATGGATAAATAAATAAAATCCTTTAAAAAGAAAGAAAGAAAGAAAGAAAGAAAGAAAGAAAGAAAGAAAGAAAGAAAGAAAGAAAGAAAGAAAGAAAGGAAGGAAGGAAGGAAGGAAGGAAGGAAGGAAGGAAGGAAGGAAGGAAGGAAGGAAAGAAGGAAGGGAGGAGGGCAGCCCAGGTGGCTTAGCGGTTTAGTGCTGCCTTAAGCCCAGGGTGTGATCCTGGAGACCTGGGATTGAGTCCCACGTCAGGCTCCCTGCATGGAGCCTGCTTTTCCCTCTGCTTGTGTCTCTGCCTCTCTCTCTCTCTCTCTCTGTCTCATGCATAAATAAATAAAATTTTTAAATAAAAATAAAAATAGCAGAGGGGTGCCTGGCTGGTTTAGTTGGTAGAGTATAAGACTCTTGATTTCCAGGTGCTAAGTTCAAGCTCCACACTGGGCAGAGAGTTTACTTAAATTTTTTTAAATTTTAATTTATTTATTCATTTGAGCGGGGGTGGGCATGAGCTGGGGGAGGGACACAGGGAAAGGGACAAGCAGATTCACTGCCCAGCACCAAGCCTGGCATGGAGCTTGAACCCAGGACTGTGAGATCATGACCTGACCAAAAGGCAGATGCTTAACCCAGTGAGCCATCCAGACACCACTCTTTGAAAATCTTTAAAAATAAAAGCAAAAAGGGGCACCTGGGTGGCTCAAAGGGTTAAGTGTCTGCCTTCAACTCAGATCATGATCCCAGGATCCTGGAATGGAGCCCTGCAACTGTGCTCCTTGCTCTGCAGGAAGCCTGCTTCTCCGTCCCTCTGCCGCTCCCTCTCACCTGTGTTCTCGCATGCTCTGCTCTCTCTCTCTCTCAAATAAATAAATAAATAATAATCTTTTAAAATGTCCTTTGGCTCAGGACATGATCCTGGAGTCCCGGGATCAAGTCCCACATCGAGCTTCCTGCATGGAGCCTGCTTCTCCCTCTGCCTGTGTCTCTGCCTCTCTCTCTCTGTGTCTCTCATGAATAAATAAATAAAATCTTAAATAAAATAAAATTAAAAATAAATAAAAGCCAAAAGACACTAAAATATCTGGTGTAGACCTAAAAGAAATGTGCAAAAGCTGTTATTAGTGAAAACTACAAAATACACATAAAAGACCCCAAAATGGACTTGAACAAATGGAAAGATGTACCATCCTCTTCAATAGAAAGACTTATTATCATAAAGATGTCAGTTCTCCCTAACTTCTGTGATACATTAATAATGATTTCAGGGACACCTGGGTGGCTCAGTGGTTAAGCATCTGTCTTCAGCCCAGGGTGTGATCCTGGAGACTCAGGATCGAGTCCCGCATCAGGCAGGCTCCCTACATGGAGCCTGCTTCTCTCTCTGCCTATGTCTCTGCCTCTCTCTCTCTCATGAATAAATAAATAAAATCTTTTTTAAAAAATCATGATTTCAATGGAAATTACCACTGGGTTTTACTTGTTTTATAGAGCTGAACAAGTTTATTATATAAATATATCATGGAAGAATAAACAAGGGAAAGGAGCTAGTACATTTCTTCAAGAAAGAGAAACATGGAGAAGCTAGCCTCCAAGACATTAAAACATTAAAGTCTCTATATTTAAAACAGTATAGAAGTGACACATGAACAGACAGACAGACCAATGGATTGAATAGAAAATCCAGAAATAGAACTAAGTGTAAAAGGAAATTTGGCATACAAGAAAGGATGTATCTCAAATCAGTGGGGGAAAAGATAAACTTTTAAGTAAGTGGTGTTGAGACAACTGTGTACCCATATGGAAAAAGATAACATGAGATTCATTCTTCTCCTGTACTGGAATAAATGATAAATGAGTAAGAGACCTAAATGTGAAAAATGAAAATGTATAAAAATACTATAAAGAAACCAGAATGCATTACTTTATAACTTGGAAGTGGGGAAAATACTACTAATTTTAAAATTAGAAGAAACAGAAAAAAAGATTAATAAACTTTACTATGTAGCTATAAATATGCTTTTGCAGGGAGAGAGAGAGGGAGAGAACGTAAATTTTCAAAAGACGAATCAACAAACCAGAAAAAAGTATTTACAATTTATATCACAAAGGGCTAATACTCCTAATATATGATATGAAGTATTCCTGGTTTTTAAAATGAGATAAATATATGAACATAGAAAAAATGCAAATGGAAAAGATGCTCAATGTTTTTTATAATAAAGGAAGTGCATATTAAAATTATCCTGAGATAACATTTCTTCCCTATCAGATTGGCAAAAAACCAAAAGTTTGACAACATACTTTGATGGTGAGATATGGGGAGTTGGGCTCTCTTATATGTTTCTTATGGAATGCAAAATGATACACTCTTTATGGAAGGCAATTTGGCAAAATCTAGCAAAATTAAATATGCATTTACCCTTCAATTTAGCAATCCTACTTCTAGGAATCTATCCCAAAGACTCACAGGTAAAACTGTGATCCAACATACAGTCAAGGAGCATTTAGTAGCACTGTTTAATAAGAAAGATTGTACACAATGCAAAAGTCTATCAGTAAGGAACTGGTTGATTGTTATATTCGTGGAATCAAGTACCATATAGATGTAAAAAATAATGAGAATCTCTATTGCTATGGACTAAATTATGTCCCTTCAGAATTCTCCTCTTGAAACCTTAACCCCCAATGTGATCATGTTTGGAGATGGGGCCTTTGGGAGGTAGGTTTAAATGAGGTCATGAGGGTAGGACCCTTATGATAGCACAAGTGTCCTTATAAGAAGAGATGCCAGAGAGCTTACTTTCTTTCCCTGCCATGTGAGGACACAGCGAGCAAGAGGCCATCTCCCCGCTAGGGAAAGAGCTCTCACCAGAAATTGACCAGGCTGGCATCTTGATACTGGACCTTCAGCTTCCAGAACTGGAAGAAAATTAATTTTTTTTGCATAAGCTATTCAGTCTATAATATTTCTTATGGCAACCTAAGGTGCCTTAGATACCGATCTACCTTTATGAAGTGATTCCAAGATATACTGCTGAATGGAAAAAAGCAAGATATAGAATGGTGCATAGTGTGCACCACCACTTATCCTTTGGGTAATAAAGTGTGGAAATATGAATACACAAATGTATTTGCTGATATTTTCATAAGGAAAAAGAATGAAAGCATAAATAGTCACCTCCAGCGCAGTCTTTCCCAATCTTTTTGCCCCAGAGGAACTCTTGGAACTTTTTTTTTTTTAAATAAGCTTTTTTTTTTTTTAAATAAGCTCTGTGCCCAATATGGAGCTTGAACTCACAACCCTGAGATTGAGAATCACAAGCTCTACTGACTGAGCCAGCTAGGTGCCCCTCAGAATGATTTTTAAGTCTCAGGGAACCCTTACATAAAAATTGTAGTTACAACTCATGATACATTAGCATGATTAGTAAAATATAGATATAATCATCCAATAATAATCAACCATGCCCTTTTGAATAGAAAATATTTTTTCTTGTGAAGTGTACATTTCACTTAACTAGTTAATACACTTTTTTGTGTGTGGTTCCTCCAATCTACAACAGATGTCAACTCCAATGCAAGTCACTAATGTAAGTGAAGAGAACTTTAGTCTTTGCTTTAAAAGAAATTCTTGGGGCAGCTGAGGTAGCTCAGGGGTTTAGAGCCTCTTTCAGTCCAGGGCCTGATCCTGGAGACCTGGAATCGAGTCCCATGTCAGGCTCCCTGCATGGAGCCTGCTTCTCCCTCTGTGTCTCTGCCTCTCTCTGTGCCTCCCATGAATAAATAAATACAATATTTTTAAAAAATAAAAACAAACAAAAAAGAAATTCTTGCTTGATTACATTATCCAAGATCTCAAGTCTTATTACAAATTTCTGCTATAGAAGATGTTAATGAGGTGTCATCTGTGGTCTGTGTTTTTCCTCATTAAAACCTTTTTTCAGGCAGCCCTGGTGGTGCAGCGGTTTGGCGCCGCCTGCAGCCTGGGGTGTGATCCTGGAGACCCAGGATCGAGTCCCACGTCGGGCTCCCTTCATGGAGCCTGCTTCTCCCTCTGCCTGTGTCTCTGCCTCTCTCTCTCTGTGTGTCTATGAATAAATAAATAAAATCTTAAAAAATAAAATAAAACCTTTTTTTCAAGCTTCCTTGAAAAAAATAGTAAAAAAAAAAGTTAAACTCAACATAACTGATTTCTTTACACAGAATCTTTATTTTTACTTACTTTTTAAAAGATATTTTTACATAATTTGGTTTTTTTTTAAATATTTATTTTAAAAAAAGATTGATTTATTTATGTATTTATTTGAGACAGTTTCGCAGAGGGAGAAAAGCAGACTCCCTGCTGAGCATGGAGCTGGATGTAGGGCTTGATCCCACAACCCTAAGATCTCCTGAAATCTGAGATCATGACCTGAGCTGAAATCAAGAGTCAGATGCTCACCTAACTGAGCCACCCAGGCACCCCAACAGTGGACATCTATTTTTAAGTAATCTCTACACCCAGTGTGGGGTTCAGATTAAGAGATTGAGTCACATGCTGTACTGACTGAGCCAGGGGCCCCTACACAAAAATTTTTTTAAATGATTTTTTATTTATTTATTCATTGAGACACAGAGAGAGAAGGAGAGTCAGAGGCACAGGCAGAGGTAGAAGCAGGCTCCATGCAGAGAGCCCGATGTGGGACTCGATCCAGGTCTCCAGGATCAGGCCCTGGGCTGCAGGCAGCACTAAACCGCTGCGCCACCGGGGCTGCCCCCTACACAAAATTTTTAAACAGGTTTATTGAGATGTAATTCACGTACGATGCAATTCACCCACAACGTGTGTTCAATTCAATGTCCTTTAGCATATTCACAGATAAGGGTGACTATCACCACCATGAATTTTAGAACATTTTCATCAACTCAAAAAGAAGACCCAGCTTGATGGGAGAAGTTGCAGCCACGTTGCAAAGGGGCATGCATTCAGGAATGAAAGGAATGTATGACTGTCAAAAAAAAAAAAATCTATTGGACTGCCTGAGTGGCTCAGTGGTGGAGCATCTGCCTTCAGCTCAGGGGATGATCCCAGAGTTCTGAGACTGAGTTCCACATTGGGCTTCCTGCATGGAGCCTGCTTCTCCCTCTGCCTGTGTCTCTGCCTCTCTCTGTGTCTCTCATGAATAAATAAATAGAATCTAAAAGAAAAGGACACAGAGGCCAACCGCTTGCCTCAGATAGAACAACTAGAATTTCCTTTAAAATACTCCAGAAAGGGATCCCTGGGTGGCTCATCGGTTTGGCGCCTGCCTTTGGCCCAGGGCGCGATCCTGGAGACTCGGGATCGAATCCCACGTCTGGCTCCCTGCATGGAGCCTGCTTCTCCCTCTGCCTGGTCTCTGCCTCTTTCTCTCTCTGTGTGACTATCATAAATAAATTTAAAAAATTAACATGAAATAAAATAAAATACTCCAGGAAAAAAAAATGAGTTGAGATATGGATAGATGGAATAAGATTGGCAGAATGTTGAGAAAAGTTGGAATTGGATGATGAGCACATAAAGGTTCCTTTTACTAGACTCCTTTACTTTTGCTATATTTGAATTTTCCTAAATATAAAATTTTAAAAATAGTATATTTAGAGTAAAAAATTTGAGAGGGGCACCTGGGTGGTTCAGTCAGTGAAGCATCTGCCTTCAGCTTGGGTCATGATCCCAGGGTTCTGGGATCCAGCCCCATGTCATCAGATTCCCTGCTCAGTGGGGAGCCTGCTCTTCCCTCCCACTTGTGCTCTCTTTCACTCTCTCTCATGCTCTCTCTCTCTAATAAATAAATAAAACCTTTTTTAAAAATTTAGAAAATACAGAACTATAAAGAGTATAAAAATTATTGGTTAATCCCACCACTCAGAAATATGATTGGTAACATTGGACTGTTCTTCTAGGCTGTTCCTATTCACATTTGCAAACCCTGGCCTCTCTGGCATTGCTCAGGAGTGTTGTTAATCATCATCGAATAAACACAGCCTTCTCATACTCTCCAAGCAACTGCACCTCAAGGTTACCTGTGGGAGAAGCAACTTGCTTGCAAATTGGCACCTGCAATTTGGAGACTGTCCTTGGCGCTGTGGTTTGGGGGCACATGTCTGAAACCAGTTTTTTTGCCCTGACTCAGGATCTTACTTGGGCAGGTCCCTTCTGGCCCTCGCACAGGTATCTCCTTGAACCTGGTTAGCTCTGCACAATCTGCCAGGCCCCACACCCACAAAGGGAATTGTGAGTATGCCATAAACACATACACGAACATACACACATACACAAACACACACACACACACACACAAATAAATATATTTTAATGTAAGCTCTATGCCCAACATGGGGCTTGAATTCATAACCCCACTACCGACTAAGCTAGCCAGATGCCCCATAAAGCTATATTTGAATTCAGTACATGCTAAACACATCCTATACATTTGGAGACCTCTGTCTCCCCTCTTTATATATTACTGGGTAACAAGACTGGAATTTTAAAATTTATATGGATTTATTTTGCAAACTTGACAAATCGAGATCATACCCTACTTGGTTCATGTGCCACAAAATATACTTTATACTATGATTTTTAGTGCTGGCATCATTTTCTGAAGTCTGCATGTTATGTATTCAAGTTTTTCACAGCTCTAAATAATGCCACAGCGAATGGCTTTGTAAATAAATAAACCTTCCCTACCTCTCTATTTCCTTAGGATATGTTTCTAGAAATGGGATTACTGGATCAAGGCGTTTGAACATTTAAAAACTTCTCATATGCGTGTGGGTATAATTTTTAAATGTTGTCAGTATGTTACATGAATATCTTCCTTTCATTTGCTTTTCTTTGATTATTACTGAACATAAAGAAGCATTTTAATGATGTTGAGGAAAGCTCCGGAAATATTAAATGGAGAAAGGACACTGAACTCTCTCTTTTGAAGGACAATTCTTTTCATGTGTGTCATGTCAACTTCAGCGGTTGGTAGAAGTAAATGGTAGAGTGTTGGGCCAGACAGGCTTGGGCTTCAAGTCTAGAACCTTCCAGCGGTGACCTTTGGCAGGTTTCTTTTTCTTTCTTTCTTTCTTTCTTTCTTTCTTTCTTTCTTTCTTTCTTTCTTTCTCTCTCTCTCTTTTCTTTCTTTCTTTCTTTCTTTCTTTCTTTCTTTCTTTCTTTCTTTCTTTCTTTCCTTCTTTCTTTCTTTCCTTCGTTCTTTCTTTCTTTTTTTTAGATTTTATTTATTTATTCTTGAGAGACACAGAGAGAGGCAGAAACACAGACAGAGGGAGAAGCAGGCTCCCTATGGGGAGCCTGATGCGGAACTTGAGCTCCAGATCACGCCCTGAGTCAAAGGCAGATACTCAACCACTGAGCTACCCAGGGGTCCCCTCTTGTCTGTTTCTGCATCTGTAAGAATGGAGTCATGGGGGAGACCTTCCCTCCTTGTGTCCTGTGGAGATCTCATAAGGCCCCCCCCCCGCCCCCAGCTTTCTGCTGCCCTGGAATAAACACAAGACACATCACTGTCAGGGTCATGACATGTATGGACATTTGGAAACATTCCAAAACATTAAGAGGGATTATAAAATCATAATATAGCTGGATGGTAGTATTTTGTGTGATTTTTGGTGGGGTTTTTTTCTTATCTCGTTCTGTATTTTTGAAGTTTTTTGTATCGATCACATGTTACTGTAATGTATTCAAAAAACCTTTTAAAACATGTTTTTTTAAAACTTAGCACCTCCCAGCTGGAAGTCCTCACTCCCTAAGGTTTGCAAATGTTTCAGCCCTGAGCTGGGCCCCCAGACGGCTGACCCCCGCCCCGTCCTACCCGTCCTACCCGCAGCTGCCTGCCCCAAGTCTCAGCAGGCTGCAAGGATCAGCGTCGCGGGGCTGCCTGCCAGGTGCACAGCTGTGACCCCTCACAGCCTGAGCTGCTCTAGCCCCGGCACATCGAGGGCCTGGCTGGCCCGAGAGAGAGTCCTGCCGCACTTGAGCAGAGATGAGGGAGCCAGGGACTGCTGGGCTAGCCCCAGCCCATCCGGTACCACCATCTGTGTTTCTGGCCTGGCAATCCCCAGCAGGCCTTGGATTATTTTTAGAATTGACAGAGGCCTTCCAGATCACCTAGCCCATGGTTCAGCCTAGGCAGCATGTGAGACTCATTCAGGAAGTGTCTTGAAACAAACGGATGCTCAGGCCCCACTCCAGACCTCTTGGATCCGAACCTCTGGAGGTGGACACTGCCATCAGCCAGTGATTCTGATGGGCAGATGGTCCAGACTCTGCATTCCACAGTCATGGAAGCCGAGGCTGGGAAACCATGGAGCATCTCATGGCACACTGTAGGACCTTTACCTAGACCTCAGCCTGGTAATTCAGACAAATCGTCATCATCCTCCTGATGTAGTAAGAGGCTTGAGTGGTTTACAAAGACTTCCTCAGACATCATCTCTGTTAGTCCACATAACATGGCGTAAGGAAGGCAGATCCATATTCTCTCTGCTTTGAAGACCAGGAAACTGAGGCCCAGACACGTGAATTCCAAGTCTGAGATGGAGCCAGAACTATAATCTGACTTAATTCCCAAGACACCCAGAGGCAGGACTCCTTCCAGAGGGAGACACTCAGGTGAGACTGCCTTGGAGGGCTTGCATTCCTGAGCCCAGCCCCAGACCCACTGTATCAGTACATCTAGGTGTGGAGAGAGTATGTGCAGTTTCTAGAAACTCCTCAGGGGACTAAAGCTTAAGAAACATTTCAGATGAGTCCACTGTGGTGACCTGAGGTTAAATAGCAACAGAATATGCCTATTTAAAGTATAATTTCAATATGGGGGAAACCTCAAAAAATTATAATGAATACTCTCAGATAAGATGCTACATTTATTAAACTGGAATAGAATGGTATGTAATTTTAAAAGGAACGACAACATTGAAAAATAAACAAAATTCTGAGTGGCAGTGCTTTTTAACTTTGGGTTAAAGTTGGCCTTGCCACACTATCAATTAAGTATACATAAAGACATTTTCAGACTTTCAAAGTAAAAAATGAACCAACCAGCAAATAACACACAAAGGAATGTGTCCTTTCTCAGAAAGCTATGTGCATCACACCTAGAAACCAACAAGTTCAGACCGGAGCAAGGGGACAAAGGACAGAGGAATCTAGGATGGATGTCTTTGGGAAAACAATGGACAGGATACATGCAAACCTACGGAAAACCGGAAAATCTTAGGCATCATATGGAGCTGTTGGAATGTAGGGGAAGCCTTGGCCAGAGAGTCAGAGAAAACGTAACAAATGAGAAGGAAGGAGGCAGGGGCTGCCTGGCTGGCTCAGTCATAGGAGAGGAAGAGCGTGAGACTCTTGACCTCTGGATTGTGAATTTGAGCCCCACGTTGGGTATAGAGGTTATTTAAAAATAAAATCTTGCCCAAAAAAAGTAAAAGAAAAAATAAATTAAAAAGAAAGAATGAGGCAAACACAAATAGCAATGTTAGAAAGGTAATGCAATTAAAAAATAATCAAAAAAAGAAAAGAAAGGAAATGTAATCAATCACTTGGCTTAGTTGTGAACAGTGTTTTGTAGGCAGAGTGATGGATTAGTTAGTTGGTGGAGCATGAGACTCCTGATCTTAGAGTCATTAGTTTGAGCCCCACATTGGGTGCAGAGATGACTTAAAAAAGAAAATCATTTGACCCAATAGCATCTTTGGTTGAATATCAAAAAGGAAGGAGATATTTGCTGGACATATGACAATAAAGGATTTGTAGGGAGAATATATAAAGAACTCTTTTTTAACCCATCAATAAGGGCAAGGGAGGGAGGTGCTGAATCCGAAAGGAAAATGGGCAAAAGATGTAAACAGGAATCCATGAATGGCTAATGGGTCTATGAAAAGTTTCTCACTAGATATCAGAGACACAAATAAAATAGAATAAAAATAAAATAAAATGTCATTAATAAAAATAAAATATCATTTCTTTCTTTCCTTTTTTGTTGTCTTTTTTTAAAACAATGACCTTTTAATTTTGTTTTGTCATCTTCTTCTGCTAGTGGGGAACTTATATACACTTTTATTTTTTAATTTTATTTATTTATTTTAAAGATTTTATTTATTCATGAGAGACACAGAGAGAGAGAGGCAGAGACATAGGCAGAGGGGAGAAGCAGGCTCCCTGTGGGGAGGCCGACACAGGACTCGATCCCAGGACCCCAGGATCATGACCCGAGCCAAAGGCAGATGTTCAACCACTGAGCCACCCAGGTGCCCCTTATATACACTTCTAAATTCTTTTAGTAGCCACCCTTGAAAGCTCACCAGGCATACTTAGAAAGGTCCAGACTTAGTGTCTTAACACTCTTGGTGAAAAAACATCCAAGGATCTTATATATTTGTCCAGTACTTTAGTTTTGTGGTTTTTATTTCTACAAGTTACAAGTTTTATTTTTACAAGTTAAGTTTTGTGGTTTTTATTTCTACAAGTCATTATTAATTATAATATACAGTGGACACTCAGATTTCCTATATATCCACAATTTTTCTTTGCTATTTCTTTTTGCACTTCAGGTCATTTTTCTTCTTCCTGAAGTGTAGTAGGAGACACAGTGAGTAGCCCATCCAGATCTCTCTCCCTGGGTTGGTGTGCCCACTCCTCCAGCTGCTGTGAGCATTAGCTGCCAAAATCTCACAGCTGCATCCAGCACTGGAGAATTGTCCTTAGCCAAGAGGAGCAATTTCACCTGGAGAGGCCTGTAAAATTATACACCCCTTGAGGGGGTGAAGCCAGTGACTAATAGCCAACGAAGAGAGGGGTAGGACATAAGGCCAACCCCCTTTCATCAGAGTAGGACAACTCTGGCAGGTGGTCCTCCTCTTGGCACTTTAAAGAGATCATTTCATGGGATTCCTGGGTGGCTCAATGGTTGCATGTCTGCCTTCAGCTCAGACCGCAATCCCCAGGTCCTGGGATCGAGTCCCACATGGGGTCCTGACAGGAAGCCTGCTTCTCCCTCTACCTATGTCTCTGCCTCTCTCTGTGTCTCTCATGAATAAATAAATAAAATAAAAAAAGAAAGATGATTTCAAATAAGCATGTGAGAAGATGCTCAATATCACTAATCATTAAGGAAATGCAAATCAAAATCACAAAGAGATGCCACTTCACATTCACTAGCATGGCTGTAGTGAAATAGACGGACTGTAACAAGGGTCAACAAGGATCTGGAGCAATTGGAACCCTCACACATTGCTGGTATGAATGCAAAGTAGTGTGACTATTTTGAAAATCAGCGTGGCTGTTCATCAAAAATTTCAACGTAGAGTTATTATATGGGCTGGTAGTTCCACTCCTAGATATATATTCAGAGAAATTAAAACATGTCCACATGAAAACCTGTATGTGAATGCTCAAAGTACCATTATTGAGAACAGCCAAGAAGTGGAAACAACTTAAATGTTCATCAACTGATGAATGGATAAGCAAAATGTGGTATGTCCATTCAATGGAATGTTTTTCAGCAGGAAAGAAAGCAGAAGGAACAAAGAAAGAGGTATTGATCCATACTACAACATGGATAAACCTTGAAAATAGGCAAACTGAAAGAAGTCAGACTCAAGGACCACATTATATAAATTGTATATACATATATATAATTTCATATTAAGATTTCAATTAGGGATCCCTGGGTGGCGCAGCGGTTTGGCGCCTGCCTTTGGCCCAGGGCGCGATCCTGGAGACCCGGGATCGAATCCCATGTCGGGCTCCCTGCATGGAGCCTGCTTCTCCCTCTACCTGTGTCTCTGTCTCTCTCTGTGTTGCACATGGATAAATAAATAAATTTAAAAAAATAAAATTGTGCTGATAAAAAAAACACAAAATAAATAAATAAATAAATAAATAAATAAATAAATAAATAAATAAAATTGTGCTGATAGGACCCCTGGGTGGCTCAGTGGTTGAGCGTCTGCCTTTGGCTCAGGCCATGATCCCAAGGTACTGGGATCCAAGCCCACATCAGGCTCCCCACAGGGAGCCTGCTTCGTCCTCTGCCTATGTTTCTGCTTCTCTCTCTGTATCTCTCATGAATAAATAAATACAATCTTTAAAAAGCTAAGATAAAATTTAAAAATAATATTGTGTTGATAGCTGCACAACCTCCTGACTATACTAAAAACATCGAATTGTGTACTTTATTTTTTTTTAAAGATTTTATTTATTTATTCATGAGAGACATGGAGAGAGAGGCAGAGACAGAGGCAGAGACAGAGGCAGAGGGAGAAGCAGGCTCCATGCAGGGAGCCCGATGTGGGACTTGATCCAGGGTCTCCAGGATCAGGCCCTGGGCTGAAGGCGGTGCTAAACCACTGAACCACCTGGGCTGCCCGAATTGTGCACTTTAAATGGGTGAATCACATGGCATGGGAATTATATTTCAATAAAGCTACTTACAAAAAGATATCATTCCAGCAATTGAATTCCTTGGTATTTACCCAAATGAATTAAAAACTTATAACCACACAAGAACCTGCTGCACGAGGATGTTTATAACAGCTTTATTCATAATGGCCCAAAGGGGGAATCAAACAAGATGCCCTTCAATAGGTGAATGGGCAAATAAACTGTGGTACATCCAGACAGTAGAATATTATTCAGTGCTAAAAAGAAATGTGTTATCAAGCCATGAAAAGACATGGGGAAACTGAAATACTTATTACTAAGTGAAAAGAAGCCAATCTGAAAAGGCCATGTACTGTGTGATTCCAGCTATCTGACATTCTGGAAAAGGCAGAGCTATGGAGAGAGTAAAAAAATCAGTGGTTGCTAAGGGATTGGAGGAGGGAGACATGAACAAGGGGAGCAGAGGGTTTTTTAGGGCAGTGAAACCACTCTGTATACTACAGTGGTGGGTACATGTCATTGTACATTTGTCAAAACCAATAGAATGTTCAACATCAAGAGTAAACCCTAATGTAAACTCTGAGCCTTGGGTGATAATGATGTGTCAATCAATGCAGACTCATCACTTGCAGCAAATGTACCACTCTGGGACATGGGTGGGGTGTATGGGAACTCTGTACTTTCTGTTCAATTTTGCTGTGAACCTAAGACTGTTCTAAAAATAAAATCTATTTTTAAAAAAGGAAAGAAAAAAGTGACAACCATTTATATTTTTAAGAAAAGGATACTACCTCATCTTCTGGCCTCCATACTTGCTTTGAGAAATCTACTGCCTGTCTAATTGTAGTTTCTTTGTAGGCAACCTATTTTCTGTGGTCTTTTAAAAAGATCCACTTAGATAAGCTCTATCTTAGGACTTCTGCAATATCACTGCATTGTGTCTAGGTGTTAGCTTCTTTTTATTTGTCTTATTTCCTGTGGCTGTGACTCTGGTCTGTCCTCGGCACTAGAAATCTCTCAAGGCATTCTTCAAAAATGCCTCTTTTCCATCCTCTCTAGTCTCTCCTCTTGGAGTTCTGATAGGTGTAGACTGGATCTTCCCATTCCACCCTTCTTGTTTTATAACTTTCTCTTTGTATTTTCCACCGGCTTGCTTCTCTCTTTTTCCATTCTGGATCACTTTTTTCTTCATCTTTGTGTAATCTGTTTAACCCTTTCATTAAGGTTTTTTTTCCCCCCAGTTTTTATTTTGAGACAATTGTAGATTCCCATGCAGTTTTTAAAAATGGCCCCATTGTCCTCTTTACCGACTTCTCCCAATGGTAAGATCTTGCAAAACCAGCATGGATGAACCTAGAGGGTGGTTATGCTAAATGAAATACTAATGTTAATTACACTATTTGTCAAAGACAAATACCATGATTTCACTTGTATGTGGAGTCTGAAAAACAAAAAAAATGAACAAACAAATCCAGAAATACCTTTTTTTTTTTTTTAAGGGGTGGAACACAGACAGAGAGAGAATCCTAAACATGCTCCACACTCAGCACAGAGCCTGACACAGGGCTCGATCCCAAAAGCCAGAGATCATGACCTGAGTCCAAATCAAGAGTCCGGTGCTTAACTGACTGAACCACCCAAGTGCTCCCAGAAACACAGCCTTTAATAAGAGAACAAACTGCTGGTTGCCAGAGGTGGAAGGGATGAGAGATGGGCAAAGTGGGTCAAGGGGAGTGGGGGGGGTACAGGCTTCCAGTTATGGAATGAGTAAGTCACAAGGATGAAAGAGAGAGCACAGGGAATACAGTCATTTGTGTTGTAATAGCGTTGCATGGTGTTCCATGGTAGCTATACTTGTGAGTATTGCATAAGGTAAAGACTTCTCTGGAGTTGTTCAGTCACTGTGTTGTAGACCTGAAACTCTTGTAACATTGTGTGTCAACTATTCTTCAATTTAAAAAATTGTATCTGTGTAGTACAGTATCATAACCAGGATATCAGCATTGATTCGGAATATTTCCATCACACAAGGACTCCTCAGGTTGCCCTATTATATTCCCACCCACTCCCTTCTCACTGCTACGTCCTCCTTAGCCCCTGGCAATCACTAATCCCCAATCACAGTTCCCTATTTCTAAAACTGTGCCATTTTAAGAATGTTATATAAATGGCATCACACAATGTGTAATCTTTTTTAATTGACTTAACTCTTTTTTTAAAAGATTTTATTTATTTATTTGAGTAAAGAGGAGAGTAAGAGTGACACCGAGAGAGAGAAAGAGAGAGAGAGAGAGAGATCATGAATGGGGGAGGGGTAGAGGGAGAGGGAGAAGTAGATTCCCTGTTGAGCAGAGAGACTGATGCAGGACTTGATCCCAAGATCCTCAGACCATGACCTGAGCCGAAGGCAGATGCTTAAGCAACTGAGCCACTCAGGAACCCTTTGACTCTTTTTACTCCGAATAATTCTCTGGAGATTCATCTCCTCCTTATTCTAGTTTTCTAAATAGGTGCTGAATTTTGTCGAATAGTTTTCCTGTAGCAATTAATATGATCACATGATTTTTCTACTTTAGTCTGTTGACATGGTGGATAACAGTGATTGATTTTTGAATATTGAACTAGCCTTGCATTCTTGGAACTCCACTTGCTCATGGGGCTTGATTTTATAGGTTGCTAAATTCTATTTGCTAATTTTTGTTAAGATTTTTTTATGTCTATGTTCATGAGGGAGGTTGGTCTGCCTGTTGACATTTTATTTCAATAATTATATTTTTATTTTTATTTATTTTTATTTTTTTTTAATTTTTTATTTATTTATGATAGTCACACAGAGAGAGAGAGAGAGAGAGGCAGAGACACAGGCAGAGGGAGAAGCAGGCTCCATGCACCGGGAGCCTGACGTGGGATTCGATCCTGGGTCTCCAGGATTGCGCCCTGGGCCAAAGGCAGGCGCCAAACCGCTGCGCCATCCAGGGATCCCAATAATTATATTTTTAATTTCTTTTTTTTATATTTTTAATTTCTAAACATTTTTAGTTTACTTTAAAAACTGCCTTGCTGTTGATAGTCTCTTGTCACTTTCTCATTTTTGTGTTTCTATGATGATAACAGATCATAAACTTGTGTTTGGTTTATCTTAATCTGGGGAAATCCCAACACTGTACATTGGGTATGTTTTCCTCCAAATAGATTTGCATTTCTTTCTGCTAGGGGCAGCAAAGGCAGTCTCCTGAGGCCACTTCAGCCCCCTTTTACACCCCTTCCCACCAGACTTTCAGGCTGAACTCCTATCCCAACCATTTTGCTGCTGGCCCAAGACTCACTCTCCCAACTACAGGGCTTCTGTCAGCATTTACTGTCCAAGCAACACTACCTCTTAGGATTCTTCCCCTTTGAAGATTGTTTTTATTTCTGGCAAACTCAGCAAAACAATACAAATAATGGTTTTTGTGGGAGGTCCTCTAAGAATATCTAGTCCATGACACATTCTGGCAACAGAATGAGATTCCATTTCACATCTCTCAAAATGGCAAACACTTCAATGCCTGACACCTAAAGTGTTGAGAGCATGAGCAAATTAAACCCCTACGCATGATTGGTTGGAGCATAAACTGGGACAACCTCTTTGAAGAGTTAGCTTTATTATCAAGAAAAATTTAAGATACACATATTCTTCATTCTATTCCTGGTGCAAATTCTAGAGAAACTTTTCCACACACACATGTCCTAATAGTCATGTACAAGAATATTCGTCATATACTGTTTACAAGATATTTCATTAGAAACAAGCTAACTTCAAATCTTTAAAAAAAATTGAGGATCCCTGGGTGGCTCAGCAGTTTAGAGCCTGCTTTTGGCCCAGAGTGTGATCCTGGAGTCCCAGGATCAAGTCCCACATTGGGCTCCCTGCATGGAGCCTGCTTCTCCCTCTGCCTGTGCCTCACCCTCTCTCTCTCTGTAAGTCTCTTGTGAATAAATAAATAAGATCTTGAAAAAAAGAAAGAAAGAAAGAAAGAAAGAAAGAAAGAAAGAAAGAAAGAAAGAAAGAAAGAAAGAAAAGAAAAGAAAAGAAACAGGCTACCTGGGGATCCCTGGGTGGCTCAGCAGTTTAGTGCCTGCCTTCAGCCCAGGGCATGATCCTGCTGTCCCGGGATCGAGTCCCCCATCAGGCTCCCTGCATGGAGCCTGCTTCTCCCTCTGCCTGTGTCTCTGCCTCTCTCTCTCTCTCTCTCTCTCTGTCTCTCATGAATAAATAAATAAAATCTTAAAAAAAAAAGAAACAGGCTAATTGTTCTTTAAGCACATACATGATGGTATACTTATGCAATGGAATATCATGCAGTAATAGAAAGGAATCAACCAGAGTCTCATGTGTCATTATGGATAAATCTCTGAAACATAATATAAGCCACAAAAAGCAGTTGCAGAAAAATATATATAATATGATTATGTTTGCATAGAGATTGAAACATCCAAAATCATAGTAAATACGACTTAGGAATGCATATACATAGTAAGAATATGAAGAAATGCATAATACCAATCAACACCAAACTCAGAACAGCAGTTGCCTCTAAAGAGAAGACTAGGGGGTGGCCCGGGTGGCTCAGCGGTTTAGCTCCGCCTTCAGCCCAAGGCCTGATCCTGGAGATCTGGGATCGAGTCCCACGTCGGGCTCCCTGCATGGAGCCTGCTTCTGCCTCTGCCTGTGTCTATGCCTCTCTCTCTCTCTGTGCCTCTCCTGAATGAATGAATGAATGAATGAATGAATAAATAAATAAATAAATAAATAAATCTATCTATCTTTAAAAAAAATAGAAGAGTAGGGATATAAGTAGGGAGGAAGACCCAAGGGCTTCAACTCAATTAATATTGTTTTATTTCTTTTTTAAAAAAGATTTTACTTACTTATTCATGAAAGACACACAGAAAGAGGTAGAGACATAGCAGAGGGAGAAGCAGGTTCTCTGGGAAGAGCCTCATGTGGTACTCGATCCCAGAACTGCAGGATTATGCCCTGAGCCAAGGGCAGATGCTCAACCGCTAAGCCCCCCAGGTGTCCCTATTGTTTTCTTTCTTAAACTGGGCAATAAGTATATGGTTATTCACTATATTATTCTTTGTATCTTTTCATAAATCTTGCCTTGTCATCTAGCCAGATTGCTACCTCTAAACTACTTCTGATGGAGGGAACCCCAGAGTCACCAGTAGAAATGATATTAAACCCAGTCAGGGAGAAGGTTTGCTGTGAGGAAAGAGGACAGTTGAGGTCCAAAAGATCTCTGAAAGCTGAAACATGGAGGACTTAGCAGGTATGGTGCTTACAAATCCACAGAAGAGAATTTCAAGAATTTTTACGCAGTCAGTATCTTCTGAAATGGCTCCCAATAATCCCCATCCCCCTGGTATTCATGTCCTGTGTAAAAACCTCCCATTGACTATGCGCTAAACCCATCATTTGATTCTAACAAATAGAATATGGCAGGGCAACTGGGTGCCTCCATCAGTTGGGCACCCAACTCTGGATTTCAGCTCAGGTCATGATCTCAGGGTTATGAGATCGAGCCCCACATCAGGCTTTGTGCCTAGCACAAAGCCTGCTTGGGATTCTCTCTCTCTCTCTCTCTTTCCCTCTTCCTACCTAAAAAACCAAAACAAAACAAAACAAAACAAAAACAAAGAGAATACAGCAAAAGTGATGGGATGTCCATTTCAGCTTAGGTTACAAAATAATGTAACTTCTGTTTTGCTCAAATTCGCTCTCTCTCTTGCTTATCTCCTGGCTTGCTCTTATGATGATGTGAGTTGTTATGTTGTGAGTTGTTCTACAGGAAGTCCCACTGACAAGGACCTGGGGGTGCTCCAGCCAATAGCCAGAGAGGACCTAAAGTCCTTAGTCCAACAATCCATGAGGATTCATCCTGTTGACAGCTACTTGAGTAAACTTGGAATTGGATCTTTCCTTAGTCAAGCCTTCAGATGAGACCATAACCCCAAGAGCCAGAATCAATGAACCTCTGCCTGGATTCCTGGCTCACTAAAACCAGGAGGTAATCAATGTTGTTGTTTTAAGCCACCATGGTTTGAGATAATTTGTTTTGCAGCAATAGATAACTCACACAGATTTTGGTACCTGGAAATGGGGCTCTGCCATAAATAATACCCAAAGGTATGGGAGAGGCTTTGGAACTAAGTGGTAAGATTTTGAGAAGCATATTAGAAAAAGCCTAAGTTGCTTTGAGCAGGCTGTTAGTAGAAATCTAGACTTTGGGCAACCCTGGTGGCTCAGCGGTTTAGTGCCACCTTCGCCCAGGGTGTGATAAATAAATATAATCTTAAAAAAAAAAAAGAAATCTGGACTTTGAGGAGACTGCCAGTGAAAGCTCAAAAAGAAATGAGGAAAATACTAGAAACTAGAGGAGGTGGGGCACCTGGTGACTCAGTTGGTTGAGGGTCTGGCTTTGGCTCAAGTCATGACATGGTATCTGTAACCAGGGGGAAGATAGACCATATACCTGATGAACTCCAAGGTCTAGCTGAGGAGATTTCTAAGCTAAGTGTTGAAGGTGCCTCCTGGTTTCTTCTTGCTGCTTATAGTAAAACACGAGAGGAGAGAGATCAATGGAAGGAAAGACTGTTAACGAAAAAGGAGCCAGGACTTGATGGTTTTGAAAGTTCTGTCTTGGGTGTCTGGGGGGGCTCAGTCTGCCTTTGGTTTAGGTCATTATCCTGGGGTCCTGGGATAGAGCCCTAGTGGGTCTCCCTACTCTCCCTCTCCCCCTGCCCCAACCCCTCATTGTGCTCTTTCTCTCTCTCTCCCACCATCAAATAAATAAATAAAATCTTAAAAAAAAAAAAAAAAAAAGAGGAACACCTGGGTCTTGGCCCCATGACGGAAATTAGCAGTCACTTTCTAAAAAATATTTTATTTATTTATTCGTGAGAGACACAGAGAGAGAGGCAGAGACACAGGCAGAGGGAGAAGCAGGCTCCATGCAGGGAGCCCAATGTGGGACTCGATCCTGGGACCCCAGAATCACACCCTGGGCTGAAGTCAGATGCTAGACCCCTGAGCCACCCAGGGATTCCCTAGTTCTGTCACTTGATGGGATGAGCACTAGGTGTTATACTATATGTTGGCAAATTTAATTTAAATAATGAATGAATGAACCAATCACTCAAACGAAATGAGTTCAGAGCACTCTTGGAAACAAACACAGACTGCCCCTTCAAAGCAAGGGTCTAACTATACACTGATTTGTCAAGACCTCAGAAAAATCAAGTCATCGGAGTAGTTTTCAGTGCACGAAAGGACCTTTCAATAGAATAAGGATGTTCCTCCCAGATCGTCTTCAATCAAGCCACAGGTCTCTGAGACGGTTCAGAGTACTGCCTGCAGCCGGAGGCCAAGGTAGAGAAGGCCTCGTCTTGGAGATCTGTGGTAATGACTTGGCCAGATGGAGTGAATCTGAAAGAGATTCTTAGAAGACCCAAAAAGTTCTTGAGGAAACTGTATAAGCAGAAACACTGCCAGCTTGGACTGAAAAAGACAGAGATGTACAGAATGAAGAAAGGCTATTTGATTTCTAAAATTTGGGGGGCGGCCCCGGTAGCCCAGCGGTTTGGCACTGCCTTCTGCCCAAGGTGTGATCCTTGGAGACCCAGGATCGAGCCCCATGTCAGGCTCCCTGCATGGAGCTGGCTTCTCTCCCTCTCCCTCTGCCTGTGTCTCTGCCTCTCTCTCTGTCATGAATGAATGAATGAATATATATATATATATATATATATATATATATATATATATATAAAATTTGACTGGTGGAAACAGGCTGAGAAAATTATTGAAATGCAAACATAGATTGTCTCTCCTCTAAAGGGAGGATGGGCTCAGAGGCAGAGCTAAGAGCCCATAGGGCAAAGCCAGAATCATGTGAAATTTTTCCCAGGCTTCAAAACCTAATCAAGGAACTCACAATGTCCAGCAAGCTGGATTTCAGGATTTCTGTGGACCAGTGATTCCCTTTGCCTCTCTCTTTGTTTTTTGGTTTTGTGTTTGTTTTGTGTGTGTGTGTGTGTGTGTTTTGGTTTTGATGTCTATAGTAGTTACAGTAGTTGTCCTCCCACTTCTGCGTGTGGGGGCAGGAGGGCAACTATCTTTTCTCCTTCGTTTTCTTTTTCTATTTTCTTTTTTTATTGGAGTTCAATTTGCCAACATATAGCATAACACCCAGTGCTCATCTCATCAAGTGCCGCCCTCAGTGCCCGTCACCCAGTCACCCCCACCCCCTGCCCTCTCCTTCGTTTTACAAATTCACGAGCAGAACCACATTTGAGAACTGGAACTACACCTGAGGAACTTCATCCACACCTGGACCTGACGTAGGTGAGGAAATTCTGGACTTTGAGCTGTAATGGAAGGAGACTTTGGGGGACCTTTACAAAGAGGGAATGTATTTTGCATGGGATAGGGTCGTGAATCGTGGAGGGCTGAACATGGACTGCAGTCTGCAGCTTCTAAAAAGGCCCTACAAGTATTCACGTCTCGCTCCTTGAATGGGCTGCAGAACTTAATACCCTTCTTGAAACCAAGGGCGCTCAAACAAGGTGCTCCAGACCTGGGTGTCATGGTGGGACGCAAGGCCCCATGGCAGCAGGTTCCCCGAGAAGGGCTGACAGCAGGCCATGATGTCTGCAGGTGGCTCCTGAGACCCGCTGTGCTCCGGCTCTCCCCCAGCCTCTCTGCCTGCAGCTTCGCGCCTCCTGCCAGGCTCTCTCGGCTCATCCCTCCCGGAGAGCACTACCTCCTTAGGCTGCAAGCTCCATGCTCTCCCCCAGGAACCTCACACTCTGTGGGACCCTGGGGAAAAAGCAGTCTCCTCTGGCTTGGAAGTATTAGGGAAGAAAAACACGGATTTTCCGTGGCTCTAGCTCTCCTAGGGCCCGGGAACCGCATCCCTGGTGGTCGGGACAGGTGCTGGCCTGTCGGCAACAATGCCAGTCCTTGGTCACTGCCCTCCTGGCCAGCCCTCCTGCTGCTGTGCCTGGCATCTTTGTTCACAGCCTCCTCCTGATATGAAGGTCATGCTGGGAGCCGGCTGATTGGCAGCTGGAGCTGCTCTGGGGCTCATTAAGGGAAGCTGGCTGGGGATCCAGGCGAGCAAGCTCTCCCCTGCCAACCCCAGGCCCGGGCAGTGGGCCGGAAGCAGGGAGGACCAGTGGTCGGATCCTCCTGGGTTAGATGTCCCCTGCATCCTGCCAGCTCAAGGCCCAGCTGTGCCCTCTGCTGAGGGGACACTCTGCTCCTAAAGGCCCAGCAGCTGGACCGGAATATTCAGAAGTGCCAATGCCTCCCATCCTGTGGGTCTCATCTCCTCAGAGCCCCAGCATATGCCTTGCACTGCCTTCCATTCTAGAGGTCCACAAACTACTCAGCATCACTTCCAACTCTTCTTCCTCCTGGCCCAAACCCTCTTTTTCCCTACTTCCTGGCCTGTGACACACTGGGCCTGGCTGTCATCATTATGATTTGCTGATTTAATCTCCAAAGAGCTGATTATAATCTGTTAAAAACTAGTTGTAGGGACACCGGGGTGGCTCAGTCAGTTAAGCATCCAACTCTTGACTTTGGCTCAGTCATGGTCTTGGTTGGGGTCCTGAGATTGAGCCCCACATTGGGTTCTGTGCTCAGTGGAGAGTCTGCTTGAGATTCTCTCTCTCCCTCTGCCTTTCCCCCCTACTCATGCTTTCTCTTTCTCTCTAAAATAAATACATAAATAAATAAATAAATAAATAAATAAATAAATAAATAAATAAATACAATCTTTTTAAAAATGAGATGTAGATTCTACGTCCACATCTCTGTTCTTAACTCGGGCCGATTTTCCATTTCCATTTATATCCTTTTATTTGCTCAAATATTTTTATGTCTCTTTAATTACTTTCAAAATCAGGGAAAATAATAGATATTTCCCATTTGGAAGGTCATTGTTTTCTCTTCTGGTGATCAAAAGCAAGTGCTTCAGAGGCTGACTGACAGTATTTGGATCCCTGTCCTGGGTAACCTTGGGCAAGACACTTAATCTCTCTGTGCTTTAGAATCTTCACATGTAAAATGGAATTAATGACCTTTCCTCCCTCAAGGTTCTTGCAAAGATTAAATGAATGAATGTGTAGAAAGTGCTTACTGATATAGTAAATCCTAAATAAGTGTTTGTTAAATAAAAATGAGAAATTCATGGGGTACATTGCTGGCTCAGTCAGTAAAGTATGCAACTTTTTTCTTTTTAAGGTTTTATTTATTTATTCATGAGAGACAGACAGAGAGGCAGAAGACACAGGCAGAGGGAGAAGTAGGCTCCCTGGGCAGCCCGGGTGGTGCAGCGGTTTAGTGCCGTCTGCAGCCCAGGGTGTGATCCTGGGGACCCGGGATTGAGTCCCACATCGGGCTCCTTGCATGGAGCCTGCTTCTCCCTCTGCCTGTGTCTCTGCCTCTCTCTCTGTGTCTCTCATGAATAAATTAAAAAATATATATATATTAAACAAACAACAAAAAAAAAGAAGTAGGCTCCCTCTGGGGATCCCGATGTGGGACTCGATCCCAGGACCCTGGGATCATGACCTGAGCCAAAGGTAGATAGATGTCCAACCATTGAGTCACCCAGGTGTCCCAGGTATGTGACTCTTAATCTCAGGATTGTAAGTTCAAGCTTCATGTTGGCTGGAGAAATTTTTTTTTTTTAAGATTTTATTTATTTATTCATGAGAGACACAGAGAGAGAGAGAGAGAGAAAGAGAGACAAAGAGAGGCAGAGACACAGGCAGAGGGAGAAACAGGCTCCATGCAGGGAAACCGACCTGGGACTTGATCCCAGGTCTCCAGGATCAGGCCCTGGGCTGAAGGCGGCTCTAAACCGCTGAGCCACCCGGGCTGCCCCCTTGGCTGGAGAAATTACTTAAAAAATGAAATCTTAAAAAAAAAAGAAAAGAAAGAAAGAAAAGGAAAGAAAAGAAAGGAAGGAAGGAAGGGAGAAAGAAAGAAAGAAAAAAGAAAGAAAAAAGAAAGAAAAGAAAGAAAGAAGAAAGAAAGAAAGAAAGAAAGAGAAAGAAAGAAAGAAAGAAAAAAGAAAGAAAGAAAGAAAGAAAGAAAGAAAAGAAAGAAAGAAGAAAGAAAGAAAGAAAGAAAGAAAGAAAGAAAGAAAGAAAGAAAGAAAGAAAGAAAGAAAGAAAGAAAGAAAGAAAGGTTAGTCATGGGTAGGTTCAATGGCTCCCATCTTGGCCACTGCTCCTGATTCTCCCTGTTCACTTCTGGCTCCTTCTCGCCAGGGTCTAGATGTTAGAATTTATGCTAGTTCCAGGTACTACTCCAAGCTATTGGCCCAGGACACTGCCCAGCCCCTAGGCCCCAACAGGTCCTGTGCACCTTTGTCCACCTCTACCTGTGAATTCCACCCTGATGATCATCAGAGCCTGTGGCTAGACCACCCACACCCGGCTCCCTGACTTCCTAGTGTCAATGAATCCTTCCCTGTCCCTCTAGGGCCATCCTAGGGTCATAGGACTGTTCTGACCTTGAACCCTGACTGTAACCACTTGATCCTCCAGCAGCACCATGCCAGTCCTTTAGCTCAACCAGCTATGCTGACCCCTCACCATGTGGCACGGTCTAGGACCAAGTCTCAACCTTCTTGTCATGCTGAGTTTGAAGGCCACCCCTTGCTGCTGGCGAAGCCTGTGGCTCCTTCCTGGGGGCACACCTCTGTCATCATTGTCTCTCAGGAACCCCCCCTCCACCCGCCCATGCCCTCAAGCCTCTGTTTCTTTTGAAACAGAGAAGAACTTGACGATTCACCCAATACTTGACTGCAGTTGAAGGATCTGCTTCTGAGCTCTCACATAGTTGTATCCCAACTATCATTCTGACGGTCTCAGTTTCTTTTCTTTTTCTTTTCTTTTTTTTTTTTTCGGTCTCAGTTTCTTACTGGCTATTGGCTAGAGGCTTGCCATAGTTCTTGGCCATGTGGATCTTTCCATAGGGCAGCTCATAATATGGCAACTGGCTTTCCATAGAGCAAGTAAGAGCCCGCAAGATGGAAGTCAGAGCTGTTTTGTAACCTGTGATACAGTTAGAAATAATATTTGGTCGTTGTCCACTGTTCCTGACACAGAGCTCCTAAATCCCAGGGAATTTCCTGGTAGGAGAAATGAGAGGATCTTTTGTTCTAATGAGACAATTTGTTTTAACTAGGCTCCACTCTTAATATGGAGCCCAGTGCAGGGATTGAACTCATGAACCTGAGATTAGACCTGAGCTGAAATCAAGAGTCAGACGCTTAACCTACTGAGCCACCCAGATGCCCTTCTAATGAGGTAATTCTTAGCAGGCCTCAAGATAGCTTCAGGATGAGCGCTGGTCACCTGAAAGACAAAGGCATGATTAGGGGGCTGGAACTTTCAGCCTTATGCCTGCCCCCACCCCCAATCTTTGGATAAGGGAAAGGGGCTAGAAGTTACTCTTGATCTTGGGATTTTGAGTTCGAACCCCACATTGGGTATAGAGGTTACTTAAAAATACAATCTTTAAAAAAATAATAAAATAAATCAAACTGATATGAAAAGGCAAAGAATAGCTAACAATCTTGAAAAAGAAGAATGAAATTGAAGTAATTGCACAACCCATTTAAAAAAATTTTATTTTATAAAATAAAATAAAATATTTATTTTATTTTAATTTATTTTAAATTAAAATGTAATTAAAATTTTATATTAATTTTTAAAATATTGTATTTTAATTCAATTAATTGACATATAATATGTTACTGGTTTCAGAAGTAGAGGTCAGTGATTTAACAGTCTTATGTAACACCTAGTGCTCATTATATCATATGCCCTCCTTCATGTACATCACCCAGTTACCTCATCCCCCATCCCTCCCCTCCAGCAACCCTCAGTTTGTTTCCTACAATTAAGAGTCTCTTATGGTGGGGATCCCTAGGTGGCTCAGCGGTTTGGTGCACGCCTTTGACCCAGGGCGTGATCCTGGGGTCCCGGGATCGAGTCTCACGTTGGGCTCCTGGCATGGAGCCTGCTTCTCCCTCCTACTGTGTCTCTGCCTCTCTCTCTCTCTAGGTCTATCATAAGTAAATAAATAAATCTTAAAAAAAAAAAAAAAAAAAAGAGTCTCTTATGGTTTGTCTCCCTCTCTGATTTCATCTTGTTTTATTTTTTCCTCTCTTCCCCTATGATCCTCTGTTTTGTTTCTTAAATTCCACATATGAGTGAGACCATATGATAATTGTCTTTCTTTGATTGACTAATTTCAGTTAGCATAATATCCTCTAGTTCCATCCACATCACTGCAAATGGCAAGATTTTATTTTTTGGATGGCTGAGTATTATTCCATTATATATAATATATATATTTATATAATTATATATATAATGGAATATATATATTCCATATAATATATATATGTGTTATATATTTGTTATATATAATATATGTTATATATGTGTGTATATACATGTGTGTATTATACATATACATATATGTATATGTACACACATATACATATATATTCCATGATATATATATTTATATTCATATATTTATACATCACATCTTTATCCATTCATCTGTCGATGGACATTTATGGCTCTTTCCATCGATTGGCTATTGTGGACACTGCTGCTATAAACATTGGGGTGCAGGTACCCCTTCATAGCACTACATTTGTATCTTGGGTAAATACCCAGAAGAGCAATTGCTGGGTCATAGGGTAGCTCTATTCTCAACTTTTTGAGGATCCTCCATACTGTTTTCCAGAGTGGCCGTACCAGCTTGTATTCCCACTAGCAGTGTAAGAGACTTTGTCTTTCTCTGCATTCTCGCGAGCATTTGTCGTTTCCTGATTTGTTCGTTTTAGCTATTCTGACTGGTGTGAGGTGGTATCTCATTGTGGTTTTGATTTGTATTTCCCTGATGCTGAGTGATGTTGAACATTTTTTCATGTGTCTGTTGGCCATTGGTATGTCTTTTCTGGAGAAATGTCTCTTCGTGTCTTCTGCCCATTTCTTGATTGGATTATTTGTTCTTTGGGTTTGATAAGTTCTTTATAGATTTTGGATACTAGCCCTTTATCTAATATGTCATTTGCAAATATCTTCTCCCATTCTGTCAGTTGTCTTTTGGTTTTGTCAACTATTTCCTTTGCTTTGCAAAAGCTTTTTATCTTGATGAAATACCAATAGTTCATTTTTGCCTTTGTTTCCCTTGCCTTTGGAGACATGCAAGAAGTTGTTGTGGCCGAGATCAAAGAGGTTGCTGTTTGTGTTTTCCTCTATACAACCTATTTTTTCTTTAAAGATTTTATTTATTTGTTTGAGAGAGAGAACAGAGGGAGAGTGAAAGAGAGAAGCAGACTCCTCACCGAGCAGGGAATCCAATGTGGGTCTCAATTCCAGGACCCCAAGATCATGACCCAAGCCGAAAGCAGGTCGTCAACTGATTGAGCTACCCAGGTGCCCTACACAATCTATTTTAAAGCTAAAGTAGGGATCCCTGGGTGGCGCAGCGGTTTGGTGCCTGCCTTTGGCCCAGTGTGTGATCCTGGAGACCCAGGATCAAATCCTATGTCGGGCTCCCGGTGCGTGGAGCCTGCTTCTCCCCCTGCCTGAGTCTCTGCCTCTCTCTCTCTCTCTCTGTGTGACTATCATAAATAAATAAAAATTAAAAAAAATAAAGTTAAATAGTAATCAAGACAATGTGCTATTGGTGAATGTTTAGATATACAGACAAAGGAAATACGGAGATTTGATTTTTGACATTGTTACAATGGAGGAAGGATAATCTTTTCAACCAATTATATTGGAACAGTTCTATATCCATTTGCAAAAGAAGCCCAGTTTGAGGGATCCCTGGGTGGCGCAGCGGTTTGGCGCCTGCCTTTGGCCCAGGGCGCGATCCTGGAGACCCGGGATCGAATCCCACATCGGGCTCCCTGCATGGAGCCTGCATCTCCCTCTGCCTATGTCTCTGCCTCTCTCTCTCTCTGTGTGACTATCATGAATAAATAAATAAAATCTTTAAAAAAAAAAAAAAAAAGCAGCCCAGTTTGAATTAAACTTCATGCCTTATTTATTTTATTTTATTTTATTTTAAAAATTTTATTTTTGGGGCAGCCTTGGTGGCGCAGTGGTTTAGTGCCGCCTGCAGCCCAGGGCGTGATCACGCCCAGGGCGTGATCCTGGAGACCCTGGATCGAGTCCCACGTCGGGCTCCCTGCATGGAGCCCGCTTCTCCCTTTGCCTGTCTCTCTGCCTGTCTCCCTCTCTCTCTCTCTGAATGAATGAATGAATGAATAAATGAATAAATAAATAAATAAATAAATCTTTTAAAAAATGAGTAAAAATAAAAATAAAAATTTTATTTTTTAAGTAATCTCTACACCCAACTTGGGGCTCGAACTCACAACCCAAGCTCGAGACACGTCTCCACTGACTGAGCTAGCCAGGTGCCCCCTTTGTGCCTTATTTTTTTTTTAATTAAGTCAAAATTGATTATAAAGACATTAAAAACATTTGTGCACCAAAGGACATGAATAGATATTTCTTTAAAGAAGATAAGACAAAAAAAAGATAAGACAATCAAATTGCCAATAATGATGTGAAAGATGGTCAACATGATTAGTCATTAGGAAAATGCAAATCAAAAGCACAATGAGGTACCACTATATATCTGATAGGATGAAGGTAATTTAAAAAACTGGGACATCTGGGTGGTTCTGTCGATTAAACATCTGCCTTCAGCTCAGGTCATGATCCTAAGGTCCTGGGATGGAGCCTTGCATTGGACTCCCTGCTCTGTGAGGAGCCTGCTTCTCCCTCTCTCTCTGCAGCTCCCCTGCTTGTACCCTGTGTGTGTGTGTGTGTGTGTGTGTGTGTGTGTGTGAGATAACTAACTAACTAAATAAATAAATAACTAAATAAATAAATAAAATTTAAAAATAAATACATAACAGAAAATAACAAGTGTTGGCGAAATGTGGAGAAATTAGGATTCTTCTACTGGCAGTATAAATGTAAAATGATGCAACCACTGTGTAAAAACAGTTTATCAGTTCTTTGAAAAGTTAAATAGAATTATCACATGACCCAGCAGTTCTATTACTATTTACACAATAGAATTGAAAACAAGTACTCAAATAAATATTTGTACATATATACCGTACTCATAGCAGCACTACTCATAACAGTCAAAAGATAGAAACAATCCAAATATCTATCAGTGGATGAACAGATAACTAAATAGTGGCATATATAAATAACAGGATTATTCAGTCATAAAAAGGAATGAGAGGGATCCCTGGGTGGCGCAGCGGTTTAGCGCCTGCCTTTGGCCCAGGGCGTGATCTTGGAGATCCGGGATCGAATCCCACGTCAGGCTCCTGGTGCATGGAGCCTGCTTCTCCCTCTGCCTGTGTCTCTGCCTCTCTCTCTCTCTCTGTGTGACTATCATAAAAAAACAAACAAAAAAAAGGAATGAGATATTTAAAAAAAAATTTTTAAGTAAACTCTACCTCCAGTGTGGGGCTCAGACTCTCAAGTCTGAGATTAGGAATCCCATGCTCCCTTGACTGAGCCAGCCAGGTGTCCCAAAAGGAGTGAAATATTGACACATGCTACAACAGTGACGAGCCTTGAAAACATGCCAAGGAAAAAAATACACATTATTTGATTTCATTTTATGCAATGTCCAGAATAGATAAATCCACAGAAACAGAATTCAAGTAGGTAGTTGCCAGGAGTTTCAGGAAAGGAAAAATACCCCCTACCTTTTTTTTTGAGAAGTGAAATGTTTTGGAACTAGACAGAGGTGGTGGTTTCATAATACTGTAAATGTACTAAAAGCCATTGAACTATATACTTTAAAATGGTTAATTTTATGTTATGTGAATTTAAACTCAATAAAAATAATTGTTTAGTTCTTGGATGACAGAATTTGGTGGTAAAATAAATTTGATTATAGATATAAATACATAAAGTAAAACCATAAAACTTTTAGAAGAGAACACTAGAGACAATCTTTGTGACCCGGGGTTAGGCAAAGAATTCTTAGCCACAATACTGAAGGAATGATCCATAAAAGGAAAAAACATTGAACATCAAAATTAAAAACCTTTGCTCTGGGGACGCCTGGGTGGCTTAGCGATTGAGCATCTGCCTTTTGCTCAGGATGTGATCCTGGATTCCTGGGATTGAGTCCCGCATCGGGCTCCTTGCATGGAGCCTGCTTCTCTTCCCTCTGCCTGTGTCTCTGCCTCCCTTTCTGTGTCTGTCATGAATAAATAAAAAAAATCTTTTTAACACCCCCCCCCAAAAAAAACCTCGCTCTGTAAAAGACACAAGAAAATGAAAAGATAAGCCACTGGGAAAAATTATTTGCATGTCATATATGAGATAAGGGCTTATATCCAGAATATATAAGGAACTGAACTCAATGAACAAACAATCGAATCAAAATATGGAGAAAATAGGCATCACCAAAGAAGACATACAAATATCTAATAAGCATATGAAGATGCTGAATATTATTAGTCAATTTGGAAAAGTAAATTAAAACCACATTGAGATACCATTACATACCCATCCAGATGGCTATAATGAAAAGAACCGTAGGGATTAGGCCAGCTTTCAAGGATGTCTGTTACTGACACATTGGGAGGCTGGGGAAGTGACCGTGGGTAACACAAACCTTAAGGCAACTACTCTGAACTGGACTTTGGCCAGAACTCCACTTGTTGTCGTTTATTACCTGGCCCCTATATGCTCCTATTCATTTTTTCTTTAAGGATTTTATTTTTCTTTTAAAGATTTTATTTATTTATTTATTTATTTATTTGAGGGAGAGAGAGTGTGCAAGCAGGGAGAGAAGGACAGGTGGACTTCACATTGAGCGAGGCTCGATCCCATGACCATGATCACAACCTGATCCATGATCACAACCTGAGCCAAAATCAAGAGTTGGACGTCCAACCGACTGAGCCACTCAGGCATTCCGAAAAGGATTTTATTTTTGAGAGATCTCTACATCCAATGTGGGGCTTGAATTCACAACCTCGAGATCAAGAGTCACATGTTCCACCAACTGAGCCAGCCAGGTGTCCCCTATATGCTTTCATTCTAACCAGGGACCATGATTACACTTTGAGTCTCAGGTTATCAAAGTCAACTGGGAATCTATGACCAATTGTCCTCAAAATGTTTAAGTATTTTCCTTTTCCCAGGACTCAATCACCCAAGTAAATAATCATAAGTCCCTCTGGGAGAAGGCTAGAAGGAATCATTATCAAGTTCAATTGCCATGTGTTGCAGGGTCCTTGAATCCTGGAGTTCCCACCTCTTCTTCAATCAGTGGGTTCTGGGGTTGAAAACTGACTTTGTGTAGAAACTGGGCAAGGGAGTGTGACCTTTTTATTGAAGCAATTGCTCTAATCTTGATCATCATCACCTTTTATTTTTATTTTTTATTTTTTTGGATGATTCAATTTGAATAGTACCCTTGTTGGCTAACCAAACATTTTGCCCATGATCATGTCAAGTTCTTTTTTTTTTTTTTTTTTCTATTCTATTAACTACTTCTGTAACTCTGTTCTGACCCTGCTGGCAGCGATTTCAATCTCGCTGCTCCCTGTGATAACTGCAGCCCCCTGGCTTCAGGTAGTGAAGCTCGGCCACCTGTTCCTTGTTTCGGAGTCCTCTCGGGCCATTGCTAAGTGAGCCACTGTAGAGAACAGGTCCACAGGGTAAATGATGGAGCAGCTTTGATACCAGGCAGCCGGGCCCCAGACACCACACTTTTACCCAGCTCCCGCTACTGCGGCCCAAACCTGTACAATAAATGTTAAAATGACCCCTTGAAGGCCTTCAAGGGCTGAGCTGGGCAAGGGGCTCACCTTCCGTTTAGTGTTGATGCACTGCCCCCATGTGGCCACATCCCAAACTTCATCCTCATTTGTCCCTCAACGCGGGCCTGCCTTCCAGATTCTGGCTCTTGCTGTAAAGACCCTCCAACCTCACCCTGCTGGGAAGCACACCCCTGTGGCCTCAGGAAGCACCATGTCACCTCGGACAGGTTACTTGCCCTCCTGGGCCTCAATTCCCTCCTTTCTAAAATGGGGTGATGATAGCAAAATAAATGAAACGATGAAATAAAATAATACAACTAAATTCCTGAATTAATAAAGGCCCAATAAACATTAGCTCTGGTGCTGTAATGCTCAGTTCTTTTCTCTCTAAATCAGGGGTGGCTGGGGCGCTTGGCTGGCTGAGTCGGTGGAGAATGTGACTCTTGATCTTGGGGTCATAAATTTAAGCCCCATGTTGGGTATAGAGATTACTAGCAAAAATTTAAAAATAATAGATAGAGGAATGCCTGGGTGGCTCAGTCAGTTAAGCATCTGCCTTGGGCTCAGGTCATAATCTCAGGGTCCTGGGATCGAGCCCTGAGTTGGGCTCTCTGCTTGGCGGGGCGCCTGCTTCTCCCTCTCCCTCTGCTCCTCCTCCCTGTTCATTCTCTCTCTCTCTCTGTCTCTCTCTCTCAAATAAATAAATAAAATCTTTATTTATTTATTCATGAGACAGAGAGAGAGAAAGAGGCAGAGACACAGGCAAAGGGAGAAGCAGGCTCCATGCAGGGAGCCTGACATGGGACTCGATCCCAGGTCTCCAGGATCACACCCTGGGCTGAAGGCGGCACTAAACCGCTGAGCCACCTGGGCTGCCCCATAAAATCTTTAAAAAAAAAAAAGGATCGATCAGGAGTGGCAACACTTACCCTCACGCCTGTGCTGCAGTGGGTGAGCTGCAAAATCAGCTGCCAACGTTGGGACGCAGCATTTAACGTGAGGCCACCTCCCTTTCAAGAGTCCTTGAGAAATGCTTTATTAGACTAGTTTGGTTCTTGCTGGCTTACTCTGATCATGGTTGAGTAAAAGGTACAGAATTTGCTAATATAAGGGGAGACCTGCCTCAGACTCCTGATTTTGAGACTCAGGAAGAGAGGTCCCTCACTAGACAATGCTCTACTGCTCTGGAAGCTGGAAGGACCTTCCTCCCCATGGCTGGAAGTGTGTCTTCCTGCACCAACTGTTGGAGCCTCCCAGGTGTGGGACTGCCAGGTGCCTTCCCGGACAGGATTTCTGCCCTTAAACAGCCAGCCTGGGACAAAGCTGGTAGTGCCCTCTGTCTCACAGAGCAGGAGAGTCAGGCTCAGGGGTAAGGAATCGCTGCAACCCCACACAGCCAGCCCGGGTCTGAGCTGGGGTTCAGTCCCAGATCTGGCTCTTCCTGTGCTTGGCGCTGGGTCACCCTGCCTCCTTGTCAACGTGGAGCCCATTCATCAAGACTGGTCACCAGCCTTGCATACCAAGAAAGGGAGCCCTGCCCCCATTATTGCTGAGGCGATCCCTTCAACCACAAACACAAGCAGAAATGTTTCAGGAGTTGCAGCCTCTTGCTCTCAGCAATTAGCCCAGCTTGTCCATCTTAAGGACTGAAGAAGCAGCTGGAAAATTGGGCTGGTAATTGAAGAAGGCCTAGGTGAGGTGCCATGACTTAAATGTTCCTGACGGGTGATGGCCTCCAGCCTGTGGAATGCTCACATTTTGGAGGCAGTGTTCAAATATAGCATAAAGGCCCCCGGTTGACTTCCTAATCTCGAGAAAGACATTTATGTGTATTGCTGGGCCAGTTTGTAAAAGTTATTAAATGGCTTTTAAGTGTCAACCCAAAAATTTTCCCAAGGATGACTTTCTAAATGCTCCCAGAGAGACTTTTCTGAATTCTTGGCTCCTCTGGATTTGTCATAGTAAAGATAAGGCAGAAATTTTGAAGGGGTTAGAGAAGACCATTAGAAAGACAAATCATACTTTCTAGAAATGTCCTGATCTCAGTTTACCCTCATCTCCGATGTCACACCAGATGGATCTCACTCTCTCTGACTGGAGTCAGACCACCTGGGGCAGGGGCTCGGCTTCGGCAGGAGGGGACCCGGAACATCTACTTCCTCCTGCATCGCAGTGTTAGAGCTGCCCCGGCAGCGGCGGTGGCCCAGGGCCCGAGGCTGGTCCCTGCGGGGCTGGGCCGGGGCCGTTCCCCACAGGGCAGAGGCTCAGCTCCTGAGGGCCTCGGTCCCAGCGACTCCCTGAGTCCTGGGCTGGGGGTGCAGGTGGCAGGTGCTGTGCCGTGCGGAAGCCAACTGTCGCCTCTGGCCTAGCGGCTCCGTGGGCTGGGCAGGGGCCCGCAGACATCGTTGGAGAGGCCGGGGGGGGGGGGGGCTGCTCCTGGGGGACTGGCAGAGGGGCCAGAAGCGGCCTCCCGGGGCTCCTGAAGGAGAGCGAGGTGGGTGACAACCAGCCCCGGCGCAGCACTCACTAGGCCGCTCACTCCTGGGCTCCTCGGGGACTTGGAGGGCGGGTCACCCAGACCTGGTCTGACTGCCAGGGTGAGACATGCAGGGTTGCTGCCCCCAACCTTGTCCCCCTAAACTTACTTTCAGGGACTGTAAGATGGAGATACGAAGACCATCTAACATTGTGGGGCGCCGGGCTGGGAAGAATGTGCGACTCTTGATCTCCGGGTCATGAGTCTGAGTCCCACGTTGGGTGTAGAGATTACTAAAAAGTAAATAAATAAAAGTTAAAAATAAAGGAACCTCTAACATCATTTTTAAAATATTTGTTTATTTATTTATTTATTTATTTATTTATTTATTTATTTATTTATTTATATAAAGATCATGTAAGGAGTGCCTGGTTGGCTCTGTCAGAACGAGTTTCAGCCCCATGTTGGGTGTAGAGATTACTTACATAAAGAAGCCTTTAAAAAAAGTTCATAGGGCAGCCCTGGTGGCTTAGTGTTTTAATACCACCTTCAGCCTGGGGTGTGATCCTGGAGACTTGGGATCGAGTCCCATGTCAGGATCCCTGCATGGAGCCTGCTTCTCTCTCTGCCCCACCCCCCCACTCTGTCTCTCTCTCTCTCTCTGTCTCTCATGAATAAACAAATAAAGTCTTAAAAAAAAAAGTTCACATAGAATTCAGCATTTTATTCATTTATTTAAAGATTTTATTTATTCATGAGAGACAGAGGCAAAGACACAGGCAGAGGGAGGAGCAGGCTCCATGCAGGGAGCCTGACATGGGACTCGATCCCGGGTCTCCAGGATCACACCCTGGGCTGAAGGCAGCGCTAAACCACTGAGCTACCTGGGCTGCCTAGAATTCAGCATTTTAAAATATGTACAATTCTGTGGTTTTTAGTATATTCACGGAATTGTGCAACCATCACCCCTACCTGTTCTAGAACATTTTCTTCACTCCAAATAAGAACCCTTTCCCATTGGCAATCACTCTGCACTCTGCTCCCTTGGTGCCTGGTGACCACAAGCCTACTTTCTGTCTCTTTGGATTTGTCTATGCTGGTCATTTATTTAAATGGAATCATATACAGGGGCCCCTGGGTGTCTCAGTTGGTTAAGCATTCAACTCTTGGTTTGGGTTCAGGTCGTGGTTTCAGGGGTCAGCTCCGGGCTCGGCAGGAATCCTGCTTGAGTTGCTCTGTCCCTCCCTTTTTGTCCCTCCCGTCCCCACCACGGGTGCAATCTCTAACTCTCTCTCTAAAATAAATAAATAAATATTTTTTTAAAGAAAAGATTTTTAAAATTTATTCATGAGAGACACAGAGAGAGGCAAAGACATAAGCAGAGGGAGAAGCAGGCTCCATGCAGAAAGCCTGATGTGGGACTCGATCCCGGGACTCCGGGATCATGCCCTGAGTCAAAGGCAGATGCTCAACCATTGAACCACCCAGGCATTCTTCTTTTTAAAAAACAAATAAGAAATAAAAATAAATATAAATGGAATTGTACACATGCAGCTTATTGTGTCTGACTTCTTTCCCTTGGCATACTGTTTTCAAGGCCCTTCCAAGTTGTAGCACGGATCAGTACTCCACTCCTTTTTATGGCCACGTGATATTCCATCGTGTGGATATGTCATGTTTGTCCGTCCCTCCATCACTTGAAGGACACTTGAGTTGTTTCCACTCTTTGGCTTTTATGAGTAATACTGCTGTGAACATTCATGCAGGAATTTTTGTGTGAACATGTTTTTAATTTTATTGGGTGCATACCTAGGAGTGGAATTGCTGGGTCATGCAGTCACCCTATGCTTCATGTTTTGAGGAACCACCAGACTCTTTTCCACAGTGGCTGAGTATTTTATATTGGTATGTACTGTTAGAATCATGAAAACCACTCTTAACAGAGCCTGGCCCATAATATTTATTCTTTCATCCCTTAGTTGTGGAGCGCCTACTAGGTGCTGAAAGTTGTTGTAGATACAGTGATGAAAAATAGCCGGCAAACGTGTGTGTGCATATAGATGTGTATGGGTATATGATTGTATGTATGCGTATGTATGGAGGTGTGTGTGCGTGTGTGTGTGTGTGCATGTGTGTGTTCGGGAGGTGATGCTGTTAGTTATTGGGAAACAGTATAAGGAGAAAGGGGCTGGGGAATTCTGGGTGGGCATGGGGTGGCTGTTTGCACTTGGATGGTCAGAAAGGCCTCAGTGATAAAGGGAAGAAGGTGAGGGACCATGACCATTTCCAGAAAAGGCAACTGCGAAGGCCCAAGTCCCCAAGCTGTGGCATGCCTGAGGAACAGCGAGGCGGCCAGCAGGCAAGGGGGAGGGAGGAAAGAGCAGCAGGGGACAAGCACAGTGCAGCAACAGGAACCCCATCCTGCGGGGCCTCAGGCCACCGTGAAACTCCAGGGTGCTGGGAGCCACGGCAGGAATCGGGGCTTGTGATGACAGGATCTTCCCAGGTTCTAGCAAGATCATTCAGCTGCTGCATTGACTATGGTGATGACCCTGGTGGCCTGGGCCAGCGGTAGCCCTGGAGGTGGGAAGGAAGGGGCCAGTTCCTGTACAAGTTGTGGAAAGCGAGGCAACACGATTTGCTGATTTTTTTTTTCTTTAAAGATTTTTTATTTATTCATAGAGACACAGCTAGGGAGAGAGAGGCAGAGACAGACACAGGCAGAGGGAGAAGCAGGCTCCATGCAGGGAACCCGACGTGGGACTCGACTCCGTGTCTCCAGGATCACGCCCTGGGCTGCAGGCGGCGCCACCGGGGCTGCCCCAATTTGCTGATTAAGTTGATGGGAATAGGGGGAAATAAAAACTATTTTCATTGATGCAAAAAATAAATAAAATAGAATAAAATAAATGGATGCGAATGAAGTGCGAGGAAAAAGAAAAGGAGAAAATGATCCCAACAGGTTCTGTGTTAAGCAACTGCAAGGACAGAAAGCCATGCTATTTAGAGGCGCAGGGGCTTCTTTGCTCTGTTCATGACAGAACCCCAAGTGCTGAGAACAGTGCCTAGCACTTAGTAGGGCTCAACCAACTGAGTAAATGGAAAGATGGCAGGATCCTCAGGAAGGCCTTGATCAGTGTTTATTCTTTGACACCTGTGGTCACCAGACCTAGGATGATACCTGCATCTCTCTGAGCTCAAACTCTTCTGGTAAAGAATTTTGGGTTTCTCTGATTTTTACTAGGTCACTGATTCTCCTGGAGATTTTTGCCAGAATCTCTTACAAGTATTTGAAGTAGGGCAGGCTAATTGAACCAATACATTGCCTTTACCCAAGTGCATGTGTTCAGTCTTCTGGAATGTGGTCCCGTGAGAATCTTGTGCCTATTCTCTGCCTTCTGACTTACCACCTACCATTTACTGAACGGTTACTTTGTACCCTGCACTGTATCAACACATTATTTAGTACTATTATTAGTTTCATTTAATAGTGAGGAAATGGGCATACTTTTTAATTAAGATTAACTTGACCAAGATCACACAGCTAGTAAGTGGGAGATCCGGAACAGAAACCTGTCTGCGCTTGCAGCCTCTGCATTTTATCTTTGCTCTGCTCTGGGGTGGACGTTAGTGTCAGGAGTGTTTCCATGGGAACTCTTGCATTCAGAGGAAAACTGGACCTTTCCCACTCTAAGCTTTAATTCCAGAGTTCTGTTATCCAGGGTTTAAAAAAAAATTTTTTTAAGATTTTATTTATTTGAGAGAGAGAAAGAGAGAGAACGAGCAGGGAGGAGGGGGCAGAGGGTGAGAGAGAAGCAGACTCCTTGCTGAGGAGGGAGCCCAATGTGGGGCTTGATCCCAGGACCCTGAGATCATGACTTGAACTGAAAGAGGACTTAATCGACTGAGCCACCCAGGCACCCCTAGGCTTTATTTATTTATTTAAAAGATTTATTTATTTATTTATTTATTTATTCATGATAGACAGAGAGAGAGAGAGAGAGGCAGAGACACAGGCAGAGGAAGAAGCAGGCTCCATGCCGGGAGCCAGACGCGGGACTGGATCCCGGGACTCCAGGATCACGCCCTGGGCCAAAGGCGCCAAACCGCTGAGCCACCCAGGGATCCCCTTCTAGACTTTTTAAAAATATATATTTTATTTTTGGGACGCCTGGGTGGCTCAGTGGTTGAGCAATTTGCCTTCAGCTCAGGGTGTGATCCCAGATCCAGGGATTGAGTCCTGGATTAGGCTCCCTACGAGAAACCTGCATCTCCCTCTGTCTGTGTCTCTGTCTCTCTCTGTGTCTCTCATGAATAAATACAATCTTAAAAAAATAAATAAAACTATTTTATTTTTAAGGAATCTCTACACCCAATGTGGGGATCGAACTCACAACCTCAAGATCAAGAGCCACACTCTACCAACCAGGCACTCCCCATTCTCCAGGTTTTCCCCAAACTTCACCTTTAACTAAGCTTGATTTCAAGTGTCATCCATTATCCTTTTTGACACAAAATTGTGTATCTCTTGGTCCTCACCATGAATTTCAAATTTTTAACCTTTGATCAAGGGATGCCATCTTTTTACCTCTTCCTCCTCTGGGGGAGCAACATCAATAATCCAAAGAATTCTACAAATTTCAGACTGCTGCCCAGAATGAACTGACCAATTATTGCCCAGGACTTGCCTCCTAGTTCAAGCATGATTGGGGTACTTTTGAGGTGGGACAGAGAACCTTAAGATAATGAGCTAAACCCTAATTTTTTTAAGATTTATTATTTTATTTTTAAAATATTTTATTTCTTCATGAGAGACACACACAGAGAGAGACACAGGCAGAGGGAGAAGCAGGCTCCATGCAGGGAGCCTGGATGTGGGACTCCATGGGGGACTTGATCCCTGGACCCAGGATCACGCCCTGAGCTGAAGGCAGACGCTCAACTGCTGAGCTACCCAGGTGTCCCTAAAGATTTTTTTTTTTTTAAGTAATCTCTTAACTCAATGTGAGTCATGAACTTCAAGATCAAGAGTCGCATGCTCTACCAACTAAACCAGACGTCCCTAAACCTTAATTTCTTTTTTTTAAACCCTAATATCTAATACTGAAAATTCATATCAATTTTCATCATTCATTATAATCTTTGCAACCACTTCTACTTTCCACCAATATTATTCCATTCTTTCTCCTGATTGCCATCTTTTATGGTTGGTTACAGAATTTAAAACAAGCTGAGCGTTTCCAATACTTTGTCAAACACTGCCCTAAATTCTACCTGAAATACCTCATAACAATGTATACAACGTCTACCTGATAGCAGAAAAATAAGATGTGAAAATCAGGATTTGTTGCATCCTTTAAGAAATCTTAGGGTCTCCTGGCTGGCTGAGTTGGTAGAGTATCTGATTCCTGATCTTGATTTTAGGAGTTCGAGCCCTGCATTGGGTGGAGATCACTTAAAAAAAAAATATATATATATATATATAAAGATTCACTGAAATATGCTAAAAGTGTTATTAAAACATACACTCCACCTCCCTTCCCAGACACCCTACTTCATAGCCTCAACCACTGCAGCCCCAGGTTAAAGTGAAAGCCCTTGTTTAGGCTAGATTCTGTAATTGTGTAATTTCCAATGCTTTTTAAAAAAAGATATTGGAAAAAAAAAAAGATATTGGGATGCCTGGGTGTCTCAGCGGTTGAGCATCTGCCTTTAGTTCAGGGGGTGATCCCCGAGTCTAGGGATCAAGTCCCACATGGGGCTCCCTACATGGAGCCTGCTTCTCCCTCTGCCTGTGTTTCTGCCTCTCTCTGTGTGTCTCTCATGAATAAATGAATAAAATCTTAAAACATAAATAAGTAAAAAAGATTTTATTTCTTAATGATTTTATTTATTTATGAGAGAGAGAGCAGGGGGAGGAGCTGGGGGAGGGAGAAGGGGAAAGAATACTGAGCAGACTCCCAGCTAAGCCTGGAGCCTGACTCAGGACTATCTCACAATCCTGAGATCATGACCTGAGCCGAAACCAAGAGTTGGACGCTTGACTGGCTGAGCCACCCAGGTGCCCCTAAAAATTTTATTTTTAAGTAATCTCTACATCCAACGTGAGGCTCAAACTCACAACCATGAGATCAAGAGTCGTAAGTCCTACAAACTGAGCCAGCCATGTGCCCCTCCACCATCACTTTTTTTTCTTAAGACTTACTTATCTGAGAGAGAGAGACCACTAGTTGGGGGAGGAGCAGAGGAGGAGAGAGAAGCAGATTTCCTCTGAGTGGGGAGCTTAGTGTGGGCCTGGATCCCAGCAACCTGAGATCAAGATCTGAGCTGAGATCAAGAGTCAAGGGCAGCCCCGGTGGTGTAGCGGTTTAGCGCTGCCTGCAGCCCAGAGCGTGATTCTGGAGACCCTGGATCAAGTTCCACGTTGGGCTCTCTGCATGGAGCCTGCTTTTCCCTCTGCCTGTGTCTCTGCCTCTCTCTCTCTCTGCATCTCTATAAATAAATAAATAAATAAATAAATAAATAAATAAATAAATAAATAATCTTTATAAAAAAATAGTCAAGAGTCGGAGGCTCAACTGACTGAACCACTCAGACACCCTTCCATCATCACTTTTAATCCTCTTATTACCTGGAAGCAGTTAGGTGTCCAAAAAGGGAAAACCAACAACAACCAAGAAGCCAAGAGGGACCCTGAGAAGGAAAAACATTAATAAGGAGCAAAGCCTTTTCCACTCTCTGGTCCTAGGTGGGACTCATATCCATGCAGATGAAGAAATTCTGCAGGCTCTTCCCAATTCCCTCTTTCTAGTCTCACTTGTCCTATGAAGTTGTAAGTAAGTGTAAGTCAGAGTAGTAAGTATTCCAAAGTCCTTTTCTGGACTGAGGACCGAGGCCACACCTCCACCTGTCAGGCTCAGCACCATCTTCTTGGTCATCCCAAATGACATCGGCAATGGGTCTTAGGGTAACTGGGGTGGGTCCTGAAAATTCTGTAGGCAAACATGACTAAAATTCAGGTGTCACTGGAAGCATTCATGAAACACACACACAGAAGACAGAAGGAAACAAGAGAGGAAGCAGAGAGGGACAGAAGTAAGATATTCATGGGGTGCTTAAAACTACAGTAATTCCCTATGGGACAGCTCAGACCCTGGTACCACAGATGTCTGAGTCTGTTGTTGGGCACTACTTACCTGTTAAGATGATACAATATAGCCATTGAAGTCAAGCTCTGTTCACATGAATGAAATGGAAAATGATGTGTATAGCACAAAGTTTATTTATACATGTACCCATGAATATATTCAAATCAGAAAACACAGAAAAGCTGGGTGGCCAAGTGATGATGTTATAAAAGATAATCCATATAAGGGTTCAGTGTAGTCTGGGAGCCTGTTCTAATGTCTTTAATTTATTCTAAAATACTACTGTATACTCAAGTGTGATATTTTCCAAGGTAGCTTTAATTCTAAGAGAAGTCAGCTAACAAGGTGGCTGCCATCCAACTGGGCCACAATCCAGTGGCAGCTCCAACATGCTCTTTTGCAATTCAACAGACTTTAATTAGCATACTGCATAGCCAGAATTTTTTTTCTAAGATTTTTATTTTTTATTATTTTTTATTTTTTAAAGATTTTTTAAAAATTTTAAAAATATTTTATTTATTTATTTATTCATGAGAGACACAGAAAGAGGCAGAGACACAGGCAGAGGGAGAAGCAGGCTCCATGCAGGGAGCCCAACATGGAACTCGATCCTGGGTCTCCAGGATCACACCCTGGGCTGCAGGTGGCACTAAACCGCTGCACCACCGGGGCTGCCCCAAGATTTTATTTTTAAGTAATCTCTATACCCAACATGGGGCTCGACCTCACAACCTCAGGATCAGGAGTCACATGCTCTACTGACTGAGCCAGTCAAGTGTGCCCCCCACTCATGGCAAAATGGGTTTTTATTGGTGAAACTAGAGTCTTGTTAATTGTCATGACAGGCGGTCATAGGCAAAATTAAAGGCATTCAGGACTGGTCAGAATACTTTACATGACTAGGGTAAGAATCCATAAAGTCTTCAGGGCCTGGAGATAGTGGCTGAGGCCTGCTTCCCAGTGACCTGGTCCACTTGCTGATTTAGGAGGATTACAAAATCTTACCCTAGGAATGTGGTTGCTTCTACCTCAAGTAAACCTTTTATGTAGGGTGTGGTCAGAACATCTGAAAGAAAGGTTGGGAGCTCATCTAACTTACAGAAGAGGATGTCCCGACTGTTTTTGTGCCAGCTTTGCTATTAAATGCAGACTGATGTTTTATGTATACAGAATTCTAAATGTGCTCAAATTTAGCAGCAAGATTTAAAGAAGTAGCTCATACACCAGATCAGATCAGACCCATGATCTACCCAATACAACAGGCTTGGTGACCCTGAAACACACCTGGTTGGGACATGGAGAAGGGCTTTTAGGAAATGGTTTCTGAAAAATTCTCTTACAGGGAAATGTCTATAAAAATTGCAAGTTGTAAATGATGCTTAGACTTAGATCAAAGCTCTGTACCTACGGAGAGCTCAGAAAGTATGAATGATGAGAGAGGGCAGTGGTAATAGCAGTTTATGTAGACAAGAGGAGTCAACAAACCACAGGCCACATCCAACTGTCTACAAAGGAAACAAAATGAAGACCAGGTCCCTGGTGCTTTGTAAAGGATTAGTAAAGACCTTAGACTAGAAGACAAAAATTGTCAGTCTTGGTCTGAGGAAAGCAGCCCTTAGAGGGGTTTGTGCACACGGCTCACTGAGGTTTTCAAATGTATGCACACTCATCAGTGTCCGTGCACAATCTGTATGCCAAGAAACAGTCCCAGGGACACAAAATCATACTTAAGGGTTGGTGGTTGTTGTTTTTTAACTGAATGACCTTTTACAAATTGCTGTAAAGTACAATTGACTTTGTAAAAATTGAGGACTTGCAGGGAGCATCCTACTTTGTAATTTGAGGAACCTAAGTAGGGCACAACCCACCTGGTAACAAGGGACTAAAATGCTAATGTGGATTTTAGCGTCTGGGCCAGCGTTACTGAGAGATGAATCAGCTTTCAATTTTGACTTTGTTAACTGAATTGAGGAAGTGGCAACAAACGTCTGTATACAAGATGTGCTGTGGGGTTCCTTAAATAAGAAACTTCTCTAAAAAAAATGGAAAAAAAAAAAAAAAAAAAGGACGCCTGGGTGGCTCAGTGGTTGAGCATCTGCCTTCGGCCCAAGGAATGATCTCGAGTCCCGGGATCGAGTCCCACATCAAGTTCCCTGCAAGAAACCTGCTTCTCTCTCTGCCTGTGTCTCTGCCTCTCTCTTTCATGAAAAAAAAAATTAACTAAAAAAAATATTTAAGGAATTCAAGCTCATAGATTTATTTATAGAACAATTATTTAAACAGAGACAGGCCGATAAACAGAAGAACCAAGAGTTACTGAGTACTACTCAAAACAAAGCATCGCTTAAATGCTGAGGCATGGTTGAAGGTGATGGATATAAAAAATTAGGTTTTTATCCTACTCTGAAAAACCAGTCACTCAACAGGACTTCGGGATATTGGGATGAAATTATTCAGATAAAGCCATGTTTAAAGCCACAGAATTTCATACTATGGCCACAAAGAGCAGAAAGCCTGCAAATTGCTGCTCGTCCTGCATTCCAACCCTAATGTCTTCCCACTCCAAGCTGGAGACAGGGCTTCAGTTCCCACGCCCCAGGGAGAGCTCTGTGGTGGTTTTAGCATGTCTAGTGGAGCTTTACAAAGAGCAAAGAAAAGCAGGACCTTAGTGCCAGCATTAACACCACTGTTAGCATACAATTCTGGGAAACTTTCGGAGCTAGTGTTTACTTATTACTGCACATGAAATAAATTTTGCATGTGCCTCCAAAACTGTGTTAGCATAGTATTTAAAAATACGGTATGTATATACAGTAAACACTGCTGTAAGCTTTCCTCTACCAAACAGATACATTTGTTGAAGAGCTTTTAGTGCCTACTCCTCTGTTTCTTGGGTTTTCTACAGTCCAGTTTCAGAGGGCTGTACTAACATTAGCCTCCAGTCCAGTTACATTAGACTTCTTACTGAACATTTTTCATTGGCAGGGATCCTACCCTTAAGACCTTTTTTCTCCAACCGCCTCCTTCGACTACCCTTCCTCTTGATCACCTACCTCCCTTTTATTTGCCTTTAAACAGATAATGGGATGAAAATAATGTGTTACTTCTGTTATTGTAATAATGTATCTGCTATCCTCAGCTACATTTCTTTGTGGCCATAGGGAGAAGGGCTTTCTTTTATATTGCCTGGGTCTAATAAATGGAGTAAGAATGGACTACTCTGTTACTAACAAACCTGGGTTCCAATTCTGTTTTTTTTTTTCTTTTAAAAAATAACAATACAATCTAAATACAAATCCATCTATTTCACTGTAGTCAACCAGAGAAATCGAATCTTAGGACTACAGTTATAAAAGCACAGGTATTTCTACTTGTTCAAAATAGCTGAAACATTTTAGGAAACTTCATGAATGAAAAACCTGAGGAAGTAATGAGGTAGATAGATTCTACATTTCAGTCAAATTCCAAATTCCATTGTTGTCCATGATGAAATATCCAGGAGTGTGAGGTCTATTGCTAATCTACACACAATTATGGCTTAACATGAACTACTCTGGGCTTCTTAAACACACTGTGTGTTCTATTCCATGATTCACACAGAAATAGAAACAAGTATAGTTTCCAATATTCTCTGTAGGTCTCCTTCTTCCCTTTAATTTTTTTTGGGTTCTCTATGAGTCATGACATTAAACCCCTAGAACACTGAGCAGAAAGACTTAAATTATTTCCAAGCAGGAAGTAAAGACAAGCACTAGAGAAAGAATGCTTCAAACTTATACCCTAGACACTCAAAACTTAACAAAAACCCTGCAAAAATCAGGATCTGATCCTTAGAAATCTGAAGGTGTAGTAATGACAATGATATATCAGTCTTGTCTCCTCTACATCAAAATCTTCGTATTGACTTATATTCAATAAATCCAATAGTATGTTAATTCAGAAACTAAAGAAAAAGGACACAAGAATTTGAAGGGCTTAAATATATTTTTTATATTGATAGTCTGTGTCTTTCTACCCTAAAATACATTATTATTGATTACATACAGGATGAGGTGAGGTATTTGTAAAATATCTGGTAAAAAATAATTAATATACAGTATTCTACATGAGATGGAATCTTACGAACCTTTAGGTCTGAAGTGTTCAACTGATCATCTAAATCGAACTGCCCTGAATGGACTTACAGTTGTTCCTTCAAACCATGTTAAAAAAAGGAAGGATCTTACATATTCCCAGAATTTGTGCAGAAAAGGAAAGCACATTATTGGCAATTTCTGTTTCTCACATCCAAAGTAATGCATTCACACAAAATCAGGACCTCCACGTTTAGCATAAAAAGGAAAAAAAATCCTGGGTTGGAGATATAATAATATCCCTGAATAAGAGTTAGGCTAATTCATCAACAGCAAAGAAATTCAAGTGATCAACAGTCTTGAAAATGCTTTATTGAAATGTGTGACTTATGTGCAGAAGATGTGTTTGAAAAGACCACAGCTTGAAAACTGGTTTTTGAAACGTCTCAACGATAAAAAAAAAAAAAGAAAGAAAGAAAGAAAGAAAGAAAGAAAGAAAGAAAGAAAGAAAGAAAGAAAAAAAAGAAAAGAAAAAAAGAAAAGAAAAAGAAAATCCCTACTGGATTTGACTTCTAGTATAACCAGAAGCCTGGTGTAAAATTTTCCTTTAAAACATTTTCCATCACAGAAACTAAATAAAACAAAGCTGTTATATTTGGAAATTGTTCGAGTCTGAAGTTTCAGAGGAGGAGAAGCAACAGTTTTTAGACATGTGGGGTGACTTCTTTTTTGGTTACATTTGGACGAACATGGACTTCACAGTTCTCAGAAGAACACCGCAGGGCATTCAAGTCTGTATGCTTGTCATGGTGGAGGAACGGAGAGAAACACAGATGGGAAAGGAAAAAGGATGACAGGAGAAAGAGAGGAGACTTGAGAAAGGAGAACTGGAACACGACATGATTCGGTTAAGTCTAGTTATAAATTTATCAGAAGCTGTGCGCACCTTTTTTAAAAGTCCTAAATTTACATTCCAAAAACTGCCCCCCGACCCCCAAACCCGCTGTCCCTGCCTTGGAGCTATTGTGAAAGTCTATGCACAAAAACTGAAACAGAAAATAAAAAATATCCCAGCCCCTCCAAATCCCCAAAAACAAACCCAAAAAAGCTGTACATTTTTTTTTTACAGATAGGATTAATAATATAGGCATATAGGTGGCATGATTCAACTAAAAGGCTTTACTTTTTATGCCAGAAAAAACCCAATAAATAAAAAGGTGCTAGAGTTAGCATTAAGAATTTGGTTGTGATATACTGACAAAACCTGGGAAGGCAAATCCTCAAAGCTCCCCTGATCTGATCTGTCTCAGCAAACTATGAAGCAAGTACATAAATAACGCAAAATATGATTGAGAATGTGAGATTTTTCAAAAACAAAGACAACATAATTCAGGTTAACTTTGTTGAACAGTGAATAAATGAAATTCATCTACACCTGAATAAAACATATTTAACAATTGAAAAAAATTTTAAACAACCACAACAAGTAAAAACTTTCAACACATATGAACAGGATTTGTTTCTAGGGCACACAAACGCCCTGCAGCAGATTCCGACAGTCGCTTTACTGGTGTGTCTTCTACAGATGAGTTAAAGAGACAGGCTGAGCTCCACACAGGTAGGATGACTAACAGGGCGACAGGACAGCCACACAGGGCAGAGTGCGACCCCTGGCTACGACCCCCAGACTCCGCTGCAGAGCTGGCTTTGTGCGTAGGAGGCACACAAAGAAAGGTGACTCGGGCAGACATTATTCAAAAGCTACTTTGCCATGTAACTCTTCTGCCGTGTAACCATTGAATAATGCTCAGGAAAGCTTTGGGCTTTTATGTTTGTTTAAGTTTTACTCCTTGTATTTAATTTTTTAAATAACAAGGTCACTAAAACTCATGCACGCTGCAAAAAACCTCATGCAGTAGTTAAGGTAAACCATCCAAGCAGTTTTTATTCATTAATATTCATAAATACACACAGCAGCTTCATTAGAGATTTCAATTTTCCTCTTCAGTTTGAATGTGGAGTATTAGGAGAGCCTTTTGCATGTCAAGGTACAGGAAGCAGAGATCACCCCTGCACTGCTACCTACATTTACCTGCTAGAAGTAAAAATTAGTTAAGTGGAAATGATTATCATATATATTTTCTCTCTTCCTTTGAATGTACACAATGTAACAAGAGTGACAGACCTGAAATTACAATCACCAAACAAACCCAAGATAGTTGTTGTCCACTTTCATTGGCAAATACAGCACAGAGGACATTGTCTGCGAATTGGGATGTCATCAAAGAGGAGGTGGTGGAGGCTCATTTCCTTTATTACTCTCTTTTAAATTTAGGTTTTCTAAAGCAACATCTAAAGGCATAATATCTACACAGCCCATAGCACCAAAATCGGCCATCTCCCCCCGTTCATCCTCGTCGGAGGACGAGCTCTCTTCACGCACTAAAGTAGACAGAAGGAGCTCTTGGACAAACAGGCTGCGGTCTGCGCGCTCACTTTCCATGGACTGGCGCTCCGTTTCAGACATTTTAGGATCATTCAACCTGCGTAAGTTAAAAAGAAGAGATCTCGTGGGTAAAATGCAACGAACAACAGCAGGGCTGATTTCAACAATGTCTCGTCCTGTGCCAGCTTTACAGGTGGCAAAACTCAGACCCTGAGACAGTGTTGGAACACTTGGCTCTCATCTGTCAGCTTCATTGTGTTGAGATGAATTCCCCACACCTGCAGCAACACTGTTACCCGCAGGTGCAAATCTATGCTTCTTTAACCAGGTTCAGTGAGAAAAAACACACCGAGACTTCTCACACCCCCTCCAGAAAAAAACAGTGGCAAACATTTTTCTGAGGAGAACAAAATTTCTAATAGGTAATATGCTTGGGGATGCAGTGATTTCCTAATCAGAATGTCACCTGTGGGCAGTAAAGAGAAGGAAAGGAGTAACCCTGGTCACAAAAACTAGTGACTAGAACACTGAGCTGAAAAAATCCTCAAAGTTCCTTTGAGTTTTCTATTGTTTGCATCTAATCCCTCCCAAAATGAAGAGTTGTCCCGAAGCCTGAGAGGGCAAGAAAACACACATGGGCACACCGCGCACCCCCTCCACTTCTCCTACAGGGGAGTGAGGATCCGGCTGGATTAGCGGCCCAGGGGGCTCATCTGCTCCACACACTCAGGAGACCTGCATGATGCTGGGAGACTTGGCTCATCCGCATGAATACTGAACAGATGTGAAGAGCTGAGTTCTTGTTAGTAACATGATAAATGACATAAGCAGAATTCTGCTTAGTTTCGGTTGTGATTTTATTTCTCTACATTTTTAGTGTCAAGGAAAGAAAAGACAACTAGCTGGAGCCCTGGGGGCAGGAAAAGTAACCAAACGCAGAGAAGATGGTGACAGTGCAAAGACACCCAGAGCAGGCATGTGCTTACAGGTCCCGGTCCCAGAGAAGGTACACTTCAAGCCCACGCTCTCCCATGGACAGGCCCCGGCTATCTGCTGTCCTACCTAAGCTGAAAGGCGCAGGGGCATCCCAAAATAACACTATACACTGGGCCCTTACTAAGGGTCAGGCTCTGCTGTAAGTGCTATTTGTATATATTATGTCTTAACTCTATGAATTAGGCACTATTCTTAACATTTTACAGGAAGAAGAAACTGAAGCAGAGGTTAACAGACACACTCAAAATCTCCCAGTCATTAAGCTCAAAGCCACTGAATGATTGGATCTATGGCTCAGAAACAAACAAAAAGATCTAAATTTCAGAACTTAAAGAAAGCAAAAGAATCTGGAAGGTAATTATAGAAAGCCATTAAATCCACACTGAAAGGAAATGACTGATGATATACAGAAGGCTGCCTACACAGTGAACAAACCAGACATATACGGGCTGAGGTACCCAACCCTTTGCAAGTCATTGCAACAGTACTAATTGTCTGTTTGGTTTTTTAAGATATTATTTTTAAGTTATCTCTACATGCAATGTGGGGCTCCAATTCACAACCTCGAGATTAAGAATCTCATGCTCCATCAAATGAGCCAGCCAGGAGTTCCCCTCCCTTTTTAATGTATGCTCTACAACCAATGTGGGTCTTGAACTCATGACCCCAAGATCAAGAGTCACATGCTCTACAACTGAGCCAGCCAGGCGCCCCATGTGAATTGGGATGCCCCATGACATTACTGTTTTTACTTTAAGGAAATAACAGAGAAAATATTTCACTTCCGAAAAGCAATAAAATCTGGTACTAGGGCTATATCTCCGAATGGGCCAAACTTTGTTTGGGATCTAGAAATAACTGCAAAGCTTATGAAGATTTTCAAACTGAGTTAGCAAAACTAGTTGACTCCATCACCAAAAGACTGAAATCTGACATAAGCACTGAAACAAACACTTTTTCAAAGGTCAACAATTTTGGATCCCAAAGAAATTGTTTCTCCTCATGAATTCCAGGGCAATGTGAACAGGAACTGTCCCTGGTCAAAGAAGCCAAAGATAAGACTTAGGTCCTACATATATCATGCAATGGCTTTGTGACCAAAATCCAGGCTTTTTCTATGGAAACACTGCAGCCTTGAAGCTCTCCTGCCTTGAAGATTCATAATGCATGCTGATCTATTTACAGTTCTGAGATGCCCAACAGTAAATAAACTGCTTTTGCTAATCTTCCCCAAAATTATTCATCAGGAAAAAAAACTGAACATAAGTAACTATACATGTTCCTTAGAATATATAAAGTTCCAGGGAATATTTTTTGGAAATATTGCCTAAGGTAAATCATATGAGCCAGCATCAGATGATACAATGAGAGATGGGAAAAGTGGTCTTGCAAATTGCAAGGTACTGTGTTATGTGCTGTATCAGATGACCGAAAGGGCTCTTCAAAAAGCTATAACCAAAATCCAAGGAAGGCAGCTCAACGAATGGCTACCCATACCATGCCCTGGGAGCTGGGTGTCTGATAGAATAATGACACAGAGAAAAACCCCAAATCAAGCCCACTGAGTTTGGAGCTAAAAAATAGAATGGGTCAAGGGTGGGAAGATGTCTTTTCCAAAGACATTCATTCCATCCACAGGTGAGTGGACTCTTTGTGGATATATACACTGTTAGTTCTATTTGTGGTAGATTCCTCCACTTCAAACTTCCTCCTTAGATCCATAACAAATGATAATCATGGGAATCATTAATTGGGCCTATATTATATGCCAGATACTGAGCCAGACCATACACATACCAAAATTCCATTTCATCCTTAAAACAATTCTCTTTTCCATGCGGCAAAGCTAAGGGGCCAGCAATGACAGAACTGAGGTTAAGAGAAGTGAAGTGACTTGCCAAAAGTCCAAACTAGTAAGTGGCAAACCCGAGGCTCTAGACAGACGTCTACAAACATTTTTTATTCTGCATTCACATGTTATTTACAACTATGCATATGTACTACTGTACTAATATTTTTAAAAGTATGATATAAAAGAAATACACAGAGAAACAACATTGTCTTCAAATATCAGTTTGAAGATAACCAATACATTACACTCATCTTCTTCACTTCACAGTTTTTTACTTAAGCCCAGATCAGTCCAGGTTAAGCCTAAGTCTACTCATTACTGCTTTTTCGAAAATCCTTTATATTCTTAAAAGTCACATAAGACTCTGATAGGCTTGGGAGAGGAATATATTTAGTGGCTAATGGTAGTTTTCAGAAGCTGGTAACTCTATTCCACCCAGTTGTGTATACTGTTTTTTACACCATGGTGAACTCTTTAAAAACTGTTACTTTTGTTTGTGGCAAATGTAAGGCTTTAAAACCTTTGGAAATTCTCAGGAGAAAACCACTGTGTTATGAAATCCTCTCTTGTATCTTTTAGTATTTCATAGCTAACTGCAATTGGCAAAAAAAAAAAAAAAAAAAAAGGGCAATGTTAATTATGACAGTAAATGTACTTCATGTGTCCCCGAAATGTAATGATATGGTGTCCCAGTTTTCAATCCTTTAAGGTTTTGGTTTTATGGGCAATATAAGGGAAAAAATTCACATTAGATAATAATTTACTGTTGAACAAGACCACCAGCACTCCTACTTTCTCTAAAATAATCATTACTTTTCATATTCTTGGGGAAATACTGAATATGTAATTTTGATTAGATTTAGGAGTTTTAATGGTTTGATCAAACCTCGAATCTTCAAGAACAAATACAAGGCACAACAAAAGAGAAAAGATCATTGCAGACTGCATAGTGCTAATAAAACACTCCTCAAACAAAGTTGTACTGATAAATAAACTACCTTGTTAAAAGAAATTGGGAATTCTGGATAGTTTGCTGACTGCTTTCTGTGTTAGCTGTGTTGGTTGTTGCTGTGGATTGTGTGATTGTAGTGGTGACACTGCTTGTGTTAGTACGCCGGGTTGCGTTGCGTGCGGTCTCCAGTTGTTGTCGTGCTGCCTGGGCATGCTGCCGTTCCAGCTGCAGTTGCATCTGCAGTTGTTGTAACTGAGAAGCGGAAGGGCCAGAAGAATTAAGCTGTCCTCCTGCAGAACGTCTCACTCCTGATAACTGAGATAAAAGCTCTGCCAATGGAAACGAAGGTAATTAACATCTCCTTAAATACTGTGGAAAACAAAATGCTGAAGATCACTCTTTTAGAGGAATATTAGAAATGATTGTCAACAGACAGGTATCCATGGCAACATAAAGTTTCAGCTTGGAGCATAATACCTTTTATTTTTATTTGTCCATTTTTAAGGTAATCTCTCTGCTCAACATTGGGCTTGGACTCACAACCTTTATTTTTTTTATTTTTTGGACTCAACCTTGAGATCAAGAGTTGTATGCCCTATTAAATGAGTCAGCCAGGTGCCCCAAGAAGCTCAATACCTTTTGTTTTATTTTATTTTTTAAAGATTCTATTTTTAAGTAATCTATACTCAACATGGGGCTTGAACTAGTTGCATGCTCTACTGACTGAGCCAGCCAAGCAGCCCTCAGAATCTTTTAGAATGCCTCCTGGAGGCAGAAGCTATTGTGTATGGGGAATGCAAATACATGACTCCACATACAATTATTTTTGAAGTAAAATATAACAGACTGTTGCTTAATGGACTAATTTAGCCATACTTTCTCTTAGTATTTAAAAAAATTTAAGTGGATTATCTGATGGTCTGATCCTAACATAAATTCTCTCAATACAAACTCTGTGAAAGCGGGGATCATGTCTACTGTTTATGATATTCCCAGCTCTTAGAATGGTGCCCAACACACAGTAGGCCTTTAGTATTACTTAACAATTGAATGATGATCAAAATTATATTTAAGAGGCCTGAGTCATTTCTTTCCTTTTCTTTTTTTTTTTTTAAGAATTTATTTTTTTTTTAAATTTATTTATTTATTCATTCAGAGAGAGCGAGAGAGAGGCAAAGACACAGGCAGAGGGAGAAGCAGGCTCCATGCAGGAAGCCCGATGTGGGACTCGATCCCGGGTCTCCAAGATCACACCCTGGGCTGCAGGCGGCGCCAAACCGCTGCGCCACTGGGGCTGCCCGCCTGGGTCATTTCTCTCTGTGACTCTTTGTACCATTCACCTTTGCCTTCTCTCTCTGGTACTTTCTGGTATTGCCATTTGACAGTACCAGAGTACCACTGGCGATACTCAGTAAGGCTGAATGGCTCCTGACTGGACAGCTTAGTTAGTGGCCTGTTACAATCCAGACGCTCTTATTTCAGTGAGGTTGTACTCATCAAGAGCAATATCCTATGTCCCCAAGTTCCCATCCAGGTAAATTGCAGGAATTGCTTTCTCCCGTCTGTGTGTGTGTGTGGGGGAGTCCCTCCCTACCTCACTTCCATGGAATTGATGATGGCTACCTCATAGACATTTCCTGGCTGGCAAATGCTCTTCATCATTAAAACTCATTAACAGGGTACATTTATGTTTTCTTGCTCACTATTGCTTTATACCAGGGGTTCTTTTTTTTCTTTCTTTTTTAAAGATTTTATTTATTTATTCATGAGAGACAGAGAGAAGCAGAGACAGAGGCACAGGGAGGAGGCTCCCTGCGGGGACCCCGGAATCATGATCTGAGTCAAAGGCAGACGCTCAACCACTGAGCCACCCAGGTACCCCTATCCCAGGGGTTCTTATACCATTCTTTCATATAGTCCATCACTAAAATAAACAAATTTTCACTGACAGAAAAAAACTGCATGGAGAGAATCTCTCACTTTTGAATTCTGCTTCTGGAAATTAACTTTTAGAGCTTGCTACCAAAGACAGCATGTAAATATTCCCTTTGGATGAAGAAATATTTTTTTAAATATCCAAAATTCAGTTTATAGGGCTTACTGCACATTCAAATGCCCAAAGCACATTTAGAATTAAGATTTTATATCTGTATGTCTGTACATTTCTAAGAACATTTTATGAGTAAAACTGTTCCTAGTTGGTATCGCAGATGTACACTTACCAGGGTTTCAGCATGTTCTGCAAGATGCATCACAACTTGCAGATGCATATTGTACCACGTGCACACATTTCAGAACTTATGCAGGCTTTCCAGGGTCTCACCACCTGGCTGTGCTTGGTGTGTCTTATAGCCTCAGGCTCTTGTGATCTCTGACCTTATATTTTGACTCTACTACTGGCTTCCTCAGTTGGCCATGTATTAGACTCATGGACTTGGCTATGAACTACATGTTCAAATGTTTTCTTCTTTTTTTTTTTAATGTTGTTGCTTTTTAAAATAAGATTTTCCTAAGCTATTAAAATATTTACTTTTCAGTATGTTCCCTAAGCATACAGTTCTCAAATCAAGGCAAGAACAGAGAAATTCCTACTCTACTTCCTTCCATGAGAAAAACATAATTCTTTAGCTTGTCCATTAGTCTTAGCATCCATGTGCTTGTGGAGGTTGAACCATGGAATTCTGGAGGTCTTTCAACTCTGAAGTCTTTTATCATTTTCTGGAGTTTCAATGGAGGCCACGAATAGAGAACCCAGAGCCACTTCTTATTATCTTCTGCTCTAAGCACTTAAAGAAATGCTAGAATGAACTACTATATATTATCTACCTTTACCAGATTTTAGACTTATAAAATGTGGGGAAATTCTATGAATACAGAAGCATGATGAGAGACTAAAAACACAAAATCCACCAAAAACTTTTAAAGGGAGGCCCCCCTCCCTGGCCATTTCCTTTACGAACATGAAACTAACTTACCAGCTATAGGGTCCATGGCTTCCCTATTGCTTGGAGAATATGAACTCTGAGAAGAAGAAAGTCCACCAGTAGAACTGCTAGTAAAGTGCATGTTTGATCTACGAGCACGAGGACCTCCTAATCCCCGGCCAGGGTGAAACATTCTACGTACATGTCGAACACCACTCGATTCATCATAACTCCAAAGTTAAGAAAAGAACCCAAGTATTTCACAGAAAGAAAAAAAAATCACTTGAGCCCTTGCTAGATAGACATGCAGATTTCCTAAACCATAAACATTTAAAAACAGCACATTCATTTAGAATGCAAATGTTACAACCATATCTATGAGGGCTATTAACTCTAAAAAAAGACACTCAAATATAAAGCAATGTGTGTGTGTGTGTGTGTGTGTGTGTGTGCGCGCGCGCGCGCGTGCGTGTTTTTAAAGGGGAAAAAGGTTTTCCAGGGAGGAAGAAATTTCTTCTTAGGCTCCAGCTACAATAACCAGATGCGGTGAAAGGTGCTGTCAGGTCAGATACCCACGTGAGGCATCTCCTTACTCTGACCTCGGTAAAGAATATCATATATGTTCATATTGAAGTAACCAGAATTAATAAGCATCATTTTTAATATCTGAGGAAAGCTGTACTAATCAAATCTCAATTATCATCTGTAAAGAGAAAGGAACAGTACAAATAATTTAAATTCAGGAGTAAAAGATTCCTTTTGGTTATTAATCTATCAAGTTCTTCTTCAATGCTGCTAGAAGACAGCAGACTGGAGTTGAATTTCTTGTATAGGTGGACACACAGAGAGTAATGCCACATTTCTCAACAAGTCACATATGCAGCAGCCTCCCCCATCTCCTACAGCTAACTCAAACTAAAGAACATCCCGAATAGCAGACAGCTACCCAAACTCATGAAGACAATCTTGCATTTCCACGATGGCCAGCATGTGGGAAACGCCAGCTATCATTGTAAAAGAGACTTCTCTTTCAAAGCAGCACACAGAACATCTATAAAGTACACAATAACTTTTTGCTGGCTTCCCAGTTCATAGCTGATGAGTTTGGAGTCATTCAGGGACAGGCTGAGTAGCTCCATGAAGCCCTCAGGTGCCACCAGAATGTGCACATCTCATCACGGTACTCAGGATCATGGTTTGGGTTCTACAGAAAGTGATGTTATGATCATTGTACTTTGTTTTCAAAAAGCATCTGGGTATCAAAAGTGCACTTTAGGAAGAGTTCCATCAAAACAGTTTAAAAGAAAAAAGTTCTGATGCTTATGAGGCTTCGAGAGAAACCACTCCCTCATGACAAAGTCACCATACAGTAGCACCTGAAGCACCTGAAAAATCAGTATATTTCCAGTGTTGAGTGCAGTGTAAACATTTTGTTTTCTAGAACCTCATGGTAATACTTGTTAGGAATCTAAAATGTAACATATGCCTTCTCTTATTCTTAATTTTGCATAATTTCATTTTCTCTTGATAACCAGAGATTCTTATAATTTCACAAAAATGGATATAGATGACATGGAATATGGATAACAATTTCACTAGAATTCCTTGAATTTGCTGAAAAAGTTCAGGATAACAGTTTGGCTTTAAGTTATTTGCCTAGCTTCTCCATGAAGATCAAGGGAAACAGGGATCAAGCATAACCCTCTGGATATTGTTGTAAGATTCTTTTATATAAAGTATGAAGCAACTCAAAGACTTAAGTATTTGTTTGACCATCTGGGTTTTCTTATTCTCCTAAAACACACACACACACACACACACACACACACTCTCTTCATTATGCTTTCAGTGTCCTCAGCACTTAGGAGAGAGGAAAAGTGGTTTCCTCTGTTCAGTGAATACTAGCCCTTTGACTGGCTCTTGGCTCAGGTCTGACTGACATTCTAATTTCTTAGGTTAGTTCTATGTCTTTATCTTTCCATTAGTTTTCTCATTTTCCCCTAACTCCGAGGGACCATATTTCCAGTTAGAAAATGAGGAACCATATAAGCAAGGGAGAGGAGCTGTGGGTCAAGAAAATCATCGAACCAGTTTCTTCCTCAGTAGGACTAAGGTTGAATTATGATTGCCAGGAGGCAATCAAAGGAATCAGAATGAAATCTGGCAAAGAGAAAAGTTGTGAATAGCTCCTGAATTGCTTTGAACTATAATGAACACTGACATCTTTACATGAAAACAGACCCCTGTTGATTGGGGATAGTCTTAGAAAAATAATTCGTAACTTGAAACAAGAAGCACAGGGTGTATAAAATTAATTACTCTGGTGGGCCGCTAACCTCTTGAAGATTATATGGAACGTCACCAGCAACTGCTGAGAGATAGACTTGCAAAGGGGAAGCAGAAAGGAAAGTAGGGAAGGACTTTGGAGCTGGATCTGACCTTATGCTGTCCGACTCAGACTGGGCGGGGAATGACTCTCCGGAGAAGAGGACTCCAAAAGGGAAAGCAGCCCCAACATGCATCCCCACTCATAACCCACCTGTAACAGGGCAAGGCAAGAGGGCACAGGGAGAGAATGCAAATAAATTCTCTTTATATTTACTTAGATTTTAATTTATATTAGCATCTTCCTCTTTTGTAATGAAAACACCCGGCTGAAAACTTTTAACCTAGTCAGTCTTTTAAAAAAAAAATGACTGTAATGGAGTGAAGATGATGAGCAAGGCAACTTTCACTTAATGAGCGTTGTTCATGTGACAGTCATAGCATATAAAAAGAGAAATAAATTGTATCTCAACACTGAATCATTTTTAGGAAAGGTCTAATAAACTAAAATAATTTGGAGGTTAGTTTTCTTTGAGTATGTTGTCCTTAAAAATAATCAAAGTAACAAACATTACAAACAACTCTATCCCTTCTTGCCTCTTAAAAGGATATTAAATCTCTAGGGGCTCTGTGTTCAAGTGTAAGATGAGCTGCAAAGTCATCCGTGACATGATTAGGATCGCCTCCAGGTAATGCTGCACATATTGGACAAATCTGAAATGAAAGTAAAGAAAGCAGATTTAACAGATGAATATTGATCAGACATCTTTCTGGATGAATATTTTATAACTGAGTTTCAACCAGGCAAAAACACAGTAGAGATCCTGAACTCGTAAAAAGTAATGGAGGCCTGAATATGAACTACAGCACATCCACACCGATACTTACACCTAAAACAGACAACCTCTCAGGGTCAGACACAACAGTTCTAAACAAACAGCTCAAACTCGAACTCTGGCAAAGCCTTCCAACAGCCTGGCCAATGCATTTGCACGGTCTAGCAAAAGACCAAAAAAAAAATTATTATAATATATATATATATGTGTGTGCGTGTGTGTGTGTATATATATAAATAAAATTTAAGATGTACTATTTAGTGCACATTTCCATCTAAGTTCAGTCTTGAATGGCAAAGGTGGAGACATGAGCTTCCCCAAGTAAGCTAGATTTGAGGGCCAATCTTCAAATATGACAGCAAAGCTTTATTAAAACACAACTATACAGAACCAAATATTAAGACAATGATTACTGATAATATGCAAATGTGCTCTATAAATTCACAAATAGGGTTTCCAAGGGAAAATGGTGGATGGGAGACTATTTTTAGAACTTTATTTTCCAGAGGAATGGGAGGTGGAACAAAAAGCCAAGGAGTAGAAGACCAACTTCCCGTAAGCCTTTAGGGCAAGAGATAGGACAAAGCAGGAATAAAATGGTATGTACACAGGCAGAGCTCAGGGAAGGCTTCCTAGGTTGGGAATACTGTTTTTGAAACAGCAGTTTCTTGAGAAGTGGTGAAATAGGACAAGAAGGGAAGAAATGAAGAATGAAGAACTTTCAGAGGAAAGGCTATTTTTTTTCTAGAAATCCAAATCTAAGAGTGGTAGTCAAGCCTTGAAGTATGAAGAACTTTAAAGAACAGAGCCCAGAAGAAAGGTCTGATGCAAAGGAGTACAACCAAGGGGAGCCCCTGGAAATGTAGAGTTTTAAGCTTATGTCTGCCCAGGGATGAAAGAGCTGAGGATAGGTATGTGATTCATCTTGCCAATACATGTGTTGTGTGCCTCAATTCTTTCACTTGCAATAAAAGTTCAGGTACTCTGTTGACCTTGCTGCTTGGTCATGGCAGAGGAGAATGGCACTGGAGATGGGGAGGCAGGGGCAAGAGGAGACTTGGAAGGCCCATACTGGGATACAGAGGAAAACAAATGGATTCTCAGAGCCTAAGCCAACACAAATCCCCATCCTCTCGTGACTAGAAAGTAGGAGTCCCCTGAGAGTTTGACTCTGATTTGATCCCAGTTCCTCTGATGCTTAGTCACCTGTCCTGATTATATCTGCCTCAGGAGTCTGAGAGAGAGCCTCAAGAAAACTTCAAGATGCTTATAAGAAATAACATATAAGCATGACAGTGTGCAAAAGAAGTAGGGGGGGGGGTCACATAGGAATGTGCCTGCGAGGGAAATGAAGAAAGAAGCAGATAGTTATGTGTGTGCCTTTCTTATATGATGCCAGAAAGTTTGTCACATTCTTGCCTTTGTCAGAGAGAAAAACAATTGTATTTTGTTCATAAGTGTACTGATTTTTTTTTTTTTTTAAGTTTACTGATTATACACTCTCTTTACTGGGAATTTAGGTTTTACTGTATCACTCCCATGCTGTAACACTGCAAGGCGGTGTCTGGTACACTTATTTTATTTTCTGTGTGTTTCTGTCTTGCCTAGTTAGATTGTCAACAGTTTTTGAGAAATGCAGGACAGTGTGATTTGTTTCTTATTTGGGAACTGTGACCAGACTTGCTTACAACAAAAAGACCAATAGGTTTGGAGAAGTAGAAACAACCACCAGTTATTAAAAAAATCAAACAAATAAGCCAGCTTAGATATTTTTGAGAATCTCCATTTGGCAACACTTAACAGGTACTGGACTATTTTATTACAATACCACAGATTGCAAGTACAAGATTTTTATCCAAAGAAAAAATAACCATTAAGAGGAAAAGGTGCCTTTCTTCTAAGACATTTCCTTTAGGCTGACCTTCAGATAAAATGTATGTACACTTGAACTGCAAAAAGATAGCTGTAGAAGTTTCAGTACTTTGAGGACACATGTGAATGTTCTTAGATGAGCAAAGTCTCCTTGAGAATTTGCATTCCTGGAAGGAAGACAGGACCTTTGAGGTGGGGATGTGGAATTCTATTTTTCACTGGGTCTTTACTTCCACATGATGACACCTAATACCTGTTACAGAACAGGAAAATTTAACACAGAGGATAAGCTATTAACCCTAAAATTATGAGTTTGTCAACATTAATATTTATCATAATTCTATTGCCACATGATATTGTAACATCTATCACTTGAAGAAAATTCTATGTAACACATTAGCTTAACATTATGACAACTTGCCAACATTCAGGCACATTGAATTGGCATAAGTCAGTGCTTCCTGAAATTGGCTGAGTATATAATTCATCTGGACCATTTGTCAAAAATACAGTACCCTAGGCCCATGCCTGGAAACTGATTCTAGGAGATATGAAAATTTTTGTTTTTGACAAGGGTCCCAATTATCTTATAATTAGATAAATTTGGCAAATACAGCTTGAATATACAATGGTATTGAAAAATAGTATTTATTTACCCTGTGGAATGAAACATGAAATGTTCTTATACTTACTATCCCCTTGCTCAAATTTTAAATCACAGATGTCCTTGCTATTTATTTGTAGTCTTGTCTTTGCTGTTGTTCGAGTCTTCCTCTTCTGCTTCATATCACTACTGAAGCTCATCATCAGTCCCACTTTTTATCTGAACTCCTTTGGAAGCCTTTATCAATGTACTGAGATTAAATCCCATGCCAAAAACATAACAGAGTTTCTAATTTTCCATGTGGTCCCAGTGCCTGACTGCCAGAAAGCAACCAGTCAGCGTGGATTCTTTCTTTCTTTTTTTTTTTTTTAATTTTTTTTTTTAATTTTTATTTATTTATGATAGTCACACAGAGAGAAAGAGAGAGAGGCAGAGACACAGGCAGAGGGAGAAGCAGGCTCCATGCACCGGGAGCCCGATGTGGGATTCGATCCCAGGTCTCCAGGATCGCGCCCTGGGCCAAAGGCAGGCGCCAAACCGCTGCGCCACCCAGGGATCCCGGATTCTTTCTTTCTTTCTTTCTTTTTTTAAAAGATTTATTTATTTATTTATTTGAAAAAGAGAGAGTGTATGAGTGAGTGTGTGCGAGCATGGGGAGGGGCAGGGGGAGAGAGAAACTTAAGCAGATTCCACGAAGAGAGTAGAGTAGAGCCTGATGTCGGGCTTGATCTCACAACCCTGAGATCAGGACCTGAGCTGAAACCAAGAGTTGGATGCTTAACTGACTGACCCACCCAGGGACCCCAGTCAGTGTGGATTTTAACACAGGTGGTTACCAATATCTAGACCACACCTTCTGAAATCATTATTTCACATTAGCCAGGTCAGTACTACATTTATACATTTTTCCCCCCTGTGACAGGTTATATCCATAAAAAAAAAATCTAAAATCAGCACGCTTGATTTTTGTTCATTAATTCATTTAGATTTTATTTATTTATTCATGACACACACACACACACACACACACACACACACACAGGCAGAGACTTAGAGGAGAAGCAGGCTCCATCCAGGAAGCCTGATGTGGGACTCGATCCCAGGACTCTAGGATCACGCTCTGGGCCGAAGGCAGGTGCCAAACCGCTGAGCCATCCAGGATCCCCTTGATTTTTGTTTTTAAACAAGAACTCTATACTAGTCTAAGGCAAGTCCACATTCCTGCAGCCTCTTTTTTGAATTCATACAATCAGGCTGAGGGCATGCTCTGGCTACTGTGTAGCACTTCAAAAACAACAACTGAAGACTTAGGTTCTCATAATGTGATGAGTTTTTTTATATATATATAAGTTTCACAACCTATCCAAGTTTCTCTCTCTCTCTCTCTCTCTCTCTTTAAAGATTTTATTATTCATTCATGAGAGACATAAAGGCAGAGACATAGGCATTAGGAGAAGTAGGCTCCCTCCAAGGAGCCCAATGTGGGACTCAATCCAAGGATTCAGAGATCACACTCTGAGCTGAAGGCAGACACTCAACCACTGTGCACCTAGGTGCCCCCCTATTCAAGTTTCTTGCCCATTCTGTTCACTGCTACAGAAAAATGCATTTTTAAAAATTGCCTATCTGACCCACATATAAAGTGGTTTTACCTGAAGCTAGACTGCAGTACTACAGAGATGGGTCTTGCACCAGCATCATTCAGCACCGAGGAGCTACGCTGGTTTTTTACCGTGAGGCTGACCCACTTTGAAGCATCATTCTCCCAGACCACTTGAAACTGCCCTTGAACTCTAATTCTGGGACACTATGCTTCTTGTTACCTGCAATCACTTTAAGATAAATAACTGCCTTGGCAATTAGTATTTCTTGACTAGGTTTCTGGATCACAAACTTGATAAACTCATTTATTTCTTTTATCTGACAAATTTTAGATCTATGAGAAACATTTTCTTTTGAGTATTTGTTCAAAAGCTGTGATTTCCCTATAGCATCTTCTATTGTTCCTTTCTGATTAACACCAAATGTTTGATGCATTATTTCTCTGGCAAATGTGATCTTATTATGGCAGCACAGCTTCTTTGTAATTTCTTTTTTGGGCCCTTTTTTATTTTTTTTTATTTTTATTTTTTTAAATTTTTTAACTTATTTATGATAGTCAAACAGAGAGAGAGAGAGAGAGAGGCAGAGACACAGGCAGAGGGAGAAGCAGGCTCCATGCACCGGGAGCCCGACGTGGGATTCGATCCCGGGTCTCCAGGATCGCGCCCTGGGCCAAAGGCAGGCGCCAAACCGCTGCGCCACCCAGGGATCCCTGGGCCCTTTTTTAGATTCATTTTCATCCACACAATCATTCTGAATAGGTTCATCCTGTCTCAAAAGAACTACAGAATCGCTCATATCCTCTATCCTTCCATTCCCAAATAATAGCCTATATGGCATGATGATGGAGAAAGTAATACTATTCCGCTGTACAAATGCCAAACCTTCTCTTTACTGTCCACCAAACCAAGTGAACAAATGTCTGACTTTAACAGTTCTCTAGTATCTGGCCTTACTCAGCTGATTCCATTTTATTTCCCACTATTTCCCATAACCTTCAATGTCTTACCATACTTTCTACCTCTACATTTCTTAACACATCTTAGTTCATGTTGTCTCTTCCCTCTGAATAATGCCATTCTTTCCAATTCTATCCACTTTTTGAAATCATGCCCATTTTTCAAGGCCTATGTAAAGTCATAAAACCCTCTGACTCTTTCCTGCGTTATTCTCCAGCTGTGTGAGATAAGTTAGTTTGGTCTTTAGAAGGCCATAAAGTCTTGTGTGGGTTGAGGCCGTGTTCTAAAGTTACGGTGACAGCTGTTGTGCCCTACTCCAAGAATTTAGGGACTTTAGAAAGCAACACTTCACACTTTACATATTAAATGTAATGTTCTTGGTTAATACTTGGAGACATATTCAGAAGTCATGAACGTTTATCTTGAGAAATGCCAGTAAATATCTCCCTTGTCATGCCATCCTTCATAACTGACCCAGGAATGATCTAGAACACTTTCTTCTCACATTATCTTTCTGAGGGCGAAGTGGGGTAAAGTACATGTTGTGTTCCCTTCACCCTTTTCCTGTTTTACAACTAACAAGTCAATTTCTCTCATGCACCCACATTTCTTCTCACATAAAGTTCTGCGGCCCTAACTTTCCTCTTTTTTTTTTTTTTTTAAGATGTTATTTATTTATTCATTCATTAGAGACAGAGAGAGGCAGAGACAGAAGCAGGCTCCATGCAGGGAGCCTGACGTGGGACTCGATCCCAGGTCTCCAGGATCTCACGCCATGGGCTGAAGGCTGCCCTAAACCGCTGAGCCACCCAGGCTGTCCCGACTTTCCTGTTTCTTTACATTTTTTCAGTCCTCACCTGAACATTCCCTTCTCCTTTTTCTCATTCCTTGTTCCTTTTCTCTAAACAGCTGTGGATCAAATTATGAACTTAATCATGGTTGAAAAGATTAAAGGTATTGCTCTCATATCTGAGGAGTTACAAGTTCTAGAGCAAAATTCCAAGATATGGTGAAGTCTGGGTGCTGAGTCAGTTAAGCGTCTGACTCTTGATTAGGGCTCAAGTCATGATCTCAGGTCATGAGATCGAACCCTGAGTTGGGCTCCATGCTCAGCAGGGAGTCTGCTTGAGATTCTTTCCCTACTCATACTAATTAACTAACTAACTAAATTCTTAAAAGAAAAAAAAAAAGATGTAGTGAAGAATCACTGGCATAGCTCTGCTGCCTTCAGAAAAGCTGTTTATAGGGGGTATAGCTCAGGGGTAGAGCATTTGACTGCAGAAAAGCTGTTTATTTATTCATCCTTATGCAAGTTTGCCCCACCTGCCAAACACACACACACACACACACACACACCCCATAAGCACAAGAAAAATAAAAACACAATACAATCTCAAGTCAAATTTCCTCTGTTGTTTAATACCAAACAAACTTTCTAATACGAGGTTACACAGGCTTTCCCTATGCTAGTTTGAAATCAAAGTTCACCATATGATGTGCTCTGCCAACCTATATGCTTACTGTGCTTGGAGTTTCAGGCTAGGTGTTCAAAGGACATTTACAAAAATAGCTTCTTTTTTTTAAGATTTTATTTATTTATTCATAGAGATGCAGAGAGAGAGAGAGAGAGAGAGGCAGAGAGAGAAGCAGGCTCCATGCAGAGAGCCTGACGTGGGACTCGATCCAGGGTCTCCAGGATCACGCCCTGGGCTTCAGCAGTGCTAAACCTCTGCGCCACTGGGGCTGCCCCAAAAGTAGCTTCTTTTTAAGTTGGGGTCGTCTTTTTTTTTATGCTACATATGTAGGCTATATAGATTTAAATGAAAACATGTAAACAAAGCCTAGTGAATACTGTTTAAGATGCAGGCACCTTCCGGAACTGCAATAAGCACAATTTCTCTTGTACTACTCTTTACAACTGCATCCTGATTTCCAGTTAAAGGATCTATGTCATGAAGTTAATTAAAGTCCTCACTGGTTAAATCTGTTATATTAACCAGTGAGGACTTTAAATAACTTCATGACATAATCTGTTATACTGTATGATTTTGTTACTATGGATTCACTAATAATTCATTAAGTATTTACTGAGCATCAATTCAGTGTTCACTTAATATTTTGGGTTATAAAATCACCAAGAAATGAAGATAGTGAATTAGCCAAGAAGTGAGCAATGGTGAACCTGCCACCATTCAAGTTCAAGTGAATTTCATCTCCTCTTAAAAATCGTGATGTATTTCTCATTATGTATTCAAACTGGTTTATACTTCATGTCTCATCTTTTGAAGGGCTCTTAAACTCACCCCAGGCTTGTTCTGTTAGGCAGATTTTTCTGATCACTTGCAATATAATGGGGTGTTTTTATTTTTATTTTTTTAAAAAGATTTTATTTATTCATGAGAGACACAGAGAGAGGCAGAGACATAGGCAGAGGGAGAAGCAGGCTCCCCTTGGGGAGCCTGATGTGGGACTCGATCCCAGGATCCCGGGATCATGATCTGAGCCAAAGGCAGATGCTCAACTACTGAGCCACCCAGGTGTCCCATAGTGGCATGTTTTTAACAAGAGTTTCTTTTACTGAAAAAGTGATGATCCAAAAATAACTATTAGAATTTAAAGCCAAGACACATAAAAAACCTTCACATGCAGAGTAGATTAGAGTTAATGCTGGAGCTTTGCCTTGATGATATATACAAAGCACTACTGGAAAATCTATGCTACATGGTCAGTAAAGTCCTTTTGGGCCTTCTAGAACTACCTAAGGCCATCCAGTTTGCCAATACAGATATATGACTTTCAAGATTTGATTGAACACACTGTTCAAACTGTATTATAATCTAATATTTTTTATTGTAGTGGAACACTGAAATTAACTTAAAAAACGAGCAGTATTTAGAATTTAGAGTTTTTGCTATATACGAAAGTTTTAAGTTCCTTACATTTTTACACATGACTTAAAAGTCCTAAATAGAAAAAAAAAAAAAGTCCTAAATAGGGGATCCCTGGATGGCTCAACGGTTTAGCACCTGCCTTTGCCCCAGGGCATGATCCTGGAGTCCCGGGATCGAATCCTGCGTTGGGCTCCCGGCATGGAGCCTGCTTCTCCTTCTGCCTGTGTCTCTGCCTCTCTCTCTCTCTTTCTTTCTATGTCTATCATGAATAAATAAAAAAAATCTTTAAAAAAAAAAGCCCTAAATAACCAAGTTTGGGTTTTTAAAATGTTATTTATTTACATTTTAAATTCTAAGTCATCTCTACACCCAACATAGGGCTCAAACCCACAACTTTGAGATCAAGAGCTCCATGCTCTATCAACTGCGCCAGCTAGGTGCTTCCTTAATTTTTTTTTTTTTAAGGCAGAAATTTAAATTATATGTGTATGCTGATGTTCTGGGAATTCACAAAACCATAATTCACTCTAGATAGGGCCAGGGAGACAGTGCCTTAAAGCAAGCAACAATGTTTGTGAAGAATCAGAAATAAACCCTACTTTAGTGGGCTTATTTTGTTTACAGTGAGTTGAAGTTAGAGTCTGACAAGGACAGAAGCTTTGTCTGTTTCTCTTCTCAAGGGCATAACCCTTTGTCAAGTGATGCCAAGTCTGCTAGAGCTTCCTAGAAAAAAATGACCTCAGCTATGAATACCAGGACTGGAGTTTTCAAGTAATTTTCTTAACCAGTTTTTTTGTTTGTTTGTTTTGTTTTTTATCTAAGAGACAGGTTAGGAAAAGAAGGGATGGTGGAAGAAGAGACAAGGCTGAAACCTGCTTAAAGAACTTCTGAGCTACCTTGTAATTTGCCAACAGTTGCCAGAGAGCTCCATCTTTATGCCATTTTCTTTACAAGTCTTCCTACAAACCCTGCAAAACATTTCTTTGAATTGAAATTAGCTGTCTGGAAAATGAACTAGACAAACCAGTATTTCATAGGACAAAGAAGAAACCAGATCAGTGGCTAAAGAAAAGAAATTCAAAATCAATGTATCTAACAACTGCTTTCTTAGCCACTGCTCTCCTTCACATTAAGCATTGTTTCCATTCAGAAAACTTCCTGTCTCCCTTCCCCTACAGGATTTTTTTTAAATTTTATTTACTTATTCATGAGAGACACACAGAGAGAGAAGCAAACATAAGCAGAGGGAGAATCAGGCTCCCTGCGGGGAGACTGATGCAGGACTTGATCCAGAGACCCCGGGATAAAGCCCTGAGCAGACGCTCAACCACTGAGCCACCCAGGTGCTCCCCAGTACAGGATTTTCATTCAACTTCAACATAGAAGAAGAAGGTAGAAAGTAATGAAAAGTCTACCAGAGATAACAACATATTCTCAAATACCAGGCACACCTTTCTAGAAAAGCTATTATCTCATTTTCTCAGTAATTTCAGTAATTTCCTTCTTGGTTTTCATATTATCTTATGAAACTTATTTCTCATAGAAACATCTTTTTAAAAATACCATAATTCATGCATATAGGATCATCCCAAAACAAATCTGGAACCCCTAAAGAATCTCCTATCACTTCCTTCCCTGTTCACAAGCTGAGATACTAATGGCTATATCACCCTTAAAATTGAAAGTACTGGGGCAACCTGGGTGGCTCAGTATTTGAGCACCTGCCTTCGGCTCAGGGCATGATCCCAGGGTCCTGGGATCAAGTCCCACATCAGGCTTCCTGAGGGAAGCCTGCTTCTCCCTCTCCCTATGTCTCCGCCTCTCTCTGTGTGTCTCTCATAAATAAATAAAAAAATCTTAAAATTGAAAGCACTATGATCTGATTTTAAACAAGTGTTTAAAGTAACTATTATTTTAAAAACATGCAAAGACAGCCAACTGCTAAAGATAGGAAAAAGCGATTTATAAAATAGAAAGTGTTTTGAGTCAAAAGTAATGAAAAGCACAAATGACAGAAGTACCAAATCCTAATGTTCCACAAATCTCTTTAGCTGAATGCAGCTGAGTAGTGGCAATATGGTGGCCTATAGCAACTGTACTTTTCAAATCCTATGTTTCTCCCCTATTATTAAATAAAACACCCTTCTTAGTTCACAGAAAAGCAGAGAAAATCCAACTGCATTCTTTGATAAAGAAGAATGCAAGCAGTAAAAGTCAAAGCCTTTTTTTTTTTTCTTTTAATGTGTATTTGGCTTTTAAATGCTTACCTTTCCTGATTACCTGGTTAAAAGGGTAAACAAGGGAATTATGATATTTAAGAAAGTGTATAAAATTAGGTTAGAAGATTTGTAAAAATTGTAATTCACTCCACCATTATTGTTCCTAATAAGGAAATAAACGTGTTGGGAAGTTAGTTCTGTAGAACTACGTATTAAAATGGTCTCTCAAAGAAATACAGATATAGATGATCTAGTCTTAAAAGTCTTACAATTTAAATATGTCACTTCTCATAGTCTTCATGCATAAGTCATATCCATCAATGTTAATATGGTTTGCAGATTTGATCTAATATTTTCCTGCTTATTTAATTTAGAGATCAAGGGCAGCCCAGGTGGCTCAGCGGTTTAGTGCCGCCTTCAGCCCAGGACCTGATCCTGGAGACCTGGGATTGAGTCCCATGTTGGGCTCCCTGCATGGAGCCTGCTTTTCCCTCTGCCTGTGTCTCTGCCTCTCGCTCTCTCCTCTCTGTGTTTCTCATGAATAAATAAATAAATCTTTTTTTTTTTAAAGATTTAATTTAGAGATCAAATGTATCTAATTGTTGGTACACAAATTGCCACAACAATGATAATTTCTATTCTGTGCTCTATGGCATTCAAAAAACTTTTTAAATAGATTATCAGCTAAACCTGATATATTAATGATCTGAATCATTTAAAAAAATTTAAAGGTTCTTTTATGATATCATTTTTCTCCATAAGAATTCTTGTTTTTAAAGTTTATGTATGAGGACGCCTGGGTGGCTCAGTGGTTGAGCGCCTACCTTGGGCCCAGGGTGTGATCCTGGTGTCCTAGGATCGAGTCCCACATCAGGCTCCCTGCATGGAGCCTGCTACTCCTCTCTGCCTATGTCTCTGCCTCTCTCTGTGTGTCTTTCATGAATAAATAAAATCTTTAAAAAGTAAAGGTTAATAAAAAAAAGTTTATGTATGTATGTATGTAATCTCTATAACCCAACATAGGGCTCATACTCACAACCCTGAGATCCAGAGTCACATGCTCTTCTGATTGAGCCAGCCAGGCACTCCAAGAGTTATTGTTCAAAATAATAATATTCCCAGATTATGGAAAATTTTGAAAATAATTCTTCTTGATTTTTATTTTTTTTTTAAGATTTTATTTATTTATTCATAGAGATGCAGAGAGAGAGAGAGGCAGAGGGAGAAGCAGGCTCCATGCAGAGAGCCTGACGTGGGACTCGATCCAGGGTCTCCAGGATCATGCCCTGGGCTGCAGGCGGCGCCAAACCCCTGTGCCACCGGGGCTGCCCTTGATTTTTATTTCTTATAAATGCAACACAGTACAACCACGCTATTTCAAATATAATTCATTCTGTTATAAACACATCTGGGTCTTCATTAAAAAGGGAGGGAAATGTATCATTAACATAACTGAAGAGCACTTAAACACTGGACACTACCCTAACCCCCTTTCTGGAGAATAACAAAAATGAGTAAATACATCAAATGAAAAACAGCAAAAATTTTCCAGCAATGACCTATTAGAGCACTGCCATTAATTATGAACAGAGTAGTTCTGTTCATAATTTCTGGAAGTGAGAAGAAAATGTTGGTAAACCAAAAAAGTGCTTTTATCTTTTAAGCATAATATTCTATAGATTAATTACAAGAGATTTACTAAGTAAAAAGTGAAAGATTAACTACATATCATTAATGAAACCTAGCAGAATGTTTCATCTAAAAACAACAACAAAATCCCTGAAGGCTTTCTAATTAGCTGGAGTGCAAGCTCAAATGTAAGATTTAAGAAAAATTTCAGGAATCATTTCTCAATGCCCTTTTATGTTCGAAGAAGTTTCTCTATCTACTATGTTTTTTTTTTTTAAAGATTTATTTATTTATTTATGATAGACAGAGAGAGAGAGAGAGAGAAGCAGAGACACAGGCAGAGGGAGAAGCAGGCTCCATCCCGAGAGCCTGACGTGGGATTCGATCCCGGGTCTCCAGGATCGCACCCTGGGCCAAAGGCAGGCGCTAAACCACTGTGCCACCCAGGGATCCCTATCTACTATGTTCTTCCACCAACCTAACACTTCCCGATAATCCTTTGTATTTATAATCCCATTTGACCACGATTGCTCACTTCTACTACCAGGTTGATGGATTTGTAAATTACATACTGTGCTACTTCCCCTTGTAATTCTTCCCATAACCAAAATCTTGTTAGTTGTCTCAATCTAGCAAATCTCATTATAACTTTGAAGGGTTTTAAGAACTTGTGCTTAATGTAAAAATCACAGTGCTTATTATATTTGGTATTTACATCAAGACTCCTGAGATTTGGGCAGCCCCGGTGGCGCAGCAGTTTAGCACCGCCTGCAGCCGACAGCATGATCCTGGAGACCCCGGATCGAGTCCCATGTCAGGCTCCCTGCATGGAGCCTGCTTCTCCCTCTGCCTGTGTGTCTGCCTCTCTCTCTCTCGCTCTGTATCTCGTGAGTAAATAAAATAAAATCTTAAAAAAAAAAAAAGACTCCTGAGATTATACCCAATCCACTTTTTACATTTTTAGCTAGTAATCACCTTCACTATACATTCAATGTCAGATGTTTTTCACAGTATCTGGTTTTGAATGGTCCCCTCCATACCCTCAAAATCAAGTTTTTTGAGTAATTGGAAATTAATCTTAAGAAGGGAGGGATATCATAGTTTGAGGTCTTAGAGTCCCTAGTCGAAAAAGGAAACAGAAAAATACAGACAAGGTTACAAAGTTGCCTACAAAGTTGTTTTGAAAATTCATCTTAAGTAGACTTTCTTGCTGGCTGTGTCAGGTATCAGTAAATGCTTAATAGTGATGACAATGATATCTCAATGACATAGCCTCTTGCCCCTAAATGTTCCAAATGGATGCTGGTTAGAGGAGTGAAATCCTTAAGTCCTCTACAAAGATACAAAGTGGTGGCCTAGAGGACACACGCAGGAAACAGGGGCAAAAGCAAGATAGCACACTGAGCACTCAGAAAATGTAAACAGGAATAGAAAAAGAGGTACGGTTAGTTGTTATGGAATACAGTCTCCCCCCGCCCCCCAAATGACATGAGTTACTCTTGAACTTCAGATTTTTTTCCATGTTTGACTAACCAAGACTTTGGCAAAACGCTGGGGGTGAGGGATAGGGTGAGAGGGGACACCTAGTAATAGCCCCTGGATATTTATATATAACTGGAACATTATTAGAGATGATAACATGCTCCACATGTATTCAGAGAGCTGCTTAAAATATTTAATAATTGGGGTGTCATACACTTTCAGAACGGACACTAGTCAGTAAGCCACATGTACTGCCAGCCCTGGATGGAGGAGATGACTCACATGATTTGAAGAAGATAAAAAAACTCTGTACCTTCCTATCAAAGATTCTTGTTTGCTTGCCATTTTTCACTTGAAATGCCTGGGTGGAAATAAGGGGCAGAAGCAGTGTTCATGCAGACTAAGGCCCCATGAGGAGGGAGCAAACCTTAAAATGCTCCACCAGTATCAATCTAAACACAGTAAGGCCATTGTCCTGAGCTATACACCAAAAGCCTGGAAACTCAATAAAGGCACATACTGAACATAACTTCTGAGAGAGAGACCACGAAACCATTTGTGGGTGGCAAGTATTTAACTTTCAAACTGTGTATCAGGTATAGAGAAGTATAAACAAATTTTGAGTATTTACTCTCAGGAAAAAGATAAAGGCAAAGCTGCTGAGGCAGAGCTACTGATTCTTATTTTAAAAAAGTAGTTTTTTATTCATTGAAAGGACTTAACTTTCTGCTAGATTCTCCAATTTGGGATTTGGAAAACACTAGCTGTCCTGTCTGGGTGGGGTCTACTGCCTAGTAATGATTTTAAGAATGCCTGGTTCAGTAAGAAAAACCCTTCCCTATTGTATCTAGGCAAATAAAGTTCCCAAACCTAACAGAAATTAAGTCAAGAAGAAATTATTCCAAATTTCCCACAACAACCAGGACAGAGATGCAATCAAGTCTAGATTCCTCATGCTGGTATCTGGCACTGTACCAAAAGGAAGCAAAGTCACCTTTACAAAATAAGAACAAATTAAGAACAGTAGTAAAATGTGACAACGGTATTCTGAGGCTGCAAGATGGTGCAAGATGAAAGCAGTTCTGAGCTGTTAGACAGTAAAATTTGGCTTGAGGACAACATAATGTAAATTTACCAAATGTCTGAACTATATATCTTCTAAGCAAATTTAAGCACCAAACTAAGGAGTGTAAATGGGAATAGAAGTGAACCTGTATTCTCACAGCTGTTAATTGTAGAGCTGTAGCAGAGATAAAATAGGGCAGTCAGTAAGTAGGGACTCTATAACCCAGAGGGACTCTTGCTGAGTTCAAACACCTGGCCTTGCTCTTTAGTAGCTATATGTCCGTGGACACACTATTTCTCTTGAGTTTCAGCTGATTTGCTTTGAGTACATTTAGGCGCTGATTAGTTGATGCAATATGCAATTGCCTGTGCCAAAATTGTCCAAATTCTAGACCTACAGTTCCATCTCTCATATCTCACTTTATCTATTGCCAATAGTAAAGGGAGGAAATGGGACTCTTTTGGGTACCCTTTATCATTTCTTAAAAGTTGAATATATGCTGACTCAAATGTCAAGTAAAATATCCAAAAAGCTTTCAAGGCAAAATTTTCTTTGCACATTATTTTGGGTCCTTGGTTTTTAGCCATTAGGAAAGATTAGAGTAGGAGGAACTTCTAGGGACCTTAGAGCTTTGACATACGAAGCAAGAGCTTTGACCTGATAAAAACCAAGTGATATGTTATGATGAGATGTGACAACAGATTACACTTAATGACTTAAGATTTAAAAATCTCCTTATGAAGGTTTCCTTGTAGAAGAGAAATTAAGCAGGTAGCAAGAATACTCTAAAAAGACCTGTGCTGCAGATTGGGGTGCTTTTCACCTGTTCACAGTGCATTTGCTAAGGGTTCCTGAATTTGGTCAAGATTCTACATTGTGCTTCTAGCAATAGGGTAAGAATGGCTAGTGTGAACAAATGAAGCATGTTTTCTTGCATTCACGCAGCCTCCTAGGATGTTTAAAACTTGCTGTTAAAAGATAATTTTAATAATTATTATGCCAACAGTATTGGTACACTTAGGAGGAGACAGATGACAGTGACCTAGCTTTATTTTTATAGAAATAATGTACTTTAGCATATCCTTTTCAATACAAGGCTGCTTCACTTACCACTTCTGTTGATGTTTCTGCATGTTCAGAAGTAACATGTTCTTGAAGAGATGTCTCCGTATAGCCCATTTTTCCACAATAGGGACAAGTAAAAGACTGTGGCTGCTCTACAGAGAAAGCTTCTCCACCATAGTACAAATCTGAAAAAAAAATAATTTTTTAAAATATATAAAAATGTAAAGATGGTACAATAATGTAAAATAAAAGTGTGCCTGAAATCTCCAACAACCTCACTCTGTCAAGGAGTGCTTAGGTACCTCTGTTTTCATGTGCAACATCCTTATTCTCCTTTGGACTCTGTGACACCCCTCCAAAATGTCTTTTTCACCCATATAGCTATTATTGCCTTAAGAGAAAAACAAAGCAAATAACTTTTTCTCTCTCCATTTAATTTTGAATGTTTTTTTGGGAGGTAAGATTTTTAAGTAATCTCTATACCCAATGTGGGGCTCAAACTCACAACCCCAAGATCAAGAGCTGCATGCTCTTCTGACTGAGCTAGCCAGGCATCCCCCTTCATTTAATTTTGAAACATCTCTCATTTCACATCGAGTTCTAATTTTACTGTAATTTACTTTTTCTGTATCTCTGTATGTGTAGGAATGCCAATGTCAACACAAAGAATTAACAGGGTAAGGGGTGCCTCAAAGCTCAGTTGGTGGAATGTGTGACTCTTGATCTCAGAATGTTGAATTCAAGCCCTACATTGGGTGTATAGATTACTTTAAAAGAAAATTAACAAAAAAATAAAGAATCAGTATGGTATATGATAATACAAAAAAGACAAGTGCTCAGAGTAGGCAACTATGTTCAATATGCTAAATCCCCAGATACATTTATTTGTCAAAAGCACACACCAGGGGATCCCTGGGTGGCTCAGCAGTTTGGCGCTTGCCTTTGGCTCAGGGTGTGATCCTGGAAACCCGGGATGGAGTCCCATATTGGGCTCCCTGCATGGAGCCTACTTTTCCCTGTGCCTGTGTCTTTGCCTCTCTCTCTGTCTCTCATGAATAAATAAATAAATAAAATATTTAAAACACACACACACACACACACACACACACACACACACACACACACACCATTCTTAGGGCAGGAAAGATCCTAAGCATTCAGTTCTTATAAAATACTAACCTGAATGGAGTACTACAATATATTCTTTTCAAATTGGTTACTGAAGAACTGACCAATTAGTGATACTCTGTGCATAATTTGTTTGCATCATTAGTACATCTCAAGTTCTCTTTTTCTCCATTAGTAGCACAAAAGGAAATGCAATTGAAAATATATTTAGTATGTCATCTCATTATAAAGAATTAAATATTTAACATGAAACGTTTATTTTTTTAAAAAATTTTATTTATTTATTCATGAGAGACACCGAGAGAGAGAGAGGCAGAGACACAGGCAGAGAAAGAAGCAGGTTCCATGCACGGAGCGCGATGTGGGACTCGATCCCGGGACTCCAGGATCACGACCTGGGCCAAAGGCAGGGGCTAAACCACTGAGCCACCCAGGGATCCCTGAAACAAATGTTTAATAGGAATATGATCATTTTTGTGAGGAGAGAAAATGAAAGAGTATTCACTACGCGAGAGATTTGTTCACAGTCATTTTTAGGAAGAGTTACACTATCTTAAAAAATATTTACCCACTTATATGCATAAGACTCCCCAGGTAGATCTGGGGTAGGTGGCGATAAATATATATAAAAATGAACAGAACTTGTTCACCTAATGAAGTACATGTACAAAAAACCCATAGCTAACATCATACTTATTGGTGAAAGACTGGATGCTTTCCCCTCAAGGGGCACCTGGGTGGGTCAGTGGTTGAGTGTCTGCTTTCAGCTCAGGTTGTGATCCCAGGATCCTGGGATTGAGTCCCACACCAGGCTCTCTGCAGGGAGCCTGATTCTCCCTCTGTCTATGTCTCTGCGTCTCTGTGGCTCTCATGAACAAATAAATAAAATCTTAAAAAAAAAAAGTCCACTCTAGCTATTTCTGTTTTTAAAAATTATTTGAGAGAGAGAAAGAGTGCACGGGAAGAGGGGCAGAGGAAAAGGGAGAGAGAATCTCAAGTAGACTCCCTGTGAGCCTGATGTGAGGTGGGATTCCAGCACCCTGAGACCATGACCTGAGCCAAAACCAAGAGTCAGGCAACCCAACTCTCTCCATTTCTATTCATTATTTTCCTGGAGGATCTAGTAATCAGGCAAGAAAATGAATGAAAAGCACTAGATGGAAAGGAAGAAGTAAAACTACCTTTATTAGTAGATGACATGATCTTACATGTAGAAAATCCTAGGGATGCCAAAGTGGCACAGCCAGTGCAGCATCTGACTCTTGGTTTTGGCTCAGGTCATGCATGATCTCATGGGTCATGGGACTGAGCCCCACAGTGGAGTCTGCACTCAGCAGGGAGTCTGCTTAAAGGCTCTCTCCCTCTGCCCCTCCTGTTCTCTCTCTCTCTTAAAATAAATCTTAAAAAAAAAAAAAATCCGGGATCCCTGGGTGGTGCAGCGGTTTGGCGCCTGCCTTTGGCCCAGGGCGCGATCCTGGAGACCCGGGATCGAATCCCACGTCGGGCTCCCGGTTCGTGGAGCCTGCTTCTCCCTCTGCCTGTGTCTCTGCCTCTCTCTCTCTCTCTGTGTGACTATCATAAATGAATAAAAATTAAAAAAAAAAAAAATCCTTAAAAAACTATCAGAATAAACAACAAAAACATTATAAGATCTATATATAAAAATCCATTGTTCTTCCAAATATTTGCAATGAGCAATCCAAAAGTAAAATTTAAAAAATCCATTTACAATTGTAAAAAGAATAAAATACAAAGGAACATATTTAATGAATAAAGTGTAAAACTTATCCTCTGATAACTACAAAACTTTGTTGAAAATATCAAAGATGACCTAAATAAACAGAAGAAAATCTCATGTTTATGGATTGGCATAATCAATACCATTGTTCTCCAAGGTATTCTACAGATTCAAAACAATCCCCATCCCCATCAAAGTTCCAGTTGGCTTCTCTGCAGAAATTTGACGAGTTGATCCTAAAATTCTTCCACAGAAACTAAAGGGATCTAAAATACCCAAAATAATCTTGAAAAAAACAAAACAAAGCCAAAGCTGGAAGACTTATGCTTGTCAATTTCTAAGCTTACTATAAGCTTATAGTAATTAAGATAGTGTGGTACTGGCATAAAGATAGATAATATAAATTTTTATTTATTTATTTTTTTATTTATTTATGATAGTCACAGAGAGAGAGAGAGAGAGAGAGGCAGAGACACAGGCAGAGGGAGAAGCAGGCTCCATGCACTGGGAGCCCGACGTGGGACTCGATCCCGGGTCTCCAGGATCGCGCCCTAGGCCGAAGGCAGGCGCCAAACCGCTGCGCCACCTAGGGATCCCAAGATAGATAATATAGATCAATGAAAGAGACTGAGAGTCTAGGAAAAGACATTTATGGTCAACCAACTTTTCCTTTTTAATAGCTTTATTGAGATATCTTAGGCATATAAAAATACAAATTGATGTTTTGATACATGTATACACTGTGAAAAGATTACCACAATCAAACTAATATATCTATCACCTCTACATAGTTACTCTGTGTGTGTGTTGAAAAGATTTAAGATCTATCCTCTCCAAAAATTTCAAATATGCAGTACAATATTGTTAGCTATGGTCAACATACTGTACATCAGCTCTACAGAGCTTATTCATCTTGCATAATGAAACTTTGTACCCTTTGACCAACATTGCTCCATCTCCCTACCCCTCTCACCTCACAGCCAACTAATTCTCAACAAGAATGACAAAGCAATTAACTGGGTAAAGAATAGTCTTTTTCAACAAATGATGCTGTGATGGCTGGATATCCATATGCAAAAGAATGGTCTACCTCATCATTCCATATACAAAAATTAAAGCAACATGGATCAAAGATCTAAAGGTAACAATAAAATTCTTAGAAGAAAATATAGTTTTAAATTCTCACGATCAGCCAATGGTTTCTTAGATATGACACTGAAAGCATAACAAAAGAAAAAACAAACTGGACATCATCAAAATTAAAACTTCTGTATTTCAAAACATATGAAAAAAGTGAAAAGACACGGGGTGCCTGGGTGGCTCAGTCAGTTAAGCGTCCGACTCTTGATTTCAAGACCCTGAGTTCAAGCCTTGCATTGAACTAGTTTTTTTTTTTAAGTGAAAAAACAATACATGGAATGGGAGAAAGTTCCTGCAAATCATCCACCTGATAAGGAAGTTGTACAGAGTATGCAAGTAACTATTAAAACTCAGTAACAGGGGATCCCTGGGTGGCTCAGCGGTTTAGTGCCGCCCTCAGCCCAGGCCGTGATCCTGGAGACCTGAGATCGAGTCCCACATCAGGCTCCCTGCATGGAGCCTGCTTCTCCCTCTACCTGTGTCTCTGCCTCTCTCTCTCTCTCCCTTACGAATAAATAAATAAAATCTTTAAAAAAATAAAATAAAGTAAAATAAAACTCAGTAACAAAAAGACATATTACCTAATTTTAAAAAATGAGCAAAGGGGATGTCTGGGTGGCTCAGTGGTTGAGCGTCTGCCTTGGGCTCAGGGCATGATCCTGGAGTTCCAGGATGAAGTTCTGGGATTAGTCCCCCATCAGGCTCCCTGCAGGGAGCCTGCTTCACCCTCTGACCATGTCTCTGGCTCTCATGAATAAATAAATAAAATCTTAAAAAAACAAAAACAAAACCAAAAAACCATGAGATACTACTTCACAGCAAGTATGATGGCTGTAAACAGAAAGATAATAGATTCTGACTAGGTAAGAAATTACAAGGTGAAACATTTATAGCTTTTTTTATGGATTAAGAACAATCTATAGTAACAATCTGCTTTCTGATAACCAGAGCAAGAATACTTGTATGCTGTTGGCAAGAACAGTCCATTGACTCTAGACTTTATTGAGGCACTCTTCCATCTTATACCTTGTCAGTTTTACAGATCTCTGAATGGCTTTCATGAACAATTAAGCTATGATTAAGAGAATTATTTAGAACATAAAAATTCATGTTATTTTTAATGTATCCCATTGGCAAGAGTCATAGAACATCATTTGCCTTTACTTCTTCATGCACATATACACAAACTTCTAAATGAAAACCCATTAAAATGTGAATTAAATACATACCAAAATCTACTCTTGTTAATATGCACTGCATTGGGTGGTCAGTTGTATGCCTTGTTGTTGTTGCACCACTTTCATAACAAGATGCACAAAGATCGTAATCGTAGCAAATTAAACACTTATATCTGCGACCTCGAAAATTTCCTTTTAAACATGCATCACAGCTGACACCTATTAAAAAAAAGAAATATCATTAATAAGCAGCTGTAATAGGCCACATTCCATTTTATTTTTATAAATATTTAAGGTATATATTTAACCCCACATTTCCTTTCCAAAATGACTAGAAACAACATAGTAAAATGATATAGGAATTTCCAAAAATATAGTGTATTTGTTACTCTGATTTACATTTCTAATGAAAGTAACTTAAAATATTTGATGAGGGGGATCCCTGAGTGGCTCAGCGATTGGGCGCCTGCCTTTGGCCCAGAGCGCGATCCTGGAGTCCCGGGATCGAGTCCCGCATCGGGCTCCCGGCATGAAGCCTGCTTCTCCCTCTGCCTGTGTCTCTGCCTCTCTCTCTGTGTGTGTGCCTATCATAAATAAATAAATAAATAAATAAATAAATAAATAAATAAATAAATAAATAAATCTTTAAGATTCAAATGGATTTAAAAATAAATAAATAAAAAATAAAATATTTGATGAAATGTAAAAATAACTTTTAAAATGCCTTGATGACCTAATAAGAGTAAAAACCAAATGAAAGAGGAACTGGTAACCAGAATCACTAAAGGGGGCAGGGATTTATTCGCCAAAGCATGTAAAAATTTGAGCTTAGAGTTTCACAGTGTTACAGGACAAAGCCCCAAAAGCAAAGATCAAGGTCTGCCAAAGGTAGAATGTCTAAAAGCAATCTCTCACAAAGCTGAGACCCTAATATACTCTCAATGTATGCGTGAGCTAGAAATCCCCTCTGAGGGGTTACAAAAGTTGCTCTAGTGAGCTTCCCTCTCCCCCATGGCACAAAACAACAAAACCTGTAAAATCATAACCAAAACCCATCACAGCCCTGTAATCAGTAGAGAGTTGAAACTCAGACTACCAAACAGTTCCAAATGGTTCTCAGGTCAAGAATTTAGTTTAAAGTAGTCCAGAGGCGCCTGGCTGGCTCTGTCAGTGGAGCATGCAACTCTTGATCTTGGGGTTGTAAGTAAAAACACCGCATTGGGTGTAGAGATTACATAAAAATAAAATCTTAAAATAAAATAAAATAAAATAAAATAGGTCCTAAATTAGTACAACCCCCAAGCCTATGGCAGAAACAAACTTCCATAGAATGAATCCATACACAAAACATATACAAAGCACACACAAACACACACACCCCAAAAACAAAGCACCACAAGAAAGAAGTAGCATAAACAGCAGAATCGGACTGGCAAATAATTAAAAATTTTTATTTATTTATTTATTTATTTATTTATTTATTTATTTATTTATTCATTCATTCATTCATTCATTCATTCATTCATTCATTCATGAGAGACACAGAGAGAGAGAGAGGCACATTCATTCATTCATGAGAGACACAGAGAGGGATCCCTGGGTGGCGCAGCGGTTTGGCGCCTGCCTTTGGCCCAGGGCGCGATTCTGGAGACCTGGGATCAAATCCCACGTCGGGCTCCCGGTGCATGGAGCCTGCTTCTCCCTCTGCCTGTGTCTCTGCCTCTCTCTCTCTCTCTCTGTGTGACTATCATAAATAAATTTTAAAAAAATTAAAGAAAAAAAAATGAGAGACACAGAGAGAGAGGCAGAGACACAGGCAGAGGGAGAAACAGGCTCCATGCAGGGAGCCGGGCGTGGGACTCGATCCCAGGTCTCCAGGATCAGGCCCTGGGCTGAAGGCGGTGCTAAACCGCTGAGCCACCTGGGCTGCCCTGACAAACAGTTTATATCAGAACTGAATATCAGATAATACTTCATAGGTTAAAATAAATAAAAGAGAAGCTTGAAAAGAAGAGGTAACCAACAAATTTGGAAATGAACCAAACAACATCTAGATATTTTAAAAATTAATTTACAGGATGCCTGGGTGACTCAGCGGTTGAGCAAATGCCTTCAGCCCAGGGCATAATCCCGGAGTCCTGGGATCCCTGCATGGAGCCTGCTTCTCCCTCTGCCTATGTCTCTCATGAATAAATAAATAAAATCTTTTTAAAAATTAATTAAAATTTAAAACTCGATGGACATGCTTAATAGTAGGAAAAGCCTTTTATTGACAAGTAATGTTTGTTATGTAGAAAACCCAAATACAACTAAAGTATTAGAATTCAGTATTTTAAGCAAAGTTGCTAAAAACCAATTTAATAAAGTATCCACTGTATTTCATAACTCCAAAAAAGATAGAAAAATTTATTATTAAAAAACATGCCAGTTAAGATTCTATTCTACTTACATGAGGTATTTAGATTAGTCAAATTCATAGAAAAAGTAGAAGAGTGGTTACCAGGGACGGGGTAGGAGGGAGAATGGAGAGCATTGCTTAGTGGGTACAGAGCCAGTTTGGGATGATGGAAAAACTATGGAGACGGTTGTGCATGCAATGTGAATGTACTTAAAGCCACTGAACTGTATGTGCAAAAATGGTAAAAATGATAGATTTTATGTATATTTTACCACGATGAAAAACTGCTAAATGCAAAAGCTTTTTTTTTTTTTTTTTTTTGCAAAAGCATTTTTAAAATGACTATGAATAGGAACACCTGGGTGGCTCCAGTGGTTGAGTGCCTGCCTTCGGCCCAGGGCGTGATCCTGGGGAACCTGGGATCGAGTCCCACATCGGGCTCCCTGCATGGAGCCTGCTTCTCTCTCTGCCTATGTCTATGCCTCTCTCTCTGTGTGTCTCTCATGAATAAATAAATAAAATCTTAAAAAAAAATGCCTACGAATAAATCTAACCAAAAATAGGCAACCCTTTATGAAGCAAATTAGTAAACATCTATTTAGCGGTACCTGGCTGGCTTAGTTGGTAGAGCATGTGACTCTTAGTCTCAGTTTGTGGGCTCAAGTCCCACGATGGACATGATTACTTTAAAAAAAAACTTTAAAAATATATAAATATATATTCAAAGACATTTAAAGGACTTTAAAAACTAAAAATACCAGGATGAGAAGCTTCAATGAAATGAAATGTCAATTCTCTCCAAATCAATTGATAGAATCAATGCAATTCTAATCAAAATCACAAAAAAATTTTTGTGGAACATGACAAGCTGACTCAAATTTTTATGCAAGTTGCAAAGGGCCAAGAATAACCAAGATATTCCAAGAAAAAGAAGATGGGAGGATTGGCTTAACATATCAAGAGTTATTATAAAAATACATTTAGGGGTGCCTGGGCAGCTCAGTTGGTTAAGTGTCAGACTCTTGGTTTCGGCTCAGGTCATGATCTCGGGGTCATGGGATCAAGCCACTGCTCAACAGCCCACTAAGTGGAGAGTCTGCTGGTCCCTCCCCCTCTTTCATGCATGCTTGCTCACCCGCTCTCTCACAAATAAAATCTTTTTAAAAAATTTGTTTTAAAAACCAAAGCTACAGTAATTAAGACAGGATACTATTGGCATAGAGCCAGACCAACTGACCAATGAAATAGAATAGAAAGCCTAAAACAGGTACATATATGTTGAAATCTGTTTTATGACAACAAAGTCCCTAGAGCTCAGTGGGGAGAGAAGGGAGGAGGGAATGAATGATGCTAGGACAGGTGATTATCCATATGTGGGGAAAATAAAAACAGAGCTCTTCCACAGATCCCACACATAAAAATCAATTCCAGATGGTTTAAAGACAAATACTGAAGGAAAATGAAAAAAAAAAAAAAAACAAAAATCCCTGGAAGCCAATATAAGGGAATATTTTTATGAGCTCAGAGTAGGAAACAATTTCTTAAAACACACACATGGTCCAAACCATGTATTCAACCACAATAAAATTAGGACTTTTTCTTTACCTTTTAATGCCCTCCAGTGATGGAAAGACAAGAAGGTCCTGAAACTGTGATATGTGCAACATACCTGGCAGACAACAGTCTGGTGTTCAGAGTATGTTAAACACTGACACATAGTAAGAAAATGACAGACCTCTAACAGAAAAAATGGGGAAAGACTTCCGAGGGCATTACAAAGAACAATAAAGACGAATGACTAGTAAATATATGAAAATGTGCTCAATCTCCTCAGTCATCAAAGAGGTAAAAATCCAACTCTCACGAGCTATCATCTTACATCTAGCAATCTGGCAAAGACCTAGAAATATGATGACTCCAAGTGCTAGTGAAGCTACGCTAGTGAAGACACAACAGAAACAGTTCTACTCTGCCAGCATACATCAGTCCGACAACTTGGAAAAACTCCAGTTCATATTCTAGTCAAGTTCAAGCTAAGCCATTCCCAGGACTTGGCGGTTTCACTCTCAAGTAGATTCCCTGGGGAATCTTCTCTCTATGTGTATCAGAAGAATGGAGCAGAATGTTCACAGTGGATTTTGCACTGGGGGGTTGGGGAGGTGGGCATTAACAACTCAAAGGTCCAATAACAGTCTATTATAGAGTGAATTAGAAAATGCATCACAGCCACAGGTGAGGACTTCAGGAATCTCACAACACTGAAAGGAAGTCCTAAAGGATATATATGGTTGAAAATTCAAAAATGCTATCTAGTTTAGGAAATCAAACATGCAATGAAACTATAAAATAAAAACAGGGAAAAAAAAAAACAGGGAATGCTAAAATTTTAGTCAGTGGTTCCCTCTGGGGGGTGTGGAGCCCTCGCTGATCTTGAAAGGTAATACTCTTTCGGATCTGGCAGAGGGGGTCTGCAGTACCATTCTTCTTTTCCTTTAAATAATCTCTACACTCAATGTGGGGCTCGAACTCACAACCCTGAGATTAAGAGTCCTACATTCTAAAAAAAAAAGGGGGGGGGGGTCATACATTCTGGGACGCCTGGGTGACTCAGCGGTTGGGTGCCTGCCTTTTGGCCCAGGGCGTGATCCCAGAGTCCCAGGATGGAGTCCTGCATCGGGCTCCCTGCATGGAGCCTACTTCTCCCTCTGCCTATGTCTCTGCCTCTCTCTCTCTCTCTGTATCTCTCGTGAATAAATAAAATTTTAAAAAAATTCTAAAATAAAAAAAAGATTTTATTTATTTATTCATGAGAGACACAGAGAGAGGCAGAGGCACAGGCAGAGGGAGCAGGCCCCATACAAGGAGCCTGATGTGGGACTCGATCCCAGGACTCCAGGACCATGCCCTGAGCCAAAGGCAGGTGCTTATTAACCACTGAGCCACCCAGGAGTCCCAATAAATAAAATCTTTTAAAAAAAGAGAGAGAGTCATACATTCCTCTGACAGAGCCAGTCAGGTGCCCCAGAAGGTCTTACATTGTTTCATTCAGGTGGAGTAAGATTCTGTTATTACATTTTCTGGTATTCAATTCATTATCAGTACCAGTATACACAACCTTTTAAATCAGTCCTCGGGATCCCTGGGTGGCGCAGCGGTGGGATCCCTGGGTGGCACAGTGGTGGGATCCCTGGGTGGCGCAGCGGTTTGGCGCCTGCCTTTGGCCCAGGGCGCGATCCTGGAGACCCGGGATCGAATCCCACATCAGGGTCCCAGTGCATGGAGCCTGCTTCTCCCTCTGCCTATGTCTCTGCCTCTCTCTCTCTCTCTCTCTCTCTGTGACTATCATAAATAAAAAAATTTTTAAATAAATAAATAAGTCCTCAAAATACCCTTCCCATATTGTTAAAATCTCCAAGGTTGTACCGAGATCTCACCAAGTTACAATGAAAGCCAAACGATGGCATTAAGCCAAAGATTTTTTAACAAATTCAATAAATATTGATTGAGTGCCTACTATGTTCTAGGTGGTGGGGAAATAGCAATAAACAACACAGACAAAGCTCTGCCCCTGTGAAGCTAACATTTTAATGGGTGAAGATAGGTATAAAAACAAATGAAGTTGTAAAGCAAGTTAGGAGAAAGTACTATGGAGAAGAACAAAGCAGAAAAGGAAAAATTGTGTGGGCAAGAATGCTTCACAGAAAAAGATGGTATTTGGGCAAAAAAGATGGAATACTTCAAAATCTGCTTATTCAGAACAGCTGCCAGGCAGGACAATACTTAAAATACTGAAAAGGGGTAAATAACTATTCACATTCACAAATGGAAGTTTAACCTAACTGGATACAATAACTTTGCCAAACAAATGTAGTAGGAATGGTGCTAAAAAGGTGCCAGAAAGGTAAACCCTGGGCAGCCCGGGTGGCTCAGCAGTTTAGCGCTGCCTTCAGCCCAGGACATGATCCTGGAGACCTGGGATTGAGTCCCACATCAGGCTCCCTGCATGGAGCCTGTTTTTCCCTCTGTCTGTGTCTCTGCCCCCCGCCCCCTCTGTATCTCTCATGAATAAATAATAAAGTTCTTAAAAAAGAAAGAGAGAGAGAGAGAGAGAGAGAGAGAGAGAGAGAGAGAGAGAGAGGAAGGAAGGAAGGAAGGAAGGAAGGAAGGAAGGAAGGAAGGAAGGAAGGAAGGAAGGAAGGAAGGAAGGAAAGAAAGAAAACCCTGCTCTGAACACTCACTTTTTGGTGTGTCCCATTTGAGGTTACTCTGTAGGCCTGACTTTTTTTTTTTTTGTTTTTTGACTTTTCTTTCCATAGTAGGGACACCTGCTGACCAGTATAATAAACAAAACTTATGGCAACTATGGATGGGGACACTGCCAAACTCTGCAATCAGGGATCCCTGGATGGCGCAGCGGTTTAGCGCCTGCCTTTGGCCCAGGGCTCGATCCTGGAGACCTGGGATCGAATCCCACATCGGGCTTCCGGTGCATGGAGCCTGCTTCTCCCTCTGCCTATGTCTCTGCCTCTCTCTCTCTCTCTCTCTCTCTGGGTGTGACTATCATAAATAAATTAAAAAATTAAAAAAAAAAACTCTGCAATCATCACTTTGAGGAGGAAGATCTGATGATGCTTATCTCTTGCCTGTTTTACTCTTCTGATATAATTCTAAGTTATTTAAATCTAAATGCCCATAGTTCTCCTAAAGGGTGAGGGTGTGGGGTGGTGGGAGGCTTCACCTACAACCCAGCAGGAGTTCAGTAACTGTCAGATCTTTAAGAAAGAGTTGTCAGGGTGCCTGGCTGCTCAGTCAGTAGAGCATGTGACCCTTGATCTCAGGGTTGTGAGTTTGAGCCCCATGTTGGGTATAGAGTTAAAAAATAAAATAAAATCTTAAATAGAGTGGCTGTTGTTTTTTTAAAAATATTAAGTATTTTTTGATGGAGTCATTTCTAAAATGTATGTTTTCTAACATCTTGTTTTAAAAGATTTTATTTATTTGAGAGAAAGCAGGAACAAGCAGGGGGAGGGGTAGAGGAGAAGCCCTAGTGAGGCTCAATCCCAGGACCCCGGGTTCATGACCTGAGGCAAAGGCAGATGCTTAACTGACTGAGCCACCCAGGAGCCCCTGTTTTCTAACTTCTCGAAACACTGAAGACTTTTAACTTTTATAATTTGAGGTTATTATTTCAAACACAAATACGTATTTCAGCCATACCATCAAACATTATGTTAGGTAAATTTTTAGCAGACTCCTAAAACAAGAGTCATTTTATAATAATCTGTGGTGTCAAATATGCTATGGAAGGTTTTTTGTGTGTGATTAGTGGACTATGAATAAAAAGCTGAGGTGGCGAAAATGTTTTATACTGCACAATTCTCCACATAACCTGCCCTCTCATTGTAATAGCTCTGCCATTTAACACTTCTAACTCAATACTTCTAATCTGTCAACATAAGCTTAAATCAATACGTAATTAAGTCAATATCTAATTTTATAGAAGATTCCATACCACCTCCTGACTTGAAAGTAAAGCACAGAAGCACCCATAGGCTTTGGAGCAGTTTCTCAATAGCAACCACGTCTTCCCCCAACTCCCACTTAGAATTACCAACCCTCATTTAGCTTTGAAAAGGAGCCCAGATTTCCCACTTACAACAGAGTCTCTTCTAAGTATATCTGTCTGAATTCATTGTATAACACACACCAACAAAATGTGCTCCCTTAATGTCAACTGCAGGCAATCTACAGTTCCTAATAGAAAAGATAAGTTAGCTCTTTGCTGCACGGTCCCTTGGTTTAACAGCCATGGTCCTATCTGGTACCAGCAGGCTCAGGAAAATCTGAAACAGAACGTATATGTGGCAAATGTAAAACTATCAATTCCTTGATAGGAAAGAACGGAGCTGCTTCTGATTAGATGTTAAGAATTAAAGTTCCTATAGAAAGGTATGATGTCACAACAGAAACAAGAATATTGCCAAACAAAATAAAGCCTTGCAAGGCAAGGTTGGAGGACTACCGAGTGTTAGCACTTAGATCTACTGGATTAAAAACAATGTTTAGGTTCATTTACCCTATACAAAATACATCCTGCAAAAACTGAGTTAACCAAATAATAAAATAAGCAATTCATCTTTGAATAATCTAGCTTTAGCCATAATGTATCATAAATTTGGATAAGCACTGGTTTATAAAATGGTAATTGCACAAACTACATCCTAAAGTTATGGTGGGATATTTTTTATCCCCATCTGACGAAGCTTATAAGATAAAAATGCTAGGAGATATTGTTTAACCTCAATTTTTATATTGGCACTGGTGAAACTTAAAGAGAATGTGTACGTCTGACAACTCCTATCTATTAGAGGTATGTATATCTGAGCACATTCATACCCTCAACATTTACTTTTTTATTTAACAGTTCTGTAAAATAAATACACAAAGGAAAGAATGCCCTCTAGTGGGAACAGAAAATAAGTTGAAAAAGCCACTGAAATAATATGTAAAAAGTCCTTTTCCCCCTTAATTTTCTAAAATGAAATGAAGGCATTTTGACATTTATTTACAGCCATTTATTTATTCTTAAAGATTATTTTTTTTAATTTTTTTTATTTATTTATGATAGTCACCAAGAGAGAGGGAGAGAGGCAGAGACACAGGCAGAGGGAGAAGCAGGCTCCATGCACCGGGAGCCCGACGTGGGATTCGATCCCGGGTCTCCAGTATCGCGCCCTGGGCCAAAGGCAGGCGCCAAACCGCTGTGCCACCCAGGGATCCCTCTTAAAGATTATTTTTAAGTAATCTCTAACACCCAACGTAGGGCTCGAACTTACAACTCCAAGGATCAATAATTAGATGTTCTACCAAGTGAGTCAGCCAGGCACCCCTATTTATAGTTTTAAAAAGGAAAACCCCAAAGGGTGATACAGCCTTTCCATTTGAATAAATTGTTAGGTAGAATAGAGCTGATGGGAAGGCAAGGCCAATAAAAGGCAGCAATCTGTCAAGGAACACAGTAACAAAGAGCACAAAAGGAAACTGACCCCACCTGGAATTTGAAGGCCTGGGATTATATAGTATTTGTCAGTGACAACTTATTTTGACGTCTAGTGCCATGTAATTTGGGGAGTAGACCCTCTTTTTTACTTTAGCAAGAAATCTAAGTACTATCTCTTTATGGCCCATGCATTTCTAATAACTGTGACTTTAAAAAAAGGAGCATATTATATCACATACGCTATACAATAATTTTAATATTGAGAACAGTACAGAGATCTATGCCATTAAAACAATTTTACAATGATAACAATTCTGAAGGAGAAGCTTTTTGTATTTAGGTGGTTGAAAAATCATGCAACCCTTTGAAGAGGATCTCAGATGAACATGGAAGCAATTAGAAAATGAAGTATTGTAAAAAAAAAAAAAAAAAAAGCAGAAGTAGCCAGCATTAAAGAAGATGGTTAAAGGATATTTTGAAATATCTGGAGACATACCTCAAGCAAAATTGCTGGAGGAAGGAATTTAAGACAAATTTTAAAATGCCTCCCAAGCTGGTAGTGAGAAGCTTTACCCCTTTCTATTAAAGAATCACAGAGGAATCATGCCTTGCAAAGGTAAGGCATGATTCTTTTCTTTAACTCTAGGAATTACAAAAAAAAAAAAAAAAAGCCTTACTTATTTTTAGAATTAGGGAATTTTTAAAAATAAAATATATATGTAACTATACATGTTTATTTTTTAAAATCTCTGCCATATGGTTAAGGGAGAAAGTCAAGAGGAGAGAAAACTGGGTAAAGAGAGCCATATAAACATACCATTCAAGAAAAGACTTCTAGTTAGAGAGAGTCCAGGGGCAGAGAAAGAAAAATGAGAAAGAAGTATACAGTTGGGAGAGGGCAAGATTCAGAAGGAATAGAACTGGGCGACAAAGAGGAACACAGGAGTAAGGAAAGCACAGAGAAGTTTGGTAAGTAGGTTTGTAGTACTTGTGCTCTTTACACTTAATATACCTGTGTGAAATGGATACATTTACTTGGCAATTTACAACAGCCCTTTCTGTATGGTGACTCAGCTTTTTTACATTTCTTTTAGTGTTTTAGGTAGAATTCTACAAGTTGTCATATGTAACAATAAGGAACATCCCTCTATCCTTTCATTGAGTATCTACTATGTGCCAGATACAGACGTGAACACAAATCTTTGCTACATAGAGCTAACACTCTAGTGATATGAGTAGCAACTTCTATCCTTATTTACCGTGTGCCAGAAAGTTTACATATATTGTTTTTTTAATCTTCACAACAATGTTATGTAGTTGCGAAGTGTGATAAAACTTCTTTTGTGGCTAAGGATGATTCAAAGCCAGTTCATTTTTTTTTTTTTCATTTTTTTTTTAATTTTATTTATTTATGATAGTCACATAGAGAGAGAGAGAGGCAGAGACACAGGCAGAGGGAGAAGCAGGCTCCATGCACCGGGAGCCCGACGTGGGATTCGATCCGGGGTCTCCAGGATCGCGCCCTGGGCCAAAGGCAGGCGCCAAACCGCTGCGCCACCCAGGGATCCCTCAAAGCCAGTTCAAATCTGCCTCAAAAAGTGAACAGAGAGGCAGGGGTTGGACGTTATATTGAGTTCCTTATGCATTTTATCAAGGAGGGAAGTTAAATTCACCGCTGAAAGTTTCCTACATAGAGGAAGAAGTTGGTTCATTCTGGAACAAATGATTGGTCTGCTTGGTTTTAAAGAACTGGACTACCCTCTTATTTCACAGAAATACATCCCTGAGCAAACAGAAACTCATCTTAGTAACAATGACCTGCTCACTCATGAACTTACGAGCAGCCTTTCAGTAACTTATCTGGAAATACAGAGGCTTCTACGTTACTCTATTATTATTAAATTCAGCCATGATTAGAGCTGTGTTCTGGCTCACATAAAATGAAAGAAGAGGAGGTATGTAAGGATTTTGATGAATTACCTGTTGAACGAATGAAAAGAGGATGTTTTCCTAGAGTCATAAGGTAAGAGCTCAGAAAGAGAGAAGGGAAAAGGGATTAATGTGTGTAACAGACTTCTTGATGTAAGAATGACTGAATGATGAAAATTGAGGGGGAAGAGAAAGGAACTGAACAACAGGTTCTTGTTTCCTATAGGAGAAAAGTAAATGAGTCAGGTAAAAACTCTGTGCCAAAGACTCCTAGACACCAGCCAGCAGTCAGCAAGCAACATCTGCCCAGCAGAGCTTGGCTGCCAGCTGTAACAGATGATGGGGCTGGCAGTGGGAAACAGGTTACTTATCGTCAGTTACAGTTTTATGTGTAAATAAAAAAAATAAAGGGGCAGCCCGGGTGGCTCAGCGGTTTAGCGCCGCCTTCCGTCCAGCGCCTTGATCCTGGAGACCCGGGATCAAGTCCCACGTCGGGCTCCCTGCATGGAGCCTGTTTCTCCCTCTACCTGTGTTTCTGCCTCTCTCTCTCTCTCTCTCTGTCTCTGTCTCTCATTAATAAATAAAATCTTTAAAAAAAATAAAAAATAAAAAAAATAAAAACCCAGAATTTGCATATATATGTGCAATTTGGTGTAGTTGCTTTAAACAATGCTCAGTGCACAGGAACTCCTGCTCTGTTTGAAGACCCTCCCTAGGCGGGTCTATGGGCAAGGCAGAGTGCTCCAGCCCTCTCAAATAGGTATCCTGATCATTTTACAGAAAATATCTAGGGCTCACATTTTGCAGAGATTTGGAAAAGAAAATACTAGTAAAAAAAACACTACATTCAAACCTCTAGGGCTAAAGAAATTAAAACATGTAAATAGGCATAACACGACACAGGAGAATGTCCCTCAGCTCATCTCTACCCGGCAATGTTCCTTCAATAATCAATCAGTGTTTGACCCTGATGCCCCAGGCTCCTCCAGAAAGGGTCTGGTTACTGAACTCTTCTTTTACAGATAAATAAATTGAAGAGACAACCACTTTCCTCCAAAAGCACACAGCCAGTAAGTGGCAAACCAACGATTACTATGCAGGATAATCTACTGAGGCAAGCCTTTTGACAACAATAAATCTGTTTGTTTCAGAAGTGTTGATGTCTTTGGCACTTTTTACTTGCTATAATGTAGAGACAAAATTTCAGTAAGCTGGAAACATGTCTGTCTAGCTTCACTCCTTCAAATCACAGCAGATCAATATAACTCTCAGATATATAGTTTATTTTTCATTTTTGGTCTTTTCAAACATTTCAGGAAATCTGATATACATGTACTTTAAGACATGGGAATCAACAACCTATGACATATGACACAATCACACACTGAAATACTACAACACTGTGCTCTGACGAACTACCAGACTCCCACATATCAACATTGTTGGTCCCCACAAAAAAACAAGTTGCAAAAAAGGATACGTACCATAGGGAACCACTTCTGTAAATTTAAAAATACACAATATGTGTATGTGTTCTATGGACACATACATATGTGGAAAGCATACTGAAAAATGGACAGAAAGGATACATATCGATTGCAAGAAGTGATATCTCTGTGGGGTAGAGAGAGGGGGAAGTAAATAGAACCAAACCAAGGAAGGATATAAAGTGGAATTCACCAGTATCTGCAAAGTCTTAATCCTGTGTTGAAAATGTTTTCTTAAAAAAGAAAAAAAAAAATCAACGAACATGGACAAATTCCCCATCTCATCTTAATCTGTAAAGCAACATGGGAGAGGACTTTTAGACACAGGATGGCTTGTTTTTTTTTTTTGTTTTTTTTTTTTAATAAATTTTTATTTATTTATGATAGTCACAGAGAGAGAGAGAGGCAGAGACACAGGCAGAGGGAGAAGCAGGCTCCATGCACCGGGAGCCCGACGTGGGACTCGATCCTGGGTCTTCAGGATCGTGCCCTGGGCCAAAGGCAGGCGCCAAACCGCTGCGCCACCCAGGGATCCCAGGATGGCTTGTTTTATGCAGAGATAGAAATGGGTAAAAATAGCTGACATATGAAATTATGAAATAAAACTTTTTTTTTTTTTGCCCCAAAGATGGGTTCTATATCCCATACTGGTTAATTATTCTTGCTGAAGTATAAATTAGTCACTGAGTTTCAAGCTAAGCATTCAAGAATGACTTCTCTTAAGCACCATATATGATCTTGGCATGCTAAACAACTCAAAGATACAGTGATTATCATACTACTGGACACTGACAACAGGGTGGAGGAATGGTTTAGAATGCTTTCCCATCGTATACTTGGCCAATAAGTACAAATAGGAATAGGGGACTTACTGTTTGGAAAAGAATCTCATTTAAAACAACTAAAAGGTAAAATATATTTAATGGTATTCCCCCCCACCCCCCACCAAATTCCCCCTTGAATCCCTGGTCTATGGGTTAAACATTTTTAAATGGATTTTCTGCAACTGTTTGAGGGAAAAGGGAAGAAAACTGGATATCCTTAATATACCACAAGATGAACGAAAAGGGAGCAGAAAACATATTGTTTAATGGTATCTATTTAATGATATTTGAGCTAGAAATTTGTGCAGCTGCGCTTGTGATAAATTCCCAGTCAAGCAAGGCACATGACAGCTCTTTCTATTGTAGTGGAAAAGATTTGTCCTGGATCAATACTAGGAGCTCATTTTGCACTGACTTACCTCAACACATTATTTTAATCAACAAAAAATTTTGACCACCAACAATACCCATTCAGTGCTTAAACTTTAATGGGAAATAAAGATATGTAAATAAGCAAACTACAGTATGAAGCGTGACTCAGGGACAGAGAACTATGGAAATGCATCCAACATACCAAACAACAACAACAACAATAAAAGATGACCTGTTCTGGGGTGCCTGGGTGGCTCAGTTGGTTGAGCATCTGATTCTTTTTTTTTTTTTTTTTTTTTTTTAAATTTTTATTTATTTATGATAGTCACAGAGAGAGAAAGAGAGAGAGGCAGAGACATAGGCAGAGGGAGAAGCAGGCTCCATGCACCGGGAGCCCGATGTGGGATTCGATCCCGGGTCTCCAGGATCGCGCCCTGGGCCAAAGGCAGGCGCCAAACCGCTGCGCCACCCAGGGATCCCAAGCATCTGATTCTTGATTTCGGCTCAGTTCATGATCTTGGCTCAGGTCATGATCTCGGAATCGTGGTATCGAGCCCTGCACCAGGCTCCGCACTCAGCACAGTCTGTCACTCTCCTTCTGCTCCTCCCCCCACTTGTGCAGGCTCTCTCTCAAATAAATAGATAAATGAATAAAAATAATTCTTTTTTAAAGATGACCTATTCTGGTTGGAAGTGTACAAGAAAACCCACAGTTAGTCACCCTCTGACACAACTCTTTGTATGATGCAGTTCCTGAGGTACTTTCTCTTCAAAACATTGAAAAACCACTTCAGGTCCCTTTCTTCCATCTTACCTACACAGAACAGTTACTCCAAACTCATTCTCAGAAACCCACCACATAGCTTTAAGACAAGAATTCAGTCACTACTTCCTCTTGTCTAGGCTAACCAATTTAAAATCTAACAGGTCCTCAAATATGTTACCTTCAATTGTTACATTATTTTTCTTTAGTCTGTTCTAGTTCCTTCACTGATTTTAAACTAAAGGGACCTAGAGCAGACATTAAACTTTGGAGAGGACTAAGAATAATTAACACAAAGTACAGAGAATGCTCTAGCACCAGGAGAAAAGAGGCAGCTTACATCTGGTTGAAGAAGCATACTAGTCTAATTTTAGATGTTACGTTTGAGGTGATAATGAAACTGGTAAGCAGGAAGATACTGTAAACAGGCTGATCTTTGGGAGATTCCCTTAAAGAGAGGACATATCTCTATCAGGGAGAGTGATACACAATATGAGGAAAGGACAAATGAGGAAAATGAACAGTGCTTACAGAGTTTGAAATAAGTCTCTAGGAAATCAATGGGTATTCAAATATAAATACCCAAAGCTAAAAATAAAATAAAAACATTGGTCTTAATATAAATATTACTCATGTTTCTTCTGCCCTCCACTTATGAGCATTTCTAGCCATGATTCTGAACAGTCTGACCCAGAATAGGGCACTATAGAGAATATGCATTCAGGCTGACAATATTATCAACAATGACTTTGAAATGCAACACTCAAAAGAGCAGTTTACTCACTTAAAAAAAAGTATGGCAGTAACTCCAAGGTACAAAATTCAAGAGCAAACACTGGGAGCAGGTAAACAAATAACTTTATTGGCAAAGATCTGAATTCTGCTGGACTGCAAAGATTACTTTCTTCATCAGTTAAAGAGAAACAAAAGCATACAATAATCTTTCTATATTGCAGCGCTGTCACAGATATATAAACATTAATTTTTCTTCCCTACCTTCACATTTCAAGGACATCTGAAGGAAAGTAGGGTGCTGGTTTTACTACTATTTCTCACCTTCTAGCCTACCCTTCTGTACCCAGCTTTGCAATGCTGGGTCTAGGAGGTGGTTCTTAATCAGGGGCCATTTTTCCCCCAGGGGATATCTGGCAATGCATGGAAACATTTGGGTCGGAGGGAGGGAGATACTGGTATCAAGCAGATAGAGGCTAAATATGTTACTTAACATCCTACAAAGCACAGGACAGCCACCTGGCCCAGGGTCTGCAAACTTGATTATTCAAACTCCTTTGGCAGCTGGCTTCTGGTTTACATTCTGCCAATGAGAGGCCCTAGGAGAGAAAGCATCCTTCCAGCAGAAGATGGCCTCCGGCTCCAGCATTCTCATCACCAGCCAGTTGCATCACACTCATAAAACTCCAGTAAACCCATCTTTTCCTTTTTTGTAAAGATGGAAATGTCTACATCTGTACTGCCCAAAGCAACAGCTACTACCCATTAAAATACCCCACCAGCTGAGAAGATCTAGAAGCAGTGATGCTCCAGCAGCAATGAGCACATAGACCATCCCTGGAAAAGGATGATTTCAAGGGTTGGGGCAAGGCAAATACATGAGCTTGTAATATCTAGTTCTACAATGAATGATACAGAGGGATGGATGGATACATGTCAAAAGGATACAGAAGAAACCTTGGTGGGGTTTCCATTGGCCAAATCTGGGATAATCTGAGTACCAAGATAAATAATAAAAGTTCTAGATTATAACCCATTGAATATAGGAATCCACATGTCCATACTGATACACATAAGTAAGAAAGTCAAAGAGAAGGAAATAGGGGGACATTTTCTTATGGTGAAGGAAACAGGAAAGAAAAAATATTTTCCTTATGGCTGATATCTAGATTAAATATGCAGATTAGTTACTCCTAATTCCTACTTCACCAGCACTGGACCTGTGCTGTCCAGTCTGGTAGCCACTAGCCCCTATGATTTTTTAAATGTGACTATAGATTGAATATAATTTAAACTTCAGTTCCACACTAGCCACATTTCAAGTGCTCATGTGGCTAGTGGCTACTGCACTATACAGCAAGGCATCAGACAAATGGCATTTGAGGCTGAGCCATAATTTTGTGAAGATAGAGTCTAGAACAGATAACAAGGTAAGATCTAAATCTGTTCTTTTCTGAAACTCTTAAAATTTAGTACTGGAATTAAAAAAATGACAATTTCATAATGATATGAGTAAATAATAGCAATAAAATTTGGAAGCTGGAAGATGGATGAGTGGTAATGGAGTTAGGAAATTGAAGATAGCTCAATCCTGGGATGCCTGGACAGCTCAGCGGTTGAGCGTCTGCCTTCGGCTCAGGTCCTGATCCCAGGATCCAGGATGGAGTCCTACATTGGGCTTCTTGAGAGGAGTCTGCTTCTCCCTCTGCCTATGTCTCTGCTTCTCTCTCTCTCTGTGTCTCTTATGAATAAGTAAATAAAATCTAAAGAGAAGAAGAAGAAGAAGAGGAGGAGGAGAAGGAGGAGGAGGGAGAGGAGGAGGAGGAGGAGGAGGAGGAAGAGGAGGAGGAGGAGGAGGGAGCTGAATCCTAATATGGGTAAAGGAGAAAGCTAAGAAACAATCCAATTTACAGTGCAGATGTAACAATATGTCCAGGACTGGCAGTATCAGGTACCACCAGAACGAAAGGGAAGAGAACTGTACAAAGATGGAAGATGTAAAAGCTGAGAAGCAGTTAAATTTCTTTTTAAAAAAGTTTTATTTAAATTCCAGTTAGCATACAGTGTAATATTAATTTCCGGTGTACAATATACTGATTCAACACTGCCTTCCTTAATCCCCATCACCTATTTCACCCATCTCCTCACCCATCTCCAATCTGGTAACCATCAGTTCTCTATAGTTAAGAGTTGAGAAGCTGTTAGATATTTTTTTTTTTTTTAGTTTTTATTTATTTATTTGAGGGAGAGCAGGAGAGCACAAGCAGAGGGAGCAGCAGAGGGAAGGGAGAAGACTCCCCACTGAGCAGAGAGCCTCATGTGGGGCTCGATCCTAGGACCCCAGGATCATGACCTGAGCAGAAGGCAGACACTTAATCGACTGAGCCACCCAGGCATCCCTAAATTTCTTTAAAAGAAAAAAAAAAAAAAAAAAAGAAAAAGGTTTTATTTATTATTTATTTGAGAGAGAGAGCACGAGCTGGGGTTGGGGCAGAGGGAGAGAATCCCAAGCTGACTCCCCCAACTGAGCAAAGAGCCTGACATGCAGCTCGATCCCACAACCCTGAGGATCATGACCTGGGCTGAAATCAAGAGTCAGATGCCTAACTGAGCCACCTAGGTGCCCAAGAGGCAGTTAAATTTCTAAGTTGCCTTTCCTCAAGAAAGTGGCAACAAAAACCACCAGGAAGGGAAAAAACAAAACACCAGGAAGCTAGATGGTGAAGGGGGAACCCCCAGAATCACTACTCCTCATCAGAGCAGCGACACTTAGAGCCATACATACCAAGTGGTCACCATCCAGATCCTGAGGCTACAGAATGTTTTACACTGTTTACTGAAGTTGAATACCATTTAGACAAGTACACAAATCATAAACACACAGTTTGATTTTCACAAAATGAACACTTCCTGTGTAACATCTAGATCAAGAATCCCAAAAGTCTCCCTCACATCCCTTCAAGTAACCACCCGAGTTACTATCTTGAGTTCTAACATTCTAGGGTAATTTTCCATTTTGTTGACATATATGTATAAATATACGTACATACATATTAATACCTGCAGTGCTTTCAGTCATTCATGCACATTACCAGCTGAGGTTTAAAAAACTCAACACTCTACTTTCTTGTTTCTGTCTTTATACTGCAAAGAAGGGTCTTTTTCACAGTCCACTTAATGCCATGCTTTTCACCTTTTTGTACTGTTTATAGGTGGTTTTAGTGTTTCAAATGGGGGTTAGGGGCAGAAGGAGAGAATCCCAAGCTGTTTCAAATGGCCCCTAATGGTACTGCTGCAGCACTGTCTGGTGTTCCTATGCACCATAAGGCTGTGACATGTGTTACAGAGAAAATATGTATTAGATAAGCTTAGTTCAGGCATGAGTTATATTGCTATTGACTGTGAGTTCTATGATCATAAATCAACAATATATATTAAATAAGTTGTCTTTCAATAAAATCACTTATGAAAAACAAGACTGATCTATTGATGAAAATGTGACCAGAAGCTTACAGGAACCTAACCCTGAATTTACTGTAGGAGCAACTGTTCAGTATTTGCTAATTCAGTGTTCATGGAAACTTCAGAACCGAACTACCACAAGTAACAGGAATCAACTATATACACACACAATCATATTGTATTGTACATTTTTTTTTTTTTTTTGTTAATCTGATGACAGAATGGCACCCAGGGAGTCTGTCTAGCCCAGACTCAGCTGCTTGTCTGGATTTGGTTGGTCACAACTGTGTGCTGAGTAAGTTCCTGTTCTCCCCTCCAGGACAGAGGTTCAGCTGAGGACCCTCATTTCACCAAAGTGTTCTGCTCTGGCGCTCATGAGAGCAGGAGGTGAGGGGATCCCTGGGTGGCTCAGTGGTTTAGCGCCTGCCTTTGGCCCAGGGCGTGGTCTTGGAGTCCCGGGATGGAGTCCCACATCGGGCTCCTGGCATGGAGCCTGCTTCTCTCTCTGCCTCTCTCTCTCTCTCTCTACGTCTATCATGAATAAATAAATAAAATCTTTAAAAAGAGAGAGAGAGAGAGAGAGAGCAGGAGGTGAGCCATAGTGAGCAGCCATCCTCATACCACATCTCTGCTATAAATCTACCCTGGTCCACACAATGGCCCAGCCAAATCCCCCCATCTGGTGGCCCTGAGTTTCCTTCTGGGGTTCAATCATGACCTCACTGAATGACTTCTCCAAAGAGTCTCTCAGAAACTCTCAGTGAGGCTGAAGGCAGACTGTTCAGCTTCTCCTGTCCTCAGAGATTTCACCCAATAGTGCAAACTGCCCTTTCCTCACACAGCGAGGTTGGAGTTTGCTATTCCATGTTTCATAACTAAACAATATCTTGCTTATAGGAATAGATATATTGAGAGTTAAAATATAGAGAAAGGCAAGACATGATCAAGACAAAGTTCCAGATAGTGAGCATGGACATGTTTGTTAGATGATCTACTTTTTTATATGGGTGATGGAAACAAAGATCTTTGTTTTATCTTTTTACTGAATACACCTATTTTGTACACTCTTCTGAACATATGACACATTTCTCACACATATGTAAAAACTCCATTTTTAAAGAAAAGGACTGACTTACTGGCCATATATCTTAAAAATGGTAAATCCTATTTAGATTATTTTTTTTGAAGAGCTAGAAACTTTTTTATTTTTTTTTTAATTTATTTATTTATTCATGAGAGACACAGAGAGAGAGAGAGAGAGAGAGAGAGAGTCAGAGGCATAGGCAGAGGGAGAAGCAGGCTCCTCGCAGGGAGCCCAATGTGGGACTCAATCCCAGGACTCCGGGATTATGCCCTGAGCCGAAGGCAGACAGACACTCAACCACTGAGCCACCCAGGCGTCCCTAGAAATTTCTTTTAAAAACTGTAAGAGGAGGGATCCCTGGGTGGCGCAGCAGTTTGGCGCCTGCCTTTGGCCCAGGGTGCGATCCTGGAGACCCGGGATCGAATCCCACATCGGGCTCCCATTGCATGGAGCCTGCTTCTCCCTCTGCCTATGTCTCTGCCTCTCTCTCTCTTTCTCTGTGACTATCATAAATAAATAAAAATTAAAAAAAAAAACTGTAAGAGGATCGGATGCCTGGATCTCTCATGAATAAATAAATAAAATCTTAAAAAAAAACTGTAAAAGGATACTTTTATTACCTCTTAGTGGGTGAGTGAGGAGGTAAGTGAGGACTGTCTAAGCAATACAGAGAACCTGAAACCATAAAAGGGGGGAGCACAGTAAATTCGACGAGAGGTATACAACTTTAATATTGGCAAAAGATCGCATAAACAAAGTCAAATGACAACAGATGAGGAGAAATACAACAAATATAACAAACAATGGGCTCTTAAAAATTAAGAAAAAGACCAACAGGAAAAAAAAAAAAAGAAAAATGGGAAATAAGATATGACCAGGCATTACAGAACAGGAAGTATGTGATTCAAGTACATCCTTGGTAATAGAAGTATCTAAAGTCCTCCAAAATTTCCAATGCCATTCATAAAAAGGTCTAATTTCAGTAAGGCTCATGAAAATCTTAAAGTAGAAGATTCAGGCATGACCAGAAAAATGAAAGTAAGCTATCAAGCCTGTGAATCAAAAACTGGCTTCATTCTTAGGTAAAACTGACCTTCCTCCTACCAGACCTTCCTCCAAAAAATTCAATTGTTCTCATTTTGCAAGAGTTCTAGCTTTAGGCACCACCCACAGTCAACACAGAAGTAAGACTGAATCAGGCCTTCACTCTTTGCTAACAACATTTTAGCTTCCTCACATAGTTAAATACTTGCTACATCTTTTCTTTTGCCCACTTATTTTGCACCATTATAAGGTCCTGTACTTGACCCTATCCTAGCTAATGTTTTTAAAAGTGACTTAGGCAATGACAAAAAATGTAACGCTTGTACATGAAACAGCTAAAACAGAGTGACAAGAGACATTCAAAGAAAGGTGAATGGGTGTGCCAAATTGAATTTTTAAAAGTCTCGTAAAGTCTTGTTTTTAGAATAAACAGCCATCCATGGGCTAAAAAATTCTAAAAGAATTAACTAAGCAGAACTTTGTCTTCAGTATTAGCTTAAGATGGGATGAAAAGGCTAACAAAAAGCCAGCAAATAAACAAGCTCAGGTTGTATTAACAAACATAAGATACATTACTGTAATATTTCCAAAATGTTTTACTCTTGTTGGACTATATGTGAAGAACTGCATTCAGTTCTGGATGACTTGTTTTAAAATGAGAAACAAATACACCATAATGACAAAATGGCAAAGGTTCTAAAAACCAAGTCAAGAGAAATTACTAAAAGACAAAAGGAGCTATCTACCAGAAGAGCTGAGAGTGGGTAATGCATAGGGGATGTGACAGCTTTAGACAGAGCTAGCGTAAGAAAGTAGTGCACTGGTCTCTGCAGCTACTGAAGTCAAAACCAGAAGGCACTAAATGGAACGTGCTTCCCTGTACTGGATCCTATGACAGAAAAAGGTTATCAGTGGAAAAACTAATAAAATCCAAGTCTACAGTTTAGTCAAAATGTACCAATGTCAGTGTAGTAGTTTTGACAAATATGTCAGGGTAACATGTTAACATTAGGAGAAACTGGTTGAGGGGTATATGGGAAGTCTTTACTACCTTTGCAACTCCCCTGTATACCTGAAATTATGACAAAATTAAAAAGTTATAAAAAGAAAGAAATAAAAAGGGAAACCGTTCAACAAATGACTTTCAAATAGTGTAGTGAATGCTCTTATCAACACATGGGTTGTGTTTAGAGATTAGACAAACTGAAATGTGCCTTTGAAAAGATATCCGCATATTTCAGGGGATACTTGGTACCATTTAAATTGGAGGTCAAATGAATTTAGTAGGGCTACCAATATTTAACTTGGAGTCCAAAAGCCAGAGTGTAAAGAAAAAAGCTAACTGAAGTGGATCCATCAATGCTAGGGAAATAATCTTACCTTTCCAATAATGTTGCAATTGATTCTTCTGCTAGGTTTTTGTTTTTGTTTTAAGATTTATTTTAGAGACAAAGAGAAAAAGACAGAGCATGAGTGGGGGGAGGGGCAGAGAGAAAGAGAAAAACCTCAAGCAGACTCCAGGCTGAGTGAGTAGAGCCTGAGGTGTGGCTCAAACTCATGAGCTGAGCCAAAATTAAGAGTTGGACGCTCAACAGATTGAGCCACTCAGATACCCTTCTACTAGTTTTAAAGAGGATCCCCAACACCTTCTGTAAGTGTTTTTCAAACTATAGGTCATGACCACATGAAATCAGTTTAGTCACAGTAGCTCTCCCTGGAGGTACCATTCCCAGGTGGCATGCTGGAACTCTGTGAGGGGTATTTTTTGGTCATCACAATGATTGTGGGGTACTACTAGAGTCTACTGGAGAAAGGTTCAAAAGATACGTGTCTGGAAATGCAGTAAAGAATTGTCCAGCAACCCAATAAGATATGCCAAATCTTCCACCAGACATTCAGTTGGGAAATATAATAGCCTTTAAAATTATTTAATCATACTACTAGACTCCATTTCTCCCATAAACACAAAATATCTTTTTTTAAAAAAGATTTTATTTATTCATGAGAGACACAGAGGCAGAGACATAGGCAGAGGGAGAAGCAGGCACTATGCAGGAAGCCCAATGCAGGACTCGATCCTGGCACTCTGGATCACGCCCTGGGCCAAAGGCAGACAAAAAATGCTCAAAACCCAGGCGTCCCAAAACAAAATATCTTTTGCAGCCTTAGTAAACACTTATTCTCCAGGTATGCTACTATCTCATAAGAAAGACCATTTTGCATTTTTAGAACTCTACAAAAGACTGGTATTTCAGAAAATCTTGATGAAGTTGTTTGTAGTAGGTGACTTTCTAGTATAGCATACCTATACCAGATGGCTTTTATAGCTGTGATTTTCAAATAGGTAAAAAAAGACTCCTCTGAATAGATTTATTTTCAAACATTTAGTAGGGAATTATGCAGCAGAGGATTCTTTCTGAATATTAAAAAAAGTATTTCACATTGGGGTGCCTGAGTGGCTCAGTCAGTTAGGCATCTGACTCTTGGCTTTGGCTCAGGTCATAATCTTGGGGTTGTGGGAATGGGGGCCCATGTAAGGCTCTGCGTTCAGCATGGAGTTTGCTTGAGATCCTCTCCCTATCCCCCTGTTCGCAGGGTTGCTCCCTAAAATGAATAAATCATTTTTTAAAAAAGTATTTCACATCAAGGTTGTTCTATATATATATTTTTTGTGGCAGAATGATTAGAAATCTATGTTGCAAAAATTAAATGTTAAACTTTATTTGGAATTGGGGATCCCTGGGTGGCGCAGCGGTTTGGCGCCTGCCTTTGGCCCAGGGCGCGATCCTGGAGACCCGGGATCGAGTCCCGCATCGGGCTCCCGGTGCATGGAGCCTGCTTCTCCCTCTGCCTGTGTCTCTGCCTCTCTCTCTCTCTCTGTGACTATCATAAATAAATAAAATAAAAATAAATAAAAATAAAAAAATAAACTTTATTTGGAATTGTTATTCTTTTCTTTTTTATTCTAACAATGTCTCCCAAAGTCTACCACATAACCATTTTTCTTTTCCCAGTCTAGCCTCTACTCCCTACTATTTGTCAAAGGATATGCTTTCCACCAGGGTTAAAGACTAGACTAAGGTAATATAGGTTGCTAATGGTAGACTCCACCAGGTTTTCTGTTGGACTTCACTTTCTTGTCCCATGCCAAGTCATTTCACAGGGAATTATTATTTTTTAAAATTGTATTTAAATTCAATTTGCCAACATATAACACCCAGTGCTCATCTCATCATGTGCCCTCCTTAGTGCCCGTCACCCAGTTACCCCATCCCCCTACCGACTTCCCCTTCTGCAACCCTTTGTTTCCCAGAGTTAGAGTCTCAAATGATTTGTCTTCCTAATTTTCTCCCCCTCAGTGTCTGCCCCTTCTCTAATGGTCCCTTTCACTATTTCTTATATTCATAGGGAATTATTTTGACCCTACACTTAAAAATTTTTTTTACAGGGCAGTCCCCGTGGTGGAGTGGTTTAGTGCTGCCTGCAGCCCAGGGCGTGATCCTGGAGACCCGGGATCAAGTCCCACATCGGGCTCCCTGCATGGAGCCTGCTTCTCCCTCTGCCTGTGTCTCTGCCTCTCTCTGTGTGTGTCTCTATGAATAAATAAATAAAATCTTTAAAAAAAAAATTTTTTTTTTACATATTTATTCATGAGGACACAGAGAGAGGCAGAGACATAGGCAGAGGGAGACACAGGGTTCCTGCAGGGAGCCTGATGTGAGACTCGATCCCAGGACCCCAGGATCACGACCTGAGCCAAAGGCAGATGCTCAATTGCTAAGCCACCTAGGTGCCCTGGGACACTACAGTTATAAACAAGGTCAAACTCACTGATGAGTATATGTGCTACTTTTATTTATCCATGTTGACAATCTAATTTGTCTTATGTTATCCCTACATTTTTTTTAAAATTTTTTTTTCTTTATTTATTTATGATAGTCACACACACAGAGAGAGAGAGAGGCAGAGACACAGGCAGAGGGAGAAGCAGGCTCCATCCACCGGGAGCCCGACGTGGGACTGGATCCAAGGTCTCCAGGATCGCGCCCTGGGCCAAAGGCAGGCGCCAAACCGCTGCGCCACCCAGGGATCCCTGTTATCCCTACATTAAATAAGATCATTTCTCTCTTTATATTTTCCCTCTTTTTAAAGCTTCTCTTTTTCTTATTTCATTTTTATTATTCTAACAGTTTTTATTGTACTATCTATATCTAGTTCTTTCATTTTCCCACATTTTATATAGGGTATGTTTTCTGATCTTATTTAAGTCCATATATATTTATTGCAAGTAGATCCAGGCACTCAATGATGTATTTCATTGTAACATCTAAGGTAGCTGGTGACTTATCAATGAACTTTATTTCAGAATAACCAACAGAGTGTTAAAATATTTGTTACACAAATAATTAAGGCACTGGGTCTGAAAGGGTTGACAATCACTAATCTAGTGGATCTTAGGCAGAATTTCTTGAAAATGGAACAAAATAGAAAATTATCAGAGTACAACACAAATAGGGTAGTTTCAGGAAACTTTTGTTTCCATTATATGTGTGTTTTCTGAGTGTTGTAAAAAATGTATTTCTTGCTAAAATTTAGGGTCAAGTAAGTTTACAAGCCACCCTAAAAATACCCCCCCAGACCCCCCAAAACTGAATGGACAAGTGGTCCACAATTCTCCTACAAGGTCCTTCCCCTCTTAGGCTCTCTGCAATCAATTTCCCACTTCCATGTCCTCTTTCTCTCTCTAAAGCACATACAGGGATCCCTGGGTGGCGCAGCGGTTTGGCGCCTGCCTTTGGCCCAGGGCGTGATCCCGGAGACCCGGGATCGAATCCCACATCGGGCTCCCGGTGCATGGAGCCTGCTTCTCCCTCTGCCTGTGTCTCTGCCTCCCTCTCTCTCTCTCTCTCTGTAACTATCATAAATAAATAAAAAAATTAAAAAAAAAAAATAAAGCACATACATTCTCACCTCCCTCACTTCCCACATAATGGTTCAAGTCATCCCCTCAATTTATTTTTTACCTTTTCTGTCTTGAACGCAAGTAAGCAGATAAACAGAGAAAAAATTATGGGCATGGCAAAAAGCCAATAATGTGACCATTTTAAGAATCACATTTTAGCATGTGATTCTTGATCTTGAGGTTATGAGTTACAGCCCCAGTAGAGATTGCTTAAAAATAAAATCTTAGGGCCCCTGGGTGGCACAGCTGGTTAAGTGTCTGACTCTCGGTTTAGGCTCAGGTCCTGATCTCAGTGTCAGATTGAGTGCTGAGCCAGGTTCTGCTGCACTCAGTGAGGAGTCTGCTTGAGATTCTCTCTTCCTCTCCCTTTGCCCCTCCTATTCACACGCTCTCTCTCAATTAAACAAATCTTCAAAAAATTTCATTAAATAAATAAATAGATAAATAGATAGATAGATAGATAAGATAAAGTCTTGAAAAAAAAAAAGTAATCTTTCTAGGCATGATGGAATCCAGAAAGCATAAAGAAAAAGCAGAGATGTATCTACAATAAAATTGACAATCTTTTGGAGGAGTCAAAACACCATATACACACACACACACACACACACACACACACACGGCAAATGCAACTGGGAAAAAAGTCCTATAATATTAAAAAGGTTTAATATCTCTAAGACTGACAACATTCAGGAAGAAAGCAGCAATTCTAATTAGGGAGAAAAATGAGTGCAACAAAAATTTTTTAATGAAAATTAGTCATACCCTATCATCTAATAGTTCTTACTTCTAGGTATATACCCAGACACTTAAAAATTATTAGAATTAATGAGATAATTTAGTAAGAGTCTCTTTTTCTAGGTATAAAATAATATTAGCAAAAAGAAATTAATTTTGAGATGCCTAGGTGGCTCAGCAGTTGAGCGTCTGCTTTCAGCTCAGTGCATGATCCTGGGATCCGGGATCGAGTCCACATCAGGCTCCCTGTGAGGAGCCCGCTTCTCCCTCTGCCTATGTCTCTGCCCCCCTCTCTCTCTGTGTGTCTCTCATGAATAAATAAAATCTTTAAAAAAAAATAAAAGAGATGAATTTTATCTATTTTCAAATGTTTATTTGTAGCGGTTATTTGATTTCCTGTCTTAATATGTTCGTTTAACTGGACGAAAAGAGGGAATATTATTATATTATATTATATATAATATATATAATATAATATAATATTAAAAGAGGGAATATTATTTCTGAGAGGACATTTTGAAAATTTGGTTGTAACAATGACTGCATGTCACTGTGGCATTTGGGAGGTTAATGCCAGGGACTCTAGAAACTTGTATTGTGATGGACAATAAATATCACACAGTGAAGAACTGTCCCGCCTTTCCCATGGCTTTCCCATGGCCTTTCCCAACAGAAAAAAAAAAAATGTCCCAAAGGAGACTGGGACTCAATCGCAGAGTCATAAGTTTGGGCCCCAGATTAGGTGTAAAGTTTACTTTAAAAAATAAAAATAAAAAATAAAAATAAAAAAAATAAATAAATAAATAAAAAGAAGGGACACCTGGGTGGCTCAGCGGTTGAGCATCTGCTTTCGGCTCAGGGTGTGATCCCGGTTCCAGGGATCGAGTCCCACATTGAGTCCCACTTTGGGCTCCCTGCGAGAAGCCTGCTTCTCCCTCTGTCTATGTCTCTGCCTCTCTCTCTCATGTCTCTCATGAATAAATAAATACAATCTTAAAAAAAAAAAAAGGTTAGGGATGCCTGGGTGGCTCAGGGGTTGAATGTCTGCCTTTGGCCCAGGGCATGATTCCAAAGTCTCAGGATTGAGTCCCACATCAGGCTCCCTGCATGGAGCCTGCTTCTCCCTCTGCCTGTGTCTCTGCCTCTCTCTGTGTGTGTCTCTCATGAATAAATAAATTTAAAAATCTTTAAAAAAAAGTCTAAAAAATAAAAATAAATAAAGTATTCCAAAGGAAAAACCTGTTTATAACAGCTTGAACTTAGGGATCCCTGGGTGGCGCAGCGGTTTGGCGCCTGCCTTTGGCCCAGGGCGCGATCCTGGAGACCTTGGATCGAGTCCCACGTTGGGCTCCCGGTGCATGGAGCCTGCTTCTCCCTCTGCCTGTGTCTCTGCCTCTCTCTCTCTTTGTGACTATCATAAATAAATTAAAATTAAAAAAATAAAATCTTAAAAAAAATAAATAACAGCTTGAACTTAGAAGTAAAGTCAGTGTTATATATAGATACTAAGTACTTTTTGCATGGTTTTAACACACACTGAAATCACCAGTAATACAATTGTTTGGGTAAATTGTTTAGAACTTGACACCATGAGTTGTTCAAAAAGAAACAGCATCGATGGCAACTTTGTTTAAAGTATCTGAACTGGCAACATGTCTGTTATGGACTTGCATTTGAGGTTGTCACATTCACAGTGATTCTGTATATAGGTACAACAATCTCATTATTTCCCCTAATTTAATCATGCCTGAGCATTTACATCTTGAAAGATACATTATTTTATTACACATTATTTTGTTATTTTTCCTTTATATTACAGAATTACAATGATTTCTTTAAAGTATGTAAATAAGAGTTTTTTTTTTTTTTAAGATTTTGAGAGAGAGAGCACAAGAGGAGGGAGGGTCAGAGTGAGAAACAGACTCCCCACTGAGCAAAGAGCCTGATGTGGGGCTGGATCCAGGGACTCCAGGATCATGACCTGAGCAGAAGGCAGACGCTTAACCGACTGAGCCACCCAAGTGCCCCAATAAGAGTTCTTTATAGAAAAATCCCAATGAATAAACACAGGAAAATGATAAGAGCTGGAAATTAAACATCTTGCAACCACTATGAAATAACAGATCCAGGCAACTTACAGCAGTGACAGCCAGTGGAGAGACATGCTGACATTTGAACCCATTGAGACAACCAGACATTACAGCCTCTCAACAAGATATAAGACTTATTATGAAATATTTAGCACCTATGAAACATTCTTACCAAAACAAACATCTGAATCAAGCATCTAGAACAGAGTACCACTTAAAAGAAATATAGGGAATGAAAGGAAACATTAAAATGACATTACAAAACTGTAAGCCAGAATGTGGGAAACACTATCAAAGAAACAGTTGTTTCAACAAATAAATAGCATTTTTAAAAACGATTTTATTTACTTATTTGAGAGAGAGAGAGAGAGAGCAGAGGGAGGGGCAGAAACAGAAGAAGAAGCAGACTCCCCACCGAGTAGGGAGCCCAATGTGGGGCTCAATCCCAGGTCCCTGGGATCATGACCTGACCCAAAGGCAAATGTTTTAACTGACTGAGCCACGCAGGCACCCCAATGAATAGTGTTTTTAAAAGAGGACGGGGGCGGGGGGGGGGGGGGTCCCTGGGTGGCTCAGCGGTTTAGCGCCTGCCTTTGGCCCAGGGCGTGATCCTGGAGTCCCGGGATCAAGTCCCACATCGGGCTCCTGGCATGGAGCCTGCTTCTCCCTCTGCCTGTGTTTGTGTGTCTCTCTCTCTATGTCTATCATGAATAAATAAATAAAATCTTTAAAAAAATAAAAAAAAATAAAAGAGGAGAGGGCTATTATAAATATTTTTATTTTTAAAAGATATTCATTCATTCATTCATTCATTCATTCATTCATTCCACAGAGAAGCGGGCTCCCTGGGGTGCTGGGATCAAATCCCACATTGGGCTCCTTGCAGGGAGCCTGCTTCTCTCTCTGCCTGTGTCTCTCCCTCTCTCTGTCTCTTATGAATAAATAATAAAATCTTTAAAAAAAAGTTCAAACTCTAAAAAAGGGAGGGGGTTGGAAATGAGGAAAACCTCCTTTTTGATATAAAACTGACAAAATGTTGGGACGCTTGGGTGGCTCAGTAGTTGAGTGTCTGCCTCCGGCTCAGGGTGTGATCCCGGAGTTCTGGGATCAAGTCCCACATCAGACTCCCTGCAGCAAGCCAGTTTCTCCCTCTGCTTATGTCTCTGCCTCTCTATCTGTGCCTCATGAATAAATAAATAAATAAAATCTTAAAAAAAAAATGGATGTGTTGAAACTCACTAATAGAACAGGGGAATATATTAATTATGTATTAATCTTAGTCGATTTCTTTAAAAAAGTCCAAGAACAGAAAAAAGAGATACAGGATCTCTCCTTAGTTCTGTCTTCAGGTTGCCATAAACCTATGGATCAACACTCTGTGAGCTACTCAACCAGTGAGCAACGCTTACACCATTATCCATCCTGTCATTTAGTAATCTATCCTGTCCTTGAGAACAAGGACAGTCTTAGTCTGATATGCCCTAATGAAGGAAAGACAGTGTCTATGGTGATACCTTGATATATCTATTATAAGTAAACTCTATGCCCAATGTAGGACTTGAACTGATGAGATCAAGACTGATGGGATCAAGAGTCCCATGTTCTACCAACTCTGCCAGGCACCCCTTGATACACCAATTTTTAAAAAGATTTTATTTATTTATTCATGAGAGACACACAGAGAGAGAGGCAGAGACACAGGCAGAGGGAGAAGCAGGCTCCATGCTCCCTGCATGGGACTCGATCCTGGGTCTCCAGGATACCACCCTGCGCTGAAGGCGGTGCTAAACCACTGAGCCACTGGGGCTGCCCCCTTGATACACCAATTAAGCCTAATCAAAAAAAGAGCTAAGTTTGGTACGCTCAGTCTTCGTATATTCCCCACAGATCCTTTTCACAACTATCTATCATGAGCCTTTTCCTTAGCAAATTTCTTCTACTGTTCAAAAAATCTCGAGTGTTTTCATGCCTTGGCCTTCTTATTACATACTCATTTCTGCCTACCACATTGGTCTGGAATGTCTATCTGCTTCTCCCCTATCCAGGCAAGTCCCTTCTCCACAAAGCTGGCTCAAATCCCTTCTCCTCAGTCTCTATGACTTCATCTGAACACTTAGATTTAGAGAATGACAGGAAAGGAAGAGACTATTCATAGCCCTCATTGGCCTATTAATTTTAAGTAGGTAAGCCTTTTGGTATCTCCTGTATTTTTGTCCTTCCTGCTCATTTAGAATACAAATTCTTTGAGGGCAGGGACTATATCTTATATATATGGAAATATATACCTTGCATGTTGTTAGCACTCAAATTATATGCAAACTATTTAGAAGTATGATAAACAGCTGTTTTCTATATCCAAGATGCAAATGATGAAGATAGCTCAAATAATGAGTGCTTTATATGCCAGGTACTAGCCTATTTCATATATAATAACCACTGACCAACCACTGTGAGGTTAGTAAGCATTATGCTTATTTCATGAAATGATGCATAGAAAGATAAACAACCTACTGACTTCATAGTAAGTGACCAAGGAGGGTTTGAATTCAGGCAGTCTGGTTCCAAAAACCCTCTTCAATTTACTATTCAGCATCTCAAAAAACACTTGAGTAAACAGGAAAATTGTACCCACTGCATTAGTCTAGCCTCTAGTATTAGTCTATAAACTAATAAACTCTGAGCCTGCATTTTGGGTCTCTTCATCTCAAAAGCATATACAGTAAAAAATGGGCTGGAATAAGAGTCATGGGATCTGAATTCTAGTCTTCACTATGATCTCAAGTAGTATGACTCAGCCTTTCTACACAATTTTATTTGGAAAAAGAAAAAAGGAAGGTTGATTTCCTTCTGGACCAGACGGTCTGTTATTCTATCTACTTCTTTATTTTATTGATGAGAAAAAAGAATGAAAATAAGCTAATTCATTATCCAGCTACCAAATTGGCCTAGTTCCCACAGTGAGCTCTCCTGGTCTGGATCTTTATCACTCTAGCACAGCCACAAGAGATACACCGGGCTGTCTACCTATATGCTGCCTCTTTTCTGCTACTTTAAGAAAAAAGACAAGGCCCATAGGCCTGGAAACAGACATTACCTAATAAAAGGTTTGGGGAATTCGAGCCACAGTGAACTGAGAAGAGGAACAGAACAACACAGTCACATCAGGTCTTGACTTTAAGATCTCTAACAACACTGCTGAGCATGTGTTTGTTCATTCATTCAGCCCATGTGACTCTAGGTCACTCATCCAAATGGCCTACACACCTCTACTTGAACATCTAACAGACATCTCCAACCTAGTACGTCTGAAAGAGAACTCTTGACCTCTACCTCCAAAAATGTTCCTTCTGTCCTCCTGCCTTTCCTGTTTCAGTAAATGGCCCTCTTCCTACCCTCATGCTTTTGCCTACACTACACCAGCAAGTGCTGGTAAACTCTACATTCAAAGAATTAAGTTCAAACGTCTCACTAGGCCTATAAATGCCCCATAGAATACGGGCTCAGTTTATCCCTACCTCATCTTCTCTCCTCTTCCTCCCTGCCTAGTCAGCTCCAGCTACTCTGTTCCTCAAGCAACCTACTTTATTCTAACCCCAGGACTTTATATGTGAAATCTCTGCCTAAAAGAAACATATCTTGGGTGCCTGGGTGGCTCAGTTGGTTAAGCCTCTGACTCTTGATTTTGACTTAGATCATGATCTCAGGATTGTGAGATCGACGCCCCCCCCCCCCCCATTGGGCTCTATGCTGGGTGTGGACCCTGCTTGGGATTCTCTCTTTCTCTCTGTTTTCCTCCCAATCACCCCTACCTCTTGTGCTCTAGCTGTCTCTTAAATGGGCAGAGAAAGAGTGGAAGGATCAAACACATCCTCTGAAAGGCCTTCCAGACCACTCTTTTAAACAGAGAGCCAGAGGCTACTCATTCGGCTTCCATCATATTCATTCAATCCTTATTCCCTCACCCTGTTTTACTTTCTTCAGAATATTTATAATGAATCAAAATTATATTACAGGTTTCTTTTTTACCCTCTTCCTCCAATTAAAATTGTAAGCCCTACAATGAGAACTTCTTATTTTTATTACTCTATCCTCAGTTTCAAATACTGTGTACCTACTGGCACAGTATTTAGACTGAATGAATTTTCCCAGTCTCTAATACCTGCCAAAACCTGGTCTAGGTGCTAGAGATACCCTTAGCTGTTGATGTCTCTCCGTCCCTTCACAGCTAAATCTTTAGGTAGTGTTCCTAACTTCTCATGTTCATTGAGAATTTAATACCCTGCAGCCTGGGCTCTCTAGTCCACTCCTTTGAAAGTGCTCACTGAGTTCCACAAGTTCTTCATTCCAGGAGCTCCAGCCAATGAACACTTCATTTCTTGTCTTCTTGAACTATTTGCAGCAACACTAACTGAATCCTCCTTCCAAGAAAATTGCCTTCCTAAATTTCAATGCCCGCATTCTTTCCTGATTCTCTTCCTACTCTCCAGGCGAGTCCCATTCACAGTCTCATGCTCCTTAAATGTTAAGTGTTTCCAACGGCTTACTGCTCAGTCTCCCTCATCTTCTCAATCCATATGTTCTCACCATCACTGAGCAACCAACTCTACTACTATGGATTAAGTCCAACCTCTTCTGAATTCCAGATCCACGTGTTCAACGGCCCTGAACATCTCTACCTGGATTTCCCATATGTACCTCAAACCCAACGTGCTAAAAATGGAAATCACTTGTCTTTCCCCTCCTTCCTACCTTCTTCCTCAAAGCATGTTTCTCTTAGATATGCATCACAGTGAATGTCACTGCCCAACTAATCAAGCCCAAACCCTAAGTTTTCCTAGACCTCTCATTCTTCCACAACCCCTCTAGTTAATCACCAAGTATGTCTCCTATTTGCACATACTACAGCACTTTCTTATCTTATGGTAATTTAACTGTCCCCTCCTCCCTGCAAATCCATCCTTCAGAACTTTTCCTTTCAGAACACAAAATCAAATTCCTGGCTTAAAATTTCCTAAAAATTCACTCCCTATTACCCTTCTATCTCAACAAACTTCATCTCCTGGTATTAACCAACCCCCTCCCCCTTCTGCTTCAGTAATGCTAAATTTCTTATGGTCTCTCCTCAAAGGAAAACCCTTTCTGTTCAAGTCTCCCTCCATGGAATACTCTCCCCAACACCCCAATACCTCACGGATTCATCAACAACCAGTTCAAATGAATAACTTCTCTTGGGATGCCTTCATGAATTCATCCAAGAAATGGAGAAGCCTCCATTATCCACTGACCATATGCTATAAGTTTATCATACTTCTTACTGTACTGTATTATACTCACCTTTCTCATCTTAAGAGGGTCTTTTTTTGTGGTCCCAAGTGCCCAACATAACATCTCCACTTAGTGATGGTATTCTAGGGACACCTGAGTGGCTCAGTGGTTGAGCATCTGCCTTTGGCTCAGGCATGATCCCGTCCCGGGATTGAGTCCCACATGTGGCTCCTTGCGAGGAGCCTGATTCTCCCTCTATGTGTCTGCCCTTCTCTCTCTGTGTCTTTCGTGAATTAATGAAATCTTTAAAAAATAATAAAATATTTTTTTTTAAAAAAAGAAGATTTTATTTGAAAGAGTGACAGGCATGGCAGCATGAGCTGGGCAGAGGGAGGGCAGAGGGAGAGGGGGAAGTAAACTCCCCACTGAGCAGGGAGCCCCACTCTGAGCTCAATCCTAGGACCCCGGGATCATGACCTGAGCCCAAGGCAGAGGCTTAACCAATTGAGCCACTCAGGCACTCCTTAAAAATAAGATCTTTAGGGCAGCCTGGGTGGCTCAGTGGTTTAGCGCCGCCTTCAGCCCAGGGCCTGATCCTGGAGACCTGGGATCGAGTCCCACATCAGGCTCCCAGAATGGAGCCTGCTTCTCCCTCTGCCTGTGTCTCTGCATCTCTCTCTCTCTCTGTGTGTCTGTCTCTCATGAATAAATAAATAAAATCTTAAAAAAAAAAAAAAGGGAATCTCAGCTCTATCACAGACTGTACGACTTTTGGCAAGATGCCTAACTTCTCAGTGCATCAATCTCCTCATCTGTAAGATGTGGATAATATATATTTCACAGGACTGGTGTGAGAATTAAATGGTTTAGTACATGTGAATGCTGAACACAGTGCCTGGCAAATAGTAAGCACTCAATAAATACTACTATTAGTATAGCAGATGCTTGGTTAATATTAGTTTCTCCCTTCCTACATCTACCCTCTCACTCCTATTTAAAGAAGGCTGCATCTATAGAAGTTAACACTTGCATGACAAGTGGTATTACAGAAAAATGGGTGGTCAGGAAAGGGTCTCTGTGACTTGCAAATCACATCACAGTCATGGTTCTCTTATGTCTCTGATCCTCTCTTTTCTAAATGTTTTCTTCCTGAGAAATCTAGCAAATCTTCAGGCTTCAAAGTAGGGAGTCATAAAATTCTTATCTCCAGCCAAGATTTCTCTCTCTTGAGCCCCAGGTAGTATTTCTCAACTCCTGATTTCTACCTAATGGCCCAGCATCAGCTTAAACTAAAAATGCCAAAAGCTGAAAATTATTCCTTTCCTCAACAGTTCCCCATTTCTCCCCTCCTATCTTCCTTATTTAGTAAAAGAACCTGCTATTCTTCTGGTGCACTGGCTAGTTGTCCTGAAATTATACTTTAGTCCTTGTTCTCCTGCAATAAGACTATCTCAAGTCATCTTTTTTCCTTTTGTTCCTACTGCAACTAATTCAGGCCCCTTTAACTTCAAGCTTATTCCACTAAAAAAGCTCTGATGGTGTCCCTGCCACAGATGCCACCCTATACTGCATGCACTACCACACTGATCCTCCTAAACATACCACTTTTCACCATGGCCTTTCTCGGCTTAAAACTTTTGGTGTACTACTCCCTCTTCCATTTCATAATCTACATGGAAAAAGGCAAAGGTTGACTTCAATGTGGCAATCTACATCCTTCCCTATCTACCTTGCTCCAGTCTTCCTTTTCAATCTTATTTCCATGATAAAAATACCATCACCTTACATTTATGCAGTGCTTCATTTAACTCAGAAAACATTCTTACCTGGCTGGCATTTCATCTTAATGACCCTTAGAGAGAAGCCAAACAGGGACGCCTGAGTGGCTCAGCGTCTGCCTTCGGCTCAGGACATGATCCCAGGGTCCAGGATCGAGTCCCCCATCAGGCTCCCTGAGGGGAGGCTGCTTCTCCCTCTGCCTGTATCTCTCTCTGCATCTCTCATGAATAAATACATAAAATCTTTAAAAAGAAGGGGGGGGGGGCTAAACTGTTATCAGTATCTTTCTTTTACAGAAAACAGACTTCTAGCACTGATGTCTAAGAACAAATGGGTCCCTGTCCCACTCCCTCCTTGGACTCCTAGGTAAATCTATCTATCTAATACCTCACTCCCACCACTTACATACAGGAGTCTTCTGTTCCAGAAGCTCTGGTCTCAGTGTTGTCTCATCCACATCTCTCCAACATACTTCATGTTTCCTTAGTCTGTAGTTTACCCTCTACCATTCTCTCACTTGGTAGAAAGCCCTAATCCCCAACTCTTGTTATAAAAATACAGGAATACAGCATAAGGAATACAGTCATTAATACTGTGAAAACTTGGGGGATCCCTGGGTGGCTCAGCGGTTTGGCGTCTGCCTTTGGCCCAGGACGTAATCCTGGAGTCCTGGGATCGAGTCCCGCATCTGGCCCCCTGCATGGCGCCTGCTTCTCCCTCTGCCTGTGTCTCTGCCTCTCTGTGTGTGTGTGTGTGTCTCTCTCATGAATAAATAAATTTTAAAAATCATTAAAAAAAAATATCTTTCACTTAATTGAATTTTTTTTTTTTATGTGCTATCTTCAAAAAGGCCCTCCATAATCACAGTTTCCCAAAGTAGGCCCCTACTCTCTATTTCCTTATCCCACTGTATGGTTTTTCAAAAACTCTTGTCACCTCCTAACACTCTATTACACATTTATTCTTTTATGGTCTACCTCAGAGATCCACAAGCTTTTTCTATAAAAAGCCAAACAGTATCTATTTCCAGCTTTTTCTGTCACAACTCAACTCATTATAATATAAAAGCAGTTTAGACAATATGTAATGAGCAGATGTGGCTGTGTTCCAATAAAATGTTATTTACAAAAACCAGCAGCTGGCCAGGTTTGGCTCAGAGGCCATGTACCCCTGATATAGTCCTTCTAATAGAATGTGTCATTAAAAAAAAAAAAAAAAAAAAAGAATATGAATGTCATAGGGACAGGAATCTTCTGTTTTGTTCATTATGGTATCCTTGAGGCCAAAATAGTGCCTAGTCCCAACTACATATTCAATAAATTCAATAAACATGTGTTGATTAAATTAATAGTGCTGGTCTGGAGTGGGGAGTCACCTCTCTTCTACTTCCTTGAGTGACAGTAACATGGTGTTCAAGAACGAGGACAAGGTCAGCAGCTGTATTTCCAGCTGGTTAGTACCATACCATGAAATATGGTACCACAACCATTGTGTGCTCCTGTCACCAGCAATAACCATGTCACACACAAATGCCTTTGGTTATAACTGGGTCCAGGCAGAAGCCTGAATTCCTTGGCTCTGCCCCCAGAAGCTCTGATTCAGTAGATCCAGGGTAGGGTCCAAGAATCTGCATTTCTAGCCAAGTTCCTAGGTGATGCTAATAGTGCTGATCCTAAACTACACTTTGAGAACCAGTAGGTGAGAGCACCTAAAAACTTTATTAGTATTTTTATACTCTTCAAGAAAAGAAAAAAAAAAAAAGCCAAAAATCCTGACGTTCCAGTGACCTGGCTTCAGGGGGTTTGAAAAAGAATGGAACTATAAAACTGTTCCATGGAACTGCTGTTTCAGTGAAATGAAAGCAAAAACCACTAGGTCTTTATTTTTTTAACAGACTATCTCCCAAACATTCTATTTTTACTTGCAAATATAGTTCTAACTGGCTAAAACAATACACCAAACAGGTAAAAAAGAGAAATCACCATGGCTGGCTAACCTTGATAGTGTGGGCTATTAACTCCATCATTGGTTTTCTTAAAATTACTTTTTTTTTTTAAAGATGTTATTCATTTATTCATCAGAGAGAGAGAGAGAGAGAGAGAGACACACACAGACAGAGACACAGGCAGAGGGAGAAGCAGGCTCCATGCTGGGAGCCCGATGTGGGACTTGATCCCAGGTCTCCAGGATCACACCCTGGGCTGAAGGCGGCGCTAAACCGCTGAGCCAAAATTACTGCCCAAAATTACTTTTTTAAAAATTTTATTTTAAGTAGGCTCCACTCCCAATGTGGGGCTTGAACTCATGATCGTGAGATTCAGAGTCTCATGCTCTATGGACTGAGCCAGCCAGACACCTCAATTTTTTTAAATTACTTTGAGGAAGAATCATAACCACGTGCTTTTCTATTGTTAGATGCCAAAGGCCTTTTCCAGATGGATACTAGAGATTGAAGCTTACTACAATGAAATACACCTACAATAAATTACAAGCCTGTAGATCACTTTCTTCAAATGATAAAAAGCCTATCATCACCAGATAGAATCCACAACATCTTCTGAATCCACCATAATAGAACCTACAATGGATTAGTAACAATTTTTACAAGTTCTACATTCGTCATCACAGAGGACTTAAAATGATCCCCCAAATTCACATTAAAATCACCCTGAGGCCATTATTTACTCTTCAAATCTGAATAGCCCACAGAGGGATTATAATTTATATACATTTGTAGCTGTTTATAAAGTCGTTTTCTACTGTAATGGTTATACGTTGCTAACATAGATTAAAAAATAATTTTATTTATTTCTTAAAAAAGATTTATTTATTTATTCATGATAGACAGAGAGAGAGACAGAGGCAAAGACACAGGAGGAGGGAGAAGCAGGCTCCATGCCGGGGACTCCAGGATCGCGCCCTGGGCCAAAGGCAGAGGCTAAACCGCTGAGTCACCCAGGGATCCCCAAAAAATAATTTTAAAATGAAAAAGTAAGGTGAAGTCTAGGTTCTTAGCAAAGAAATTCAAGAAGCAAAAATCTAGAACGTTAATGAATGGACTGTTAAGAAGATGGCAATACTACATCAAAATGTACCTCCAGGGCAGCCCAGGTGGCTCAGCAGTTTAGCACCGCCTTCGGCCCAGGGTGTGATCCTGGAGACCAGGTATGGAGTCACGCATCGGGCTCCCTCCAGGGAGCCTGCCTCTCCCTCTGCCTGTCCCTCTGCCTGTCTCTGTTTCTCTCATCAATCAATAAATAAAATCTTAAAAAAAAAAAAAACAACAAAAACAAAATGTACCTCCAAAAAGAGACTGCATATGATCAAAAAATGTCTTAGCAGACCCCCAATGCACAAATCTAAAGATGATTCTCAGTAAAGATCAAGTATTTTCAAAAAAAAAAAAATCAAATATTTTCAATCCAAATTTACCATCTGAAGTATGCAAAGTGTAAAATATACACTAGATTTTTACAACTTTGTGAGAAAAAAACATAATTTTTATGTTGATTACAGGCTTAAATGTTAATTTGGATACATTAGGTTAAAGTATTAAACTATTTAAATTAATTTCACCTCTTTGGCTGTGTTACTGTGGCTGCCAGAGAATTTAAAGATTCATTTACTTATTTGAGAGAAAGTGTGCGTGCACATGTGAGCGCACAAATGGTAGAGGCAGAGGGAGGAGAGAGAATCTCAAGCAGACTCCACGCTGAGTGCAGAGCCTGTCGCAGAGCCTGACACAGGGGTTGATCTCATGCAGATTCACAGCCTGATCTGAAACCAAGAGTGGGTTGCTTAACCGAATGTGTCACCCTGGACACCCACTACCAGAGAATTTAAATTACATGTGGCTTGCATTAGATTTCCGTTGCATAGTGATGGTCTAACCCAATTCTGCAAGTAGATTTACTATCTCCTCTTCCTTTAGGTGATTTCTAAAAAGCTTGTAGAAGGTGATAATGGAGCAATGAAAAAACATGAAACTATGTGGTACGTCTGACATAGACTGTCAGGAAAACCATGGGTCAGGTGCTCATCCACCCCGTCACTTCAGGTGCTAATGACCTCACCTTCCGAGGGAGGGAAGATATGGATATGCACAATGATCACAGAGGGTCACATCTATAGCCCCACACACACAAATTATACACTTTAATTTCAAATTGCAATTAACTGTATCAGAATCCTGAGCAGTGTTAGGCTGAATATAAGGTCTCTGTTTATGAAAACTACCTGGTTCCTAATACCCAAATACCTCCAGCTCCCAGTATGTATTTCATTCTTACAGAAGAGACACATCTGTAACAACTTTATTTTTATTTTCTTAAAGATTTTATTTATTTGAGAGAGAGAGGGAGAATGCACATGAGCACCAGTGGGGGGAGGGGCAGACAGAGAGGGAGAAGCAGACGCCCTGCTGAGTGCGGAGCCCAAGGAGGGCCAGATCCCGGGACCCTGACTGAGATCACGACCTGAGCTGAAGTCAGACACAAGCAACCGAGCCACCCAGGTGTCCCTGTAGTAATTCCTTTAAATAATCCCTGTCTGTTTTACTGCAATGTCCTTAACTCCTAATTTAGAAAGTTTCTCTTTTCCTTGCGTTGCCAAACCTCTATAATCATAGAGGACACCAAAGGAGAATACTGGTTGAGGAAGAATACCAAAAAAAGTACCATCTAGTTACTCACCCAACACTTGCTATATAACCATTAGGCCTATGCACCAAAAAACGTATACTGAATACAAAAATTAAACATTTTATCCCTTGAGCTCTTTTCTAACCTTCAAAAAGATACTTATAAACCTATAAGGAATAACCTACTTGAACATACTTTAACATACGTAGGTATGTGTTGAGACTTCCATAGCCTAAGGACAATATTGTTAAGGAAAGTAATGTACTGCTGGGCAGAATTAGAAGTAATTGAGAAACTTAAAATGAGTTAAAAGAAAAAAAAAAAAAAAAGGAGGGGGAGATGAATACTGCCAAAACATTAAAATATGTACATGATTTAATTACCCTGTCATAAAATATAAACTTCAAGGACTAATTCCAGCACATTGGAAAAGAACCACAGCCCGTGCAACAGGAAAGCATTTAATTCCCAAAGGTGTTTCAAACCCACTGAATATTATCATCCTGCAGCAGGGCTTCACAACTTGTGGCAAGCTCTGGAGATGACTTTGAGTGGTACTCGAGTGGGAAGTCCATAAATATTCACTGAATGAATCAGAAAACTCACGCATGGTGCGATTAATATTCAGAACCCACAGCCAGTTAATCCGAAACTAGAGCTAGAAGCAGAACAAAAAGCAATACCTGAGTTTAATCCTAAACCATTCCCCCAGCAGTCAGCTCCCCTTAAGTTTTTTCATTCTATGTAGTTTATTCACGCCTTCTTTTAGGAAAGTTCCAAATCCTCTTTCCCACAATCTCCCTCCTTCTTAACCAGTTTCCCAGATAAAAACAGAAGACAGCAGTTTCTAGTCTCACCATTTTTTAGACAAATAATAACATCTCTTAACAATCACCCACAAATGTTCAAATGTCTGGCCTCCCAAAGGCCAGTCATTGTGCTCGGTGGTAGGGCACAAAGGTAAGTGTAACACTAAACCTACCTTTCAGGTAGTTTATTGGGGAGGCAGACAAGCAAACAATTACAGAATAAAAAAAATGCTTGGAGAATAGGGCAGGAGTGCCACTAGAGGGACTCTTTACTGGTTGGGAGGGGAGGGTGACAGTCTTCAGCGAACAATAAAAGAAACAAAAGTCAAAACCAAAAATAAATTATAATTGAATATGCCTGCGACTATTGTACTAGCCCCTCAAGTTAGCACGCCGAAGTGACTCTCCTAATGAAAATCCTCTTAAAAAAAGAAAAAAAGCTAGAGTTCATGACACTGGCACTGAGTACTAGCAAGAGAAGGAAAAAACCCCTCACAATTCAGCAGGACATAATGCTAAACTTAATTAGTCATGATGTCAAGAGGCTTCACCCATTTATCGTCTGTCCCTCCTAGCTGAAGGTGACTTGACTGACCCACTCTTGTGATTTCAGTTGTTTTTTTTCTAGCAGTAGTGATGGTCTTGTAGGGATCCATCCATACTTCCTCCTTGATACTCCTTGCGACCACCAGCAAAATCTGCTGGACTGCTGGTTGGCACTGCAGCCATAGAAGAAATAAACTGGGGATCCCTGGGTGGCGCAGCGGTTTGGCGCCTGCCTTTGGCCCGGGGCGTGATCCTGGAGACCCGGGATCGAATCCCACGTCGGGCTCCCGGTGCATGGAGCCTGCTTCTCTCTCTGCCTGTGTCTCTGCCTCTCTGTCTCTCTCTGTGTGACTATCATGAATAAATAAATAAAATCTTTAAAAAAAAAAAAAAGAAGAAGAAATAAACTGACCATGTACATGAACTGGATGAACCCACACTGCTTTGTTACTATTCAGAAAGGCAACAACTAAAAACATCATTAGCAAACACTGTGGGAGGGTGGTGAGAAAGGTAGTAGGGATGGCACCCTGGAAGGTACCTAACAAGGAAATTCATCTCTTGCTAGTTTCACAGGACACTGAGTTTTCATTTCCAGGTACTCAATTCTTAGGACATATCATCAGGCATGAAAGTTGGTTTTCTGTTTCTAATTCCCTGTGGCTACAAATCATTTCCAAGCTTCAGGCCCACCTTGTCTAACATTCCTCTGCCAACAATGTCCTGTCCTCTTGTCCTTACCATCCCAATAACAACCTCTCTTTTCTGGATCACTCACTTCCTTCCCATGAAATCTAGGTAGTATGTTCTCGTAGCAAACTGCTTTAACGTGTATTTCCAACATGAATCAGGACACGGCTAATATATAAAAAATTACCACATTTTTTAAAAAGTCTGATTTGCACACCTCTTAAGGGCTCTTTCTTCAATTTTATTTTATTTTATGTTTAAGATTTGAGAGAGAGAGAGTGCACAAGAGAGAACATATGCATGCAAGTGGGGACAAGCTGACTCCGCGTTGAGCAACCGAGCCCTACGACCCTGAGATCATCACCTGAGCCAAAATCCAGTTGGATGCTTAACCAACCGGACCATTCAAGCGCCCCTTGTTCCTCAATTTTAATAAATAATTTCAATTGAAAAATCTATACCTTATCATTTTAAAAAACTGAAAAATATCATAGCTCCTAGCACAGCTCTAAAATTAATATGGAATTAATCTTTTACAAAGGAAGATTTTAATTATGAACAGCATTTAATTTTTAACTCTTGGGAGAGGAGAGGGGAGAAAGAGAGAGAGAGAGAGAGAGAGAGAGAGAGGGAGGGAGACCCGTGGGTGTGTGCAGGAGAGGGAGAAAGAGAATCTTAAGCAGTCTTCACACCCGGTGCAGAGCCTATAGGAGGGCTAGATCTTACAACCCTGAGATCATAAGGTGAGCTGATATCAAGAGTCTGACACTTAACCAGGCACCCCTTAATTTTTATGAATATAAAATATAGGAAATATCTCCTTTTGAGTTCATGCTTGTGAGAACACCCCCCCCCAGAAATATTTATAATGTAATTAAAAAACACTATTTCTAAGATAATCCAGTGATACCTTAACTTTCACTAAAAACAGCTTTTGGAACTTCCAGTTTAAAACAAAAACAAAAAACCCCCACAAACCTCAGCAAATATATATGGTAAATGTTATAAAGCTGATGTTTTGAAAATGACTCATAAGTACACGGATTTCTTCATTTGTAAGATATTGCAAGCCTAATCTAGGGATTTGTTTCACATTAGAATTTTATGAAGTTTCTATTATAAAAAAAAGTTTTCAATCTTTAAATAAGATCGCTGCTAATACATCTTAAAATTCTAAGTCTGGGGATCCCTGGGTGGCTCAGCAGTTTAGCGCCTGCCTTCGGCCCAGGGTGTGATCCTGGAGTCCTGGGATCAAGTCCCACGTCGGGCTCCCGGCATGGAGCCTGCTTCTCCCTCTGCCTGTGTCTCTGCCTCTCTCTCTCTCTCTCCCTCCCTCTGTGTCTCTCATGAATAAATAAATAAAATCTTAAAAAAAGAATTCTAAGTCTGAAAGTAATTTCTTCCAAATTAAATTTCCAAGTTAAGACAAAATTTTACGACGACTTAACTTAAACATGAATGTCAAAATATAGGGAAAATGAACTTCAAAACCACCTTTTTATGAAATCGAAGACCCCAGAAATTAAAATATTTACATTCTTATCTATCCTTTATTGAAAAATCAAGGTAAATGTAATTCACAATTTACTGAATTGAAAAAGTCTTACGTAAAAATGTCATAGTCTTTTAAGAGATCATAGTTAAAATAAATGGTCTGACATGTTGGTAAAAATCTTTTCAGTGGGAGTCAATTTACTTCACTTACAGGAAGGCAAAAGTCACCACATTAAAATCACAAGCCAATTACCAATCCTGGCTTTGCAATTCCCAAATCCTGAAAACAAAATTATTGCACTTCACTCTGGGATCATTTGCATGTATGCTTTTAGTGTCAGATAACATTTTTAGAGAAGAGAAAATTTAAATCTACCAACAAGAGTGGCACAATTTCAAAATATGGTACAACTTTCAAAAGCTAGATTAATGGCCTACCTACTTTTGTACTTTACATTTTGAAAATAAACAGCATCAGATGCTTCTGAAAACAATATCTACCTACCTGTTCACTTACTTGCTATCACTTTTATATATGAAAAGTCTTCTAAAAGCTAGGGGAAACATAAATCCAGTAAAGATAAGGACTCTATTTGAAATCTCGATGGTTTCCAAAATCAAGAGTAGCCACCAAAAAGTTAAGAAGGCACTTAAGAAAAAGATTCCCTCTCCGAAGTGGGGCAAAATTAGTTAAGAAAAAAGTTGGGGGCAGCCCGGGTGGCTCAGCGGTTTAGCGCCTGCCTTTGGCCCAGGGCGTGATCCTGGAGACCGGGAATCAAGTCCCATGTCGGGCTCCCTGCATGGAGCCTGCTTCTCCCTCTGCCTGTGTCTCTGCCTCTTTCTCTCTCTCTCTATGCGTGTCTCTCATGAATAAATAAAATCTTGTGTTAAAAAAAAAAGTTGATAGTTATTTTGTTATCAGTTCATTTATCCATTCCTTACAGCATATCTCACATGTGCTGCAGAATTGTGCCACCAAACTTCCGGAGTTGTGCCTCATTCACCCCAAATTCCTTGGTTCCTAGCAAACTGTCTTATACATAGTAGCAACTGAAAATAGGTTGACCGATTTAAAGCAATAAATATGTTCCTAATTCCAGGTAATCAATTAGGCTCGAACTCATGCAAGAACATTCATAATTTCATTTTAGCTAACAAGCACTGAGTAATTTGACATGTTTTTAATTTGCCAAGCTATTAAATGGATTTTAAGCTCTGAATTACATTCTTATATTTTAAACATAGTCAAAAGAAAGTGTGTTGTGAAACATTAAAAAAATACTCTTACGAATAAAAAAGATGATGGCTGGTACTATTGTGTGTAACATGGAGCTAGATGGTGTTGGTATGGTGAACATAATGTGACCAGGCACTGATGTAAAAGGTCTGTTAACACGACAAGAACATTACAAAGAGACTTAGAGGATGGAAAAACGGAATTCTGGCTAGAAAAGTCATAATGGGCAAGCAGGAGACTTAATTAATGTAGAGTACTGCCGGCTCCACTCAGACAGGGTCCTGGGAAGGTGGGGAGCCTGTTTCCCACCAGGAAGAACAATTACTTCTCTACCAATCTACGCGGTGCTGCTGGAAACGGAGGTACAGACGATGGATCGAACCAGTTACTCCCCATTACAATTGCCCATAGGAAACGAGGGAATGAATACCAAGCAGAGTGGGCCCTTTATGGGCTCCCAACAATTCCAGTTCCGTCAACTCTCTAAAGCTCTAGTTGAGCAAAGTAGGCAAATTATAGCCCACAGGCCAAACTGGGCCAAATTCAGCCACCTCCTGTGTTTGTATGGCCTGCAAGCTAAGAATGGTTTCTACATTTTTAAATGGTAAAACAAAGAGTCACATTTTATGACCCATGAAAATTATATGAAATTTAAATGTCAGCATCCAAAAATAAAGTTTTCATTGGAACATCACTATGCTTATTTATTTACGTGTTGTCCATAGCCGCTTCTGCACTACCATGGCAGAGATGACGGAGACCCTATAGCACACCAACCCTACAATATTTACTACCTGGCCTTTTACAGAAGTATGCTGAACCCGGGCTAGAAGCTTTTCTTTATGCTCGCCGGGTTGCATCTCCTTTCTCTGAGGTGGTCCACTGCTTCACAAGGTAGAGACTCTAAGCTTGACAGATGTCCATCTTGGGGCTGTGTTGTCGGAAGTTACGTCATTACATAAAAAATATCGTGCAACTCATTAGGGTGGGCACAAAGACAAAGTAACAAATCACACATTTGGAAGGCCCAGAAGAAGTAGCAGGATCCAAATACAACATTACAGGCAGTACATCTCAGATCTTTTAGCAGACTACTACATCGAGTTCTGGGTCACACGGTGAAAGGAAACAAGAACCCACAGAGAATTTGGAGGTTGAAGAGATGATGGAAAGAGCTAAAAAATCACACCACTAAAGAAATGCTCAAAGAAATGGGACTCGTTTGCCCAAAAAAGAGAAAGGTAAGACAGGAACTACAATAGTGAGGGTGTCAAATTCTACATTTGTTGATAGATTAAATTTTTACTGATGAAAATAATGGCAGCCTGAACTAATACTCCACAAAACACATATCTAGTGAATTAAATGTGATTCTTAATGAGACTGCCACTCCTGCGATAGGCCATAAACTAGCCCCTTAAAAGATAATCACTTGTCAAATACTGTACTGTAAGTCTTCAACTGACAGATTATAGGAATGTTCCTTTTTCAGAAACATCTGGCATTATGTAAGTTACCGGAAAAAGTGTGCTATTAATGTGCTGAGGTTCAGTAATATTCAAGTAACTAAAAGGTAATGTAAGTTTCATAACCATATGCCTTTCCACAGGACCAAATAGGGGGAAATGGGCTTAAATTACAGAATTTGTGTTACATTCAAGAATGTTCACGCAGTGGGATTTTACTTACTCTAAAAGATTACGGAGGGTAAAGAAAACTTCCCAGGACACCTCTGAATTAGAATGGAACTACCTGGATGTTTTTCTGAAGCAGGAGAACGGTTCTCAAATCCAATCGTCCAGTGCTAATTCTGTAGTTTTAACTCTCCCAGTTCTTATGAGAGCCTGCATCCATGCTGTTTCACTTTGTCTTAAAGGTGGTCAATGAACGTACAACTACATCTAACATAAATTCTAGTATCTCAAATCAAAATGTGGTGGTAGCTTCAATAACTTCTTTTAAATTACAGAGATAGAGAATACATTCCCATTTAAACCGGAAAAAAAAAAAAATGGGAAAATGGGCCTAGTTGCCAAACACTTCTATGAGCCTAAGTACCTTATCTCAAAATGTCCAACACTTGCACACAGCAAGTGAAGACGGCGGTTTTGAGCCTTTTAAAATACAGAATCCTTGGACACAAACTGTTCTTTGAGTCAATCTCAACACTGCAATTAGTAATACAAATTCTGAAACTTGCTCTCAATATAATTCTAATCAACCTCCGTTTTTCAACCTCGTAATTCTAAGGCCTGCATTTCCCTTAAGAAAACCCTTCCAAATGGGGTGAAGCACACACTAATCTGACTCAGTAAACTTTCTCCACTCCTACATCACCTTTACAGGATTTTAAAACCAAGAGTACACAATACTTGCGAGCCACTTCTACAATCTTGCATTAACCTTACCAGGATAAACTTTTCCCCAAGTCACTTAGCACTTTTTTAAAATTTATTTAAAGACCTGCGGTAGTGAAACAAAGAAAACACAACCCCCCTCCCCCTTTTCCAAACCATATGGCAGTAAATTGAAGTTAACTTCTTTTTTTTTTTTTTCTTTTTTTTTTTTTACCGGCTCAACGCCTGTACACTGGTCCCAGACAGGTTTCTCTTTGTGCCCTGGGACTGGGCTAGCGCTGTCTGCTCATTTGCAACTGTCCCCGACCACGCTGTTAGCCCGAAAAACCAGTCCCAGCCGCCCCCCTGGCCATTAGCAGACCTCCCCACGGTCCTTTACCGAGACCCGGCCAGGGAGACGGGGCACGCCGCGCGAGGGAGTCCCGCTCCGGCCGGGGATCGCGCAGGGAGTTTCCTCGCCCCGTCCGGGCCGGATCCGCCCCGGGAACTCGGTTACCCGAGCCCAGGGACGCGCCGAGGCCTAGCCGCGAGGCCGGGGCGGGCTCCGGGTGGCGGGGGCTCCCCGTTCCCCGGCCGCCCCGCCGTGGCCCGCGGGCACAGGCGCTCGCCGGCGTCTCCCGGAGACCGGACGCGCCCGGCGGGCCCACGGACGGCTCCTCGGGGTCCCGCCGCCGCCCGCGGCCCCGTTCGGCGGCCGCCCCGAGCCCTTCCGGGACGGCGAGAGCGCTAGGCCGCGCCGGAGCCCGCGGCTTCGGGGCCGGCCAGGCGGGCCGCGGCGTCCGGTAGGAGTCCCGAGGGCCGGGCTCCCGCCGGTAACGGGCCCCGCCGCTCCCCTCCCCCTCCCCCGCCCCATGACAGTGCAAACCCTCCGGCCGGCCCGGCCGCCCCGCCTCCGGCACCAGGCCCAGCGCAGGGCCGCGGCGGCCGTGGCGGCGGCGGCGGGGAGGCGGCGGGGAGGCGGCGCGGTCCTCCGCCCTCGCTCGCTCGCTCGCTCGCTCGCTCCCAGGCCAGGCGCCTCGGGCCCGGCCCGGGCTCGCCGCAAGTCTCCGCCGCTGCCCCGCCGCCCTCTGCGGCGCCCGGCCCGGGCGGGGTAGGCCGAGGCCCGGCGGTGGGGTGGGGGCGGGGGCTCCTCTCACCTTCATGTCGGGACATCCTAGTTGAGACGGTGGCGGCGCGGCCCCTCCCGAGCTCCGGCTGCAGTGTCCCCGGCGGGGTCCCGGCGCTACCCGCGCCGGCCGGCCGACTCCCACTCGACTCCCGGGCTCGGCCGCGGGGGCGGGGTGGGCAGGGGAGCGCTCCCGCGGCGGCGGCGGCGGCGGCGGCGGCGGCGGCGGCGGCGGCGGCGGCGGCGGCGGCGGGGAGGCGGCGCGGGGCGGGAATGGGGCCGGGCCTGGCCGGGGCTGAGCTCCTCCAGGAGGCGGGTCCGACGCCGCGGCTCCGCCGGCGCCCGCCGTGACTCGGTCACTCTCGGGCCCGCCGGCTCCCGGCTGCGGCGCCGCGCTCCGCAAATCCCGCTCCTCCCCTCCCCCGGCCCACCCCCCGCCCTCTCCCCCGGCTCCCGGCCGCCGCCTCCGCCTCCGCCTCCGCCCCCGCCTCCGCCTCTTCCTCCTCCTCCGCCTCCTTCCGCCGCCCGCACGTCGGCCCCGCCTCTCGCTGCCCGCGCCGGGCCCAGCCGCCCCGAGGGCCCGCGGCAGGCGGTCGCGGCGGGGGAGGCGCGGCGCCCGCCCGCGCTCGCCAGCAGGCCGCGGTCGGCGCCGGAGCTGGGCCTGGGCCTGGGCTGGGCCTCGGCCGGGCCTGGGCCGGGCCTGGCCGCCGCCGCGCAGCGCGTAGGGAGGAAGAGGAAATGCCCGGCCGCTGCCGCTGCCGCTGCCGCTGCCGCTGCCGCCCGCCCCCCGCCGGCCCGGCCAGGCCACCGCTGCTCCGTCTGGGCCCTACCCGGGTCCCGGCCGGGGGCGCCCCCCGCCGCCGCACCGCGCCACGCCGGGCCGGGCTGAGCGCGGGAGGCGGGCGCTGCCCCCCGGAGCCGCGGCGCTCTTGGGCCCTCGGGCGCATGGGCGGCGGCACCGGGCTGCGGGCTGCGGAACAGGCTGCGCACTGCCTGGGCACTCGTGTTTGTGACTGTCTCTCAGCCGGCTGCTCGAAGGGAGAGCGGCTGGCCTCGGTCGTCGCCGGCTGCCCCCCGGCCGGGTGACTGGCGGTCGGGAGGGGGCGGGGGGCGCTCCGGGGCTCCGGGGCAGGCCCCTCGGGGAGATCCCGCAGCCTCGGCCCCGCCAGCCCGGGTGTCCCACGGGTCCCGCGCACCCGCACCGCGGCTGCCCCGGAATGCGCTGCTTGCACAACTGTTGCGCTGCGGAGGGTGTATTTTCCGCTTTTGTCCCCCTGCCCGGGGACCCCTTTCCCGTCTTCGTTTCCCTTTTACATTTTCACCCTCTCCCCTGTCGACTTTGTTTTCAGGCTTATTGATTCAACAGATAGGTGTCCTGCCCCTGCCCACGCGTTGGTGGGAGCGTGGTTGGTGGAAACGGACCGTGCTTCGGAGGCAAGATCCATCAGCCACCGCACTCTGGTTCTGATAGCCTCTGTGTAACCTTGGACAAGTTCTTTAACCTTGCTGAACCTCCGGTTCTTTGCCCTATGTTTGGTTTTGGTTATTTTGACTTATGCTTTTATATCTGAAATTGTTCTGGATGTTTTGGTGTGTGTGTGTGTGTGTGTGTGTAAAATTCTGTCCCTAGGCTAAGGTCACTCTTGATCCTGTACACCATTACCAGCTGTGTGACCTGCAGCAAATCACCGCCTTCCTATGCCTTGATTTCCCCGTCTTTAAAATGAGCATGATTACAGATGATAACTAATAGTGATAATAACAGGTAGGTATTTGGAGGATTAAGTGCTAAAACGTATGTAATATATTTAGCATAAGACATGGTAAAAGTAGTGTTTGTTACCATATATAATTAAATCTGTTTTTAAAGCGTTTCCTGATGTCAAACGTGTTACAAAGCTCATCTTAAAGGGATAGGTATTAGATCACTCAGATCTACCCAACGACTGTATTTGGTAATAACTCCTGATAAACTAGACACCCGCCAAATAAGGTTTTAAACAAATGGGGATCTAAACCAGGACTTTGTCACCAGAAATATTTCCATTGCACTTCAGGAGCTTTTGCCTAAATTAAATCCAGCACAGCTGTTGAAGAAAGAGGACTAGGACAGGGCTTCCAGAAACAAGGCTAGCTAACGCTGACGCTGACTGAATGCTTAGCTGCATCTTTCTAAGCACTTTATACAGTATTGGGGTGTGTGATCCTGGGCACCAAATGCTCAGGAGTTCTGTTACTTGTGCTATAAATGTGAGGACAGTACCACCCTACAGTTTCGTGATGAGTAAATTATGTCTGTAAATAGATTCAACACAGAGATTAAGGCATTAATAATAATAGTCAAAACATGGAAAGGAAAAAAAAAACATGCTAGAGCAGGTAGGAGAACTGACAATACTGTACTCCAGGAAGGAATAAGAGTAAGTACAGACGTTTAGTTTGTTTTGGTTTCGGGGGCGTCGTTAGCCAATTCTGTTAAGGAGGACAAACAGGTAAGTGTCTAAACGTCAAGGGAATATCAGATCTTGACAGTTATCCCATAGTTTTCAGTTGGTCAAAAGTAAGAAAACAAGGGAGTGACTACACGTTGTTCTTTGCATAAGAGTAAGCAAGAATATTATAATTATTTGGGATTTTCTTTTTTTTTTTTAAGATTTTACTTATTTTTTCATGGGAGAGGCAGAGGGAGAAGCAGGCTCCCTGCAGGGAGCCCGACATGGCACTCCATCCCGGGTCTCCAGGATCCCGCCCTGGGCTGAAGGCTGCGCCAAACTGCTGAGCCATCCGGGCTGCCCTCAACAGTTTCAAGAAAACATTTTCTCAGTCCAGTTGACCAGTTGACGGTCAGGCCCTTTAATTTAAAACAACCTGCTTGCTATCCTGCCATGTGGGAGATTTCATTTCCAAAAAGATTAATTTAAGTGCTTATACCCAAATGTCCATCAAATGATTTCTTTTCTCCAGAAATGGTTCCTCCAGGCCCTTCCTCCTACCTCCTTGAGTTCTTCCCGTGTACTTAACCTCGCCAACCCATCTTCCATACTATGGCCTGGTTATGTTGTGTAAAACAAGTTAATGCATAGAAAGCCTGGTGAAATCTGAATAAGCTTTTTTTTTTTTTTTTAAGATTTTATTTATTTATTCATGAGAGACACACAGAGAGAGAGGCAGAGATACAGGCAGAGGGAGAAGCAGGCTTCATGCAGGGAGCCGGATGTGGGACTCGATCCTGGGGCCTCAGGATCACGCCCTGGGCCAAAGGCAGGCACCAAACCGCTGGGCCACCGGGGCGGCCCTGAATAAGCTTTATAGGTTGGTTAATTGTGCTAATGTCCACTTCCTGGCTATGATAGTTTCCTATAGTTTTGTAAGTTGTTGCTACCATTGGAAGGAGCCAGGGGACTATACATGGGCCCTCCCTGCAACTTCCTGTGTGTATTATTATTTCAGAGTAAAAAATTAATAGATCAATATACTTCAAACAGCACATCTCAATTGATTGGATGTAGAGGCAAGTAAGGTAATCCAGCTGTCTTCAGCTAAGCCAAAAGTTAAAGGTATTTGCAAAACTAGAAAATGTTGTCATACCTACAAATGTTTTTGTTTTGAAAAAACTCTTGTCTTAAAAATATTTTAAAATGTTTAAAAAAAAAATATTTTGTATACCCGTTAGGAAATGGGTTTATTTCAAGTGTGTAAAGGGATTCTGAGACTAGAACCTTTAAGAATCTGCCTTTAGAGATTCTCACAACCCCCTCATTGTACGAGTGAGAAACGATAACGATGCAGATGCTTGAGTCGTGCTCTGGTACGTGTAGCAGGCATAGTTATAGGCCCTTTACTCGTGGGTGCTGTTTGATCTTTATTTTACTCATAAGCCAAGTGAGGCACAGAGAACTTAATTGACTTGGCCACACAAACAGTCACTGGTAGAGCTAGGATTGAGCCCCTGTGGTTCCAGGGGCTCTGCTGCTGCCTGGTTTCCTGCCACCTCCCTGGAGGCCTGGAAAGGGTCCGAAAGGCTCACGCCATCTAGTTACCTCACACCTGTATGCTCTCCTGCTAACCTCACAGTCCCTGCAAGTCACTGAGGCCTTGAACACACTTTCCGGTTTTCATTTCCAGTTCTGCCACCCTGAGTATTTTCAAGCATGGCCTTGCAGTGCCTTTATTTCAAGTCTAAATGTGCATCTACACTTCCACCACCTGCTCCCCTCATGACCATACCCAGAACTGGGATATACAACTTCCTGTTTTATTATAACTTCCTGTTCCAGTTTTCTTAATCTACAACTAAATATATCCTTTTACTTGAGAACTCCAATCCCTCGGACTTCCCATTTGGCCCTTATTTTTTCTTTCAACTCCATTATCTTCCTGACCCAGTGGGTTCCAATCGTCCACTCAAGCTATTCTCAATCATAACCTTTGACTCCTGAGACTCCTCATTTTCAAGCTGCACTGGCTCTGCAAATTCCCAGTCCTGAATCAGTTTCATGACTCCATTTCTCCCCACCTATACCTAACTTGGGGTGCAGAATATTAAAAATAAAGGATGTGGAGAGCTGTTACGAAATCTAGTGCATCCTACTGCAGTTGGACCTCCGTGTTCCATGGTAGGTGTCTTTGATCAGCACTCTCTACCATTCTCAGATCATTATAAACCTTCACTTGGTTTCACCACCTGCTTATGCATCCACCTCCCCAATAGATAACCTTGCCTTCTAATCACAGAGAAAATAAAGTTTAAGAAGCAAGAACTTGGGACAGCCCGGGTGGCTCAGTGGTTTAGCGCCACCTTCAGCCCAGGGCCTGATCCTGGAGACCCCGGGATCCAGTCCCGCGTCATGCTCCCTGCATGGAGCCTGCTTCTCCCTCTGCCTATGTCTCTCATGAATAAATAAATAAAAAATAAAATCTTAAAAAAAAAAAAAAAAAGGAAGCAAGAACTTCTTCACACAGTGAGCCTCCAAGGAAATTTGTATATGTGTATCCTGCTGCTTCACACCCTTGCTCCCATCCCAGAACTGAGGTGTCCCTCTTTTGGTTCAATCCACCTGTGCTGAGGATCCCACTTCATCCCATCTTAGATCATGCTCCTTAAACCACCCCCTGAACATCTGTACTGCCAACTGCTCAGCCTTACTGGTTCATTTCCCTTGTCCAAAAACATTCCAACCCTATACTCCCCCTGGTTATTGTCCTGTTTCTTTCTCTTCATAGTCAAGTTCCTTGGAAGAACTATCACTTCTCTTCCTCAGCTTTGTAACCTGAGGAATTTGGTTGCTTGCTTTCTAATGCTGTGAGCCACTCTTGTCTTCTGTGATACCACTCTTGTATTCCCTACCATGTCTGTACTTTTACTGTATCCTCTATTGAGTTGAGCAACGTCACTGTCAACCTAGTCAGTGACCGAAGATGAAACCAACCGTCCTCCTAGACTTCCTTCCCATTACCTCTCCTGGCCAATCAGTCACATTGGGTTTTACTCAGGAAACATTGGTCAGGTTCATCTCTTTCTCCATGCCCATGCCAGCCAAACCATTGTAGACCACTACCAACCCTCCTCAAGACTCAGAGTGATCTCAACTCCTTACCATTAATCATATTTCTGTCTACTGTCCTTTGTACCATTTCCAGTTAGCTTTTTTTATTTTTTGACTAAATTTTTAAAACTAGGGGCATCTGGCTGGCCCAGTCAATAGAGCATAAAACTCGATCTCAGGGCCATGAGTTTAAGCCCCATGTTGGGAGCAGAGCCTACTCAAAAAGCAGACAAAAAACTAAGTAATAAAAATGTTCATTGAAGAAATTTTGGAAAATCTAGAAAAGCATTTTAAAAATTTGCTTATAATCTTAGCACCCAGAAACAAACATTGTTATATTCTGATGTTTCCTTCCTAGAGCTATTATTCAGAATCACAGACTGGATCATATTCCTCTGCTTAAAGCCCTTCAGTGGCTCACCTTCAATATTCCCTGTCCCTTACGGATGATAACTCAAATGACTACCAAGGTCTAAAGTATATATAGGACCTGCTGTAGCTCGTCTATTGCTACTCTCCATGGGGTCAGTGTTAACGTGGGTTGCCCTGGCTTCAGCGTGGTCTCCTTTTCTGCTTTTGGGGCCTTTTCATTTGCTTCTCTGGCATGTCTACCAGATTCTTCATATGACAGGCTTCACTTTAGGTCATCTTGGAAAAGCCTTTCCTGACCATTCTATTTAATATAAGACCCTCTCACACACACTGATTTTTTTTTTTAAGTCCTGTTTCTTAATGTTTATTCACATGAATTGTTACAATCATCGCACAACAGGATTTTAAGAGCCATGGGCTTTTTCTCATTCTTGGACACCACAGTCCCACTTCAAGTCATTGAGCCTATTTGAATGTTGAACGATACATGCAAAGATTTCAGATACAAGGATGTTTATCACCATGTTCTTTTTAATATTTAAAACTAGAGACAAGGGACTCCTGGGTGGCTCAGCGGTTGAGCATCTGCCTTCAGCTCAGGGCATGATCCTTGGGTCTGGGATCAATTCCCATATTGGGTTCCCTGTGAGGAGTCTGCTTCTTCCTCTGCCTATGTCTCTGCCTGTCTCTGTGTCTCTCATGAATAAATAATTAAAATCTTTAAAAATAAAACTGAAGACAATCTAAGTGGATTACGCTTTATACACACCCAAAGGAATGAGAAATATATTTGTGGTGTTTTCAGTGAAAAAAGCAAGTTTCAAAATATATTCTGTTCTTTTTCTAAATGATGGCTTTTCTAAATGGCATCATGTCATTTTTTTTGTTTTTTAAGATTTTATTTATTGGGCAGCCCAGGTGGCTCAGCACTGCCTTCGCCCGGGTGCGAAATCCTGGAGTCCTGCATCGGACTCCCTGCATGGAGCCTGCTTCTCCCTCTGTCTGTCTCTACCGCCCCCCGCCGTCCACCCCCCCCCCCCCGTGTCTCTCATGAATAAAATCTCTTTTTTTTAATAAAGATTTTATTTATTTTTTTCATGAGAGACACAGAGAGGCAGAGACACAGGCAGAGGGAGAAGCAGGCTCCATGCAGGGAGCCCCGAGTGGGACTCGATCCCCGGGACTGCAGGATTACGCCCTGAGCCAAAGGCAGATGCTCAACCAATGAGCCACCCAGGCATCCCCCGTTGTTGTTTTCTAAATAAAGACTGGATAGATACCAGATTCTTAATACAGTTGGGGAGGGGGGCACAATATGAATGAGGTATGTTATTCAATACATAACTTGTAGAGAGTGTTTTATGTTCACCAAGGACACAGGATGAGAAAGAAAAAACCATGTCCCCATCCTCGAGGTGTTTGCATTCTGGTGATAAAATGAATTGAATTGCAGTTCTGATAAGTATTTTGAGAGCTTCTGATGCAGATTGAAAGGACCTTTTCCCCCTTAGTTTTGAAACTTTCTATAATGAACATGTACTAGGTTCATACCCCTTTTGTTTCTTTTTTTGTGTCTTATGTTATAAAAGATTGGCACTGAGGGGCACCTGGGTGGCTCAGTCAATTAAGCATCTGACTTTGGCTCAGGTAGTGATCTCAGGGCCCTGGGATTGTTCAGTGTGGAATCTGCTTCTCCTTTCTCTGCCCCTCCTCCTCCTTCTCTACCTGCTCACGCACGCTCTCTTAAATAAATCTTTAAAAAAAAAAAAAAAAAGTAAAGAAGATGGCTTTGAAAAAAATGGGAACTGGAAGGTGGTATGTGGAGCGCAGCCTAGAGTGAAGGGAACAGCTCTAATTCCGATTATTTTTGAGATCACAGACACCAACCAGCATGTTTAGAGGCTGAGGGGGAGATGAGTGTGCTGTGTGTGTCCACGTCGGTGTTCAAGTGGGGCAAGGGGAGGATGGAGTGAGGAAGAGCCCAGAGATGAGGTCTGCTTTCACCACAAGGCAGGACACTTCATCCTCTGCTGACAGTTGTCAACGGAGATCAAGTCCGTTTGGGTAGAGCAGGAAACTGTGGCAGTCAGGCCTCGTGGCCTTCATTTTCCCAAAGTGGAAGGTAAGATCCTACCATTTTGTGTCTCTCTGCCTGGTGAGTTTCTACTCAGCTGTAGCTGTAGATCTCTGCCCTTGTGACTGACTTCCTGACCTCTTCAAGCTGCTGGGGCCACAGCCAGTGGAATCACCTTGGGATGGGGCGGGGGGGCTTTTTAAGCTTTCCGAGTCCCAGAACACTTTCAGACTTACTGAGTCAGAATTTCTAAGGGGAAGGGCCCAGGATCTACATTTGAAAGAACACCCATAGGGAATCCCAGTGGTGCAGTACAGTTGGAGAATCACCCCACTAAGTGCTCCCAATTCATTTTACAACTGTCCATCATTGAAATTAAACTATTCCCTTCCCCCCCACAGTGCTACTCTTGGGACAGTATCTCTTCATTTCCACACTTCTAGTGTAGCCCTGCACTAAGAGGGGCTTGGGTTTTGTGACCTGAATATGGTCCAGATCTGGAGCCCAGGTGTCCTGACCCCCAGACCCACAACGTCCTTACTCTGTCTTGCTTTATCTTCATAAGTCACTGAATTCTTCGTGAAAGTATTTCCTGATTTGACTATGTTTAAAAATCATAGGTAAACTTAACTTCACACACCTACATAAGAGAGATCCTGGGAAGAATGGGGCTTATGGAGGATTGGTTGCTCTAAGGAAAGTCAAAAGGGTAGCTGGGAGGCAGGGGTACAAGGGCACCTGGCTCCAGGGATTCCAAAACAGGTTGGCCACTCACTGCTGACAAAATCCAAAGGAAGAGAAACAGAGGACTCGTGAAACAAGAAAGGGATTTATTTTAGTGAGGCCAACACCAGGAAGACAGCAGACTAGCATCTCAAAGACTGTCTCCAAAGGGCTGAAAATAGTCCCAGGTCTATATAAGGAAAGGTTAGTGAGTGAAGGTCAAGTCATTGTCTTGGGGTCAATCGCAGGTGGGGTCTTGTGGTTCAGGACAGTCTATATTGCTTGAGGGGGTAGTTTTGGTTCCCAGCAGGGGATGCTTTGCCCTGAGGGTCTTTTGCCTGAGTTAAGAAACAAGCTGGAAAGAAGAACTTAATTAGAAAGTTTGAGGTCAAATTGGAGGTGATTGCAGTCCTCTTTCAAATGTGAGGCCCTCTGAAGTGAAATGAGTAGAATCTACACCAATTTATATGAACAAGCGTCTATTCTGAGTGTATCACCCAAGTCTCCTGCAAACCCAACAAGAAGTTAAAACGTACTCTGGAAAAGAGCCCTGGAATGTTACAGTTAAGGTGGGTGCTTGGGAGGTAACAGAGCCCTAACAGAAGGCTTGCGTGTGACTTGCTTGGAGAAATTATAGGCTATCTCCCACAGGACCCAAGGATAAAGATGCTTTGATACTATTGGCTAGTGCTGTTCATTTAGAGACAACTAGTCCAAAAGAACAGCAATTCATCTTAGGAGAAATTGTTTTATCTCCTAAGAACAGTGGCTCCCATTTCTTTAATCAGAGACTTTACTGAGCACCTCCCATCACAGGTCAGGGGCTGTACTGGCTGCTGGAGATGTGACAGTGGGCAAATAGGTACAGTACCTGCCCTTAAGGAGTCACAGTATTGTTTTCGCTCACTCACCCAATTCCCAGTCTATAATTTGGTATGCTTTGTGGATTTGCCTAGCAGGGCACAGGACTCTGAGCAAGTGACCAGAGCCAATTATTTTGCCAACTATGCCTCCTGTGCTCACACTAATAGCATTCTGGTTTTGAATCACCTATGACTTGGGTGAATGTGAAATAGTCAAAATTTCCCGGCAGTGATTGGTCTCCTTTGGATGGATGGATGGAAGCTTGATATAACAGCCCTGTCCTGGGAAGTCCAGCAGCAGGGAGTGACCAGCCTCCAGCACTGCCTTGGCTCCCCCCACCCCCACCCCATCAGGACCACAGGTGTCCTTTCCTGCCCTGATGGCCCACTGAGAGGTTGCTGAGGGGAATTCCAAAGAGCTTGAGTCAGAGAAACCTTAGGGCCCCCGGGCTGACTTGGAAGGAAGGGGGAGGGGGGGCAGCTGGTGGTAGCGGAGGAGAGTGGACATAATGAAGACCGACTTTGGATTGGCACACTCGTGACTTTGAGCACTGCCCCGAGGTTCTCAGTTCCCCTGAGAGAAACCCTGCGCGCCCAGACCAGGATCCTTAGCCCCTAGTAATTCTTGCAGAGGCCATTTAACAGACCAGGCTCTGGAAAACATTCGCTCAAGGGCGGATCCACGTTTGGGTGCCTGAAGCTTACGTATTTCTGAAGGGCGACTCTGAAGAAAGAAATACAAAATTAGACTCAGGGCATTAGAAGGTCCTGTTTCAGGAAGCAAGGGACCCAGATGCTTCAGCTTCAAAACTTCCACAGTAAATCCGCCTTTGCGTTGATGCTAGAGGGTAAAAGGATGGGGTGTCTGTGATCACAGAGGATCAGAGGGCTCTCTGGATGCATAAAGGCAAGAAGGAGGCAGGGATGAGAGCAACTTTAATGTTTTACTTCCTTATTCTTATTAATCGTATTTTTTCCTTCATCCCCACACCCAGTTATAGGTCTAAATGCTAGACCCAGCTATCCAGGGGAATCATTTGTCATTCGTCTTCGAATCCCCAGAACTTCACACACGGCAGAAGCAAAGTATTTGTTGAAGGAATGAATTGATGAATGAATGAGTAAACTCTCCTGGGCCCTGAGAATTGACAGTCCTGTATATCTCCCTCTTTCTTCCTTCTTGACTACCTGCAGGAGGTGGCATGAACTCACAAAAGAGCACAAGCTCGAGAGTCAGACCTGAGTTTGAATCCCAGCTTTGCCACACTCCATCACAAGACGTTGGGCAAGTTACCCAACATTGCTCAGCCTCAGTTTCCTTGTCTGCAAAACGGAGCCAGTAGTAACCTCCCTCCAATGTCTGTAGAGCGCCTGGTACCTGGGGGGTCCTCAAGAAATGATAGCTGTTGTGTTATTCCTTTAAGTCAAGGGTAGGCAAACTGCAACCCATGGGCCCCATCATCTTTGTAAATAAAATTTTATTGGAACAGACGTTTTTTTTACATGTTGTCTACAGCTGCTTTTGTGCTACAAGGACAGAATGAGGGGCTGTGACAGAGACGATATGGCAACCAAAGGCTGATATTCACCATCTGGCCCTATACTTCAACCTTTGGTTTAGGGCTTCATGACCCCCAACTTGTAGTAATTGCCTCCTAACCGGTCTCTGGAAAAAGCTCTAGGAAGCTCTACAGAGGCTCTAGAAAGTCTCTGGTCTTTCTCCCACATGGGTCTCTTTATTCTGCCGCTAGAGGTTTTTCTAAAATATAAATCTCATTAGGGTTACACTCCCCCAAACCCCTTTGTTGGCTCCTTATTTCCTGCCACTCCCTAGTTGACTTTTCAAGACTCACGACCTGGCCCCATTCTCCTTCTGCAGCCTTGTCTCTTCCTTCTCTCTCTCCTTCATGTCCTGCACACCAGCCACACCAGACCAGAGATCAGGCCAGTGGCTTGTGCAGCTCTGGGACTGAGCCCCCATTCCCTCTCTCCAGTGTCCTTTGTCCTTTCCTCTGTTCTCTCCTGGCTTCTCTGTGAAGCCTGTCATGGTCTCCTTCCCCTATCCTCTCATAGAAATCAGGATCAGTAGGGGTGCCGAGTGGCTCAGTGTTTGAGCATCTGCCTTTGGCTCAGGTCCTGGTCCCAGGGTCCTGGGATCCAGTCCTTCATTGGGCTCCCCGCAGGAAACCTGCTTCTCCCTCTGCCTATGTCTCTGCCTCTCTCTGTGCCTCTCATGAATAAATACATGAAAATCTTTAAAAACAATGAGAACTCAGGGTAAGTAAACTATGCTGCAGGAACAAATAACCCCAAATTTAGGTGACTTAGTACTATAAATCAACTGAACAAAGAATAACATATACACAAGTGCCCTACTCCCATAGTACTCAACAAGCATGGATGATGAGGTTTTTTTTCCTCCAATGAATGGAAAAAAAAAAAAACCCAGCCTAGTTTTTTTGTTTTTTGTTGTTGTTGTTGGTGGTGGTGGTGGTGGTTTTTTTTTTTTTGGTGATAGGCATGCAGTGACCACCTCATTAACAGACACTTGTCATTTGGGCGCCTGTAGAGGTTGTGGTTGATAAACAATTATAAAAGGAGAACTTCATTTAAGGAAGAAAGAATGGAAAGTCTGGAAAGATGAACTGTAACTACAGGGTAACACTTAGAACTGCTTTTGGCCACAGGGCGAGCCCCTTAAACGGTGGCTCACAGCTGGCCCATTGTTACTTCCTGAGACCCACTTCTTGAGCCCAGTCCCCAAGCTGAGGAGTATGGGAGCAGCCTCAGCCCAGATTGTGGGGTTGAGTGAGGAGGGAAAAGAGGGCCCAGGCTCTGTCCAAACTGGGATGATGCCTTTGTTAGTACCTTCTCCAGGACTGTCTCCTCTCTCCATTCCAAATGCACTCACTCTATCCTGACATCATCAGTTCTTGTCCTGCCTCCTGATATTTGGCTTCCGCCCAGCCCCTTCAGACTGGTACTTTGGAGAGTCTCCCTCAGTACCTGTTTATGCAGCCCATCTGCCCACCTTTATTCCAGGGAGTGAGTTGGGCACAGACTCAGATCTGCTAGCCCTGGGCTGATTCCTGAGCTCCCATGTTGCCATTTCGGTGTCTTAGCTTTATACTCTGGCCCCAGGAATCCATACCTTGCGGATACCCACTGAGCCTACATGTTGTTTCTGAAATCATTGCTTGCCCTGCCTATGATCTCCATCCCTGGGTTGGCTTTTTGTTTGGGGTCCTACTGTTGTGTCTTGGTCTCTTCCTTGCCCTCCCTGTGGACTGGATCTTTGACTCTGAGCACCACCCGGAACACTGAATCCTGCCCTGTTCTCCCAGGCCCTGCCCTATCAGAACCCATTAGAAAACCAGGCTTAGGGCAGCCCAGGTGGCTCAGCAGTTTAGCGCTGCCTTCAGCTCAGGGCGTGATCCTGGAGACCCGGGATCAAGTCCCACGTCGGGCTCTCTCTGCCTCTCTCATGAATAAATAAATAAAATCTTTTTAAAAAATGGAAAAAAAAAAAAAAAAAGAGTGGCTTCTCCCAGCCAGTAAAGTTTATTCACTTATGTAAAGCACTCGTTTGGCATTTGGCCTATAGTAAGCCTATCTAAGTGTTATTTATTGTTGTTGTTACTGCCATCACCCTGTAATTAAGTAGAAAAGGTCTGTTCCACAAAGAGGAAGGCATATGTAACAGCCTAAAAATAGTAAGCTATACTCTAAAGGTTAATGGACACCCCTTGACACCTGCCATGTTGCCTCAAACCATTCTCCCTGTCACTGACATGTAGGACTCACTTTGACTTTTGTGAACTAGGACTGTTGTTCTATTGATCTATTCCTTTGGTTTTACTCTCAGTTTGTGACCCAGTGATCCCTTTTATCCAATCTTGTGCCTGTGTGAAGTCATCTCTCTTCTCGCTACAAGTGACCCTCCACCCAAATGAAGACTGAGGGTTACTGATTGCCCTTCCCCTGATGACTTGGCAACGTGTGAAGAGCTCGTAACTTTGAGAATGTCCAGAATCTACTGTGGGCACTGAGCATCTCGTAGGCCAGGAATTGGACTCCAACGTACATGGGTTTTGAGACAGGAAAATATAGGACTGGGCTCCAGGTAGTCAGAAGCTGCTCCAGTGCTGCTGACAAACTCTTGGAACAGAGGCCTTCTGCCATCGAGGCCATGTGGCCACTGGGGAAAGAATCTGAATGTCAGCTGGGAACAGAGGAGAAGGAGGATTTGTCAGATTTGTCAAAGAAGAGACAAATCTGAAAGGAAAAACACGTGGCTTTCTCAGGGCCTGATCCTCTCCCTGTTGTGTAAGAATAACATATGAAAAACCGAATGGGGGTGCCTGGGTGGCTCAGCGGTTGGGCGTCTGCCTTAAGCTTGAGTCATGATTCCGAGGTCCTGGGATTGAGCTCCACGTTAGGCTTCCTGGTCATTGAGGAACCTGCTTCTCCCTCTCCCTCTGCCCCTCCCCCCACTCATGCTCTCACTCTCTCTCAAATGAATAAATAAAATATTTTTTTAAAAAAAAGAAAAAAGAGGGGAGCCTGGGTGGCTCAGTGGCTTAGTGCTGCCTTCAGCCTAGGGCATGATCCTGGAGACCCAGAATCAGGTCCCATGTCAGGCTCCCTGCGTGGAGCCTGCTTCTCCCTCTGCCTGTGTCTCTGCCTCTCTCTCTCTCTGTGTCTCTCATGAATAAATAAATAAAATTAAAAAAAAAAGAAAAAGGAATGAACAGATTAATGAATTCAAGAAGGGAAGGACAGAGAAGGAAAATAAAAGACACCATCAAACCAATAAAATAAATGAGTCAAGAGCAAGATTTGGCTTCCAGTGATCTGAGACCTTTCTTCCCTGACTCCCATCTTCCCTCTTTCCCTTCTCTCTTTCTCTCTCTCTTTCTTTCTTTCTATTCTGAGGTGGTGCTCACTCTTGTCCCCACGAGGGTGGCAGTTTGGCTGAGCTAGGCACCATGTGCCGAAAGAAAACCAGCAGCTTGGTCTGAAAGGGGGTGTGGGACTTGCAAGGTCAAGGGGAGAACCATAGTCTGAATGAAGCAGTCCCTTTAGTAATAGCGCTAAGCAGAGCACTTGGTTTCAAAAAGGAACTAGCAGGATTAGCTGGCATGAGAGCTTAGGTGAGATGTGCCAAAATTAAGCAAATGAAGCAAATGTTCTCTTTTGTACAGGGAGAGCTTTGGGATGAAATGTTAAGGCAAATCACTGATCAGTATGGCATAACTGGTATAACAGTGTGTAACTGTTAAAAGAGTTTTATTCCCATGCCATACAATCCACCTTTCTGAAGGGTGAATCCAGCAGTGTTTGGTATATTGACAGAGTTGTGCAACCATCCCCATTATCAGATTCTAGAACATTTCATCATCCTGTATCTATTAGCAATAACCCCTCATTCCCCCTCCCCCCAGCCCCTGGCCACCACTAATCTACTTCAGTCTCTGCATTTGCCTCATCTAGACATTTTATACAAATGGAATCATACAGGAGTGCTCGGCTGGCTCTGTCAGAAAAGCATTCGAATCTTGATCTTAGAGTCGTGAGTTCAAGCCCCATGTTGGGTGTAAAAGCTACCAAAATAAAGAAATAAATAGACTTTAAAAAATAGAATCATACAATATGTATGTGGTCTTTGTGTCTGTTATTTCACTTAGCATGATGCTTTTAAGTCTTACCTCTGCTGTAGCATGCAGCAGTGCTTCATTCCTTTTTTTTTTTCCATTCCTTTTTTATGGCTGAATACTATTCCGTTGTATGGCTAGGCCACATTTTGTTTACCTCTCCACCAGTTGAAGGGCACTTGTATTGTTTCCACATTTTGGTTATTATGAATGTGTTACTATGAACATGTCAAGTTTCTGTGTGGACATGCTTTCCTTTCTTCTGAGTACACACCTAGGAGTAGAGTTGCTGGGTCATGTGGTAGTTAACTATGTTTATCTTTTTAGGGAACTACTCAACTGTTTCTACAGTGGCTGCACTATTTTACCTTCCTACCATAAATGCCTGAGAGCTCTGTGTCTACATGTTCTTGCCAACACTGGTTAATGTCCATCTTTTTATTATAGCTAAACTACTGGGTATAACGCTATACTTCATTGCAGCTTTGATCTGTACTTTTCTACTAATGATGTTGAGCATCTTTTCATACATTTATTGGCCACTTGTATATCTTTTGAAAAATAACTGAAACAATATATGACTTTAACCCTATACATGCATAACCATATTCCTTATACAATCTGAGACTGTGCGAGAGCTCTGATAATTGCTTATTTAAGTTACCATCAGTGGTTAGAGTGGAGGGGATAGGAATATTATCCCAGGTTTGAGAAAGAGGAGTGCTGTGTAGGTTGTTGTTTTTCCTCAAAGTGGCTTTTCTCGGCTGTCAGGTGGCACATTACCAAGGGAATTAAATTGAGTATTAAATATGAGCAGCATGATATTCAGTGGCTCACACCCATTTAGCAGTACTGGTTATTTAAGGTCTGCATCTGTTCTGATTGGCTGATGCCCATGCCATGATGTTTATTTAACATTTGGAGTACTGTGCCTACATACTATGTATCCAGCTTGTGCGTCTGGCATACAATTGGTGACTGTTAATTTCTTTTCTTCTTTTTTGGAGCTCCCTTATGTCCTGCCATAATCAAAAGTAGGCCATTGATTGCTAGTATGTACATTTTATTGTCATCTCATCTTGGACCCAAGAATGCTTTGATGTTCTTTGGTGGCAGTTCTGGTTCTTTAACACAAAAATAGGCTCTGTATGGCTCTTTGCTTGTATGATTTTGGCAACTGCTCCTAATCCCCCCTTCAGACACCTGGTCTGTTGACTTGAAGACCCATTTTATTTTGTTTTAATTAATCAATTAGCTAATTAATTCATTTGGTAGGCTCCACTCCCAACCTAGAACTTGAACTCATGACCCTGAGATCAAAATTCACATGTTCTACTGACTGAACCAGTCAGGTGCTCCTTGAAGACCTTATTTATCTATTTATTTATTTATTTATTTAAAAGATTTTATTTATTTATGCATGAGAGACAGAGACAGGCAGAGACACAGGCAGAGGGAGAAGCAGGCTCCATGCAGGGAGCCCAATGTGGGACTCGATCCCGGGACTCCAGGATCAGGCCCTGGGCCAAAGGTGGCGCTAATCCGCTGCGTCACCAGGGCTGCTGGAAGACCCTATTTAAAGGTAATATATCTCCCTGGATACATTGAGTTCACATTTGGTCGTGTTCTCACTGATACCAATGGTGGTAATGGACTGTGGAATGCTGATGAAAAAAGTGTTAATGGTTGAATTGTTTGTAACACTGAGCAAAGGGAAACAATTTAAATGTTATTTATAGGGAGCTGCTTAAAGAAAGCCTGGTATAGCCATATATTGCAGGGGTTGACACACTTTTTCTGTAAAGGGCCAGAGGCTTTGTGGACTACAGAGTCTCTGATGAAACCATTCAACTCAAATGTCATAGTGCAAAAGCAGCCATAGACAATATGTAAATAAACAGGCTTGGGTATGTTCCAATAAAGTTTTATTCAGGTGTTGGGCCATCTTTGGCCTGCAGGCCATGGTTTGCTGACTTCTGATATATGAACTCCTTCTATGTGGCTATCAAGGGATCAAGTAGAATTATGTGTATTGACAAAGATGTTCATCAAGTTGTTTAAATATATTTATGTTAGATATATATATGTATGTATATTTTTAGGAAGGAGGAGGACAAAATTACACATACACTTGTACAGGCCTAAAAAAGTCTTAAAGGACACACACCCAACTGTTAGCAGTAATACACAGAGAGATCAGGATTGAGGAAGTGGGAGGTTGGGGCAGATGGGTACTTTGCCTTACCTTATTGCTTAAATCTTGTGCACTGAAAGAGCCTTGGTTCTGTAATTAAAATAAAATTCAACCATGGCACCTGAGTGGCTCAGTCTGTTAAGCACCTGACTCTTGATTTTGGCTCAGGTCATGGTCTCAAGGTTGTGAGATGGAGCCCTTATGGGGATCCTCACTTGGAGAGTGTGGAACGTGCTTGAAATTCTCTCCGTCTCTCTACCTCTTGCTCAATTCTCTCTCTCTCTCTCAAAGTAAATAAATAATTCAGGGACGCCTGGGTGGCTCAGCGGTTGAGCATCTGCCTTTGGCTCAGGGTATGATCCCATTGTTCTAGGATCAAGTCCCACATTGGGTTCCCTGCATGGGAGCCTGCTTCTCCCTCTGCCTGTGTTTCTGCCTCTCTCTCGCTCTCTCTCTGTGTGTGTCTCTCATGAATAAATAAATAAAATCTTTTTAAAAAAATTATGGGAAATGAGAATTAAGACTATGTTGATGGTCCTCCACAATCCAGGCCCAGTTTTGAATCCCTTTACCACCCTTTTCATCTTTTCTGGTTGCTTTCCCCTCAAAACCTTTTGCTCTGTCTGCCTCCTACCACCCAAAAAAATTCAAATGAGTTTTACTGGTCTTATTCATAATATGCTTAAACTTGTATTCTACATAACACGTAACAACCTCACAATCATAATAGCCACAAAATTGCCCTTACGCAGTGCTTCTAAGCTGTAGAATCCCATGATTATAGGTGGGAGTCTAGATGGATCAATGGACAAAGTGGAGGCAAGTTTGTTTGAGATGCCGGGTCTTGGTTGGGAAGTAGGAAGCAGAATCTAGAGTCGGGGTCTGTGGCAGAGCTGGGGACAGACACAGCAGGCTCAGCTGAGGCCTACCCTGGTCAGCAATTGGGGTCCTTCCAGGTCTGAAGAGTCACAAGACTGTTATGGCAGCTTCTGCTTTCCAGGTCATTAGATGCACTTTCGCCTGAGCCAAGAGCTGATGGTCTGCTGCAGGCCAGCCCTGGTGTGATAGGTGGAGGTCTGTACCCTCGCAGGTGGAACGAGCCACAAACATGTAAGTAGGTGAAGTGCTCAGCTCTGGAATATGTGTGCCACAGAGGGGAGTGCAAGTGGGAGGGGATCTTTGTGCAATAGGTCACATCTGAGTCACAGCTGAGTCACTCTGAAGTATGAATAGGAGTTCGCCACATCAACCAAGGCAGGGCAGGAAATTCGAGGCATACGGAAGAACAGAGATGAAGGTTCAGAGATGGGAAATACTGTGAAAGTCATCCTAAGAAGTTTATGAACAGAGGAGAAGCTAAGAGATGGCAGATCAGGAAGGGGAACCAGCAGAGGTTGCAGGCAAGGGAGACAGGAAGTCATATCTGAGCTTTAGAAGATTTTTCTGGTGGTCATGCGGAATGAGGGGGGAGAGCTGTCGATCATCTCTTGTCCAGGTGAAAAGTGACGTGAACTTAGATTCAGCTCTTGAGGGGACTTAGACTATGCAGCCCCTCTCCTCTGGGCCATGCTCTAAGTTGTCCTCTCTGTTTGCTGTGTTCCCTGCTCTCCTCTTGGCGTGGCCAGTTCTCCTTCAGTCTTTAAATTTTTAAAACTCAGGCATCCTCTGCCCCGCCGTCAAGAAAAGTTCACAGATACCTCCACCCTACATCCTACCACTCCCAGCTGGATCAAGGACCTCTATTCTGGGTTCTATGAGGCTCTGTGTGTTTCTACTTCTGTATGAATCCCATTGCCTTATGATTGTATTGCAGATTCTGAATTACCAGTAGATGGTGATTTTCTTAGGATGGAAGCCAGATCTCATTAATCTTTGGGTCTCCAAAGCACTAGCTTAAAACTTGGCTCCAAGAAGGGGATTAGTAAATACACGTGACTGAATGAATAAAGGGACGAATGAAAGGTGAAGAGCAGAGATGAGAGATATTGGGGAGGCTGAAACAGGATAACCTGTTGTTTTATTCAAGGCAAATTCATACTCAGAGACTGAGCTTGTCTTTGCCAGCAATGTGTTTAACACGGTGGGAATTTCACAAGTCAATAGCATACAAACCAGTGGTAGATTTATCACACTGTATTTCCAGGCAAAGGGAGCTGAAAAGAATAAAGTCCAAAAATTTTTTAAAGTAATTTTTAAAAAAGATTTCATTTATCTATTCATGATAGACAGAGAGAGAGAGAGAGAGAGAGAGAGAGAGGCAGAGACACACAGGCAGAGGGAGAAGCAAGCTCCCTGCAGGGAGCCCAATGTGGGACTCCATCCAGGGACTCCAGGATCACGCCCTGGGCTAAAGGCAGGTGCTAAACCGCGGACCCACCCAGACGTCCCAAAACAGCTTTACTCTTAAAAATAGCTTCATTTTTGTCATAAATAAAACCAATACTCAACACATGGCAAGTGATTGGGCAGGGCTGGTGGGAGGGTGGGCAGGGAGAGGGTGGCATCCAGGATCAGGATGCCTCCAGGTTTTCTGGTTTGGGAGGAGTGGACATCTGAACTGTTTTTACTCACAATTCTTCTGACACTCAGTGTGTGGGTTTTTTTCCTCACACCAGTCACTTCAATTCAGTTCTGATACTCTCCCCCTGGAGTTAGTATCAGATCATACAGGGCAAAGGCTAGTCCCATCCAATCGTTTCCACATCAGATGCCAATGGCAAGTCCAGGTTCTCAAGGGTACCTAACCAACTGGCTATAAATTGGGGGTTTCCACAACCCCCTGTTCAGGTTCAGTAATTTGCTCTATGGCTCATTGAACTCAGGGAAACACTCTACTTAGATTTACCAGTTTATTACAAAGGATAGAACCCAGCAACAGCTGCATGGAAGAGATGCAGAGGACAAAGCTTAGGGGATGTAGAGGGGGTGGTATGGAGCTTCTCCACCCTCTCTGGGTGCTCACCCTCCTAGCACCTCAATGCATTAATCAATCCAGAAACTCTGAACCCCATCCTGAAGCTTTCTAGGAAACCCCATCCACCAGTCAGTTGATTAGCATACAAACCATATTCATCACTTTAGAAATTCCAAGGGTTTTAGCTGCTGTATACCAGGGACACAGGACAAAAATTGAATATATGTTTATCACAGGAATTGTTACTAGTGTTAACCAAGGCAGGAGATAGGAGAAGAAGAGCAGATAACAGAAGGAAGATTGTCCAGTTACCTATTGTGTAACGACACAAAACCACAATGGTTATTTATTATTACCTTTTGCAGTAGCAGGGGTCAAGTGACCACCCTGAGTCCCACTCCCGGGTCAGGCTGCCAGGCCCCAGATACTGGGCGTGGCTTCTGTGGGACACGTTCTGTGTCCTACACGACTGTTGTCATCTCCGTGTAGTGTAGAATGCCCCTTACTGGCTTTTCTTACTGTCTGTGTGCCACCCACATATTCCAGGAATTCTTTCTCTCAATCTTTGCAAGGGGCCTCTTACATCCACTCAAGCCCCAGACGCTCAGGGCTTTGGCAGCCTTGTGAAACAACATTCCTCATGTGATCCATTCTCTATACTTAGAGGGGCCACATGTCAGAGCTCTTTCTTGCATATAACTGGAAGCCTGGCATGCATAGGTTTAGGCAAAAAAGGGAATTTATTGGCTCACATAACTAAAAATTCCAGGGGCTGGATCTAACTTTAGCCATGGCTGGATATAAATGCCAGGACCTTGGTTTCAGTCTGACGATTTAGTCTCACTCCTGGCTCTAGGCTCCATTCTCAGCAAGTTCTCCCTGTGTGGTGGCAAAACGTGTTTACAACAGCTCCAGTCCATTCCTTTCCAGCCAGGTCAAGCCAGAAGGAGCAAGCCTTTTATCTAGAATGGCAGGCAACAGCTCTGAGAGTCACTCTGAGGAGGCCAGTATGGTTGTCTGCTGGCTTCTGAACCCATCTTTGAAGTCAGGGGCCAGTAACAGGGTCTTCTGTTGGATAAGGAGGGATGGGTCCTTGGGGGGCGGTGAGGGTGGGGCAGAGGGGGGAGGGTAGAGGAAGTAACAAATGTTTACTATGAGTGGGGGAACAACACTGAAATCCCACCAGGGTGGAGCTCAGACAGCACTGGCAAAGTGCCTGGCACTTTGCAGCTCTCAGGAAATACCTGCACATTGCATGAAAATAGGGTACCACAAAGCCACCACCTGGGACTCAGGCCTTAAGGTCAGTGTGGGCCCAAAGGGTGGAGATGCCTGCTGGCTGAGTCAAGATATTCTAGAGGCCTGCAAGGCACAGACTCTTTTTGTTTTCGATATTTAATTGCTAATCTCCCTAGAGAAATACAGGCAAAAAGGCAACCCTGCCCCCAACCCCTGCATCTGCCAGAAATGTTGCAGAGAATCAAGTCTTTTAAGATTGTTATAGCAGTAGTCCTTATTCTTTAGTTTCCAATTTTTTTTTTCCTAGATGGAACCTAGTAGCCCAATTTATTATTTTGTTCATTCATCTGATAAGCATTTACTGATCACCTACTCTGGGTCAGACACTGGAGTTACAAGGGTGAATAAGGCCCAATCTTAGCTCTTGAGGCATTCCTAGGCCAGAGTAGGGGAGACTGAACAAATGACTGTTCTAAATTTGATGACTATGAACAAAAAAGATATAGAGGAAGAACTCTGAAAGGAAGGAGCAGCCCTTTCCGCCTGGGGTCCTTTCACCTGTGCAGTTCCTCAGAACAGTGGGGTGAAATCACCTCACTTCATGCCTGGTGCACCGCCCATTATCGCAAACCGGAGGGTAAGGTTGGCAGGAATTTTTTAGAAGGGAATCTGGCAACAACTAGCAAAATATTTCCAGCATTTTCTTTTCTGGGAATGTACCTTTCCATGCACATGTGAGAAATTACATATGTATGAGGTTTTTCACTGCCGCGCGGTTGGTAACAACGAAGACTGGAAATAACCTTGAGGTTCAACATCGATAAAAAAGACAGTGCAACCCCACAAAGGTATACTATGCAACTAGAAAATCAACTCAGTAGGTGCTGATCTGGAACAATCTCCGAGACATACTGAGAAGTGAAAAAGCAAGTGACTGAACTGTGTTCTAATACGCTGACATTTTTACAAAAAAAAAAGGAAAATGATCTATTTTGCTTGTACATATATACACTAGCTCTAGGGACGCCTGGATAGCGCAGTGGTTGAGGGTCTGCTTTGGGCTCAGGTCATGATTCTAGAGGCCCAGGATCGAGTCCCACGTGGGGCTCCCTGCATGGAGCCTGCTTCTCCCTCTGCCTGTGTCTCTGCCTCTCTCTGTGTGTCTCTCATGAATAAATAAATAAATAAAACCTTAAAAAATAAACTAGCTCTAGCCGGAAACCAAAGACGCTTAGAGTTCCTTTGGGGAGAGAATGTGGGTGTCTGAGCGGTAACGAGAGGGAGACCTTGCTGCATCATTTATACCACCTTTTATTTTTTTTTACTGTATTATCTGCTGGAAAGAAAGCACCCCTCTCCCTATTCCTAGAAGAGGCCAGGAAGGGGAGGAGGCGGCAATCTGTATCTCTGGGAGGGTGGGCCTGGCTGGTTTCATCTTGGGGATCCCTTCATGGTCCCCCAGAAGGGCCACCTTCAGGCATCTCTCTTCACATCGACTTGGCAGGAACTCTGAGCGTCAGCAAGAGCTGCTCCACCTAATATCAGCTTTCATTTCCTTTTCTACGCCCGACAGAAGACGTGGTGCTTTCACAAACCTCGGGGTTCGGGGTGGAAGGTCCCGGGCTCCGACCTGGGGCGGGCGGCCGGGCAGGCTGCGGCTCCTGGCGGCTCTGCGAACCCTCCAGCACCGCAGGCTTCAGCGCTGGGCGGCGGCAGCTGTTGCAGCGAAGCCTGCTCCTGGCGCTTCCTGCTCCGCTGAGGGAAGTCCCCTCTAGAGCCACGTGCTTAAAACTGAAACCAAAGTGTAACGGCCAACCGCCCCCACAAAGTACCTCCCCAATGCTCCCTGAGGTCCTCCTCCATCTCCCCCGGAGGACATCGGAGGCCCCAGCTGGCTCCAGGCGCCCAACTCCAACACTTAGGTAGTTTCTCAATCTAAATTGGTTTTCCCTCCTGGGAGGGGTTTTTGCCCTCTGCCTCTCCCTCTCCACCATGCCTTTTCTTTTATGATTCACATTTTCAATTCAGCCAAGAATTGCAGAACCTTTTTTTTTTCTTTTTTTTTTGCAGAACATTTAAAAAAAATGTTTCTTTATTTGTTCATGAGAGACACACAGAGAGAGGCAGAGACACACAGAGGGAGAAGCAGGCTCCCTGCTGGGAAGCCTGATGCAGGCAGGACTCGATTCTGGGACCCCAGGATCACCACCCAGGATCACCATCCCAGGACCCCAGGATCACCACCTGAGCCAAAGGCAGACACTCAACCACTGAGCCACCCAGGCATCCCTGCAGAACATGTTTTTAAAGGTGAAAAGAAGCCATAAGGTGATCTCCTCTTTCTTTCTCTTTCAAATCAAAGAGGTGCAGACTCCCCTGTCTTCCTTAGAAATCTTTAATGGAGGACAGGGGTTTGCTTCAGGGGCCAGGCAGGTGCAGTCAGACTGGCCACCCAGGAGTAAGGTAGTGGTGGGGGGCAGGGCCACTGCAAGAGATGCAGGACCACCCAGCCCCTTATACAGGAGGCAGCTGCTGTTGTGCTCCAGTCCATAGTGCTACATGGGATTTGAGGGGAAGGAGGTTTGAGGTGGGGAGGCACATGAGATTTTGATGTGAAATTCCATGTATCGGGATGCCTGGGTGGCTCAGTGGTTGGGTGTCTGCCTTTGGCTCAGGGCATGATCCCGGACTCTCAGGATCAGGTCCTGCATTGGGCTCTCTGCATGGAGCCTGCTTCTCCCTCTGCCTTTGTCTCTGCCTCTCTGTGTGTGTGTGTCTTTCATGAATAAATAAATAAAATCTTAAAAAAAAAAAAAAAAAGAAATTCCATGCATCTTTAAAACATGGTGAGTGTCCCAATCCAGGGTAGGCCTTTTATGCACATACTCTTTTTTAGGAAAAAGGCTGCACCTCTGCTGGTTTTCTCCTATGCCCTTCGGTTCAGTATGTTGGGACTGTCTCAGGTTGGTTGCATACTTAAAAAAAATTTTTTTTTTTAATTTATTCATGAAAGAGAGAGAGGCATAGACATAGACAGAGGGAGAAACAGGCTCCTCGCAGGAAGCCCGATGTGGGATCTGGACCAGGACCATATGCTGAACCAAAGGCAGCCATTCAACTGCTGAGCCACCCAGGGGTTCCTGGTTGCATGACACTTGACCTTTGTCTTGGTCTGTTTGGGCTGCTATAACAAAATACCACAGACTGGGTAGTTTATAAGCAACAGAAGTTTCTCTCCCACCATGCTGGAGCCTGGGAAGCCCACATTCATGGAGCAGGCTGATTCATTGCCTGGGTAGGGCCTGCTTCTTGGTTCATAGTGGTCTTCTCTTTGTGTCTTCACGTGGAGGAAGACACCAGAGGGCTCTGTAGTGTCTTTTATAAGGCACTGGTCCCCTTCATCAGGACTCCTCCCTTATGACCTAATCACCCTCAAAGCCCACCTCCTAATACCATCACCTTGAGGGAATGGGATTTCAACCTATGAATTTTGAGGGACACAAAGTTCAGACCATAGCAGTCTTGTAGCAGAAAACTCCCTCATCCCCCATGGAACCAAAGGCTGTTAGATCAATATGGTCTTTTCAAGGAGAGGTCAGTTCTTGATTTGAATGTTTTAATATTTGGTTTGGTTGTTTTACTATTTAATCTGTGCTTCTTCTATCTAGCATTTCAAAATCATTTACAATTGCTTATGCCTTTTAGATTACTTAGAGATTTTCCCCTCTACTGTTTTTCTTTTCTTAATTTATTTTATTTTTTACAGATCTTATTTATTTATTCATGAGACAGAGAGAGAGAGAGAGAGAGAGGCAGAGACACAGGCAGAGGGGGAAGCAGGCTCCATACAAGGACCCCGATGTGGGACTCAATTCTGGATTCCAGGACCACACCCTGAACCAAAGGCAGACGCTTAACTGCTGAGCCACCCAGGCATCCCTACTGTTTTTCATTAATAGCTGTATTAAGTCAAATTCACACACTGTACAATTCACTTATTTAGCTAGTACAATTCATGGCTTTTAGTATATTCAGAGTTGTGCAATCATCACCACAATCAATTTTAGAACATTAACTTTTTTTTTTTTTTTTTTTTTTTTTTTTTTAGTAATCTCCTGAGCTCAAGTGTTGCAAGTTCTACCAACTGAACCAGCCAGGCACTCCCAATTTAGTTTAATTTAAAATTTAAATAAATAAATAAATAAATAATAAATAAATAAATAAATAAATAAATAAATAAATAAATAAATAAAATTTTAAAAAAGATTTTACTGTGTATTCATGATAGATCAGAGAGAGAGGCAGAGACACAGGCAGAGGGAGAAGCAGGCTCCATGCAGGGAACCCGATGCGGGACTTGATCCAAGGTCTCCAGGATCATGCTCTGGGCTGAAGGCGGCGCTAAACCGCTGAACCACCCAGGCTGCCCTTTAATTTATTTTTTAATATTTTATTTGTAAGTAATGTCTACACACAATGTGGGGCTCAAACTCACAACTCCAAGACAAGCATCTTGTGTCACATTGACCAACCCAGCCAAGTGGAGGCTGGGAAGTCCCAATTTTAGAACATTTCATCCCTCCAAAAAGAAATCCACCTAGTAGTGATTCAAAATGTACTCCCCAGGAGAAATGTTCCCAAGCCTCAGGCAGCCTCAAATCTACTTTGTCTCTATGGATTTGTGTATAATGGACATTTCATATAAATGAAATCATGCAGTATATGGACTTTGTGTCTATTTTTTCATTTAGCATGTTTTCGAGGCTCATCTATGTTGTAACATGTATCAGTACTATAAATTTCCATTTATTTATTTAAAAGATTTTATTTATTTATGCATGAGAGACATAGAGAGAGAGAGAGGCAGAGACACAGACAGAGGGAGAAGCAGGCTCCATGCAGGGAGCCCAACATGGGACTCGATCCTGGGTCTCCAGGACCCCACCGTGGGCCAAAGGTGGCACTAAACCACTGAACCAACCGGGGCTGCCCTTCCCTTTATTTTTTAAAATAAATTTCCCTTTTAAGCACTGCTCTCGGTGCATCTCACAAATTTCGATTAATTGCATTTTCATTTACTTAAAAATATTTTACAATTTTAAGGATTATTTTGAGACTTCTTTGACCCATATGTTATTTGTGAAGTGTGCTGTTTAATATATTCTTTTTTTTTTTTTTAAAGATTTTATTTATTTGAGAGAGAGAGAGAGCACGAGCAGGAGGAGGGGCAGAGGGAGAGGGAGCCCCAGACTCCCTGCTGAGCAGGGAGCCTGACCTGGGGCTCCATCCCAGGACTCAGAGATCATGACCTGAGCCAGAGGTGGATGCTTAACCACCTGAGTCACCCAGGCACCCTTGTTTAATATATTCTTTCTTATATTAATATATCCATTTAACGGTTATAACATATACTAATATATCCAAATATTTGGAGATTTTCCAGTTAATTTTCTGCTATTGATTTCTAGTTTAATTTCATTTGGTCTGAGAGCAGATTTGGCATGATTTTCTATTCTTTTAAATCAGTTGAAGTGTGCTTTACAGCCCAGATATGGCCTACCTTGGTGAATGCTACACGTGAGTTTGAGAAGAATGTGTAGTCTGCTGTTGTTGGATGAAGGAGTCTATAAATGTCAATGAGATCCAGCTGATGGATGGTGCTATTTGGTTCAGATACGCCCTTATGATTGCCTGCCTGATGGATCTGTCCCTCATGGAGAGAGAGAAGGAAGTCTACACTAGGGAATCTGTCTATGTGTAGTCCCATCAGTTTTTGTCTCCTGTATTTTGTCTTTTTAAAGATTTTCATTTATTTATTCATGACAGACACACACACACACAGAGAGAGAGAGAGAGAGAGAGAGAGAGAGGCAGAGACACAGAGGGAAAAGCAGGTTACCCATGGGGAGCCTGATGCTGGACTTGATCCCAGGACCCCAGGATCACTACCCTAGTTGAAAGCAGAGCTTAACTGCTGAGCCACCCAGGTGCCCCTGTCTCCTGTGTTTTAACACTGTTGTTATGCATACAGCTTAAGGGTTGTTATATCTTCTTGGAGAGTTGACCTCTTTATCTCTGATATTTTTCTGTTCTGAAGTCTGCATTGTCTAAAAGTTGTCTAAAAGCCCCAACATTCTATTTTCCTTGTGAGGTGGAAATGCCTTGCCCAAGAGGATAAAGGTCATCAGTGACAAAACCCATATTTCCTGCTACCTGTAGGGCAGTGGCTCTCAGAATTGAACAGGTTCTGAACATCAGTTTCTACCTGCCACTCGCACCCCCCCCCCCCACCACCCCGACTTGTTAAGCCACCGGATCCTGGGCCTCCATCCAGGGTTTCTGATTCAGAAAGTTCCAAGGGGAGCCTGAGAATTGGCATTTCTGACAAGCTCCCAGGTGCTGCTGATGCTGCTAGTCTGGGAGCCCCACTTTGAGAACTGGTTTATAGGGCCTGTTGGGGCCCTACGAAAAAGTGATTCCAGCTTTTTTTGAATAGTGTTAGTGTGGTAGGTTTTTCTCCATCCTTTTACTTTTCTTTCTTTCTTTCTTTCTTTCTTTCTTTCTTTCTTTCTTTCTTTCTTTCTTTCTTCTTTCTTTCTTCTTTCTTTTCTTTCTTCTTTCTTTTATTTTTTGAATATCTAATCAGCTTTATTAAATAATTCATGAGATGGACAGTATCCCATCTAGCAAGTAGAAGGAAGTTCCTCCATTTTTTTACTTTTAATCTATTCATGTCTTCATATATATATTTATTTTATTTTATTTTTATTTATTCATGAGAGATACACAGAGAGAGAGAGAGGCAGAGACACAGGCAGAAGGAGAAGCAGGCTTCATGCAGGGAGCCTGATGTGGGACTTGACCCTGGGACCCCAGGACCACACTGTGGGTCAAAGACAGGGGCTAAACCGCTGAGCCATTCAGGCATCCCAGTGTCTTCATATTTAAAGTGGATTTCATGTACACAACATATAACTGATTATTTATTTATTTATTATTATTTAAATTCAATTTGCCAACATATAGTATAATACTAACTGGGTTCTTTATTTTTTTATTTTTATTTTTTTTCTGGGTCTCTTTTTTTTTTTTAATTTTTGTTTATTTATGATAGTCACACATTGAGAGAGAGAGAGAGAGAGGCGGAGACATAGGCAGAGGGAGAAGCAGGCTCCATGCACCGGGAGCCCGATGTGGGATTCGATCCCGGGTCTCCAGGATCGCGCCCTGGGCCAAAGGCAGGCGCTAAACCGCTGCGCCACCCAGGGATCCCTTTCTGGGTCTCTTTAAATCCACTGTGACACTTTCTATTTTTTAGTTGGTGTATTTAGGCCACTCACATTTACATTGATCATTGCTTTAGTTACATTAGTAGCTATCATGTTTGTAACACTTTCAATCATGACAGTGTTCTTTATTTCTTTTTATTTTATGGTGATAAAATATACATAGCATAAAATTTACCATTTTCATTTTAGAAATGATTTTATTTATTTATTTATTTATTTATTTATTTATTTATTTTAGAGTTGGAGGTGGGGAGGAGCAGAGGGAGAGGGACAAGCTTGCTGAGCACAGAGCTTGGATGCCGATGAGATGTGGGTCTAGATCCCAGGACCCTGAGATCATGACCTGAGCTGAAATCAAGAGTTGGACGCTTAACCAACTGAGCCACTGAGGGGCCACCCCTATTTTAACCAGTTTTATGTGTATAGTTCAGTGGCATTAAGTAAACTCGCAGTGTCGTACAACCATCATCATTATCTGTTTCCAGAACTTTTCACAATCCCATGCAGAAAATCTGTACCCATTAAATGATAATTCCCCAAGCCCCCTTGCCCTCACATCAGGGAAGCTCTGTTCTGTTTTGTCTCTATGAATTTGTCTGTTCTAGGTACCTTATAGATATGGAATCATGATACTTGTCCTTTTGTGTCTGGTTTGTTTCACTTATATTTTTAAGCTTCATCTATATTGTAGCATGCATCAGAATTTAATTCCTTTTTAATACTGACTAATAACTTATTACAATGATATAACACATTTTGTTTATTCATTCATTTGTTGCTGGACATTTATTGTGTGGAAGAGGTTGTTTCCACCTTTGCAATTCTGCATGAATGATGCTGCTATGAATGCTCATATACAGGTATCTAAGCCCTGCTTTTCTTTCTTTCTTATCTTCTCTGCTTTTTCTGCCTTTACTGGTTTTGAGTATTTAAAAAATTTCCTTTTTCTCCTCTTAGCATATCAGTTATATTTCTCGAAAAAACTCTTTTTAGTGGTTACCCTAGAATTTGTAAGAGTTTGTTACAATGCATCGAAGCCTACTTTTATTCTTTTACTTTTTGATTCCTTTTAAATATTTTATTTATTTATTCATGAGAGAGAGAGATTGAGGCAGACACGTAGGCAGAGTGAGAAGCAGGCTCCATGCAGGGAGTCTGATGTGAGAGTTGATCCTGGGGCTCCAGCACCACATCCTGAGCCAAAGGCAGATGCTCAACCGCTGAGCCACCAACGCGTCCCTGAAGCCTACTTTTAAATCACTCTATGCCAGTTCAGAAGTATCACAAATAGCACCACATACATGGCTGTGATGATAACTTTGAACAATTATCTTAGATCAATTAAGAATCAGAAAAGAACCCTTTATTTTACCTTTACTTATTCCTTCTCTAATACTCTTCTTTTTATAGATCTGATTTTCTGATCTATATCCTTTTCCTTCTCTCTGAATAACTTATTTTAACATATCTTGTTAAGATGGAAGGGCAGACCTATAAACGAGAAATTCTCTCAGAAGGACAAAACCATTGGCGAGGGAGACCACAGCAAGGATCAGCAAACACAGATATTGCACTCCAAATATTGTGATCCTTAAATAAGAAAATATCTGAGCCCCATGGTATTGTCTCCTCTTGGCAAGCAGTGTGGGGAGGGGTCACAGGCCCTGTATAGCCATTTGTTTTTTCACCTTTGCACAGATAATTTTATTATCTCCTGTGGGTGTCAACAGTGCTCACAGATTGTAATTTGAAACATTCAGGAAGCACATACCTGAATATTGTCACATTTCTTTACATCATGAATCAGTAACTATGAGACAGTTATGTCTGCTAAATACAGTGAACAAAATGGTATAAACGTTTACCATTCCCTTGTAAACAAGGCTTTTGTGCACAACAGTAACAAATGGAATTAATGCATATCACAATATCAATAAAGACCTCTTTAAATGAACTATTCTGTTTTTAAATAAACTCTGATTTTTTTTTTAGTACACATTTACAGACCTGATCAGTAAAAAGAAGTAAGATATCCATTTTCCTTTAAGAAGAAAATATTGCGAGATGGACCACTATGGAAGAACTCACTTAGGAAAGGGGGGCAGAAGCAAGCAAAGGACAATAGAGAGTTAAAAGTGCTTTCATACTACAACCTATATCTGTTAGAATACACCAACACAAGGACAAGATTGTCTGGGAAGGAGCTCATATTTACTTGAATTCCAGCAAGTTGCAATCAATCTTGTAGTACACATAGGGGTAGTATTCTTCAAAAGGCCTTCAGACCTACCTGCTGTGGTGAGGCCTCCTAGTTGTGGTCAGCAGTAAAGGCAACATGAATGACTATGTGCCTGTGACACAATGTGCCTGTGTTTGGGACACGTGCAAGACTTTCCCCACTCAAATCAGGCTTGTGTTGAGAGGTGCCCAATACAAGTGTGTGAGTGTGAGTGGAAAGGCAGCTGGGAAGGAGAACAGACCCACGGGAGATCCAGCTGAAGCCCCGAAGGCTTTACTGACACTCTCCTTTGGGGGTCTTTTGAATACCTTCTCTATGAAAGCTGTATCTCCTTTTATTTATCCCAAACTCTCAAGCTTAAAGTTCCTTGGTAAACACAGAAATGGAATGATGAATGAGAATTGTTAGCCTAGAAGCCCTGCTGGTAGGGCAGCGCCCAGGGAGTAGGATCCATGCAAGGAGCCCAATGTGGGACTTGATCCCGGAACCTCAGGATCCCGCCCCGGGCTGAAGGTGATGCTAAACCGCTGAGTCACCCGGGCTGCCCAGGAAGAAGCTTCTTGAAGACTGTGAACAATGGCAGTCAGGAACTCAGAAAGGATCTCCCATGCCACACCCTGCTGCCATCCCTGGGGTTTGTAGGAGTCAAGCTCAAGGCCAAATCTTGGCATTCCGGGCCCCAGTGGTTGAGTCAGAAGGGATCACCAGTGAGAACCTGAGATCTTGTTCCTCCGAGTGCCTCTCGCAGGACTCACTGTGATACCAGAAGAGGGGACGGAGAAGCTACTCAGCACTGCTCAAGGAGCACACGCCTGGTGTGGGAGACAGACTGGAGCCAGGGCATTGACCCCACACTGCGGTAAGTGCAGGACTGGTTTGGCCAGGTTTGGGGGAATACGGGAGAAAGGCACTAGCCACACTGAACACTGGCGGGATTCCCGTTGAGCCTGGTCTCCAAGGAAGAGTACACGTTCCTGCCAGGATGGAGGGAAGGCATTCCAACAGAGGAGTAACACCAGAGGGGTATGTGTGACTGGGGAGCAGAGGGGAGGTCAGTTGTGGCAGAAGAGAGAAATGTTTAGTTTTGTTTTTAAAAATATTTATTTTATTTAGGGACGCCTGGGTGGCTCAGAGGTTGAGCGTCTGCCTTTGGCTTGGGGCATGATCTTGGGTACCTGGATCGAGTCTCCCGCATTATGCTCCCTGCAGGGAGCCTGCTTCTCCCTCTGCCTATGTCTCTTCCTCTCTCTGTGTGTCTCTCATGAATAAATAAATAAAGCCTTAAAAAATATTTTGTTTATTTATTTGAGATAGAAAGATCATGAGTCAGGGCAGGGGCGAGTTGGGACGACAGAGGGAGAGGGAGAAGCAGGCTCCTCGCTGAGCAGGGAGCCCCATCCCAGGACCCTGGGATCACAGCCCTAGCCAAAGGCAGACACGTAGCTGACTGAGCCCCCCCGGCGCCCTAAGAGGGGATGTCTTGAATGTGTTGTTTCTGTTCGGATGTGGCCCTTAGGTACTCTGCTACTCTCTGGCTTTTTTCTGCTCAAGCTCAGGGGAGAGAAACAACAAAAATACAATGTGTCCTAGTTCTCCGTGTTGCAGAAATGGCCACCAGATGGCACTCTTTCTCCCTTCTAAGGTCCCGGGTCTTCGGCACCTCGGCCTCCAGCTTGGCCCTTTCGTACCTGAACCGGCTTATGGCCTCCTGCAGGCTGCATGGAAGAGGTCTGGAATCCCTCTAAAACATCCAGTGCTTTCCCGAGAGAAGACAGAGTCTAAACGGAATGAAATCCTGAGCCAGGAGGAAGAGGCAATTCTTCTAAGAGGGGTGAGCAGACAGCGTTGATCTGAAGCAAGGACAGGAAAGCAGTCCTGCAGAACTCCGGCCTGGCCTGGGCGGGGGCCAGGGCAGCAGCCTTTCCTTGAGAGCCTGGGCATCTCAGGTCACAATCCAGTGATGATGATTAGGGGCACCCCCCACCCCCATCACCCAGTGCGAAGGATTAGAGGCTCCTGGCTCGAGCTCCTGCTACTGGCAGGCTTGTCTGTTCCCTGTCAGTTCCTAGGTGTGCTATGCAGAGCCAGCACCCCATGCCCTTACAGGGTCATAAACCCACGTGCTTCAGGGGCTGGAGGTGCAGTGTAAACGGGCGAAGCTGCGGGTAGGGCCGACTACAGGGGCCGGTGGGCCCTGGCGAGGGCACAAGCTCCTCTCCACAAGCATTCCAATTCAGATTTTCTTTTCTTTCTTTCTTCTTTTTTTTTAAAGATTTTATTTATTTATTTATTCATGAGAGACACAGAGAGAGAGAGAGAGAGAGGCAGAGACACAGGCAGACGCAGCAGCAGGCCCCATGCAGGGAGCCCGACGCGGGACTCCAGGACCACGCCCTGGGCTGCAGGCGGCGCTAAACCGCTGACCACCCGGGCTGCCCCAATTCAGATTTTCTTAAAAGAGAGAGCTGGAAAAAAAAAGAGAGAGAGAGAGAGAGCTGGCTTAACGATGCACACCTGCCCGCTACTTAGATTTTTTTTTAATTTTTATTTATTTATGATAGTCACAGAAAGAGAGAGAGAGGCAGAGACACAGGCAGAGGGAGAAGCAGGCTCCATGCAGGGAGCCCGACGCGGGATTCGATCCCGGGTCTCCAGGATCGCGCCCCGGGCCAAAGGCAGGCGCTAAACCGCTGCGCCACCCAGGGATCCCCCCGCTACTTAGATTTAAAATGCGGGGCCCAGGAGAAAGCCCGAGCCGGCTGCCCGGACCCTGGGGACCCTTCGCAGCTCTCCCCTCCTCCCTTTCCCCCGCATCTCCCACCTGCTCCCCCGGCACTGCCGCTCTACCATCGAACGTGCCAAGCCCCTCTGGCACCTCTGTCCAGGGCAGATGCCCCTAGTCCGGAGGCCCCTTCTCCCCTTCCCCATTTCCTCCAAGAACCAGCTCCAGGAGCAGCCCTCCCTCCGCTGGGTGGTGGGTGCGTGAAAGGCCGACGCAGTCGGGACCCGCGCAGCGCTTCGCTCCAAGGGCCACTTCACTTGGATTCTGAGAGTGGCGCCCCCTGGTGTTGCAGGAGTTGCGCGCCGCCGCCGCCGCCGCCGCGAGTGGAGGGAGTTGCTGGTCCGCGTGGGTTCAGTTACTGGGGTCTCTCTATTCTGTGGACACCTCCACGGAGAGCCACCAGATGGCGCGCGTCTATGCTTCTGGGGACTCCGCAATCCCAAGAGGATGCCGACAGGGAAGCCGGCTTACGTTTCTGGCACCCTTGGATCACAAGCTTCTCTTTGTTCTAAATGGCCCCTGGATCTCTTGAGCCCCGCAGAGTCCTGCTTGAGGTGCATTTCTACCCCGGTTCTGCCCCACAGCTGATCCCGAACACTTTTAGCCTCATTTCCTTACCACATGGGTGATGTTAGCTCAAGAAATTGCTGGCTGAGTCATCAGATCCTCTCAAGATGCTTAAGCCATAAAATATCAGCCCTGTGCGTCCACCTTGCCTGGACCTGCCCTGGATCAGCTCATGCCCTCCTGGCTTGGGGAGGCCATAAACGAGGCCTGGGGTCTGGGTGGGCCAGAATCCAGGAGAAGTTCTTGAAAGAGCCCCCTCAGCACCCTGAGCCTGTGGTCAGAAGAAGGCGAAGCAGCCGTGCAGGGCTCTTACGGCCCCCTGCACCTCCAGGAAGAGCTGGGCATTAGTGATGGGAACAGTGTTGGCCCAAAGGCTATTCGTCTGCCTTGTTTCTATCATTATTGGGGCCTCTAGAATTTTTTTGGAAAGATTTTATTTATTTGTTCATGAGAGACACACAGGGAGAGGCAGAGACACAGGCAGAGGGAGATGCAGGCTCCTTCCGAGGAGCCTGATGTGGGACTCGATCCTGGCACTCTGGGATCATGCCCTGAGCTGAAGGCAGACCTCAACCACTGAGCCACCCAGGCATCCCTAGAATTTTTTTAAGGGACCAGCACAGCAATCTAGTTGGAAGAGAGGGGCCTGTTGGGTGGGAATGACGGAGGCACCCACCGATCTGCTTCGCACCTTGTAAGGACACTGCTTTTGCTGTTAATAAAGTAGCAATATTTTCTAGAGATGTCTTTATTACATTTACATGAGGATATTATTGTAGGTGTTTATGAGGTTGATGAAGTCTATAGTGGAAATTACTCTGTTTCACAGTTTCACAGTTGTTAGTATGAACCAAATAGTTTTATATTCTATTAAGAAGTATTTCATATATTAGTTTACCATGAACTTTAAGAAATCAGATATAGCTGTTGAAATTCATAAAAACTGACTTTTGGGCTCATAGCAAGATAAATATATATGCTTTTTTCCTTTTGTCAATTAATGAGCTGAATTATGACAATAGATTTCCTGAAACTGAAATATCCTGGCATTGTTGTAATAAACTTTATTTTTTTTAAAAAAATATATTTTTTAAGTCTTTATTTATTTATTCATAGAGATGCAGAGAGAGAGAGAGAGGCAGAGACACAGGCAGAGGGAGAAGCAGGCTCCATGCAGGGAGCCCGATGTGGGACTCGATCCCAGGACTCCAGGATCATGCCCTGGGCCGCAGGCGGCGCTAAACTGCTGCGCCACCGGGGCTGCCCCCATTGTTGTAATAAACTTTAATTAGCAGCATTATAGTAGTACTATTTTAATGTGCTTCCTGATTAAATTTGTTAGTACGTGTTTTATTTAGAATTTTGCAACAATATTCGTAGTAGATTTTGTTTTCAGGATCTTTTTGGCTTTGCAAAATGTATTGGTAGACATATGTCCTTTTCTAGCTACTGAAACAAATTTTGAGGTGTTGAAGTTATTGCTTTCTTGCAGCTTTGAGAGAAATCATCTGCGAAACCATCTGGGCCTGGCACTCCACTAAGTTATGATGTGCGAAGTGTGTGTGCGTGTGTGTGCGCACAGCTCATGATGTTATCCGGTGGATAAAAGCTTGTGGATGTTTTTAAAATAGTGATTGCCAATATTAAACAACACTCTTTGTTTACTGTTTTATGACATGAATTTTACTTTGTTTTATATTAACACCCTAAGTTTATCTTTCTGAAAACTGATGTACCTTTCTTGAAAAAATGTGATGGAAAATGGTTTTGACACTGTCTGAGAGTCCTTCACAAGGATTTCTTTTTTTTTTTTTTTTTTAAAGATGTTATTGGGGCAGCCTGGGTGGCTCAGAAGTTTAGCGCCGCCTTTGGTCCAGGGCCTGATCCTGGAGATCCGGGATGGAGTCCCACGTCAGGCTCCCTGCGTGGAGCTTGCTTCTCCTTCTGCCTGTGTCTCTCATGAATAAATAAATAAAATATTTAAAAAATAAAAAAGATGTTATTTGAGAGAGAGAACAAGAGAATGTGAGCAGGGGGAGGAGCAGAGGAGGAGGGAAAGAAGAGGGGGGAATCTCAAGCGGAGTCCATGCAGGGCAGGGCTCCATCTCATGATCCTGAGATCATAACCTGAGCTGAAACCAAGAGTTTGGCACTTAACCAACTGAGCCACCCAGGTGCCTCCTTCACAAGGATTTTTAAAACATTTATATTTATACTAAAAGCCCCACAATTCTCTAATCTTATTTCTGTCATCTTGAATTATGCTCTTTTAAAATAATGATTTCTTGTTTAGTCTTTCGATTTCTTAAATGAGTTATTTTCTTTATTTGTTTTTTTTTTTGTATTATATAGAATTTTTTTTGAAGACCAAAAACCAAGTTTTTTATTTGTTCATTTCTTGCATTTGAAGTATTCCTCGATAACATCCTTCGCCTGAGATTCTTTGCCATAGTCCTTAACTGCCACACAACTGCAACCAACCACTTTATGGGGTTTTTCCTCTCTGTCAATTTTACAGAGGCCTACCCATTCCCCTAGTTTCTTATTGTTTCTTATTGTCATCAACCTTAATTAGGTTGATTTGGTGTTGAGCACAAAGGGCTTCCACCAACTTGACATACATAGAGGCTCATCACAGTTGGATGCAAGCACACAAAGATGGGCTTGGCGCTTGTCTAAGGCTTTGGCAGCTTCGCGAATTCCACGTGCTAGGTAGGCCATCGTGGAGGAGGGCGGGCCTCAGCACCTCTTGTGAAGCAGTAGTAAGGGCCATTACACCTCCAGCAGCAATGCCTTCCTCGGCCAGGAGTGTAGCCGGGGCTTGACTGCACAGGAGCTTCCACCTCCGCGCGACAGAGAAAGAGCTGTGTTATATAGAATTGAGCTCCGTTGTATGTAACAGAAACTCCCAAAAATTCAGTGACTTGAATATCATAGAAGTTTCTTCCTCTCCCTCATAAAGAGTCAACCTCACCAAGTAGGCCACCCAAGCCTGATACGGCGGCTCTGAGGTCGATGCTCAGAGCTGAGGCTCCTCCCAGCTCTCTGTTCCATTATCTCTCGTATAGTTTCTTTTTAAAATTTTATTTATTTATTCATGACAGGCATAGAGAGAGGCGTCCCGGGCATCCCGCCATATAGTTTCTTTAGGGTCATTTTCTGGCCCTAGGTCAGGGTGGGAACCGGACTTCTGCATTCTCTGTTCCTTGCTGGAGACAATGCCTGCTGGAATCTGGTGCCTGCCAGGATGAAAGGACAAATCAACCTCAAGCACTGCACTGGTTAATTTTATATATCACCTTGGGGATCCCTGGGTGGCGTAGCGGTTTGGCGCCTGCCTTTGGCCCAGGGCGCGATCCTGGAGACCTGGGATCGAATCCCACGTCGGGCTCCCGGTGCATGGAGCCTGCTTCTCCCTCTGCCTGTGTCTCTGCCTCTCTCTCTCTCTCTCGTGTGACTATCATAAATTAAAAAAAAAAAATAACATTTACAATCAGGGGACACCTGTGTAGCTCAGCCGTTGAGTGTCTGCCTTTGTTTTAGTGCGTGATCCTGTGGTGCCTGGACTGAGTCCCACATCGGGCTCCCTGCACGGAGCCTGCTTCTCCCTCTGCCTGTGTCTCTGCCTCTCTCTCTCTGTCATGAGTAAATAAGTCAATAAATCTTAAAAAAAAATTACCATCAGCTGACCTGAAGTAAAAGGGATTACCCTCCATAATATGGGTGGGCCTCATCCAATCAGTTGAAGGCCTTCAGAGCAAAAATCGAGGTTTCCTGTGTAGGAAGGAATTCTGTCTTAAGATTGTAACGTGGAAAAAAAAAAAAAAAAAAAAAGATTGTAACGTGGATGAATTGCTTGTTTCCAGCCTGCTAACCTGCTGTATAGATTTTGGTCTTGCTAGCTCCCACAATTGTGTGAGCCAATTCCTTAAAAATCTTTTTCTCTCTCTGTATGTACACACACGTATATATGTAGGTGGAGTGTGTGTGTGTGTGTGTCTTTAATCTCAGAGCCCTTGCTCCAGCCTTAGTTTTTTGGTAAGAACGTTGGGAATAAGGGCCATGATGACAGAAGTTAGGTATTCTCCACCTGTTCAAGTCTATCTACACCAAGTTAAGACTCATGTAGAAAAAAAAAAAAAAAAAGACTCATGTAGTCCCCAGGGGCTAAGAAGTTAATATGGAGCCTTTATTTATTTTAAATATTTTATTTCAGAGAGAGAGAGAGCTTGAGGGTGAGCACAAGGGGGAGGGAGGAAGAGGGAGTGTGTGTGTGGGGGAGCTAGAGGGAGAAGCAGACTCCCTGCTGAGCAGAGAGCCTGATGTGAGGCTCGATCCCAGGACACTGAGATCATGACCTGAGCCAAAGGCAGTTGCTTATCCAACTGAGCCACCCAGGAGCCCAATATGGAATCTTTATACACCAGTTTAGCATGTGACTGTGGTGAACAATGATGAGTTTGGGTGCTTAATACCCATTTACCCTGTTCTTAATAATAGTACTTAATTTTCACTTACAAATCTACTCCTTGGATTTTGTAACTTTGTATGGTGACAGATGGTAACTAGGCTGATTGTGGTGATCATTTCACAGTGTATGAAAATATCAAATCATTATGTTGTACACTTGAAACTAATATGTCATATGTCAATTATACTTCAATTTAAAAAAATCTATGCCATCTCTACTCAATGTTCCTGTGATTCTAGTGAGGCTGACCGGGCCAATGTGATCGGGTCAGGGAGGTACACCTGACCTAATTCTGGCAGGTGAAGGTTAGGTCCAGGCTTTTTGTTTGAACTGGAAGGAGAGACATTCTCTCATTTTTGCTGTTTTCACACTTTGGGGGAATGTAGTCTTTGAGCTGCACAGCTGTATTGTCACCATGAGTGAAGAGGCCAGCCCAAGAAGGAAGAAAGAAAATTGCAGAATTGAAAGATGGAGAGAGAGAGAGAGAGAGAGAGACCAGGTGACATCATTTGGCTATCTCCATCAGCCACATCTGAAGCAAAACCTACCTACTTCCTGGATCTCTTGTTTACATGAATAAATAAATCCTTTTTTGCTTACGACTGGTTGGATAATTTTTTTTTTAAAGATTTTATTTATTCATGAGACACACGGGGGTGGGGGGGCAGAAACAGGCAGAGAGAGAAGCAGGCTCCATGCAGGGAGCCCGATGTGGGACTTGATCCTGGGTCTCCAGGATTACGCCCTGGGCCAAAGATGGCTCTAAACCGCTGAGCCATCCAGGCTGCCCCAAGTTTTTTTTTTTTTTTTTAACCAAAAAAACAAAGAATCCACATGATATGATTATGCACTCTACTGATTTTTTTTTTCTAAGAACAAGCCAGATCAAATAACCTGGCATCTGAGTAGCAGGAAACAAAATAAGGGACAGCTTGACATGAGATAACATTTGGACAAAAACAGTGATTCAAAAACAGGTTCTTTTCAGCTACAGATGCCTCAGATGAAGGTCTTTGGGCTGCACTGTTGTGCTGTTACTGTTGTAAGAGTGTCAGCTTTTTGGAGCAGAATTGCCTTCCTAGAGAATAGGATTTTTCTACAATGTAGAACAATTCTTAGCTGTGGTGTGAGTGCTTGACAACTTTAGATAGCATTCATGGGGCTGATAGTTGTTGTTGTTTTTTTAATCTTCTAATTAATAGCCAAGTCTTTCTGATCTTGTTGACTTCTATGCAGTACATCGATTTAGCATTACAGTGATAGACATGAATGCCACAGAAATTCAGAGTAAATGCTGGAATAACACCAGGGCCAAGTCAACCCCATCTTATGAGCTCAGTCTTCTGAATTTCACTGGAGAGATAAAAATTAAGCTTGGTGCCCATTTAGTTTTAAACCAGAATACAGAAAAAAAAACAAAAAAACAAACAAACAAAAAAAAAATAAACCAGAATACAGTATCCCGTGATCCTATATTTTGTCATTAATCCAGGTAACCTGTTTATCTTACCTGTGTTAGAATGTCCAGGATAATCCATTTTGTTTATCCTGAGCAACTACCTATGTTGGGACCCAATACTTAGCAGATGCTTAATAAATTGTGATTGAATAAATGGAGAAAGCAATGGGTCGATGAATATTGATAGCTTCTCCACTTTGGCCCTAATTAGCATGTTGATTCTGGCCAACCCTGCTGCTTTTTCCCACCACGGGCTTCCACCCAGGCTCCCACCAGTGGTAGCTTCCAGGGTTTAGCCTGGTGCCAGTTCTCTGACACTGTGATGTCTTCCAAGTTGACCCTGCCCTTCCCTGAGCTCAGTGCCAGAGACACCAACTTTATCATGGCCAATGACATGGCCCATTTTATTGTCTCTGTACAAGATGTTGGCCATAAAGTTAATTTATGATACTTACTTGGGGACTATATAATCTCCAAAGCAGTACCGTGTCTCCCAATGTACTTTCTGGGAAGTGCCCTGGTTATTGGACGCTTTGGTCGTCCCCCCTGGAACTTGAGACACAGAAATGAAGTCACAGAGACATATAAAAGTTTCTGCTTGTCAGATTACAACTTCTGTAATTGCCCACATCATCTAAAGTCTTAATATTTCTCCCTCTGGAAAGTCTTTTGTAACTGTACTGATTTTCTATCCCCACAGCCCTTGGTGTGCTGGAGCTGACTGCCACCAACTCACAAAGATTCAATTGTTAAATTTTCAGAAGGGAGCAAATTGATTGTTAAACTCTTGACAGTTTAAGATTGGCAATATTTACATCATAGAAATCAGCAAATGCTACAGATCAGCTCTTACCTACCTGCACCCTGACTGTGAGAGCTGGTTGTTAAACACTGACCAACATTGCACCGTGGATAAACTGGCCTTTCCCTACTTCAGCCCTCTTTACTTCTTGCCTGGATGGTTACCATATCCCAAAAACCAGCATCTCTTGCACCCAGACTTCCCATTCCAGATGATCATTGTAGAATACTTTTGACTGCAAGTAAGAAAACCCAACTACAGATTCGTTAAGTATAAGAAAAATGTAATGTTTCACATAACAAAATATTTAAAGATAAGGCACTTTCAAGAAACCTCAGCATCTCAAGAGCTCATCAAGTACACAGATTATTGTAATTTTTCCACTTTGCCACTCTCAGTGTGTTGCATTTCCCTTCATGGCTTCAAAATAACTGTCATGGTTCAAGAAGAACATCTTCCTGCAATGGTCTGTAATGCTTTTACTTGTGTCCTATTTTTTTTTTTTAAGATTTTATTTATTTATTTGACAGAGCACAAGTAGGCAGAGTGGCAGGCAGAGAGAGAAGAGGGAGAAGCAGGCTTCCCACTGAGCAGGGAGCCTGACATGGGGCTTCATCCAGGACCCTAGGATCATGACCTGAGGTGAAGGCAGATGCTTAACTGACTGAGGCACCCAGGTGCCCCTCTTAAGTCCTCCTTAAGGAGCAATTCAGTCTTTCCAGAAGTCCCACAGCAGGCTTCCTCTTGGGTCTTCTTGACCAGAATAGCAACCCATATCTATTCTTTTATCAATCCATATCTATTGCTAAGCCAATCACTGCAAAGGTAATAATAAAATTGCCATGGTTGGTTCAGACTGTTAATTTCCAACTGTTTAGAACCAACATCTCCTTTAGCATCAAATATCTTGTAACACTTCTCTTTCTCGAAACGGAAATCAAAGATAATTAATCTACTCTCACACATACTTTATTTTTTATTTTTATTTTTTCACACATACTTTAAAAACAAATCGATACCAGCCCTCATAGGAATATAAAGGTGAGAGATGCCTGGGTGGTTCAGCGGTTGAGCATCTGCCTTTGGCTCAGGGTGTGATCCCGGGATCCGGGATAGAGTCCTATATCGGGCTTCTTGCAGGGAGCCTGATTCTTCCTCTGACTATGCCTCTGCCTCTCTTTCCTATGTCTCTCATGAATAAATAAATAAATAAAATCTTTTTTTTTTTTTAAGATTTTATTTATTCATTCATGAGAGACACAGAGAGAGAGAGAGGCAGAGACACAGGCAGAAGGAGAAGCAGGCTCCATGCAGGGAGCCTGACGTGGGACTGGATCCTGGGTCTCCAGGGTCACGCCCTGGGCCGAAGGCAGCGCTAAACCGCTGAGCCCCCTGGGCTGCCCTAAATAAATAAAATCTTAAAAAAAAAAAAAAAAAAAAAGGGAATATAAAGGTGAAGTAAAGAAATAGAATTTATAAAAAAAAATTATATGTCTGCATTTCAGCATATATGATTAATTGTATTATCATGATTCCCAATTATTCCTGGTCTTCCCTGTAGCAGAATTATACACACCAACCCTAAAGTGTCTCATCGATGTCAGGCTTGCTTTCTGGTTTGCTTTGGTCAATGGAATGTGAATGGAAGTTCCACATCTGAGAAGAGTTTGAAAAGCCATTGTATGGCTCTGCCATTCTTCTTTCCTTCTCCCATAACAAGAGCATGTTCCAGATGGGGGCTGTGCCTTTGGCTTGGTTCTCAGAATAAAGGCACATGCAACTGGCGCAGAGTTTCAACTGATGTGTATGTGAATAAAAATACAATTTGTTGTTGTAAGCTATTGAAATTTTTGGAGTTTGTTACTGCAGTATGACCTATCAAAATCTGACTAATACAGTATAGCAATGTTCTGCAGCTAAAGAAGCAATCTGTACTTTAGGTATGTTTGCACCTATACACAGCATTACCATTAATCCAGCGACTTCAAATGAACACTGATACAATTGTGTTGCATCAACAATTCAAAAGCCAAGAAAAATATCACTATCAGTGACATGAAAGCTCTGAGGTAAAAAACAAAAAAGGCATCTCCCAATTTAGATTTATTGTTTTATTTTATTTTTTTATTTTTTATTTTTATTTTTATAGATTTTATTTATTTACTCATGTGAAACACACGCAGAGAGAGGCAGAGATACAGGCAGAGGGAAAAGCAGGCTCCCTGTGGGGACATGATCCCAGGACCCCAGGATCATGCCCTGAGCCAAAGGCAGATGCTCAACCACTGAGCCTCCCAGGTGCCCTCAATTTACATTTATGTGCTAGTTGCATTCTTGGAAAATGCAGTGTATACAAAATTTGTGCAGAATTTGTTTTTGCTAGAGTTACATAATTATAGAGATATTTCATCTATACAAATGTGTAGTGATTCATTTTATAAGTCCATTTAGCTAAAGTTCAAAAGTAGGCAAAATGTATACATCCTATTCGAAATTAAAATAGATATATGACTCTCCTAGGCACTAGGTTGTGTTCAGTTTGGGAAGATTCATCAAGCTGTACACTCGTTTTTTAATTTAATTTAAAATTTTTTAGCGTATACTTATGATCTGTGCATTTTTCTATATGCATGTTATACTACAATAAAGAGTCTTTAAAGAAGGTCATGTAAGGCACAGCACAAATCTTTGATGTATGGAGTTGTCATATGCCATGCTGGATGTCTAGTATTCCTTTTTTATTTATTTATTTATTTATTTATTTATTTTTTATTTATGATAGTCACAGAGAGAGAGGGGCAGAGACAGAAGCAGGCTCCATGCACCGGGAGCCCGATGTGGGATTCGATCCCGGGTCTCCAGGATCGCGCCCTGGGCCAAAGGCAGGCGCCAAACCGCTGCACCACCCAGGGATCCCCCGATGTCTAGTATTCCTGATCCCAGTTTATGATCAACAGTATTCCCTAATCATTATGATAGCCAAACTGAAACAAAACGCCCTCAGAAATTTCTATAATGCTGAACCCCTGGGTGCCGTATGTTTATACTAATCAAACTTTGCTCCTGGAGCTGACCCCTTGAAGCTCATCACCTGCTTCATGTCTAAATAAAATTGCACTTGCATGTACCACAAAGAAGGCAGGATAGGAGGGGATGAGGAGTGTGTCCTGGTGTGTTGGTGGTGGACGTTGGATAGATAACCTTCCATGTCAGTCACAACATCCTTCACATGCTATCAAATACATCTCAGATCAGTTTGTCTCAGCCTCCAAAATCTGCAGTGGCTCTCAACTGTCTACAGAGTAAAAAAAAGTATCTTTCTAAGCCCATTGTGAGGCTTCTGTTTCCACTGAACCACTCCCTCTCCCTTCAGGAATGTGGGATTGCTGTGCGTTGCTTCACCTGTTCAGAAAGCCCTGCTTCCCTTCTCACTCCTCAAGGTCTTCAAATGCTGCTTTTCACATGAGGCAGCCTCCCGTGCAGACACCACTCCTTTGTACACCTTCTCTTCGGCATTTATTTCACTTTGCCTTTTGTATACTTGGTTGGCTCACATCTTGCAGCTTCTACAGGCCTAGTGCAGTGATAGACACTCACTGGATGCTCAAAAAAGGCATGCCGAATTAAAATGAACCAGAACACAGCCTCTGTATTTCAGAGAAATCAGCAGTCCAATATCTAAAATCTTTTAACTGATTGAGACTCACAGTTGCTCTCTGGGTAATATACAGCTTTCCGTCAACAGCCTCAATTGTGAATTAACCATATTTCTCCTCCTTGTAATCGCATTGTGTCCTGAACTGGGCTCTAGGAGGGAAATGAAGATGTTTGGCTTTCTTGCACCATGGTAACTTTCACATACCCACCATGCTTGGGCTCTGTCAATGCATAATAGAACCAACATTCAGACAGTGGTTGGGCCTGGTAGCAGCATGGCTTTAGCATAGCCAAGACGAGGCCAGGTGATATTTCAGCTGTAATTCAAGAAGTATTTATTTAAGTATGCATTATGTGCTGGCTACAGTGTATTATGTGCTGGCTTCAATTAATAAGAATCCTTCTCTATTCAGTCCAGACAGGAAGGTGATGCATGTGCCCAGGTACCAGCAGAGAGGTAAAGATAGGAGCTGAGAGGAGAAAGAGAATGTCTTTGCTGGGAAATCTAAGAGGGCTAATCAGAGAAAGTGGTGATTGGTAGGGTCTGGTAGGTTGGTTAATATTTGACTAATTAGAAAAGAGACAGGAGGGGCACCTTGGTGGCTCAGTGGTTGAGGGTCTGCCTTCAGCTCAGGGCGTGATCCTGGGATCCTGGGGTAGAGTCCCGCATCGGGCTCCCCACAAGGAACCTGCTTCTCCCTCTCCCTGTGTCTCTGCCTCTCTCTGTGTCTCTCATGAATAAATAAAATCTTTAAAAAAAGAAAAAAGAGGGTCACTCAAAGTGGGGAAAATATTCAGGAGGGCTTGTTTACACAATTTTCAGCTTTTTTCCTCTGAATTAATTGTATATTGCCTTAGAATCTGGGAATCTTTAGCTCTTCATAGGATTAAAAAATCTTTTTTTAAAAGTATTTTATTTATTTATTCATGAGAGATACAGAGAGAGAGGCAGAGACACAGGCAGAGGGAGAAGCAGGTTCCCCTCAGGGAGTCCAATGCAAGACTTGATCCCCGGGCCAGGATCACGACCTGAGCTGAAGGCAGATGCTCAGCCACTGAGCCACCCAGGTGTCCAAAAAAATCTTTTCATTCAAGTAAAACACACAGACAGCAAACTGCATGTGACTGCTCATTGTAAGTATTTATCTTGATTTTTTTTTTTAAGATTTTATTTATTTATTAATGAGAGAGAGAGGTAGACACACAGGCAGAGGGAGAAGCAGGCTCCATGCAGGGAGCCTGACGCAGGACTCGATCCTGGGTCTCCAGAATCAGGCCCTGGGCTGAAGGTGGCACTAAACCGCTGAGCCACCCGGGCTGCTCTTCTTGATGGTTTTTTACACATGTACACACCCTTGTAACTACCACTCTGATCGAGGTATACAACATTTTAATCACCCTGGGAGGTTCTGCTGACTTTTATTATTAGTAATCATTTTTGCCTTTTCTAGAATTTCATCGAAATAAAATCGTACAATTAGATATTAGTACTTGGTTCTTTTTTATTGTTGAGTAACCTAATGATTGAGAAATTGTGCAAATATATCAAATTTGTCTATCCATTCTGTTGAGAGACATAAGGGGTGTTTTTGCTCTTTGGTTAATATGAATAAGGCTGCCAGGAACATATCCTTTGGTGGATCATACACTCATTTCTCTGGGATATGTAAGTAGGAAGGGTGTTGCTGGGTCATTGGGTTGCTTATGTTCATCTTTTGTAGATTGGGATTGGGGTCTGAAGTGGGAGGAGGGGGCTGTCTTGTGGAACTGAGCCCTTGATCTATGGGGTTTGCATTAACTCCAGGTAGATAGTGTCAGACTGAATTGAGGGGATGAGAAAGTCACGGGAATCTTCTAAGTCAGGGGGCCCTGGGAAATGGGGTTCTGCTCTCCAGGGTGGACCCACTGGGGTCAGGGAGTCTGTGGAATCCAAAGGGAGAGAACATGCGATTGGTGTCCCAGACAAGGCCCTGGGGAGGAGGCTGGGGCTGAAGAGGCCTTAGGTTGACTGCCCAGACAGGATTTGAAGTGCCCATGAGGAGCACCTATGGAGCTCAGAGGTGGAGGGTGCTTGGGGTGAGGGGTCAGGAGGCACCTATCAGCAACCAACCTTGTAACAGTTGCCAAGTACTTCAAAATCTGCCTCCTCTGTCTCCTGCCTTCTCACACCTCACCTCCCTGCGGCTTGCTCACTCCACCCCAGCTGCTTCTGCCCCGGGTCATCCAACACACTCTTCTCTCAAGGCCCCTGCATTTGTGTTCCCCCTCCTGGAACCTCTTGTCTTATCCAGAGGCCTCCCTTGACTGACCTATTGAAAATTGGTCACTTCCACTCCCTCTCCAGCCCCGGCACACTTGTCTCCCCACACCCAGCCTGCTTTACCTTCAGGGCCCTTCTCACCAGCAGACCTACTGTTACTGTCTGAAGGGAGTAGTGATTTCTTCTGTTCCCTTTTCATTAACCTCCTAACAATAGACCCTACCAGGGTCGATTATGCTCAAATAGTAAATGCTCATGAAATCTCATGAAACGTTTGACACAACAGATGTTCCAAACCTTGGCTTATGGAATCCCCCAAAGCACATCCTTGGTCCTAAATTCTGGCTCACTACTCACTGGCTGTGTGACTTCAGCAAATTCCCTAGCCTCTTTGACCTTAGTTTCCCCATCTACAAAATGGGATAGTTATCATAGTGTCTTAATAGTTTCTGAGAACTAAAAATCCTAAGACAATCCCTGGCTCAAAGCAGACCCTCAGTGAAAGTTCGCGTACCCCCCTCCCCCCCCCCCCCCCCCGCCCCCCGGTATTTCTCTCTCTTCCTTCCTTACCACATCCCCACCCCCTTAGGTGCACTCACCCTCCACAGCACAGGTCTCACTGCGGAATCACTCCTTTGTGCAAAATGGGCAGTGGCTCCCTTAGCCTAGCTGTCCCTGCTCTGGTCTACTGTGGCTGCCTGTCTTATCCACCAGGGTTTTAGGTTTGTGGACAGGGATCACACCTCATTCAAATTACTCCTCACCCAGCATCCAGCCCGTTATGGGGAGACAAAAATGTGGGACAAATCACTAAGGAAGGTGTCCTCACCTCCCTTTTTAGGAGAAAATTTCACCCCTGGGACCATAAGCCAGTCTCTTCCATTCCAGAACGCCCTGCAGGCTCCCCACCTCCCATCCACTCCTCCCTTCTGGGTTGGTCTCCCTCTTCTCTAGGGTGTAACCCTGCAGGGCTCTGCTGCTAGGTCCCAGCCCTCCCTCCACACACCCACCCTTCCGGCTGCTCCCAGCACAGGAGGCAGCTCAGCCTAGCACTCCCTCTAACGGTTAGCTTTTGTGGAAGGTTCTGCACTAGGGTTGAAAGACAAAAAGCTAGGCTGTTCCCTCCAGCTCTGATGTTCCTGCTGTGGTTTTCCCTCCCGGATCCCGCCTTTGTTTTCTAAATTCCACCGCCTTAAGTTCCAAGAAAGCCTCCAGGAGACTTTTGTGACCTCACCCAATTTCCAACATTCCAGATATAGCAGCTTACCCCTTTCTTCTCAGACTTTAAATCACTGTTCTCTTTCCGGGTGTGAATCAGAACTATGAAGCCAGAGAAACAGTGGGAAGGTAAAAGCTTATGAAAAGCAAATCCTTAAAAAAAAAAAAAAAACCCAAATCCTGCTCCCCTGAAAATGCATTTTCCCAAAGAGCTTCCAGGAACGACAGTGAGGTTAAATTTTACACGGTGTGATCAGAAGAAGAGCTGAGCAGCTAACAATAACCCACAAAATCTCAGGGAGAAGCAGGGAAGGCCAAAATTAAAAAGGGTCCCTGCAAACCGGCCGTTTGTTCCGAGACCCCCTCCCGCTCTGCGGCAGCGACTCGACTCCAGCGCGTCGGGCTCTGCTGCAGCGACACTGCCCACGCGTTCCCAACCAAGACTCAGACCACGCCAGCCATGCCACGAGGTGTGTTTTATTTTCATTAATCATACAAATAATTTGCTATAATATCCCAGGGCAAACCGGAGAATTTGGCAGTCCGATTGGGGGGGTCCCCTCAGAGACCCGCAAGGCCGGTGGCGTCGGCGCGGAGTGCCCGGGTTCACAGTGCAGCCTGTCGCTCGTGTCCATCTTGCAGGTGGCTCTTCCTCCTCCACATCACGACTGGGGTGTCTCGAAGATGACGGGGGTGGGGGATCCTGTAGGTTCTTAGGAAATCTCGCTCCGCTTCTCCTGCTCAATGGCTGTGGAGAGCAGGAAAGCAGGGACGGGGGAATGAGGACCGCTGGCACCCCCCACCCCCACCCCCACCCCGAGGCACCCCGGGGGCTGGGGATCGAGAAAGGGGCTTGGGGCTGGGGAGACACGCGCTTCGGGGAACAGAAGGGGGGCCGGGGCGGGGTCCTCGAAAAGGGCGGGGCGGGGTGGGGCGGGGGCGCCGGGCTGGGGGCGCGGGGGCGCGGGCGGGGGCGCGGGGCGCGCTTACTCTCTTTGGTCGGCAGGGTGTTCTTCTCCTGCGTCTCCGTCTTCTTCAGCTTGGCCTTATCGAAGCTGGCGATTTCCCCCATGTCTGGCTTGTCTGCCATGTTCTTAGAGCGACCCTAGTGGGCAGAGCGAGGCGGTTGGCCCGCGGCCGGGCGCCAGGGCCCCTCCGCCTCGCCGCCGCCTCCCGACGTGGCACTGGGCCGGGGCGTTGCCGGCGGCCGGGGACCTGGGCGCGTCCCGCACCCCCGTGCTCGCCCCAGGGCGTGGCCCACCGGCCGGGCGTCCCGTCGGGGAGGCGCGCCCGCCGCGCGGCCAGGTGCCCCCCGCACCCCCGTGCCCCCGCCCTCGGCCACGCTCACCGAGGAGTTCCGCTGCGAGCCCGCGCCGGCTGCTCCCACTCGCGTTGCTGCAGCAAGAGACAAAAGAGCGGCGCCCGCCCCTCGCCTTATATACGCCGCGCCCCGCCCCGCCCCGCGCCCGCCGCAGCGGGGCGGTCCTGGGAGGCGGAGGGCGGGGGCGGGGGCGGGGGCGGGGGCGGGGCGGGGGCAGCGCGGGCCGCTCCCTCCCCGCCGCGCCCTGGGCCCTCGCCTCGCGGGCTGCGCGCCCTTCTTCCTGAGCGCGGCCCCGGCCCCCCGCGCCCCCGGGTCGCCGTCACCCTGCGGCAGACGCCGTCGGCGCCACCGGGGTGGGGGGTGGGCGCTGGGCCCTGGCCTTGCTGCGGGGGCTGTGCTCCCCTCCCCGGGAATCTGCTGCCCCCCCCCCCCCGCCCCAGCCCCGAACGGGCGTGGGGTCGGCGGGGGAGGGGTGTGTGTGTGTGTGTGTGTGTGTGTGTGTGTGTGTGTGTGTGTAGCACGTAGTTGTAGGTGCGGATGGATGTGCGGCCTTGCACGCGGACTCTGCAGTACTCCCTGCTCGCTGGAGATCCCCCATCCCTGCCCTCTTTTCCCGTCTCCTGCCTTTGCCTCCGCCCACCCAGGAAGACCCCCCCCAACTCCGCTTTTTCTCTCCTTGTGAAGGCTGAGCCCTAAAAGAATCTGAGCCGAGGGTCCCTAAAAATGAACGGACGGGGGAAACAGGTTTCCACTGCCCTTTGCTTAGATTGGGGGCTGCTTGCCCTCCCGCCGTGGTCTGCGTGCCCCGGGCTGGGCGGCCCTTGCAGGAGCGGTGGCGGGTGTTCCTTACGTGCTGGTGACAAGCTTTGTCTGAAGGGCGGTGGTGGGAGCTGGCAGTCCGAGGGGCCTCTCTCTATTCCTTCTCTCTCAGGGCTCTAGAAACACTGGGTCGGAGGGTGTGGTTTTCCTCCTTGGAAGTTAACCTTGAAGATTCCCTGCAAATGTTATTTTCCTTATTAACCCGTTATAGGAGTGGTGTAATGTGATTGTTCAAATCTTTCTTAGAAAAGTTGTATTTTCAGTTGCATTATCTAAGGATGTTTAGATAGTAAGCTCCGTAAATTAACAACGGGGGAGGGGGAAACTGGTCGTTGTTTTCTTTGTCTGAACTTTTCAAGTGTCAAGGGGTGTAATTAGCAAGCTCTGTTAAAGTGGGATTTGGTGGAAACATCCTGAATTCTGTTCACGCCTTCCTGATTTTACCTGCTTCTCTCACATTCCCTTGGTGTGTTTGGAACAGAAGGAAGTGCATTTAGGCTTATAAATGTGATATACCAAACTCCTTGTGTGGCTTTGGGCAAGTTTTCCTACACCTCGGTTTCTTCCTTTGTAAAACAGCTTTAGCATAAACCTTAAGTGAGATCATAGAAAAGGCCTCAAGTGGAAGCCTAATGTGGCAGCCCTACGAGACTGCCGCACTCACACTTCTTTAGTGTATCAGTCAACTATCTCCCCAATATGCTGTGTAACAAACTACTCCAAAACGCAGTGGCTTAAAGTAATAATCAGTTATTTTTGCTCATCCATCTGCTGGTCAGTCAGCTGCTATTGGATTGGGCTAGACTGGGCTTGGTTCCAAGCTGCAGGTTGGATCTAGGTCTGCTCATCAGGTGTCTCATCCTCTGGACCAGGATCTAGCTGGTGCTTTTCTTCTCAAGGTGATGGCAGAAGACTAAGAGGGTGTAGCACAGAAGAGTGTAGAAGTGATGAAATGTGTGTAAAAGCCTATTATGTCACATCATGTCTATGAACATCCCATTGGCCAAACCCATTGCTAAGGGAATGGCGAAGTATATTCCACCCGTGGTGGGGGAGGGAGGGAAATGAATATTTCTGGAATAAAAATATTCCAACTTCACAGTCAGGGTAGGCAAACAGCTGTAGCAAACAGCCCCCAAGGTGGTGGGTTAGAGCAATAAGAACTTATTTCCCATTCATGCAGCAACACTATAGGCTGATGTTTTGGTCAGGTAGCTTACCTCCAAGTAGTGGCTCAGACGCTCAGGCATCTCTCATGTCACTCTGCCCTCCTCTAGGTCCTAGAAGCTTATTCATCCAGCCAGTGGGTAGTAAAAGAGAAAAAAAAAAATACAGGACTGTACCAGAGTTTTTATGGACCAGTCTTAGAGGTAGTCTCCATTGTTCCTGCCCTCATCTCTTTGGCTAGGACTTAGTCACATGGTCTTACCTAACTGTGAGGGAGGCTGGGAATATTGTCAAGCTGTGTACCCAGGAGAAAAAGAAAGCAGAAAAAAAAAAAAAAAAAAGAAAAAGAAAAAGAAAGCAGGTTTGGATGGACTTGGAACATTCTCTGCCATACACTATTGAAGAATCTGCCAAACTTGAGTGTGAAAGTATCCAGACTTCCTGAGACATCAACTCTTTGGAGGGTCTCACTGGCACTTGATTCCTTTTCAGATGCAATGCCAAGCATTATTTAGATATTACCTTATAGGGCCCCACCTTTGGCTTGAGAGCATTTGTCCTAATTTGGACCCATGGTGAATTCCAATTCCAACTTTTATTTTGGAAACAAAGGAATCTATTTCTTCTAGATACAACTGTAATATAGGTTTCAAAGTCTTTAACTATGCAGGATTCCTAAACAAAGGAGCTTAAGGGGACTTGCAGGCATTCTTTATTCTTAGTTTTGTGGTGCATCTCTAAGAAAGTGGGTAGCCTCTTTGGCATTTGTTACTTAAGGATTCTCATCCAATCTATTGGTCTCATCCAATCCCATGGGTAGTGTTTTTAAAACATGTGCATATTCTTTGACACTTCTCTCACTATTTCTTGAGTATAAACTGTCCTTTATGACTTTCTTCTACTAAATGAAACATGACAGAAGTTATGCTTTTGCATTTATTAGACTAGAACATAAAAGGCCATGGGGCGCTGCCTGACTCTTAGGATGACTTTGCACTCTGAGAAAACCAAGCACCTGTAAGGAAAGGATACTTGTAGGCATTCCAGCTATAGCCTCAGCTGAGGTCTGAGCCAACAGCTAGTATCAACCATTAAACAGGCAAACAGATGAGCTTCAAATAGCCTTGGCTAATGCAGGGTGGAACCAACACAAGTTGTCCCTGGCCAAATTATAGGTTCGTGGGCAAAATCAACTTGTAGTTGGTTTAAGTCACTAGCTTTGGGATGCTTTGTTATGCAGCAGCACCATGAGATGGAAAAATCATAACCTAGTGGTGTCAGGGTCTTCAGGTCCCATTTGGGGACTTTCCCTAAATATCTTTCACAATACTCACACATATGCTTATATAGTAAATGTCAAATATCCATGAAGTATCTGGCAGTGTTCTCTGGATGTAGAAGATGTAAAGATGATGAGACTCTCGAATTATATATAAGTCTAGTGTGGTAAATGAATTATTCTAAGTCAATCAACAAGCTCATGCTCATGCCTTGCATTTACTTATGACTTGGGTGTCATTTATGTCTGACAACATTTCAGCCTGCTGCTTGGAACAGATTGTATACTGTTAACAGATGGTATTGAGAGCTGAACCACTCAACTCCAATTACATTTCCATTTTCTTTGTTGAGAAAGATGCTTTGGAAAATGTCGAGCTAATAAGAGGGAGCTAATGGACTCCTGATGAGTGTCAACTGCTGGGTGGGGAGGTGGGGGAGGCGGTTGGTTGGCAGGGGTGGGGAGAGCTTTTGGAGATTTACTGTGGGGCAACATTCCTCAGGCCTGTTCAATTTGACAATTTTTTTAAAAAATTGGGGACTTCTATGGGGATGTAGATAGCATGCAAATTATATTAAGAAGGATGTAGGGCAGCCCTGGTGGCTCAGCGGTTTAGCCCACCTTCAGCCCAGGGCGTGATCCTGAAGACCTGGGATCAAGTCCCACGTCAGGCTCCCCGCACGGAGCCTGCTTCTCCCTCTGTCTGTGTCTCTGCCTCTCTCTCTGTGTGTCTCTCATGAATAAATAAATAAAATCTTAAAAAAAAAAAAAAGAAGGATGTAACCCTGCAAACACTAAGGCAAGCGGGATCTAGCAAGGATATAGACAGAATATGAGATTGGACCTGATAGGGGCAGATGCAGGGCCTGCTAGGTCTGACCACCAACCCTACAAGTACAGACAGACATGATTAACACAATTACCTCTCAAGAGGTGAATTTTGTGGCTGTGTGAATAAGAAGAAAGAGTTCAGTCCAGGTTTCCCTTGGCTGTAAGGAAGATATTCAGTCTGCTTTCAGAGTCTTTCTTTGCTTTGCTGAAATACTCATGTTAGATGTACCTTTCTTATTTCATTTAGAAAGTTGCTTAAGTGTCCTCTCCTCAGAAAACCTTCCTTGACCACCTATACAGAGTAACAACACTATCATTTTCTCAACCTTTACCTTTTTTCATCTTTCTTCATAGAATTCATCTCTATCAAATGTGCTATATATTCATTTTGTTTATTGTCTCTTGCTCTGCACTAGGGAATGGAAGACCTCATCTGTCTGGTTTACCATTGCATCCCCAGCATCAAATGCAATGCCTGACCCTAGAAGTGCTTAATCAATATTCTTTGGACAATACATAAAATTCTTTTTTTTTTTTTTTAAGATTTATTTATGTATTTGAGAGAGAGAGGGCAGGAAGTGGCAGAGTGAGAGGGAGAGAGAATCCCATGCAGGTTCCGTGCTGAGTGCAAGCCTAACATGGGGCTGGATCTCATCATCCTGAGATTACAACTTGAACCAAAACCAAGAGTCCAGTGCTTAACCAACTGCACCACTAAGGCACCCTGATGCATAAAATTCTTAATCAAAATGAAATAAGCTATTCTGGGAGAAGTGAGGAGTTCTCTGTCATTGGAGGCATTCAATGAGAAGTGGATAGCCAAGTATGTGGACAGTTAGATGGTTCAAACCTTGTGCTGAGTAAGCTCACAGAAACATTTTCTTCTCTCCAGATGACCTTTCTGGTCCTTCTTTTGCTGTTATTTTAGTTGTGAAACAGCTGCCTTTCCGGTACTGGTTTTGCCAACGTGAGAATAGCGTGTGACCCTCATACAAAGGAGATACGGGGAGCAAAGAAGTGAGACTGTGACCTCTGTGTTCTCTACGCCATCAAAATGCTGTTTCTCTTTGTAGGTCATGGAATTTAAGGACTTGTCTGAGATAAAATTATGAAGAAGGGAAAGTGGGGCTTTGAGGTACAGTCTTGCTGATGATTGTTCTACTCTGGAGATGTGTGGAAGGAAACCCTTTATTTATCTATCTATATATCTATTTATTTTTAAAGATTTTATTTATATATTCATGGGAGATACACACACACACACACAGAGGCAGAGGGAGAAGCAGGATCCATACAGGGAGCCTGATGTGGGACTCGATTCCGGGTCTCCAGGATCACACCCTGGGCTGAAGGCAGCGCTAAACCGCTGCGCCACCCGTGCTGCCTGGAAACCCCTTATTTAAACCTTGGCAGCTGCATCAGTCGCCTAAGTGGCTAACAGCCCCAGTGTGAGTGGGAATATTATTGTTCCAGTTTTCATCTCTGGTGCTAGAATAACAATAATCATGGTGACTAACATTATTGAGTGGCTGTCATGCTCCTCCCTGTGCAAAGGACTTTTCTGGGTGTTATCTCACTTGATCCTCACTGAAGCAGTGTGAAATGGCACTATTTTGATCATTTCTGCTTTATATAGCATAGGATCTGAGACTTGGTCAAGGTCGTGCTGCAAGTAATTGGCGTTGTTGAAATTTGAATCCAGATCTGGCTGATTCCAAGCCCTGAACTCTTAACCATGGCACCACTGTTGTCTAGATGTTGTGGCCGGGTTTGTGCACTTGGATCCTGGATCCAGCTGGTGTATGTATTTTGTTTGGCCACACTAAGTTTAACCTGGGAAGATTTCCGCATCAAGATCTATATTTTCTCAGGGCAGCATTGTGATTAGCAGTTGCACCCTTGAAATGGGCCATGTCCTCTTCCCTTTACTGGATTTTCTACCACTCCATAATGTCTTCCCAGCATGGAGACCAGGGTCAGTTGTCATTTATCATATCTGTACTGGTGTGTTCCTTATAGTAGAGAAATATTTCTTGTTCCCAGGCCTCTCTCTGTGGAAGTCAACTTTTAAGATCCTGCCTCTTGCTCCCAACCTTGTGAAGTCTCCCTCCTCTGTTGTACCAGGATGGGGTCTGTGTGACCAATGTTATATGGCAGAGGAGTCATGTGTCCTTTCTAAGTTAAGTTGTAAAAGAGTATAATTTCCATTTTGGTGCCTGGCTTTATCTTTCTTTCTCTTGTATCTCTCATTCTGGGGGAAGCCAGCTGCCATGCTGTGAGCAGTTCTCTGGAGAGGACCATGTTGTGAGGAGCTCAAGTCTGTGGCCAACAGCCAGTGTGGAGCAGAGGCTATCAACAAGTGGGTTGGGAAGTGAGTCCTCTGGCCAAAGTTGAGTCTTCAGATGGCTGCAGCTCTGGGTGACAGTTTGACTGTAACCTCCTCGGAGACCCTGAGCCAGAACCGCTGGGCCAAGCCATTCCCAAAAACTGTGAGGTAATAAATGTTTGCAGTTTTATGTTGCTAAGATTTGGAGTAGTTTGTTGCTCAGCAATAGACAAACTAGTTCACCACCAGAAGTGGGGAGAATAGGTAGATCAAGAGTACCATGTAGTTAAAAAATTACGAAAGAGCCTATTTGTCTGTGGAAGTAAAGAATCCCTATATCATTATGAAGCCTAGAAGCCTAGTAAGAACTATGTATATGGGAAAGATAACCATGACAGTCTCAATGAGCCAGGCCTGTTTTACTTCTTCACATGGTCTACCTGACTCCTCTAGGTCTTTGAGTCTTTCAAGCTCGCTGTAAAGCAATGGTTTTCAAACCTTCTGACCTTGATGATCGCCTCCCTTCCCAAGAAGTGCATAAAGTACATTTCAAGCTGTGACTCACATGAGCAGGTACAAATGAAACAAAAGTTCCCTAGAACTTATTCACTTTCACTATGAGTGATGTCCTCTAAGCTTCTCTGTTCTATTCATTTTCATTTTTAAAAACTTCGTTTTGCAATGATTGTAGACTCACAGAAAGTTGCAAAGCTGGTACACTGAGGTTCCCTGTGTACTCAGTGGTAACATCTTTATGTAACTACAGTGCAGTATCAAAACCAGGCAACTGACATTGGTGCCATCTATAGACTTTTCCAGATTTCACTCATTTATTATGTGCATGTATGTGTATTTCTCTGAACTTTGATCACATATACAGAGTTGTAGAACCACAGTCCAGAAACAGACCTATTCCATCACCACCAAGCAAATCCTTCATGCTACCCCTTTATAGTGTCACCTACCCCAACTCTATCCAGCCTCCTAACTCCTGGCAACCACAATCTGTTTTCTGTCTCTAAAATTTTGTCTTTTGCGATTGGCTTTTTCTCACTCAGCAGAAGGCCCTTGAGATCCATTCAGGTTGTGGAGTGTATTAGTAGTTTGGTCCTTTTTATTGCTGAGTGGTATTCCATGGCATAAATGTAGCTGTTGAAAAAAAAATGTACCTGTGGAAGATTTTTTTGATTGTTTGTGGTTTTTAGCTATTAAATATAATACTGCTATGGACATTTATGTACATTTTTCTGGTGCGTGTGGACATGTTTTCATTTCTCTGGGATGATGTCCAGGGGTGGTTGCTGGGTCATATGGTAATTGCATTTTAGTTTTGTAAGAAATTGCCAAACAATTTTCAGAGTGGCTATACCATTTTACATTCCCACCAATGATGGGTAAGAAATTCAGTTTCTTAGCATTCTCACCAGTATTTGGTATTGCCACTGTTTAAAAAACCTTTTTAAAAAAGCTTTATTTATTTAAGTAATCTCTACACCCAATGTGGGGCTTGGGCTCAGGACTCCCAGATCAAAAGTCACATGCTCTTCTGACTGAGCCAGCCAGGTACCCCTCATTGAGGTTTTAATTTGCATTTCTCTAATGGCCAGTGATGTTGAATTATTCCTTTTCATTTTATTACTTCTTTAAAAATATGATTGTGACCTGCCAACTTGATTTTATCATCTACCAACTGGTTGTGAAGAGAAGCTCAAACCTTGCTGTAGTGGGATTGTTTCAATCAGTGGTTTAGCATCCTTTATTCTGAAATCACCCTTTTAACTTCTAAATTCTCCTCTTGCCTTCAAAAGACGGATGTTTCTGAAATTTTATGTGTAACCCAGATGTCCTCTGGGGTCTCAAAAATATCTAGATAAGAATCAACTCCTGTTGGATGCTTCCCCATGGTTTCTCTGAATTTTCTTATGGTTACTTCTGGTCTCTGAATTTTTGTGTTTCCACAGTGATGCACATCCAAACATGGCTAGGCCTTGGCTTTCATTTCCTTCTTCACAGCAACTGTAAACAGAAGGCTGGTTTGTGCAGTACGACTCTTTTTTTTTTAAGATTTATTTGAGAGAGAGAGAGAGAGAATGAGTGCTTGCATACTTGCAAACAGGAAAAGAGGGACAAAGGGAGAGGAAGAGAGAGAATTCACAAGCAGACTCGCCACTGAGCACAGAGCCTGGTGTTGGGTTTAGTCCCAGGACCCTGAGATCATGACCTGAACCGAAACCAAGAGTGGGATGCTCAACCAACTGAGCCACTCAGAGGCCCCAAGGGCAGTACAACTTTTACCAAACGTTTGTGGGCGAGGGGGAGAGATGAACCGATATTTTTTTTAAGGTTTATTTACTTATTTGTTTATTCATGAGAGACACAGAGAGAGGCAGAGACATAGGCAGAGGGAGAAGCAGGCTCCCTGCAGGAGCCTGATGTGGGACTTGATCCCAGGACCCCCGGATCATGCCCTGAGTTGAAGGCAGATGCTCAACCGCTGAGGCACCCAGGCATCCCGAACCTGTATTTCTTATGATATATCCTTACTCCTAAGAGTTGTTTTGATGCCTTGGGGTCTTCTTCTAGGTAGGCCTGGACTCAAACCATCTCACTGTCCCCTCATTTCCATTTTCTGAATTCCCTCCCCCTTCCTCTTCATTCTTCCCTTTGAGAAATACCAAGTCCCCTCTTTCTTGCCAATAGAAAAGTATACTTGTTCTTTGCTGTCCTCATTCTTGCTGAAAGATTTCTGGGTCTCCCTTTCTACTACAAGCAACTGATGGAAATATTTACCCAAAGATAATCCCTTCCTCAGTGGAATTTTGGTGTTAGCTATTAAGATAATACCACTGGTATCTTTTGACAGGATAATAATCTATCATCTGTGTTTTTCTTTCTTTTAAATGTTAGAGAAGTATTTTTTCCTTTTCCAAATGAGTATCATTTCCCCTCTCTGCTCGGTACAGATCTCAATGGCAAGTCCTGAGGTCCTGGATTTTGCCTGCCCCTATCTATATGTGAAGTCTGTTCTGTGCACCAGGGCTTGCTAATGTGTTCAGTCCTTTATTTCTACCCTATTGTTTTAGTCCTTTCAGGCTGCTATAACAGAGTACTATATAGACTGAGTAGCTCGGAAACAATAGAAATTTATCTCTCACTATTCTGGAGGCTGGAAAGCCCAAGATCAAGGTGAGCAGGTTCCATGTCTGGTCAGAATGTGCTTCCTGGTTCATAGATGGCCATCTTCTCACTGTGTCCTCATGTAGTAGTAGGGGCAAGGCAGCTCTCTGGGGTCTCTTTTATATGGGTGCTATTCCCATTCATGGGAGCTCCTCCCTCATGTCTTGATCTCCTCCCAGAGGACCACCTCCTAATGCCATTACCTTGAAGATTACAACCTGTGAATTTGGGGGGACACATTCAGTCCATAGCACCATGCTCCAGGTTAATAAAACTCTTTGAAGAGTCACTCTTATACAAGAAAAATCTACCTAAAATTCAATGAGGCTTTGTTCCTAAGGTTGTGAAATTTCAATCTCTATGGCATGGTATTAGGCAAGGAGGAGATAGGGGTGTACCTCAGACTAGGAAATGACAAATAAAAGGTTTATAGAGAAAATAAGGACATGTACTCTTTTTTTTAAAAACATTTTATTTACTTATTTGAGAGAGAGAGAGAGAGAGAGAAAGTGCACACACAAACAGGGGTGGGGGATGCAGAGGGAGAGAGAGAAGCAGACTCCCTGCTGAGCTAGAAGGCTGATGTGGGGCTTGACCCACATGACTTGAACCTAAGGCAGACACTTAACCTACTGAGCCACCCAGGTGCCCCAGGACATGTATTCTTATTTCTCTATTTACTCCACCAAGATTTTTCTGTGTTATCTCTGCTATGTCCTGTGAGTGATATAGAGATGAGTAAGCTGTGGTTCCAGTCCTCAAGGATACAATCTAGAGGAGGACACAGATTTGAAAGAAACCTAAAATGTTGATGGAATCAAATAGAGCAATGAGAGAGTAAAGACCACAGACATTGTGGAGCAGGCATGAGCTGTCCCTGTAGGCTCTATCAGACTTCCTAGCCCATAGAAATCATGAATCTCATACCTGATTGTTGTTTTAAGCCACTGAGTTTTTGGGGATGATTTGTTATGTAGAGTAACTGGGACACATTGTGAAAATCTCTCTCCCATCTCCAAGTCCCAGATCTCCCATTTCCCTCCTTGGAAGTGATCACTACGACTGTTTTTTTGTGCACCATTTCAGACATACTGGCATTATTTATTCACACACCCAAGAGATGCAAACATATATGTACACACACACTTTTTTTTTAAAGATTTTATTTATTTATTCATGAGAGACAGAGAGAGAGAGAATGAGAGAGAGAGAGAGGGAGAGAGGCAAAGACACGGGCAGAGGGAGAAGCAGGCTCCATGCAGGGAGCCCAATGTGGGACTCGATCCTGAGAGTCCAGGATCACACCCTGAGCCAAAGGCAGGCACTAAACCACTGAGCCACCCAGGGATCCCCCCTACACACATTCTTTTATTTTCACAAATGATAGTGTATTTTTACACTATCTGCACTTTACTTCTCCCCCTTATTATATCTTGGAGATTGTATCATATCAATGCAAATAATGAACATAAGAATACTATTCTAAGCACTTTACATGTATTGACTCTAAGTCCTAGGAGCAGAGTGCTAGTCCTTCTCTATTTACATGTGAAGAGACTGAGGCACAGAGAGGTTTAAGTAATTCAAGGTCACACGTCTAGTAAGTGGTAGAGCCAGGATTTGAATCCAAGCCATTTGACTCCAAGGCCATTATTATTTTTTTCTTAAGATTTTATTTATTTATTTGGCATGAGCAGTGGGGAGGGGGAGGGGGAAGAGGAGAGAGCAAATCTCAAGCAGACTCCCTGCTGAGTACAGAGTCTGACTTGGAGCCCAATCCCATGACCCTGAGATCATGATCTGAGCCAAAATCAGGAATTGAATGCTTAATCTGAGCCACCCAGGCACTCCTATTTTTTTTTGTCTTATTAAAGACTGCATATGATTCTATTATATGAATGTATCATATGGTATTTAGTCAGTACCCAACTAATGTATATTACACTGTTTTTAGCAGTTTGCTATTACAAACTATCAGCGCTAGTGCTTGCAGGGCTCAGGAAAGAGTTCAAATGGAGACTCACACCACATGTCTAAATATTTAAGTTATTAAATCAAGCAAGCATACTGTTAAATAAAATATATTCTGTCCTCCAGCATAACAGATACAATTTCATAACACAATTGAAAAATGTGAAAAGTATGATTTTTTATGAGTGAAGGTAGGCAAAATATCACAGGTGACTGAATTTGATAAATATTATGTAGGTCAGGTATTCTGTTGATAGGGCTGGGAATGTTTGGAAGAACAATAAAATAAAGACATACAGCGTTCATGAATTATTAGAAATTTATTCCACAATTTTTTCTCTTTTTAAAAAAAATTTAATTTATTTATCTTAGAGAGATAGGGAGAGAGATTGAAAAAGAGGGAGAAAGAGTGACAGAGAGGATCAGAGGGAGAGGGACAAGCAGCCTCCATGCTGAGTGGAGAGTCTGATGCATGGCTTGGTCCTACAACCCTGAGATCATGACCTGCGCTGAAATCAAGAGTTGGATGTCCCACTTGACTGAGTCACCCGACAATTTTTTTTCTTACTTTCACTTAAGCGTAAGAGCTAATTGTGTTGTTATCAAGATTTTCACATAACTTGCATTCTATAGATAGCATGATCTAAACAATTAAAAAATAAGATGTAATTGTATTCAGGGTGTGCAAAACGAGTGTGTATACAGTTGATTCTCATTATGTAGAGTAGTTCTATAAAATCATTGCTGATGCTGAATTAGTGAATAATACTAAAACATTCCTCCTAGGACAAATACAGTTACATTCCTGTGAGCTTTTGGTTACAACATGTTTGTCAACTGACCCATATGTAACCTTGTTTTATGTATTTCTGTTGAAAGACACCTTATTTAGTATATATTGTTGATTTGTTGACATTAAGCTTACTGCCAACAGCCCTTAAGATACTGGAACAAATCTTATCTGATCAATATATTTTCTTCATGAGGCAAGGCACGTACATCCTCCTTGTGCTTGCGAATACTAGACAGCTCTTCAGTGCTGTGCATGAGCCCATCCTGGGCAGCAAAACCACTAACAAAAATGAGAGAAGTAGGATACTGAACAGACTGCTATAAGTATATTTATTTACATTATGAGAACTAAAATAAGGGAGAGCATTGCCTTATTCAGCCTCAGCTGGATACCTGTACAATGGGGGACCTAGAGTTTTTGACACTCTGCATGTCCTCAAGTGACTACAAAATCACTGTGGATATTGACTTTGGGGTTACAAGTAAATTTTAGGAAGTTAAGTGAATTCTCAAATAGAGAATCCACAAATAATGAAGACTGACTGTTTTCTTTTTTTTTTTTTTTTTAAATTTTTATTTATTTATGATAGTAACACACAGAGAGAGAGAGAGAGGGGCAGAGACATAGGCCGAGGGAGAAGCAGGTTCCATGCACCGGGAGCCCGACATGGGATTCGATCCCGGGTCTCCAGGATCGTGCCCTGGGCCAAAGGCAGGCGCCAAACCGCTGCGCCACCCAGGGATCCCTGACTGTTTTCATAAAAGGTGTGAGTTAAACTTAAAAAATGTTAAAGTAAATTTCATATATATATATATATTCTAAAAGATTTTATTTATTTACTCATGAGGGACACAGAGAGAGGCAGAGACACAGGCAGAGGAAGAAGCAGGCTCCATGCAGGGAGCCCGATGTAGGACTCGATCTCGGGACTCCAGGATCATGCCCTGGGCCGAAGGCAGATGCTCAACTGCTGAGCCACTCAGGGGTCCCATCATATATTTCTAACAAGATATTTTCTCCTAAAATATTAATATTATCTAGTATTCTACAGCAAAATGCAGGTAATTATTAATGAATTTCAAAATTGCCAGCTGGCATCATTTAAAAATAAAATGTGATTAAAATTTTTGTAAGTATAGTTAAATGCAATGAATAATTTTTATAAAATTTAGACTACAATTCTAGCATTCAATGTCTGTCTTGTAGCCAATATAAAGAATCTGTACAATGTTTCATATGTGTTATGTACAGACCTACATATGTACAAATAGAATAATAATATGAGCTATTTACTATTGCAAAATATTTCTCAGCTGTCACATATGCACTTGCTGGGATTACTGTGCTAATTGGTGAGTAGTTTCTGTAGCTATAAGAATTTCTGTGCTAATTTTTGGAGCCACAGTCTGAAACAGGAAAAGGAGCAAGAAAATGTGCACTGGGGACTACTGGGGATTATGGTTTCCAAAGAATCTGTAAGAGGAAAGGTTTGAGAGACCCAAGTGCTTAGGTAAATGCTCTGTCACTCGGATCATCTCTAAATTGAGGGCAGCATTTCATCTTTTGTGTTGGCAGCAGCACAGCCTCCACACCTCTCTGTCTGGCATTGAGGTGCAGTCAGCCTTTGCTTCCAGGATACACAGGAAGCCACTGCATCCGGGGTCTGCAAAGTGCTCATGTGTGCAGGGGAGAGGGTGGGGAGGTGGGGAGTGGGGAGGGGTTGACTTAAGTGCCAGTCGCTCTCGCCTGGGTCTCTGGAAGGGACACCTACAAGCAATGCTGTAAATGGATTAAAACAAATAAAATCTGTGCAAGTGTCTGTGTACGATAAATTCTGACTGTTTCTTTGTAGGTTTTGACCAATTTTCATTCATTTCTGACTTCTTTTTAATTTGCATAATTTCCGGGAAACCGGCCCTTTCCGCATACTACATTTTTTATCCTCCTCCTTAAAGAATATGCAAACTGCTATTTTCTTTTCAGTTAATTTGCTCATTTCAGAATTCTTATTTCTCTTCTGTCTCCTTTATGCAATGTGTTGCTCTTTGGCGTGGAGCCAGATTACTAAACTTCCCCCAATCAAGCCTGATAAAAAGACAATTACAACCTCACTGGGGAAGGAGTAATAATTTATAACAGGTGAGTAGGAAGAAAGGTTTTACTTACCATCGCCGCACCTCTGGAAAGGATTGGGGGTAGATGCGTGCTTTCAGGCAAGCTCCCTCTTTTCTAATGAAAGTGTAGACATATTTATGAAGCACCTCAGGTGGCACGTGGGGTCAGGAGACTGAGGTCCAAGCACTGGCACCATTACCTACCAGCCCTGGGCCCTCACACAGTTTCTCTGAACTACAATTTCTTCATCTAAGAAAAGGAGATAATAATTGAGCTGTCATGAAGATCTGTGAGATCAAGCATCTGAAAGCATTTTGTAGGTGAGATGTGTTATGTGAAGGGGAGTGGTTCAGTGACTTTGGTTTCTTTTTATAGTTTCCTGGTACCACGCTAATTACTTCTCTGTAGTACTTTCTGGGCTAGTCTCAGGATTGTTCTATTGTTATCATTCAATGCTCCCCACTAAGTGCTCCTGAGCTGAATATTTTTTTTTAAAGATTTTATTTATTCATGAGAGACACACAGAGAGAGGTAGAGACAACACAGGCAGAGGGAGAAGCAGGCTCCACACAGGGAGCCCGATGCGGGACCTGATCCCGGGTCTCCAGTACCACGCCCTGGGCCGAAGGCAGGTGCCATACCACTGAGCCACCCAGGGATCCCCTGAATATTTTTTTAAAAGATTTTATTTATTTGTTCATGAGAGACACACACAGAGAGGCACAGACACAGGCAGAGGGAGAAGCAGGCTCCATGCAGGGATCCTGATGTGGGACTTGATCCTGGGTCTCCAGAATCACGCCCTAGGCTGAAGGCAGGCTCTAAACTGCTGAGCCACCCAGACATCCCTACTTGAGCTGAATATTAATGCTTTGAAAGAGGTTTCTGGAAATATTAAAGGACAGGGTCATTTTGAAGGACACGGTGATAATGGATGGAAGAAAATGCCAGGGTTCTGAAATTCAGATCAGACTATCTGGAATTGATTGGGAATTGTTTGGCAGGAAATTAGGGGCGGTTTCCGCAGCTGGAAGTGGAAGGGGGGCAGGAACTGGGATTTTTCCCACTGTATTGGTTTGTGTGGGCTGCCTTAACAAAATGCCGCATCCTACACACTGGGAGCTTAAACAACAAAAATGTAGGTTCTCACTGTTCTGGAGGCTGAAAGTCCAAAACAAGACATGGGCAGTTTTGGTTTCTTCTCTCTCCTTGGCTTGTGGATGGCCGCCTTCTCACTGTGTCCTTACATGGTTGTCCTGTTGTGCATGCACGACCCTGATGTCTCTCTGTGTGCCCATATTTCCTCTTCTTACAGGGACACTAGTCAGACTGCTTTAGGCTCCACCCATAGCTTCATTTTAACCTAATCTTCTTTTTTTTTTTCACTTAAAAAATTTTTTTTATTAGCTTTATTGATATACTATACAATCCACCCACCTAATCTTATCTTTAAAGGCCTTATCTCCAAACACAATTATATTCTGAGGTTTGGGGGGTTAGCAGATACAATTCAGCCCATAACACTCATTAACATTTAACTCACTTGTCAGTACGGGTGCTATGCTTAGCCTCAGTGTCCTCATCTGTAAACCGGGAATGACAAGGATAGGATACGTGTCCTAGGATTGCAACGTGCTTAGAACAGCAGCTGGCACGTAGTGAAGGCTATGCACGTGTTTGCTCTTATCACATTGTTGATGGATTTCATGGATGCAGGCAAGTTAGTTAGGAGATTGTCACTATGATCCAGGCAAGAGATAATGAGGGTCAGGCTCACAGAGTGGCAGTGGGGGTGAAAAGCTGAAAAATTTGAAAGTTAATCACCATAGGAAAAAAGCAGTTGGAGGATGTGATTTTGTGGGTGACAGAAAGAGGTCTCCCGCTGGCTTGGGTGACACAGCGACAGTAATAGAAATAACTAAAACTGTGCTAGGCTCTGTGCTAAGTGTCCCTTCCCTATGTAACCAGAGCCTCACCTACCTAGATTATTTTCTCATAATGTTTTTCATACTACCTGACGTATGTACACATATGGTATAAAATATAATATATATTTATGTTGTATAATAAATAGCTGGGGACTGTAGCCCAGCCAAGATGACATATCAAAAAAGTCATCATGGGGGCGCCTGTGTGGCTCAGTTGGTTAAACCTCCAACTCTTGATTTCAGCTCAGGTTCAGGGTCATGAGATGGAGCCCTGTGCCAGCCTCGAACTCAGAGGGAGTCTGCTTGAGAGTCTCTCCTTCTCCTTCTGCCCCTCATTCCACTTGCATGTACATGAGTTCTCTCTCTCTCAAATAAATAAAATTTTAGAGAAAAAAAGTCATCTCAGAGATCAGGCTGCCTGGCCTTAGAGAGTACCCAGTCCCCATGACCTGCTCACAGAATTTAAGAGGTCTAGGCATCTCCCTTGAACCCCAGGAGAAATATAGATATTTCCTGAGAGGTTGGCTGATACATTTGCGGGGGGTGAGGGTGTCACCACAGCAGGGATAAACTTGCCCTGTGAAGAGGGCCTTAGGGAAGGCTGCCCAAACCAGAGATTTAAGGAAAGTAGAAATCAGATCTCAGCTAATCTACAAAGGCAGGAAGGTCAGCCAAAAAACCAGACCCTTAGTTATACCAGCAGCAGGGGATGGGGACAGGTTAGCTTCTGGATCTGGGACCTCCTTGGGGAAGAGAGAAAGAGCATAACCCCACCCTCACCCCAAGACCATTTCTCCCAGAGGGGCTGAATGAAAGAGACTTTAAATTTTTTTTTTTTTAAATTTACTTATTCATGAGAGACACAAAGAGAGAGGCAGAGACCTAGGCAGAGGGAGAGCCTGATGTAGGACTCAATCCCAGGACCCAGGGATCACGCCCTGAGCCAAAGGCAGATGCTCAATCACTGAGCCACCCAGGTGCCCCAGGAAGCCCTAGGAGACTTTGAGCAGGGAGGTGATGAGTTACCTTTAATGTCCTGGGATGGGCTCCCAAATACTCCCAGAGAAATAAACAGCTCTTTCTGTGCTCTGCCTACCTCCTCCCACAAGGGTGGTATTTTCCCTGGACACATACAATGTAAAAGTCTGTCCCATCTGCTTTGTCTTTCTTCTATCCTAATGTCTGTATGTTTTTTGTGAATGGGGCACAGTAGTCATCAAAGCCCCAATATGGTGATCCCTAGGTGATGGTGTTAATTGTGCTCTTTAGATTGCAAGTCACTGGGACTTCCTTTTTTTTTTTTTTTTTTTTTAAGATTTTATTTATTTATTTATGCCAGAGAGAAAGAATGAGACAGCGTGAGCCTGCGAGTAGGGAGAGGGGCAGAGGGAGAGGAGAGAGAATCCCAAGGAGACTCTGTGCTGAGTGTGGAGCCTGACACAGGGCTCCGTCCCACATCCCGGAGACCATGACCTGAGCTGAAATCAGGAGTCCGTTGCCCAATTGACTGAGCCATCCAGGTGCCCTGTCACTGGAATTTCCTTCAGGGAAAGGGGATGTTTCTGGTTGGATTTCTAGGGAAGCAGCCTGTGAGCTGGTTTCATGTGCAGGACGTTTATTAAAGAGTGCCCTAGGACTAATGCCTTTGGAAGGGGAGCAAGGAAGTGAGATGGGGCAGAGGGAAAGTCAAATTTGGACAGCCTCAGCAACCCCAACACCCTGGGGTCCTCTGGAACTAGAGGACCCAAGATGTGCTGAGGTAGCCTTCGGAAGGGCACGGTGGCTCTGCAAAAGCGACAATATGAAGGGCCTGGCACCTGTCTGCTGACAGTGCCCCTAGCCAGCTGGGACTGTAAGCCCTCCCTTGAAGGAGAATGTGGACAGTGCTCTCCATGTCCATCACATGGGATTTAGGGTAAGAATACCTTAGGGCTGGAAGTTGACTGCTGCCAGTGGCTCCCAGGAACTCTGAGTTTCTCTTCTAGTCCCCCCTGGCTTTCCTCATTCCCCCTGTGGATTTCCCCTCTATCTACTGCCTGCTTCCTCTGTGGGTCTGCCTTGCTCTTTCCTGGGTACCACCTGGATCATTCTTACCATGATCTTCTGATCAAATTCTGGAAAAGTCATTCACATCAACCTGAGACTAATTCCCAAACGCTTGCATAGCATGCTGGTTCTGGAAATATTAATATGTCTTTCAAAAGCTGGGTGATATCTACATGCCAGTTTATTGTCCTCTTCTCCCTTCTTTTGAGTATATTTAAAAAAAAAAAAATCGGGCAGCCCCAGTGGCTCAGCGGTTTAGCGCCACCTTCAGCCCAGGGCCTGATCCTGGAGATCCAGAATCAAGTCCCACTTTGGGCTCCCTGCATGGGAGCTCCCAATCCCTGTTTCTCCCTCTGCCTCTCTCTTTCTCTCTTTCTCTCTCTTGATCATGAATAAATAAATAAAATCTTAAAAAAAATCTCCTTAATGGAAAATATAAATTGACAAATCTCCTCCTCCTTTTTTTTAAGAGATTTCTTTTTTTTTTTAAATTTATTTATGATAGTCACACAGAGAGAGAGAGAGAGAGAGAGGCAGAGACATAGGCAGAGGGAGAAGCAGGCCCCATGCACCGGGAGCCCGACGTGGGATTCGATCCCGGGTCTCCAGGATCGTGCCCTGGGCCAAAGGCAGGCGCTAAACCACTGCACCACCCAGGGAGCCCAACAAATCTCCTCCTTAAAGAAAATGTTAGCTGGTAATGGGAGGAGGAGAGAGAGAAAGGGTGAGCATGAGTTAGGTGAAGGGCAGAAGGAGAGGCAAAGGAGGGAGCCTGATGCTGGGCTCAATTCCAGGACCCCAGGATCATGACCTGAGCTGAAGGCAGCCACTTAATCTACTGAGCCACCCGGGTGCCCCAAGATTTCATTCTTTTCTATGGTTAATATTCCATCATCTCCATATATAGCACATCTTCTTTATCAATTCATGAATTGATGGACATTTGTGCTATTTTCATAATTTGGCTATTGTTGATAATGCTGCTATAAATATTGGGGTCCATGTATCCCTTTGAATTAGTATTTTTACATTCTTTGGGTAAGTACTGTGTAGTGCAATTGTAGGATAGTAGGGTAGTTCTATTTTTAACTTTTTGAGGAACCTCCATACTGTTTTCTACAGTGACTGTACCAGTTTGCATTCCCACCAACAGTGCAAGAGGGTTCCCTTTTCTCCACATTCTTGCCAACACCTGTTGTTTTGTGTTGTTGATTTTAGCTCAAATTGTCTTTAAAAAGTTGTACATGTATGTATACAAGGACCAAATGAAAAAAATAATTTTAGTGATGCCTCATTTATGGGAAACTATAAAATATATTTATATATCTTTCTCTGAGACCTAGATCTCCTTAGAATAATGTGTGCATGCACACTTGGAGAAAAACCTCTTCATGGGCTGGAATTCTGGGCCCCAAGGAGATGCCACAGGGACCTTAGGAAGAAGGAAAGCAGATCTCCAACCCTCTGGCCAGGATGGCTTGTGGCCTGCTGGTGGGAGGGGATCTGGACGGAAATTGTTCCTTACCAAGGCTACTGACATTAGTCTGTGAGGCCAGGCCTCATATGGGTTGCCATTCATGTGGCAAAAAGAACTTAGGATCCTGAAAAACAACAGACCTCTGGCAAGGAATGAAAGAAGCAGGAATGGAGAGGCCTCCCCACTCTGTCATAAAAATATCAGTTGCCAGATGCCAGGGCAGCATTCCAAAGGCTGGTGGGGTCTCAGGGGCCAGATGGGGGTCACAGCAGAGAGACGGTGGCTGGGCCTGCTGGCAGCACGTTGCGTCTCCTAGAAAGAACCGCCCAGGCCAGCAGCACTCTGGGTTACTGTTCCTGACAAACAAGTTGGAATAATAAGAATGATAATCCCTGTGGTTTCTTTAGCAGTGATTTTCTTCACTGTGCCAACCTCTGCAGCATTATTCTTGTTCATAAAAATGGCATTTGGCCATGTTGTGAAGAGCTTGGTAGCTGGTGGGAAGAAGGAATCGATTGTTAGGTTTTGAAGTGCAAGGCACACTCCTAATTGGACTAGTCATGGAGTATGTCCTCAAGAAGCATTCAGTTAAAAAAATCAGAAAATTAATGAAATTATAAAATTTGTGATTTTTTAAAAAGATTTTATTTATTTATTCACAAGAAACACACACACACACAGAGGCAGAGACATAAGCAGAGGGAGAAGTAGGCTCCCTGCAGGGAGCCCGACGTGGGACTCGATCCCGGGTCTCCAGGATCACGCCCTGGGCTGAAGGCGGCACTAAACCGCTGCACCACTGGGGCTGCCCAAAAGTTGTTATTTATTTATTTATTTTTTATTCATGATAGTCACACACAGAGATCGAGAGAGAGAGAGGCAGAAACACAGGCAGAGGGAGAAGCAGGCTCCATGCACCGGGAGCCCGACGTGGGATTCGATCCCGGGTCTCCAGGATCGCGCCCTGGGCCAAAGGCAGGCGCCAAACCGCTGCGCCACCCAGGGATCCCAAAAGTTGTGATTTTTATTAGAAAAATCAGCAATACATAAGGGGCGCTTGGGTGGCTCAGTCAGTTACGTGCCTGCCTTAGGTTCAAGTCATGCTCCCAGGGTCCTGGAATCGAGCCCCATGTTGGGCTCCCTGTTCCCAGGTGAGCCTGCTTCTTCCTCTCCCTCTGCCTGCCCCCTCCCTGCTCGTGCTCTCTGTCAAATGAATAAATAAAATCTTTTAAAAAATCAGCAATACAGAAGTACAAAGAGTGAAAACTAATGACTCTCTTTCCTTCCCTCCTCTACCCCGTACCAATCCCTCTCTTTTCCCAGAGAAGAAGTTATCAGGTTGGTGTGTGTCCTTCCATTCTAGAACATAAAGGTGTACCTTGTTCCTTCAACTGCCCACATATCTTTTCATTATAAAAGAAATTGAGGGATCCCTGGGTGGCGCAGCGGTTTGGCGCCTGCCTTTGGCCCAGGGCGCGATCCTGGAGACCCGGGATCAAATCCCATGTCGGGCTCCCGGTGCATGGAGCCTGCTTCTCCCTCTGCCTGTGTCTCTGCCTCTCTCTCTCTCTCTCTGTGTGACTATCATAAATAAATAAAAATTAAAAAAAAAAAAAAGAAATTGAGATTTTTCACTGTGATAATGCTTCAGTGAACCTAGCCTGGTGATTCCTAAACTGTAGGGTGTGTGTATGTGTGTGTGTTTGCACATATGTGTTAATGTTTCCTTAGGACAGATCCTTACAGTGGAATTTCTAGGTCAAAGGGCATGTACATTTTAAATAGTGTCAAATTGTCTTACAAAAACCTTTAATTCCTGCTGGATCTCTATACTTTCATTTTTGCCAATTTGAGAGGTAAAAAATGCACCTCATTGTTTTATTTTGCTTTATTAAAAGAGTACTCATTCTATTTTTTTTCTCATTCTATTTTTAAATTTATGGTAAAATATACATAACATTTACCATTTTAATCATTTTTAAGTGTACAATTCTGTGGCATTAAGTATAGTGATATTTTTGTGCAGCCATCACCACAATCCTTCTCCAGAATTAATTTGCTTTTATTGAATTAGCTAGTGAAGATCTTTTTGTCTATGGACTATTATATTCCTTCATGCCTTTCACCCTCTTTCCTCCTTCCTTTTCTCCTTCCCTCCTTTTCTTTGTTTCTTTTGCCTTTTTATGATTTTTGCAGATTTTCTAACTAGGCTAATGTCCTTTTTCTGCCTCTCTCTCTCTCTCTTTTTTTGATTTTACTTATTTATTCATGAGAGACACAGAGACAGAGGCAGAGACACAGGCAGAGGGAGAAGCAGGCTCCATGCAGGGAGCCTGACATGGGACTCCATCCTGGGACCCCAGGATCATGACCTGAGGTGAAGGTGGTGCTAAACTGCTGAGCCACCCAAGCTGCCCTTCTGTCTCTTTTTTAATAATTAGGAGTTTTTCTGTATTATGAATATTACCTATTTCAGTTTTACATTTCTTGCTTGGCTCCTTATATATTACATCAATTTTAAGGTTTACGACATTTCTGCAAATTAAGTATTATTATTCTCATTTTGCAGGTGAAGAAGCTGAAGTTTAGAGAGGTCATGTGACTTGCCTAAGGTGACATGGCTAATAAGTGGCAGAGATGAGATGAGACAGCTCTGTCTGGTTTTCCACAGTCTTAGGCCACAGGGAAGCTCCATGAGACAGTAAGACTCTGATAGAGCATGAGGCTGGCTGGGTGTCTGGGAAGGTGGAGGGGGGAGGGGGCTCAGGAGCATTTCAGGGGGAGGCTGGAAGGATCTAGAAGTTAGCATTGATAAGCAGGAAGGAAACCAGAGAGGATCTCCTCTCTCCCTGTTGTTATTGTTGCAGGAAGAGCCATCAGAGCACTTGTGAAATTTGGGTCTGTGGGTGTTCACTCCCCTCTTACCACTGTGGCCGCAAAGCAGAGGCCAGAGGGTGTGGTCTGGCCCTTTCTGAGCACTAATTCCAGGCAGTTTCTTGTTCCTCCTCTCTCCCACATCCATCAACCACAAGTTGGTGGGTTTCACTTCCTCAGTGTCACTTCTCATCTTTTTGCTCCCCGCCAGGGGCGGGCCCAGGTCCCCACTGTGTCTCCTGTCTGGTCTAACCAGTTGTCCTCTGGCTTCCTCCAGGTCCCCCCCACACCCCCCTGCTGAAGTGCACATCTATGTGTAGGTGGAACTCCTCTGCTTAAAATGCTTGGATGGTGCACAGTGCCTCTCCCGTGAGCGCCAACCTCAGCCGGGCTCACAGGCTCTTCACCTTCTGGTCCCTGCTTATCTCTCTACCTTTCCCACCGCTGTCTGCCTGGGTCTATGTCAATTGGACTGAATTCTGTGAACATAGCTAACTCTCTCATGCCCCAAGGCCTTTCCCTATACTGTTCCCTCTCCCTGGAATGTTGTTCCCTGGCTGACTCATGGTCACATTTCATGTCTCTGTTTAAACAGTATTCCACTGGGAAGCCCTGCCTGGAATGATGGGCTCTTTTATGGGCTGTGCTGTTGCACACATCCTACCATCTTGTCATTTTTCTTTTGTCTGTCTCTGGACCCTGGATGCATATTAGAATTACCAGGGCTGCTTTTAAAATGCTAATGCTGGAGCCACATGCCCCTGAGATTAACTAACCAGAGGTGGGGGCCTGGGCTTCAGTAGTTTTAAAAATTCCCCAGGTGATTCTAATGTGCAACTAGAGGTAAGAAGAGGGCCCCATAGAAGCTCTCTGGGGCCAAGGGTCCTGTCTCAGTCATCATTCTAAACTCTTCACTGGGCACTGAAATGCTCAGGTATTTAATAACTGCACTAAACAAATGAATGTAGCAGTTTCTAGAAGGGATGCAGGAATCATTAAGGACAAAAAATGATGTGTACCAAACATATATTGGATAGCAAATTTGTGCTTTTTAAAATGATTTTGTTTATTCATGAGAGACAGAGAGAGAGAGAGAGAGAGAGGCACAGACATAGTCAGAGGGAGGAGAAGCAGGCTCCATGCAGAGAGTCTGACATGGGACTCGATCCCGGGACTCCAGTACCATGTCCTGGGCTAAAGGCAGACGTTCAACCACTGAGCAACCCAGGCGTCCCAAATTTGTGCTTTTTATGTTTATGTTTATTTTTTTAATATTTTTATTGAGAGGTAGAGGGACAAGCAGACTCCACGCTGAGCGTGGAACCCAATGTGGGGCTCCATCTCACAACCTTGAGATCATGACCTGAGCCAAAATCAAGAGTCTGTTGCTTAACCGACTGAGCCACCCAGGTGCCCCCACAAGTCAGTGTTTTTTTTAAGGTTCCAGAGAATAATCAGTAAACTGTCCTATAAAAACTTCCTGATCATCCAAGTCACTTTAAAAAAAGTGTAGGGGATCTCAGGGTGGCTCAGTGGTTTAACTCCTGCCTTCGGCCCAGGGCGTGATTCTGGAGTTTAAGGATCAAGTCCCACATCAGGCCCCCTGCAGGGAGCCTGTTTCTCCCTCTGCCTGTGTCTCTTCTTCTCTCTCTCTCTGTGTCTCTCAAGAATAAATAAATAAATAATCTTAAAAAAATAATAGAAAAAAAGGTGTAGGGGTGTCTGGGTGACTCAATTGATTAAGTATTGGCCTTCATCTCAGGTTCTGATCCTGGGATCCTGGGTTCAAACCCCAGGGTCACATTCCCTGATCAGTGGGGAGCCTGCTTCTCCTTCTGTCCCTGCCCCTCTCCCTGCTCGTGCTTTCTCTCCCTCTAATAAATAAATAAAATCTTTAAAAAAATATGCATAGTTTTATTTACTTTAGATTCATAGTAAAAATTACACATTTAGTCACTTGCATGTGGTTGGTTCTCCTTTGGAAGTCTTCCTCCCCACCCAGGCCCTGTTGAAACCAAATGCTACACTGTCAGAGGCCCCAAAACGACCTCTGAAAGATTGATGTGGAATTTACACTTCCTGGAAATTTTCTTAAAATTTTCATTGCTTATGAATAGTAAAAAAGAATAAAAATTCCCTGGCCGCCACGTCTCTGCTATCTTTGTTCCCCAGCAGGCTTCCGCAGTTTCCTTGTGTCCAGTTTCTTCTCCTTTCTTCCTTCTCTGAGAAAGACCAATTCTTTTTTTTTTTCTTTAAAGATTTTATTTATTTACTCATGAGAGACAGAGAGAGGCAGAGACATAGGCAGAGGGAGGAGAAGCAGGCTCCATGCAAGGAACCTGATGTGGGATCACATCCCGAGCCAAAGACAGACACTCGACCGCTGAGCCACCCAGGCGTCCTGAGAAAAACCAATTCTTGCAGACATGCCCCAGTTCAGCTCTTTCCCTCTGCCCGCATAGTCCCTACAGGAAGCCAGAAGCCAGAAGCCAGCGAACAGTGAACAGACGCTAGCTCCAGTGCTCTCCTGGGAGGCCTCGGTTTGTCCAGACCTACTGCTCAGCCCTTTCTGCCAGGAGTCATTCATATAGGCACCAGCATTGTGCCAGGCTCGCAGGAGTGAGGTACCACTCACCTGGGTGCAGCCTCACCCATGTGGCCCGTGGGGAGGTGAAGATAGGGGAGGAGGGACAGGGCAGGGAGTAAAAACATGTCAATGGGGAGAACCTTTTCCCCATGCAAGGTTAGACCAGTGGAAGCAGAAGGGATGGTTTAGGGGCTGACCAAAGTTGCCCCAAGTAGACAGCCAATGATCAATGCCTTTTAGCCAGGGACCACCAGGGACACACCTGAAGTTGAATTAGTTATCGCTCTTTGCAGAGAGGAAAGGCTCATACCTTGGGAAACTGTGGGGCATCTCAGTAAGAGGGTAAGAGGAGGACTTGTTATAGAATTTGGTTTGTTTTGTTAGGCGACTAGCGGGAAGGTTTAAGGAAGCAGGTTGGGTGTTCTGAGGAAGTGGGCATAATTCTGATTGGGCATCTGTAATAGCTTGCTCAGGTTCCCATAACAAAATACCACAGACTAGGTTGCTTCAACAATATAAATTTATTTTCTCACAAGTCTGGAGGCCAGAAGTTCAAAATCAAGGTGTCAGCAGATATGCTTTCTCTTGAGGCCTCCTTCCTTGGCCGGCAGAGGGCCGCCATCTTGCTGTGTCCTCACACGGTTGTCCCTCTGTGCATGTGTGCCCTCGGTGTCTCTGTTGTGTGTCCAGATTTTCTCTTCTTACAGGGACGGCCATCAGATTGGATGTGGGCCTGCAATCACCATCTTATTTTAATCACTTCTTTCAAGACCCTATCTTCAAGTACAGTCACATTCTGAGGTACCAGAGCATGGGGTTCAACATTTGATTTTTTTTGGAGGGGTCACCATTCGGCCCATAACGGTATCTTAGAACGTCTTGTCTATAAGGTGGGGGAAATCATAAAGGCTAAGGCTGGGGTTTGGAAAGAAGCAGCAGTCACTCATCAGCCAGGACGTGGGGATGTCTGGTCCTTTTTGTGGTTTGGACAAGGTTCATGTTTTGTCTGTGTTGAGACATGGTTATGGAGTCATCTGGTTTTTGTCTACATCCGCCACAGTCTCAGTTGTGGCCTTGTCAGTTGTTGACATACTGTGAAATTGTTTATGTTCAATATACAACATTCAGTAGAACACCATGGCCGGGCTGTGGATAATGCCAGCTTGTAGCATCACCAAGACCTCACTGATAAAGCTAGACCACTCCCTGCTGTCAGGGGAGGTTTTCTCTTTCCTAGGACCTAGGTACACACAGTGTATTTGTTGTGCAAATGCAGCTGTGGGATAATTGCTACCCTTTCCCACTTAGAAATTCTGGAGCCGATACCGGGTGACCAAGAGAGGGTGGCAACGCTTTGGTCCCTTTTTGAGAATGCATGGAGCCAGAAAGCCTGGACATGCAGGAGGCAGGTCTTCAGAGGCCATTTTGAGCACACATTCATGCTGTAGCACCTGGCTGGAATACTTGGCAATTCCTGGCACACCATTTCACCTGCTGTATTAGTTTTCTTTATCTTTTTTTTTTAAAGATTTAATTAATTTATTTATGAGAGACACACAGAGAGAGGCAGCGACACAGGCAGAGGGAGAAGCAGGCTCCCTATGGGGAGCCCAATGCAGGACTTGATCCCAGGACCCTGGGATCATGACCTGAGCCAAAGGCTGATGCTCAACTATGGAGTCACTCAGGTACCCTGGTAAATTAGTTTTCTGTTGCTGTGTAACAAATCCCTAACCCAGTGGATTAGAAGAGCATGCATTTCTTATCTCACAGTCTCTCTGGATGAGGCGTTCAGGCATGGCTTAACTGGGTCATCTGAGTAGGGGAACACAAGGCTGCAGTCACGGTGCTACCCATGACTGGGCTTTCATCAGAGGTTCTACTGGAGGAAGGATCAACTTCTGAGCTCACTCAGGTTGTTGGCAGAATTAATTTCCTCATGGCTGTAAGATTCATGATAAGGCTTACTTCATCAAAGATGGCAATGGAGAGACTCTAGCCAGATTTGTCAATCTCCATGCTCTTGGGTAATCCCATATAAGTAATCATGTACATCCCACTATCTTTGTCATTTTCCATGGGTTAGAAGCAAGGCACAGGTCCTGCTCACACTCAAGGCAATTAAAAGCATGAATACCAGGAGGCAGGATCAAGGGAACTACCCTCCACGCCTGAGCTGTCCTGACCATCTTGGGAAACGTGCAGTGTGGTAAGTGATTCAGGATTTGGATGGCTGCATGTTGGTCAAGCCAGGCTGGCCCGGCGAGGCTGGACAAAGGCACAGAGGGGTGGTGGAAGCCATTGCAAATCCTCTGTGCACCCTGAAAACCTTGTTTTTGAGGGAAGATCTGATTGTTGGGAAAGAACAAATAGGCCTCCAGGGGGTAATTTCCTCAGGTGATTCCTGTGAAGGGACTGAGCCTCACAGTCTTGTGTAAATTCAGGAATCCATTGGTAGGAGCACAAAAGGAACTTATGAGTAGATGGACCTAGGAAGTTTGCTGGGTTATCAACTGTACATGAAGGAGAAACAAAAAGCAGCAAGAAAGCAATTGGATGCAAGAACAATACTCACTTGAGGAGTTGAACTGGATACAGAACCTCGTGGATAGGCAGAGAGGGGACATTTAGCATCTCTTTCCTAAGCACAAAGGGGAAGCCAGGAAGGCCATAAGCCTTGAAGAAAGGCGAGGACCTGGTCATGCCAGCCTTCCTGTCACCAGGTCTGGGGCTGCATGGTAAAGTGGTAGCAGACTCAGGAATGTCTGTACAGACAATGTATAGAGAGTAGATGGGATTTTTAAAAAGATTTTTATTTATTCATGAGAGACACACACACACACAGAGAGGCAGAGACACAGGCAGAGGGAGAAGCAGGCTCCATGCAGGGACTCGATCCTGGGACTCAGGGATCATGCTATGAGCTGAAGCCAGACTCTCAACCACTGAACCACCCAGTAGATGTGATTCTATTGAATGTTTGGACATTGAGTATCTTACAGAATAAATTTCACCTAATAATGGTCTAAGGCAGGAAGCTCCACCTAAAAAAATATTGGAACCAAATAAAATTGTTCATATGCTAGACATTTCAAATTCAGTGTATGACCATATCCTGGGCCATAAAACAAGTTCCAGTTAATACAAAATGTTAGCAATCATACAGAGTATGTTCTCAGATTACATACTGTCCTCAGATTTTTTTTTTAAAGATTTATTATTCATGAGAGACACACAGAGAGAGGCAGAGACACAGGCAGAGGGAAGAGAGAGAAGCGGGCTCCGCACAGGGAGCACAATGCAGGACTCGATCCTGGAACTCCGGGATCACACCCTAGGCTGAAGGCAGACGCTCAACCAATGAGCCACCCAGAATCTCCACTCCTCCCTTTTCTAACTACATCTCTGTGAGGCTGGATTTTCTTCAACTATAACATATCATAACAGATTAAATGCACAGCGAGATGTGAGAATCTAGATGTCATTAAGGTTACATTGAAGAAATTTTATATATCTCTTCATATGTTTCTTCATAAATTTCTATAGTAGTTATGGTTTCTTCCACATCTCCCAATATCATATTTAAATGCTGATCAGAAATCAGCATTTAATACTGGAGTGGAGTTAGATCAGAAATCAATAATAAGATGTCTCAGAAAAATCCATAATTTGAAAATTAAGGAATGTATTTTTAAACTATCCATGGTCAAAGAAAAAAGCTTCCAGGGAAATTAGAAAATATTCCAGGGGTGCCTGGGTGGCTCAGTCGTTTAAGTGGATGGCTTTGGCTCAGGTCATGATCTTAGGTCCTGCAGGGCTTGGGCTTCCTGCTCCTCCCTCTCCCTCTGCTGTTCCCCCTGCTTGTGTTCTCTTGCTTACGCACTCTCTCTCAAATAAATAAAAGAAAAGAAAAGAAAAGAAAAGAAAAGAAAAGAAAAGAAAAGAAAAAAGTATTCCAAACTGAATGATGATGAAAATACAGCTTTTCAAAAAATTTGGGCAATGCAGCTAAAGCAGTGCCTGAGGGAAATTGATAGCTTTAACATGCTTCTATTAGATAAGAAAGTTTTAAAGTTAACAACTTAACATCACTCTTTAAGAAGCTAGAAAAAGAAGAGCAAAATAAATTTAATGTAAGTAAAAGGAAGGAAATCATAAAGAGCAGGAATCAAGGGAATGGGGAAGAGACAACAGAAAACTAACAAACTCATTCTCATTTTGTCACACATTTGCCCCCCACCCTTCCTCCCCTCTAGCCCCAGTTGATTTGTTGAGCCTTCCTTTGGAGTAGGGGAAAGTATGAAATAAAAGTTCCGGATGCTTTCATCTCACGGCCAGAGGGACTATTCTTGCCAGTAGGTGGCAGTGCTGGCAACCTGAAAACCCCAGCCTCGGGGCACTTGGGGTGGGCTGAGGGGCCAAGGTTTGCTGCCAGGCTGCCAAGGGGGTCGTTTGAAGGCAGGAGGGCCAACTCCAGAAAGCAAATCCTCACTGAAACTTAGAACAGGAAAAACTTAGCAATTTCACAAAAACACTTGTAACTTCAACACCCATGGAGTGAAAGCTTGAAAAACTTGGCTTTTTAAAGCCAGGAGTTCTTTATTGGAGGATGGTAGATGGGTGCCTGACATTCTGGAAGCTCCTCCCATTGTGTGTAAATCTTGGCCACTGTACCTCCCCCAACCCCCTCCCCCACTTTGCTTCCAAGTTCTCTCTTTCTTTTAATAAAGATTTTTTTTAAAAGATTTTATTTATTCATGAGAGGCACACACAGAGAGGTAGAGACATAGGCAGAGGGAGAAGCAGGCTTCCTGTGAGGAGCCTGACGTTGGACTCGATCCCAAGACCCCAGGACCCCAGGATCACACCTGAGCCAAAGGCAGACGCTCAACCACTGAGCCACCCAGCGGCCGCATACTTCCAGTTTCTACTGGAGTCTCAAAATGGACCGTGACTTACACAATTAAGAACCCCTGCTGCTGGGATCCCTGGGTGTCGCAGGGGTTTAGCGCCTGCCTTTGGCCCAGGCCACGATCCTGGGTCTCCAGGATCGAATCCCACCTCGGGCTCCCGGTGCATGGAGCCTGCTTCTCCCTCTGCCTATGTCTCTGCCTCTCTCTCTCTCTCTCTCTCTCTCTGTGTGACTATCATAAATAAATAAAAATTAAAAAAAAAAGAACCCCTGCTGCTAGGCTGGCTGGGAAGGTGATCACGGGTAAATTGGGCTATAAAGAAAGGTTGGTAAAGTGCCCTCAGGCCGTGGGTAGGAGGCGACAGAGGCTGGGCATAGCTAGTTGCTTTCACGATTTTTCCTTCCAGAAGGATCAATGACGTGAAGAGGCCCTTGGAAAATTTGGGGCAGAGAGGGAGCAAACACATTCTGCAGGCCTCCTATGTACATCAAACAAGATGCTCTCCATAAATGTCCTCATTTAATCTGTGGAGTAATCCGAGTTTGGTGTTCACATCCTTAATATTATTACCCCAAATCCCTTAAGAGGACACTTAATGGAGTGCTGGCTTTTGTGGTCACAGACTTTTAAGTGTACGCACATACTATTCCCCCCCTTTACAGGCGAAGCTTGTATGCCATTTCCTTTGTTGAAAAGAACTTTCCTTGGAAAAAGTAGCCTATCATTTGTTTCCCCGGCCTGTCCCTTTCAATCAAGAGCCACCCTCAGAACTGGCAGCGTAAATACAGACGTGAGGGTGGGAGCCAGCAGGAGTCTTGCACGAGGCTGCAGCCGGGGCTGGAACTTCACTTTTCCCTCCGGGCCGGCGCCCCAGGTGGCCGGCGGCCCCCCGCGCGGTTCGGGCGGGAGGGCGCGGCGGGGGCACGCCCGCGGGGGCTCCGCGCGGGGCAGGGGGGCGCGGGGCAGGGGCTGGGAGGTCAGGGCCCGCCCCTCGCGGCCGCCGCCCGGCTCCCCCCGCCCGGCTCCCCCGGCCCCGCCCGCAGGCGGCCCGACCCGCCGCAGAGCGAGCTGCCGGCCAGCGCCCCCGGCCCCCGAGCCCCGCGCGCATGGAGGGCGCCCCGCCTGTCCGCAGCTCCGCGGCCGCCCGCTAGCCGGGCTGGGGGGCCGCTGCTGCCTTGCTCCTTCCCCGCGAGCCGGGCCCCGGAGCCGCGGTGGGAGGATGAGTCCCTGGAGCTGGTTCCTGCTGCCGACCCTCTGCCTCCTGCCCGCGAGCGCAGCCCCGCGGCGCGGCGCGCCCGCCTCCGCCGACTGCGAGCTCCAGCCCCAGGTAAGGCGCCCGGCGCGGGCAGGCGGCCGCCCGCACCTCGCGGGGCTCGTGCCCTTCCCAGGCCGGCGACGCACCTCGCCCTCGGATCGCGAGCCACCTCCCCCGGCCGCGCCGTTCTGCCCGCGCGTCCCGCCGCGCTCCGGGTCCCCCCTCCTGGCGGACCCCCTGTCCCCGGCCCTCGCCCAAGGGGTCTCCTGCGTCTCTCCAGCCTGCCTCGCGGGCATTAGGGGACGTCGGGCAGGGGAGCCTGCGAAGACCCGAGCGGGGCAGGGACTTCGGCACGTTGACTTCGGAAGTTTGTTCCGCCCTCTCTTCCGAGCGTTGAATTTCTCCTGCTCTTATCAGATGGTAAAAGCGCCCTGCAGCTGCTTGATTTGACCTTCCTAAGCTCAGTGCCTGAGTTAGAAAGGATTTGGGGGGAGCTGAAGCCATTCCCCTTGTTTCACCGATCTGGGGAAACTGAGGCTCAGAGCGGGACCTTTGGGCCCCAAGTCGCGGAGCGCATTCGCGGAGTAACCGCACCTGACAGCCGCCGGCTCAGGCACAGGCGCTTCCCTAGACCTTCGCATCAGCCTTTTGCAGGCGGGGGGAACCCGGGCGAGGAAGCCCCGCTGACCTGCCCAGGGCCACCCAGCCCTCCAGGAGCCGGAGCCGAGCGCAAGTCCGACAGCCCTAGCGTCTCCGAGGCTGGCCCTCTTTCGAGACGCAGGTTTCCTTTTCCTGGTCAGGTTTTTTTCTTTACAGTTGGCAATTTCTGTCGTTCTCATGTTCTTCTCTTTCGAGCTCCGTAGAGGTCGAATTTTGTGTTTGTACTTGTGGATGTGATGTATCTCATCTCTGGATCTCTGGATCTCTGGATCTCTGGAGCTGGGGAGGGTGATCCTAAGGTCTGGCCCGTCCTTTGGATGCCTGTGCGCTCTCAGACCCAGGGTCGGCCCACCTTCGGGGACACCTGCGCAGCACCGGCGGGGTTGGGGGGCGGAGGTTGGGGGGGGGGCGTCACTCAGGCTCGTGGTAATTTTATTCATCGTCCTAACGACAGCAAGGGAGTGACCCAGTTGAGCCTTCCTGGCCCCCTGGGCTGACCGGGGAGTCACACTGAGTTCGCTAAGGCGTCCCGGGCTGCAGACACGCGGAGGCTCTCCCGCTAGGAAGGCAGGAGGCGCGGTGGCTGGAGAGCGGGACTCCGCAGCCTGGATAGTTCCCAGCCCTGTGCTAAGGCAGCTGCGCTCTTGTTACCCAAAACAAAAGTCCACCCTTTCTTAGGAAAGCAAACGTTTTTCACTTTTGCAAATCCACTCGTAATTATAGTGTGACAAGTGAGTCTTGATAAAGTCTCCTGTCTCTTGATGCTTGAACCTGTTTTCATGGCCTTTTTCACTCTCTCAATTCTCAAACTTTATGATCTCAGGGCCCCTCCACATTCTAAAATAGTATTGAGGACTCCTAAGAGCCTTTATGTGTGTGAATTAATGGAAATATTAATAAAACACAAGAATTCATAAGCACAATGCCATTAAGCTACAGGCGTGTGATGTCATCACACGCCTGTAGCCTCTTGGAAATTCTGTTTGTACACTCATGAGAGAATGAAATCAAAAGAGGAAAATATCTTAGTATTATCACTGAAATAGTTCTGACCTTACAGACTGCTCGGGAGGGTCTTGTGGACAGCTACAGGTCCCTGGACCACATTTTGAAAAATCTATTTTATTCTATATGGGCAAACTGTCTTATCCCCTGGAGGTCAGGTCAGTCAATGGCAGGGCTGTATGCTTGACCTGCTCGGGAGAGGCCACTGTGGGTGGGTGCCCCAGGAGGTTGGAGTCTTTAGATTTTAGAGTAAAAGCTCTGGAATCCAGCCTCCAATCCAGTTGCAGCAGCTTACCATGTAGCATACCGTGGCCTGAGAGCTGGTTTGGTGTTCGACTTTTGTTAATCATTACAGAGAGGACTTCCAAGCTATCTGTCTGCAGACACTGCCAGTTTGCGCTGAGCACCACACAGGTTGTCTCTTCCTTATCTAAACTCAAACAGAACTCCTGAGTGTTCTTGATTATTCCTGCCTGTATTCTTTGACATGTGCTGTTTCTTCCCCCAAATATCCACATGCTTGCTCCCATACTTGTATCTGGCCTTTGCTCAGATTGTTTCAAAGAGACGTTTCCTGATTATCTATTAAAGATTACATCAAACCCCTGACCCACCTGCCCTCCTGGCTGCCTTTCCTGCTTTATTTTTTTTCCGGAGCACTTAACTGATAAAAATTTGTTTGCCACTGCTCCCCTACCTGCCATGTGATTTTCATAAGGGTAGGAATGTTCACTCGTCTGTTTGGTTTGCTACTGCATCCCCAGTGCTCAGAAGATTCTCAATAATATTTGTTGAAAAACAAGTGTCAGCTAAAACCAACTCACTTTGGTATCATTCTAGCTGGTCTGCTGAAGAGTACTACTGGAAAAGTGCCATTATCAGCAACGTTCAGAAGGGACATGTTAATGGTGTTAAGTGTTTATTCTGTTCAGTCATAATGTTTAAACACATGGCTTCAACTAGTAACATGTGGTGGCCGCAGTTTGTACCCTGAAATGGGGTAGTAGAATGGTTTTGTTCTCTTCCTTTTGTGGAGATGAAACAGCTCCACCCCTGAGGATAAGGGAGGCAGGGGTAGTTGCACCCAGAGGACCAGCGCGGAGGCCTGGGAGCTTGCTGGTGGGCAAAGGCACGAGGAGAGCTCCTGAATCAGAAGCCCTGAAGACTTTTCCTTCAGCTTGTGCTCTATCCAGGGCATGCCCGGCAGGGCCTTGTCAGTGGCCAGCTCGGTGTGTTGGCTGGTGCAGCGTGGGACAGAGAGTAACTACTTGGTCAGAGCAGAACTCCATTTATCAAAGAAGCCCTATAAGCAATGAGGGGGGCACTTGGCCGGATGAGCACTGAGTGTTATGCTATACGTTGGCAAATTGAACTCCAATAAAAAAAATTAAAAAAAAAGAAGCATAAAATGAGGAATATTTCTTTAAAAACACTTTAAAACCCCTGGCTTAAAAAAGTGGGACCCCCCCCCCCAGTCATATTATTTTGAAAAGACAGAATGGGAAAAGTTGGCAGTGTGATGATTTAAAAATGTTGGTGTGGATTTTTTGGGGGGAGGTCCTGGGTCCGGACCTGAACAGAGTCTTTTCAGATTCAGAGTCAGGAAGTGCTCCTGAGCAACTGTGCACCTCTTAGAGTATTCATGGAAAAAAAGGATGGTGAATCATGAGGAAAGTGTGTTGCATTTTAAGGTCACATAATATGGTATTTCAAACGCAGGAGCCAGCCTGCCTGCAGCAGCGATGGGACCTTGGGTAACATCATAAACCTCTCAAGGTCTGTTTCTGCACATGGAAATGGCCAGCGCCTTAACTAATTGTGTATCCTCTCAATTGCCTTTCTTCCCGTTTTCTCCTGAATAGGTGCCTGGCAGGCTTTCAGCCCCACTATGCCACCAATAGGTCCCCTGTGTTGCTCCATCCAGAGGTCAGTCCTCAAATCTTTGTCTCATTTGGCCCATCAGCCACACTGAGCCCCCTCGCTTACGTTCTCCTCCTTGAAGTTCTTTGATTGGCTTCCTACTCTTTCGATTTTCCTAGCATCCTTGACAACGACTTCTCTCATTTTATTTTGCTGGCTGCTTTTCTGTACCTTGACTTTGCAAGGTTGGCTTATTTCTAGACCTTTTCTTTTCTTTTCTTTTCTTTTCTTTTTCTTTTTTAAATATTTTATTTATTCATGAGAGACACACAGAAAGAGGCAGAGGGAGAAGCAAGCTCCTCGTGGGGAGCCTGATGCAGGACTCAATCCCAGAGCCCTGGGATCACAACCTGAGCCAAAGGCAGATGCTCAACCACTGAGCCACCCACGTGCCCCCTAGACCTTTTCTTTCCTAATTTACACATAGTCCCTTGGACATCTTATTCAGTTCCATGATTTGAAATAACATCTATTTTTTTAAAAATATTTTTATTTTTATTTATTTATTCATGAGAGACAGAGAGACACAGGCAGAGGGAGAAGCAGGCTCCATGCAGGGAGCCCGATGTGGGACTCGATTCCGGGTCTCCAGGATCAGGCCCTGGGCTGAAGGTGGCGCTAAACCGCTGAGCCACCCATGCTGCCCCTGAAATAACATCTAAATAGTGACATTACCCCGTTTTTATTTCTGACCCAGGCCTCTCTCAAAGTCCAGATTCTTGCATCCACCTACCAGTTCAACCTCCCCACCTGATTGCTTGACATCTTGACTCAACAGGGCCCAGGCCAGTTTTCTGAACTTCCCCTCTGCTCTTGTCCCATCCCCTTCTCTCCTCTATCTTGATTGATGGCAACTTCATCCTTTTAATTAACTGATTCATCAGCAAGTCCTATTATTAGCTTTAGCTTTCGGAATATATCCAGAACCTGAACATATCTCAGTTCTGTCACTACCACTGTGTTCTCTTGCTTGGATTCTTTTGGAAACTTCTAACTGACTTTCTTGCATCTGCCCGGATCCCTCCGTAGTCTATTCTTCATGGCCACCAGAGTGATCCTGTTCACACATTAGGTCAGCTCATCTTGCTCCTCTCACAAAAGCCTGCCCTAGCTTTAGTGTGGCCTGGTCTTGCTCGCCTCTCTGACATTTCCTCCTGCTTTCCTCTTCACTCATCCTGCTGGAGTTATGATGGCATCCTTGCTAGAAACTTTCGCCTTGGGGCCTTTGCACTGCTGTTCCCTCTTCCTGGAGGGAATGGTCTTCTCTCAGCTCTCCCCCTGGTTTGCCTTTTCACCTGCCTTCACAGCAAGGCCTAAATCTCCTACCAAACATGATCACCCTATTTAAGACTGAATATCTCCTCCACCAGTACTCCTTGTTCCCTCTCCTGCTTTCACATTCTTCACAACAGATATCACTGAGGCACCTGTTTTTTTTCTCACTATTTTTAGTGACCTGTTTTTTACTCACTATTCTGTTTCTAGTGCTCTAGAAAACCGCTGTGTCTCATGCCTACAATAGTGCCTGATACACAGTAAGTGTTGCATAAATAATTGTAGAATAAGTGCATGCTGAACAAATGTAGTAGGAGCATTTGTGTGCAATGCTTGGGTTTTCCTGGTGCACAGTGAACATTTAATAACAGCTGGCTGTTCTTAGCGCCATTATTGTTACGATGTAGCTGGATGCCAGAACATGAGTCTTGTTGTTGTTGTTTTTAAAATATGAGCATTTCAGCAAAAAGATCATCTGACAACTCCATTTCTAGACTAATACTAATTGACAAGGCAGCAATAAATAATTAAATAAAAATGAATACCTATAGTTGAACAGATTTGGTCGAAAGAGAAGTATAGGTATTTTGAGGTAGGATGAGACTTTAGGGAGATTAAGGGTATCCAGGAAAGACAGACCAAAACCAAACCGAAATGGAACCACCCCTCCCACTCTGCCTATGCCCCAACCCCAACCATGATGCAGCAGCACGGGCTGGATTTTCTGGGGAATATATTTGTTTACTATCATAGTCTCCGACCAGATGACAATGAGTTAGATTGTTTCCATGGATTGAATAATAGCATTTTAGGTCTTTGCTGTGTGTCCCAGTTGGAAACTGTGTAGAAGTCCCTTGGTAGAATGTGTGGAAATTGTGTGAGCAGATCCCTTCTGTAGGTCAGTGATGCCCAGTCATATCACCATTCAGGATCCTGCAATTAGCAACTCTTCCCTATAGAATGAACAAATAAGCCAAATGAAACCTCTGCCTATAAGGCCACCTGTACCAAACCAGTTTCATTTACAGGTGATTATTTTGTGACCTATTTTATTTTATTTTATTTTATTTTATTTTAAAGATTTATTTATTTATTTATTCAGAGAGAGCAAGAGAGAGGCAGAGACACAGGCAGAGAGAGAAGCAGGCACCATGCAGGGAGCCCGACGTGGGACTCGATCCCAGGTCTCCAGGATCACACCCCGGGCTGCAGGCGGCACTAAACCGCTGCACCACCGGGGCTGCCCTTGTGACCCATTTTAAATGAACCAAAGCTATAACTGTCAGTCTTGGCTTTCAACTGGCATCTAGTTAGCCACTGTTTTTCTATGGGCTTATCTAATTCTAAAAAACAGAGAGGCGTTTGACTGCTTAATTAGCCTTGGCTGCCATTGTTTTAGATGGAGTTTCAGTTTGGCTTTTTGATCTATTTACATAACCCCCGAGACAGTCATTACGCCATAAGAGGATGCCTGAAGGCTAGCTGGAGACCTTGAACTTGATTCATCTCTTAATATCAATCCAATCATAAGTTTTAAAAATATGTTCTCTTTCATTTGTCCATTCATTGAACAATTACCTGTCTAGTTTGTTTGCCCCCATAACTTATGACAGATTTTGTTATCTAACTTTTAAAGATGGGGAAACTGAGGTACAGAGAAATGAAGTGGCTTTTAAAAATCTCAGGGAGGTAGCTGAGACAGAGGCAGAATTTAGGCTCCTCTCACCAATTAGTGCAGTCTTGAAAAACTGGATGTGTGAACAGAATTGTTAACTTAAATACTTTCCAAAAAACCCACAAGGGCCCAGCGGTATAGCGTCACCTTCAGCCCAGGGTGTGATCCTGGAGGTCCGGCATTGAGTCCCACATCAGGCTCCCTGCATGGAGCCTGCTTCTCCCTCTGCCTGTGTCTCTGCCTCTCTGTGTGTCTGTCATGAATAAATAAATAAAATCTTAAAAAACAAAACAAAATAAAACACAAGGCCATAGGCTGGGGGCTGGTGAGATATGTTCTGTTTGGCTTGTGTGGCATTTGAGAAAATGGAAGCAACATATTTCAAATGGAATTTTTAAAAAAGATTTTATTTATTTGTTTATGAGAGACACACAGAGAGGCAGAGACAGAGGCAGAGGGAGAGGCGGGCTCCCTGCGGGGAGCCCGATGTGGGACTTGATCCCTGGACCCCAGGATCAGCTGAGTCAAAGGCAGATGCTCAACCACTGAGCCACCCAGGTGCCTCAGGAGAGAGTCTTTTTTTCTTTTAAGATTTTATTTATTTATTCATGAGAAACAGTGAGAGAGGCAGAGATACAGGCAGAGGGAGAGGCAGGCCCCATGCAGGGAGCCCGATGTGGGACTCGACCCTGGGACCCCAGGACCACACCCTGGGCTGAAGGCGATGCTAAACTGCTGAGCCACCCAGGCTGCCCGGGAGAGAGAGAATCTTAAACAGGCTCTACACCCAGTGCAGATCCTACTGTGGGGCTCTATCTCATGACCCTGAGATCATGACCTGAGCTGAAATCAAGAGTCAGATGCTCAACCATCTGAACCACTCAGGTGCCCCTCTAATTTGAACATTTTATTTAAACTCAAGACTTCTAGTTGCTTTTGAAAAGCCCTTCTGGAGCACTAGGCCTGTTCCCGAGTGGCCAGCAGTGGCTTAGGCTGCTTTAGCCAATAGTGTTTATCCAGTAAATGAGCCCATTTACTGCCCACCTTTCCCCACTATTGTCTCATGCCCAGCCCTTGTGTTCTCTGCCCTCCTCTGAGTGCTCAGGATTGTTTTTGTGGAAGATGGCCAGGGGGCAAGAGGAGAAGAGAAGGTTGAAAGCTGTGGTAATGGGGCCCCTGCATCAACCAGCTTTTGTCTTAGTAAATTTTGAGATTCTGTGTAACATTTCATTTAAAAATAGGTTATTGCTACTTAAGCACACAAATGCAAATACAGCTGATCCTCCTTATTTGTAGATTCCATATTTGTGAATTGGCCTACTTGCTAAAATTGATTTGTAACCCCAATGCTTGTGGCACTTTCATGGTCATGTGCAGCTGTTCCAGAACTGGGAAAAACTTGAGTCCCCCAATGCACACACTCAACTGAAGTCAAAGAAATTGATGCTGTGCTTTGTTTCAGCTCTCAAACAAGTAATAGGTGAACAAGTGTTCTTTTGCTGGTCTACTTAATGCTACATTTTTTTTTGCATTTTTGTGCTTTTTTTGTGGGTGGTCTCACTGTTTAAAATAACCAAACATAGATACTGCCTAGTGTTCTTAAGCACCAGGAGGCTGCTTAGGAGGGTGTGCCTTAGGGAGAAAATGTATGTGTTAGATGAGCTTCGTTCAGGTATGAATAGTAGTGCTGTTGGCCATGAGGTCATTATTAATGAATCAACAACATACTGAATAGGGTACTTTGAAAAGCACATACAAAACAAAATGTTGTGACCAGAGGCTTGTAAGAACCTAACCCTTGTATTTCTCCTAGGAGCAGTGGTTCATTATTTGGTAATTCAGTGTTTGTGGGGACTTTGTAGAATGTAGCTATGACAATGATGAGAGCTGATTGTAAGTTGAAACTCCACAATCCAGGAAAGCATGTCACTTAAAAAGCTGCTGAAATCAAAGCTTTTTGTAAAGAACTGCCTTTTCTGTAAATCTGGATTTTTCACCTTTCTGGGCTGCTTGATGAATGGTTCACCTCATGAGTCTATCTGACACTACGACTTGAAGTCCTTGAGGGCTGCCCTGTGCATGTCTTTGTACAGGGGTCTCCTAATAAACTGACACTTCATAAGTGCCTGCTGTTGAAACTGAGACACTCAGGGCATGACAGCTTGGCCTCAGGCGGATGCGCACTGCTGCTCAGCCTGTGAAACTGCTGGGAGAGAATGTACAGCCATTGAGAGCCACTGATTTTGGGAATGTTGGACTTGGAATCTGAAGAAGCAGGCACCACCAGTGTGCCTGCCTGGGAGGTAACAGTGGTCTCCTCACGTGTCCCTTCATCTGTTCCAGCTGTGTCCTAGGAATCCCTTGAGATTCTCTGCTTTACCTCCTGCCCTACCTCATTGCTAGAGCAAGCTCAAGGACTGTTAATACTTTTTTGACTTTAATCCGCATTGCGGTGGAAGAGAGAAAAATGCTGCCTCGAGACTCCTGCTGCTGGCCGGTGACTCTACCTGGACTCCGAAGTCGAAATTGAACTTTGATCATTTTTCTCCTGCAGCGTGACTTGTCTCTCCAATTCGTTTTCCCCTGTCAGGTTTCTGACCTTCCATATCATGACTTAACGTCCTTTCTGTTTGCTTTCAGCAAAGTGAATTGAATTCCTTCTTGTGGACCATAAAGCGAGACCCGCCGTCTTACTTCTTTGGCACGATCCACGTTCCGTACACTCGGGTTTGGGACTTCATCCCCGACAACTCCAAGGAGGCTTTTCAGCAGAGCAGCATTGTGTACTTCGAGCTGGACCTCACGGACCCCTACACTATCTCAGCCCTCACCAGCTGTCAGATGTTGCCACAGGGTGAGAACCTCCAGGACGTGCTCCCCAGGGACATCTATTGCCGCCTCAAGCGCCACCTAGAGTATGTCAAGCTCATGATGCCCTCGTGGATGACCCCAGACCAGCGGGGCAAAGGTCTCTATGCCGACTACCTCTTCAATGCCATTGCGGGGAACTGGGAGCGGAAGAGGCCCATCTGGGTGATGCTCATGGTCAACTCCCTGACTGAAGTGGACATTAAGTCCCGTGGGGTGCCTGTCTTAGACCTGTACCTTGCCCAGGAGGCCGAGCGGCTGAGGAAACAGACTGGGGCCGTGGAAAAGGTGGAAGAGCAGTGCCATCCGCTGAATGGGCTCAACTTTTCACAGGTAAGACCCTCTTTGCATGAAGGACATGGGGTTTGAGTGAGTTCACTGAATTATAATACGGAGATGGAGCAGAAACACAGTTTATCCAAAAATTGTCTTTGCTCAAGAATGTTATCCTGAGGGTTAAAAAATAAGCCCGAGGGTCAGTTATATCATTTATATGTGGATTACTGAGAGAGAAAAGGTTTTTTCTCTTGTTATCCTGACAAGTATTGGCATAACCTGTGTCACTTGTTTTAGTTTAGGTCATTCATTAACAGGCTGCACTGAGAGGACATGGACAATGTGAATGTCAGACTATCACAGCGTATGGCCTATGGTATGGCTTGAAAATGATACACTCCCCACAGAAAATTCCTTGGTAAGGCAGAGTTACGTTCAGCCCCTCCCTCAGGATACTGGAGTTTATTTATTTTTTTTATTTATAATAAGATTTTATTTATTTATTCATGACAGACATAGAGAGAAAGAGGCAGAGACACAGGCAGAGGGAGAAGCAGGCTCCACACAGGGAGCCTGATGTGGGACTCGATCCCAGGTCTCCAGGATCACACCCCGGGCTGCAGGTGGCGCTAAACCGCTGGGCCACAGGGGCTGCCCCTTTTTTTTTTTTTTTTTAATAATTATCTTTTCCTTTTTTTAAAAAGATTATTTATTTATTTATTCATTAGAATACACAGACAGGAGAGAGAGAGAGAGAGGCAGAGACACAGGCAGAGGGAGAAGCAGGCTCCATGCAGGATACTGGAGTTTAGTTCATGCTTAAGGAGTTCTTCATTTCTCATAGGACACGTGACACTTTATCAGTGCTATTGTTTAATTGGTTTGGTGAAATTTGTTGTTGTTAATGTTTTAAAGTATGTTAGATGCCTCTGAGGGAGGCAGATTTTAATTTTTATTATTTATTTAAAGATTTTATTTATTTATTCATAAGAGACACAAAGAGGCAGAGACACAGGCAGAGGGAGAAGCAGGCTCCATGCAGGAAGCTCGATGTGGAACTCGATCTCAGGATCCCAGGATCATGCCCTGAGCCGAAGGCAGATGCCCAACCGCTGAGCCACCCAGGTGTCCCACTTTAAAACAAATTAAAAAAATTTTTTTTTAATTGAAGTATAGACATATAGTATTATATTAGTTTCAGGTGTACAACATAGTGATTTAGCAATTATATACATTGTGAAATGTTCACCATAATAGCATGGTCACCATCTGTGACCATGCAAAGTTGTTACAATATTGTTGATTATTTTGATAATTGTTGATAATCAACATTATTGTTGATAAGTTTTCTTCTTGTGTAAATATTCTCAACGGTTGACCTTGGGAGGTTGGCCATCAGAATAAAATTCAACCCTCTAGGCCTTAGCAGATCTAGAAATGCTGAACTCAGGTGGGTTGTTACATAGACTTTAAGGACATTCAGTAGCCTGAACATAGTGTTCCTGAGTTAATAATAAAATTTATAGGAATTAAAAAAATTTATAGGAATTTAATTTACCTTGCTAAGATTCTATATTAATAAATACTCAGGTGCTAAAATATAGTATTTGGCATATTGAGATTATTAGACAAATGAAGGAACCAGTAATTTTCTGCATCAATCTCCTGGGGAAGTTTTTCTTGCATTATTATTATTTTTTAAATTATTTTTTAAAAAGATTTATTTATTTATTCATGAGACACACACACACACACACAGAGAGAGAGAGAGAGAGAGGCAGAGACACAGGCAGAGGGAGAAGCAGGCTCCATGCAGGAAGCCCAACGTGGAACTCGATCCCAGGACTCCAGGATAATGTACTAGGCTGAAGGCAGGCGCTAAACCACTGAGCCACCCAGGGATCCCCCTCTTGCATTATTTTGGAAACCCAAAGAGCTAATTGTTCTATAAAAGGGGAAGTGCTTTGATTTAAAGGCTCATTGATTTGACCTTATAAGTTTGAAATCTGTGAGCATTTTTGCCCGAGCTAAGCCTTCTTTCATACTTCCAATTGGGAGGGGAAAATGCTTGGAAGTAAAATATTATCTTAAGCAACGTATCTTTGTAGGAAGGTGTGTAGTACCATCTCTTAAGATAATAAATACATTTAAGAGACATTTTAGAGCACTATATTTATACTAGAGTGTCATTTTGATTTCATGACACCTTCTTAATGTTCAAATACGTATTTAATATTTATAAATTAAATTTTGTATAAGACCTTTAAGTTAACTAGTGAAGTTAGAGTTTTTTAAAATTTAAGAGGAAAAATTAAATGACATTCCTGAGACTCTTTTTTGGGGGAGCGGTGGTAACTTCCTATGTTTCATTTATAAACAGTCAAATATAACCTTAGTGACCTGGTCAGTGACATTTAACATATACCTATACCCATATAACCACTACTCAGATCAATTTATTGAATATTCCCATCACCCCAGAAAGTTAGCGTAAAGTTTTTCTTGCAGCATAACTAAACAGAAAAGTACACATGATGAATTTTCACAAACACAATTATGTGCCCAGCACTCAGGGCCAGTAACAGAATAGCACCAGCTCCCCAGAAGCCCCTTGACCCTGGCATTTACCCCTGACCTCCCAACTATCCTGAAAATCTTTAAGCATAAATTAGTTTGACTCTTTTAGAATTTCACATAAATGAAATTACCCAGTGTGCCCCCTTTAGGGGGCTTGGCTTCTTTCGCTTAGCATTACCCTTGTGATTCACCACATTGCTGTGTGTAGTTGTCCATCATTCATTCTCACTGCTGTGTGGAATTGAAGAATTCCATCAGAGGCTTTGGGGTGGTGGCCAACGGAGTCTCCTGTCTTAGTAAGTCCAGAGAACGGTAGGATCATCCGCATCCATTTTGATAGAAGATGAGCTTAACTCATTCCCTTGGGTCCTTTTCTTTTGCCTGTTTGAGGGGTCGTTGGTTCCTTCCTCTGTTCTCTGAAGAGAGACGTTAGTGGATGCTGATTACACAGTGAGACTGTGAGACGGCCAGGCTCCGAAGGCTCCTGAGCCACTTCTCCAACCAGTTGCCAGGAGGAGGCAGAGGAGAACCTGAGTCTTCCTGGAGACAGGGGCAGGCTGCCTGGAAGGAGCCCTGCGAACCTATACTCCAGGGCTCCCCACATTCCTCTTGGATGGTAGGCTGGAGGCAGGTTGAGGCGCACCTGAGGCTGGAACGCTGTGCTGGCAGTGGGAGAAGCAATGGACTCAGAGCCAGATGCACTGGGTTAGGATTCTTGTACCATCACCAGTGTATGACTTTGAGCTGTTCCCTTAACATCTCTGAACTTTGTTTTCTCATTTTTAAATGGGGATATGATAATACTTGCCCCACCATCCTGTTGTCAGAAGCAAATAAAACAGTAAATTGGAAAACATTTCATAAATACTATATAAATACAAGGGGAAGAGAACTAACATATTGCCTTCTATGAGCCAGACCTCATTGGTAATTTTACATCTAATCTTTAGAATTTCACAAGATGGGCAGCATCATCCCTATTTTATAGATGCAAAAACTGGAGCTCAGGGAGCTTAAGAACATTGCCCATGATTGCCTAACCAACAGATGGAGGAATTTGGGGTTGATTCCAGATGTATTAAAGGTCATGGTGACTTTGAGTCTCCAACAGGTGTGATGGTCAGTGTCAGACCTTGGAGGTTTGAGTTGCAGTGGAAGATTCTGGACTTCTGTAGTCTAATTCATTAGCCACTGGCCACATATGACTGGGTTTTCAGCACTTGAAATGTGGCTAGTGTGACTTAGGAAGTGAATTTTGAATTTTATTTATTTTGGTTAATTCGAATTAAAGTTTAAAAACTGATAATTGATCCAATTATTGGAAAACTTTTAAGTGTGTTTGGAACAACTTGGGCATGTGGTTCTCCTTTCTCAACTACAAATATGAAGTCGAACTACAGATCAGGTGTTTCTGATGGAAATGTAGTATCCAAATTAAGATGTCAGGTGAGTGGAAAATACATAACAGATTTTGAAAACTAAATACAAAAAACGAATAACTTTTTATATTGATTATATGTTGAGATAATAATGCTTTGGATGTATTGGCTTAAATAAAATATATCATTAAATTTACTTAAATTTAATTTCACCTTTTTTTTTTTTTTTTTTTTTTTTTTTTGTGGCTACTAGAAAACTTAGATATGTGATTGACACTATGTTTCTGTTGAATAGCAGAGATCCAGATTGTGGATCTGAGTGTGTTTGAGGCAGGTCCACTTGGAGTCCATGCTGCTTGTGATGTGTCCTCTCATTGTACCCTTTGCCCATTCCCTAGTCAGGGCTTGACTCTGTGAGCCTCTCAATGCCTATGGCTGCCCTTTCTGATGTAACTGGCCTGGGGTCAGCTTTTCTCCATCGACTTGTGATGCTCTTTTTTTTTAGCATATCGTTATAGAGACATTCTCTCTCTCTCTCACATATACGCACACATGCATGCAGCACACACACGTGTGCCCTTCTTCTGTTTCTACTTCCCATTTCCACGGATCAGTTTGTCTCTTTCTGTGTCAATATCACATTCTTAGTGACTGGATTTAAATATTTCCTTAATGATTTTGATGATCATTTTGATTATGATTGTGTTAATTTCTACATTAGTGTGAGAAGAACTGACATTTTTCCTCATATTAAGTCCAATAATCCAGGAACGTGCTATCCTTTCCATTTACTAATTGTATTTTAGTCTTCTTTCTTATTTTATAGAGTTCTTGATCTAGATTCTGTTCAAGTCATAGGTTTATTCATTGTTTTTAATAAAAAATCCTGCTGGTAAAAGACTGTCTTCCCAATATGTTTTCTATCTGGTTACTAATTTTTATATATTAATTTAACCGCCCAATTGAAATTGTGTATTTTAACAACAGTAGTTGATCTTCTTGCTTTCTTAGTGACCAGATCTATCATTGACAAGTAAGGATGCTTACTTCCTGTCTGTGGATTTGATCTTGCCATTTGAGGGCAGATGTTTCCTGCTCCAGAATGGAGTCAGATTTTAATGCCTGTTCTCTTTCAAAGTTCGTATCTCCCTGGTACTGTTAGCTGTGTTACCATTCCTAATGTGGAGAAGGCAAATGAATTTGGAGCCGGAGTCTGAGTGATGCACGGCTCACCTGTGAGTCCCCTCCCATCCTTCCCAGCTGCACACGTGGGTCCCCATTAAAGATTTAGAGTTCCCTAGAGAATCTTCTAAAATCCTATTTCCATGGTCACACTCCACCAGATTTCTCTGCACAAGCTCCAGGGCATTGTCTGTCTGCTTCCCCTGAGGGGCTGACCAGAACAAATCTGTCCGACCACAGGATTCTCCTGTCCACTTCCCAGTGATGGACTGGATGTCGTGGTGAGGTGGGGCGGGAATTCGGAACTGCCTCAATCTTCTCAGCATTGGAGTCTGTCCTTTGGGACCCAGTTTCATCTAGATTTGGGGTCTGAGTCATGGGATCCAAAGGCTAACATGAATGAGGCCAGTAGGCCTGGGGTTTCCCTCTGCCTTCCATATGGAAAGCCTGTATCTTTGGGCTTTCCTTATCCCAAGATACTGAAGTTAGTTGGATGTGAAAGTCCTGTGCCAACCCCAGAATGCTCTTTAGGTGATACGGAAGGGTTCTCATGATCTGAATTACTGTTGCACAGAATCACTTCTGGTACTGTTTACTCTTGCCAATAGATGGCACTAACTAACATATTTCATGTTGGCCTTTCCACCTGTCATGCCTGCTGTCCCTTCCAGCAGCAGGTGTCACTGCCAGTTCTTGCCCTCTGATCCAGGACCCTAAAAACTCACTGTCTGCTGATAAGTCATTTTTTTCCCGCAGTGAAACCTTAAACAATGGTTTGGGCCCAGTGAACATACTTTCTGAATCTTAGGAAAAAGTGCATTTCTTGAGTTACAGTTTTGGGGTGTTGGGAAGATGGGGATTTTCCTTCTTTGGAGCAAGTTTTCTTTAGATGGATCAGTTCCCTAATAGAAGAAACCAGTGTGGCTCTAGGATAGGGCTCTGGTCCAGAGCGTGCAGAGTGGTAGAGGCAGCCCCCGGTGGGGCAGATTCCTAGAAAGATGCCATTGGTGTGTGCCTCCATCTCTGGCTATTAAGGTCCAGATATGGATGTAGGTAGGAGAGGCATGAGCTGGGGAGGTGCTGGCTAGTCTGAAAAAGCCTCCTGAGAACGTAGGGTCAGATTGCGTAGGAGAACGGGGACCTGCCAGGCCCAGGATAGCCCAATCCTAGGAAAACACGGGGTGCATCGTTTTTGTACTTTGCAGGCCTCTCCGCAGGTCTCTGTTCCCCTGAGGCCACAGAATAAGGCTGGTAGGTCAGTCAGCAGAGGCCCCACTGGGGTCAGTTTGCTGTTGGAATAACCTTGGTGAATGGCTTGGGGTCACAGTGAGACTGAGCAGGGCTGGCCCAGGCTCCCTAGACTCCCATTTTCTCCCATCCAAGTACTCCCCAAGCCCGACCTTGCTTAGGTTCCGAGATGAGCCAAGATTGAGTGACTGACTGTAGGGTGGTATGGCTTTAGACTCCGGTTTTCTAATCCAGTGCTGTTTCTGAGTGCTGCCAGCTGCCAGCTCCACAGGTCTGACTTACTGGGGGATTTCCTACTCCCCAGTCATGAATTCCAATAAAAGCAGATGGTCTCATTTTTGAAATTGATCACAATACTGATGGGTGATTTTTTCACATTTTCCAGAATGGAAATGGAATGTGCTTAAAGATGGAGATCTTGAGGTTTTATTTTTCCTGGGTAGGTTTGGCTTAAAATAAAGGTCTAGAAAAAAACATATGATGTCTCTGAAAGGGAATTGGTTTCTAAAATATGGGCAGATTTGTTTGTGAGCACAAACATTCTTAATAGTGACCTATTTGAGGCACATGCAGCCCTGTCTGCCGGGAACCCCTCCTCATGCTGTTCCTCAGTCTGGCTGATTAAGCTTACACATTATTTCCTCAGTGAAGCATTCCCAAGGCCAGAGTTGACACTCCGCTGTTCTTAGCGTCCCTGTGGAAGCCTCTGCTGGAGCCCTGATGACTGCCCGTCTCAGAGGTGCAGGCTTCTCGAAGGCTGGGCCATGCTCTCTCTGTCCTTGTGCCTTGGCTCCTGGCACGGTGTCTGCACGCAGACGGGGCTCACGAGTGGCTCTAGGATAATGGGCAGGACTGCTGCTGAATGTGTCAGTGAGGCCATCGGGAGACAGTGAGCTTGTGGATCCCTTGCCTGAAATGGGACACAACATGAACGTGTGGCAATTACTTTAAAAAGTTGGAAAGTGGCCTTTCTAACTGTGTTAAGACCAGCATGTTAAAATTCGCATTATGTACAATCTTTTTACTTTTCTTTCACTGTTTGCTTGTTTTGCATTCCTTCCCAACATTGTTCTGTAGCATTTTCGTGTTCTTCTGCATAGTTGGGCAAACTGCTACAGTAAGTGTAAATGCCCTAGGAGCCTGTGACATCTAGGCCCTGAATCGACCTTGGGCCTGCTTACACACAGGAACATCAACATAGCCATCATGAAGGGCACCGTCCTCAGACATGGGAAGCCCGAACTGAACCATTAGTTCACCCAGGAAGGTCTTCTGTGACATTTCTTCACCTTGGCCATCCCTTTACTTTCTTATTTTTAGATCAGAAGTGGAAAATTGAGTCAACTGTGTACCTTGTGGTGGGCTGTGATTTTCACGAACTTCCAGATGCAGACTTGAGCTCTGTGTTTTCACCTGAAAACAGGCCTGCTCAGGATTTGAGTCTCTCTCTTTTTTAAATGGCTGATCTTTATTTGGGACATATTTCTTCAGCACTCCACAGGGGCCAGACACTCTGTTTCTTATTTTAGGGACACAAAGACAAAGTTGATGATGATCCAGCCATCCCCTGGCTCTGGGGTGCCTCTCTAAAGTCTGAAGTGAACTTAAAAATTTAGATATTTTTGTACACTTGCATGGATACCACATGTGCTGCTGGCGTTGCGACCTCAGCTGGATCTGATGCTGTTCTGTTCCCTTTGGGGTCATAAAAGAAGCACTTCAAGGAATGCTACAGTCTTGTTTCTGTTCCATGTCCCTGTGTCCTTCCTGGTGAACTAGGCTGGGAGCAGAGAGCTCCTTTAACACCCCAGTGGCCAGTTCTTCTGTGGTGGATCAATTCCAGGACACCCCTAGACTCTAGGAACAAGTCCCACATATCTCTTTAGGAGGGCCTGTGAGAGTGTGAGTGCTTTGTTGCTCCTCTAGAATCTACCTCAAGCCGGGGTGGGTGAGACAGAGTCTACCCTGCTTGGAGGAGATTCCAGAAGGGAAAGGGAAAGGGGAAGGACTCGGGTGGGACTGGACCAGCTGTTCCCTGGGGCCCTCCAAGGAGCCAAAGTCTCAGCAGGATGAGGTACTCTGTGGCCCATTGTTGGAACGAGGCTGCCCTGGACTCTGGAGGGGGATGTTGGTGGCATTTTCTGATGTCACACCTTGAACATTATGGCACTTCTCTGCTTCTCCACTATCCCTCCTGACACATCTTGTGCTGCCCTTCCTCCCCACACCCTTCCATGAAGCCCTGCCTTTCCATTCAGGCTTTAAAAGGGAGAGAGTGGGGCTTTGGTGCCAACCTCAGCAAAGGCTGTGGAATCATGAAATGTGGATGACAACATGAAAAACCTGGGGTCGCTTTACCCATCCCTGGGTTCCTTGACTGCATTCCAGGTGAGCCTCTGCTCTTGGCAGGTACATTGGGTAGACAAGGTTGTTTATCACTGAACAGAACATCCTTGTGGGGTGCTGCTGACTGACTTCTCAGGGAGAGGACAGCTCTGGGGATGCTCTGTGCTGTCTGGGGCTTCAGTGGGGCCCCCAGTTTGCCTGGCCCCAGTCAGCTACGTTTGCAGTTGCAGTGGTGATGGTCATAGACTGGATACTGTCTGAAGAGATGGCTGGTGTTATAGACCTGGCCCAGGCCCAGAAGTGATTCTGAGATGCTGTAGGGCCAAGAGTCCTACAGGATGGCCCTGCAAATCCAGCGCTGGGCAGAGGGACCGTGTTTGTAGACATTTGAGACAATCTGCGACTGAGTCTGAGCTCAGGGGCTTGACACCTGCCTGTGCCCCTTCCCTGGCCTCCCCCTTCACTCTCCTGCCACTCCCACCTCCCTTCCTGGATTCCAACTTCCAAGGTCTTTGTCAGCTCCTCCTTTTGTCTTGGACTCCTGTTCTTGTCACCATGTCCAAATTATGCAACTCTACCCTTGGTCCCTGTTATGGACTGAGCTGTGTTCCCCTGACCAAATTCACATTTTGAAACCCTAACCCCAAGTACTTTAGAATGTGACTGTATTTGGAGAAAGGGTCTTTAAAGAGGTAATTAAGTTAAAATGGGATCACCAGGGTGGGCTCTAAATCAGTATGATCAGTGTCCTTATAAGAAGAGGACAGGGCAGCCCTGGTGGCATAGTGGTTTAGCACCGCCTGCAGCCCCGGGTGTGATCCTGGAGACCTGGGATCGAGTCCCACGTCGGGCTCCCTGCATGGAGCCTGCTTCTCCCTATGCCTGTGTCTCTGCCTCTCACTCTCTCTTTGTATCTCTCATGAATAAATAAATAAAATATTTTAAAAAAATAAGAGGACATTAGGACACAGATACCACAGAATGAGGACCATGTGAAGACATAGGGAGAAGACAGCCCTCTACAAGCCATGGAGAGAGACTGCAGGAGAAACAACCCCTGCCGACACCATGATCTCTGACTTCCAGCCTCTAGAACCAAGAGAAAATACATTTCTGTTGTTTAAGACACCCAGTCCATGGTGCTCTGTTATGGCAGCCCAGCGAATGAACATGTCTGTGGTTCCCATTTCATCTCTTAGGAATAGACTGGAAAAGCAAGAAGAAAACTCTAGTCTTGTGCTACAAGAACCCATTTCCTGATCCTCCTCTCTGCTTATTCCGCCCCCCCCCCCTTGTCCTCTGTTTCTGTTTTCTACCTTTAGGGCAAGAATACCTATAATCTGAACTGTCACACCCCACCACAGCACAGGGAAGGTGGGGAGGGAGGGCAGGGAGAGGTGAAAAATGTGTGACGTGGAAAGAGGAGGGTCAGAACAGCAGCCCAAAAGGAGGAACTGGCAAGGATCGTGGAGTGAGGGAACGAGGGAGAGGTGGTCTCAAACAGACTCTGGGCTGAATGTGGAGCCCGAGGCGGGGCTCGACCTCACAACCCCTTAGGAGATCACCACCTAAGCTGAAACCAAGGGTAGGGTGCTCAACTGACTGCACCCCCCTGGGGCCTCCAGGCTACTTTACTATTGAGCTGGATTTTCAAGGGGAGGCTAGGATTTAGACAGGCAGGGGAAAATGAGGGAGACACTTCAAATGGGCCAACAGTGTAGGCAAACCTGGGGACCAGCATGCTGTGCTGGCCAAATGGTGGTGTTTCGGCTCCATGAGCACTCGTGTCAGGTGGGGTGGAGGGTGATGCTGGAAAGGGTTTGAGTGTGAGACTGGGAAAACTCCATGCATGCCGAGTGGTTTTCAGGGGCAAGTGGGAGCTCCAAGAGCAATGTTGCAGGTCAGTGCACCTGGCAGCCAGGTGTGGGCTAGATGGGCTGCTGCCCCGGTCACTGCTGCAGGGTGTTGGAGTTGGCCCCTCAGTAGGAGCTCCAGCTGTTAGCTCAGGACCCAGGGTCAGCGAGAGGAAGACATGGCGGGACTGGGGCCTGAGCTCTCTGTGGACTGGAGTTTGTTCGTACGACAGAAACCTGACATAGAGCTGATAACGGATATTGGAGAAAATACAAAATAAGGGAACATCCAGGAGCAGGTTGGACTCTAGAAGTCCAAGCGTGTGTAGCCATCTAGACGAACTGCTTGCCATTCCTGCCTAATTAGCCCCAGGAACAGTTCTGAGTGTGGTGAAGTGGGTGCAGTTCATTAGCTTTATTGTGCTTTTAATTGGGTTCTTCATAGTCTGTTGTTCTTGAAGCTTGCTTGTCTTGTCAGCACTTTAAAAAACTACCTTTCAGGGCAACAGAGGTTAAGAGAAGGGAGATTTCTGGGGAGGGGCTGAGATAGTCAGCAAGTGCTTAGCAGAGGTGGTAACTTTCACTAGGCCTTGGAGGTAAGAGGTTGGTTATTTGTTCTTACTGTCACCTCAGCATTGTGTGGGGTTTGGGGAAGGAGGTGTATCAGTTTTCTCTAGTTGCCATCCTAGAATACCACAGACAGGGGAGTGTAAACAGCAGAAATTTATTTTCATGCAGTTCTAGAAGGTCAAAGTACAAAATCAGGGTGCTGGCAGGGTGTGTTTCCGGTGCAGGCTGTCCCAGCTTGCAGATGGTCCCCTCTTCTTGCTGTGTCCTCACATGGCTTTTTCTGTGTGTGTGTATGGGGGAGGGGAGGTGTGTGTGGGGGGTTTCTCTGGTGTCTCTTTCTCTTCTTAGAGGGACTGTAGTCCTATAAGATCAGGGCCCTATCCTTATGACCTCATGTAACCCTAATTACCTCCTTAGGGGCCTTGTCTCCAAATACAGTCACATTGGGAGTTAGGGCTCCATCACGTGAATTTGGGGGTGGGTGGGCGACACAGTTCAGTTTGTAACAGGAGGCCCGTGTGCATCAGGGCAGGATGTGGACTGGGTGGAAGGGAGAGAGAGTGGTCAGGAGGCCTGACGAAGGAGAGCAGAGGGGAGGGGATGGCAGGCCGAGTCCGAAGAAGGCCTGGTCAGCCTGGGGCATTCTGCTGGGTCTCTCCGGGTGCTTTCCCGGGATTCAGGGGCCAGCAGCATTTACAGAAGGATGCTTCTTCAGGTTGGAATGTCACTGAAGAGAAGTTTCTTTCATCCTCACGCTTGAGTCCTTTTGCCGCGAAGAGCTCAGGTCCAGGTTCTCAGGAGTGCTCTTTGTCCCCCTGGAAAGCAGACCTCAGTGTGCAAACAAGTGTGTGGAAGCTGTATCTCCCGTGTCAGGCAGCATGTATATTTCTCACCGTCTGGCTTTGAGGGCTGATCTAGACTATTCCCTGGGAATAGTCTCCTTTCAGGTACAGGAGGAGGAGGGGTTTTACAGAGTGGCTGGAAGGCAGAACAGAAACTCGCTTGAGGAGGGCGTCCCCGCTGCTGCTGCTGCTGCTGCTCGATGCTCAGGTGAGGTGGGGAGAGGCGAGGACCAGAAACCCTCAAGGGGGCTCGAAACAATATGGGGCGGAATGTTCTGAGGACAAGGAAGACCTTCCCCTACTGCTCTCCAGCTCTACTTCAAGGGGCCGAATGGCTCTCAAAAGTGAACCAAGAAAAAAGACACAACAACCCACCGCCCCAGAAGGTGAGGCCTGCGCCTGAACAGATGCGAGCGCCTTTGTTCCCGGAGCCGGGAGGCTGGTGGGGTGGTGCGGGGCTAATGGGAGCCGCATAATGGGCGGTGCCTTTCATATGCAGAGCAGCCCTTTGATCTGAGGGGGATGAAAGTGCTGAAAAGTGGAGAGGCTCGGCGGGGGGCCTTTGTCTTTGACAAAAAAGGCATCTGCCGGACCGAACCCCCTCGCCTGCTCCTTCAGCCCATGGGCTCCCGCAACAATGCCCCGACTGGGACCTGGGTCTCCCCACAGCTGAAGGAGTCTCAGGAAAGAGAAAGAGGCATGCTGCAAATGTTGGACAGGGAGCTTAATCGATTCTTTCCACAGCCCAGAAAGAAAGGGGGAGAGAAGAGCTGTAGGGAGGCAAGGGGAGAGCGGAAGGGGAGACATGGGGGGTGGGGGAAGCGGGGCGGGGGTAGGGGGTAGCAGGAAGGAAGGATGGCATTTGAGCCCTGGAGTAAATTGTCTGGTGATCAGCTTGTTATTTTTCTGAAGACAGTGCAGATGGAGTGAGTATGTGTCATTGGAAGGAGAGAGAAGAGTATCCAGCTAATAGGACGTATTTTGGGGTGGCCTGATACTTTTTCTTTTTTTTTAAAGACAGTATAAGGCAAGCACCAATATGAAAGCAGACACCCATCCGGCTCACTCTGTTTCCAGAGGGAAAAGAAGGTCCCTTTTAGTCTCTGTGCTGTCAGAAACTCTATGCTAATTGGATTTTTAACAGAATTGTAATATGTTTCTGTAGTTCTTCCCTTTCTGCTGTCTCTTACCCTTCTTGAAATCTTAACCAATGCTCCAAACGAAGCAGTTGGCATTTGGCCTAGAGAGTTTCTGCTTATGGATGATTCGGTGGGGTAGATGTACTCCTTGGATATAAGCCTGATGGTGCTATATCATTGACTAGGATGTCCACCTAGGTCATGGGCATGCTTGGGAGGGAGTGGACAGCCATGTCCTATGTAGGACTGTCCCTTCAGGGGCTGTGGTTTGAGTAGGGGTTTGGGAGAGGAGGGAGCATGTGATTTTGGATTTCTTTAGAGGAAGCATGGTTTTGTGGATTTTTTTCCCCTATAGGTGGAAAATGACCTGACATAGTGATCTCTGAGTTGGGGCGGGGGTTGGAGGCAGTAGTTAAAAGACACAGAGCCTGACTTTGAGGCTGTCTCTGAATCTTTTTACCTGAGTGGTGCTGTTATAACCAGGATAGGGCATTCAGGAAAGTAGGTATGCTGGCTGTCCTTGCTTAGAGGTACATGGGTCCTAAGCAGTTGGGCCTCGCCTTGGAAGAAGTAGGCTTTGGACACCTTGGAGAGGTCAAGACTGGTCTTGCTGCCCATCCTGCTATTCTTCTACCCAGTTTCTCACTGGAAAGAGCATGAACTTGGAAGGCCCTGGATCTGGGTTTGAATCCTGGCTCCCTCCCCATTTCTTATCTTTTTTCTTTTTAAAAAAGATTGTATTTATTTGACAGAGAGAGAGAGAGAGAGAGCACAAACAGGGGGAGTGGCAGGCAGAGGGAGAGGGAGAAGCAGGCTCCCCACTGAGCAGAGAGCCTAATTGGGCTCAATCCCAGGACCCCTGGGACCATGACCAGAGTGGAAGGCAGAGGCTTAACAGACTGAACCACCCAGGCACTCCCCACCCCCATTTCCTATCTTTTTTTTTTTTTTTTTCCATTTCCTATCTTTTTGACCTGGGGCAAGATACTGAACCTTTCTGAGTCCAGTTCCTCATCTGTAAAATGGGGTTGATGAAACAAGCATCATAGGATTGTAGTCAGGAGCAAACGAGAGTATCAGTGCATGACAGACACTTGATAGAAGCTTATGGTTACCTTTGCTCCTACTGCCCTAAGTGGTTGGGCTTATTTGGTCCTACTCAGTATGCTCTTATACTCCATCCCTGTTGACACACTTTTACACCCTTGGTTCCTCTTGCCTTGTTTGATTTCTTTATTCCTAGGTATTCTTTTCAAACTAGCAAGAGAAACCAGGACATTGTTGAAATTTAATATTATTTCTGAATCCAGTAGTTTGCCATCTTACTTACCTTTACTCCATGTGTCCCTCTTGGAGTGACTGAGTCAGGAGCCAATCTTGTTAGCGATTGGTTCCGGATCCTGGTTTTAAGCCAATCAGCATGCAGAATTCCCCTGGCTACTCATTGCTGTAGGTAGGAGTATGTGTTGGCTCAAATAGATGGAAGAGAGGAGAGGTTAGAACAGAGGTTTTCATTTGCCCTGGGTAGCCTTGAGTTTTCTAGTTATGAGGGTGGTCCAAGTATAAAGCGAGGGAGCCCTGACCTTACTACCCTCCTCTGCTTTTGCCTTTCTGCTCTGTGAGTTGGTTTAAACCAACTTAGGCTCTGTTTAGCCTGATTCCTACTGTTCCTATAACTGCTCCATATAAACTTCACATTCCTTATCTGAAGTCCCCATTTTTCTTTACAGTTTTATCAAATATGTATTTTATTATTATTTTTTAAATTAATTTATTTATTCATGATATATATATATATATATATATATATATATATATATATATATATATATGAGAGAGAGAGAGAGAGAGAGGCAGAGACACAGGAGGAGGGAGAAGCAGGCTCCATGCCGGGAGCCTGACATGAGACTCGATCCCGGGACTCCAGGATTGCTCCCTGGGCCAAAGGCAGGCACTAAACCACTGAGCCACCCAGGGATCCCCTCAAATATGTATTTTAAACAAGATAGTGTATGTCCTTGTGTTCAAATTGTTCTATAAATGGAACTATATTATGTACATTCTTCTGTGCCTTGCTGGTTGACCAAAATTGTGCCATATTCATCCATGCTAATATGTGTGGCCACTGTTCACTTTTTTTTTTAAGATGTCATTTATTTATTAATGAGAGACACATACAGAGAGAGGCAGAGACACAGGCAGAGACACAGGCAGAGGGAGAAGCAGGCTCCATGCAGGGAGCCCGACATGGGACTCGATCCCGGGTCTCCAGGATCACGCCCTGGGCTGAAGGCGGCGCTCAACCGCTGAGCCACCCGGGCTGCCCACCACTGTTCACTTTCACTGTTGTGTGGCATCTACCACAATTTTTTAGTTCTCTTCTTGATGGACATTTGAGCTGTGCCCAGGGTTTTGTTGTTTCAAATTAGTTTGCTATAAACATTCTCATAGTAGTCTCCTAGGACACACATGCGAGAGTTTCATTCCTATTTGCTCTGGTCTTCCTTTCTATTTAATTAAACTGTAGTAAGGAAAGCTGGGATGACTCTCTAGAGACACTTCTATGAGCCTTGATCTTTCTGCTCTGACTCCTCTTTAACCTGCTTTAAAGATTACTGTCTCCTTTCTCCTTGGTCTCAGAAATTAGGTACCTGGGATCTCCAACCACTTGCCACCGTCTGCTGGTTCCTTGATGACCCCCTCGCTGCTCCCTGGCACAGTCTTAGACACACTATTCCCTTCTACCAAGAGATGAGACCACCGTTTTTGTAGTAGGACTGGCTTCTTCAAATTCTTTGAGAGCCACCCCAGTGGGGTCTCTCAAGTCCCGGGTCACCCAGATTCTGTGCCAAGGAGAGCAATATTACAGTTCCCCAGGGAACATCCTTGTACACTTAATGCAGTGCACACTTGGGCTAGTATTTCTGTAGGAGAGATTCCTAGAAGTAGGACACACACATTTTCTGTTTTGATGGCTGCTAACAAATTGTGCATGTATGGAAACACACATTGTAATGATGTAATGAGTGCACGGCAATCATGGAGAGACAGGGAGCTCAACAAGAACAAAGGACTTTGTAATGGTTAAAAACATCCCAGAGTAGAGCAGAGTGCCTGCCTTGAGATAGCAAGCATTCAAAAAGGAGAGCTTGGTACACCCTGGAGAAGCACTGGGAACCTCTCCAAGGTGGCAAATTTCCCAGTGGTGGCTTATTTGGCCCTGAGCCCTTCCAAATGTGAGCCTCAGAGAATAACAAAGGTTTTGCAGGACCCGTCCCAAAGCACTGTGAGCCCATCACCTTGTGTGTTTGCTGAGACCTGCCACTACTAAGCTCTGCTTGTCCTCTGTCACAGAAACAGGCATGTCCATTGTACCTCCAGCTGGGGTGGCCCTAGTTCTGCCAGGACCCTCCCCTGGTAGCCTCAGGAGATAAAAACTGAGGAGTTTTTCCCGACAGGTAAGAAGTCCTCCCGTGTACCTAAAGGGACACCCTGAAAAGAGCAGGAATGGGCAGTCGCAAGCTTCATGTGTAACTGCTATTTCATGTGGTTGAGGACAGAAATCTTGAAAGGTTCAAGCGCAGGAGCCTGGTTAGCTCTGAGGCCTTGGGGCCTTTGGTCCTTCTGCTGGTGGCCTCTGGTGGCATGGATAGCATGCTTTTCATGGTCATGAGCATGCTTTTCATGGTCATGGAGGGTGGGCTGATGGATGCCATGCCCATGGTCCCCATTTGTGATGTGTTGTGCACAGCAGTCCTTTCTCTTTTGCTGATCAGGATAATGTTGCTCTCAAACTATGATCTGTCCTTGAGTGTGTGCTCTGCTTGTATTCTTGTTGCTGCAGGTCCCCTGGGAGGTGCCGAGCACACCCATGGTGTGGCCGCTATGGGCCAGGTGCCGCTCTAACAGATTCACAGCTCTTGGCACCACTTTTTTTTCAAAGATTTTATTCATTTATTCATGAGAGACAGAGAGAGAGAGAGAGAGGCAGAGACACAGGCAGAGGGAGAAGCAGGCTCCATGCAGGGAGCCTGACTGATGTGGTACGCGATCCCCGGTCTCCAGGATCAGGCCCTGGGCTGAAGGTGGCACTAAACCGCTGAGCCACCCGGGCTGCCCAAAGCACCACCCCTTTATAACGGCAGGGAAACCTGTAGCTCAGGCCAGGTGGTGACTGTTCCCTGTAGCTCAGGCCAGGTGGTGACTGTGATGGTACATCTCTGGGACTTCCACCTCCACCTAGACTCCCTCTATGGGGGGTTGGGGAGGAGCTGCTGCTGTTATTATTATTATAATTGTAACCTAAGTCCATCATGCTAATGACTTTGCTGAGCCCCTCCAGGTTCCCCTGTCCTCATATCCTACTGCCTCCACCTTCTGTCCTCTTTTCACTAATGCCTTTTGCTTTGCCCTCAGGGGAGTGACAGGGATCTTTGTAAAGTATCTCCCACTCAAGAACTTTTAAGAGAATTTTTTGCTCTACATCAGTGCAAGGAGCTTGGCAAGATAGTAACCATACAGGAGGCATAATTCTTGGAACTTACCCGAGCACTCCAAAAGCGGGAGTTGAGAATTTAGAATGTGCGTTTCTTCTGAAATGGTGTTTTAGGTGCTAGTTTCTAGGTTCGGTCACAGTTTTGTTTGCCTGAAAAAACTGTAGAAGCAATGCTGTTTCAGAAGCATGCTGGTCCCATAGCCCACATCCTTCCTGGTGAGGATATGAGTCAGACTCCAAAAACTATGGTGGGGAGAACTGTCATTCAGGGTCGGAGAACTGAGCCAGGAATTGAGTGCAGGGCAGTGCACACCAATGGCTCTCTGGAGACGGTTCATGTTTCAAAGAACTGGATGTGTTTGCTATTCACTTATTCAGGTTCTTGAAGCTCCAACCCTGACTTAATTCCATCAGTGACTCTCAGCCCTGCCAGCACGTGGAGTCACCTGCACGTAGGTGGCAGTTCTGGCTACTGTAGCTGTAATGACAAAAGGTGCCCATAAGGGGGCGGTTGCACCGATTTATGTGGAGCTGTTACAAAGCATGGAACAGACCTGGATGCACTGTATGGATGGATACGCAAGATTAAAAGAAATAAGCAAGCTCCAGAGCAGTGGGTAGAGCATGCCAAGATTTATGTCAACAAGAAATGGTGGATAATGAGTTGCAATCTGTGGTTTGGAAAACACTGGCTTAAAGGTTCATGGGAAAACCAAGTCATTTGAGTGTCTGGAGGACAAGGCTTATCTGAGATCTTGGAGAGATGAACCTGAGTCTTTGCAGGATTGTCTGAAATCTTCATCTGTAGAATTGTGCCTGGATTTCTCCTCGGGGCCTGCTTGTGTCAGCCTGAGCCTATAGTAGAGGTTCTGAAGATGAGAGAAGTGGAAAAATGTTCACCTTTAGCCCAGAAGCTCATCTATAGCCTACATAGTTTTCTTTTTTTTTTTAAATTTTTATTTATTTATGATAGTCACAGAGAGAGAGAGAGAGAGAGAGAGAGGCAGAGGGAGAAGCAGGCTCCATGCACCGGGAGCCCGACGTGGGATTCGATCCCGGGTCTCCAGGATCGCGCCCTGGGCCAAAGGCAGGCGCCAAACCGCTGCGCCACCCAGGGATCCCAGCCTACATAGTTTTCAATAAGGATCAGATACATGCTGATCCATAAAGGGTCATAAAGGGTTGCTACATTCATAAAGGGTCTCATGACTGCCTGTAGATCTCACCGATAGTTAATAGTGAACTGAATGATAAGCACCATAGAAATCCTACGAAAGTCATTTTCTGAGTGTAAATTCGCAGAAGATGTTTAGAATCTCATACTCCCTGCACATCGCCTTCCTCCTTGAGTACTAAGCATATAACCGCCAGCTTCATACAGAGAAGGTGCAGCTTTCTGGGCCTGCAGGTCATGTCCCCGTGCTACTTAAATACATGTTCTAAGTGGCACTGTGCAGCATCTCAAGAACTCTTTCTTGGCGGTTGGGCTCCACAATCCTGCCACACTAGGGCAGCTTTGGACGGGGGCGCAATTGGAGACATCTCTGGGGTGCCTTTGGGGCTTCTGCATCCAGTCTGCTTTCTCACTGGAAAGGCTGTAGGAAACTTTTGTCCCTTTTACCAGTCAGAAATTTCCTTTTTTTGTGATTTGCAATAGTCACTAATCTTTTTTTTTTTCTTTTTAAAGGTTTTATTTATTTATTCTTGAGAGCTACAGAGAGAGGGGCAGAGACATAGGCAGAGGGAGAGGCAGGCTGCCCTCAGGGGAGGGGAGGCTCATGACCTGAGCCACAGGCAGATGCTCAACCACTGAGCCACGCAGATTTCCCCATAGTCACTAATCTTATCTTATGGATTGGGAGGTCTCAGGCTGCCTGTACTTTAGGAACGATGGAGGATAGCCCTGTTTGCCAAGCTCTGGCTTTCTCTTCCATGGCTTTTTGTCTTATGGTATAATGTGTAGCTTCAGTATTCGTTCATGGAAAGGCATTTATTTGAGTGCTTGAAGGCACAAACAGGAGCACAAACAGAAAAACGGAGGAGCTATCTCTATACTTCTCTGTCTGTCTCCATATCATGTGTCATCAGTCTGTCTGTCACCTTTTACACAAAGACTGTCCCTGGAAAGATACCCAAGCCACTGGCTGCAGTGGTGGTTTTTAGGGAGGAGGGGTTGGGGTATAGAAATAGGAGGGAGCCTTTTTTCTTAGTACTGTTTGAAATTTCTACTGTATTCATATGAACTACTAAAAAAAGTAAGCTAAGACTGACATGTTTTGACTTGTGTCTCCAAATGCTTACATTGAAGTCCTAACCCACGGGACCTGATAATGTGACCTTATTTGGAAAGTGGGTCTTTTCAGATGATGTAAGATTAGGTCATTGGGGTGGGCGCTCGTCCAACATGACTGTGCCCTTATACAAAGGGGAAATGTGGACACACACATGCATAGGGAGCACGCCACGTGGAGACTGGAGTTCTGCAGCCACAAGCCAAGGAAGGCCCAGAAGCCAGGAGACAGATGTAGAACGGATCCTTCCCTTCCCTCTTCAGGGGGAACATGGACCTACCAGCACCTTGATTTTGGACTTCTGGCCTCCAGAACTGTGACACAATACATTTCTGTTGTTGAAGCTCCCAGGTTGTGGTCCTTTGTTATGGCAGCTGCAGGAAACTGATAGAGCATGTGAGAAAATGTAGCAGAGACTCCAAAGAAGGGGACTGGACAGAGGGGAGGAGGGGCGGGTGGCAGGGAGCTGGTTAGGGGTGACGTGATGGGGAGCTTGCGTGGCCGAGGCCACTCAGCTAGGACCCTGTGTTGCTCCTTTGCCTGCCTTCCCTTCCTGGTCGGCTGCCTTGGCTCTCAGTTGGACAGGCTGCCCACTGTACCTGGCCTTTTTGGCTGCCCAGGAACAGTACCAGATGTGATCCTATAAGGCTAGGAGGCCAGGTCAATGACCACACCCCATCAGGATAAACCTGGAAGAGGCCTCTATGGTTAATGTAACCCAATATCGCTGTTGCTAAGGAATTTGCTAATCTGTGAGTCATATCCTGATACCCTGAATTTGTCAGGCTGGTTCAGACTTTGCCAAGCACAGCGAGGAGAATAAATTACATAAGAATGACCAATAGTCATTAATTCTGGCAGACTGTGGGGCCTTTGGAGATGCCAAAGTAGTCTCTGAGGCAGCTAGGTTTGGATCTCCACAGTTTTAGAAAGCTGACTTTGGGGCTGTGTATTGTTTTGTGCTCCCTGACTTGTGTTCTGAGGCCTCGAGATTTCCTGCAGAGGAACAGTGGGTAGTTACGGGGGTGGACACAGAAGGCCCCCCTGCTGGTTTGCCCCAAAGAAGGCATCTCCAGCAGTGTCTCTTAAGTCTCTGCCCCTGGTTGCATGGAGCTTGATCATTAGAAGTAAACGTAAGGGGCATCTGGGTGGCTCAGTGGTTGAGTGTCTGCCTTCAGCTCAGGTCGTGATCCCGGAGTCCTGGAGTGGAGTCTCAAATTAGGCTCCCTGCATGGAGCCTGCTTCTCCCTCCGCCTATGTCTCTGTCTCTTTCTGTGTCTCTCATGAATAAATAAATAAAATCTTAAAAAAAAAAAAAAGTAAACATTAAGAAGCAAAGGCAAACATCTGGCAAGGTTTTGGAAGCTTGTTATGAACAGGTGAAATGTCTTTAGGGTCAATGACATTTGACCACATAAGGGACTGAATAACCAAAGGTCTGATTTTACCTGCTGTGTGGGCCGCACAGTCTTCTCCACTTTGCAGATCGGCCTGTCCACAAGCATGGGTGACTCAGTCTTCTCTAAATACCAAGAATACCTTCAGAAAAGCATTTCGAAGTCAATGGAAACTCTTGGGGGAAGGTCTGCAAGCAACAGATACCTGGGCTTGCCCTGAGTGCCTTTAGGAGAAGAGCAGAATCCATCAGCATGTGTTTATGAGCCAAGCAGAGCTTGAGGAGCTTGAGAACTTGGTTTAGATCAGACGTGTGAGACTTGGCCTGGGGCTCTGCAGACATTCTGCCCCTCCCCCCCTCCAAACTTTGTTCCTCCAGCTAATCCTTTAGCCATTCCCAGGGGTGGTGAAGCGGTCCTGATTGTGTGGCTTTATTTTTTATTTTTATTTTTTTATTTTTTAAAGATTTTATTTATTTATTCATGATAGTCACACAGAGAGAGACAGACAGGCAGAGACACAGGCAGAGGGAGAAGCAGGCTCCATGCACCGGGAGCCCGATGTGGGATTCGATCCCGGGTCTCCAGGCTCAGCCCCGGGCCAAAGGCAGGCGCCAAACCGCTGCGCCACCCAGGGATCCCTGATTGTGTGGCTTTAGAATCCAGAGATTCAGCTTTGTAGAAGACTGAGTTTCCACAGACCATAATTTGTGGACATGCATCTGGGTGTATCTGTCTCTCTGTCACCTCATGTCATCAGTAGAGGTGTGGGGACAGGGCATGGCCCAGAAGGTCCAGGCCCAACAGATAGGAGAGGGACATTTGGACAGGAGAGGAGGGGTTTTACAGATGGACCTGCCCCTGCTGCCTTCGGTTAAGGCCTCAGGACAGGGACAGCCAGTATCAGAGTAACCAAGGGCCACAGGGCCACAGGAGGAGGGCATACAGCAAGCGTGGGCCGCCGTGGCCTGTGGCAAGCAACCCAGCAAGCCTCCCTGCCTCTTTGCCGCTCAGAATGAGGAGGAGAATGTGTAACAAGAGAAAAGTCAGGGGGTTGGGCCTGCATGGGGTCATTTGCTGACTAGAGACACATGACATGTCCTTTCCGGAGAATTGAAGAAAACTTCCTGCTGCAGAGCTCCCAGAGTGCTCAGATGGACCCCGCTCATCTGCTTTTCAGCAGAAGGGGAGGGAATATGCCAGCCAGGCAGTATCTGCACACCGATGACTGGGGTGGCCCATGGAAGGGCCCGTGGAAGGTGCTATGTATGCACCCATCCCTGGGGAGAGCGAGAGAAAGTGCCGCGGCATCTTCAGTGCCATCAGGAGTCTTGTGGAGGGTGGCCAGCCCCGGTCCCACCTGGTGCCAGGATCCCACCTCCCAGCACTCCGGTGCTACGGAGAATCCACTGTTTTGTGAAATTACTTTAAGCTGGATTTTCCCAAAGGATGGTCCAGTGAACTCTTTTGTTGTTACGTGTGCCTCAAATAAACTTGGGAAGCCTGGCACACTCTCCCTTTGGGAAGAACTGCAGCTCACATGAGTATATCAGACTCTGAGAAATTCGGTACACATTAACCTGTTCGATTTTGTTTAGCCCTCGTTTCCTCCTTTTCCATAACTTCTATTAACCTTCCACTGACCCAGTGACTCCATTAGCCGGCGGACGCCACACTGATGGTTAGAGTAGACTCGGGTATGTCATGCGTATATTCCTGTCCAGTCCTTTGCATAAGTAAAGCTGTCGTCGCATGGGTCTATCTGCGTGTCCCCAGCTGCCTCCTGCCTTTCCTCTCCAGCTTTTTCAGACGTCCATCTCAAGCCCTTCTCATCTCTTTAGCCCTTGGCGACTCTCAGGGGATACCTCTAGATGGTCTGTGTCCATCTTAAGGTGCTTCCTCCAATGTGACCTACAAGGGGCCAGCTTGGGCAGGACTGTCCTCCTTTGCTTTGGACACATCTGGGGATTTGTGGTCCCCCCCCTTTTCTTTATCAGCAGTGTCCATGTCCTTACTCGAGCCTGGACATGAGGCCATTACCAACCATGGACAAAAGAAATAAGATGGCAGCTAATGATTGCTGTGTCTGTGGACTTAAGAGGGCCCTGTGTTTTCTCTCCATAGGTCCTCTTTGCTTTGAACCAGACCCTCCTACAGCAGGAGAGCCTCCGAGCAGGCAGCCTTCAGATCCCCTACACAACGGAGGATCTCATCAAGCACTATAAGTGTGGGGACCTCAGCTCCGTCATTTTCAGCCATGACAGCTCCCAGGTGAGGGCTCCTGTCCTCTGCCCAGCTCGGCGTGCATTTAGACACAAGAAGAGAGACATTACCTGCTGACACCTAGACCTTCTGTGTACAAAGGATTGAGGTCATAAAGGGCCCAAATAAACTTGGGCAGGTTTATTTGTTTTTATTTAATTTAATTTATTTTTTTAATTGGACAGGTTTAGATGTTGAAGTAGCTACTGCAGCTAACAGATACATTTTTCATGATATGTGGGAACTGAGGGGCATTGATAAGAGTTAATTCTTGGATCCCAGGCAAAGGATGAAGCTTCAAAGGATCCAGTGTCAGGCCTCATGACCCCGGGCGTCCTCTGGAGCAGGGAAGGGATCCGAGTGCGAAAGCTCCCTGGCTGACTCCGGTAGCACTTCTGGGAAATGCTGGAATAGAACCTGGGCTGCAGCTTGCAATGGCTTCCAGGACACATGAACATGATGGGTTTGGATGTGTTCATGGCAGAGCTGGTGCAGTGAGTGACACACGGGACAGGCTTTACCCGTGGGCTGTCAAGGGGAAGGAAGCTCAGAGGAGTGCAGCCTCCCTACAGAGGGATATTTGTTTCTCTTTATCAACAAGCTTCCCAGGGAACAAACCATGGTTTCCTCCCCTCCCCCCACTAAGACCACGTGGCAGTGGCAAGTGCCAGCTGAGCTTCTGAGATGGGGAGTGTGCTGTCTCCAGCACCAGGACCAGTGCCCTCATGTGAGAGGATGGTGTGAGGGATGCTGGGGGTCTGTTAGATCCAGGGCCTCTGTCCTAAGGAAATATGCGTGAATGTAAGAGTTGGAAAAGGAATGGCAGCCTGGGGAGTGGGACAGTAGAGGCTGCATCTGGCCTCAGCAGTGCAAGTGTCAAAAGATAGAGAGCTTTCCAGAGAGCCTAGAATTGGAGGAAGTCAAACCCAGGCAAAGCAAGCAAGGAGAAGGGGGAACAAGAATACACTAACGAAGGAATAGTAGAGTTTATGGTGATGACAGCTCTTCTGTGAACTCTTGGTGGGTGTGGGGGAAGTTGGGAGACAAGTCAAGGTCAACTGGGGAATTAAAATTTGAAATGGCAGGAACAGCTAACATGGACAGGAGATTTGGAAGTTACATGGGCAAATGGGAAGGCTGGCGGGGCGGTCAGGGGTAGGTATCTTATGCTACCCTTTCCTGTGGCTCCTTCAGACCTGTGCTGCTCACAGGGCCCCCACCAATGGGGTGGGGGTACTGGGGATGTGCCAGCTGCGGTGCCAGGAGAGCCGGGCTGGTCGGGCTGAGGGGTGCAGGTCATAGGTCATGTTTGGCATTTAGGAGGGAGAGCAGGGTGGCCGTGGGACATCGCCCTGCACACTCAGGGCTGCCTGTGGGGAGGGGCTGGTACAAAGGAAGTGCTGTGCTGAAGAGAGGGACGTGTGGGGAAATGGACAGAAGGATCTTACATAAATGACATGATTTTTAAAAAGTTGATAAAGGAGAAAAGGAAGGCTTTGGGTTTGAAGATGAAAAAAATATCATTTCAAGGAAATAGTGAAAAGGGATCTGTCTTCCGTGAAATGGAACTTGATGGCTACGTTACAGAATGAGGACTTTCAGAAGGTCTTGGAGTGGCTACTGTGCAAGTGGGAGAAGCAGCCAGGGTGGTTACCCTGTTTTATAACTGAGGAAACCTTGGAAATGGTTAACTTTGATAAATCCCTGGGTAGAGGAGAGAGCACGTGCCTAGGAGGAGGGAATCCAGATGGGGTGGGGCGAGAACTCAGTATGTCACCTCACTTACCCCTCACCTCACCTACACCTCACCTAGAGTCTCCTGCAAGCACCACCCCTGACTGTCACAACCTTGGTCTAAGAGCACCCTGTTGTTAGCCAAAATACTGAAATTGGCTTACACGTGTACCAGAACCAGGTGAAATATTTGCCAAGTGGGCAAAGAACATTGGAGAAAACAAGAGGGGGACATGGGAATTGGAGAAATAATTACAATTACCATGTGTGGAATTTGGGAAACGGTTGAATGGTTAGAGGCATTCCCTGTATTTGGTAGTAGAGTCAGAATTATTGATTCTAAACTGTATGATTATGTAAAATTATTTTCCCGAAGAAAGCATGTGTGGATCAAACAAGTAAAAGCTATGGATGTGCTAGGCAAGATACGGTCTCCTTATACAAACACATGGCGTCAAGCACTCCCATTCATTCATTCATTCATTCATTCTTTTTTAAGCACTCTCATTTACATAGAGCAGAAGCACTGTTTAAAATAGCCCAAGAGTTCTTTCAGTGCACATCATCGACTATGCTTGTGCTTGGGTTACAGAGAATATCACAGTTTGAAAAAGTAGCAGGTGGGAGACTCCAAGAGTGGTGGGTATGCCTGTCTCCCCCTTCCCCTGACAGCAGCTTGCCTCCCTGGCCTGGGTGATTGGGCACTCAAATTAAGCAACTTCGTTAGTAACTCTGTTGCCCCTAATTTTTCTTTTTCTTTTGATGGAGGTTCCCAATTTTATTAACTCCACGCTGCCACCTCAGGAGCGGGTCACTGCCCAGGAGATTGACAGCTACTTCCGCCAAGAACTTATCTACAAGCGGAATGAGAGAATGGGGAAGCGGGTGAAGGCCCTTTTGGAAGAGTTTCCCGATAAAGGCTTTTTCTTTGCCTTTGGAGCAGGTGAGTCGCAGGTTACCTCTGATGGGACGCTGGGCTCCGATGCTCCTCCCATGGGAGGGAATGCTGAGGTGGGCCCCTGGTAGGAGATGAGATGAGTGGCAGGCACCTTCTTTGACTTATTTCACTTGTGAAGTAGCTCCAGCTGCTGCCTGAGTATCCAGCACGGTTGGAACTTTGCTGGGCAGGCTGGTACCTGTGACATCACCGTAGTTCTCTCTCCACATGGTGCTTGTGACACAGTCCCCTGGAAGCTGGGAAGGCATTTCTTTCTTCTGAACTTGTCACTTAATCCCAACTTCTTTCTGGTACGTTTCACTCTTTGAACTTCCAAATAAAATTTATCTTGTCTTCTCTCTCCTCTCTGATGATGAGCCTCCCAGGTGGAAGGTCTTGGGCTGACATATCAGCTATGAGCCTCCCAGGTGGAAGGTCTTGGGCTGACATATCAGCTATTACCAACTACTAATAGTATACATGGAAACAGACTGGGAAAATGATTTCCTCTTGTGGGCTTTTTTTTTTTTTTTAAGATTTTATTTATTCATGAGAATACAGAGAGAGAGAGAGCAGAGACACAGGCAGAGGGAGAAGCAGGCTCCATGCAGGGAGCCTGACGTGGGACTCAATCCTGGGTCTCCAGGATCACACCCTGGGCCGAAGGTGCTAAACCCCTGAACCATCCGGGCTGCCCTCTTGTGGGCTTTTTGAAAGAAATTATCTCCTCTTCTTGAGTGATTCTATCACAGCTTTGCACCCTCCAGAATTAAAGACAGTAATGCCTGAGTCTGGGTAGTGTGCTGGCCTCGGCTTTCTCCTTTCAGTTCTTCCACTAGCTTCATAAACCTGGGCTGAGTGAGAGGTCCAGTATAATTATCACCTGATCCCAAGATCCTTAGGTGTATTACATCTGCAAAATCTTTTTTTTTTTTCCATATAAGATAACATTAACAGGTTCCAGTGAATAAGATGCAGATGTACTTTGGGGGACCATTTCCACAACATCTGAAAGTCAGTTAAGGTAATACCCCATATTAGTAGACTAACGGACAATCGCCACATGATGCTCTCAATAGATGTAGAAAAAGCCGTTGATAAAGTGCAACATTCTTTCATGATAAGCACACTCATCAAAATTGGGCTAGGAGGGAACTTCATCAGCCTGTTAAAGGGTTAGTATGAAAACCCCACATTAGCATATTTAATGGTAAAAGATGGGAGCAGTTCCCCCTAAGATGAGGAACAAGACATTGATGGCTGCTCTTAGCACATCTCTTCAACAATGTGCTGAGTGAAAGTTCTAGCCAGGAAAATTAGGCAAGGAATAAAAGGCATTCAAATTGGAAAGGAGGAAGTAAAACTCTTTTTTTTTCCCCTCAGGTGACATGGTTTTGTAGAAGACTGTAGGTAATCCCCTCAAAAAACTATTAGAACTAATAACCAAGGGTACAAGAAGGCAGGATACAAGATTAATATATAAAAATCAGTTGTGTTTCTGTACTCTAACAGTGAGTAATTTGAAAATGCAGCTAAGAAAGCAGTTCCCTTAAAAAACATAAAAAAATACTTAGTACTAAATCTAACAAGTGACACATAAGATGTATGAGAACTAAAAAAGTCCTTGAAAGGAGTCAAAGAAAACCTAAGGGGCAGCTGACTGGCCCATTCGGAAGAGCATGTGACTCTTGATCTCCAAGTCATGAGTTCGAGCCCCCTGTTGGGTGTAGAGATTGCTAAAACAATAAACTTGAAGAAACAGGATGAATTTTTTTTTTGTGTGTGTAAATTATACTCAAATAAAGCTGTTGTGGAGAAAATGAAAGGTTGGGCTCTACATTTCACTGAAAAATGAACAGTTTCTGCCTTTGGCAGTTGGTCAGTCCCTTTGAGTTGTGTGAATGAATGGTTTTCCTTTTCCCTGAGTCTCACGTTCTGAATTTGGATTGCACACTGTTCTGTGTTATATGGTGTCCTTGTCCGGCCTGTCTCAGCAAAGCTCTTAGCTCTGGCCCTGCAGGTACTGAACAGGAGTTAGGTCCCAGAAACCCTCATGGTGCCTGCAGTGGGGGGTGGGGGGTGACGGTGGCCCTCTGTTAGGACACAGAGCTGGTGGCTTTATCCCAGAGGCTGTGCTGGCTCCTCCAGGATGGGAAGGTGCCGACCCCTGAGGTGGCAGCTTTTGCTTTCCACTTCTGCCAGACTCAGTTGACATCTCAAAAGCTTTCCTGATGTCCAGTGGTGGACAGTGGGGCACTGGGTGAGAAGAAAGGTGGCTGCTCTGAGATGACCGTGGCCCACCCTGTGGTGTGAGGCTGGGCAGCAGGTTGGCTGGCAGGTTGATTAGAGCAGATGGTGGGGCAGGCTCTCTGGGTGGGGACTCTGCTGGACAGATGGCACAGGTGAGACTGCAGCTTTAGGGCTTGCCGGATTCTCCGTGCACAGTTCATCATGTTGCCGTGGCGCTGGGTAGAGGCCTTGCAGCTGCTGGGGATTTGGGGGTTGGGTGTGGCCTGGGCGTCTGCTAGTGCTAAATTCTCTTCCTGGGGCTGCTTTTTCCACTGCCTGAATACATTTGTCCTCTTGCCTTCTGAAGGCTGTGTTGACTAGAGGGAACCACAGAAATTCCTCTGGACACTTAGCTTTAGTGGTTTAAAATGTAAAAAGTCTGTGGTTCACAAACTTTTAATTGCAAAAGATCACCCAAAACCAAAACCTCCAGAGTTTAAAAGCAAACAGAACTTTTGTCGTGAGGGTCTGGAGATAAAATTTAGAGATGAGAAATGGAGCTATGGAGTAGGAGGAAAATTAAGTCAAACAGAATAGCTTGGTTCTGCGATGAGAAAGCATTGGTAATCGGGGCAGTTTGTTCACCTGACAAATACTGTTTTCATTGCTACTTGGTTGAGAGTGTGGACTCTGGAGCCAGACCACTGGGGTTCGAGATGCGGTCGGCTTCATCTTGCCTGCCTCTTCCTCACCTATAAAATGGGGATAATAATAACCCTTATAGGGTTGTTGAGGGGGGGAGGTGATGTGTAAAGCACTGCACCTCCTAATGCTCAGTGAATGTTAGCTACTTTCTGTGATCACTCCCTGCTGTGTGGGGGTGGTAATGGCTGAGGGAGTGAGGGTCCCAGCAGCACTCTGCAAGCTCAGTAGCCACCCCGCCTCCTTCCACCCCCTAGTCTAGGCATCATCTTTTATTTATTTACTTATTTGAGAGACAGAGTGCATGCGCAGGAGCGGGGTGGGGGTGGTAGCAGGTAGGGAGGAAGGGGAAGGGAGAGGGACAAACAGACTCGCCTGAGATCATGACTTGAACCAAAACCAGGAATTGGAGGTTTAACCAGCTAGGCCACCCAGGTGCCCCCAGGCATAATCTGCACATGAGTTTACTGCACTTCTGCACCAGGGCCGATGGGGGTCTTGCCAATGTCCCTTTCATCTGAGCCAGTTGCCCCTCATCAATCTTGGGGTCAGAGACTCTACAGTTGAATCCAAGAATGTAGTACGGCCCAGTACTTTCTGCCACAGTCACCACCCTCAGGATCCCCAGGCTCCCAGAGGCTGATCCAGGTTTACCCTGCTTCCTAGAGCTGTGGCAACAGGACACGGGAGAGACCTACAGACTGCACGTCGCCTCTCCTGCAGCGTGGATGTACCTTTATTCACTGTCCAGTCTGATTATTGGCTATCAAGTTGTCAAAATTGCATGGCCTCTGCTGCTGCTTAAGTGAAGTCCCCAACCCGTTTTCCCTGTTTTTCAATTTAAAGTAGAGATAATAATCCCTCTAAAGTTTTGCCCAATCACATGATGGTCTACTGCAATTTAATGAGCCATTGAGAACATTAGTGGCATACATTGTCACAGAGAAGGACATATGAGCCTGGAGGATCATGTCAGTTCTGATGCTCAGGATGGGGAGGGGCGCCTGGATGGTACAGTTGGTTCAGCATCTGATTCTTGATTTCAGCTCAGGTGTTGATCTCAGGCTCATGAGTTAGAGCCTTGTGTCAGGCTCCATGCTGAGTGTGGAGCCTACTTAAAAAAAAAAAAAAAAAAAGCCAAAAATCCGAAACCAACCTGAAAGGAAAGAAGGTTAATCTCAAGATCTACTTTTGGCCTTTAAAATGTTTATTTTAGGGATCCCTGGTGGCGCAGCGGTTTGGCGCCTGCCTTTGGCCCAGGGCGTGATCCTGGAGACCTGGGATCGAATCCCACATCGGGCTCCCGGTGCATGGAGCCTGCTTCTCCCTCTGCCTGTGTCTCTGCCTCTCTCTCTCTCTCTCTCTGTAACTATCATAAATAAATAAAAATTAAAAAAAATGTTTATTTTAAGATGTCGCTGTAAGCTTCTCTGATCTTTGTGGGTTTTTTTTTTTTTATTAAAAGGGAAAAAGTGAAATAAAATTCAGATTGAGGTTTCCAGGTGTGGTGGCTTCTGCTAAACGGAGGTTTTCACTGTGCACTTATCATTATGTATAGGGCAGAAGGGGGCTCGGGTCTCACAGGTGGTTTGCTTGTATAAATGAGGGGAATGGTCAGGATTGTTAACACTGCATTCAGAGGTACAAGGTTGGGATTTGGTGTCTAGGCTGTCTCCTTACTGTGTGATTCTGGGCAGCGCACGGCACCCATCTGATCCTCTGTGTCCTCATCTCTGAATGCTGCTTATCCCTCCCTGCCTGCCTGGAGGGCGGTTGGGAGGCCTGACTGCCTCTCTGGAACTCTCCTGGTCTGGAGTAGGGACGGAGGGCTGGCGGGGTTACTTCTTTGTTCTGGGGTGTGTGTTTGGGGGTATGTTTAGTAATCACGGGAGCTGCCGTGTTTCTGATCATTTTTCTTACTCTAGGTCATTTCATGGGCAACAACACGGTGCTAGATGTCTTGCGGCGAGAAGGATATGAGGTAGAGCACGCCCCTGCTGGACGACCCATCAACAAGTAATCTTCCTGTGCTTCTATCCTGGTTGGGAGACTCGCATGGGGCTGCCTGGGCACCAGGGTGGGCTGTCTCCTGGGACGCTCCAGAGGCCCCTGGCATGGCTATTACCATGTTCCTGGCCTGGCCCGCTCAATGGATACTTGGCACCCAGCTCTGCGGGCATCTTGTTGTGGTTGGGGCTGTGTCAGACATGAGGGAGGGGGTGCTGGCCAGGCACTTTGAGCCACAGAAGCCATCCTGGGTGTTTCCTCCACAGTCTTGGGGCAGAGAAGAAGGGGAAGAGAAGATTTCTCCAGCGGCCCCAGGAAGGGTGATTAGGCTTAATGCTCAGTGCCTTCCCAGTGGGCATTTGGAGGTCTTGGGGAGGCGGATGGTGGAATCAGTCAATGTCAGGTCGGAGGGGCTGGAGGCACAGGCCACAACCATGCCTGTAAGACCCACCTTGGGGGCAGGAGCACAGCCCCTTCTCTCTCCCGGAGCTGCTTCTCCCCTGTGGACCCTTCCTTCCCCTTCTGTACTAGTCAGCTTGGGCTGCCATCACAAAATGTCACAGACTGGGCACTTGAACAATAAAAATGTATGTTCTTACAGTTCTGGAGGCCAGAAGTCCAAAATCAAGGTGTTGGTAGGTTTGGTTTCCCCTGAAATCTCTTTCTTTGGCTTCAGATGGCCGCCCCCTGTGTGCACACAATCCTGGTCTGTCACTGTTTTTAAATTTCCTCTTCTTAGAAGATTGGATCAGGGCTCACCGTAACAGCTTCATTTTACCTTAATCACCTCCTTAAAGGCCCTGCCTGCGAATACAGTCACATTCGAAGGAATTGGCTGTCAGGGATTCCACGCAGGAATTCTGCTCAGAACACAAGCCATTCCTCCCTCCACTCCCTCCAGGTGGTGGTCAGCAGCGCCCCCTCCTGGCTGAGATCTCAGCGGTGGTGAGGAGAGGGCGGGTCCCCTCTGCCGAGGGAGGGGGCAGAGAGAGGGTCAGCGGTGGTGTCTGCGCACGGCTGCCCTTCCCCAGGTGCCCCTTTCAACTCATGCTGTTGCAAGCCGGGGCCTCTCGCTTGGCCCTCACTCCAGAGGGTCCTCCCCAGCAGTCCGGATACCCCCCCGGGGGGGGGGGGCAGGGTCCTCCCAGGCTCCCTCCAAGTAGGCAGCCCTGGGTACACCCTCGGCTTGTCTCACCCCCGCCTCCCTTCATACCTATGTCCAGTACATCAGGAGTAACAGTTCTTTTTTTTTTTTCTTAATTTTTTTTATTGGAGTTCAATTTGCGGACATCTAGCATAACACCCAGTGCTCATCCCGCCAAGTGCCCCCCTCAGTGCCCATCACCCAGTGACCCCCCCACCTCCCTTTCCACTACCCCTTGTTCGTTTCCCAGAGTTAGGTGTCTCTCACGTTTTGTCACCTCTCTGATATTTTCACTCATTTTCTCTCCTTCCCCTTTCTTCCCTTTCAGTAATAGGAGTTACAGTTCTTCAGCAGCACTTCTACTCTACAAAAGCCCTCACCGGAGACTTCTCATTTCTCACCTTCCTCACACCTCGGGCCTCCTCCATGAAAGCCTTGCTTGGATTTGCTCCTTTCCTTTCCTGTGGCTCTCGCCCTCTGGTCCATTCTCTGCTTTCTGTGAGGCTAATCTTGCAAGTGTCCCTACCTCAGAATCCTTCAGTGGTTTCTTATTCTTTTCCAAAGTTCGGTTTCTTCGTGCTGATGCCTCGGCACCCAGACTCTGCCTTTTTTTTTTCTTTCTTTTTTTTTTGTAATTTTTATTTATTTATGATAGTCACAGAGAGAGAGAGGCGCAGAGACACAGGCAGAGGGAGAAGCAGGCTCCATGCACCGGGAGCCCGATGTGGGACTCGATCCCGGGTCTCCAGGATCGTGCCCTGGGCCAAAGGCAGGCACCAAACCGCTGCGCCACCCAGGGATCCCTCTTTTTCTTTTTTTAAAGATTTTATTTATTTATTCTTGAGAGACACACAGAGAGAGGCAGAGACACAGGCAGAGGCAGGCTCCACGTAGGGAGCCCAACATGGGACTCGATCCCGGGTCTCCAGGACCTTTTTTTTTTTTAAATAAATTTTTTATTGGTGTTCAATTTGCCAACATATAGAATAACACCCAGTGCTCATCCCATCAAGTGCCCCCCTCAGTGCCCATCACCCAGTCACCCCAGCCCCTGCCCACCTCCCCTTCCACCCCCCCTAGTTCATTTCCCAGAGTTAGGAGTCTCTCATGTTCTGTCTCCCTTTCTGACATTTCCCCCTCATTTTTTATCCTTTCCCCTTTATTCCCTTTCACTATTTTTTATATTCCCCAAATGCATCTGGGTCTCCAGGATCTTGCCCTAGGCTGAAGGCGGCGCTAAACCGCTGAGCCACCCGGCTGCCCCCCCCCCTTTTAAATTTAAAAACATTTTTTTTCTGCCTTTTTTTCAGCACAGGCTTTTTGCCTCAGAAAACCTCCTGTCCAGGTTGCTGTCTGTCCACCGTCCTCCTTGAGCCTGCCCCCTCCTCCCCTCCATCCCTGGAGGGACAATCCAACCCTTAGTGGTTCTCTGCTTGTTTCTGGGGAACCTGTGCTTCTGGAAGGTAGCGTGAGCTGGGCCTCTGGTCCCTTTTCAGCACCATCTCCCAGGCTGGCTGGGCTGGTGTCTGGCACACAGTCCCTGTGGGTGCTGAAGAGGACCCTGCCAGTGTGTGTGTACGTGTGTTACTGTGTTATTGGTTAAGGGTTATTATCAGGCTTCCTACTTCTGATTCTAACTCTGAAACCTGCTTCAGGGAGGAAGTGAGGTCAGGAATCAATATTTTGAAAATCTCTCCGTGATTCCGGTGCATTGTGAGGGCTGAGAACCGGTGTGACATCCAGCTGGGCTGCTCTCATTTCCAGGGGGAGGCAAGAACATTTCTTGATCGATTGTCAGGTGGCAGCCAGGTTCACACGGACTCAGTTAACCCTTAAAGACAGCCCATGAGGAAGGTGTTTCTTCTCCTCTACTGATGGAGAAATAGAAAGATCACACAGCTAGTCAGAGCCTCAGTATGTACAGTTGGCTCCTTTACCTGCATGTCCCTTCTCTTTCTGCCCTTTCTTCTTCCACTTTTTACTTTCCAGATCCTTTGTCTTTTTGTTCATGCAGTTTCCTCTGCCAGGGATTCATTCCATCCCCGCCCCTAATTCTATAAGAATCTGTGAGGGACACCTGGGTGGCTCAGCGGTTTAGTGCCTGCCTTCGGTCCAGGGTGTGATCCCAGGAGTTCCGGGATCGAGTCCCACATCAGGCTCCCTGCATGGAGCCTGCTTCTCCCTCTGCCTGTGTCTCTGCCTCTTCCTCTCTGTGTCTCTCGTGAATAAGTAAATAAAATCTTAAAAAAATTAATTAAAAAAAAATCTGTGAGATCCATCATCTTCTCTGCTCCAGCCTGGGTCCACCCCCATGCATGAATTCTCAAGGGGTTTGGTGTGTGCCTCTGTGGTAGCTGTCCTGATGTCTGGCACACAGTATGTGCTGCATTAGGGTAGTGTCTTTGAGTTTTCAGTGGTGAGCAGTACTCCTGGGGCAGGCCACGAGGGAGCATGACATCTGGAAAGGAGCTCCTGTTCAGGGAGAAGAAGGGGTGAGGGCATAAGGGTCCAGAGTGGGGGAAATGCCCGCAGTGAAGGTGTTGGCAGGGGCATTGCAGTGGCTGGGGAGGCACTTGGTTCCTTCTTTCCCTCCTTAGCAGCCATGTGATAACCCTTGAGGGATGATTCTGGTAATATGATCTTGGGTCTGAGGCAGGCTGTGTGGGTGGGGGCAGGAAGCCTTCCAACAGGTGACCTAGCTTACTCCAGCCCTGCCAGCCTCTGGGGTCTTGGGGTGGACCAGTACTAAGTGGCCAGAGAAGGGCTGTATGTAGGAGTGAGGGGAGGGCTACTGGCAGCCTCTACCCTCCACCTGTCAGCAGGCTGGAATACACAGGAGATGCCCCTGGCTGTCAAGCTGCCCTTCCCTCTGCAGCTGAGAGGAAGGGACAGGAGTTTTGCTGGGCTGATCCCAAGGATTTAGCCAATCTCCTGTCCCCACACCTCTTCCCAGGATAATGGATGCTCTATTAGGTTTTTAAATTTTTGTTTCTATTTTTGTTGCCACAACAAATTACTATAAACTCTGACTTCAAGCAACAGAGATTATTTTACAGTTCTGTAGATCAGAAGTCTGACACAGGGCTCATTGGCTGAAATCAAGGTGTTAGTGGGGCTGCACTCCCTTCTGGAGCCCCTGGGGAGAATCTGTTTACTTGCCTTTTCCAGATGATAGAGGTTGCTCACGTTTCTTGGTTTGCGACCCCTCCCTCCATCCTCAAAACCAGTGACCTTGCATCTCTGACCCTTCTGTGCTTGCACCTCCCACTGGGAAGAATGGAAAAGTTCTCTGGCTTTAAGGACCCATGTGATTGGATTGAGCTCACCCAGATAGTCTGGGGTAATCTCCCATCTCAAAGTCCTATATCACACCCACAAAATCCCGTTTACCATGAATTCCCAGGTTCTAGGGATTAGGTTCTAGGAGTCATTGTTCTCCCTACCACAGATTCCAGTGAGGATCTGGTGAATGTCCCCTTGGCTACAGAGTGGTCCAGGGTTTTGGTCATCCTTGCTGGGGTCCATACAGTGTCATTCATCCCCACACAGAGGGACTGGGAGAGAGGGGCATGTACCTGGGAAGCTGTGTGCTTTCCGGTGTGTGCCCAGCCCGGTGTGAAGCATAGTGCGTAGTTTTAATCTTCACGGCAACCAGGTGAGATAGGTCAACTTTAGAAAAGCAGCAGAGGCTCAGAAAGGCTAATTATCTTGTCCTAGTTTTCAACCCTCGGCTCTTTCCTGGATACTACATGTCCTCCTGGTGGGTGTGTACTTAGGAGAGAGGCCATGCCAACCAGGGTGTTTCTTTCTTGGAGACTTCCATGGAGTAAGTAGATTATGTGAAATGCAGGCAGGAAACTGTGTACAGTTTCTCAGCACAAGAGTCCTATCCTGTGGCCAAAATGACCACGGGCTTAGGCTTCATAAGTAACTAGAGGTTTCACTAAACTTTGGGAATTTAGATGGACCAAGACATGGTAACCTACACAACCTCAACCTGTGATGGGATACTTAGGCTAGCCCAAGAGCTCTGGGATGAACTGGGCTGTGTTCAGCAGCTGCGATTTTCTGTTCCTGGCAGAGAAGCAGCCAACCCTACTGCCTTAGGGACCTTTAAGCCTATGCCTGAGCCCTTATGAGCATTTGTCTGTAGGCTCTCTCCCAGGTGATTATAGTGACACTACTCGATATGTTCCATATTTTCTATAGTGACAATAGATTAGCTTCATAACCTGAAAAAAAAAATCTTACTGATGAATGTTATTTGAAAATGGCACTGAATCCTTGTTGGGACCTAGAGCAAGGAAGTTTTTTTCCTGGTCCTCAGTTTCCTCAATTGTAAAGTGGGTGTTATGATTCCCCAGGACATCTGTGAAATAGGAGAAAAATAAAATCAGGAGAAGTAAAATTAATTTCTTTTGGATTAACACCCTCCCTGCCAAACACACACATACAAGGGTAATTAACTTGGTTCTCTTGGTTCTCAAGCCCTGGCCTTGGCTACCTGGAGTAACCGGGCTGAGGTCTTCTTGTGTCTGTTGTGAGCTGAACAGAACCAACGCTGTGATTTGTCCCACTGTGAGGATCCACTGCTGGAAGCCTTAAGAGCTGAGCCCTAGTGAATGAGTCCATGTTCTTTGCTAAGTAAAAGCAACAGACTTTTTTGAGTGCCTGGTTGTGTACCAGAGTCTGTTGGGGCTCTATGGAGCTCAAGGGTGACATAGACATGGTGTCTTCTGAAAGGCAGAGGGCCTGGGCATGGGATCTGTCTGACCATCTGCTCCTGAGTCCTCCAGGAGGCCACCAGAATCTTGGAGAGTCTTAGGCGGGGACTGTTCCTCTCTAGGCCCCAGTTTCTTTGTTGGTATAATGAAGAGGTTCATCTAAGTAGTGTCACACGTGTCAGGCATGGTGCTGGGCTCTGGAGACAGTGATGAATCTGGCAGGTCCTGTTCTCCAGGGGCCTTGTAACTGTAACTATATGTTGCTGGGGTTCCCAGCCTCAAGTTCACAACAGGGGCCTTGCTTATTTCTTTGCCATTTGAGGAATTCCCTTCTTTTACCTTATTTTGCCCAACCTCTTTTCCTTTTTCATTTTCTATCTCTTATACCTCCTCCCTTCCTCACACAGGGCCATGAATACTGACGTCTCAGTTCTGTCAGGTTGTGGGTCAGAATTGAGTCCTGCTTCTGGCAGGTGGGCGGTTCGTCAAGGCTGAATCGGGGCAGAATCACCGAGGTCTTCTATATGCTGGTCTGCCGCACCTACATTGTTGGAAGATGCACATGGCACATCCACTGCTCCCTTTCCTCAGGTGGATGGCAGCCTCAGGGCCCTTACTGCAAACATCAGGAGGCAACGGGGTTGACCTCTAGTAGCTGGGATTCTTCTCTTACCCTTCTTCAACCCCAACCAAACCCTTGACAAAAGTCCTGTTGTGGGAAGAAACTTGGTCTTTCTAATGACTTGTTTCCCCGCCGGAAGAGATTCTTTGAGAGGGGCGGGATGTGGAGGGAGGAGGCTGACTACCGTCGCCTTTTGGGGAAAACGAGAAGCCAATCTGAGTTTCTCATCAGTTGTGAAAAACATTACTCCCTTTTGGAAAGATGGTTCATGGTGAGGCCTGGGGTAAGGTGGTTCAGAAGCCAGTCCTGTGAACACTAGCGGCCATTCAGGTGGGGGTGGAGCCGCTACAGCCTCATTCTGAGGAGGGCCTCGCAAGGGTAAAGGAGGGATTAACGGGATTAAGGGCCTCTTCAATTGTCCTAAGGAAGTGGCATGTAAACATTTTTCATGTCGCTTTCAATGCCGTAATCTTCAGCGACTTTCCAGACAGTTGCGCCCCATTGTTAGGGACCCATTGATAACCGAATGCAATTAAAAAGGTATCTTTTATTTCCTCCCCAGGGCTGGGGGATGTGGAACGACTGTGGTGACAGGATATCAGGGAGAAATTAAGGCATCAAAGTGACCATTTCTGGAGGTGGCTTCGAGAACCCTCCCTAGCCAGCTTGAACTTTCACATCTACCTGTTGTGAGGCCCTGAGCCCTGAGGGCGAGGGGGGGCACCATGCTGTCCTTCAACTCCGTCTTCCCTGCACCCCTGTTCACAGAGAGAAGAGTCCAAGATCCTCCTCAGGGCCCGCCTCCTCGACCATCTTTGCCCCTGAAGAGCCCGCGGTGGAAGCACCGGCACCGGCACCGGAAGCTCCTGCGGCTGCGGCGCGCGCCCTGTTGCCTCCTCACGCGTCCCCGCCCGGAAGTGCCGACCTAGGTGGCGAGGCGGAGCGGAAGTTCCGGAAGAAGCGGAGGCGGCCGCGCCCTCAGCGAAGGCAGCGGCTTCGGCAGTTCAGCGATCTGTGGGTCCGACTGGAGGAGAGGTGAGGCAGTGGTTTGGACTGGACTGGGCGGGGGGGCCGTGCGCATCCCTGGCATCCGAGCTGCCCACCGGGAGTGGGTGGGGAACACCCCGGCAATGCCCGTCGCACTGCCCCGGGGACGGGGGGTGGCCGAGGTTCTGGTGGGTGAGCGCCCCGCCCCCCTCGTGGACTGGCCTTAACCGTACGCCACAGCTTTGGGCACTGACTGGGCTTCTGTTCACTGTGATATAGATGAATCCAGATTGAAGGTGGTTGTTTCAAGCTAGAGTAAGGGCAACATGTTTATGTCTGTTAAAGAAAGGATGGGGGGCAGTGTGGGCAGGCACGTTTGCCGGCCCTTCATTGCACATCAGGGATTTTGTAGTTCTGCAGAGCTGGAAGCAACCCTGTGGGAATGGGCTTGTTTAGCCCCCACATTTTGCAAGGAGTGCGGTGACCGCAGAATGCACTCTCAGAGACTCTTGGAAGGTAGATCAGAGGTGGACAGAGGAGTCGGAGGTAATGCTCAGCCGGGTCTGGAGGGCATGTCTTCTGGAAGAACTACATCCGAGGGGCCTGGGATCCAGGATCCAGTGCAATTTAACTCAAATGTGTTGAGTCCCTTCTGTGTTCCTGCTCCTGCTTTTGTGTTGGGTGCTGTGGCTTTGGAGTAAACTAGACAGACAGGCATTAGCCCTATGGAGTTCACATTCTGGGGAGGAAGCCAGATTTTGAGTTGTCTGCCAAAGAAATGTAGGGTGCTGTGGGAAGGGGCTTGTGGGTGTGTTGGAGGTTACTATTTAGGGTGGGGGGGGCGATCAGAAAAGGCCTCATGGAGTGCAGGGACCTTTTGGCTGATGCTCAGTAGACACCTGACAAAAGTGGAGCCCAGTGAACAGAACTTTCGAGTCTGGATCAGGAGATTCAGGGATCCAGTGCCTCCATAGGTGCTTCATAATACATTTTGAATGAGTAAACAACTGAGCAAGGAGTGAAGGAGTTCCAAGCAAATGGAACAATTTGAAGGCCTGGAAAGAGTGAGTATATTGAAGAAACCTAGATGAAGTAATTGTGGCTGGAGCCTGGGAAGTCAAGGGGAATACGGAGGGGTGAGGTGGGTACAGACAGGAAGTGGAGTGGAGTGACTGAGAATCTTATGTCTACAGAAACGAGCCACTAAAGGCTCCAAGCAGTCCTGCAATGTGCTGTGGGATTAGCATTAAAAAAAAGATTTTTTTTTTTTAAAGATTTTATCTATTTAGAGAAAGAGTGAGAGGGAGAGAGAATCTGAAGCAGACTCTGCTGAGCATGGAGCCCAACTTGGGGCTCAATCTCATGACGTCAAGATCATGACCTGATGGGATCCCTGGGTGGCGCAGCGGTTTGGCGCCTGCCTTTGGCCCAGGGCGCGATCCTGGAGACCCCGGATCGAATCCCACGTCGGGCTCCTGGCATGGAGCCTGCTACTCCCTCTGCCTCTCTCTCTCTCTCTCTCTGTGTGACTATAATAAATAAAAATTTAATAAATAAATAAATAAATAAATAAATAAATAAATAAATAAATAAATAAAAGAAAAAGATCATGACCTGAGCCAAAATCAAGAGTCACTCAACTACGCCACCCAGGCACCCCAGGGATTGGCATTTTTAAGTGGAGAGAAGCTGGCAGCCAAGTGGGACCTGGAGAACAGAGGCAGATCATGTTGGTATCCATGTTTATTTACACAGGGAGCCTGACAGAGGGTGGTTCTTCAACTGTCCTTGGTGGAGGAATAAATTGACCTGTTCGGTACCTTTTCAGTCTGTACCATTTCCTTGCAAGATGGCCTAGTGTTGGATACTTTACAGCTGAGCTGAGCTGAAAGGTCCAGGTGGGCCTGAGATCATGGGCCCCTCAGCTCATACTGTCTTGACCTGGGATGTCTGCATGGTGTTCACACCAGACTGAGCCATAGACCCTGAGATGGATGTGCCTCTATGTGTGATCAGTGAGGAGGGTTCCTGCCTGAGATTGCCCAAAGGCTAATGATAAATAAATCTGAGTTGTGCCTTCTTACACCTAGAGTTTTCATAATCTTTGAGCCGAGAACCATGTAGCCCCGGGAGAGTTGTCCAGTGTGCTGGCCTTAGCGCCTGTATTACTTGGATGTGTTGTAGCAGTAGTATCGAGGGACAGAGACATAGGAAGCCCATTACCATACTATGATCCATTCCTGTCTTTAAAGAAGGGAGATGAAAAGAAGCTGTGTGGGCCTTTGGGGGCCTTGGAGTATCCAGTGGCTCCTGCTGTGCTCTGAGATTCTGTGTTTTTCTTTTCCTCCTAGTGCTGTGGTGCCACAGCTCCAGGTCCCTGTTCTGGAGAGGTACATCTCTGCCGAGCTGCAGCTCCCTCACCATGGGCATTCCCACCACAGCCAGATGGTGGCTAGCAGCGCCTGTCTGTCTCTCTGGACTCCTGTGTTCTGGGTGCTGGTGCTGGCTTTCCAAACAGAGACACCCCTCCTGTAATGACTGCAGGAGTCACCCCTTGGACTTGAAGGATCGCTATTCTGTACTCCACACTCTGCTCTGGCCTGGATAGGCCCAATCCAGGAAGAAGGACAGAATAAAAGTGTTGATTCTTCTCTTTCCAAGGAATGACTTTGGGTTATCCAGCAGTGCTTGGGGTAGGTGTACAGTTTTGTAACATAATGAATTATATGAAAATAATTATAAATGAATTATATGAAAATGATTAAATACTTTTCTGTGTAGACTTTTTCCCATAATGTGTATATATTATGCAAGTAACCCTTGCTTGCACCTTCTGTACGATCACTGCTTCCATCCTGGGCCCTACTCCTGGCCTACCTGCTACTTGGGATCCTGACCCTTTTCTCCTTCCTGCCCACTCCTGGTTCTGGATTCCTGGGGAATCAGCAGGCAATGGGACCTTTGTCTGCTCCTCTCTATTCAGGGTCTGGTGAAGAGGGTGCTTCCTGTACTCTGACAGGTGCTTTAGTTATGTGTATAATATATGAATATCTCACCAACATGCTGAAGGCTGGGTGAATGGGTAGGCTTCATCAAAGTGTTCTGTGAGAAAATGATTTCCAAATACTCCCTCTTCCTGTCATGTTATTTATTTATTATTTATATGTTTATATCTTTTACAAATAAAATCTTATGGGGAATCTATATAAAATGAGTAAGAGTAGAATTGTCTTTGGTTGAGTCTGAAATGGGAACTTTTAGCTGTGTCCTGCCCCTCCTCCTGCCCCATGGCAGGGTCTCCTTAGGGGCTTTTGAGCAGCTCACAGAAACCTGGAGGGTCTGCCCAGGACTTGTATGGGGCCAATAAGAAGTAGATGTGTTTATTCCTAACCCGGGTTAGGCTAAGCTTGATTGCCTGGGCTTGCAGTGCTGTGATCTTCCCTTCCTAGACTTTCTCATGCATGCATTCTCAGTCATTTCCAGGGCCCAGAAGATTTTGGGGTCTACTTAAAGAGCAGTGTGATGGTACTCAGGATGTGAGTCCTCCACCTTTGTTCCATTCTGTACCGCGGGTAGTGCAGGGGTAGGAGGGCTAAACGTTCCCAGGTTCCCTTGCTACTGTGACTGAGATTCTCCTAATGAGATAGACTTACGTGACTTGGAAGGTGATAGGAGACCTTTTTCTTCAGGTGTGGTGGCAGTTGTGTGTAGGCTCCAGCAGGCCCGAGTTTGTGCAGTGGCCCACCTCTGTACTTTCCTGTCCAGTTGCCCACTCCACAAGTGTGGTACAGTTGGGAGGCTGGCAGTTTCCTGCAGCTCTCTGACATTGACCTTGGATTACAGCTGCTGTGGTGCCTGATGTCAACCTCTGATTTCCACAGCTGCAGCTTTTCCCATGGCCTAGTAAGCACACCTGTTCCTACTTGGAAGGCCAAGAGTAGTTTCGGATTCCTGCTCTGAACTCTGAGGAGTACAAGTGCCCTCTGCTTCTCCAGTCTGTTTTTAACTTTTTTTTTTTTTTTTTTTTAAGATTTTATTTATTCATGAGACACAGAGTGAGAGAGAGAGGCAGAAGGAGAAGCGGGCTCCATGCAGGGAGCCTGACATGGGACTCGATCCTGGGACTCCAGGATCACGCCCTGGGCCAAAGGCAGGTGCTAAACCACTGAGCCACCCAGGGATCCCTGTTTTTAACTTTGATTGGTATGGGGATGAAGTTGGAGGTAAAAGGGGAAGGTAGGATTACTGTGTCTGACCCAGTTCTTCCAGATTTCTGTAAGGGGGTGGTGTGGCTTTAGCCATTCTAGCTGGGTGATTCCCAGTTTCTTGGCTCCTGTTATGGCTGAGGAGGCAAGCAGACCCTTGTTGGCAGGGCTGACACAAGATGTTTGCCACAGTGCTGCTCAGTGCTGCTCTTTTTTTCTTTCTCTGTATGTGAGAGACTGCTCCATTTAAAAAAAAAAAATTATTCATGAAAGACACAGAGAGAGAGAGAGAGAGTGGCAGAGACACAAGCAGGCTCCATGCAGGGAGCTCGACGTGGGACTCGATCCCAGGACCCCAGGATCACACTCTGGGCCAAAGGCAGGTGCTAAACCGCTGAGCCACCCAGGGATTCCCCTGAGGCTGCTCCATCGTAGTACTGGCCCAACAACCTCTGTCTTTAAGGTGGGACTAGCTTAGGTACACCTGGGTGAGACTTGGCTGCTTTTCACACAGGTTCATTCTAGAGTGGAAGGGAAAATTCTGTTCTTGGGTGGGACCAACCTGCACTTTAGTGTAGCACAGCAGGCTCTCCTAAAGATTGTAGTATGGCCCCTGGGATGGGGGAACAGGCACCATGGTGAAGCTTTTGTTGCCCAGCTGTTTGCTTATCAGCCTCCCATGTGTTGGACTTTGAGCCTTAATCCGGTCTAGAAATGGAAGCACCTGGGGCCATGTTGACAGGAGCATACACCAGGCCTTTTATATTAGAGGAGGAAGGAAGCCCATGTGGATAACGCATTGCTGAGTTCTGACTCACTCAGCTTACCCTCTTCACTCCCCCCAAGTTATTGATGGGAAGCTGTCTGGCTCTCACCTGGGGGTGGGGAGCAGGTTTAAGAGCTGAGTGCTGAACTCACTGCTGTTTTCACAGCAGATCTTGAATTACCAACAGGAAGAAACACTCAAACACTTTATTTTAGGTTAGAAAAGCCACACTACCTTTAATTCAGATCTGAAGTAAAGCTGTTTTGCTCACATATAAGTGAGCAGACCTTTGTCCTCCATCAAGAAAGATCTCTGGCCCGGTTCTTTTTTTGGGAGGTGGCAACTTCTCACTCATTTAGCTGGCAGAGCAAAGCTGATCCCTTGGCAATCCAGTAATCTTTGGACCGCTTGGAGGGTAAGAAGACGGTCACCACAAAGTTGGTTGAATGACCTAGTTGAGGATACAAGGGCACAAAGTTTGTTACTTAAAGAATAACCCCTTGATACCAAGAGCACTGTACTGGACGTTAAGACACCTGGTTTCAGACCTGACTCAGTCTCTAAGGATAATGGGCAAATAGTCTTCTATGGATTTCAATTTTGTGTTCTATAAGATGAAGATACCAGAACTAAGGGATCCTTTAGGACCTGTCAAGCTTCGATTTTGTGTAACTGAGGGAGCATTGCACTAGGATTTAGCCCTGAGCCTTTAGTGGGATTTGGGATGCAGTTGGTAGGTTGGGTGTCTACTCATTTGTCCGTCCGTCTGTCCATCTGTCCATCCATCCTTTGTTCCACCCTGCAGTTAGGCACTGGGGCTCCTGAAATGACTAAGCACAATTGTAGATATTTAGTCCTCAGCTCTGGGACATCTGAAGTAAGAGGTCACTTTTGTGCTTTTTTCATTGTGGAGTGTGTGAGAGGCCAGGACCAGTGTGAGAAGATGTTCTGCCCTAAAGGTGACACTGCCTTCATAGCAAACCCCATCTATCTGGACGTTGGGGAAGGTGCTGTGTCCTCAGCAGAGAACACACACATATAATTCCCTTTTCCGTACCTTTGTATGCCATACCCTGTGTGGTGCCTCGGCTGTGCTTGAGTGACATTTTATAGTACAAATGCAGCACACACACACATATATTTAACTGTTGGATTCAGGATTCAAATAAAGTGATGTGTCTTATTTTATCTTATTTTATTTTATTCTATTTTATTTGAGAGAGAGAATGAGTGGGTGTGGGGGGAGAGGGAGAGAGAGAATCCCAAGCAGGCTCTGCACCCAGCACAGAGCCCGATGTGGGGTTTGATCCCACAACCTGATCCAAAATCAAGAATTACCTGCACAACTGACTGAGCCACCCAGATGCCCCAGTAGTGTGTCTCTTACATCTCTTTCCATTGGAAGTCCCCACCCCCTACCTGGTTCCTTTTGGCCTTGTAATTATTGAAACAACCAGATTATTTGTCCTATAAAGTTTCCCAGAGTCTGGATTTTTGCTGACAGCATCCCTGTGGTGATTTTAAACCTGTTCCTCTATCCCTGTAAAGGGATGGTTAGATCTAGAGGCATGATCACATTCAGGTTTGAGTTTTTGGGGGCAAGAATACCTTGAATAGGTGGTAGAAGCACCTTAAGTCTGATTATCTTTCTTTGTTGCGATGCTAGCGGCTATTGATAATTATGACTTAGAGCCATTATTTCATTAGGGTTAATAATATTAAAATTTAGTGATGATTGAGTGTAAAGAATCCATCAGTGATTTATTTTTTGTATGTAGTATGACATAGGGTCTAAGTTTGGCATACCCAATTGTCTGAGCACCATTTGTGGAATAATTTCTCTTTTCCTGCCAATTTTCAAGCAGTATACACAGTGTGTTTCTGGGTCTATATCTAGGGCATTTGATCTGTTTGTTGAGTCTTGTGCCATTGCAAAATCATTTTAATTACTACCTTCTCTTGGTTCCTCTTGCCAAGAAGACAGAGTTCCTGTTGGAATTTTAGTCAATAATAAGACAACTGACTCTTAAAAAAGCGGGTGAAAGACGTGAACAGACAGTTCATCAAAGAAGATAGAAGTACCAGAAAAGATGACTAATATCATTAGCCATTAGGAAAGTGCAAAGTAAAACCACAAGAAGATGCCATTAATATTCTATCATCCAGCTGTCTATGTGACATCTAAAATTAAAAGGACTGGTTATCCTAAGTGGTAGTGAGGAGGTAGAGGAACTGGAACCCTTAAATGCCACTGGTGGGAGTTTTAAATGGTATGGCTGCTTTGAAAATAGTTTGGCCATTTCTTAAAAAGTAAAACACATACTTACCACACGATCCAGTCATTCCACTCCTAGATATTTATCCAAGGTAAATAATAGCATGTGTCCACGTAAGAATTTGTACACACCATTATTAATTTTTAATATGCTCTTAGATTTGTCATAGGAAGGAGAGATGAAGACGTGATGATAGGAGTGTCTATTTTATGGATGCCTGGGTGGCTCAGTTGGTTGGGTGTCTGCCTTCGACTCAGGTCATGGTCTTGGGGCCCTGGGACCGAGCCCTGAGTTGGGCTTCCTGCTCTGTGGGGAGCCTCCTTCTCCCTCTGCCCCTCCCCTGCTTGTGTTCCCTCTCTCTCTCTCAAATAAATAAAATCTTTTTTTAAAAAGTGTCTATTTTGGGCAGCCCGGGTGGTTCAGCGGTTAAGCGGTGCCTTTGGCCTGGGGTGTGATCCTGGAGACCTGGGATCGAGTCCCACGTCAGGCTCCCTGCATGGAGCCTGCTTCTCCCTCTACCTGTGTCTCTGTCTTTCTCTCCCTCTGTGTGTCTCATGAATAAATAAAATCTTAAAAAAGTGTCTATTTTAGTTCTATTCTGTATATTGCTGTTTGAGAACATACTTTATTTTTTAATGAGACAAGACAGTTACTGCTAATGAGATTGACATGTCACTTTTTAAAAAATATTTTATTTATTTATTCATCAGAGACAGAGAGAGAGAGGGGGGGGGGGCAGAGACACAGGGAGAAGAAGAAGCAGGCTCCATGCAGGAAGCTTGACGTGGGACTCGATCCCAGGTCTCCAGAATCAGGCCCTGGGCCAAAGGTGGTGCTAAACCATTGAACCACCTGGCTACCCTGAGAACATCCTTTAATTGAAAATTTTATCAGAAAAATATTTATCAGTATCTTATCAGTATCTATATTCTCCACTGAAATGAGAAAATTTTTTAGTTTTTTCTATCCTGCCCGCTTTCCCATATTTCTGTCATCTACAAATTTAGTTTCATGTTATTATTAAAATCATCTTTATGGTCAAACTATTATGATTTAAGTGTGTGTGTGTTTTAAACAGAGGGTCAGTGGTGATTAACTTAGAGCCATTGTATGTCCAAAAATAGGTTTATTACTCCTTCCCTTTTGGATGATAATTTGGTTGCATCTGTTGTAGTTCTGGTTCAAGGTTGCTTTTCCTCAGCCTTTAAAAAGTTGTTTGTCTATTATGTTTTTTATGTGCTCTGTGGATAAAGAGAGATGCCTGAGGTCAATCTGATTCTCATTCTCGGGAATTTTAGTTTCAGTGTATTAATACATTTTATCTTGTTGCTCTGAGTGTTTTTTTTTTTTTTAATCTCTGATAGTCTTAAGTATCACTTTGATATGTCTTAAAATTTAATTCTTTGTTGTGTGCTTTCAAGAGTCATTCCTACCACTTTGTGAGATCTTGTGATCTGAGAACTCAAGTGTTTGTTCAGTTCTGGAAAATTATCAGCCATTACTATCCCTCTTTTATTCTCTTTCTCCTTCCAGATTGCCTACTAGATTAATACTGGAAAACCTGGCTCCTTTCATTAGGACACTTTTAAAAAAAAAACATGTTGCTGTATTGCAAGGGATTCCCTGCTCACTCCTTAGGTGTGTCATCGCTGAGTATGGGCGGTTCTTCAGCTTCTCTGTCCATATTGCTTTCTACTTGGCTTCCTTTGTTCAGGGCTGCATCTTAGTTTCAGGCCCACTTCATCCCCCTTTTTGCAACATGGCATTCCATTTTTGGTTTATTTTCAAATCTGTTTTCTATGATGAGTCTCAGTGCCTTTGGTGGAAGAGATTTTTGTGTGTACAGAGGCCATCATTGGGAATGACTTCTCAAATTAGAAGTCATTGCTCAATAAGCTCTATTTTCTACCTATTAGACTAATAGAAGAAAGCATTAATTTTATGTCAGTCCATACTCAAGAGTTAAAAGTGAAGAGAATTTATAACATTTATAGATTAGTATGTTATAACTGGCCTCATTTTAAGCCTTGCTAATTGGTTTAAGATCTCTCCTTGCACAGTATAGCTTTTTTTTTGGACTTCCGTAGTTTGCGTTTTGTCATCATTTGGACCAATCTTAGCACGTCCTTACCTGTGGTTGAGAGTGTTCCTGCCCGGGCCCCTGTCTTATAAAGTGGGGAGTGGTAAAGTGTTGGGTTTGGCACATAATTTTGTCGAGGCTCAAAATGCACCACAGGCAGCATTGGATTCATTTGTCCTGGCAATGCATCCTCTATCACCATCTCCACATTGTCCCATCGAGAAGCATCCATGAACATTCCATGAACAAGAACACCATCTTCAGGAGACGGCAACTGAAAGATAGCCAGAAGTTTAAAGGTGAGAAGAGGAGAAGGGGATTAGCTGTTGTGGGCCATTTTCTGAGTCCCACATCCTTACCAGTTAATTCTAAGAATCACTCTACAGATTGCTGTTATTCTCACATTTTAGAGAGGAGAATACCAAGGCTCAGAAAGGTAAAATAACATACACCTTAGACACCAAATCTCATATTTTCCACACTCCACCAGGATCTCTAATAGGGGATACCATGTATGGGCTTCAGACTGTCTGATATGGTGCTATGACTTTCTCCTTCTCATGGGAAGCAGATGGGATAGGAGGGCTGTGACTATCATGTTCTTTTTAGCAAGGTGTTTTAAGGGTCTGGGTGCCCTCCTAAAGATAGATTACGTATCTGTAATAACATTGTAGAGCACCAATGGAAAGTTCCTTTTTTTGTTTTCAGAAATTATGCTAGATTTTTAACGTTTCTCTTAAAGCAGGGGGTGGGGGGCGACAGAGAAAAACTGTGCCCCTTCGTAGCCATAATTGGATGCCAGCACTTGTGTGCAGTTTCCGCCAGTTGTAGCCTTCTGTGTCATCCTTCCTCAAACACTGAGTGAATTTGGCCACTTGCAGAGCCAGTTATCTTTTGGATCATTGGAGCTTCACACCTGCAGGCAGACGACCAAGCTATTTGGACATAGATAGTATATTTTTATCATGAATAAAAGAACGGTAAGCTCTTTGCCTGATCTTTACTTTCCAGCATCCTGAACTTGGTCTCTTGGACAGGCAGGGTGGGGCAGGCCTTCCTGTTTTGTGGGCGGCTGTGTACACTTAGGTAGGTTTGCCTTTGTAGGGGCTGAAACCATCCTGCTGTGCACTTGCCAGGCCATGTGTGGGAGCCACTTGGGCATCTACCCAGAGGAAGAGTGTTTTCCTTTTCCTAAACAGCACAAAGGTGGCAAACGGGTTGATAGTGGCCCTGCTTACTTATAACAGAACTAAAGCTGTCTCAGCACAGTCTCTTGCAGACATTTGCTGGGAGGACCAGGAGTTGGGCAGAGATTCTAAGGCATTGTCATGGCTCAGTGCCTGTGATCTAAGTGGAGATGTGGTGTGGATGGGGGCCAGGTGGAGGGACAGAGGTCCTGGTGGTCACTGTAAACTTCTGTCAGAGTCAGCGTTATATGGCAGGTAGAAATGTTCCTGGCACCGAGCAGAGCCGGCATCCTGGATGACCCTGGCGAGAGCTTTAATGTGGGTGTTGTTTTGCCTTCCTCGGTCCTCAGTTATTCCTGATATGGGCCTGGGACAACTTCCTGGCTAAGAAGGGGCTCAAAATAATGAGTGCAACTCCTGATTTAATTTCTCTTTAAAAAGTATTTTGATGCTAAAATGTATTTCCTTAAAAATATAACCCTTTTATTGTCATTTTAAATACAGGTAAGGAAGAGGCATGGGATATTATAGTATTTCATAAGTAAGCCATGAATATTGGATCAGTTTGGTCTTTGTAAGTTTTTGCTTGTGAGAGCAAAGCATAGATCAATCAGATCTGAGTGGAATGGATAGAATTATGCAGGAGCAATTTCTACTAACTGATGCCAGGATATTTTAAGGAAAGTTTGGTAAAGCCATTTACCACAATTATGCTGATTGGTGAGTGAACACTTTCTTGGAAAAAGCAATCTGGAGCAGGTCTTTGATTATATTTATAAGGCTCACTAGTGTGGATAGATGCTTTGAGGCAGAGCTCCACTCCCCCATCAGTATTTTCTCAGTGCATCAAAGCTGGGCAGCTCAGGTTGGCAGGAGTGGGTCTCATCCCTGGCTGTACACTGAAATCACCAGAGGAGCTTTGGAAAATAATGATGCCTAATGAAATTGGGGTGATTTTGATGTAACTGCAGTGTAGTCTGGGCACTGGGAGTTTTAAAAAGCTCCACAGGTGATTCTAACCTGCAGTCAAGGTTGAAAATTATTCTAGAGCAGTGTTTTTCAAACTTTAGTGAGCTAAGAACCCCATGTAGGACTTGTTACAGTATAGATTTCTGGGTCCCAGCCCTGAGTTTCTGATTTAGTAGATCTAGAATGGGTCCTTGGAATCTGCATTTCTAATAAGTTCCCAGGTGATGCCAGTGCTCCTGGTATTGGAACCATACTTTGAGAACTTATGCTCTAGCAGGAGTAAACTATGTAAGCAGGGTTTAAACTGCTTTCTTAGTGCATTCCTATTAGTTACATCATGCATTTATGGTTCAATAATGTATGAAGTTAGTATATCACTTCTGCTAGGAGGCAGTTGAAAGAATGGTAAATAAATTCAGCCTATAATAATATTTATTGTAGGAACATTATGTGCTGGTTCATTTACACTGCATTACAATTTTGAGGTTGGTGCTATCAGCCCCATTTTACAGATGAGAATGCTGAGATGCAGATGTGTTAGTCATTGCTCTAGCACACAGATGGCAAAGGGGAAAGTCAGAATTTAACTTCAGGCCTGCCTGATTCTAAAACCTTTGTTTTTAACATGTTGCTAAAATCCTTATATATTTAACCTCTTTACCCATAAGAAGAGAAAGTTGCTATAGGTATCAAAAAAAAAAAAACAAAAAAAACAAAAAAAAACAGTGTTACTTAAAAAAAAAAAAAAAATCTCTACAAATCAGACTAAACAGTTCCCATGTAGGCATTGGTAGACTGGGGAGTTTGTTTGAGGGCTGTGAATCTTGTCCTGCTTCTCATGCTCCTGCATGTGGGAGCAGCAGGGCAGGGGAGGTTGGCTGAGATGTCAAATGACAGTGGGACAGAGCTGCTTTGCTGTAACAGTAGTCTGGGGACAATACCTCCAAGTCCATGGGCAGTTCTTGTCCAAACTGCACTGTCCTGGCAGCTTCTATAACTGCTGCTTGATCTCGATAGGTAGGAATGATGTTGTAGTTGAAACTCAGCTCATCTATAGGCAAATTGTATTTCCGAGCATGATTTTGAAGAGTTCCTGAAATATGAAAACCAGAAATCTGGGTCCTTCAAACAGCTGCCGCTTCTCAAACATGGTCTCCGCTTGCCTCAATTAGACTGCTCTAGCATTTGAGAGTTTCCTCTCCATCTTGAAGTCTCAACCATTAGTACCTTATTCTGGATTTGTTCATGAGAGAGGAAGCCTGAGGGGATGTTGGGAGGGGTGGAGCCATGGCAGGGCTCGGAAGAGGGAAGTAGGCCACGTCTCCAGTGCACTGCTCTGCAGTGAGGGAGATAAGCCAGTGCAGGAGTTCTAGAGCCCAATCTCTCTAACTTCAGAATCCTGCTCAGCTTGTCTTGCATGGGCTTGTTATAAGGGATTCAGAACAAGACAGATTCTAAAGACAGATTAAGGACTCTAGCTGGAGTGAGGGCTAAATGGAAGGGCTGATGGAAGGACGGAAGGAATATTTTGTAGAGGGAAGGGAGCTGTTCTGAGGTGGGGCTGGAGTAGGTGGCAAGCTGGTGGTGCCTTTGAGCCTGGGTTGCAAGGGGAATGGGGTATGCTGTGGACATTCACAGCAGCAGCAGTGCTCACACTGGCATGGCGGAGAGAGGCAGGGATTAGGTTGTAGGGGAACATCTGCTATTTCTGCCATCCTTTTCCCCAGCAAGTGAGGAAGAGCAGAGCCTCACTGAACTGCCCTATAATCAACTATCCACGGTTAGGTCATTAACAGTCATGCCTTTTCCCCAATTCCTGGAAACCCAGTATGTGACAAATCATGGTGTTTTCTGTGGGCTTTTTCTGGGGAAAGCATTGTTAATTACCTGTTAGAAATCCTTGAGGAAAGAAGAAACCAGAGATCCAGAAGGACTTAGGCTGCCCTCTTTTGAGCCACAACTAAAGGAGAAACATTATATCATAATGTATTGTTTTTCTGTAATGGAGTTTGTTATTTAAATCAAAGCCATATTTTGGAGGGCCTCTCAGGAGACAGAAGTTCAACGAGCTGAGTTGGTCACCAGCCCCATTCTCACTGCCTGCGTGTCCCCCTTCCTCACCCAGCAGCCTGACTATAGGTCCAGAACCTGGTTATTATAGGGGCTGTGGAAGACGGTAGACCACAGCAAGGTCACACCTGGCAGTTTGGACTCCTGTCAGATTGGTTCTGGACCTCACAGTGGGGTCCCAGGAACTAGATCTGAAAACAAAACAGGATGTGGGGATAAGGGCCCAGGGCAAAGTACATTGTAACGAGCATGGCTTTCAAATTGATTGAAGTTTCTTTGGGCTTAGATGATCCCTCAACAGTTGTTAGTGTTTTCGTTAGCTAGGGCTTCCTAAGGACCTTGAGGTCTACCATGGTCATCAAACCCCAAAGAAGTGACTTTTCTTACATCCACAAATGCAGTCCTCAGGATAAGGTCTTTGACCCATGATCCCAGAGGCTTCAGGGATGGGTAGGCTGTGCTGGACCAGAGAGAAGGAACCTGGTTGTTGAGGAAACTGTTGTATACCTTCTCCATTTCCTCAGACATCACTACAAGGCCAGCAATGGCTTTGTTGAGTGTTTCCAGAGAAGTCTGAAAGAACAAGAACAGGGGTGGGGAGAGGGTGCCTTTCACAGATGTAATCATCAAGTGAGTGCCACTTCTTTGTGGTGGCAGGTACTGCCTTTGGTTGAAGGGGCCCCTTGCTGGGTTCCACCCTCTCTGCACCTGTCTGCTGGGCCACACCCTCTAGTCTTTCATCCATGTTTACAACACATGACTATAGGGGTGTGAGACCTGGGGTGGGGAGCTGTTCAGGTGGTTAATAGTAGAATCCAATGAAGTGGGAAGAGGGGAAGGAGGAGAAATAGCCCTTGAAGCCTAGAGAAGTGGTTTCAAGAAATGCCACTGAATAGCTCTCCTTCGGGCTAAAGAAAAATGGGCCTGATGATTAGTTATTTGGGAACCATGGTGGTGGCGATGAGAACTACCTCATGCCACTGGCTAACTCTGCCCAGGGGCTGCCCATGGCCTCTGAAGTTATAGCAGAGAGGGAAGATTCTTAGATAAGACCAGTCTTTCTCAGTTGGTACCAGAGAGAGTCTCCTTGAACTGGAAACACTTCCTTAAGACATTCCCCTTTCCCTCCTCCCCTCAGCACAACAGAAATCAGAGGCAGGCAGTAGTCCTGGAAGGTGCCGGGCTGGCAGCAGCTATGAGAAATACAGGGTAATATTTGCCGCGTGGCTAAAGATGAAGGCAGGGCATATAGATTGGTATGGCCTGTGTGGGTTCCAGTTTTGTGAAAACTACTGCCATCTACTGGGAAGATATTATAGAAAGATGTTAGAGGCCAAATTTATGTTGATTTCAAAAAACAAAATAAGGTCCAGGACCATATAATTCTGGAGATAGGCCACATGTGGATGAACAAGGTTAGTCAGCCTTCCTACCCACCTCCCTGCCTCTCTTCGCAAGAGGCAGTGGTATGAAAACATAGAGTTTTAGTTAGATCGCCCTTAGGATGTGAGGAGCCCTTTGCTGCATCAGAGGGCAAGGAGGCTCTCGGCTAGAGCCAAGGCCGTATACCACCTTAGATACCGAAAATGGAAGAAGGAACAGAAGACTTGCATAAAATGCTGGGAGAATGCTTAAGTTGCAGAGGGGGATTAGACAGGTAGGGTCTTCTAGGTCTGCTTAAAATAGATGTCACCTTGTGGCCGAATCTCCCAGAGGAGGCAGTTAACACACGCTGTGTGCAGGGGGAGAAAGCACCCTTCCCAATGTTCTCTGTGGTGAGAAGCCTGACTGACAGGGTGGCCTCGTCTCTCCCAGGAACTGCCCTGTCTCATAGTTCTAACTAAAGGGAGGAGAATGGGCTCCCCTGGGTGCCCCTACCTTCCTTCCCCTTTCTTATTGCTACCATGGTGAAGTGAAGGTGAGGCTGAGACAGAGTCAGGGCAGGACTGGGCAGAGGTAGGGGTGGGGGGTGGCAGTGAGGGTCCACCACCCCTGCCTCAGATAGGAGTGCTCTGCTGACTCCCCATTGCCTTGCAGGCTGCTGCTTCCTGGACTCCTCACTCTTCCCCTTCCTGTAGGAGAATTCCTCCATTATTGGGAGAGTGATGTTTGACCAGAAGGGTCCATGAGGAGATTTGAGAGCCACTCTCATTCACTCGTGCATTCAAATATTCGTAAAGATTTAGTATATGTTAGGGACTAGGGAAACAAAGATGACTACTATACTAGTTTCCTTTTCTTCAAGAAGTTCATTGTCTAATGGGGGAGCCATCCTTGTGGAGGGGTAATTACAAAGTAATGTGCAAGGTACAGTGATAGACACCTGAAATGAAGGAGCGGTGAGGGGCTTGTAAGTTATCTGATGGTGGAGGGACAGGCTGGTGTGTCAGGAAGATTTTTTGGAGGAAGCAACATTTGGATTTGTTCATCTTCAGGGAGGTGAAAAGGTCATGATGTGGAGGAGGCGAAAATGAGCAGCATCAATGTCTGTCCTCTGAATAGTGGTACTCCCTTAATTTTAGCTGGGCACATAGCAATCCGATATAGAGACTATATTTCCCTCCACCCTTGCAGCTGGTGTATGGCCATGTTACCAAATTTTGGCTAATAGGGTACAAGCAAAAAAAAAAAATGTATGCAATTTCTGGGTCGTATTTTTATGCAGAACATGCTTTTTCTCAGCCCTCTTTCCCCTGTCCCCTGGCTAGCCAAAGGGGACAATAGGAGCAGCCACCATAGGCTCAGAGATACAAGCTATCTGTTGAGGCTGAAGAGCCAGCCCTCCAGCTGGGATCCCTAGATGAGCTCATAAAGCAAGATTAACTACCCGTCCTATAGGGATTCCTCTGGGCTGTTAGCTGAGATGGAAGTGAATTTTTATCTTGTTTGATCATTGTATTTGGAGGTCTTTATCATAGTAGTTTAATCTCTATCCTGGCTTTTTCAGTAGTGATAAGCCCTGAGCTGACCACCTGGCCTGCAGACCCGGGTATACAGCTGATTAGATACATCGAGATAGGGTAACAAGGACACTGGGATCTGCAGCATATACTGATGGAGGCATTATTAGAGAAGGGGAACAGACTTGTCAGATGAGGGTCAATTCAATTTTAGACTAGTTGTGTTTGAAGAGTTGTTAGTATATCCAAACAGAAATGTGGAAGGAGTGGAAATGGAAAATTCTTATGACAACAGGCTTCTCTACAAAGCTTTGGTACCCAGCAGCTGTGCTGGCAGCGAGCGCTCATACATGTATTAACTTCAGTAGCCTGTTAAAGCGGTCCACTTCTTGTCCAAGAACGGTAGTCAAGGAGTTAAGGCGTCCTTGAGGATCCTTGACGAAAAGGCTCTCAGATGCAGTCTCCATTTCTAGTGTTTCTGAAACACACACAGCTGATTCCTCAGATTGATTATCACCGATTTCTGTCCTCATAACATTGCTACTGTAATGCACTTACCTTAACTTTTACAAAACCAGCTTCGTGTCTGGGCCTCGGCTGAATGGGGGTCAGGCCATGCAGACCTCGGTGGCAAATGCCAGCAGGACAAGCAGCTACCTGGTAGATGAGGGCCATCCCTGAGACCAGAGGTGCTAGGGACCCTGAGTCGTCTCTGCCATGCAGGTATGGACCCCCCCCTCTTCCCTGCATGCCTGCATTGCATCTCAGAGATGAGGGGTTTGGGGGGGTGGAGAACGAGGGATGAGGCAAATGTAGCATTTTTCTTGTTACTGAGCATTATTCAGAGGGACTTACTCAGTTATTAGACCCATGGTTCAAGCTGAATCGAAAGTTTTGCTCTTCCTTTTCTCTACAGGCTAGCAAATGGAGGCTCACATGAGCTATAAAAAAATGAAGGACCAGCATTTTCCCTGCATGTCTGAGTAAGGTGTTAGTGAGTGGCTCTGAAGTACATGTACCAAATTCCTTCTGAATTCACATTTTCACTGCTCTAGAAGAATCATACAGCAGTGTGGCTTGGTCTAGGCTCAGGTCCCCAGTGCTGTGCTTACGTGTCCCCGGTCTCCTATTAGCTCCTCACAGGCTATTCCAAACCCTCACTTCTTTTATTGAACTAGTCATATCCCTGTTCCCTTAGCTTCAGCAGATTGCATCATTTATTTCACACTGAAAGGATAAGCCTTATTAAGCTCGGAGAGAAAAATATGGGTGTCAGTGGAACTCCGTGAACCGAATACACGGTATTCCAGCCAGCTATCTGCCTAGGCATCCCTTTCTACCCAGCCCTCCATCTTATATTTGTTAAAAATTGCTTCCTAAACTAAGTTTACATCAACATCAACAGACCCCTCTACTCAGGAGGCATTCTTTTGAGGGCCTGTCTTGGGAGGAGTTGACTTGCTTCCGAGGTCACACAGGGCTTTTCTTCTGGGGGTCTTGGGAGGATTGGCAAGATTGTCTGTGGTATGGTGACATAATAAGAAATATATATTTTGGTCTTTGTCCCTGGTTCATTCTGGCTGGAGCCCCCAAAACCTTTGTAATTTCCTAAGTAATAAGAGTGATAGGAGCATCATTTCTTTTTTCATTTTTAATATTTGGGTTTGGCCCCGGCTCGTGAAATAGCTTCTGAGTGTTAAAGGTAAAAGGAGCATCTTTCATTATTCATAACATAAACCTGAGTTTTTGTTAATGAGGTGGCTTTGGAAAGCCTGTAAGGGTAGGGGGCTTGTTGTCAGGGGGACCAACCATGTGATTAGACTGTTGGAACTTTCAACAGTTCCGACTGACCTCTTGGGAGAAGGGAGAGGGGCTAGAGATTGAGTTAATCACTAATGGCTAACAGTTTAATCAATCCTGTCTAATAATGAAGCCTCCATAAAAACCGTAACTGGAGGGGTTTGGAGAGCTTCCATGTGCTAGAAGGGCAGTGCACCCTAACTCCGTGGAGACAGAAGCTCCTGCACTTGGACTCTTCTAGACCTTGTCCTGTACATCTCTTCTTGTGGTTGTTTATCTGTACCTTTATTATTTATATGTAAATATTTTCCCCTGAGTTTTGTGAACCATTCTAGCAAATTATAAACCTAAGAAGGGTGCTGTGGGAACCCGAAAATTATTGCCAGTTGGTCAGAGGTATAGGCCACAACTTGGGACTTGAGATTAGCATCTGAAGTGGAGGGCAGGTTTGTGGGATTGAGCCCTTAACCTGTGGGGTCTGTGCTAACCCTGGTTGGTTAGCATCGTAGTTGGACTCTAGGATACTCAGTTGGTGTCCAGAGATTTGGAGAACTGCTTAATGTAAGGGAAAAGCCCATGTTTGGTGTCAAAAGTGTGAGAAAGAAGCAGTTTACTTTTATAATACACTAAGAAATGTAAATCTACAGTCATTCTAAGAAAAGTGTGAAAGTAGATCTTTCATCAATTGGGAAGATTCCTTAACTCACCAGAAAACAAAGTGATATTAATTTAGCCATTTTTCTTGAATCTAGAAAAAAAATGAAACAGATTCTAGAGCAGGGCTGTCTAATGGAACATTTTACAATAATGGAAATGTTTTCTGTGTTGTCCAATATAGTAGCACTCAAAATGTGGCTAGTGCACCTGAGGATATGAATTTTAAATTTTACTTATTATATTTAAGTAGCCACATGTGGCTAGTGGCTACTCTCTTGGGCAGCACAGGTCTAGAGACACTAGGAAGCTCAAGAAAAAGTCTGTTAAAGTTACATGGGGCTAGAAACCAACTTGCTCCTAATGCTTCCGGCAGTTCGGTTGTTGAGGTGCTCATGGCCTCCAGTCTATAAGTGGAGAGCTCCATGTCAGAAGTGCTTGCTACAGGGGATCCCTGGGTGGCTCAGTGGTTTAGCGCCTGCCTTTGGCCCAGGGTGCGATCCTGGAGTCCCGGGATCAAGTCCCACGTCAGGCTCCCAGCATGGAGCCTGCTTCTCCCTCTTCCTGTGTCTCTGCCTCTCTCTCTTTCTCTCTATGTCTATCATAAATAAATAAATAAATAAATAAATAAATAAATAAATAAATAAATCAATCTAAAAAAAAAAAAAGAAGTGCTCTCTACATAAACAAAGGTGTATATAATAAAGCAGATTTGGAGACCTGCTCATCACTCAGCTTTCTGAGTTTATTCCTTAAAGTTATGATATACAGAAGCCAGGGATTATTTATTACCTGGAACTCTGGTCTGGACTGAAGCAACAAGTTCTTGGACAATTTCATCATTGCTTTTTCCCTCTCCACCAGAAGATGACCTTGGCTGAACCTCAAGTATGGTGTTGATTAAAGTGTTGGTCTCTTTGTACTGTAATGGTAGGAAGGGACAGAACAGTGAAGACTCAGATTCTTAGAAAATAATTTGCAGCACAGTTTACTTATAAAAATAATGGCAATTGTCAAAAAAGAAATTTTTTTTTTTAATTTTTTTTTATTTATTCATGATAGTCACAGAGAGAGAGAGAGAGAGAGGCAGAGACACAGGCAGAGGGAGAAGCAGGCTCCATGCACCGGAAGCCCGACGTGGGATTCGATCCCGGGTCTCCAGGATTGCGCCCTGGGCCAAAGGCAGGCGCCAAACCGCTGCGCCACCCAGGGATCCCAAAAAAGAAATTTTTATGTTGAAGATAGAATTGGTAAAATGTGCTCATTGGAAATGCACAGTACAGGTGACCCTTGAACAATGCAGGGGTAAGGAGGATTGCCCCTCCTGGTCACATAGTCGAAAATCCATGTATAACTTGATTCTTCAAAAACATAACCACTGGGGGATTTTTGGGTGGCTCAGCGGTTTGGCGCCTGCCTTCGGCCCAGGGTGTGATCCTGGAGTCCCGAGATTGAGTCCCACATCGGGCTCCCTGCATGGAACCTGCTTCTCCCTCTGCTTGTGTCTCTGCCTCTCTGTCTCTCTCTGTGTCTGTCATGAATAAATAAATAAAATCTTTTTAAAAAAAAAAAACATAACCACTAATAGCCTACTGTTGATAAGAAGCCTTAGCAATAACAGTTGATTAACACACATTTTGTATATGTATTATATGCTATATTCTTAAAGTAAGCTGAAAAAAAGAAAATGTTAGTAAGAAAATCATATGGACACCTGGGTGGCTCAATCGGGTATGCATCTGCTTTGGGCTCAGGTCATACTCCCAGGGTCCCTGTTCAGCAGGGAATCTGCTTCTCTCCCTTCTGTGCTCCTACCCCACTCAAATAAATAAAATCTTAAAAGAAAATAAGAGAAAATACATTTATAGTACTGTATTTATTGAAAAAAAAACGTGTACAAATGAACACATGGTTCAAACCTGTGCTGTACAAGGGTCATTGTACATGGTGGTCAGTTATATTTAAACATTTTTGGTTGAACAATAATGTGAATGTTCTTAATGCCACCAAACTGTATACTTAAAAATGGCTAAAGGGTAAGTTTTATGTTATATATATTTAACCCTAATAAAATTGATTTTTTTTAGCTAATCATTTAAAAGACAGTTTATAAAAATGAAGAAGCAATAATGAGAATGCTCTTTTGAAACATGCTTTTATTTAAATGACTTTTTTCTTTTTTTCTAAAGATTTTATTTATTTATTCATGAGAAACACACAGAGAGAGAGGCAGAGACATAGGCAGAGTGAGAAGCAGGCTCCATGCAGGAAGCCCAATGCAGGGCTTGATCCCGGGACCCCAGGATCATACCCTGAGCCAAAGGCTCAACCGCCCAGCCACCCAGGTGTCCCAGTGACTTTTTTTTTCAATTAGAGAAGTAGTATGGCTTATTATAGAAAATTTAGAAAATACAGAAAAGCATAAAAAAATATTCTTGGGATGCTTGGGTGGCTTACCCATTGAGCACTGCCTTTGGCTCAGGGTGTGATCCTGGGGTCCTGGGATGGAGTCCCACATTGGCCTCCTCATAGGGAGTCTGCTTCTGCCTCTGCCTATATTTCTGCCTCTCTCTCTGTGTCTCTCATGAATAAATAAATAAAATCTTAAAAAAAAATTTGTGATCCTGCTTTCCAGAGATATTTGTAACTGTATCCCCAGTTGGACATTTTCTCTTTTATGTGCATCTAATTTAAAAAAAATGAGCACATACAATTTTTGTAGTATTCATTCTTTTTCAATTTCATGAATATTTTTCTCATATCACTGAAAATCTTCACGAATCATGCTTTAAATGACTGTGTGATACTTGGTGGTATGAATGCATCATAATAGAGTTATTAATCTACTTTTTTTTGACATTTCTTGTTTTTTGATCTTGTAGAACTCTGTGAATAGAGTATCTATAATGAATCTCATCCACTATATTTGAAATTCTTTAAATGATATATTCCAAAAGAATATATTTAAACTGGATATTTTTACATTGATTTCTAAAAGCACTGTACTGATTTATACTCCCAATAGTAGTGTTTCAGAGGACCTATCTTTATCTTTGCAAGAATTAATATCTTTGCTTAAAAAATCTTAAAAAAGGGCAGAGGGAGAGGGAGAAGCAGACTCCCTGCTGAGCAGGGAGCCCCATGTTGGGCTCTATCACAGGACCCTGAGATCATGACCTGAGCTGAAGGCAGATGCTTAACCAGTTGAGCCACTCAGGCACCCCTGAATTCTATTTTTAATTTTTTTGAGGAATCCTATCCTGTTTTCCTCAGTGGCTGTAGCACTTTATGTCCCCACCAACAGTACACAAGGATTCCAATTTCTCCACATCCTTACCAACACTTGTTTTGTTATTTTGATAGTAGCTATCCTAATGGGTGTGATGTTGTATCTCATTGCAGTTTTGATTTGCATTTAACTATGATTGGTGATGTCAAGCATCTTTTCATGTGCTTATTGACTGTAGATCATCTTTGGAGAAATGTTTACTAAGTCCTTGCCCATCTTTGAATCAGGTTGTTTGTTTTTTGTTGTTGTTGAGTTTTAGGAGTTCTCTAATATTCTGGATATCAACCCCTTATCAGGTGTAGGATTTGCAAATATTTTCTCCTATTCTGTAGGTTACTTTTTTACTCTGTTTATAGTCTTTTTTTTGATAGTGTCTTTAAATGTAGAAAATTAAGAACTTTTTATGAAATCCAATTTGTCTGTTCTTTCTTTTGTTACTTGTTTTTATGGTGTCATGGTCAAAAAATCATTGCAAAAAAAAAAATCATTGCCAAATTCAAGGTCATGAAGCTTTTCTTTCTTTTCTTTTCTTTTTTTTTTTTAATTAAGCTTTTTTCCTATGTTTTCTTCTAAGAGTTTTATTGTTTTAGGACTTACATTTGGATCTTTTTCCATCAAGTTAATTTTGCATATGGTGTTAGTTAAGGGTCCTACTTTATTCTTTTGCATCCAGTTCTTTCAGCAACATTTGGTGAAAAGATTGTGCTTTCCCCTTGTCAGAAATCATTTGATCATTTATGTGAAGGTTTATTTCTGGACTCTTTTGTTCTATTCCATTGGTCTATATGTCTGTCTTTCTGCCAGTTCTCCCCTGTTTTGCTTACTATAAAGTTTTATTGATTTCTAACTTTATTTCATTGTGGTTAGAGAAGATACTTTGTATGATATCTATCTTTTAAAACCTATTATTACTTTAAATTGTGGTCTCACATGTGGTCTCTCCTAGGAAATGTTCCACATGTGGATAGTTAACTTTTTCTCAGGTTTCTTTTTTGTTGTTTCAAAAATGTTTTGCTTGGTCATGTCTTTTAATTTTCTCATGATGTTTTTCATATAGTAACATCTATTGGCTTTTTCTAATTTGATTTATTTTCTGTTGCTTTTTGGTGCTTAGAAATTCCTATTCTAAGGTTAGCTAAATATTCTGATTTTTTTCTAGATTTTTTTCTATTCAGAAACATAGGATCTTTTTCATTTATTTGTTGGAAACCTTATGTACTTTTCACACAGGTCTTGGGAAGGTAATTCTTTTAGTTCTTCATGTTTAGATGCCTTTGCAAGAATATATCTGGAATGGGTGATGGGATGTTCTGTGATATTGTCTAAGATCTTCCAAATCTATCCTTCATCAATCTCTAGTCCTTGGCTTTGAAACCTCAGTCATAACACTTATCATATACTTACCTGAGAGAGGGGCTCAGAACTTGGGATTTTAGATCTTGATTGTTAAAATTATATTTTACATGATAGACATTCTTTCAGATATGACTTTTGACATATTCATTAGGCCCTAAATACATATATGAAATATTTACTTAATGCTATAGTTAAATAGTTTGGTGTCCTTGCTTAGTGCCAGCCATTAATATGACTTTTTCTATTTTAGTTCTTGACTTCTTGATTGGATGAAAGAGTCCTGAGACATTTAGTACAGCCAGTCTGGTATTATTTCCTATGATAGTAACTGACTTAGATACAGTGAGCAACCATTTACAGTTCTCTTCTCCTAGCAAAGATTACGCTTTCTTGTACACTTGCAGATAGGTGGGCCATGTGACTAATCTGGCCAATGAAAGGTGGACTGTGTATCTGAGGTAGTGAAAAGCCTATGAATAATTCTCTAGTCTTTCTCTTCCTATGCTGCTATGAATGAAGGGGCCATCTGTTCTAGATAAGGCAACTACAATATAATAGTGCTTCTGTTAGATTGGGTTCTTCTTCTTTTTTTAAATTGGGTTCTTGCATGGTTGTGTGGAGAAGAGCCTTTTTGTCAACCTGCCAATATAGTTGTTGGTGGATTAAGCAATTGGGATTTGAGTACTTTTCTTACTGCAGCATAACCAAGTCCATCCTGACTAATATAGTAGCTCATCTACACTTTTGGGAGGAGGCTGGCGATAGGGTGGGCTAGATGCTACCATGAGCTTTTTTTTTTTTTTTTTTTTTTATTGTAGTTCTGCCAGAATATGTACAAGCATAGCTTCAGTATTTTTTTCTTTCAACAGAACAAAAAATTGTTTGTTTTTTGTTTTGTTGAATCTCCTTGCACTATCTTCCGTATCTATTATCATCTCTCATCGTTTTCTATTTCTGGACATTTTAATCTCCATTATGGAAAGCTCAGGTTTGTCCCCTATATCACATGTGTGATGATCTATATACTAGTCCTGGTCTTTAAGCCTCCAGAGTAGTTTTTACTTCTGCTGTGGTAGTTCTAGTTTCCTTGAAAGACTTCATTCTTACATATCCCCTGGCATCCTTCATATATACATGTCAACTTGTTCTCAAATTCTTGCTTTTTTCTTTCATACAGGCTGTGTCTTCTACCCTATTGCAGATGCCGAAACACATTTATCTATCTATCTATCTATCTATCTATCTATCTATCTATCTATCTATTTATTTATTTATTTATTTATTTGCAGCAGGTGATTTACAGAGGGCAAGTCTGTATCTTCTGGATAGTGTTTTCTAATCTTTTATCCTATATTTTCTCGCTATTTACTCAGCCTCTGCTGTTTTTTTTCTTTCCATTTATTAAGCCTCTAATAAGAACAGAGTTAAGAGGTATCTGTTAGTGCAGACAATCTATACAGATGGCCCTTGACTTCTGCTCATTATTACCTTAGGAGGGAATTTCTGCCTTGTATCTCCAACTGATGTGCACAGGTCAAGGTCCAGTTGTCTTTACTAGTTCCTACTAAGCATCTATGTAAGTATAGTTTGGGCTGAGGAAGGAATCATTTATATCTTTTGTGTAAAGACTCTATTGATGACAGGCAGGATTAGCTAACCTAAACCGGCTAATCAAAGAAAAGAAATCTGTTGGCTCATACACTGGGAAGAAGAGAACACAAGTCACATGGGTCCTAGGCATGAATGGATCTAATGTTTTCTCTCTGGTACATGTTTGATTGTTTCTCTCATTCTTTCCTACATCAGATGAGCTTCTTTCATGTGATAGAGGGAATGGGTTGAGTGTCAATGATAAGGCCACAGACAGCTATAGATACACAGTATCCTAGTCAGTGATTCCAAAGGAAAGAGAAAGTCCTCCCCTAATCCTAGAATCTGTATATAGTATATCTTAGGGAAGAATTCTCTCTCATTCAACATAGTCCATGTACCTGCTCCTTGGACCAATTTGAGTGGCCAGGTGATGAAATGCTGCCTTTGGCCAGGCCTGAGTCACATACCCACCTCTGAAGGTAAGGGAGTCTTACCAGAATTTCATGGAATGAGGAAGGGGCTGTTAGCCCAAAGGGAAGAGATGGGAGTAGGGCATATAGTATACCAGAAAAGTGGAGAAAGGGAGGCTAGACGGAAAAACATACCACAGTGCTCACTATATGCCTGCTGTCTCATTCTCAGTCATTGTGAACCAGTGGAAAACACAGAACTACTGTGCACATTGCCAAGAGTGTTACCTCTACCAGCAGTGCCATATTTCTCACAGGATACAGCCAGGCTTACTATGTGTACACTGCCCTTTCCCTTCTTTCATCCCTCGCCCCATGTGCCCCACCCACTCCAGAGCAAACAATCAGATATGAGTGAATATTAACACTTGGTTTGGCCAACTCTCTTCCCGAAAGTAGAATAATGAAAAACAAAATATTATTAACCCCTCACTAAAAAGCAAAGCAATTTTTAATGGTAGAGAACCATGACATAAGGTGGTAGAGCACTGACCTCCTGGAGTTTTTCTGGAAGTTCTACTGTTGTTTCCTGCAGATTCATTGATGTCTAGGTAGATATCACCCTCTAATGCTTCTATGGGCAAAATTTAAGTTGAAAAGGAAGATGATTCCCTTCAGCCTTGTGAGCAAGACTTAATATCCAACCTTTATAGTATTCCAGGACCTAAGGGACAGACCTTATTTCATGGCTTTGGTTCATCCACAGATGCCTGGCCATGGCAGATGAATAAACTGGAAAGGTATGTAATACCTAGATAATGGAGGAGCCTCAGGCGCCATGCTGAGGAACTTGGACTACTGTGGGTAACAGAAGTGGGGCATCAGAAGATCTTACAAGAGTGAAATTAGCCAGTTTGCTCTTTGGACCTACTGCTGGGGTCTGGTACTGTAATGCTGATGAGCCATGCTTTTAAAGAACACTGTTTTATTTGTCTTGGATGTTTGTTACCGTACTTTTACAACGTAATCATCTGTGGATTTGTAAACCTTTGTGTAATATAATACAGATCTTCCCAGTGTGGAGAGAAAAGGGCAAAAGAGAAAGGACTGTCTGGATTATCGTCCAAATCTCCATGTTAAGGTGGACTAGCAGGCAGATTAGGGACTAGGCAGGAGGCTGGATGATGGCCAGTGATGGAAAAATGTATGGTGATCTTAGGTGCTGTGAAGGATCCAGAAGGAACAGGCTAAGTTGGAATCAAATGCTGAAGTTGAGATCAAACATTTACTCTGCTTATTTAAGGATATTATAATTTATGGAACTAATGAGATGATTATTGATGTTTCAGGTTTATATACACAATATGATAATGGATTTTAGATTAAAAAGCCACATACCTGGAAAACTAGGTTGGCATTTTCATGCATTCCAAATATTTCTGGGTCATCCATCAAAGGCAGATTTTCAATGTAGTCCTTGAACTCTTGTAGGCTGTCAGCCAAGGGTGCAAAATAGATGCCTGTTTATTGAAAACACAGAGGGCAAATTTGTTTCAATTAGACTTTGTACCACCAAGTTTGGCCCTTCTCTGCCTGTTCAGATGGTGGCTTTAATCAACTGTCTTCCACAGAAAAGGGTATTGTTTTCCCCACTCTCCTTGCTTTCCTCACTCTCCTTGCTTTCAATACTGTGCCTGGTCTCTGCCTTTTGTTGAGGCCTTGAGTTGTGATTAGTATCCTAACCTTTTAGGGTGTCCTCTCCAGAAGATTCTGGGAACCCAGGAATGTGCTGCTGATAGCCATGCCTTGGTAAGGGCTCCAAATTTATAGAGCTTTGAAAACATATTTAGACTGAATACCACCCACTTTAGAACAAATACCTCAAACTGGTTACTACACAATAGATATTTTTGTGTTTTTACTGCCAAACTAGTTTTGGAGGTGGTCAAGCATGTGGCTGGGGTGGGCGGGCACGAGGACTAGGTTGTGATGTCTGGATGTCAGGAACTTCTGGATGGAAAACTGAGAGATGCTGTCAATGACTTCTTGGGAAAAGGTCCTTTCCATAATATTGAAAAGTCATTCACCTGATTCTGAATATTTATAATCCTCTTCTAATGTTTCAGGAGAAAAGAACCTTTTTAAGACTGTACGAAGGCATCTTTGATCCCAGGTGTCTGTAACTCTCCCGCCATATGTAATTTCACCTGAAAAGGAGTTTGCATTTTAAAACATATTTTTTTATTGAGATGCATACCCACATTCTAATAGGTTTATTTGTGTACACATTTTTGGAACTGAAAGTGAAAAGAGCATATCAGAGTTTCCTACCACTACTCCCTAAAGAGAATAAAAGTCAACTTTTAAAGGGCAGGAAAAAACCTACTATATGTACCCTATGCTAATTATTTTGCTTTCCCCAAATAATCAAAACCAAAGCCACTGAGCTCTATTTACATATTTCCTCCTCCTCCTTCCTTTTTTTGCTGTAAGTTACTGATTTGGGGTCTTTTTATTTTTAAAGGATTTTACTTATTGGAGAGAGAGAGCACAAGCAAGAGCACAGGGGGAGCAGCAGAGGGAGAGGGAGATGCAGGCTCTCAGCCTGATGCGGAGTTCAATCCCAGGACCCTGAGATCATGACCTGAGCCAAAGTCAGATGTTTAACCAGCTGAGCCACCCAGGCACCCCCTAATTTTGGGTTTAATTCCATCACTGAGCACAGTATTCTAAAACATACACACTTTACATAAAATACTGCCTATTTTTGAGACCTGCAAATAAATGGAACCAAAACATTTATAACAAGACATTCAAACTGCATACATACATTATAATTATTAAAATTAAGCTAGGAAGGAAAGATAGATCCAAGATGAAAGAGACAATGCCTCACAAAAATTATGTTGGGGAATTAAAACTTATTAATTTCCCCTCTCTCTTTTCACAGAGAAGCTACTTACGGCATGTTCCACGGTCGTCCCAAAATTATAAGTAGGAATGATATCTATTCTGCATTGGAATAATACCTATTGCTGATATAATTCCTTGGGAAAATTCCAGATCCATTGCTACATTTCATTATTTACCACTGTAGGGTTCCCAGAAGGATTTTACCTATGATACTGATATTGTCAACTTCTAAATTCTCGGAATGTTCATTTGTTCTCTTCATATCTTCCATTATGTCAGGAAGAAAGTTTTCCATTCTCTTTTAAGCTGAGATGATTGGTTGAAAGAAAGTTATTTCAGTCTTTGGAATCTCCATAATTTATTTCTAAGAGAGCACTGTCTTTACTTGCACCTCTTATAGGGACACTTATATTCCCTGAAGCACATTTGGTCTGTCTTGTTGGATTAGCCACTCAGGGAGAGGGGAGAGGAAGTAGATATCACAGCTGATGGTCAAGTAGCTAAATCTCTGTATTAGCAATTTTAAGAGGGAAGAAAGAGATTCTGCTGTATTTTCATGGGTATATAGCTTCAGTTAGCTTAGCTTCAGTTGCCTTCTAGGAAATCTTGGAACACAAAGTTCAGTTACATCTTTGTAGTAGGTCCATCTAGTCTGCGCCTAAGTTAAAGCTCCTCTTGGGTCCTTGGGGCTGGATGGGAATTAAGCACAAGTTTCTCCAATTGTGTGATGGTGTCTGGAAAAGGATGATGCCAGGAAAACTAAGACTTCTATCATTAGTAGGTGGTGAGAGAAAAGAGTTGCCCTAAAGTGTATTTTTTTTTTGAGTCACAAATGACTGCATTTTGAGAAGCAGCATAGAAATATTTTCCTTACATATTATCAGACTTTGTACTCCTCCATCCAGATTGAGTTTTATCCTTTGCTTGGATCAAACTGCATAAATAAGGAGCTCCACTATTTTGACTCAGAGTAGATGACTCTTGGGCTCACTTTTAGGAAGGAGTCTTCTGGGTTTGGTCTTCCCAGAAGAAGAACCTGTGGAGGAGGTGTCCACCATACATGCCCACCACCTGTCCTGGCCTTGGCATCACAGTCCCTGAGGGTCTTGTTGCAGATCCCAATGTGGTGGCTTTCCCCTTGTCTTCCTCACCTATCTCCAGGGGCTGGCCCAATACAAACTGGGTAGGCCTTAGGTTTGGCTTTGTCTTTGCCTACTTTGAGCTCAGATGTGTCTCCTGGACTTATGCATTGCTATACCTTACACTATAAAATTTTAAGATTCCCCCCACCCCCAAATACTTTCCTATATTTAAAGCCTCCTCAGTATTTCTCTATTCTATCCCCACTGGTGTTGCTGTATCTTCTTGTTCAGTCCTTCATGTTGCTTTTATTATAGCTTTGTAAATTATTGCACCTCTTTACACCATAAAGGATCATGATTGCCAATCATCAATTACAAAGTAGAACCAAAATTAACAACACACACAGGTTTTTCATGATGTGCCCTCAACTTACCTTTTTAAAATTTTTGTTGAAGATAAAGCTCCTCTCCATGTACATTCCCTCTTCATACTGTGCACCAGCCCAACTCTATAGTCAGACCACGCCTCAGCCTGTTGGGCTTTTGTATCACTCTTCTCTCTGTCCAGTGTGCTCTCCTGCCTTTTCTCTCCTGGTGAGCCCCACTTAGCTCAGTTTAGCTGTTCAGCACTTAGCTCTCAGTGGAGCAGTCCCAGATTCTTCCAGGTAGTGTTAGTTGTTCCTTCTGAATTCCCACAGCTTTGCACATACACTTCTGATTTGGTAATTAGCTCAACATATAGTTTATTCATTACCTCCACCCTCCATGCCATGAGTTTTTGGCAGGCAGGGTCTACATTGTCTTTGTATTTCTAGCATCTATTGTTAGTAATATAAGGCAGTATTTTCTGGATTAATGCATAAATGACTGCCTAAAATACCACGCTATGGATAAAGCATTCATTGCCTTTGTGCTTCTATCCATTTTTTAAAAACAGTACTAATAAAGAGCTATAATTTAAAATTCATAAATCCACATAAAATTTACATGTATGATTCATTAATTTTTAGTAAACCTGCAATGTTGTAACCATCACCATAATCTAATTTTAGAACGTTTGTATCATCCCCCAAATGCAATCTTGTGCCCCTTCTCAGTCACTCCTCATTTTTGCCCCTGCTCCCTGCAACCATGAACCTACTTTCTGTCTGTATACATTTGGCTTTTCTGGAACTTTCATATAAATGGAACCATACAATGTGGTATTATGTGCTCTTTTTTCTTTTAAGATTTATTTATTTGAGAGAGAGGGAGAGAGGGAGAGAGCAGGGGGAGGAGTAGGGGGAGAGGAAGAGAATCTCAAGCAGGCTTCCTGTTGAGCATGGAGCCTAACTTGGAGCTAGATCCCAGGACCCTGAGATCAGGGCCTGAGCCAAAATCAAGAGTTGGATGCTTAATTGACTGAGCTATCCAGGCACCCCTGTGTCTGACTTTTTTACTTACCATAAGTTTACTTTTTTACCTATGTTGCAGCACCTATCCTTTTTTAATGGCTGGGTAGTGCATGCTATGGTAGTACATGGTATGTCACATTTTTTTTATCCATTCACCAGCTGATAGAAGTTTAGGTTGTTTCCACTTTTTTTGGCTATTATGAAATAATGCTGTATAAACATGTACAAAGTTTTTGTGTGGACATGTGTTTTCATTTTTTCTGGGTCATATGGTAAGTCTATTTAAAACATTTTCCAAAATAGCAGCACCATTTTACATTGCCACCAGCAACGTATGAGGATTCTACTTTCTCCACATTCTTGCCAACACTTTGTTGCTGTTTTTTTGTTGTTTCATTTTTTTAATTTTAGTCATCCTAGTTGGTGTGTGAAGTGGTATCTCATTGTAGCTTTAATTTTCACTTCCTTAATGACTAAGCATCTTTTCATGTGTTTATTGGTCATTAATATGTCTTCTTTGGTGAAATGTCTATTCAAATCTTTTGCCCACTTTTAAATTGGATTATATTTCTTCTCACTGTTGAGTTGTGTTCTTTTTTTTTTTTTTTTTTGAGTTGTGTTCTTTATATAATACTTTGTATATAGATCTTGGAAACTAGCCCTTTATCTAATACGTCATTTGCAAATATCTTCTCCCATTCTGTAGGTTGTCTTTGTTTTGTTGACTGTATCCTTTGATGTGCAAAAGCTTCTTATCTTGATGAAGTCCCAATAGTTCATTTTTGATTTTGTTTCTTTTGTCTTCCTGGATGTATCTTGCAAGAAGTTACTGTGGCGGAGTTCAAAAAAGGTGTTACCTGTGTTCTCCTCTAGGATTTTGAAGGAATCTTGTCTCACATTTAGATCTTTCATCCATTTTGAGTTTATCTTTGTGTGTGGTGAAAGAGAGTGGTCTAGTTTCATTCTTCTGCATGTGGATGTCCAGTTTTCCCAGCACCATTTACTGAAGAGACTGTCTTTCTTCCAGTGGATAGTCTTTCCTCCTTTATCGAATATTAGTTTCCAATATCTATAAAGAACTTATTAAACTCAACAGCAAAGAAACAAACAATCCAATCATGAAATGGGCAAAAGACATGAACAGAAATCTCACAGAGGAAGACATAGAACGGCCAACAAGCACATGAGAAAATGCTCCGCATCACTTGCCATCAGGGAAATACAAATCAAAACCACAATGAGATACCACCTCACACCAGTGAGAATGGGGAAAATTAACAAGGCAGGAAACCACAAATGTTGGAGAGGATGTGGAGAAAAGGGAACCCTCTTACACTGTTGGTGGGAATGTGAACTGGTGCAGCCACTCTGGAAAACTGTGTGGAGGTTCCTCAAAGAGTTAAAAATAGATCTGCCGTACGACCCAGCAATTGTACTGCTGGGGATTTACACCAAAGATGCAGATGCAATGAAATGCCGGGACACCTGCACCCCGATGTTTCTAGCAGCAATGTCCACAATAGCCAAACTGTGGAAGGAGCCTCGGTGTCCATCTAAAGATAATGGATAAAGAAGATGTGGTTTATGTATACAATGGAATGTTACTCAGCCATTAGAAATGACGAATACCTGCCATTTGCTTTGATGTGGATGGAACTGGAGGGTATTATGCTGAGTGAAATAAGTCAATCGGAGAAGGACAAACATTATATGGTCTCATTCATTTGGGGAATATAAATAATAGTAAAAGGCAATAGAGGGGAAGGGAGAAGAAATGGGTGGGAAATATCAGAAAGGGAGACAGAACATGAGAGACTCCTAACTCTGGGAAACGAACTAGGGGTGGTGGAAGGGGAGGAGGGCGGGGGGTGGGGGTGACTGGGTGGTGGGCACTGAGGGGGGCACGTGACAGGATGAGCACTGGGTGTTATTCTGTATGTTGGCAAATTGAACAATAAAAATAAATTTATTATTAAAAAATATAAATAAAGTGCTAAATGGTAAAAAAAAATACTTTGTATACAAGTGCCTTATCAGACATATGATTTACAAATATTTTCTTTCAGTTTGTGGCTTGTCTTTTTACTTTCTTTATGGTGTTTGTTGAAGTAAATGTTGATGATGTCCATTATTATTTTTTCTTTATTGCTTGTGCTTTTTTACATCTTATCTGCTAAATCATTGCTGAACCCAAAGTCACGAAGATTTACTTCTGTGCTTTCTCCTCTGTAGTTTAAGCTCTTACATTTAGTTCTCAGGACTCATTTTGAATTAATTTTTATGTATCATATGAGATAAGGATCCAAATTCATCCTTTTGCAGATGGATACTTAACATTCCCAGCATCATTTGTTGAAGAATTATCCTTCCTCCATTGAGCCACCTGATACCTTTGTTGAAAGTTAGCTGACCATCAGTATAAGGTCAACTGACCATCACTATTTTGATAAGCAGTGTTGGCCCTACTGGGGTAGTAGAGTGCTGGAGGCCAGAGTATAAGGTCAGCCCCTAGATTCCAAGACCACCCCTTTTGGTCCACTCTGAGAATGGTCCTCATTCATTTTCACTGTTGTTTCCCTGCCCTCTATTTCCAAGGTTTATTTGCCTTTCATGGCTCTAGATCACCTGATTCCTCTCTACTCTTCTCTATTTCCCTTATTACCAATGAAAACCATTCATTCCCATTATTCCCCCTTTCAGAGTGCCCTTCTTCTCCCAGTTCCCAGTGTAAATCATTTCTTCATTACTTGGGCCTACATATTCCAAACTGGACCTAATTTTGGCACAAGGTCCCATGTGGCCACAATGAATATTTTCTAAAAAATTTAATTCCTGAAATATTTTTCCTTTTTTCACAAATATACATGAACAGGTCTCTGCTAGTCAATCAGTGTTCAGATTCTTATGAATTTAAGAGCACAGACCCTTGAGGCTAGACTGACTTATAAAGTCTACCACTTATAAACTGGGTGCCTCAGTTTCCTCACGTATAAAATAGGGATATAACAGTCCTCACCTCATATGATTGTTATGAGGATCAAATATGCTAATTCTTGGGAAGTGCTGAACACAGTAGTTGCATGTATCAAGAAAGATACAAGGTTTTGCTATTATTTTTTTTTTTTTTTTGGTTTTGCTATTATTATTTGGGAAAACAGCTGCCTATTTTCCATGTGTAAATATTCTCAGAATATCCTTATCACAGTCTTATCTTCACAAAGGGACCATTAGAAGTCATCATCACCACCATCAAACACTGGGGAAGGACACCATTTTTATATGGGCCATGCCCTGGCCATGTGGGCATACTGACCAGTAATGTAAATTAGTGCATCCCAGGGAATCTTTCCTTCTTGGCAGTAAAGGTTGAGGTTCAGTAAAGCGCATTCCCTGTCACTGTCATTAAATTCATAGCAGATATTCCAACCAAGAGGACCAAACTTTTTTCTCTCCTAGAAGGGAAAATGAAAATAGTCTTACATAAAATTTGATAAATTAGCTTTGTATAAAATACTGAGAAATGAAAGGTTTCTATTGAAGTTGGGCATCCTCATTCTGTTGACATCATGTTAAGATCATGTTAAAATCAGTTAAGATCATACAGTTCAACTTCATCTAGGCTTTCAGTTTGGCTTTCAGCAAACATGGGTGGCATCTCTTCCTCCAGTCCTGGCTTTTCTCCAAAATTTCCAAAAGAAAACTTGACATTACTAGAAATATGATAGAAGGGCATCTGTCCTTCATGGTAAAATAAAATATTTCCCCATCAAAATAGGCAAAAAAAGACTGACACTAATCATCCATCTTGTGGCAAAAGCTACTCCCAGTTCTAAAGAGTCTGCCTACCATCTAAGCTTTTAAGTCATATCACTATGTGCTGATTACATGCTGACTTCTCTGCAGTGACATTTTTTAAACTAGTACACAGAATCATAACCCTTGCTTCATGACTTCACATAGTGACCTCTTTTTCTTTCTTCATTATCTCCCTATCCCATCTTAATTTCTTAATTCCAAACTGATGATTATACCAGAGGTCTCATATTCCCTCCTCTTGATTTCAAAATTTCGTAAGTGTTGAACCACTTTCCCATCTCAGCTGTTTTTATTTGTACAACAAGGGCCTTGTGCCTAGAGCCCCCGGTCCCAGCCTCTCAGATCTCCTCTGGGACCTTGTTTACTTATTTATTTAGGTCATATTTTGCATCTTTAATCTTTGTTTTTTTCTTTACAGATTCTCTGTAGACCATATACACTTGAAACCCAGGCAGCCAGTCTAGTTAAGACATCATCTAGAGACGTGTAGTCAAAGAGTCAGAATTTATTTATTTATTTATTTATTTATTAAATTTTTATTTATTTATGATAGTCATACAGAGAGAGAGAGAGGCAGAGACATAAGCAGAGGGAGAAGCAGGCTCCATGCACCGGGAGCCGACGTGGGATTTGATCCCGGGTCTCCAGGATCGCGCCCTGGGCCAAAGGCAGGCGCCAAACCGCTGCGCCACCCAGGGATCCCAAAGAGTCAGAATTTAAATGCAGGGTCTCAGGATGGACACCAGATCACAGCAATGAAGTTTGAGCAGAGGGAAGGAGAAAGTAGTACTGAGTTGAAAGTCATCTTTCAGGGGACTTTGGGGCTCTGGTCACAGGGAAGAGGATCTTAAGGGTAGTAAGCCCACCCAAAAAGGGCCAGGTGAGGATGAAACTATTGCAAGGAAAATGATGGACTGACATGATATATGTGCAAATGAGGAATAATAAAAATAATACTGAAATTTTGAATGCAGGTGATTGAGAGATGGGACTACCAATTTCAGGAGTAGAGTCTGGAGATTTGGGAGACTTGGGAGTGAGACATAGCTGAGGAGGTCAATTTTGTGCTTTTGAATTTGACCTCGTGCATTTATCCAGGTGATGATGTCCCTTAGATCAGAGTAGAGCTAGGAGGCGAAGCTGAGGTGAGGGGAGTACGGAGATCAGCCACTGAGTGAGAACAACTTGGCTTCAGACCCTGAATGGGGCCTCAGCACTTTACAATGCCATTTGTAAGCTTTCATGTCATTCCCACTTTTTATTTATTTATTAACATAATGCACTTTCTTTTTTCTACTAAAAAGCAAAAGTTGGGTGTACCTGAATAATTGCGTGGAAGAAACAAATGCCAAATATTATTTGTCTCCATTTTCTTCCAAGTATGTTTTCTTCAAAAAACGAAGGTGTCATTTCAGTAAATGCCCGTCTGATATTTGCACGTAAACCTTTCGGTGGCTCATTGGTTACCTGGGTTCAGACACATATATGGCAGAAAGGGTGATTTTATCGATTTGCATTATTTCTGAATAACACACAGAGACTGAAGCCATTGAGAGGATGTAGATAACTGATACCCATGGGGCATTCCTGGTATGTGGGGGCTTGCTCTGTATCTTGCTCAGCCTCAGTCTCTGCAAAGTCAGGCCTGGTGGGGGTCTTCAGATCTACAGTGGATGAACCGTCTCCACAAGAATCTCAGACAATTTCTTTTGGTGTTCATTTTTCTAAATATGGCCAGAAAGTATTCTCAGGCCTTCTTCAGCATTGGATTTTCCATGCATCTCAACATATGTCATCCCTTGATGACATGGGACAGGAAAGGAAGAAGCATCTCTTGTTCCTGAGTGATCATTTGTATGCAGAAGCTTCCTGTATATTGGAGAATTCCCAGCACTAAAACCCAGCAGCCATACTACCTGTAGGTCTCCTGTCTCTCAAATGCTGAAACATTCTCTTAATTCTGGGAGGGGTTCCATTCTTACCACTCTGGATCCTTGACATTTTCTTATACTGTTGAATGATCAACAGGCTAGGGCACATAAAGATGGGCAGTGCCTTGGGAAACTGTGTGCCTGCATGCTATGAGGTGAAGGGATACTGACTTCCACCTTCCCACCTTGGCCACCCAGACTTTAATGTGGTCCTGCACAAGGCCTGGGCTCCCTGGACCCACTCGGGGAACATTCTGAGGCTAATCATTTTGCACCATTCCAACCATGTGCATACATTACCTTGACAGAATTTTGAAGAACTGTAACGGGAAATGTACTACTAGGCATGGAACTTAAAAAAAGTCGAAAAGTGTCCTTGATAACAATAGCTGTTCAAAACAAAGAGAAAACAACAAAAATGGAAAATGCTTAAATTATAATAATACTTTTAAGTAATAAATACTTATGGGATAGCAAGAAAAATGCTGTGAGCTCTGTTTAAAGACTAGTTTAAGTATTTTATGTTGTAAAATGTTCTAAAATGGAAGTAGAAGAAATCTTTTTGGAAACTCTTAATACATGAGAGTTTGCCAATCTAGATGTTGGCACATTTGAGTAATGAAATTAAGGACACAGGGACGCCTGGGTGGCTCAGCGGTTGAACGTCTGCCTTCAGCTCAGGGTGTGATCCCAGGTATGGGGATCGAGTCCCGCATCGGGCTTCCTGTGAGGAGGCTGCTTCTCCCTCTGCCTATGTCTCTGCTTCTCTCTCCGTGTCTCTCATGAATAAATAAATAAATAAAATCTTAAAAAAAAAAAAGAAATTAAGGACACATTAATTTTCAATACTTTTTTAAAAGAAGGTTTTATTTATTTATTCATGAGAGACACGGAGAGAGAGGCAGAGACACAGGCAGAGGGAGAAGCAGGCTCCATGCAAGGATCCCAATGTGGGACTCGATCCTAGGGGTCTCCAGGATCATGTCCTGAACCGAAGGCAGATGCTCAACTGCTGAGCCACTCAGGCATCCCTAATTTTCAATACTTGTTGCAGGTGTTAAGGGTCTCCTCTCTGAAATGGGAAAATTTTTCAGAAAATACCAGGATGGTTACTGCCAGTGCTCATGAAGTATTTTGTTTTTAAACAATTCAATTTTCAGCAAATTGCATGAAATGGTCAGAAAGTCCTATGGAGAAGAAAGAGATTTCTCCACTCTGCAGAGGAGTTGCAAACGGAACTGAGGGAGCAGGGGTAGGAACAGACTTCATAAGTAGCATGAAGACGTTCGGTCAATATGCTTACTTTGTGAGCTGTTGACAGAAAACCTAAGAAAATGAGTTCTATTCTGGGTTCAAAAGGCTGAAGTGAAGTTGGGGAAAATTATTGTTCCCATTATAGGAAGACACAGGCATCATTCCAGGATAACTTTCTTAGATGCTGGTTTTTAAGTACGTCTTATGGTGTTTCTCCAACATTCCAGGCTTGTTCCCTCCCTAGGGTTTTGCATTAGCTATTCCTTTTGCCTGGATTACTCTTCCTTTAGATTGCCTCACATTCTTCAAGTCTTGGTCCAATGCTGCCTTCTCAAAGAGATGTACCCAGAACACACTGTTTATGTTTGTTTGTTTGTTTATTTATAATATTTTATTTATTTATTCATGAGAGAGGCAGAGACTTGGGCAGAGGGGGAAGCAGGCTCCCCTGGGGAGCCTGATGTGGGACTTAATCCCAGGACCCTGAGATCATGACCTGAGCCAATAGCAGACACTCCACCACTGAGCCACCCAGGTGCCCCCAGACCATACTGTTTAAATTACTATCTACTCTTTCTCCTTATCATCCCCCCACCCCATTTCATCCTGGCCTTTCTGATCCTCCTTATTCTTTATTTTTTCCAAAGCACCAGCCACATTCTATCATACCATATAAATTACTTATTATATGCTTTAATTATTGCTTATCTCCCCTCACTAATATGTAAAGCTCTATGAGGATGGATATCTAAGGTGGTTTTGTTCACTGTCCTACCTTCAGCATCTAGAACAGTGCATGGTACATGGTAGGTTCCCAAATATTTATTGAATGAATGACTGTAGATTAAAGCTGATTTTGTGCTCTTTAGTTTAGTAATCTAAATTCATGATCTACATTAAATAGCTAAAATTACAAGTTAGTTCTAGTACAATTCTAGAGCAACACTGAAGTTGCTTGTATGGTAAAAACTATTAGGCATGGAAGTCAGACACCAACCAAAGTCTTAGGGCTAATGATTTCAATAACCAAAGCACGAAAAAGGCAGATTTAGAGAAGTAATTTTTTTCATACTTTTCCTCTTATAATTGCAGAAGCATCAAGAGTGTTAACTTTCATAGACATCGTAGGAGTTAAGAGCTGTATTGGAATCTTAGAAATTATCTTAGCACAGGGCTTCTAGCAATGATGCTGTGCAGGCCTCTTATGGCTGGGGAAACTGAGGCCCAGAGAGGCAATGTGGTGGCATGGCAGGAAGTAGTGGGGGCAGAACTCTGCTCAGGTCTTAGAATTTCAAATCCAGAGTTTTCACTTCTTCCTTGTTTCGTTTTTCTTTTGTTCACTTAATCTTTTCAGCTTATTACCTGAATGTATTTTATTTTAAATGGGTTCAAGTTAAGCATCAGAACTCAAATGGGTACATCAGTAAATGATTGTAACAAGGGCCAGAAGAAGATTTTTTTATCTACTTAAGCTTTGGTAAACTGAAGGCACTTAAAAGCCACCACCACTGTCAGTTGGCTTTCATAGCCTGTCCGGCCTCTGGCATATACTCGCTCTTGTCTCAGTCACCATTAGGCCGAACGTATCCATACTCTGAAGGCTCACGTAGCTCCACTGCAGCAAGTTGCTTTTTAGATGCCTTCCCTAGCATTTCCTTCTTAATTGTAATCCTAATCATCAGCAAGCCTTGGACAGTGGTGAATATTTTCTTGTCATTTTTCTTTAATTATTTAAATGGAAATAAGCCACAGGCCCAGTTGGAAGCATGCCACTCTTACTTGCACTGCAAAAGAGTGAAAAGAGTGGAGACTCTGGATGGTTGATGTGAAGGACTCTTTATACTTGCTGGAAGTAACCTGCAGAGGCTAGGAGGGGGGAATCAGGAAATGAGGGATCTTTAGCGGAAGGCTGCTATGTCTTGGCTGTGGTGTCCCGTGAAGGCTGGCCACTTTGTAAAGGCAGAAGTAAGTAAAGTCACTTGCAAGACTGGCTGTATAGCTTCTGCGGTCAGGGCACCAAGGAAGACCCCAGAGAAAGGACTCTGGATATTCTAGGTTGGTAGGATGCCCTTCTGACAGAGTGGTAAAGTGGGGCTCACCCTGCTTATTAACAATAATACAGTTCCTAAGGTTTCAATTATTTTTATACTAACATTTAAAAATGAATAGAATCTAAATCCACTTCTCTCTTTGTAGCCCTTTATACTTTCTTGAGTGGGAAAGAAAGTGGTTATAGTTAGTGGTAGCAACTATGAATGATGCCGGGCATGCCCATGGGGTGTGTGTGCCTGGAACCACTTAAAAGCATAAAGTTGAACAAAAATCAAAATGGCTTTTCTAATGCTTCAGCAAAGCTCAATTTTAAAAACTAAATCACCTTTTTCCTCTTTTCTGCAGTTCTTCCCTCCTTCCTTCTTAGCGTTCTGTTTTAGGAACCTGGGACCACCCTGAAGACATGATGAATGAGGTTGGCTGCCCGCACACAATTCCTGTCAAAACCAGCTAGATCCTGTATTTCTTTCTTTTTTTTTTTTTTTTTTTAATTTTATTTATTTATTCACGAAAGACACACAGAGAGAGGCAGAGACACAGGCAGAGGGAGAAGCAGGCTCCATGCAAGAATCCTGATGTGGGAATTGATCCCTGGACTCTTGGATCATGACCTGAGCCAAGGGCAGATGCTCAACCGCTGAGCCACCCAGGTGTTCCAAGGTCCTGTATTTCTCTATTAACACTATCCTCCTCCTCCCCCGAGCCCTTTCCTCCCTGTGGAAAAGGGGGCGGCTGTTTTGAAGGCCATAGCCTGCTGTAGCCTCCTTCGCTTGGCAAAGCGGTACAGCTAATGTTCCACTTTATCCTAAACTCTGTCTTCGCGTTATATTTTGGCTTTGAAGCCCTGAGGTGGGTTTTCCACAACATGGCTAGGAGGCACACATGAAGGTTAGTTAGTTGGCATAGGAGTCACAGAGAATAAGAAGTGGTGAAACGTGACTCTAAGGGGATTGGTGGGACTTTGAATCTGTCCCTTAACTTATTCTGTAGTGAAAGATTTAATTTCCTTTCTTTGTTCTAAGTCCATTTTCTATTTCTTTTATTGTGCCTATATGTCATCTATTTTCAATTCAAATGGCCTCCACAGAAAGGAACATGAAACAGAAATGATCCAGTGGGTCATACTCTCAACTTGGAGTCTGGAGATGTTTTTTCAAGTCTGGATTGTGTAATTTAACTATAAACCTCTTTAGGTTTCAAATTCCTCCTCTTTAATATGGGGAAACATAATTCCTACAATAAAAATTATTACAAGAACTGGATTCAACAAAGAAAGGCTACGTAAGAAAGGTATTATTAAAAAAAAAAGAAAGGTATTATTATGTAAATGCTATGTGTTCAACATACTTGGATCTGTGAAGGTTTTAATTAGTTCTTCCATTGCCAGCATCCAAGAAACAGCAAGATGGCAATTTTGCAAAAATACCCAGTTTCCTGATTTCATTGCATCTTTGATCATTCTTTCAGCAATGGGTCCTTGTCCTTGCCCCAGTGAAATTGATTGTACCCTGAATTCAACAACAACAAGAAATGCTGTTTTATTTTAAAGCAATGATATTATGAAGAAATGTAAATACAGTAGACTTTTTCCCAAAGTATGCACACATTTCAAATCCTCATTTTAATAGATGTGCAAATGTTTATTTTCTTGGTTTTTTAAAAAAATTTCTACTGTAACACACATATGGAAAAGTTTAAAAAAAGAACTATACAGCTCTATGAACTATCACAAATGAATACTCATGATTGAGAGTGAAAGTGTGCCAACATCCTAGAAACATCTCTCTTATGCCCCTTTCTGCTCCAATGACTTTTCCTTCCTCCCTCCCAAAGGTATCTGTTACCCTGATTTCCAACACTATAAATCAGTTTTTCAAAACTTGAAGAAATTTGAAGTCTCACATCCATTATTTCTAAGTGTTCTTTATACTGGATATAAACTCTTTGTTAAATTTTTACTGTCTCCATAGGTTTGCCTTTTCCAGAATGTCATATAGTTGGAATCATGTAGTATATAGTCTTTCCAGATAGGCTTCGTTCACTTAATAATATGCACTTAAGGTTTCTCCATGTCTTTTATGGCTTGATAGCTCATTTCTTTTTTATGCTGAATATTATTCCATTTCATGGATATACCACAGTGTATTTACCCAATTCACGTACTAAGAAACATCTTGGTTGCTTCCATGTTTGGTGAGTATGAATAAAGCTGCTATAAATATTTGTGTACAGATTTTTGTGTGGCCATAAGTTTTCAACTCCTTTGGGCAAATACCATGAAGTATGGTTTTTGGATTTCATGGTAAGAGTATGTTAGTTTTGTAAGAAGACAGCAAACTGTCTTCCAAGGTGGCTATGCCATTTTGCATTCTCATCAGCAATAAATGAGGGTTTCTGTTGTTAGTATGCATTAATATAATCTGTTTTTATGTCTCATAACCTTGCTAAATCCATTAAAATTTTTTTTGGGATACACTTTATCAGAGCAAAAGCACATTCTATTTCTGGTTTTCTCTTTCAAAGAAATGCTTTCTAGATTCTTAACTAGGGTTTTTTTTTTCCTCCATGAATGCCTGTTGAACTTTAACAAATGCTTTTTCTGCCTCAATTGAGAGGTGTTTCTCCCAGGATCTTGTCTATTAAATATATGTTACTATATCATTAATTTCTGCTCTTTTATTTTTCCCTTCTAATAGAGTTTAATCACTACATTTTATTTATTTATTTTAAGATTTTTTTATTTATTCACGAGAAACACAGAGAGAGAGGCAGAAACAACAGGCAGAGGGAGAAGCAGGCTCCCCATGCGGAGCCAGATGTGGGACTCCATTCCAGGACTATGGGATCATGCCCTGAGCCAAAGGTAGAGGCTCAACCGATAAGCCACCTAGGCTGTCCCTAATCATTACATTTTAGATTGCCCTTTGCCAAATATATGCACTTAAGCCTATAAATTTCCTTATAATCCAAACTTCAGATACATCTCACAAGTTTTGATATATTTTCACAATTACTCAACTTAGTACATGAATTTCCATTTCAGTATCCTCTTTGCCTGAAAATGGTTTAATCTTAGCTTTATTTAAAAATTTGTTTTGACAGTGGAGCACTCGGTGGCTCAGTGTGTGGATTGGATTGTCCTAATCTTTTTTTTTTTTTTTTTTTTTTTTTAACGCAGGCAGGTAAAACAATTTTATTTCACAGTTGTCTTTAAAACCACAAAGACACTATGTTCTTCATATAAAAACATTAGTACAGATAACTATACTTTCTAGAAAATGATTATATAGACCCTCTCAAAGAAAAATGCACACTATTATATGGTTCAGACAAGTTACTTGGGAAAAACACATCTGGACCGATTCCTAAAACATATCATAAAACCATGCTGCATCTTTTGGTTCAAAGTATAGATTATTGTCATCAGTAAAGGCTCCTGCATTCTTACATATTTGATAATACACATATAGACTGGTTTGTGACTTAATGCTCCATTGGTTCATCAGCCTTTTCTGCAGGTTCATCAGCAGGTTGAGCAGGCTGTGCCTTTCTCTGTCTTTCTTCAAGACCTTCCAGGAATGGAGATACATCGTCATTATCATAAATTGTAAACTCCAAGTCCTTACCAACAATTCCAATGGAAACATTCTTTGTAGTTAGGTCCTGTTTTTTTTTTTTTTAAAGATTTATTTATTCATGATAGACATAGAGAGATAGAGAGAGAGAGAGAGAGAGAGAAGCAGTCTCCATGCCAGGAGCCCGATGTGGGACTTGATCCTGGGACTCCAGGACCACGCCCTGGGCCAAAGGCAGGCACTAAACCGCTGAGCCACCCAGGGATCCCCTGTAGTTAGGTCCTGTTCTGCAAGACGTGTTTCTCGTAAGGCACGCAGACCATGTTTAACCAGTTCATTCAAATTGCACTCCATAAACCCAGACATATGTCTCTCCAAGTAAGTATGAGCTGATTGAGAACGGGCTCCAATGGACATGGCTCTACAGTCAAAATAGTTGGCAGATGAACAGGTTTGGAAAATGTGAGGGCCCATATCATCATAACCAGCAATAAGCAGTCCAACACCATATGGTCTTCGGCCATATCGTTGTGTTGGTATCTGGGTCTTGCTTCCGATTAGAGATACAAGACACAGGAAGAGGTCTGTGAAATACAAATCCGGAATCCAAACACTCCTGGTGCATAAAATTACGTAACAGTCTAGCATTCAGCAGTAAGTCCCGCAACTGAGATACCAATATGGTTATCAACGTGGAGAATTTTCTTCTGATGAGCTGCAAGCTCTGACTGTGCTGTCTTCAATGCAACCAACACTGCATGGGTTTTTGATTTCAGATGAACTGTAGCTGAACCTTGTTTGACAGCTTCCATTGCATATTCAATTTGATGAATCCTGCCCTGAGGGCTCCAAACAGTGACATCATTGTCATATTGGTTGTGAAACATGGTTCCGAGGTGCAGATTCAGGAGCCTGATTGTCCAACTCTTGATCTCAGCTCAGGTCTTGATCTCAGGGTCCTGAGTTTGGGCCCAGTGTGGAGAGTACTTAAACATTTTTTGTTTTTTGTTTTGTTTTGACAGAAATAAAATTCTATGTGGATAGTAATTTGCTCTTAGTACTTTGAATATACATTTTCTGGCTTTCATTGTTTCTTCAGAGAAATCAGTCGACAGCTTTTAAAATCTGTTTGAAGAGTAATTGTTTCTACAAATGTCCTTGAACATGGCTCCTTGTGTACATGTGACTGATTTCATTCTAGGTTGTAGATTCAGACTTGTTGAGATGTAGGGGATGGCATTTTCAACTTTAACATACTGTCAATTACAAATTGATTTTAACCAATATTTTACTCTTACTTATAATATGGATATTTTCATTGCTCTATATCTTTGCCACAATTTTGCCAATTTTATGGGCATGAAATGACATTTTTTTAAAAATTTTTTATTTATTTATGATAGTCACAGAGAGAGAGAGAGAGAGGCGCAGAGACACAGGCAGAGGGAGAAGCAGGCTCCATGCACCGGGAGCCCGATGTGGGACTTGATCCTGGGTCTCCAGGATCGCGCCCTGGGCCAAAGGCAGGCGCCAAACCGCTGCGCCACCCAGAGATCCCTGAAATGACATTTCTTTAATGGCTTTAGTTTCATGTACTTTCATGTACCCTAATTACTAATATATAAGTACATAATTACTAATTTTTAATTTTCATGTACCTAATTACTTGTACATCTTCTCATATTATCAGTTATTTAGATTTAGGTTCCTGAAATTTTCTATTCTGAAAATTTCTGAAACTTTACTGTTTATAATTTTTGTCTCTATTTTTTTAAAGATTTTATTTATTTATTCATGAGAGACACACAGAGAAAGGCAGAGACATAGGCAGAGGGAGAAGCAGGCTCCATGCAAGGATCCTGATGTGGGACTCAATCCCAGGACTCCGGCATCATGCTCTGAGCCAAAGGCAGATGCTCTACCGCTGAGCCACCCAGGCATCCCTTGTCTTTATTTATATTGGATTGTTTTCTTTTTCTGAGGTCGAGAGTTGGATGCTTAATCCACTGAGCCACCAGGCGCTATTTTCTTTTTCTTATTAATTCACAGGAGCTCTTAACAGTTTTGTATACTAATTCTCTGTTATGATTTCAGAACCAAAGGCAAATGTCTAGGATCATAAATTTTATGTATTAACTTGACTGGGTCACATGGTGTCCAGATATTTGGCTAGACAGTACTCTGGGTGAGCCTGTGAGGGTGTTTCTGGGTGAAATTTACATTTAAATGAGTAGACTGAGTAAAGCAGATTGCCCTCCTTAATGCAGATAAACCCTATATAATCAATTGAAGACCTGAATAGAACAAAAAGGCTGACTTGGAGCTCCTCCTGCCTGTCTGAATGGTGACATTGGTCTTTTCTGGCATTTGGATGGAAACACTGGCTCTTGAGTGTTGAGGAAGTCACACTCCACAGAGGAAGAAAAAGGGCAAATTTTAACAAGGAGATGTTCATATGAATTATAGAAACTGCACAATGTAACCTTACCGTTCTGAATACCCACTGTCTCGGGCAAACCTCTGGAATGCGCCCATAGGATCTGAGCCTGTGCTTAAGATAAATACCAGGGGAGTGTTATATGACATATCTTGATACAGAGTGGGCAGGTCCACAGGAGGTGTCTCTATAAAGTGTTTTCCAAGATTTTCAATAACAAAGTCTGTAAGAGCAAAAACCACCTGAAAGTTGAAAAGAAAAATATTTAAATAATAGTATGCTGGATGAGGACCCTTCATAATTCTATCCTATATCTCCCCTTCAACTTCTCAGAGGGGGTGCCCTGTTCTGCATCCATTCTCTCTTGATTAGGTATCTTTCTTCCTACTGGATCCTACCCTGGAACTGCCGACAGCCATGGTTCTCACAACCTCATTAAGCAAGCTGACTATGGGATGAAAGGAAAGTCCCTCTCATTCCATCCATCTCCAAACCTGCTGTCACCCCATCCTTGCCTCCTATCCCATCCCTTCTCACATTCTCATGAGCTTTACTTTCAGTTCTTCCATTATTGAGCTCCCTTTCTCTCCCAGATCTTATCATCATACAATTAGGCTCAACTGTCTTCTATTCTTAAAAGCAAAACAAAAGCCTTGTCCTGATTGCTGCTCCCCTCCCAGCAATTTCCTTTCTTTGCTTCCCTCCATAAGCCAGCTTCTTAGAATTGATACCATAGTCTCCCCACCTTCCTCTCATTTTACTCCTCAGCATCTTTTTTTTTTTTGTATATCTTTTTTATTGGAGTTCGATTTGCCAACATATAGTATAACACCCAGTGCTCATCCCATCGAGTGCTCCCCTTCCTCAGTGTCTTCTGACCTTTCTTGGGAACCAGCCTCAGCCCTGACAATCATAGCCCTGCCTGACTACTTCCTACACTGATGTGTTTCCTTCACTGATCCTGTCTATAGTAGACTCTATAGTAGACTACTATAGTAGTGCACTCTCTATCTATAGTAGCCTAGATTGCTTACCCCCTTCCTGCTCTTACAGAGCTGCTCCCTCTCTCTAGCCCACATGGAGCCTTTTTTTTTTTTTATTAATTTTTTTAATTTTTAATTTTTTATTTATTTATTTTTATTTTTATTTTTTTTCCACATGGAGCCTTTGTGTGAAATTGGAAAAGGTATCCTTCTTCAAGATACTTATGGTCACAATTAATATACAAACCAAACCTACAATATCTACAATGCAAATGGCTCCCTTAAGGGTTGTGCAGTGCACATCCGGCACAACTGTAAGCAGCAGCCCTGCTTTAATGTTAGCCCTCCATTAGATGTTGACATCACCTTGTCCAAACGGTTCTTGCATATTTTTTGTTGTTGTTGGGAGAGGGGACATCTCAACCTGATTCAAGGCCATGGCCTTGGATTGCACCCTTATGTGGCCAATCCGAGAAAAGATGTTTATATGCTTGCTCATGTAAGTGAGGATATATTGTGGTGCTAACTATAAAGGTGGCATGGGCCAAAAGGGACAGTCCTGCAACAGGGCCACAGGAGTTTTAAAGCTTATTTTTAGCCATGTCATTGTGTGACTACATATAATTTCAACATCAATTTCTTCATCATTATTTTTAATAATATTTTTGATGGTATGATCTTTTGACTTCCTTTTTACTTTGACAAAAAGTGCTTAGAATTTACAGTAATGTACAAAGCACCAATAATTTATTTCTTGGGGCTGTTATGTAAATATAGAAATGGTAACACACTCATGAAATGTTTTTGAACTCAAAAAGTTGGAGAAATATTTCTTTTGTTAACAGGACAAGCTTCCATTAATGTTATGTAGAGATGTAGGTTTCCAATGGCTTTATTAATGAAAGATGACAAACTATTGGTTACATGTCTAATTTCTCATGTATGAACTGATTTTATGAAACATTTCAAATATTACAATAAATAAATTTGCTCAAAACACACCCTTGGCTAGGTTCAAGTCTACCTAATATACACCCAGAAATGTATATATCCAAGAATAAGTACATAAAATACAGAAAGGTGATATGCCAGTTACAGCTACGGAGTCAGGTTTCCTGTGGAATTAGCATGTAGTTTCCTGTCTTTTGATTTGGCCTGTGCTATTTGTCCCTCTAGTGATAAGATTCTCAGATGGAAGAAGAGGTGATACAATAGAACTGAGTATAAAGGGTGCCTGAGTATAAAGGGTGGCTCAGTTGGTTAAGCTTCTGATTTTGGCTCAGGTTGTAATCCCCAGGTCCTGGGATTGGATACCCCAACCCCCTTCACGTTCAACAGAAAGTCTGCTTCTCCCTCTCCCTCTCCCTCTCCCCCGCCCTCAGCTCATACTCTCTCTCTCAAATAAATAAAATCTTAAAACAAAGAAACGATAGAACTAAGCATGTGCACATGCCAGCCCAGGACTGTGTGCTTCACCACCATTGCTAAGGTAGTCTTCCTCATTTTCACCCTAAGTAGCTAGGAGTTCTCTGCCTTTTCCAATGGTGCATTAAAGATCTCATCCATATAAAAGATAATGGTTAACAACTGCTGTCTTATTCCATATCCAAGAGGTTTCTTGGATTCTAGTCATTCTAGTCAGTGTGAGTGAAGCAGGCTGTTTTCCTGATGTGGAGTGCAACACTGAATATAGAGCATACCCTTACGGCCAGCTGACAACACTGTTGAGCTGGGAGGCAGGTGGAAGATTTCCTGCCTTGGCGTTTCTTATCAGTTCTCAGTTCCAGCTTCTGTGCACTCTCTATCTATAGTAGCCTCACTTTCAGGGTCCTCCTCATCCAAGGAAGTCTTGTTACTCTGCAGGGATCTTAAGTCTGAAGTTATTTTGGGGTCTTTCTCTAGATGCTTCCTGTACCATGCTCCTGTAGGTTCCTCGAGAGTGTGCACTGACCTGCTTGTTCCTCACATTCCTTCCAGATCACGAACTGGATTGGATCCACTTCTGCGACCCTTCTGGAATTATACAGTTTTATTCTCATCAGGATCTTTATGGTAATCCTGGCAAGAATTTGATGTGGAACTGCTTCAGATTTCCCACATCTATGACCTGGGTTAGGCATTTCTTGAAGACTGCCCTCTGAAAGTCCCATGTTTGGCTGCAGGATCAGACATTTTTAGTCTCTTCCCTCTTTATTACCAAGTCCTTTGCTAGGAGCTCCTCTCACTTCCTTTTTATTTATTTATTTATTTTTAATTTTTTTATTTTTTGGGTACAGTATACTTTATTGATGGTACATGACAAGGTAGGGCTCCCCAAGCCCCTCCCCTTCCTCGGGGTCTAGGATGTAAATTGGAGGTCAGGAGATTCTCAGTGTGTTGGGGGATTAAGTTGGGGCAGGGACTCCCCAGCAGCTGAGGGCCTCTCTCTTCCTCTTGTTCTTGCTGGGGCTGGTGGTCCAGGAGGCTCTTACTCCTTGAGGGCCATGTGGACCATGAGGTCCACCACCTGGTTGCTGTAGCCGAATTCATTGTCATACCAGGAAATGAGCTTGACGAAGTGGTCATTGAGGGCAATGCCAGCCCCGGTGTCGAACTTGGAAGAGTGGGTGTCACTGTTGAAGTCACAGGAGACAACCTGGTCCTCAGTGTAGCCCAGGATGCCCTTGAGGGGGCCCTCCAATGCCTGCTTCACTACCTTCTTGATGTCGTCATATTTGGCAGCTTTCTCCAGGTGGCAGGTCAGATCCACAACTGACACATTGGAAGTGGGGACACGGAAGGCCATGCCAGTGAGCTTCCTGTTCAGCTCAGGGATGACCTTGCCCACAGCCTTGGCAGCGCCAGTGGAAGCAGGGATGATGTTCTGGGCAGCCGCTCGGCTGTCACGCCACAGCTTCCCAGAGGGCCCACAGTCTTCTGGGTGTCAGTGATGGCATGGATGGTGGTCATGAGGCCCTCCACAATGCCGAAGTGGTCATGGATGACTTTGGCTAGAGGAGCCAAGCAGTTGGTGGTGCAGGAGGCATTGCTGACAATCTTGAGGGAGTGGTCATACTTCTCGTGGTTCACGCCCATCACAAACATGGGGGCATCAGCAGAAGGAGCAGAGATGATGACCCTCTTGGCCCTACCCTTCAAGTGAGCCCCAGCCTTCTCCATGGTGGTGAAGACCCCAGTGGACTCCACAACATACTCAGCACCAGCATCACCCCATTTGATGTTGGCGGGATCTCGCTCCTGGAAGATGGAGATGGACTTCCCGTTGATGACAAGTTTCCCGTTCTCAGCCTTGACTGTGCCATGGAATTTGCTGTGGGTAGAATCATACTGGAACATGTACACCATGTAGTTGAGATCAATGAAGGGGTCATTGATGGCGACAATATCCACTTTGCCAGAGTTAAAAGCAGCCCTGGTGACCAGGCGCCCAATACGGCCAAATCCATTCACTCCGACCTTCACCTTTGGGTCTCGGGGACGGAGCTGGCACTGCACCAGAAGATGCGGCTGTCTGTCGAACGGGGAGGAGCAGAGAGCCTCACTTCCTTTTTAAATTGAGTTCCCCAATTCTGACATATGTGATTCCATTATGTCTTGCTTAGAATTACGTTTTCTTGGTATGCTGCTTGATCTTTGACAGTCTCTGGCTGAGGCCATCAGAGCATTTTTTAGTTCATTTTCCCCATCAGAATCCATAGGGAATTCCTGAATTTAGGTGCATACTTTTTGAAGGTACTAATGGGCTGATAGTGTATACATTCACCCTTGAGAGACTCTGTGTTTGAGAATTCCCTGCTGGTTGTTTTTGTTGTGATGAAAAGGTAAGCTTTAAACATTTGGAATAATGATCATCCTTCCCGAGTGGCCAAACCTCACTTAAGTTATGGTGTATTAGATGAAAGGTAAAGACCGAAGGTGGCTGCCACATTATGCATTTTACTAGAACACGAGTGCTCACACTTCTCATCACACCTAAGTACTTTTTTTTTTAATTGTAGTAAAATACATATAAAATTTAGCATTTTAACCATTTTAAGTATATAGTTCAGTGATAAGAGAAATTGCATTCATATAACTGGTGTTTCTCAAGTTGGAAAAGCTATACAACTGTTTCTCTGAGAAGATTTCATCCTGGGTGACTGTCTGCATTGTGGTTTTCAACAGGAGAGAAAACTTGGCTCTCAAAGAGACTGCCACCTTCCTGAGGTAGAGGAAGCCTAGATGGAAACACTAGGACTGTCAAGGTTAGGGTTCTCAGCGGAGTTAGTGTTGGAAATCAACAATGCTGCATGACATATGGTCTTTTTAAAAATTTTTTATTTATGATAGTTGCACAGAGAGAGAGAGAGAGGCAGAGACACAGGCAGAAGGAGAAGCAGGCTCCAAGCACCGGGAGCCCGACGTGGGACTCGATCCCGGGTCTCCAGGGCCGTGCCCTGGGCCAAAGGCAGGCGCTAAACAGCTGCACCACCCAGGGATCCCCAACATATGGTCTTGATGTCCTCATTCATCTGCTTTGAGAATGATTGTTTCTATCTATCTATCTATCTATCTATCTATCTATCTATCTATCTATCATCTATCAATCATCTATCTATCTATCTATCTATCTATCTATCTATCTATCTATCATCTATCTAATCATATTAGAGCAGTTGTTCACAAAATATGGTTCCAAGGATCAGCACCATTATCATCTGGGAAGCTGGTATAAATGAAGATTTTTAGCCAGTTACCCAGATCTGCTGAATCAGAAACTCTGGGAGGTGGGCTCTAGGTCTCTGTGATTTACCAAGCCCTCAAAATAATTCTGAATCACACCAAGGTTTGGGAACACTGGTATACAGGACTTCTTAGCTTTGGTGTGGTGATGAATTATTCTCTATCAGACAATTTTTTTTATTCATCTCTGATCTAAATGATAGTTTTTTTTCTTTCTAAAAGTTCAAATTTCTAATAACTGTGTCCTAAGAACTGTTGATAGAACTGATGCCAAAGGAAGAATTGTTGGAATGATAGGTAGTCTACTTCCTGTTGCAGTTCTAATGACTCTACCATCTGGTTTACTTAGAGGTTTTTAATTTAATTTAATTTTAATTTTAATTTTTCAAAAATGTAGGCTCTGGGACCAGCATGGAGCCCAATGCAAGGCTTGAACTCACAATTCTTAGATCAAGATCCAAGCTGAAACTAAGAGTCAGATGCTCAACCAAATGAGCCATTCAGACACCCCTACTTAGAGTTTTTCGAAATGAAGCCCAAATATGCTATTTACAAAGGAGGCTGAATTTTATGCAAGATTGCAGTATCTCACAAAAGCTACTGAACATTCTCCTTCTCCCAAAGGAGCAATTCACTCTACCATTTAGAAACACTGGGTACCCAATGGGCTCGGCTTGTGAACAGACTTTGGAATAACAGTCTCTCATTGTATAGATTTTATCTCTGGTTTTGTCCTTGTTCTAAGGCTTTCTCAGATTCTCTTTTCCTCTGGGCAGGGAATCCAGATATTTAGAACTAGGATTCTTCACTCTGGAATCCCAATTTCTTTAGCAAGTCATTCTCTGGAATCAGTACCAGGGGAAGGGTTGTTCCCAAATGCCTTGATCAGTGTATCTGTTTGAGAGTCAGTATAGCTGGTTGTCATGCTTGGATCTTCTCTTCAGGGTGATTTTATTGGTAGTTTTGACTCATTCAGGTCCTTGTCCTTTTTGGAGTGCATCATCTAGACCTTCATTTCTGAAACTTAATCCAAATTCCAGACTCCTCCATGTTGATTTATAAAGCAAATTTTATTGGATAGTATAACACAAGTATGGTCTTTGGTTGAATGTATTAATAAGAATTTTCTTTTTTTTTAAGATTTTATTTATTCATGAGAGACACAGAGACAGAGGCAGAGAGATAGGCAGAGGGAGAAGCAGATTCCCAGCAGGGAGCCTGATGTGGGACTCAATCCCAGGACCCCAGGATCACAACCTGAGCCAAAGACAGATGCTCAGCCACTGAGCCACCCAGGTGCCCCTTAATAAGATTTTCAAGTAATCCTCTGTGAATTTAGTATGACTGTATCTATCATTTGTAGCTTTGATCACATTTAGAGAACTGTGCTGGGATATGTTGCAAGAGAGTTCTGGTGTTCAAGGATGTGATTTGATTTTTTTTTTATTATGAAAATTTCAAACACATATAAAGTCAGAGATTAATGAACCTGATGTTTTACCCAGTTTTAACATTTACCAGGAAAAGGCCAATCTTCTTTCATTGATACACCCACCTACTCCCCTACTCCTTAGGATTATTTTGAAGCAAATATCACGTGTCCTATTTCTCATCCTCAGCACCTGTCTATATAATATAAGGACTCTTTAAAAAACATATAACCACAGTACCATAATCACATCTAAACAATTAACAGTAATTCCTTAACATCACCAAATATCTAATCAGTGTTTACCTTCCCCTAATGAAATTACAAATGCCTCTGTGTGTGTTTAAATACAGTATATTTAAATCAGGATCTAAATAAAACTTAAACATAGAGATCAGTTGGTTTGTCTAAGTCTCTTTGGATCTAATAAGTTTCATACTTCTCCTCTTCTCCCTTGCAAAACAAACAAGCAAATAAAGGGACAAAATGTGTTGTTGAAGAAACCAGATTGCATGTTTTGCAAAATTTCTCATAGTCTAGAATTTCCTAGCCTCAATGTCTTAATATTTAAAACTCTTCCTACTTTGGGGCTCTTGTCACTTAGTCATCCTTTCATTTTTGTCAGCATCTAGTCTGGTAGCCACTGTCCCATATTCACTGAAGATTTTCCACCTGGACCTTACTCTCCGTTACATATCTATGACAATGATTTCTCAACTGTGTCCTAGGCATTGTCTTGCTACCATCTTGTTGGGGACCATCCAGCCATCCAACATCCTAACCTCAGTTTCTTGACCTCTTACTTTAGTACACACTATCTCTTCTCTTCCTTAGTCACCTACACCCTCGGCCACCCTCAGGACATTGTCATCACTCAGAACTACGTATTAGAAATTTTAAGTCAATGTTGATCACAACGCTTCCATCCTTCTGGCTATACCTCTAGTCCAACTACATCTGTCCCCAAAGAAACTTCCACGGTTTTTCCTTTTCTTCCAGTCTAGAAGCCCTTTCTTAGATCTCTTCCTCTTTCTAGTACTACTTTTACCAACAGTTTCAATTGCATCCTTGCATCCTCTATTCTTCCATTGCAATCATCTGTGGCTCAGGTAAACCCCACAACCTAATTTTTGTGTTCTTATAGAGATGGCAGAAAATCCTACAACAGAGCATCAGTATCTCCCAACTACACTTAGGCTTTCTTCAGTTAGTTTTCTCATTCTCATTTCTCATAAGAACAACCATCATTTTTCTCCAGTACCTCCTAAAGCTCATCACTAGAATTCTCAGCAGATGGTATAACTCCTTTATCCTCAATGATGTCGGCAATTATACCTGTGTATATATAAAAACTGGAACTGGCTGCACTGCTTCATTCATTCTATTGATAACTTTTGTTGTACTGAAACTCTATACCTCCTTGGTTTCCATGTCACTTTTTTTTCTCCTGGTATTCTTTTTGCTCCGTGACTATTCCTTTTCATCCTTTCTTCCTGCCCTTTAAAAGTTGGTGCTCCTCAGGGTTTCATCCTTTGCTTACTTGTCCTCTTATTCTACTATGCATTATCACATTATTCCTATTTGATTCTAACAGCTCCCATGGTTTAACTTCTCAGATCAATGCTGATGATCACCAACTCTCTATTTCTACAACATATTTCTCTCTAGTGTTTCCTGCCTACATATTTATTAGTTTCCAGACTATTATATACTCTGATAGCTGGCAGATACTGCAGACTTAGTGACATCTTTGTGACATGCTTCTCCCTTCACATTTGCTTAGTAGTTGCTATAGCTATCCTCTTTGGTACCTAAGCAGAAACTGAGAGCCATACCAGTTGTCTCATCTCTATATCCCCCTCCATCTCTTCACTCTACTACCTCTATCCTAATTCAGGCTGCCATAATTTCTTGCATAGAGCAGTCCAACAGTCTTCAAACTGGCCTTGGCAACTATGGTTTTGTTCTCTTCTAAGGCCTTCTTCCCATTGTTGCCAAGATCTGAATAGCCCATCAATTTCCTGTTAACACTTCCCAGCAGACCACTGTCCTCTCTGGAGAGCACAAGTCCCTGAAGGTGCATGCTAGGAAAGGATAATAGGTTCCTGGCTGGCTCTCTAGCCTTTTCTTTCATCATTTTCTGTATAAAACACTATGTTCTATTAATAACACAGAATCTCTATTTCTTAGAATCTTCTCCCAAACTTGACCATTGTTACTCTCTAAACAAATACATCTAATTGGTTATGAATCATAACTAGTTGATGAATGTTAGTAGAAATAGCTACAACCCAGTCCTTTAATTTAAAAAAAAAAATCCTACCTTCTCTTCTTTACAACATTTAATGAGAATCAGCTTTTGGAAGGAACTTAATACTGGGTGCCAATAATTATGGCTTTTGGTCTCTTTTTCTTGTGCCATGAATTCCTCTTCCTCCTTCATTTTAGAATAGCCTCCCCATTCATATGGGTTAATATAAGTCTCAAAAGATCCTGGAAACACAATTTAAAAAGATGCTTTAATTAGAGTTGGTTTGACTTTGAAATTAAATAAATTTATTTGGTAATTTAACAATCTCTACATTTACTATCAGTTTTTTTACTATAAATGTAAATATATTAATCTCCCCCTATCCAAACTATTAAAAAGAATTTAAAATTGGATCAGAAAACAAATTCAACAGCAAACCACTTACAAAAAGCAAAGCTAAAACAATAAAAACAAAGGGGTTAAAAAAATAAAGGGGTTAAAAATAAAAGAATGCATAGAGATACATTAATCAAATGTAAGCAAAAAAAATAAGTGATAAGAGTAACACTGAATAAATTAGAATTCAAGGCAAATAAAATTAAATGGGACAAAGTAGGTCAAGTTATATTAATTAAAATACAAACCCCATAATAAAAACAATAACATGAACCTATATGTGCCAGATAATAGTGTAAAAATACATCAAGCAATCACTGTTGGAGGTAGAGGAAAAAGCAGAAAAAACATAATAGTGGTAAGAAATAACACATAGTTATCATTCTGTGACAGATGAAGCAAACTGAAAGCTCTGCCATATATAATTTGAACAATTTAAGTGACATGTGAATAAATTGGCATATATACAACTTTATGCCCTAGTAAAAACAATACCCATGGGGAAAAAAAAACAATACCCATGGAATACTTAGAAGAAGTGGGCTTGCATTTCACATAATGATTAGGATCCTAGTTAGCCCTTACAATGGTTATAACACATGACAAGAATTAGTATTGAAATTCCTGTAGGTACAGAGTATATACAGGGTGCTGTAAGCCTCCCAGCAAGCCAACACAGTCAGTTTGTCCTCCAGTAATGAAACAGGTTCCTTTGGCCAGACATTAGGCAAATAGTTGGCTTGAATTTCAAGCTAGCAAACCACCTTCTCCAGCTAGTCTTCTGGGATTCTCCTCTGAGAGTCTAATGATAGCAATCAAAGAAGTGTAACAGAAATTTAGTTACACATGAGGCTATGGCCCTGGAGGAGTGTGAACCTCTGTAAGACTTATAATTTATATATGGAATACAGACAATTACATGGTATGAGACCATAGGGCACAGCACATGATATATGTGGTTGTATGATTCAGAGGACCAGAAAGTAGAACCACTTATTCTAAAAGGACTCCTTTTTTCTTGCAGTTCTCATTATTTATTGTACAATCACTAGGATTCCAGCTAATGAGAGAGGATAAGACAGCATATTTTAAATAACTTTCAATTAATAGGACATGAAGCACTTAAAAACCATCAAAGATGGGCAGCCCGGGTGGCTCAGCGGTTTAGCGCCGCCTTCAGTCCAGGGCGTGATCCTTGGAGAACCGGGATCCAGTCCCGCATCGGGCTCCCTGCATGGAGCCTGTGTCTCCCTCTGCCTCTCTCTCTGTCTCTCATGAATAAATAAATAAAATCTTTAAAAAAGAGAAACCATTAAAGATAAAAGAAAATTAAGGCAATTAGGAACCTTTTGAAGGTAAGAATGACATTGGAATTATTAAACTTTACCTACAAAGATCTAAATCTCACTTTCAGAACACAAGCCATCCTATCACATATGTGTATAAACCTTTACAATTGTGTAGAATTTCCAGAAATTACCCTGAAATTTAAAAAATAAAAGCAGGAAAGTTGTTTTAAATAGCTGAAACTTTAGTCCCAATCGACGGAGACAACACATGGTGCCTTTTGTCTAAACATGATGAGTTGTTCCAAAAATTACTTCACTTTCTAGCCTCCATTCCTTCCCTCTTTCTTTGCCTCTGTATTATGAGGCTCCATCTAGCTCTTTCTCAGAAATGCTGGCCCATGTAGACTTTAAATCACTACACTTACTTGTTAAATCAATATTCATATTACAAGTATAAGAGTTATTGTTAAAGAGTGGAAACAGAACACAGAACTTCAAATAAGTATGGGGTAAATGAAAGAATGGGTAAGCTACCTAAAAGTAAAAAGAAGAAAAAATGAAGCAAAGAAAACAGTTGCCAAGAAAAAACATCCCCACAAAATAAGATGGTACAAGTAAGTCCAAATAGATCAAGATTTCTCAGTCTCACCACTATGAACATTTTGGGCCAAGTGGTTGTTCGTTCTGGAAGATTGTTCTGAGTATTACAGGATGTTTAGCCACACCCTTGGTTTCTACCTATGAGATGCCAGTAGCACTACCTCAAACCAAAATGTCTCTAGACATTGCCAAATGTCCCCTGGGAGACAAAATCTTCCCCAGTTGAGAGCCCCTGAAAATAGATCAATAACTGCAATAAATATCTTTGAATTAAAACTTTCATGTTAAAAGAGAAAGAGACTCTCATACTGTTCAACAAAATTCCACTAAAGATACACCCAAAACATCACAATGACACAAAAGAGTAAAAAAATACAGAGTATAGAAATTAGAGGGGGAACACTAACAAAGAGAATTGTGCTGTAATTATATTAACATTCAAAAATATACTTCAAGGCAAAGAACTATTTAGAGTAACAAGGAATATTATTTTTTTAAAAAGATTATTTATTTGGGGGAGATGAAGGGCAGAGGGGGAGGAAGAGAGAAAATGTTCAAGCAGACTCCCTGTTGGGCATGGAGCTGGATGCAGGGCATGATCTCACTGCCCATGAGATTATAACCCGAGCCAAAACTAAGAGTTGGATACTTAACCCACTGAGCCAGCAGGGATGCCTAGAAGAATATTATTTAATAAAAAAGGGGGATCCCTGGGTGGCGCAGCGGTTTGGCGCCTGCCTTTGGCCCAGGGCGTGATCCTGGAGACCTGGGATCGAATCCCACGTCGGGCTCCCGGTGCATGGAGCCTGCTTCTCCCTCCGCCTGTGTCTCTGCCTCTCTCTCTCGATCTCTATGTGTGACTATCATGAATAAAAAAAAAAAAAATTAAAAAAAATAAAAAAGGAATAATTTACTAGGATGATAATAATCCTAAACCTACTTATACTGAACAGCATAGTTTCACAAGGTTATGATGGGAAAAATTCTGGAATTTCAAAGTGAAATTAACAATCATAGTAGTATACCTTGATACCTCACTTAGAAACTGACAGATCAATAAAAAACATTAATAAATAAACACATAATTAATACGTTTGATCTAAAGGTCACATATGAAATCTTTTGAGAAAAGACATATGGAACATTTTATGTAGATTGAAATATAAATAAATTACAGAGAATCAATGTCATGCAAATCATGTATATAATTTCCATAACATAATTAAGTTATAAACAATAATAAGATAGTTCCCCCAAATCCTAAATACTTTCAAACTAAAAAGTGTACTTTTAGAATTGAAAGGGCAACATATTAAAACTTTTGGGGAAAATTAACATTGAATATTATAATTAAGAGGACTACCTCTGGGGGAGAGGGAAGGGCTCCTGTGAGCGAGTATAAGAGGATTCTGGGAGGCTGGTACTCTTCTAGTTCTTGGTTTGGGTAGTGGGTTGTAAGTACAGTTAATTTTTGATAATCAAGTTGTACAGTTTAAGTAGGCTCCATGCCCAGTGTGGAGCCCAATGCAAGGCTGGAACTCATAACCCTGACATCAAGACATGAGCTGAAATCAAGAGTTGGATGCTTAACCAACTGACCAACGCAGGTACCCTAAGTTATACAGGTTTGATTTGTGCACTTTTCTATATGTATGTCATCCTTCAATGAAAAGTTAAAAAAAAAAACAAAACCTATGAGATAAAGACAAAGCAATTCTTAGACCTAAGTATATCCCCTTAAAATGGAGATAATAATAAATATAAAATACTGAAAGTTAATGGGCTAAGCATTCAACTCAAGCATTCAACTGGAAAACAAGCAGTTCACAATTTCTTAATAATGAAGAAATTTCTTAGTGAAAAATATTGATATAGCAGAAGGGGTTAAAAGAGACAACAAAGTTAGGATTCAGGAGCCTGTTAACAACTCCCTATAGCAGATCCCTTTTGACATATTACCTATTCGTATACAAATAGGATGTAACAGTATATATTGTGTAAGTCCTTTAAAAACTGAAAATGTTTCTTCTAAGTCACAGCATGCGAACCACATGGCAGTATGCAACCAGGGAACTTCAGGCTTAGGTGGGCGTTCCTATTAGGAGACAGAAAGAAAATAAGTAATGATTCACAAAGACAACCACAAAGTATGCTTTTACCTTGTCTAAGAGAAAGAGCAGGCTCCAATGGCATGTTAAAAGTAACCATTTGCCTAGGAGAAGTACTAAGACAGGGAGAGACTGAAATGGTGTTGAATCAATTCTACCTGAAGACCTTTGCCCAGAAGTGCAGCTGGTGAAAGCTTTCCAGGCTGACAAAAATACTGGCCAATAGGTGCAGACATCATGTCTTTAGAGGGGCTCAAGGTTGGCAGGGTAGAACCAAGCTTGGAGTGGGGCTAAGATGGAATGGCAGCAAGAGTTGAGGGTGCTGTGGCTACTTCTATGGGCCATTAGATTTGTGGTATGTAGGTGAGATATGTCAGTTTAAGGGGCTGGAGCAAGTTTAACAAGAGGATAAACACAAGGAAACTGCAGCAGAACTGATATCACAGTATTCGAGAAGGCGACAGTTTAGTCATATTAGTTCCTGGGCTTTATAATAAAGGATGTGTCCAGGCAAGAGAGAGTTGTGATTTCCCAAACACTGTTGCCAAATCTGTGAACTACAATATTTATTGAATTTTAACTCTTCATATTTGTAAGATGGCCAACTTTTCAAAACATGTTCACATCTATTAACTCTTGGTTACTCTGGACATTCCTCTTGTATAGGTGAGGATAGTGCTACCTGAAGAGGTTCAATTTACCAACATTACCCAGCTACTGGAGATGGAGCTAAGTGACAGCCTGGCCGCTTAGGCCCTCAGTGTCTGCCCCAGTTATACCTTCAGCCCCTGCAGAGCATTGGCAGGTGCTTGTGGGCCCTACCTAGAATAACATTTACAATTTAAACCTGAAACAGGTACCTTTTCTAATCCAGCAGAACCTCGGAGAAAGAAATTCCATTCAGCATCAGTCATGCTTTCTTGCTGACGCATGATCTCAACACAGAGCAAAAAGCTGTAGATGAGTTTATGCTGTTCAAAAAGTCCCCTCGAAACATTGACATAAGCGGTTAGAAGGGTTTGTTCCAGTAGTATTTCCAAGCGTTGCTGTAGATCATCTGTCCTTAGAGAAGTTTCAATTGTTGTATTGAACAACTGTGTGAAACAGAACTCTATCAGTGCCTCTGATTTAATTCCATTTCTGTGGGAAAAAAAATCCCTGCTCCTCATTCCTGCCCCCTCACTCCTCACTCACTTCAGGGTCCTGTATTCAGTGGGTAAATAGCAGCACAGGAGATGAATACTGTACTATGAAGAAGTCCAGAATTCACCCCAAATCGATAAGTGTTATTTTCTGAATTCCCTTCCCTCTTCCCATTTTTTTCAGAAATGAGCCACTGCCAAACTCTTGACAATATTCAAAAGGCATCATCTTGATGTGAGGAAGAACGTAGGAAAAAGGAGGTGAGCTAGCATAACCAATTTTTTTCATATCCTTAACCCAGCGTTGATAATAACTTTGTGGTAAGAGGCCTAAGGGAAGGGGAAGGTCATGTGCTCTTCTTGGCACTTCTCCAAGATGATTGTTAGGATGTGGGAAGAATATGCTAGTATGCTAGTATTTTCTCCAAAATTTAAGGGAAAGCCCTTGTTAAGTCTCCCCAAAGTTTGGTTGACAAATGGTAATGGAGGTGTTATTTAGCACACTGAAGAAAAGAGGATCGAGCTTTCTTTAACAACCTGACAAGAAGCAAAGAAATTAAAAATCCAGTGGAGATGTGACATTTGGTGCCAAAATAAAACATGGTGAACCTTGGCACACGTTGGTAACTGAGAAAAACTGTGGTGGTGAATGGAGGGCATCACTGGGGATGTATGAGTAATGCAAACTCTATCACCCCTGGAAATCTTCAGGTAAATTGACACTGCTGAAGTTTTGTGACATTGCATTTGCTCTTGAGAAAGATGGAATCCTGCCAAAAAGAGGATGAGGGGTCAAAGTATCCTACTCATGAGAATTCTGAGATTCAAGGGTGAATATGAGATTAAGTAGAGACCCCACAAAGACCAAAAGTCTCACAGTAATATGGTGGGGAGTGGGAAGTAACCAAGGGCAGGAGAGCAATGCATGCATGATTCATCTAAAAAAAGGCTGGGAGGTGCAGGGAGGGGTTGGGATAGTCTGTTGTATAAAAAGTTCTGGGGAAAAGAAGATACAGAAACCAATTCGCTTAAGGTGAGTGCTGGCAGAGACTTGAGATATAGCACAGAAAAGTCTAACAGTGGAAGGGAAGTTGGATCACTGACAAAACAACACACTTACCTGTTTAAAATATTTTAATGAATATTGGTACATAGGATCTACTTCTGAGAGGCTTGCAATAACAAAGTACATGACGGAGCCTTGAGTGGCTACTGGACGATACTTCTCACGAGCGATATTTATCATCATTTCAGTGGACTCAGCTTCCTTTAGCCTGATTTTAATGGCACCAGAAGTAATCTGAATAAATATATGAAAACAAGTTCTTAAGGATCCCTTTTTTTTTAAAAAAATGGTGGGATTTTGGGAATAGATCCAGTTAGGTCTAGGAAAGAAATAAGGATAGAGTGAATTAGCGATTATAATAGTAAGGGGGTCCCCAGATGGAATGACTGAGTCTCAGGACTCTGTGACCTTCCCCTGACTGAGCTAACCTCTTTCCTTCCGGAGTGTGGAATAGCAAAAGGGAACAGGCCACATAAGCAGCCCTGACAAAACTGGAGCAGCACTTCTCTGAGACTTGAATCTGAGTGACTTCTGAAATGGAAACACTAACACAGTATTCCCAGTTACTCCCTGATTTCCCCATGAGCAGTCCTCAAATGATGTAGGAATCCATAGCAGAAGAAGGTATGAAGGGAGAAGGGGCATCCAAGAAAATGTCCCAAAGAGGAGGGTAGAGAGAGCCTGGAAGGAAGTGGTATCCCATTCTACTCTGGAATAACGAGGAAGACCAATATTCTCCTCTTTGTTTCCCTAGTGTTCCCAAGTGTAGACATAAGGCAACACATAGCTGTTTGGGAAGGCTTGCTTGTGAAAGGTTATACACCTAAGTTGTTGGAGATACTGGCGGTCTTTGCTGTTTGGGTTAGTGGCTCTGGGGAGCCTTCTGGCCAATGGGCTTTCTAAGGATCATTTCTCTGGCCCCCTTAGTCTCTCTATATTTGCTGCCTGTTTGTCCTCCTCTCCCAACCCTTATTTCTTTCAACTGTGGATATTCCTGTGTTGGGGATTTGTCTCTAGGAAGTCAAAGGGTCTAGGGCAGGGACCATGAAAAATCACCGTGGGAACTGCTGTTCAATATTGGTTCTGTTGAAAGGAAAGCTAAAAAGGGGGTCTGAGCAGGCTTTCTATCTAGACCCTGCTGCACAACCGAAACATAATGAGAGCCACATATATAATTCTATTTTTTTCTAGATTTATGAAAAGTAAAGGAAACAAATGAAATTAATTTTAACAGTGGGACGCCTGGGTAGCTCAGCGGTTGAGTGTCTGCCTTTGGCTCAGGGCATGATCCCAGGGTCCTAGAATCAAGTGCCACACTGGGCTTCCTGCGTGAGGTCTGCTTCTCCCTCTGCCTGTGTCTGCCTCTCTCTGTGTGTCTCTCATGAATAAATAAAATCTTTAGAAAAATTAACAAAAAATTAATATATATTAATTATATATATTGATTATATCAGCATACAATCTATTTAAAATTACTGAGATTTTTAACTTGTTTTTGGATTAAGTCTTTGAAATCTGGTGTGTATTTTATACTAACAACATATCTTAATTCAGGGCTAGCCACATTTCAGGTGCTCAGTAGCCTCATGTGGCTGGTGGCTAAGTTTTAGACTGTCTGCCTCATCCTTCAGGAATCAAAGGCTCAAATTCTTTTTGTATTGACAGCTTAGGAACCTGAGGAGACAAGAAAGGGGAGAGGTGAGTGGAAAACCTCAATCTCAATGCTGGCCTCAACTAAAGAATTTACGTATGAGTAGGAAAAAGGAAGTTGATATGGGAGCAGTTGGATCAAGGAGACCTGCCTGCAAACAATTTTTTATTTTGGGGGGAGCCCATGGCCCTGATAATGAAGAATCCTAGGGCTAAAGAGAAAACAAAGTGGACTACTTTTTTATGTCTGAGAATATTAGAAGACTATACCTGAGCTTAGTAACTACTTATAGATATTATGCCTAAGAGACTTGAGGCCTCAGCAGTGATTAGGGAATATGACACATATTTTAAAATGAGGGCTCTGGGGGGCATCTGACTGGCTTAATCAGAGGAACATGTGACTCTCGATTTCAGGCTTGTGGATTCAAGCTCCACATTAGGTGTAGAGACCATTAAAAAAGTGCCAAAACTTAAAATGAGGGCTCTGAGGGTTTAAGGGAGTACAAACTATAGGCAGGAAGTGGCACAAATGCAGCTCAGGAACAAGTCCTCTCTCTGCCTTATAGAAAGGCTATCTTCAAGGCAACTCCCTGAAGACACAGAAACTAGCTTATAGAGAAAGAAGGCAGTGAGAACACATGTATCTGTTTTACTCCCTACTGAAACCATGATACAGTTATAGTAAAGAGATTTTTGAAAACTGTGCAAACCCACAAAGATAGGAAGAACAGAAGAGATTGAAATATCCATAAAACTTTGGGAATTGGAAAGAGAATAGAGTGGTAATGACTTAGCAGACTTGGGAAAATAGATTCCTAAACTGGCAAAGGGGAAAACCAAGAAATCACTCAATTTGTAAAATACAACCCCTGCAAAAGGCTTAAGAATTAGTGGCATCCAACCACTGGAAGCAGGAAGGACCTATAATAAGAATTGGTTGACAGACTCCCAGATCATCTCCCCACCCAGTCAGGGGGTTGTCTCTTCCCCAGTCTAACTGAAAAATAGAGGTTTCATTCCTGTGGAAATTAAAAGAGGATTTTTTGATGGAAGGAAGCCAAGGACAGTTAAAGGCCAAGTACCATAATGAAAACAGATTAGGTAAAAGTATATACACTGGATGCTGACACCTAGTTCTTCTCCTGTTATCAGCCCTCTAAAATAGTTGCAGCCAAATCTTTATACTTCTAGGTAATGTAAACATTGGATATTTAACTATAATCAGGATATAAGTACAGTAGGAGGCTAGGGGATGGGAAGAGGGTGTGTGTGTGTATATATATATGTGTGTGGTAAAAGTATAGGTGACAGTGAATGTATAAAAGAAAAACTCTACAATTAGCAATATGAGTCCATTATTTAGAGAAAAGATATAAAACTGCAAATAAAACAAGATGAATGTACTTGTCTTTATGGAGGAATTCACGGGTGGTAGTGGTGGTGGTGGCAGGCATAGAGAAGACAGGGAATGCTATCACAAACCTTGTACAAATAGGTTATTCTTTAAGCAATTTGTATGTAAAGCTTTGAAGATTGAGTTAGAGAGAGCATAAGCGGGAGGGACAGAAGGAGAGGGAGAGGCAGAGAGAGAATCTTAAGCAGACGTGGCAGTAAGTGTGGAGCCCAATATGGGGCTCGATCTCATGACCCTGAGATTGTGACCTGAGATGAAACCAAGAGTCAGATGCTTAACCGACTGTGCCACCCAGGCACCCCACATGTAAAGCTTTGATAAAAAAATAATAAATGGGTTAACCACTGACTTCCAGAAACTAAAATCCAAGGAAGAGTGAATGGAAAGAGGTAAAGAGACTGAAGTACAAAGAAGCAAAGAGAGGAAAGAAATGGGAGAGCCAAAATTACTTATTATTGTTTAAATACTGAGATCTCAAGAGACTGTAGGATATAAAGCAGTATCATTTCTGATATCATTGAAGGACAAAGAACATGGTCATCTGTACTTCATGTCAAAAGGATTTCTTTTTAGTGAGTCACTTTCTGTTTCTCATGAATGGACGAAAACAATTTTATGGGTTATATTCCCAGTATACTTTTAAAATTATAGTTTGAATTGGAGAAACGGTTTAGTACAAGATTATGGGTTTAATGTAAAACTTCATCTTACGATTATGACATTTTTATTGAGCTCCAGTTATACACAAGGACATCATTAGCCCTTGGAGAAGGAGTATCAAGCTGAACTATTCACAGATTCCACACTGAATTCAACAGCCTAACATGGAATTTAAGACATGGGATGTGAGAATGGTGACATAAGGTAAACAACGTCAAGGGCTGTAAAAGAGGTCAGATAACTTGGTTCAGATGTTCCAAGGACAAAGAGATTAATTCCTGCTGGGCATACCCCAGAGGCTTCCTGAAGGGGGTGATATTAATGTGAATATAATTGCTCCTGTCCCAGTTCTTTACATGCCATGCTTGATTTAAAAACTACAGACAAGGGATCCCTGGGTGGCGCAGCGGTTTGGTGCCTGCCTTTGGCCCAGGGCGCGATTCTGGAGACCCAGGATCGAATCCCACATCGGGCTCCCGGTGCATGGAGCCTGCTTCTCCCTCTGCCTGTGTCTCTGCCTCTCTCACTCTCTCTCTGTGACTATCATACATAAAAAAAAAAAAAAAAAAAAAAACACTACAGACAAGAGGAACAGTTGTCCACAATCTATCTACCTCCTCTTCCATTGGGGGATGAGAGGTCCTGCCAACTCGGCTCACTCTTGTGTTACCCCTGACAACCCAGGTGTGGCTGTACGATTCTTGCTATAAGATTGTTGGCGGTACCCTCCAAAGCTGCAGTTGTAACTTCCGAAGCAACACCCCTTCTATCAATGCTGAAACTATTTTCCTTGCCTTTGAGTCCTGGAGTGTGTCAATAAGTTCTTCGTTGTCCAGAATATTTCCCTCAGATGTAAAGAGCATTCTCAGGATTTTCTCCTCGATACTTTTCAGCTGGTTTTTATCTGTGTTGATCCTCACAATGAGCTTGATTCTTTGTTCCTCCAGCTCCGGTTTTTCGAGTCGTACCACGTCACTGGAACCGAAGTTGGAAGACTTCACTTATGGCGTTAGCAGTGCCCTGAAATTGCTTCTATCTTTCTTTGCTACTTAGCTGAGTACAAAGGGTGCTAGCCAAATCCTAGTGCATCAGGCCCTTCTTTGCTGGGTTTACACAGTGGCTCTTCACTGAATAACTTGTTAGTTCTGATTCTTTATCTTGTATTTCAAAACTGACACCCTATCACTGTCCCCATAGCTTCTGCTCGTCTTCTCTTTGGAAAACCTTCTCAGTGCTTGGGTTTCCTAATCCTTCAATTTCTGTTTCTAATGCTTGCTTGTGCCAGTCTGAAAATGGTGCCTGGACATTCTTTTTAAGGGCAATTCTGAAATTCTAGCACCTCCATGAAACAAGTCTTGACTAGGTCTAATAAAGGGGCTTACCTCCAGCTCCACCCCTGTCTAAACATGTGAACTTAGATCTCCTTTCACTTGTGCTTTCGTAATTTGCTCCCAGTCCTATGTTTGCAGGAACTAATCTTTATTAAGCATTACTCAGTGCCAGGTGCCCCACTTAGGATTTTATGAGGATTTCTCTTTTAATTCTTTGAATGCTCCTGTGAGGTGGGCACTATGATTACCACCCCAGCTTGTAGAGGAGGGAACAGAACCTAGGGGGACACTTCCTGAGGTCTAGTGGCTCTGAGAGGTGGAGCTGGCCTTGTCCCTGACTTAGCTGACTCCAGGGCACATGCTTTACCCACTAGGATGAACTTCCTCATTGTTCCTTTATTATGTACATACTGATTTCAGAAACTTTAAAAATTAATATCTGAACACCACAAGAAATCTTAAGTTCATTTGCTAAAATAATTTTTTCAGAAGAGAGGAGTATAAAATATAACCCAGAGATTCTGTACTCTACACCTGAGCTTCAACATTCTCTCTTCCAGGGCACTTCTCTGTGTCCCCAGCAGTCTAACATGCTGACAGCTTGTGACACAACTATATGTTAACTCTTCATGGGAGTGCACTGGTATGAAAACTGGTCAACCATGTCCTTCAAACATGTCCATAAAATGTAGTCTATCCTTTGTCTGGAAAGAAGCCTAGTGGAAGTTAAGTTAGCAGTTGTTAGAATAGATTCCTAAAATAAACAAGGAAAACGTGCCTCACACTCAGTGATTATGGGAATACATCTAGGTGATCTTGACCCAATTTTGGCCTAACTTGAGGGGCTTGACAACTTATTTTAAACATGGGTCTAAATTATTTTTTCCTTTAGAATTAGTGTATGAATATACACATACATACTCATATATATTCACACACACACATATAATGAGTTTTTAACCAATATAAATGATATTATTTCAATAAATACATTTTTTGTCTCTTATGCCTGTTGGCTAATTCTGATAATTAATATCAACAATTCATAATCTCATTTTTGGGAAGAGAGAATTAATCACAGAGTGTACTGAAAGAGGGTATTTTTTTGAGGTGGACAAATGTAGGTAAAATTAAGTACACCAAGAAAACACATGTAGACAGACAGGTAAAAGAGGAAAGCTGTATTTGGGAGTTTTTCTCACAGGTATGGAGCAAAGCATCTCAAGGAGCCACACAACCACTGACTTCATTCACTTCCCCAAGACTGGAAACCCCAGTGAAGGGGAAGAGGCAGGGCTGGGCTGAAGACCTGGTCCAAACCGTGATTGAGAATTAAGGGTATATCCCTAATCTCCTTGAGAAGACTGAGTGAAACTGGCAGCTGCCAAAGTGACAAGAGATGAAGAACCTGGTCCTTTACTATCATTTTTATGACTGAGAACTGGTGAGTGGTGCTTTCACGCATTAAAATGTTTTGTCACAATTTCTAAACAAAATATTAGAAAACTGTGCTTGCTCCCCCTTCCCCCCTCCTTTTTTTACCTTAATAACTGATCCTCTAGACCTGATTTGGTTACAGTGAAATTGATGATGGTAACTTTAATGCACACCTAAAAGAGAAGCAGATTTACATAAAAATGCTTAAGTTCAGATGGGTAAAATAAGAAGTGCTTTCTTTCTTAGAACATGGCTCATTATTACATGGCTGGATGTATCTGAGATCTAATTGTGAACATACCCACCCACCCACACACCCACCAAGTGTACTAGGTCTTACAAAATCCTAATATGACTTCCCCTGCAGTATGAGTGACAGTCTTGTTCCTTACCAGCCATAGTTATAGAACCCTACATGGTGCTTTCAGGAAAGGTGAGCCAGCAAAGGGTTAGAAAAATTGGGCTCTGATTCTAGATGCACTCTTTAGTGAATGTTGGACAAGCCACCTCACCCATGCCGAGCTTCAGTTCCTGATATTTAAAAATTGGGATAATAATAGTTATAACTCATAGGATATTTGTGAAGACCAAATGAGGTAATAAAATCACTTAGTTACAGTGACTTGTACATAGTTTGTCCTTGTTAAAAAAAAGCAATTACTGGTAATAAATAGAGCTTTATATATATTGTGTCAACAAAAAAAATGTTTGAACACTCTGTATTTTACATGTTATTCTTATTTAATCTTCACAACAAATCCTTGAAGTAGGCTTTATCTCCACTTCTTGGTTAATTGACTTGAGGATCCAGGAACTGGAATAACTGGCCAGAGTCACAGAGCTAATGTTAGGTAAGGTGTGCGATGCTCCCTCTCAGAAGTGGAGTGAGTGAGAAGGTTGTAAGTCATCGGCACATCGGTCACTTTTCTAAACCTCACAGTGGAACTTGGGACATGAGCTCTGCCAGTGGCTGTATGCTGACAAGGAATATCCTGACCTGGGCTTTTAGTGGCATATCCCTCATCTTATTCAAGAGTGTATCAGTTCCATCTCACCTAAGCACATTCAGAGAAGACAGGCAGCTATGAGAAGATCAATAACTAGAAATGACACTATGTGGAATGGTTTATGGAAGGATTTCAGTTCTTGGGGTATGCGAGGGGAGAGAAAGGGAGTAAGTTCTGATTAGTGAAGTTCTTTCCCCTATCGCGTGGGCCCTGTTGGAGAAGGGGAGACCCGCTGGGCTGGGAAGGTCCTGCCTGGAGCTGGGGCAGCACCGGGGGCTACACGGGAGGCGTGACCCCTTGGAGCCCTGTGCAGGAGGGGAGAAAGGAGACCCAGGTGGCTTCATTTCTGTTGCAACTGCCTTGGGCTCTGCAGCCCAAGAGTAGGGGTTCTTCCCACTCCCATTGTGGCTCAGGGACGGGCGTGTGGAAGTGAAGTTCACACAGATCCCCTCACAGTCTAAGGGTATGAGGGAGAACAAGATACCCCATCCTCCAGAACTCTAAGTACAGACACACTGGATGTTTGACTCATGAGTCTCTGATGGTGCCAGTCACCAGAGTTTTCAAGCAAGCAACTTCTTTATTTGGGGCTGATTGCCACGGGCATTTGCAAATGTTAACATCAGCATGTCCCCCTCTCCCCACAGACTCTAAGTGAAGCCCTAGGTCATTTATGAGCCACAAGAAGAAGGGCACAAATGGCATTGAGCTGAAGGAGAGAAGAGAATGATTAGAAGAGAGTGCTGGCCTGTGTTCTGAAAGCAGCTGTGGGGCCAGAGGGAGGTGGCAAGAGCGCAGAAAAGGAGCAACAGGGCAGTGGACGGTCCAGAGCCTAGGGACCAGGTGGGGAGGGACTCAAGTCCAATTGAATGGCAAACAGAAGGGCAACTAGAATCAGAGTCAGGATGCAGAAGAGAAGCAAGAGTGGAGGACAGTGGAATGAAGGGGGGTGGAAGAGCAGAGGGGGAAGAGGGACCTGGGGGAGGCCCACCAAACGTCAGAGACCCATCACACGTATAGTCCATTGAGGCTGGGAATTCCAGACCAGCAGCTCATACCTCAGGCAGGTAGTGGGGATTTGGCAATTTGGTTGTCATATAGAACCTAAAGTTTTTGTCATAATCAATGTCTGAGTCTCCAAGGTGAATGAGCAGCCGTCCACCACTCATGAAAGTCTGCTTCAAGAGAATGGGTTCTAGAGCTGGATCCAAGGTTTCTTTAAGCTTAAAAGTTAAAATAGAATACAAAAAATAAGCCATTAAAATGGACAGCATCAACTTCTCTAAATTCCTTAGGCCTCCAAATTTACTCAATGAACAATTTTCCCGTGATCTAATAGATATTTCTTACTGTGCACTCACTACCTCTGTGTATTTTCCAGGGGTTATCTTATGGGTAGTAGTCTAAGCAACTAAGAGCATGTGAAGGCAATACAGCTGTTAAGACTAACTGTGCATACCAATCATCCCCATAAGGAAGACTGAGAAAGGAGGGTCTCTATAGGTAGCCCTTCAACAGAACCTCGACAAATGATCTGTTCATGGCTGCTCTAAGGCAGGGGATGGAGGTCTACAGCCTGCAGGTCGAATCCCACCCTCTGTGGCCTGTTTTTGTATGGCTCTTAAGCTGAAAATGATTTCACTCTGTGCAAGGGTTGTAAAAACAAAACCCTAAAACCAAACAAAAACTAAGAAGAATATTCGTTTGAATAATATTTACAGAGACTGTATGCAGCCTAAAAAAAAAAAAAAAACCCTGAAAATATCTGGCTCATTATAGAAAAAATTTGTGGCCCTATTTCTGTATGACAGTTATTTTCTTTCCCTCAAAGCAAATTTGATTGTGGGTAAGAACCTGGGCAGACACTTCTATTGGACCCCATGACAAACATCTTCATGTCAGCATGGATGCAATGGAGGTCCATGGCCCAGGAGCTGTCAAAATTTAATTGTAATCCATAGTTAACAAATCTAGTTCACACTGTGATATGATACCCTAGAATGTAAGTTATTTTCATAAAACAAAAGTTTATGAGATAAAATTTTCCTTAGTGACTATGATACAGTTTTGTGCTCTTAAAATCCATTCTATTTCACTGAACAATGCTGGTTGAGGTGGACTAACTCCATTTCACACTCATGACAGGTGGAGACAAAGTTGGAAAATACCACCTTGCAAATGGAGAAAGCAGCGAGGAGCCTAATGCTAATGACTCCAAGTCACAGAAAGCAGGACAGGCCTGGTCAGAGTATCCTGTTCTGGCTGGGGTGCTGACCAGTGGCCCACCCCCTGCTCCTAAAAGCACTTAGCTACAGCTGCAAGGCCCTGCTGTCTGGGGCCTTGCAGAACATCATAGAAACATCATAGAAAGTCTTTTGGCCCCTGCCATGAGAAGAGAAATTCCCCCCGAGACCTCAGTGTTACCAACTAAACTGGGGTTGAAGAATCCTGCTTGGGGCTAATGTAACTGTACTAATGATTTTGGGAGACTCTACCCTTCCCTGTAACATCAGGGTTTGAGTGAGGGCCTGAGACCCATTACAGAACCTTACCTGTGTCGGTCAAGGCCAGAAGGGTAGAAAATAATATTTATGCTCCCTGGGATGTTTTGCTGGCTTCCCATCATCAGTGTGTGTAGACAGTCCCTGCTGGCCTGATGGCCCTACTGCTCTGCACTTTCATGGCAGCTAACCATCAAGAGCCACAAAGAGGCCTGAGAATCAGTATTGTCAGAAGCCAGAGCTTCTGGCTAACACTAACACCACTATCCCACTAACACCAAAACAATGTCTGGAATCAGAAAAATCATTCAGTCAACAGACTGCTCCCTGTGTGATAGTGCACTGTTTAAGGAGCAAAGCAATTGGTGTGAACAGTTTGCAAATGGAGGTGATGGGTGTCTCTAACACAATGTGGGTGTGGCCTGTATAGGATCCCCGATATGGTCAGAACGTTGGGGACTAACAGGAGAAAAGAAAAGTGAAAGCAAACCTCTTCCAGTAAGACAGGTAAGCCAAGTCGGATTGAATTTTCAAGTGTACGTAAGAAATTATTATCTGTAAGCTTAATGATCTTTAAACCACTTTTGCTTTCCTTGTTTCTTATCCAACGGTTTGCCTGTTTGATAAAACATAGAGCAGAACACTGGACAGAGTTTTATAAATGACTAGAAAGTTAAAGTTTTTAGAGTAAAGTTTAGAAATTTTGTTCATTTTAGAAATGGGCTTGAAAGATGATAAAGATAAAATAAAATAAAAATACCACCACCATCACCCCCTCTGTAAATAAAAACACCTTTTAAACTCCAGTGCTTGGCTGAACTGAAATTCTTCAGTTTATTCAAATTTGGAACATATTAAGAACAGACACATCTAGGGAAAAAGCCCATCCTTAATCTATTCAAGCTGTCTTTCTTGCTCTGATAGTAGCTCCCTTTTCTAAATCTTACTTAGAAGAATATGATCCATGGACTTAAGAGTCAGACAATGAGATTCTGTAAATTCTAGGCAGACTTGCCCTAAAATCCATCCTACCCTGACTTCATTATGACTCTTCAGACCTTTTAGGAACAAGAACTATATAGGATTGAATTTCTGTTCCCATAGCAAACAGAAAACTAAGGGTCAAGCCCATAAACAAAACTAATCAAAATTAAGTATGCAGAACAGTTGGACTCTTCCCTTTCACCTTCTGCCTCTACAAAAATGAGCAACTTGGACTGGAATACTTTTTTTTAAAGGTTTATTTATTTGAGAGAGAGAGAGAGTGTATGTGAGTGAAGGAGGGGTAGACGGAAGAGCATCTCTAGCGGACACCTCGCTGAGTGCAGAGCCCAATGAAGGGCTTGATCTCAAGACCTCAAGATCATGACCTGAGCCAAAACCAAGAGCTAGATAGTTAACTGACTGAACCACTGGAGTACCCTTGGGACTAGAAGCCTTCTAAACTCCCTTCTAGGTCTAAATCCCCAACATCTTACAAGTGTGTTCAAATCCACTTTTAGAATTCGGAACAGACAGCATAACATTAAGCAGAGCTAGGAGGCTGCTCTTCATCTGATGCACTTGTTACGCACCTGATCCTGGGGATCAATCATCAAAGGCCACCGTCTCCCTTGAGTAACCAAAATGCCATTTTCTGTTGATATCATGTCACGGGGCAGCCCATCAGTGTTCCACTGCCGTATTTCGTAGGGATCACCAAGAATGTTAATGAGACTAAAGGAAGGATTGATTGGGATCTCCAGAGACAGACAGTCCTGGATCCAATACTCTATAAGCTGTGGGAGGAGGAAAGTTTACTTGTATATAGTCAGAACACTTGGTAAATGAGGATACACAAAATGTTATGGCTAAAGTCAGTTCTATGTATCTCTTGCTGCACCCTAGGCATTAAGGCACAGGACACAGGAAGTGGAATAACTAACAGTTGGGAGATCTGGGGCCTAGAACCATATCACAAACTAGCTGTGGCCTTGGGAATGTCATTCCCCTTGTCTGAACCTCAGTTTTCTCATGTATAAATGACAAAGGTTGTCAAAGTAGTCTCAACCAGGGCTGTATTGTCCCCCTTGGGAGTATCTGGAAGCATGTGGAGACGTTTGGGGTTATCACAATGACTATGGGTGCCACTAGCAATTAGTGGGTGAGGCAGAGGATGTTAGCATGTTACCTCCTTCAGTTAGTGGTATAGTCCAAAAGCATAATTGGCACTGTCCACATGGCACCAGATGACCCCTGAGCTCCTGTTGAATCTCTGAGTCCTTTACTAACTAGATTTTATAACTCAAGGGCAAAGAAGAAACCTTTTTAAGGAAGGCATTTCATAAAAATGGCTTGAAAATCTCTCCAAATAATTTAGTGTCCTGCTCCTTTCCATTGCCTAGCCCTTTGTAGCAGTCTTGCCAAATCAGAACACTTCATCCTGGTTGACTTTAAATATTTATTTATTTATTTTAGAGATAGATCAGGGCGGGGGTTGGGGGTGGCGGGAGGTTGGGGATGGGGAGATAAGGGGATGGAGGAGGGACAGAGGGAGAGAATCTCAAGCAGAGTCCACACTGAATGTGGAGCCAGATGTGGGGCTCCATCTCATGACCCTGATATCAGGACCTGAGACAAAATCAAGAGTCAGCCACTTAACTGACTGAGCCACACAGGTTCCCCCATCCTGGCTAACTTTAGATGCTGCTTCTGATCATAAGGGGAGGGGACTCCCTGTCCCATTTTCTTCCCCAGGTTCTTGAGTTATATAAGGAAATGGTATCTAACTTTCTAAGGTAGGAAAGGAAAAGAAGGAGGGTGTTAAGGAAATCCTGTGGTAGACAATTGCTGCCTGATGGGGGTAGGTGGAGGGCTGTGGGGTGTATAAGTAAGTTTCCATCATGGAGAACTTTCATCGTGGAGAGCCTCCCTGTAAACTCAGAAAAATGATCTCCCCTGCCCTGCCTCTGCCAGTTTCAGTTGCTTTTCACCACTTCTCACAGAAAGTGAGTTTACTCACCGATTGCCTATACTGGGCTGTGAAGGCCCCATAATACGCGACACAAGCTGCTGCTATAAACACATTCCCAATTATATTTGATATCTCCTCATTGAATTTCTGGATGCTTTCTTCCCATCGAACTTGCTCATCTCCTAATGCAGCCGTCAGCTTTCCAGCACGTATCAGACGTGCTTTGGTCAGGGCCATAGTTTTTGCTAGAAGATTTTAAGAAAATCAAGTTATGCTATTCGTATTTTCCTAAAATAAAGAAATTTCTTCACCTGCTTTTTTTTTTTTTTTTTTTAATAGCAGCGTTATTTAGCTAATGGTGTCAGTATATCTCTATGAAACCTCACGGCAATTCAGCATTATTTCCCATTCCAGAACCAAGTCCAAGTTTGCCTCTTCCATGCAAACAACTCGTTTTTGATAATCTATTACTCTGGCTGAAGATAGCTTTCTTTGTGTCTGTGTAGTATTTATTTTGTGGATCAAATTCATATGCTGCATTGTGTTATAACGGAACATATCCTAACATGTTGGCCATGTCCCAAAAGTTTGCCACTCTTGCTCTGGAGCCATAGTTCTTTCAAGCTTCCCATACAGGAGTTGAACGTATGCCATATATGCAGTTCTAATCCTACACTAGAAGGCCAGTGCAGTACACTCATGGAAATACGTGCTACATGTTGGATGGAAGCAGAGATCTGATGGCCTGAACTCTACTTTTAGAAATCAGGCAACTCCTTGTGGTATATATATACAATGGACTATCACTCAGCCATCGGAAAGGATGCTTACCATTTACATCAATGTGGATAAAACTGGAGGGTATTACGCTGAGCAAAATGAGTCAATCAGAGAAAGACAATTATCATATGGTATCACTCATATGTGGAATATAAGAAATAGCACAGAGGATCATAGGAGAAGGGCGGGAAAACCAAATAGGAGTCATCAGACAGGGAGCAAAACCAAGAGAGACTTTTTAAAAAGATTATTTACTTATTTGACAGAGAGAGAGAGAGAGAGAGCAGAACAAGCAATGAGGGGGACAGAGAAAGGGAGAAGCAGGCTCCCCATTGAGCAGGGAGCCCCTATGTGGCACTCAATCCCAGGACCCTGGGATCATGACCTGAGCCAAAGGCAGATGCTTAACCAACTGAGCCACTCAGGTGCCCACCATGAGAGACTTTTAACTCTAGGAATCAAACTGAGGGTTGCTGGAGAGGAGATGGGGTAACTGAGTGATGGGCATTAAGGAGGACACATGATGTGATGAGCACTGGGTGTTATATACAAGTGATGAATTATTGAACTCTACATCTGAAACTGATAATGTACTATATGTTGGCTAGTTGAATTTAAATTAAAAAAATCAGGCAACTCCTGACCACCATACATTTTATGAGTTACTTACCCAGACTTTCTTTCTCATTTACACTTTTGTCATATTCATCTTGTAAGGCCTGTATTTGATCTTCTACTTGCTTTAGTAATGCTTGCTTTTCTCTCAGTGTAGCCATAGTAATATCAAGTTCAGCCTAATAAAATTAAGTAAATATTTAAAATGAAAATCCAAGGTCCCCAAAGAAGGTCAAATTTGCCCACTTAATAACACATTTAAAAAAATACAATTTATGTTCTCTTTTTCTTGTCTCAAAGATCTTGATATGGTATACAAAGTTAAAACAAATGTAAGGGTGCCTGGGTTAAGCTTCTGCCTTCAGCTTAGGTTATGATTCCCAAGGTTCTGGGATCAAGCCAGGCATTGGGCTCCCTGCTCTGTGGACAGCTTGCTTCTCCCTCTCCCTCTGCTATTCCCCTTGCTGTGTGCTCTCTCTCTCTCTCTCTGTCAAATAAATAAATAAAATATTAAAAAGAAAATAAAGTAAAATATAAGAGCAGAACCACAACAGAACAAAACAAAACAAGAAAGAAAGCTTAATAAAATAAATCATAGAAGGAATGGAGGAACAGTGCAATGTACCATTGTACATTAATCCTAGAGCATTTGGGATTAATGTACCATTGCACATTAATCCTAAAGCATGTAGGATTAATTAATTAATTTAATTAATCCTAAAGCATTTGGGGTTACTACAATAGATTAAATGATGAAATAAATGAAAGATTCATGCAACTGGGAAAACTAGTCTTTCCTAAATAGTTCTCTAGAGCAGGGGTCTGCAAACCAAATTTAGCCTGCTGCCTGTTTTTGTACAGTGAACAAACTTAGATTGGTTTTATGTTTTTAAATAATTGGGGAAAGGGCTGCCTGGGTGGCTCAGTGGTTTAGCGCCGCCTTCAGCCCAGGGAGGGCACTGGGATAGAGTCCCACGTCCAGCTCCGTACATGGAGCCTGCTACTCCCTCTGTCTGTGTCTCTGCCTCTCTCTCTCTCTGTGTCTCTCATTAATAAATAAATAAAATCTTTAAAAAAATAGTTGGGGAAAAAATAGAATATTTCATGACACGTGATAATTGTAAAAAGTTACATTCTTGTGTGCATAAATAAAGTGACATTGGAACCTAGCCATGCTTACTCGTGTGTATTAGTGATGGCTGGTTCTGTGCTGCAACAGCAGAGTTCAGGAATTGCAATGGAGACCATATAGCCAGCAAAACTTAAAATATTTACTCTTGAAAAAGTTGCTATGCTTGCTCTAGAGCCACAGTTCTTTCAGTAACTGGCTCCACACAATGAGCATTCTTTGTTCTGCTTGGGATCTCACATCCGATTGTGGCTTAAGCTGGTTTTAGTTTTTTGTTTTTTTTTTTTTTTAAATTTTTTTAAAAATTTATTTATCATAGTGACAGAGAGAGAGAGAGAGAGGCAGAGACACAGGCAGAGGGAGAAGCAGGCTCCATGCACCGGGAGCCCGACGTGGGATTCGATCCCGGGTCTCCAGGATCGCGCCCTGGGCCAAAGGCAGGCGCCAAACCACTGCGCCACCCAGGGATCCCTTAAGCTGATTTTAGAACCTCAGATGACACCACGGAGTGTGGGAGTATTAGCAATGCAACCCAGAGCATCAGATGCTAGAGCTAAAAGGACACCTCAAAAATACCATTGGTCTGATGATGTGAATATACTAAGGACTCATTTTCCTTTCATGCTGGGAAAGGGCTGATTTTAGAGGTCATTTCTGAAAAAAGAATCTTCGCCAGCTATCTTTCTACAACAAAAACTAAGTGTCAAGAGCATTGTTACTATCTACGTTGCACAAAGTCACGGGAGCTTGAATGATTAATGATCACGGTTTTTAATTGCATAAAATATTGTGATACAAATAATGTACCTGTGCAGCACGGAGTTTTTGCCTCTTTGGTTCGACTTCTTTGACTACCCTAGAGTATAAATCCATCGCTCTTACCCACATGCACATGGATTTACATGCTCTGGACACTTTCTCTACTTTTTCAGGCACAAAATCAGGATTGTTAATATACTTTTGAAGTCTTGCCAATATCTGGGGCTTTATGTTTTCCTTATCATATTCTAAAAGTCTTCTTAGGAAGTTAGAGTCACCAAGAAGTTGCTTGGCTGTTGGCCAATCAGGCCTAAAAGACAGACATGAGAAGTTAATAGCACTGTAATAAAGTAATTTAAGAACAAAAGAAATATGTTCTTTTGAGAATATTAAGATATTATCCCAGTCAGTGGGTAGTTTTAATCCCGATACTATAATCCCAATATATGGTAATTAAGTGTACCATAATTCCTGGGTAGACATTCCTGGATGACTAATGTTTCATACAACCCAGTTTTGGTAGAGAAAGGGATGATAAAATTGTAGTTTTAGAAATGTAAGACATCACAGAAATAATAGTTTTATTTGTACAATGCCCCAGCCTCACGGTTTTTACCCCACCTGCTTTAGTTTACGTCTTTAAAATTTCTTGCCAGGACACTACAATCACGTTCTTACCAGTTTTGTGTCTCTCAGTCAACCTTGGACCTTGTGAACTTTTGCCAGATTGGTCTTTCCTACATGAAAATCTGATTATGTCAAAAATATTCAATGGTTCTCAGTCTTCTCTGGCCGGGGCTTTTTGTCTGTGCTTTGCTTCAGAAGTCCCAGGCTCTACCCAAGGAGCAGGAAGCTGAGTGGGGGCCCTTTGGGCCCTTTACCCTTGCTCAATCAGTTTTACAGGGAAAGATTTCTTATAATTTTAATTTTAAAAAATGGGTATTACTAAAGAAGGTTTAAAAACTCATACCCCAGGATGAAACACAAGACCTTGCATGCTATAATCACTGTCCCTCTACCTAACCCCATCCCATTCCATGAGCATCAAAGGTCCCTGAGCTCTCGCCACAGCCTCACTCTCCACCTGAGAACATCATCTCCCCAAAACCGGCTCACACCTCTCTACGAGCAGACTCCATTTTTGGAACTTCCAAGTGCCATGTGAATTTCGCATATCTTGAAATTATTATTTTTCATGTCTGTCTCCCCACTATACTACATGTGCCTTATAGAGAAGAGCTTCGTATCTCCCATCATCTAGCACAACACAGATGTGCAAAAAAATGCTTGTTGGATCAATCTGTTGAATGACCAAACCAGTGAGAAGGCAGAGGAGAGAATGAGGACATATAAACAAAAATGTAGAAAAGCATCAATGAAATTCCACCATGCAGTTCAGTAACACATGATTATGGATGTACTCACTTGGCATTCAAGAGAATAGAAATGGCTTCCATAACAGTCATGACCATATCTGGGGGCTTTGTAAAAACCCTGATTTCTGAAATGTCTGCTTTATCTAAGGAATCCAGGGCTTTATTAGCAGCATCAAGGGCAGGGAGAGCTTCTTCAAGGTCTCTTTGAGCATCATCAGCGATTGCTTGGGTTTCTTCAGCTTTCACTTTGGCTGTCGCTTCATCTTCTTGCACAATGCTGCGGACCTAACCATTGAAACATGACTGCTTAGGTGGTCTCAGTATTTGAATTTCAATGTTTAAAAACAAAGCCAATAATAATGTCATATTTGCCCCTCTGGATTACACCAATAATGAAAGAGGATCAACTACAGTGCATTTTAGGCTCTCCTTTGTCCATCTCATGTAGGCTGAAGGGATAACTGAGCCAAAGCTTTTAGAACAAAGCTTTCCTTCTTCGGAGATGAAGAGCTACTGCTTTATATTCATTGGGGGTACTTTTCTCATCACTCTCTGTCCCACTCATTGGGTTCACTCATTCTCAGGGAGAGAACCAGGCTGATTTATTGAAGGTAGCTTGTTTACAACTTAAAAGCATTGCTAAAACTATCACTTAATTGTTTTAATGATGTATAAAATAAACCCAATCCCATGTCATGATATATAAGTGATCAGTTGGTGATCAAAGCCTTCTCATCCATGATAGGGAATACAGCATACCTGATCAGCATTTTCTTGATCCACTGCCAATTTGTCCATTAGGGCTTCAGCATCTTGTGATTTTTGAAGAAGGACAGGTTCTAAAGCTGAAAGGTCTAATTTCATTTTATCTACTAGTACGTTTGTTTCTAATAGCTTGGTGAGACCGTTCTTTACCCGGTCACGAGCCTAGATGACAACAAAAGTATCTGTTATAATGAGTCTTATAAACTATAACTTTCTTGGCATCTCTTACTCATGTATTAGAATTTTACATCTACAGAATTGGTAAATCAGTTTGTAATACTTAACATTGTGAACAGACAGAATTCTTCAGGTAATAGAACTCTAGGAAATGACCATGACATTCATCATGGTGGGTTTGGATCCATGTCCCCTAACCATAGCAGTTGGCATCTCACTGGATTGTAGGGTCACTGAGGAATCACACCATATTATTTTCATCCCCTGAGCTTGGCAACTTGGTAGCATTTTGAATGAATGAAGGGTAAGTTCAGATAGGAATTCCTGGAGATTACAGTAGCTCTAGGAACTTGTTTCCTCAAGATGGGTGAGTAGAACTAAGAACTTGTCAGTGCTCTAGAGACAGCTTTGCTTGCTGGATCTGAACCAGTGATAAGGAACTTTTGACTAGTATCACAGGGGAGTACCTAGTAGAGGAGGCACTTAGGAATAACTATTTTTTGAAGGTGAGTTAGGAATCCTGACTCGGGGGCAGCCCCAGTGGCTCAGTGGTTTAGTGCCGCCTTTGGCCTAGGGCGTGATCCTGGAGACCTGGGATCAAGTCCCACGTCAGGCTCCCTGCTCCTTCTGCCTGTCTCTCTCTCTCTCTCTCTCTCTCTGTCTCTCATGAATAAATAAATAAATAAATAAATCTTAAAAAAAAAAAAAAGGAATCCTGGCTCAAGTTGACAGGTTTCAAAATATCTATCAAGTTATTTTACAAAGCATGCATTTATTTACCAGGTGAAAATCTTCTGAAGAACATTAAAAAATCTTAATGGTATATATCAAAATGTTTTCATTTTGATTAAAATGTTGAAAATTTCAAGTCATGTAAATTGCCTGATGATGATGATGATGATGATGATTGCAGCCACTCTTTTCTGAGTACCTCATATGTGTCAGATCATATTCCAAGCCCTTCATACACAGTATCTTATTGAAACTCCACAACAATCCAAAGGGGTAGATATAGATATTTCTAAACCCTATTTTCTACTAAGACTTAGTAGTTACACAAGGGGCTCAAGGGGTGTGCAGCAAGAAAGAGGCAGAACATTGGTTGTATATGGTCTGGCTGACGCTGAAGCCCTTGCTCTTAATGGGAACTCCTGACAGATGCTGGACCACCAAAACTCCATCTCTACTGCTTAACAAAAGGTTCTCCTTCTCACGAAATACTGCAGATGTCTGATTTACTGCTTAACTTTCATGCTGTTACGATGTCCATATCATTTTACTGAGGCACACTTATGTAAATGACAGTAGGAAAAAAATCAGACATATCAAGGAAGGGGAAGGCCTCTCAGCCAACAGATGAAACTTTGTTTGTATCTGTTGCAGGTTGTCAAGGCAATGTGTTGGGCTGGAGGAGGCTCCAGCAGGTAAGATGGCATAGAGATCTTCTGCTAGTTTTGGCAAGTTTTGAGTTCAAGTCCCTCCCCTCCCCCCCAAAAAAAAGTTTTTTTTTTTATTGATAATATTATACTTACTGAAACCAACTGCTTCTTCTTTTCACTCAGCATAGTCAGGAAGAGATTGATGAGTTCCAAGTAGGAGGTGGGCGTTGTGTAGTACCGTCTCCGGAGCTCTGTGTAATAACGCTCTGCCATGTTAGAGACGCTCAAGTGAACGTTCACACACATGAGGGAAAGCTTCTCTTTCAGTTCTTCTTTTCCAATATCGATGTTTGAGAAAAATGTCTTTGATACAGAAAGAAGTGCTTCTCTAGGCCACTGTAAATAAAGATATAATTTGGAAAACCTGTTGCCTTTCTATAATACACATTTTAACAAATAAGAAAAAGCATTTTTCTGGACCTCTTCCTTGCTTTGTCCCCCCATCCTTTTCCCTAATTAATTCCTACTCATATCTGTAAGTGTAATGAGTTGAATGGCTGTATTCACTGGAGATGGGCCTGGGTCTTCCCAGCACGGTGCCTGGCATGTGGACATTGTTCAGTCAGGATTTGTTCATTGAATGAATAAATGATTGGGTGTATTTAGAACAATTCTGTGAATGAAATCACATACATTACGAGGACCTCACATCCTTATTCTGTTTATAATGCAGATCCATTACAATCACTGCCCCTCTTTCCCTCTTCAACTTCTTTGCTCCTCTCTTGTTTCTTTGCTCTCACCTGAACCTTTGTCAAATACAACCCTCTGTTACCCCATGTCTGTGACTGTGTAGTGGAGCATGGCTGGAGAAAAACACACAAATCATGCTAACTGGCCTCATTTTAGCTTCATGACTACTAGCTCCAGTGGGTTCTTAAAGCAGCCCAGAAATGTTTCTACAGACTGCTAACACTTCCTCTTTCCACTTCATTCTCAACTGATGACCTTACTTCTCACATCACTAAAAGAAACAGAAGCAATGTGAGCAGGGCTTCAGTGAGCTCTCACCTCTACATCTTCCCATCTCCCTGTATCTGTGCTCATCTCCTCTGCCCCCTCCCCCCCACCGTCCCATCCCTCTGAGGTATGCTGTGTGTGCTCCCTGCCCAGGCTGGCCCCTTCACTGATGACTTGATCCCATCTCTTCTTGCCTATTCAATGGTATTGGTACGACTACACTTAACTCTGTCTGCTGCTCCATCAATATATTTATTTCTTTTCTGGATCATTTCCATCAGCACACACATGTGCTGTTTGTGTTTCCCACTTAAAAACACTTTTCTCAGGGCACCTGGGTGGCTCAGTGCTTGAGCATCTGCTTTCAGCTCAGGGAGTGATCCCAGGGTCCTGGGATCAAGTTCTACATTGTGCTCCCTATGGGGAGCCTGCTTCTCCCTCTGCCTATGTCTCTGCCTCTCTCTGTGTGTTTCTCATGAATAAATAAATATTTATTTAAAAAACCACTTTTCTCTTGACCTCACATACCCTTGTAGCTACTACTCATCTCTTGGTGTTCTTTTGGGGCTAAAGTCCTTCAAAGAGTTGCCTGTGTTCATTGTCTCTGATTCCTCTTGTCTCTTCTTTCTTGAACCTTCTTCTCCATCATCCCACTGAAACAGCTCTTGTCAAGATGACCAATAATTTCTACATTGCTAAATTCAATAGTCTCCTCTTCCTTTATAAATTGTTTAGCCTTTGTTCAATCATTATCACTGTCAGAGTAAATTGCCAGCAGGTTTTAAAGCTAATGCAAATACCCTTGAGTTATTCTTGGACAATGTGTTACCCCTTTAAAATCCAGCAAATCCAGGGGCACCTGTGTGGCTCAGATTAGGTAAGCACTTGACTCTTGATGTCAGCTCAGGTCTTGATCTCAGGATGTAAATTCAAGCCCCATGTTGGGCACTCCTTGGGTGTGGAGCCTACTTAAAAAAAAAATCAAGCAAATCCAACTTCCCAGAGAGGTGTCCTGGGATGTCACCCACCTGGACAAACCAATCAATAGTGCAGCAGTTCACAAGGGATGGAAACATCCGGCATCGGGACCGAAAGGCCTCCCCCACAGGGCTCATACAGAGAACAATGTGTAGCTTCTGACGGACTCTGCTGATAAAGTGCTGAAACACCTGACAAAAAGATATTTTTCAATTAAAGTAAGGGTGAGGTAACAATGAAAATAAGTGTTAGCTAATGCCTTTGGGTCTGCTAATACTAAATAAAAAGTATTAGTGTGGTAGGTATGCAAAGTGTTTTGTTCAACCTCCAATCCAACCCCTCACGTAATTTGGAAAGATTAAAAATGACATTTGGCAGACTCCACTGCAACTAGGATTCCAGATGTGGTGCAGGTCCTCCTCACCAGTGTATTTAAGGAGGCCTCTTGAACAAAGTGGAGAGGTATTCATACACATTTTTGCTTTGGGGTAGAGGCCATTGGAAGAGACAGGTGCAGGACCACCATTTGTGAAGGTGCAAAGTCTGGTAGAAGTGGTGTGGGCCTGGAGCAACCACCTCTGGATGTGGCTCCTTATGTCAGCTACGTTCTCAGGTGGCTGGAGATGTGTGGCTGTGGGGCTGGCAGCCGAAGCAGCAGCATGCTGACTGGTTCAGCGGCTTCTCTGACCACTGACTTCTACCATCTCCATTTCATGTTCATTCTGAGGAATTTGCCTTGAGTCCCTTTCTTGGGCTCTCCCTGGTGATTCTGTGTGTCTCAAATAAATGCCTTTCTGCTTACATCAGCTGAAGTAGAGCCTCCTGTTTGTACTTACGAGCCCTGACCTAGCAATAGAGAGATCTCACAAAAGATCTCTTCTGTGTCCCTTTGAGGAGTCCATGGATGGGCTCCCCCCCCAATATAATTGGTTTCCTTTGTAATTCCATATATTTTACTCCCTACATTCAAAGCATTGGTTCACCAGACTTCCCTAGAGATCAGTGGAAAGCAAAAAACAGAAAACTTACTGCCCCACAGAGGTTATAGTCTTGTCCAAACTGGACAAGAATGGTCGAAGTAGTCACAGAAAGGATAGAAGCAAGGGAAAGCACTGGGGTAGACCAATAACAGCTTAGGGAAACTAGCACTGTGTTGGAGAAACGGAAGACGACAGGAGCTGTGTTTTTCTGAGATGGGGCTGGGCCCAGAGAGCCTGGGGAATCCATTTCTGTTTTAGGTGTCATAACCTTGGTGATAGGCAAAGGAATAAAAAGTACTGGACTCGCTGGGCAGGGCAGTGTGGATGTGTGAAATACATTTGTGTTGAAAGAAGGATAAGGAAAGCTGTCCAGTTTGGACAAGACTATGACTTCTGTGGGACTCCTTAAAGATATTTGTAGGAAAAAAAAAAAAAAAGAAAGGAAGGTTAACACAACAAGTTTTTGTTTTACAAAAGCCACATCACCATTGTGACGTATCCTACCTCATCTCTGTTCCCCTCGGAAATTCCTACTTCTTTTGCTCTTGGTCTGGTGGCTGCTAAAACCTGTTCCAGTTCATCCTTTTCAAATAAATTGGGCACTTCACCTGAGTTCAGGATGTTATTTATATCTTCCAGGAATTCCTCTACTACAATCTGTAGAAGAAAGCAGAGTGATCATTATAACTCACTCAGCCAGTTTACATTTATTACATGTAAGTGGTAAAGCAAATATTTAATCAAAATTCACATGGAGTTAATTTTATCTTTAAGAGAAAATAATCTTAAAAATTAGATAGAATCTTAATATTCTAACACAGAAGTACATTGACATTTCATTTATCCTTGTATTGTTTCTTTTTTTTAATTTTTTTTAATTTTTTTTTTAATTTTTTTTTTTTTTTATTTATTTATGATAGTCACAGAGAGAGAAAGAGAGGCAGAGACACAGGCAGAGAGAAGCAGGCTCCATGCACCGGGAGCCGACGTGGGAATCGATCCCGGTCTCCAGAATCGCGCCCTGGGCCAAAGGCAGGCGCCAAACCGCTGCGCCACCCAGGGATCCCCTTTGTATTGTTTCTTAAAAGGCTTTCATATTTAACATGGTTCAAGTAATATGTACATACGTTTTATTTTACTTTATTTACTTTTTAAATTTATTTATATGAGAGAGAGTGCACACGAGTGTGTGTGTGGGGGAGGCGTAGAGGGAGAGAATTTTCAAGCAGATTCTCAGATGATTGTGGAGTCCAAAATGGGACTCAATACAACAACCGGTGAGAGCATGACCTGTGCCGAAACCAAGAGTTGGATGCTTAACGGACTGAGCTATTCAGGTGCTCCTGTGCAAACATTTTATATTCTACCCTCTTTCAGCTAACATTTTCTCATAAATATTTATTCATAATTCTGTAGGGTACTCATTGTATTTATAAACATTAATGGGAGCATAACACACTATTGAGCTGATGTACCCTATTTTTACATAGACTTAAATGGTCCACAGTCTTGTTTACATTTTAAGAACATATGTTGGTCTATAACTTTTCTCCCCAATTGAATTATTTCCTGTGGATAAATTCCCAAGAGTGGGATTAGCAATTAGAGTGCATGAATAGTTCCTGGATTTTTAAATTTCCCATTCAACTCAAGTATGATTTCATTAAACTTTAACATTTATTTTTGCTAGTTTAGGGAGAATTTTGCTTTGGGAGAATTTAATTTGCATTTCTTTGATTATTAACGAGGGCAAATATGATTCCACATTTATTATTTTCCATTAAAAAATCTGTTCAAACTGTAACGATTTATACATTGGAGTTTACTTTACATTTGAACAGGTAATTTTTGGATTACAAAATAAACCTTTTGCCTAATAATTGATGCAAATATTTTAAAAATCTATCATTTATCCTTTTGTTTCAGTTAACTTTTTAGTTTAATAAAGTTTGAGTCCAAAGAAAATTTTAAAAAAAGTTTGAGTCCTATTACTTAACTATGACAAAGTACCTGTTATTTTATTTTCTTCACTTGTAACATTTTGTTTCTTCTTGAAGTTGGTATAATTGTGTCTTATTAATTTTCCCCAAGAGCAAACACTAGTTCTTTGTACTAACTTACTTATATCTGCTTTTATCTTATTATTTGCTTTTCTTACTTTTCTTTTTGCTTCCTTGTGACCTTTATTTTCCTGAAGTTTTAAGTGAACTAATATATGTAGTTTCTAATTTTTTATTCAAATCTATAAATTTAACCCTAAGAACTGTTTGACTGCATTTGCAGATTTTTATTTATATTAAGTTCATTTTCCCTCTTCTCTAAATAGAGATTTAAATTTTGATGTTCTTCACTCAGGAAATTTTTATGACTGTTTTAAAGTCCTGAGCCACATCATTAATTTCTCCTTTAACTAGCGTGTGGATAAAGAATGTTTCAGCATAGTTTATGCTTTTTAAAATTTACTGAAAATTTATTTAAGCCTAACATCAATTTTTGTAAACTTTCAGTAGTATTAGAAAATATTTACTTTCTTTATAAAATATAAATGTAGTATATAGCCATTAGTTCTAGCTTAGAAATTATATTCTTCATATTATCTAAACATACGCATTTCTACTTTGTATTTGCTAGAAATAGCAAATTAAATTTTGTAAATTTCTTGTTTCTCTCAACTTCTCATATTTATAATAGATTTATATATATGTATATATACACATGCATACCAACATTAATTTTCATTATTATGGTTATGTTTACTCTCCATTAGCATAGAACATTTGAGATTGATTGGGGCTTTCAACAGTGTATAAAAGCCTTTTGTTTGTTTTAAGTGGAGCTTTTGCTGACTTGATCTTTGGAGCTTTAACAGAGCCTTTTTATATAACTTACTTAATTTTTAAAAGCAACAGTAAACTTCTATAAGAAAAATTTAAATTTCAGAATAATAAGAAACTACAGATAACAAAATGAAGAAAATAAAAAAGTCTTCACAATCCCATGACCCAGACATTTTCTAATTGTATATATGGCATTTCTGTTTAGATATACATTAAACCAAAGACTCTGTATGGTAGATGATTTGTATATGTGTTATAACAATACATCATAAACATTTTTCACATTAATATATTTCCACAAAGTAATTTTAAATTTATTACAAAGTGTCCTATTGTATAATTATACCACAATTTACTTGTGTGACTCTCTTATTGAATAATGAGGCTATTTCAAATTAACTGTTATTTTAAAATACTACAATATTTTTGTACATACAACTTTGTATGCAGCTGTGATTATAAGTAAGAGAAATTTAAGGGCTTTAATTACATATTGCCAACTACGTTCCAGAAGATTTTGCAAATTCACCTGTGAAGTCTATGCAGGGCCTGTTTCCTGATGCCTTTGTCAACACTGCATATTATGATTTTTAACCTTTGTTAATGTGCAAGGTCAACCTCTGACATTTATTTTTACTGAAATTTCTTTGGTTATTGGTGAAACTGAACATTTCTTCAGGTGTTTAAAGCCCTTGAATTTTTTTTTTTAGGAACTTCCTATTCATGTTTTATTATATTTTTATTGATCTATGGAACTTCCTATTCATGTTTTATTATATTTTTATTGATCTATTGATCTATTGATATACTTCTCTTTTCATTTTAAAAAGACTGTATTTGTATTCATTTTCCAGCTTTTCTGAGATATAATTGACACATGGGGTACCTCGGTGGCTCAGTCATTAAGTGGCTGCCTTTGGCTCAGGTCATGATCCCAGGGTCCCTGGGATTGAGCCCCCCAGCCTATCTTTGGCTCCCTGCTCAGTGGGGAGCCAGCTTCTCCCTCTCCCTCTGCTGTTCCCCCCTGTGTACTCTCTCCCTTTCTCTCTCTCTCTCAAGTAAATAAAATCCTTTTAAAAAGAGATACAATTGACATATAATGTTTTATAAATTTAAGGTGTACAATGTATTGATTTGATATGCTTAAATATTGCAACATGATTGCCACTATGGTATTAGCTAACACTTCTATCACATCACATAATGACCATTTCTTTTTTTTTTCTTTTCTTTTTTTTTGTGGTGAGAACATTTCAGATTTACTCTCTTTGTAACAATAAAGTATATAATACAGTTTTGTCAACTATAGTCACCATGCTGTATATTAGATCCTTAGAACTTAATTCATCTTATAACTGGAAGTTTGTACCCTTTGACCAACATCTCATGATTTTCCCCTTCCTCCAGCCTCTGGTAATCACTAATATTCTGTTTCCAAGAGTTTGGCTTCTTTGAGATTCACATATAAGTGATATTATACAGTATTTATCTTTTTTTGTTGACTAAGCAACAAATTAGCATAATTCCTCATTTAGCATAATGTCCTCAAGGTTCATCCATGTTGTTGTTAATAGCAGGCTATCCTTCTTTCTCATGGCTGAAGGATACTCCATTATATGTGTGTGTGTGTGTGTGTATACTTATATATATGTGTGTACATAGATATATGTACATGCTATATCTTCTTTATCTATTCATCTATTGATGGACACTTAGGTTGTTTCCATATCTTGACTACTGTGAATAATCCTGCAATAAACCTGGGAGTTCAGATATCTCTTGGAGATCCTGTTTTCATTTCCTTTGGATATGTATCCAGATGTGGGACTGCTGGATCATGTGGTAGTTCTATTTTCAAATGTTTGAGGAACCTGCATACTGTTTTCCACACAGTTGCACCTATTTACATTCCCACCAACAGTGCACATAGTTCCCGTTTTTCTACATCCTTGCAAACACTTGTTGTCTCTTGTCTTTTTGATGAAAGCCATGGTAGACTGTATGTTTCTAGGATTTTATCCATTTCTTCCAGGTTATCCAATTTGTTGGCATATCATTGCATGAGGTCATATCTCACTGTGGTTTTAATTTTCATTTCCCTGATGATTACTGATGTTGAGTATCTTTTCATGTGTCTGTTGGCCATGTGCGTGTCTTCTTTGGAAAACTGTCTATTTTTTAAAAAAGTTCCTCTGCTCTTTTTTAAAAAAGTTGATTTTTTTATGCTATTGAGTTTTATGAGTTCTTTATATGTTTAATTATAATGTGTCTCATTGTAGCCCTGTTCAGGTCCAACCTATTTGAGCCTCATGGATCTGGATGTCCCTTTCTCTCTCCAGGGTAGGAAAGTTTTCAGCCATTATTGCGTTAAGTAAATTTTTTGTTCCCTTTTCTTTCTCTTCTGGAATTCTCATAATTGGGACATTGTTTCTTTTCATTATGTCCTATAAGTTCTGCAGACTTTTTCATTCTTTTTTCTTTTTGCTCCTCTGACTAGAAAATTTCAAATATCCTGTCTTAAGTGATTCTTTCTTTCTGCATGGTTAAGTCTGCTTTGGAAGCTCTCCATTGAAGTTTTCAGTTCAGTCATTATATTTTTAAGCTCAGGATTTCTGTTTGGGTTTTTTGATGGTTTCTTTTCTTTGTTGAACTCCTTGTTCTGTTCATCCATTGTTTTCCCAATTTTGTTTAGTTGTCTGTGGGTTCTTAAGAGTTCACTAAATTTAAGAAAATCATTCTGAATTCTATATTTGATAGTTCATAGATCATATTGGGGCTTTGTTCATTTTCTTTGGTGGTGTCATGTTTACCTGATTTTTCATGATCCTTGATTCCTTACATTGGTATCAGCACATTTGAGTAAGCAGTCTCCTTTTCCTGACTTTACAGGTTTGCTGTGGCAGAGACAGTTCTTCACCAGTCTGCTCAGTTTGGGTTTCTGGACACATCAGCTAGCAATCCTTGGGCAGGTGGGGGTTGCTGTCAGGGTCTATTTTGGGGTGAGGCTACTGCAAGCTCTGAGGTTGGGGGTGGGTTGCTGCTAGCTGAGAACAGTTGGATAGGACCGTTGACTTGGTTCCCTCCTTAAGCAAGGCAGTAGGATGGGCTATATGGTTGACTAGATTCTCTGGTTTGGCTTCCTGGATGGCTGGGACTGGGCACTATACTCAGTAGCAGGTAAGGCTATGAATTAGCTTCCCTGTCTTGGTAGGGCAGTGGAGTGGACCCCCAGGCCTGCATAGCTTATTGTTTGGGGACCTAAATCAAGCAAGGTGGTGCACTGAATTCCCTGGCCAGATGAAGCCACTGGTTCTGCTTTGCAGGCAGGGAGCAGGGCTGTTAGATGGGCCATGCAGCTTCTCATGCACTCTGGTTAGGTTCCCTGGTCAGGTGGGCTAAAAGCTGTGTTCAGCAATGGGTGGAGTTACAAATTAGTTTCTCTCCCAGGGTGGAGCAAGAGAACTGGCTGCAAGGCCAGAAGGGCACTCTCTTTGTGGTTGTGACTCAAGCCAATCTGTACCCCAAGTTTCCTTTCTGAATGCACCCCTGGCTTTTCTCTGTGGATAATTGGTTCTGCTTGCTCTACTCTCCACTCAATTGTTAGTCTACACTACTTCCCAAGTGTTCAGGTCAAGCTTCCCAGTTGGGCGGGGCTGGGAGTTATACTCAACAGATGTGGGCCTATGTCTCAGTTCCTCTGCCTGAGGTGGGGGAGGGTAGAACAAGTTCCAGGGGGGCAGCAAGGCTCTTTGCTTGAGGACCTTGAATCAGGCAGCCCTATACTCTCCTGAGTTCCCTGATCACACTGCATCGGTGTCTTGGCTCTGGAGATGAACAAAACTGCTGGCTGGGATTACTAGTTGGGTGCTGCAAGTGGGAACTGAGTCTGCCAAGATCCTAGTGCCGGGTGTTGCAAGCCCACCCTGTCTTCTCCACCACAATCTTTTCCAGTGGTCAAGTCCTGCAGATTCCCCTGTAATTCCTCTGGTGTGAGACTGGAGTGGGATACACAAGAAGCGACCAACAAGGCAAGGGACCTGGATGTTCCTTCAGGATCTCTTTTTGTCACTGGGGAAACTGTAGGCTCAGGGGAGACCTCTTAGGGTGGTGCTGTGCTGACCTGGATGAGGGGCAGTGTGATCAGTCTGTAGCTGTTCCACTTACCTTTCTCATGTGGTCTGTCTTGGTCTCTGTGGTGAAGAGGGGTGCTTCTGCCTCTCCTCTGTGTTCCAGGATTCTCTCAGTGGGTGTCTTGTCCATGAAAACTATTGTAAGTTTTTCTTGTGACGGGGAGTGATGGTGGGAATGACCTATATGGCCATCTTGGTAGTGTCACGCTCCATCATTTTGTTCTTGTATTATTTTCCTGATGTAGTTAATTGTTTATTTGTGTTCTCTTGTGGCTCCCTGAACATCTTTAGAAAAATTCTTTTGAATTCTTTGTGGGGCAATTCCTGGATCTCCATTTCTTTGGGGCCAGTTCCTGGAGGTTCACTGTATTTCGTTGGTGGTGTCATGATTCCCTGGTTTTTCATGACACCTGTAGCCTAATGTAGGTATATGTGCATTTGAAGGAGTTCCCTTTTCCAAACTTTCTGGACTGACTTGAGTAAGGGGAGACTTTCACTTGCAGGTGGGGGCACAAAATGGAGCATGCTGTGACCTCAGGTCAAGTGGTGCAGGGCACCAGGTGTGGGAACATGTGTTGGCATTGGGCCTAGGAGTGTGTTATATCTCTTTGGCTGAGGCAGCTGAGGGCCCACAGTATGTGTTCCTTGGTGAGTGCTGCAAGAGCTACTGGCATCCTCAGCTGTGCCTCCAGGTCCAGCAGCTAGGGACCAGGGCAAGCATATGGTGGCCAGAGCTGGTGGTGTATATACATTTGGCAATGAGTCCTTTCTAATTTGTAAAAAAAATTATATATTCAGATATAGATTCCCTGCATGTCAGAGATGTTAAAAGTATTTTCCTATTTTTATGACTTCTACTTAATTTAAAATAATTTAAAATATTTATGCATCAGATCTATCACTTTTTTATTCTTTGGCTAATTTCTATAAAGGTTTATTTTCCCTAATGTTAAAATGCCCAGGTACAGCCAACATAGAAACATAGAAAATTTTCTTCAGAACACATTTGAGATCAGTTATATTGGTTCTTGAAGACATAGATATAATCATGCAATCCTATTTTAATTTGAAAGTTAATTTAACCCCCCAAAAGCCATTGTTACTTTCCTTTTATTGTGTAAAAATATTTCTCTAATTGATTTCTGTTAGGGAATAATTTTCTTATATTTACCGCTACAGAAACAATTTATTACTTTCTGCTCTCTACGTCTTTCTCAAAGAAAAGTTCAAAACTCTCTCAACTCCTTAATCTTTGCTCATACTTACTAAAAATTTAAAGGGTAACACACCAGTTGGTAAAATAAATTAAAATGGATTCTAAAAGTCTTTTACAAGGTCTAAGACATCTGCTGTCTGAGGGAACAGTTCCTTGAACTATATCACACAAACTATTCAAAACACACTTGCGATCATGACACTTGTGCTTGAGCTATTTAAACACATACCTGGGTGTCTGTGAAGAGAAAGACCATATTCCTGTCATCTACACCAGCCAGTTTGTACAACTTCCTGAGGTCTTCATGAAAACTGTCATAATTATATCCCCGGCTCAGTTCAATTTGTAAACATTTATAACCACATATGTGAGCTGCAAGTCTTGTAAGAGATTGTTTTCCTGTTCCTCCTACTCCAACGAGTAAGGCGTTGCCTCTTTCCTGACGGATCATGCGGGCAATCCTGCAGGCAGCAAAGTATAGAAAGTTTTATTTTTAGGTAACCTAATGTGGAAGGCTGGTGGCCAGTGGAGCATCATCCCTGAGCAAGAGGCCACAGGGAAGAGCAGGGTATCTCTGAAGTTCATGGCTGGGAGAAAAGAACTGCTGAGCTTTCATTATATCCATCTCTCCTATTTCCCGTAGACTGTTGGCCTTGGTCATGCAAGTGTAGAGTAAAAGAAAATCTCTTCTTTCTCCAAAGTATGAAGGATTTTGTCAGAACCTTGCCTGATTTAAGTCACTACTTATATTAGCCATTATATTGGCAAACCCAGGGCTTCATTTACAAGGCACAGCAAGCAGAAATACCACTGAGCCTAGGAAACTGGTTAAATTAGGAGAGGAGAGCTCAATGGAAATAATCTGAAATGAATTTAAGATATTGACATTTTAGAAAACTTTTGGTTCATGCTAACAACAAGAATATAAAAAGCATTGCAGTTATGATCCTAGAATGAACACTCAGGATCTGAGTTTAGCAAGAGTTGAATGGAGATGGAAAATCTGATGACCAAGTTGAAAACTTCAGTGGGAGATGGGCTTGCAAATAGGAAAATCAGAAATTGAAATGGGTGGAAAATTGAACGGGTAAAGTAGGGGACAAACTCAGGTATTTTGCCCAGAATGCAGAGAAAAAAAGATAATGATATTAAAGTGACAAGAGAAAAAATGGAAATAAGGAAAACAAATGTAGGAGAAACAAGAGGCCATGCAATGGGAACTGCAGGAGAGACAGGAGGGGACATTTGATGAAAGAGTAGAACTCCCCCATCCCCCCGTTGCACCAAAGTTCAACCCATAGATGAAGCCACTGATGTTCAGGAAAGAAAACCAGAGAGAAGTGGCAAAGCACCAAATATTTTCTAGGACATATATAAATATAAAATAAAATATGTGTGTATGCATACATATATACATATGTAACACAGAAATCTGTATTTTAGCCATAAGTGAAAAGCCTGTAAGCATTTAAAAGGAAGACAGATCACTCTCAAAGGGATAAATACTTTTAGGTTGGCCTCAGGCAGTTATCTTGTAAGATGACATTCCAGAAGACAATGTTAGAGAGGGAAAGCCATCATGTTACTGCTTAGAGCATAATAAGCCATCTAAACCTTCCTCTGGGAAACAAAGGGTAATGGAAGGGGTGGCGGCCAGGGGGATGGAGTGACTGGGTGACGGGCACTGAGGAGGGCACTTGATGGAATGGGCACTGGGTATTATACTATATGTTGGCAAATCGAACATACATACGTACGTACGTACGTACGTAAATAAATAAATAAATAAATAAGTCTTCCTAAAAGATTCCTTGAAGATACATAAAGAAATATGGATAAAGTAAAAAAACAAAAACAAAACAAAACAAAAAACAAAAAACAACAACAACAAAAAAAAACAAGGAGGGGAAAGGACTATCAGTATAAAAGTGAGCAGTATGAGTCAAGTCCACACTGTTGCTAAGATGATAAAAAGATAATAAAAAGATGTCAGTAAGTTCTTCTTAAAAGAAGATACAAAATATAATTTCTTTTTTAAAATTATCATTGTCATGTATCTAAAATCTCAGACTAGGTTATCAGACACTAGGAAATCATGGGAGAATTATAAAGGCATATTTAACTTTTCTAACAGGAAATTTGTGTATCTACCTTAGTTTTATTCATAATGTTGCTAATAATTGGCAATGATCAGGTTCAAATATTTGAAAATGGCAATGGCTGGCTTTAGTATTTTTTTATTATTTTATTTATTTATTTATTTATTTATTTATTTATTTATTTATTTATTTATTTATTTTTAGTATTTTTTTAATGATGAAAGTAAAACAGTCATTGTAACTGATGGGAGAAAACCACTGCTAAGCCTTTGACACTTGTAACCTCCATCAGGAGGGCTTGGATACTGTCTTGTTCTCTATGCAAACAGTGCACAGCACATAGTAGGGGCTTCATCAATATTTGTTAAATGAATTTGTGTGGATTGACTTGTATGTGTGTAAACATACAAGTGTATGGCATAAATGTGGCTGTTAAAGCCATGTCTTAAAATACTATTTAATTATATAGGTTTGTGGAGGCAAATGTAATATAAGTGTTTAATGGCATACTGTTTAATATTAATACAACTTTGTAAAAGTCTATATATACTTATAAATATATTTGAAAGAACCATGCAATTTTAACAATGATTGTCTCTGGGTGAGGAGGTGAAATTATAGATGCTTTTCTAAATTCTATAATAAGTGTGTTTATCATATAATCAGAAAAATAATCACTATTTTTTCTAAAGAAAACAAAGTACTGCAGTCCCCCCTTCTTATGGGGTATACATTCTAAGACCCCAGTGGATATGGATAGTAACAAATCCTACGTTTCCTATATATATATATATATATATATATATATATATATATATATACACATGTATATACATATACATCTATATATATCTATGATAAATTGTAATTTATGATTTAGTCATAGTAAGAGATTAACAGCAATAATAATAAAGTAGATATTTTTGACCACCTGATTCCTATCTAATCCTTATCCATTTCTCTTCTAAACTTTCATCTTCTAGCTTCACTTTTCCTAGCAGTTTTCAGGGCTCCAACAACCCAGGTGGAGGCTTGAAGGAGTCTGTTATTTAAGAGGTGTTAAAAATGGGGCTCTCCAACCTGCCCTAGGCCCATTACCGCAATAAGAACACCTGCCTCTGGTTACCAGTGGAGCATGTATCACTCTGGCTGGTAACTTTCCTTGTCTACCCATAATCTGGTCTTGGAAAGGAATTCCCATTAACTTAATGATGGTCTATCAGAATATGGCCAATGTCACTCAGTTGTCCAGATTGTTCAGGTTGTCAACACAACTTGTCCTGAATTCATTCTTCCTCCTCTCTTGGAGGAGGAGCTGAGAGCAGGAGCACAGAGAACAGGAGCAGCAGGTAGCAGCTGCAGTGTGGCCGGCAGGACCGCCGACTTGTGCACTAGCAGGTGGGATTCCCTCCCCAGCCCTGGGCTACCGGCTCCAGGGCCCACCCCTTCCCAGTTGCAGCCCCTCCATGCTCCTGGCTCCCTAGGTACCAGTGCACAGGTGCTGACCCTGGGGTTGGCAGACAGTGTTGAATTGCTGCCATTTGAGGGTCCTCGGATGTGCACGCTGTGGAAGGTATGAGCCACTGGGTGGGCATGGGCACAGGCAAAGATCATAGGGCTGCCTGCTGGTCCATCAGGGCCACACCAAGCTCCACTAGGGCAGCTTCAAGGGGAAGGGGGTGCAGATGGGCCATGGAATGGGATTGGGGAGGATCAGAGGAGGCCAGGAGCGGGCTGTGTGCAGGGGACAGCAGCTTGAGAGGGCTGAGGTGCCACTTATGCCAGGTGGCAGCGTCTGCAGTATGTGAAGTGGGTGGTATCTGCTCCATCCTCCAAGTGGGACTGTGAGCACCAGGTTTTTTTGGTGTGTGTGTTGGTGGGGTGAGGGCGGGGGGATGGGGAAGGTGGATGGTTAAGTATTGCTGTTCCTGGCACAGGGTTTTGTAACTGAGCCTCCCTCTGAAGAGGCTGTTGCTGTTCTTGGCCCAGCTAGCTAACCATCTAGAGATATGAAGATGAAATTGTTGCAGCCTGCTCTGCAAGGGGTGAAGGAAGCAGATACTGTCTGGGCCGGCAGGTGGGGCAGGACTGGGGAGAGTGTCCCTGCCCACAGAGCCATTCTTGGAGCCAGCTGGACAGCTAGATCTGTGGCAAGAGCAAGGGTGTCAGTGAAGAAAAAAAGGAGAGGTGGGGAGGGGTGACAAGGTGGAGAGCCTCAGAGATTGAGGAGGTGTGCCATGGGAGAGGGGAGAGGTGGGCAGTTGGAGCAGGTGCAGGTGGAGAAGGCTGAGGTGGAGGGGACAGGGCAAAGGTGGAGAGGGTACATGAGGAGGGAGGAGGGCTGCAGGTGGAGTGGGTCTAGGTCAAGAGGGGAGAGGGCATGCGGGGAGGGTGGAGATTTGCATGGGAAACTAAAAGCAGCTTCTCTCCCTTTGTTTCTTCCACACTTCTCTGCTGCTCTGATTCCAGCTACCTGTGTGCATTTCTCCCAAATGACTGGGGTTTGGAATTGGGAATTCCAGAAGTGTGAGCCACTGTTGTCTTTTACAGATTGCAAGTCAAGAGGTGGGCAAATAGCTGGGTGAGAGGGAGGAGAAAGCAGTCAGTTCCAGAGCCCTCTCTAGCCCAGCCCAAACTTTGCTCTAGCGATCACAGCTGCTGAGGATGTGGCCTCCATCTGCACAGACCCCAGGGAGTTGAGCCATAGGGTGGGGGGGGGGGGGAGCTGCATGAGATTTTTCCCATCATCACTCACCCAGTTGCTACTTGGCCTCTACATCTTCCTGTTGTATAAGATTGTGCATGGTGACCAGCCAGTGGCCAGCAGTGATAGTGATGATGATAATGATGACAATGAGGAGCTGCTGGCCACTGCCCTACCTTAAGAGGTGCAACTTCACTCTTCCCAAGCTCTATGTGGCCCGCAGGAGGCAGGGTTACCTTCCCACCATCATAATCTAGAGCAACTCCAATATGCCTTGGACAGTAGGACAGGATTTGGAGAGGCTCAGGGCTAGTCCCTAAATTCACCCCTGCTGAAGACAGCTGCAAAGTCCAGAATCCTTCCTCATGGCTGAAGTTGAGAAGTTCTCTTCTCACCACTGACTCTCTTGCCACCCCTGCCAGGCAGAATTTTGGCCATATTTCATTTTCCTGAGACCACTCCTCCAACTCTTCATTCTTGTTTCTATATCCAGTGGAGCTATAGCCTTCAGTGGTACCCATTAATCCACTAAGATAGCTAGTGCCAAACATACCCCTGGCTCCACCCCAGTACTTCATTGATGCTTCTTCCTCTGCTTCCCACCATAGTTTATCCACTTTCACTTCCAAGTATATCTTTGACCATGCTGGTATTTGTTCATCCACAAGCCAGTGAGTATCATGTTCTTCCCATTCAGAGACACTGAGAGGTAGCCATTGGCCGTCTGGGAATTCAGGGTGATCCTCATGGTTATATACTCCAGATCCCTCCTCAGTTTTCCATTGAATCCTGAGTCCTTTCTCTAAAGAATAAAGTTTATCTGAAACTCTTCTGCCCACTTTTTGATTTCAGCACTGATAGACTTTTCTATCCAGAACTTCTTCCAGTGTATCTGCTTATTATGTCACTTGGGTCCTGCAAAAGCCCAAGTTCTGGCTGCTGAGGCTTTTTTTTCCAACTCATAAATATGGGTTTGAAATTGGATGAATTCCTCAGAGCCCTTGGTGACATGGCTGTTCCTGCCTTTGGCAAGCTCTTGCTCAGTCCCTTCCAGTTAACTCCAATAGGTACTGCTCCAATAGGTACTTTCTCTCAAGAACTGGTAGCCCTGTTCAAACACTGACACAATGTCCTGCCTATGCTACAATTTTGTCTGCAGGGCCTGAATCTCATCTTCTCCTGTGGACTGATAATTCTGGATTATATTTCTTCAGAATCTTCAGATGGTTTAAAATTTTACCCTGATGGGGATCCCTGGGTGGCTCAGCAGTTTAGTGCCTGCCTTCCAGGGCATGTTCCTGGAGACCCGGGATCAAGTCCCACGTCGAGCTCCCTGCATGGGGCCTGCTTCTCCCTCTGCCTGCATCTCTGCCTCTCTCTATCTCTGTCTCTCATGAAGAAATAAATAAAATTAAAAAAAAAGAAAAAAAATAAAATTTTACCCTGATGAGTCTGTGCATCCTTCTCCAGGAGAACAGCAGTATGATGCCTATGCTGTGGGGACTCCCAACACATAACACAAAATATTTGTTGGTCATCCTTGCAGTAATAGTGGAACTATCCCAAATGTACCTCACACAGCTTCTTGCATTTTGCTCAAGTGGTCCGTCGTCTTTGGGTTGTCTCTCCTCATCTACCTTCATCCTCTAGATGTTTTCCACTAGGCTGGCCATCTGCCACACATGGCAAATATTTTCTTTCTTAAAGACAATCTTACAAAGAGAATAATGCAATGGCTTCTTAGTAGATTCACTAGGAAGACCTGAATGATGCAGTGGTAGCAGAAGACATAACCACAGTTGATGGCTATGGGGTCTCTCAAGTAGTTGAGGCAGATAGAGCACAGCACCTCACCCTCCAGCTCTCTCAGAGGGGAGGCAGCAGCCATGATAACTGTGCCCAGACCTGGACAGAGTCCTTCTCAAGGCAAGCAATTACTTTCTCTAGCAAAAGTTAATCCCGGACATGAATAGGACATTGCTCCAAATGTATCTGTTGCTTTCTCCGAATGTTGACATCCTGCGACAACCTGTATCATTGACTCAGATGTTTATGTTCAAAACTTTAGGTCTCACAGAGCCAGAATGGAGAATTATTGTCAGGTAGGGATGAGTGGGCACCTCTTGACCTATGGCTTGCACTCCTGCTTCAGGTTCCCCAGCTGGGACCCTTACCCGGTGTCTCTCAGAGTGCCTCTTCTCTGAAATTCAGACACTTTTACAAGTCATCTAAATTGAAGTAACCAACTTCTAGAGATCTTAAAAGCTGTGACTTAGCAAACATTGATTAAATAGTCCTCATGCATTATTATCTTTGGTGACAGAGGACAGACAGGCTATGCAGTGTGAGCAAAGAACAGGAAGTCCACATTGAAAAGTGCTCTTCCAGGACAAAGCAGACTCTTAGGTCATTATTCAGGATCTTCTCAAATAGCAATTAAACTTTCCAATTTGTCTCCTTTAGCTTTGCACCTTCTCCTGCCCCCTCAGGCCAGTCTGCTCTTTCCTAGCCTTGACCTCCTAGATAGCACAGCTTTGTCTAGAACAGGGTCACCAAACAAAGGCATGTAGGCCAAACCCCGCCCCTTTACTGTTTTGTTTTTAATTTTTATGGCCTATGAGCTAAGAGTGGCTTTTCAGTTTTTAAATGGCTAACAAAAAAAAAAAAATCAAAAGAAGAATAACATTTTGATATGTGAAAATCACTGGGTATTCTAATAAATAAATAAAGTCTTATTGGAACACAGTCAAACTCATTCATTCATTTATTGAAGGTGGCTGCTTTTGTTGTTTCAGCGGCAGAATTGAGTAGTTTGTGACAAGGACTGTATGACCTACAGAGTTTAAAATATTTATCACCTGGCCCTTTATAAAAGAAGTTTGTTGGCTCCTTTCCTAGGATCCTTTGCCAACTCCTCCCCTGAAGTGAGCAAATAGATGATTCAGGCACCATTTCCACTCTTATGTCTCTATCACAGTGCACATCTAACAGAAGACACATTGGATCATCTGTTTATTTCTCTTCAGTCCCTCAGGTAGGTATAAAATTGGGAGGTAAAGGTATATGTAATAATGTTTTGCTACTGTTTTCCATAAAGTATTCTACAGTGGATGAAATATTGACTATTATAAAAATCTTGCACTTTATATGTTACACTTTCTTTGTTTCGTGTATAGTACAGTAATTTGATTATTTTCATCTTAGATTATTGGAAACAAGTAAATTGTCCATTCTGCTTCCTGGTGTTATTCTTCTTTCTGTCAACTTACATATCAATAGATAGAAAAGAAATCCTCCAAGGTTACATTTTCTCTACAGTAGTAAGCAAGAGACAGCTGTCCTAATTAGTGGCTTACATTTTCATAGAATTCTGTTTTACCATCCTTGAAGTGCAGTGACAACTTTGGGCATATGTAATGGGTGGAAACAGTCTGAAGCAAATTGCCCTCTGAAAACACAGGCTCTAAAGTAAAAACACAATTTTTTTTCTGAGTTGAGAAGGCCTTTATCCACTTACCCTATGGCAAAAAAAAAAAAAGTCTAAAATGTCACCAACAAATGGAAATGTAATATTTACTAAATTACTGAATATTTAGTAATTGTCCCATAACTCATGTTCATAATGAAGCCCTTCCTAGAGCTACTCAGCAGTAGGTATTTGAAAGCTCTTACAAGTAGAAATTTGTTTACTCTAATTCCTAACTCTTGGTCCTTTTTAGAAAAAGATGTCTACATTCACACAGCAGCCCTCTGTGTATCTGAAAACCAAATCTCCTCCATTCTACCAATGGCTTTTAATTTCCTCCTGTAATATTTTAAGCAATCCTTGAGTAGCCTAGTGATTCTCTTTCACAAAAGTCAGAAAGATTATAAATAAAATTAAGCTGACTTTGCCTGTCGTCTGATCTGTTCTCCACGAAGTTCCTCAGACCAGAGTACTGCCATTATTTTTTTCTTTGCAGGCTTAAGGCCTGTGTGAACTATAGGATAAATGCTGTTAGGAAGTAGTGTGCGGGTATGTTGGCAGGGGGATAGGTGAGAAGAAAGTGGTATCTCAACAACCCAGTGACAAACTGTTGTGTAACACTGGGGTTGTGACAAATTATTGAATTAGAGTTAATTAAACAGCAGAAGTATAGGAAAGATAAAAGACTTGATTGCTTATGGTTTATAGAAAAAAAGTCCTGAGGATTTAACTGTCAAACTTAACATGATGCCACACTAAAACATAGTTGACAAAGGAAAAAAACGAAGTCATTGAATTCTTGCCATGGTAGCAAACCATGGGAAATCCTGTCCTTAAACACACTTCACACTGTAGATTGCACAGAATACTATATCAAGTATGGATATCACATTTTTAAGTGGAATGTGGAGAAATTCTCAAGTGTTCAGTATGTTGAGGCTGGAAATAATCCCTAACAGGAAATAGTGGAAGCTCTGGGTTACATCCTCCCAGAGAATATAAAGCTAAGAGGAGCCTGGTCATGATTTTCAAATATTTTGAGGGCTGTAATGAAAAAAGTGGATCCATTTGGGGTGGAGGCACCTGCTGCAAGTACTAGATGAGATTCTCAGTAGGCCTCAGTAAGCCTATGACCTATTAGCTTTAAGGGGACTTTGGACAATTCAGCTAATCTCTCTGTGATACACAGTATTGTCCAAACATGGCTGCAGTACTATTTCTGGTCCTACTTGCTCTTTGATCCTGTCAAGAGATGGAGTCTCTGACCCTTTCGTGTGAACTGGATGGGCCTGTGTCACTCCTTTGGTTAACAGAGTATAGTAGAAGTAATGCTATGTGACTAGTCATGAGAGGCCATTTGGCTTCGTGGCTTTCAGGGCACAGGCCTTTGGAGCCCAGATCCATGGGAGAATCCCAGACACTGATGCTGTCGTGCTAGAGAGACAGAGGCAGAGATGTGCCACATGCTCCAGGTCTGACTTTACACTGCATTGAGACCCCAAGATAGAACCACTGGGAACCATGAGATCATGAAATAATGTAGCTACTAAGGGTGGCAGCTTATATAGCAACAGACCACTGGAACATTCTCTGAGCCATACTTGTAGAGAGATTAGGATATTGAGTCATAGAGAGGTATTATCACAGTTAAATGAGATACTCCATGTCATGGTTTTATATTCACGCTGAATGCCATTATTGCCACTACTTCACAGGATGGGACAGATACCAGATGTCACAGGGAGCAGATTTGGCATCATCCTTGAAGTGTCATTTAAATACTTGGAGTTGTCCAACAGTATACAAGTGCACTTTAAAAAGTGGTGCATCATATGATTTTTCCCTCATATGTGGAATTTAATAAACGAACAAAGAAAAAAAGGGAGGAAAAAACCCAGACTCTTAACTATAGAGAACAAATTGATGTGTGTGTGTGTGTGTGTGTGTGTGTGTGTGTGAGGTGAAACAGGTGAAGGGGATTAAGAGTGTGTTTGTCATGATGAGTACTGAGTAATATACAGAATTGCTGAATCACTGCATTGTATACCCAAAACTAATACAACACTGTATGTTAATTATACTGGAACAAAAAAATTTTTAAAAGCGCTATATGCTTCAAGGACTACAGATATTCAGGCTAGATACCTATTTATCAGGGATGGCCCTCAAAGGAAACTTGCAATAGGTAAGAGACTTATAAGCAGATGGAATCTATATTCCTTGGATTTCACTCATTTTGCTATAATCTTGAACCCCTTCTTTAGGCATGTATGTAATCAACCTTATTATATTGTACATGTATCTCTGTAAACTACCTTAGATCCTTTCTTTTGTAATAAGTCAGGGCATTTTAAACAAACAAAAACAATCTATTAATATTTAGCACAAATAACCCCTGGGATTCCACAGAAAGTTCATGCCACTTATATTTAAAATATATAAAAGGGGCGCCTGTGTGGCTCACTCAGTTAAGTGTCTGACTCTTGATTTTTGCCCAGGTCATGATCTCAGGATCTTGAGTTCAAGTCCTCCATCAGGCTCCACACTAGGGGTGGAGCCTGCTTAAAATTCTCTCATCAATCAGAGAAAGAAAATTATCATATGGTTTTACTCATATGTGGAATAAAAAAAACGTGAAAGAGACCCTAAGGGAAGGGAGGAAACTGAATGGGGAAAAGTTAGAGACAAATCATGAGAGACTCTTAACTCTGAGAAACAAATAAAGGGTTATGGAAGGGGAGGGGGGCGGATGGGGTAACTGGGTGACGGACACTAAGGGGAACACTTGATGGGATGAGCACTGGGTGTTATATGTTGGCAAATTGAATTTAAATTTAAAAAAAGAGATTCTCTCCCTCTCCCTCTGTCCCTCCGACCCCTGCTTTCTCTCCCCCTCTCATCCCCTTTCTAAAATATATATATATATATATATATATATATATATATAAACATATAATATATATGATAACTTTTACGTTATAGCAAGATTTGCTCATAGACCTTTGTCCGTATTGCAATCTATTTAAAGACTTCTGCATGACTTAATTCTTAGCTTTTAATACAAAATAAATTAGATCAGTGCATTAGTGCACCTAATAGTACTATACCTTGAAACATGTTCTATAGCATCCTGGAAGAAGACCAACTTTACTTCCTTGGGATTTATAAGGTTATAATCATCAAGATAGTCCTCTAGAACATTTGCGATTTTCTCCATATCAGGCATGTCATCATAAATCCGATCCATCTTATCTGCTCCAAACTATAAGATGATTTAGGGGAGAGGGACCAAGTTAGTTAGATCAGTTATGATACAGAAATATACACAATATTCATGACTGTAGGAGGGAACATCATTGTATCCATTATGTAATCATTTGCATACATATTATATATATAATACCTATTATACAAATATTTATTCTTATATACATACATTTATATAGCTAATATAGCTATTATATATACATAATTATTCTTGCTATTATATTAAAACCAAGGAAATGGGGCTAAGCAACTCAGATTTTCATGGATAACTGAAAATCCATTTCATTTAACTTCAAATGGAACATTGGAGTTTCAATGATCTTTGCTATAAAATTCACAAGGGAGCTCAGAAATAGGTTTCCAGTTTCTCAGTGTTCTTACTTTGGTTTTGTACTTTTGCTCTCAGGCTGGTGACATCAGAGAAGCTAAATGGGCTGAAAGTTATGCATGCCAGATTGTTATGAATATAAACAATCATTCCAGAACTACATGTAGTTTTTACACAGCTGTCATCTGATTAAATAAATCATTGAGAATGAAATTTTGGGTAAACTCAATTTGGGAATTGAGTTCCTGTTTGAGGTCCTGTGTGGACCTGTCCATGAGGTCTTTTCTTTGCTGTAGCAACTGCCCAGGGGGCATTTTCATTTGGAGCCATTGACTAAAATACTTATATGTAATGCAAGAAAGATCCGATTGTTCTTTTCTCTTTACTTTATTCCCCTATTTGATGATTATAGCAGTAGAAACACATGGGAAATATAATCACTACCTGGAAACAAACCTTGGACTTCATTTTTAATAATACATTTAAATAGATATATTGCATATAAATAATCTTTTTTATTTGTCAGGGTTATCATGGTGATGAGGTAATTGCATACATGCAATATAAAGACAGCTTCATTCTTTTGTCTAACCAGTGCTGATTGAGCTATACCTAGCTCTGAGTAGGAAGCTGGGGATTTAGGGCAAGCAGAACAGACACAGCCCCTGCCCTCTTGGGGATACTAGGAATGTTGTACCCAAACAAGAGTCAACTTGGTAAAACAACATCCATCAGCATAGGTAGGGGGGTTAGATGGAAGACTTATTCAAGGCAGTTCTAGAAGGTAAAATTAGAGCCAGTAGGTACATGTTATTGGAGGTACAAATCGAGGAGCATAATGTAAGAAAAAATTTGCTACTGATGAGAGCTACCCTGAAATGAGGAGGGCAGCACTGCTACCTAATTAGCTGCTGGAAGCATGTGAGCACACGCTGAACAGCTATACAGAATACAGCAAGGGGGACGCTAGTCCTGGGTTGAGAAATTAAACCTGCTTCTTTCCATATAAAAAATCTGATGGGTATCTGATTCAGACTGTTACCAAAATGAATGTGACTAGATCAGAAGTTAGAATCTGTTTCTCTAAAGGGCTAGATAATAAGTATTTTAGGTTTTGCAGGTCATATAGTCTTTATTGCAAGTACTCCACTCTTTTTTTTTTTTTAAGATTTTAAAAAAATTTAAAAAAAATTTTTTTAGCCATTTATGAGAGACCCAGAGAGAGATAGGCAGAGACATAGGCAGAGGGAGAAGCAGGCTCTATGCAAGGAGCCTGATGTGGGGACTCCAACCCTGGGACCCCAGGAACACGACCTGAGCCAAAGGCAGACGCTCAACCACTGAGCCACCCAGGCGCCCCTCTGCTTTGTCTCGTAATATGAAAGCAACCACATGAAAAACAGTACCTGGTCAAATGGGTTTGGCTGTGTTTCCATAGAATTTTATTTACAACAATGGGCAATGGGATAGATATGGCCTGGGGGCCATAGTTTGCCAACCCTTGGTCTATATCTTTAATCTTCAGAGATGTAAAGTTCTTGTTAAATATGAAATTGAACTGTAAAATAGTAAATGCTTTATTTATCTTCAAATGTAGTCAATTCAACATACTTGCCTTAATAAAGTCTCCAAAGATGATGGGTCTAGTCAAAAAATATTCCAGGCCAATTGCAATTCCAAAATGTTTGTCTATTCAAAAAACAAAATCAATTTTTAATATATGATAAGCTTGAATGTAGTATTTCAATAAGATATACAGAATAATATCAGCTGTTACTTTACGTAGAAGGCTTAACTAGTAAATGAAAGTGAGAGAAAGACATGTTAACAGCACACCATTTTAGTTTGGTTGATAATCTCCTGGATTTAAGATTAAGAATGTTTAATATTAATAAATATTTTATTAAATAATAGATATTGAATATACATTTAATAAATAAGGCATACTTTAGAGATATCCTGGCTTCTTAGCAGACAAAATGCTGGTTCTCCTACTTTCCCTTTTCTACTTAAAATTCTATACTGAACTTAAAATATTAACTCTTCCTGAATTTTAATAAAATTATTTCCCTAATATTTCATATATGTCTATATATTTGAATCATCGAAGAGAAAAACTTTTACCCATGAATGAACTAAAATTTATTTTGCTTTACTTTATCTAAGCTCATTTTAATTTTTCTTTGTAGAAATCAAATTGCTTTTATAGGCCCCCGCCCCCCCAACCAAAGAAAGAAAAAGAGCAGGTATTATGCTGAGTGAAGTAAGTCAACCGGAGAAGGACAATCATTATATGGTTTCACTCATATGGGGAATATAAAAAAATTGTGAAAGGGATTATAGGGGAAAGGAGAGAAAATGAGTGGGAAAAATCAGAGAGGGTGACAAAAAATGAGAGACTCCTAACTCTGGGAAAAGAACAAGGGGTAGTGGAAGGGGAGGTGGGCAGGGGGATGGGGTGACTGGGTGACGGGCACTGGGGGGCACTGGATGGGATGTTATACTATATGTTGGCAAATCGAGCTCCAATAAAAAATATACATAAAAAAGAACAGGTAAATAATAATTGATATTTACTGGCCATTTCTGTCAAAATAGTATGGAAATAGTGCTTATCTTCATTATTTATCAACCGGTCATGGAAAACTCTTTGGCATTCATGGCAAAAGAGTCTAAATATCTGTATTTCTTCTCTTATTGTTCCTGAATCGCACTGGAGGATACCTGTTTTTTTAAGAAAAGGAAAAAAGGAAACGTCTACATTTGTGAAATATCTAGTAACAGTTGAACTAGAAAATCCTTAAGTCCAGCTTTATCCCCACACTACCCCAAATGGCTGCTTCCCCACTAGGGTGCTAGTGGGGAAGCACCCCATCCCCCTGCCTCAGGGCTCTCTGCTGGCAGGGACTTTTTCATTCCTGTGTTTTAGGTTACCTGTCATCTCCTTGGAGAGGCCTTCCCTGACTCCTCCTGTCAGTGACTCTCATGGCTTTCTCATCTTCCCATATATAACTTGCCACAATCTCCGGGGACATATTTATTAGCTAGCCTGCTGCCCCTAGATGCTTGGGGCAATTATTATACATTTTTTAAATAGGTTAATTCCCATGATGATGGTTGGGAAGCCACCAGAATGCACATCGATGCTTGTAAGTCAGTCCTTGTGATTTTAGATTCTGGGCTCTTGTATATGAGATATTTTAAAATAAACTCAAGTATACACTCATAGAATAACAGTGATCTCACTTTTTGAAAGTAAAACTGGACACATTATCTGGAAAAACCCTTTTTCTTGTTTTGTGATATTTCTTTAACTGAAGAGGTGAAGTGGTTAGACTTCACACTACAGGCCATGTTCATCTCATTATTACACTGGGTTGCCACATGTTAAGTGAGGAGTGCTACATCTCTTTAATATACAAACATGCTTCTAGTAACTCCCCTCACCCCCACCTCTGACCTTTACACTGTTTTCAAAACTCCAATTCCCTCTCTCATTCTTTTCCAAGGTTCAGTCCTCACCAAATGCCCTTGGTCCTTCTGGCTTCTACTCCAAGTTACTCTGATTACTCTTTGTATGGATATAAATTATAACGGTCAACACAGTTCTAGTAATACCAAGTTACAGCAAAAGCAGTTATGGATAGCAGTCCTTGAAGTGTTCATTCTCTCTGGGGACCCTTCACTTCTCACAGCACAGTGCAGACGGGCATAGGGAGAATATTTACTCTACATATAGGTGTACATGGCAGACAAGATGAACCATACAACATAAGCGCAAAATCCTTGAGTAGGCTGAAGGGGAGGGAATTCAGTGTCTGAGGGGGTATTGGCACATGATCAGACCAGGGCCAACTTAACCACTACGGGGAAGGAAGGCAGATGCAGGTGGTCTGGGAGATTTGGAAGATGAGGTACTTCTGGTTTGATTTCTTTTCTTTTTTTTTTTTTTTTTTCAGTGAAATAAGAAGACACATTATCAGCTGGAAGCAAGAAATGGAAGGAGGTGCTGGTGGTCTGAGGGAAGCTATGACGTCCTTAGCCTAAGGTGGGGGTGGAGGGTGACTTGAATAGGGGACATGTAATGGGATTTCCAGGCGGGGCACAGAGACTCGTGTACATACAATTCTACCTAGAGATTGGGGATGAATGGAAATGAAAGGAGTTTGCAGGTCAGAGAATGAGAGTTCCATACATTACCTTGTACACATTTGGATAAATCTCTCAAGTTAAAGACATAGTGAGATTTGGCCGGTGTTGGCAGAAGGTCAACACTCAATCTGTTATAAATCTCAACTGCGGCTTCTACAATGTTTGGTGCGGTTTGCTTTACAGCTGGTGGGAAGTCACTGAGGAAGCCATTTAAGATGGCCTAGAACAAGAAACATAATATGAAAAAGGGTTAGATTTTTTTAAAATAAATTTATTTTTTATTGGTGTTCAATTTGTCAACATACAGAATAACACCCAGTGCTCATCCTGTCAAGTGCCCACCTCAGTGCCTGCCACCCAGTCACCCCCACCCCCGCCCACCTCCCCTTCCACCACCCCTAGTTCATTTCCCAGAGTTAGGAGTCTTTATGTTCTGTCTCCCTTTCTGATATTTCCCATTTATTTTTTCTCCTTTCCCCTTTATTCCCTTTCACTATTTTTTATATTCCCCAAATGAATGAATGAATGAGACCATATGTTTGTCCTTCTCTGATTGACTTACTTCACTCAGCATAATACCCTCCAGTTCCATCCATGTTGAAGCAAATGGTGGGTATTTGTCATTTCTAATGGCTGAGTAATATTCCATTGTATACATAAACCACATATTCTTTATCCATTCATCTTTTGATGGACACTGAGGCTCCTTCCACAGTTTGGCTATTGTGGACATTGCTGCTAGAAACATTGGGGTGCAGGTGTCCCGGCGTTTCATTGCATTTGCATCTTTGGGGTAAATCCCCAGCAGTGCAATTGCTGGGTCGTAGGGCAGAACTATTTTTAACTCTTTGAGGAACCTCCACACAGTTTTCCAGAGTGGCTGCACCAGTTCACATTCCCACCAACAGTGCAAGAGGGTTCTCCTTTCTCCACATCCTCTCCAACATTTGTGGTTTCCTGCCTTGTTAATTTTCCCCATTCTCACTGGTGTGAGGTGGTATCTCATTGTGGTTTTGATTTGTATTTCCCTGATGGCAAGTGATGCAGAGCATTTTCTCATATGCATGTTGGCCATGTCTATGTCTTCCTCTGTGAGGTTTCTGTTCATGTCTTTTGCCCATTTCATGATTGGATTGTTTGTTTCTTTGGTGTTGAGTTGAATAAGTTCTTTATAGATCTTGGAAACTAGCCCTTTATCTGATACGTCATTTGCAAATATCTTCTCCCATTCTGTAGGTTGTCTGAGTTTTGTTGACTGTATCCTTTGCTGTGCAAAAGCTTCTTATCTTGATGAAGTCCCAATAGTTCATTTTTGCTTTTGTTTCTCTTGCCTTCGTGGATGTATCTTGCAAGAAGTTACCGTGGCCTAGTTCAAAAAGGGTGTTGCCTGTGTTCTCCTCTAGGATTTTGAAGGAATCTTGTCTCACATTTAGATCTTTCATCCATTTTGAGTTTATCTTTGTGCATGGTGCAAGAGAATGGTCTAGTTTCATTCTTCTGCATGTGGATGCCCAATTTTCCCAGCACCATTTATTGAAGAGACTGTCTTTTTTCCAGTGGATGGTCAAAGCCTCCACCCCAAGATTGCTAGAACTCATACAGCAATTTGGCAGTGTGGCAGGATGCAAAATCAATGCCCAGAAATCAGTGGCATTTCTATACACTAACAATGACACTGAAGAAAGAGCAATTAAGGAGTCAATCCCATTTACAATTGCACCCAAAAGCATAAGATACCTTGGAATAAACCTAACCAAGGAGGTAAAGGATCTATACCCTAAAAACTATAGAACACTTCTGAAAGGAATTGAGGAAGACACAAAGAGATGGAAAAATACTCCATGCTCATGGATTGGCAGAATTAATATTGTGAAAATGTCAATGTTACCCAGGGCAATTTACACATTTAATGCAATCCCTATCAAAATGGGATTTCTTCACAGAGAGTTGGAACAAATTATTTTAAGATTTGTGTGGAATCAGAAAAGACCCAGAATAGCCAGGGGAATATTATAAAAGAAAACCAGAGCTGGGGGCATCACAATGCCAGATTTCAGGTTGTACTACAAAGCTGTGGTCATCAAGACACTGTGGTACTGGCACAAAAACAGACACATAGATCAATGGAACAGAAGAGAGAATCCAGAAGTGGACCCTCAACTTTATGGTCAACTAATATTCGACAAAGGAGGAAAGACTATCCACTGGGTTAGATTTTTTTAACACCAAAAATTTATCTTTCAAATACTTAAGATCTGATTATGCTTTTTCTAATAATAATCAGCTGAATTCCTATGCGAGGACATATGGGTGATAAAACTCTGCCATTCACTTCAGAATATGTCCCTGAGAATAGGCTCACTCCTGTCTTCTGTAACTGGTGATGCTTGAGCAGCATTTGTTTCTGACCAGTGATCTGACCCAACTTGCTCTCCACCTAATTTAGATTTCTGCTCCCTGTGGGTTCAGAGGTCATTGTGAGGTGCCTAAACTTATGTGGAAATGAGCTGAGGGCCTCTCTCGGGTATTTATGGGTACATGACCAAAGGTTCCATAGATTTCATTCTCATGTATGTTTAAGGTACAACTCCATCAAAACTACAACACACCCCTCTTGAGCTTCCCGGTCTCAGTATTGGGCCCCACCCCATGCTTGGATCAGGAACTTGCAAGTTTCCTTTGATGGCTTCCCTTATCTGTCCCCCACAGCCTAGCTTGAACGTAGTCTTGAACCTCTCTGCTTCCCCGACATCATCCCATTCCAGCCCGGGGTCTTTCATCTGGGCTTCTTCAGCCCCTCCTTCTCCTATTGGCCTTGCCATTTCCACTCCTGTCTCCCTTTGGTTACCTTCAGTCAGGAAGATCAGGCTCTGCCCTCACCTGTGAGTCAAGACTTACCTGCCTGGCTCTTCACTTTGCCTCTTCCCCATTGCTCACTGTGACCCAGCCACACAGGCTCTTTCCTTCTCCTCAAGGTCTCTGCATGGCTACTCCCCCCAACCCTTCCAGTCCCCACCTCCCCACACCCCGTCCCCCTGCCTTAGGGCTCTCTGCTGGCAGGGACTTCTTTATTCCTGTGTTTTAGGTTACCTGTCATCTCCTTGGAGAGGCCTTCCCTGATTTCTCCTGTCAGTGACTCTCATGGCTTTCTCATCTTCCCATATATAACTTGCCACAATCTCTGAGGACATATATATTAGCTAGCCTGCTGCCCCTAGATGCTTGGGGCAATTATTATAGATTTTTTAAATAGGTAAATTCCCATCATGATGGTTGGGAAGCCACCAGAATGCACATTGATGCTTGTAAGTCAGTCCTTGTGACTTTAGATTTTGGGCTGTCGTATATGATATTTTAAAATAAACTCAAGTATTTACTTCAACGAGCCTCCTCATTGAACATTAGTTTTAGCAGCTTATGAGGACTATCTTTTGAGCTACCCACCCCCCACCCCCGGGCCCCCAACATATGTTTAACATTCTCCATAGGGCCCACATTTTGAGTAGGACCATCTCAATATATATAAAATAAAAATTTTACTATACATCTTATATATATCCTATACATAAAAAAATCAAAATTCTAGTCTGTTTATTCTTTATCACAAAAATATAAAAATAGTTATATAAATGTAACTAAATTAGTTTTATATATTTAGTATTAATATAATACATATTAGTTCAGTTATCTGCTTATTACCTATCTCCATGGCCGAAGCTCCATGACGACAAAGATGACATCTGATTTGTTTAAATGTAGTACCAGGGGGATCCCTGAATGGCTCAGCAGTTTAGCACCTGCCTTCGGCCCAGGGTGTGATCCTGGAGTCCCAGGATCGAGTCCCACATTGGGCTCCCTGCATGGAGCCTGCCTCTCCCTCTGCCTGTGTCTCTGCTTCTCTCTCAGTGTCTCTCATGAATAAATAAATAAAAATCTTAAAAAAAATGTAGTACCAATGTCTATCACCTGGTAGATGCTCCTAAATATTTCTTTAATAAATGAAATTAAGGGCTATTCAACTGATATTCATAAATTAAAATTAGCATGTCATTCTAGAGTTTACTGAGGACCACAGCTTGGTCTTCTATTCAAAGATCTGGCTTACACGACATATTTGACAACTTTGAAAAGCTTCTACTAAGAATATGCACACATGAGAGAGCCAGAATTCCCAAAGTTTGGGAGAAGGATGCTTTGGTATGAGGACACTATTAATATTTCGTGGAGTTGATCATTGTTTTTAATTACTGATGTTATATCTTTCTAATTAGAAATTATATCTAATTTAATGACATCAATTTAATTGGTTCTGTGCTATTTAGCTTACCTTTAGAATGTATAGTGATATACATTTTTGGTATATACATTTTCAATAAGTAAACACTAAGACATGTATGTGGCTCAAAGGTGAGTTACCCATAACCACACATAATCCAAAACATGGCAAATTCTGACCTGTCTTTAGTTATGTGCTCCCTACATATATGTGCTGTTTAGCTAACTTGCAACAGACTCTCAAAGAGTCTTTCTCAAAGAAAGTGCAGTGATAGTACTGATTGTTTTAGAAATAGATGGTTAAAAACATTATGTACCTCCTGCAAACACACTGTACATTTACCATTTAGACTCAGAGGCTTCTTTTAGATGGTAGCAATAAATTAGTTACTTCATGTTGCTAATGACAAGTTTAACATATTGATTTGTTTTTCTTCAGTTCTTGCTGGTCCCCCCAAGTTCTTTCCCCTTGTATAGTGACCAAGCACAGGGAAAGTGGGCCATGAACTCTTGAGTACTGCTTGGATGGGTTGTGATGGAAAGTAGAGTTTGGAATCCATAGGTCTAGAGCAAATTCTTCTCTTCTATAGGGAAAATATCCTGTCTGTGAGGAGTATATGCTTCCCCACCTGAATCTAGTTCAACCCAGTGACCCTGGGATCTCTCTCAGTTTTGGTGCTTTTCATTTCCTTTTCTACCTACATTTAGCACAAGTGTTAAATAGTAGTCTGTAAGTTACAGTTGGAAGAGGCAGCTCCTATTTTCAGCTGGGATGTGCTTGCTGGATGATGTCCCTATGGATGACACAGTTCCTGTGGAGAAGCCTGAGGGTAAGGAATCATTTCATTTCCAGGAGCCCAGACTCCATATTTTCCTTCCCACCAAGAGAGCACTGTGGAACGATTAGGAATGACATTCTTGTTGGGATAGCCTTGAGTTTGCTTTCATTTATTAAAATATGAAGTAATTAGTAAATTCAGCATTTTATCATCAGGCATAGGTTACTTGGGACATACCTCACTGCTGATCACATCACAAAGTGTGTCATGATAGAATGGTTGGGAGTCACTCATCTCAAACTTCAAATTATACACGATAGATCTCAACAAAATGTGAGGGGGTTCAAAGAAATTCTTCTTATGCCTGTGTTTTCCCTGTTACCCACTTCATGTTTTGTTCTGCACTTTGTTATAGGAGATACACTCCCACTCTTTCATGTTCTAAATTATTCTATAAGACAAAAGTTTGAAAAACAGAAGTTTTTCAAAATGTGGTGATTCTTATGTCATTTTGGCATTAGCTCCTAAACAACTTACTGAAACTACCTTAAATTCATTAAAAATAATTTCCCATGGGTATAAGCTATTTCAGTATGAAAACCACTTTTCATGTACTAAAAGGTTGTGTATGTGATGGCTCTGTTCCTTTTTCTCCTCTGAGAGGTCCCGTTGGAAGGAGAGGCCAATGCTGGTGAATGCAGAGGCTCACTTAATGCCAGTGTCACTGCCCCTCTTTGGCTCCTCAGTGATTTATCATCAAAGTCAGCTTCTCTAAACCAGTCACCTACCTGTCTGATTCTACCTGTGTGCCCACATCACCATTTCTTGCCCCCGTGACTGCATTTGACTGTTCCCAGGATCTGTTCCTCCCTGTCAATTCTTGTCTCCCAAGACAGCTCGCAATCTTCTCTATAAGCATTTTCTGGTTGGTTATGGTATGCTCACTCTAGTTGTGCTGCTTCATGTTCTCTTGTCATTCTACTTAAAGTAATGTTGCATCTTTATTGAACACTTCTGCTAAGCATTTATTTATAGGGTAGGCACAATTATTTTTCCCATTTAAGGAAGTGGCCCCTTAGGGAAATGTGTACAGGTAGAAGAATTTGGGTGGTTGTTTTTGTTGGAGGTAGTGGTGGCAGTGAGGCAATGAATTCTAGGTTAGCTGTGTTTTGCTTGAGCTTGCTGGCATATCAGGAGCTGTGTTTGGTGGGTGGTGGGGCACACAAGACCTGGTGGTCAGGTATGAGAGGAACAGAGAGGGGGTCTGGGTAGTAGACAGCATCTGCTGAATGCCAAGAGTCAAGGGTCCAGGATAAAGTCTTTGGCAGTCTTTCTGCATCCCTAAAACTATCTCTGAGACCACAAACACAGAAGGCAATGATGCAAATGCCTGTTGTGTAAGGGACAGGCAGGGCTAGATAGGGAGAGATAGGTAGGGGGCCATGGAATCAGGCTCACAAAACAAAGTCCCAAAAAAGCTGAGATGTAAAGAAACCAGAGATAAGGGAATAGACCAGCCCACCTGGCCCTGGATATTAGGAAGTATTTTTCTTTGGCAGCTACAATGTAATCACAGAAAATGACTAGACCACAAAGAAGTCAAGTCATTAAGGGTATTATCAATAGTCCTTGCTCAAACTAAGACAACACAATCTCAAAGCCACAAACTCCCTGGTCAAGTTTTCAATAAAATACCAGCCTAAAAAGCCTTCAGTGGCAACCCTGTTGGGTTCCCTCTCACTTCTGAGAGCTTTTTCTGTATCCTCACTTAATACACTTCTATCACTTTACTCACTCTTCTTTGTTCATGAGATTCATTCTTTGACTCTGTGAGATAGGAACCTAGCTCTTCTGCTTCACCATCAGCTACTGCCCAGATACCCCTGTGTTTACCTGGTTTCTGCTCAGAAAAGGGACAGATGGGCTCCTCTGAAACACAACAGCCTATTTTGACTGGGAATTTTGGAACAGATATGTTTTCTTTTTCTCTCCTGCTGAGGTATAAGTTCACACTCACCTGAAAAATCTGTTTCAGACTGTGCTCGGAGGGCATTGGAAGGCACAGCATGCTGAAATGTCGGATGAAGCGGGGAGTCACAGGGTTGCGGCCACCACCTGGAGGTGCACATGCTGATACGATTGTTACATCCTGGGTGGGAACAAGTCCACACAAGTCAGCCCACAAAGAAAGAGATGACATCTGCCCATACCGGTGGCAGGACTCAGAACCAACACATTTTTGAGGACGTACCATATGACAGCATTACCTTATGTCTTCCTACACATTATCTGACTTAGGAGATCACTACCTCAGGAGATCACTACCATTACCCTCATTCTGTAGATGAAAAAAAATCAAGACCCTGGGTAGTTATTGCTCAAGATCATCAGCTAGTGCCTCTATCTGTAGAAATATACCTATATAAACATTTAGTCTTAAAGAATTGTCAAGAAGTTGTATGTTAGGTTAAAAGATATTCATTTAACAAATATTAAGTATAGTTGATTCTTGTTATTTGCAGTAGTTATGTCCTATAAAATCACTGGAATGCTGAATTTACACACACTGAACCATTGTTCTTAGGGAAAATACAAAGTTAGGTTCCTATGAGCCTTCGGTCATAACATTTTCAATTGGCCAATACATCATAACTGTAATTGCTTCTGGTCTTGCCTCCTCTCAGACCACCCCTCCCCTGAAACCAAGGGAATCTTTCTGTAACATTTCCTCTAGGGGCTGCACATCTCTTAGAGGATAAATCCACATTCCTTGTTGTGGCACCATGTGGGCTGACCTTTGCTTCTTCTGCCACTTTGGCACCCACATTCCACAGCACCATTATATTCAACATTCCCTGATTTAAGATGCAAAATGCTCCTTTTCCTTACTTTGCTATGCTCTGACCCCAAAATCCTGTTTCAACATCATCACTTCTGGGAAGGCGTCTCTCATCCTCAACCGGTGCCTCAATCCCTGCCTCCCTCCAGTCTCTCCCCACTCATCACCCTGCGTTATAAATACATGTGTCCATCTGCTCCCTGAAGCTGAGCCTTTGGGGAGGTGGGCCTGTCTCACTTGTCCCTGAATGTCCTGAATAAAGCAGGGTAAGAATTTAATATAGATTAAATAAATTGAGTCACATATAAAAAACACCAAGGCCATAGGTTAGAGGATGAATTATGTCCTCCTTTTCTCCTGGCCAAATAAATGTTGAAGGCTCAACCCCTGGTATCTCAGAATGTGATTATATTTGGAGAGAGGGTCTGTAAGGAAGTAGTTAAGTTAAATTGAGGTCATTAGGACAGGCTCTAATCCAGTATGACTGGTGTCTTTATGAGAAGAAGACATTTGGACACAGATAGATGCAGAGGGAAGATCATAAGAAGAAACAGGGAGAAGACAGCCATCTGAAAATCAGGGGGAGAAGCCTCAGAAGAAACCAACCCTGCTGATATCCTGATCTCAGACTTCTGGCCTCTACAACTGGGAGACAATAAATTTCTGTTGTTTGAGTCACTCAGTCTGTGGTATTTTATATGGCAGCCTTAGCAAACAAATATATCATCTTTTCTTACTGTTTAAATTTAAACACACAAAGTAATTTAAAACCTAAAGTAACCTGTATATCTTTCCAAAATAGTTTGCTTCTGTCATAAAATCCACCAAAATCTTGATACTGCCGAAGTAATTCAATTGGAGGCTGAGAGCCATAGCGATCCAGTCTGGGCATGTTTAAATCATCAACAAAAATCACAACATGTTTGTTTCCTGGTGCTCCTAGGGAATAAAATGAATTTAAGAATTAAGATTTGCCACTGGAAAATGTAAGACAAAAGCTCAGGTAGGGCTTTGGACTCAGTGAACACCCCATAGGTCATAATGAGCTCAGTTCTGAGTGAGGAGGGCCCCAGCAGGGAGGGGTGCACAGAGCTGAGACATCCATACTGCCGGGTGGACCCTCGCCCTCGCTCTCAGAGGTGCAGGATGATGCCAGCTCTCCAGTCAGTCTGGATCTTTCTCAATCTCAGGCACTGACATTGCCTCCCCTGACGTGTGGCCTGGCATGGGGGAGGAAGGTCATTTTCTTTTTAGAGCAGGAGATAGAAGTACTCCAAAAGTTTCCTTACATAAATACCATTGCACCACCCTCCATAGGGAAAACAGGGCTGGATGTTCAAAAGCATCTGATCACATCAAAGAGAAGTCCAGTATGGTGGAGCTTTACACTGCCATATTTAACTTAGAGAACATCAATATGCATACTAGTCAAAAAAAAAAAAAAGAGTAATGACAAAGAAAAGGAAATGGCCTAAGCAGGGGTGACCCTGCCCACTCTGGCATCCAGCACTTGCCAACAGTGAAGGAATCAAGGCAAACTCAGTGCCCAATTCCATCTTCCAGATCCCTGAAGCCAACTTGCAGCACAGGCATGGGGAGGGGCTTCAAGAGAATCCTTCACAAAGGCATGGTCTCCTATCAGAGAGACTGGCACTCACTACCCTGTGCCTACCAGAACGGGAAAAAGGGAATAGAGAGGAGGCAGTAAAGCAGCTGGTATCCTCACAGGTTGGCACAGAGGGCCCATTAGATAATGGACACCGTGGAAGGCAGCTGGCTCGAGCTTGGCTAGTATTTCACCCAGGGAGGCTGTGGGCCAGCCAAGTGGACCCAGTAGCAGGGACTGCAGGATATACTCTGAAAGGTGGGACTGAGACGGGGCTGAGGCCCTGGTTCCCAACATTAGGGAAACTTCCAATGGGGATGCCAATGCCTGGCCTGTGTACACCCTTTTGGGGAGTCCTTCAGAGAACCTGCTCCTGGAAGCCTGACACACAGCATGGACAGTCATTCATCATCAGCGAGAGAAGCAGGGACAATCCACATGGAGGCCCATCTAAATGTTAGTTAGGGAGAACACTTGTCCTTTCCTCTCCTTCTCCCCTCCCGACACACCAGAGCCTCCTATAGGGAGGACCAGGAAGGGCAAAAGGGCACCCCATGCCCCCCTCCACCTCCAGCCCCATGAGACACAAACCAGGTCTATGGCAGAGAACCCAGCTTTACATTGGGTTTGGAATTGAAACTTTACATTAGACCTGACTCAAAATAGCTGCAAGTGACCAGAAAGTGATGCTATTTATCTAATAGTTAATATGGGATGGAGAGGGAGATCCCACTGATGCCTGGCTGGTAGCTCTGACTGGAAAAAAAAAAAAAACAAAAAAAAAAACCTAGATAGTTTCATGCTGATTCCTTGCTGAGTTCAGATAACAGCATACCAGATACAAAGTGGTTTATTTGTTGGTCTGTTTTAAAAAAAGGGAAATCAGTGCAGGTTTGAAAGCCTGCATGGAAAGGGAGAGCCACAGAGAGCCAGAGATTGAAGATGTTCTGAGTTGAAGGTGATGATAGAAATAAAATCCTTGCTTGCTAACGGTAAGATATCTGGATATACAGCACAGTAAAGAATACCATTCACAGAATCACCTTTACAAATAAATTAAGCAAAGATGATATCCTTTAACCTTTATTACATGCAATGTTTTTGTGGTTATTAGTTTAATAAATAATTTGTGTGAGACAAATAAAAATGATAACTCTTACCTAGTATATTTTTTCTTTTCCTTTCCAGTTTTGACTCAATAATCTCCTGTGTTCTTGCAGATGAAGTTTGAGCAGAAAAATTTAGATAAACAGGAACATAGGCAGCTGTTTCTTGAATTCTATTCAACAATCCTTTTGCAATGACAGACTTTAAATTTAAAAATATGTTAATTGATTTCATATTCAATATATCTTTCAATCATCTACATCAGTAATAATCCAGTACAATGAGTAAGAAACAGGATAAAGGAGATAGGTTAAAGCCCCATTGAAATGTCTACCTTCTTCCTAGGGATTATATTTAATTATATTTATCAGAGTCATAGAAATACTCTAACCAGCTCTATCTTAGCAAAAGTTTTTATTTTGGTTTTATACCAAAATCCAACTTGGTTCCTATCCAAGTCAAGCATAGAAGAACCCAAACTTCTTTTAGAAATAACTTAGAAGGGAAATAAAAGAGGAAAAAAAAAAGAAATAGTCAATAGCGAGTCTCTATGGGGGCCCCTCCCAAATGATAAAGACCACACAATCAACATTTCCCTCCACACTCTGTTTTTTCCAAACCCCACTGCTATGTCAGATAGAAGTAAATGGGCAAGAGCAGACACACTGAGCTTTATCAACCCTCTGCTGGGGACACAAACTATTCTGACCAATTCCCACCCTCACCTGTGTGGTGGCAGCCTCAGAAATTCCAAGGGATAAAATAACAAAAAAAGCTCCCAAGCCCCAAAACATTGGTCCACAGGGTCCTCTGGTTTATGTGTGGTATTGACCCCAAGGATTTACTCAGAAACTGGCAAACTTCGGAGTAATTCTCTAGACATAGATTCAGCATAGTTACATTCTTCCTGCAAAATGATCAAAATTCAAAGGAATTTCCTCTGAAAAATAATGTGTTATTTCTGGGGCTTACAGTTCTATGTCTACCATGCCCTCATTTGTGGACAGACCTCGTTTCAGATAGGTTTCCCACCTTGCCAACTCCAGTTATTCCCGTAAACAACACTGAATGCCTGACTGCCAGCAGTTTTTCCATTAGATACCCAAAGCGCACTGTGTCAGTTGTGGGGACAAGCATTTCGAAAAAGGGAATGTCTCGACTGTACTTGAAGGTAGGTATTATTCGTTCCCAGGGATCTAGCCGTTTGGTGTCGAAGTCCATGTGAATGCTCCACAGGTCGCCAGAGCTGGGAAGCTGAAGTATAAAATCAAATACCGTGTTCAATAGGATTGACACGTAGCAATAGAAAAATTCACACATAAACAAAGGCAGTCATAGAATATGAATGTATTTGGGTTTCTATTTTCTTTGTAGAGAAATAGTTGTTTAGGTATCAAAATCTAATACTTTAAACATAACTATGCAACACAATGAACAAAAAATATTATATATCTATTATATTAAAACCTTAGATTAGAGGGTACCTGGGTGCCTTGGTCAGTTAAGCATCTGACTTAGGCGGAGGTCATGATCTCAGAGTCCTGGGATTGAGCCCCCACTCCTCCCTCAGGGGGGAGTCTGCTTGTCCCTCTGCCCTCCCCCTGGCTTGTTTCTCTCACTCTTTTTCTCAAATAAATCTTTTTTTTTTAAAACCACCTTAGACTTGAATTGTAGAGCATTTTCAATTCAAGTAAACATTTGGGGGCTTACTCCTTGCCAACTACTGTGCTTGGTGGTAGACGTGAATGATGAATGAGACCCAGTGTCTGTCTTTAATGACCCTGAAATTCACATGGGGGAATACAAGCATATCAGTTAATATTACAGAGAAGTAAGAGTCCAGTGGAGTTAGTACATTTACAAAGGCAAGATGATTCATTTCTATTTGCAGGGGTTATAGTGATGGCTGGAAATTCAATCAAGAAAGCTTCCAAGAGGTGATGTTACAGTTCAGACTTGAAGGACAAGCAGGAGTCCCATGGGCAAAGAAGAAATGGGATGAGGAAAGGAGGGTAAAGAGAAGGCTGAAGACATGGGAAGTACCATGCTGGGAAATATGAGAGCAGTATGTACAGTGAGAGATAATCTGGGAACACAGGGGCCAGGTTATGAAAAGCTCTAGTTTTCTTTTTTCTTTCTTTTTAAAAAATATTTATGTATTTATTTAGAGCAAGAGAAGGCATGTGTGCGCAAGGGGGGGCGGGGATGTGGAAGGGCCAGAGGGAAAGAATATCCAAGCAGATCGTGTAGAGCATGGATCTCACCACCCATGAGATCAGGAACTGAACTGAAACCAAGAGTTAGATGCTCAGCTGACTGAGCCACCTAGGTGCTCCAGCTTCACTTTTTAAAGAGCTTGGACCAAGAATTCAATGAAGGATTCTGAGCAGATAGGTGACATGACTAGATTGTATTTCAGAAAGTTCATTCTGGCAGCTGTGCAGAGCAGTTATTTCAATCTCATTTGACAGCAACTTTATTTTTTAAAAAAGATTATTTATTTTAGAGAGACAAAAAGCAAAAGAAAGAACATGAATGGAGGGGGAAGGGCCAAGCAAGGGAGAGGGAAAAGCAGACTCCCTGCTGAGCAGGGAGCCCAACGACCACGATGATGATGACAACTATGACAACGAGGACCACAGGGGATTGATCCCAGGACCCTGGGCCCATGACCTGAGCCAAAGGCAGATGCTTAACTGACTGGTGCCCAGGTGCCCAACAGTAACTCTTAATAAGAAATCCATTTTATACGGTGACCTAGTACATACATATACGTGTGTCTACAAATATATATATAATATTTACCCCTACTGTCTGCAATTCACTCTATTTTCTATTTTATCCTATTTTTTTTAAACTTTTGAGGTGTAACATCTTTTGTCAGATTTTAAGGGTTCAGTTTAAGGTGTTTTTGCATATGCAAATATCAATGTAACTACCCCTGGATCATGATGTAGAACATATTCAGAGCCTCAGAATGCTCCTTTCTTCCCCTTCCCCATCAATACCATCCATACCTTCCTCTGAGAGAAGTCACTAGTCTACCTGTCTGGTCTATTTGTCTATGTTGTGCTAATACCACACTCTGTTTACTTGTGTTAGCCCCAGTACACAGAATGGTGCCTATTGTGTAATAGATTTTCAGTACATATTTGTTGATATGAATACTATTTGTTGAAATGAATCTGTTGAAATGAATGCTTGCTTTGGACCATCTCCTACTGACCATCCCAGATCATTTCTCTTGATCCAGAGAGATCTGTCTGTCTCAAATTTCCAATTGTCCTTAAAATGGTCCATCCTGTCCAATTATGATACAGTCATCTTGAGGATCCAGAAGTGTTTCATACCTACGATAAGGTCCTAATCCATAGGGTTTAGATTCTTAGGGAATTTTTTCTTCTTTTGGTAACTTTTTACTTTTATATAATCTAAAACTTAAAGAAAAGTTAAAAAAAGAGTGCAAAGAACCTCATATATTCTTTATCTAGATTGATTGTCCACATTTTGCCCCCTTTGCTTTATTATTGTTTTTTCTACTCTATGAGAGTTAATTGTATACACTATTTCACCTTACTCTAAATAACTGAGTGTGTGTTTCCTGAACAACAAAGATATTTTCTTATATAATCACAATCAAAATCAGGAAATTGAATAGTGATATGTTATTACCTAACTTACATTCCATATTCAAATATTGTCAGTGTTTTTAATAATGCCACTTATAGCTATGTTTTTCCCCAGTTAGGACCCTATACAGGATAATGCACTGTATTTAGTTATATCTCTTTAGTCTTTTCATTTGGAAAAGGTCCTCAGCTTTCTTTGTCTCCTACGACAGACATTTTTGGAGAATATAAGCCAATTTATTTTATAGAATGCTCCTCAGTTTGGGTATTCCAGGTGTATTTCATAATTAGATTCAGATCATCCATGTTTGAAAGGAATACTTCACAAGTGAGGTTGCATCCTTCTCAGTGCTCTATATCAGGAGGCACAGGTTTGTCCTAATACTGATGATGTTAAATTGATTTCTTAGTTAAGGTAGTGTCTGCATGGTTTCTTTACTGTAACAATACTAGTTTTCTTTTTGCAATTAATCAATAATTTGTAGGAAATACTTTGAAACTATGTAAATATTGTTTCTCATCAAGCCTTCATTCACTAGCTTTAGTATCTATTGATAATTCTTGCCTAAATCAATTATTACTATAGAGGCTGCAGAGTAATGATTTTCTAACTCCATCATTTCTCCTATATAGATTAATTGGTATTCTGTGAAAAACAGCTCTTCCTTCTCCCCCATTTATTCAGGTATATTTCTGTTATGAATACTGACACACAGATTTTTATTTCATGTAAAGGCTTGTAATCTTATACTATTATTATTTATTTTAATGCTCAAATCTGTTCAGATTTGGTCAGTGAGAGTCTTTTGACATGAGTAATCATTCTTTGAGTACTTCTTTGCTGTCATAATTTTGCACTTTCCCCTGTCCTACTCCTGGAATCAGCTATTTCATTAAAGAGCCTTGGCTCCCTTTCATGGAGAACAGATATTTAGAACTTATCATATTAGGTATGCATATTGCTCTTGAGGTTTCCTTTCTTCTAATTCCTATCAGCAAACAGAACTAGGAAATTTACGTATGTTGTATGAATATATGTATTCATTTTCATATATTCATTTTTTTTGATCTATGAGTACTAAGACTTCCAATTCCAATGCAAGAACACAGGTGCCTTCTAATTTCTCCCCTTACATATTTGTAAATAAATCCTTTTGCTAACAGTGAGAAACCTGGTTGACATTATCCTCAATATATTTATTCTTTTGCTCAATCTTATTTTTAAAAATATTTTATTTATTTATTTGGGATAGAGAAAGAGAGAGAGAGAGAGAGCACAAGCAAGGGGGAGTGGCAGAGGAAGAGGGAGAAGCAGGCTCCCTACTGAGCAGAGTCTGATGTGGGGGCTCAAACCCAGGACCCTGGGATCATGACCTGAGCCAAAGGCAGATGCTTAACTGACTGAGCCACTCAGGAGCCCTTCATTTGCTCTATCTTAGAATCTTTTAGTGACATATTTTTATTTGCAGAACTAAATCCTTTAAAATTTTAGTCTTGAAATTTAATTTTAATGATTCAGAGTAATTATGTTAAAATGAAATTTATCTGGCTCTTACCCTGGCATCAGGATTATCATCGAATTGTGCTCTAATAAATGTGTCGAAAGAATCCCAGTAGTTTTCAGTTAGATTGCCACCCAAAGACCATAAATAACAGAATACAAAAGTCTGACATAGTACTGTATTCAATTTTGTTTGTTCCTGAATGAACAAGGAGAAAGAATTTTAGTATTTTATTTAACTTTATAAACAGAATCCTTAAATTGCAAAGCCAAGCCAAAAGATTGCTTTCTTTTGTTTAGGCTTATGCATTTTAAAAAGGGTACAATATATGTTTCTTATGGTTGACTCAAGAGTTCACAGAGCAATGTTTTACATATTTAAATACACTGAGGAGAAAATGAATGGCAAGGGATATGTAGGAAAAAGCTCAAGGCTGTCTTTCAATGGACTATTATCACTTTGTTTACACCTCCGTGAAGGTATTTAAGCAGCTGCTAGGCAGACACATACTGGGAATGTGTTGCAGAATGTGTTGTACACTGTAGGAAGTTTAAATACTGAGTACAAAAGTAAACTATAGGTTCTCTTACATTCCTTCCAATTTTGAGATTCTGATTCATAATCATTACTCCACTAAAAAATTAACTTAAAAATAAAAAATGATTGTTTTACAGAAAATTGTTATTTGCAAAGTATCTATACAACAATCTCATGTTCCTAGCCTTATAGCAGTGAGAAAAACCTTTCATACCATTGTCAAATTAACTCCATCTTTCCCAAGTATCAAAGACTCCAGTAAGCAACATAGTGTAGTAACTTTGCTGATGTCCACTTGTGGGATAGCTTGGCCACATTTTTTATTGATAAAATGTAAACCATCATCAACATAACGTTGGAAAAGGTTCAGTATATATTCTTGGGTTTCTTCATTCAGCTGAAAATCATATAAACAAATAATATTTTAGTAAGACTAGATGAAATATGTAAGCAAATTTAGAAATGGGTTAGTTTAAATCTGTGTATTGCAATATGTTCTGTGACTTTTATTTTTTTTAAGATTTTATTTATTTATTCATGAGAGACACAGAGAGAGAGAGAAAGAGAGACAGAGACACAGGCAGAGGGAGAAGCAGGCTCCACGTAGGGAGCCAGATATGGGACTCGATCCTGGGACTCCAGGATCACACCCTGGGCTGAAGGCAGGCACCAAACCACTGAGCCACCCCGTGTCCCTGTTCTGTGACTTTTAGATTAAAGGGTATAAACATCACAAGATATGAAACAAATTGAGATAAAAAAATCTGATTTGGAAGAGACATATAGAGGAGATTCTGGGTAGTGGACAATGTCTTATAATCATTTGTTAACTGTCAATATATGTTTCATGCAGTCTTATAATTAAGAACAATTAAAAACAAGAAATATAAAAAACAGCAATTTAAAAATCTATGTAAGGAGAGGAATAATTCCCAAAGATTTAAAAAGAATGTAGCCCTTCTCAGCATTCCTATTTAACATTGTACTGGAACTCTTAGCTAATGCAGTAGGACAATAAAAAGAAGTAGAGTACACAGAAGGAAGAAAAAAATGTCTTTGTTCACAGATGACATGATTGTCTATGTAAGAATTTACCAAAAACTCCTGGAACTAATAAGCACTTATAGCAAGGTAGTAGGATGCAAAGTTGTCAATTGCTTTCCTATATACCAGCAGTGAATAATTGGAATTTGGCATAAAATATATAACACCATTTATATTAGCACAAAAAATGAAATACTTAGGTATAATTCCAACAAAATATGTACAAGAGCTAAATAAGAAAAACTACAAGACTCTGATGAAAAGATAGAGATGAACGAAGTAAACTGAAAGATATTCAATGTGTATGGACAGGAAGATCCAATATTGTTAAAATGTCAATACTTCCTAACTTAATCTATAGATTCAATATAGTCTGAATCAAAACACCAGGAAGTTATTTTGTGTATTTCAGCATACAGAGAGGCAAAATACCCAAAATAGCATAATATTGAAGAACAAAGTTAGAAAGCTGACGTTATCTGACTTCAAGACTTACTATAAAGTGACAGTAATCAAGACAGTGTGATACTGGCAAAAGAACAGACACATAGATCGATGGAACAGAATAGAGTCCATCCAGAGATAGACTCATACAAATATAATCAACTGATCTATGACAAAGGAGCAAAGGTAATCCAATGGAGAAGGGATGGTGTTTTCAACAAATGGTGTTGTAACAACTAGACATCTATGCACAAAAAAATATGAATGTAGACACAGATATTACACCTTTCACAAAAGTTAACTCAAAATGAACCACAGACCTAAATGTAAAAAGCAAAACTATAAAAACTTTTAGAAGATAACAGATGAGAAAATCTAGGTGACCTTAGGTTTGGAAATGGTTTCCAGAACAATGCCAAAAGCTCAAACCATGAAAGGATATTTGATAAGCTGGACTTCATTAAAATAAAGAAGTTGTGTTATCTCTTTCTGTGTCTCTCATGAATAAAAAATAAAATCTTAAAAACAAAACAAAATAAAACTTGTGTTCTGTGAAAGATTGTAAAAAGAATGAAAAGACAAGCCGGGCTGGGAGAAAATTTTTATAAAACACACACCCTACAAAGAACTTGTCTCCAAAATATTATAAAGAACTCGAGGGAGGCGGGGCAAGATGGCAGAAGAGTAGGGTCCCCAAGTACCTGTCCCCACCACATTACCTAGGTAACCTTCATATCATCCTGAAAACCTACAGAGTTCGGCCTGAGATTTAAAGAGAGACCAGCTGGAATGCTACAGTGAGAAGAGTTCGTGCTTCTATCAGGTAGGAAGACGGAGGGGGGGTGGGGGGAAGAAGTAAAGAAACAAAAGGCCTCCGAGGGGGAGGGGCCCCGCGAGGAGCCGGGCTGAGGCCGGGGCGAGTGTCCCCAGGACAGGAGAGCCCCGTCCCGGAGGAGCAGGAGCTGCACCGACCTTCCCGGGGGAAAGGGGCTCGCGGGGAGTTGGAGCAGGACCCAGGAGGGCGGGGATGCCCTCGGGCTCCCGGGGACACTAACACTCGGGACAGTGCGCCGAGCTCCCTAAGGGCTGCAGCGCCCACGGCGGGACTGGAGCAGCTCGGAGGGGCTCGGGCGTAGGAAGAGGCTCCGCGGAGGGGGCTGCGGGCGGGAGGGCGAATCCAACAGCGCAGGCTCCGGAGCACAGGGCGCCGGACACAGCCCAGGATCCGGCCTCTCCCCGGGACAGATACTAGCCAAGATACTAGCCAATAGGATCCAACAATACATTAAGAAAATTATTCACCATGACCAAGTAGGATTTATCCCCGGGACACAAGGCTGGTTCAACACTCGTAAAACAATCAATGTGATTCATCATATCAGCAAGAGAAAAAACAAGAACCATATGATCCTCTCAATAGATGTAGAGAAACCATTTGACAAAATATAGCATCCATTCCTGATCAAAACTCTTCAGAGTGTAGGGATAGAGGGAACATTCCTCAACATCTTAAAAGCCATCTACGAAAAGCCCACAGCAAATATCATTCTCAATGGGGAAGCACTGGGAGCCTTTCCCCTAAGATCAGGAACAAGACAGGGATGTCCACTCTCACCACTGCTATTCAGCATAGTACTGGAAGTCCTAGCCTCAGCAATCAGACAACAAAAAGACATTAAAGGCATTCAAATTGGCAAAGAGAAAAAAAATTGGCAAAGAAGAAGTCAAACTCTCCCTCTTTGCCGATGCCATGATACTCTACATAGAAAACCCAAAAGCCTCCACCCCAAGATTGCTAGAACTCATACAGCAATTAGGCAGTGTGGCAGGATACAAAATCAATGCCCAGAAATCAGTGGCATTTCTATACACTAACAATGAGACTGAAGAAAGAGCAATTAAGGAGTCAATCCCATTTACAATTGCACCCAAAAGCATAAGATACCTAGCTATAAACCTAACTAAAGAGGTAAAGGATCTATACCCTAAAAACTATAGAACACTTCTGAAAGGAATTGAGGAAGACACAAAGAGATGGAAAAATATTCCATGCTCATGGATTGGCAGAATTAATATTGTGAAAATGTCAATGTTACCCAGGGCAATTTACACGTTTAATGCAATCCCTATCAAAATACCATGGACTTACTTCAAAGAGTTAGAACAAATTATTTTAAGATTTGTGTGGAATCAGAAAAGACCCCGAATAGCCAAGGGAATTTTAAAAAAGAAAACCATAGCTGGGGGCATCACAATGGCAGATTTCAGGTTGTACTACAAAGCTGTGGTCATCAAGACAGTGTGGTACTGGCACAAAAACAGACACATAGATCAATGAAACAAAATAGAGAATCCAGAAGTGGACCCTCAACTTTATGGTCAACTAATATTCGACAAAGGAGGAAAGACTATCCACTGGAAAAAAGACGGTCTCTTCAATAAATGGTGCTGGAAAATTGGACAGCCACGTGCAGAAGAATGAAACTAGACCATTCTCTTACATCAGACACAAAGATAAACTCAAAATGGATGAAAGATCTAAATGTGAGACAAGAGTCCATCAAAATCCTAGAGGAGAACTCAGGCAACACCCTTTTTGAACTCAGCCCCATAACTTCTTGCAAGATACATCCACGAAGGCAAGAGAAACAAAAGCAAAAATGAACTATTGGGACTTCATCAAGATAAGAAGCTTTTGCACAGCAAAGGATACAGTCAACAAAACTAAAAGACAACCTACAGAATGGGAGAAGATATTTGCAAATGACGTATCAGATAAAGGGCTAGTTTCCAAGATCTATAAAGAACTTATTCAACTCAACAACAAAGAAACAAACAATCCAATCATGAAATGGGCAAAAGACATGAACAGAAATCTCACAGAGGAAGACATCGACATGGCCAACAAGCACATGAGAAAATGCTCCGCATCACTTGCCATCAGGGAAATACAAATCAAAACCACAATGAGATACCACCTCACACCAGTGAGAATGGGGAAAATTAACAAGGCAGGAAACCACAAATGTTGGAGAGGATGCAGAGAAAAGGGAACCCTCTTACACTGTTGGTGGGAATGTGAACTGGTGCAGCCACTCTGGAAAACTGTGTGGAGGTTCCTCAAAGAGTTAAAAATAAATCTGCCCTACGACCCAGCAATTGCACTGCTGGGGATTTACCCCAAAGATGCAGATGCAATGAAATGCCGGGACACCTGCACCCCAATGTTTCTAGCAGCAATGGCCACAATAGCCAAACTGTGGAAGGAGCTTCGGTGTCCATCGAAAGATGAATGGATAAAGAAGATGTGGTTTATGCATACAATGGAGTATTACTCAGCCATTAGAAACAACAAATACCCACCATTTGCTTCAACCTGGATGGAACTGGAGGTTATTATGCTGAGTGAAATAAGTCAATCGGAGAAGGACAAACATTATATGGTCTCATTCATTTGGGGAATATAAATAATAGTGAAAGGGAATAGAAGGGAAGGGAGAAGAAATGGGTGGGAAATATCAGAAAGGGAGGCAGAACATGAAGACTCCTAACTCTGGGAAATGAACTAGGGGTGGTGGAAGGGGAGGAGGGCAGGGGGTGGGGGTGAATGGGTGACGGGCACTGAGGGGGGCAATTGACGGGATGAGCACTGGGTGTTATTCTGTATGTTGGCAAATTGAACACCAATAAAAAAATAAATTTATTATAAAAAAAGGAACTTGAAAAACTAAAAAATAGGAAACAACCCAATAAAAAATGAGCAAGATTTGAATAGGCACCTCACCAAAGGAGATATTCAGATGATAAATAAGCATATGAAAAAACATACATGATAACCTATTGGAGAAAGGCACATTAAAGCAACAAGACATACCTATTTGAATGGTGAAAATCTAAAACACCAATATCACCAAATGCTGGTGAGGATGTGCAGCAAGAATTCTTATTCATTGCTGGTGGGAATGCAAAATGGTATAGCACTTTGGAAGATGAACTGGCAGTTTCTAATAAAGCTAAATAAAATTTTATCATAAAATCCAGCAATCATACTCCTAGGTATTTTACCCAAGTGAATTGAAAACTTACATCTACACAAAAACAGATAAACATACAGATGTTTACAGCTTTCTTCATAATTGCCCAAACCTGGAAGCAATCAAGATGTCCTTCAGTAGATGAATGGATAGACTTAGTAAATCCATACAGTGGAATATTATTCAGCACCAAAAAGAAATGAGCTATCAAGCCACAGAAAGACAGAGAGGAAACTTAGAAGCGTATTATTAAGTGAAGGAAGCCAATCTGAAAAAACTACATGACATTCCGAAAAAGGCAAAACTATGGAGACAATAAAAAGATGAATGGTTGCCAGGGGTTGGGAGGGATATGGATGGATGCATGGGTACAGTACAGATTTTAAGTCAGTGAAACTATTATGTATAATTATATAAGAGTGGATACGTGACATTACATACTTGTCCAAACCCACAGAACTATACAACACAGAAAGTGAACACCAACATATACCATGCACTTTAGTTGATAGTAATATATCAGTAATGTTTCATCAATTTTAACAAATCACTTTTAACAAATGTACCACGCCAGTGCAGGATGTTAATAGGAAAAACTATATTTGGAGGAGGAGTATATATGATAATGCTCTGTACCTTCCATTAAATGTTTTTTATAAACCTAAGAGTGCTTTAAGTAACACCGCCTATTAATTTAAAAAGAAGAGTAAATTTGGGAAAGTTTAAAATCTTATGGTAGTTCATGATACATTCTCAATTCTGAGGATTATTTTCTTTGATAATGTACTCTGAAACTGGAACATATTATTGTTCAAATGTTGATGCCTAAGAATGAAAAAAATAATAATTTCCTGATTCATCTTTGGAGGAGGAGAGGCAGAAAAAAAAATGGCTCTCTGGAGTGGGGGCTGGGATGGGATGCAACACCTCCAAAGCTCCCTTGTTAAGCTAAGGCAAAGAGAACTCTTGTTTTAGAATGGAGAGGGTGCAGAAGGTGATATAGACCTGAGCTGTTCCATATAATAATGTGGCATGTTTTCTCCGAGGTAAAAACTCATCTTGGGCCAGAGACCTAAGATTGGGTGGGAGGTAAACTGGCTTTCCTTTCTCTCAGAGGTGATAGGGGCTCTACAATCTAAAAACAATGACAGTGCCTGGATTGAAATGTTCTTTTTCTGCCTTGTGATTCCCTCATTGTCCCAAGCCTTCTGCAGAGTCTTTTAATGCCCCAGCCTGTGCTAGCTGTGTTTGGGGGACTTGAGGAAGCAGTTTGTATTTGTCCTGGAGAGGAACCAATCTGCAGAGAAGCCAGGGAGAGTGGGCAGGAATCAGTGCCTAGGCAGCCTGGCAGGCTGAGGTAACAGATAATGACAAATTTGGGGAGGATATTAACATTTCTGGAGCATCTCAAGAATTCTTAGGGAGAGGCACTGGATATAATGTTGGAATGTCCTCCATGAAGCACAATGAGATCTCTTAACTTACTGCAATTTGGGCACACCAGGGCCTCCATCTTGACAGATGGATATATTGTAGAGTATCTGGTTGTCCTTACTTTTTTAGAAATACTCTTCATCCACGTTTTAACATAAGGCATCCATTTCAGTTCTTCAGGATCCACGAACACCATTCCGCATCGACTGACTGTTGCTGGAGAGGCAACCCTTAGATCTTGCACCTAAAATCCAAGGAAGTTGAACAAAAAGTAGTTAATTATACTTCCTAATTCTTCCACCTTCAATGTTCATGGATCACATGTTTAAACTTAACACTGAAAGCTTTGTATACAGGAGAGACAGCCTTCAGTAATCAAAAATGGAGGAGGAAAGGTAAGTGAGGCATAAGGTGAAAAACCCCACACAAATATAAGAGGATAATGTTAAATAAATCCTTATGGGAAGGTAGAAGTATTTCTTTCTTCCCCTCTTTGCTTTTCACTTCTTTACTTTTTCATTCTTATATCTCATACATAGCTGAATGCCTAGCACTTAGTAGGCATTTGATCCATGTTTGGTGAATGGGTACAGTAGGGGTGGTAGCTTCCAGAATATTTTACAGCTCTATTAGGTCCACATTCCTCTTCCAATCCCTTCACCAATATTCATGCCACAGAGGGATAATTTATTCATAGTAAATATAACTTTTTTTTCTTAGAAAGTATTTCAAATTATGTAACATCATCAAGCTATATATTAATTATTTCCAAAAGAAAGGAAACAAGTGCTAAGGAAGATTTATTTTATTTCTTGTTTAGAGAAACAGGAATATCTTAGAGTCTTTGGTTCTCAGGATACACACTCTATTATAAAAGGACAATTTGATAAGTATGTAAACAATTTCGTATATAAACAAAACACCATGGTAGGCCTTACAGATAGTAAATGATATATCGACAAGAAAAAAATTGATGATGGCATGCCAATCTAATGAATGATTTTATGCCACAGTAAGGCATATAATATATATTTACCTCAAAAAGCATGTGGATTTGAGGTGTGAGTTTGATCCTCTCACTGTTAGCCAGACAGAGCATCTTGTTATCATCCAATACTGTATTCATATTTTCAATCCAAAGAGCATCCACGGGCCCATCACTGATGATCCATTTATGGTCTTCTGAAGTGTCATTCACAGCTGCTCGGACACTTAGTGCCATCAAACCATCTTTCCACTCCAAGGTTATGTTGTTAACTTCACCATATAATTCACCCATTGTAATTGATTTAGGATTAAGAACGTACGTTTTAACTGGTTGGTAAAAGGGATTGTCTACACCAAGTTTATGCAAATTCCCTAAAGTTTCTGCTAGTATTTGGTAAACTGTGGTCTTGCCACCTCCTGTTGGCCCAACTAACATCACACCATGTCTTACCAGCATAGTTTCATAAAACTGTATTACTTTTTTAACCATACATATCTCAGGCTGAAGATTCTTTTTACTCATGACATCTATAATTGTTGACTGCAATATACCATAATCATGTTCTGGAATTTGGACTCCAGGAAAAAGATCAGATATGATTCCACTGAAAAAACAAAAATAAAACCATCAGTTATTGATATTTCCCAATTTGTTACAATTAATTTATTACAATCATTGATTACATTGAATCTTCTTTTTCTCCTTGATCTTTTCTTCTGAACATGCACAGTTCTAGTCTGTCCAATGTGTTATACCAGAATCTAATATTTCTCTGATATTGTATATGATTCTTTTTGTTTCTTGTACAGTACACCAATGTTCTTAAGTACATTGGGAGCTTCTTGAGGTAAGGAATATTTCTTATGTGTTTGTATTGTCCACAGTACATGGCATAGAACCAAACATAGAAAATGATGAATTTATCAATTTATTTAAAAAATTATATTTATATCTCAATTTCTTCCAAAAGCATTTATGCATGCTTATAACTGAATGGGCATTTAGAAAACTAAGATGGGAATAGAAATAGAAATTAGTAGTAGGTTAAAAAAAGGGAGTAAAGGGAAAGTTAACTGTTTCTGTGAGAAGCAGATAATATGAGATATTTCTATGGGTAAAAAAGAAGCTAAATTCTTACCTCATACTATATACACAAATATATTTGAAATGCAGTAGAGTTTAGTATGAAATGACAACAAAAATACTAGATGAAAATGTAAGAGATGTATTTTGCAACACTATGGTTAAGAAGGACTTTCAATTTATTTTATTTTATTTAAAATTTTTAAAAGATTTTATTTATTCATGAGAGACACAAAGAGAGAGAGAGAGAGAAAGAGGCAGAGGGAGAAGCAGGCTCCATGTAGGGAGCCCGACGTGGGACTTGATCCTGGGTCTCCAGGATCAGGCCCCAGGCTAAAGGCTATGCTAAACCGCTGAGCCACCTGGGCTGCTCTATTTTATTTAAATTTTTAAAAAGTTTAAAATCTAGTTAACAGACAGTATAATATTGGTTTCTGAGTAGAATTCAGTGATTCATCACTTACATACAACACCCAGTGCTCATTATAACAAGCACCCTCTTTAACACCCACCCTCCATCTAGCCAAGGTCTTTCTAAGGAAGATAAGAAATCTACAACTATTATTTTTAAAGTTGGTAAAGTGACAAACAAGCAAAAACCCATAAACTAGTGTGAGATAAAAGGTTTTATCTATAAACTTAAAGAATGATAGACTTAGAAAAGTATTTCCAATTTATATACCACATGAAGTTTATGATTTCTTACAAATCAATAAAAAAGAGCACAATAGAAATATGCTCTAAAAATAAATGTAAATGACTAATGACACAAGAAATAATGCTCCATGGCATTAAAAATTAAAGAAATGCATATTAAAATAGTGTACAACTTTTGGTCACTCTCTAAAACATTTAAAAGGAAACAGGTATTGTCATAAAATCATTTGTATAAATGTAAATGTCTTTGGACAATGCTTTAATAGAATCTATCTAAATTAAAAATACTCATACTCGGGGATCCCTGGGTGGTGCAGCGGTTTGGCGCCTGCCTTTGGCCCAGGGCGCGATCCTGGAGACCCGGGATCGAATTCCACATCAGGCTCCCAGTGCATGGAGCCTGCTTCTCCCTCTGCCTGTGTCTCTGCCTCTCTCTCTCTCTCTGTGACTATCATGAATAAATAAATAAAATCTAAAAAAAAATAAAAATAAAAAAATAAAATAAAAATACTCATACTCTGTAAAACCTAGGAAACTGGGATGCTTGGGTGGCTCAGAGGTTTAGCGCTGCCTTCAGCCCAGGGCGTGATCCTGGAGACCCAGGATTGAGTCCCACGTCAGGCTCTCTGCATGGAGCCTGCTTCTCCCGCTACCTGTGTCTTTGCCTTTCTCTCTCTCTCCCTCTCTCTTTGCCTCTCTCTCTCTCTCCCTCTCTCTCTCTCTTTCTCTCTATGTGTCTCTCATGAATAAATACATAAAATCTTAAAAAAATTAAACCTAGGAAACTTATGTACTAGAATATCACTTTATAGAAGTATCATAGGTGTGCAAAGATAAAGGTGTAGGAATTTTAATCATTGTGTTTTGCCAAAAGACAGTAGACATGTTCTGGAAATGAGAAGATCTGACAGGACAAAAGCAAAGGAAACTTCAACACCATCATAAGTGGGCATCCCAGGATGATCAATGTGTAACAGATAATGGACAAACAATCCAGATTAGAGCAGAAGAACAGAGGGCTCCAAAGAGACAAATTTGCTAGAATGTCTTATATAATTAAAGGGGTTTTAAAATTTTATTTTGTTTTATTTTTTAAAGATTTTATTTATTTATTCATTAGAGAGAGAGAGAGAGAGAGAGAGAGAGAGAAGCAGAGACACAGGCAGCGGGAGAAGCAGGCTCCATGCAGGGAGCCTGATGTGGGACTTGATCCCAGGACTCCAGGATCACACCCTGAGCCTAAGATAGGCGCCAAACCGCTGAGCCACCCAGGGATCCCCCAGGTTTTTTGTTTTTTAAAGGAGGTTTACACATACTCTGGCAGAATTTGGAAATAAATTATTAATAAATTTATAGGAAAGTAGGTAAAGGATTAAAAAATAAAAACTAAGACAATCAACAAATGCAGGGAAAAGAAAATAAAACAAGGGAAACATAGCTCAGCTGTGGATACTGTTTATATAGCTGTAATAAATTATGGAAACCTGGACATTTAGCTCCAGTTAGACTGCAATATAACCACAGGGAGGGTAAGAGGACGGGAAGAAGTGCATGTGCATATCCTCATCTTCCATTTACTAACTCTATAGCACATATCTAAAACTGAAAAATAAAAAAATAGCATAAATGCAGTAATAAAAATATGTAGGGAAATAACAACAAAATAAAGAAACAAAAGAATTGAAAAATGAGTGCCTTTGGGAATTGGGAGTTGGTGAAGGGCATGGAGCTACTGTTTCTCATGAGACTAATTTGTGATACTTTTTACAACTGTATACATGTACGACCTCGATAAACATAAAATTCAATAGTAAAAGTAGAAGTAGATAAAAGCCATCACATTTATGTTATGCCCCAAGTCTGATTTTTTGGGGGTCAGGAATTTCTCTTAGGTCAGAACTTATAATCAAATGCTAATTTGTATAACACACATCCTAGTGACCAATATTTTGAAAAAGAAAAAAGAAAGGACTGATTGATGCTTAAATTTTAGGTTCTTTATTTTAAACTAGTATTTTTTAAACTGTAATAAATTTCTCCAGAAAAGATGAGTACATTATTACCTTGTAAGACACAGACATAACTGAAGAGAAGACTACCCTTTACCTCTACATGGCAGCTATGCTTTATTCTGTAACATCTAGAAATTTACCTGAACAGAAGAGCATCATCTGTTAGGAATTTTGGCAAATTGGAGTCTCGTAAAGCTCTTATCAACACCACATCTTCACTGAGGTCTGGATTCTCCCTTTTTAAAGACCTAAATTTAAAGGTATAATTTAGATGATGTTCCAAGGACCTAATACTACTGAGCATGATTTTCCTAGCCAGTAGGTTAGGGATTCTATTTGCAAAAAGCTGTGGAAGGCACCCCTCTGCGGATTCCAGTTAGAAGGGGAGGATTGTTTTTCCTTGCATACCCATTGTCCATTTCCATCAGAGCACAAGGACAGATAAGGCACTGGCTACATGGCTTTGAGAAGAATGGTAAAGGTATTTTCTTGACCTCCCTGCATCAATCCAGACTTTATCCAACCTGAATTTTCAGTTTCCCGAATGCACCATATGATTCACATTCCTGCAACTTTCTTTTCTCTCAGCCCAGAAAGTCCTGCTTTGCTCCGATTTCTCCTTCAAAACCCAGCCCAGTTACTTTCTCCTCCAGAAAGTTCCTCTATTGCCCTCCTCAGCGAACCTCAGGCACAGCCCTATTATGGTTGCCCCCATGCACTGTGTCCTAGGTGACTGCTCCCATGTCTGTCTTGTCCCCTGGCAGGTGGTCGTGTTTCTGGAGTGCAAGTATATCCAAACTCTTTAGTATCCTTGGTCTTTACATGGCAGTCCTGTAAAGGGGAAAACTACTGTAGCTGGGAGGTTGAAAGAAAGAACAGAAAAGGGCAGGGAGATTTGCTCAGAGCCCTGGGATACAGGGGCCTGACAGAAGAGGCCCTGGATTGTGGATCCCAGACCAGTGAGTCATGGCCTAGGAAAAAGGACTAGAGAGACTCTGGATAAAGTGGGGGTCCAGAGATAAGAGTTTCAGGAAGTTATAGAGAGAGAAGTTGGGACATGAAGACACTAGAAAGCTGCTTTACTAGAAATTACAAAGCAGCTCAGTGTTGGACCATACTGTAAAGGCAGAAATGGAGCCTAGGACGTAAGCCTGGACTGAGGCCAGAAGGAGGACACTGAAGCTTCTCTCAGCACTTCTTTGGTCTTTGTCAGGCGATGTGTAGGTCTTAAATTTACTGTATGTGCATAACAAACGGTGCCTTTTAAGTCTACTCATCCTACCTACGGTAATAAAGGCTTTTAAGTACAGTAAACCCAACCTTTGTGATGGGTTCAGGGGAAATGAAAGCTAGCCGAAGCCCAGCGTGGAGACTCAGGTTCAGTATGGGGCCAACCAGAACTTCTGTGCAATGAGAAGAGATGCCCCATTTGACTGTGGCATGGGGAGTGTAAGGCAAAATGATGATGGTAGCAGCTAACATTTATAGTCCATTTCTATGTCACTTTAAGAGCCATGTGTAAATTAGTCGTTTAATGCTTTGATTACGTGGTTTAGAATTTCATTCTTGACCACTTTGGCTTCTTACCCAGCCATGACCAGTACAGACTTTACAGCTCTCATGCCAAAGTCGTAGTGATCCTGCTGAGAGAGCTGTTCACTGCAGAGTTTATACATCTGAGTCATTTTTCTTGCTAATATTTTACTGGATTCAAATCCTTCAGAATATAGAATTACCTAGAATGGAAAAGTACAATGCAATGCTTCTTATACTGTATTGATGGCAACATATTAGCATAATACCAATGTATTCAAAATCTACTTTAGGCATTTTACCTCTCCAAGTTGTTATATCATTTAAGATTGAAAGGAAAAGGATTTTCTGTGTTATAAGAAGGTGGAAGGTGGAATGTTATACAGCGATGGTTGAGCAGTGATTCTGCTTTCTTTCTATAGATGAGATGTGGCATTGGTGACATTTAGTTCAAGGAGCAGTAGAGCCTTCTGTTAGAAAACATTCACATTATGAAGGTTGGATGGTGTTGTAAGGTATGAGTACAAAAGCAAGACTTGAGTTTCTCCCACCTTACAGGAACACCACCCTGTGGACAGAATCAGTGATAGCTGGGTGCTCCCTTAGAGCTCCCTGAGTATTGAGGCAACCTACACAGATTTGTACCCTTCCTCTGCCCTAGAAGGTTATCTTCCTTTTGATAAGTTTCTGCATTCTTGGCTAAATAAATTGGGTGATGACAGTGGAGGTGAGTGTGGATCTTTTCTTCAATCCATAACCTATTCAAGTCACTGCAGTTAGCCTCAGAATCAGGATTTGAAATGATGTAGATGTTTCTTACTGATGTCTGTTTGTTTATTGCTCTATTGTTACAGGATTTTTGTCCCCTAATTGCCCAAAGTTCTTGGTTGCTGCCTCAGAGAATTAAGAGGGGACCAGACAAGGAATGGTGGGCACCAAAGCAAAGTTTATTGAGCAAGATTATAAAGCTCCTAGAGAGGGAGAAGGGTCTGAATGGGTTGCCCTTGGAGTTTCTAAGCTTAGGGGTTTTTATAAACTCTTTTGTGGAAAAAAAAGTTTTGTGGAACTATCTTAAGCAATCAGGGTGTGATGAGTCATGCCAATCAGGGCTTTGGTCATGTATCTGTCTACTTATTAGGCTAATGCCTCTATGGTGATGGTCTTTTTTTGCTGGCATCTGGGGACTTAGGTCTTAACTGCCCCTTGCCTATGATATTAACAAATGCTTTTGTTGGGGTGCCTAAGTGGCTCAGTCAGTTAAGTGTCTGCCTTCTGCTCAGGTTATGATCCCAGGATCCTGGGATCAAGCCCCTCTTTGTGTTCCCTACTCAGCAGGGAGTTTGTTCCTCCCTCTCCCTCTGCCCCTCACTCCTGCTCATGCTCTCTCTCTCTCAAATAAATAAATAGAATCTTAAAAACGAAAACAAGTGCTTTTGTGGTTGTCTTATTTTAGGATGTTTTGCAGAAGTCATTTCTGCAAAGGCTGCAAAGCAGAACACTAGTATGGTCCTATCTAAGCTGCAAAACAGGATGTCAGTGATGTTTCATTTTAGTTGTTTTGACTCCATATTTTCCTGTTGGGGACCCTGCCCGGACTATGTAACTGTCTAACTAACTCCTAACGCTATCATTAAAAATTAGCACAGTGCTCTGCACATTGCAGGTAATTAAAAATATTAAAAATATTTACTATGGACAGACCCCAATTCATTCAGTCTTTAACAACAATGCTAATAGCACTCAGAAACTGTTTTTTGAAATTTCCCCAATTGATCATTAAGTAATATAACAACAAGACAAAGAATGAGATATGAATAAAATTTTGGACTGAGTTCTAAATCTGGTTTTCTTCCTACCAGCTTTGGACAATGAACAAATCATTTATTATTCCTGTCCACAGAGGGTCTAGAGGGAAAACACCACCTGTCTTAACTGCTCTTCACCCTACCATGCCCACAAAGGGTGCTGGAAGACCCATGAGATGCTCTAAGTATTATACCAATAAAAGTTATAGGATTTGGTATGGTCCATTCCATTCTTAGGTAATTTCTTTTATTTCTTGTAGAAGAATAAATTAGCGTTATTAAAGGCATTTATTAGCCACAGGAATAATCTATACTTTCTGAGCAATTTCATTCTAATGCCAGAGACTGCATCAGATTCCACAGGTTAAAGGCTCAGTCCTACAAGACTGCCTCCCATCCCCCACTTCAGATGCCAGTCACAAGTCCGGGCTGTTATCTGTGTTTCTGACTGCTACAGATTAGAGGTTCCAACTGATGTGGGAAACAAAGGCAGAAGAAAAATTATTAAATATCCTTATTACCTACAGACAAGGGCACAGTGACATTCCTCTAAGGACGCAACTGTCTGGACATTGATACTTTGCTAAGGGCAAAAGGTAATCTTAGCCTGACACTCTGAATCCTGTAAGTCTATTTTAATGTATAAAAATCCCTTTGGAAACTTCCTTTATTTCTAACCCCCAAGATACATATTGGCAGTCATCTTCCAAGCATATGACCCATCCATATATCATCTGAAGGGTCTGTCTCATGACTAAGGTTTTATTAGATGGTAATAAATGACCTTTTCCTAACAATAGCTAGCCCCCTCAAGGTCCTGGAAACCTTGTTTCCAAAATTCCTTAGAGACTTAACGCTGTCCGTAATCGTCTTCCAACTTGAAAGTCTATAATGAGCCACTCCTCATGATCCCAGTGCAACTATTTCTGCCCACGTGTCCTGTCCCTGTGCTTTACTAAAACCACCTTTTTTTGCACCAAAGATGTCTCAAGAATTCTTTCTTGGCCATCAGCCTTGAACCCTAATGTCTTTCCTACATCACAATGACCTCCTGCTTAGGTTCTTTTAAGTTGCTAGAGCAGCTCACAAAACTCGGGAAAACACAAGTATTAGTTTATTGAAGATAAAGGATATGAATCAACAGACAGATGGAAAAGAATGCATAGGGCAAGGTATGGGGACAGGGCTTGGAGCTTCCATGCCCTCTTCAGGCACACCGCTCTTCCCAGTCTCCAAGTGTTCACCAACCCATAAACTCTCTAAACCCAGTCATTTTGGGTTTTTATGGAGGCTTCATTACAAGTTCATGATTGATCATTGGCTTTTGGCTGATCCAACCTCCAGCTCCTATCTCCTGTCCAGAGGGCAAACATGGGATTGAAGGTTCCCCTGTAATCACAGGGTTGGTTCTCCGGGCAACCAGCCTCCCCTCCATCCTTAGGTTACCTAAGGGCTTTCTAAAAAGCATCACACTAACATAACAAAAGACACTTTAACCACCTGATCACAGAAAATTTCAAGGTTTGTAGGAGCTGTAAGCCAGAAACTGTGGATGAAGACCAAATACGTATGGAAATCTATTTGGATTGAGTGACCAAATATCTATTTCCTATAAATCACAATACTGCAATAGAATTTTTAGAATGCATTCAGACATTTTGATTTGGGGGTGGATTTTATTTATTTGAGGGGGAGAGAGAGAGAGAGTGAGACAGAGAGAGTGAGACACAGAGAGAGAGAGAGGACAATCAGGGGCAGAGGGAAAGGGAGAAATAGACTCTTCACTGAGCAGGTAACCCCACACAGTGCTGGATCCCAGGACCCCAAGATCATGACCTGGGCTGAAGGCAGATACTTAACCAACTGAGCCACTCAGTTGTCCCCAGACATTTTAATTCTTAGAAATGAATAAACGCCAATGAACTGACTAATTAAATTAACTGATTCATTCCAGTCTAAGGGGCCTACTATCTTCCATATACCATTCTGGGCAGGAGGGATATAGCAGTTATACACACATGCACACACATCAAAACATTATAAGTGATAACAATCATTTCTACACTGAAGAGCAAACGATAATGTGTAACTTGTGCCAGGGCACATTCCTAAAGGAAACTTTCCATCTCAATAGAATCAAATGGTAAATAAAAAACATGCTTAAATTTTTCCTGCTTTATAACATGAAGCTCACCTCTGCAATCAAAGTGTAATTTGGAACCATCATTGCAAAGGGTCTAAACAGGGCTTTCAAATTATCTGGCAATTCGGTTCTGCCTGCGTATCCAGGATTCATTGTGATAAAGGCTGCACAGGTCATGACCAACTTTATTTCCCGTCCCTCAAACATGAATCTAGACAGCTGTTTAAAGGAAAGAGAAACTATAAGTTAACACTTCTCCAAACATTTAGAAATTCTTTCACATAAACACCACTTGAGTTCAAGCCTTGTGTATGGAACATTCAAGCAAAGACCATCAGCCTAGTGAATCCTGCTGTTGGACAACAGGGAATGTTTCCCTCCCGATTCTGTTCTACCCACTCTCAATCTCTTCTGGGCTCAGTATTTCCTGCTTTCTGCCTCCCTGCCCCTGCTTTGCCCAAATTGTCTCTTCCTTTCTGGCCCAGTCCTGTTAATATTTTAGGCCTCTCAACCTCTTGCTGAGACTCCTCAATTCAAGATAGGTTTAATGGCCCTGAAACCTTCTACCCTACTTTCTGGGTAGAAGAAATTCCAATGGGATCTTAGTCCTTGGGTGTTGGAGGCCCCACTGTTACTGTTGCCCCACCCTTGACTCTCATTCAAAAGGAACACCCGTTGAGCATCTGTTACAGATGAGGCATGGGGTCAGGTGTGGAGGTGGAGAGCTGAGGGAGACTCACTCCTGAGGCCCCGAGAAGCTCCCAGGCCTGCAGTGTGGAGTCAGATGTGGAACCTGTGGCCATGTAGAACAACAGATGCTCCACTGGAGGTGTGTGCGAAGTTCACAGGAGGAACAGGGATGCCTGCTGGGGGACTGAAGAATGAAGAAGGGCATTTCACATGGATAAGCAGAGGCAGCCATCTGGTCACAAGGAGCAGTGCATGTTCAGGAAATGGACAGCCATTCACTAAGGGTAAAGTTCCAAGAGGAAAGTGTAGCTAGGCTGAGGCCTGAGCATCAGAAGTCTTGCACACTGGGATAAGGAATTTAGATTTTGTTCTGTAGGTGGAGGGAAGCTTAGAATTTTGGGCAGAGTGATAGTATCAAAGGTGGCAGTGGAGAGGCTGGACAAACTATAGACCGGGGGACCAGTAAGGAATTATTATTGAACAAATGACAAGACCAGGAATCACGGAGTTACAATTCCGGGTTTCTAGCTGGGTCACATGAGGAGGGCACTATTAACAGACACAAAGAATACAGGGGAAGACTAGCAGATGTGTCATAGTTCAGAGGAGAAAATGCTGGGCAGTATAATGGAGACCAGTCCTGCTGCCACTGAATGGTTGTTTGTGCTATTCAAGCCTGTTAGTTTCTGTGCACTAGCTTTTTCATCTGTTCCAGGGGATTGATTCCCCTCCAACTATCTCAGATGTCTTCCTCCCTTCCTTTTATCTCTCATTGTTGCCCTCTGGTCAGCAATGCTTCCATCCTGCCTCCATTCTCATTGGTCCTTCTTTCTTACTTCCTGTGCTTTGCTCTCTGCTAAAGGCTCAACAAGGTGACAGTGACTTATGAGTTATGCTCTATCTGGAGGTCCCTGCATTTAATACAGGCCTCCTCTGAAGGTGTGGGAGGCAGAAGAGTGTGTAGTTGAAGGAGCTCAGACTTTAGGGTCATACAGATTTAGGTTTATATCTTGGTTTGTGGTGTTCCCAGAAATATTTTTTAATTTCTTTGAATCCTTTTCATCTGTAACCTTGGAAAAATGCCTTCTACTTCATGTAGGTTTGGTTTGAAAATGAAATAAATGTAAAGTACAATGCCTGGCACAATTAAGTGACTCATTAAAGTTCAATTTCTGCTTTCTTTTTACTTGTTCTGTAATTTGCTTTTTTGTAGAAGTGATGATCAAAAATTTAACAACTCTTTAGCAGGGCACCTTCCAGTGAAAATGCCTCTGTCTCTAGAGCTACAGCTGGGTCCAGAGTCCCCCTTGCTACACCAGGATCCAGCAAAGGTCTGGTGCTCTTTAAAAGGGGACATGGTAGTGGTAGAGGACTCGATAGGGACTCAGGGCAGTGAGTATTTAAATATTAAACAACTGGCAAGCTTGTTCTGGTTTGTATAGATTGAGAAACAAGGTCCCCCTGGGTTCTGTAGGGCTCTTCTCTCATTTTCCTACCAGCATGAGGCTGAGCCTGGGGGCCATGATGGCAGTAGAGTCCAGAAGAGGTACAGTAGAGAAACCTAACAGAGAAATAAATGTGAAAGGCCAGAAAAGTGCAGAGGGAAATAGGAGGTGGAGGGACAGGGATGGGGTGCGAGTGGATGTATATGTGCATGTGTGTGTTGGGAGTGGGAAGCACAGAGCTCTTTGAGGGCAGGACTGAGTCTCACCATCTCTGTATCTCCAGGTCCCCACACAGTGTCTGATGTATGGTTGCTTCTGTGTTACCTGGATGAGGAATTAATTCACTCAATTAAGTCTTATTGCTGTAGTACTCACCAATTACACTGGAAAGGTGAGTAGATATGGTACAGCTAGCACTGTTCTTCCTAAAATGCAACATGCTATCACTTGGTTACAGACTTAAGAAATGCTACCTTCCTGGACAATTGTCCTATAGATTACCTTTGCAGCTTTGGCATTCCTAATAGTAATGAGTTGCTGTGCAATGACCGACAAAACTTCTATGTCAATTCGATTAAATTCATCAAAGCAACACCAGGCCCCTGACTGTGCCAGACCGCTGAAGAAGCGCCCCATCATCTGAAATCAGAATAATGCTATTCAACTTTGTGTTGCAAAGCTGAACTCCTTCAAAAGTTAAATTCTGAGTAGAAATATTAAAAAGAGGTGGTATCTGCAAATAAGCAATAGTTTTTCTTCTTCTGGATGTCTGGAGTGTGGCCAGATAATTTGCATTTCTAACAAGTTGCCAGGTGGTGATAATACTGTTGATCCAGAGTTAACACTTTGAGAACCACTTGGTTCTTGGCTTCTCAAAGTGAACCACTAAGAGTTGACATCACCCAGGGGATTTTAAAATACAAAATTTCAGTCCCTCCCCAGAATTAGAATAGGCACTAAAATGAGATCTTCAGGTGATTTATAAGCACAGTAAAGCTGGAAAAACATTGCTTTAGAAGAAGAAAGCTAAAAAGACATAGAAAAACAACCCATTAATCCTGAAGCTTAGAATATGTTCCTTTATTGTTTTCTTAAAGTTTTTATTTAAATTCCAGTTAGTTAATAGACAGTGTAATATTAGTTTCAGGTGTAGGATTTAGTGATTCAACACTTCCATGCAATACCCAGTGCTCATCATTCCTTCATCTTCATCACCTATTTCACCCATCTCCTCAACCATCTTCCCTCTGGTGACCATCAGTTTGTTCTCTATGGTTAAGAGTCTGTTTCTTGGTTTCCTTCTCCCTCTCTGTTACCCTTTTGCTCATTTGTTTTGTTTCTTAAATTCCACATATGAGTGAAATCATATGGTATTTGTCTTGGAATGTGTTCCTTTGAATGGTAGAGTGTTCATGATGTATGTATTGATCCTTTTCTATTTCCATTATTCCATTAAATTCCATTATGAATCATCCATGATATTATAAGTGCTATATAATGGGTTTACATTTTTATATTCATCCCCAGACAAAGCAAAGAAGGCATAATTATAGTTATAGAACAGTACAACTTTATATACCTTGACATAGTAAGACAAAATTATATAAACTAACAAAAATTAGGAAGTGAAGTTGGAACAGAAAGTTGGAAGGTCATACCTAATAAAATCTTGATTTCATAAGTTGGCAGATAATGTCCAAAATTGATATATACAAATAAAGTAACAGACACAAGTTCTTAGAGATAATAGCAATCACCAGAAGAAGTAAAAACAATCAGAAACCTGGTCTCTGGAGAGTGGAACTGGGTGATGTGAATAGGGGAAAAAATCTGTTATTTTTAACTTTGGATCCTTCTGTACAGTTAAATTTTTTCTACATGTAGATATTTCTTTAATTTAATTATTTTTTAAAGATTTATTTATTTATTTTAGAGTGAGAGAGGGAGAGAAAAAACAAGTGGGAGGGAAATGGAGAGAAAATCCCAAGTAGACTTCATGGTCAGTGCAGAGCCTGATGTGGGGCTCAATCTCATGACCCTGAGATCATGACCTGAGCTGAAACCAAAAGTCAGACACTTAACCGACTGTGCCACCCAGGTGCCCTGATATTAAATTTTAAAAGGTTAGTGTAATAAACCCTTATGGAACAAGGTAGAGTATAAATAAGAACAAATAAATACTTAAATTTCTTATCACTGAATGTAACTGGTACTTCAGAGGTCATCAAACGACAGAACACAGCCATATCTGTCCTGACACCTGTTTTGTGAACGGAATTTTAATGGATCACAGCCATGCTCATTCATAATATATTACATTTACACATTGTACATGGATGCTTTCGTACCACAACAGCAGAAAGAACTGACAAGTTGCAAGCCTAAGATATTTACCACTTGGCATTTTCCTAAAAGTTTGCGGATCCCTGCTCTAGAGTCTAAGATAAGTCAATCACGTAGATGTACCCTGTGGCTTTAAGTGTCACAACAGTATACATCGTGCCTTTGGAAATGCACAGCTCCCAGGACTGTCTGAGCCTAAGTGATGACTAGCTAATCATTAAAAGATGGATTTGAGTGTATAAATTCAAATTTTGATTTGAGAAGCTCAAAAACAACCAAAATTATTATCCCAAAATAAAAAAATCACCACTATCATAAAACTTGATGTACCTCTGCTGAGATGAGATAACTTATAGTGATGGGAGCAGATCCCCATAAATGTGAGATGTTAGGGAGTATCAATTCTTCCAGAGATTGCCGACAGCAGTTTCCCATATTCTTTCCTGTGTGTACCCAGAGGCTGTCTTTGCCACCTGCTCTGGATGGAGAAGGGTCACATTTCCTGATTACTTCTCTCAAGATTTTCTGGTTTCTTGTTCCTCACTTGTTCTGCTCCTGTGAAATAACTTACTGTCTGTGTTGCCCTTCCATCGTTTTTTTGTTTATTAAAAAAACATTATTTTTTATTAATAAAAAAAAGACATTCCCATTGACACTTTTTTTTCTCCTAGATTTTAAAAATGGCGGAGGGTTTTACAGAAAGTCCCATGAAACACCAATTTCTGAAGATGCTTCTGAAAAATAAGTATGATTTACTCTGTAAGAATAAATGAATTACAATTTACTTGAACAATTTAAATGATTACTTTCTAAATTTGGGTGTTATATAGGCATTGACGTAACTTTCAGAAAAATGAGACTATCAGCTCTGTGGGTTAGTGGCCAAAAGGCACCCATGGTCAAAATATCCCAGATTTGGTGAATTAAATAAAGCTAAAGAGGTTTCCTAACTGTGAGACTTCATAAAGTGTTTAATATGCTACTTTGTGTTGTGAAAACCTAGAAGGGGAATAAGGTATGGGGGTCCTGTGACCAAAAACTTTGAGAACTACTATACTGAAAAATCTTACCATGAATTCTCACCTCCTACCTATTTCATTTTCTTTCTTTCTTTTTTTAAAAAATATTTTATTTATTCATTCATGAGAGGCACACAGAGAGAGGCAGAGACATAGGCAGAGAAAGATGCAGGCTTCCTGCAGGGAGCCCAATGTGGCACTTGATCCCAAGACCCCAGGATCACAACCTGAGCCAAAGGCAGATGCTCAACCACTGAGCTACCTAGGTGCCCCCTATTTCATTTTCAGTACACAACTCTTTGAATTGCTCATCTCTTCCTGTAAGCATGTTCCTTATTCCAAGATTTCCCTATTATATCTTGTATCTCATCTCACTTCTTTCTACTCAGTGACATGAACAGATTTTTAATTTTGCCTCCATTTGGTAGACCGCCCAATGGCCTTGATTCCTACCTAGACCACTCAGCCCACTTTGTGTTGACTCTTTTCCCTTGCTCTATTTAACTCACTTTGACTATCCCTTGTCCTACTAGTTTCCCCTTGCTTGCCATCACCCCTTCTCTCCTTTTTTTTTTTTTTTTTTGTCAGGCCATGTTGCAAGTGAGAAAGCCCATAAAGCACTTAATGTTAGTGTTCAGAGGCTGGGACTGTACCTTGTAGTCCAAACCATCGGAGCAGTTGAAGACCACACACTGGATGGCAAGAGCTTTAGCTAGGTCTTTGGTTGTCTCCGTTTTTCCAGTGCCAGCAGGACCAGCTGGCGCACCTCCCAGATCAAGCTGCAACGCTCCCATGAGGCAAAGGTAACAGCGGTCCTGGAGAAGTGCATAAATTGTCATTACTGAAGGGAGCTGACTCAAGCCACATGTTTATAAGTCCCTTCCTTTGTACAGGAGGAGGGTCATTATTTTCTATGAAAGGTTTTATAGCAATTGAAATATACTCAAAGATCCAGGCACATGATTAATGATGCAAATCTCTGCTTCACAAAGATGGATTCATGGCAAATCCTTTGAAGAGTTAAGGTTAGATGGAACTTTTCAAGACTATTTTATTTATTTATTTATTATTTTTCAAGACTATTTTTAAAAAAGATTTTATTTATTCATTTGAGAGATAGAGAGGGAGTGAGAGAGAGCACAAGCAGGGGCAGAGGGACAGGAAGAGGGAGAAGCAGACTTTCCTGGTGAGCAGGAGCCTGATGTGGAGGCTCAGTGCCAGGACCCCGAGATCACAACCAACCCAGCCACGCAGGTGCCCCTTTTTAAGACTATTTTAAGAAAGCATTTGTATCACTCTTAACCTAAGTCATCAGTAGCTTACCGTGAGAGGAGTAATAACTAATCTTGGGCATGCACCCAAATACTCGTAGCCATAAGTGTACTGAGAGAGTGCCATCCTAGCTACACAATTATCCAAATCTATATCCCAATAATAGCGCAGTTGTCTCTGCCAGTCAAAGGAATCGACTTCCTCTACCTAAATGAGTGATAACAATGATACATATATTAGGTACACTAATTTCAGGAAGAAAAATATGATTTTACTTAAATATAAGTTACCTTGGCTTGAACAAGTTCGGTGACTATGTCTCTTGCATGTACATCAATAGTAATTAAGGCAGTTATGATGTTTCTATGTAATTTTGGAAGACTGCCTCGAACTATCACTGCCAGGGCATTTAATCTCTACAAATCAAAAAAGAAAAATTGTCATTATTAATTTTAAAAAATCAGCTTACATATCTATTTTTTTTTACTATTTTTTCTGTTTCTTACTATTAAATTTGGATTTGAAATTTGTCAAAACTAATCTTAAGAATCTGTAATTCTGTGACCAAACAGGACAAAAGTTTAACTTACTTAATTCCTAGATGACTTCTATGAAGCACATACTATCTTTTTCCTCATTTTACACTAGAGAAAAACTAAAGATCTGAGAGGGTAAGTAACTTGGTGGCAGTCACACAGTTATGAAGTGGCAAAACCTCGAGGAAAGCCCATGCTCTTAACTACATGATGATGTCTCTAGAGAAGACTGTTCTCCCTAAAAATTAAATATGATTAAGGAGGCACTCCTCATTTTCAGGGGTAGTTTTTCCGTTGATAATCAGAAAACCTGAGCATTTTTAATAAGCTAATAATTGACTGAATGAGAGCATTTTTGGACAGATTGTGCTCCCAATTTTCACCTAAATGACTCAATCTTTTTCATTTTAAAAGAATTAAAAATTTTTTTTTTAATTTTAGAGAGAGAGTGCGCAAGAGCACATGGTGGGGAGAGGGGAGGAGCAGAGGGGGAGAGAGAAGGAGGGGGAAAGAATTCCAGACTGACTACTTGCAGAGCGCTGAGCTGGATCTCATGACCCTGAGGCCATGACCTGAGCCAAAACCAAGAGTTGGATGCTTAACTGACTGAGCCACCCCGGTGCCCCAAGGTTCAATCTTTTTCAAAGGAGGGCAGTGTCTTTGAAGCCTTGAGCTGCTATGCTGAATTTTCGCTCATGCTGACCTTAATCAGGGACCACCTCTACACAGAGGTCAAGGGAACTTTCCATATAGAGTCTTTTCTCTCCTCTGTGGCTTTGTGACATGAAATTCTAAGAGGTCCTCAAGAGATAGTGTTCTCTCAACTGAAGAGGGTTGTTTCTTTCCGTTTCTGTTTCAAAGATGATTTTTAAAACATGCAACTTTGCTTGGAAATAGAATTAAATTTGGAATTAAAGATTAGGCATAGCTGTAAAGTGGCATTTCCGAACTATAGGTTAAACATTCTTGAAGAATGGTATTTGGATTCAGTAATTTATTGTTTTATTGGCTGCCTCAGGATTCTCTAGAATAGTAGAAAAGCACATCTTGAGCCTAAGAATAGAAATGACACAAGTCCTGGCGTTTTCCTGAATTGAATAAATGTCTGTGAGAGATATTCAAGACCTACTAAATACAGTCTCCTTAAATGTAGCAAGCCATTATAATCTTGAGATTTTCCTCTTTAAATTGTCTTTTCCTCCTATTTTAATGTCTTATAAATACTTAAAAAATATCAAGGTAGTATCCTTAAGAAAACCTGAGCATAAATGGTTTTAGTAAGAACCCCAAAGCTTTCTTTTTTTTTTTTTTTTAATTTATTTTTTTTATTGGTGTTCAATTTACTAACATACAGAATAACACCCAGTGCCCGTCACCCATTAAAGCTTTCTAAGTCATGTCAGAGCATTAAAAGTTCTTTGCATTAACCATACCAAAAAAAAAAAAAAAAAAAAAAAACCCCAAACAACCCACTAACGAGACCATCCTGTACAGCAATATGTTCAATGTCACCTTGTTAAAAATCTCACCTCAAAGTTTACTTTCTCAAAATCTTCCAGGGCCTCTATGTGATTACCACCTTCTCTTTCCAAACACTCAGTCAAATCACGGCACCACATGATCTGAGAAATAGTCAGGATCACCTGCATGGAAACATCATCCTTAAATGTGCGATGCATCTCACCAAAAACGGATTCAGAGGTGGAAATTTAAGGAGTGTAAGTTACTTGAGAAGGGTGGCCAGCAATCACCCAGTCTGTCCTTGGTTTCGCCTGATAGTCAACGATGGCAGCTTTGCACAGGCGTCGCAGAGACACGAACATGGCTTCTTCCACTTTACCAAGCCATTCCTCCACATTGCCCCGGGCCTTCAAGCCTTTTCCTAAGCTAACCTAGAAGATAATCAGAGCAATGACATCATGTTCCGTGTGGGACCTGCCAGCCATATATCCTCTGTGCTTCTATAACAGAACCCTGAAACACTGAAGCCTAACCACAAATACTAGAACCTTCTATTGATATCCCACTCTACAGATCTCTCCTTACCCCCTCTTTTTTTTTTTTAACTGCTTCTCTTTGGAGCCAAATTCCTGAAAAAAGGCGTATATATGACTGACTACATGAATTCCTTCCCTTTCTTTTCCTACTTACTGCCATTTGATTTTTGTCCCTAACTGTTCCTCTAAACCTGTTAAGGTCATTAAGGTTACCAATGTTCTTTCAACTGTCAAGTCCAATTGATGCTTTTCAGTCCTCATATTTATTTCTTGGACTTCCAATGACCTGACTGCCCTGCTTGCCTGGGTGTCTTAGTTCTTCTTTCACCCTCCTTTTAACTTTCATGGTTTCCCTGGATACTGGCCATGGTCCTCCCTTTTCTCTGCTTCTGCACTAGTGATGGGTGAATTCCTTTGCAAAAGGGCCAATTCAGGACAAGTAAAATGTTTACAGGTTTCTACCACTCCCATGAACACATGTCTTGCTCTAACTGGACTGAAATCCTTGGCATTTCCCCACACGTTTCCTCTGTATGGAATGTTCTCCCTCCTATGTCTATGTTCCACCTTCTTTGGCTGCCTCTGTGTGTGTGTGTGTGTGTGTGTGTGTGTGTGTGTGTGTGAGAGAGAGAGAGAGAGAGAGAGAGAGAGAGAAGTGTACAGGGAGGAGAAGGGGGGGCGTAGAGAGAGAGAGAGAGGGAGAGAGATTCTTCTCTGTGAAGTCCTGTGGGTCTCCATAGGAGAATGCATTCACTTGCTTGGTGTTTACTATATACTAGGCATTGTGCAGTGTCCTGGAGACACCACTGCCAGCAGTGACAACTACCACTTTCATAGCACCCACTGGATACAGTTCTAAGTAATCTACATAATGTACTACTTGAAAATCCTCAGTATCTCATTAATCAGGCACTATTACTATTCTTCATTTTATAGATGAGGTTAAAAGATAGGACTTGAATCCAGGTGGCTCGACAGTAGAACTGGCACTCTTAACCAGTTCACTCTTCTGCCTCTTGCGGAGAGTTGAGTAAGGCAGTAAGGCCTCCAGTTATCTCTACTCTATCTCTATCTCTACTCTGTTCTTATCTCTACTCAGAATAAAGCATATACTTCTGTCATTGCATTTACTATGGTACTTCTTTTTTTTTTTTTTTTTTAAAGATTTTACTTATTTATTCATGACTGACAGAGAGAGAGAGAGGCAGAGACACAGGCAGAGAGAGAATTAGGCTCCATGCAGGGAGCCTGACGTGGGACTTAGTCCCAGGTCTCCAGGCTCACACCCCCGCTGAAGGTGGCGCTAAACCGCTGTGCCACTGGGGCTGCCCAACTGTGGTATTTCTTCTTCTTCTTTTTTTTTTTTTTTTGTATGTTAAAGTGTGTTTCTTTTTATTTTTTTAGTTTCTTTTTATTTTTTATTTTTTATTGGAGTTCAATTTGCCAACATATAGCATAACACCCAGTGCTCATCCCATCAAGTGCCCCCCTCAGTGCCCATCACCCAGTCACCCCAACCCCCCGCCCACCTCCCCTTCCACTACCCGGTTCGTTTCCTAGAGTTAGGAGTCTCTCATGTTTTGTCCTCCTCTCTGATATTTCCCACTCATCTTCTCTCCTTTCCCCTTTATTCCCTTTCACTATATTTTTTTCTTTGTGAAATTTTATTTTATTTATTTATTTTTTAAATAATAAATTTATTTTTTATTGGTGTTCAATTTGCCAACATACAGAATAACACCCAGTGCTCATCCCGTCAAGTGCCCCCCTCAGTGCCCGTCACCCATTCACCCCCACCCCCTGCCCTCCTTCCCTTCCACCACCCCTAGTTCGTTTCCCAGAGTTAGGAGTCTTTATGTTCTGTCTCCCTTTCTATTATTTCCCACACATTTATTCTCCCTTCCCTTCTATTCCCTTTCACTATTTTTTATATTCCCTAAATGAATGAGACCATATAATGTTTGTCCTTTTCCGATTGACTTATTTCACTCAGCATAATACCCCCCAGTTCTATCTGCGTTGAAGCAAATGGTGGGTATTTGTCGTTTCTAATGGCTGAGGAATATTCCATTGTATACATAGACCATATCTTCTTTATCCATTCATCTTTTAATGGACACCAAAGCTCCTTCCACAGTTTGGCTATTGTGGACATTGCCGTTATAAACATTGGGGTGCAGGTGTTCAGGCATTTTACTGCATCTGTATCTTTGGGGTAAATACCCAACAGTGCAATTGCTGGGTCGTAGGGCAGATCTATTTTTAACTCTTTGAGGAACCTCCACACAGTTTTCCAGAGTGGCTGTACCAGTTCACATTCCCAACTGTGGTTCGTTCGTTCTTTCTTTCTTTCTTTCTTTCTTTCTTTCTTTCTTTCTTTCTTTCTTTCTTTCTTCTTTCTCTCTTTCTTCTTCTTCTTTCTTTCTTTCTTCTTTCTTTCTTTCATTTATTTTAGACACACAGAGAGAGAGAGAGAGAGAGAGAGAGGCAGAGACACAGGCAGAGGGAGAAGCAGGCCCCATGCCAGGAGCCTGACATGGGACTCGATCCCGGGACTCCAGGATCGCACCCTGGGCCAAAGGCAGGCGCCAAACCGCTGAGCCACCCAGGGATCCCCCCAACCGTGGTACTTCTTAAACATTTGTTTGACCATATCTCCACTAGAGCTCTTTGTGGCCAAGAATTTCATCTTGGTTATCTCTGAAACTGCTGAGCCCACAGAGTGCGATGCCATAGTCCTTGATGAATGCTTTAGAGGACAAAGAGGAAACTTCTACCCTTAACCCTAGAATGGCAACAAAGCTTCCCTGTAAAGAATTATAAACAAAAAGCACCTCACCCGTTCTCCTTCTGGTGATAGCATCGCTAAAATATCATTAGTGTAAACCTTTTCTGGCTCTCCTTCCACACCAGGAATTTTTCCTTCAGTAGGAGGCATGACAGCAAATTCAAGCTTTGAAATGGAGTCAAAGCATTTCCGTAAGTGTGGTTGCACAGCTTGGGGATTTCGTGTTTGGGCCAGAATCTCCAGAAGTTCATCATTTGACAAGAAGTAAAATCTGGATTAAAGAAAATACTTAAAATGTAACTTGAAAGTGAAGGAAAGCCTTATGTAGACATGAAAGATAAATCTCTTTCTCAGTCACTGATTTCTTGAACCTCCAACCTACTGGTCCTGGATTTCTGGGGAGACCACTTGTCTCTAAATACAATTGCTATAGAGACTAGTGTGGATGCATCTCAGACATCTAGAATTAGTGCCTGATACATATAATTTTTTTCAAAAAATGCTAGCTCTTGCCATGATACTGATTTGTTCTAGAGTGAAGATATGTTAGTTTTCCCTAGAATCTAGCCTTAACACCTTACACCTACCTGCTTTCAACACCTAATGTGTTGGGTAGATGGATAGGTGGTTAGAGGAGCTTTATTTGGGTCTGTGAATATCCACACGTGGGCCATGCTGGTGTAATCTGCATGGGATTTTCTGTGATCTTGCCCACCAGGGCCATTTGGAGACATGAAGACACTGTAGGAAAAGAATTGGGGAAGGGGCCTGTGTGGGTGCTGAGGGATGAGGGAGAGGGATAAGGGCCTGGCCAGAGAAGACACTTCACTTCTGGATCTTCACTATGAGAGATCCCTAGGTTTTGAAGGGAATGAATGGTAAAGAGCCCATGACAGTCCCCATGTCGAAGAGAGGGGGCCAGATATGCACCAGCCCAGTCAGGCTGCTCTGCTGCCTTGCCTCTCTTCTCCTTGCCCCAAACCTAGAGTCTCAGAAACCTAATAGGGAGAGGGGAGGGTTGATTTACCATATACCCTCATCAACACTAAAGCCTTTAGACCTGCAACAGACCTGGGCAGGGAAAGGGGAAGCTTTCACTTTAAAAGAAGTTTAGAGTTTGATTATTAAAGATCATTTATAGGGTTGAAGTGACAAGATGTGTTTGTTTTAATTATTTGAGAATGACCAGAAAATTCAGAGGTCTGCTCAAAATTTTGTCCAGGGGCAGGAAGAAACCAGCTCCCAGCAGGGAATGCAAAGACAGTTATTAGTTAGAAATAAAGATGCTACTGGTTGGACTCTTATAAGTCCTGCTTCTTTACCATCCAGTAATAATTAATTTGTGCCCATGCTTCTTTTTAAACTAAAGAAACAGATAACTATGAAGATTGGACCATGAGCCCTGTGAAATCTGGAACAGTACTGTATTCATCTTGTATCCCCAGAAGCTAACTTGGTCTGCAGCTCACAGTATGTCTTCATTAAGGTCTGCAGGGTGAAACCAATACCACATAGAGCCTCCTGACATAATACACGTAGCAGACCCAGTTTATGTAGTTCTAAGCAAAAGAACAAATAAAAGCTGAAGCTTTTCGCTTTTAATATCATAAGTAAACTGTTTCCAGTTTTCTTGTCGGTACTCCAAGAGATGTGCTCAAGAATGTCTAAAGCAGCACAAAGCCAAAACCTAGACTTTATATATATATATATATTCATTTATTTATGAGAGACATACAGAGAGAGGCAGAGACATACTCAGAAGGAGAAGCAGGCTCCATGCAGGAAGCCCAATGTGAACCCAATCCCAGGACCCGGGATCACGACCTGAGCCAAAGGCAGATGCTCAACAACTGTGCCATCCAGGCTTCCCAACAGTGATATATTAATTAATAGAAAGATTATGGGGGGAGGGGCAAAGGAAGAGGAAGAGAGAATCTCCATCAGGTGCCCGGCTGAGTGTGAACCCTGAGATCATGACCTGAGCTGAAACCAAGAGTTGGACACTTAACTGACTGAGCCATCCAGGCCCCCTGAATTTCATTTTATATTCTTTGAGATAATGTTTATAAATCTTCCAAAAGACACAAAGAAATCAAAAGTAGTATATAGATTTTCTCCGGCTTTGGGAGACTCAAATTGGGAACCACTGATTTAAGAGTAAAACAGACAAAAGGCACATTCCAAACCTCAGATTCTTCTACCTTTCTCCATGTCACCTGAATGATGTTTTAGTAAGATTTGTGTGTATTCTTTAAAGCCTGACCACTTCTGTGAAAACTCAACCAAATCTTTCGGGTCTTGGATTTCTCATGTACACACATACCCTGTCCTGGTACCCAGCAATTACCCCTCTTGACCAAGTAACCCAGATATGGACCTAACCCTGGCTGCCACAGTGTTTTTCCTAGGACAGACCTTAATTAATGGCCACTCCTTAACAACAAACAGGAAAATACCAGGAAAGATAATCCATTTTGCCAATATCATCTGTGTTATAGTACAATGTGCCCTAATGACTGAAGTTGGGATCATTGGCTAACATCAAGTAGTTTATTCTGGTGTTATATAATTATATTATAATGGTTTATTTACCTGACTATCCACCTGTTAACCATGAGCCCCATTAGGGTAGGGATCCAGTCTTGTTCTTTGTATCTTTAGCTCTGAGCATAACATTTAGTATGTTTTTGGAATAAAGAGATGAGTAAAAAATTTCATTTGGAGTTTGTGAAATGATCTCTTGGACAACTTCTCCAGGGACACTCTTAGGTCATTGATTAACCCAAAGAAACCTGCTCAGGCAACACAAGGTTCTCTGACTTTTCACATCAGTGTAAACATGTACAGAGGCAGGGACACGTGTGCGCACCCAAAAATGAAACAATGCTGAAACCAAGAATCCCTCAGCACCTTGGGTACTTAACCACTTAATTCTTTACCAAATACTCTACCTTAATCTCTGAGACTTACACTCTTCAGTCAAGATATAAGCTGGATTGGTCAGCCAATTATGATATCTTTCTTGTTTCTTGCTCTGGTTCCCTGATATTTTGAGGTTATAGTTTGTTTTTAAGTATATCCTTTTAAATTAATGGATAATCTTCACTACAGAAAATATCATAGGTTGCTTTATAAACTTACCTTGGAAAGATAACTCTTTTGGATTCTAAATATGCCTCTAGACACTTTTGAATTTGGTCAAGTAATGCATTATTATTTTGAAAAGTTTCCAGAAGTCCTGTTTGTTGGGGGGGAGAAAAGATACTGGTTATATTGTGTTAAAATAAATAGGAGATACAATTTTAAGTGGAAGTAAAATATGACATTAGCATTCTTCAAAGCTTTGGTTTTATTTGAGAAGAAATCTAAATTGGGGGAAGTTGGCTAACAATATTAACTATTACTTTTAATAACATGATCTAATATTAATTTCAGTATTTACCACAGACAGACAAGTATTCAACCTGAAACATTTTTTATTTTTTACCTGACACCCCCCACTTTTAAGGGGCTGGGAATGCATGAACCAAAGCCAAACCCAAGCACAAACCGTTCTGTGTGCTAAGTACAATGTCATCTTGGGTCTTCACCTTTGTTCTTCTGCCTTTCATACCCTCCTTCAGATTTGCACACGTGTCTCATTCCTTCTTTCCTAATACTTTCTGCTCAAAAGCCACTCTGTCAAAACAGCCCTCCATCAAACACACACACACACACACACACACACACACACACACACACACACAGCAGCCCCCAGCTGTTCTGCAGCCCCTTATGCTATTTTCCTTCATAGCTTCATCATCACCTGAAATGACATATATAGATCCGCACTTCTTTCTCTGAAATCCCTATGGCCAGATATATTTAAGAATCACATATATTTTTTAAATTTCAAAAGCTTTTACATAACAAGTCCAGTGGAGACTGCAGCAGTACTCTGTAATCACACACATTAATATTTTTGCAGCAAAAGATTTGAATATGCATGTGGTAGGCAGAATAAAGTACTCTCAGGGATGTCTGTGCCCTATTCCCCAGAACCTGAGAATATGTTAGTTTATATGGAAAAAGGAAGTTGGGAGATGTGACCAATGATCATGGGATGGGGAGGCTATCTTGGATTATCTAGTGTGCCCAATGTAATCACAGGGGTTCTTCTAGGAGGGAGGCAAGAGGGTCAGAGACAGAGCAGGAGATGTTAGGACAGAAGCAGAGGCTGAAGTGATTCAGTTGCTGGCTGGAAGATGGCTAGGAGTCAAGGAATGTGGGTGACCTTCCGAGGCCCAAAGTTTAAAAGTTTTCAATTCTGTTCACACCATATAGTTTTTCCTTTCTGTTTCTGCTTTTACGTAAGACTCTTTGGGCAAAGAGCATAGCCCATCAGGCTGCTTCTGCTTGACAGGGAAGCTATCTGGAGGTATTCACCAGGAAAGGTCATATGTTGCAGAACAACAAGCAAGCTTGCTGAGGCTTTGATAAAGTTCAATAACCATGTATATGCATGCACCAAAGCATTGATTCCACATCCCTAGAAACAGAACTTATTAAAACACATTTCAACCTTGAGATTAGAATCATAATTTGTGGTAATATTTTTAAATGTTTTTCATGAATTAATGAAAGATAAAATGTGAACATTTTTATGGTTACAAGTCTGTGAGAGCTTTAGCAGACTAGGTCACCTGGATGTGAATATATGTCTTGTAGTCAAATTGTGTCATGCAAGCATCACTGATTCTCTGTGGCAGGAACCGAATTATGAAAGCAGCAAAAAGAATCAGATTCTTGGGTGTCAAAACTATGAACTCAGCTGACAGGTAATAATAACAATGATAATAATTAACAACAACCACAACAACAGTGTTCAATTCACATTGCTCAGGAAGAGTGTCAGATATGCTACAAATATTCCTGGTCATCAATGATGACAAGAATCAAGGATTGAGTGTACCACATATTGTCAGGATCTTACAGGTGTTAATCATTTTAGATGGTTGTAAAGTCTTTTAGTTTGTTTTTTTAAATTTTTGTTTTATACCTGGTTGAGTAGCTGCTCGAAGAGCATTAGGCAACCGGTTCACCTTCCTCATGATTTCTTTCCATGACTTATCCACTTGAAGGAACATCTTAGCTTCGGCAGGCAATTGCCTCTGAATATCTGGAGCATTAAAAATACTTTCTAGGTATAGCCAATTTCTTTGGCAGTTCAGCCACTCTTCCTAGAGGAAAAATACAGGCATAACCAAATTTTTAATCCTGAACTGAAAACATAGTCACATTAAAAATAATTACATGGGGACTCACTATATCTTTTTCATTTTGGGGACTTCTCACAGGTTCTTTGAGATGAAACCTCCTTAAAAGGTCCAAGACTCCCTGCAGCCTAATTTCAACCCATGTTATACTAGGCAGAATTATGAGTCTACCATCTCCCCCCATTTATATCTATATTCTTCTCTCTCTCTTTTTAGAAAAGAAATATGATTCATTTCTCATTCTTCAATCAGAGAAGTAAAATTTGCTTGTGACAGAACATGCAGTAGGTACAGAGGACTGGAGGAAGAAGAAAATCACCCGCTGCCTCTCCCCTTAGAGGTAGTCACTATTATTGAAGAAACCAGAAATGCACTGTCAGAATGGTAATTCTCATTGTCTTCTCTACGTCCTGCCATTGCATGTGTAGGCCCAACGTCTGTGAAAATTTCTCTCTTCTCATTCTGGATTTAGGGGTTATGCCTGAGAACTGATGTCACAACCACTCCAGACAGTTAATTCTTTAGAAAGTCCTATTTGGCACTTTTTAAAAGAACCCTCTATGAAAACATTACTTTGCTCTGTAGTCCCTCTCTTCATCCGGCCCACTCATCAGTAGAGGAGGCTGGACAGGGTCAGATTATAAGGTGTTCATCAAAGAGGGTAGATTCCTGAAAATGATCTCTATGACACAAGGTTGGCACAAATTATCTTTTCCTACTTAGTGCCTTTATTATTTCCCAGATAACCTTTCATATTAGAATATTTAGAAATCTAAACATAATTAAATCAAGCTAAAAATCTGATGTCTAAGAAAGAGATAGGCTGGGAACAAAGTAAGTCAGTGTAAGTGGGTTCTTTGTTCTACTATGGGATAGTCTGAGCTAGAATAAAATAAAAAGGAAAGGTGTACCACAAGGAAGGGCACCAAGCAGACTTCAAGCAACACTGCATGTTTTTCCAATAAATATGAGATTGTTGTGGCACTGTGAAAGGTGGTCTAAAAGCTTGAATGATTGAGGCTTAGAAGCCAGTGTGTTCCCTACCTGAGCTTAATGTTGTTGCCAGCAAGGTTAAAGCCAGTTAATAAGTTACCAAAGCTGCATTTTCGGATGGAAATTGGCTGAGGAGGGCAAGTCACTGGATTGTATGCACAGGAAGACTGTTATTACAGATACTAATTCTTCTCATTGATAAGAAGACTCTTTCTTTTCCAGTTATGAAGTTATAATATCAACTGACTGAGGTACTTAGGGAGAGGAAGAAAATGGTACAGGGGGAATGAGAGTAGGGAAAGGCAAGGGCTCATGTTCTAAGGAGGAAAAACTCTTGGAGCCTCTCTGTTTTTTTAACTGAATGGTTTCAGACATTGGTGACAGGGTTCAGTCACTGACAGCCCAAGTTCACTGACTCATTTCAAGAGCTGAATGATTTCAAAAGCTCTGGTCTCAGGAGAAGATTAAATTTTCATAATGGGATAGTGGTCACTTTTAAAACACAGAACAAAAAATGTTTTTATCTTAATAATTAATTAATACTCAAAATGCTATCTTGAATCATGATACCTATCAGTGCTTCCCTTCATCTAGACCTGCTTCTAGAACTCCATTATAAAATCTTTTCAGGCATGTGTTAGGTTTCTGTGAAAATTTTGCTTAAATGTAAACTTCATCCCATGCTGATGAGTTTTGTCTTGATAAAACTATAGATTTATAAATAAACAAAAAATGTGGGCAACATATAGGAGCTGAAGATGACCTCCAGCTGACAGCCAGCAAGAAACTGAAGCACTTAGTCCCAAAATTGTGAGGAAATAATTTTTGGCAACAACCTGAGTGAGCCTGAAAGTAGATCCTCCTTGAGTTGAACCTCTGATGAGAACCAAGCCCTGCCCCACATCTTGATTGAACTTTTGTGAGACCCTAACTAGGAGACTCAGTTAAGCCACATATGAACTCCTGACCCACAGAAACCGAGGAATAATAAATATAGACTGTTCATTTCACCAAATTTGTGGTATTTTGTTTCATGGCAATAATAACTAATACAAGAGAGATAGCAAAATCATATAAAGAAGAGTGCTATATATTTGCATTTTTCTTACATTCTGAATATAACAAAATGTCAACAATTAAATCTTATCTCTAAACTACATCATACTTTAGTGACTAAAGAAATGATTTCTAAGGTACCATGGCTCTCCAATTCTCTGAGCACATGAATTGAAATCACCTTCGCTCACCAGTGTCTGATTAAATAAAGCAAGTTGTTTCTGCCAGTCATCCACTCGAGTTTTCAATGGACCAACGTAACGTGATGAGGCAATGGTTGCAATGTTGATGGTGCTGTCATCAAGAAGGACCTTTAAAAAAGAAAACATGCAGCATCCTGTGTTTGTGCTCTCAAAGATAATTACAGATGTTTAATTCCAAGAATCCACTGAAAAGCCAACTTTTTGAATAAATAGCTTAGTTCCACCTACTGTTTCCTACCTACCCACTTCCCTTTCTCATCCACTTCATGATGGCTCACAACCCACTGTGATGTTCTTTCAAATGTCATCAAGAGACTTTTGATTGCCAAATCTTGGCTGTTTCTATACTATTAATGGCACATGATTTTTGTTTGGTTCAATATTCTCCTCCTCTCTCCTCCTACTTTAAGGTATCTGGTACTTCTTTATACCATTTGGTCATGTAGGCCTTTATTTCTCAAAGTACTCAAAACTTGCAAAATTAGGTGTCTTCTCTATCCAATGAAACATCATTTTATCTCAATTATCTTGAAGGCTGAAATTGAACTCATTGATATCAAGCTCAGAACAATTAAAAACCATTTTCCCTCTACCTTCTTCCTTTACTTTTTCTCTAACACTGCAGCTACCCTCACAGACATATGCATTCTAAAAAATGTGTATGTCAATCTAAAGGATTTTAATCACTCTATTTAAATTATAAATTTCTTGAGAGCGAAGCCCCATGACCTAGCATCACTTGGCCTCACACTGCCTGATTTCCATTGTGGGTTTGCTCTCCCATCTACTGCCCAGCATGACATCTGGTCTTGCTCTTCCATGCTACACCTGGCAAAGCCATGTCATCTCTACTTCTGGTGTGGGTACATTCAAATGGGCCAGGACTTTACTTTTTAAAATAGGCCGGAAGACACAGATCCTTTTGGTAAACAAATGTGTCTTTGAATTTTATTTTATTTTATTTTATTTTATTTTATTTTATTTTATTTTATTTTTTTAAGTTTTTTTTTTTTTAATTTTTATTTATTTATGATAGTCACAGAGAGAGAGAGAGAGAGGCAGAGACACAGGCAGAGGGAGAAGCAGGCTCCATGCACCGGGACCCTGACGTGGGATTCGATCCCGGGTCTCCAGGATCATGCCCTGGGCCAAAGGCAGGCGCCAAACCACTGCGCCACCCAGGGATCCCGTGTCTTTGAATTTTAAATCACTAAGAATATTGCAAATACATAGGTTAGATTTCTTTCTTTCCTTTCTTTTTCTTTCATTTCTTTTTCTTTCATTTCTTTTCTTTCTTTCTTTCTTTCTTTCTTTCTTTCTTTCTTTCTTTCTTTCTTTCTTTCTTCTTTCTTTCTTTCAAGATTTTATTTATTAGAGAGAGAGCATGAGCAGGGAGGAAGAGCAGAGGGAGAGGGAGAAGTAGGCTCTCTCTGCGTAGGGAGCCCCATGTAGGGATCAATTCCAAGACCTCAGTATCATGACCTGAACCAAAGGTAGATGCTTAACCAACTGAGCCACCCAGGCGCCCCAGATTTATTTTCTTTTGTTGTTCATAGAGCATGGCCATCTACTCCTAATCTTAAAAAATTCAAGTGAACTTAGTTTTTTAGTGTGCTATCAATTTGAAATGCTTGCTCGTGTTTCTCTGCCTCATTTAAATGGTTTGAAATGCTCTTCATTCTCGTCTATATATGTCAAATCTCATTTACTCTTTAAGGTCCAGCATGTCTTTGCCGGTCTAGCAAGGATTCTGTGATCACTTCAGCCATAAATTATCTCTTGTTTTTCAAAATTCTTTTTAGATTTATTTACTTATTTATGATAGACATAGAGAGAGAGAGATAGAGGCAGAGACACAGGCAGAGGGAAAAGCAGGCTCCATGCCGAGAGCCCGATGCAGGACTCGATCCTGGTACTCCAGGATTGCACCCTGGGCCAAAGGCAGGTGCTAAACTGCTGAGCCACCCAGGGATCCCCTCTTGTTTTTCAAAATTCTTCAACTGTTAGCTATAGGATTATAATATTAATATATATATATATTTATATATATATAGCTTTGCTAAATACTTTATGTATTAGCATCCCTGTCAATTATTCATATTCATATTTTACCTTTCTAATTAGATTTTTTCTTATTTACTAACTCTTATATTTCATTCCTTCACCATAATTTCTCATAGGAGATTCAGGAGTAGGTCTGACCAATATTTCCCATGGGTTTTCTTTTCTTTTCATTTTTTAAAAAAGATTTTATTTATTTATTCATGAGAGACAGAGAGAGAAAGAGAGAGAGAGAGAGAGAGGCAGAGACACAGGCAGAGGGAGAAGCAGGCTCCAAGCAGGGAGCCCGATGTGGGACTCAATCCCAGGACACCAGGATCGCACTCTGGGCCATAGACAGGTCCTAAACTGCTGAGCCACCCAGGGGTCCCCTCCCATGGGTTTTCAACAACCCAGTAACCTACCTGTATGTCATCAGTGCCACCCAGGATAAACACATCTTTGGAGTCACGATGAGGGAGAATGACGAATTCAGTTGTTTTCCAAGAATCTTCCACCTTAGAAATAATTCAAGTTTTAGAATACCTAAATTCATTTGTGTTTACTCAACAAATGCATATAGAATAAAATAAGTGAAAACTCCATAATTATCCCATTCTCCTCTTTCCTGCCTTTAAAATTCTTAAAATTCTCTTCTTGATTAAATGATACAGATATGCTAAATTTTATTGATGAGCATTCATACATATGAATAATTTGATATGTTAATGTGTATCCCTTACCACTTTATGTTTTAAAAATAAGGAAAATATTTCTTTTTACTCAAGTGATTTGTAGCTATGTGTGTATTTTTAGGGTAAGGAGGTAAGTAGCTTAAGTAGGGAAGTTTCTTTAATGTCTTTTTTTAAAGATTTTATTTATTTATTCATGAGAGAGAGAGAGAGAGAGAGAGAGAGAGAGAGGCAGAGTCACAGGCAGAGGGAGAAGCAGGCTCCTTGCAGGGAGCCCGACATGGGACTTGATCCCTGGTCTCCAGGGTCACACCTTGGGCTGAAGGTGGCGCAAACTGCTGAGCCACCTGGGCTACCCATCTTTAATGTCTTGTAACATTTCACACTGTTAGTTCTATCTGGTAGTTTGAAAGATGGTGTATTTTGGTATAAAAGTTTTTCCATAGAATGTGGTTTTTTATAGAACTATGCAAATTTCAAACTTCGTTGTCATCAAAGTGGGTTGTAAGCTAAGTAGAAAGAAGATAATGATAAAACTGCTACTGATAATAATAATGGTAATAAATGAAAGGAAAAAACAGAAGGATAACTGATAACAAGAGGGTGAGAGCTGCAATGCTGAAACCCATCTAGATGAATAAAAAGTTGGTGATCTTCACACTGAATATGAAAACCTTTACATTCCGTGATCTTCAGAACACATTTTTCAGGTTTACCTTTTTAAGAATTGTTTCCAAGGCAGCTTCTCCAGAAGCTTGTCCAGAAATGTCCTGGATTTCTTGACCAAAGTCAAAAACATGCAACTCGGAGAGCTTCTCCAAGGTTAATGGAATTTCAAGGTCCACTAAGGAGGCATCAACTGTTTGTTCAATAGCTGCCCAATGTCTTGGCTTCAAAGTTGGGTTCCTCAAGTCAATGATAACTGGAAGCTGGAAAGCAAACATTCTTAAAGACACCATGTTTTTTATCTTTTTTTTTGACCATAGATATACAAGTTTATTTCTTTTTAAATATTTGTTTATTTATTTATTTTATTTAACATATAGTATATTATTAGTTTCAGGGGTAGAATTTAGTGATTCATCAGTTGCATATAACACTCAGTGCCTATAATATCAAGTGCCCTCCTTAATGTTCATCACCCAGTAACCCCCTCCCCCTCCCCACCTCTCCTATCTTAAAAACATAGCTCAAGATTTCTGTTTCAATTTAGGAATGTAGAGAACTGGAAAGAACACCACTTGTACTCTTACAAAAAAGGAGTACTCTGTCCATCAAAAAAATTGAGGTTGCAGGGCAACCAACTAACTCAAAATTTGGGGAAAGACTGGTATCTGTGAATTTCTCCAAAGTAAAAAAAAATAGGACTTGAGAATTTGCTTACCTAGGACAGATGCTTTGGGTTACTATTTAAGCTAGTAGGAAAATTCAGCTAAATTTTAAAAATAAATTGCTAAGGAGTGAGCATAGGGTAGCATGAGAGTGTGAAGTCCCTGGGGGCTACAAATATTGAGGTGTTCACAGGGAAGATTGGGGAGTATCCTAAGAAAGTGAACCTTATGAGCTGGCTTGGAGAGGGACATAGCAGTCAGGATTGTAAAACTAATCAGCCCATTTTTCCTAGTTTCCCTAGAGAACAAAAGACTTAATGTCAGGGAAACGAACAAAAAATACTGTCATTTCAAGGCATTGTGATAGATAACCCATTGTAGATTTCTGTATATACTGGGAGAAATAGGCTGGGAAAATAAAAGTTCTACTTGTGGAAGAGGGAAAGAAAAACATCTAAGCTCATTACTACAACTAGAGGAGGGGCAGGAACACCTGTGAAGGTAAGCAATCTGAGAACAAGGAACATAGTGCCTTGCTAAGATAGAGGCTTAGAACACAAGAGAATGACCCTCATTTCTCTCATCGGGCTAACAAATATTGAATAAAAATAACAGTGGAATATAGACTGATTAGTTGCAGAGACAGATTCTCTCCAGGGACAATATAAAGGGAGGACCCAAGGCCAGAGAGAAACAAAAATTGAAAAAAAAAATCTTTGGCAAATGAGCCCAAACCATAAACACAAGGTATCAAAAGAATAATTATTTGAAGGCTGTAGTAGACTGAAGGTAACCATAGCAACATTAAACCTCAAATGTAGCCCAATTCCTTACTAGATTTAACATAACATGCCAAGCCAAAAAACAAGTAGGAGGAAAGGTATGTTCATCTCCAGGCATAAAAATTATTTACTTCAGTATCTATTGTACTATATCAAAATGTCTGGCTTTCAATAAAAATTTAAGAACTGTATAAAAAATTAAGATAAACATACACTAATGAGACAAGAAAAGTAGAACCAGACTAAGATATGGTACACAATATTGAAATTAACAGGGAATTCAAAGTGATTTTAACTAATATGTTAGTAGCTCTAATTGAAAACATAGGCAACATACAAGATCAGATGAGAAATGTCAATAGAATGATGATGGAAACTATAATTAAAAATTAAATAAATGTTAGAGTGGAAAGAGACAGCAAGAGAGATAATGCTTTTGATGACCTTGACAGAGCTAAGGAATCTGTGAACTGGAAGATAAGGGAGTAGAAATTCCCTACATTGACACACAAGAAAAAATAGTAGAAAAACAAACAAACAAACCCAAACAACCAAAAACCAAAATCCAAAAGCACGGACAGAGCACCCAAAAGCTATAGGACAATATCAAATGGTCTAAAATATGCAATACAGGGGATCCCTGGGTGGCTCAGCGGTTTCACGCCTGCCTTTGGCCCAGGGCGCAATCCTGGAGTCCCGGGATCGAGTCCCGCATGGAGCTCCCGGCATGGAGCCTGCTTCTCCCTCTGCCTGTGTCTCTACCTCTCTCTCTCTCTCTCTCTCTATGTCTGTCATAAATAAGTAAATAAATCTTAAAATAAAATAAAATATGCAATACAAATCTCAAAGAGAAAAAAAAATGGCTACATTTCCCCCCCCAAATTAGACAGACACCAAACCACAAATCCAAGAAACTCAGAGAACACTAAGCAGGATAAATACAATCTGTAAACAACAACAACAACAACAACACACCTGGGCATATCACATTATAAACTGACAAAAATGAAGAAAAAGAAATAATCTTGAAGGCAGTCCCCCAAAATATACATTATCTACAGAAGAACAGGGACAAGAACCACAGCAGAAAGAAATCATGCAAGCAAGAAAGCAATACAAGGATACTTTTAAATTGCTAAAAGAAAAAACAAAACGGGATGACTTCGGATGAGAAGTTTAAATGATCATTTATATTATCATTCAAGGGGCGCATGTATGGCTGAGTTGGTTAAGCATCTGCCTTTGGCTCAAGTCATGATCTGTTTCTCCTTCTCCTTCTGCCCCTCCCCCTGCTTGTGCTCTCTCTCATTCACTTGCACTCTCTCTCTCAAATAAATAAAAATTTTTAAAAATAATAATCATTCAAAATAAAGGATAAAAACTTTCTCAAAACAAAAATTTAGGGAATTCATTATTAGCATACCTACTCAATAAGAAATATTAAAGACAGTTCTTTAGGCAATGAGTCAGAATCTTACATCCCTATAAAGAAATAAAGAACACTGGAAATGGAATAAAGCAAAATAAATTTCATTTTGTTTCCTATTTTGATTGTCCTGAAAGATGATTATATAAGATAAAAATAGTAGTAATATATTATGCATATAGTATTTGTAAAGGTAAAATACAAAAATACCCCAAATGATAAGGTATATCAAAGGGACACAGAAATCATCTGAGAGAGCTTTCAATGACCAAAGTTGTAATGATTTAGCAATAAATTGCAAACAATAAAGTTGCACTATAATCCAAATTATAAAATAAATATCCATGAGTTCATATTGACATAAATAAACAACTGAATGGATGGATGGATGAGTTAGAAAGACACATAAGCAAAAATAAATAAATAAAAAGAAAGATAAGCAAACAGATAAATCTATACAGAAAGATACAAATTACCAACATCAACAATGAAAAAGGGAACAGCACTTCTGAGCCCATATATTTTTTTAAAAAATTTATTTATTTTAGAGAGAGAGAGAGAGAGAGTGAGAGAGTGTGAGTGGGGGGAGCGGCAGGAGAGAATCTTCACAGACTCTCCGCTCCGTGGAGTCCGATGCTGGGCTCCATCCCATGACCCATGAGATCATGGCTTGAGCCAAGAAACCAAGTGTCAGAAGCTTAACTGACTGACCCAGGTGCCCCAAATCCTACATACTTTTAAAGGATAACAAAGAAATAATATGATCAACTCTGTGTCTATAAATTTATTAATTTGGATGAAATGGACCATTACCTTGAAAAATACACTATGAAACCCTCTCAAGAAGAAATAGATTATCTGAACAATTCAATATGTACTAAAGAAATTTAATTTGTAGTCAAGAGCCTTCCAAAAAACAACAACAACAACAACAACAACAACAAAAAACTTCAAGCTGAAATGGCTTCACTGGTGAATTTTACTAAGCATTTAAAGAAGAAATATTAATTCTATACTATTTCCTTCAGAAAATAGAAGAGGAAGGAACCCTTCCCAACTCATTTTAATGTACAAAAAAGTCCATAAAATTAAAAACTGAATTTAGTAAGATCACAAGATATAAGATCAATATGCAAAAATCAATAGTATTCAACAGTGTTCTGCTATATAGTAGCAATGAACAATTGGAATTTAGAATTAAAAAATATTATTTAGGATAACATAAAAAGTAGTTATAAAACAAAATACATGCAGAATCTTGTATCAAAACTACAAAGCTTCAATGAAAAAAAATAAAAGAAGACTTAGTTAAATGAAGAGATAGGCTATGCTGGTGACAGATTGGAAAACTCAGTCTGGTGAAGTAGTCAGTTCTCTTCAAATTGATCTATATATTCAACACAATCCTTCAAAAATTCCCGGCAATTTTTTATACATTTCAACAACCTAATTCTAAGATTTATATGGAAAGGTAAAGGTATTAGAATAGACAAAACAATTGTGAAAAAGAATATTGAATTTGGAGGACTTAAACCTATTTGACTTCAAGACTTACTAGCTATAGTTATCAAGACAGTATAGTATTGGTGAAAGAATAGACTTACAGAACAACAAAACAGAATAGAGTCCAGAGATAGACTAAAAAATATAGTCCTCTGACTTTTGACAAAGGTGCAAGGGCAGCTCAATGGAGAAAGGATAGTCTTTTCCAATAATGGTGCTGTATTGAGTGATATACATATGTAAAAAATGTACACCTTGATACATACCTAATATTTTATGCAAAATCACTCAAAATAAATCATAAACCTTAATGTAAAAAAAAGCCAGAACTATAAAACTTCTAGAGAAAAATACAGGAGAAGTTTGTCAAAACATTTTTAGATATATACAAAAAGAGAATCCATAAAAGCAAAGAATATAAATTGGACTTTATTCAAATTAAAACCATTTGCACTCTGAAAGCCACTGGTAAGGGATTGAAGAGACAAGCCACTGACTGGAAAAAAATATTTTCAAGTTACATATTTGAAAAAAGAGTTGGATCCAGATTACAAAAAAGAACACTTAAAACACAATAATAACAAAAGAAGCAACCTAATTAAAAATTGGGTTAAGAGCCAAGCAGACATTTCAGGAAAGAAGATAAAAGGATGGAAAAAAGACATTGAAAATAAGATACTCCACTGATTAGTCACTGGAAAAATGCAAATGTGACTGCCATGAGATACTTCTATACATTTACTGGAGTGACTGAAATGAAAACCAAACCCAATGACACAAAAAACTTCCCAAATAATAATGAGTGCTGGGAAGAATGAGGAACAACTAGAATTCTCACACATAGCCTGTGGGAAGGCAAAATGTTACAGTCCTTTGAAAAACTTTCTTATAAACATATATTTACCATGCCACGGGGTAGTAATCCCACTCCTAGTCATCTACTCAAGTGAATTAAAAGCTCATGTTCACTTGAACAGTTATATACGACTGTTGAGAGCAGCTTATTAATAATCAGTATAAAACTGGTCACAAGCCAAATGTCTTTTTACAGGTGAATGGAAAAACCAATTGGTGATAATCCATATAATGGGATAGTACTCAGCAATAAAAATTAACGAACTATTGGTTCACCTAACAACATGGAAGAATCTTTTTAAAAATATATTACAATTCACAGAGATGTGAATTGTATCTAATTCACATTATCTAATTTTAGAACTATCTAATTTTAGAACTATCACTATCTAATTACCCTGAAAGGAAACCCTATACCCTTTAGCTATCATCACCCATTTCTCCCACTCCATAGTACCCTGTAACCACTAATCTACATTCTCTCTCTATGGATTTCTCTATTCTAGACATTTCATATCTATGATATCATGTAGCTTTTCTGTGATTGGCTTCTGAATGTATTTTAAATGCATTTTTCTGGGTGAACACTGCTAGACCCAAAATGCTACATATTGTATTATTCCAGTTATATCATATATAAAATGAAGAACTTTAGGGACAGGAAACAGGTTAGTGGTTGCCTGGGCTCGGAAGGAAGGAGAGGCTGACTACAAAGAATAGCATATGGGAACTTGGGGGCAATGAAACTATTCTGTACAGTACTGTTATGTTTTATACATGACACTACCCATTTGTAAAAACCCATAGAACTGTATACCACAACAAATGACTTCTACTATATGCAAGGTTTTTTTTAAAAAAAGATTTTATTTATTTATATGAGGCGGGGAGCAGCGGGAGAGGCAGAGGGAGAAGTAGACTCCCCAGTGAGCAGCAAGTCCTCTGTGAGTCCTGGTCCCAAGCCCCCAGGATCATGACCTGAATGGAAAGCAGATGCCCAAGTGACTAAACCACCCAGGCGTCCCTATGTGCAAGTTTTTTTTTTTTTAATCAACCACAACTCTGAAGGAATGCAAAACAGAACAGAATGTGACATATAAATTTGTTTACAGTCTTATAATCACATTAAGGGCAAATGAAGAAGAAAGAGGTTAACAAAAGAAACTTTGAGAAAGTGTTTTGACTAGATACTATAACACTAAAGAGGGAGAGGTTGCAAAAAATGTTCTTCTAGGGGAAAATTTGCTTCTTGTTGTACCTGAAGTTTTGCTTACTTTTCCTACCCATGCCTTTTAGTCCTTTATCTCATCTTTTAAAAAAATCTAAAATTGCTTACAAGGATAAAGCCATAACCCTTTTCATTCCCATTTCAAGTACTGGTTTAGCAGTGATAAGTTTCAAAGAGCCATCCTTGCACACCTATGGCAGGGCTTCCTGACCTTCAAGTCATGGCATATTTGGAAAATGGCCTGTTTATTTGGTGCACTATAAAAAGGCAAGGCTGCCCTGGCCTCATCTGGTTGTCCAAGGCTGAGCAGATTGGTATCTTGGCATCCCTACAACCTGAATTTCTGCACTAAGTTCCCTACCACTCAGGAAAGTCTTACTCTGGGAAACTCTTACTCTGAATGCCCCTTGAACCAAGGTATTCAATTGCATGGTTTGGCCAGTTGAAGACAGGGATGCAGTCTGCCCCTCAAAAAACTGAATTTGTCTATTCTTTCTCTTCTCTCTGCAAAGCTGACTAATGTGAACAGTGAAGGATTCCTGACTTTAGTCTCATTAGCATTGAGTAGTAATGGGCTGATCTGGAGTTTTTGAAATAATTTCTACCAAACTTACCTTTTCTTTCATTTTCTCCACCTTTTGTTTTAGCTGGGGAACTACACTGTTGGGTGGCAAGCCTTTTTCCAATTGAGTCACAAATTTGGCATATTTAGAAACTTGACTATTTAGGAATTCTGGGTCCAGGCAGTCAAATTTGGACTATAAAAATTAGAAAGAAAAAAAAGATAGATGATAAAGGCAAGCTTTAAATTGTAAAATTTTTTCCTTCACTCAGATTTTACAGTAGTTAAATTCTTAATTGAAGTCAGCTCTCTACTTTTGGAAATGACCTTACTTATTAAGATTGCTAGTAGTATACCAGGCATCACTTGCTTATTCCTTTCATGTTCTTGTCTCCCACATTATCAAATGTAGTATTGGAATCCCTGTAATTTATTCCTGAGAGCCAACTCTTATAAGGAGACAAATAGCTACTTCTTACTCTTGCTAACAGAACTTTCTCACCCAATAGTCTCCTATTACTTGGTTATGTACCCCTTTAACATAAATTATTTAAAGGTGTATCCCAATATATACATGTATCTATAAATATATTTCTCAGTCATAGAAACAGAGAAAGACAAATACTGTATGATCTCATTTACATATATAATCTAAAACAAAACAAAATGAGATGAAAAGAAACTGAAAGATACAGAGAACAGACTGGTGGTTGCTAGAGGTAGGGGTGGGAGGTAGGTAAAATGGATGAAGGAGTAAGAAGATATAAACATCTAGTTACAAAATAAGTCATGGGGTGTAAGGTATAGTATGGTGACTATACTGTATTGCATATTTGAAAGTTGCTAAGAGAATAGATCTTAAAAGTTCTCATCATAGGAAAAAAGTTTTTGTAATTACATACGGCAATGGATGTTAACTAGACTTACTGTGGTGATCATTTCACAATATAAACAAATATTCAATTGCTACGTGGTACACCTGAAACTAATGTGTTATGTGTGACTACATATAAACCTTCATTTTTTTTTTCTTTCTAGGTTCAACATTTCCTTTCTGTCCTCTAATGCATCTTTTTGTATGTTTCCTATGATGAAATCATCCCATTTTTGGAAGCTTCTCTTCTAAACTATGGTAGTAATCAGAGAGCTCTCTGAGCTTTTTCTTTATACCTCAGGAGCATTTCCTATTTCTAAGATAAGTGACAAAGGAGTTATACAAGAGCACTTAAAATTATTTGATATTATAGCATATATTTGTTTTCTCTTTTCCTCATCAAAAGGTAAGTTCTATGAGGGTTTGAACTGTGTTGTTTTTGGTCTCTAGTGGTATGCCCAACACTTAGAACATTATCTGGGAAACATTTTCTGTGTTACTGGTGTTTAAACCAGACATGTGACTTCTGATTACAGGTATCAGCATGAGTAGGCTGAGTGAGCAAGTGTAAAACAATATTTGTGAAGTTGATGGTATTTCTAACATGATCATATCACACTTGACAGAAGAGATGATCATCTAGCCTGCCTTCTAGAAGGCTGACCCTCATCAAGGTTTGAATATATGGGTAGATCCTAGAAGCCAAAATCTATGGCTACGATTGGAAGTTGGCCCCCTAACTGGTAATTTACTGTTGAGCTCTTAAGGAAAGATCCTAGATCTCATTACTTGGATTCTATTCTATTCTATTACAGTCAATGAAATAGCTTCCTTTTTTTTTTCTTTTTTTCAAAACAGAACAGAAACCTAAGTTAACAGAAATATAAGGTGTGGAGATCACAAATAAAATCCTACGATCTTCAAGAACACCTGGGTATAGTATATCATGACAAGACTGTTCAGAAGCCAAAAAGCTGTTAAACAACATCCAGTGAGGTCTTTTGATGCTTCCTTCATTTAGCCTTCTTAAATGGAGGACCCAAGAAATCTGCCTTATAATAATGTAGTCTGCTCCACAGTCTGTAGTCTGTGGTATAGAGTGACAGAAAGACCTTTACACATTTCACTGGAAAGCTGTTAACAATTCCCATAAAATTATAACATTGCATATTGTACTGAAGTAGGACTACTTCAGGTTGTTAAAAATCATAATTCATATTATTATGATATTAAGTTTAATTAATAAAAAATGATTTCAGGATTGAGAGGCTTTTTATTTTGTTTTATTTTACCTTTAACCATTCTTGTTGGAGTTGATCCCACTCAGATAAAGAATCCCAGAGCAATTGTTTGAGCTTCAATTCAGCACTAACTTCTTCCAGAGCTTCAAACTTTGATACTTCTACCTTTAAAAATATAATAAGCAAAATTCATTATTTAGTTTTCAGATATAAAGATCTTATATTATTTTCCTATTAGTAATTCTTGATGCAGTGATTACTTAGCAGAATATGGGTGGGTCCTAAGTGGGGAAAGAAAGGGAGAGATAGAAACAAATGAAAAAAATAAATCATAAACCCTATGTATATTCAAATTTCCATTTGAGTGACAAAATATAACTCTTTACACTTCTTTAGAACCTAAATGTTCAGTAAAGACATAAATATCATGAGTGCCATAGGCATTCTTCTTCAAGTTAGATCATATATGCCTGGCCTTTTAGGAAAACAGATGAGTTTTCAGAGGTACTCATTTCCTTTGGGGCATGTATACCAAGATGACAGAAGAGGGAGATGTCTGTATAGTAGCTGGTGGAGGGGATGGGGAGATTTAAAGTACAAAGAACAGCCTGGTTTCTTATCTCTTTGTAACCCTGTGAGCTGTATATAAACCCTGTAGAGAGAAAGACTGAAAGAAAATCTGAAGAAGCTGTTTTCATAGAAGTGTTTTAAAACTGCCTAAGCTTAGAAGCGAACAAACCCCCAGGGAGGTTGTTTGCACAGAAATCATGAACCCTGTGATAAGCTAGGACTTTGAACATTCCATCCAACAACAGCTGAATACACATTCTTTCCAAGTGCATGCAGAACATTCTCCAGGACAGATCATATGATAGGCTACAAAACAAGTCTTAGCAAATTTAAGATTAAAATCCTACCAAGTCACCTTTTCAGTCAGAATGGTATGAAACTAGAAATCAACAAGAGGAGAGCTGGAAAATTTACAAGCATGTGGAAACTAAACAATACACTCTTAAACAACCACTGGGTTAGAGGGGAAATTTAAAAAAACCTTGAAACAATGAAAATTCAGCACACCAAAACTTATAGGATGCTGTAAAAGCAGTTCTGGGAGGGAAGTTTATACCGATAAATGCATATATTTAAAAAATAGAAAGATCTCAAACAATTTTACACATCAAGGAAGTTGAAAAAGAATAAACATCCCAAAATTAGCAGAAGAAGGAAACAAAAATCAGAGTGGAAAAAAATGAAATAGAGACCAGAAAAATAGAAAAGATCAATAAAATTAAGAGCTAGTTTTTCAAAAAAGATAAATAAAATAGATAAACATTTAGCTAGATGAAGAAAAAAAGAGAAGACTTAAATAAAATCAGAAGAAACATTATACCAGATACCACAGAAATACAAAGGATTATAAGAGACTACTATGAATAATTATATGCCGACAATTAAATTTGCCTCACTTAAAAGAAATGGATAAATTCTTAAGAATATAATACCTACCAAGACTGATCAGGAAAAAATAGACAATCTAAACAGACCAATAAGGAATAAGGAGATTGAACCAATAATCAAAACCTCCCAACACAGAAAAGTCCAAAAGTAGACAGCTCCAGGAGCAGATGGCTTTACTGGTGAATTCTACCAAATGATTTAAAGAAGAATTAATGTCAGTTTTTCTCAAACTTTTCCAAAAAAATTGAAGAGGTGGGAATAACTCCAAATTCATCTTATGAGGTCAGCATTGCTCTGACATTAGGGATATAGCCTAGTCGTCATTAGGAATTAGAAGTAAGCTCCTAGGCCTGAGAGCAGCAGAAGGAGGGGTAGACCTGAGTTGATAATGAAAGAAGAATTAATCAAGTAATGACTGATTAATAATATTAAGGTTAATTAATATTAAGAATTAATCAAGTATGGATACAGAGCATGGAAAGAAGGGGACATACTTTTATTTCAGGTTTTCCTTTCTGACCCAAGAGGTCAGAACCTGTTAGTTACAACTTTTTATCAAGCAATGTTTCCTTAGTACCTCACTTCCTACTGTATACTATCCTATCTTGTAGGTCAGTTAACTCAACCCAGGAACAACTTTGAACCCTAGTTCTTCAACACACAAATCTCAGATACTATGCCAGTGAATGTCTAGTGTCACAGTTATTATTTTGCAGATTCCCCCTTCCAAGCCCTGGGCTCTAGAGTGGATAGCTCCTTAGATCACTTTCTGGCCATCCACTTGGGGCCAGAATAGATAGGCACATTCCCATGTTAGGTCCAAGCACTCCTCCAAGACTGTTGGAGGGACTAATAACACCTCTCTCATTGCTGGTGGTTCCCTGGTTCTGAGCTTAGGAATCTCTTCTTTTCTACTATTCTTTCTTTTTTTGGTCTCTAATACTATTCAGAGCACTTAAAGCTCTTATTCATTTCTCTTCATCTATCTATCTATCCCCTGGCTTAGCCAAATTATCTTCTTTCATCAAATTGGCACATCAGACCAGGGAAAATCAGCAATATTCATGGAATCATAACACACACAAGAATGTAAAAGAAGTTTGAGTATTACTTAAGGAAGACTAGTTGGGCTTTAATTGACCACATTTAAAAATCCACATATAGGGCAGCCCCAGTGGCACAGCGGTTTGGTGCCACCTGCAGCCTGGGGTGTGATCCTGGAGACCTGGGATCGAGTTCCACATCAGGCTCTCTGCATAGAGCCTGCTTCTCCCTCTGTCTGTGTCTCTGCCCCTCTCTCTCTGTGCCTATGAATAAATAAATAAAATCTTTAAAAAAAATAAAAATCCACATACATATTTTGACATAGAGATTGCAGCCCCTGGTCTGAAGGTTCATCTATATAATTCATCATTATTTTTTATTAGGAAAGATATTTTGTGTCTCATGTATACTAATCTTATAAACACTTCAAAGGCAGAGAACACATCATATTGGTATTTTAGACCATTCTGGCAAAATGACAATAGGTGTCCAAATATTGAATGTTATAGCCACACTGTTGAGGGTGGTTGTTTATCAATGCCATTTCTATGCATATATTTTAAACACAGATGTGCAGAGCTGTCTTTACCTTAAAATTCTTCTGATAGGATTTATACTGAAATGCACGTTTTTGCAGATCATCTAGAACTACCTGCAGATCACTTAACATGAGCTTTATTTTATCTTGATCAGCACCAATATCCAAAATCTGTGGATCCTGTAAAATTAAGATAATTTTTGATTAGTCATTCTTACTTTTTGATGTGGACCATTAAATGAAATGGATTTATAAACATTTTCAAAAATATTTTTCTAATTTTCTTCTCACTCTGATTTCTAGGAAATGTTAAAATGGTTGCTTTTTTTTTAAATTTTAAAGCAATAGATGTATATTGTAAAAAGTATAGAAATAAAGAAGTGTCTTGGGGACAACATTATTTTTAAATAGTACCTAATAAATTTTCCCTCATCTACATTCATTTCCTACACTTCTTCAACCAACATGACTTCAGGCAAGGAGAGGTGCATGTAATAGGGAAGAGAAGGAAGAGGACATGTTATAAGAGAAATTCCCATTTATATTCATGAAAATAGGAAGCCCTTTGATTTCTGAGAGGTAGGAAGAGAGAAGGTAAAGAATAAGTGGCTAGATATGATATAAGCACAAATACTTAGGGGTTCAGAAAAATGTTCAGTTTTAAATAGCAGCTCAAAGACATTGTTAATTGATTAGAATGAAACCACAAAAATAGAAGTTAAATCAGATTAAAATGAACTATGATCCAGAAATAGTTTAATTAAAATATAATAGTTCAATTTTACACAGATTATTTTTTTTAAATCTTGTCTTAGCTTACCTGTGCTAATAGCTTTACTTCATTCACTTCATTGGTTAGGTCTTCAAGATCTCTACCCAAATGCTGAGAAAACTGCTTAATCCTTGTTTCTCTGTCACCCACAGATTTATCAATGGCATTCCGAACTGCAACAATGGATGGCTTCATAGTAGCAAAAACAGCAAAGTCTTCAGGAGGTGTGGGAACTTGATACTGTTCAATGAGCTTGTACATTTGAATCACTATATTCCCTTCATCTTCAAGGCTTTCAATCTAAATAGAAACATTGGTTGCTTGTTAATATATCAAGAGTCCTATTATTCCCCCTCAGTTTTATGTAATAGGAGACAGCTGCTGTGCACTGTGAACATCACACATTCATAACCAGCACAAGATGAGTGAGCTTAACAGTAGGATCATACTGACTGAAGCTTGCCAGGTGATAAAGATATTTTTTGCTATAGTGCAGGTAATCAGGCCCAGGAGGTAAGTTGTTCAGAGCTGAGCACAGTCAGTACTCTGGTAAATGTTTATTATTCTCTTCTCTCTCTTTTGTTCTCTAGTAGCATTAAACAGTGCCAATATTTGGTTTTCAGAGACAACGTGTGCGGTGAGGATGCTCAGTTGCAATATCTGACCTTCTAGGCATGTGTACTGAGCAGGGGTTGTCCCAGAGCCGCCCCTGAGGTATGCACAGGTCATGGTTCTGGCTGCATGTTCCTTACTATATTTTTACTATCTTCAACTGACTATTGAACATCTTCATTTTAATGTCCTACTTTCAGTGGACAGTGCCCTTCCTAATTTTCTGGGGAGAGATTCTCTAGTTTTGGGGGAAATCTCCTTTCACTCTGCCACATGGCTGTAGAGGGAACAGCCATGTTCACACAACTTGACCCAAACCCCTGGTCACAAGCTGAACCAACAGCGCAAAATTGGGACCTGAGGAATCTGGCTCAGTCTGCTTTCTCTCTGAATATGGGAAGAGTTAGGCTTAGGTATTGGCAGAGGCCATTTCCTTCCATGTGGAAACAAAGCACATCCTTGACATGAGAAGAGAACTGCAGAGAAGCTTTTAGAGAAATGATTCTCAATCTTTAGCTTTGAAACTACAATCACCTCGGAAAACTTGTGAAAACACAGATTGTTGAGCCCCGTGAGCCCCTCCCTGGAGTTTCTGATTCAGAAGATCTGGGGTGGAGCCCAAGAATATACATTTCTGGAGTCCCCTGGTGATACGGTTGTTGCCAGTCCAGGCCCACCCTTTCAGAACCAGTGTTCTAGAGAGGAGCAGAGATGAGAGATGGAAAAATAGCTTCCCCTCCTTTTTTTAAAACTACGATGCTCTAATCCCTAGATTCTGTCCTCTTTAAAGTCTAGACTCTATGCATGCCTTTGAATTCCAGAAGATAACCCTGCAACACTAGAATAAATCTCATCTTTCTAAGCTAACTATGTGAGTTTTGTTCCTTTCAACCCAAAGGTGAACATCTTAACATCTTCAACAAGTAATAAATAGAACTAAGTATCTGTACATGAAGATCTGTTCATTTTCCTGTTTCCTGTACTTGGAGTGAGCCTAGGTCCATGTTTCTCTGAGGGAATCTTGGTTTACATTTATTATCCTGACACAGTGATTAATAGTGCCTCTGTCACTCTCAAAATTGGCTTGGTTGGACAATGATTACATGGCCTGGCCCACTTCTACTGGTTAATGATACCACTGTCACCCTGCTCACTATAGAAAGAGATCCAAGAGTAATCTTAGACTTGTCTTTTTCCCAAATTCAGTTGCCTGCTTAGTCCTTTCAGTTCTACTAACTTAACTTATTAGAATTCATTCCTTATCTCCTATCCTTGAAAATACTGCTTTAGCCACAGTTCATTAGCTCTCTCTGCCAAACACCCTTTCTCCACAGCATGCCAACTGCCATACCCTACTCTTGTCATTCTGCCTCAGGCATTTGCACACAGATTCCCCTCTCCTTGAATCCTACCTGAATAGATATATTTTAGGACACAGCTTGAATACCCCATCTTCCACAGAGCTTTCTGTAATTCATAGCCAAGAATGACCACAACCTCCCCCCATCCTGCAGTCCTACCACAGTATCTTATACCTATATATATATTAGATAATAGTTGTCTGCTTTCATTATGGACTCTGAGCTCCTTGCAGGCAGGTTTACTCATTATTGTAACCCTTGCATCCTGCAAGTGGGGGTTCACTACATTTTCTGAATGAACAGATGAGGTTCCAAAGAAAAGCTGTTCATATGTGGAGAACATCTCCCTAAGGGAAACTGCTTCCCCAGCACAACACTCAGAAATGCACAGACAACCTCATGGAGATGGGATACACTCTGGGTCTTCTGCAAAGCAATCAACTCTCCTGTTCTGCAACTATAGGGTAAGAGCAATCTACTCTCTGCAACGTGATCCTACCTTCCTGTCACAGTTTATATAATAGCATGGGGTAGAGAGGCTGAATGCATTCATGAGACATTTAGAATTAATAATTGGGAGAGACAGCATCTCTCTCTTGGTGGTTGGCTAGCTTGCAGCATGTAACTTGAGAGCAGCTGCAGGTCATATTTGCTGCTGTGGAATGAAGCAGCAGAAGCAGACTGTCTTTAGAAGGAGGAGTAGAGTAGATCTTCAGGGAGATGCAGAAAGGATGATGGAGAGAAAAAACTACCTGGGTTTCCCACAGCCTTGTCATTCCTGGCTCTGGTAAGTTCCTAAGCCTACTTACCTTTTTGATGAAGAGGTGGGGTTCCTTGAAATACTACCGAATCCTTAAATAAAGTAACTATTTGGCCTAAGCTAGCTCAAGTGAGCTTTAGTTATTTGTCCAAAGTGCCTTAATGAGTACACATAATAATAGACACTCGGCATCTCTAGACTCCTGGGATAATGTATACAGAAACCTGAGGGAAAACCACAATCATCTGCCCTTTAGTGAAGGTGCCATTTCTTGAAATGAGAAATCAGATTGTTACATTTAAGTTAGTGAATCACTAGGTTATACATCAGAAACTAACGTAACATTGTGTGTTAACTCTACTTCAATAAAAAAATAAATGTCAAAAATGGTTGCTTTTATAGGCACATGAAATAGCCTTTACTGTTAATTCTGTTAATACTATAGAACAGACTACCCAGTGGTTAATGACTTATTTTACTCAGTTTGTATTTTTTATTTGTGATATATCTTCAGTTTCCAGTTGTTTAAGAGAATTACTTACCTCTATTTCAAATGCCAATTAGTATGAATAAAGCTTATGAAAAATTGACAATTGAAATTAAATGCTAGGTTGCCTGCCACAGGGAAGACACTGAGGGGAGGAAACCAAGTTTCTAAGAGAAGGAAATAAGGGAGACAAAAGAGTATGTGTGTGTGTGTGTGTGTGTGTGTGTGTGTGTGTATCAGAGAGAGAGAGAGCATGAGTATTGACCTTATCACCCGTGTCACTTGAGTCTCTATGTCTACTGTTCTCTCCCAACTGCCTCCACTACATTTAAGCTAGTTGATATGGGTTTCTTTTCCTAATAGTGAGGATCCTATCTATTATGCAGACATGGGTTAAGGGTCAAGACTTCCATTACAATTCCATGATCACTGATCACAAATAAGAACCGTAATAAAGGGGATCCTAGGTGGCTCAGCGGTTTGGCGCCTGCCTTTGGCCCAGGGTGTGATCCTGGAGTCCCGGGATCGAGTCCTGCATCGGGCTCCTGGCATGGAGCCTGCTTCTCCCTCCTCCTGTGTCTCTGCCTCTCTCTCTCTCTCTCTCTCTCTATGTCTATCATAAATAAATAAATAAATAAATAAATAAATAAATAAATAATAAATCTTTAAAAGAAAAAAAAGAACTGCAATAAATTGTGATTGAGAGCATTGGTTTTGCAGTTAGAGACAGGAATTTAAATTCTACAAGTTTGGGATCCATGGGTGGCGCAGCGGTTTAGCGCCTGCCTTTGGCCCAGGGCGCGATCCTGGAGACCTGGGATCGAATCCCACGTCAGGCTCCCGGTGCATGGAGCCTGCTTCTCCCTCTGCCTGTGTCTCTGCCTCTCTCTCTCTCTCTGTGTGACTATCATAAATAAATAAAAATTAAAAAAAAATAAATTCTACAAGTTTTATGATCTACCACAAGTTTTATGATCTTGGGCAACATAATCTTTACAGTCCCTGTTTCCTCATCTGCAAAATGAGAATAAAAACTATCTATGCTTAAGTTTTTGTGAGGATTAAAAATGTAACATATATTAAAAAAATGTAACATATATAAAAATTTTAGTACAATTCCTGACTAGTAGTAAGAGTTTCATCAATGTTAGCTCCTGTTATTGCTGTGATACAGGACATTCACTTACACTGTCTGAAAGTGTTTCTAATATTTTAACAACTGTTTATTGACCTTCAGTCCCTCAATTTCTCTTTATTTGTCTTCCATATCTACCACAAAGTCAGGAATACTGAATTATATGAAAATCAACTCACCCTTTCCTGAATTTCATCAAGAAATACTAAGCTGTTAACATATTCTATGGTGGTAGTTGGAACAAATTCAAGTTTATACTCTGCATCTTGTGCCTCAGAGATAATGGCATCCACTTTTTTCTTGCTTTGACGGGGAAGCATATAATTTAGCACCTAGGAAAGAAAAAGAAAATGTGAACAATAACTATTTAAATATTTTCGTTTTATTAAATATTTCAAATAAATTCTAGTTGATTGCTAAATCAGCAATATTGGCTCTGTCTTCTGTCATCTACATTAGAGGTCAGCAGAGGTTTTCTGTAAGGACCAGACAGTAAATATTTTTGATTTGCAGGACATGGTCTCTGTCACAACTACTCAACTCTGCCCTTGGAATGAGAAAGCAACCATAGGTAATACAAAAGCAAATTGTCATGGTTGTAAGTACAAAACAGGCGGCAGACTCACTTTGTAGGGCTGTAGTTTGCCAATCCCTGCTTTATACCATTGCTTCACTGGGGGTATTAGAATATTATAGGTATACTCTGGGTCCAAAGGAAGACATGAAAGTGTTATTGCAGGATCAAGACAAATTTCCTGAGCTCTACCACTCACCAAAATGTAATCAGATCTTTAGAGACAGTTTCAGAGCAGGAAATAATGTCCTAAACTTGATCTCAGTGTCCTAAATCAACTAGTATTCCCACTAGAACACTGTGTTGCTATAGTGGTGTCTCTTTTGCAGGAAGCCTTGAAATGTTCCAACAAAGCAAAATGGAATAGGAATAAGAGACTAGTCTGAAGCCTGCAAGTCCCCACCCTTCCCACAACTGAAGGCTGATTATGTTTGGGACAGAAAGAATATGGGACTTTTCTTAGAAATTAAGGCTACCCAGTAGGTTATGTTAATTTTAAATATTTGCACTACTACAAAATAAAGAACGTATCTGCAGTACAAAAATTATAAAATAATTATAGAGACTATAATTAAGATTTTTTTCCTAGTTCATAGTTACCTCCAAGCATCGCAAAGGTGATGGAATCAATTTTTCCTTTAGTAGCTTTGTATCAATGAGCAGCAATCCTACATTTCTGGTAGGTCTCAGAGCTACTGCATCTTTGTGCTGTCTGTGATATTTTTCCAGTTGTTCTCTAAAAAACTCGACATCTACAAAAATAATCATATTGAACAGAAAATATATTAAATTTTAAAGGATCATGTTGAAATATATTAAAAATCATTGTATTAATAAATTTACAGATGTATTTATAATGCTATTTTCCTAATGCAGAATACCTTGAATAACTTCAAAATGTTAATTCATAGTGCTTTGTATTTTATTCTTGTATTAAAGAAAATAATATTCAATAATGTAAACATGTTTTCTGGCTCCTACTAAGAGAAGGCAGATGAAAATAATTTGTAATTGTATTAGAGGATCTAGTCTGGAATGGACTGAATTTTAGAATGAGGTTGAAGTTCAGCTTAATGGAAGGGTTCTTCTGCACGACACCTCCATATAACACATTTTGAAGATATTAATAACAAAAGTTTAAAACACAGGAGATAAAGCATAGCTGAAGTCATCTCCATTCGTCTTTCCAACACCTCTCTGCCAGCCCTGCTCCCACATCATAGCTGAGGCCTTTGTCGACCTGCATGTGCCATATGCAGCCATTGCATTTTGATAATCTTCTATTTTAATTTTCTCCCTTTTCCAACCTACCTGGAACCAGTAGAAGCTTGATTACCTTTGAATACATTTGTATCATACTGTTGGTCAAAAACAGCTCTAATACACATACAATACTAAACTACTCTGCTTGCTTTTTAAAATCCTATACCCTCTGGGCCTGTAAAAATTCAGCTAACTTTGGGGCACCTGGGCAGCTCAGTTGGTTAAGCATCTGAATCTTGATTTCAGCTCAGGTCATGATCTCAGGGTCATGAGATCAAGCCCCACATTTGGTTCTGCGCTTAGCATGGGGTCTACTTGAGATTCTCTCTCTCTCTCACCCTTTGCTCTCCTTCCCTCTAAAGTAAATAAGTAAATCTTTAAAAAACAAATTTAGCTAACTTTATTTCAAGTACTTCCTCCACAGATTGATTTCCTTACTCCTCCCTGTTCTCTCCCTATAGCCCTCCTCCACCATCCCAAAAAGAAAAAACTGTTGATGCTTGTCTTTATGTCATCTCCTTTCCTGAATATAAGGGGAAGCTTGACATAGTATAAAAGAACAAAGTGTTAGAAAACCTAAGCTCAAGTATTTAACCCATTTTTGACTTTCGGTAAGTCACTTAATCTTTCTGAGCTTCAGTTTCCTCATAATACAAAAAGGGTCAACAATTATCTATCTTACTTACTTCAGAAAGTTTAGATCTATGTATTTTTAAGAACTGACAAAATGAGGATATCAAATCATCTGAGAAGTCCTCTGGTAAGGAAACCTGTATAATGTTTTTTTGGTCTAGTATTTTCTAAGCTTATTTGAACAGAGTCTTTTTTCATGGTATCATGTAACTATCCTTCAGAATAGTGGACCAAGCACTAGAAATAGAGTAGATCTAGAAATGATTCATATGGAAAAGGAGAGATAACACCTCCTAAAATCCTAAGATTTTTAAAAAGTGAAGGAAGTACTATTAGACTCCATTTGGAGAGCCAACACATGAATAATGGGTACACCAGAAGAAGAGAAGAAGGAGGTAGAAAGATTATTTAAAGAAATAATATCTGTGAACTTCTCAAACCTGGGAAAGAGCTAGACATACAAGTCCATATATCATCTTACTATCTCAATACAAACAGATCTCTCTGAGACACATTAATATGAAGCTGTCAAAAGTCAATGATAAAGAAAGAATCTTAAAAGCAGCCAAAGAAAGTAACCTACAAAGGAACATCCATTAGACTGTACAGATTTCTCAGCAGAATCTCTATAGGCTGGGAGAGAACAGAATGATGTATTCAAAGTATTGAAAGATAAAAATTGCTAGCCAAGAGTACCCTATCTAGCAAAGTCATCCCTCAGATATAAAGGAGAAATAAAGACTCCCAGACAAACAAAAGTTAAGGGAGTTCATCACCATTAGACCTCCCTTATAACAAATGTTGAGAGGAGCTTTTCTACCTGAAATGAAAAGATAAAAATATACAAAACTTTGAGTAAGGTGATAAATAGAATCACAAAATTGTAACTCTATTTTAGAAAAGGGTGCTAACAATTATAACATAAGGATTAAAGGAAAAAAGCATTAAAAATAACTATAGCTACTATAATTTGGTAACAAACTCAGAGCATAAAAAGGGATCATTTGTGGCTACACAAATGGAGGAAAATAAAAGAATCTATATAGGCAAATGAAGATAAACTACTATCAGCAGAAAAAGGACTATTTTATCTATTAGACATTTTATAAAACCTTACAATAACCATGAAACAAAAATCTAGAGCAAAGACACACGCACAAGGAGAAACTGACCAAATCATCATAGAAAACCACTAACCTAAATAGGTAAATAGAAATACAAAGTAAGAAAGAGAGAGAGAGAGAGAGAGAGAGAGAGAGAGAGAGAGAGAGAGAGAGAGGAAGAGAGAGAAAAGAGAGATATAAAACAACAAGAAAGCAACAACAAAAAAAGTGGCAGTAGTAAGTCTTCATATATCAGTGATCATCCTAAATGTAAATGGATTGAATTCACCCATCAAAAGCTACAGAGTGGCTGGCTGGGTTAAAACACAAGACCCAACTATATGCTGCCTTCATAAGACTCATCTCAGCTCCAGAAACATAAACTCAAACTGAAGAGATGGAAAATGATACAAGCAAGTAGTAACCAAAAGAAAGTGGATGTACCCATTCTTATAACAGGCAAAATAGACTTCAAGCCAAAAATCATAGTGAGAAACAAAGACCATTATGTAATGATAAAGGGGTCAATAGATCAAGAAGATATAACAATCATTAAGTACATATGCTCCCAATATCTGAGCACTGAAATGTATTAAACAAATACTAACAGATCTTAAGAGAGAAATAGACAGGAATACAATAATAATAGAGGACTTTAATACCCCACTATCAGCAGTAGATAGATAATCCAGACAGAAAATCAACAAGATAAAATGGAATTGAATAACACTTTAGAATAAATAGACTTAACAGACATATATAGAAATTCCATTCAATAGCAGAATATACATTCTTCTCAAGTATGCATGTGACATTCTCCAGGATAAATCATATGATAGGCCACAAAACTAACTTTAGGAAATTTAAGAAGATCAAAACCACAGCAACTATAAGGATGTAGAGAGTAGTTCTACAGAATACAACCCAGAAATGAATAAACTTTTGCCTTTCACCAGGCCAACTCTTTTGGGTCACCATTTCTTTCACTACATACCAAAAAACAGAAACCTAGAATACTATAAACCTCAATATTTGTTTCCAAAATAATTAGTAAGGACAAATGGAAAACTTACCAGGTTCTTCAAGTTTAAGAGCTTGTAAATCAAGACTTTCATTTTCCTTGAAGAATATCTGGAACCTTTCAAATGTAGCTACATATAATTGGGCAGATTCAAATGCTGCCTGTATGGTTTCCTAAATATTATAAATAAACAAACAAATAAAGCTATATTTTTTCTGAGCAGAATTCAATTCAATATAATTAAACAACAAACATAATGCCTTTTCTGTGTCCAACACTATGCTTTAACCAAAGGATACATCGGTGATGTCAAAGAGCAGTTAATGGATTCTCTTATGAAATTAAAAAAAAAACCCACATCTTCAAATCTGACTCTTGAAGAACTGTTCCTTATGATTAAAAGGAAGCATATTTATATTTTTAAAAATCTTAAACAATTTCTCAATCTTTGTCCTTCATGACTTTTATATTTTTGAAGTATCTCATTTGTGTGTGTGTGTCCATATGTGTTTTACACCCTCTAGTGCTTAGATTTAGTTATATATTTTTTATAGTAAAACCACAGAAATGATGCATGTTCTCAGTGCACCATGGCAGGAGGCACATAACATCAATTTGTCTCATTACCAGTGATGTTAACATGTTGGTTAATTTGGTGTCTATCAGGCTTCATCACTGCAAACTTATTATTTTTCCTTTTGAAATCAATAAATATCTTATGTAGACATGCTTTGAGACAAAAGTCCTGTTTTTCATTATAACTTTTAAATTCTCATTTTAAGATGCACTGGAGATTCTTGACTGTTTCTAGGATAGCCAACGTGGTGATTTTTCTTTACATTTTCCTTCTACATTTATTAGTTGACATTCTGTTGTAAGGGAAAGCTTTCCCTTCTCATTCAAGTCATTCCTTCATTCACAATATGGACAAATATGCTTTCATTTTATTCAAGAGTTTATGATACTTTTATAATCAGCATTTACTTCAATGGTCAATTTGTCCCTGGGAGATCCTTCTATGGCCTTGATACTTGAAAGACTATCCTGAATAGATAAAAATTCTTGATTCACCCTTTCTTCCCTTCAGTTTCATTAAGAAATGCTATTTCATTACTGTCTTGCTTTATACATTGTTTTAGAGAGGCCTCATGCTGGTCTAATTCTCTTACTTTGTAATGTATTTGATCTTTGTGCTTTGAGACCTGGAAGAATTTTTCTTTAGCTTTAAAAGCTAATAGTTTTGGGACGCCTGGGAGACTCAGCGGTTGAGTGTCTGCCTTTGGCTAAGGGCATGATCCTGGAGTCCTGGAATCGAGTCCCGCATTGGGCTTCCTGCGAGGAGCCTGCTTCTCCCTGCCTATGTTTCTGCCTCTGTGTGTGTGTGTGTGTGTGTGTGTGTGTATGTGTTATGAATAAATAAATAAAATCTTTTTTTTTTTAAATAAAATCTTTAAAACCAAACCAAACCAAAAGCTAATAGTTTTAAGAGGATGTAGTCAGACTTGATTGTCCTGGGTCAATTTCCCAAGGTACTCTGTAGGTCCTTTCAATATATACATTCAGTTTTTTTTTCTTGGACTATACTTATGTTTCTTCCACCCTGTTTTGTTTTTCCCCTTCATAGACTCCAATTAAATATATATTATTTCTTCTTTGCTTGTCTCCTATTCCAATTATTTTCTCTCTGACCCTTCTACTTGTATTTCTAGCTTATTTTCATTCTCTTGGTTGTTTTTCTGTCTTTTTTCTATTCTCATTTTTCCTATCATTCTCCTATGATAATTATTAAATTTTTTGGAAGATTTTATTTATTTTATTCATGAGAGACACACAGAGAGAAACAGAGACATAAGCAGAGGGAAAGGAGGCTCCTTACAGGGATCCCAATGCAGGACTTAATCCCAGGATCCCAGGATCACACCCTGAGCCAAAGGCAGATGCTCAACTGCTGAGCCACCCAGGCGTTCCTGGTAAAGTATTAAATTTTTACTTGAGTTTATTCTCCCTTGGTCACCATGCAATTTCATCTTCATTTCTGAGATGATTTTGTCTTTTTATTTCCCATTTCTATCTTTAATTTTCAATTGTTGATTCAATGTAATTTTATATATATTCAAATGCTTGTTTGAGGATATTTACTTTAGTTGGTAGTATAGCTTCTGTTTGAAGGTTGTTTGGGAGAGAAAGGAAAGAGTATTCATCAGGTCTTTTAATCTTCACTTTCTGTTTTCTCCTTATAGTAGTTTTCCATGAATTTAATATATCTTCATTTCTTCAGCTTGTGGATTTGAAGTGATTTATAATTCAAGGGTATTCCATTCCATCAGTGTAGCAATGTGCAGATTATTTTATTTAAATTTTTGGCAGTGGGGAAAAAGTTGGGTGTACTTTGGGTTTTTTGGTTTTCTTTTGTCTTACAGGACCTTAGTTTTCACCAGTTGTTTCATTTCTCCTACACTATCCCATGTTTAAATAATGCTTCTTCTTTCTTCTTAACCTTATCTTCTTCCCTGGGGAGTGAGAGAGTGATGCAGTCTCAGATAACCTGTACTTCTAAATCCTTTCCTGTAGTCAGTGCTCTGATCTACTAGGACTTTAAAAAAAGATATCACTTTATCATTTAGAAATTAAGTAGCATTCAGTTTAAATATAAGAAAGGAAGAAAGTTTATTACTCAATTTCTTAAAAACTGAGATTATAAAATAGTTGTACAAAAATGAATGTACCTTTATTTGAAGGGTAATTGTGTGAAAATTCTTATCATCATCAAATACTGCTAATAGGCTTGGACCAGATCCACAAGTTTTTTCTTCAAGTTTGTTGTTAATGTAAGGTCTGGTAAAAGCATCAAAATATGTATCAGGTACAAGATTAGGAACTGAGAGCACAGTGTTTTGAAAATGATTAATTGCACCTGAAATACCATCCTGTTAAACAGAAAAACAAACATAAATATAAATATGTATGGTTATATTTATGAATAATTTGAATTTTTGAAATGCTAAAATAAATAACTCATTCAACCATGACAAATACTGTGTTGATTCTGAGTTCATACAAATCATGTAAAGGACATGTGTCTTCTGATCAATAAGGGACCTAAGAGCCCAGTGCCTCTGTATGGGAACTTCTGAGTGAGGCCTCAACCATGGAGAACTCAGCAGTTCACTTGTCTCCTTATAAATATCTTAAAACAACCTATCTGAATAAATTACAGAATCATAGACTACTGGAATTAGAAGCAACCTTAAAACTCATCTGCTTTCTCATTTTACAGATGCACCTTACAGATGTATAAATTGAACTCTAGAGTGGTAAGTGGTTTCCCCAAGGTCATATAGCCCATTAACTGTAAAGACAAGATTAGTATCTAGAGATTCTGATTACTAGTGCTTTTGTGCCATGTATACCAAGAAATATAGACTCTGACTGGTTTATTAATCTGACTGGTAATTAATCTATTACATGTACACAAATGAAGAGGGCAGAATTCTACAATGGCCCCCAAGATTCCCTCCCTCTGGTGTACAAGCCCTTTATAATCCCTTTTTCTTGACTATGGAGGGAAGGAGGGCCTCTGAATATGATGGGATGCCACTCCTGTGATTAGGTTACATTATACAGAAAGTTAAAGGAATTTTGCAGATATAATTAAGGTCCCAAATCAACTGACTCTGAGTTAATAAAAAAAGGTATATCCTAGGTATACCTGACTGAATCAAGTGAAAACCCTTAAAAGAGGGATTGGGCCCTTCCCAAAGGAGATTTTCCAACTGGTCTTAAAGAAGCAAATATCCATATGTAAACTACTTAGAGAGTTGGCCACACGGTAAAGAACAATAGGTGGTTTCTAGTATCTAAGGGTGGTCCCCTGATGACATCTCTCAAGAAAACAGGAACTTCAGTCCTATACCTCTACCTATACAACAACTTGAGGAAACTTAGAAGCAGATCCTTTTCTAGTCAAGCCTCTAAAGAGACCTCATCATAGCCAATACCTGAATGGCAGCCTGGAGAAACTTTGAAGCAGAAGATGAACTAAGCAGTGCCCAGACTTCTGACCTACAGAAACTGTGAGATAACACATGGTTGTGGTTTTGAGCTGCCATATTTGTGGTAATTTGTTACATAGCAATAGATAATTAAAATATTTTCATGGATGCGGCATACCAAAAAGATTTCAAAAACTATACTTACTATAGTCAATTCTAAATTTTGTATAGTATATGTTCTCTTAATGGTGTACCTTATCAAGCTCCTAGTCTGTCTCAAGTTAAAGAAAATGTGCTAAACTTTTAGATAGTTTTTATGTAGACATAATGCTGTGCATAGAACAGTACTTTCTCTTTTCCTTCTGATCATTTTGGAGGAGTGACAACAGCAATCCTGCCAATCACTTGAGAGTAAAACAGTTGCTTCATTTCCCAAAAAGGTACTTATAGGTGGATGCTATATGGAGAAACACACACCAGAAAGTCTTCCAAAGAAGGCTCGAAGAGTAATGATTGGACCGTCAAAATCAGTTCTGTGAGAAACATGGGGATGAGAGACTCATCTTCTTCCTGTTTTTCCCCTGCAGTGGCCCCCTGAAATGAGCACATTTTTGGTGTTATAAAGATGTAAGCTTCAAGGTATAAGATAAAAGATGTCTGGATACAAGAGGCATGTAAACTGAAGCTTATACAATTAATTGATTTCATAATGTTGGCTTGTCTTTCAATGAATATTACCATAGAAATTAAAAAATGAAGACAAACATTGAAGGATTACACAGTAGTGTAAAACTTCTCCCCTTATAAAAAAAACCATTAACAAAATGGAAAGGCAAACAACAAGCTGGAAAAATATATCAATGGTATATATAGAGCATAGAAAATTGGTAATATTTAAATAGAAAATACTTGATATATTCAACAGAAATGTATACTAATAATACAATAATTAATACATAAATAGATATATACTAAAATAGAAATGTACTTACATAGAAAAATGGGCAAAGGGCATAATTTGACATATCTTAAAAGGAATATACAAGTGATCAATCTTTTCCTTGTTCTCATTTTTGAGATATTTTGCTCAGTAACAACATTTATTGAATATTTACTGTGTGCCAGGTAGTGCTAAGTATTCACATACCCACACCAACCATATGAAGCAGGTATCATTATTATGGCATGAGAAAAAGAACATCTGGAAAAGGTAAGACATTTCATCCAGGACACACTGGTTATTAGGTGACAGACCAGTACTCAAACCCAGGTCTTTCTGATCACCAGACCTATGCTCTTTTCACTGGAGCACCAATTAAAGGAATGTAACAATTAAAAGCAGTGATGCACTACTTTACAACCATCAGACTGACCTCAATGAAAGTGAATGATAATATCTAGTGTGCATGTGTTCATTCTCAAACATTTTTAGGAAGATTGTAAATAAACGCTAAATTTTCTGGAAAGTTAATGCATCAGAATCAAAAGCATATTTCTGACCCCAAAATTCCACATCTAGGAATTTCTTCTAAGGGGGAGAAATCAGAGATGTGTGAAAAATTCATGGACAAGGATGTTCTTTGCTTATTTGGAGTAATAAGAAGCAAAGATGTCTATTTATTTGGAGTATGAGAAAGTCATCAACAATAGAAAATTATTTAGAAGATGTACAGTAGTTATATTTCTTTGTGAGAATATTATATGGAAAAATACATATTGTCTTGGCAGATTTTTTATAATACATTGCTAAGTAGGAAAAGCATGTGTTAAAGCAATAAATATGATACCTTTCTTCCCCTTGGAAACCGGTTATCTTTGGATAGCAGAGATCTTTTTCTTTGTATATTTCTATGTTCTTCCAATTTTCTTCACTTGGCATATATTACTTTTATAATTAGAAAATAAATGTGACTTTCAAAATGTAATAGAATTTAGAAAAGGGATCAATTGAGACTGAGGGAAGAAAGTAATAAAAAGGAGTATGCAACTAAAATTGAACTTTTGGAGAAAAGAGAAACTATAGCGAAGAGCATGTAGTCTTGAAACGTCATAGCTGGATTTCCTGGGGAGGCAGTTGATAAGTACAGGTATGAAGCTTGAGGAAACCAGGCACACATGTTTAGCTGTGTTTTTAGGTATCTGGCATGAAGCTATTATCTGGGATGGAAGTAGGGCAAAGCTTATTGGGAAATGTGGATATGGATGATATGATTTCTCTCTTAGCTATGCTAGAATGCAAAGAGTTGTAGTACTTCATCTTGAATGTCTCAAATTACGCTGTCCTAAGATCAACATCCTCCCAAGAGGTTATCCACTCACAGCACAAAGGTTTTGCTTCCATGATTTGCTTCTTCTCACCTCTAAACCATTGGTTATCTTTCATTTATATCACCTTTCCTGATTCTCTCTGCCAGTTCATGCCCATGACAACCCCCAAACCATAAGCTTCTTGGGCCCAAGAATCCTGTCTATGCTTTTCATCACTATATACTCCACACCCAACACGGATTGGTATGTAGTAGGCACTTAAGAAACATTTGTCCTATGTACACATGAATAGCCTTTAGCCAATTCCTAAAAGACAGCACCAACATCTAGAAAAGTGGATGCTTTCATCTATTATGAGATATTTGTTGATATGGTGATTTTCATTCTGCCATTTCAATTGTATATTGTAAGATCTGATTATCCTGTGAAATCTTCTAAGCATTTCTGCTACTTTTCAAGTACACAGAAAATAACATAATTCATAGTACATAGTAAGCACTCACCAATAAATGCTGACCTATGAATTTTCTTAATTTTGTTTGAATATACCTTTTTCTCAGGGACTTCAGGCTTCTCTTCAGTAATCCATTTCTGAATGACATCTGCCGAAGGTGTTCGTTTTAGCTTGTCAGTAAGATAATTCAAAAGAGAGTTAGCAGAATTTACTGTTAGGACGTGCATTGTGTTCCCAATTAGATAGTCATTTAGACGGATAAAGCTTGAAAAGAAAAAAAATACAGCTTCAGTTTTCTATATTCACTACTATGAAAGTTACACTAAACCAAATATTCAAATTTTTAAATATCATAATTTGTCTTTGAATTTTTACTTATATTAACAGATTTATTGTACATAGGAGTTATTCTTGGACATTCTTCATTTTCAAGCACAAATATATAGCATCAATTTAGCTGGGTGTTCTAACTATTTAAAAGGAAATTTAACAAGCTATATGGGTGGTATGGGAAGTGCACCCAGCTCATCTAACCAAAAGGGCCATAAGATTTTTTAAAGATGCTTTAAAAATGAAGTCAGAAAATATACAACATCTGTAACTCACATTCTAATAGTACGGGTGTGAAATCTTCACTATTGAATAAATGTTTGATAGCAACTGCTAACTCAGAGATGCAGATTTTATGTTTCTACTCAACTGACAGTCAAGGGGCCTCTGTTACCTGTACTATGGACGGTGGTCTCTTGCTTCATTGATTTCTGTTGTGACACAGACATTATTATATTATTTCATATATAAACCAGTACGCAGTTAAGATTTACTGAATTTACAGCTGTCAAAGTTAGACTAAGGGAGTTGGCACTGCTAACAATAACAGTGTTTTATAGTGCCATACAAAACTTTTCAGATAATGTTTGGTGATTTTGTTTGCAAGTTATTTGTAATGGTGAGGTTTTGGAATGGTGTGAAATCCAAACTCTGAAACAATGTCAAGATCCAGGTGAGGCCCTGGAAGGAAGGCTTTCCACCCTCATCTCCCGGGTGCAAAACTCACCTTAGGGAGAGAGTGGAATTTTATGGGGCAATGCAGCCACATGTAGTTCTTTAGTGACCAATAGAGGTAATGGGCTCTCCAGGTGCTCTGGAGGAGGCCCACAAATCTCTATGTACCTGACTTCTCCTTATCACAGCCTGCTCCATGCTCCAAGCTGGGCTAGAGGGAAACAAAGCCTTAAAGGTCTAAGAGGAGCACTCAGCCTTGGGCATGTCTTCTAGTCTCCACCAGCTCGCCACTCCCAGTGGCTGCTCTGCTGTGTGGCAATGGGATGGGAGCGTTTCTGGGCATGTAGTCAGGTTATCATATCACCCCAAAATCTCTCAACACTATTAGTAAATCCTGTGATGAAGGCTTTACATTTTTTTGGTAAAAGATTTTATTTATTTATTCATGAGGGACAGAGAGAGGCAGAGACATAGGCAGATGGAGAAGCAGGCTCCCTGAGAGAAGCTTGATGTGGAACTCGACCCCAGGACCCCAGAATCATGCCCTGAGCTGAAGGCAGATGCTCAACCACTGAGCCACCCAACTGCCCTTGAAGGCTTTAATTTTTAATGAAACTCAAGAAAGGTGGATGCTCTAATTTTTCTTGAGAAAGAAAATAATCATTTACCATGTTAGCCTCATGCAATGATGCCTTTTGCTGGCTTGCTCAGTGTATGTCATTTTGTCCGAGTCTGCATAAGCAGGCAAATCGATGAGACTTCCACCGTCTTGCATTTTATGATAATCTAAGGAAAATAGAAGATATGACAAGAATTTTTCGATAAAAATTCCATTTCTTTCAATATGGATTAAAGGATAAGTAAACTCTTTTTTGTGGTTGAATAATATTCCATTGTAGACATATACCACAGTTTCTTTATTGATTTATCTATCGATAGATGCTTGAGCTGCTTCCATAACTTGGTTATTGTAAACAATGCTGCAATAAACATAGGGGTGCATATATCCCTTCATATTGGTGTTTTCACATTCTTTGGGTAAATACCCAGTAGTGTAATTACTGGATTTTAGGGTAGTGCTATTTTTAATTTTTTGAGGAACTTCCAGACACAGTTTGGCACAGTGGCTATACCAGTTTGCATTCCCAACAATAATGCATGAGGGTTCCTTTTTCTCCACATCTTCACCTACACTTGTTTCTTGAGTTTTTTATTTTAGTCATTCTGGAAGGTATGAGGTGATAATCTCATTGTGGTTTTGATTTACATTTCCCTGACAATGCTAAATGAAATAAATCAGTCAAAGAAAGACAAATATCATGATTTCACTCACATGTGGAATTTAAGAAACAAAATAAATGAACAAAGGGGAAAAAAGAGACTAAAAAACATTCTTAACTATAGAGAACAAACAGAGAGTTACAGGGAGAGATGAGTGGAGGAATGGGGGAAACAGGTAAAGGGGATGAAGAGAACACTTCTCATGATGAGGACTGAGTAATGCTTAGAATTGTTAGATCACTATATTGTATTCCTATATTGTATAATAATGTTGGTTAATTACATTGGCATTAAAATGTAAAAAAAGATAAGTAAAATTAAAAAACAACAAAGTGCTTGGTTAATGAGATATTTTAAACTCTAGAAAACAGCCCAGTTATCGAAAAGAATTCCACATCAAAGGATTTCAACTGAACGAAAGACTGTAGATGGTTCATTAACATTCCTCTGTACTGGTAGGTTGAACATACCTTTAAGCAAAGAGGCCCTGATTTCTCTTTAAAATGATTATGAAATAAAGGTTCTGTAATCAGCTTAAAATATTATATAGAAGTAGTGGTAATGCATGCAGAAGAATGAAACTAGACCACTCTCTTTCACCATACACAAAGATAAACTCAAAATGGATGAAAGATCTAAATGTGAGACAAGATTCCATCAAAATCCTAGAGGAGAACACAGGCAACACCCTTTTTGAACTCGGCCACAGTAACTTCTTACAAGATACATCCATGAAGGCAAAAGAAACAAAAGCAAAAATGAACTATTGGGACTTCATCAAGATAAGAAGCTTTTGCACAGCAAAGGATACAGTCAACAAAACTCAGAGACAACCTACAGAATGGGAGAAGATATTTGCAAATGACTTATCAGATAAAGGGCTAGTTTCCAAGATCTATAAAGAACTTATTAAACTCAACACCAAAGAAACAAACAATCCAATCATGAAATGGGCAAAAAACATGAACAGAAACCTCACAAAGACACAGACATGGCGAACAAGCACATGAGAAAATGCTCCGCATCACTTGCCATCAGGGAAATACAAATCAAAACCACAATGAGATACCACCTCACACCAGTGAGAATGGGGAAAATTAACAAGGCAGGAAACCACAAATGTTGGAGAGGATGCAGAGAAAAGGGAACCCTCTTGTATTGTTGGTGGGAATGTGAAATGGTGCAGCCACTCTGGAAAACTGTGTGGAGGTTCCTCAAAGAGTTAAAAATAGATCTGCCCTACGACCCAGCAATTGCACTGCTGGGGATTTACTCCAAAGATGCAGATGCAATGAAATGCCGGGGCACCTGCACCCCGATGTTTCTAGCAGCAATGTCCACAATAGCCAAACTGTGGAAGGAGCCTCGGTGTCCATCGAAAGATGAATGGATAAAGAAGATGTGGTCTATATATACAATGGAATATTACTCAGCCATTAGAAATGACAAATACCCACCATTTGCTTCGACGTGGATGGAACTGGAGGTTATTATGCTGAGTGAACTAAGTCAATCGGAGAAGGACAAACATTATATGGTCTCATTCATTTGGGGAATATAAATAATAGTGAAAGGGAATAGAGGGGAAGGGAGAAGAAATGAGTAGGAAATATCAGAAAGGGAGACAGAACATGGAAGACTCCTAACTCTGGGAAATGAACTAGGGGTGGTTGAAGGGGAGGAGGGCGCAGGGGTGGGGGTGACTGGGTGGTGGGCACTTAAGGTGGCACTTGACGGGATGAGCACTGGGTGTTATTCTGTATGTTGGCAAATTGAACACCAATAAAAAGTAAATTTATTATTACAAAATAAATAAATAAAATAAAATAAAAATAGTGTCAAGGAACCCCCCCCCCCAAAAAAAAGAAGTAGTGGTAATGGAAGGAAGATGCAATATTTACTGTTTTCCCCTCCTCTACAATATGTACTGAATTTATAATGTATCAAGCAGACATTCAGAAGAACGAAAAAGTAGGATCATAATTTAAACCTAAGACAAGTAGAATAAAAGAGTTATTTTTTTAGAAAGCCATGACTTCTTATCACAGTATTTTCCCCTGCATACCCTCAACAGGTTTGTGTATACAGTCATCAGGAATGAATCCTGCGGCACGAAGAGCAACATGACAAGCCTTCCTGACCACATCTTTTGCCTCATTTCGAAATTCTTCTAGGCGCTCTACCACCTAGATAGACATTGATGAACAAGTATTAGTAATAGTAAAGTTGCAACAATAGAAAAGCTAAATCTTAAAACTATAGACAAAACTCCTTACCTCTTCTAACCGTATGACTTGTGCAACTTTAAATTCTTGCAGGGTGTAGGTATGACATTTTTCAATATGACAAAGTCCCATAAAACTCAAGTGATAGCATAATTCATTTATTTTAAGAAGAGCTGGTCGCAGATGCTGCAGGAAAATAAAAATCTGTCATTGTTTAGCTTTAAAAATCCCTATCTTTTGAAAGAATAAAAATATTTGGAAAGGAAGAATGGCTATTAAGGGAAATAAGCAGCTCTATATGTTCATTGTAGCTACAACTCCAAAGTGCATATATTAAACAGGAACACTTCTGAAATTTTTTCTAAAAGTATTCTTTTAAAAAAATTCAATTAGCCAACATACAGTACATCATTAGTTTCAGACATAGTTTTCAATAATTCATCAGTTGCATATAACACCCAGTGCTTATCACATTACCTGCCCTCCTTAATGCCCATCACCCAATTACCCCATCTTCCCACCCACCTCCCCTCCAGCAACCCTCAGTTTGATTCCTATAGTTAAAAGGCTCTCATGGTTTGTCTCCCTCTCTGATGACTTCCCATTTGGTTTTCCCTCCTTTCCCTTATGATCCTCTCTGCTGTTTCTTATATTCCACATATGAGTGAAACCATATGATAATGGTCTTTCTTGGATTAACTTATTTTTCTCCGTATAATACCCTGCAGTTCCATCCACGTTGAGGTAAATGGTAAGTATTTATTCTTTCTGATGCTGATATTCCATTGTGTATATCTATATATATATGCGACATCTTCTTTATATATAAATACACACACATGCCACATCTTCTTTATACATATATATACACACATATATACATATACATATGTATATATGTGTGTGTGTCTATATATATATGCCACATCTTCCTTATCCATAAAAGTATTCTTTGAGTTATAAGATCTAATTTGTTTGAATTCCTTTCTTTTCACTTTGAATATGTGTCTTTTAGCAATATTCTGAGGGCAAGTAATGGAGAACTGGGCAATATCTTAAATTTCACTATTTTTGATGAATGGATACTAAGAGATTCATTGTGTTATCTTAAGGACTTTACAATGTCCAGTCACTGTGGTAATGGAGGGGCCCATCTACTGATCTAAGAGGCTATGACATAGGACAAAGACCACTTTGAATTTAAAATGTTGTACAGTTAAATTTTTTAACTTTAAATTTGTATGGGTGACAAGTTGCTGAAAAAGAAAATCAGTCACCATTAAGAACCTATTTATGGGGCACTTGAGTGGCTCAGTGGCATCCAACTCTTGATTTCGGCTCAGGTTTTGATCTCATGTTCCTGGGATGAGGTCCTGTGCCAGGCTCCACACTCATTGGGGAACTGCTTGAAATTCTCTCCCTCTGCCTCTTCTCCCACTCGTTCTCTCTCAAATAAATAAATAAATAAATACATTCTTTTTTAAAGGAACTTATTTATTTGTGGGCTGGAACAATGAGTGGAACTATTTGTGAAATTGTTACATAATATTAATGTTATCTTTCTCTATGCTACTATCATAAGTCAGAGTTCTAGGCTGTTGGCTTCCAAGACAACATGTTTTGCCAAGATGTGAGAGGAGTTTAATGGTGGAAATTTTTGGAAGAAAAAAACATAATCTAAAAAATTACTTTGGCTTAACTTAAATATCATATGGCTGTCCACATACAGGACAGTTGTGAGAGCAGCTATGATATGAGAAACTTCAGGTTTGTTCTCCATCCCCTTGTTGTTTGATAAAATTTCGGGTAGGTAGTTCATTCTCAGGCTGCTAAATCAATAGTATCTATTGAAAGATTAAGGATTAGGTATTATTTTAAGTTGTTAGCAGGACTGTAAGGGGAGGAAGATTTATCACTTTGATGGTGGATTTCAATATGTAGACTGAGAAGCTATAATTTTTGTCTGTTCTGGACAGACCTACCTCAGATTTACCTCCAATTCTTCTAGTGATATGCTCCCGCTTTCTTTTGGGAAACCCATTACCATGTGGTTTTGATAAGGCTGACCCCTCCCTTTCCCCATCACAGGAATGAGGGATAGGCACATATACCCAGGCCTGGCTTATCAGAGAACACCTGGCTGTGCAAGGATTGATTCAGGATTGAAGATGTGGCCAAGCTGAGCCAATCAGTCTACTCTCCAGCATCTCCAGCAAGAGGTACTCTCTTCTCACTCAAAGAGCTAGCTGTAACTAGAGCTGCACTTGGTGGTGCTCATGTTAAGAGCCCAAGAGAGAATAAAACAGAGAAAGAACTGAAAGATGAAGAGAAAGAGAAAAAATAAAGATGACAAGATATTATTTGAACTTCTGAAGTGAGCCATGCATAAAGGTATTCCTACCCCTTGAACTTCCTTATTATATGAGCTTTTGTTTGTTGTTGTTGTTGTTGTTGAAGTTCATTGAAACTGAGTTTCTGCCAGTTGCATCGAAATGAGTATTAATACCTTCAGAAGTAGAAAACCACTGTTATTAATCTGAGGGTTGGTCACTGGGTCAGAACACCTAAAGGGAAACTTAGAGACTAGAGCTTTTGGAAGATAAGTGCAAAAGAGTTGTGTTTATGTAAAAATCTAAGAAAAACCAGGGCCATGTTGAGGCACATTGTCCTTGGTTGGAACGTAGGAATCCTTTGGAATTACTAATCTTGCCTTCACCACACCACCACACCTTTAATTCCCTAACATTGGTCAACAGAGCATCTGGGTGATTTGAACAATTTGACACTTAGAGAGCCCATTGCAGCTGTATAGGTCATGGCCCAGCCAGAAGATCTGGGCTCCTGTTTTCACGTATATTTCTGACCCAGGATAGAAAGAGCTACAGTAAAAGGTACCTCCCTTCATAAGCAGAGGAATGGTTATATAGATCTATGAAATTAAGAGTAGTCTGTTTGCAAAGCAATGGCTGCCTAAGAATTAAAAATGGAAAGATTTTAATTACAAAGTAATATTCAAATTAAAAGAAATGAATGACAGTGGTTGAGAATGTAAAAACTAAACAAAAAATTGCCTAAAAGTATCACATGCAACAAAATTACACACTATTAGAAACAAGCAGATTAAAGCAACGTGCAGTATTACATAATATTGAAAAATTAATATTAAGCACACACATAAATCGAGAGAAAAGTGAAACTTGGTAATGTAGGAGACTAGAAGACACTTGAATTTTACAAAACATTAAAGAAAAATTAATATCAATTCTTCATAGATTCCTTAAAAAAATAGAAGGAATATTTTCCAACTCATTCTTTAAAACCATTAGTACCCTGACACCAAAACCAGACAAACACATCACAAGGAAAAAACCCACAAAACTATAGACCAGTCTTCCTTATGAATATTCATGCAAATATCCTTAACATAATGCTAGCAAACCAAATCAAACAACAAAGGGATTATATACCATGACCACGGGATACAAAGTTGGTTTAATATCCAAAGATCAATCATTATAACAAATCATATTATTCTAATAAAAGGCAAACACTGCATGATAATCTCAATAGATGCAGAAAAAGCATTTAACAGATTCATAATTGCTTCATGATAAAAACATTCAACAAACTAGGAATAGAAAGAAACTTCCTTATTGTATCATGCTTAATGGTGAACTGAAAGCTTTCCTTCTAAGATCAGGAATAAGACAAGGATGTCTGCTTTTGCAACTTCTATTCAGCAGAAAAGTTCTAGCCAGGGAACTTAGGCAACAAAATTAAATCATCCAAGTTGGAAAGGAGTTGCAAAACCATATCTATTTGCAGATGACTTATTCTTGTTCATCAGGTATTCTAAGGAGTACATGCATGCACACACACATGCCCCATACTATTAGAATCAGTAATAAATTCTGCAGGATTTCAGGAAACAAGCTACATATACAAAAATTAATTGTATTATATATAGATCATACACACATATTTATACATTTATACTATTTATATATGTACATATATTTATATATATATGAGATGAAAAAACAAAATGAAATTAAGAAAACAATTACACTTACGATAGAATCAAAAAGAATAAAATATTTAGCAATAAATTTAACAAATGCAGTGTAAAATATCCTCTGAAAACTACAAAACATTGTTGAAAGAATTGAAGAAGACCTGAATAAATGGGAAGGCATTGTATGTTCATAGACCAGAAGTTAGTATTGTTAAGATGGCAATACTCTCTGAATTGGTCTATAGATTTAAAGCAATCCCTATCAAAATCCCAGTTTACTTCTTTGCAGAAATTGACAAGATTATCTTTAAATTCATGTGGAAAATCAAGGGCCCAGAAGACTTACACTTCAAAACTGAAAATGCGGATCATCCGGGCACCTGGGTGGGTCAGCTGGTTAAGCATGTTCCTTTAGCTCAGGTCATGATCCCAGGGTCCTGGGATTGAGCTCCACATAAGGCTCTCTGCTCAGCAAGGAGCCTGCTTCTCCCTCTCCCTATGCCCCTCTCCCCCTACTCCTTTTCTCACTCACTCTGCTCTTTTTCTTTCAAATAAATAGATAAATCTTTAAAAAAAAAAAAAAGAAAATGCAGATCATCAAAATTAAAAACTTTTGTGCTTCAAAGGAAACCATCAAGAAAATGTACAGATAACCCACAAAACGGGAGAAAATTTTTGCAAGTCATATATCTGATAAGGGACTTGTATCCAGAATATATAAATAACTCTTATAATTCAATAGTAAAATGAAAATAACTCAATTAAGAAATGGGTAAAGTATCAATATACAGTTCTCCAGATAAGATATACAAATGGTCAATAGGTCCATGAAAAGATGCTCACCATCATTAGTCATTTGGGAAAGATAAATCAAAACCACAATGAGATACCACTTTACAAGCAGTAGGAATGACTATAATGAAAAGGACAGATATAATGGTGAAAACAATGAGAAACCAAAGCCCTCATATGCTGTTGGTGGGAATTTAAAATTATGCAGTAGCTTTGGAAATTGTTTTGCAGGTCCTCAAAAGGTTAAACATAGAGTTACTGGTGACTCAGCAATTCTACTCTTAGGCATATACCCAAGAGAAATGAATACATACATCAAGACAAAAATTTGTACACAAATGTTCGTAACAGTATTATTCATAATATCCAAAAAATGGAAGCAATCCAAATATCCATCAGTAATAGATGGGTGGATATGTAAAATATGTATAACCATACAATGGTATATTATTAATATGCCAATAAAAATAAATGCTGTGCCATGACATAGATGAACGTTGAAAACACTATGCTAAGTGAAAAAAGCCAGCCACCAAGAACCATATATTGTATGGTTCCATTTATATGAAATGTACAGAATAGGCAAACCAATAGGAAATGTACAGAATAGGCAAACCAATAGGAACAAATAGTAGATTAGTGGTTACCTAGAGCTGGGGCAGGGCCCTGGCAGAGTTGGGGAGAAATGTAGAGTGATCACTAATGGGTAACAGAGTTTCTTTTTTGAAGTGATGAAAATGTTTTAAAATTGACTGTGGTGTTGGTTAATCAATCCTGTGAATATAATGAAACCATTGAAAGGTATACTTTAAATGGGTGAATCATAGGGTACATTAACTGTATTTCAATAAAGTTGTTAAAGGGAAACATAGGCACATGCGCCAATAAGGCTTGTTACTGAAAAAAAAGAAAAAGAATCATGAAAAGAAATATTTCAAGGGTAGCTTCACATTTGTCCCTTCAAAACCTAGTCTAGGTGTATCAGCCCTCCTTATTAACTAATTGTAAATATAAGAGTAGTGGTAAGTGTGTGAGTAATTACAGCATCTAATAGACATTTAAACCAACAATGGCTGGGATCCCTGGGTGGGTCAGTGGTTTAGCTCCTGCCTTCAACCCAGGGCGTGATCCTGGAGTCTGGGGATCGAGTTCCACATCGGGCTCCCTGCATGGAGCTTGCTTCTCCCTCTGCCTGTGTCTCTGTCTCTCTGTGTGTCTCTCATGAATAAATAAAATCTTTAAAAAAAAAAAAAAACCGACAATGGGTCTGTCATTTAGGTCAATCTAAGTTTAAATGATGAGAACTTTTTAGTCTCATGTAATGTAGACTACTCTAAATGTAGCCCAGCTACATTTAGGAGAAGATATTATCAACGTCAAAGCACGGTTGGGGGGATCCCTGGGTGGCTCAGCGGTTTGGGGCCTTCCTTTGACTTGAGGCGCCACCCTGAGTCCCCACCTCGGGCTCCCGGCATGGAGCCTGCTTCTCCCTCCTCCTGTGTCTCTGCCTCTCTCTCTCTCTCTCTCATGAATAAATAAATAAATCTTAAAAAAAAAAAAAAAAAGCACGGTTGGTATCAATGGTGGACAGAGGACAACCTCAGTATATAAGAGAACCTTAAGAACCTTAAGAGTCCTTAAGGACTTAGAGACAAATACAGGAAGAACTATTTTATACACCTAGTAACAAACTTATGACATGTATAGTCCCTAAGACATGATGAAAGATGAAAGGTGATAAAAAGACAATAGATTCAAATGATTGATGGATCCTTAAGGAAATTAAAGGTCTAGAAGTTGAGTTTGATATCAAGAAGGACTAGAATATTTTCTTCTCTCTTTTTTTTTTTAAGATTTTATTTTTTTATTCATGAGAGACACACACATCATTCCTTTGATGTTCCTTTATTTTGTGCCTGACATCTTGATAATGATCTTTCAGGTTAACATATGAAAAGTGAAGTAAATGAGCAGTAAAAAGCAAACTTGAGGCTTCTGATTTGAGAGGGTGGTGACTCAGTGTCATAGAAATAGATAGCTAAGGACCACAACAGTAATGGTGATTCCACTTCATTCCCAGGGGCCAAGCAGAAAACTTGTAATGCAAGTTGAAATTCAGTGAGTGGGTAGAGATTTAAAATATAGCCACACACCGTTTAACAGTTCTTTTTCCATGATGACCCCATCCTGCAAAGTGAATATTAAAATTTTCCCTTCTGTTTGGATTCATGGTAGAGGAGAACCTACAATTGGGAGGTACTGGCCCATGAAAACAAGCCCCCAAATTATTTTGGACCATAGAGTCCAGAGTGACTCAAAGATAAGAGGAGGTAATCAGGGTTGCCTGCCCACTCTGCTCAAGAGTATACATCATTTTCCTAATCAACAACAAAGGGGGCCATGAATCCAAACCTCTGAGGCTGCTTCTATTTGAAGCAGACCTGTGCAACTCTCTTCTTATACTTTTGCATTCTGCAACCATAGTTAAGATGTGAAAACACTGCCAGACTGCCATGACAAGACAGAATGAGAGACAGAATGACAAAACAGAATAAAAATTGTGAATTCTCTTAAAACGATGAAATAGTCTATTTCAAGGGCAGTCTATACCAATGCCTGTAATAGACTCACACTTTATCTGTAATTCTTTTAAAGTATGATAAATAAATACGTACATGATTAACAATGAACAGGTTTTTTTGTAGAGATTTTCGACATCCACTTATTTTCTTGGAACGGACATTCTTCTTCCACACGTTAAAAGCCTTCCATTTCCGGAAAAGTGCAAATATGGGAATCTTAGTGAGTTCTCTGTGATATAGATATTCCTGTTCCCATCGATCAATTTCGATATATTCAATGTCCTCATTATAAATGTGTGTTACTGCTTTTTTGCTAATAGTATAGTAGTCATTTTTATTGATGTTCTCATAACTTACAACTCTATGAACAAATAAAAATTGAGGCAAGTTAATAAAGTATTCAAAACAAAATTAAGCAACTGCATTACTTTTTTGTTCTAAAGAGATAAAACATTTCAGAAAAAACAAATATTTAAATTAAAAAGTTCTAACAAACTATGTTCAAATTGAATACTTAAGAAGGGAGAGCTGCTTTTTAAAAAATAGTTGGACTTATTTTAGGTCCTAAAGATATCACAACCTTGGCAATATGTTTGATAATTTCAGTTACATAATTTTTATAAAAACAAATCAATTACAGATTTTTAAAATATAATAGCCCTATATGAAAGCTACCTGAAAATAAGTTTTTATTATTAGCTCTTCAGAAATTATTCAACAATAATTGTGTAAAAGAGTTTTACTTACCCAATATTAAAAAAAATTATGAGAAAGACCAAAGCAAGAAAAGATGAAGTAGATAGGATTTGAATCAAGACTCAGATTAAGTAGAAGAAAAATGCACAATTTATCACAGAACAAAATAATTACTGTTGAGACATTGTTTATTTCAAGCTATTCCTCTTTCAATTGTCATCAAGGGCATTCCTCAACCTTATGGGTAACAGAAACAGATCAGAAAAGGAAGAAAAGCAAGAGAGATAAAGGCAGGAATAAGGACAGGAGAAGGAAACAGTAATGAGAACAGAAAGGGCTGATTCTCTAAAATTTCTTAAAACAAGAACTTGCCCTACAGGCACAAAGATTTTTTTGTAACTTTATCTATAACATTAAAATACTGGATGCAACTTAAATACTCAATAATACAATAACTGCGAAACATATTGTGATATAGCAAGTATTATTAAAATATATTTTACAACTTAGGAAAATAAAATTTACAAAGATTCTCTGGTACCTTAGAATAATCAGATAAAGGTTAATTGCAAAACAAAACCCCAAACTGTTTTTATGTTAAAAATTATATGTACTAACAAAGATTGGACAAGAACACTCCAGTGAAAATCAACTGTTTCCTTTGTCTATGTTCTCTCCTGATTCTTAGCTCTGCATTTTGAACCTGGAATTCACAGGCCTTGAGTATATAGCCTTCAGGTCACCTGTGAAATCCCTGAAATTGTTGTACGTATACAAATTTATGTACATATGTATGATAACTTTTTCAGAAATTGGAATAAGATTCTCTTATGCTTTATATCTATTAATAAAAAAACTAAAAACCATGGAATAAATCACATTTAGTTTTTAATTTCTATTTTTGTTTAATAAAATAGAAAAATATTTTTATAACTAGGACACACAGGATCAGAATGAAAAACAAGCAAAAACCAAAACCCCAAGCCAAGACCTGTTCACGTGAGCATACAAGGAGAGCCTGGGATGCCCATGATATATTGGACAGTCTGGAAGGTTGCTCTCCTATTTCAGTGTTGTTACAGTAAAATAACAACTTGCTCAGCTTTTACGTAATCCCATCTTTGTCTATGTTCTAATTAACATTTCACATCAGAACTGTCTGAGAAAACGCCAGGTATTACACATTGCGGGTGAGGTGAATGGAAAACATTTTTTTTTTCCTTTTTTCTTTGCCTATAGCTGAAGATATAATTAGGACATTCTTGAGGTGATTCTCTACAAAATTTGAAATTTTAATTTGTCTCTGAGACTAGAGTCAACTTGAGATATTTCATTAATATCAGTTACCAAACCAACCTAAAGACAAATCAAGCAGCTCACTATGGCTTTGGTGTATGTCTAGAAAACTTGCTCTGCATTGGTGTATCTGCTACTAAATAAAGACCCTTCTAGAAGGTGGCAAGTGTGGTCCATGATGTTGAATTCTAACTTACTGGAGCTCAGTGCCACTTAGAAATCTTTTTTATTTATAATTTACTATCTAAGATCCCCATTCTCAAGCCCCTAAGTCTTTTCCTCCTCTACACATTTCTACCCTGCACAGAACAAATGAACACATGCAAGTCTTTTTCAAATACTGGATTGCCACCATCAAAATCATCTGGGGTGCTTATTAAGAATCTAGATTTCTGGGTCTAACACAGAATAAGAATCTCTATGTATGAGCCATGAGACTCAAGATTCCAGTTTAACAAGCTCCCTGAATGATTCAGATACACAGTAATGTTTGTGAACCACTGAACTTCATTTGAAAACAACGAATAAAAACAAGATGGTCACAAGGTAAGCTCTCTCTTCACCTGAAAATCATCATATTTGGGTGCCCCCATCCCAGCCTCTGAGTGTATCTCATGGTTTCCTCCAGAGATAGGTTTTTTCTAGCCCTCTTGGCTTTTGGCTACTTTTTCTCTGCATCTAAAAATTTGCAGAACTTCTCTTTAACTTGTAGAAAGCTTCCCTTAGACTTGTAGAATGCTTTCTCTTGACCCTGCTGCCCATTTAGCTTAAAATCCCATGTATTCTTCTTTCTCTTAAACTTCCTTTATAATGGTGAGCCATATCCCTCCCATGCATTGCTTTCTAAAGTTTCCAAAAACCAGTCTTGTTTCTCATAATTCTAACAAAATTAATCTCTCATGGATGAGCAGGGACTTCCTTCAAGCCCAATTCTGTTGGTAGATATAAGGGGCAGCAGGGTGAAGGAAAGTTTTGCAACAATTAAGAGGGCCTATGCACAGCTCTCTGTAATCCTATTCTCCTTAGACTTTCCAGTTCATTACTGAGGGGGTTACTCCTCAAATACACTCCTTGGACCTCTGCACTTACTCCACACTCTACCTCAGATCACACAACCATTTCAGGAGCTGATCCACCACACCACACCTAAATGCTGACAACTGCCTAGTCAACATTGTTGGCATCCAGGATTCACCCTTAAGCTTTGGCTGCTTCTTGGATAATACTTTGGATATTTCTTTCATCAAAGCCTTTCTTTGAGGAAGTAATACAAAAACCTTTAAGACTTAAAAAGAGAACTTCATTTGTTCAAGTGCTATGCTATGTAAAATTCCTTCTTTGCTGCTAAACTAGATGGCTTTATGATCCAATCAACTAAACAGATCCTTGGATAGTAATCTGGACAATATGGGTATCTTGAATAAAATTACATTTTACTATGTTTTACTGAGAAAAAATATCTGGAGTTTTTTCTTGCTGTTCAATGTAGAATCAGGTCAAATTATTTTACTGTAGAACCTTTATCTGTCCATCTAAAGTGAAACTTGGACTGTAAGGCTTCAATTAACTTTAAAAGCATGGATGTCTTATTTGAGAGAATCAAATGGAATAAGAGAATTACACAGCTCTGTGGTAGGTCATAAATTGTTCTGTTATTGTTCATTTCAACTATAACTCAAACTGTACCTATTAGGATGCTAAAAATCTTAATTTCTTCCTCTATAATTCCCTGATTTTACAAAACAATAAGATTTTGATGTGAGTTTTTATTTAAAACCAGGAGCTCAGGGCAGCCCCGGTGGCTCAGCGGATTAGCGCTGCCTTCAGCCCAGGGTGTGATCCTGGATCCCAGGATCGAGTCCCATGTCAGGCTCCCTTGCATGGAGCCTGCTTCTCCCTCTGCCTATGTCTCTGCCTCTCTCTCTCTCTATCTCTGTGTCTGTCATGAATAAATAAGTAAAATCTTAAAAAAATAAAATAAAAATAAAACCAGGAGCTCTGTTGTTACACCTTAGTGATTGAAAATACTTCTATTCAATCACAAAAGAATAATTGAAAATGCTTCTATTTAAACCGGTCTACCAAGACTAAAAGTGCAGAAGCATGGTTTGTCTCCTGCTCAAAAACTTTAAATAGCCTCCTACTGCCTATATCATCAAATCCAAATTATTCTGCCAAGTGTTTTGGCACTCTCCTCTTGTTTTATATTAGTTCCTTCTCTGTCTCACAAACTGCCCTTTTTCATCAAGCTTATTTATCATATCCACCTTGGGCCATGTTTGAATGCATACATATGTCTTTGTTTACCCTGTTCTCTCTTCCTATCTCAAGTTTCTGATTTCTACAAGCAAAAAAGTAATTACCTGCTTTAAGGTAGTGCGATGTATTAGATAAAGTCCATACGGCCCTATGCAAATCTAAGTTCTCATTATTTTCATCATTTACAGTTTTAACTGTCATGATTTGAGCATATTTATTGTGTGAAGATAAGCAAGCAACTGTCTGGAAAGAAATTAGCCATTTCTTATGTTCTGCATCATAAACCTCAATTTATTTGATGATGGTCAGTATCATGAATCATCATGAATTTAGATCTAGCCTAACCTAGAGAAGAGATATGGTTTACTTTGCTTCTGATTTGATTAACCAGAAATGATGAAATATCTAATAAGGAACTCCTTTTTACCTAGAAAATTAAACAAAGTTTAACTAAGAAGAAACTTCCAAATTTCTGTAATATGAGAGTGCTCTAGGGCCAATGTTTCTCAGTTGTATGGTCCCTGGAACAGCACAATCAGCTTCATGTGGGAATCGCAATTTCCCAGGCTATCTTCTTGACCTACTGAATCAGAAACTCCAGAGGGTTAACATCTGTTTTTTTTTTTTTTAAGATTTTATTTATTTATTCATGAGAGAGACAGAGAGAAGGAGAGGCAGAGACATAGGCAGAGGGAGAAGCAGGCTCCATGCAGGGAGCCCGATGTGCGACTTGATTCCGGGACTCCAGAATCATGCCCTGGGCTGAAGGCGGCGCTAAACCGCTGAGCCACCCAGGCTGCCCAACAATTTGTTTTAATAAGTCCTTTAGGGCTTGCTTGAGAACCACTGCTCAAAGCCCATGATGTGCAATACTGAGTTGAATACTGGAATCATCTGGCGAGTTGCAAAGAAATACAGGCTCTACCACAAATCAGTTAAATAATGTCTTGGAGTAGGGCCTGGGTGATTCTCATTAGTAGCAAAGGCTGAGAACCACTCTTCTAGGTTCTTCAAATTTTTGTTTAAAATGAAATCATCACCCACTTAATTGTCAGAGCTCCAGAGCAGTGCCACAGCATGTGTATACATGTGTTTGAAGAAAGGGTTAAGGAGACAATGTGAAGCTGAACAGTTTTGATGATTCCAAGTGAAAATATGAGGGACCTTTAATGTTTCCACATGCTGATTGAAATCTGACTGATTAGATTTAAATTTCTTTATGGACTAGCCCAAGAAAACTGTCATTGTGTTATGTAACCCAGCAAGGTTTCTGATAACATGGCTTCAAAATGATTTGTTATTATATAACACATTTATACCCCACTCCCTAAAGTTGTTCATAATTATGACTTCACACAGAAACCACAATGCTGCCATTTGAGAAAGTACATGATGTTTGGGATATGCTGAAAGTTGGCATCTATCTGTGTTTTCTGTTCTAGGCTGCTAAACAGGTAATCTCACTGAAAGGACAGAATAGCTTCATTTTGAAAATTTAAAAGCTTCCTTCCTTAAAAAATACTCTAATAGGCCTAGGAACCATGTGACAATCAATTTGATCACTTAGAAAGTAATATAGTCTGAACCCAGCACAGATGATTATATGGTCTTTATATAACCATGTTTCACAGACTCCTAAATCACTGCATACATCCGTCCCTCAAGAAATTGTTCATTGGCTATACAGGACAGAAATGTGTAATTAGCATTATTTAACTCAAGGTCTCTCAAGCTCAGCACTACTGACATTTTGGGCCAGGTAACTCTTTGTTGTGTGAGGCTGTCTTGTGTACTGTCAGCTGGTTGGCAACTTCCCTTGCCTCTTCCCACTTGATACCAGTAGCACTATACTCTCTAGATACAATAGTTACTATCATAGGCTATATTTGGCACCCTCCCTACTTAGAAGGACATAAGACAGGAACTACTTCTCACCATCAAGGCAGCATCAGATTTTCCTTTTCCGTGGGACTACTTGGAAATCTGTTGGCCACCCAGGAATACCCTCTCCCTAGATGACAACTCAGATGTAAGTAGATGAGATCCACATTGGGTTGTATGGAAGCCACCCTAGCTTAACAGCCTTATTATCCACAGGAGCCAGTATCTCTTGCAAAAATTCTATAAGCATAGAATTCAGGATTCTTGCAAGAGACATGCACTATGGATATCCAAAGCTGTGGCTCCCCATCAGGTATTTAGAAGTTATTTTTTAAAAATATTTATCTTTTGAGAGAAAGAGTACACACATGAGCTGGGGGAGGGGCAGGGAGAGAGAGAGAATTTCAAGCAGACTCCCTGCTGAGAGGGAAGCCCAAGGACTTGGCCTTGGGCCCCATCTCAAGACCCTGAGACTATGACATGAGCTGAAACCAAGACACTCAACTGACTGAGTCACCCAAGTGCTCCTAGAATTCATTTTTAGTTATCTGTAATGCATATATAATTTACAAATCAGGGGGCATTTTTATCATAAGCAATATTGCCTAGAAATAACCAACATTCTACTCTTATGAGGATACCAGTGAAACAGAACTTCACAGTTAAGATCAGATTCTCAGGCAAAGAAAATTGCTCTACAGTCCTCTAGAGTAACGCTCTCAAGCAACAAATGTTCCAACATACCCACACAATGGTAACATTCTATAAGGCAAATTGGTGAAGATATTAATTATAAATTTCTTTATATTCATTACAATTTATTTACATTATAATAAGAAAAATAACCTACAAGACACTCAGGGAAATATTCAATATTGAATTTGATAAAACTTCCAGATAAAGCCTAGCTCAGAAGCAACCACGGCTGTGATCATACATCTTTTGAAGTAGCCACCTGAATTTTTAATCAATTCATGATGGTCTGTTCAACTTCTTCACAGTCACCACTACTAAGAAACTTTGTTTATAGAAATAGGAGACAATAAATGGCAGATGATTTATTGCTTTGTTTCTTATGGTTGGAAACCTCCTTTTCCATTAACCAGTACTTGGATAATTCATTCTCTTGAAATTATAAACCAAAGGTACTACCATTCTTTAATTCTAATAGCTATCACTTTTCACCCTTTGATAAATGCAGTGTTAAAATTTGTTGTGAAATGCAAACTGATTTAAAATCCAAATGTTTCCACATCAAGTATTTCAGAAACAATGGTGAAGCTTTCTCTGAAACAGTCATTACTCTGTTTGACTTTAGGTTTCTTTAGGTGTAAATCCATTACAATCACTAAAATCAAAGAGAAGCATTTTAAATATCATTTTTCCAAAGCTGAATTCCAAGGTGTTTTGAATTCTTAATCTTTGTTGTCAGTACATGTTGACACACTTTCAGCCAGGTCCCATAATTTTTTATGAAATTCATTCAGGTGCTCAAATGTCAATTAACTAATCCAGTTGTGAAACCAACTATTCATTAAATCTGCACAGTTATTTGCAATATATTCTCTAATTCTTGACACAACGTTTCCTTTGGATTACTAATGCACTTAAATCTGAAACAACAAAAAGTAGTATTCTGCTCATATTTTTTGTTATGTCTTGGACTTTATTGTAGTCACAATTTTGATAATATTTAATTTGGAATTAATAACTGCAGGGAAACATTTACATATGGGAGTTCCTTTGCAAGTAAAATAATGTATTAGTTGAATGTAGGATTGTCAGAATAAACTCTAGATGCAATATTTATTTTTAAGAACTATTTCCATAATGTCTCATTTGCCTTAAATATTTTATTGCCAGTAGTTTTTTCCCCCTCCTCACAACAAAGTTCTTCCAAACATTTCACTTCAGTGATCCAAAATAGTGCTGTTATCAAGCAGTTACTAGTAACCATACGTTCATCGATATTCAATAAAACTCTCTTTTCTGCAATAAAATTTTAATAATGCCCTGGAATGTGTTAATCTCTGTTATCTGATTTGTTGATTTACTAGTAGTAGTAATGATAAATTTCCTTTGCTTTTCTAGTAACAAATGGAATGGAAAAATGTCCACACAGGCTGGTAAAATTGCAATTCTGCAATAGTGAGTTTTTCTGACATAAGATACTATGTGTTCTTATATTTCTAGCTTCTTAAGCTTATTGATGAGATATTAATCTAAAAACAGAATTTGGTTTCATATTTTGTTCTTCAATATGCCTTAAAAAGTTTAAATCCTTTTCTGTGTATGGTGGATACCTTTTGGTAAGGTATTGATATAGCTTTCTTGGAACTACGGATTTATTTGATCACATTTCCATACAAATAAGGTATTTAGGCAAAGTATAGGAACATTGCTGTGATTCACAAATCCAAGTTTGAGATACTTTTAATTATGTTGCCTAATTTATAATCTTTTTTTTTCAACCACAGTATTTATCTTATAGCTCTAGTAATTTTCTAACTCTAGTAATAAACTGTCAAAGAAGAATAAATACATGGAAATAGTCCATGCTCATGGATTGGTATTATTATTAACCAATAATATTAACAGGTATTAAAATATTAACAATTAATATTGTTAAAATGTCCGTACTACTCAAAGCATTGTACAGATTCAGTATAATCCATATTAAAATTCTAAATACATTCTTCACAGAAATAGAACAAACAATACTAAAATTTGTAAGAAATCATAAAAGAACCCAGATAGCCCAAGTATTCTGAGACAGAACAAAGGTGGAGATATCATGCCCCCTGATTCCAAATGATATTACAAAGCTAACCTAATCAAGCCAGTATGGTATTGGCATAAAAAGAGACACATGGATCAAGAGAATAGAATAAGGAGCCCAGAAATGAAATGAACCCCTGCATATATGGTCAATTACTTTATGACAAAGGAGCCAAGAATATACTATGGGGAAAGAACAGAATATTCAAGTAATAGTGATGAGAAAACTGGACAGCCACATGCAAAAGAATGAAACCGAACCACCATCTAACACCATACACAAAACTAAATCAAAATGGATTAAAGACTTGAACATGAAGCCTGAAACCATAAAACTCCTAGAAGAAAACATAGAAGACCAGTTTTCAAGAAGAAAACTCCTTGAGATTGATCTTGGCGATGATTTCTTGGATTTGACGCCAAAGGCATAGGCAACAAAAGCTAAAATAAACAAGTAAGACTACATCAAATTAAAGAGATTCTCCAAAGTAAAGGAAATAATCAAAATGAAAAGGCAATCTACTGAAAGGGAGAAGATACCTGCAAATCATATATCTGATAAAGCATTAATATCCAAAATATATTAGGAACTCATATAACTCAATAACAAAAAAAAAACCCCAAACAATCCAATTAAAAAATGGGCAGAGCTTTGAAAGAATTAATAAGATAGATAAACCATTAGCCAGCCTTATTAAAAGAAGAGGGAAAAGACTCAAATTAATAAAATCATGAATGAGAAAGGAGAGATCACCATCAATACCAAGAAAATACAAACGATCTTAAAAACTTATGAGCAAAAACAAAACAAACAAAAAAACTTATGAGCAGCTATACACCAATAAATTAGGCAATCTAGAAGAAATGGACGCATTTCTGGAAAACCACAAACTACCAAAACTGGTACAGGAAGAAATAGAAAACCTGAACAGGCCGATAACCAGGGAGGAAATTGAAGCAGTCATCAAAAACCTCCCAAGACACAAGAGGCCAGGGCCAGATGGCTTCCCTGGGGAATTCTATCAAACATTTAAAGAAGAAACCATACCTATTCTACTAAAGCTGTTCAGAAAGATAGAAAGAGATGGAGTACTTCCAAACTCATTCTATGAGGCCAGCATCACCTTAATTCCAAAACCAAAGACCCCACCAAAAAGGAGAATTATAGACCAATACCCTGATGAACACAGATGTAAAAATTCTCAACAACATACTAGCCAATAGGATCCAACAATACATTAAGATTATTCATTATGACCAAGTGGGATTTATCCCTGGGATGCAAGGCTGGTTCAACACTCATAAAGCAATCAATGTGATTCACCATATCAGCAAGAGAAAAAATAGGAACCATACAATCCTCTAAATAGATGCAGAGAAAGCATTCGACAAAATACAGCATCCATTCCTGATCAAAATTCTTCAGAGTGTAGGGATAGAGGGAACATTCCTCAACATCTTAAAAGCCATCTACGAAAAGCTCACAGCAAATATCATTCTCAATGGGGAAGCACTGGGAGTCTTTCCCCTAAGATCAGGAACAAGACAGGGATGTCCACTCTCACCACTGCTATTCAACATAGTACTGGAAGTCCTGGCCTCAGCAATCAGGCAACAAAAAGAAATAAAAGGCATTCAAATTGGCAAAGAAGAAGTCAAACTCTCCCTCCTCGCAGATGACAAGATACTGTACATAGAAAACCCAAAAGACTCCACCCCAAGATTGCTAGAACTCATACAGCAATTTGGCAGTGTGGCAGGATACAAAATCAATGCCCAGAAATCAGTGGCATTTCTATACACTAACAATGACACTGAAGAAAGAGAAATTAAGGAGTCAATCCCATTTACAATTGCACCCAAAAGCATAAGATACCTAGGAATAAATCTAACCAAAGAGGTAAAGGATCTATACCCTAAAAACTACAAAAACTTCTGAAAGGAATTGAGGAAGACACAAAGAGATGGAAAAATATTCCATGCTCATGGATTGGCAGAATTAATATTGTGAAAATGTCAATGTTACCCAGGGCAATTTACACGTTTAATGCAATCCCTATCAAAATACCTTCTTCAGAGAGTTGGAACAAATCATCTTAAGATTGGTGTGGAATCAGAAAAGACCCCGAATAGCCAGGGGAATATTAAAAAAGAAACCAGAGCTGGGGGCATCACAATGCCAGATTTCAGGTTGTACTACAAAGCTGTGGTCATCAAGACAGTGTGGCACTGGCACAAAAACAGACACATAGATCAATGGAACAGAATAGAGAATCCAGAAGTGAACCCTCAACTTTATGGTCAACTAATATTCGACAAAGCAGGAAAGACTATCCGCTGGAAAAAAGACAGTCTCTTCAATAAATGGTGCTGGGAAAATTGGACATCCACATGCAGAAGAATGAAACTAGACCACTCTCTTTCACCATACACAAAGATAAACTCAAAATGGATGAAAGATCTAAATGTGAGACAAGATTCCATCAAAATCCTAGAGGAGAACACAGGCAACACCCTTTTTGAACTTGGCCACAGCAACTTCTTGCAAGATACATCCATGAAGGCAAAAGAAACAAAAGCAAAAATGGATTATTGGAACTTCATCAAGATAAGAAACTTTTGCACAGCAAAAGAAACAGTCAACAAAACTAAAAGACAACCTACAGAATGGGAGAAGATATTTGCAAATGACCTATCAGATAAAGGGCTAGTTTCCAAGATCTATAAAGAACTTACTAAACTCAACAGCAAAGAAACAATCCAATCATGAAATGGGGAAAATACATGAACAGAATTTTCACACGGAAGACATAGACATGGACAACAAGCACATGAGAAAATGCTCCGCATCACTTGCCATCAGGGAAATACAAATCAAAACCACAATGAGATACCACTTCACACCAGTGAGAATGGGGAAAATTAACAAGACAGGAAACAACAAATGTTGGAGAGGATGTGGAGAAAGGGGAACCCTCTTGCATTGTTGGTGGGAATGTGAACTGGTACAGCCACTCTGGAAAACTGTGTGGAGGTTCCTCAAAGAGTTAAAAATAGACCTGCCCTACGACCCAGCAATTACACTGCTGGGGATTTACCCCAAAGATACAGATGCAGTGAAACGCCGGGATACCTGCACCCCAGTGTTTATAGCAGCAATGTCCACGATAGCCAAACTGTGGAAGGAGCCTCGGTGTCCATCGAAAGATGAATGGATAAAGAAGATGTGGTTTATGTATACAATGGAATATTACTCAGCCATTAGAAATGACAAATACCCACTATTTGCTTCGACGTGGAAGGACCTGGAGGGTATTATGCTGAGTGAAATAAGTCAATCGGAAAAGGACAAACATTATATGGTCTCATTCGTTTGGGGAATATAAAAATTAGTGAAAGGGAATAGAGGGAAAGGAGAGAAAATGAGTGAAAACATCAGTGAGGGTGACAAAACATGAGAGACACCTAACTCTGGGAAATGAACAAGGGGTAGTGGAAGGGAAAGTGGGCGGGGGGTTGGGGTGACTGGGTGATGGGCACTGAGGGGGGCACTTGGCAGGATGAGCACTGGGTGTTGTGCTATATGTTGGTAAATTGAACTCCAATAAAAAAATTTTTTTAATGGGCAGAGGATCTGTATAGATGTTTTTCCAAAGAGGACATACAGATGGACAGCAGGCACATGAAAATATGTTCAACATCATTCATTATCGGGGAAATGCAAAGCAAACCACAATGAGATATCATCTGACACATGTAAGAATGGCTATTATCAAAGAGACAAGAAATAATAGGTATTGGCAAGGATGTGGAGAAAAGAGGACTCTCTTGCACTGTTGGTAGGAATGTAAATTGGTGCAAGTATTATAGAAAACAATATGAAGTTTCCTCAAAATATTAAAAAGAGAGGTACAGATGATCTAGCAATTCCACTATGGGGTATCTATCCAAAGAAAACAAAAACACTAATTCAGAAAGATATATGTGCCCTTATGTTAAGTGCAGCATTACTTACAATAGCCAGATATGAAAGCAACCCCAAGTGTTCATTAAAAAAGATAAAGAAGATGTGATATATATATATTCCATTATATGTATACTACTCAGATATAAAAAAGAATGAAATATTGCCACTTGCAACAATATGAATGCAAGTCACATGAGGGCATGTGACTTAACTATTTTGTGACTCATTTGTAAAATAGAGATAATAATTGTGTCTATCTTATAGTATTTTGTGAGGGTTAAATGATTTAATATGTACAAATACTTTGCCTAGAACATAGTAAACACCAATAAATTATTTTTATGATATGTAAAATATGGTGATTCACTTTGGTGTGCTCTCAAAATGGGTATATAATCCAACTCTCTAGCCGACAGTCTTCCCCTATACCTCATGGCTACCCTTCAGTTACAATCACTCTTGTTCAAGGTCTAATTCCTAACAAAACAGGATTGTTTTGTCTTGATCAATTCTATTCTCTGTTCTCTGTGCTCTTCAGGATCTCCCTAGTTCTTGATCCTTTACATAGTTTCCTTTTTACTTGCACCAGAGCTGATCAGAGTCACCACTATGCCCCTTTCCTGGGCAAGATAACCTGCAGCATATAGCTATGGACTTACTCAGATTGGTATTCCAACATATTTAGAGATCTCCTTGAATTTTATTCCTAACAAAATTTTTAAACCTAAAACATAGCACTAAGCTGATATTTTAGAATAAACTGGACAAATGGAACTATTTTTTCACTTAGAGGGATCGTGATAGAGATAAACATTATAGAACTGCACATTTGGAGGATTGAAAAACATGCCTGGAAAAACAGGCAAAGACATTATATTTTATCACATTACTTTTTAAAGGAGTTTAGTTTAACATGTCATCATCTTGTTGACTCAGAATTTCCTATTTTTAACTTCCAATTAAGCTGCTTTCAAGTTTGTTGCACCCAAATGATTGCCTTTTCATAAGGTGTAGAGTATTTGGAGTTCAGGCCAGAGAGAAAAAGTGAACATTAATCCTAAATCATAATAAAATAATCTATGATTCCAACTCTATCTTCTTAAATGAGACCTTGCATATTACCAACAAGCATTACTACTATCAGTTCCCCAAGTAGAAGTGTTCATTAACCTAGAAAAACCATTAATTGGGCAAAAGCACAGTTTCCATATTCATCTTTTATACTTTGTCTTATGCTAGTAAATAGATGAGACTCATTTTACATTTGGCAAAATTTGACTCCTCTCATAATGGGGAATGGATATCAGAAATGACACTCCTTGATATCTGAGTTATTAGATGATTTCTTTAAATAAAAGAGAGCTATGAAAACATTTCACATATTAATCAAGAAGTATTAAAAATCAGGAAATAAACCATTTTTTGCTGATTAGCCACCATTTAAGATCCATAGTCTCTTCTCTAAAAACCTATAAAAGAATGAGGTAGGCAGCGGTGGAAATGACATTAAAGGGATTTTTTTTTTTTACATCAAAGGGCTTTAAATTCTATTGTATATTAATTCTCCATATTAAAAAAAAACTGACTCTAATTCTCCTTTCTTCTACCATCTCATTTCTCTTCTATCTTTGACATTTCAAACTTAGTAGGTCCAAACTCAAACTCTTTTTTCCCCAACAAAACTTCCATCCAATCTTCTGTGTCTCAAATAATAGTAACTGTAACTTTCCTCTTGCCCAGTCAACGGGATCATTAAAGTTATCCTGGACTCCGCTCCTCTCTGTATGCCCACCTTACATATAGTCCATGAAAACATCCTGTTGGCTTCACCTTTGAATTATTTCCCACTTCTCATCACCTCCACCTGGTTCATCTCTGACCTGAATAATTACAGCCTTCTAATCGGTCTTCCTGTTTCAACCCTTGCTTCTCAAAAGTGTGTTCTCTACACAGCAATCAGAGTGTTCTTTTTCAAAATGTAACTCAGATCATGATACATATCTGCTTGAAGTCTGTCCATGGTTCTCCACTTTTCTGAGTAAAAGCTAACATTCACACCAAGGCTGGCAAGCCCCTTCATAATCTGTTCCCTAGCTTTCATTCACTCAACTCTGGTCACACGAGCCTTCTCTTTTCTCCTTGAACGTGCCAGGTATGCTCCTGTCTTGGGATATTAGTATTCACTTTCCCATTGTCTGGAATGTTCTTTCCCTGCCAGCACATCATTCACTCCTTCTCCTTCCAGTCCTTATTCAAATGGCAGCTTGTCAATGAGGCCCACCCTGACATCCCAGTTAACTCACAACTTCCCCAGAACTCCCAATCTCTTTCGCTCTACTGTATTTTTTTCTTTAATACTTACCACCATCTAGAATTCTCTATAATTTACTCAGGTATTGTGTTTATCATTGTCTCCTTCTAAAATATAAGCTCCATGAGGGCAACAATTTTGATCTGGATGGTTGAACAATATCTCTAGTACCTAGAACCGTTCATGCTACAGAGTCAGTATTCAGTACATTTTGTTGAATTCTTATAAGCATCTCTGTTCTTTCTTCAAATTATTTCTCACTCTAATTAATCTCTTCTGGATTTAAAATAAATCATTTAAAACTTTGATTAAAATGTTTTTCTTCTTTTCCTCTTTTTTTTTTTTTTTTTTTTTTTAAAGAATGAGCCTCATTTGGGCTTGAACTATGTCCTTTGTGCCTGACAGTTGGCACTCAAATATTTTTTTTAATTTTTCTTAAATTTATAATAGTCACACACAGAGAGAGAGAGAGGCAGAGGGAGAAGCAGGCTCCATGCACCGGGAGCCCGACGTGGGATTCGATCCCGGGTCTCCAGGATCGCTCCCTGGGCCAAAGACAGGCGCCAAACCACTGCGCCACCCAGGGATCCCTCTTTTCCTCTTTTTTTCCCAGAAGGAGAACTGTCTTCATTGTTACCTCACTCAGCCAAAACTGCAGTGCTGGGATCCCTGGGTGGCGCAGCGGTTTGGCGCCTGTCTTTGGCCCAGGGAGCGATCCTGGAGACCCGGGATCGAATCCCACGTCGGGCTCCCGGTGCATGGAGCCTGCTTCTCCCTCTGCCTATGTCTCTGCCTCTCTTTCTTTCTCTCCCTGTGACTATCATAAATAAATTTAAAAAATTAAAAAAAAAACTGCAATGCTGCATAAGGGAGAATAAGAGAATTCTTGGGAGCTCCTTTTATCTTCCCATGCAGCAGAGAATGGGAAGGTAGCTCCAAGAATTTGGTGGTAAAGCTACACTACTATCACCTTCCAGGAAAGACTGCCTCAACAACTGTTGTCATCTGAACTAAACAACAATGGAGGAAAGTCAGTATCAACTTTAAATTCTACTACCTGTTGTGCTGAACTTTATTTTTTTAATTTTATTTATTTATTCATGAGAAAGAGAGAGAGAGAGAGAGAGAATGAGAGAAAGAGGCGGAGAGAGAAGCAGGCTTCATGCATGGAGCCCGACGTGGGACTCGATCCCCAGTCTCCAGGATCACGCCCTAGGCTGAAGGCGGCGCTAAACCACTGAGCCACCCGGGCTGCCCTGTGCTGAACTTTAAAGAAATTCAGAGACTCATATTTATATGATTCTTCTAATTATTTCAATAACAAATGTGTGTTTAGTAATAATAAAGAGTATATGTGTGTGTTATTAATCTACATAAATACCTTAAGTGATCAAGCTCCTTTTATTTTTTAAAAAAATCCTTATCTCTCTACTAAGAAAAGTTGAAATAACACGTAAATCAAATCATGTACTTGCTTTTTACACATTGCCATCTTTTCTCAGTAATCACAAAATATCAAAATTATCTTTGGAATACTGATTAAAAATAGATGGCATTATATAATATAAACATAGAAGCACAACAATGCACACTACTCTGTAGAATAATGTCTACAAGTAAAGGAAAGCTAAATAGAAAAAATAAATAACATTGTTGTGATTAAGATTCATTTGTCATTGGAGGATAATAAAAATCATATTTGACATTTATCATTAATATCCAGGCAATTATGGATAATTTGCAATCTTAAATGAAACTTTCACTGTTGAATACATTGTTTCATAAAAGAGAACTCACTTGAGATTATATGTATCATATTCAATGGAAGACCTTGGCACTGCGGGGATCATATAAAGAAATCCAAGATGTTCATTTTCTCGTATTATTTTAATGATTTGCAAGGGATTACGAATGTTGGCTTTAACGACTTCTTCCCGGTCGTGGAAACTGTACTTAGGGAACGCTGAGGAACTAGTTCCATAGAGTCCTCTTCTTCCAATACTGGTACGTGACAGTTTAGGAGGAGAGGGAGCAAACATCTCAGCAATGGGCCGCTGGGTCTAAACAAAGCCAATTTTAAAAAATATGAGTGTTTGCAAAAAACAAAGGATAAAAAAAAGACAAAATGTTAGCCTCAAGCACCAATTACTGTACTGCTTAAGATATTTGGGCTCAAAGGTAAACATTTTTGAACTGAGAAATTCAAATTATTGTAAGGCAGTATTCCTTCCCAGTCCTCGTTATCCAGGCGTCCATCCCCTTCCACAGACCCCCGAGCATCGCTCCCATTGCCACCTCCTCTCCTTTGACTCAGAGTTTATTACAGCAAAATACTACCAGCTCTCTGGTGTTCTCAGGATCCCAGCACTCTTCCCGCTCAATTGCTTTGCATCTATCTTGACTGTGGCCTCTCCCCCCTCAGCCTCCCCACCTGATTCTGACAATCTTCATGCTTTTCAGTGAGTGAAATTCCTAAACAGCTGTTATCACAGCTGATAATAAACTTCTTAATGTATGTAAGTGGTGGTTATGTTGAGTATTGGGGACCATTATATGATATCAGCCTGGGAGAAGCATATAGATGACAAACTCATGATTGCCTGTTCTGTAGGCATGTGAATGACCTAAGTGTTCTGTTAAAATGTACATTCTATGTCAGTTTGGAGTGGAGCCTGAAATCCCACATTTCTAAGCTGCTCCCGGGAGCTGTGAATGCTGTGGACCACCACTGGAGCCTCAGAGCTAAGTCCTCACCACATCCACACACATGAGCTTCACTCTAATCCCCCAGTTCCACCATCTGTGCTCTCAGGGCCATTCACCCTTTGTTTCTCCACCAACAAACTCTGGGGCAGCATCACACACACACATCGTGCTCCTGTGGAGAACGTGGATAACCATGTTTCAGGAATTTGACACTAACTCCAAGGGTCATCACCTGATCTCTCTGGCAGCAGAAGGGTAACTGTCATGAAGACAAAAGAATCACCATTGCAGACCCACTATGTTGAATAACTGATGTAAATACATAAATGATACCTTTATTGCCTATTAGCAAAACTAGTAGAGGCTGCCATTTCTACAAGAGATTGATTCCCACAAGCTCCCCAGAAAGTTTGTACTGACAGATCCCGTCATTCCCCACCTCTGATTAAATATACCCTGTTGAATAGGAGTTTCAGATGAAAATCTTGGAAGGTTTAGAGCTGAAGAAAATATATCTTTGAACTTAAAAGATATGATATGATTCTTTTACCTAATGTCCAGGAACAGCAGCAACAACACTGTTTTCTTATGTAAAAGAAAAGCGAGATATCTCCAAACCAGAGAAAATACACAATGCTTTGTCTCAATGTTTCAACAAGGGCTATAGTCAACTTGAATATTTTCATGAGACTAGGGGATCCCTGGGTGGCGCAGCGGTTTGGCGCCTGCCCTTGGCCCAGGGTGTGATCCTGGAGACCCAGTGCATGGAGCCTGCTTCTCCCTCTGCCTGTGTCTCTGCCTCTCTCTCTCTCTGTATGACTATCATAAATAAATTAAAAAAAAAGAATATTTTCATGAGACTAGAGTATTACTATTTAACAGAAAATGAATGTATTTTCTTTATTATATCCTTCAAAAAGTTTTACTGCCTTCTAAGTACAAGATTTCTTCAACAATAGCCTTATATATTTTCATCTGAGTACTTATTTCCAATTATGTAACTCAATGCAAAGATGAGATTCAATTTAAACAGCCACACAAGTTCAGATTTTGAGGGGGTGGGGGAAAGAGAACAAAGGAAGTATGTATGTATGTATGTATTTAAAGATATTATTTATTTGAGAGAGAGAGAGAGCAGGTGCACTGGAGCAAGCACACAAGTGGGGAAGTGGCAGAAGGAGAGGGAGAAGCAGACTCCCCTGCTGAGCAGAGAGCCCAGTGCGGGACTGGATCCCAGGACCCTGAGATCATGACCTGAATCCAAGGCAGATGCTTATCTGACTGAGCCACCTAGGTGCCCCAGGAAGCATTTATTTATAAAGGACAGTACACCTGTAGTGTTCTCTACAATGGATGTTCAGTTCAATTTGTAACCAATCTTCCTTAATTACCAGGAGCAAAGCCCCCAACTGCCTTCTTTTATCTCCCAGGGAATCCTCATTGATACATTTCCATTCTAACTAAACTCATTCTGAGAGATCAATATTCCCCCAAAATGACCCTCTTCTTCTCAGAATAAATACCCTTTCCCCTTTTATATAGAATATCCCCCTTTCTTGCACATTTCCCTTTAACCTCTAACTCATATTGAATTCTTCACTTAGTTACAGCTACAACCAGGCATAGCATACAATTTAACATTCCCTTTGAGCCCCTCCCTTCATCCTAGATGTGCACAATTTCATTCCTCTCCTTTAAATTCAAGACCATGATGTCCACTTTATGTCAAATAAACTAATTTATGGGCAATCAGAACTTTCTTGGATCTACCTAAGATAGCTTGTTCTCCTCTCCTACTTTACAGAAAATAAAATTTCATGCAATTGATCATGTAATATTCTTTGAGGGTGATCTCACCCACACTCACAGTGAACCTCCTTCCACCCAGCTTCTCAAGCCCACTGCTCTCCCACCTGACCTGCCTCATTAACTTGCCATTCATTCCTCCCAGCCTAGTGCTATTCTATTCTCTGCAGTAGCCTTTCTTCCACTGACCCTCCCCCTCACCACCAGGTACAAGCATTTCCTTCTGTTCGGTTCACCATAGTTTGTACCTTAAATGACCAACAAGAGCTCTTATCACACCCCACTGGGTTTGAGTGCTCACTTGTCCATCTACCCACCGTCAGATTCTGTAATCTTCGAGGACGAAACCTGTCTTCATCTCTTCCTTTATAGTACTCTAGCCCAAAGCCCGAAAGACGCTAGCACTGAAATGTTTAGTCTCAAAGGATCCTTTCAATTAAAAGCTCAGAGAATTCTCAGCTCTGTTGGCATTTATTGTGAGTGTGTCCACATTTTCTCCCACTTCTGTTCCTTTGTTTAATTATCTAGAGGTATTTATAGAAAGCCGTGCTCTGGTGATTTCTCCCCAGAGCAACTATTCACTTATTCCTTGCAAGGCAACTTCCCATGCTACAGCTCACCAATCACAGAAGTTGTCTTTCGAGCTGGTTTACTTTCTATTTTATTGCCCTTCACCAAGGTTTTCGAAGATTGTCATTCTGGGTAATAATGATGAAAATTTCATAAAAGGTAAAATAAAATTCAAAACACTAGTATGTCTTCTTTTAATATGCAAGAAAAGATCAGAGGATACTGAATAGATACTGCAAGTTTTCCTTTATGATTTTCCTCTACTGTTTAAATTTTCCTCGAATAAGAACTGAGAAGTACAGTACTCCCCAAATCCACTGTGCAACCTGATAGAAAAATTCTGCAACTATCCTTATGAGTTAAAAGCATGTTAGCAATGCTATAGGGAACTAAAATTAAAGTGGAAGGATCAATTAAATAGTTTAATAGTATACCTGTTTTTTCTTCACCAGAGGATCTTCATGCTTAAGAAACTGAACAGATATTTTGGCAGAACTTCTTTCTTCAGTGCTTCCTGGAGGTTTTATGACTCCAGAAGTGATTAACTGAGATCGGTTCTGCTCATATATGTATTCTGGCCTCTTATGATCTTGGTAGACTTTTAGCACTGGCTTTGGGGAATAAAGAGACATGTTAATCTTTTTAATATTAACATGAACCCAACTTATTCTTCACTTTGGACTTATTCCTGTCAGAAATTAATCTCCCTGGGGTAATTTCCTATCCAAGTCACAATCATTATGGTAGTTCTCACCATAGTCTGGACATGGCCTATCACTAAACTAAGACTTTGCAATTTGGTTTCTATTAATTCTGTCCCTTTATTATCAATGAATACTTCTAGGAGTAAGGTTATGACAGAAAAGACTCAGAGGCATGAAATCACATATCTAGTAATTGTGCATTACAAACTCCCACCATTCACCAGAATAAATATTGTGGGAAGGACTGTATAATCCTAACACTCTACCCAAAAGTCATTAATCAATTCCCATAGCCATAACTTCTTGAATATCTAAAAGAAATTGTGACAAAATAAATTTAAAAAAGAAATCATGGCATTATATTAGGCTGATCAAATTGCAGATTAAGGCCATAAAATCCAGCATTCCACATGATACACTAATGCAAGGAATTCACAATAATGGCTTTAAGTTTCTAAGCATTATGATTTTAGCATGATAGCTAATCTCTTACAACTGGAGAAAAAAAGCTTGGGAGTAAGTAAAGGAAATAGCTATTAAGTTTTCAGTGTGCAAATTACCTTTGGTTTTGGCTAAAAATCTCTCTTGGGCCACTCACTGAAGAAAAGGAAAAGACTACAGAGATGGGGGAAGGAAGATCTCAGCTATATAACAGTGTTGAAAATTAACACAGACCAGAATCACAAGGTAAGAAGGGAGAGGAAGGCTTCTGTACAGCAAATGAAACCATCAACAAAATGAGAAGGCAATCTACTAAGTGAGAGACAATATTTGTGAATCATATCATGATAGGGGATTAAGACCCAAAATATGTAGACAACTCCTACGACTCAATAGCAAAAACAAAACAATCCACTTAGAAAATGGGCAGATGATCTGTGTACACATTTTTCCAAAAATATATATAGATGGACAGCAAGTATATGAAAAGATGCTCAAGATCATTACTCATCAGAGAAATGCAAACCAAATCCACAATGAGATACCACCTTACACCTGTCAGAATGGCTACTCTGAAAAAGACAAGCAGCAAGTGTTGTGAGAATATGGAGAAAAGGGAACCTCCATCAACATTTAATATCATGATTTATATAATTCTATTTTGTATATTCATGACAAAATATTAGTTATATTTTTACTACTTTTGTCGTTTAATCTTCAACTAGCTTTATAAATAAGTGATTAATCTACCACCATTACATTAGATTATTCTGAATATTACTATATATTCACCTTTATCTGTGAGATTTATACTTTCATGTTTTTCTGTTACTAAGTATACTAAGCCCCTTCATTTCAGCTTAAAGAAGTCCCTTAAAATGAACAAATATGTATATAGAAAAAGAATGCAAATATGGCAAAACACTAATAATTTTTTAATCTAAGTAGATGGTATATAAATATTCATTTTATTATTATTTCAATTTTCTGTATATTTGAAACTTTTTATGGTAAAATGTTGGGAGAAATTGAATTTTTCAAATAAAGTAGCAAAAATACAAAGAATTAGATAGATTCACATAAACCATAATAGTGACCATCTCCAAGCAAGGAGAGAGGGCATTGAGACTAAACTAGGGCATAAAAGATATTTGAAATGTATCTGTAACACATTCCTTTAAAAATGGATATTGAATCAAACTAAGCAAAATTCAACATTATTAATTTGGGATACACATACTTATTTACTACATTTCTCTTTATAGCTTTTTGCATATTTGAAATTTTCATAATAATAAAATAAAAACAGAGGAAAACTTCTTAATATAACTATTTAGCAAAATCAGCAGCAAACCTCAATCACCCTAAATAGTAAAAACCTAAAGCCACTGTGAAAATCAAGAACAAGATCACTATTTTCACTCCCACCTTTATTTTTCAATTCTCAAATTGAAGCATCTGGAACAGAGGCTGGTAAATGTTTTCTGTAAAGGACCAGACGGTAAATATTTTAGGTTTTGTGGGTCATATGGTCTCTGTCACAACTACTCTACCATTGCAGCACCAAAGCAGCCTTAGACAATATGAAAATAACTGGTATCACTGTGATCCAAAAAAACATTATTTACAAAATAGGACTGGATTTGACCCATGGGCCATAGTGACCCATAATTTAAAAAATAAAGTAACTGGTGTAAACACTAGGAAAGAAAGGCAAAATTATCTATCAATGATATTTATTATATACATTAAAAATAAAAGCCTAATTACTAAAGTAACTATAAGGATTTAAAAGAATATTGGTGAGGTTTCTGGTTACAGAGTAAACACACAAAATCCATTTGCTTTTCTCTGTGTTAAAAGTAAACAAACTGGATCACAATAAAAAACTAAGGTTGAAATATTTAAGAATTTAACGAGAGAAACACAGGACCTTATTTTATATATATATATATATATAAATATATATAAGTATATTATAATATATAAATATATAATTATATAATATATAAAAATATATAAAATAAAGTGCTATATATATATCAAACTATGAAATCTCATGGAAAATGAAAAACAAGCTCTCTCTCTATATATATATATGTGTGTGTGTATATATATATATATACATATATATATATATCAAACTATAAAATCTCATGGAAAATGAAAAACAAGGGATACCTGAGTGGCTCAATGGTTGAGAGTCTGCCTTTGGCTCAGGTCGTGATCCTGCAGTCCTGGGATCAAGTGCCACATGAGGCTCTCTGTGAGGGGCCTGCTTCTCCCTCTGCCTATGTCTCTGCCTCTCTTTCTGTATCTCTCAAGAGAAATTAAATAAAATCTTAAAAAGTAATAGAAAACAAAACCTGCAAAAGTATAAAGAAATGCTAAATGCTAATTGTGGGAAAAATCACATGCTCGGGGGTTCAAACTCCCGACCCCAAGATCAAGAGTTGCATGCTCTTCTCACTGACCCAGCCAGGTGCCCATACTTATGAGTTTTTGATAAAAATCTGTTTTTGATAAAACATTAATCAAGAAAGGTTAGAGGGCAGCCCTGGTGGCTCAGCAGTTTGGCGCTGCCTTCAGCCCAGGGTGTGATCCTGGAGACCCGGAATTGAGTCCCACGTGGGGCTCCCTGCATGGAGCCTGCTTCTCCCTCTGCCTGTGTCTCTGCCTCTCTCTATAAATAAAATCTTTAAATAAAAAAAAAGAAGGATAGATACTTCCTTTAAAATCTCAATGGCTAATATCATGCTTAAAGGGGAAATACTTAGAAATATTCCTACTAACCTCAGGAGAAAAACAAAAAGTGTCTACCATCCCCACTTACTCTACAGGTATTAGCGAGTGCAGTAGTCCAAAGACATAGTATAAAAATAACAATTGGGAAGAAGGTGGCAAAACTGTCATTATTGTCAGATGATTTTATTGTTTATCTGAAACACCTAAGAGAATAAACAGAAAAACTAGCACAAAATTAGCATCTAAAAATAAAACCTAAGAAATAAGTAAAAGTCATATGAAGAGGACTTTAAAACACTCATGATGGTCTTGGAGGAAAAAGCGAACAAATAAAATTCCATTGTGTTCATAATTTGGAAAATGAATTGTAATAAAAATGTCTATTTTAAATTAATCTATAAATTTAATATGATCCTGACAGGATGTCTTAGAGATTAGACAATCTGATCCTAAATGTAATACATAAAAATAAATTAAAAAGAATAGCTACAAAAGTCTGGGGGGGAGGGGGAGGGTAGTGATTAACGAAGACCAGCCCTGCCAGATACAAAAATGTTATAAAACTACAATAATTAAAACTGTGTATTCTGGACATGTGAATAGGAAAACAGATCAATGGATCAGAATAGAAAGTCTAGTAACAGATCCCAAAATATAAAAGGGAACTTAGTCTATAATAAAGTTGCTAATTTTAGGGAAATAGTATTATTCAATAAATAATAGTGAAATAATTGGGTAAGTATTAGGAAAAAAGTTAGATCCTTTCATTCATTACTGGGAAAAGTTCTTAAGAGATCAAGGATTTATATGTAAAATAACAAAAATAATAAAAATAATCTTAAAGTAACTTTTAAAGAAAAGTTATCTATGACATCACTAGATAACTATACAATTTTGATAAATGTAGGGCCTAAGAATTACATAAAACTCAGAAGACATAAACTCAACTACTTAAAAATTAGGAATTAAAACAAACCTTGAAAATTTTTATCATGCTTATCACAGTTAAGGGCTTATTTCCTAAAAAATAAGAGCTCATGCAAATCAATAAGAAAAATAACAACTATTCAATTAGAAAGTAAGACATGAAGATTCATATATTTCATAGAAAAACAATAACTCCTAAACATATGAAAAGATGTTCAACCGTATTAAAAAAAGGAATTTAAATTAAAACTATTCTGAGATAGCATTTTTATATTACTGACACATCATTTATTAACCAAAATTATAAATGTACATGTTTTGAGTTGGCAATCCCATGTCTAGGAAATCCACCTACATATAGAAGCTCACATGTATGAGATGACAAATGTACAAAATTATTCACTGTAACACTGTTGTCACAAAAATACTATTTTAAAAACCTAATCTATAAATTTAGAGCTTGCTAAATAAATTAAGGTGCATTCATCTATGATAGGATATTATGAGCTATAAAGAAAATTGATATAAAGGAACTTTTTGAATATGATCTCCAAGCTATGTATTAAGTGAAGAAAGCAATAGACAGAAAAATTTGTTTGTATGCTAATTTTAGGCTTATACAGTGAATAAATCTCTGAAAGCCTACACAATACAGTCTTATCATTGGATTGGTTACCTCTAGAGAAGGAAGCTGGATGGATGAAGGGCAATGGTAGACAATAGACTTTAACTCTGAAACTTCTGTACATTTTTAATGGATTACTTATAAGAACAAATTTTAAATTTTGTACAGAAGGATAATTAAAACAGAGAATATATAAAAAATAAGAATAGTGAGGAAGCAGTTGCCTTCTACTTATCAAAACAATGCTACAGGGATCCCTGGGTGGCGCAGCGGTTTGGCGCCTGCCTTTGGCCCAGGGCGCGATCCTGGAGACCCGGGATCGAACCCCACGTCGGGCTCCCAGTGCATGGAGCCTGCTTCTCCCTCTGCCTATGTCTCTGCCTCTCTCTCTCTCTCTCTGTGACTATCATAAATAAATAAAAATTTAAAAAAAAATTAAAAAAAATGCTACAAAGCCACTGTAATCAAAACAAATGGTTAAAAGTTCACATGAATGAAAGCTTTAAATGTGAAAGTACAAAAATAAAGAATAGTAAAATGGGAGAACAAGTGGGGAAATGCCATCAACAGACTTGAGTATAAAATGGCAGTCAGTGGAGAGAAAATAAAAGTCCAATACAAAGAGAATGCTTCAATTCCCATAAGAACAGGCCCCATTAATACTAATCAAATGGAGAGATGATTTGTAGCATCTGGTGTGAGGGCGCACTTCCAGCCTCTCCAAAATACTTTCCAGTAAAAGGCTGGAAGATATTATAGGGAAACCTAGGAAAGGTAAAATTTAATTTAGGCAGTATGTGTATATAACATATATGTCATTCTCCCAGAAGGTACCAGTAATAAGTGGTACTCTAACATATCAAACTACTCTGCACTGGTTTGAGAAACTGGTTCCCAAGCAAAATGTGTGTGAATCAAGGTAAATTACGTAGATACTTTTTTTTTTTTTTCTCTTCAACCCAACAATATCAGTCATGGAACTCCATTCCACAAGAATATAAGCACCTGTGGGGATGGATACAATGATTTTGCTGTACCACTCTAAGTATTTGTAAAACAAATATGCCAAAAGATTTAATAAATTATGGAATATTTATGCAATAGGATACTTTCATGGGATAGGCAACCATTAAAAAGAATGTGTTATAGAAATATCATCTGAGGAGCATCTGGGTGTCTCAGTCGTTAAGAGCCTCACTCTTGATTTTGGCTCAGATCATGATGATATCCAGCCCTGTGTCAGGCTCTGAGTAGGATGTAGAACCTGCTTGGGATTCTCTTTCCCTCGCCCCTCACCCCTGCTCATCTTTTCCCTCTAAAAAAAGGAAAAAAGAAAGAAATATCATCTGAGAAAGTCCTACAATGTATATTTAGGTGTAAGAAGCAACATGCAGGGCAGCCTGGGTGGCTCAGCGGTTTAGAGCCGCCTTCAGCCCCAGGCGTGATCCTGGAGCCCCGGGATGGAGTCCCTCGTCGGGCTCCCTGCTTGGGGCCTGCTTCTCCCTCTGCCTGTGTCTCTGCCTCTCTCTCTCTCTCTCTGTCTCTCACGGATAAATGAATAAAAATCTTAAAAAAAAAAAAAAAAAGAAGCAACATGCAGAGTACTATATTTATAAGATGTTTCAAGACAAATGTCCAAAAATCTAAATAAGTACTTTGAGTGTGTTTATCCATTTGTATAAAACTGAATGTGGAGAAAGGCAAGAAGGGATACACCCTAGATTGTGGTTAACCTCAGATACCATAGACAAAAGGCTTGGAAATTGGAGAATTGAAAGGAAAAAACATGAAACAAGAGTAGATAGGGAAGGGAGGTGGGAGGGAGGAAGAAAGAAAGAGAAGGAAGGAAGGGGCAGGGGTAGGAGGAGGAGAAGAGTAAACAGAAGAGAAGGGAAAAAGATAAGAGCTAGCAATCATAAAAAGAACATACCATAGTATTACCTCTATATAAACATATCAAACTACAGATACCCACACACAAGAAATCAGTCACTTGACTGCAAAGCTTTCTCTCTGCATGATGGAAATTCAGGCAGTTTTCACTTTATTCCTTATTTATTTTTATTTATTTTTATTTTTTTATTTTTTATTTATTTATGATAGTTACAGAGAGAGAGAGAGAGGGAGGCAGAGACACAGGCAGAGGGAGAAGCAGGCTCCATGCACCGGGAGCCCGATGTGGGATTCGATCCCGGGTCTCCGGGATCACGCCCTGGGCCAAAGGCAGGCGCCAAACCGCTGCGCCACCCAGGGATCCCTCCTTATTTATTTTTAATACTGTATGAATTACCATATTCATGGATTAGTTGTATTGCTTTAGTCATCTATTATTACCTAACAAACAGCCCCAAATTTAGTGACTTAAAAAACACCTCCATTTTTTTTAAATTTATTTTTTATTGGTGTTCAATTTACTAACATACAGAATAACCCCCAGTGCCCGTCACCCATTCACTCCCACCCCCCGCCCTCCTCCCCTTCTACCACCCCTAGTTCGTTTCCCAGAGTTAGCAGTCTTTATGTTCTGTCTCCCTTTCTGATATTTCCCACACATTTCTTCTCCCTTCCCTTATATTCCCTTTCACTATTATTTATATTCCCCAAATGAATGAGAACATATAATGTTTGTCCTTCTCCGACTGACTTATTTCACTCAGCATAATACCCTCCAGTTCCATCCACGTTGAAGCAAATGGTGGGTATTTGTCATTTCTAATAGCTGAGTAATATTCCATTGTATACATAAACCACATCTTCTTTATCCATTCATCTTTCGTTGGACACCGAGGCTCCTTCCACAGTTTGGCTATCGTGGCCATTGCTGCTATAAACATCGGGGTGCAGGTGTCCCGGCGTTTCATTGCATTTGTATCTTTGGGGTAAATCCCCAACAGTGCAATTGCTGGGTCGTAGGGCAGGTATATTTTTAACTGTTTGAGGAACCTCCACACAGTTTTCCAGAGTGGCTGCACCAGTTCACATTCCCACCAACAGTGTATGAGGGTTCCCTTTTCTCCGCATCCTCTCCAACATTTAAAAACACCTCCATTTATTTTACTCAAAAAACCTATAATTCTGGCAGAACTCACTGGGGACAGCTTGCCTCTGCTCTATCAGAGCATCAGTTGAGGCAGCTTAAAGACTAGGGACTGGAATCCGCCAATGGCTTGTCCATTCTCATGTGTGGCAGGTGTACGGGCTCTAGACTGGGGCTTGTGCAAATGACATCTTAAGGATTCTGTGACCTTTGTAGTTACAGAATCTAAAGCAGCCTGCCATTTGTTTCCACTACATTTCTGTATTATTTTCTTAATAACACCTACCATTACATGAAATTGTTCAGTCTATTTATTTAGGGTTACTAGAATGTCAACAGGAATGTTGCCTGCTTTGTTCATTGCTATATTCCCAGAGCATGGCCCAAAGCCTGGTGCACAGTGGGTACATAATAAACATTTAATATACATAAATTAACTGCACTGAAGACAAATAGAACAACTTTGATCACAAAGGGTTAATGACACGCTTTTGCCAAGTGTAAGTAAATATGTCACAGAGAAATAAATGTAAAAGGTTTCATATTAAGTCTATGGGAGAAAAATGATAGGTAGGTCCTGATGCCCCCCACACATGTAGCACACTGAGTGAACCCCATTGAAGAGACAGCAGTGGTCAGTACCACATCCACCTTGCAAATGGAAGTCCAGTGCCAACTCAACAACATCTATTAGTTCACATTTTTGGTAAGCTAAACGGTTGTGCAGTTTTCTTTGTATCTAAGATGTCAATTTGCTTATTATCAACTCAAATTAATTCCTAGGCTAATATTTTCTCATATAAGTAACCTAAAAATAAAAATAACAAATCAGGACTATAGATGCTCAAGAATGTTTTCCTTCAAAAAGAATGAGTACTTAAGTTTGAGTACTTAAGTACTTAAGTTGAGAAACAATGGAATAAGGGTTAGTATTCATAATATATATATATTTAGAACTCATAAACGTTTAGGAAAAAAATAATCTGATTTTTCTGAAGATTTTATTTTTAAGCAATCTCTACACTCAATGCAGGCCTGAACTCCCAACCTCAAGATCAAGAGTTGCACACTCCACCCACTAAGCCAACCAGGTGCCCCAACAATCTAATTCTGAAGTGGGCAAAAGGTTATGAACAGAAATAATTATTATGTCAATGAATGAATGAAAATACACTTCACTAATAAGATGCAAATTATAACAAAGTGATGTTATTTTAACTATCAGTCTAGCAGAAATAAAAGAACTGAGTGTCAGGTTTGGCAAAGATGTGGGTAAATAGCCCCCTTATACACTGTAGGTAGACCTTAAGGTAAACGGTTAAATTTCAACTGCAATTGAGCAATATTTTTCAAAATTAAAAATGCATGGAAGTTTATGATCTATAAAATGACACTTCAAGGAATCCATCTTTATATGTACAAAAGCAAGGCCATTTGTTGCAGCATTAGCTGTTATCACAAAATAAAAGCAATAACAAAACAAACAGCAAATAACCTGAACTCCCATCAATAGGACACCAGCTAATGGTTACTATATTATGGCACATCCATGCAACAAAATACAGTGCTGCTGTTAGAAGAGAAAGCTCGTTATGCATGGATTGGAAAAATTTCTGTATGTTTAAGTGAAGTAAGTACTTTGAAAATCAGTATGTATTGCATAGTCTTATTTTATAGCTATGTATGTTATACACATACACACAAATGAATAAATAAACATATAAACAGCCTAAAGGGCAACCACTAACAAGTGATAACCTTCACTTCTTACTTTATGCACTTCCATTGCTCCTTTACATTGATTTAGAATTATCCAAGGGCACAAATGGATTCTTAAAATTAAGTATTTTCAGACTTGCACAAAAATTTTCAGAATACTAGGCATTTACTTTAAAAGTAATACATTGATAGAACTATATGTATATAACATATATGTTACTCTCCCAGAAGATACCAGTAATAAGTGGCACTCTAATATCTAAAAAGGCCTTACAACTTATATAATTATTTGTATTGTACATAATCCTAGAGAGGATTATCTGATAAAAAAAAAACTTTGTTCACAACTGTATTCCCCTCACCTTGAAGAATGCCTAGAACTCACTTTTTTTTTTTTTTAATAAATGTCTACCGCATTTACAACTTCATAAACAAATCTTAACTTTTAGGCTTTCATTCTTTCTTTGAGTCTGGAAACGACCATCTCCCTTAGCAATATAGCAAATTTTCAACCTCCTGTGCTGCCAAAAGTGGCTTAAAATGCTGGTTTTCGAACTTACCAGAGGCTCTAGTTTTATAGGCTGCTGTCGTTTTCTTGTTCTCTCCTGAGCTTTTGTGGTATGCCTGAACGTCAGGAACTGCACGTCAGATTCATTTTCTGTGGGTACTATAATACTCAGTCTTCCTTTGTCTGTTCCACTGTTCAGTCTTGTAAGGATGGGGTTTTCCACCTGTTCGTCAGTATTTTCCAGTTTGACATTCTTCTCTGGGGTGTGAAAAGCCATTCTCTCTCTCCTGTAAAGGGTAGGGTCGACAAAGGAAAAATGAAAAGTAGAACAGAAGAACTGGGGGAGTGGGACCCGTGGAAATGACTTAAGAACTAGGGAGTGTTGAATTTGCTCACCCCTAAAGAAAACCCACAAAGTTACCAATTTCTTCCAAACTGAGGACTTGAATCAGAGAAATGAAAATGACTGGCTTTCAAGTAGCTGGGGTGGGATCCAGGAATTTGAATTTCTAACAGGTTCTTAGATGCTTCAAATGCCACTGGTTTTGAGACCATACTGGTCTACATTTGGAAGGATGAAAAGAAATGCAATTAGTATTGATATCAATGTTTTTCATGCTTGAGTATGCAAAATATCTCCAGGGGAGCTTGTTCAAAATACAGGTAAGTATAATGCAGGCAATCTGGGAAATACAGCCTAGGCGCTCAAAACAAAAACAAAAACAAAAACAAAACACCAAAACCAAAACAAGAAACAACCAAAAGGAAAAATAGTTGAGGATTAAATCCTAAAACACCGCTCCTGGAACTCTCATATGCATGAGGAAATTGTTAAAATGCACATACTGATTCATAATACTAGAACTATGAGCCTCGAGTAGTGGTCTTGCATCTTCACCACCACTCACACTCCCACCCCACCAGATGGGTGGAGATACTTCCCTTCAAAAGAGCACCAGAGCACATAAGGTCTTGAGACAGGTGTCAGCAGGCCTAGGTTTTAGTCTAGATCTGTGCTGGCCAATCAGAATCTCCTATGCAATTTTAATTTTTTCAAGTAGCCATATTCAAAATCCCAAAAAAGGAAGTGGTGACCTTAATTTTAAATGTGCTTTATTTAACGGATCCCAAATATTCTCAACATGTGATCAATAAAAAAAAAAAAAACTTATTAATGTTTACTTCATTGTTTGTTACCACCTCTTCGAAATCCAGCGTGTACTTCACATTTAGAGCCGATCTCAACTCACCACTTTGTGGCCACCAGTGGCTACCATATGGAGTAGCGCAGTCTAGATCTGATCACTCTGTGAGATCTTGGACAAGCCTCTTGACACCTCTATTCCTCAGTTTCCATTCCTCTAAAATGATAAGTAGGTAGTAAATGGCCACTAAATGCCTTTCCACTGACTTTCTCTGCCTCTCTGAACCTCACTGATCCTTTATGTGCTCCGAAAGCCAAGCTGACGCCTCGGCCCAGCAGTCGGAGCCCAGCCTCACAGCTCTATTTCTCAGGACTCACCAAGTTAGCCTAGAGCGGCCAGAGCCGCCGCTGCCCAAGGTCTCCAGAGACGGCAAAGCCAGGTCTGGGAGGAGAAAGTCGACTGTAGTGGGGAATGTTTGCTGTTGCCTAGCAGCCACCCGGCTTCTACGGACGTGCAATGCGCCTGTGCGCGACCTGTCGCCACGGCAACACCTCAGCCAATCGCAGCGCTGAGTCCCTGAGCCCGCCGGCCGGTTGAGCCAATCAATGCCTCCGGAATGTTTTTCTACGCCGCTGATTGGTGGAGAACACGCACTCGACCTGCGGGGTCGCTCCTCTGCGCGGGGAACTGACCGCACCTTGACGGGTAGGCAGAGCGGCCCGAGGGTGGAGGGTGGTTAATTTTGTTTGCTCCCTCCCCCCCTTCTCCTGCGGAGATCTCTTTTCTGTTTCCCTTCATGAGGCACGAGGCTGACTTGAAGGTCCCTTTGATCTAGCTTCTCTAGTTAGGTGAACCAAGAATCTCCAGAGAGGGAGGCGCCCGGTGTAGACAGCTGGAATCCCGTCCAGCATCTCTGCCCCACCCACCAGCATCCTTCCGGGAGGGTCCTCCTGGGCCAGGAATGTGGGTGCTTCTCCCCTTCAAACTCCACCGTGTCCTTTCAACCTATGTTCTTTACCGCCTTCCAGGAAAAGAAGGGGCACAGCCTGAGCCCATATTACTTGGTCCCGCGCTCTGTTTACCAAAGCAGACCCTGGATCTTGTTCGGCATTTAAGGCCCACCTAGTTAAGTCCCCCAGACGATCGCTGCTAATGCTTTGCGGAGGCGACCCCACCAACCCCCGATCCAGGTTGCTTACTGGAGATGTCTTATCCCAGTTAGTGATCAGGGGAAGCCAGCCTTTTCACCTGCCTTGAGGAAATGTTACACCAGATGGTTTTCAGCCGCCCCTTCCAAAATGACATAATCACCACTGCAATTCTTTTCTGCTTTTAAGTCCCTCTCTCTCTCTCTCTCTCTTTTTTTACCTTGATATTTGTTTCTTGCGTTGAATGCCAAACCCTGTATGAAGTGCTTAACCTATCATACAACCTGCATTTTCTCAATCTTAACGTATTCAGATAGGTATTTTACATGTTAGGTAGGGCACATTCCAGCTCTGGAATGTGATTATAGATTACTATAATAATATAGAGCTGGAATGAAGATTATAGATTACTTAATCTAGCTCCTCCATTTGATTAATAAGAGAACTGAGACCCAGAGAGAGAGAGAGCAAGTTATTTACTCCTGGTTAGGCAGCTAGTCATGGCAGAGACAAAACTTAGAATACAGATCTCCTAATCCCTAATCAGATACTGGAAACAGCAAGGGAGTAACTTCAGTTGAGAAACAATTCAAAAACACCTTAAATTTAGACATAAATACTAATTTACCAGAGATAAAAGGTACACACAAAGCCAGTCAGAGCCAATAAAATATAATTTATATAAACTAGTAATAAAAGAAATTTAAAGCCAATCCATTAAAACATAAAATTAGAATAATACGCAGTGTTAGACACATCTATAAATTTCATTTAAGCTGTGCAGTGAATATTTTATTTTATTTATTTTTTTGCAGTGAATATTTTAATCTGATCCCTTCAAAATTTATGTAGTAGAGACAAAGACCATTGCTTCTCAGGCCCAGGATTTTTTTTTTTTTTTTTAGATGAAGGTGATTGTGTTCTAATGTTACCTTATACAGCTGAGAGCATTCCAAGAGCCAAAGAAAGTGAAGAGTAGAAGATACAGAGTTTAATAAAGGTGTTGCTATATTAGAAGCTACTCTTCAAATCTCTCCAAGCTTATTTTTTAACGTGGCAAGATATCTTTATTAGCAACTTAATATTTACTAAATTAGTGCAGACAGATAAGAGTTTTATGTATACTCTGTTGATTTTGTTCATAGTTACTATGAATTATAATAATTGTCACAATTTATTGGGTGCTATGTGCCAGGTACTATGTTAGGTACTCTGCATTTGTTTTCTCGAATAATTCCAACAAACCTGAAATTTTCATTTCATAGCCGAAAAACTAGACTGTCAAAGATTTATAATAACTAGATTACAAAGGTCACATCTTTAACAATAAAAGTAAAAATGGTTAAAATTTATTGAGCATTCAGTTAATATTTATATTCTGGGCCCTTTGTGAAGTACTTATCACCATTATACTAATCATTGCAACAACTTTATATTATTTTAGAGGTATTATTGTACCTATTCCAATAATAGGGAAATTGAGGTTTAAAAAAATTACATGACGGGGTACCTGGGTGACTCAGTGGTTGAGCATCTGCCTTTGGCTCAGGTCATGATCCCGGGGTCCTGGGATTGAGCCCCACATCAGGCGCCCCACAGGGAGCCTGCTTCTGCCTCTGCCTCTCTCTGTGTGTCTCTCATGAATAAATAAATAAAATCTTAAAAAAAAAAAAAAAAAGATTACATGACTTACCGAAATCACTCCAGAGGTAGTAAGTGGCAGAGCTGAGATACAAATTCAGATTCATCAACTTAAATAGTTAAGTGTCTATAAGATTAAAATTAAATAGTTAAGTGTCTATAAGATTAAAACTAAATAGTTAAGTGTCTATAAGATTCTAGAAAAAGAATAGTCAGGTTTTTTTTTTTTTTTTTTTTTTAGAATAGTCAGGTCTTAAACAGTTTGCATACCATGCTCGTATTTTTATAAGCATAGAATGTATATAGACTTAGCAACTATCTGGAATAAAGACATGAGATTTATGGGTATTTGCAGTTATGCCCTTTGCTTTTCTTTATATTTAAAAATAAAAATCATATATTGCTTTTGTATTGAGAAAAAATTTAAATTTAAAAATTTTAAATTTTAAATTAGCACAATATAAGAGCATAGAGTGGAAAGATCATGAACCTGGTGAGGACCAGGGCAAAGTGGATCAGGAATGCTCTTGGGGGACTTAGCTTTGGCTAAAAAGACAAGGCACCCTGTTTCATGCAGATGGAAGGAAAGTGGGAGCGGGTTGGGTAAAATTGGTAGATTTGGGTGTGATTTCTTCTCTTTTCTCTCAGAAGCAGGAGGTAGGTCAGCTGCTGAGGTGGATGGAAGTGAGAGTGCTAGAGGCTTCATATATTTTTTATGGGGAGATGAGGTGGGAGGGAGTAACTCATCTTTAGCCTTGGCTGAAGTTTAACGTCAGGGTCTGTGAACTGCTTAAAACCGTATTCACATTGATGGGTGTATGCTTGTCGATAGCTGTTAGATTCTCAAAGGAGTCTGTGACCAGTGGTCCTTCAGAGTTGACTATATGCTCCACAAGCAAAGGTCAGTCAACCCGGGTTTCTGAGAAGTTGGTTGTATCGTATGTCGTTACTTTGTCACCATCTTGTGGTCAAATGGATGTACTGCCAAAGGAGGTTTCGAATCACAGATTGTGAATCCGGGCAATAGTTTATCTTTGATTTGGAAGGGACTTGGGGCTTTCTGTGGTCTAATGCCCCACAGATTATGAGAATTAATAATTAACACACAGTTTTCCTCCAAAATATTGAACCTGGGTTAATTATGCATGAGTAAGAAGACGTGGCTAACCCCAGATTAAAGATCTTGGCACAAGTAATATCTGAGCTAGTGCTGAATGATTTTGAAAGGCCAACAGCAACGGTCCTTAAACTTAGCTGTATATTAGGACCATTTGGAGAGCTTTGGAAATTCCTGATGCCCAGGCCACACTCCATGCTAATAAAACTCTCTGAAAGACTCAGGCATCATTACCTTTTTCCTACTGCCCCACCCCAGGTGATTCTAATGTACACTAAGTCTGAGAGCCTCAGCCACAGGGCCTTGCTATCTAAGGTGTGATCCACAGACCAGCAGCATCAGCATCACCTGAGAGCTTGTTAGATATGCAGAATCTCAGGTCCTGCCCCAGACCTCCTGAATCAGTCCGCATCTTAATAATTTCCAGGTGGTTTGTTGCATATTAAATATGAGTGGTTCTGTTAAAGAGAACAGAATGGGTATCCAGGAGATCCACTGGATACACAAGGCAGGAATGGTGTCTGAAAGGCAGGCTTGTCATTTTTTATCAGTTCCAGTTACAGAAAATGTATGACTTCTATGCCATGATTGGAAAGTTCTCATTGTCAGAATATTGTTTTTTTAAGTAGTTGACAAAATCTACTTTCTTGCCAGTTTTGCAAACTGTCCCTGTGATCTCTTAAAATATTTGAAGACAGAAATGTTCTTCTTTTAATATTCCTTCTTTGAATCCCTCCCTCCCAATCTTCCAGTCTCCTTAGTCTATGTATGACAGGTTTGCAGAACTCCTAGTAATTCTACGCTAAAAATGGCTCTCAGAACTGCCAGTGAGATTCTAGATGTGGCATGACATAATGAGAATAGAAGGAAAATGGCATTCCTTTATCTAGAAATTCTATTAATGGCTCCTTTTTCTTTGAAAATCAGACATTAGGATCTTTGTTAAATGGTAAATAATAGAGAACCTATATCCAGCAGACAAATCAGTGTGGATGGTCTCAGGGCCTCAGGTTATTCACAAGTGACCACTGATGGTGTCCTGAGCTGGAAGAGACCACCATGGGAGGAGGGGGTTGGGGCCTGTGCTCCCAGTGGAGTCAGACTCCTATCCCTCCCAACCTTTTCTCCTAGGATCACATCCTTTAGCAGAGACAGCTCTTCCCTCAGTATGGCTGTCAGGGGAAACCACCAAACCCTTACTGCTGCCTCTAATCTCAGCCTGCCCACTCTGTCCTGCCTTGGTCTCCAAGCTCAGCCTTACAATAATCACCCCTGTCCTTTTCAGGGTGGCATTAGTTCCTCATGCCTAACCACATAACAGATGCCCATGTGCTCTGGCAGGAGTGCTTCACTACTGTCCTGGGCCCTTAAAATTGAACAAGCAGGCAGTCCTGGTTTAGTCTGAGCTTGGTTGTCCTTCTCCGAATATTTATTTATTCATTTATTTATCTAGTCATTTGTTTCTGAATATTTAATCTTAACATCTCACCCCTGCTATGGATTGAATGTTTGTATCCCTATAAAATTCATATGTTGAAGCTCCAACCCCCAGTGTGATGGTATCTGGAGGTAGGGCCTTCAGGAGGTGGTTAGGTTTATATGGCATCATAAAAAATGGGGCCTTCATGATGGGATCAGTGCCCTTATAAGAAGAGACACTATAGAGCCAGGTTTCTCTCTCTCCCTCTCTCTCTCTCTCTCTCTTTATCTCTCTTTCCACTACTACCCTCCTCTGTCATCCTCTGTCACCCCCCACACCCCAATCCATGAAAATAGAATATCTGCAAGCTAGAAAGTGGCTTTTTTTTTAAGATTTTATTTATTTATTCATGAGAGACAGAGAGGCAGGCTCATTCAAGGATCCTGATGTGGGACTCGATCCTGGGACTCCAGGATCATGCCCTGAACCAAAGGCAGGCGCTCAACTGCTGAGCCAGAAAATGTATTCCCAGAAAGTGGCTTCTTACTAGAAACTTCTTACTAGAAACTGAATTGGTTAGCACTTTGATCTGGGAGTTTCTGGCCCCCAGAGCTGTGAAAAATAAGTGTCTATTGTTTAAGACTACGGTATTTTGTTATAGCAGCCTAAGCTGACTAAACCACCCCTTTTTCTATCTTTGGGCCTGAAGTTGTGTCTACCAAGGCCATCCCAAACCAGTTTCCTCTTGGACCATTTGTCTCACTTACATAGCCATTGGATCTTCTGGCATCCATAACGATGGCCCTTTTTTTTTTTTTTTAAGATTCTTTTTTTTAAGTGATCTCTACCCCCAATGTGAGGCTTGAACTCATAACCCCAAGATCAAGAGTCTGCATGTTCCACAGACTGAGCCAGTCAGGGGCCCCACCCTTTAACTCTATAACTCCAACTCCAGGAATTTAAATCACCTGGGCCTAACCAAGGTTCTTGATCAGAGTCCAAATTAGCACAATATTTTGAAGAACAATTTTGCAGACTTTGATTTCTTAAAGTTATGCATACCCTCTGGAGATGATTTGTCTTTTAGAAGTCTACTTTAAAAATATTTGATCAAGGGCATTACAGATTTTTGTTAAAGTCACATTTAAATAAAATATAATACCCAAACTCTGATATTGAATTGGCATAGCCAACTTAAACAATGAAGTAAAGCTGTATGTATGACATGGAGAAATGTATTCAAAGATTAAGTAAAAATGTGAGTTTCAGAATATTATGCTCAGTGTTATCCCATTTTGTTAAAAAATACATATAGTATATAGTCCATACATATAGTATAAAATCTATATACATAGATATTACATATTGTCTCTATATAGTTGTGACATTGTGATTTATAATAAGAAATATACTTGGTCTTCATCCACTCTTTCTGGCACAAAGCTCATCAAACCTGTAGAATTTCCTAAGTGTTGAGAGCTGTAAAGGTGTCTTTTGTTAGGTTAATGAGGTGATATTTTAAATGCACAGACGGTTGGGTCTGGTTTGCCAGGAGAACCAGCCACATGATTAGAGGGTTGGAGCATTTAGTCCCACCCCATAACATCTGGGAACGGCCAAAGATTTAATCAATCATGCCTATGTAGTGAAACCTCCACCAAAACACGAAAGGAGAGGGTTTAGAGACCTCCCTGGTTAGTGAACACTTGGAGATTTGAAGAGAGTGGCATGCTTAGAGAGAGAACAAGGAAGCTCTGCATGCTTTCCTCCTACCTTGTCCTGAGTATCACTTCCATCTGGCCGTTCCTGAGTTTCACCCTTTTTTTTTTTTCTTTAAGATTTTATTTATTTATTTATTCATGAAAGACTGAGAGACAGAGAGACAGAGCGCCAGAGACAAAGGCAGAGGGAGAGGGAGAAGCAGGCTCCATGCACCAGGAGCCCGATGTGGGATTCCATCCCGGGTCTCCAGGATCGCGCCCTGGGCCAAAGGCAGGCGCTAAACCGCTGCGCCACCCAGGGATCCCTCACCCTTTAATAATAAACTGGTGGTCTAGTAAATAAAACGTTTCTCTGAGTTAGGTGAGCTGTTCTAGCAAATTAATTGAACTGCAGGAGGGGGGCATTGGAACCTCCAGTATATAGCTGGTCCACCAGAACACAGGTGATAACGTGGGCCTGTGGCTAGAATCAACGTGGGGGTATAGGCGGTCTTGTGGGACTGAGTCCTTCCTCTGGGATCTGTAACATCTCCAGGTACATAGTGTCAGAACTGAGGTGAGTTGTGGGATGCCCAGTGATGTTCAAGAATTCTGTGTTGATGTGGGACACTTCCCTGCAAATCCATACACACTGGAATTGGCAGGATCTTGATAGTGTAGAAGAGAGATTAGCAAATACTGCCTTATGAGTAAAATCCAGATGGCTACCTGTTTTTAAAAATAAAGTGTTATGGGACCACAGCCACACTCATTTACATATTTTCTATGGCTATTTTTGTACTATAACACATGAGTATATTAAGTCTTCTAGGAAACTCCTCATTGCTGTCAACTTTTACCTCTGTTGTGATTTTTTAGTCCATATCTTTTTTTGTTGTGTTAAGACATGATGGAAATCAGTAAGCTAATACCAGAAAGAGTCTATAAGTTGTACTTTCAAATGGTAGAAGATAGTGACACACAGTGGACAATAGCAGGGAGCTCTGAGACCTACATTCCCCCCAGGCACTGAAATATTTGGATAAAACATGTTTAAAAAGATTATTCTAAAAAAAAAGATTATTCTTATAGGCTAGAAGGCAAATGTGACATTTCGAATATACCTAATTACTTTCATTCCTCCCTAAAGCTCTATGAAAGGGGTTTTTTTTTTTTTTCAATTTATAAACTTGGAGAAATTAGGAGAATGGGAGAAGGGACAATAGTTGTAAAAATTTGGACTCTGGAAAGCAGAAATATGAGTGGTAAATGATTACACAAACACAACAAGGGTAGATTCTAAGCAATGGTGGAGAAAGATAATAACCAACTTGATACACATTTATGGAAGTCCCAAAGACTTGGAAATTGGTAGTACCAGACATTTCTGGAAGTAGGGACTTGAATAAGGAAGTTGATTGACAGTCCGTTCAGGAAGTGGTCCATTTTTCAGGTCTGTTCTATTCTCCCCAAGCTCAGCAGAAGACTGGAAATCTATTATCTGGAGTGGGTCAAACAAGGTATCTAGACTAAGGGGCACTAGGAACATATGAAAGTGGGGTACCATACTGAAAACAGTGGATTACTTGAATGTGCACATGCAAGATGATGAGATCACCAACCCTCTTTCACTACTCATCTCCCAGAATAATAGCATAACCTGTGCAACCATCTCAATTTTCCTGAGACTGTAGGTATTCCCAGGATAGGGAGGGACTTCCAGTTTTAAAACCAGGACAGTTCTGAACAAACCAGGTTGAGTTAGTTATCCTAGTTTCAAAACATTGGCATTTAGATACTTCCAGGCAAGAAACCAAGAGAATCTTCTCTGGGGAATCTAACCAGCCCAAGGGGAAAGATCTGAATATACAGACAGGGGAGGTTTTTCCACCAAGTGGTCCAACCAAATCAACTTTGAGGTGAAGTTCACAGTGAATAAGTTCCACCTGGATGTCTGCAGGTTTCAATCATGTTTTTAGACCTTCCCTCTCAAAAATAGGCAGACAACTAAGTATTTCTAGACAAATCACAGAAGATCTATCACACAAAAGACAGAAAGCAAAACATTCAGATCGGAAAAACAACCTGAGAGTAAGCATATGAGTTAAGTTGAGATGATCAGAGTTTTCTCTTGGATTTCAAAGAGTGGATCTGAGTGAGGGAATCTTCTCTTCCTATCTAGACATGGTGCTATTAGAATATAAGCCTGGAGCTCCTGGAGGTCATATTCCCCTCTGGACAGGAAAGGCCACAGTTGGCTACATAGAGATGGAAGTCTGGAGTTCCACATGGCTTTTCATACCAAGATCCATTTTCTGTAAGGTAATTTTTGCTTTTTCCAAAGTTTTATTGTATGAGTCAACAAACTCCAATGCTTTTTTAAAAAGCAGAAGTTTGGGACACCTGGGTGGCTCAGTGGTTGAGCGTCTGCTTTTGGCCCAAGGCATGATCCTGGAGTCCCGGGATCAAGTGCCACATAGGCCTCTCTGCATGGAGCCTTCTTCTCTCTCTCTCTCTCTGCTTCTTTCTCTGTGTCTCTCATGAATAAATAAATAAAATCTTAAATAAATAAATAAAAGCATAAATTTGAATAGGTTTTCTGTCATTTGCAATCTACTTGTCCTGGTGGGCCTCATGAATGGTATTGCCTCTTCTAGAGGTCTGCTATTTTAATCTATACTCTGTACCCAGAAAGTTTCCAAGCCAGCTTGGGTTTCCCTGTTTAAAATAAGGATCACATGACTCATAGAGGTAAAAATACATGAAATTTCATTGAACATGGCAGACCCAGAATACAGTAACTTTTCATTATGTCTCACGATGGGGTCATCCCCAAAATAAACTCTAAAGCAGTATGTCTGAAATATGTGGGCCAGAAAACAAAGATGAAGGGAAAGAAGGGAAAATCCTGTATATTAATTAACAGTGTTTGCTTTCCACACATTAGTGAAGGGAAGAGGCTATATGAGTTAGGATTGTGTTTAATAGCAGGTAACAGAACACCATATCGACAGTCGCTTAATGAAATCGGGTGATTGGGGGGTCATGATGTTGAGTGTTTCTATGATTCTCTTGGTCTTTTCATTATGATGGCAATAGGGTTGCTGCAGTCCCAGCCATCATGTCCACATTCAAGACAGAAGTAAGGTCAAAGGATATGTATATTTGTCTCCTTATAGTAGAAAAGCAAAAGCTCTCCCGGAAAGTTCTATATTAGGTAATATCTCTCCTCATGTTTCATTGGCCAGAATTGGGGCCAAAGATTACATCCAGCTGAAAGAGAGGCTGAGCAGGTAGGGATCAGGATTGTCATAAGACTTGGAACAATTGTGATCCATTACCTAGGACTAGACATATTCCTCCCTCCCCCCCATATCCCCATCCCCCATAGAGTTCTACTGATGGGGAAGAAAAGGCAGAAAGAAGCCATGTAGGAAAGTGTGCCTGCCACAGGAAGCAAAGTAAACAGAGGAAAACACTGAAAACACAGCTGAAACTCCAACTCACACATTGCTGGTGGGAATCCAAAAAGGTGGTCACTTTGGAGAACAGTTTGGTGTGGTGTTTTGTTTTGTTTTGTTTTGACATGCCTAAGAATACTTTGCATATGTGACTTAGGATCTTAAGATGGGAGGAGGTATCCTGGATCATTGAGGTGGGCCCAGTATAATCACAGGGGTCCTTATAAGAGGAAGGCAAGAGGGTGAGAATTAGAAAAAGTGATTAGGAAGCAGAGGTTGGGTGTGGTGCACTTCGAAGATGAAAGAGTCAGGAGCCACGGATGGGTGAGTGACCTATGGTAGCTAGAAAAGAAAAATGTTGTCTTCCTAAGCCTCCATGAGGGATGCAGAACTGCCAGCACCTGCATCTCAGACTGCTGACCTCTAGAACAGTAAGGGAATAAACTTGTATTGCTTTTTGGCCACTAGGCTGGTGGTACTTTATTACTGTCAGCATAGGATATTAGTATACCTGCCTAGTATTCCCACCCTTGGGCATCTAGACCAATTCTTGGTTTTCTGTGCACATTTTTGTAAGGATGTCTGCATTGTTCTTTTAAAGTAACACCTTTATTGACCTATAATTCACATACCATATCATCGCTCATTTAAAGTGTACAATTAATGGTTTTTAGTACATTCACAGAACCGTGCAACAATTACCAGTTGACCCTAGAACCTTTTCAAACACCTCAAAAAGAAACCCTATGTCCTTTACCACTCATCCCCTAGTCTTCCCATTCCCTCTAGCCCTAGGCAACTACCAATCTAGTTCCATCTCCATAGATAGGCCTATTTTGGACATCTCATATAAAAGGGATCACACAACATGTGGTCTTTAGTGACTAGCTTATTTCACTTTGCACAGTGTTTTCAAGGCTCACCATGATGCAGCAGGTATCAGTTTGTCATTTCTTTTTATTGCCGAATAATATTCCATTGTATGGATATGCCATATTTTATTTATGTTCGTCAGTTGATGGAAATGTACATTGTCTCTGCTTCCTGGCTGTTATCAATAACGTTGCTTATAAACATTCAAGTTTTTGTCTGGAGGAATAGGACATTCAGTTAGTAACAAGCATTTATTAACTGCCTGTTGTGTACATAGCACAGGGATAGGAGTGGGGGCAGATACCCAAAAGAACTATAAATATAAAATGTAGCTCCTGGTCTCTGACTAGTTGGGGAAGGCAGACTAAGCTTTCAAGAAATATTTAAACAACTGATGATAATCATGTGAATTATTTTCTTGGGACAATTTTCTTTTCATGTCTAAGAACAAAATACCCAATTTATATTCTCCAAACTAAGTATAAAAGTGGGCTGGATGGGGATCCCTGGGTGGCTCAGTGGTTTAGTGCCTGCCTTCGGCCCAGGGCATAATCTTGGAGTCCCGGGATCGAGTCCCACATTGGGCTCCCTGCATGGAGCCTGCTTCTGCCTGTGTCTCTGCTTCTCTCTCTCTATCATGAATAAATAAATAAAATCTTTTTTATTTTTAAAAAAAATAGTGGGCTGGAGTCTTTAGAGTGTGTAAGTTAACAAAACAAGAGACAGAACCTCTTTAAAAAGATAGCTTTGACCCGTATAAATATCCCAGAGTCCTGATGTCCCTGAATAGAATGTTTGTTCCAGAGATGTACTTTCCTCTCTGCAGTTTTCGTCATAGACAGGGACTTGGTACCAGGTCCAAAGAGCTCAACATCAGGCTGACCTCAGCTCTCCTGCTGACCTGGGAAAGGGGGCTGTCCTTGCTCTCTGGCTGCTTCTTTCACTGGGCAGTATGAAAGTCTGGCAGGATTTCATCAAGGGCAGGCTTCAGGCCCCTAATTCATAGTCAGTATCATTAGCATCATTTGTTGAGTGTCTGCAAATGCTTGGGAATTAGCAACAAATCTTTCCTGCATTGTCTGTGGCTTTAATGCAGGAAATAAATTTGGGTTCTGTCTGTACCATCCAAGGATCAGATGGAATGGCTCATTGGCTCTGCAAGAATTGCTTTTTGTCATCCAGGGATACAATACGAACCAGACTCCATGTGGCTATGAGGCATGAATAACATCACTGTTTCTCAAGCTGTCAGGGATACGTTCGGTTTTCTCATTCATTCATTATATAGCTAAGGCAGTGCCATGTACAACTGAGGTGCCTGAATTTGAGGCATTTAGATAATGTGATAAAATCCATTTACTCAGTATCTTCTATTATTGTCCACATTTGATCCTCAAAATAGTGAACAGTGTAGGAGAGGCAGAAATACTTGTTACCATTTGACAGATGGGGAAATTTAATGCATAAAGTTATACCTTTAAAAGTCTTAATCAGTACCAGGACCAAAATCCCAGGTCTCCTAACCCCTAGACCTTATCTCCTACTTCTGTCCATGGTGAATGAGTAATAAGGAGAAATAAAAGCTTGAGTGAAGCTAAGGTAATGTCCGACTCATGGCCTGGCTTTTACTGGCACCCCCAGCTGGAGCCTCTTTGTTCACCATTTAATTTGCCAGAAAGCCTCCTTGCTTACCATTTAACTCACCACTGAGCATTGGTCCAGACACAGAGGCGATCCTGAATAAATATTTGTTGAACGAATGGGTGATTGATTGGTTCTAATCATTAAATTCCTTCTCAACTACTGAATCCAGATAGTTTTGTAGAACAGGTTTTCTGTGGCATCTTTGTCATTTGTCTGCTCGGTTTGTTCTTATATTGCATTTGCAGTGAAAGAAAACTCCTCCTTTCTTGCCATGGGAAAGGCAAACAGCCACGCAACGCTGAAAGATAGCCAGGTCTGCATGGGCAATAAAGGAGGCAAGCCAGTTAGCTATTAACCAGCAGACAAAATAATTCAGCTACTTATCAAGCTGTAGGCATCTCCCTTTGGAGGCCCTTTCCTTACTTTTTCCAGCTCAAAACGGTGAGGCAGATTAAAGCCTTGGGCAATCACAGTGTGCTCTTCCTTTTTCTCCCTTCCCCCAACTGCACCTAGGTGGCAGCAGGTTCTAGAGAACCGCAGACAGCTAGCTGTGTAGGAAGTAACAGACAGGCAAGTAGTCAGAGGGCTGAGAATTGAGGATAGTTGGAAAGGGATAGCCTCAGGCATTGATGATGGGGGTCGGGAGTGATGTGAGAAACAAGGGCAGAAGAAAAATTATTGTATTTCCTTACTACCTATAGCCTATTGACAAGTCCTTGAAATAGGCAGTGGCATTCCTCTAGGGACTCCCGCTGCCTCGATATTAATACTTTGCTAAAGGCAAAAGCAATCTTGGCCTGACCCCCAGGATCCTGTAAGTCTACCTTAACATATAGAAATTCCTTTTGAAATCTCCTTTATCTCTATTCCCCAAGATACATGTTGGCAATCATCCTTCAAGCATATGACCCACTGAAATACATCTGAAGGATCTCATGGCTGAGGGTTTACTAAACAGTAATAAATGACCTTTTCCTAACAATAGCTACCCCCCTCAGATCCTGGAAATCTTTTTGCCAAAATACCTGGGAGGCTTATGCTGTCCATAATCCTCTCTCAACTTGAAAGTCTATAATGGGCCACTCCCCACGACACTGGTGCAGCTTTTTCTGCCCGCGGGTCCTGTCCCTGCACTTTAATAAAACCATCTTTTTGAACCAAAGATGTCTCAAGAATTCTTTCTTGGCCGTTGACTTCAAACCCTAACATCTTTCCTTTTCCATCAGGGGGGAGACGTCAATGGCTTCTTACATTTTCCTAAAAGCTTCACATTTATTTTTGTACCATTTAAGGCTTATTCCTCACTGATGACCTCTCAAGGCATGGGAGTACTTTTATTTTGTAATTGAAGCAATGGTATACAATTCACAGAATTGTGAAAATGCTAGGCTATACTTGAGAGGCTGAGTAGTGTAAAGATGTGGGTAGGATAAGCTAATGTCTGTAATGGGAAATGAGGCAGAAAAGAGAGTTGGAAAAAAAAAGAAAAAAAAAGAGTTGGGGTGAAGTCACAGACTTCAGGGATAAGTGCTAGTAGTTAAAATAAAATGTTTTCTACTTTATCTCACCAAGTTGATTATTATGTAAAATCACAGTTTTAATTTCTTTTTTTAGCACTTACTATCTCACAAACATTTATCCTATGGTGATTGAAGATTTTTGAACGTGGAGATACATCTGTCTGTGAACCAGGAAGTGAGTACTCATCAAACAGTGAAATCTGCCAGCTTCTTAATTCTGGACTTCCTAGCCTCCAGACTGTGAGAAATAAATTTCTCTTGTATATAAGCCACTCAGTCTATGGTATTTTTTTTATGATATTCTGAACAAAGACACCACTCTACCCCAGCCAAACAGCATGGAGAAAAAACATGGCCCATCATCACCCCTGTCAACAAAGGCCAAGGGGTGACCTGAATTTCTACCCTTGCTCAGAGCATCCCCTATCCCCTCAAAGAAGACCTGGTGGGGAGCTGTTACTTTCATTCCTACTCAGGAATAATAAAGCTCCTTCTTCCCCAAAAGGGTGAAAGTGAAAACCCTGTGGGATGCTGGGCTTCCATCCCCACCCAGCAGTAATGAGGTACCCCTTCCCTCTCTCTTCCTGGATGGTGTCAGAATTGGCCAACTGGGAAGCCGGAACTTTCACCACCATTAAGTGGTAACAAGACATCCTCCACCTCAAGAACTATCATTGCACTTCCTTAAATCTGTAATTCTTTCAAAATAAAAGTTAAAAAAAAAACCAACCCCACAAAAAGTTAAAGTTGAGTTAAAAAAAAAAAAAACCTCTACTAGAGACTGTTGTTTTCCTTCACATTCTTTCATGATCATGCTAGATGACTGTATATGGGGGTGGGGGGAAGGCAGCAAAGAGAGAGAGAGAGAGAGAGAGAGAGAGAGAATATTCCCAAATTGTAGTATTCCCAATACTTCAAAACACTGTTCTCTTTACAACATTCCGTTGTCCTCAGTACCTGGGGCACTGCTGATGTGTATGACATAAGGAGTATAACCAAAGCTTTAAGTATGAACTCCTAAAGAACTACTACTCAAAAGCAGGAAGCTGCCAAATGCCAGGGGGTACACGAGGATCATTTGGGGAGCTTCTTAAAAATGCAAATTCCTGAGATGTCTCACTTGTGAGATTCTGATAGCTTGCATCTTGAAGAAGCATCCCTGAGCCAATGTCCCAGTGGTTCCTGTTGGCTCCAAGGGTTGTTTTGACTCAAAGTGGACAAGATTAAGGGACATGGGTGATAATCCTTGATCTATTCCATTTTAAATATATGATTTAGGGGATGTCATTTCTCTTTATACTCGTTTGCATATTGTTTTTGATGACAGAGGTTTTGCTTCCCCACTTCTGACTAATTTTCAGAATAAAATGGAATGTGAGAAGAACTTGGAGTTAAATAAAACCTGTTGCCTTCATTGCTTTATGTTTGCCACCTTCCCCTTGTCTGACACCTGTGCTTCCTTTTGGGGGCCTGAATTCCGCTTGCGGGAGAGAGCCAGGGAGGAAGGTAGGGAAGGTCTCCCAGGCTCCTACATTGAAATTGTGCTCTCAAACACTGTGATTGCATCCGACAATAAGAGAAAATTGACTGCAAAACCTAGAATGCCTTTCAGAGCCACATCTGCCAGACCCTGATAAGTGACACTCAAGTCTGCCCTGAGGAGCTGCCTTCAGACAGTAGTTGGAAGTAGCTGGAAAAAACAGAGCTGTGAATCTGGGGTTGCTTCCTGTCATGAGTGAGGACAATTGGTCTGGACAGATCCCCCAGGTGGGATTAAGGCTCCAGGAAGACAAACCTGCTCTCAGCTTCCTCAGGAGGCGACAGATTGCACTCTCTCTTTTTATTTTTTTAAAAGAGTTTATTTTTAAGTAATCTCTACACCCAATGTGGGGCTCAAAACTACAACCCGAAGATTAAGGGCTACATTCTCCCCCAACTGAGGCAGCCAGGCACCCCTATCTTTTTAAAAATGAGTTGATCAGGATGCCTGGGTGTCTCAGTGGTTGAGCATCTGCCTTTGGCTCAGGTCATGATCCTGGGATCCCGAGGGGAGCTTGCTTCTCCCTTTGTCTATGTCTCTACCTCTCTTTCTGTGTCTCTCATGAATAAATAAAATATTTTTAAAAAATGAGTTGATCAGGGATCCCTGGGTGGCGCAGTGGTTTGGCGCCTGCCTTTGGCCCAGGGCACGATCCTGAAGACCCAGGATCGAATCCCACGTCGGGCTCCCGGTGCATGGAGCCTGCTTCTCCCTCTGCCTGTGTCTCTGCCTCTCTCTCTCTCTCTCTGTGTGTGACTATCATAAATAAATAAAAATTAAAAAAAAATGAGTTGATCATATTCAAGAGCCATTAAGTGCCTGTCTAGTTTTATTTCATTTTCAGGAAGATCCAAAACTTTTGGTCATAGATTTTACCCATAGGTATTATTTAAATGTCAGCTCCAATACCACCATAAAAATAACTAATTGGATTAGAAGGCAGGTAAACTAACACTACCAAGGAGCTTACACATGCCAGGAAGTATGCAATGTACTTGCTAGACATGCATCTTGTGATTCCAGGTTGATCCGCCCTACTCATCTAAGGGAAGCTGTTTTTGAAAGCTCCCAGGTGATTTCTTGCCTCTGCCTTTGCTGTAACATAGGTGGCGATTTCTCTGGCTAACTAAGAGAATGCCTCCCCACCCTACCCCTGGATACACACACATATGCCTTCATAAATTTAATCTCTGGAGAGTTCCCCTCTTGTATGGCTTCTACAAACCATATATTTCTTAATATAAAACATGGATCATAATACCTGGACTAGTCTTGAAACAGTACTCCAGGGTCACTGTGACACTGCTCAGGAGAGGGGGGCTTAGCAATCAGTGTTACCTGGGAAGATGGACTTCCACATGGATTGTTGTCACCTATTTCTGTCAGAGTAACAGAGCCAGGTGGGTCATTTTCTGCCCCCTCCACCCAACACTGTCATAAGCATCAAGAGGAACAGAATGTTAAACCTCCTTGCTATTTTCTGCATATGGGGAACAAAGCAGAGCAAAGGAGTCACTCCTTGAACTTTTTTGAATGTAAGTGAGGAATCTGAGACTCAGAGGGATTATGTGATTTTCCAAGGTGATATTGCTGTGAGTTCCAGGGCAGAGATCTGACCTCTGGACTGACTGATGGTGAAGCCCATGTATATTCTGTTCCATATGTTTGTGAGCTATGTCTCCTTCACCAGTACTGGGTGGAATGTAGAGGATATTTTCATTTGTTTTTCAATTTAAGTCTTGTTTCCTTCCTTTTTACCATTTCATATTGTCTGTCTTTAGGCTAAGTTCATAGAGGAAAGGAAAGATACCATGTTAGCTGTTATTAAGCATTTGAAAGTCTTAGCCTAAAACCATGAAGTAGAGATAAGCAGGGCTATCAGGATTGTGTACAACATTAGCATCTTAATCCATGATAGCAGGACACAGATTCCAGGATATGGAGTCACTTGTGTGCCTTTGCCTCTACCTGGAACACCTGCTACCCATTGCTGCCCACTGCTGCCCAGCCCACTGGCACTTGCACCAAAAAGTGCACACAAGTCTTTCCAATCAGTTAGTCCCAATGTTCTTGCCAGAGAAACCAAGACAGAAGCATTCTCTTAGTGAAGGATTTGGTTTGAATTGTGAGGATGCAAGGCCTCATGACTTACTTGCACTATACCTGAAGGATATACCCTAGATTTTTCAGTTAAATGAGCTTTCTTTTAATAATAATAGGACACATTTATTGAGTGTTTACCATCTAGTATAGTTTCTTTTCTAAGTGATTTACATGGAATATTTCATTTAATCCACACAACAAATCCATGAGATAAGTACTATTATTATCCCTACTTACAAGAGAAGAAAGTGAGGCAAGAGATTTCCAAGTGACATAGAAAGCTGGGAAATATACAGCAGGGCAGTGATACCATAAACTCTGAGGTTGAGTTTTCTGCCAGATAGAAACGATTTACATCTCTACCAGACAAAAATTTACAAGCTAACATAGAACTTCATAGGATCTGGGTCCTAATCACATCATTTCATCCATAAAACACCAAAACTATCAACTGGTTTTTTTTTCTGGTTATAAAAATAATATGTCAACCTTGGAGAACACTTGGAAGATATTGAAAAGAATAAATCTCAAAGTAGAAATTATCTGCAAAATTTATCATGAACAAGTAAGTATATATTACTTTTGTATTAACCATGAAAGAAGTTAAATAAAGGTTCATCTCCTAGGGAATGAAATAGTAATTTGGAGGGCATGTTAGACAATGTTCCAGAATGGATTGAAAGATATACATTCTTTTGTGTTCATGCATATCTTTTCAACTTGAATATCAGACTTCAAAGCCCAACACTCTCATTTACTTCACAAATATATGAAGCCCCAATGGAAAAGGCAGCCTTCATAGCCCTATGCAATGAAAATGTTGACCACAGATGAGTGATGGAGCCTAAGGCAGAGCCACCATAACTTGGTAGCTGTTGCAGTTGTTTTTTGTGGAGTACTCTCTGTTCTAGGAACATGGGTCACTCTTCACCTTAGAGTCCTTCTTGGGCCACAACCAGCTTCCCAAGAATCCTTTCCCTTCCTTTCCATAGGCCTCAGGGCCCTGCTTTTCTCTCCTTTTAGTACTAATTCCTGGGACTCTTCTTTGTTCCTCTACTAGGCTGCAGGGTGGGACATATGTATGTCACAATGTCTTCAGCTATATTCCAGGGTCTCAGGGAATCTTCTGGTAGCTTGGATTTTCAGCTGCTACAAAAAAAGTTAAGCAACACACACACACACACACACACACACACACACACACAGAGAGAGAGAGAGAGAGAACTTTTAGAAGATGTACTTGATGAAGGAGGAAAGTTATCTTAGATCGATCAGAGGCAGATGGAAAAACAGCTTTCCTGGCTATAATTCCAGAAATTCTCAACATGAATCACTTATTTGTGTGAAGACATTGGCAACTCTGTTAAAATGTACAACAAACATGTAATTTGGGAGGGACTATCAAATTAGGCTAAAGTCCTAGTGTATTTAATCCCTAGGAGACAGTATTTCCCTGAGAAACAAGGTACTGTCTGTAGAAGTTCTTACAGGTGGTGAGAGAATGGTCGGACCCAACACTGGGCAGCAGGAGAGCACTGGATCTCTAGGGAAAAGGAAAGGAATCAGCCTTCAAAAGAAGGGGAAAAGAGGGACACTCAAACCAAGCTATCTTCTTTATGGTTTTGCTGACTGACTCTTGCTTTCTTATCAGACTTTCTCCTGGAAGGGGCATCTGGAAGATGCAGTGATGCACCACCAACTCTACTGTTGGTAGAGTCTTCAGCTGTCTCCCAGCTCCCTCAACCCCTTCAGGAATTTTCTGAACACAGACAGATGCCTCAACCTTGATCAAATCCCTCCCAGGGCAGCTCCCACCTTGGTGGCAATCCATGCTGAGGTATAGAAGCCTGACCATCTTGCCCAATTCAGAGCAATTCTGAAGGGGATTGGCAAAGACTCATTGGACCTGCACACAGCTAGACCTCTCCCTCTTCCCAACCCTACTCCTTTCCCTTCTCTTCCCTTCCCTTCCCTTCCCTTCCCTTCCCTTCCCTTCCCTTCCCTTCCCTTCCCTTCCCTTTCCTTCCCTTCTGCAGGAACTGGGCCCCAGGATGCTCTTGCATAGGGTATTCAGGGCACTAATTTTGCAACAGGGCTTAAGGATGGGGAAACGAAATTATATTTGGAAGCCACTTTCTCTAAAGGGGAGGTCAAACCTCTTGTTTCTCCTGTAAGGATCTAATGCAGATGAAACCTCCCTTGTGCAGGTGTTGAGTGGGTCAGTCATTCAAAAAAGAATAATAGGGATCCCGGGGTGGCGCAGCGGTTTGGCGCCTGCCTTTGGCCCAGGGCGCGATCCTGGAGACCCGGGATCGAATCCCACGTCGGGCTCCCGGTGCATGGAGCCTGCTTCTCCCTCTGCCTGTGTCTCTGCCTCTCTCTCTCTCTCTGTGTGACTATCATAAATAAATTTAAAAAAATTAAAAAAAAAAAGAATAATAAGCTTTCAGGGGGACCCTGCAGGTACATTTCAGAAAGTTCTTTGTCATCAAGACAGCCACGGTGGCACTGCCCACCCCTGTAAGGGGAGAGGAAAAGAGCCTGCCTCTGTTCAAATCAGCCAGTGGTGTTAGTTGGTTCTTTCTTAGAATTGTGTTGTGTGAGTCTGCCTCTCTTTGAAGCTGTACTTCAGATGAAAATAATGCTTCATCTTTCTGACTCATTTCTTGTAGTTTTCCAAAAGCTGAAGCTGTGTCTTAGGTCAAGCGTTTCTGATTTGTGTTGTACCATCTTCCATACGTAAGGCCAAGGACACAGCTCCTATTCTGTTTGTTTTATGAAGGGATTAGTCACATCTACAGTGGAGCCTGAGTGCTCAGGCTGGCTCCTCAGCCCCAGAGGCCCCAGCCTCTCTTGGCTACAGTACATTTCTCTTCAAGTGTGCTTGTGTCACTGATGAGGAAGCAACTTTTCTCCCTTTGGAAGGCAGCTGGCAGTTTTGTTTTGTTTTGTTTTCCCACAAAGAAATTGGCAGAAGGCCAGGATGCAATGTCCTGAATGTTTATGCCTGTCCCTTCTACCTCCACCCCCACCGCCATTTCTATGTTGAGACCTACTCCCCAGTGTGATGGTAGGAGGAGGTGAGGCATTGGGGGTTAATTAGGTCATGAGGGTGGAACCCCATGAATGGGATCAAGGTCCTTATAAAAGGGAACTCAGAGCATTGTCTTGCCTTCTTTCTGCTATGTGAGACTCTAAAGAGGACAGCCCAGAAGAGGGCCCCTATCAGAACCTGACCATGCTGCCACCCTGGTCTTGGACTTCCTGCTTCCAGAAATGTGAAAAATAAATTCCTGTTGTTTATAAACTACCCAGTCTGTGGTATTTTGTTATAGCAACCTGAGCTAAGGCACTAGAAATGGATTTCTACAGAGCAGAGTTAGACTGCCTAGGTGAAAATACACAAAGCTTTGGCACATACAGCCTGTAGCAGGAAGGTGATCTGTAATACTAACTGATGCTTTTTCTCCTAGTATCTCCATCTATTCTTTGACCCTCTTCCTGATATTTCTACTCCTTCCCTCCACCAGTTTCTTTTTTGCCTTCTCAGTCTGTTGCTCCAGGAGAGGGATGTGTACCTCAAAGCTCCTAAGAAGGACAGAGACAGCTTGGATTTAGGTAAAAAAAATATGAGTTAATGTTTTCAAGACCAGAAAAGGATCCCAGGCTAGGAAAGAAGCAGGTAACAGGAGAGCTTAGGCATTGATTACCCCCCAGTCTGCCTGCTTGGAGGTGGAGAGAGGTAAATAGTCAAAAGAATCACTGAAAGGGTTGAGGGGATACATGAAGTAGGGTGTAGTAGTGTATTCAGGTTGCCATAAAGAAATATAACTGGGTAGCTTAAACAATAGCAATTTATTTCTCACAGTTCTAAGGGCTAAAAGTCCAAGATCAGGCTGCTGGTGAACTCAATCCCTGGTAAGAGTTCTGCGGCTTATGGATGGCTGCCTTCTCACTGTGTCCTCACATGGCAGAAAGAGGGAGCTCTCTGGTTATTCTTTTTTTTTTTTTTTTTTTAAGATTTTATTTATTTACTCATGAGACACACACACACACACACACACACACACATACACACACATACACACAGAGGCAGAGACATAGGCAGAGGGAGAAGCAGGCTCCCTGTGGGGAGCCTGATGTGGGACTCGGTTCCAGGACTCCGAGATCATGAACTGAGCCAAAAGCAGACGCTCAACCACTGAGCCACCCAGGTGACCCTCTGGTTATTCTTTTTATAAAAACACTCATAATGGTGTTTAACCATAACTTACCTAATTTAACCTAATTACTTTTTTTTTTTTTTTAGATTTTATTTATGTATTTGACAGGGAGAGTGGGGAGAGAGAGAGAGAACACAAGCAGAACACAAATAGAAGGAGTGGCAGACAGAGTGAGAGGGAGAAGCAGGCTCCTTGCTCAGCAGGCAGGGAGCCTGATGTGAGATGATCCCAGGAACCCTGGATCTCGACCTAAGCTGAAGGCAGATGCTTAACCAACTGAGCCACCCAGGTGCCCCAACCCTAATTACTTCTCTACTCTGAATACAGCCTAACTGGAGTTAGGACTTCAAAATATGAATTTGGAGGGGGAAGACACTTGGTCCATAGCCCAGAATTTGTTGTCCCCAAGAAAGAGAGAGAAAGAGAGAGAGAGAGAGAGAGAGAGAGAGAGAGAGAGAGAGAGAGAGAGAGAGAGAAACAGACTGGTTATAAGATTCTCCTAAATGGTGTGTCTAGGCAAGCAGAGATGTTTGCTATGGTCCAACACAGCACCAAGAGGGGAGGATATGTACCGAAGAAGAGCCCAGAGATAGCTAATAGAGCCAGGCCAAAAGGAGCATAGCAAGTAGGAGGAAGGCATTATATAGCAGTAGCTGACAAGATAGAAGGATGCACATATGAGGGGCCACCTGCATGGACAGAGGATCAAATGCTTCTTCTAAATCATCCACCTCATCCCAGCACCACTCCACAAATTTAGGCAAGACTCTGGTGAAAGGAGATAGTTCAGAAATCCTGGCAGGATGGGGGCTCCTATTAAAATCAGGGTAGGGGATCCCTGGGTGGCTCAGCGGTTTAGCTTCTGCCTTTGGTCCAGGGCGCGATCCTGGAGTCCCCGTATTCAGTCCCACGTCAGGCTCCCGGCATGGGCCTGCTTCTCCCTCCTCCTGTGTCTCTGCCTCTCTCTCTCTCTCTCTCTCTATGTCTATCATAAATAAATCTTTAAAAAAAATAAAATCAGGGTAAAATACAGAAGTGTAATTCTTCTTATATATATATAAAGGAATGGTAGTTCCTTTATCAAGGAAATTCCTTTATCAAGTAGAGAATCCACCAGAGTCTTGGTCAGATTTTCTTTTCTGGTCTGATCGGATTATGGATATCAGTGACTATAGCTGATTTATTTCCTTAAAATCAATGCAGATGAGAGACTTTGTTCCAATAGCTGGAACCTCATTACTTAGCTCAGACCTGATAAGATTCTTAGTTGCAAAGAGCAGAGACCACCTCAGGTTAGGTTAAGCAGAAAAAGACACTGCCCTGGGGTGGTCAGCATGGACACTAGTCTTCTTGACCGCTGGTCTCCTGACTGCCCCACCAGCCTTGTTCATAAGTCCTAATTGTCCCTTTTTCCTCCCACATCAGTGGCAACATAGAAGGGTGATGGTGGGGGTAGGGGGGAGGTTGGATATATGTGTATGGTTGTATATGCTCAAAAGAGATCTGGATCAATACACAAGAAATGGGATTAAGATTGATTTCACCCAGGGAGAACTGAGTGGTGGGGAAATAGGACCATTTTGCACCATATACATTTTTGTAACTTCTGAATTTTTATTCATGGGAAAAATACCCTATTCTAAAAATTAATAACTCTATGTACCACTCAATCCAATTCAAAGCGTCAATCTTATACCTAATTCAAAACTCTTTACTCTGATGTCTGGCATGATCTGTGGCTCTACAACCTGCAGCTGGGAAGGAGTCAAGGTCTCTTTTTGTTCTCCTACTTTTACTCCTCCTCCTCTTCACTTCCCTTGTTCTTAGCTCCTGCAGGGATTGGGTAAGATTTTGATATAATCTCTTACATGGTGCAGTCTGAGGTTCTCTCTGGTCCTTACACTCTGGAATGCTGGCTCTTTCTGTGGTTCCTCTCTTTATACCCTGCTTAGGGAATTCCATCTGCATAGTATTCTTTTTTTTTTTTTTTTTTTTTAGGATTTTATTTATTTATTCGAGAGAGAGAGAGAGAGAGAGAGAGAGAGAGAGGCAGAGACACAGGCAGAGGGAGAAGCAGGCTCCATGCAGGGAGGCCGACCAGGATCACGCCCTGGGCCTTACGCAGAAGCTCAACCGCTGAGCCACCCAGGCGTCCTCATCTGCATAGTATCCTGATGAGTTATGTCCTCATTGGCTGACCTCTTGTAAACCACTCCCCACCATCATCCCCCTCCTGTCCCTTCCATGGTCTTTTATGCTACAGTTCCTTGCCCCAGCAGAGGATCCTTAGAGGGAAGCTCAGCTTTCTTTTCTGGAATCAATTTTACCTGAATATTACACATCTTGCCATATTAAACAATGCCCTGACTACAAACGAGGATTGCTCCAGCCAGCTTCCTGCCTTGAGTTCTCCAGGCAGGAAGCAGGCATTAGTCTCTATGTTTAGGTCTGACATCCAAACACCGGTTTCCTGAGCGCTCTTTGACCATACCTGCTCTAGGGCACTGAAGTAGGCTCATGGATTTCTGTTGTTCTGCAGGGATTTAGCCTGAATTTAATGCCAGTCCTTTTTGTTAGGAGCCCTCTGCTACCAACTTGTCTGGGAATAAGAGGAGAAGGGAACATTCAGGGTACAACTCGTGACTCAGAATTCCCTCACTAAATGAATTCCAGTCTTTTGCTTATTTGAACTGTTAGGGCGAGTGTGAGCATCCAAAGACAAGTTTGACCTCCCCCTCTTATCAAAATCTGGAGCCTAGGTCCTAGGCTGCCCTCCTTAGAATGTGGAGTTACTTATGGCCTGTTGCCCTCAGCTTTGGGGCTTTAGCCAAAGTTTTGATATGAATGGAAATGTCCTATTACACATCTGGTTACCCATATCACTAAAAACTTCAAAGCCTCACTCTGCCGATGTGAAGAAGAAAGTTCTTATCTCTAATAATAATAACTACCACTTACTGAATGCTTTACAAGGTACAAAGAACTTTACATATTAATGCATTAACTGCTCACAATATTATTATGAGATAGGGATTTTCATGCCCATCTCAGTGAGAAAATCTGAGACCCAGAGGTCACATACGCCAGCATCAGAATTGGAATTTGAATCCAGATGTTTGACTACAAAATCAATCTGCATATAAAAATGGGTAGTATAATTAGTATCTACTGTAATTGGTTTCCCACCAATCAGCTATAGAATTAGGGTGGAGGTGTAGTTATTGTGATTGAAGTACTCTTAGCTTCATCAAACATTGTGTGTGGATTCAATAAATGAATGTATAAGCTATTTCTTAGCTATCAATTCAGTAAATAATGCTCAACAAATAATGAGTTCTCTTTTTTGTGCTGGGTGGGGACACATCAGTGTACAAAACAAACTAAAATCCCTGTCCATGTGGAAATAAACATTCATTAAAATCATACCAGAATTATATTTTTTTGTCATCATGCATTTTACCAATTAAATAAAACTGAAAATATAACTATTATCACGGAAGGCTCAGGAAGAACTTTGCTATTGAAAATGAGTCTAGGGCAGCCCTGGTGGCTCAGCGGTTTAACGCCGCCTTCAGCCCAGGGCCTGGTCCTGGACACCCTGGATCGAGTCCCACATCAGGCTCCCTGCATGGAGCCTGCTTCTCCCTCTGCCTGTGTCTCTCATGAATAAATAAATAAAACCTTAAAAAAAAATGAGTCTATAGTGGGCTTATGTGGAAACGCCTGATAGTATTTAAATAAATGATTGCAAGGACACTACATTAGATGAAGGAGGGAATTTGTGAGTAGTTAAGTCCAACTCAGTGCTGACAATATCTGGGTCATAGAGAAAATACTGGGCGATCTCTGTTGGGTAATCCTACTCAAACATCACACGGCTCAGTGTAAATCATAAATACCACTCCAGGAAAGCAGGATCATAATTCCATTGAGGAGGAGAACGATGAGGAATCTCAAGCACATGGAGGCAGGGAGATGGATTATTTTATCTTTTGTTTACCCTTTGATTCTGGGACTCTGAGGTTCCTTCTAAGGCTCGTACAGGAAGGAGTGACCGGGTTGTTTCAACAGCGAGCGGTCACATTTGATCCAGAACGTCAGTCCTCCAGGATCCCCAGGGCTCAGTCGCTTAGTGAATTCGCTTAGTGAATACTCCGTGTGCTAGTCAAAGGCTGTATCATAGCGTGTTTAACCAAAAGATCCGTATTCCAAGAAATTAAATGTCAGTAAGGTAGCTTTTGGTCTTTCTCGTGACTTCCTTGCGGTCAGCGGACAATAGCATGAACGCACATTGTTGCCACCAGTAAGCCTTCCAGGTCCTCGCGGTGGGGGGGGGGGGGGGCGAGGAGGATCAGCCTGTCCACCTGCCCGCCGAACTAAATTAAAGTGCAGATAGGCTTAGGGGCACGGAAAGTTCCGCACCGCTCTTCGCTCTTCGCCCCTCACCACGGTTTTCTCATTGCTCTCGCCACCCCATCCTCTTGCCCAAGGGGCTTAGGAGCACACCCTTTCCGGCACGCTCGCTCTCCCTCCAGCCTCCACTTAAACTACAAACCGGGGGAGACCACGAACTACATTTCCCACAATGCCTAAGCGCCGACCGGCGTCTTGTGGGGTTTTGCCTAAGCTGCTTTTGTAATTAATGTGAGGTCAAAGCCACGTTTCCGGGGAACAGACGAGTCATTGTCCACTTCTCCGTTCAGATATTTTCCCCCCTGCACCTGCGATCCTCGCTGTTCGGCAAAGAGGCCTCGGCGGCGGGAAATTCATTCAGGCGACTGCTGTGGCCACCCATTTCCTCCTCGAGCCCGGGCCCTGCCAAGTCCCCGGGGGCCTGGGAGTGTCATTGGTGGATGACCGCGGCTCTTGCTGCTGCCGCTCTTATCGCGACCATGGCCTCTGGCAGCAGCGGCCTGGCAGCCGCCCGCCTCCTGTCGCGCTCCTTCCTCCGTGAGTTCGGCCGAGACTGTCTCCTCCAGGCCTCCGAGAGTGCCTGGCCTCGCCGGGCCCTGCGTCCTGGTCCAGGCGGCGGCGGGGCCCTCCGGGGCGGGACCTCGGCGGGGGCCTGGGGGCCGCACTCTCGGGGACCGAGTCGGGGACCTCCTGGGCTGGAAGGAGCCCTGCTGGATTTGTGGGGCGGGGACGTGACCTGGAGCGCGGGCCTAAGTAGGGGGGCCGGGGCAGGATTCGGGTGTGGGAGCCCTGCAGACCTGGGGGCACGTTCTACCCCCCGCGATGATGTGTGGCCGGAAGGGGGCGGCTTCTAGGCTTCCTCTTTGGGAGGGGGAGGTGAGGCGGTGCGGGATTAACTCAGCTGCGGGGAGAGTGAGTGTCTGGGTTGAGAGGCAGGGGGAGGAATGGCTCAGTAGCAAATTGAGGGGGGCGAGGGGGGAAGGGGAAGGCTCTCCCTTTATTTCTGCAGACTGTAGGGTTAGCAGAAAGGTGGGTTCTGCACCCTAAAGTCATCAGAGCCCAGGAGGGTTGGCTGGTACCTTAACCAACTATTTGCAGTGTCTCCACCAGGTGGTGTGAACATTTCAGTTCCTGAAAACTTAATCCCTAAGGTTGCGAGTCTTCGAGTATCGCTGACTGTTGAAAATTCTTGTAATGTTCAAAGTCTCCTGTGTTAGGCAGAGACTTTGGAATCAATCACATCACGTTTGAAGTGTGGCTTGCTTGACCCTTAAAGTCTGTGAAGTAACCCCCGGGCGCTTTTCTTAATCCGTTCCTCAATTTCTGTTTCCAATTCCATGAAAATAATATTTTAATGAATCGGAGACGCTGTCCCTTGTAACGTGCACCATTATTTTGTGTACTACTGACAGTAGAAAATGATGGCTAATTAAAATCGTGACACGCCATTAGTTGTTAGTTGCATCCAGATTAAAGAGCTTTGAAGACGTGAAAAAATGTGCATCCTAGAAATGATCAAAAGTACAGGATAATCTGAGTTCACTATACAGAATAATTGAAACAGCGTATATAAGGCACCTGGGATGTATTATACACTCAACTAAAGTTAGTTTTCTTCTTTTCTCTTTTCTTACACTTTACTCGTAATTCTGTTTGTCCTAAATTTTGGCACAAGACTTAATTCATTTCTTGAGAAGATCTCATTCCAGAAATGTGCAAGGATAGGTGTGCACTCAATAGCTACACTTAATTACCAGACCTCATGAGGACAAACATCTGGCTGGATAACTGGCAAGTAGGAAAAATTTGGGTTACTTAGGTCAAGTTTTCTGGAGTTTTTTTTTTTTAAGATTTTATTTATTTATTCATGAGAGACAGAGACAGAGAGGCAGAGACACAGGCCGAGGGAGAAGCAGGCTCCATGCAGGGAGCCCGACGTGGGACTCCATCCCAGGTCTCCAGGATCCAGCATAAACTGCTGAGCCACCCAGGCTGCCCTGGAGATTCTTATTGTAAAATTTGAAGGACAGTTGAAGGTGTCGTAGGCAGAAGGGAAAAAGGGATTAGTTATAGCCATATCATTCTCACCTGGGGTCTTGCTTGTTTGAGTTTCTGAAAAACCATAGCCTGAGATAGGTCTGTCTTAGTAGGAGGAGAGTCTAGGGAAGCATCTAAAGAATCAGAATCTTTAATCTGCCCTTAGTAATGTTTAGCAATCCTTTTCTCACAGAACTGGACGTTCTTTTTTCTGAGAGTCTCAGGACCAGAGTCTTTAAAGGGTCATCTAGTTTAGCTTTCTCTTCTTGGTGGAATGGTCTTCATTTATCCTAGTCATGTGATTAATCTGTTATTAAGGATCTGTGAAGTCTGAGATCTAAAACCAAGTTCTCTCCTGGGTTAGAGAGGTTACAGACTAATGTTTAATGCAGAAAAACCTCTAAATCCCCCAGATCTTCCCTTTCTCATGCCACACGTTTAAGCCCATTTCCATTCCCACTAGAAAAAGCCACAACAGTATTACCCCCACAAACTTTTTTTAAAGGGTGGTCACAAACTACTTAGGCTCTGAGGTTAGTAATAGAACTGGAGACGCTAGGGAATTTTGTTTCCTCTGTTTTCTTAAGTTTCAGTTGATGGTACATGTGCTAAAGGTCACAAGTGTTGCAATATTCATTTGAGTTGGGAGAAAAAAAAACCAAAGCACTTGTAAATGTCTTCCTGAGCTCCTTGTTGGAATGTTTAGAAATTTTTGAGCCCCAAACCCAAAAAAACAAAACCAGTTTTATAGTTTTATGAAAAAAGGGGAAGAATCCGGTTGATGTAGGGAGAGAAAATGAAATGAAAAATAAGGAAGATTTCTTCCATGAGAAAGTTTAAGGATTTTATAAGCACATTTGAAGTTGAGATAGTAAAGTTTTTCAAGAAATATAAAGCTATGTAAAGTCATTTAAAACATAAGCCAGAAATTCCTATTAGTTAGGTCTCGTATAAAAAGTAGGGAACAAGAGCCAGCATTTTTGAGCTTCTGAATTTTGGTGTTTTAATGCCAGGAAGCAAACTTTACAATCCAGCTAGTCTCATATCTGTTTGGCAAATGAGGAAATAAACCCAGAAAGTTTCCTGGCCAGTATCAGAATGGGTATTAGAACTCAGGTTTTCTTTCTACTGTTACATGCTGTGTGACACTGTAAGCCTCCTTTTTTGAAGCTCTGTTCTTTGTTTCTTCCTTTCATTTTCATTCTTTTTTTTTTTTTTTTTTTTTTTTTCATTTTTGGCTGCCTTGTTTCGTTTAGATGACTACCCTGCTCAAAGGTGCCACTTGCCTTTTCTGTGCATTTGCCAAGTTGTATAGGCCACTTTTGGAATCAGGCATTTAGAAGTGTAGTTGGGAAAAGAGAACCCTCAGCAGTGGTGTTTCTGGTACCAGTATCTTTTGCTATTGCATCTAAGAACCAAATCTCTATTTCAGAGATACAGAAAGGTCTTGATCTAAATGTATCAGTGTAGCCATGAGAAAACAATTTGATTTTCTCCCCTCAAAGTCATTCTTCTATAGAAACAATTGGGGAATGTCCATATAATTTCTGTAAATACAGGAGAATAATCTCATTTTACCAAAGGACAGGAATGTTGTTGCTATAGACCCACTTTTTTTTTTTTCACTGTAAGATTTCTAAAATTGGAATGGGTCTTATAATTGATGGTAGGTACAACAAATTGGTGGCATTTTTTTCTTTCTTACTAGCACTTATTAGTACTTCAATCGTATTTTAGATTTGAGGAAATAATGGATTTTTGCCAGCTGAGTTTCATTTGTAAGTAAATATTAAATGAATATGTAATTTTGCATTTGAATAGTAGGTTGTTCCGGGTTTGGGAGTAAGTGGCTGCTGAGTTACTCTGCTCTATTGCCTATATATATTAGGTATATATAATATACATAATTAATAAATAGCCATTTATTAAATTCATGAGTGCATTCATGGATAAACAAGAACACAGTTTGTGAGATGAATTGGAAGAGGAGTATTTTTTTTTTTTTGTTGTTGTTGTTGAAGAGGAGTATTTTCATGAACAGTCTCAGATTATTGGTTCGAACCATGGTCCTGGTGATATGAGGCTATGGTTTGAGTCCCAGCTGGGTGGATGCTTTCTGGCCGTACCTCAAGTCAGTCATCTCACAGCCATCTCATAAGTGATGTGGTTGCTCTCTTTGGGCAAGAGGACTCAGCATGCAGCTAACTGACACAAATTTATCATCCTTCTTGAAGGCATGTATCTCTTACATTACTCTGCCCCTTTCCTTTGTAGCCTTTGTTACAGTTTGCAACTTCGTAGTTTTGTGGTTTTTTTGTTTAATATTTAGCTGTCTTATGGGGTAGAATGCTTCATTTGAGTAGGACTTGAGTCCATCATTTTTGCTCCTGCTTCTCATTCTGCTTTGGTAATCATAATGATAATAGATAGCTAATAGTGAGATAGCCCTTTCTGTACCCTAGGCATTGTTCTATGTGCTCTGTATATTAGGAACTCCTTTCATTCTCATATTGCCTATGAGGTACATAGTGTTACTATCCCATTTTTTTTTTTTTTACAGTGAGGCTGCACCTGTAAAAATGTTTCATATGGTAAAAATGTACAAGTCTATGTGTATATACTACATATTATATGTAGATATGGGATAGTATATAGATAAACATGGGATATGCATGAGGACATATACAAAACATTTCTTGTTGGACTTTAAACATTTTTTTTTCTTTTTTTTTTTTTTAGACAGAGAAAGAGAGATGGACAGGAGGGGTAAAGGGAGAGGGAGAGAGAATTTTAAGCAGGATCCACACCCAGCATGGAGCTGGATGTGGGGCTCCATCTCACAACCCTGAGATCATGACCTGAGTGGAAATCAAGAATCGGACACTTAACTGACTAAGCTACCCAGGCACCCCAACGTTGAACTTATTTTAAAATATGAATTATGTGTTCTCTTTTTTAAGGAAATGGTTTACCTTTGTGTTCATATAGGGTTTGAACCCAATTTTGGGAGCTTATCAGCTACTTTGCTACCCAATTTACAGGCATCACCTCTTACCAACACCACAGAATCCTTGTGGGCAGCTATTCCATTTACAGATGGGAAGATTGAGGTTAAGGGAGATCTAAAGATCTGTCAATGGCTGGTGAGCCGCAGAGCATAAATTCAAGCCCCGGCCTGTCTGATTCCTCAGGGTAGCTCTCAGTTGCTCCTGGGATACAGTCCCAAGGTTAGGCTAGCTGATTTCTAAGAACCTGAGAGAAGGCAACACCACCCTTCCCTGGAGGTGACCCGAGATGTGGCAGCTACAGCCTTCATGACTGGAAATTCTTCCTGGTGTCCAACCTCAGGCCTTCCTGTTGCCCTAATATTTAATTTAAAATGTTCATTTTCTTAACATTAGTTAAGTTAGATAGCTCATCATCTGTTGATTTGCCATTTGTCTGCCATTTGTTTGTAGTTTTGTTTCTTGCTCAGGGCCTTTATCAGTTTTTCTGTTAGTCTTTGGTCTCTGCCTTGTTGGTGCTTATGTTGCCCAAGTTAATTCCTTGTCTCTTATATGTCACAAAAACACTCTGATCTGTCACTGCCCTACGTCTGCCTATGGTATGTTTTCTCTAAGCTCTCTCTTTTCTCCTGTTGTGAAACAGCCCATTTTTGTGTTACATTACTGCTTCTGGATTTTATTTTTGTTTGTTTTTTAAAGTTAGTATGGAATTTGTACTAGATTAAGATAAGAGCCTTGAGGACTGCTAGTAGCATTTAGGCCTGGACTTCTGATCAATCTCTGTAAGAATTTTAGGGAAACCTATGATCTGTGCATGTACAAAAATTGATGTAGGTTTTTCTCCTAAGTGGGATAAACAGGGATGGAACTTATGACGTTTAGCTTGATATAAGTGTGTGTTTTTTAGACCATGTCTCTTGCCCTGAAATTCAGTGAAGCATTTCTTGTACCCTGACTCCATAAGGCACTGTGCCATATGGGAGACACCATGGTGTACAAGACGTAGGTCTTATAGCTATGGAATTTACGGTTAGAAATTCTAGAGTATTTGAATTAAATTTAACCTTAAGTAATTTTTCTTAGAAATAATGCAGTAAACAAAGTAATAAAGTGTGTGCACTCATCCACATACAGTGTGTGGCATAAGAATTATATACCACACGGGAGTGTTTGCAGGTTCCATTCTTCTTAATCTCAGATCCCCTGAATTCCCCCATTATATTCACAAGTCATGAATGTCATGTGAAGATTTAAGGATTCCTCACTGTGCAATGTTTTACTTAAATGTGAACTTACATGAATTAATGCCAGTGAAATTCTCAGGATGTTGAGTACATTGACTCTGAAATCTGAGAGTTATTTGCAAGATGGTTTGACCACTAATGTATGCCTTCCTGTATTTTTGACTTTACAGAATAACTTACTCTAGTTACGTGGTAGTTTTATCATAGAGTCGAGTTTGTATTTAAAACCAAAATATAGGGGCAGTCCGGTGGCTCAGCAGTTTAGTGCCGCCTTCAGCCCAGGGCCTGATCCTGGAGACCCAGGATCGAGTCCCACGTCAGGCTCCCTGCATGGAGCCTGCTTCTCCCTCTGCCTGTATCTCTGCCTCTCTCTCTCTCTCTCTTTCTCTGTGTGTCCCATGAATAAATAAATAAAATCTTTAAAAAAAAAATGTGATTGAGCAGCTTTTAGCAGTGGACAGATAATCGAAAATTTGTACTATAAAACCACTTTGCATTTTTCAGCAGAAGTGGAAGAGGCTATTTTTCATTACTTAAGGCATGTGGTTCAAGTGGAGAGGAAATCAAGTAGGAAAAGAAAATGCGAAGAGCTGGTCTGACAGATTTAATGTTTATAGCAGCTAGTAATTTGCACTCTACTAGCCCACACGAAAAAGAGTGGTGGGATTGTGGGAGGGAAGGTGAAGAGGTACAGGGGTGGGGTTGAGGAAAGGCTGCTTTCATGGGGAGCCTCCACCCTGTGATGCTGGACCTTGGATATTATAAAGTAGGGAGGAATGAGAAAAATGATGCAAGTTACTTAAAATTTGGTGAGTTTGGCTTAGAATATAAGCATGTTTTGCATTATTTCCATCCTAAAGCTGTAGAAGAGGCAGAAATTAAGGTCAGGAGAATTACAGTGTAAGCCATCCTGTGTAGTTAGGTCCTCCTCACAGCTATGGTAGCTGGGAGAGTGCGGTTGGTGTAAGGGCTAGGAATAGGGCAAATTCATCTGGTGTGGGGTGAGCTTTTGGGATTAAAAGAGTATTTGTGGTGGTTACAGACTACCATCACACACACACAGGAGGGGCAAGGGTCAGAGGTAGATGGAGAAGCAGATTGCTCTTGAGCAGGGAGCCTGAGGCGGGGCTCGACCCCAGAACCTCAGGACCGTGACCTGAGCTGCAGACAGATGCTTAACTGACTGTGCCACCCAGGCGGCCCCAGAGGCTATTTTCATTGTCAACATTTCTCATTCAGTTGACTTATATGTCCTAGAGCAGTATTTCAAAAAAAATATAATCAATGGTTCCTTATCTAGCACCTCCTGTGACTTGTTGATCTTTACCATATTGGTAGAGATGTTAGTTTGGATGATCTGGGGCCAAGTTGGGTTACATGGGCTGGGACTAGGGCAGAGGTGAAGACAGTTTTTAGTTGCGGAGAGATTATAGCCACCGCCAGGTACCAGATAACCCTACTTACTTCTTTAGGAGGTTGGAGGTCCATTATCAGAGATTTTAGAAGTGAACTGCTTGAAGTCCAGGGCTCAGTTTGGACATAACCCCAGTAAGGAATCCATTCCTTAACCCTACCCGTCTCTGACCCCCTAGCTGCCAAACCCTCCCCACTTCCTAACATATACAGACTTACTTGGATCAGGAGAGTTTATCTTCCCCGAATGTCCAAGGCCTATTCTTACCACAGTACTTTTCATACTGTGCCTGTTTAATGTCAGGTCAGGTAGACTGTGAGTTCCTTGAGGGCTGAGGCTCTCGTTTCCAATACTTTATCCTTGATACTTGGCATTGTGGCTTGGTGTTAAGTATTCCCCAATGTTTTGAATAAATGAATGATGACAACTCCAGCAACTGGGATATGTGCTTGATTATTCTAGCATCCTCTCATTTCAGTACTAGTGATATCTGGTCTGGTATCACATAGGTTTCTTGTCAGGACCAAATATGATCAGGAATTTCTTATGTTTGAATGTAGATTTTGAGTTTGGCTGAAATGTGATGATGATAGTTTATTAATTCTAGCTTACCTGCAGCTAAGTTTGTATGAGCCTGGGCTCATACGGTAGATGGGAGATCACATGCACACATGCCCACACATATACATGGCAAGTCTCCTTAGATTGATTTCCCCTGAGGTTTAGAATGTCAGGGTCACCTTGCAGGCTGAACAGTATCAAAGGGCTAAAAAGGTGGAAGGTAAATTGCTAGTCATCACACCTTCTGATGCAGTTTTTATGGACACCAGAGATCTTGGGTTGTGAAGTCCTGAGCTCCAGAGAGTTGATCTAGGAGGTCTGGAGTTGAAGGACTAAGAGAAGAGAGTGACCTTAGTTGTTCCTCTATTGAGCCATGCTTTATGGACATAGGTAGACCTATCTTTTTTCAGGGTAACAGGGCTACTCCTGCCCCTGTGGAAGGAGAGGTGAACTGTCTGATTTCTCCTTTCTTAAAAGTGAGTTTAAGAATCCTTGTGGAGGCCCAACTTGACCTTCAAAAAGCAATATTTCCTTTTAGCAAGTATGGGCTCCAGGTATCCTAATCTTATAATTGGTTCTTGTAAACTATCCTGTCTGAGAACTCCTGAGAGATGGACCATGTATTGAAGATTCAGGGAATGCGAAAGACTGGTGGAGCAGATTCTGTCAGAAATAGCAGCAGGAATACTTCCACAGGTATAGTGGTTGTGAGTCTCCAGCTGGGAGAACTGGGAGCCATGGGCAAGAAAGGGCCATAAGTGACAGCACTGGCTAGGGTGGGCCCTGAGGCTACAAATTCCCTTTATAGTATCTGCTGTCCCTGGTGCAGGTGCTTAGCTGTGCCCACTGTGGCAGGACTTGACCCTCAGTGTCCCATTATGGCCCCTGTTCAGCATAATCTAGTCCAAGAATGCAGCTGTTATGCAGCAGATCTTTGTGCACACAGAACACCCTTTGTCCCATTGATAAGGGTGAAATCTCAGCCTGTCTCTTCCCTAGAGGTACAGGAGATTCCAAAATTCAGAGTTGTTAGAAGTTGAGGTCAGCACGGGAGTAGAAGACAACTTGAGAGATGCCCAAAGGGCCAGATAGAAATCAATGATGGAACCTAAGGTGTGAGGATTTAGGAGGGCATGAGGCAGAGATTCAAGACAGAAAGGATGAGTGGACCCTGGACAAGTGTGTGACGAGATGTTCTTTTCTTGAGCTAGCTTTTATGGGCTACCTCAGTGGTAGGAGGAAGTCCTGACACTTTGAAAGGGCCAAGAATGGGCCAAAGAGACAGCAGGTTGGGGCTGAAATGAAGGTTTGAAAGTAGACAGAAGGTAGCTCACAATTTTAATTCATCTGTGCCCTACTTTCTACTGACTTTTGAAATAATGGTGAGCTGGTATGAGTAACTACATAGATTTCTCAGTTTTCATTGAGGTAGGTTGCTGAAAATAATTTAGATATTTTTTACATGTCTTTCTTTTATCTACTTATTCATTTTATTTTCCCTGTTGCCTCTATATGTAAGGTTTGGTGTCTTACATCAGAGGGTACCAAATTAAGCAACTTTTGATTATATATTAGATGAACTTTATCTCCAACCGAAGATTTTTTTTTTTAAAAGATTGTATTTATTTATGAGAGACACACACAGAGTGGGGGAGGGCAGAGACACAAGCAGAGGGAAAAGCAGGCTTTTCATGCAGGGAGCCCGATGTGGGACTCAATCCTGGGTCTCCAGGATCACGCCCTGGGTTGAAGGCGGCGCTAAACTGCTGAGCCACCCGGGCTGCCCACCAACCAAAGATTTAATGTTAATATTCAATGTTAACATTTAATATCATTTCGAGGAATGAGTTGCAGAGTAGTTCTTACAAGTTCTTCTAACATAGTGTAACTCTTAGCTCACCTATTACTTACAGATGTTGAACTTAAACAGGTTGGGTTAGGGGTGCCTGCCTGGCTCAGTCAGAACAGCATGTGACTCTTGATCTTGGGGTTGTGAGTTTGAGTCCCACATTGGGTATAGAGATTACTAAAAAAAATAAACTTAAAAAAAAGGTCGAGTAAAATGACAAAGTATGTGGCTATTTAGCAAATATTGTTGGTACAAGTGATACCTAGTTTCCCATCCTTGGATTTAATTTGAGCCATTTGTCTTTCAACCCCAGTTTTCTTTCTGAGGAATGAAAATTATAAACAGAAGCTTTTCTTTAGACATTTCGAAAAAGCTGCAAGATTGTTGTTCTCAGTAAAGAGGGAATTCTGGAGGATAGAATGGTGTCTTTTTTTGTCTATTTCTGTAGTCCTCATGTCTCATTTGAAGTTGTCTTGATCACAAGATTGCCCTGTATTCGAGGATTTTTTCTGTCACTAAGTTCAATTCATGGTCCAAAATTTGGAGAAATTATAACATGTCATACTTTCTTTATTTTTCAGTGCAACAGAATGGAATTCGGCATTGTTCCTATATAGCTTCCCGGAAACATCTCTATGTTGATAAAAATACGAAGGTTATTTGCCAGGGTTTCACTGGTAAGCAGGTATGTGTCAAGATGTTTTATAATGCGTACTACATAAACAGAAACATTTATTTTCTATTTTTTTAATATCACAAAAGGTATATAATTGTTACGGGAAAGTATACAGTACAGCAGTGGAGTTGTATTTTAGGAGGGGTTTTGGTGCAATAGTCAGCCTATAAGATAAAAATTGCATTTAAACTTACCTTGAAAATCCCTTCCTAGAAGCATGTTATGTTAGAGACCTACATACTCTCTTTCAGCAAGTTTAACACCACTAGTTTTGGGGATCCCTGGGTGGCTCAGCGATTTAGTGCCTGCCTTTGGCCCAGGGCGTTATCCTGGAGTCCTGGGATTGAGTCCCACATCGGGCTCCCTGCATGGAGCCTGCTTCTCCCTCTGCCTGTGTCTCTGCCTCTCTCTCTCACTGTGTCTCTCATAAATAAATAAATAAAATCTTAAAAAAAACAAAACAACAACAAAAAAAACAACCCACCACTAGATTTCCTCCAGCTTTGGAGTAGATTAGTGTTTAGTTAAAAACTAGGTAAAGTAAATGGCTTGTGTTTAGGCCCCTTACAAAAACATGCCCAGTTAAACACAGATCAGTGTAGGGATATGCTCAAGGCCAGAGAGGCTCATGGGAACTGAGATAGGCAGAAGGAGTGGCACACTGACTTTTCTCATACTCTCTAGGCAAATGGTCTTTGAGGGGACTAGCAGGCAAAATTGCCTGAAGTATTTTAATTTGTTCTCATTCACTTAATATTTATCATTTCTCCCTACCCCTGCTTACAACCTAGAATTTGCATAAGTTTTAAATATATTTGCAATGTGATTCCTTAATAAAATGTAACATAAGAGTCTCCTTTCCTTCCTATCATTTTACTCTATAATGTGTATCCTATACATATATATATATAAGTATATATACACATATATGTGTATATACACATATATATACACACACAAATAGTTTATAAAACCAGTGACAGGCCAAATCTTTAGGCCATAGTTTTCCAAACTTTGATCTATAGGATAATACCTAAATATCCAAATTTCCATGACTTTTGTTTTTATTTATTTATTTTTTTAAAAAGATTTTGTTTATTTATTCATGAGAGAGAGAGAGAGAGAGAGAGAAGCAGAGACATAGGCAGAGGGAGAAGCAGGCTCCCTGTCAGGAGCCTGATGTGGGACTCAATCGCAGGACCCCAGGATCATGCCCTGAGCCAAAGGCAGATGCTCACTGAGCCACCCAGGTGCCTATATATATATATTTTCTAAAGAAAGTTGATGTTCATTTAAGATTTGAAGTACATTTTATTAGTCCTCTGCCAATTAAAATCATATTCAGTCCCTTTTTGGTTATATATTAATTGTGTTAGCATATAATCAACTGTTTGATTAATTCAAATTCTCCACATAAGTTTATTATATATGGCGTTTTTGTTTGCTAAATTTTATGTGAGCCTGTGACATCTTAACCTCTGACCTTTTTTTAAAAGAACCATTGTCCATGGTGTAAGCAATATTTGGAACTGTCTCTGTTTCCTGAATGGAGTGATGGCTTGCTTAAATATTGAAATCCAAAGTTGGTTTTAGTGTCTTTCGATTATTGTAATTACATTGTTTCTCATTCACTCTTTTGTTTAAGGTAATTGGGAGTCTTACTTGTCTCAGATTTGTTAGTTAAGATTCTATTAGTATAGAGAACAATAAGGTCTGAAATTTAGAGTTTATCTTCATAGGACATCTACATTTTATCTTGTTAGTTCTTTTATTCAGTGTATATATTGTTTCACATATGAATGAGGAATATTTATATTTTGGAATCTATTTCAATAATGCCAATTTCCAGTGGGTGGAATTTCTTGTATTGGCTTTGAGCTGCTAAAACTATTTCTATTCTTAACTGGATGGAGATAATGGGAAAACTAAGGAAAATTAACTTACTAACCTGAAATGTCCTTGTTTAACTCTATATTAGGACTAAAAAGTTGGTTCATTTGAATTTATCTATCAGATGAATTCTGAAAACAGAGTAGTGATCTAGGGCCGTGCTTCTCAAGTGTCTGGAGTGAAAGACCAAGTTGGGTCTGTTTAATTGGGTCTGTTGGGTATGTTTAATTTTAATTTTCAATCTAATGCAGATCAATATTTTTTGCAAAGTACGGGCAGCCAGGGTGGCTCAGCGGTTTAGCAGCGCCTTTGGCCTGGGATGTGATCCTGGAGACCTGGAATGGAGCCCCATGTCAGGCTCCCTGCATGGAGCCTGCTTCTCCCTCTGCCTGTGTCTCTGCCTCTCTCTCTCTGTGTCTCTCATGAATAAATAAAATATTTTTTAAAAAATATTTTTTGCAAAATACAATAAAAGTTGCAGCGATATCCTATTGCTATAGAAGTTTGCAAAAATTCTCACTTTTGCACTTCTGTGTTTGTTTAGATTTTTTTAAAAAAGATTCTATTTATTACTTATTCATGAGAACACAGTGAGAGAGAAGCAGAGACACAGGCAGAGGGAGAAGCAGGCTCCATGCAGGGAGCCCGATGTGGGACTGGATCCCGGGGCTCCAGGATCACACCCTGGGCTGAAGGCAGACGCTCAACCACTGAGCCACCCAGGCATCCCTATTTTGGTTTTTCAATTAATTTTTCTTTTCTCGCTTTTTCATTCTTTATTCTTTCCTTTGTTTTTTTTTTAATAATTTTTATTCATTTCCTTTTTGTGTTTATCTTGCTGCAGACCAGCAAGAGTCTATAGACTACCCTTTGAATAGCACTGCTTAAAGAGAGAGCATTGGCTTATGGTTCTTTAAAAACTCCATCATTGACTTTAGACAGTTGGGTCAGCATTTTTAGGTCCCTGTAGAATGACCACATAGATCCATTCAGTTTCAACAGCTGCTTATTAAGTGCCTACTGTATGTCATACATTGGATTAGGTGCCACTTCTCAGTGAACAGAGTAGACATTGAATTTACATTTTAGTGGTGGGAGAGGAACATACCAACAAGATCAGTGAGTAAATTATGTGTTGCACAAGAAAGTATAAATGCTGTGGAAAAAATAAACCAGAGATAGAAGAATGTGACTGTGTATGGAGTTGTGGTGGTGTTTGGGATGGAGAAAAGGGAATTTTATGTCGAGTGGTCAGGGGAAGCCTGACCTGAGTCAAGATCTAAGGGAGATGTGGGAGTAGAGCAGGTGGATATGAATGGAAGCGTATTCAAGGCAAAGGGGACAGTAAGGCCATAAGGCAGGAATGTGCCTGTTGTGTGTGCAGGACACAAGGCCAGCATGACAGAGTGAAATGAGCAATGAGAGAATAGTAAATGAGGCCGGGCAGGTAAGGGGTTTGTATGTGAGGACGTAGGTTGAATATTGTTTTATGAACCAATATGAGGAGTTTACTGTGAACGAAGTGGAAACCCCTGTTTTGATCAGAGGAATGATATGAATCTTGCTTATGTTTAAACAGGATTACTCTGGCTGCTGTGTTGAGAATAGTGAAAGGGAGCCAGGGGCAATATTATGTCAAGAGTTGATGACTTAGACCAAGGTGGTAGCAGTTGAAGGGATCAAGACATCGTTAATTATATTTTGAAGGTAGGGCAATAGTGTATCTGATGTGAAATATAAGAGAATCAAGGATGACTTCAGTGTTTTTGGTCTGTACATCTATTAAGAGTGGAATCGTCATTAACCAAGATGGGGTAGAGCGTGGAGGAGTGATCAGGAATTTGGCTTTGGGCACATTAAGTATGAGATGCCTACTAGTTCTCCAAGTGGAGTGACAGTGTGAGTTTGTAGCTCAAGGCAAGGTCTGGGTTGGGAATGTGTGTGTCTGTGTGTGTCTGGGGGAGCGGTTTCCATATGAATGATACTTATTACCATGAAAAGGGATGAGATTATCAACAGCACAAATTCAAGTAGAGCTCTTGAAGCCTACCAAAAAATAATCTTTCAATTTGTGGAGACATTTTTGGTTGTCACATAGCTGGTTGGGGTGGAGAGGAGGGCATGGCACCGAAACCTACTGAGTAGGGGCCAGGGATGCTGCTAAACATTGTACAAAGCATGGGATAACCTCCCATAACAATGAATCCATGTGACCAGATGTCTGTAGTGCCAAGGTTGAGAGGGGAGAGTTAATGGGTAGGGAATTACAGGGTATTTATTGGCTGGGCAGCATTAAAAGCTTACCTAAGGTTAGTGATCACTAATTTAAAGTGAGACCAGTTATCATGCTTCTATTTTTTTCTGTCCAGCTTCTGGTTGGCTGAACATTGCAGTCTTAGAGTAGGTAGCAGACTGGATTTAACCAAAACTGTGGTTTTGCCAGATGTGTAAGTTGAAGTGAGAGAGAGCCAAGGTTGTGTGTCTAATGACTGACTGTGCATTTTAAACTGTGTAAAGGAGGGACGTGAGGACATGAGAAGTTGAGGAAAAGTGAAAAGGTGTTTTTTTTTTAAGTAAACACATGGGTGTTTCTGCCTATCAGCCAAATATGAAAATGGAATGAAAGAAGATCCTCCTTTAAAAAACCCCCAAACTCTGGGGATCCCTGGGTGGCTCAGCTTTTTAGCCACTGCCTTCGGCCCAGGGCGTGATCCTGGAGTCCTGGGATCAAGTCCCACATCGAGCTCCCAGCATGGAGCCTGCTTCTCCCTCTGCCTATGTCTCTGCCTCTCTCTCTCTCTCTCTCTCTCTCTCTCTCTGTCTCTCATGAATAAATAAAATCTTTAAAACAACAACAACAACAAACCCCCCCCCCCAAAACCCAAAACTCCTATTTTGGCTTTGCGGAGGATTGTTTTAAGGTTCAAAGCTGACTTCAGCAAGTTGTTAAGAATGTTGCATACGTGTATATATCACCTTCTGGAAAATAGCCTATTTGTTTTTCTTTTCCAAGTTGCTGAAGATGGCTTTAAGGCTTCCCAGCCTGTCTTTTCTCCTGAGTCTTGTGCTTTTTTCCCTTCAGGGCACGTTTCATAGCCAGCAGGCATTGGATTATGGCACCCAGCTGGTTGGAGGAACCACTCCAGGGAAAGGAGGCAAAACACATCTGGGCTTACCAGTCTTTAATACTGTGAAGGAGGTAATTAATGGTACTAAGTTTGCTAAGTAAAGAAAAGCAGGAAAGGAGCAGGCATACTTTGGATAGAGATCTTAATTGTGTCCCCTTTTGGAAGAGTCACTTGCTATTTTAAAATCCCATAATGTAAAGAAATTTGAATCACAGTAAAACCACTGGGTTCATTTTAGTCACACAGACTTAGGATGCCTTCCCCATGCCTGTGTCCTTTTGTTTCTAAGCACAGGTCATCTGGTAAGAGAAGTGCTGTAGCTTAGGTTCTATTTGGCTTCTTATCCTTTCCTTACTCTTTCTTCCTCCAGGATGTTAGCAGTGCACATGTCAGCCTCCAGCCCCCAACACACAGCATGGGCTTTTTGCTAGGCACTGTGCTAGCTGCTTCATAGACATTGCTTCATTCAAGCCTCCCCATAACCCTCTGAGGTGCAGTTGCTATCACCATCCCCAGTCTAAAGACAGGGGTACTACAAATGCAGAGAGGTTAAAGGTCCTGCCCATAGTTCGTAGCTGAGAAGTGGCAGACTTAGCAGGGCTTAGGGTAAGTAGTATGGTGTTCTGTGTGAAAAAACTGGACTGTGAAATCATACTGACAAATCATAGAACCCTAGTCTCTTCCCCAAATTGCTGATTTCTTAATACTTTTTGAAGTATTTTGAACCAAACTTTAATTCTGTTACAAAATTAATATGTGATTATTATAAAAACTCCAATGATAAAAATGTATGTAAAGTTAAATTTTATAGTGCTTTCCACATCTCAAATTTTGCCTTTCTAGAGAGCTTATTTAAGCTCCTTGTGTATTCTCGTTCTACTCTTGCATGAATACATAGAAAAATAATAGTTTTATAAAAGAAACTATTATGGTACAGAATCTTACCTATATAATAAAAAAAAATCTAGGAAATAAACTTAGTACTTGGGACGAATGTATTGATAAAAGATGTACCCCTCCCCCTCTTAAGCATAGTTTTAAGGCATGTTTTAAAGTATCACATTTTTTTTAAAGTACAAATTTATAGACTTAATCTCTTTTTTAGAATACTAACTTCAAATTGAAGTTAATTTGTATTCTTGATCGTAAAACATAGGAAAAAATATTCAAATTTGAAATTTTCATTTTACTTTAAACTTGAAAACAGGATTTTTTTTTTTTTTTTTTTACTTTAAAGAGTAAAAAAAAAAGTTAAAATCATAGGTTCTGTAAAGGAATCATTTGAAATCTTTTTGCTTTAAATTTTTGGTTATTTCCTCCCACCCCTTCAAGTCTCCTACGGCTGACTTCATGACCTCAAAATACAGAGAAAAGCTGTTTTCATAACTCTTCTAGGTAGATTTGACTTTTTCATGAGCTTTTTTTGCTTTCTCTTAAAGAAAAGTTTTTGTTGCTAAGCAACTCATTTATTATTCACCATGTTACAAATAGAAATGACATTTGCAATATTCTGCAAGTTCTCTGACAGATACTATATTTCTTACCTGTTTAGCACTTACAAAGAGCTTTCTGAATGAGTAGGATGGATACCTTTCATCTAGTGTCACTTGTTAGCACAGAGCCTGTTGTCATATTTGGCTTCTGGCAGTATGTGTAGCCTTAAGAGGTAGAAAACTGCAGGATACATTTTCTAAAAAAATACGTATATGCCTATGATCTGACTCCTTTTGGTTCCAGCCTAGTTTTTATTTTTACTTTTTGTTGTATCCCCTTCTCTGTTATCACCTTGAACAGAGTTTTTAAAAAAATTATTTTTAACCCCTGGCATCATTGTTGATGATCTGTCAGCATCCTTTAACTTTTGTTCTTCTGTCAGTGTCAAGACACTTCTTTTTATGAGAGATACCATAGAGAAAGCTCCTCAGTCTCGGGGGATGTGGGGAGTCATTCAGGGATGATTCTGAAAGACACTATCTTTTACTTCTGCCCCTTCTAGTTGTACCTGTATGTTCTGTAGCTTAGTATTCCTTTCCATTGTAAAATCCCATGATACAGCCTTCCAAAAGGTTTTGATTTATATCTTGATTAAGTCATATTTTAACATTTATAGGGAGGCAGCCTGCTGTAACTGAAAAGAACAGACACTTTGGAATCAGAGATACTTAGATCTGAATCTTGGCTCTGCCACTCACTTCCTAGCTATGTGACCTTGTGTAAGTTATTTATTGTCTTTTGGCCCCAGCATCTTGATTTGTAGATGGGGATACTAAGCATACAGGGGTTGTTGTGAGGCCTTAACAAGACCTGTCTTGAGCCCTCCTGCAGGGCCTCTCAGAACAGGTACTGCCTCTCTTGGAGAGTCAGAGATCACTAACAATCTTTGTCTTCAAGGAGCTTTAAGAGACATGACCACACATAGAGGTGGGTAGAGGAAGACATGAACACACATAGAGCTGGGTAGAGGGAGACATGACCACACATTGAGGTGGGTAGAAGGTATTGATGTATGTGGAGAATCTGTGGAGACCACAGACAGAACCACAGTCAAACTGATGATTTTAAGTTCTTTGCTTTGTGGAGTGATGTAGAGTGGACCCTAATATGCATTTGACCCACATTCTTATTCTATGGCCATTTATGCATTTGTATTTTAGTTTATTTTTATTTTTAACTAATGTGCATTTAGATTAAAAATTGTGAGCATAAAAAACTCTATCATTTTTGACATGATAGATTTTGAATAGGTGTTTGAGAGCTGAGTTCCAATGCTCAGTGGCTTACTCCTCCTTTTTCTCCTGGAGAAATAGAAGGTCTTTGGTCCCGAATAGGTGGTACAGTGTCTTGTAAGGCAACAAAAATAAACATGGCCATAGGAATGAGAGGACACAAATGCAAATCAGACAGCGCTTTCAGGTTTCCTGACATTCCATCATCTGAGGGAACGAGGTGTCATAGAATCTTTCAGTTCAGAGTGGCATTTCATAGTGGGGCAGAGAGGAGCCCTGCTTGGTTCTGCTCTTTTCTGACAGCACAGTGAACTTGCTAATGGGAAGAATGAAGACATCCAATGTCTCCTCGTAGTGTTCTTTCCTGATCCCATCACATTATTAAAATCATGGTATTGAATGCATTTCATTAGTGTTTATAACTTAACCCATAATAAAGTGCTTTGTGGTTAATGTTTCAGGCCAAAGAAGAGACAGGAGCGACAGCTTCTGTCATTTATGTTCCTCCTCCTTTTGCTGCTGCTGCCATCAATGAAGCTGTTGAGGCAGAAGTGCCCTTGGTTGTGTGCATTACTGAAGGTATACCACAGCAGGACATGGTACGGGTCAAGCACAAGCTACTGCGGCAGGGAAAGACGAGGCTAATTGGGCCTAACTGCCCTGGAATCATCAATGTAAGTGTAAAAAACAATAGGCCAGATTTAGGCTTTCACAAGGCTAACTAGCTTTGCATCAATCCAAGTGTGTTTGTGTGTGTATGACCTATTAGTTATAGGTTGTTATGGGTTTTTTTTTTTCACTTTTTCTGAAACTGTGAATTTTCTATCCGTCAGCCTGGAGAATGCAAAATTGGCATCATGCCTGGCCATATTCACAAGAAAGGAAGAATTGGTGAGTAGGTTTCCTATAGATTAAAAACAAAAAAATTCTTTGCCCTAAGCTCAAAATTCACTAAGAATATTTGTAACTGTGCAAATTTAATTCATTTTAATTAACTGTAGTGGAATTTACCAGGGGATTTTATAGTGAATCAGTTCTGTATCCTGAATTGGATGAGGTTAAGAATCCATAATAATTCTGCAGAATCATTGGAGATATTTTTTGGAGTTTTAAAAGATTCTTTTCCTGCTCGGCATGCTGGGGATTCTCCATGTGTTTGCATGTATCAATAGTTCATTTCATCTTACTGCTAAGTAATAATCTGTGGTGTGATTCTGCCACAATTTGCCCATTCTCCTATTGATGAACGTTGGGTTATTTCCAGTTTGAATCATTATGAATAAGGCTAAGGTGATATTTGTGTATAGGTCTTTCTGTGGACACATTTTCATTTCCCTTGGGTAAGATACTTATGAATGGAATCACTAAGTCATAGCTTTGAAGTATGTTCAACTTTTTAAGAAATCGCCAAACAGTTCTGCAAAAGGGCTATTCACTTTACATTTCCACCATCACTGTATGAAAGCTTCAGTTCTTCCACATCTTCACAAACAGCCTTCTCAGTCTTTAATTTTAGCCTTTCTGCTAGGGATGAAATGGTGTCTCATGGTTTTAATTTTAGTTTCCCTGATGACTAATGATGTAGAGCACCATCTCATGTACTTATTGGCTACTTGTATATCTTCTTTTGTGAATGATCTGTTCAAGTGTTTTGCACATTTTTTTATTGGGTTGTCTTTTTGTTGATTATGGCAAGGGATTCCATAAATATTCTGGATATAAGTCCTTTGTTTTATATAACACATATATAGCACACATGCTACATATGTGCTTTGAATTATTTTTATTGTTAGTCTTTTTATATCCTATCCTCACGTTACTTTGCCTTATAGGATATCACAAACTTTTTAGAATGTTTTGTGAAAATTCCACTGCTACTTGTTTAGTTCCTTGAAGAAATAACCAAATTAACATTTCAAATTTATCCTGTTATGCTTGTTTTTAGGTTCTTCACACCTTCTCACTAAGCTTTCTTAGTGCACCATGATAGATGGTTACTGTACTTTCTCTATCCATAAACTATGACCGTTAATAATAGATAAAAGTAATCAATATAGTGGGTGAATGTCAGTTATGTACTTTACAAGACTGGGTTAAAGATCATGGTTTTTTATTGTTACTAAAATCCCTTATTGCTGTTAGCCCTGCTGCCAGTAGGGTACTTACCAAGTTCTTCTACCAAGGGGGTTCCAAGAAGTTCCATAGTCCATCAGGTCTAGTGGGGGCCTGGTCCATGTAGTCACTGATGCTCTTGTACATAGTTGAGCGCTCTGTAGACTCTTGTCTGCTGTGAATGGCTACTGCTGTAGACTTGAAGTGAGCATGTAAGGAGTGTCCCGTGCCAAGTCACTTTTCTGATCACTGCCCTGCTTTCTAAGGTGCCTGTAAACCTAAAAAACAACCACGCGTGACATACTTGACCCCTCCATCCCTTTCAATATTTTTATTTTGATTAAACTTTTTATGTTTTTACAATTGCAAATTCACATGTAGTAACCATAGGTCTCTGAGGATCTGTCCACTTTTTTCCCTGGTCTGTTTTTGCTCTCTCATTCAGGTTGGGTAATTTCCACTGTTCTATTTTCATTTCACTGATTCTTTCCTTTCTCCCCTCCTTTATGCTACTGAGCTCATCCACTGAGCTTTCAGGTTTGGTTGTTTTATTTTTCTCTTCTAAAATTTACATTTGGGTTCTCTTTATATCTTCTATTTTTTTGCTGAGACTTCATTATTTTTTTGATAAGGCTTTCTATTTTCTCATTTGTTTCAAGCATGTTTGTGATTATTTAAAGCATTTTTATCATGCCTTTTTAAGAATTCCTGTTAGATAATTCTTCATCTTGGTGTTAGCATCTATTTTTTTTTTTTTTTTTTAAGATTTTGTTTACTTATTCATGAGAGACAGGGAGAGGCAGAGATGTAGGTAGAGGGAGAAGCAGGCTCCCCACAGGGAGCCTGATGCAGGCAGGACTTGATCTCAGGACCCCAGGATCATGACCTGAGCCAAAGGCAGATACTCAACCACTTAGCCACCCAGATGCCCTGGTGTTAGCATTTATTGTCTCTTTTCATTCAGTTTGAGATCTCCCTGGTTCTTGCTATTCTGAATGATTTTTTACTGAAACCCAGATAATTTGTGTATTATAGGACTCTGGGTCTTATTTGAACCTTCTGTTGACTGACTGACTATAGACACTGCTTCAGCAGGGATTATCAGGGGGAGGTCCCTCATTACTGACGGGTGGATATAGAAGTCCAAGTTCCTATTTGTTCCATTGATACTGGAGTGGGTGAGTTCTTCCTTACTGGGTATGAGTTCTGCTCTCCTCCTTGGTCCTCACTGAGTTCAGTGGAGGTGACCTTGTTATTGCTGGGCAATTGTGAAAGTCCTGACTCTCCACTAGGCCTTCTCTGATACCACCCTGACAAGAAGATGGAGAAGTGCCTAATTACTGCCAGATAAGGATGGACATCTAGACTCCCCACATGGACATGGCTTCCATCGACATTGTAGGGTTGAGGAGGAACTCATATCAGCTGGCATAGATGAAAGTCCTGATTGCCTACTTGGCCTTCTCTTTCACCAGTTTGGCTGGCATGTTGGGGTGCCTCAGTGCAGCCTCCTAAATGTGTAAGTCTAGGAATCCCTTTTGGCCTTTGCTCATATGAGTGAGGGTGAAGGCACAGTTATTTTCTGTAGTGTTTGGTTGGTATGGAGTGGTTATTATCTCAAAAGTTTTCTGTTTTTCTGGGCTGTCCTTGGCTCTTTTGCTAGAACAAGCAGGCTTTTAAAGGGGGATTTTTTTTTTTTTTTTCTGTATCCTTATGTGTTTCTGGGATACTGGCTTCTTTAGATCCGTATCTAGGATGCATGAGGCAAAGGAAACCCAGGGAGCTCAGCAGTGTATCTTTCCTTGAGTTTTGAGGTCCTTAACTACCTTGCCTTCTTCATCTCTTAGAGATTCCTTGGATTTATTTTATTTATAATGCCCAGGGTTTTTAGTTGTATTTAATAAGAAGAATAGAGGAAGAAAGTACTTCTGCCTTTCAGAAACAGAAGTGTTCTTGTGATAGGTACTTTTAAGTGATAGCTCTTTTACTACATATACTTTTAAGAATGACAGGAATAATCTACCCTAAAAACATGGCTTTCATTACCTTCATTGTGTGCAGTTTGCATTTATGTAATTTACATATCATTTATATGATCAGATGAAAGCTCCTTAAAAGAATGATAACATCCTGGTGTTAATATTCACTGGTTATTATACTGATCCATCACAAGACTAGAATAAATAAAATAGTTGTTTTTCTCAGTAATGTAAGATACTGAGTGGACACTTAGACATAATCATACCACAAGAATCAAGTAGAAAGAGTGGAAAGGAGACTAGACAATTGTACACAAGATATACAACTAAAGAAATTGCCAACTATACTTTATTTGAACAAAGCTAAATGTACTGAGTACATAGGTAGGTAGGTAGGTATTACCTACCCAACTTTCTGTTATGAAGGGTCCCGCAGAGGAAGGACTGTATTAGGGAGACAGCAGGTAGATGGAAAGAAAGCTCAGAGAATAGGGAAAATTGAAGAATGAGACAGATGGGGATTGGTGGTAATGATTGTCATTTGTTGTAGGTTAGGGTCCAGGGATTGAATGGTCTTAAAACTATTGGAATTAGATTTTCCTTAAGAGGATGTTTGTACTCTATTGAAAGGTTTTCAGTTTTGAGACATTCAGGTAAGTATTTATTGAACTCCTTCTGTGCATGTTCAATACTAGGAACACAGGAGTGAGGGAAGCAGTCTTGTTTATCAAGCTCCTTGGAGGTTACAGTATAGCAAAGAAGATGGTTGCCACAGAATCTTAAATACCATTGGTGGTCTCTTACTGAGCCAGATAGTAAGAGAACAATGTACTTATTGGAGGAATCAGGAAAGACTTCCAGGGAAAGTGGCATTTGAGGAGATGGGGGCCCCGTTTGCAGCAGAAGCAACGTGACTAAGTGGGGGAATAAATCGATTTCAGTAGGGTAGGGAAATAATGGGAGACAAGTCTGGAGAGGTAGGCTGGCACTGTGCTGGGTTGGGGAGTCAGTGCAGGGTTCCCTGCAGAAGGAGCAGTCCTCATCAAGTGATCCAGCTGTTACTGTCTGGTGAAATTAATCTAAGAGAGCAATTGAACAGTGTTCTATTGTCCAGCATTGACCAAGATGCACACGTGTCCTTCAATTTGCCCAATTGGTGCAGAGTATCTGAAGTTACATACACCTGAATTCATAGTGAGAAGATAAGTATTTATTTACCAACCATATACTTGTTGAGTTGGATGACAAATTGTAGAATGGATTTTTCTTAAGTACTTGTATCTTTAACGTGTTAGCCTATTTATTTTGAACACAATCTAATATTCTTAAATTCTCTTTCTTTAAGGTATTGTGTCCAGGTCCGGCACCCTGACTTATGAAGCGGTTCACCAAACAACCCAAGTTGGGTTGGGACAGTCTTTGTGTGTTGGTGAGTGATTTTGGTAGAATCATTTTATTGTAATGCAGTATTTTTGTTGAATGAGTATAGTAATAACTTTTGGTTATTTCCAAGAGGTTTTGATAACCATTTTATTAAAAAGATGTCATGATCTTAAATTTAATTTTCTTCAGTGTGAAGCCCCACTGTATATTTTAAAGATTCGTGGCCCAAGATTTGACCCTCATGTTGAGCAAGCATTGTGGGACATGTGGCCCCTGCACAGCCTTGGTGCCGGAAAACATCACTTACTTCACTTGCTGTGAAGAAACAGTTCTTTGCATTAGGACTTCTGGTTCTACAATTATCATTTTGTTAGTGCTTCCCAGTTACTGAGTTCTTTGCCATTTGTTATCTTATTCTTAAGGCTACCTTCTGAGGCACCTCTAAGCTGAAAAGTGGTGCTATTATAGCTTTATTGGTGAGAAAATCTGTATCGAGGATGATTGAGTTCCCCAAAACTTCTTTTGCTGCCTACGACTTTTAAAAGTAAAAAGATTTTACATTTTAAAATAATTTTAGTATTTGTTGCTAAAAGACAGATTTCTCATTTTTATAAACATTTCTTCAAAGTTTTAGAATACCTTTTAAAAGCCTTTCAAAAATAGCTTTTCACAATAAATTCTGAAATAAAAACCTGGAGTATTTTAATTAGAATTAAGATCCATAAAGTCAATATTGGAAATAGTGATTGAGCTTCTCTATGTACAAAGCACAGTCTTAGTCACAAAGTAACTTAGTGTGGTGGAGAATAAGAAAAGGTTTGAAACAGAATTGCAAAATTCATTCTCCAACTTCTGTCTTTAATTTGTAAATTACTAATACTAATGCCCATTTCACAGAGAGGCTATAAGAAAGAGGAAATGGCAGGTCTAACGTGCGGCTAGGACGCAGTATTTGACACACAGTACTCATAAATGCTGCTTCTCTTCTTCAACTTCATTCTTCAGAGATGCATTGAAAAGTAGGAAATCAATCCTGCCATCAGTGAGTTTATATACATTATAAATAAAAAATAAAAAGTGGCAGCCAGTCTGTTGGGAGCATTTCCTTTAATCCTGTCCAAGTACTTGTCCTTAAATGTTTGTGTTCGTAGTCATCACTCACCCTGTATCTAAGGTGAAAGGGATCAGTGCACTCTCTGTCCCTCACTGGGACTTGTCTCTTAAAACTTGTGTGTGGTTTCTCAGCAGTGTGCCTCATCTATTAGTTACTTTGTGCAAAGACATTTGTAAAATGTTTAATCAGAGAAGAGATAGTCTTGCTTGCTTGCATCACAAACACACCTTTTTAAAAAACACCCATTTTAAAAGAGTTGTTTGGGAATAATTTCATGGGAGGAAAGAAGCTCGATAAAAGAGCTAAAACAAAAATGTCTTTGTGAATATCCGAAATCAACCACCATTTATCATTCACGTAACATTAGAAACAAATAAATGTAGCGATTTGTGATTTTTTTAAATGTTAAATACCAGAGTGACTGCATTTTAAAACATTGGTGACGGGAGAGGCAAAATTAGAACAATAATTGAAACAGCATCTCTTATTTTCATGGTTCATCCTTAAATTTTCAGCTGGTGTTGCTATTCTTTGAATTTTTCAGGCATTGGAGGTGATCCTTTTAATGGCACAGATTTTATTGACTGCCTTGAAATCTTTCTGAATGATCCAGCCACAGAAGGCATCATACTGATTGGTGAAATTGGTGGTAATGCAGAAGAAAATGCTGCAGAATTCTTGAAGCAACATAATTCAGTAAGTTTGGGTTTGGGTTTGGAAAAATACAGCTCTTCACACACAGTAGGCACTTCCTGAGCTAGTCACTGCTGTGCTGCTGTTGATTCTTACTTTCCTGACAGTGCTTCTGCAGAGGCTACCAGCAGTCTCCATTCTTTCTTCATCCTCTCCGTCCTCTTGGTTTTTCTCCTTCTTCTCATCTTAATTTTTCCCCAGAGTTAGTCTCTGTGGCCTATTCCTTAAGTGTGAATGATTCTTGTATATGAACATACTTCGTGCAGTTCCAAAGGCAGAAACCTCAGAAGCATCTTTTACTTCTCTCTCATCACCTGTTTGCACTGTTACCAAGATCTGTCCCTAGTAGTATGTTGAGATTCAGTGCATCAGCTGTAATTAGTCCCTTTGCTCTGGTTCCAGCTGCCATCCTCTCCACCTGGACCATATCAGTAGTTTCTTCCTGATTGTCTCTACTGTTCCTCAGGCACCATCGTCTCCCTTCTGTCTCTGGCCATCCTGCTCACAACCACCCAGATCACCTGCTCTTCTGCAACACAGACATTGGCGTTGCATACCCTCTGGTTTTAAACCCTGACAGTCTCCCATTAAATGGAAGACAAAGTGTGGACTTACCATGGTCTTCCAGTCCCTACACACCTGTCTAACTCTCTTCTTCAGATCCATGTCCCATCTGACTGGCCCGATGTTTTCATTCTCACTTGCCTTTGCTTATTCCTTCTGCAAAGACTGCTTACTATCCGACTCTCCCTCTAGTCTATATCAGGGGCAGCAGGGACTGCCCCATCCCCCAGCATATCAGGCACCAATAGGTGGTGGATAAGAAAAGAATGAAGCATATCGTTAAGAGTTTGAGGTAACTTGAATTCAGAAAAGTTGTAAACTTTGAAATTCAAGTAAAGACTGACTTCTTTTTAGGAAAGATTTGGGTTACTGTGACATTATGCTATGTTCAAGTGAATTTTAAAATGTATTTAGACCCAACTCTGGATCCCTTGACTAGCTTAGATTTTGGTGGGAAAAGCTAAGTATATACGTTTTATTTCATTTGGCACATGTTTTTCTATTCCTGGTTAGTTCTTATGGGATGAATTTTTATTAAGGACCTACTGTATGTAGGATTCTAGGTTGAACAGATGACATAAGACACTTAGCACAGTACCTGGCACAGAGTACTGAACAGAGTACTGAACACTCAGTAATGTTCTCTACTGCCACCATTACTGTTTTTATTATTGTCATTATTATAGTGACAATACTTATTTGTAAAACTGGTGTTGTTTAATCTTGACCCTTTGAGAAAGGTTTTTGTCCTTTTATGAATAAGGAAACTGGCACAGGGACATTAAAAACTTGCCAGTGGCAGGTATATAGCAAATGAACTAAAGGTGGGATTCATCCCCCACGTCTGCCTGACGTCTCCACTATGTCATGGAGGGGTCAAGAGGCTGATTGCAGGGATTCAGGAAAAGGGTTACCAGCCCTGGGCCTCTGCTCAAACTATGCTGATATCCTAACTGGTCTGTTTTGGGGCTTTCACGTTTCTCATCATTTCTGCATCTTGTTTTCAGACCATACTTCCTTGTAGTCTCTTTAGTTGTATTTTTCTCTGCTTAAAAAATTTTAAGTGACTCTTCTTTGTTAATAGGACAATATAAACTTGTCTGACATTCTAGGTTCATCAAAATCTTGTTTCCTTCTAGTGCAGCATTATTTTTCTGTAAGTATGGAGACAGAAGGATCACGTAGAAATTAGTGCCACTTAAATAAAAGATGCTCATAACTGTGTAGAGCCCATAAGTAAATGAAGAAGTGACTTGTAGAGTCTTTTCTTTTTAATTCTGCACCATGGTAGGTGCTGGGCATACAGAAATAAATGTGAACATAGTTTCTGAATTCAGAGATTCTTAGTTTAGGAGGGGAACACATGGGAAATAAGTTACAGCCACTATACTTAGTGTAATAGTAGAAACTTGTCAAGGGCACAGCAGGGTCACTGAATGGAGGATGATCAACCATGTTTGTGGAGACTGTGGGAGGAAGAGTCAGAAAGGCTTATGGGGAAAGAGGAGGCTTGAGTCAGGTCTCAGAAGTTAAGTAGAAATTTGTCAGCTGTCCAGCGAGGGTGGAGAACATTCCCTACAGAGGAACAGAGGCAGAGCAGCCTGGAATTACTGGGAGACAAAGAGCAGGGAGGAATGGTGGGAGATGAGGCTGGAGTAGGCCGCATCAGACCATGCAGAACCTGGCTGCCGGCACCATAGCACAAATCTGGGCAGTGGAAGCAGCTTTCTAGTAATCATTCACTGTCACATGTTCATAGTTAGAAAAACAAAATGAAACCGATTTCACTTAAAGAATGTCCTTGATGAAGCAGTAAAAATTATTAATTTTATTAAATCCTGACCCATGAGTCAGTATTTTGTGATGAAGTGGGAAGTAAAGCACCTTCTCAATTGAGTTGTGAGCTGAACTAGCTGCTTTTCTTACCATGAAAAAACCCTCAAGAACAACTGGCAGACAGACTGTTCAGACTTGGGTATGTCGTAGACATTTTATCAAAAATGAACAAAGTGAACCTCCCATATCAAGGAAAACAACTTATAGTATTTGACAGTGATAAGATTTGAGCTTTCACGTGAATATTCATATTTTGGAAAAGTTGTTTCTGCCACTGTGAACTGGACTTCCTCCTACTAAAGACTTTGATTAAATCTGGTAACAGTGACTGATTTATTGATGTTGAATAAAGAAACGTATCAACATTTGGAAGATGTACATAATTCAGTAAACATATTTTTCATTCAGCCAATGAATGTTATAAAATCATTATAGGTAAAAGATCCATTCAATGGATTTTAAAGTAACAGAGGACAGAAAGTTCATTGCTATGGTTCTAGATTCCAACATGGTAACTGACCCTTAAGAAATTACCACTTGAAGAGGTTTATCTAGTATCAAAGAAGAGTATCCACAATTATCTGACAGGCTGTTAAAATTCTTCCCCTTATCCAGCCATGTATATGTGTGAGCCCAGACTTCTTTGAGTTCAGCCAAAATACCATATTGGAAGAGATTGAATGTAAAAGCGGATGTCATAATCCATTTGCCTTTTATTAAATTTGACATTCAAGAGTTAGAAAAATGTAAAATAATGAATGCCACACTTCTTACTAAAATGGTTTTTAAAATAGTTTTTAAGTTTTTATTTTTCAATGAATATATAATTTCTTAGTTTTAACTTCTAGTACAGGAAACATCAGATATAATCTACATAAACAATAGTTCTTTGGGGTTCTCAATAATTTTTGTGAGTATAAGGGGTTTTAAGACCAAATGATTTGAGAATTGCTGGCCTTGGGGAAGGTGATGGTACCTGAAGACAGATTCTGCTTGTATTCAGGTTCCGCTTTTTACAGCCATCTTTGGATACCTTGTTGCTTCTGAGCTCTTATTATGAACATGATATTTTCATTTACTGTGAAATTTAATCATATATTCAAATAATATTTTGGTATCTCTTAACTAATTGATAATATTTTATATTATTTCTTTAACTGTATTTTAAGTCTAGAGTACAGGAATTCTTATATCTCCCACGTAGATTTTTATTTTTTTACCTCAGAATCTAGGATAGTGTTCTTCATTTACATAGAAGTTGTATATTAGAATCGATTTTTATTAAATAAAAGTAGTCCTAATCTTCCTTAGACTTCATAGAATTTCAGAGAGAAAGTCATCATTCATTTCATAGATGAGGAATCAGAGGTTTACAGAGATGGTATGCCTTGTCCGAGGCCAACCAGCTTTAGTCAATAGGAAATTGAATCTGGCAACTTCCAGTCCTATGTCTTTTCCAATATACCTTTCCACCTTATCTTTTTTTTTTTTTCCTAGCAAATTTTTTTTTTTGGTAGACTACATTAAGACAAAATCAGGTTGAAATAAAATAACCTGATCTAGTGTCTTAATTCATTATTATCACAAATCACGTAACATATGTTTTCAAATGTGCTTTGTTTTTCAAATGAAAGAACCACCTATATATATGTTTGTAAAATAGCTTGTGGCCAGTGCAGTTGAAGTTTAAAATCTAAACAGACAAATATTTGCTCAGGATGGTTTTCCTGAGTTTATTTGAAAAGTTGAGTCATCTCAAAGGTGAATGCAGTGATTGCAATTACAGCTTGATGTTTGTGTTCATTTTCTTAGGATGAGTGGTGGGTCCTGCCCAGGCCATTTGCAATTTCATTTCAGAGTCATGAAGTCCAGTTTTGGTCAACTTCTCATGAGAGTGTTTACAATACCACTTTCCAGGGTCCCAAGGCCAAGCCTGTGGTGTCCTTCATTGCTGGTTTAACTGCTCCTCCTGGCAGGAGAATGGGTCATGCAGGGGCGATTATTGCTGGAGGAAAAGGTGGAGCCAAAGAGAAGATTTCTGCCCTTCAGAGTGCAGGAGTTGTGGTCAGCATGTCTCCAGCACAGCTGGGAACCACCATCTACAAGGTGAGCTGTAGCAGTGGCCTGAGTGCTCTGAAGTTACAGACCTTGTAGCTTGGGGCTGCACTGGGTATCTGGAAACCCTGGTCCTTTCTTCTGGGTCTTACTGTTTATTTCTTTCTGGTGTGCAGCTTAACTGTCTCTAGCAGCTGCATCAATGTCCCAGTGTCCTAACTGGGCATGACCAGGAACAACATTCTGATTTGAAAACACTTATTTCTTTAAACATTGGAATTTGTTCTTTTGTGTGGGGCAAAATAAGATATACAAGAAAATGTTTCAGAGTCCACTAGTGCCATGAATTCCATCTAGGCATCTGTATTTCATTTTTTTCATTGAGGACCTTTGGAATATAGCTACCCTGATCTCATAGGTCTTTGTTGTTTCTAGGGAGAGGGGCTGAAAGCTAGTGACAAGAAATGAAAACTGGATGAAGGAGTTGATGGGGAGCAGGGTAGGGAGATCAAGAGAAGAGGGTAGGGGTGTCCAGCCTGTAGCTCTGGCCCTGGCTGTGTTGAGATGCCATTGTTTGCAGCCATTGCAGCCTGGCTGTGTTGAGATGCCATTGTTTGCAACTTCTTAACCATATGCTCTGCTTTTTCCTTTTTAATAGAACATCATAGTTTAATATGTTCTAAATGACCCGGTATCTTCTATAATCTCTTTGTAATGAGTTTTAGCCTGTCTCTTTAAGTGATCATTTAAGGCTGTCTTTCTTTTTAGTTTTATGATGGTTATAGGTTTGACAAAAAAGCAAAGCAAAAACCAGACATTTTAACCATGTTGAGAACAAGCATAAATTTATCCCCAGCATAAATTATAAGCCATGTTAGAGCTCAATCTTTTTTGCCCTTGCCTTGCTCCTTGTTTTATTGGATCTTTGCATGATCCTGTCTTTTGAAATAAGGCACCATGTGCTGCAATTCTGGGGGCTAGTGAGTGTGTGAAAGAGCAGGGGCAGACAGGCGGGGAAGCAAATGCTTATGCTGTTTGGAGACATGCATTACCATTTTGCTCCAGTAAGTGGCAGCAGGCAACTACACATTGGTCATATTCTAATTACAATCTAGAGAAATGTGATTTTCAGTATTGTTTCCTTTTCACATATTTCTGAAGTGCTTGACATTCTGTTCAAATCTTGACTGAATCTACGTTTAGTCTCTTTCTTGGAGAAACTAAGCAAACCTGTTTCCATTGCCTTATTAATAAGGCCAGCGTGGTTCATGTGTGGCCTTGAAGGGTTTGCCTAAGTAGTCAAGTTTGTCAGCTCTTAATAGTAAGACTGCTGTGGAAAAATAAGAGTTCAAAGAAGCCTCTCGGGCTCTGTGTTTGGGAGACATAAAGCTAAGGCTCTGCATCTAGTCTTGTGAAATTCAAGCTGACGCAGCCTAATTTGAAAGCTGTTATATTGTGTTCAAGCACCTTCATCCTGGTACATTTCACTTTTTGTAATTTTTGGTTGTTCAAAGGATCCTAAAGATAAGTGGTTTCAGAATCACTTTGACCAGGAATGTAATTTGAATCTTCAATTTTTTTATCCCCTTTCTCTTTTCTGTTTCTGTTTCTGAAGGAGTTCGAAAAGAGGAAGCTGCTATGAAAGAAAAAACATGAAGTTCCCTAAACCTATGGAATTAATCATTATGGAAATGTGAACCAGCAGCTGTTTGCTTCTGTTGTCCCAGGTGTCAGCCTGTGTGCCTGTCGCTGGTCTGTCGGTACAGCAAGAAGAAAACACAGGGTTCAGAATGTCCTATATTGAGGTGTTTCCACCTCATTGTGTAACAGACAGCCAGTAAACCTACCAATTGATTTGAATTTGGTTTTGGAGCTTTTTATTGTTCCGACGAGGGGGATGGGGAGAGTGGGAGAAATGGAGGCATGGGGTATGTGTGTTGTGCGTGTTTTAAAGAGCTCTGTGGAGAACGTTGTAAAAGTTTTTTGAGAGAATGAGGCTGTAAAAATTTCGGTATGACATTGATCTAATTATTTTAGATGTAGAATGACTTTAGTTCTCTTTTGAATCATAGTTTTCATGTGTGTCTATATAATAGTACTAGATTCTTGACACTTTTGAGGTTGGGAGCATGTAGGAAGGCAACTTAATTGTCGCCAGGGCCACCAAGAGCAGTAACATCAGGATCTTAGGCAGCTCACCTACGTTTCAGTTGAAAAACAGGTTTTCAATAATGCAGTGTTTTCTGTGGTTCTGCAGAGGGCTCTCCCTTTCCCCATCTCGTTGCTTGAGATTTAAGACCTCTGCTGCAAAAAAACCAAAAACAAACAAACAAACAAAAAACCACAGGAGAGCGGTTAGCCATCCTACTTTTGTTTAAAAGGGAACTTGTTAATAAGAAGCAATTCCAGTGGATATTATCAAATTGTGTAACTGCCCTGATGGAAGCAAATGTAATATTAGGGAGAAGGCCCTGAAAAAAGACTGTCTGGGGAGGCCTTCCAGCAGAGGGACTATGACCTGGGACCTGGAGGTTGAGAAGGTTCCAGCCACACAGCAGGCCGGGTGCCCAGGCAAAGGCTGGGAGAGGGGAAGAGCTCACTTTGAGGGTGCTGGGAGGGGCTGGAGGAGATTTGGGGGCGTGGGGAAGACAAAGGTGCTTTTGGAGCTCCCATGATGGCTGCTCCATCCTACCAGGAGTAGGTGTCAGGCCCACAGGGTTTCTGCCTGGACCAAGGGCATGTGGTGATGGACTCCAGGTCAGGGAGCCTTTAATGGCCGCTCATTGCTGTTTCCTTATCTTGAAAGTGGGGATAATGACCCCATCCCATGGGGCTCCTCACAGCTGGTGTGCGAGTGCTCTCCAGGCGGTGGGCTTGGCTGGGGCTTGGCATTGCTTGTAAGCTGAACTTACCTTCTGCTGTGCTGAGGGTAGCCCAGGCTGACACCAATGGCTAGGGAGGAAGGCACTTCTTGTCTCCTTGGTTAGCACCCTTACCCCAAGGTCCCTACCAGGCAAACACACTCTTGTTTTGTCTAACTGAGGCTTTGTGACAGGAACAGAATTCAGGTGAGGGGCAGGTGACCTTACCAGATGCTTTTGAGGGTCTTCTCCTGATTCCAGGCTGCTCTGGGCCTGGCTCAGCCCCTTGTCCCATCTGCTGAACATCCATCAATACCTTGTTCCTCACATCTCTGTTGCTGTTGCCTACACCAGGAAACTCAGTGCTGTCTCCACAATTTCTTCTCTCTCCCACCCTCAATCTCCCTCTCCCCTGCTTCTTTCCACCCTTCCCAGGACCTTGTGAAGCCATACCCTCCTGACCATCTCTCCCCTCTCCTCTCCCACCACCACCACCACTTCTGGTCCCAGCAGCTCAATCAGCAGCAGGAGAGATACTTGGTTCTGTTCTCTCGGATTTCATTTTTACAAAATAAAGAATGCAAGTTTAACCAACTCTTGGCCCCAATGCATTCTTTTGGAGGTGGGGGGCAGAGGGAGAAACTTTAGCAGAATCCATGGCCAAAGCGGAGCCCACAGAGGGCTCAGTCTCACGCCCCTGGGATCATGACCTGAGCAGAAATCGGGAGTCATCCGGTGCATGGAGCCTGCTTCTCCCTCTGCCTGTGTTTTTGCCTCTCTCTCTCTCTGTGTGTGTGACTATCATAAATAAATAAAAAAAATAAAATAAAAAAAAGAAATCGGGAGTCAGACGATTAATGGAGTTAGCCACCCAGGCGCTCCCCCAGTGCAGTTTCTAAAACTATTGATGCAGAAACTTTGAAACACTTAGAAAATAGGATAAAATAAGGAACCCCTTCTACCCATCATCCTGCTTTGAGAATGATCAACATTCTGCTGTTATCCTGCTATTGTCCTGTGATCTGTACTTCCAGTCACCCCCTCCTGCCAGCACCTCCTGGGCTGTTGTTACAGTTGTTTGGTGGAAGCAAAATGTACTTCTGCTGAAATGGATAAATCTTAACAGAACACATCTGACAAATGGATGAAACTATATAACCACATCTTTCTCATGACACACAATATGCAACTCCCAGAAAGTTCCATTCTAGTCTACCCAGTAGGGATACTGTATTCATAGATTGCTTGTATCTGTCCCAAGCATGTACATGAAGGGAGTCATTTAGTATGCTGTCTTTTAGGTTTGGCCTATTTCATTCAGCATAATAATTTCCATGCTGTTCCCCAGGCCAGAATGTGCATCCACAGTTCATCCCTGCTTACTGCTGACTTCTACTCGCTGGTATGGATATGCCATAATATGTTCCTTTTCCCTCTGTGATTTGAAATGGGCCGGGATGAAGAAGTGTGCCACCCAATGAAGCTGGAGAATTAAAATGAGAAGAGATCTTGAAGGCCAAGTTAAGACTTTTGCATTTTATCCCAAGAACAGTGAAAGCTCTTGAAGAGTTTGAAGTATCAGCATCTGCATCTTTGAGAAAGCTTTCTGGCTCCTGTGTGGATGCAGGAGAGCAGTCAGCAGTTTGTTGCATTAATGCCACCACTGAGGGCTGATGGTTCCTTTGGGCCAGAATAGTGGCAGGAGAGAGAGAGAAGAGGGTGGATTTTCAGGTTTGAGAGGTCTGTAAGGAGTGAACAGGACAGTACCTGGTAAGTCATTGAACTTACAGGGGGCGAAGGGGGAAGGATGAGAGATGAAATAGCCAATCGGTTTCTGCTTGAGCAGTAAGACAGCTGAGACCCTGGCTTAATAGAAAAGGAGGAGGGATCCCTGGGTGGCGCAGCGGTTTAGCGCCTGCCTTTGGCCCAGGGCGCGATCCTGGAGACCCGGGATCGAATCCCACGTCGGGCTCCCAGTGCATGGAGCCTGCTTCTCCCTCTGCCTGTGTCTCTGCCTCTCTCTCTCTCTCACTGTGTGCCTATCATAAATTAAAAAAAAAATAAAAATTAAAAAAAAAAAAAAGAAAAGGAGGAAACTCAGGATGAAGTGTTGAATTTGACATTCCTTCCTGGTGACAATGTCAAGTAAACAATGGCACATGCAAATCCAGGCACCTTGACTTGTCTTTATGTAGGAGTCACAGATGGTACAGGAATGATGAGAACATGTAGGGAAAAAGAAGAAAAGGCCTGGGCCACCTCATCTCTGAGCATTTCCACACCATCCGGAGGTCAGACTCTGAGATGGAGCTCCAGCCTACCAACTGCATGAAGGATGATGGTATAGCATGCCTTCTAGAGGACATGGCCATGAACTGAAGGTCCTTTTTGATGCTAAATCCTCTTGGGCAGAGTTCTGACTCCCAACACTGGTGGGGGAGTGGGAGCTCAGTGATCATCCCATGAGTGCAGTCCTTCACATCACACATCTTTAGAAGAATTTGGTGCCAAATTTCCTTTGGATGTAGATGGCAAATGCCAACTACTACAACTGTACTTTTGGGAGGAACAGAAATATTTTCTATGGAGCCATGAGGATTTACAAGGCTTTTCCTTTTTTTTCAAAGTGGCATTCACTTAAATGTTACATATTTGAATTGTGAGGCCTGGGCTGGGAAGTAGGAAGGTGAGGGAGCAGGGCCTTGTGGGGAATTTGGAAAGTGATGGGAAATCAACAGGAAGCAGTTGGGATTTTTTTCCCCCCCCAGGAGAAAGCTGAGCAGTAAATGGATGATAAGGTTAACTGGAAATAATGACCATTTATAACCCTAGATCCCTGGTTGAATCTAATGAATGCTGTGGACTCTGCCCAGAAATAGATAACCCTCACATACCATGGGCACCAGGTTAGAGCCCTGGTGGCATTTGTATTTGAATATTAAGCTCTCAGAGAAGGAACTTTATATGGAAATTACAGATCTCCTGTGCCCTTCCTCCTTGAAGCCAGTCTATCCTATTCAAGCAGCTCATACCGGCTGGCTAGAAAGATGAGCATGATTCCCACTGGCAAGCCTTGTGGAAGCCCTGCTGCTTGTTTCTGACCAGGTTGGTTCATTTGGTCCTATCTTCCCCAGGTTCTGACCTGGCCCTGGATCTTCTACCTTGATTCCTGGTTTGCTCCTGGACTGAGCATTTGAACCTCTTCTCTCATGTGTCTGAACTTTGGTTCCCCTCAGTGGATTTTGGCTTGGATATTGCTTTGGCTTTTAGCACTCTGCACTCTGGGTTGTCCTTGGTAGGCGGCTGACAGATGGCACATTCAAAAGTGAAGCATTCTGGGATCAGAAAGAGTGAGAAGCCATTACCACGTTTATGCCTGAATTAGCAAGGAGAGGAAGCTGTTTTCCCAAGGTGAGACCAGTAACTCTGTGAGAGGGCCCAGGGAAGGTGGTGTGGCCCCAAGGAAGGGATCCCAAACCACTGCCTAAGTCAAGATCTGACATGTTAAAAGTGAGAGGTGTGAAGGCCCGGATCTCACACTTGTCCTGGCTTCTAATCTCCTGCCAGTGAAAGGGCTGGCTGGACCCACCCAGAAGGCAGGGGTGGGCAAGCCCAGATGATGTCATGCATAGTGCAGCCTCCTGGGGGCACAGAGCAGAGCAGAACAGGGCAGAGAAGGGTGGAGAAGGGATACAGAGGCGCATGTGGAGAACCACGATTTTACCCACCCTGGCTTCACGTGTGGACAATATCCTGGCCAGGGCAGCAGCAAGTTTGATTTGGGGGGAAATTGACATCGGGTACTGTGCAAGTCATCATGGGCATGCTTGGGGCAATACCTGACAGCCTCAGGGAAACCAGTGGAATTTTGCACTTTATCTTATACTAAACAGTATTCCCCAGGGGAAAAAAAAATTGATTGTATGCTCTCTAAGACATTGAAAGATAAAGGGGCATTTTTGGTGGGTAAACCACAGTATTAGGGTTTGGTGAGTGTCCCATAAGAACAAGTGAAGCTAGCTTTAGGATGTTCAAGGAAGGGAGGCTGTAGCTACAGATGAGGACCTTGGGACCCAGGAGGTTAAAGGCTTGGGATATGGGAGGGGAGAGGTCAGGAGGCTGGGCCAAAGCAATGTTTTCAGAGAATCCAGGACTCATGCTCTATAGTTTCCCAGAATCTGGGCAACTATGCAGTTGTGATTTCCTTAGTCCCAAGCTGCTCTCTGGCTGGCTTTTCAAAGTGGTTCTCCGGAAGTCACCTGGCGTGGACCATTTTGCCCAGAGCACAGCAGGCAGGGTAGGACTTCTACCTAGGACTCCTAGGTGGGTGGCACTGGCCAAGGAAGAACTGCCTTTACGTGGGTTCCATACAGTCTATCTTTGTCCCTTGTCTCCTGGATGACACAGAGCCACCGTAACAGAAAAGATCTGAAAAAGCTTGACCTAACCTCATTTTGCAGGTGGGAGAGCTGATTCATGGAGGTTAGGACTGAAATCACAACCAAGTTGGTGGCAAAACGAAAATGTGAAATTTGGAACTGGTTGCTCCACCTGACTCCCAGGTCCGTCCCTCACTCTAGGGGCATCAGGAGGGCATCAGAGCCGGTCATCACAAAGCAGTTAGAGGTGATCAGAGGTGCTTAGAATAGACAGCATTTATAAGGACTGTGCACACACAGAAATAGTTATTCAAACAGTGTGAATACAACTGTGGCCCACCTTCCTTGAGTTTTATATATTTTACAAATGGGATGGGCTCACCCTGGCAGGGGCCATGGTCAGAGAGTGGTCTATGGCCATCAGATGGAGTAAAGCTGAAGAACTGAGCAGGAGTGAGAACCTTGTTTTTGGCTTCAGTGTCACAGAGCTAGATTCTTCTTGCTAACGAGCCAACCACAGACAATTGGGATGGATGATTCCAGGCAGACTTGGCAGCTTTAGGCTAAGCCACCCGAAAAGGAACTGATAAAAGGAACTGATAAAAGGAACTGATAAAATTTTATTTTATCAAGAATTCCATCAAAGCTCTGTGGAGCTGGGTGTCTGGTGTCAGCTCTGTTAGAGCTGGAACGGAGATTCGAAATTGCTCAAGATCAAAAGCTTGGTAAGGTATGCTGTAATCCAAGGGAAAATTGAGCTGAAGATGTGAAAGTCAGTGCTGATGGCTTTTATTTCAATAAAGAAGTTCTATATTTTAATACTGTTTTTGCTCATTAGTATTCTGATACAGGAAGGAAAACATTCTCAGCTGCTGAATTAATGACATCTCGATATGCAAGAACTTTAATTTTGACACGGGGAAGTACAGAGATCCTCAACCTGATCTGGTTGGTCTTTGGTGATTTCTAGCAACTGGAGAAGGAACAAGCAGTGATCCAGAGAAGAGTGTGAGAGATACAGGGGCCAGGTTTCCAGTGATGGGGTGGGAATGAGGAGATAATGAGCCAAAGAAAGAACTTCAAGGGAAGAAGTATCATCTACAAACACCATCCAAGACTGGACAGAGCAAAGCCAGTTGATGATAGTGTTGGTCAAGTTAGAACTTCCCTGCTGTTGTCCTCTGGCCCCAGAAAGATGAGAAACAGCAGCTGGCAAGTATGGGAAGTGGGGGGTGGGTGGGGGTGGAGAAGAAGCTAACTGTGTCCTGTCCCTGGTGCCTGACTTCCTCCCTGCCACAGGCCCTGGGCCCCTGCAGAGGCTGGGTGGAGGTGGGGAGTGGGGGTGGGCATGGTGACAGTGAAAGTGGTGAGAAGCTTGATCTCTGAGTGGACCTTATTGATTATTGCTTGGAAATACTAAATTCTGAAGCAATTTGTGATTTAATATTAGGATTTTGAAACTTCTGAGTGAGAACAAATAAAAGGATAAAAGAAATGAATAGCCTTCTGTTGGTTTCCTAGGACTGCCACAACAACTGACCACAAACTGGGCAGGAAAACAAGAGGAATTTATTGTCTCGCAGTTCTGGAGGCCAGAGTCCAAAAGGAAGATGTTGGCAGCTCTGCATTCTCTCCAGAGGCTCTGGAGGACAGTCACCAGCTTCCGGGGACTCTTGGTGTTTGCTGGGTTTCCTTGGCCTGTATCTGCTTCTCTCCAATCTCGGCTTCCAGCTTCATACCACCTTCTCCTCTTCCCTGTCTCATCTCCCCAGTGTCTCTCCTTTAAAGACGTTTCTCATTGGATTTAGGGACCCCCAGCTCTTCATCTCAAGAGCCTTCACTCAATCACAGAAGCCAAGGCCTCTTTTCTTTTCTTTTTTCTTTTCTTTTCCTTTTCTTTTCTTTAAGATTTTATCTATTTATTTATGAGACACACACACACACACACACACACACACACACACACACACACACAGAGGCAGAGTCATAGGCAGAGGGAGAAGATGGGAGACTTGATCCCAGAATTCTGGTATTATGACCTGAGCCGAAGGCAGATGCTCAACCACAGCCACCCAGGTGCCCTTTTTCTAAAGAAGGTAGTATTCACAGATTCCCGGAATTAGGATGCAGCATCTTTTAGGGGTCACAGGGCACCATTCAGTCCATGACACTACTTCCCAGAGTTGTTTGTGTTCGTGGTCTGTGAGTCATACTGGTTTAGCACAGCGGGTGGTGGGAACGCACAGAGAAGGCAGCACCTGATGTGAAGCTCTGAATGTAGACTTTATTCTGGAAGCTCCAGGATGGCTCTCAAGGGATGGGATCAGGCACATTCTTTTCAGTGTAGCAGGAGGCAGACAAAATTCAGGGTTTATTGGGTGCCATGTGGGAGGATGCCAGAGTTGGTAGCTATTTCCTCTTTTTCTTAGAACACTCTCAATGGAATGGGGATGAAGTCATCAGCTCAAAGTGAAGGGGTGGCAGAAACTTGTTGGACCTTGAAGAACAAGGAGAACTCAAGAACTGTCCTCAGGAGAAGAGTAAAGCAATCAGTTTAGGTCTTCATCAGTTGTCAACTCAGCGCTCATAATTGTTCCCTGCCTCAAATCTCTCTTCTGTCTGTTTCTTCACACCTCTCCTTCTCTGTTCTTGCTCAACAACCTTCAGTGAATCCTTATTGTTACAATGGTGGAGCTGAAAGTCCATAATCTAGTAAGATCCATGACCACCTGGACCCCAGTAGCTTCCCTGCTCCTTGATCTGTTCAAGTGATTGCCCCTCAGATAAGCCAAGGTGGCGGGGGGCGGGGGGGGAGCAGGTCTTCTCCTGTAAGGAACCACATGGTAAATATTCTGGGCTTTGTCCACAACAGTCTCTTGTGACTTCCCGACTCCACTGCTGCAGTCAGAAAGTCAGAAACAATACTGTGTGAGTGAGCAGGCTGTGTTCCAATCACTTCATTTGTTGGCTCTGAAATGTGAATTTCATCGAATGTTCATGTGGCAGGAAACATTTCTTTGTTTTTCAACCATCAAAAGGGCTTGCAGCCTTTACAAAAGCACAGCAGTCCTGGGACACCCGGTGGCTCAGTAGTCGAGCACCTGCCTTTGGTTCAGGTCGTGATCTCCAGGTCCTGGAATCGAGTCCCTCATTAGGCTCCCTGCATGGTGACTGCTTCTCCCTCTGCCTATGTCTCTGCCTCTCTCTTTGTGTCTCTCATGAATAAATAGATAAAATATTAAAAAAAAAGACCCCACAAAAACAGAGCAGTCCGGTTTTGGCCCATGAACCACAGTTTGCTGAACACTGACATAAACCGCATATGTTCTTCTTCCTTTCACTCGGACCACACTTCCTACAGCAGATGCATCTTCTTACAAATCTACATCTGTCCTTTGCTTTAACCTCAATGCTTTCCACTCCTTTTCTTTCAGCTTCTTCAATCTCCCATCTGCCCCAAAGCTCTTAGGGACTGTGTGTGGTATTTGACTTTCTGTCACCCAAAATGTCTGTGCTCTTCATGGTGTTCATCTGGGCCCGTTATTGTCTTCTCTCTCTACCTTATGCCTCCCAAGCACACTGTATATTTCTGGAGGGAGGGCAGAGCTGGCATTTTATGTCTCCACGTGTCTTACAGAGTCATGCCTTACACCTACTTGATGTTCAATAAATATTCAGGGAAAAAATGGTACTTTTTAGACTCTGCTCTGGAGGGCTCAAAGGGATTGTTTTATGCACAAAGTTCAGAAATAAAAAGCTAAACCCCAGCAAAATTGCTTCCTTTTGCATTCTTCATTTTGATGATGTCTCGAAGGTATGGTTTCCTAGGTTCTTTATGCCCCTAATATACTCCAAATTACCTTATATTTCTGTTGTATCTAATAGATAGGAGGTGACACATAAGGGTACAGAGACCCTGGTCACCTAGAATCATATACCAATGCCTTTCAGAGTAATGTGAAAAAATAGACCACACCACACTTTTTTTTTTTTGTATATTTCTTTATTGGAGTTCAATTTGCCAACGTATAGTATAACACCCAGTGCTCATTCTGTCAAGTGCCCCCCTTAGTGCCTGTCACCAAGTCACCCCATCCCCCTGCCCATCTCCCCTTCTGCTACCCCTTGTTCATTTCCCAGAGTTAGGAGTGTCTCATGAACACCACACATTTTATTAAAGGCTTTTACTTTATATCAGATAATTATGCACCATAGAGGTAGTCCATGCTGGAAAGAAGCAAGAGGAAATTTGGGTGTGCTGAATGTAGCTCAGCCAGTTAGGACAGTGATTAGGACTGCTCTGCCTGAAACTGTGGTGTATTGTTTGGATAAGGCACTAGTTGGAGGTCATTGAGATGTTATTTGATTTTTTTTTTCCATTTTATTTTATTTTTTTCTTTTATTTTTTTAATAATAAATTTATTTTTTATTGGTGTTCAATTTACCAACATACAGAATAACACCCAGTGCTCATCCCGTCAAGTGCCCCCCTCAGTGCCTGTCACCCATTCACCCCCACCCCCTGCCCTCCTCCCCTTCCACCACCCCTAGTTCGTTTCCCAGAGTTGAGTCTTTATGTTCTGTCTCCCTTTCTGATATTTCCCACACATTTCTTCTCCCTTCCCTTATATTCCCTTTCACTATTATTTATATTCCCCAAATGAATGAGACCATACTATGTTTGTCCTTCTCTGATTGACTTACTTCACTCAGCATAATACCCTCCAGTTCCATCCACGTTGAAGCAAATGGTGGGTATTTGTCATTTCTAATGGCTGAGGAATATTCCATTGTATACATAAACCACAGAGCAGATGTTATTTGAGATACTGCTATACTCTGGGAAGGGAGGCTGGGGAGGAAACAGCAGAATCTGACTGTTCCAACTCTGTACCTCAGATATGCCCCACCTCCACTACAGGCACATTCAAAGTCAATCTGTTGAAACTTCAGCTTGAACTCGAAATAGCCACCACCCTATTTTTGCAAAGTAGAAAATAATTGTTGAAGACAAGTCTCCCTCTAAATGCATTTTTTGAGGGCACCTGGGTGGCTCAGTAGTTGAGCATCTGCTTTTTTTTTTTTTTTAAAGATTTATTTATTTATTTATGATGGACAGATTGAGAGAGAGAGAGAGAGAGAGGCAGAGACACAGGAGGAGGGAGAAGCAGGCTCCATGCCGGGAGCCCGACGTGGGACTCGATCCCGGGACTCCAGGATCATGCCCTGGGTCAAAGGCAGGCGCTAAACCGCTGAGCCACCCAGGGATCCCGAGCATCTGCTTTTGACTGATGCCATGATCCTGGGGTGCTGGGATTGAGTCCCACACTGGGGTCCCCTTGGGGAGCCTGCTTCTCCTTCAGCCTATGTCTCTGTCTTTGTCTCCCATGAGTAAATAAACAAAATCCTAAAAAAAATAATAATAAAAGCATTTTTGGAAAACAAGTGCTGACCTAACATTACCTCTCTTCCCCGAGTTACTTCAGGGCAGTCCCTGGGAATCCTGCCTTCATGACCATAGTGACATCCTACTCTCAGACTTCTTTGGTGGAAAAGACAAACACCACACTCCCAAAACTCATGTGCCAGAATTCTACCCCTTTCTTCCTCATCAGGTTCTATGTCTACCCCCAAAGTCAAACTAACTAGTTGCCCAGTACACCTAAAATATCTTGTACAGAGGAGTAGTTATATATAGAAACTGCAAAGATGCACGAGCAGCAGGATGCTAGCAATCACTCCTACCCATTGCTCTCATGAGGCAGTCTCTCCAGAAGCCTCTTGGAGATTGCCCAACTTTTAAAGGACTTTATACTTTCTGGAAGGTCATTAACCATGACCAACCAGATCATTAGCCTAGACTTACAAAGGAGACCTAAAACGCTCTCTTACTTGAAAATTGCTAAGGCAAGTGCAATATGCTCAATCCATGAGACCAAGTGTATCTAATTCACATCTGTATCCCTGGAGTCCCAATAGTACTTGCTACAAAGTAGATGTGAAATCCATATGTCTCCTTGGGTCATGTTCATAGCCTGTTAAGTGCTCTATAATTTTCAACAAAAAGTGATACACTTTGGATGTGACCTAATGAATACATATATGTTTGTTAGATGATCAAATGAATCTTGACTGCCCGCATTATTGCTTTCGTTGGGCTGCTGGCCTGTACAGGAATGAGTGTGCTTCAAAGGGGGTGTAGGTTTTATTAGGGAGCTCCATGAGAGGCTCTCCTGATTCCAGGCAGTGGCAGGCACAGGATTGGAATGGAGATTGCTGGCAGACTTCCCATGGAGTCCACCAGACTTAAGCCTTGAGCCTCTTCTTTGCCCCTGCTGTTCCAAGGCTCTGCCAGGGGCCCTAGCATTTTTCTATTCCCCTTCTCTTATATTCTTTTCCTTATAGCTTCATAAGCTTTAGGCCTTACAAAACTCAAACCTGTCCTGAGAGGTCCTCCTTAGAATGCCTCTTTGATTTCCATGAGACCTATTTTGACCAACATGTATTTCAAGCCTCAGTTGAAAAGCCCCCACTGGTGTTGAGTGTTTCCCAGAGTAGCTTCTCCACTCCCCCACCCCCATCCTACCTCACTCGTGGCAGCCACACGCAGCTTCCTTTGGTTTTTGTAGGTCACCAACCTCTTTGCCCCCTCCAGGACACCTCATGTCTTATTCTCTCTGTGCCCTCTGCCCCACATATACACAACTAGCCTGATGAGGTCCTTCCCAGCCATTCTGTAAGTCTATCTTCTTAGGCCACTCAAGGTATATTTTAACCCCTCCTTACCGTTGCTCATTCTCTTTTAGGGTAGCACCCGCAGGCTTCCACCTGAAATCATCACACACACTCAGCTTACAGTTATTGTATGTGTCTCTGTGCTCTGTCTTCCTGCAAACTCTAAGCCCGAAAGGAGTGAGAACTTGTTTTGTTCACCCACATTTATCATCTTAGACTCTGTCTGGCACATAGTGTGTGCACACTGAATATTTAACAAATAAATGAATAGATGCTCCCACAGCACTGAGTGAAAATCTTGTCACTTTATGGCTTAGTTCTTATTTATTTTGTTTGTCTTTATATTATTATCTCTTTCACTGCATACTCCTGTTCTTAGAGGACTGTGCGTTTTTATTATTAGTGTCAAGCACATAGATTAGCACTTAAAAACATAATAACAAAAAAAGCCCCATAATAACAATTAGAAAAAAACCATCTTCTGCTCTCCCTGGTGCTAGTGCAGAATACATGCGGTGATTTTGTTGACTGTTGGCTCTGAGGTACCTGGAGCCGACATTGCCGTGCTTGCTTTGCTTTCTGCTGGAATAGCTGAGCTGGGGAGAGAAGCTCTGAGCCCGTGTTGCTCCTGCTTTCCACTCCCCTGTCCCTGTTGATGATTAAGTAGGAGGCAAGAAATCACATTCCCTTTATTGGCAGCTCTAAAGAGGCTCTGAAACACTGGAGCTGTGATCCTCAAATTGCTGGGGAAGATTTGAAAGAGCACCAATGCCTGGGCCCCACACCAGAACAAGTTGCAGTAGAATCTTTGTGGTGGGTCCATCACGGAGATGTTTTAGAGGCTTCCAGATGAGACTGAAAGATAAATACTGCATGATATCTCTTACTTGTGGAAACTAAGAGCCAAGTCATACTCAAAGAAACAGTAGAATGGTGGTTCCTGGGGCTGGGAGGTGGAGGAGATGGTGAGATGTTGGTCAAAGAGAACTAACTTTCAGTTATAAATAAATTCAGGGGATCTAATGTGCAGCATGGTGAATACAGTTAATAATACTGTATTGCATTCTTGAAATTTGTTACGAGAGTAGATCTTAAGCACAAAGGTAACTAGGTGAGGTGATGGATGTGTGAATTAACTTGATTGGGGTAATTATCCCATAATGTATACATGTGCCAAACAATTATGTGGTCTACTTTACATATATCCAATCTTGCTTGTCAATTTAACCTCCATAAAGCGTGGGGAGAAGAAAGTCCCCAGGGGATTCTTTTGTGCAGCCAGGGCTGGCAACCACTGGCCTGGGGGAGTAAACAAGGCTTTGGCATTTGCTGAAGAGGGGTTCATAGAGTCTTGACTCTAGCAATGACAAGCACTTGGAACCAGTCTAAATTTTTTGTGTCAAACAAGCAGAGAAGCTTTGCTCCCAGGTGATAAGGCACTTCTTTTCTCACACATGTGTGGGAGGAATAACCCTTAAGAGTCCATGTGACCTGGAAAACTTCAGAAGAGAAATAGGGCTTTGGGACCCAGAGATTCTCATTTGATTCCCTATACGTTTTCTGTTGTCAGTGGGGCAGGCAGGATTTAGGATGTCTGCAGTGGGGCCAACGTGATTTTGAAACTTGATTATTTGGGGGTATCAGAGTATTCGAGAGAGAAATATCAAGTTCCCAGGTGATAATACTATTGGTCTGGGAATCAGAGCTGGAGAACCATTGGTTTATTATCTTAGGATCATCTGTCCTTGGTTACCTAATGAGTGATCATTTTAAGATAACTGAGGCATCATTGAAACGGATATCTCAGATGAGAGGGAGGATAAACAACACTGCTCACTCGGCCTTTCTTCATCCTCTCCAGCAACTCAGGAGTTGCTTCCTGGAACCAGCCTTCCCCAGCTATTTAATTCAAGCCTAGGAGCAAGTACTGAGTGCTTGATGTGTACTTTGGCCCATAACTATTTCAGTAGATTCAAAAGGTATTTCCTAACCAACATCTCATATAACTTTAGAAAACCAAGTGTTCCATTTTCCTGCTTCTTCTGTTTACTAATGACATTTCTTCTCCCTTAGAAGTTCAACTTTATCTATCTATCTATCTATCTATCTATCTATCATCTATCTATCTATCATCTATCTATCATCATCATCTATCTATCCATCCATCTATCATCTACTTATTTATTTGGTTTCCTATGGTCCTGAGCCTAGTCCTCATTCAGCAATTACTCTTTAGTTCAAGAACTTATCCCTATATGGCTAGAGACTGTCTCTCAGTTCCAGTTCTCAAGAGAGGGAATATTTGATTAGCTACCTAAACCTGTGGGTGAGATACTCTTGGTCGGGTGCTACCTCACTCCTACTTCAGACCATCAGTTGGGAAATTGAGGTAGGGCACATGCATGGAGGGAGGCCCACTCAACAGGGTTATCGTACAAGAACGGGGATCAGTGAAGTCTTCTTGAAAGGGCCAGACAATAAATGGTTTAGGCTCTGCATGTCAGATGGTCTGTGTTGAAACCACTCACCTTTGCTGCTACAGCACCCAGGTAGCTATAGACGACATATAAATAAATGGATGTGGCTCTGTTCTAGTACAACTATATTTACATAAGCAAGATTGGACTGCATTTGACCCCTTGGCCATAGTCTGCTGACCCTTGAATCTAAGAACTCTAAATGATTTTAACTTAAAAAAAAAAAATTTAAAAAAAATTCATTTGAGAGAGAGAGGTAGGGAGAGAGCACAAGCAGAGGGAGTGGCAGAGGGAGAGGGAGAAGCAGGCAGGCTTCCTGCTGAGCAGAGAGCCCCATGTGGGACTCTGAGATTGTGTCCTGAGCTGAAGGTAGACACTTAACCAACTGAGCCACCCAGGCATCCCCAACACTTTTTTAAAAAAGATTTTTATTTATTTATTCATGAGAGAGAGAGGGGGGAGAGGGAGAACCAGGCTCCCCTTGAAGCAGGGAGCCTGATGCCAGGCTCAATCCCAGAACCCTAAGATCATGACCTGAGCCAAAGGCAGGTGCTCAACTGACTGAGCCACCCAGGTGCCCTGCGCCCCAACACTTAACTGAAATAACCTAATCATTTTTCTTTCTGTTAATTGTGTCACTTGCAAAGGCTTACAGAGCTCTCAAGACAGACATATCATTGTCTATTTTGTATTCCTCATAACACTAACATGGCAAATGATGCACATTGTATCCTGGCAATTGTTTTGTAATGGATGTAAAGAATGTTTGGATGAGCTATTTGGACTTCCTAGAGATTGACATAATGTAAATCCAACCAGTTTGTTTTATAAAGTCGGCCAAATCTTCTAATCAGAACACATGCCTTAATTTTCCCTGTAGATGCCAAGTGTGATGCATACTGGGTTTTATTCACTAAAAAAAAATTTCTGGTGATTGTCTTCCTTAATCCCACAGACCATAGGATTCTTTGTGAAGATTTCATTCTTAAGTCCCTGGCCAGGAATAGCCAAGATGGGGCAGAGTAGAGATTTGCAGAGGCAAGGGTTCTTACTCTGGCTGAACATTTAAACATGAATTTAATTAATCTGATAAGTTAATTTAACTTTAATTATCAGTTGGCCAGTTTTTAAAAATGCCAATTGCCAGCCTAAAGATTCTTTGAGGATGAGACCCAGGCAACATGTCTTATTGTGTGATAGGGGCCGAGAAGCCAAATATTATATTTGCTATAGTACCTTCCACTTGGGTTCTGAAAATGACCCAGCTTTTTCCAAGCAAACACACCCATGCAAGATTAGAAGGAAAAAGTTACCATCACAAGGTGAATAGAGTTGTGGAGGCGTTTAGTATTTTTCTGTAACAACTGTTGCAGAGCCCCTACTGTCTGGCTTCAGTTTTGTGGCTATTGCAAAGCATGGTATTTAGTTTGCTGCTGAGGATCGCAGTGGAGTTGTATTGATCTTGGTGCCATTAGATGGCTTCTTGATCATAGTAGAAAGCGGTGGCTCCCTGGTGAGCAAGTTCTACATTGTTCTGAGGGTCATTTCTGCAAGCTGAGCTCAATTATTCCAGTGTTCTTCATAAGGCACCTAAAAATGAGTATTAAATTCCTTTATACCAAAACCAGCTGGAATGAATGAGTATTAAATTCCTTTATACCAAAACCAACTGGAATGTTGTTTGCATTGAACTGGAGTAATATAGAAATCAGACAACAGAAACTCAAGGATGGGAATCTGGGGTGGAGGACCTGGCTTGGTTGGATTTGAAAGCCCTCAGGATCTGGTAACTGTTAGGGGGTAGGGTATTGATAGATGATGGCAGGGAGATGCAAAAGTTACTTCAGTTACATCAATTCCAGGGTCATCTGGAATAAAGTGCCTTTTGGAACTGTGTTTCTCTCAGACTGAATGACTGTATACTGGGGTAGCAGTACAAGGACTGTGGGAATGTGCTGGCTTGCTTTATTTATTTATTTATTTATTTATTTATTTATTTATTTATTTATTTATTTATGAGAGAGAGAGAGTTCAGGGGGAGGAGCAGAGGGAGAGGGAGAGAGAGAATCTCCAGCAGTTTTCCAGCTGAGCGAGGAGCCGGACTTGGTGGTTGATCCCATGACCCTGAGATCAGACCTGAGCCGAAATCAAGAGTCAATGCCCAATGGACTGTGGTCACCTGGGCATCCCCATGCTGGCTTTGTATAATAGCATTTGAATACTTTAAAAAAGAGAACTTGGCTTTAAAAAATGTCATTCTGAGTTTCCTCTGCTCTAAAAGAATCTCTTATCTCTTACTGTTGTAGAGTTGATACAATCAAAGTCAGCAGCAGTCTAAGGGTGTAGGGGGTGGGTAGAGCTTAATTGCAATGCAGGTTGAACTCTTAGCCTCACCAGATCACATGTGAAAGCTGGAACAATTGTGGGGAGAAGTAGGAACTTCAGTTGGAAATGACCACATTTGGGAGGATTTGGATGAGTCAGAGAACCCAGAAGTCCCAAATCCTACTGAGTTTCCTTTGCACCCAAAGCCTACATTTTGAGACTGACTTCCTTATATCTTGGGCTCTGCAAAATGTCTCAGCTTCCACCAGGTAGACACAGCCCCATGAGACTGGGAAGGCAGGGTGAACATAGGGAGGCAGATGCCTCCATTCTAGTAGTGCCAATCATGGCAGAGGCAGTGTGATCTGGAGGCAGCGGACTTGGTGGCAGCTTCCTGATTTCTCAGCTTTCTTTCTAAAATGTCAGAGGCTCCCTCAGGAGTTAAGCTCTGCTATATGGTTTGGAAAGTTGCTCCTAAAATCTCATCCTCAAGACTGCTCTCCAGGTATTTCGGCTGGCCATCTGATAACACATAATAAATTCCTTTCTGCTTAAAGTAGCCAGAGTGAGGTGTGTCCTCTGTAGCTGAACCCTGATACAGAGAGGTAATAAATCAAGTTATCATTAGCTTTCCTAGCCACTATGGAAATGGCCCATGACAACCATAAGAAGAAGGCATATAGGCTCTGAATTCCTCCAGGGACAAGTTTCTTAGGCTACTCATTCCATTTTGAACAAATTCCAATTATCAACAAATTTTCTTATAGTTGTCTGGAATCTGTCTATTTGTAACTTACGCATTAATCTGGTTTCCTGTTAGTACATTTGTTTGGTTTCCTGTTAGCCACTTGGACAAGCTAAAAACTCAAATTCCTCTGCTTGTTTTCTCTGTCACATGGTTCCCAGATTCCTCTATACTACCTATAACGAGCTGAGGAAGAGAGGAGAGGAGAGAAGAGGGGAGGGGGATTAGTTAGTCCTGATGGGGACTGTTGACCCTGTCTGAGTGTGGTGACATGTGCTGCTGTAAATCTTTATGTAGAAAAGAAAAACAAAAAAGAATGGAGGAAGTGTATACATGATTAAACCTTCTTATTTAGTAAAAGTTCCCATGCCAGCTCAAGGTTACTTTATCAGCCTCACTGGAACACTTTATTTGTACAGTAATTTATCTTTCAAGAATTAGTTTATCTTTTTGTTGGTAAATTAATGACCCTTGGTTCATCCACTCGATAGAATGAATTTTGTTATTTTACCCAAGGGGTAGTTACCCATATTGAAAAAGAGATAGGAAAGGGGAATAGAAATTAAAAACAAATCTTAAGTAATGGGGAATTAAATAACATTCTCCTGTTATTTTTAGTTCTCAAACTATTTACCACTATTGAAGAATAGTTGTCTATATGCTTACTGTCTATGTTCCTTTGCCAGAACACAAACTCTAAGAGGGCAAAGAATTTGTATGTTTTGATCCTTACCGTATCCTCAGAGTCTGGTCCATCTCTCTATCTCTCTTTCTTTCTCTCTCTCTATATACACATATGTACTAATTTAATGAATGAATGTGGAGAAAGAAACAGGGCAGGTGGAGGAGCAGAAAGGGACCTGTGGTAATTTCCGATTGCTGTATAATTGGTTATCACAAACTTATTCACTTAAAACAGCACACATTTATTATATTTATTTATTTATTTTTACTTTAAACTCAATTAGCCAACATATTGTATATCATTAGTTTCAGACGTAGTGTTCGATAATTCATCAGTTGTGTATAATATCCAGTGCTCATCATATCGTGTGCGCTCCTTAATCCTTGTCACCCAGTTACCCCATCCCCCACCCACTTCCTCTCCAGCAACCCTCAGTTTTCCTATAGTTTAGAGTCTCTCATGGTTTTTCTCCCTCTTGATGATTTCCCATTCAGTTTTCCCTCCCTTCCCCTGATCCTCTGTGCTGTTTCTTATATTCCACATATGAGTGAAACCATATGATAATTGTCTTCCTCTGACTGACTTATTTCTCTCAGCGTAATACCCTCCAGTTCCACCCATGTTGATGTAAATGGTAAACATTCATCCTTTCTCATGGCTGAGTAGTATTTTATTGCATATATGTGATATATTATATATAATATATATATATATATATTATATATTCTTTATCCATTCATCTGTCAACAGACATCATGGCTCCTTCCACAGTTTGGCTATTGTGAACATTGCTGCTATGAACATTGGGGTCAGGTGCCCCCTTTGGATTGCTACATTTGTTTCTTTGGGGTATGTCCCTAGTAGTGCAGTTACTGAGTCACAGGGTAGCTTTATTTTTAACTTCTTGAGGAACTTCCATACCATTTCTCAGAGTGGCTGTACCAGCTTGCATTCCCACCAGCAGTGTAAGAGGGTTCCCCTTTCTTTGCATCCTTGCCAACATTTGTTGTTTCCTGTCTTGTTAATTTTAGCCATTCTGACTAAGGTGGTATCTTATTGTGGCTTTGATTTGTATTTCCCTGCTGCCAAGAAACAACACACAATTATTATATCATAGTTCGCATGGGTCAGGAATCTGGGAGGCACTGCTTGACTGGGTCCTCTGCTTCGGGTCTCACCATTCTGCTGTCAAAATGTTGATTGGGCTCCATTCTTATCTGGAGGCCCACCTGAGAAAATATGTACTTCTGAGCTCACTCAGTTTGTTGGTAGAATTCATTTTCTTGCAATATAACTAAGGCCCTCAGTTTCTTACTGGTTATTAGTTGGAGGCTGCTCTCAGCTTTGAGAGGCTGCCCTGCAATCCTCTGCCGCATGGTTCTCCCATAGGCAATTCACAGCACGGCTGTTTGTTTCCTCAAGGCCCACAGAGAAAGTCTCTCTTCACTCTGCTAGGAGTCTTATATAATGTAATGCCATGATAGGAATGGCATCACCTTTGTCAAATTCTATCAGTTAGAAACAAGTCACAGGCTCGGCCCACCCTCAAGGGGAGAAATTTACACAAAGGTTACTTCTTGGGGATCACCCTAGAATGTGTTCATCACAGAAGCCCAGGAAAAATTAGAAATGGTCAAGAACAGAGATTTGGCTTTTGTTTCTCAAACATTTCTTTTTGTGAAATTCACTCTACATTTTGCAATCAAAATATTATGCTGCTCAGAAACTTGGCTTAGAACGCCCCCAATTTTATACATTTTAGCAAATTCTAAAGTCTGGAGTTTTTGGTTTAGTCAATGATTCACACTAGGTGGAGTTCTTCTCTGGATTCTTTAAAAAAATTTTTTTTTAAAGATTTTATTTATTTATTCATGAAAGACACACAGGGAGAGAAGCAGAGACATAGGCAGAGGGAGAAGCAGGTTCCCCGCAGGGACCCTGACGTGGGACTCTATCCCGGGACCCTGGGATTATGACCTGAGCCAAGGGCAGACGTTCAACCACTGAGCCACCCAGGTATCCCCCTTCTCTGGATTCTAATTTCGCTCTGATGAAGAGGAAATGTCAAGGTAGATTTAGACTGGATATGGTTTCCTGGATGTTTAAGAAGTAGAAGTGTCTTTGTTAACAAGATGGGTAAAATTCTAAGCTGAGGATTTAGAGCACCCTGCTTGGACAAAAGTCTACCAGTGATTTCAGATAAGGTATATAGTTGTGGGACTGGACTTTTCCCTGAGAGTGGCTTCATTTAGTAACCCATGAATCTGGAGTGGTCAGACAAGTTGCTTCATGCAGCTCTGCAAAAAGACATCCTTAAATCCTGTGAAATATCTTTTTGCCGCTTTTCTCTCTTCCACAGTAGTTGAGTAACCAACTAGTTACTTGATTACTAGATTACTTTGACCAGTAATCTTATCCTGGTCAAATGGGAGAGGGGCTTGCCTACAAAGCCTGTGGCTATATAGCTGGAAGTGGAGAATATACATTTGAAAATCACAAGACAAAGAATGGATTGACCATGCTTGCCCTAGAGGAGCCTGCTGAAGTCCTAACATATTTAATGGAAACAAAGATGCCATCCATTGTAAGGAGCAACATTATTTTATATGCTACAAAGGAAGAAAGAGCAAAGCACTGGCAATTAAACAGCAATAAGCCATTGATTGTAAAGATACATCACTATTTCGGAGATATTAGTGTGTGCAAAAAAAGATATGTCTTAGAATTAATGAATAAGGTTGGCTTCCCAAGAGCAAACAACTGGAAATGGCATTACCTCCAAGAAGCCCTGATTCTCAGCGGGGCTGCGGTTGAGAAGACCTGAAAATGTGACATTGACGAGTCTGCTGTCACTAAGAAAAGAAAACATTAAGATTGGAAATGTTCTCGGAAGTCATGTAACCCAGCCTCCCTCCTAGGGCAAGAGAATCTGTGCCTCTCTTTCTAACAGCTGTTTTTCCAGTCTCTGGAAATATTTTGAGCATCGAGGAATTCACTACCTCACCTAGCATCTGGTTGCATTTTGGGGTATAATTTATCAGGTAATGAGGTCCCAATTTAAACCTAACTATGCTTACCTTGATCCAACTATGTGAGAAAATGTCTGGGTGATTTTTAGGCTGGGTGTCATCTGTGAAATGAGGGAATGAAGATCCTGTAGAGAAAGCTCATGCCAAAGGAGGAGAAAGGTGGGCTGACAAGTCATGCCATGACAGTGCCTCAGGTTATTTGTTTTTTCTTTCCTTCAGTGAGAGGACTTATCATGTGCCAAGGTCTCAATCCATGACAGACATAAATTCTGTGTCCACTCCTCTCACTTCATAGCTCTTCTAACTTGAAAAATACAGAAGGACTCTGATTGGTTATGTCTGCCTTGAGTACCTGCATGTGGTCTAATCACTCGCCACCCAGGAGTGCTGTGGTGTAGCAGACAGGTCGCTGGGCTTTCCATTCTACAGGCACCTTGACATAGCAGATGGCTTGGGTGCCACTGGGCACAGCAGTGGTGGGTGTCAGCTGGAGATAAGGATGCAGCATGGCACATTTCTTTGCTGAGACCTCAAAGAGCCAGATGGAGGAAGGTAATTGCAGAGGAGGTGGAAAATGACCACACATGGTACCAAAGAGGGCTGCATTCATTACCGGAGGAGAGGGCCCTTGATGGAATGCCTGAAATACTCAGGGATTACATAGCAAAACAGGACCTCGAGGTTTCCATCAGAGAAAACTGAGGGACAGAGCTACTCACACATTACTAGCCAATGCTAAGTAACCGTGCTTTGACCATGAGCAAAGAAATCTGTGTAGAAACATGGATTATATTCTTACCAATTGCACTCATTCTAACTCACACCATTAAAACATATCTTAATTGTCATTAATAAAATATTAACATGTTGCTAAAACTTTAATAGCAGTAAAATGCTAATGCACTTTATTTATTTATATTTGATAGTATATAATCTCACTCCTCTTGCTATAATTAATGAGTCTACTGTTCAAATTCTTAAGAGAATTATTCATAGATGCCTGTGTCTAAATTCAGTTTTAGGAAATCTAAGTAGACTTTCAAAAGTCTGCGCCAATGACTCGCTGATGGTTATGGAAAAAGCTAAATGAAAAGAAAATTCTTCTCTTTTGAATATAAAAGGCACATTTGATTTTTATCATGGATGAAGTTAGAGATATGAATAGGAGGAGAACAATATTCAAGTTGATTGCAATGTTCCACTGTACAATTACCATTGTAACAGATTTGCTAAGTTAAGCTCTTGTAGGTTGATTTATACGTATTGATTATTGGCATCCCACAATTTTAGTAGTCTTAAAACATTTTATTCTTCTCATTTCCAATTGTTTTTCTCTTCCTTCGTCATTCTCTGTCTTGGTAATGTAACATTTCATTTTGGAGGAGTAGTCTATTTTACTTTTTGTGCATTGTTATATTAATATTTCTTCCTTGCGTTCTTAGAATTCTCCTACATAGTTGAGCCCCTTCCCTTTTAAAAATTTCTTAAGAATTTATATCCTTTTTTAAGTAAAAGAAAGCTCAAAGTGGCATAAATAACTCTTACAAGGGAACGAAAATATAAAAAACCATAATTCTTATAAATATTTTAATTTAGCTTTAACTTATGGTAAGTATTTCAGACATTTGAAAGATATACATGGTTCTATCATGAATACCAGGATACTTGATTCCCAGGTTAAGAATTATAACGTAATCAACACAATTGAAGTCCTTGTGTCCTTCCACAAATGCTTTCTTCATGCCCCTACCCCCACAGAAGCATCATCTTGATTTTGTTTATTACTTCCATGCATCTCTTTTACATATTTACATAAAATTACATATTTAACTTGCCTTGAATAATATATATTGTTCTGCATATTTAAACATTTTACATAAATGGTATCATTTTGCATGAATTATTATTTTTTTAAAATTTTTATTTATTTATGATAGTCACACACAGAGAGAGAGGCAGAGACATAGGCACAGGGAGAAGCAGGCTCCACGCACCAGGAGCCCGACGTGGGACTCTATCCAGGGTCTCCAGGATCGCGCCCTGGGCCAAAGGCAGGGGCCAAACTGCTGCGCCACCCAGGGATCCCTGCATGAATTATTTTGTGACTTGCTTTTTTCATTCAAAAATATGTATTTATCCATGTTGATATATGTAATTACAGTTCATTTTGATGGGAGTATCTTATATCCAAATACCTCAATTTATTTATTATTGGTCTCCAGATGATGGGCATTTATTTCTGATATTTTTGTCTTTTTATATGTTATTACAGCAATTGCAACAAAGTTGCTTACACACATTTCTTTGTGCTCATGATGGGGAGTGTCTCTAAGGAAACTGGACTGAACTGTGCCTGCCCAAATTCATATTTTGGAGCCCTGACCCCCAATATCTCAGCTCCTGACTACTTTTAGAGATGGAGCTTTCAAAGAAAAGATCAAGTTAAAATGAGGCTGGTAAAGTAGAGAGTAATCCAATCTGACTGGTGCCCTTATAACAAGAGAAGCCTAGGACACACAGAGAACCCTGGGGATGGGTGGGCTGAGATATGATCGTGGGAAGAGTCAACAAAAGAGCAGCTATCTGCAAGCCAGGATATTGTTCTCCTCTTATTCATATCTCTAACTTCACCCATGATAAAACTCAAATGTGCCTTTTATATTCAAAAGAAAATAATTTTTTTTTCTTTCTGTTGTTGACGCCACCCAGTCTGTGGTATTTTGTTATGACGAATATACTCTCTGAGTGAAACTACTGAATGGAAGGATGTTTGCAGGTTTGACTTCTTGAGCTAATGCCACACCACTCTCCAAAGTAACTGACACAAATCTAATTTGTATCATTGGACCTCTTCTAGTGGCGCAGCCTCACCAACATCAAGGTAGTGCTGGTATAGTTTTTTTTTTTTTTTTTTTTAAGATTTATTTATTTGTTTACTCATGAGAGACACAGAGAGGGAGAGGCAGAGACAGAGGCAGAGGGAGAAGCAGGCTCCATGCAGGGAGCCCGATGTGGGACTCAATCCCGGGTCTCCAGTATCACACCCTGGGCTGAAGGCGGCGCTAAACCACTGAGCCACCCGGGCTGCCCTGGTATAGTGTTTTACTATGATTTTAATTTGTTCTTGATTTTTAGTGAGGTAGAATATCTTTCCTTGCATTTCATTAGCCATCTATGCTTTCTATTTCTCTATAAATAGCCTGTACATATACTTTTGCTTATTTTTTTTTATCGGGTTGACCTTTTTTAAACAATCGATGGATGCAGTATTAATGCTATTAGTTTAGATTTTTACATTCTTAATGATTTTTAAAAAGATTTATTTATTTGAGAGAGAGGAGGGAGATTGCACACGTGCACAAGTGGGGGGAGGGGCAGAGGGAGAGAAAGAATCTCAAGCAGACTCCCCACTGTGTACCATGTCTGACATGGGGCTCAATCCCAAGACCCTGAGATCATGACTTGAGCTTAAATCAAGAGCTGGCTGCCTAACCCACTGAGCTACCCAGGCACCCCTCTTACTGATTTTTGTTTGCGCTATATTTTAGTTACTAAGAGAGTTTTTTGGTATGTCAGTAATGGATTTGTTGGGTTTTCCTTATATTTAAATTTTGCTTTACAAATTTTTAGACTGTTATGGAGGACACATGAATTTAGAATTGTTATGTCTTCTGATGAGTTGGATCTTTAATGACCTTTTTTTTTTTAATCTCTCATGATGCTGTCTGTCCTAATGTTTGTTTTGCCTGATACTAATATTACTCTATTCATTTTCTTTGGTTTTGATTTCCCTATTACAATTTTTCTATTTCTGCGCTTTCCATTTTTCTGAGTACTGGTGCTTTTTAGGCATTTCTTCATAAACAATATTAAGCTGGATTTTCTTTTATCCATTCTGAAAATTTTTGTCTTTTAACTTCAGGATTTAGTCCAGTTATATTTATTATAATTGGTATATTTGGGTTCATTTTGCTATTCTAGTTTTTGCTTTTTGTCATATTTCCCTCCTCTCTCGGTTTTCTTTTGGATTTTTTCTCTTATTCTATTATTTTTCCTTCCCTTGTATTAGGGTTTTTTTGTTTTTTTTTTTTTTTTCTGAATGTTTTTATCCTCTACTTCTCTCTCCTTCATGAGGTATATTTAAAGAGGCCGCAAGCTCCAGGTCTATGTTCTTAATTAACTTTATAATCTACTCTCCCCTCCACCCTTTCTCTCTGAGTTCAGATCCTTATCACCCTATGGGTCAATTATTGCTGCATTCTGTCCTTACCAGTCCCATGCTCCACTGTCTCCTGGAGTGCTTATTCTCTGCAATACAACATCTGCTTACAACTCTTCAATGGCTTCCATTTTGTTTTGGATTAAAGTCTAATTTCCTTCCCATGGTGTGCAAGGGCCACCATGCTCACCAGCAACTCCCTCGACGGCCACCTGCTCTGGTTACAGAATCCAGCCTCCTTATGAGGCTCCATGCCTTTCCACATGCTGCTCCTCTGTGCGATGCTGTGTCCTCTCTAGTGACAAACTTGTACACTAGATGATTTCCCATTTACCTTTACCAGGATCCCCTTCTCTGTGAAGCTTTTAAAGACTTTTGAGGCCAGGAAGATTAGCTGCATTGTCTTCTCTATTTTAAAAGCATCCAGTGCATATCTCTATTACTAGTTAGGTTCTGATCACATTTGTTTGGTAGATGCATGTTGAAATGTCTTTCTTTTCTAGACTATAAACATTCTAATGGCAAGGAGCATGTCTTTATTTCTATTCCCAGGATCTGGCACAGTACTGGCCTGATTTGTATTTGTTGAACAAATAAATACAACAATAATATAATGTTACTATAAAGAAAAAGAATTGGTTTTGCAAATCATAAATCACATCACTCTCACTTCTGATATTTGTATGCCTTTTTCTGTTTTAATAAGGGTGACTTGCCTTCCCAGCTGCATTGTATGAGTTTATGTGGGCAGAGGCTGCGTGTTATAGATAGTTGGTGCTGCTTTGGTCCTCAGCATAATGTTAAGTATATAACAAAATCTCTGAAAATATTGTTTGATTAATGAGAGACCAAATTTTGTAGCATACATTTTGATCATTTATGTTTTACCTTTTAAATTATGTCTTTTTATTAAAATAATGGTATGACAATTAGTACTAATAATGTACCAGTTACTTGAATTAGGTGACATATGTAAAAAGGTTTAAATGCTGAGGTACAGTTTTACTCCCCCTTTGTTGGAGCTAATGCCATATGGCTGCCAGGTGTTACAGTCAGTTTCTGCCTTTCTCCAGTAACCCAGACTCCTAGAGAGGTCCATTTTGAGGATCTCAGCAGGTCTTAAAACTTCCTTGTGGTTTGCTCACTAATTTTAATCTTTTTTTCTTTCTCAGAAACAGAAAATCTAAGAAAACCATGTATTTTCACTCTTAATCTGAATATATCTTGTCAAAAATATTTATTTATTTGAGAGAGAGAGAGAGAGCGTATGGGGAGGAGCAGAGGGAGAGGGAGAGAGAAAATCTCAAGTAGACTCCCTGCTGAGCATGGAGCCCTGTGTGGGGCTTGATGTCATGACCCTGAGATCATGACCTGAGCCAAAATCAAGAGTCAGACACCCAACCTACTGTGCCACCCAGGTGCCCCTAATCTACACATAATCTTATGAGTACACTTTGGTTTTTATTTTTCTTTTTAGGAGAGATTGCCTCTCTTTCCAATGATCTAAAAATGACTTAGGATGAGATCTTTTAATAGCCAAAGTTTATTAGATTGCTGTCTCTTGGCAGTGCTTTAAATTGCTGGTTGTCAAAGTGTGGTCCCCAGAGCAACAGCATCAGCATCACTCAGGAACTTGTTAGAGGTAGACATTCTTGGCCCCCACTCAGGCCTACTAACTCAGAAACTCTAGGGGTGCAGCAATCTGTGCTTTAACAAGCTCTCTAGGGGATTCTGATACATGCCAAAGTTTGAAAATCACAAAAGTTTAAACCTTTAGCCAAGGGTCTAAAAGGAATAAATATCTTCTTCCCCCATCTTTTCCTTTATGATTATTTTAAAGACTTAAACAGCATCTGTTTTAAAGCAGTCATACAATGGTGTTAGAGCAAGATGTGATTAGGCACATAGTAGCCAGAAAGACAGAGTAGAACAGTCATTAGGAAAAGAACTCTGAGACCAGAAGCTGGCTTGTGTTCATGTCCTGCCTCCACCATTTCATCCTTGTGTGACCTTAAGCTTGTTACTCAACTTTTCCACGGTTCTGATTCCTCATCTGTAACATTGAGATCATGTCAATACCTATCTTATGGGGAGGGTTGTTGCTAGGAATGAAGGATTCATATTAATAAGTGCTTAGAATAGTGTCTGGTATGCAATGAGCGCTCTGTAAGTGATTATTCAATAAAATAAATGAACTTGAAGCCAAAGATTTCATAATCTGGGATAGTCCCCTACAAGAGGGACACAGAACAGGTGGATGGAGCAAGTCATACCCCCTGTGGAGTGCCCTTTGCTACTGGGTGCTGGTGGCCACTGTCTGTGTATCAGGCCAGAGCTGTTCTCCCAGATGCTGAAGGAGAGAACTGGACCACCTGTGACCACAGAGCACAGGAAATCTATATAATATTTAAGCAGAGTTCACACTTGTGCTGCTCTGAATCCTGGAGAGGGAGGAAATAAGAAATGCAGTTATCCTTTACCAGAATGTAGCAGGTATCTGAGATCCCTGGGCCGCAATATGGCCAAATCTTGGATGTCAGAGCTTTCATATGTACTGCTTTCAGAAAAAATCCATTCAACATGAACTAGGCACCAACATCCATTTCTGTTGGTTGTTGGTGTATACTCCATCACTTGGCAGATTTGATGTATTTTAACCTAGCTTTCAGCTTTCTGTAATCTCGCTTCATCAATCCTTCTCTGCTCAGGCATGTCTGCCTTCATTTGGCAGACATGGCAGGTTTTTCATTTCCCCCATGTAAATGACTTGTTTATTACAGTAGGGGTCCCTGGTCTTTGGAAACAGTTTATAGATATCCTCACATAGAGCTCAGAAAGGGCTTCATGAATAATAATGCCCAAGTAAACCTGAGATGAGCTTGGACGTTGCCTCTTTGAAATTCATACATCATTCTAAGTGCCATCATTTAAATAGAAAATGTGGAAGGCTTCCTGGGAAGGCTGGGTCTGAAATATGCCTTCTTTACAAAACTTATCATTTCAGCACAAAACAAACAAACAGCAGAAAGCAAAGGTGGGACTATGTGATTCCTGGTATGTGTTTTACTTGAGCATAAAATTTGTTTTTCTGATTGTACTGGGATTCTTCACAGCACCTGGTTTTAACTTTTTAATTTGCATTTCTTTTTCTACTAAATGCTTCTCAGCTTCCTTTGAATTTATGGTAAAAAGCACAAAACTGAAGATGAGAAGACAGCCACCCAGGGTAAGTTAACTCTCAATTCCACTTGTCTTGGGCGACAAAAGAGAATTATTAATGCATTTGTAGTATGGACTTCAGCTTCTGTCCGGACCAGAGGTCCTCAAACTTGGTTGTACATGGGAATCACTTGGAGACTGTTAAAAATACTGATGCCCAGGACCCATCCAAGCTGTCCTGTTCTGGGTGTGCCTGGACCCTGTGATTTTTCAAAGATGCCCAGGTGATTCTAATGTGCAAGCAAGTTTAAGAATCACAGGGGCATTTTGTGTCGACTACAGAGATTGGGAGATAGCCAGCCATTTATGGAGAAAGCCATATGACCCAACCAAAGTCTATTTAGAGGTGGACTGAGTGGCCTCTGAAGAGAGAACCCATCCTGAGGGAGGAACAACGCAGGCATACTCAGGTACGAAAGCTGAGGCGTTCTACTTCTGGGTATACTCACTTCACTCTGTGCCTTCCCTCCTGTTATGGTTGCAAATCTCAGACAGAGGGAGCAAGAAGACTGAGCAGAAATAGAAGTGTTTTTCCAGTAAAAGTTCTGCGAGGCACTGGGTCCCAGCAGAAGTGGTAACAGAGTGTGACATAATGACATACAGGAGATGGATTCCTCTGCCTTGTCTGTACACTATGCAGCAATTCAGGACTGGAGGCTGGAGGGCAGTGTGGTATAAATGGCCCAGCGAGTCAGAGTGACCTCCTGCAGAGCCCCGTGTGATCTGAAATGGGACGTGCAGTGTCAGGAGATGTCTGCACTGTGGGGCGTGCAGAGCGGGTGCTGCATCTGGCAGAAATGCTGGGAGGACAGTAGATTTGTCAGAGCGCTGAGGTCACAGATGTTGGGAGGTTACAAGGTAGAATTTGCTTTTTATAATCCAGGTGTGTGTGTATCTACCAGCAGGTGAGTCCTGGGGACTCAGCCTCGTTTATCCGTGTAAGTTAGGATGTAAAGATAAAACTATACTGTTATATATAGAAACTCAGAATGCTGTCTTGCTACCTTCTAGCTTCCCCATATTGGGTTAGCTCCCCTAAAGAATGTTAGACGTTAATAGGATGCCCTTTGTTTGAATTGAGGAAGTAGCTATGTAAGACCATTGCCATTGGCCATTGCTGTGAAGCTGCTGTCAAAGAGAATGTTCATTAAATCCTTCAATGGTCCTCTTAAGGCCCCAAGTGATAAATTCCATGTGGAATTCAAGAGGGAATCTGTCTTGAATAATTGGTATGCCTCCATTTATGAGATAATAAGAACTGTGCAAACCATTACATTTCCTGCCCTCCTCCCTGCCTCAGCTGTCAAGAATTTCAAAACCAAATACAACGCTTTCTTGCAATAAATATAACCTCTGGTGTTAACAACATTGAGTCCTTCTTATTACAGCTTTGCTGTGGTTTAATACATTTTTCTGTGTGTGTCTTTTGTTTTAAACCACACTAAAATATTTTTAAAAGAAGCAAAGGGTGGGGTGCCTGGGTGGCTCAGTTGATTAAGCATCTGCCTTGAGCTCAGGTCATGATCTCAGGGTTCTGGGATCAAGCTCAGTGAGGAGTCAGGCTCCCTGCTCAGTGGGGAGCCTGCTTGTCCCTCTCCCTCTGCTCCTCCTCCCACTTGTGTTCTCTCTCTTTCTCTTTCAAATATATAAAGTTTAAAAAAGAAGCAAAGGAAAAACATAAATACCTCAGTTAAATAGAATCTGATTTTAAAATTCTTTTTTATAACTTTATTGTGGCATAACATATACAATAAAATGCACATATTTAAAGTGTAATATTTGTAAGTTTTGACATAACATATACCCCTGAAACCATTACCATGATTGAAATGATGAACATATTTATCATTCCCCAAAAGTCTCCACATGTTCCATTATAATCTCTCCCCACAACTCCCTCTGTCCCTAGGCAACTACTGATCTGCTTTCTGATACTATAGACTAGTTCGCATTTTCTGGAGTCTTACACAATTTGATTCATACATCATGTTCCTTTTCTTGTCTGAAATTTTCCACTCAGCATAATTATTTTGAGGTTGATCCATCTTATTGAATGCATTAATAGTTTATTGCTAAGTAGTATTCCACTGAGTAGATACATACCCAATTGTTTCTATTCAGCTGTTGATAAACATTTGGGTTGCCTCCAGGTTTAGCTAACTATACATAGAGCTGCAATAAATATTCGGGAACAAGTCTTTGTGTGGACATAGGCTTTCATTAATCTTGAGTAAGTGAATGGAATGGCTAGATTGTATGGCACAGGCACATGTAGCTTTTTTAGAAACTGTTGAAGTGTTTTGACAAAGTGGTTGTACCATTTTACATTCCTATCAGTGGTGTATGAAAGTTCTAGTTGCGCCAAATCCTCCCCAGCACTTGGTATGATCAGTCTTTTAAATTTTAGCCATCCTATGGGTTAGTAGTCATATGTTTTTTTGGTTTTGGCTTACATTTCCCTAATGACTAATGATGCCGAACATCTGTTCATGTGTTTATTTCAATTAATATGTCTTTGGTGAGATGGCTTTTCGAATCTTTAGCCAATCTTCAAAAACTGAGTTGTTTATTTTCTCATTGTTGTGTTTTGCTGGTTCTTTATATATTCTTGAATAGAAGTCCTTCATTAAATTAAGTGATTTGAAAATAATTTTCTCATAGACTATGACTTATTTTGTAGACTCTGATTGTTACATTTAAACCACTCCAGCACAATCTAGGCATGTGGAACTGTGAGAAGTGGTGTTTAAAATTATGACTCTGAGACTCTGTAACATCCTCAGGCATCATCGTTCCCTACAGTTGTATTTACTGAATGTCCTGGGCTAGCATAACTGGCCCCAATTCATTCTTGTCTTATAAACCTCACTTTATCTGCACTTCCTCCAGCCTCTGCCACATAACCATATAAAGATATTGATACCTGCTCATTGAATGGACCCCTAGTTGCTAAAATAGCCCTCACTGATCTTTCTAAAAAAAGATTTATTTATTTTAAAGAAAGAGAGCATGTGCTGGGGAGGGGGAGCAGGAGGACAGGGAAGGAGAATCTCAAGCAGACTCTGTGCTCAGTGCAGAGCTCAACTCGGGGCTCAGTCTCACAACCCTGGGATTACTACCTTAGCTGAAACCGAGAATTAAATGCTTAACCCAATGCACCACCCAGGCATCCCAGCATTCATTCATCTTTGATATGCTTGACATACAAGAGATTGAAAGAACTCATATCTTTCCTCAGAGACTAAAATCTGGCTCTGTTGGCCTGGGGGAGACGGAGAACCTCACAGTCTACCTTTTGTATATAGGTCGAACCAAATGAAATTACTGCTTTTTTTTTTGTTGGTAAGAAAGTATCAACTACAGGTGTATTTGTATTTGGTCACCATAACAAAGTACCAAATATTTGGGTGGCTTAAACAGCAGAAAGTTATTGTCTCACGGTTCTGGAGGCTAGAAGTCGAAGATCAAGGTGTCAGCAGAGCTGTTTTCCTCTGAGGACCGTGAGGAAGAATCTGTACAGACCTCTCTCCCAGCTTCCAGTGGTTGGTTGGTAATTGTTGGCATTCCTTGGCTTTTAGATATACCATCCCAAACTCTGCCTTTATCTTTGCATGGTGTTCTCCTTGTATGTGTGTCTCTGTTTCTAAATTTCTCCTTTTCATAGGGACACCAATCATATTTGGTTAGGACTCCTAAAGATCTCATTTTAACTAATTATATCCGCAAAGACCCTATTTCCAAATAAGGTCACATTCTGACATACTGGGAGTTAGGGCTTCAACATATGAATTTTTGAGGAATATAGCTCAACACATAACAATAGGCTATTGTATATAGTTCAGCCTAACAAAAACTTTCAACACATTTACTTGCTTTTAGCTCCTGACTTCCTTACACCTTCTGCTTTTGATTGGTTCCTCCAATTCCTAAACTTTTCCAGGGCACCTTAGAGTCAAATTCGCTGTGTCTTATTAGTTTTCTCATACTTTCATCCCACAGGTACTTAGAGTTGACTTTTCTTCTTTAGGTCTGCTATGACATTTGACATTCATCGGATGTTCAATTCATTGAAGTTAAATTGTTGTTTTATAATCTTTGGTCTTAGCTTAGTCAAGGCTTTTTGGGCAGTGTAAAAAATCTGTTCAGAAGTTCTCCTGTTGTTAGAATGGGAGTTTGGTGTCAAGACAATAAAGTTTGGACTCAGAACACTTGGGTTTGGGCTATGACCATACTATTTACCAGCCCTATGAAACTGGACAAATTGGTGGCTTAGTTTCCTCATCTGCACAATATGAAAACGATGTTGCTTGGCGTCTACACGAATTGTGGAGAATAACATGGGGGATAATTTTGATAACATATTTGTGTTTGGTAAAGCTTTATCTAACCATTAATTATTATGACAAAAAGAATTATTTTGCAGTTGTGGAAAACTACAAAATTGAATAACAGCAAATATGTACTGAGGTTACTTTGCACGGTTACATTTCCTAGCCTCTTTGCACTTTGACTCATTTAATCATCACAACTACTGTATCACATTGTTACCATTTGGGCTCCACTGGAGAGAGAAGGAAACTGAGGCACAGAGGTGGTATGTGTTAATCTCCTCTTTAAAAAATCCCCTGCTCCACACAAAACCCAAAGCATTTGTCATTTTTTTCCCTCTGCAGAACACTTCCCAAGTGTCTTTTCTCACATTTTCTTTGATGACAGAGAAAGTAATTCCTCTCTTCTTCATTTATAGTTTTTTTTTTCATTGGGGCCCTGGATCCTCTTCTCTCTTTATCTCATGAAAACTTCCATTGTCCTGAATTCTCTCTCATTCCATATCATGCCAGTTTCCTGTATTTATAGGTTCAGTTTCTTACCTATCCAGAAAAGTTTAGGAGTCTAATAAAAACAGGAAAACTGCTCAAACTGTTGTCTCTTTTATCTACCTCTTATTTGGACTCATTCCTTTTTGCATCAAATAGGACTCAACGTGTGGTCTGTACCTAGCTTCAGTTCACGATTCTTCCTAACTCCTACAATCTGGCTTCTAATTTCTCCCGTCCAAACACAGTATGAAAGCAAATCTCCCCGAATTTCCTTCTCTGCAAGATTCGAGACCTGTTCTGTCTTCATCTCTTACCCTTCCCCACCTACATGAGACTTCTGGCAGCACCCATCTGACTGAAACCTCACAGTCCTGTGCTCTTTCTTTCTAACTTGTATTTTGCAGATTTGATCCAGTTGCTTTCCTTCCCACCTGGATAACTCCATCTCCTCTGTTTTATTTCACTTTGAGAAATTATTACCACTTGAAACCATATCACCTATGAATATTTTCTTTTCTGTCTGACATCAGTTGTCTTCTTTCTTCAACTTGTCTAATTCCATGGCCAATATTTTTATGAGAGGCAGGGGCCAGTGGGACAGAATGAAAAATAATTCAGCCGTTTCTATTTTTTTATCTGAAAACAGAATATTGCTTTCATCAAGTCTTTTTGGCCTTTGAAGAATCACTTGAGGGCTTCTTTGCATGTTCTTTCTGAAACTACTAGTGGTTCTGGGGTTGACAGGAACAACACAGAGAACGTAGGAGGAGACAAGGTGGGAATAAATCAAGGCAATGATAGTGATATTTCTTATGGACATGGAGTCAGGCCAAAGCTGGTGAAGGAATAAGTTCAAAACAGGTTGAAATATTGAATCTTGGATATTGGCATGGATTGAGGTCAAGAGACTATGCCATAGGGTAAGTGAGAGAGGCCTAGATTGGCTAGAGGTGAGATAAGGAGTGGTTGATTCTGGATCTATGAGTAGAACACATGAGATTTGTGGTTAGATTAGGTATAGGGGCTAAAGGAAAGAGGAGTCAAGGATTACCCTCAGTTTGGGACCCTGAGCAACCTGGCAGTTGTGTCATTTACTAATAGGGAAGGAGCAGATTTGTGGGGTAAATCCCACAGTGTGGTTTTAGATATGATGTTTAAAATATTTAGATGTGATGTTTTTCACAGGCTAGGGGATGCAGAAGAAACTGTCTTTTTTGGCTGGAAGAGTTCTCTCCTATAGATTTAAAAGCTTTCTCATGGTGTGAATTTTCTGATGTATACAAAACTCTGTAAACCAGGTGAAATGAGTGGTGGCATAGACTGGTTGGCAAGGCTTCCCACATCCATCACACACATAGGATTTTTCCTGTACTAATTTCCTAATCAGAGATGGCAAATTATTTCATGGTGCCTGCCAAAGTAAAGAAATAGTCCTCATTAACAATTTCATGTGCCATGGGTAGAATACTAATAAATCAATATGATTTACTATAAAATATTTAATAGGAGTACATTTTACCACTGAGTCTAATAAAAATAATACAAAAATTTGATCAATATTGATGATATCATTTTTAATTTGTTTTACTATATAAAGCTGTTCTTTTCTGTTGGGAACAAAGAATAGTAATTTCTGCCTGGATATAATTTGTAGAGCAAAGATTATCAGGAAAGATTACCTATTGGAAAAAATTATCAAATAAAAGTTTTATTCTTTAAGAGTTATAAAAAGTATTAGGTTATAATTTTGGAATGTGCAGACACTACAACCTCAACCTGCAGATAATACAGCGAGCATTGATGTCAACTCAGGTCAAATTTAAATGTGTATAAAAGCTATTTTGATCTTTATTTTTCAAAACTTAAGCTTATTTATGGCTTTAAAAATAAATTTGTCATTTTGGGGGACTTGAATGGTTCAGTCCGTTAAGTGTCCAACTCTCGATCTCAGCTCAGGTCTTGATCTCAGGGTCATGAGTTCAAGCCCTGTGTTGGGTTCCATGCTGGACATGGAGCCTACTTAAAAATAAATAAATAAGTAAATAAATAAATAAATAAATAATCATTAAAAATGGTTAACCCATAAATTTGACAGACATTTATTAAATACCTACTATGTGTCAGCCTCTAGATTAAATGCTGAGTATACATAAGTGATGGGAACAAACAAAGTTGAGACTTCATGGAAATTGGTTTCAGACATAAAAGTATGAAACAAATCTCTCTTACATAATTTGAAATGCTTACAAGTTTCAATTATGTATTTGTTTGATATGTTTTAAATGCTGGGGAATAATTTCTTATGTTCACCTATATTTTTCTGGCTGATTTACCTATGACTTAAACTGTCTTTTTTGCAGAAAATAATATACAATGAATTGATTTACAGCACATGACACATGAGGATGTATCTCTGTTTTACAAAATTCTAGTTAGTAGCTCACAATTATTTCAATCATGTATGTCTTCTCTCTCCTACTAAATTTGAAAATTCAACTGGACAGTCAATGTAATTTTAAAAAAAATCAAATAAAATTCATGTTAGTTTTTTTAACAGAATTTTAAGGTGTCAATAAAATCATTAATGCAAGAAGCCAATATTAAAATATTCACAACTCTCAGGCTCTGAATCAAATTATGACACCCAAACCAAATGGAAAGCCTTTGAGTCGGGTTTTAAAAGTCGTTTGTAATAAAACAGTAAAACAGCACACTTGATAGACTAGAGAACTACACAGAAAAGATTTCCAAACAACACGAACATTCAGCTATATATCGAATCATTAGGATTATGCTTAGGCAAGGTATAAAGCATGTGCGATCGTGTGGCTCAACATCATAGGTAGTATTGTCGGATGTCATTTTAGTCACAGAATTATTGTCATGTGATTCATTATGTGATTTTATATTGTCCACAGAAAGACAAAGGCATCTCTAAGTTCATTATAATAAAACTCAAGTAAGAAATTCAAATTAATAAAAATCCCAATCTTTAAAAATTCATTTTCTTTTAAAAATTTAATTGGAATGCCAGATGAGATTATTAAAGTGAAACATTAATTTAAAAATCTTTTCTATGATAATATTGCCAAATGAGCTGTAAGGTGTGTGTATGTCTGTACCTGTAGATATAGATGTAGATATACACACACACTTACCATTCCTACCTGAATGTATATCAAGACAGATGTGCTTCTACATTCTTTATGTCCATATGTTCCCCTTCCCCCCCGCCCCCTCAGGATGAATTTCTTTTTTTTTTTTTTTTAAGATTTTATTTATTTATTCATCACACACACACACACACACACACACACACACACACAAACACAGAGAGGCAGAGACACAGGCAGAGGGAGGAGCAGGCTCCATGCAGGGAGCCCGATGTGGGGGGGGGGGGAGAGAGAGAGAGTGAGAGAGAGAGAGAGAGAAGCAGAGACACAGGCAGAGGGAGGAGCAGGCTCCAAGCAGGGAGCCCGATGTGGGACTTGATCCCTTGACTCCAGGATCACGCCCTGGGCCAAAGGCAGGCGCTACACCACTGAGCCACCCAGGGATTCCCCTCTCAGGATGGATTTATGAAGATGAATGAGAAATTTATTCTGTGGGAATAGTTTGTGTAGAACAAACTATGTCTATGGCCTCTAAGCTGCTATAACTTGGGCCATCTTGCTTGGTTAGAATGTACAACTGTTCTTTAGAACTCAGAGAGTGAATCACTAATCTTTTCTGAGGGTGAAGGCCTGACAACTTCTGCAGGTGGAGTGAAATCATGTCTCAGGAATAAAAATATCACACTTGGGAGTCAGGAGATTTCACTTGAAGTTTTAATTCTACCACCACCTCAATATGTGAAACCCAAGCTTCCCAAGACTTTGCTTAACTTTTGGGTATAAAACCAAATTATATCAATGCCACCCACCCCCACCAACCCCAAAAGAAAGATGTCTTATTCTCTTATTTTTTTGGACGAGACAGCCATTCCTTCAAAAATTTTGTGTCTTAGGCAGCACCTACAGCTTAGGCCAAATTGTCTCCCACCACTTTGGATACATTGACCCCTTCAAGAGACATTCCTGCCTAGTCACAGTAGGATCTGTGCAGAACCCCTGGACCCTAAGAGATTTACTTAGAAATTTAGTATTTATCCACATCCAAAAGAATCTCAGAAATTTCAAGATTAGTTAGAGTCTTCACTTGATCTTAGCCAAAAGGCCAAGAGGTGATGGAGAATAGTTGGTCTTAAACATGCTCTGATACTATCAACTTTTGTGTGCAATGCTGCACCAGAAATTATTGAGCCTGGAAGCTGATTGGACCATCCAGAATTTTGTCCTGCCCCACTTTCTGACAAATTTTACCTCCTGAATAACAGCTGGCTTGAAACATGGAACAGCTCTTTGATAGACTTTCATGCTGCACCAGTACTGCTCCCACAGCTATCTCTGCAACTAGCTTAGCTCATAAAGTCTAGGAACAACATATATCCATCTCTGTCCATTGATAATCAAAAATCAGTAAATGAACTTACTCCATAGCTGAATATTCTTCGCTTGCCAAATTATGAAAACAAAAATCTCCATTGTTAAACTGATGCTGTTACCAATCAAAAGCTTTAAAGCCCCCTAGTAAAGGGGGAGGAAAACTTTAGAGGGAGGATGAAAAGGACAATGAAGCATAGGCAAAAGGGCCGAAATAATATCTGGCAAGTGTGGGAGATTAATTGAAAACAAAACAAAACAAAACAAAACAAAACAGTGGCCAATTAGAGAATCACCGACCTGTACTGACTTTTACCCACAAACTTTCATTCCTTTCCTTTTTATCTTTCACAATAGAGCAGCCCAGGAAATCATAATATCTTCTCTTTGTCCAGTAACACTGAATTTAAGTGCCTTGTTGGCTTGGGGGTCAGACCTAAATATCCTTCAATTTAAGAGCTCAAGATTTCTCCCATTTTTGGGACGCCTGGGTGGCTCAGCGGTTGAGTGTCCGCCTTTGGCTCAGGGCGTGATTCCGGGATCCGGGAACGAGTCCCACGTTGGGCTCCCTGCGAGGAGCCTGCTCCTCCCTCTGCCTGTGTCTCTGTCCCTCTCTCTGTGTCTCTCATGAATAAATAAATAAATCTTCAAAAAAAAAAAAAAAAGACTTCTCCCATTTTCCATGAACTTCTGTTATTTAAGGCAGTAGAAATTTCCCATCATAACGTCCCATTCTGAAAATATCTCCCTGACCAACATATTTTCCTTTTAAGCCTGTTTTCTCCCACCAATCTGTTAGATCTTCTGTAAGATGAGATACTACTCATTTCTGAGCGGGAATTCTTTGTATGTGCTTAATTTCCCTCTCCAGAACTTCCTTCCTAACAACCTCAAGGAATTTTTGCATCTACATTTTCCCACCCATTCTTTTGTCTCAAAGCACAAATGATGTCAGACTCACTCCTTTGCCCACTAGTAAACTCAATGGAAGTCCTACCAATCCCTTCCTATGTTACCTGAAACTGCTTGCAGCTGGAGTCAATAATATTTTTCCTACCCTATTCTGCTAGTTTAAAACAACAAAATCTGTCAAAATACTTTCCTTTAGGATCTTCAAATGGTAGGTACTCAGGCTTGCCTTCTCCTGTCATATTATAACCACAACTCAAATATTTTTGTGATACATTTTGTTCTTTCTTTTTCATAATAATAGATCTTGACAGGCAATTTCTGTTTACTTTCTTCCTATTAAGGTTTCCATTTCACCTAGGCCAGAATTTCCCAAGACTAAAATCCAAAATCTTAAAAGTGATTTAGATTACATTAGGTTTCCTGAAAACTCTGTTCAACACATTAGTGACCTAATGTTAGCCTTTCTCTGCTTAGAAGCCTGCAAATAATATGCTTTCATCTTGCTTCTCCAGCACTCAGGGCTACAAAAGCCTCTGATGACTAATTACAGTAAAGCCAAGTTTGCCCTGAGTTGTCTATGACTTTAGGAAATGGCATCTCAGCAGGATAGAAACACTTCTCCTCCTGACTGGTGGCTATCCTCGGGACTCACGGGCCCTGCAACCTCATGATGCACACCTTTGCTTATGTGGCCAGGTATGGTGGGGAGTGGAGACAATATTGTATTTTAGTGAAACAGTTTCTTTCACATCGAATTGAAACTGACAATCTAGAACGAACAGTAGCACCATCTTCTCTTTGACCAAAACACAATCCATTTTGTAATGTTGATTTCTTTCCCCTGGTCATAGTACTGACACTCATTGGTACTAAATTTTGCCTCTTCAGTTTTGATAAAAGACCCAGAATCTCATTATTATCTTCAAGTTAACCACTCATGTGATTAAATCTCATGAGGTTTTCCAAGACCACCCCACTTGAAAATTATGATCTCATCTTTTATTTAAGTGAGCCTGATTCAAGATTCTCAGAGAAAGATGGTCCCAGATGAAGTTGTAAGATTTCCCTCTTATATTTTGCTCGAGGGACCAAAACCTCTCCCAACTGCCCAACCTAGAGGTACATCTTCTTTTCACAAGTCTTTGCTTTAGCATCATTGATTATACACAATTATGGAATCAGTATGGATTTTCATTTCTGCAAAAAGCACAATCTCTAATGGGCCTATTCCCCCTTTTATACTGAAACTTCCATAATGCCTGTTGTGCAGTGGAAGGCTTTGATGAGGTTACACATAATCTCTGACTAATGCTCTGGCTGCTGTTCCATGACAATGAGGAGCCATTTGCCCTTCTCTGGACATGCCCTTGTTTCTATCCCTACTTCTTTAATATTATCTCTGCTTTTGCTATCACATTATTATACTTTTGCTATCACATAATAATGATGTCATTTCTACCAGCACTGCCATGAAGGGCCATGTTCTTCATATTGGATTCATAATCTTAATGGCTAGATGCTGCTGCTCCAGGAAATAATCCCAACCCATTGTCTGATTGTGTTGGCACCTTAAGGAAACATGGCCTACCCTAACAGCTACTGCTGAAGTCACTTGTGCATGCCAATGAGCAATCACCCAGGTTGTTGTTAGTTTCTGCATTATTTTCTTGCTTGACCTACTAATAAAGGTGAAAGGGATTAAAGAATAGCTGTTTGTTACAGAATGAAGAGGGTTTGCTTCTCCCACTAGGTAAAGCATTTAGGTATTGGGTCTATATTAGTTTGCTAGGGTTGCTCTAACAACCACAACCTAGGTGGCTTACAAAACAGAAATTTATTTTCGTGAAGTTCTAGAGGCTAGGAGTCTGGAAATCAAGTTGTTGGAGAGGTTGTTTCCTTCTGGGAGTTGTGAGGGGAGGCTCTGCTCTTGCCTTGTTTCTTGGTTTGAAGATGGCCTTCCTCTCTCTGTGCCTCTTCACACTGTCTTCCCTCTGTATGTGTCTCTGTGTCCAAATCCTATCCCTCTTTCTAAGAAAGATTTATTTATTTTGAGGGAGAGAGAGAAAGAGAGAGAAAGGGAGAAAGGCAGAGAGAGTCCCAAGTGTAGAGCCTGACTCAGGGCTTGATCTCATAATCCTGAGATTATCTGAACAACCTGAGCCAAAACCAAGAGTCAGATGCTTTAACGGATTGCATTACCCAAGTGTCCCTGGATTTCCTCTTTTTTATATGGAAACCAGTCATATTGGATTAGGGCCTTCCTAATGACCTAACTTTAATTTGATTATCTCTGTAAGGACCATATTGCCAAATAAGGTCACCTTCTAAGGTACTGGGCGTTAGAACTTCAACATAGAAGTTTTTTTGGGAGGGATACAATTCCTTTTTATTTTTTATTTTTATTTTTTGATACAATTATTTTTTAAAAAAAATCATTTAAATGCAATTAATTAACATATAATGTATTATTGGTTTCAGAGGTAGAGGTCAGTGATTCATTAGTCTTATATAATATCCAGTGCTAATTACATCATATGTCTACTGGGTCACCCTGTCCCCCCACCTCCCTCCCCTCCAGTAACCTTCAGTTATTTTTCCTATGATTAAGAGTCTCTTATGGTTTGTCTCCCTCTCTGATTTTGTCTTGTCTTATTTTTTCCTCTTTTTGGAGAGGGATATAATTCAACCCACAATAGGCTTTATCTCCTAGTGTCATATAGTTCACACTGTAGACAGTAATAAATATATGCACACCTCTGAACCTTAATCATGGACAAGAATAGATTGGGTTTTTTTCCCCACAAGAATTTTATTCACACTTAGTAAACATAATTTATATGGCCTAGCTTGATCCTCCCACAACGAAGCTGGTATGTTGGACATATCCAAGTATTACCTCTAATTACTAGTAATACAGTTCCTAACCTTCAGAATTTACAGAAACAATGTCAATAGAAATAGCATAACTACTAAAGGAGGTAATCTCTCAGGAAAAAAATAAATATGCATTAGGGAGAACATTCTAAAAGAGTTGGGTTTGAGCTTTGGAAGATAGATAAAGTGTAAACACTTGTGAAAGGAGTTGATGGTAGAGATAATTCCAGACAAAAAGACTTATTTACAAATGTCTTAGAGTTTCTGGGTATTAGATTGCAAGGAGACTTGTGTAGATGCAGTAAGCTTTTCCATTACTGTTTGGGAGGAGGGTAGTATGTGAGGCAGGATGGGATTGTGAAGGCTCTGCTATTTACCCCAGAGATTACTGAGCACAACCAAATGTTTTCGAGGAGATGAGTGACATGATGGAGAAATGTTTAGGGGACAAACAACTGAGTGGAGTGGAGGGTATCCAGTGAGGGGAGGTAGAGGCTTGATGGTTATAGGTTCAAGCATGTTTATAAAGTCATGATGATGTCAACACTGGATGTTGATAGAATAGAGATTATGAAGATCTGTATTGGGCAGGTGGGGAAGTGTGTGTGGTTAGAAAAGAGGCAATGGGGTCAAAGAGAGCTAATACAGGAAATTAATACATAGTGATGAAAATGAAGCCTAAGAAATTCCTAATGTAATTATATTTCTTAGAATGGAGGAGAATATCAAAATATTTAACTGAGTATTTTGCACTAAAAGTAATTGCCTATAAGGAGCAGGCAATAGTGTGGATGGAGATGGGGAGGAGAGGCAGACCAAGGGGCTCTTTTTGTAAAAAGAACCAAAACAAACCAAACTCATAGAACCACTTGAATCTCTAAAGTGTGTCTATATGTAACTTTGATAAAATTAAAGATTAAATTCAGAAAAGAATGGTAATAACAACAGTGAGTTGTTTTTGTCTATCAGATTGGAAAAGTTTTAAAATATTGACAATTTTTCTAAAAGCCTGTTTGATAACACATATTAAAAATTTAAGCTATATACTTTTTTTTTTCTCAGAATCCCTGGTTCTGAAAATTGACCCTAAAGAGTAAAGTACAACTATGTTTAAAAGTAATGTCAAAACTGTTCTGATAAGCATCCATGCCAGCTGCTGTTTATGAGCCTTTTATATGCCTGACACTAGTGGAAAGCATCTGATTTAATCCCAGTGACAGCACCATTACCTAGATATTATAGATTCTCCTTTGTATACAAGGAAATAGCTCTCTCTTGTTCTTGCTCTCCTTCTTCTCTATTTGTCCTCTTTTCTTTCTTTCCTGCTCACTTACTGTCCACTCCTCTCTTCCTCCACTTTCTCTTTCTATATAGTAGGACACTAGGATAGGACCTCCCATGGAGGCCTATCCATTTATTTAATGGATAATAAATGGAGTCTTCCATTTATTTAACAAATGTGATTAGATGCATCTCAAGGAATAGAAAGGGAAAGCTCCCTTTTGTCCACAGAATATGTTCTGTAATATAGCTTTTTTTTTTTTTTTTAAAGTAAGTGCTGTATTTTGTTCCTCTTTTTCTCAATTGGTGAGAACCAGAGGTGGAGGACAGTGGGTGATCAGCCAGATGAACCTCCAAACATCCATGTTGTAGAAAGTCTTAGTAATTAATAGACTACGGACTAAAAGAAACTTTGGTACAGTAAGAAAACATGCCAGATTGGAAAGATCGATGTGAACCCATAACTTTATAAGGAAGGAGATATTCTAGCTAAAAAAGTGGCCCATGGCAATAATATTTTCAACAGTAGCCATTTTGCTCATCACTAGTCTCATGTGTCTAGTGCCAGATTTTCATTTGTTTTCTTTTTATCCACCGAAAGAACTAGATTTTCTTTAAAAGTAGTCAATTCCGATGTCTTGGTAGGAAAATTCAGATGAGTCTAGAATATCTTGCTGTTACTAGAAAGCAAGGATGCTTTCAAGGTGTCAACTCACTAGTCAAAGCATATCAGGAACATATTTAAATTTATTTAGCTTGCTAAGCAAGGAAGAAGACACTCCAGGAGAACCGTCTCCGTCTGGGATTTGGGAGGGGCTTACTATAATATTTGTGCTTATGCTGAATGATTTTTATGAAGAGATTAGAAATGTAGGGAGAATCTCTGGATTGGATAATGTCAAGAAGCTAGGAGCAGTTCGGTGATTTAGCATCTCAGTAATCTCTGTTCAGAAGTAGGAGGAATGAAGCCAGGCTGGTGATCTCATTGGTAAGAAAGCAAAATCACTCAGAGATCTTTTTTCCTCCAGTTGCATTATGGCTTTAATTATGTAAGAGATTGTTTATCATAGCTTGATAGCCACTAGGGCTGATTTTCACTTTCTCAAAAATATTCAAGGCAGTGCTAAAAGAATAAAGGAACCAACTTGAAGGGTCTCCCATTGGCCAAATTGAGACAATATGAGCATCAAATAGAGAACGATAATTATAATCATTAGAGCTATGGTTATTAAGATACTAAAAATTAAAGGTTTATAAAATTATACAAAATGTAGCTATAATAAAAATGTAAATATGATAGAATATATGTAATTTTTACTGATTTCAAGTTTCCAATTAATAATACCCACAGATGAACATTTAGTACCTACACATTAAGAAATGTCAGCCATCCAAACATTAAATAATACATAATTTCTGGGAAAGCAATACATTTCAAAAGTTTGAAACCTCCATGAAAGGCAGACACTTAAAAATCTCATGATGTATCAAGTAAACCTTTATTATAAAAAGGGACTCTGCCTAATGCCCCATGGCTTGGTTTGAAATTACGGTGGTCTGTCTACATAATCAGGATCCTTGGCTAACCAAGATCAGTGGCAAAATTCCAGAACCTGCCATTTCAGCTGACATGAGATGGTATTCTTCTTTTGTGACTGGTAAAATCACTTCAGCCTTGGGAAACTTTGATAAAACATAAAACCAAAAATCCTAGGGATGAAGAAGCACAAGACTATATGATGAAATTAAAATTCATATTGACTTGAACACCTTTATTACTGGTTTAAAGTGAAAGTGTAATAAAAATTATTTAAAGCTTTATTTTATTTTTTGTATTTTGTTGGATTTTTTTCAGAAAAACATGAAATATTTATAATCATAATTTTAATTACACTGTTTAGAACATTTTATTAGATAAGCTTATAACCAATTAATAAGTTTGGAGAAGTTTAATTTCTTAGGTTCCAAGTCCAGACATTAGTTTTGAAGATACTGTGTGAAAAATTAGAATAGTGACTGCTTACTCCTTAAAAAGAATGTTAATTTTTTTTAATGAAGTATAATTGACACACAATGTTACATTAGTTTCAAGTGTACAACAAAGTGATTGGACAAGTCTAGATGTTATGCTATGCTTGCCACAAGCGTAGCCACCACCTGTAGGTTAATCCTTTAATGATATCATATAATTAACAAATTATACATTGTGTAATAGTAATGAATATTCTTCTTTATGAACAGAATTTTTTCAGACATCAGAGAGTTTACAAAGAAAACAGAGGTAAGGATATAATAGAACTGAAAAGCAAGTTATTGAAGAATCATTCATCCATTCTTTTAAAATGTTTCCAGAACAAAGACTCTTCTTTGAGAGCAGGCTTCATTTACATCCCCTGAGAACCTTGTGATTCTATGGTCTTGGCCATAAATAATTAGGTTAGAGGAGATGATGTTTGTTTCTCTTGGCCTTTTCCTATTGGTCACAAAATGGTGCCCTCAGGATCAGGCAGGTGGCCAGGAAGATTGTGCTCAGAGCTGTCTATACAAGAGTGCAAACCTGGGTCAACTCAATCAGGATTACCCCATCCACTCCCATTATGGCTCTCTATATGGAAATCATACATTGCAATACATCAAAGTTCCCATTCCTAACATGAATCCCTGGGGGACATCTCCATTTGCCAACTAATGGACAAATGTGTTGCCACTACTGTCTCTTTGGCTAGGAATATAAGGAAGGTTGAAAAGGAAGAATTTATGTGTATTATTGCCCCTCTGAAAAAACTTGGGCCATTTAAGACAAGAAAAATGGATATTGGGTGACAAGTAGCTGTATCTGCCACAGGGGTGATCAATTGTACAAACCAGGTATAATCTTCCAATTGGGAAAAAGAAAAGAAAAATGGTGCACAGAGGGAAAAATCCCTGGAGATGCTTACCCTGCTGTGAACCATGCAAATAGAGCATTTGGACACAGGAAGATGCTATGTTTTGTGATTTGGGGATGGCCTGTGGCAGATAGAGTCATCAATTGTGCACTCTCAGAGCCCTTGACTTTATCTACAATCAGCAATTTCCCTCCCTCTGGGCTCTCACACTTCTCCGATCTCAGAGCTAGCAGAGACCTGCTGTCTATTGAAGCATCCTTGTAACCTGCCCTGTGGACCCCATCGATTTCATCTCTCCTGCATCCCTGTCTTTCTGTGTGCCTCCTACTCTGCTGCTTCATCTCTCCTATCCTCTCGCACTCAGGCATTTGTACATGTCCCTTTGTAAAATATGAAACCTCAGTCCTGACATCAATCCACCCATATTTTTTTCCATTATTCTATACTAAAGACTTTGATTCTGTGGCTCTCACCCACAGTATCCTTTTTTCTTTCCTGCCCTTGAAATTTGGAGTTTCCCATTTCACTATGTTATTAAATCTGCTCCTTGGAGGATACTCTAGATTTCTTCCTATTCAAATATAATAGATTAAAAGAAACCTTTTATTGTCAACAACCAACTTCCTTTTGTAACAGAGAGTCTTGACCTTCTGTTCTTCCTGAAGGCCTTTCCTCTTGGGTTTTCCTTTCTTTCATAACTACTTTCTTGGTAGCTTTTCTCTCTCTTTCCCAACCTGCAGATATTCTGAGGACTGGGTGTTGTTTTTGTTATTTCTCACTCTCTCTTCTGCCTTGAAAGAAAAAGTATGGGAGTATTTCCCTGAGTCTTTGTTCTCTGCGCTAAGTTTCTGACCCACATGCACAGCTGATCCACATGCACAGCATCCACCTCTAGCTCCCTGGTGTCTCCCCTGCTCTTGCTGTACTTTCACATTCTGAGGTGACGTGGGAGATTTCCACTTTGAGGTCTCCTCACCTTTTAAACCTGAATTCATCTCCTGCAAAACCACTTCCCCTTCCCATTGCTTCCATCTCCAACAGGGTGGCACAGTGTTTACTAGCATGAACTTTGGAATCAAACAGAAGTGCAATACTGACCTGATGAGGGACTTTGGGCACATATAGAGTAACAACCTCTATATGTCTCTTTTCTTACCTGCAAAATGAGAACACCCACCTCAGAGGGCCTGGTTCTCCAGCATAGTTATTAGCTGTTTTACAAATATTTAATTCTTTCTTCCAAGGCAAATGGGAGAGCTGTACTATCCTGCCCCACTGAACTCAGGTTGGCCGTGTGATTTCAATGGCCTAAAAATGTGAGCAGAAGTGAAGAGTGTCATTGCTCAACAGAACCTTCAAAAGCCATGATCCTTTTCCCTCTGCTACAATACCAGCAATGTCCCCATGGTGACTTCTCTGTCATTCTGGTGTCTCTGTCCCACCAATCTTTGATGGATGTGTAATGTTAGTGAGAAGTGAGTCTTTGTGGCTTAAAGCCACTGAAATTTAGGGTTCTTTTGGCACTGTAGCATAACAGAGCTTATACTGACCGTTATGTCCCATACAAGACAGCTGGAGCTTATAGCTGAGTGGAGAAGAAAAATGCTGGAAAGTAATTATACAAGGCTTTTCTGACTGCAATAGCTCTTGCCTTGTTTTGTCCTCACAATTCAGCCTTTAATACTGTCAAATGGTATTAGTTCTCTGACACAAAGCTTCCCCTTTTAGTTGCCATGAAAAATCTTTGTTTCACTTAAGAGGCTCTCAAATGTAAACATGCATCAAAATCACCTAGAGGGCTTATTTAAAAAAATTTTTTGATTGGAATTCAATTTGCCAACATATAGCATAACACCCAGTGCTCATCTTGCCAAGTGCCCCCATCAGTGCCCATTAGAGGGCTTGTTAAACCACAGATTGCTGGGTTTATTCCCAGACATTCTGATTCAGGGGGTCTTGGGTGGGGCCAAGAGCTTGCTTTATAACAAGCTCCCAAATGATGCTCGTGCTGCTGTGCCAAGGACCACACCTCCAGAACCACTGTTTCACTGGTTGTGGTTTTTAAGGATATGAGACATCCTCGGTTCTCAGTCTTTGGATACTCAATAGTTAACGTCAGGTCTGACTTTAGTCTTCAAGGGAAGTGTTTATGTAATACCAGAAGGGAAAGAATATTGGGGGCCACTTGGGAAGAAAAGCTTGAAGTCAGGGGTAGTGACATTTATTTATTTATAAAGATTTTATCCATTTATTTTTGAGAGAGAGAGAGAGAGACAGAGAGACAGAGAGAGACAGAGAGGGATAGAGAGAGAGAGAGAGAGAGAGAGAACAACAGGAGGGCCAGAGGGAGAAGCAGACTCCCCCCTGAGCAGGGAACCCAATGTGGGACTCCATGCCAGGACCCTAGGATCATGACCTGAGCCAAAGAAGATGCTTAACTGACTGAGCCACCCAGGTTTCCTGGGTAGTGGCATTTAGATACCCCAGGGGCTTTGTGATAATAGCAGGGCAAGGCAAAAAAACCCTCAAGCTGGACTCTGAATCCATGGAGCAACTCAATACTGATCTTATTGATTAGTGAGAGGACCACATTGACCTGCTAAGAGCCTATCCCAGCAGAAAACAATGGGATTCAATCCTCCCCAGAACATCAACCTCCTACATCCAGTTGTCAGCTACCATGAAAAGTTCCACTCTTCCAGAATTGGGTCCAGATAAAAATCAAATATCTGGTGTATATTGAACAATGTCGATTTAGCCATAAGATACAGGTTTGTTGATTTTCTTGAGACAGAACAGAAGATACTGGGACAATTTTCATTTAAAGCACAGAAAACATCAAATGTATCTTATATGCCAAGTCTTCCCTTGCCATTCCTTTAAGAATACTAAGCATTTATGCTCTTTAACAAATAACTTGTTTTCCTTCTAAAGTTTGTGGCCCTTTGAGCAATAATAAAGACAACTAGTTTCTGCTACATCCCAGACACCATGCTAAACCCTTTTATTACTCATTATCTTATTAAATCCTAACTTGAACACTTTTTTTTAAGATTATTTATTTATTTATTCAGAGAAAGAGAGAGAGAGAGAGAGAGAGAGAGAGAGAGAGAGGCAGACACACAGGCAGAGGGAGAAGCAGGCTCCATGCAGGGAGCCTGATGTGGGATTCAATCCCCGGTCTCCAGGATTACACCCCGGGCTGCAGGCAGCGCTAAACCGCTGCGCCACTGGAGCTCCCTAACTTGAACACTTTGGTGTAGGTATTGTAATTCTCATTTTTGTTTATAGTTAAGAAAACTTTGGGAGCTTCCTAAATTGCCCAGTGTTACCTGGCTAGTACATGGCAGCACGGAGGCTCAAACTGTGGCTGTCTGATTCCACATAGTAAATCAAGTAAATAACATGCCATGAACCCAGGTTGGGCTTACAATTAAACTTGAAATCCTCTCCTTCCTTCTAGGCATTTTCAAACCTTCCTTTTTGTGTCAAAAGCCCCAGAATAGGATCATCAGGTGACAGAAGGAGCTGTAGCAGGGGTGCTATAAGAGTCGCTCTAGGTAGATTTGTCTCCAAAATTGACTTGCTTTTGCCTCTAAAGCAAAATGGAAGAATTTCATCTTTTGGGTGGCATTCCCAGGTTCATGTTCTTACTTTTAACTCTTTTCTATGTTTTAAATTAAAGCCAGAACCCTCACATATTTGCCCAATTACTCAGTAAGATATTTTAGCCAAATGGTAGGCCAATATCCTCAGTCTGCCCTGGTGTAAGATGTTTGGACATTCCCCCTTCCCTCCAGTGACGATGCCTTTCCTCAAACAATCTCTAACATGGCACGCCGATAGATGAAAGGCATGCTACTGCCAGTAGTGGTGCTACTGAAGGAGGAGTTGAGCTCCTCCTTCACTGACCCTTTCTTCCAATCAATGGCTCTAAGGACATGGGGGGCCACCTCGTCCTGATGACTCATCCCCTTAGAGTGCTTACCTACAGCCCCCCTTATGCCGGGACCACTAACCACACATTAACTGGACATTCAGCCAGGATCTCAGCACCACCTTCACCTCCTCTTTCAGTCCACCTGGTGCTACCAGGTCCTGAGCATTTTGGAGTCCTTCTATAAAAATGAATTTGCTCTTACTTTCCCTTGGTTTTGGCATTTGGGGTCTGCTAAGTTAGCTTCCATGTCTGTCTGCTTCTCAGCTTTTATGCGTATGTATGTACATATGTATGTACTTTATATAGTTTGCTTTTCCCTTTATTTTGGGAGGTTATGCATTTAAAAACCCACAACTGGTCATTTCAGTGGAGTTTTGAGAGATGCAGGGGAGCCTCTTGGAGTGGAAACCATCATAAACTCTTTAAATCTTGCTTTCCTGCCTCTTCTCTTTTCTTCCCTGCTTCTGGAACAACTGTTGGGCATATGTGATGGTTCGTAGTCTGTTCTCCTATGGATATCAACTTCTAATTCATAGTTTAAACATCTATTTTCTACATTTGAATCAGTTTCTTAGTATTTTCTTCTTAGTGAATGAGCATTCATTTAATTGTCCTCTTTTCATTCCCTGAATTGTCCTCTTCCACTGTGATTATTTTACTTTTGTGATTACAGTTTAATTTTCAGTATTTTGAATTCAATCTTTATAAAATCTTTATCTGTTTTTGATTCATAATTGCCTGTTTTTGCTGCTTAATTTTTGAGGGGTATATTGATATGATATGAGTTATTACTTTATTTCATTGAAACATACTATTTTTAAATTATCATTTTTAAAAATTTCAATTCCAGTATAGTTAACATACAGTGTTATATTAATTTCAGGTGTACAATAGAGTGATTCAACAATTCTATATATTACTCTGTGCTTGTCATGGTAAGTGTGTTCTTCATCCTTTTATTTATTTCATACCTCCTCCATCCACTCCTCATCCCCCCATCCGCCCATAACCATCAGTTTGTTCTCTATAGTTAAGAGTCTGTTTCTGGTGTGTCTCTTTTCTTCTTTGTTTGTTTTGTTTCTCAAATTCCATATATGAGTGAAATCATACAGTATTTGTCTTTCTCTGGCTAACTTATTTTACTTAGCATTACATCCTCTAGCTCCATCCATGTCATTGCAAATGGCAAGATTTCATTCTTTTTAATGGTTGAGGAATATCTCTATATTAGCTATATATATATATTATATATATACCTATATATATATAATATATATATATATATAATATATATATATATATATACACCACATCTTTACCCACTCATCTATGGATGAACACTTGGGCGGCTTCCATAATTTGACTCTTGTTAAATAATACTGCAATAAGTGTAGGGTGCATATATCTTTTTTAAATTAATGTTTTCATGTTTTTTGGGCAAACACCCAGTAGTGGAATTACTGGATCATATGGTAATTCTATTTTTAATTTTTGAGGAACGTCCATACTGTTTTCCACAGTGGCAGCACCTGTTTGCATTCCCACCAGATGTGACAGAGATTCCTTTTTCTCTACATCCTCTCCAATACTGATTGTTTCTTGTGTTTTTGATTTTAGCCATTCTGACAGGTGTGAGGTCATATCTTGTGGTTTTGATTTGCATTTCCCTGATGATGAGTGATGTTGAGCATTTTTCCCTTTGTTTGTTGGCCATCTATATGTCTTCTTTGGAGAAATGTCTTTTCATGCCTTCTTCCCATTTTTAATTGGATTATTTGTTTTTTTTTTTTTTTGGTGTTGGGTTTTATAAGTTCTTTATAGGTTTTGGATACTAACCCTTTATTTAATATGTCATTTGCAAATATCTTCTTCCATTCAGTATGTTGTCTTTTAGTTTTGTTGATTGTTTCCTTTGCTGTGCAGTAACTTTTTCTTCTGATGTAGTTCTAATAATTTATTTTTGCTTTCATTTCCCTTGCTTCAGGAGACATATCTAGAAAAATGTTGCTATGGCCAATGTTAGAAACATTACTGCCTGTATTCTCTTCTAGGATTTTTATGGTTTCAGGTCTCACATGTAGGCCCTTAATCTGTTTTGAGGTTTTTTGTGTGTGCATATGGTGTAGAGAGTGGGCCAGTTTCCTTCTTTTGCATGTTTCTGTCCAGTTTTCCCAGCACCATTTCTTGAAGAGACTGTCTTTTTCCCATTACATATTTTTGCCTCCTTTGTCAAAGATTAAGTGACCATATATCATTGTGGGTTTGTTTCTGGGCTCTATATTCTGTTCTATTGATCTATATGTCTATTTTTGTGCCAGTACCATACTGTTTTCATTACTACAGCTTTGTAGTATACCTTGAAATCTGGGACTGTGATACCTCCTGTTTTGTTCTTTTAAATATTTCTTTGGCTATTCAGGGTCTTTTGTGGTTCCGTACAAATATTAGAATTTTTTGTTCTAGTTCTGTGAAAAATGCTGTTTGTATTTTGACAGGATTTCATTAACTCTATATATTGTTTTGGGTAATATGGACACTTTAATAATATTTGTTCTTCCGATCCATGAGCATAGACCATACTATTTTAAAGTCTTTTTTTTTTTTTTACAAAAGATTAAATTATTATTTAGAATCCTGTAAAAGAGAAATATCTCATTTGTTTAATTTGTTGTTTTTTTCAGTTTTATAGAGATATAGTTGACATATAACATTGTGTAAGTTTATGGTACGTGACATGTTGTTTGATAAACTTACATACTGCAAAATGATTACAACTCTGACATTAGCTAATACCTCCATCATATCACATAATTACCACTTTTTTGTGGTGAGAACATTTAATCTACTTTCTTTTTTTTTTTAATTTTTATTTATTTATGATAGTCACAGAGAGAGAAAGAGAGAGAGGCAGAGACATAGGCAGAGGGAGAAGCAGGCTCCATGCACCGGGAGCCTGATGTGGGATTCGATCCCGGGTCTCCAGGATCGCGCCCTGGGCCAAAGGCAGGCGCCAAACCACTGCGCCACCCAGGGATCCCCTTAATCTACTTTCATAGCAGTTTTCAAGTATATAATACAGTATTATTAACTGTAATCACCATGGTGTACATTAGATCTCCAGAACTTACTCATCTTACAACTGGAAATTTGTACCCTTTGTGATCTACCTTCCTCCCTTCCCCCCACCTCCTAGCCCCTGGTAATCACCACTCTACTCTCTGAGTTTGGCTTTTTTAGATTCCACATATAAATGAATATAGTATTTGTCTTTCTCTGCCTGACTTATTTCATGTAGCATGATGCTGTCAAGGTCCATCCATTGTTGCCCAAAGCAGCAGGATTTCATTCTTTCTCATGTATGAATAATACTCCATTAAATTACATATATATATTTTCAAATCTTGGCTATTGTGGATAATGCTGCAATGAGTGCAGATATCTTTAAATATATACCCAGAAATGGAATAGCTGGATCATGTGGTAGTTCTGCTTTTAATTTTTTGAGGACCCTTCATATCATTCTCCACAATGGCTGCACTAGTTTGCATTCCCACCAACAGCGCACAAGCGTTTCCTTTTTGTACACATCCTCACCAACATTTGTAATGTTAGGTCCTGTTTTTTTTTTTTTTTAAGATTTTATTTATTTATTCATGATAGACATAGAGAGAGAGAGAGAGAGAGAGAGAGGCAGAGACACAGGCAGAGGGAGAAGCAGGCTGCTTGCTGGGAGCCCGACGCGGGACTCAATCCTGGGACTCCAGGATTGCACCCTGGGCCAAAGGGTGGCGCTAAACCGCTGAGCCACCCAGGGATCCCACGTCCTGTTTTTTTGATGTGGCTTTTTTCTGACATTAGTTTTACTCACTTGCTTTGGAATTTTGATATTTGTGAGCAGAGGGTGGGTTCAGTGTCATGTGTCCATCTTATTCTTATTGTGCGCTTTCATACAGTTTCCTCCATTCCCCTCAAAGGACCTGTAGGTCCGAAGCAGCATTATACTAGATGACTTAAAGTTCTCGTTTTCCAAAGATGTTGCAGATCAGATTCCTGAGATCACAGGCAGCTGCCTCTGCTTCCTCTTGCCTTTCCTCTAGGTGACAGGAGGGGATGCCAATCCCAGTGCCAGTTTTACTGCAGGGGCCTGGCTTTGGTCTCCCAATGTCCTCAGGGATTATTAGCTTGACAAAGCCCAGTAGACCTAGAGCTGCAGCTGGTTTTATATCATGTTTTAATGTTTCTCACCTCCTCAGTAGTGTAAGCCTTGTTCTATTTATATTGTTTGAGTGAAGTAAAGATTTGATTATTGTTTTTGGGGTGGATGAAGGTTCTGTGTGATTCATAGTGCCATCTTGCCTGCAAATCAGGTCCTTTAGATTCTGTGTTATAAAAATGTGCAAGACACACCTTCCTCTTGTTAATATTTACAAGTTTTATAGCATAACTTCCACAAATTATTGAATTATGAGGCTAATAGAGCTTAAGTCTCCTTACCACAGATCCCTGCTCAAACCTTTCTGCAATAAAGTTTAAGTAAGGAGTTACGAGTGGAAGGAAACTCTGTTCTGCCACAAAATAAGTGTTTTTCAGGTCAGCACGATTAGCTAACACTGATCTTATTTCTGAACTTATACAACTTGAAACCTTTAAAGGTATTTTCGTGTTTAGTTCTTGGACTTTAGTTGTCTTGAAGGCTTAGCTCCAGACTTCTGCCTCCTCCGTGATATCTTTTCTCACTTTTTGAACCCATGCTGTCCCCTATTGCTGCATGCAGACCAAGTTTGTACTTTATAGTGTCTTGTGTAATCCTGTACTTTTGGGGGGAGGGGATGTTGAGCTGTAATTATTCTGTATGGGTTTCAGTCTTGCCTCCTTAATAGTATAAGTCCTACAAGGGCAGACTGTGTCTTTTGTTACTTTTGTGAGCACAGTATGATGGCTTATGTAACAATAAGTGGGTATTGAGTATGGACTTATTTTCTTGGAGACCAGTGGCATCCAGCCAGCAATACTACCTATGCTAGGTGTGCTGATTTGGATACACCTCTTAAGACTATACCTCCAGGACCAGAATGCATTGTATAGTGTGATCTATTTCATGTATCCAGTGTGATAGGATGTTAGTTTATCAGATAATCCTAGGGTTGGAAGGGAACATTAGGGACATACAATCTTGTGGTTCTCAAATGTGTTTTTAGTCAGGAAACACTGCCTTCAAAAATCCTAATATAAAATGGATAAAAGAGGTGGTGGCAGAGCTCTTCTTTTTACATGAGATCTGGGGGAGAGACACAGACACTCTTTGCCTCCACTCCCTTACCACACTTTCCTCCACCTCTTGGGATGTGACCCAATGTGTAACTGGAGAGTCCAGAATCCACAAAATGTATTTGAAAACCCTAATCTACTCCATACCCCTTATTTGTGCAAACTGAGACCCACGGAGGAAAAGTGGCTTGTTTAGTCTCATAGCTGGTCAGATTTAGGACTGACTTTTCATCTGATTCCCTTCTTACTTCCTTTTCCACTCAACCAGGGTCTCCTAACAGAGGTAGAAAAACTGAAAATTTATTGTTATTATTATTATTTTTAAGATTTTATTTATTTATTCATGAGAGACACACAGAGAGAGGCAGAGGGAGAAGCAGACTCCTTGAGGTGAGCCTGATGCAGGACTCGATCCCAAAACCCTGGGATCATGACCTGAGCCAAAGGCAGATGCTCAGCACTGAGCTACCCAGGCATCCATAAAAAAGCTGAAAATTTAAATTGAACTGTTAAATTTTATGGGGTGCTCCCTCTTTTTTATGTTCTACCTCCAGATACCTCCTTCTATGGTGAGCCCAAATGGCAGAGCAAGCCCTACCCGCTGTCAGCCCCACTGGCTTACTTCTTTGGGACAAACAACTTCCTGAAGACATGTGAGAAAGCTTCAGCTTAATCCAGCATTCCAGAAAGTGTTTCCCTGGGTGTTTATCAAAGCCTAACCATTTAACTTAGCTCAGTTCTTCTTTCTAGCCCCCATTAAGCTTCTGATTCACCCACAACACCCCAGGCCAGGAAGTTTTCAGAAACAGTACAACTGAAGGGTTGGGGGCGGGCAGAGTCTGGAGGGACTCAGGTACTGAGTGAGAAGGTTTAGAAACATGCTAGGTAAAAAAAAAAAGAAAGAAAGAAACATGCTAGGTTAAAAAAAAAAAAGATTCTATGAACTTCTCTACCAAATTTTTGAAGTTGAATATACCAATAGTTCATCAAACAGCTGGAGACCAAGGGGCACCTGGGTGGGTCAGTTGGTTAAATGTCAGACTCTTGATTTCATCTCAGGTCATGAGATGGAGCCCTGAGTCTGGCTCTGTGCTCAGCATGGTGTCTGCTTGTCCCTCTCTCTCTGCTCCTTCCTTCCCACTCACTCTCTCTCTCTCAAATAAAAAGAGAGACCAAGATTCTAGACAGATTCAGGATTAAAAAATATATTCATAGAAAATTCAATAATTAGATCTCTTGAAAGAAATGAATAATCTTCAGGATATGGAAGAAAACTATGAGAGACAACAGCTATTAAGCTTTCACATATCATTCAGCTAAATTAATGAACATATTTAGACAGCATTACAGTATGAATACTTTAAGGATATCATCTCATTGAATTTTTACACTACCACTGAGAAAAAAGTATTCATAGAACTATTTTACAGATGAGTAAATTGAGGCTGGGAGCAGATAAATAACAGCTTGCCCAAAGTCCCACAATTCAAAGTGGTGAAAATAGGCCCCCGATCCAGATGCTTCTGTTCCTGGATTTCATATTCTTTTGTGCCCTTTAAAAGGCAGACTGCTGGACAGGACAGACCATTGATCTGAGCCAGTTCGGTAGTTTTTATGTACAGTGATGCCTCATTAATCTCCTATTACTGAGGAATGAGCTGTTCTACATAAGTGAATATTTCATGTAATGGAAGCGTTAAGCACTAAAGCTTAACATAAAACTTAACCATTTTAAAGGGAATCTTTCTGGCTTGTATTAGATATTTTTGTTCTGTAGGTCACTTCCTGTGCCAGCCCCACTTTCTCTGTCTTCAGTATAGTCTGTCATCTGCAGAGCCAATCCTGCCCAGGCCTAGGGCCAACAAAACCATGGGCCTGGGTGTGCATGGGTAGTCCCCACCTTGTGGAAACTGGGACCTGAGTTTGGGGCTCCAGTTTCTTATTGAAATGTGGATGGATTTATGCCTGAGGACCTTCATGATCACTGAGCTGTCACTCCCTGGTCTGACACCATTTTGTGCCTGGATAACGGATGTGAGGGAGCTTTTTTGTAAGTGCCTGCTGCTCAGTTATCCATTAGAGACTATGGATTCTGAAGTGCAGGCTGGTTATTGTCTAGCAGAGCTGAAGGCCTAACCCATACTCTCCATGGCCACTTTACCCCAGACAGAGCCCTCCTTCAATATTTTTGATATTTTTGAGGCTCTTAATTATAGACTTGTGCCTTCACCTGATGTCAGGAAGCACACATTCCCAGAGTATCTTCATTCTATCTCACCCCACCTCTTTGGACATGACCCCTTGGACCTTGGTGATGGCTCAGGTTATCCTGGATTGGCAGGTCTGGTCAGTTTTCTTTAGCCCTCATACCATGGTCATTCTAACTTGATTGTACCCATGCTCTACTCTTTAGGTGAAAACTCCAAGCATAACCCCTGGCTTGGGTCAGGCTATTTATGAATATCCAATTTCATATTTAAAGTCACTTAAAATTGTACCAAAATTAGAAGGCTGTTAAAGGAAACAAACAAAAAAACAAATCCAGAAATGCATAGCTCTACTCCTCCATAAACTCTTGAGCGTAATGTTAGTCCTTGATTTATCAGATGTTATCATTTTACACTTTTCATTGGCTTTTTATTATGAAGATGAGGACTTCACATCCTTATATGATCCAACATCTTTGCTTTCCCTCCTGTTTTCGAAATAATTTGATAATTATATCAAAATGTCTAGTTAAAGCAATGTAAAATATTTGCCTGATTTTCTGTCTAGTATTTTACAATTACACTTCCTTTCTTGTTCAAAATATTTTGCTTCCTGGAGTTAATAGTTAACTTTATCCCCCCCCCCCTTATTTGTCTATGTTCTTATCAGTAGTTATTTTCCAACTTTCCAACTCCAATAACTATTATTTCCCATCCAGCCCAAAGCATTAGCTTTTCTTTGTTCTTGGAGATGGTCTGCTGGGAGTCCTCTGCCCTTCAGCTGCTATCTGACCCAGCTATGGTCTAGACATGCTGTACAGATGTGCTTCTGGCTCTTCTCTTTGCTCCTCTCCTGAGATGTGTTTCTTGTTTCCTAAATCCCACCTCTTTCTCATCCTTCGTGTATAACCTAATTTCAGTAGGGCATATTCTTCAGTAGTTTGTTGAGAAAGCACGCATGAGAAATATTTTTTGAGACCCTGAAAGTGTTGATATGTATTATTATCTCTTCACATATAACTGATGATTTGACTGAATGTAGAATTCTAGGATACAAATATTTATCAACATTTGAAGCTATTGCTCCATTGACTTCTAGCTTTGACTATGTGGCTGAGAAGTCAGATGACATTCATATTTATGATTGTTTGATGTGAACTAGTTATTTATGACTTGAAGATTTTAGTATCTTCTTGTATCCCAGGGCTCTGAAATTTCACATCAGTGTAACTTGACGTGGGTGTTTCTCTATTCATTGTGCTGTACATTCAGTAGGCTTTTATAATCTGAATATGCCTCCCAGTTATGAGAATATTTTGTACATCAATATTTTAATAATTTCTTTTATTTTACTCTTCTCTTTTTCTGGAACTCTTACACAGTGGTTAGACTTCCTGAGCTGACTGATACTCAAATTTCTTCATATCTCCTACCATTTATCTGTCTTTTTGTTGAGCTTTTTTGAGAAACTCTTTTGACTTTACATTCCAAAATTGTTACTGAATTTTTTCTGTTGAATCTTCTATTCAGCTATCATATTGTCAAACTGTAATAGTTCTAATTTGTTTTCTATTCCTTAAAAAACAGAGCATTCTGTTCTTTTGCTATGAAGAGGATTTTCTCCTCTCTCTCTCAGGATATCAATTACATATGTTCAAAGTTTTCTTCTCTATTCGCTGCCTTGATTTCCTCTGAGTTCTTTTGTTAGTTTGTTTTGGTCTTGCTTTTCCTTATTGGGGGTTTATTTCTGTTGTTTTTGGTCTGATTATATTGGAACAGATTGGTCACTTTCGGGGAGGGGAGAAGCAGGGCTTGTCAACTATGGAAAAACACTACACTGAGAGTATAGTATCTGTAAATACCAAGCATCAGTATTTAGAGATCTTTTCTCTGGATATATTCTGTTTCCACGGGTAAGAATTCTCCAGTTTCCTGCCTTGTCCTAGTGCCTCTCATTTGAATCTTTCCAGAAATCTGAGGCCTGACCTGGCTGGCTTCCGTCTGCAGGCCTTTGCTATTCTGCCTTATTATCTGAAATCATTTCATTTGATACTTTCTAGCTTAGAAATGTTGGCTGACATCTCTTGCCCATTGTGGATCTTTTTCCTTGTGGAAATCACATACTCACATATCACTGTACTGTCATTTTAAGTAGGGTATTAGGAGGGAAGCAGAGACAACACCTGTGTTCACTCTCCCATGTTTAACTAGATGTCATCGTTTGCTATCCCAATGAGAGCTTACTAAGCATAGTTTAAATTTCTCTTGCTATCTTGGCCACCCGCCTGGATACTAACTGCAGTGTGTACAAGTCTTTGAGAGGTTCTTCAGATGTGTATGGTCATTTGTAGCTGTACTAAGTGTTCCCTGACCACTGTACTTAAAACAATTTTATCTTCTTTTTGTAGGTATCGCTTTTGTTCATTTATTCATCCATCTAATCATTCATTCATTATAACATTTATTGTGCATATACTATATACCTGACACTGGGTATATAGCAATGAACCAGATAAAGTCCTGACTTCCTGAAGTTTTGTGTTCTCTCCTTTCACTTCTTATCATTGTCAGTATTCTTACCTATTTCATCTAATTTTCCCCTTCTAATATATTGTGAGCCTAACAAATAGAGCAATCAAGTTAGTAGGCCAGTGAAGGAAGGAAGCATAAATGGATTGTGAGCATGGGCCTGCCAGGTTCTGGGAGGTATAAAATGTATGGACTTTGTAATATCAACTTATGCTTTTCATGGGTTCTTTCTCTCTTTCTGCCTTCCTTTTGATTCATGGTTGTATTTTTGATAGTTAAAATAGTCAGAAAAGGGGCTTCCAAGTATAGAAATTGTTTGGATCAAGGAATTTTAGAGCTGGGGGATATCTTTGAGGGCACACAATAAAATCTTTTTATTTTATAGTTGTGATAATTCATACCTACAGAGGTAAAAAGAATTGCTCAAGGTCACACGGTTAGTGATTGGCTGATCCAAGGCTGGAACTGAGATCCCTGAGGGCTTTGCACGAAGAAATGCTCAGATTTATAAACTTAAGAAGTATGCATGGAAAATTAGCTGCCAGTTCAGATAGTGGGAAACGACAACGGTGATAAGACTGCCTCTTCAGAAGGAAGAAAGTGGATCTCATTAGAATACCAGGGCATGTCAGCTTGAGCCAACCTGAGGCTGGGGCAGGAAGAGCTTTAATATCCGCACCCCTCTTCTGTGTAAGGTAATTACATTTTCACTTCAGCTTAACTGGAAAAAGAGCTTGAATTTACACTGCACACGATTTTTACGTGATTTCTGCTGATCACTGTTTAACAAGGTATTCCACAGGAGAGGTTTGTTAGCTTTAATAGCCCTTAAATTACTTATGGCAATTACCTGCCTCACTTTCAACTCCATGGAGGTTATTAAAATGCTCTCATGGCAACTGTAAAGAAATATAAAAATAGGTAAAGATGAAATTATACCCTTTCCCTGAAGGCATTTTCTTGGAATGTATTTGCATTGCTTTTATATGAGGGGATGCATTTAGTTCAAGATAAATATCCTAACCACGGAGGTTTAATCAACCTAAAAGCAGACATATCTCATTTAAATTTCTTTTTTCTCATCCCATCAGATTTATTCCAGTGCTATCCTCATAGAGGTAACTGGGAAATATTTTGGCTGAGATTTAATAAGCATTTGTTGAATCTCTAGGATATATCATCCACTCTACCAGATAATGTCACATGTGCTATTTCATCTGAATTCAAAGAACTCCTGCGAGCTATGTGAAATTCTACCTATTTTACAGATTAGGAAACTTAGCTTCATAGAACTGAAGTGAAAATCATAAGATCACAGAGCTAGTAAATAAGATACATGGGATTCCAATTCAACCTCAATTCCAGCATAACTTATACTATATTACAACTACCATCTGCTAATTGGATGACTTTACCTGTAAACAGAGTACTTCTGTGGTGGTGTTTGCAGGATTCCGGGGAGGTTTTTTTCCTTTGACCTGATTGCTGAAATTCCATCACTTGTAGGCTGAAGTGCTTTCTTTCTGGGATTCTCTTATAGAAATCAAAACCCAGATTTGAGTAAAGCTTTACTTAGTCTCTAACCCCTAATGCCTTGCTTATTCGAAGTGTGGTCTGTGGGCCAGTAGCATTAGCATCACTGGGAACATGTCAGAAAAGTAAAATTTTAGGCCCCACCCCAGACCTACTCAGTCAGAATCCACATTTTAACAAGATCCCCAGGTAATGGACATGCACATTCAACTTTGGGAAGCACTCTTCTAGTATAAGTGAGTTTGCCAGAGACTTCTATTTGAGGGTATTGATCATTTGGAAGTGTATGAATAGAGAGATAGAGGTAGAGAGAGAGAGAGCGAGAGAGAGAGAGAGAGAGGACTCAGCAGAGGAGAAAGTCCTGCTTCATGGAAGGACTTTGCATATGGATCTCATCTACACTCTCACCATGTCTGGGACCTCTGAGTAACTAATACAGGAGGGAAATAGTACATATGCATGCAGCAATTATTTCCTTACAATGCCCATTGTGATTATTTCCTTAGAAAATGGCCCACAGCATTTTCATGTGAAATGGGCAGATGTGTCTCTACCTCCTATAGTAAGGAAGACCTCTCCAAACCATCCCTCCCTAGCCTTTACTTTTCAGCCTGTCCTCTCCCTGGGCTCCAATACCTCTCTCTGACTTTTTTTTTTCTGAGCGTCATAATCCAAAAGCCTTATAGAAGCTTCTAATGCAAAATACCTAACTCCCAACACATCACCTTTCCTCCTCTCCTTCAACATAATTGTTTTTATCAGTGGTCAATGATGACATTGATTTATTAATACAGTCAATCATTCTGCAAGAAGTTATTATAGAGGTGCTATGAGTTGGTCACTGTTCATGAGCCTGTTTTTAAAGGCGGGCACTCTAACAGGGCAGATGAACACACAAACACAATTACACTGCAATGTGCTAAGAGTTAGGTTAGGCTGCCCTTTTCAGTTTAGCATCCATTAGCCACATCTCCTACCCACTGAGTACTGGAAATATGGCCAGTGTGAATTGACGTGTGCTGTAAGTATACAAGACTCACTATTTCAGAGATGTAGAATGAAAAAAAAAAAGAATGTAAAATATCTCAATATTTTATTTTTATTTATTAAAGATTTTTTACTTATTTGAGAGAAAGAGAGCACAAGAGAGTACAAGTGGGAGAGGGAGAGAGAATCTCAAGCAGACTCTGTGCTAAGCATGAGCCTGATGTGGGGCTTGATCTTAGATCCTGAGATCATGACCTGAGCCAAAATCAAGAGTGGTGCTTAACTGACTGCACCACACAGGCATCCTTCTCAGTATTTTAAAATATTTTTTTAAAGATTTATTTTATATATATAGAGAGTAAGCAGATAGAGGGGCAGAGGGAGAGAATCATCAAGACTCCCTGCTGAGTGAGGAGACAGGTGTGGGGCTTGATCTCATGATCTTGAAATCATGACCTGAGCCAAAACCAAGAGTAAGACACCCAGCTGACTGAGCCACCCAAGTGCCCCTCAGTATTGATTACATGTTAAATTGATACTGTTTGGGATATATTGGGTTAAATAAAATATATTATTGAAATTAGATTCACCTGATTCTTTTTTAAAATACTGTATCCAGACAATTTAGAATTACATGTTGGCTGGCATTATATTTCAAATGGGCCATGCTCCATATGGGTTCTGGAATGTAGTAGAGCCAGAGTCAGGGAGGTTTTGAAAGGGTGAAGGGGCAATAGAAGGAGTTTTCAATGGCTTTAGTGACCAGGAAGGCACGTGAGTTGAAATGAAAGGAAATTAAGAGAACTATTGCTTTGCCATTACCAGCAACCATACTGCAATGGAGAGAAATAGGAAGCTTCAGGATGTGTCCAGTTAGAGCAGTGGATTATCTCTTGTGCAGTTACATGATCCAGTCAAACCCTCCCTCATTTTTATTTTTATTATTATTTATTTATTTACTTATTATTTTATTATTTTATTTTATTTTTATTCCTGGCGGTTCCACTGCAGGGCTTTCTGAAGAATCACCCTCACTAACCTGCACTCCCCTTGAAGTGGAGTCCTTGCTTCTAAGTGCAGGCTGCAGCATGAGAGAGTGAAATAAAATCCATTTCCAGCTGCAGATGAAGGGCTAAGGATAGTTCAAGGTTTGTGTGTGTTGTTCCATTGTGTTTGCTAAGTCGTGACTTAAAATCAATTATAATCAAATAGAAAGAGGCAGAAATTGCTGATTTCTGAGACTTTGGGGCAGGATGGGAGAGATCAAGATTTCTCTCTCATTTTTTTCCCCTTAGATAAAACCTGACACTTGAGATCTCAGGTTTATCATGTGGTGAGAGTTCTGAGGTATGGCACATTTACAATAGATGGGAAACTTCTACCCCAATTCTGTGACAGTGAGGACTGTGAGATAGCACAGGGGAGGGATGGCTCATTTCTCAGCAGAGCGGCAGCTGGCCTCATGGTTGCTGTGGGTCTGTCATCTCTCTTCTGTTTTGGGAAAACACAAGTTTCCTCTAGGAGGTCACAGGACTTCAAAGATGAAAGGAAGAGACAGAGGCCAATGAACAACCTAGGCAACCTTCCAACTGATGGACTCCAGATTCACCTTTTAGCCTGAGACAAAGATCTTGTAGAGGAGGATAACCGGAGATTTTACCTGTAGACTGAGAGCTGGTTCTGGATAAAATGTGAAGTTTATTCAGTAAACATTTGGTGAGTTATTTCTCTATGCTAGGCACTGCTTGGGGTGGAAGAAAAGGAAGGACAACACCATAATCCTGTGAGACAGGTAGTTTTGTCCCTATTTGATGGATGAGAAAACTGAGGTTACATTCTTTGCTCCAGATCGTCTTTTTTTTTTTTTTTTTAAAGATTTTATTTATTTATTCATGAGAGACACACAGAGAGAGGCAGAGACATAGGCAGAGGGAGAAGCAGGCTCCCTACCGGAGCCTGACACAGAACTCGATCCCAGGACCCTGGGATCATGACCTGAGCCAAAGCCAGACGCTCAACCACTGAGCCACCCAGGTGCCCTGCTCTAGGTGGTCTTAAACTCCAGGTCACTAACCGGGGCTTTCTTGTCTTATCCTCTCCAAAGCCTCCCCTGTTCTATTTCTTCTCTGTTGAGGGCCCCAGGTCCACATTGGTCCCAAGAGGGAGGGGTTGGGAGAAGTGGTTGAGATGGGCTCTGAGTACCCACCTCTCTTAGTATGCTTCAAGGGGTAAGCAGTGGGGTTCAGGTCTTGAGTAAGCAAGCTTAGCAAATCCTGCCAAATACCTTCCTAGTTAGTTGCTTTTTTTGGTGAGGAGAGGAAAGACTGCTTACAACACAATTCTCTTTATTTTTATTCTTACTTTTGTGACTTGGTGTCTCTGAGACTGACTACAAATATGTTTATGATATAGAGTAAAATTTCCTCTAGTTTATCATATAATACATCATAATCTCCATCCCCCAGGCCAGCCAAAGCACCTGGAGAGCACACAGTTCTTCTGAGCTCCGGCTGCCAGATGTCTGAATCCAACCCTGAGAAGTCAGCTTTGAATTTTCAGGAACCAAACTGTGAAAATATCAGACATATAAGTAGAATAAGTTTATCCCTTTTTGGCTGATAAATATTTATCAAGTGTATGAGGTATTTTTGTTGAAACCATCTGGCAAATGTACCTCTCCTTTCTACTCCTTCAGACACACCAAATTTAATGTCTGAAGACCCTTTCTGGACTGAATGCTTATATCCACTCCCCCCCCCCCCCCAATTAATATGTTGAAGCCCTTATCCCTAATGTGATGGTATTAGCGAGTGGGACTTTGGGGAGGTAATTAGGTTTAGATTAGATGGTTAGGATGGAGCCCCATGATAAGATTAATGTCCTCATAAGAAGAGGAGACACGGGAGCTTCCTTCTTTCTTCATGTGAGGACACAACAAAAGAGCAGTCATCTGTAAGCCTGGGAGAACTCGACCAAGCTGACACTCTGATCTCGGACTTCCCAGCCTCAAGAACTGTGAGAAATAAATGTCTGTTGTTTAAGCATTCAGTCTTGGTATTTTGTTGTGATAGTCTGAGCTGATCAAGACAAGACCTAAATGTCACCATGTCAAGGTGAGCACGAAAGAAAGGAAGGATCCAGCCATCAAAGAGAAAGTCAGCTGAGGAGGGATGTAGAAATCCATTCTGCCCCTTGTTTGACAGACATGGCTAGTGAGCCCAGAAGAGGGGAAGGGACAGGGTAACATAACCTGTGGCAGTCAAGGCCAGGCTGGGAACAGAGTTCCTGAGGGCTGGCTCAGTTCTCTCTTAGGAAGGGAGCCATGGGGCTGCCTTCAGTTAGGGAGCAGAGAACATGGAAATCTCCTAGCCTCTTTCATCAAAAACAACTCAGTCCTTGCTCTGAGCTGGGAACGCTGTGCTATGTGGAGGAGCTCATACAGGTCTGGAGAGAAATTTGGCATTCGGCTCCACACTCCACCATGGCGAGGTTTTGTTACCTCAAATGAGGCTCTGAAATGTTTGGTACCTCCCTCTCCCTGTCATTGGTTGAGGGGCCAGTTGTACTTGCTGGATTAATCAGGTGAGGTGTGGAGAGATGTCAAGAGACCCTCTGGAGAATCCAAATCAATACCACACATGAAAACAAAGCAGGCTTTGAAGCCCCTGAGTTCACAAAGGAAAGTTTCTTTGCTGTTAAGACAAGTTAGAACAACACAAAAATGGTTAAAACTAGTTTAAGAATTTTCTTTTTTCCCTTCAGAAAGTTTTGGCATTGGGGAGGGATTTTCCCACAGTATATCTAGGCATATATGGATCAATATGAGGAGGAAAGAAACATGAAGGTAAACAAGTTTGCCTTTGGTTGGTAATTGCTCATCTGGAAAGCTCTCTGTCTCTGTCCTGGCTCTGAGGACTCATGCTCCTGATTGCTCCTGTCTACCCAATTGAGCCCAGTCTTCCTGAGCCCGGGCTCTCATTCTGGAACTTTTCCTCCTTCCGCCCCAACTTATATGTGCCTTACCTACTCACCCTCACCTCAATCCTTCAAAGCCTTGGTCACAAGTGCTTGAATTTTGTTAGATAGTCAAATCTTATTCAAGTTTGTTGTGTTGGATATCATTGCTTTACTCACAAGAGAGGCTAATGCTCCGTGGCTTGGGACAGGGGTAAGCAGTGGGGGTCGAATGCTTTACTGTCTGGAAGCCTCCATTTTCTTATCTGTGAATAATCGAGCCATGATCTACCAGCCAGAAGATTGTGGCAAGATTCAAGACCCATGTGAATGAATGAATGAATGAATGAATGAAAAGGTCCTTGTCAAACTGTAGCATGCCTTATAAAATGTAAGATGGCATTATTAAACCCCTTGGTTTAAAGAAGTAAATTTCTGAGGTTGAGCACCTGGGTGGCTCAGTGGTTGAGTGTCGGCCTGGGATCGAGTCCTGCATCAGGCTTCCCACGGGGAGTCTGCTTCTCCCTCTGCCTATGTCTCTGCCTCTCTTTCTGTGTCTCTCATGAATAAATAGTTGAAATCTTAAAAAAAATGGTTTAATTTTCTGAGCTCATGTCACGTTAAGGGGAAGATAATTATTGGTAGGTGCCCCCTAACGCACTTTGTGACTTGCCCACATAGGCCTTGCATTTCTCTACCCATGGCTCAGCCTTGCCCCACTCCTTTGTTTAATCCCTCTTCTTCTAAAGATAGCAGGAAGTGATGTTAGATGATCTAACCTTTCATGAGTTCTAACACAGATGGAGCAGTGATGAACCAAAGCAGGTCTTACATGAGCCTCCCAGAGTGGAACTGCAGGAAGCCATGCGGGGAAGAATCAGAATACTTTGTCTTTTACTCCTTCCAGGGGCCCAATTGAGCCCTGGACTAGACTCTCTTGGGAGTACATGTTGAGCAGGACTTTTCAGTTACCCAGGACTAGGCATCCAAAAATTAGGTTGAAGAGGCACCACATGAGCTACATTCTAAAGAGAGAAGTTAAAGATGCATCCCTCTCCTGGCCCAGCCTTACTGAGAGGTGCAGCTCTCTTGGGCAAGGCTCCCCACTCCTGGCTGTGTAGGAGTTCATTGCTTGGAGAGGATGCAGGGAAGGGAGAGAATTCTCAGTGTCCAGAGCCTCAGGACCTGAGGGCCCTGGGAGAGGTACTTCCCTGCCCTCCCTGCTGGGGAGAGGAAGAGTGTGCTTTTCCCTCCCTGAGGCTGAAAGAAGACAGGGGAGGGCTCCAAGAGTATCACATATGAAGATTCTAGGTACCTGCAAGGAGGGACAGATGATGTTTCATTTTCTAGAGGGATGTTCATTGCTGCTCTGTTCTGGGCCATATGTGCAGGGGACAGAGTAAGTATCATAGAAATAGTCTGCATTCATGTTTGGTGGGCAGAGATGTGACAATTTCCTGTGGGTTAAGGAAACCAAACAGGGGGTTCAGCAAACAGGGCTGCCAGAAGAGAAGAAGATACTGTTCAGTCCACTCCTGGCAATGGTCTGCAGGGGGTGGGCGGCGGCGAGCTGGGAACTGTGCTCAAGGAGTCTTTACAGCCCCCTCCAAGAAACCCCGGTGTGGGGTCCCTATGGGAGAGCAAGCACTTGATTTTCTGCCACACGGGGCCGATTTCTGTTTGCCAGGAATGCAGCTACAACCAATAGTGAGAGTGCTCTATGAGTGGCAGTTTATTTGAGTAGAGACATTCGACCCTGACGTCACCCTCTTGCCCCCTGAAGAATGAAGGGGAAGGAGGCACCCAGAACTAGATCAGGCCTCCCGACTTCCTTTGCTCCAAGAGTCAGGGTTCCTGCTCAGTCCTCTACTTGGCTGAGAGATAGAGAGTGAGAGACGTTTAAAACTGGACCGATTAAGTTTTAATAACCTGAAGTGTCCCCAAAGTGATGAATTCTGTTCAACTGTCTTTAAGAAGCCTGCTTTCCAGTGGGAAGGGATAAGAGAGTTAAAAAAAAAAAAAAGGAAAAGATTTGTATTTGCACCTGCCATTGAGCTGCGACACATCAGTAACCCACCTGCACTGAGGAAAAGCAGCAGTGGGAATGAGACTAGACGGCAAGAGCGCCTTAGGTACTCAGTTCCTTGCCCACAGGCCTCTGCATCCTGCTTTCTTATCCCGAGTCTGTCCCAAAGACCTAGTGTAATGACCAGTCCATCAGAAGTGGGTTCCTGGCACGTCTTTGGCCGCAGCAGTAAGAGGAACCTGAAGAGATGAGCACTGAAGTCCCGGGAGTCCGCAGAAATGTCTACAGGCAGGTGTTCTGAGGTCCTGCTCAGAAGGTCACTGGCCAGGCCAGATGTGAGGTCAGCGGAAGCCTCCAGAGTTCTGCCCAGGATCAGCGGTCAGATAGCTCTCCTGGTCCATTGGTCTTGATCCGGGCACCTGTGTCATTTCGTGGCCTCAGGACTTTGATCGTCCTTCAGATTGATCCGGTCGGGAAGCCTTCCCCGGGGCCCCTTCACCAAGGAGCAGCCTCGCGTGGGCACCGCCTCGGGCTCCGTTGCTTACTCTGGGTTTTTTGGGTCGTAGCCCCAGGAGCGCCACCTGCACAGATTATCCTGCAAGGTGTTAGGGGACTGCAGGCCACAAGGTGGCAGCAGAGGACTAGCCTGCTCAGAGGCCACTGGCAGGCGCAGGTGGGAGGCCCCGTGGGGGAAGGGAGATGGTGGTTTCCTTGCCACAAGGGCAGGTTGGAAGGAGAGGGGAGTGAGCCAGCGTTTTGGGGGGCTGGGACATCAGTTCTAAGAGGTGCAGAAAGATTCCCGACCGGTGTTGAGATGAAACTTGAAGAGAAAGACTAATAATCACGAATGTTTACCGTGAGTTGGCAATGCGCTCAACACTGGACATACATTATAGGATCCATTTCTTAGAACATCCTTGTAATTATCCCTGTTCTACTTGCGAGAAAAATAGAGGTTCAGATTAATTCAATTATGTGCCCAAGTCCACACAGCTACCAGGAAGGAGCCAGGAATGAAATCAAGTCTGTCTGACTTCAAAGCCTGGGCTCTGCACCTGTGTTAAACAGTTCAAGTGTCAGGACAGACCAGTGGTTCTCAAAGTGTGGTCCTGGGAGCCCCAGAGCTGGCATTACTGGGTGACTTGTTAGAAATGCAAACTCTCAGGCCCCACCCCCGGTCTACTGAATGGGGAACTCTGGAACAGGGCTCAGCCATCTGTGTTTTGTAAAGCCCCCCTGAGGGATTCAGATGCCAAGTCTGGGAACCACTAGCATAGACAGTAGTGCAACCTGCTTAAATGCTGGGCTGTGGCTTTGCTTCTGGGAGTCCCCTCTCACTGTATAGTCGCTGCTTTGCCCTGAGCTGGAATAACCTTGCTCCTGACTTTAGGCCAACTTGCCCCAAAGATAAAGTAGTTATCTAAGGGTTGCCCCAATTCTGCCCCTGACTTGCCCACATCTCTTTCTCTCCTTCAGCTGTGGGGGGAAAAAGTCTTTGTGGAACTTGGAACTTTTCTCTTCATTAACATGACAAACAGGCTCCCTCTATCAAGGGCAGCCGGGTGAGACCAGCCTGGAATTTAGAATCTCCTTATAAATAAAGTCTCAGCTTTAAGCATTAATGAAAGACATGGGATCTTTATGGCACCATTCATTTCTGATCTTGCCAATTCAGTAGCTGGAGAGTGTCTTCTATCTTCGCCCCTGCCACTAATTATGGAACTCTGCCCTAATGTGCGGGAGTTCAGGTTCTTAGCGAAATCGTTATTCATCTAAAAATATTATGCAATATGTAAGACTGGAGGAAAAGACTCCAAATTGTTAATATTTGTATCTCTAGCCAGGAATTTGTTTCTTCATGCTTTTACTTACTTATTTTTAACTTTGGAGTATGTTTAACTTTTTTCAGGAAGAGAAGGAAATAATACACAAATCTTTTAATCTGGAAGATGGACCCAGTGGAATGAAAGTTAGAAGCCTGAAATTCCTGATGGGGATGATTTGACTAGGGAAGAGCTGTTTGAAGTTTACATACAGCTATTTAAAGGGGAAAGAAAATCTCATTAATTTTCACTTTCTTCATTTGAAATTTATGATCACATCCGTAGGAAGTAGGAGCCCTTTCTGCTGAGGGTATGAAAGGACATGAAGGTCAAGACAATGTTTAGGAGAACAGATTGTTTACGTGGAGTTTGAATGACCTCCCACATTCTCATTTATGTGCTTATTTTACACTTTTCTTACATAGTCATTAGTCAGATCATAGGTAGTAACCCTCTGTATGAGCATCTATCTCCAGCCTTGACGTCAGATTGTAGGATGTATCAGGATATCAACTATACCAGTATACCAACTATGTCAAACTCTAAGTATTCATGAATGTTTTTTATCCAGAGAGATATGCAAATCCTGTCTCCAGGCTGAATCCCAGACATTCAATGGGTTGGATGTTTGATGCTGTAGAAGAAACAAAGCAACGAGATCTACAGAAGTGACCACCTCTCAGAGAGTGGGCCTCTGGACATTTCAAAACTCGAAGCCATGCAGCTTTGGGGAGGTGAAGATATCTTAAGGGCAAACTCGTCATTATCAAAGCATCCTTCCTCTGATGCCCACAAACTACTGCTGGGCCCTCCTCAAGGGCAAGCCGGTTCTCGGACTCCTATCCTGGACTTACCTCTCAGGTAAGCCTTTGAGGACAGCGTACCTCAGCAATGGTGGTTATAGTATGCGCCAGTGGATCCCCATGAACTCAATCACTGAGGAATCCCCTGTCCTTACCAGAAAGTAAGTGGCTCCTCAGAGTCTGAGAGGACTGAGCAGAAATACTGAGCCCTTCTTTACAGGACTCTGGGCACACAGGACTCAAGAATGAAAGATTTGTATGACTGAACACCATCTCATGGACATATTTGTTTCTTGTTTGCCTCCCTCATTAGAATATAAGCTTCCTAAGGGCCAGACCTTGTCTCTCAACTCCATAGCGGTATCCTCAGCAGCTAGAACATAGTAGACAATACTCAATAAATATGCACTGAATGGATGTGTGAAGGTTATAATAAACTCTATGTTTATGGCATTTGCTGACACTTCTGTTAAGTTAGGGAGCTTTCCTCATAATTCAGGCAATTATTTTCTTTTCAGCAGCGGCATATAAGAACTCCAGTAACCAGGGTACCAGTAGGGAACATCTAAAGCGATGCTGAGAAAAAGTTTTCTTGCTACAAAAACCCCATGGACTCTTTACATCTAAGAACTTTAAAACAGTGGTTCAAACTTGTTTATTTTGGTAGCAGCAGAGCTCTTTCTTCAGCGGAAATCTGAGGCAGAGTCCCAGTATATCAACAAGATAAAAGTGGGGATGCTCAGGTTCAAGCTAAAGAAAGCAGGGGAGGGGAGGCTCTGAGCTTGCCTTCTTTTCTTCCTCCAAGGAATCCCAAAGCAGCTCCCTGCCAAGCCTGGGATGGTGACTCTCAGCCTTGGCTGCATATTAGAATCACACCTAGGCGGCTTAAAAACCCTAGCCATCCAAATCACACCCTGTGAACTGCCGATGCCTGGGGGCAGGGGGGCAAGTTGTGCTCTGATTCCATTGGTTGTTTAGCTCTCTCTTGAGAGCACACACGTGATTTTCTGTTTGATTTTGCCTTTATTTCAGAACAGTGTTGAAAGAGTGTAGGACTCAGAGTCAGAAAGAGCAAGGTTCCAATCTGAGCTCTAACACTTTCCAGTTTTGTACATTTGGACTAAATACTTTAGATGTTTGTGGACAAAATCCACGAGAGAATAAAGTCTGTCAGAGCAGGAATATCACCTATCTTGCTTATCAGTGTTTCTAAGTATCAGCGCATCAGTATTGGCACACAGGATACTCAGTAAGCATTAGTTCATTTAAGAATACCTTCCTTCATTATTCATTGCCTCATTGGATTGAATCTAGGTTTTAAAGTTCGCAACACGGTGCACATAGTAGGTGATCCGAAAATGTTAGGTGCTGTTATCACCTGGTCATCTCCTGCCAAGTTCTCAAAGGCACCAGACCTAGTTGTGCTCTTACTGCACCGTCTCCTTTCAGTGTGGGCTTCATGGGCAAACTGAACAAGGAAGGAAGAGTGCATGGAATGTGGGTGTGCCTCTCTAAGTCTGCTCACAGAGATGGAAGAGCGGATGTGGGGAGGGAACCTGGAAAGCTCTGAACCACAGGATTGGAAGGCCATTCATTCATTTGTTTAACTCATTATTAGTTAATTACTTTACTAGTTTTGCCCTCTCTCTGATTCCCACCTGGCAGAATGATCAATCCCCTTACCTGCATTTCATGGCCTTCTATGCATATCTTTGCTGAAGCTCTTATCACATTATATCACTGATTCTCCTGTCTGTCCCTGATAACATTTTATGAGCTTGTCTAGAGGGGATTTAAAAAAAAATATTTATTTATTCATGAGAGACACTGAGAGAGAGGCAGAGGGAGAAGCAGTCTTCCTATGAAGAGCCCAATGCAAGACTCGATCCCAGGACCCCAGGATCATGACCTGAACTGACGGTTCAGCAGACACTCAACCACCGAGCCACCCAGGTGTCCTGAGAGGACATTCTGATTCATTTATCTTTATGTCTTCGGTTCCTAATATAGTACCTGGCACCTAGTAGGTACTGAATTTGTTTTCTAAGTTAGATCAAATCATTGAAAATGCTCCACAAGAAGGCTCATTCCAGAGAGACTGGAGAATCTAACCATTTACCTACGTGTGGACTTGGTCATTTGATTCTCCATCATTGACAAGCTATGTTGGATTAATCTGCGCATGCTGAGTTTTATTACAAGAGTAAAAAGCCTCCAGAAATTGCCATTTATGTAGGGGATGCAACAGTACTGCTCATAGTTTAAAATGAAAGGAAAGAATATTTCATTCGGAAGAAGCTTATTCTATTAAATGGAAAGGTGATGAGCACACCCGTCTGTCTTGCAGTGGTTGCTAATGGGGGCATTCTTCCACAGTGCTGTTCGTCCCTTCTATAATGAAAGCTTGGCTGCTGGAAGTCCAGGCTTCTCTCCATGCCAATATTCACTTCAACCCTGGGCAGGTAGAGTGCTTACTCATAAATCAGAGAAGAATAACCAGGCAGGAGCAGCTCAGCTCTTTCCATTCTTCTTGTATTTCCTGAGTGTGAAGAACGTTCTCCTCTACTGCTCCATTCTGCCAGTTGTGCAGGGACCTTTCCTATGCAGGGAGGCATGCCTTGGCCCAGTATCATCTGTGATAGCATGAGGAAGTGTGTCGCCAAAACCTGGGGTGTAGTTAGAGGCCCTGTTGGCTCTCATGTTAAGCTGTATCTCCCAACTTACTTTTTGTCAGTATTAGATTGATATTTTGGCCACCATCTTTGCTTTGTTTTTTTTTTCCCCTTTTTATTTTTTTTTAATAAATTAATTTTTTATTGGTGTTCAACTTACCAACATACAGAATAACACCCAGTGCTCATCCCATCAAGTGCCCCTCTCAGTGCCCATCACCCATTAATCCCCACCCCCCGCCATCCTCCCCTTCCACCACCCCTAGTTCATTTCCCAGAGTTAGGAGTCTTTATGTTCTGTCTCCCTTTCTGATATTTCCCACACATTTCTTCTCCCTTCCTTTATATTCCCTTTCACTATTATTTATATTCCCCAAATGAATGAGAACATACACTGTTTGTCCTTCTCCGATTGACTTACTTCACTCAGCATAATACCCTCCAGTTCCATCCACATTGAAGCAAATGGTGGGTATTTGTCATTTCTAATGGCTGAGGAATATTCCATTGTATACATAAACCACATCTTCTTTATCCATTCATCTTTCGATGGACACCGAGGCTCCTTCCACAGTTTGGCTATTGTGGACATTGCTGCTAGAAACATCGGGGTACAGGTGTCCCGGCGTTTCATTGCATCTGAATCTTTGGGGTAAATCCCCAACAGTGCAATTGCTGGGTCATAGGGCAGGTCTATTTTTAACTCTTTGAGGAACCTCCACACAGTTTTCCAGAGTGGCTGCACCAGTTCACATTCCCACCAACAGTGTAAGAGGGTTCCCCTTTCTCCGCATCCTCTCCAACATTTGTTGTTTCCTGCCTTGTTAATTTTCCCCATTCTCACTGGTGTCAGGTGGTATCTCATTGTGGTTGTGATTTGTATTTCCCTGATGGCCAGTGATGCAGAGCATTTTCTCATGTGCTTGTTGGCCATGTCTGTGTCTTCCTCTGTGAGATTTCTCTTCATGTCTTTTGCCCATTTCATGATTGGATTGTTTCTTTGGTGTTGAGTTTAAGAAGTTCTTTATAGATCTTGGAAACTAGCCCTTTATCTGATATGTCATTTGCAAATATCTTCTCCCATTCTGTAGGTTGTCTTTTAGTTTTGTTGACTGTATCCTTTGCTGTGCAAAAGCTTCTTATCTTGATGAAGTCCCAATTTTTGCTTTTGTTTCTTTTGCCTTCGTGGATGTATCTTGCAAGAAGTTACTGTGGCCAAGTTCAAAAAGGGTGTTGCCTGTGTTCTCCTCTAGGATTTTGATGGAATCTTGTCTCACATTTAGATCTTTCATCCATTTTGAGTTTATCTTTGTGTATGGTGCAAGAGAGTGGTCTAGTCATTTTTCTGCATGTGGACCATCTTTGCTTTGTATCTTATTTCTCAACTTGTTCAAAGCTCAGGTAGAGAAGGTGAGTACTATTTTTGAAACTACCTCTCTGAGATGCCAACAGCAGACACTCCATGGAATTTAGCTTCATTTGGTGTATATTTTTTTGTATACGTTTTTAAACAAGGATTTTACTTAGCTTCCATCAAGCAAAAATATGAAGCCTAGAACTTCTACATATGGAAGATTTAAGAACAGGTCCCATGTTGGCATCTCAAACACAAGGCACAGGGCAGGGGTGGAGGGGTAATAAAATATTACACTTCTGGAGGGCTTGCTCAGTAGTAACTCATGCACAGTCCCTCAGCTGGTAAAGATTGGAACCATTCTGTGGACACCTGTCCAGTCAGAGTGCCTGAGGTTTGGTAGAGACTCAACAGAGGGGTAGGTGCAAGAGATAATGAGTAAATAAGTAAATTAGTGAATGAACAAGAGAAATTGAGGAGTGAATGAAGGAAAAACAGAGGAAGGAACAAAAAGGGAGAAGGAAGAGGAGATGAAATTCAGGCACTTTTGGAGGGTCATCATTATTGCCAGCTCTCACAGGAGGCTCTTCAAAGTACAAATGGCTTAATTCTCCTTAAAGTACTTTGTCTTTTAAGATTCTTAGGCCTAGTGAGCTTGCTCCTTAGCAAGCTAACCAGTGCAAGATAGATTGAGGAATTGATACGAGTGGTTTCCGCTCAGTAAGAACAAGAGGATACTTAACAAAATTATTTCAGTAGAGTTATGAAAATGAGGCATGGTCACAGATGCCTCCTCCCATTCACTCACCTGGGAGATACAGTTTATAAAGTCTGTAGACTGTGTTTTTATTTTACCCTTTTAAGAAACTTCTTGAGGTAGGCAAAATAGATATTGTTATCTCCATTTTATAGATTCATAAATAGAAGTGCGTGAAAATCAAAACAATCACCCAAAGATTCATGGCTATTAAAGGGAGGTCATTGGAGATCAACTCTAAAACTTCTGATACCATTTTTAGAAAAAGATTTATAGATTCATCATCACCATTCTTTCATAGGGTTTGTGACTAGTAACGAGTTGATCAGGTATTCAAAATTCATGGTTCCATAATGTCTACCCCAACAACCAGCTTCACTCTCATATTTTAGCAGGCTGGTCACATCTGGAAAATGTTGAAGCTAGGGAAAGTGTCTGCATCCTCAGAAGTAGCATCATCCAAGTGAGAGAGAAACTATTTCTTCAGATATAATTCAGAAGGTCTCAGCCTGTCATTGATGTTGCAAAGCATATTATTAGTAGTGTTGTCTAGGAATTACTGGTGGGCTGGGAGCTGATTACCCATATCATAGCTTTGGGTTATTAACTGACACAGCCATTACTTTCATGTGAAGGTCTTGAACTCTTATCTTTTTAAAATTTTTCATTTATTTATTTAAAGTAGCCTCCATGCCCAGCATGGAGCCTAATGCAACACTTGAATTCACGACCCTGAGATCAAGACCTGTGCTGAGATTAATAGTCAGACACATAACCAACTGAGCCATCCAGGTGCCCTGAGCTCTTATCTTTCTAAATGCTGATGGAAGCTATTTTAAGGAAAATCAAAGGCCTTTTTTTTTTTTTTTTTAGGGGGGAGGGAGGGTTGGTTAGAGAGTCTTAAAAAATTAGATATTGTGCACAAATCTTTTTGTGGTAGAGTTCTTGGGGGTGTGAGTGTGTGTACTTCCCAGGTCATGTTCAAGGTTTGTCTCTGATATTTGGGAAAATAAGTGAGGAAAGTAACCTTGTCAAAAGAAGTACTTACGGAGGCACAATTGAATTAGTCCTTTCATTTGGTATTTTGGTTCAGAAAACAATATCTGAACAAATTGGTTAAATTCATTACAGAGGAGAGAGTGCCACTGGGAAGGGGCTAGAGTTGGGGCCATAGCATCTAGGCTGGGCTGAATTATGGCCCTGGCCACCTGCAGCTTTTGTGTTTATTCTCTAGACTTCCACTGCCCCAGAGAGGTAGATGGGGTTGACATCTGTCACCTGGGCTCTTAGGATGGCCCTGGAGTGGATACTATTGATTTTTGTCTGCCTGCCTTCCATTCCTCCTCCTAACAGCACCTTGGTTTCCTTCTGGGGAAATTACTGCTCTATCTTGTGGAGCAATACAGGAAGGTGCTGAACCTCCCACCACAGACCCTTTCGAGTAACCCCTAGGGATTCCCTCTCAGCCCTGGATGGCCAGGGAGCAGCATATGATACAAACTAGATTGATTGGATTTTTTTTCCCCAAACCCTGAACCTGAAACAGAATGATCAAAATAGGATGAATGGTAAGCATCTGTGTATCTAGCAGCAGTGTCCAGTGGGGGCAGGGGGTGGATGTCCAGAGAACTAGTGGTGCTTGTTTTCACACTTTCTAGAGCTGCCTTGTTGCTGAGGGCTCTAAGCCTGGTTTTCTAGCTTCCTGAATCCCATGAGTACCTCCACAGCCTTGGATAAACTCTTTTCCTTCAGTTGTTCAGAGTTGTATTCTATCATTTGTCATCATCATACCTGAACTAGAAAAGCCCTTCTCTAGCCTCTTTCCTCCAGAAATACTGCACATTTTTCTTAACAGCAAGTATAACCATAACAAACCTGAAATTCTTTCAATGTATCTCTCTTGCTGCTTTTGTCTATGGGAAAGCTCATGCTCCTTAGCACGGAAGAAAAGTCTCTTCCTTACCAAACCAGGATGTGAATACAGCCTCCCGCTCAAGAATCATTGCTTTCACGCTGTTACCTTCTTACATCAATTTACTTGGTAAACACCTCATCTCTCTGAGCTTTTTCCGTTACAAAATCTTTGAACTTTTTCTTCCTAGGATTGACTACTCTGTCTGTAATTCTGTTCTGATCCACTTATTTGGATCTCCACGACCCTAGTAAATGAACTTTCATTGAAGGAAGGCATTATGGTATATTTACCTTTGCATTCCTGTTATCTAGGCACAGAGTAGACGTTCATTTTGTGTTTTCAGAATAGTTGGATGGGTGAAGGAGTGGTCACATTCCTTAGGACACACTCACACACATCAGTCGGGCACCTGTTCTAAATTCCTGGCCTAGAGAATGCACCCGATTTATAATCGGGGAAAAGACCCCAAGAGCCCACAGGAGTGGAAAAGCCGGTTTGTAAAGGTGGCCGCAGTGACACCTCCCTTCCGGTGGATATACATGTTTGCACTTTAACCTTATCTCTCTTCCCATCAAGAAGTGGGTTTAATGTTCCTCCCACTGAATCAGACCTTGTGACTTACCCTTACCAATGGCCATGTTTGAGCTGACGTTGTGGGACTTCTGAATTAGACCTCAAATTGCCTAGCAGTTTCTACTTTGGCCCTTTTTCCTTGCTGACTCAAGACCACTGTGGAAAGCAGCTCTGGCCAGCCTGCTGGAGCAGGGCAACTCAGACATTGCAGCCGATAGCTAGTGCCGATTGCCAGACATGTGAATGGGGCCATCTTCCAACAGTCCCCCTGGTTAGGATGCTGAACAATTGCAGCCAAGTGGGTGACCTTGGGAGAGACCAGCAGAAGCGCAACCCAGATGATGTTGGCCTGAGTTGCTGGCCCACAGAGTTGTGAGCTGACGAGTGGTGGTTGTTCAAAGCTGCTAAGCTATCGGTGGTTTGTTATGCAGTGATGGAGAACTGACACAGAGATACTGGGAAATTTCTCGGTAGATGTAAAAAACAGGGGTGCACTGTCCCCTTAATAGTTCTTCTTCTTTAATAATTGTGACTTGCTATCTCTGGTGTCCACTTAGGGTGCTGACGAATGCTCCAGCTGGGCATAGTTAATCCCAGCCTCTCTGCATCGACTCATTAATGAGTGAGTAGCTTAAACAATAGAAATGTATTGTCTCAGAGTGCCAGAGGCTGGAAGCCCCAGATCAAGGTGTCAGCAGGGTTGTCTTCCTTTAAGACCCTGCTGCTTGGCTGTGTACGCTGTCTCCTCTCTGTGTTGTTACATCGTCTTCTGTCTGTCTGTGTCCTAATCTCTGCATATAGAGACAATTTTCATATTGGATTAGGGTGCACCCGTAAGACTTTATTTGACCTTAATTTCTTCTTTCACGGATTTATCTCCAAGTGTAGTCACACTCTGAGGTACTGGGGGCTAGAATTTCAACAAATGAACCTTGGTGTGGGCCACAATTCAGCCTATGACACTGCCTGAAGCCTAAGCCGTAGCTTATTTTGCCCTCCACTTCTCGTCTACTGGCAGTTGGAGAAGCAATTGTACTATGTGTGGACTGACCCATCATTAAGTGGCCAGCTACCATTGTTAATAATACACTTCCAGATGTGAAAAACCCATGGAACAATTCAGTGGGGACAGGTGCATATGTCACCATCCAAGTCCATGTCTTTGCTGGCTGCATTCTGGGGTTGCCTGTGTATCCTCTGGAGGCACACTGCAAAAGACAAGAAGACGCCAGCATCTGTGGAGGTCCCCATAAACTGTGGCCATCACTGCTGATGCCACAGTGTTCCTGTCAAAGAAGAGATCCTCATGTGTAAGGGGCGGGGTGGGAATGAACTTCTGCTATACTCTCAAGAAGAAATGCAAATTCATATGGAAACTCTGGAAAGAAGGAATTTGCACAAATTCTAAGCCTGAGAGCTGGTGTCTCTGCAGCCACCCCCCAAATGGAGACCAGGAAGTAGAGGGTGGAGGTGGTGGCAGGGTGGATGGTGCCCATGTGTGTCTGTGAATGTTTACCTTGGTTAATCAATATATACAGCAATGGAGGAATTTGTAATAGAATTAGCTAGATTTCTGAAGGGTAATCAGTTAGTATTTATTAAATGTTTGCTATGTGTGAAGCCATGTGTTATGGGTTGTGAAGAAAAATTCCAGTCTTAACTCCCTCTGTTAACTAATTTCTGAAATTCCTGAGTCAACTTTTCTGCCTAATTGAATCTAAGTTGGATCATAAGACTGAATCTGGTGACGTGGCTCCTCTATAGCCTCAGGGCGCTAATTCTCAACGTCTACTGATCACTGGCACTGGGCTGGAACTAGCCTGGAAAGAAGATTGGGCCACGTGTCAACAGATCCAGTTTGTGCTTTCATCTGTTGATTCAACAAGCATTTGCTGAAGATCTCATAATAGGTGTCAGGCTTGTGCTGTGAACCCTAAGATCCACAGACCATGAAGCCACGGCCACTATGCCAGAGAGCTCAGAGCCCAAGGGTGGTTTCAAGACTCCACCTAGAAGTGGCTCATTTGCATGCGTTCTTGAAAATAACAGCAGTGTCCCAGTTACTTGCATTCTTGACATTCTAAAAGTGATTCGGCGAAAATATTCTCATTAATGCCAGTTAGTTAGGTTATGTGATATTTTCTTGCGTGTACACCTAAGTTGTACGCTTTTGTGTGTGTTGCATACACATACATACAACTGTATACGATGATCACACAATCTCACTAATCAAATCATTACTGTGACACACCTGCCCTTGCTTACCTGTGTACCTGCAGACAAACACACGCCATTGACCTATGTATATAAACTTATTTGTGCAAGGGAAGGAGCTTTGACAAGGTTCCTGTGCTGCCCGTCCCTTGGTGAGTGGTCAAGTTTAGGCAGTGACATTCACTGGAAAAGCAGTCTGTGGTGATAAAAAGCAACCCAGGGCTGGCTTGGGATAAGTGACCAGGGGTAGAGATAAGGTGACAGAGTAACAAATAATGTATGGAGTATTCAATAGGGTGACACTGATTCTTCTTGGTAATTCTGGTGGTCAGTGCCTCTGCGGGAGGCTGGATGATATAAAGGGTTCTCACGCTGAAGCCAAGAAAACCTTGTTCTGAATCCCAGCACTTCCAGCATGTCCACAATCAGTTATCTCCCTCTCATGCTTTTGGGAGGATTAAATGCATAACATATATAAAGCAGTTATTACTTTGCAGTCTTTCAACAAATGCTAACTTTTTTCCTTCTCTGGCTCGAAGCCACATTCTGTGTCTTGAAGCTGCCACCCAGAGACATGAAAAAGAAACAGATCATGCAGTGGGGCTCAAACAATTCGAATATACATCCCTGAGTGATAAAACTTGAGAAATCTTTCTGTTTTCCACCACTTTCGGAGCTATTTAACTTCCCAGAGAGCATGGGAAATATCCAGGGCGAATTGACTTCTGCTCTCTCTGATCTTAAAGCCTATGGAATGAGGCTGTCCTCTTGGTAGGAGGCTGAGGCACCTGCAGGTGGCAAGTGAAGCACACAGATATTGACAGGTGTGGGGAAATCATGTAAGAAGTCCGAAGAAATTCTTCGGGTGGACTGTGTGCCATGAAGGTGAGGAGCCTCCCAGGGTCGTGTTTCTTGGCTATTTTTGATGACTGGCAAGCGGCAAGGACTGATTGTGGGCTCTGAGTGAGCTGGGGGAGGAACTTTAGGGCAGAAAAAACATATAGCCATATTCCATAAAGCATTTATTGTGCCAGGACTTCTTTCTTCTGAGCATTTTTATGTTTATTAACTCATTGAACCCTCATAAAAAACTCTGTAAAGTAGCTACTACTACAGCTGGAGAAACAAGGCACAGAGAAGTTAAGCAACTTCTCAGAGTCACACAGCCAGTGAGTAACCGAGCCACACACAGACTCCAACGTGAGCAGCCTGCTTCCCAGTCCGTGCTCAAATGCATGAAGCTACAGCCTCTATTGTAACTGGACAGAGAAGTTTGAGACATTTTCAGATTTCATGTTGGAGGGATAAAATACCTAAAAGTGAAAAGCAGAATTATAAATCTTTTTGCAGTGAGTACAGAGCAATATCTTTATGTTCTTGGAATAAGGAAGGATTTCTTAAATTAGACCCCTAAAGCACTAACTCTAAGGGAAAGACTGATAAATTCAACTGAGGATAAAAACCTCTCGGGGTACCTGGCCGGCTCAGTTGGTTAAGAGTTTGCCTTCAGCTCAGGTCATGACCTTAGGGTCCTGGGATGAAGCCTTCTGGTTGCCTGGGCTCCCTGCTCAGCAAGGAGTCTGTTTCTCCCTCTCCTTCTGCCCCCTAACTCCCCCCCCGCCCCCCCGCTTGTGTGTGTGTGCACACATGCACTCTGTCTCTCTCAAATAAATAAACAAAATCTTATAAAAAATTCAAAAAATAAACGAAAGACTTCTGTTCAACAAAACACATCAACAAGAAAGCGAAAATACACACTTTGGGGTGGGAAAGATATTTTCAACAATTATCATGACAAAAGGCTGGTGACCAGAAAATGTAACCAACTCCTTCAAACTATTAAGAAAAAGACAAACAATTCAAAGGAAGAATCAGCAAAAGACTTCAACCCACTTTTCATAAAAAGGAAATATAAATGGCCAGTAAATACGTGAGAATGTACTTAACTTCATTAGTCATCCAGGAAATGCAAAGTAAAACCACCAAGGAATATCATTAAAACTCACCAGAATGGCTAAAATTAAACACTCTGAAATACCAAGTGTTGATGTAATGTGGAGCAGAGGAAATTCTCCCTCATGCTGGTCGGAACATAAAATAGTACAAACACTTTGGAAAACCACAATTGAAGATATCTGTTCTTTATGACCCGGAGCATCATTTTCTGGGGATAAAGCTAGAGAAATATGGGCATAAGGGCACCAGGAGACATACATCAACAATAAACAATGTTTACAACAGCTTTGTTCCTAATTGTCCCACACTAGAAGAACCTAAGTGTCTATTAACGGAGGAATGGATCAATAAATGCATACAATTGAAGAGTGTCCAGCAGTAAAAGGCGCTACACACAGCAGCTACATTCAATGGCAAGCATGAATATTACAAACATAATGATGAGTAACGAACACAAGAAAAGTAATATCACTTCTAGTGGAAGTGTCCGCCTCTCACATTTTCCCTAATAAAACATACCTGCACAATCTTACTTGGGGAGTTCTGGGGCCAGCATCGCATTTCAGGAAAAGCTCTGCTGTTACATGGGTTTCCTCTTTCTGAATTCCTGTGCATCTGTTTTCCATCTCTATGCCTCTCCAGGAATAGAGAGATTTCTCTTTTCCTCTCATCCATAAGCATGACCTCTGTGCCAGCTACTAGTCTTCATTCTTTGCATTTATTATTTTATTTAATCTCCATGGAAGCCCACGAGGGATCCAGTTTCATTATCCTCATTTTGCCAACAAGAAAACCGAGGCATACTCTCTCTCTCTCTATCTGAATAAATAAATAAATAAATCTTAAAAAAAAAAAAAGAAAGAAAGAAAAGAAAATCGAGGCACGGAACAGCTAGGCAACTGGTTTAAAGTTGCACAGCTGGTAAATGACAGAGTTAGGATTCAAACACAGGCAGTCACATTCCAGAGTCTACGATCTTGTCCCTGACTCTTTACTGTCTCCCACTAAAGCATTTCTTCTAGGTACATACAAAACTCTCCAGAAAGGGGATTTTGATGAATGAAAACCTCTTCATTTCTTCCCGAAACCATGTGTATTTCTCAATTTTGCATTGGATAGTCAACATTAGGAATACGAAAGATTTGAAATACTATTTTATTGACTCTGAGACACTATTGATGGAAAGATGCACCATTATTTTGTTCACCATTCAAACTATGACACAGGATCTTAGTGATAGGGCAGCATGACCCATGACTTGGTCACATTGTTTCAAATTTTCTTTAACAAATTTCAAAGTTCTGGGCAATTTCTCCTGCCTTCAAGCTCAGTAACAAAATATATGTGGCTTTATTCATTTATGGATATCTTTCTTTATTAGGTCTTTGAAAGAGCTAGCTTGTTAGCTTCCAATATATAAATAAAATTGCACTTATTCCTTCAATGTCAAATATTTGTTTTACTGATACCACATTGACACTGTGCTGCTCTGTTTTCTCCTTTTCTGAAAACACAAAAGGCATTTTGCTTCAATGTTGAATTATTGTACATTTTGGAGGATTTTTTCCTCATTTGATTAAGGAAATGTTTAAACATATAAAAAAGTGGAAAGAAAGAATAGAATAATGAACCCCCATGAATCTATTATCTAACTTCAACAATTACCAACATTTTACTGTTCTGGTTTGAAGGCATTTTAATCTGTAATTAAACTTAGTATGTGGTTAAAGACAATGGAACTAGTTCTGACCAGGCTGGGGCACGTGGGCAACAGCCATTCCACCATAATTGACTCATGGCTGGGAGAGATGGGGCCCACCATCACTGCAATGTACAACCCAATCTCAGAGATGTTAAAACGTGAGAAAACATGAAGCTTAGATTGGTCACATGCAGCAGTGGTGAGGCCGGTTGCATTTTACTTCTGAGTCAGTACCCAAGGGATCAGGATTGTCCTTATTCAGTGCTTTTGAGGTTTTCTGTTTTTTACCCCCTTTTCAGTTTCTCCCCATCACCAAAACACAAACAGGAAAGAATTTTTTAAAAAAGATTATTTATTTATGAGAGAGAGACAGAGAGAGAGAGAGAGAGAGAGAGAGAGAGAGAGAGAGAGAAAGAGAGGCAGAGACACAGGCAGAGGGAGAAGCAGGCCCCTCACAGGGAGCCTCATGTGGGACTTGATCCCGGGTCTCCAGGATCACGCCCTGGGCCAAAGGCAGGCTCTAAACAGCTGAGCCATCCAGGCATCCCTACAGGAAAGAATTTTTGCATGTTTCCTGGAGAGTCTCCTTCTCCTCCCCCAGTCCTTGGACTGTCAGAGCTGGGCAGCCCTTTAGAAACCCCCTGATGACTACTGTGGGGCCTAGTTACAGAGAACCCAGGGCTATTTCTTTTCCTCCCTCTGGGTCATTCCTATGTGTCTGAATGTGTACAGCTTAGTTCTGGCTTGCTCTGGGCATTTGAGTCCAGTCCAGAGATGTTGTTTTTGTGAACCACAAGGGATGCTTATTGTTTGCAAATTTAGTACTTGAACCAGGTGCTAAATCACCTGTACCCTCTCTTGCCCTGATGGTCTTACCACTTGGACTCAAGGACTTAGCTTCCTTCTTACTTGACTTTTGTCATGGTTACTATCCTCCCTTTTGCAGATGTGTGTCCCTGGATTGATATCCTGGTGACAGATCCCTTAGGCCTGGAAATAAGACCCCATATCTACGAATTCTCATGTCAGATACTCTACTAGTTTGTGAGGCTGAGCATTCTCGGCTGAGTATCTGAAGCCTGGGAGGACAGTGTGGCCAAGAGATGTCTTCTCTAGGCTCTGACCCAGTAGTGCTGCCATGTATGGGAAGAACAACCCTAGCGGGAAGCAGTCTGAGCAGAAGCCTCTTGAGGTCAAGAGTGTTCATCCATAATGTCAGAGGAGAGCATGATATGATAGAATGGGGAGATCCTAGTGGGATGTCTGGCAACCGGAGTTCTGGTCTTAGCTCTGCCCATTACTAGCTGTCAATGACTGTGATGCCGCACACATATTCAGGGCAACTTACCACTTCAGTGCACTGTGGCCAAGCTCCAACTGTCAGCCCCTGATTTCATTTTTCTTTAGCCTTTCTTCAAGAGCCATGGAAGGCCACCCTATCCACACTCTGCCCCAGCAGCCTTCAACAAATGACTCTGGGGAGCAGGCATATAAACACTCCAGCTCCCTCACTGCCTGGGTGGGATAACTCTGAGGCCTGTGTTCTGCTGCATTTTCAGAATTTCCTCAGGGAAGTAATCTTCTGGTACTCACAGTGGTTATCTGGACTGCTAACACATCCTTTACTGGCTGCTTTCTCTTCTTTGGCTCACTTTCCCATGACTCTGTTTTCTTGGATTTCTTAAACTATGTGCATTCAAACTCTTGTTTCAGGGTCTGTTTCTTGGGGGAGCCAAACCAAAAGAATGGACAAATAGGTTGTTTAATTTCCTCAGGCTACAGGTTTCTCACCTGTTAGATAGTAGCAAAGTTTGCAAGTATGTTGTGTGGTGTTAGAGTTCCCAAAGCATTTTTTGCATATACCATATTATTTGGAGTTCTGGACAGACTTGTGAGCAGGCGAGGTCTTGTCCCATTTTTCAGATGAGGAATGAGAAGCCCTGAGAAGTTTTGTGATCTGTCCAAGGCCCCTCCACTGGTAAATGGCTGAACTGAGACTGGCGCATAGCCCCTTGAACTCTGATATCACTCAGTTTCCTTTCCAGTGTTTCCTGGTCTTCGCTGTTCCCTTCCAAAAGTTGTTCTTAGATTTCTTAGTCCAAGAAAAACAGTTCAGTGTTGAAGACAAATTTCATCATCTGGCCTTTGTCCTTTGGGACTGTGTGGTCAGCCCTGGCTAAGGGAGGTGCTCCCAGGGGTAAGTCTCTGATGCCCTGGATAGGCTTAAAGCCTCTTCCATAGGTCTCCCAAGGGTGCTGAACTCCCAGGGTCACTGAGCCTTAAGGAATACATTTACAGGGCTGTCTGGGTGGCTCAGTGGTTGAGTGTCTGCCTTGGGCTCAGGGTGTGATCCCGGGTCCGGGGATCAAGTCCCACCCACATTGGGCTCCCTGTGGGGAGCCTGCTTCTCCCTCTGCCTATATCTCTGCCTCTCTCTCTCTTAGAAGCTTGCCAAGGGAGAAGGAAAGAAAATTCTCTCTCTCTCTCTCTGTGTCTCTCATGAATGAATAAATAAAATCTTAAAAAAAAAAAAGGAATACATTCACATCTCACGATCCTACTTCTGGTAGTTCTCTTCAATTGGCTTTGGGCCATCAGCCTCAGTGTCATGGTAGAACCCAGAAGCACAGTCAGAGTGGGTTACGTATACTGGCTCCGCATCTCCACTTGGTTGCATCTTTGTAAAAACATTAACTGGCCTTGGTACTGACTCTTAGCAAGGCCTTTGACTTACTTCCTGGGTGGAAGATCATTCAGTTCTGAGGAAGGAGGGTAGGGACCCTCCTGGAGGCGTTTTCCCCAGTAAGATATTAGCTTTATCATTAGTCCATCCTAGGGACGGTATCTTTGGACCCCTTTGGACCCTAACCCTATACCTCTAACCTGACCTCACATCCCACTCAGTCATCAGACAAGAAAACATGTGTAAGTCTCTGAATTTAGTTAACGCTCTTGGTCTTCTTGACTTCTCTCCCTCGTTTGTTCATGAACATTCCTTCATCCTAGCAGCTTTCTCTGTTACCTCTGTTCCTTATTTTTCATTTCATGCTCTCCCTTATTTTTTGGAATGTGATAAATCTAACCAATCCTACTTTGATTTGGCATTCCATAGGACAAGTTTACAGCCACCTCCACCCCAATCTGTTTCTGGCTATTTCAGCTAACTGATTCCCCGGAGCCAGTTCTAGCTACTAGAGCCTGGTCAGGTGTTGATTTCTTGGCCAGCATCTGGCTGGGCACAGTCATGAACACCCACAATGAGTATTTGAAAGGTAGACTTTACATCTGTGGGCAGAAGCAGCAAAGACTATGTTAATGAGCCTTTGCAACCTCAAAGCTATCTGGATAAGCTTATTATTTTTTAAATTTCATGGGCTGTTTTTATTTTGAGAGATTATGTTTGGCCACTGGCCATAATCATGGTCAGGTGATGCTCTGACTAAGGGAAGCTGGAAATAGTCTCGGCCCCCACTCAGTAATATCTATGCTTATTAGCCTGAAACTCTGACATCAGTGTGGGGTGTGTGTTGAGTTAATAGAACCCTTGTCAAGGCTGCAGTACGGTCAGGAAGGGGTACCACTGGAATGACTTTTGATCTTAACTACTCTAGCACTCCTGCAGAAAATCATGACTCTCAGAGTGAAGGGCATTCCCCAGGAAATTTATTTTTTTAATTTTTTAAAAAATATTTTATTTATTTATTCATGAGAGACACAGAGAAAGAGGCAGAGACATAGGCAGAGGGAGAAGCAGGTTTCCTGTGGGGAGCCTGATGCGAAACTGAATCCTAGGACCTCGGGATCACGACCTGAGCCAAAGGAAGCCCCTCAACCACTGAGCCACCAGGTGCCCCAACCCCCGGAAGTTTAATGACCAGATTAGATTAGCCACTTAGAAGTGAGGGAGTAGACACAGGTAAGGACAGGTAAGTTTTGAAGAGAGGGAAGGAGTAGTGATGTCAGAGTGTAGGGTGCTGCTCATGTGGGCAATATGGAAGGGTTGCCTTGCTTAGCAAAGGTGCAAAATGAGGGCCTTGGACTTTGGAGAGTAGGGGCAAAAGGGAACTCAGGACCGCGAAGGGGTTCTTCACAGCTTTGCCTCAGATCAGCGCTTACCTTCATCTACCTCATCCAAGCTTTACTGTAATCTTTCCTACCCACCTGCAAGTTGTGACACCTCAATTTTTCATCCTATTCCTTTTTACAGCAGTGCAGAAAAACAAACAAGCAGAAGTCAAAAGGTAATACTTGAGTCTCCTCTTTCTTATCTCTAGAATGGGAGAAATACAGAATTATTGTGAGGATCCAATAAGATCATGTGTCTACAGTGTTTTGTAAACCATGAAACTCCTAGGCAAATGTCCATTTGAATTTTCTTGGAAAATGCTTCCCTTTGCACTGTCAATCACTCTCACCTTTTGGAAATTAGCCGAAGATTTCACATCTTTTTGAGGTAACCAGACACCCCTTTGGGTTTTAGAAAACCAGAGTGGAAAGTTATTCTACTGGGTCTGCAGGCAGCTGTTATTGTTCCCCTGGGACTCACCTGGAAGGAACTGTCCAAGATGTCATGTCTGGGGAGGTTCAGAGGAGAGGGTAATGGGCATGAGGAGGCAGATGGTGACTTGTCAACAACCCTTCAAACAGGAAAGGCTGTGCTGCTTGAAACTTTCTGTTTGGTACTCTTTCAGTCTGCAACAAAAAGTCTTTCCCAATTTGTGAGGTGCACAACGACAGGCATTGTTGCCCGCGAATCCTCTGCAAATGGCAAACCCATTATCAGGCTGAGGAAGGCAAGGTTTTAATTGAGCTCTTCCTCCAATCTTCCGCCCTCCACAGCCATAATAGGCCTGCTGTGCCATCACGGCCTTTTTATACGACCCAGATTGGAAAGAAGCAAATGATCTCTAAAGAAATGTTTGAACTGGAATAAGTCTGAACTTGAAGTGTTTGTTTTTTTATGTCCCTGTATCTTCTTGCTGCTAACATTTCTTGCTCACAGGATGAGGACACTATCCATCACAACAGGTCTTCAATGCAGGTAAAAGAAAAATGCAAGCAAGGAAGGTAGAGGGAGAATCCGGCTGACACTTTGAAGGTCATGTCCTGGCAACTCTATAAAGGTGCTCCAACTATCTTCCATCTTAAACACTACCCTCTCTCACCCCACCCCACCCCACTCTCTTTTAACCATGAATTTTCTTTCCTTATCCCTTGGCAAGCTTCTAAAAAAATATATAATTTACACTTGCTCTTTACATTCCAAAGCTTGCCCACCCACTTGGGCTAGTTCATTGGCCTTACCTTTGTCATATCACCAGTGGCCTCCCAATTATAATTCATTTACTCTCTCTGGCCCCACTTCTCCTTTATTTTAGGCTGCCATAATTTCTCAGTTGGATTATTTCAACAGCTTCTTAACTGGTCTCTACTTCCTGTATCTTGCCCCTTTGGAACACATTCTTTTCACTGTCTCCAAAGGGATCTTCAAAGGCATGTTAGGCCCCTCGGGATGTTCTAAATTCCCTTGCTTGGTTTATGGAGCTATTTGAATACAGCCATTGCCTACCCTGCTCCCTGCTCCCTCCTTCCTGCCAGCCCCTTGTCACATGTGGCACTCCCACTGTACTGATTTATTTGTAATTTCCCTAACTTGCTCTGCTGTTCCTTTTCTCAGGATCTTTGCATGGCTGCTTCCCTGTCAGAAATGCTCTCCCATTTTGCTAGGCTGATCCCTACTCACCCCTGCAGTGTTAGCATAGACTTCCTTGACTCCTGGAAGCCCTGTCTGTTCCCATGAGTCTAGATCCTGTGCCCCGTCTGTGTCCCTCTGGTGTTGTTTCTCCCACTTTTTCTCACAGTATTTACTGTTCATTTGCTCCTCCCTTTTCTAGAGAGTGAGCACCTCAAAGGCCTCAGGAGCAAGACTCTAACAAGAGAGGTTAAGGGTAGGTGATATTCTAAAGGAAATTCTCCCTGGGGACCCTGGCAGGGAGTTGGGGGAGCAGGGCAGCAAGGGGGAGGGAGCCAAGCAAAGGCCTGTCCTTAGGAAACATCCTAGAGGGTGATTATAGTCTGGTCTTTCAGAGGGCTCTGGAGTGTAGGTGGTGCCCCAGCATTGCTCCATGGGAGAAGTGGGTTATGGTATCACCACACATATAGGTCACTAGCCAAAGGCTGCCATGGATAAAATAAATCCCCAGGATTCTAGCTCTCTTGTGTGGGGTGGGAAGCAGGGACAGATAATATGCAATAAACATAATTAAACTAGAAATTATGTAATATGTTAAAGGGAAAAGGAAAAGAAAAGCAGGATGAGCAAGATAGAAGTCTGAGGACACAGAAGGCAGGGGGAGATTACAATTTCAGATAAGATGATCAGGGTAGTCCTCATTGAGAAGATGACATTTGACCAAAGCTCTGAAGTTGCTTGAGGGAGTCAGCTGTACTGTTGTCTATGGGAAGAGCATCTAGGCAGAGGGAACTTCCAGTGCAAATGCCCTAAGATACATTCTTATGTTCAAGGAATGAGGAGGAGACCTGTGTGGCTAGAGCAGAATGATCTCAAGGAAGAGAAGTAGGAGATGAGTTCAAATGGAAGTAGGGGTTGGGTAGATCATGTAGAGTCCAGAGGGTTATGGTAAGGACTTTTGATCTGAGTGACCAAGTAGCATTGCAGGGCTTTGAACAAAGGTGTGAAATATTTGACTTATAACCCCAATATCTCTCTCCTGTCTCTAGACTGGTATATTCAATTGATTTTGGCATATCCCATGGGCATGTAAAGTTAAAAGCAGTTGGTCTTCATCATTTGCAGATTCCATTTCTGTGAATTTACTTACTAGCTAAAATTTATTCTTAATCCCCAGATTAATATTTGGAATGCTTTTTAAATCATTTATGGACATGGGCAGAGCAGTAAACAATTTTGATAGCATGTTCTCAGCTAAGGTTGAACAAGGTAACACCTCACCTTCTTAGTTCAGCTCTCAGACTGTAGACAAATATTCTTTTCACTATTTGTTGCCACATTTTTTTTCATTTTTGTGCTTTTTCTTAGTGATTTAACTGTTTAAAATGGCCCCAACCTTAGTGCTGATGTGCTGTGTTCCTAAACACAAGGAGGCTGCAATGTGCTTTATAAAGAAAATGCGTGTGTGAGATAAGCTTCATTCAAGCATGAGTTACAGTGCAGTTGGCTGTAAGCTCAGTGTCAATGAATCAACAATATATATTAAACAAGGAGTCTTTAAACAGAAATGCACATTAAACAAGGTTATGTATTGATTAATTGATGAAAAGTTGTGGCCAGCAGCTTGCAGGAACTTAACCTTGCATTTCCCCTAGGAGCAATGGTTCAGTATTCATTAATTCAGTGTTTGCAGTGAGTATAGGACATAACTACAATGAATAACGAGAATTGACTGTATATAAAATACAACACTTATTTTTAGTTCCATCATTCAACAAAACACCCTAGCCAGATAGAATTCCTACTTCCTCATTCCTTATATCAAATCAGTCTGAAGCTCCTTCTTAAACATCCTCTTCTCCCCATCTCCACTGTCACAGCCTTGCTTAGATTTTCATTTTGCCTGCACTGATACAGCAATCTGATATTTCTGCTTCTCATCTGGCCCCTTTCAATTTCTTCTTCATGCATTTTCCAAGAGAGGTCTTCCTAAAATGAAGCTCTGATCACATTATTTTTCTGTGCACAATCTTTAGGGGCTCCTTTTTATTCCTCCACCAGCAGTGACTTGGCACTCACTGCTAAATACTTACTGACTAGCCACCTTCCAACTTTACCAGGTGGCAATGGGCCCAGCTCACCTCCTTAGACCGCTTTGTAGCATGTGGCCCAATGCTGTTCAATGAGATGTATGCACAAGTCACTGGTTGGAACTGATGGGAAATCCCTTAAAGAGGACACATATGACAAGGGCAACAGAGGGCAACAGTTTGCCTTTTGATTGTTCTTCCCTTGGATGTGCTTTTGATGCAGCAGCCATCTTGCTAATCTTGACACAGAAATGAAACACAAAGGATAGTGTTTCAGTTGTCTATTGCTGTGTAACAAACCACCCAAGACTTGGTGGCTTAAAATAGTACCATTTATTTGCTCACAATTCTAATATCTGGAAGGCTAAGCTAGGTGGTTCTTCTGCAAGTCTTTCCCTGGGATTGTGTATGTTAAGGAAATGGCTAAGGGTTGGTTGGTCCTGGATGGCTTCAACAATAACATGTTTGGAGCCTTGCTGGAGATATCTGGAAAGGCTGTATTGGCTGGGCCTTTCTCCATCTGACTTCATTCTCTTTCTTCATTTGGTCTCTTTCTCTATCTGGTTTTTCTTTCTCTAGGAGGCTAGGGCATTCCTACATGATGCTTTCAGGGCAAGATGGTGAAAGCAGATACAAGACTTCTTGAGGATAAGGCTAAGAAGTCACACAGAGAAATTTTTGCCATATGTTATTGGTCAAAGGAAGTCACATAGCCAGCTCAGATTAAAGAATATGTATCCATATTGGATACATTGGAGCAATTGGAGCAATTGTTGCGATCACCTTAGCAAGCAATCTGCCATACATGACAAAATCAGAGGACGGAAGGAGCCTGGATCCCCATGGTTATTGGGAGCCCTCATATCTGCACTGAATTGTTTACCTCTAGACTTCTTGTTATGTAAGAAATAGAAATCTTATTTATTTAGCCCCTGGGATAGTTGTTTTTATCACATGGAATTGAACATATTCCTGACTGGTTCTAGTTGTTCTTAACTATGTTTTTATTGTACCTTGGTGGTTCTCATCAGTGGTTGAAATCTCGCAGTTAATTTATCATTAGTAATAAAGTGCCCAAATTTTTGAATAATTAATAGAGCTTAAAAAATAAATTAGGATTCAAGGTCCCACTTCTGAATTGCCCATCTCCTCTGTCATGGGGATAAAAGCCAGAGATACACTGTCCTGTAAAAGCAGTCCATTGTCATTTGCTTGTGGCTAATGTTAACGTTCATAAGGGACCATATCTTTAGGTCCCCTTTGGCTTTATTGCGCATCTCTGACTCCCACCCCCAAACCAGGCTCTTCCCTATTTATTTCTGAGAACCCCTGAGAGTGCTTCCATGTATATACAAAGCACTCTCAATTGTTATTTGTTATTGTGGCTTCCACATTCCTGACAAACTCCATGAGATACTGCTCTGAGCTATGACTATTTTCCCCTTGATGTTGCCTGGGGTTCCTCAGACCTGGAGGGCCTCTGATGTTCTTCTGACTCCTCCCACTACCAGGTAGTATTTTTCACTCCTCCTCACAGCACTGACACCTGTTAATATCCCTTTCATCTTCCAAACAAGAAGGAAGATGCTCCTTTCTGGTTACATTTTATTTGAGCGCCCAAGCAAGGTGGCCCAAATGCAAAAGTTTTACAGTGGAAAATTTTTGTGCTCTCTGCTGGAGCTGTGATGAGACTGCCACTTTCTCTTTGTTCTTGACACTGTTGTGGACAGTGAAGCTGAAATGTCTACACCAATTTGACCCTACCCCAGTGCCAGAGACCACTCAACACCCAAGTAGGCCCTTGTGCATTGAGAAGGATGTTGTCTCTTTGTTTTATTCAGAAGTTGTTCAACAGTGCTGTTGCTCGGGCCCTGGTTAGTGATACAACTTTTTCCTTTAAGAATACGTATTTCTTTAAGTTTTTGAAGAGTAACTTCACACGTGTGATTAAAAGCAAAAAATCCAAGCAGTACAAAATGATACAACAGTGGAAAGCAGATCTCTCTAATCCTGAAAACCACTTCTTTGGTCTCCTTTATTTGAACAAACTTCCAGAGGAGTTTATGCATCCTCATGAATACATGATCCTGTCTTCTTAATTCATGAACACAGCTCCAGTTGAACCAGAGGCCTACGTTAGAAGAAGTTCTGGAATAAGGTACCATACCACATCCAGACCCTCACTCCACTCTGATCCTCAGGTTTCGCTTTATTTGGCCAGCCTCTTTCTTTTTTCATGGAAACTTCCTTATTCATCTCTTCATTCTATCTGTTGTCTTTTTTCCCCTCTAGTCTTATTGAGATATAATTGACATCCAGCTCTGTTGAATACCTTTAAGATGTACCTTATAGTGACTTGACATATGTATATTGCAAAAATGATTACCAAGATAAATGTGATTAACATCTATCTCCTCAGTTACAAAAAACTCTCTCTTTTTTTTTTCTCTTTGTGATGAGAATTTTTAAATTCTACTCTCAGCAACTTTCAAATATACCATACAGCCCATCTGCTGTTTTTGAGGTCATCAGACATGTTAGCACCTGTTCAAACCTCACTACTGGACAGGGTTCAACTATTTTTCCTAGGAGGTTTGTGAGCTCCTATGTGAGGGTGAGAAGTCGTCTACTTCCAGCTTTCAGATATGGCTGGAAACAAGATCCAGCTGATCCAGCACAGCTTCTTACATCTGTCCCAAGATCCCTCACAGTGTAATTCCTGGCTGCTTGGCCTGCCTTATTCCCAATCCCACCCTCATGCCATGTTCCTCTTCTAAAAATACTCTGCAAGTCCTCAGTGCAGAGGCTTCACACTCCTGTGTCTTTGCAAAGGCTTTCCTTCTTCTTGGAATACTCTTTTACTATTGTTCTCTTTGGAAATTCCTACTTTTCCACCAAGACTAAACTTAACTGTTACTTTTTCTGTGAATGTCTCACATGATTTATTTCCCCTCCAAACCCCTGAGTTGCATCATTACATTGATGTTGGTCACTGCTGTTCCTGGTACTTATTTCAGTTATACAAATAATCACACTGTACTACAACTTTATTTTTGCTTATATTTTTCTCTCCCTTTGGTATTATGAGCAACTTGAGGATAAGTACTTGGTGTTAAAATTTATGCATGTCACATAGGTGGCCGTCAACAAACTTTTCTTAAATAAGCTCCCACATATAATATATAATTTTTGCACTTAGGCAGCTCTGGTGTTCACTTGAATTTGGAATCAAGTGAAAAAGATTGGGAGCTCTTGTCCTATAGGCCAGAGCTCACAGTCCTTTGTATGCAAGCTGGTATCCCTTGTATCAGGAGACTGGCTTTAAATCGTCAACCATTTAGCAGTTGCAATAGTGGCCAGTCACTTAATTCCACTGAGCTCTGGTTTTCTTGTTGGAAAAAAAGAGGATTTATATATCTTATAGCGTTCTGGGAACTAATTGCAACTATGAGAAGCTGCCTTGAAGGGTGTCAGGTACCTACTGGGTGTTCAATACATGTTCATTTAATGAATGGATAAATAAATGGATTTAGTAATATCTCTCATGTTACAGTAACTGACATCTGGACTAACATAGCTTCCAAAGGAGAAAAGTTTATATAAATACCAATAGCAACAACATTATGTATCTTTGTGCTTCTCTGTTTCATTCTTGTTCATACACACACACACACACACACACACACACACACACACAGGGAGATTTGCTCTTCCTCTCTTGTACATACAATTCTAGTTCCGCATTTTGTTTGCTAGTTACACGGCAAACGTCCAGGATGAGGTCTTGCAGGTAACAGAGAAGTTGAGGCAGCTTTACTTGCAGTTTTGACATTATGCCCCAGTGATGTTTCGTTTTCATGTCTGCTTTTCCAAGGCTGTTACACACCTTTCCTTTATGTGCACAGCTGGGGAGGGCTGCTTCCTCTGCTTTTGTGAGTTGTTTTGATGGCCTGCTGTCCACATTGGTATTCTATGAGCCTAGGATTTCTAGTCTTCCTGGAAAGCCCCGATATCTTATCATGTGGACGCAGGAAGTTTTTTTCAATGCTTACTTTGCTTCCATTTTTCAGTGTGATTGAATTCTGCAAAGGCCTCTCAGTGAAAGAATGTTTTTTGATAAGTACTTGAAATCCTCCATTTGTCAGATTTTGCCTTTAGTTGGTGTTTGGGCTACTTTATACCACACAGGCACCCCAGGCTCTCAGTCTCTCTGTCACATGCATGTGTATCTGCACATGTCCCCTCACTGCCTGATTTCCAGCCCCACAGAGCAGAGGAGTCTACCTACGTTCAGTCCCTGCTCCAGCTTTGAGCCCATTTGGGGGAAAGTGAACTTCTCTCATGTCTTTTCCTGGACTGACCTCTACTTAGCGTGCTTCACTGTCAGGCCCAGCTCCATCTTAGTTCTGAGGTGGTAGTCACTGATAACTTTGGCCCTTGGGGGCTACAGTCTTCCATCAGTAAGAAGCTGCTATCCCCTTGGTGTTCCCAGAGACAGAGCGTGTTTGGGAGGAACTGTGAGGAAGGTCATGTCTCTGCCCCATGCCTTGCACACCACTTCAATTCTCCTTAGCAGCACCATTGTGGTGTTAACAGTCTCAGAATGAAATCTTGGGGCTGCCAAAAGAGATAATAATACAGAACAGAGATACCTTGAAACTCTTCCTCAAGTTGACTAGCCCTTCTTAATGGGAATCTCTCCCTGCTCCTGTCTCACTTGGGGTCCCAGCCTGCTGCTGGCTTGATGAGTTGGAGGTTTCTTCTCAAAGATGGTTTCTCCACCTTGTTCATTACTGAGCTCAGGGGCCCCAACCCTCCTTATCAGGTTGTTCAACAAAAAGCTCAAAGGAAACTCCTTTACTACTCAGAGTAGTTATGTTCCCTCCATCTCCACCATTCTCTGGAACCTTTAGCCCCCATTTCACCTTTAAATACCCATTGGGAGTGTCTTGCCAAATAACAGAGCAAATTTCCCCCCTTCTCAAATTTTGCCACTCCCTGTGGAATATGAGACTGGCTACATTTAGTTTCAATTTTTAAAATTGGTAACTTTTTTTCTCCTTATGACACACAGATCTTACCCTTTCAGATAATCACTTCCAGTTTTATCCTCCAAACAGGTATTTTCCTATTGGTCAATTAAAAAGAAGACACTTCAAGTTCATTAATCCATGTCCCTTTCAGTTATAATTAATCTACTAATTCATACCTATTGTAAATATTATGATAATTATAAATGACAAGGGAAATGATTAATTGTTGGCATATAATGTATCTGTTATAAATATTTGTGGTAACTCATAACTACATGCCCATTACTGAATAAAAGAAGCTTCTCTGTAGAGTCTCATAGCTAGGATGTGTTTAGCTAGTGTGTTGCACCAGAGTGGTGTACGGTACCAGCCAGGGCATATTAGATTGCTTCACTGTGACTGTTCTTACTGATAGGAGCACTGCTAAATATTTTCAGTATTACCTTTTCCATACTCATGTCTGGCATCAAATAAACAATTGAAAATTAAATCAGTCAAGTTTCTACCTACTTGCAACATATAAGTCCAAGCACTAATTTATTGTAATGACTGGATTAGTTTAACTAGCCAGGTCCTTGATAGTAGAACAGGCATCGAGTGTGTAGAACCTCATCCCAGAGGTCGGGACAGTGTTCAGGGAACTAAAGCCCTAATTAAGTAGATAGGATTACACCACATAAGGCATGCTTTATGCTTTTGTATATTGTGTTTGTTTTCCCAGGCCCTTCCGATTCTTGAGATGTCTTTGGCCATCTTGATGATGATAATGGTTTTGACCCTGGTTGTATCCTCAGGACTCTTTGTGTCTTTCTTGAGTTTCTGGTGGCTTATTCACTCCTCTATGGTGGTTTACTATCCTTGGTGGTTCCTGGCTGGCAGGTAATTTTCTTGCCTGTGTTCTTCTTACCTTGTCTGAATGGCCCTCCTGGGTTACCAGAAGACCTGGGGGTTCCAGCCTGAACTAGTGGTAGGAAGGACTGGGTGACAGCTGTGGGCTGGAGAGCAAAGGGACACCAAAACCGACATGTCAGACACTGTGTGAAGTCCAGTAGAAAGTTTTACAGACTGGCTAGGAAGCAAAACTTAGAGCATGCTGGCTAAGGAGGTCAAGCAGGTGAAAGAGCCACAGGAGATCTTTGAGGCAATGATCTACAGGAAGTGGAAGACTTCATAGGGCCTGGTGAATGCATGGGAGGGAACTGTGAAAGCTGGCAATCCTTTGCACTTTTTTTCTGCCACTGTAGGTATCTTTATTCAGCAGACGACTCTGAATTTACACCTCTAGCACCTGACTGCTCCTGACGCTGGAACGGAGCCTGAGACTGCACGTTTTAGCCAAGATGGCATGATCTGATATCTAAGTAATGACTGATCTCGAGTCTTGTAATTGTCTTACCCTTTCACTTATAAAACTTGAAATGAGTTTTCAAGCGAGCTTGACAACTGTGAAATTACCTAGAACTACCCTCACACTAATGGGCTATATTGGGTCCCACATATTTCAGCACTCTTCTACTTCCAGTGTGCTCTCTGTCCTTCTGGGACATCCTCTTTAGCAGACTCTTCCTTGTGGGGTTGGACAGCCATTACTTCCCCCTTTGTCCAAAAGTCATAATTCCTATGTCTGAGGGCCAGATCTTTGGTCTCTGAGTCCCTGTTAAATAGCATCATAGTGTCCTTTCTTGGAAGTTCAGTGGGGGTACACAGGTGTCTACCCTGACATCTTGGAAATGTAGAGTCTGTAGTGATTGTAGGTGTGAAGCTTTGCTGTGGCTATTAATATCAAGGAAGTAGGGGACCCTCACTCTCAGGTTGGTGCTTCCTTCCTCTGTTTTAGTGTACTGTCTGCCTGATACCCCTGACTTCCTCTCTTATGTCCCAGGTCTGGCTTGCCAGCCTGATGAAGTGACCTCAATACTAATTGTCCCCCTCCCTTCTGCTTTTGAGTACCATTTCTACAAGTCAATGCTTCTCTCAACAGGAGTAGGGTGAAGAATTCTCAACACTTGGTTCTCACTGTGCACCTCTAGTTGCTGCAAGGCCAGATCTACTTGACAAGAGCTGGACAAGGGATCACTGCCTGGTGTGCAAACCTGTCAGTCATTGTCATTTATGGGCAATGCACTTCAGCCTCTGATGATGTTCCAGGAAGGAGGCCTAAAAGATGTTTTTCCCTTCTGCTTGAAAATCACAAGATCCAGGTCATCATTGGTGGTGAAATGGACCCTGCTTTTCTGTAAATAGTACCTATTTCCACATTCTCTTTTGAGAGAGAAAATTAACAAGGTGACCTCCTCCACCAACCCCCATGAAGGCTGATGGTCTGGTTTGGGAGCCTGAAAATGTCTTGAGCTTAATTTTTTCCCCAATGTCTCCCAACTTTCAATGAATAACTCTCCCAGTATCTGAAAAATCCTAAATTGAGGATTCTATAGGAGAGACCTAGGCTTAGCAGCATGCAAAATAGCCCTTAAGGCCATGGTTTTTTACTTTTTTGAGTTATGGACTGCCTTGAGCATCTGATGAAGTACACACACACACACATACACACACACACTTGCATAAGAATAAATACCCCTGCACTCACACACACACCCAGATAAACACATGTAAAATTTTTTTTTGCATATCATATTCAAAAAGTGTATATATCCTGGAAGCCCATCCATTAACTCAATGTCAAGAAGTCCTGGCTTAGAGGATCCAATCAACATAGTGTAGTGTGTGAAGTGTATAGAAGTATAGAGTGTTCAGTGATCGTCCAGATCTAATCTTTTCACATCAGCTGATGCTGGGAATTTGTGCTCTGTTTTCAAGTGAGTCTTTCAAAAGATGTGGACAAACCAGACACTTTCAGAGGAGAGTGGCCTTGGAATCTTGTTAGATACCAAAAAGCTGAGGAGCCTCAAAAAATCTCCTGGAGAAGAAAGTAGAAAGGCATGCAGTGCTTGCAATGATGACCCTGAAGACTCAAGGAAGTCTCAAATATTAGAGATAATATTCACAACAGATTTTGGGATTCTGAGTAACCCTCAGTTAACCAGAAATTTGAGTTAATAAGGAGCTTTTATTTCCCTAGTCCTCTAGTTAATTTTATTGTACTGACCTGGATGCATAAATGAAAGAGTATGGCCAATGACAGCTCTGATTCTGTGTGGTAAACATGATGGTCTAGGACAGATGTGGAGGCTGGATCAACCAAGCATTCAGGGACTTTATATAGACTCCCTAAGTAAGCTCTAAAAGACACCAAGAGGATCTTTTACCTTAGTACCTACCCAGAGTTTCCATCCTCCATGCTTTGCCAGATGTCATAACGTTCTAGATGGTTCTGGCCACGAGCTCAGATGTGCAGCATAAATGCAACTTCCTTTATTTTTTAATGTAACAATGTATTTTCTATCTCAAGCCCCTATTCTGCCTAGATAATCTATGTTGTTTTTCATCTAAGTCTGTCATTTCCAGGTTTTCTAGGCCATTTTGGGTACAAACTCAATCAATTCAGAATTTCTCTTCCCTCTTTCTTTAAATTCTGGATGCTGATGTAGATGGAAGAAATGTGGGTTATGAGGTCTCCAGATGTTGGAAGGGTCACGTGGATCTTAGTTATAATGGCTTTGGATGAGCTATACATCATCTTTATTTATTTTTTTAAAGATTGTATTTATTTATTCATGAGAGACATAGAGAGAGAGAGAGAGAGAGAGGCAGGCAGAGGCACAGGCAGAGGGAGAAGCAGGCTCCATGCAGGGAGCCTGACATGGGACTCAATCCCAGGTCTCCAGGATCCCACCCTGGGCTGAAGGCGGAGCTAAATCACTGAGCCACCAGGGCTGCCCTATGCATCATCTTTAATAGCTCTGGGCTACTGGTCTCTATTCCCACCAATATCCACTGAAATATCTATTCACTCTGCCATCTGGCTATAGTTACACATATTTATATTCTCTGTCTCTGGGGTTGATAGGTCCTTGCAGCCAACTTCCAAGACCCTCTAAGGATCTGTTCACATATTGGGATGGGAGCGGGGCTCTGTCTTAAATCCTATTTCTGTCAAAACACATCATACTCTAGGTACTCCCCACTTGCTGTTCTACCATGTTGGTGCATGAAGCTGTTCTTCCCCAAGACATAAGGCACTGGGGTCTTTTATTCTTAAATTCTTCAATGCATCTGGTATATCTGCCCTCTCCTTCTCTTTTGCTTTCCCTTCCCCAGTTCAGTACAGGACCAAGACATCCACAGGAAAGTTTACACTTTTCTTTTTATTCTCTCTGACTTTAACCTGCCCTCACCCCCAAAATCTAGTCTAGATTGTGGGGACCCTGGCACTTCAGATCTCTTTTTTATTTGAAGAAGCTCACATTTCATGCTTTGTATTCTTTTAGGGCTTAGGCTCCCAACCAAAAAAACCCAAAGGTTTGCAAATAAAAAGCCATGACTTTTAAGTATTTGCTGCAATTCTTCAAAATTTATTTAGAAGCTCAAAAGCATTGTGAGCCTCTGTTTCTTTGTATTCCAGTTAAGGCCTCCTAGGAGGTAACATTTGCCACTGACACAGGAGGTGTAGATGAAAAAATTGATAAGAAAGTGTGGAGGTAGGAGGTTGTAGGAACAGACGATCCTGTAATACAATGGGATATATATTAACTTATTTAGTGTAAGTCCATTTTCCTCTGCTGGACATAAATATCCCATGGCAGAAACAAATGGAGGATTTATCATCAGTCATTATTAGTAACTTAACATGAATTAGTTTCTTATCTTTACACAGGCTGGGTTCTGAGAACAGGCTTGACGTGGGAGAGTGGAGAGGCAGGTGTGAAATGAGGCAGCCAAACAGCCAGGTGTGGTGAAGGGAGGTGCATCCAGGGGCATTTTGGGGGAAGTAGAAGGCTGAGATGGAAGATTAAAGCATGAGGAGAAGCCAAAAGACAGCACCAGGGATAAGCTTCACACATTTCCCAATGATGCCAGAGCTGGGGAGACACGGGGTCAGCATTTTCAGGCAGAAGAGCAGTAAGGTCTGTGTTTAGACCCAGCTCAAGAATTGACTTAATGATTTGAAGGACACACTTCTCAAATTTCCAGGTGACCCCAAGTGATGGAGGTAATCTTTTATAAGACAGAAGTTAAAACATCAAAAGAAAAATGACCATGTAAGGGAATGTCTGAGTCCAGCAGTGAGAATATAGGAGGGAAGAATGACATCCATTCTGGGCCAAACCCATTCTGGGCTGGGGGATGGACAGCTTGGAGGATGGGCAGAGAGACAGCATCCCAAAATTAGAGTTATGACACTGGAATTGAGACAAAACAGAACCATGATTTTATTATGTGTGATGCGAAAATAGGCCTGTCTTCATGTTCCTTTCATGTTCAGCATTCTCCCTCTTGCTCTGCTTCTGTGTGAAGAAACACAGTCCTTCCCAAACTTTTGCTGTGATCAGAAGAATCAGAAAGTGTCACATTGCTGGGAGGCAGGTAAAGGAAGGATTCAGCTTTTCTTCTTCTTCTTCTTCTTCTTCTTTTTTTTTTTCCCCTTGAAAGCTCCTTGTGTTCAGAGTTTTAGACTCTCTTTTTAGGACATCTTCACTAAAAACCATTCTATCACACTATGGCAGTAGAGATATAATCTAAATTTATAAGCTCTCATGCATGGATGCATCCCAATGGAGAGAAAAGTCTAATTTATGTTTGTCCATATATATTTCTTCAGGTGGTGTTTGTGTTCTAAGTTTCTGGAGACATCAAACATAGAAAGGCCCTGTAATTCCAGATGGGATTAATACAGACAATATTTCATTCAGGAGGTAAGACAATAAATAAGAAGAGGTCCTTTTAGACGGCCTCTAAATTTTTTGAGATACCACTCAAGTGCCCGTAAAAACCAAAGTCAACTTTCTACTTACATTCTTAATTTTCTCTGCACCTCATTTCTTTCCTAGATAGAAACAATTTTTCAGGCTGGACAGAAGATGAAGAACATCTCTGAAAGACTCAGGCTTTTCCCTTTCATGTTATCTTTACCCTTCTGTTTCTGTCAAAGGAAAATTTTCTTGGATCCTAAATAGTGATAAACAATGCAACAAGAAAAATGTGGAATCCATTAGGATGTACAAAAACTTTTGTTTTAGGAAGATTTGTATGTTTTGCTATTCTCTCTGGCTATGCTTGTCTCAAACCACAAAAGAATTCTGTAGAACAACCAATGTCTTCTTCAATAATGCCAGATTTTCTCCTGTGAGAAAAAACAAATGCCCCTCAGGATTCAGTAATTCATCTGACACACTAGTGATAACCATTATGTGCCATGCACTAGAGAAATAATACTAATTTAAGTGATCATTATTAAGTGGCCATTAGTCACATGCCACAGTGCTCCAAGTTCCTTACACAAATTATCCCATTTGATCCTCACTGTCTTGCCATAAGGCAGTTACCAGAAATATCCTTGTTCATCTTACAGATGGGGAAACTGAGACACTGGGAGGAAAGTAACAAAATCAGACAGCTAGCCAGGGACTGACCATGATTAGTAACCAGGCAGTCTGGCTTCAAAGTCCATGCTATTAACCATGGAGCTGCAGGAGACAAGGCTCTTTCTGAAAGTAGTCTATAATCTAATAATAAATGAAAGCTTACAATCAAAGCTTACATGCTGCATCAAAGTGAGATGGCATTCTGGTGCCACATTGGATATGATGTATGAAAAATGTTAGCCTAGAACATGGGTCAATTCATTACAGGTTTATGGTTTGTATAGGGTAAAATTAATAGATGTGCTGCTGAAGCAAGCACTATATAGAGAAAAGATAAAACATAGGAAACTCTCCCATCTAGAGAGTGAGATGTACATTTCATTGCCTTAATTCTTCATTCTGGGCATTGCAAGGTTTTATACAGGGCTTTCAACAAGGGCATGAGGGTATTTAGACTTGGTTTTAATTGGAGATTCAATTTAGGGGAAGAAAGCCATGGTGATTGGTCTGTATTCTGGGAAATATTTTGGCTTGAGTGCTTTTGTGGGGTTGTCTCTTTTTCACTGACTATTTCCCCCTCTTTAGATGCTTTTCTCCTACAAGTCCTATTTGAATCTGGGAAGCTCAGAGAAGATAAGAAAGAAGGCTACATAGTTGTGGTGCCCAATTTAAGCATGATGGGAGTCTTCAAATCTCCTTCTAGTTTGTCTACCTCAGCTCCTCTGGGATGAGAAAGGAGGCACGGATTCAGGGTAGAAGTGCAGTCCAGGAATAGACAACATGCATTTATCTGAAACATCTTTTGTGTTATAATTTTTAGGAACAAGGGTGAGGCAGATGGAGTATATGAACCCAACACTAATCTCTTATGAAAACATATGAAAATTAATTCTCTGCCTGAATAGCAAAGGTGTCAGTAAATCGTATTCTTGGTACATCCAAAATTCTGTTAACTTTATATTTTCCAATTAAATTTCATGTTAAGAATAACTTGGAGTTGTTTAGCTCTTCTTGTCCTAGAAAAAACTATTATTTTTGGATAATTTTAGTTCTCTCTGTTTTTGCTTTTCTGTATTTTGAAATCTGCATGGATGAGTTAGAAATTAGTTATCTAAAAACACCTGCTTTCTCTATACTTTTAGAAAGAAGAGATGATTAAGATCTCTTCTAGTCTACTTTTAACTGTCTAAAGTTTGAGATAACCATCTTCAGAAGATAGATAATCGAATTGAGGCCATTCTTAGGGATCATGGCATTAAATGGTGCTAAGGATACTCAAAATGACCAAAATCCAAGGAATAAAAATAATGCTTGACTTTCATTTTACTGTGGAACCATTTGAACTATTAAAAGTGAGAAAATTTATTGTAGTGCAACAGTTTACGCTTTCCCATTTCTAAAGAGATAAATAAATAGAGAAATGGGGCCATATTTCTCCAAAGATGAATGGCTTAAGACAACAGAGAGACAATTCACTAAAAGCCATAATGAGTAGGGGCTAAAAATATAGCCACTTTATGATGTCTGCAGGAGCTCTTCAGCTATCTGCATTTTATAGGGTAGAAGAGAAAGTATCTTCACTGTCCTGACTTATTCTATTCAATGCACTTATTCTATCTCTCAACACCATTAGCTGGTGTTCAAGGTATTTCCTTTTATTTTCACAATAGCCAAGAAGCAGTTTGGCTTAGCAGGCCAATCTGAAGATGAAGGTGAAGGTGAAGGAGAAGGCAAGACATGCTGTTACAGTTTTGACCAAAATGGCTGTGTGAATCTAAAATCTTAGAAGTGAAACTTTAGTCATTTGTCCTCACTTTTTAAACTCTATGTTGCCAAACATCTTTATTAAGAATCAATAAGCTAATATTATGAGATAGGAAAAGGCCTCTGTGTTGACTAGTAGGATTACCCTCAGGTTACTTGTAAGTAGTCCACATTCTTTTCTATGGTAGGTGCATCTGTATGCCCTATAGAGAGGAAGGGGTCCATTTTAAATCTACACTTGCCCTGATTCAGAGACTCACGTAGGGCCCAATAGGACAAAATAGGACCATTAGCTCTGACATGAGTTCAAAGAGTAAATAAACCCCTGGAGAAGTGGGAAGGAGTAAGGCTCACAGCCTCGGTACTGCAGAAAGTAGAGGGCCTTCTAATCAGCTCACTGTTCTGTTTACCATACTCATCAAAATTCAGAGGTAACTGGAATAAAGTATTATTGTCTCCTTTCACAGTGTAAATTCTTTTGATTGGCTTTACATGATTCTCTGTAAGGGGCAAACCAACCTGGCCAGCTCTGGGCTGCTGCTCACTTCACAAAAAGGCTGTGGAATATTAGATATTCTTATTGTAATGGGCTAGCTGAGCCCACATCCCAACCTTTCCCATTTTCTGGAAACTATTCTCCTTTCCTCATCTACAAGGGGTGGCCTCCCTCTGTCCATGTGTGTTCTGCATAACTCCTTCCCTTGGGAATAACTAACTCTGTCAGGAGTTGAAATCTGTCTCAAACTGGGAATATTCTCTTTTTCAGGATTTGGAAGAGACAGAGGGAGAGACAGGGAGAGAATAAAGGGGTACCGTGCTATGTGAGGGGCTGTGGGGTAACCATACTCCCTTGCAATCAAAGGAGAGGGAGCTGAGAAAGCTGATCTGGAGTAAAAGTGAGGAAAAACAGCAGTTTTCTAGTTTTTTTCTCCTTAATTTTTGTGAGAAGCCCCACATCCCCGTAATAAATTGCTCCAATTTATTTTATCTAGATTGAATTGGTTTCTGTAACTTGCAATCAAAGGATCCTAACTAGAACACAGACTAAAGAAGACACTGATGATTTATTTGGCTTGTGGATTTATTTCCAATAATTTAAAATACAAATCTGCAAAATTGTATCTTGGCTTGTATCCAATTTAATATGACTTTAGAACAGGAAAGTCAGGTATGGACTAAATGTGACATGAGAGTGTGCTCTGGAATTGATACAGAACAGGTATCAGCCTCTTGTTATCTTTAAGAAAGTAGGTATATTATTTAATCTCTCTGAGCCTTAGTTTCCTTGACTTCAAAATGGAAATCATATGTATCTCATCGGATTGTTGTTAAATTTAGTGGGCTACAATATGTGAAGTAACTAGCTAGCACAGTAAAGTCATCCATCCCCTCCTAGTTATGGGAAGTTTCTCTTGAGGGAAAAGCTATCAGTTTGCCATTTGCTTCTTTGTTGTCATTGTTTTTGGTACTGCTTAGTGTTGGGTCAGGAACTGGACAGAACTGAATCTAGGCACGGAGGAGTTACAGTGTCTCCAGGTGGAGTTGGGGGGGCAGGAGTGCAGATGGCCCAAGGAAGTTGGAAACAGCAAAGGTAGAAAGAGGGAGGGCATGCATAAGCTTCAACTGCCTGGTTAGTCTTGGTGATGGCCTGCCCAAGCTGAGATCTGCAAAAACCTGCTGAGAACCTACAACGACAGTACTACAGGGGTCATTCCCCTTCCCACTAGCCTGGGGTTCTGATGTATGTACACATTCTGCTGAGTTTATATGCAGCACCCATGTTTCACAGAATCCCTTAAATAGGGTTTCTCATTCTCAATACTATTGTCATTTGGGGCCCAAATTTCTTCATTGCAAGGGCCATTCTGTGCATTGCAGGGATGTTTACCAGCATTTCTGTCCTTTCTCCATCATGTGGGATAACCAAAAATGTCATAAATGTCTGAGGACATTGCCAAATAGCCCATGGGGTGGTGATGGTGCAAAATCATTCCAGTTTGAGAACCACAGTTTAAAAATAAATTTTTATAGATTAGTGACTCTGTTTTAATTAAGGATTCTAATCATAGAATCAACCATCAGTAGAAATGGAACATTTTACTTCCCTATTCTGCCCCGTGCCAGCCCTGCCCATTTCTTATTTTTGCAAACTTGGCCCTGATTGCACCATATGCAACTTGTGAGAAGACTGGATTTGGAATGAGAAGACCTGGGTCCAGATTCTTTGGCTGCCTCCTACCTGGTGAGGGACTGTGATGATATCTGAGTTGGGGAGTCCAATTTCCAGCTCTCCGGATTCTGATTGTTAGCATTAGAAGATTACTAGTCATACAGTGATCAAGTCCAGAGTTCATATCCAGGCAATTGCAAAACTACACCTAAATGCCTGGTCACGTGGATGTGGAAATGTAACTTAGACCGGGATTTAGTCTCACCTGTAGGAACCCTTGGGACCCAGTGCTTGGGGAGATCTGCCTAAGAAATTTTGAAGCATTCTCCCTCAGCCACTTCCCAAATCTTTTCAGGGCACACAGAAAGCAGTGGGCCTCACCCACCCACTTACATATGGAGTTTAAACTCAGGACCAAGAATCCTGTTAGAAGAGTGGCCGAGAACCAGATATCTAGATTCCCACTGCCCATTGCAGAGGACCTTACCTTCTCCCTGTCCCCTAGAACTGAGGCTCAGTCAGTGACGACTATCACTAACCAGAGGAGCCCCTCCTTTGGGAAGCATGAGGGGGAGGAAGGGAATCTGGACTCACATGCTTCTCTCCAATTTTCTGGCTTTAGGGGAAGAACTGGGGGTTCTTTTCCACAGAAATAGAAACACAGTAGAGGGGATGAAGGCAAGTGCCCTCCCTAAGGTGCACTTCATTTTTCCTCTTTATATTCTGGGTGTGTGGGAGGAAAAAGAAAAGAGAATATATGGGACTGATTACCAGTAGTTATCATTGCTATTTTAAAGAAGAGTTTGAATAGCTACAGAGAACAATCTGGTGGTGGCCAGAGACGAGGAGGTTGGAGGGATGTGCAAAACAGAGAAAGTGGATTAAAAGGTACAAACTTCCAGTTATTAAATCAATAAGAAATAGAGATAAAATGCACAGCATAGGAAATAAAATTAATAATATATAACAACTTTGTAAGGTGCAAAGATGGTAACTAGATTTCTCATGTTGATCACTTTGTATTGTATAAAATGTTGAATCCCTGTAGCATATGTCTGAAATGAATATACTATTGTATGTCAACTCACTCCAGTAAAAAATGAATACATTTGATGTTTTGTCTACCTAAAAGTCACCAGAGTTCAAATTCAACAAGATCCTTCCTTTAATTCATCACTCCACACTCATATTTTGGAGGGCAGAGGAGGTTATGTTGACTTGGCATCTGAGACTCATTTGGACCAGCTTGGGGTTAAAATGTTAAATGTCCAAATCTCAGAGTGCACTTTATTTGGGAGTTATGAGGATCCCAGAGGTTATACATTAAGCCCACCCCTTTAAGCAGTATTAAAAAATATATTTAAAAAGTTGGTGTAATCCTTAGATGATCTTGAACAGAGGGCAGTGAACACCATCTGTTCTGTATTATTTTGTTTTGGGAATGATGTAGATAACTCCTGCTAACCCTTGGTGTATGCACAGCATGGTCCCTGTGGGCACAGACAGATCTGCTTCTGGGTTTCTTATGCCTGCTTTTCCTAGTTGCTTTTGTCTATCATCAGAGGTAGTAACTCACTATTGTTAGAATTTGTTTATCAAAAAATCCTTCTAATTTCCTGCTTGAAAATCAAGTATAAGCTAAGATATCAAAAGGCTAACCTTATTAGTGTCTAGAATAGGGAGTAAATAGACTCTACATGAGGCCTTCACATTTTTCTGAGTAAGTTGTAAGTAGTAATCGTAATTTTTTAATAATAAAAATAAAATAATAAAATAATATAATAAAATATAATATATATAATATAATAATATAATATATATAATAATATATATAATATATAATATATAATAATATAATATATATAATATAATAATATAAAATAATAAAATAATATAATAAAAATTTTCTTTATAATATGTATTTTGAAAGTATATGACCTTTAGTCTTCTTGCTTATTAAAAACAAACATTGTTTTGTTCTGTGTAAGTGAGGTTTTTAATAACTAACCTTTATTAAACTTACATGATAGAATACATACTAATACCACCTAAATTCAAACAATATTTGGAAATGAACATTTTTAGGAAGGGAATCAATTGTACCATTAGATTTCTTTGTCAGGAACCAAAGAACAACTCAGAAGTAAACAAAGAATTGAAGGAGAATACATTAATACTATATTTTGGAAAAAATTGTTTAAAGTGTGTACATACATCTTTGTCAACTTAACTAAATAAACTGCTTAGCCCTAACAACTTAGCCTAGAAATCATGTACTCAAGATGTACTTCTGTTGAATAATGTTTTAAAATGAGTATTGCAAGGACACTTTTGATACAATAAAACTTCTTTTGTCTAAAGCTAAAGCTCATTGAAAATGCCTATGATGAAGGCCACCAGAGTGAGACAGGCAACTTTGGAGTTTTGCTGGGAAGGGAGAGAGTTATATCTAGAAAATTCAGAAATTCATCAGGATCAGATGTCCTCAAAGGTTGATGGAGTCTAGGGTCTGTGACCTTTTTTGTATAGGTTATATTTCTTGTGTTCCTGTTACAGTGAGAACCCTTTCTGGAAGACAGGCATCCTGGAAATTCATCTGGCCTGTCTGGACAACTTCTCTTTTCTGTAGATTAGGAGTATTTTCTACTTGTAATTTGGGCTAGTCTGGGAAGGCAGGTTCCAGGTTTGCTGGATTGGGACAAAATAGAACCAAACAGTTTAATGTTTAGTGGGTCCAAATCCTGCTCAAATCTTTGTCAGCTGTGTGACATGGGGTGAGATTTCTAATGAGATAATGTTTTTAAAGCGCTAGCAGGAGTGCTCAATGCACAGTAAATACTCAACAAACTAATGTTTTATAATCTTAATATTACTATTATTGAAGCACTCTTGTTTATTTATGATTAATTGAAGCTATCTGACAATGGAAAGTGTCCTCCCTGTCCAGTGCTATGGAATGTAAGGGTCAGACGATATGACCCTGCACCAAATGGGTTCACCCAAAGCAGATGAGTTTTATCAAGTTGACCCAATGTGATGATGATGACAATGATAGTTTCATGTATGGTTTTCTAGATACCCTCTGACTGAGTCTCAGTTGACCCTAAGATTGATGTGAGTGGAACTGAAAATCTTTAGTCCCCAAACACTTTTTCACCACTTTGTCTCAGTGTCTAGAATTCCTACCACAGGCCACTCCTGCCTACTGGCCCGGGAAATTTTGCAGAAGCAAGGGTGGGTTTGACTAGTTCATTCTTCCCTATTAGAGGTGACAAAACAGAGGAGAGGGTCCTCCCCCATCCAAGCTCTTGGCGCTATCATCAGAGACAGGCTTCTGGACAGGAGCGGCCATGGACAGCTTTTCAGGTGTTAAAGTTTTTTAATGTTTTCCATGAGTGATTTCTGTAGGAATAAATGCATAACATAGGAGCAATTTCTCAATGCCTTGAATTGACATCCGTGGACTTTCAATGGAATCCTGGCCTCAGGCTTTAGAGGTTCATATGTCATTCTCCACTTTAGCTGTAGAAGCAGCAGGTGGAGTGAAAAGAGCCTGTTTAGAGCAGCCAGATTTTGTTTTTGGTTGTCAGCTAAAACAGAAACCCCATCATTCTGGACTTGGCAGCTTGTTAGTAGAAAAGCCACCGGGAAGCTCTGAGTTGGTAATTTGGAGCACAGACTTATTCTCTGATACAGCTGCAGAGCAGCAGGTGGCTGTGACTTAAGCAAACACTAGCTTTAAAAAACGAAATAAGAAAATGGAGAATTTTTGCCTTTGCACACATCAATATGGTTAAGGATGTGGGAGTTCATATCTTGTTCCTTTGGATTCTCATTATTAACTTGCTTAGGCATATATAAGAGAGCATCTCACTCTATCCAATTCAGTTTAACAAACATTTGTCAAGCACCTACTGTGTGCCAGACACAGTGCTAGGTTTCTGGGAATCTGCATTCCCTTGGCTTGGAGTTTGATATGGAGACAGACATGTACATAGATTTATAACAAAGAAACAAAGCTATTCCTTCAGAGCCCTGGACAGGGATTGATTGTGATCAGGGTATGGGAGAAGCCTTCAAGGAGAAAGTGAGCAGAAGCTAAAGGGATAAGTGGAACAGAAATGGATTGGAGGAAGAAGGTTGCAGGCAGCGGGAGTTGTCAGAGAGAAATCTGAAGGACATCAGAATGATTGAGTGTGGGAGGAAATAAAATAGGGATGTCATTGAATTCATAATTGATTATATAATTCTATCATGTCCAAATATGGTCCTAATTTTGAAAAAAGTTTACAGCTGTGTACATATTTACAAATTTTACAATGGGAGTAGGTGTACTTAGTAATAGTGAATATTGATGCTGTTAGAGTTAGAGATTATTTTAATTTCATTTTTCCAGATCTGCTACAAAGAATTTGAAACTGGAAAATAAAGCATACATACTCCATTTTCAACAGCCTGATCTCAGCGCCTATTGCAGAACACTCTTCCAGAAATAGTGGCATTAAAGCATTCAGCAATTGGAGTGGAAAGTGTGGAAATAAGAATGTTGATGGCAGTGAGATTAGTGCCAGCACTGGGCTGCCCCGGATTCATGGCAACCTGGAAGACCTGGAGGCCCCAGAGGACAGGGAGTGTGAACAGTTTGTAAAAAAATTCAGGAATCACACCTTTCTCCCCGCTCTTCTCTGCTCTCTCTGCGCTGCTGTTCACACACCCAGAGTCAGAAGAAGGATGGAGTTTGCCAGGGAACTGAAGGGCTGGCGAAACTGTGCCTGGGCTGAGCTCTGGGGCTACGACTTGATCCATGTCAGTCCTCTGTGTGTGGAGGACAGCTGCTCTGACCTCCAGAAGAACCTGGTATGTAAATTAGAAGAAAAACGCTTTCTTCTTTGAGCAGAGGACAGAGTGGAGAATCAGAGGGAATGGCGGTTACATGCACCGAGTCTCTTACTTCAGCAAGCTGGCAGATCTTCATCAAACAGCACGATGAGTGAGAGTTCCCACTACTCCAAGAGAAAGAGGTTGGCTACAAGTGGGTTAGAGCTGATGGTAAGACCCAGAGAGAACACAGGAGCACCGAAATTAACACTGAAGTAGGGCAGGCCATGTTCTATTTATGTATTCTCTCTCTCTTCTATATTTATTAAGCATCTACTGAACACCACCATACTCTGGGATCCCTGGTTCCAACCTTCAAAAAGCTACCCTTCTGGTCCAGGTTGCCCTTTAGGGACTCTGCAATTGGCTCATATCCTCTTCCAGAGTTTCCTGATATCCTATCATTCCCTCCCTTGCCCCCCTGCCCCCCCGCCCCAGCCTCCCAGTCATTCTTCCCTGAGGGTCGCAGTGAGTGATAATCTGGGCTCTCTTCTATGATATTAGCTAGATAGTAGGATTTAACCCCTTTCTCTCTCGAAGGTGTCAGATTCTGGGAAGACAAAAAGGACAAGTGCCTAACTCAGTGGAGTAGAGTTAAGGGGTAGGAGTAGGAGAACCTTCTTAAAGTGTGAATTTTCAGGGCACCTGGGTGGCTCAGTCAGTTAAGCATCCGACTCTTGATCTCAGCTCAGACTTTGATCTGAGTAATGAATTCAAGCCCCCTGTTGGGCCCCAGGTTGAGCATGAAGCCTACTTAAAAATGCAGATTCCTGGGCCCATATCCATTTATTCTGAATAAATCCAGGGTGGGGCCCAGACTGCCTTCTTAACAAGGTCCCTGGTTGACTCTGAGACAGATGGCACTTTGGGAAATGTTGCTCTAGGCTTTGAGTCCTTGCCATCTTGATGGACTCTCTGCTTCTCTCTGTTTCACATCTCATTGGTGATGGATTCTGTCTGTGGCCTGCAGAATCTTCTGTGAACAACTGTTAGGTGTCCAATCAGGCAAGGTCAGTTCAGCCCCACTTCTTGACTCACCTTCTTGTTGAGCCCTCTCTGTCATTGTACAACTGGATCGAGAAGCAGCATTTTGAAGGCGCTTGCTCAATATCTTCTAGATTTCGAGAAAAGTCCTACAGAGATTTGCTTTATTCTCAGTAGAATTTCAGAAGGGTCTCCTTCAGGTCAGTGTAGTGATAACATGGTAACCAGGCTTATTTTCCAAGAGGGAAATTTGGGTCAGTCAGTGCAGAATAACCCTCTGACACATGCCTTTCAGATAGGCTATGGTAGTTTATCCTAGCTACCAATTTCCTTTCCCTACAAGGAAGGAGACAGCATTTAAGGATCTTCTTGATTTTACCTCTTTCACTTGCCATGTTCTGTTCACTCACCCTTCTGTCCCCTTCCATTTCAGTGTGAGTTGTGGGTTCTTATTCTGGTTGAGTCTGTTCATCTGCTTCTCAGATCTCAGCATTGGCCAAGTTCAAGAATTTGGTTTATTGAATCTTCAAACCTGACCTTGACCTTTTACCTCTGACCCCAAGTATTCTCTGATCCAAGTTTTATTTCCCAGTATTGCTGCTCAGCATGATGACTGAGAATAATGACAAAGCATGATACAGGGTGGCCCTGTATTGCTAAAGTGCTAACTTTAGAAACATATGGTCAGTGTGCTCTGAGGAGCTTTGCCAGCTTCACAGACACATCTAAGGTTCTGCCATGGTGGAAAGTCTCCGCCCTTGCCTCTGGATGTTTTATCAACAAATTATAATATGGGACCTTTGGTTAAATTTCCACCTTTATGTATTTTATTGAAGTGAAAAACAAAAGGCCCAGACTCCACAGGGATTGGAGAAACCTGATCTCATGCTGCATTTGAGAGTTGAAAATTATTTAACCAAGGTCTGAGAAGCAATGATAAGAAGTATTTCATTTTGGTTCATGATGAGGCTCATGCAATGTGCCTGGGAAGGTGGCTAAACCCTGTGAAAAGTAAACAGACCCTGCTGCTTCTGTTCTTTGTAACACCTGTAAAATCAGATAGATTTGTGGAGGAAATGATGGAAGACCATATTTGCATGGGTTGGCAAGACCACTTTATCTCTTTCCTGATTTGGCCTACTGGTTGTGTTACTTCTGAGTCACTTCTGCAAAGGATCTCTTTCTCTTTGGCGGTTTTCCTACATGATTCCACCACTCCCTTTTTCCCCCTCTGATTTCCCCTTCCTCTGAATGCTCAGAACTTATTGTCCACATTGATCATTTTCCATTAACTATCTCATCCTTTTCTGCTTCTGAGCTCTGCAATTTGAAAGCCTATTCCATATTGCCTTTTCTTGTATTGGGAAGACAAGTGTTCTATCCCTTCTCCCCTACTTTTTGCCCCATCTGCCTGTCTCTCTTCCCGTTTCCTCTACCCTGCAACCTGTTCTCAAGAGTGATGGAGCTGCTACTCTGAGGGTTCACCACCTGGGAGTGAGTTGTTAGTGAGCGCAGCCACACTGTGCTTTGAAAAGTCAGCACAGGCTGCAGTACTTACTCTGGGACTTCTCTCTCTTATGTGACAAGTGTATCCTGGCAGGCTATTTTCTCCTCCTTCATATGTTAGTGTTCTGCAGGCTTCTGTCTATCGAGGCCTGAGCATCTCCTGTTTGGTGCTGGAGGGGGTGGAGTTATTTATGTTAGTTGCTTGCGCATGCACGCATGTGTGCGTACGTGTCTGCGTGTGTACGAGGGTGGAGACGAGACTGAAATGCAATCTGTGTCCTCTGAGTCAGCTGTTACCAGACAACCCTGCACTGGGTTTTTAGCTTATTCTATCCGAGGCAAGCCAGACTCCACAAAGAAATCTTAACACAGTGCATTTTCCATAGTGCTTTCACATTGTGCATGCTTGAAGGAGTGAGCAAAAGAAAGAAGTAATGAAGAAGCAAAAGAAAGGATCTTTAGAGAGATATCTTAAAAAGTAATTTGAATGTCTGACAGTAATGGAAGAAGACACATTGCCCCTGTCTGGGAAGGGCTAGCCTGAGGCAAAGTTGTCAAGTAGTTAGCCAGGTTGTCAGGGGCCTTCTTCCTCGCTCAGTCATCTCGTTTGCTAATCCTATCTTCAGGCTGTTCAGTTTCTTCATGTTTTTATTCTTCTAGCTTTCATTTCTGTATTTGCCCCCCTAGACACTGTTAAGGGGAAATAATAAGGGGAAATAATTTCAGTGTTTGAATGCTAGCATATTTGGAGGCATGGACCTAAGGTCCATAGGAAATGCTTTTCAGAGCATTGTGGGGAAGGGGAACAGGAGAATCTGTTTGAAGTTGTTGGCCTGTGAGAAGTGGAAGAGGGAGGAAGGGAATTATCCTACAAGTTAGTTCCTTTCGGTTTATTGTAGACAAGAGGCTTCCAGGGTCTGATATAGGGCCAATAAGTGGACATACACTTAACATGGAGGAAGGCTCATATGGAGGAGAATGTTAGCCTTCCCTGTGAAGAGAAATCAGGTCACAAGTGAGTGTAGCTGCCCATGTGGTATGAGTAGGTATGAGTAGGAAAAATCTTGTTGAAAAATCATCCCTTTGCTGACCTATCATGCTGCTAGGAAATGCTTACCCCTGTGGATTTAGGTATATCTTGCAAAGCCTTTGCCAAATAATAATCAGGTTAATGAGGAGGTAATGTACTGTACCAGCAAATACCCTAACCAGGGGTGGTAATATATAATAAACTGAAATACATAGGAAACACAGGCACAGGGTACTTGGTAAAGTGTGATTACTTATACCTGAGCCTAGGGGATGGAATGGAGGTCGAGCCTGTTTTGAGAAGCTAGTGTGTTGCCAGAGGGGGCATGTATGAAGATTCTGGGGATGAAGAAGGAATGTGAGGTTTTTGGGTACTTGGAGGAGAAAAGGGGAAAATCATACAGGGAGAAAGATATTTAGATAGAAAATGAGGCACTGAATATATCTTTTATTTCTTTTTTTTTTAATTTAAAGATTTTATTTATTAGAAGAAGAGAGAGAGAGCATGAGTGGGAAGAGGGGCAGAGAGAGAGGGAGAAGCAAACCCCCATGGAATGCAGAGCTCAACATGGGGCTCAATCCCCAGACCCTGAGTTCATGACCTGAGCTGAAGGCAGGCACTTAACTGACTGAGCCACCCAGGTGCCCCCCATAATCTTTTCTAACTTCGCAATTTTCCCAACTTTGATTTTTTCTGTTGCTATTTTTATTTATATTGAAATACTTGAAGAGTGGATCAATAGCTCACCATAAAGGAGAGACTTTAACTGCCTGTTAGAATGTATTAGATTGTCAAGCTGGTTGTCTCAGGCCTATCAAATTCGTCTATCCAGAGTAGTAATCTCTATGGGCTGATTGTCTATATTACCCAAATGAATGACATAATTGATAGCTGCCCTTAAGAATCACTCCATAATACCTAAGGAGAACAAAAATGGCCCTTTTTATAATAGCCTAGGTTTTAGCCCGGCTTGCACTTGCTCTGCAAGAGGGAGGGAGCGATTTGTGTATCCTGTAAATTGCAGAATTAAGATGATATCCATGATCTCCTCTTAACATTTACTAGGATAAACAGGAATATCTCTGACCATCAGAGTGTTGAGTTAGAAAAATAAGCATATTCCTTCTTTCTAATTAATCTGGCTAGTCCCTACAGCAACTTTAACAAGCTATGATATGCAGAGAGATGAAACATTCCAATTATTTTTCTATAATGCTATAATCCTTTTACAAGTGCTTCCCTCTGATGTATAATCTCCTAAATCAGACACTAAAGAAGAAATAGCTTTGATTTGACAAGCCTATCCTTCTCACTGAGGCGGGGTGAAAAACAACCCACCAAAAACCTTGATTCTCTCAACAGTTGTGAAGTATTCCCTTCAGAGGGAAGCCTTTCTGCAGCTGAGTGCTGAGTACTCCTACTGTGCTTGATTTGTTTCCTGCAGGGGCCACCACTGATTATGGCATTTGGATTCAGCCACTGTTTTCTTTCTGATGAGCGTGAACACAGCATGAAGCGAGTGGGAGTGGGCACTGGAGGAGGAGCAGCAATGATGAGAAAGAAAAGCATGAGTGGAAAGAGAGGAGCAGAAAAGAGGAAAGGGCACAGAGAGGAGGAAGGTGCATGGCAAGCAACCAAACTTGAGCAGGCCAGCTCATAAAAAGAGACCGACCGGGACAGCTCCGGAGGAGAAACTGGCTGGGCATGGCAACAGAAACCTAGGCTTTGAGTTCCATGGGATCTGAGAACTGCTTTTGAGCCTGGGTCTCTTCTTTTCTAGCTGTGGTGATTTTAACTGCCATAATTAACCATTGTAAGATTTTTTTAAATTTAAATTTTTAAAAAAAGATTTTTATTTATTCATTTGAGGCAGAGAGAGCAAAGGAAAGCACGAGCAGTGGGGAGGGACAAAGGGAGAGGCAGTAGCAGACTCCTGGCTGAGCAGGAAGCCTGATTGATGATGATGATGATGATGATGATGATGACGATTATGACGATTATGAAGATGAAGAGGTTGGGCTCAATCCCAGGACCCTGGGATCATGACTTGAGTTGAAGGTAAACACTTAACTGTCAGAGCCACCGAGGCACCCCAAGATTTTTAAAAAATATTTTATTTATTTATTCATGAGAGACATAGACAGAGGGAGAAGCAGGCTCCCCATGGGGAGCCCAATGTGGGACTCAATCCCAGGACCCTGGGATCATAATCTGAGCTGAAGGTGGACGCTCAACCACTTATGCACCCAGGCATCCCCAAGATTTTTTTAAAGTCAAAGAACCATGTGGATCGAAGCCACCATACAAATAAGAATCATTCTTAGATATTTTATTGAGATGCCTTTTGATCCATATAGAGTTAGATTGAGAACCAGCAGGAGAGACAACGCTTATACTCATTTAGGAAAATTTCAGAGTGTCAATTATATGGGACAAATTTATCGAAGAGTTTCCACTCATTGGGGGGAAGAAACAGGAAATGGATTCTTTTTTTTTTTTCTAAACAAGTTACCAGCTCCGCACTCTCCAACCTTTCTGCTTGGTAGCAAGATTCTTTATGGCCTCAATCTGATTTCCTAATTTCTCAGACACTTTCTGTTAACAAAGCAGTCTCAAATCCATTGTGTGAGACTCAGTTTTGATTATTTTAAAACTTCATTCTCATGCTTCAATCAAAGCTATTGTCTCCCCAGTACTTGGAGTTGGATCAGGTGTATGAAGGAAAGAGGAGGCGGAGGTCCCTACCTCCACAGTGACATGACTCCCTTTCCTCTGTGCCCACCTTCACCTTTCATTTAGGTCTTTGCCTGTGGGCTAGTGTAATTATTGCCAGCAAGAGATCCAACACTCAAACTGCTCCTCATGCATAGATGGTCCCTTCTGGCTGACCCTCACCTGGAGGCTCCCCCAAGGAGTCCTCTGCTCAGAGTGCCTATTTGCATTGTGGCTGATTTCAGCGGGCACTTTGAAGAAATAGCTTCTCTCTCTCTCTCTCTTTTTTCTTTAAACTTAGCTGTATCCCTTAGTTGTCAAAACTAGGAAAATTGAGGAGAAACTAATTTCTCTGGAGTTTAATATATTTATTGTTATGTAAGTGTATAATATGTATACATTCATGTATGTATTAAACTTTAGCAAGATCTATCTATCATCATTTATCCTCTATCTACAGTCTTCAATCTTTTTTTTTAAGATTTTATTTATTTATTCATGACAGAGAGAGAGAAAGAGAGAGAGAGAGAGAGAGAGGCAGAGACACAGGCAGAGGGAGAAACAGGCTCTATGCCAGGAGCCCGACGCGGGACTCGATTCTGGGACTCCAGGATTGCGCCCTGGGCCAAAGGCAGGCGCTAAAGCGCTGAGCCAACCAGGGATCCCCTACAGTCTTCAATCTTTATCTAAATCCCAGCATAAGAAATCTTGAAACCCTTTCTCGAGTACAAGTCTTTTCAAACTTCTTTATTTTGAAAAGGGGCTCCCTTTCATTTTACAGAAAAAATCACTTTCATGATGCTATAGTTTCTCTTGTAAATTCAAACCTTTTTCCAGTGTTATTGAGATATAATTGACATCTAACATTGTATAAGTTTAAAGAGTACAGTGTAAAATTTAATATACATATATATTGCAAAATGGCTACTACTGTGAGTTAAGCCATCCATCACCCTGGCATTGGTGGTGGTAGGTTTTCCTGGTATCTAGAACTTAAATATTTTCTAAGCCTTCCTAAGGACCAGCCAGTGCTATTATCTCTTTCTGCTTCTTCTGCTTTTAGAAGCTTTGAGATGGGAAACTGAAGGGACCCCATGAAGGACTGCTTTTTCTTTTTTTTTTTTTGCTGGGACCTACACCCCCACCCCAAACATGGCTATTAGTACTGATAATGTATGTCCTCCTGTAAAGCTTAAAGAGTTAATGAGTACGTCCTCCTGTAAAGCTTAAAGAGTTAATGATTTCTTTGGAGTCTTCCAGCACAATAGATAGCATCTAAGGAGTGGATGGGCAAGATTGTCATACATGTTTTCCAAGACCAAGGACTCCAGATATCACTGGAACCAAGACCCCTGGCTCTGGAGTATAATGGACTAGCAGAGGACTTCTGGAGGACACCTGAGCACTTGTCTTTGCTGGACCAGTTCCTGGATGCCTCAGAAGACACGTACGCCAGACCACTGTCCTCAGTAAGAACCCCAAGACCTCAAGCAAAAATGAGACTCTCTCTCCTTTCCTTTTGGAGTCACCCAGATATTGTCTATTCCTGCATTCTCTATATACTTTCAATAACCTCTCCTCTTACTTCGTCGTGGCTCACATTTGACTTCTTTACCATGCTTAGCCACGGACTCTGTTGGCTGGTTCTGTGGGATTTCCTCTGGGTCCTTGGACCTGGCCTGCCTGCATCAGCTTGGCCTTCCAAAATGCAAGCACGGAAGCACTTTCCGTAAGATTGGCTCCAATTTTAGGCTCAGCTAAGACTTTTCCAAAAAATCTAGAAAAACTGCTTTGCTTTCCCAAGCCCTTAGCAAGGATCCCATTGTTGTGGACTGTCTCCTGCTGTCTCTCAGCAATGTCATTTTTTTCAGTTCAGAATGCCAGAGGCTCCCATTTAGGTGTGTAGCCAAATGTGCCCGACAGCTGCCTTCCCTAAATTGGGCTACAGAAGCTGAAAATCTGCCCAGAGTAGAACTGGGCAGATTTTTGGCTTTAGGGAAATCCTGGAGCAGCTCACAACTTTGCTTCCCCACATGTCTGCAACAGAAGGTGCATGGAATAATGATCAAGTGTTGCTTCCTAGGTGATTTTGTACCGTCTGGACCATGATTGGAGAGGGAGGTTTTCATGATGTTTCCAAAAACGTACATTGTTCTTCGTTTCTTGTAATGAACATCTTTCTGAGGAGAAGGAATCTTCCCAGAGGATGAAGAACCATGGCCTCTGGGCTTGGTTCCAAATATAATTGTGGAGCCACAGAGCAGATACAGCTTTATCATCTTTGGAAGCTCTAAATCTAAATCTGGTCCAAGTGGGCAGTCTCACCTTCTGACCCTAGGGCCAGGCCTCCAGATCGGTTTTTAAATTCCCCTAATGTTAATGATTTGCCTTCATAGTTACAAACTTCTGGGGATGATGGAATGTTCCATCTCTCTCTGCCTCTTAAGAAGGTAAAATGATGTTTTATTCTTTCTTATTAAAGAAGGTAGATACACAGTTCTGAAAATAGCATTTTCCTGCTAATGGCATCAAGATCGGTCTCTTTTCTTAAAATGTAATGATATTTTCTTAGGTGGGGATTCAGCATCAGGGATGGTTTTCAGCAGCCTTTTCCCTTTGATCATTATAATTGAATAATTATTATATACATTCAAATGTTCTATTTATGCTAATGCATTGGTTATAAAGAATGACACAACTATTCAGATTACGCTGGTTGCATTAAGAATGGAAAAAAGGCCGCATCGAGGTAATTTCATTTCATTATTTTTGTAATTATTTCTTCCTCATTAATGCTCTTTGAAATCTTCATATTCAAAGCTAGTGTTTATTGAACAAAATTGCCCTCGTTTAGGCTGCATCATTATTCACAAAGCCCATAAGCCTGGGAAACATTTGAGTATCCACCCTCTCTATGTTTATCAGTTGAGATTGATTTCTTCTCTTGGTAAAAGAGACCCAAACTAAAGAACTTAGAAATTTATTTCTGTCTGACATGGAAGTGTGGAGCATGAGGCAGTCTAAGGCTGGTGTTGTGCTCTATTCTACACCTTGTGAGCAATTCAGGCTCCTTCCAGCATGTTCATTCACTTTTTGTGCCTTATATTGTTAATGTCAATCAATGGCCCAAGATGGTTGCATTGGCTTCAGCTCTCTGGTTTACATTCCAACCTTACAGAAAGGAGGAAGGGCTGAGGCATGCTTTGTGGGTCTACTAGCCTTTAAGAAAGTTCCCTGGAGGTGCAACACATCATTCATTTTTGTTTAGATCTCATCAGCCAGATTTTAGGCATTTGGCCCCATTTAATGGCAAAGGAGCCTGAGAAACAACCCCCCCACCCCTCCCCCCCACCTTTTTTCTCTCTGAGCAGTCATGGACTAAGATAAAACAACAACAACAGCAACAAAAACAAACATAAAACTCAAAAAAAAAAAAAAATCCCCAGGATTCTATCACAATGGAAGACCAGAGAAAGTCTATTGGTAGTCAGCCAGTCGTCTCGGCCTCACTGTCCTCCAGCCTTTGAATGAGCCAGAGGGACGTGGTTGGAGCTTCCTTGAAAAGTAATCTAAATGAGGCCAATGGAGGGTCATTCATATTCTGTCCCCACTGCTGGCCTGATGGGCAGTTCGCCTTGGCTATCTGGGGAAAGACATTTCTTCCTCTCAGCCTGCATTTATTACGGGACCCGTTCATGCTCTTTAAGATGTTAAAGCTTTGAATAAAATGCAAATGTTCTCTGTGAATATTAATGGATTAGCTGGCATAATGTAGTACAAAGAACACAGATGTTAGAATTAGACAGAACCACATGTAATTCTGAGTCTGTCACTTAATAAATGAGTGAATATGGGAATAAATATGAATATCCTGGCCTCAGTTTTCTCATCTATAGAAAAAGTGCAATAATACTTTACTTGTTTTATGTATGCATAAATTATATCACGTTTACAAAGTGCACAGTTGGTGATTAAAAATGATCCCTCCTTTGCCTTTTCCTATTAGCCATGAACATAACAGCTCTAAGAAGATTCTTATATTACCACAGCATTAGGCTTCGAGCAGATGTAACTGATGATGGGTAAGTTTTGATAGGGGATGGCCAGAATTATTCTGGGGCCAAGGGGGAGCTTTCTGACAGAGCTACCTGAGTTGCTATGGTACAAGATTCTAATCAACATTAGGCAGGATTAGAACTCCCAATTGCATCCAGGAGGGTGTTTATTTTGACCTGTTGCTGTGATAGTCTAATTCAGTCATTTTAGCATGGGAGCATTTTGATATAATCTGAAATATAAACCACTCAACTTTCACCTGTTACAAATTGTCAGTCAGCAGGGGAAACCAGCATCCGGAGTGAACGTCAGGGGGTGTTTGAACAGTGGGGTGTGTGGTAAGAGTGAAGGTGAGACTCCAGCATGGGGTAAGGACCAGAGATAGCTCTTGCACATTTTTTCTTTTTTTAATAATAAGGAAAAATCTTGTCATTATTTTTTATCTTGGATACTGAAACACCCAAATCACCTTGTCAAATGAATCATGCCAAAATGTCCTCTTTCAAGTGCAATCTCAGTGCTGAATAAGCATAGCATATATCCTGCTTTGGAAAAAGACAGTCATTTAGGAGATGTGCAGTCTTTTAGAACTTCAGGAAATCATCAGGGAAAATGCAAGGACTTAAGATCCTTCAGAGGAACTTAGAGCAATCAGCATGCTGCACACCCACCATGTGTGCTGATAGTGTTTTTGAGCTTTTGAATTTGGGCATCGGCACGTGCTGTGGTCTAGGGTGGGGTTGGCCATGGGTGATTTTACTCCTCATAAATGACTGTTGTGAAGAATTGCTCCCTTCTTCCTCATTTACTGCGACCATCTCCATGCTGTATATGAGTTCAGTGAAGCAATAATGCACTAACGATGCCTTTCAGAGCTGTGTAAATCCTTTCCTTGATAAACTAGGAGCCTGTGGATGAGATAAATGCTGGAGAAGTGCGGAAGCTATCCAGAATCCTAAAGAAAAAGACTGATATGGGTCATAATAGGCACGTAGAGAAATTCCACTCAGAAGAGTATTTTTTAGGCCTCAGAGTTTTGTGTCATATTATGCTTTACTGTTTAAAAACATTTTGTCTGGCAATGCCTAAAAATTTAAGAGGAAAGAAAAAGAATCAGATAAATGTGACTGTATATCTTATCTTTGTTACAATGCAGTGGTGATTCTCTTTGTGTCAGCTTTGCTGTCCCTAAATAGGGATTTAAGGGGTAAAGTGAGGTAGCCATCATTCAAAGAAATATGGTATATTTTTAAAATTATTGATACATGACACTACACTTATGGAGTTATATCTGAGAAAGCAGTGAAGAGAGGATTTTGAAAAAGAAATACGTTAAACTGTCAGCTCTTACTTATAAGCGTTACAAATAGTTCCTGGATCAGATATATCAATGCCAGGGTCCTGTATCATAATTGTGAGGTGTAAATAAGACATTATGGTAGCAAAAAGTCATGTGACTTTTATGTAGAGAAATAAAAATGACCGATTGTCTACTATAAATTGGGGTGCGGGTATCATGTGAGGCAAATGTTAGGCCAAGAAATAAAATATGTGTAATATACGGTCATAATTTTCTAAGGTTTAAATCTCTCCATAAGGAAGTTGATCTTAAGTGAAACTGTGGATTGAATCTTGAATCCTTAAATTAACTATATGAATTTGCTGAATTTAAAAATGAACTCAAAATACATACTTTCATCCCAACAGAAATAAAACCTATTTTTCTTTTCTTTCTTTTTTCTTTTCTTTTCTTTTCTTTTCTTTTCTTTTCTTTCTTTCCTTTTCTTTCCTTTTCTTTTCTTTCTTTTTTCTTTTTTTCTTTCTTTTCTTTTCTTTTCTTCTTTTCTTTTCTTTCTTTTCTTTTCTTTTCTTTTCTTTTCTTTTCTTTTCTTTCCAACCAGGGAACCAGTTTGAACTGGATCAAGACTTAAATGTATTCAAAGTCCAAAGGTGTAAACAAAGATATGCCTGGGTCAAATAAAAATCCACTTTATCACCTCTTAAGAGGGTCAAACCATCAAAGTATTCTTATGAACAGATATCATTATTGGACAATAGGACAGGAAGAAGCAAGCCCCATCCCCTCCCTTTTATACATTCGACTCTGGTATACCTTGCAGCTTTAGATTTTTCATTCAGTCACATGGCACATTTTTCATTGTAAATATTTGCTTAATATATGACAGATTTCTCATTTCTCTAATATTTGATTTCATCTTGGGCTTTCTTGTTGGTTTTAATTGAAAGTTTCTTCAAGGAAATATGTTGGACTCCCAAGTCTAGATTCATCCATTCATGGAGGACACAGCTTGCTTGTGCCCTGAAATGCTGTGCTTATTGATTGACATGCTGAGGATTTAGACAGGTGTTCTTGCAGAGCGAGGATGCAGAAAGATAGTGGAAGAGAGAAATCTGGAAGCTGATAACGTGCCTCTCTTTACAAATGTTCACATGTGTTGAAGAAATTGATGACAAGCTCAGATTTTTTTTTTTTTTTTTTTAGTATGACTGATGTTCAGTTTAGTTTAGATAGAAGAAGAGCCATCTACTGTCTCTGATTAATCACCAAGGTGACTTGCAGTGAAAAACAGTCTCTGAGAAATTGCTGAGATTGAGAGAATGACAACAGGAGAGACACTTGAATGTCTTCAAAACCACTTTCCAAGCATTCAGACCTTGTCAGAGCCTGCCCTGGTTTTACACTGGGTGAACACTTCTTAGTACTTTCTCTCTCCCCAGCTAACATTCCCACATTTATTTACAGGCTACTTGGTGCTTACATTGGTGTGCCCAGGGTTTGGTATTTGGTGCTACATTATTTTTGTTTTATCTTCCCTTCAAATGCATTGAATTGAATTGAAAAATACTGCCATTAAGACACAGGCACGCACAGGAAAGGAAGGAGCAGGTCTGGCACCGTGAGGCAGGAATTGGGTTTGCTCTGCACTGGGGCTGGGTGTACCCGCAGAAGCGAGATCCAGCTTCTCCCAAAGGGGGTGGGAGCAGAAATGAAGAACATCTGAAATAAAGACTATGAACATTTTTTTAAAAAGGATTTTATTTATTTGAGAGAGAGGGAGAAAGAGAGAGAGAGCGAGCATGAGCAGGTGAGGGGGGTGAGGGCAGTGGGAGGAGCAGAGGGAGAGAGAGAAGCAGGCTCCTACTGAGCAGGAGCCTCACTAGGGCTCGATCCCAGGGTCCTGGGATCATGACCTGAGCTGAAGGCAGATGCTTAAGTGACTGAGCCACCCAGGTGCCCAAGACTATGAAAAGTTTTTAAAACTCCTGGATAAAAGATGCTTAATAAATCTACCACCTTAATTTTGTTTCTATTGGTTTCACTTTCATTTTGTTTTGTGTTTGGTGTGAATATCCCTAACATGTGTGGCTATTTTGATCAAATACTAAAGCTACCCTTTTGGACAAAGGACAGAGTCATGCTTACTCATCATTTTTCTTCCCCTGGTTATGTACCTTGGAATCAGAATGCTGGGCTGATGTGACCATGGGCTTAACCTAATGGCAAACTCTCATGGGCTGTGTTAGAGAGAAATTTGTATTTTGTTATCTTCGTGTTTCCTTGGAAGGAGATGTGTCCTTCCTCCCTGCAGGATGGCGGTGGCATTGGGGTGACCAGTGTGGCTCTCCCTGAGGCATCTTTACTCAGGCCTCTGCTGGGGAGGAGGAATGACTTATTTCATTGGTGAGATTGGTGAAAGGCTAATTTCTGTTGGACCTTATCACCTAGGCAACAAGGCTCAGCATTGAAAAGACAAGTGCCCATCACTTCTGCTCTTGGAGTCTCCATTTTAATGATTAAGCTTGTGAATGGGCTGTACCTTGCACTTTGGACTTTCGTTTAGAAGGTTGATGCTTTGATCTCCATCTTGTCAGTAGTCTTCATGTTTGTGTCTTTACCCTACTATAAGGAAGAGGAGGGGAGTAATTGGTCTTCTCAGTGCATCCTCTGACCAGGTGCTGGCCCAATGGCTGCCTAGGGCTTCCCACTGTTGAGACCTTTCCAGGACTGACCTGCTGTGGCTCCTCAACCATGTTGATTATCAGAATCATTTGGGATGCCCGTCAAGGATACATATTCTTTGTACCAACTCCAGAGCTAAAGAATCAACCCTTCATGGAGTAGGGTACAAAATTCCCTATTTCGAACAAGTTCTGCAGGTAAGTGTGGTGATTGGCCAAGTTTGAGAAGCATCTCCTGAGACTTTCCCCAATATCCTCCTCCATAATGAAAACTTCGCTTTATCTTGTCATATTCTTTCAGGTTGCTATTTAGGAACTGCTCAATGATTCAGGTAGGAACAATTGGCTTAATATATGACAGTTCCAAAAGAGGGTATCTGTGTGTGTCAACAAAGACCTTCTGTAAACAATGCTAGAACTGAAAGAGGGATGCCATTCCAGGCTCTGTGTCAGCCTGAGGCAGTGTACAGGGGTAGCGGTGATAGGAGCCCTCCGAGCATTGTGCAAATCACATCTTGCAGGCCACAGCTTCCTGTAGAACCCACACAGGCCCTCAGCGTGTATTTCAGGGTGACAGTCTTTTCTGCCCATGCTGCTGGACTTGGAATGAGAGAGTAGATGAAATGTAAATCCAAGCACATTTGGGAATGAGCAGTTCGTTCTTTTGAATAGATTGGCATGGAGTAGAAGATGCAGGTGACAGGCCAGGAGCTGGTGACATTCATAAATTATCAGATCCTAAAATTCACATTCTAACAGGATTATTTTAAAGAAGCTTAGCTCTCTTTGGGCGCATAATGTCTTATTCTTTCATCTTAAGCATTCATGTTTGATAAGAACGATCCCTCATGTAAATTCATTTATTGTAATTCAATCCTTCGTAAATTCCCTTGATATGGAGCTACAGAATGTTACTTTTCTTTTTCCTCTTGAGAAAGGTGCTAAAAATGCAATACTGCCTTATGGTATATGAATTCATCCAAAATCCTTGCAACAAATTCTATTGCCTTTTAGAAGCTCTGCCCCTCTCTAACTTGTTTTTCGTCTGCCAAATTATTGTCCACTTTTGAGATTTTATACGTATCTTTAAATTGTATACATATATATTAACTATATACATATACATATGTGAATTGGATTCAACCAAAGTTCTCCAATTGCTCAGTTTACTCCCTTCTCCTTTCCTGAGTAGTCTACCTTTCACTACTTTGATGCTTTTCAGCAATTTTGTTCCTCTCCACGGGATCGAATGCACCTTCAGAGTGACCATTCTAGTTAACCCCATGCCCCTGCCAACCAGAATCATAGTATTGGCAGGGCTGCCAAGAGATGATTGATGTGAGAATTGGTCACTGAACTTCCTGATGCTGACCTTAAGGCTATAAAGGTGTATTGTTTGTCTTTCTCTGGCAATCACAAGCTAAAATTAACATGATATGCCAGGTAGTATTAGTCTTGTGAGTATTTAGTTTATCGATTGAGTTAGTAGACGTCTGCCAGGCATTAAGAGTCTAAGAAAGAAGGGTTCTGGGTGCTTTGCTTTGCTGCAGATGAAGAAGCAGAGGGATTTAATCTGCATGTGAAGTAGTTCTTTCTGTTCTGTTGCACGATCAATGGGATTCGGTGTTCTACTTTGTAGATGGTTTATGCCTGGCAAATGGAGCTGCTCAGCCTTGGAGCCAGTGATGCTGTGTCTTACCAGTGATATGTCTGTAGGACATAGGTTTATTGAAATAGTAGTTGCTATGGGACAGTGAGTGAAGAATTCGGCTGCAAGAAGCAAGCAGAGCAGGAGGCCCTGTGTTTGCTCTGACCTCTGCAGTCTGATTTAGGACCAACGGAAAAATGCTTTGGTGTTCCAAATCCTAACCTCAGAAATTAATTTCTTTGAGATAATATACTTTACTTCCAGGAATTCTATGTGAACATGTTAAGTGTTTATGCTCCCTATGGTGTCAAGTTGTTATTTTTAGCCCTCTGAAATGCATCCTGATCACTCCCCAGGTACTAACAGCATTCTGAGAGCTGAGCCCAAAGATCAGGAAGTCTGAGAGCAGGTAAGAGTGGGATGCCACTGCTTACTTTCTCCTAAGAAAGGCACCTTGGTCCTTTGGCACAGTTGGCAGTAAGTTGCAATGGGCAGTGAGAGTAGTTGCCTGGTATTCAACCCAATAAGCAGATGCTTAAAATGGAGTCCTGAAACGTCTAAAGTCTGTGCTTGACTAATCGTTTTACAAGTCATTTTCTTGGTTCTTGAGAACCCTGTGCTCTCCTCTAATGCTTCCTAGGAAGGGAGTCCCATGGGAAGGCCCTCCTATCCTGGCTGCTTAGACTCATGTTTCTCCTGATGCAACTTCACTCAGGGATTTTTCATAGAGTTTTGGATATCACAATAAATTGCTGTCTGCCCATCCTTACTTAGGAATATGATTTAAATTTTAAAATATTTATACTCTTTTTTACATTGAGCATAAATACCTTTGATGCTGCTCCTTAAATCATAATCATTTTTAAGTAAAGGGAAAGATTAGCCAAAGAGATTGACTTTTAGGATGGACAGCTTACTGGTTTCGAAGGAAAAATGTATTTGTCAAACTACGTAAACATAGCCAGGAGGTATTAGTGACTAACACACTCCTTTACTTTCTACTGTCTTGTTTGTGGAAAGGGATGTGAGCCTTGCTCTTAGGCATGTGGGACAACGCATGGGGCAGTTTTCCACTTATTCTGAACCCCAGATCCTACTTTCAAAGCCCTTGGGTAATTGTATGCCTTGCCATTATGCTTAATGTTTTTTTTTTTTTTTTTTTTTTAAGATTTTATTTATGTATTCATGAGAGACACACAGAGAGACAGAGGCAGAGACACAGGTAGAGGGAGAAGCAGGTTCCATGCAGGGAACCCAATGCAGGACTCGATCCGGGGACTCCAGGAACACACCCTGGGCTGAAGGCAGGCGCTAAACCACTAAGCCACCCAGGCATCCCTGTGCTTAATGTTTTGTAATTTCATCCTTATAATTTCTATGAAAGGCAATCAGGGATTTTATCTTTCTTTTTATAAGTCGCACTGTAAACAGGAATAATGGGTCTTTTCCAGAGAAGGAAACAGAGCACAGATATATGGATTTATACGTGTGTGTGTGTGTGTGTGTGTGTGTAGTCAATTCTATGCTATACTATAAAAAAGGTAAAGGAGATGGAGAGGAGCAACACAGAGACTACAAATAGACAGTTTTGATATACAACTGAGAATGGCAAAGGCTCTAAAGACTGAAAATGTTTATATTCACAGTACATTATAAGAAACTGATAAAGTGGCTCCTACCCAGGACAAGTCAATTTTATTGAAATTAAATTCTCTATAGTCTGCACCTTGAGTTTATAAAACACAGCCATGTAGACTTTTGCAAATAAAATCATAACAAATTCTCCAAAGCAGAAATTATAAGCTTAGAATCATTAATATTACCCTGTATGTTAACTAACTGGGACTTAAATAAAAACTAAAAAAGAGAAAAAACATAAAATGCATTAACATTTGAAATAAAGGGGATCTTTGTCAATTCACCTAAAACAAAACAATACAAAACAAAAGCTTCTGAACATCATATGATTTAAAGATAAGTTAAGATGGAATTTATGCATTGCTTAATACAAAAGGGGAGTAAGGACCTTATATATAGAAACCTATGAAATCAAGTTGAATGTTACTCAAAGAAAAATTCATAGATTTTAATTCATTTATTAGAAACAAAGATTGAAAATCAGTGAGCTAAGTGGCACCTGGGTAGCTCAGTTGATTAAGCATATCTGCCTTTGGCTCAGATCATGATCCCCGGGTTCTAGGATCCAGTCCCCTCTCACCCTCTCTTTCTGCCCCTCCCCCTGTACATGCTCTCTCTCTCTTTCACTCTCTGTTTCAAATAAATAAATAAAATCTTTTTTTAAAGAAAGAAGAAAATAAGTGAGCTAAGATTTCAACTGAAGAAACTAAAAGAGGATAACAAAGTAAATCAAAAGAATCCAGAGGGAAATATTAATGCAGACAAAAGAAATCAGTATAGACAAATGCAGACATCACCAGAATAGAAAATAAAATGTAGAAAATGCTTAGTCCAAATAGAAACTTTTTCTTAGAAATAATCAATGAAATTGTTAAAACTCTGCCAATGTGATCAAGCCAAAAACAATAAACGAATGACAAAAAAAATTAAGAACAAAGAAAGAGGATTTACCTGAAGCTAAAGAAGACATTAAAAATATAGAAGGGCAGGATTTACTTTGGTATGAGAGCATGTGGAGCTCCATAATCACATTCCTCAGTAACAAAAGCAAAGCCAGGGAAAACTTTTTTTTTTTTTTTTTTTTTTTAAGTTTAATGTCTCTGTGCATAACCCGACAGGCAAATAACAAATGAAGAAATAGTTTATTCAAAAAAAATCTACTAAAACTTTATAAGGACTGTGAGAGTCTATGGCATTTGAACAATGGCCCTCTCCCTCATCAACCATACCCCAGCTCAGCTTGAGGAAAGCTCTGTCTTGGATGGTGGTAGCCCAGAAGATGGGGCATGCTCTTCCTTCAGCTTTCAATAAAAGCTTACCTGTCTCACTGAAAACGGCAAACAATGACTATTTCTCATTCCCTCTAACTCCAAATTGAAGAGGTCAAGATCCAGTTGAATGTGGTCTAGAAGTCAAGGGCTTGCTTTCTCCATCTAGCCCCTAACCATGGGATGGAGGCTGTATCCCCCGTGTAAAGAAATGACACCAGTTGGTCTCTCCAACCCACAGAAACAAGCAAAAAGAATGAGAAAAGGTGAATATAAAGGTATATAACAAAATATAAATATATAATTATTCTTCTTTCTTTTCTCAATGTCTCAGATATGAAATTGTATAAACTAAGAATTATAACAATATATTGATGGGTTTGTAATGTACATAGATACAATATGCAGAACAAGAATAGCACAAGAAAGGATAGAAGGGAATAGAGTTATATAGGAGTAACATTTTTATCTCATTGGAATTAAGTTAGTATAAATCTGAAGTCATTTGGTAAGTTAAAAGGACTGTGATAAGCCCTGGAACAGCCATTAAAAAAATGACTTGAAAAAAATCATTCAGGGAATTAAAATATTCCACAAGAACATACTCACTTGAGAAAGGATACAGTAAAGGAGAAAGGAAGGAGCAAAAAAAAAAAAAAAAATGACCTAAGTAAGATACATAGAAAACAAAAAGTAAAATGTCAACTATAAATCCAATTATGTCAATAATAACAATAAATATGGAGGAATTAAACAATATACTCGTAATGCAGAGATTACTAGCATGGATAAATAAAAATGATCCAACCATATGCTATCCACAACAGAAACACTTTAGATTCAGATATAAATAGATTTAAAGCAAAAGGATGGAAGAGAATGTATCATACAAGCAACAATTGTAAGTAAACTAGAGTGCCTATACTAATATCAGACAAAATAGAGTTTAAAATAAACAATGTTTTTAGAGATAAAGAGGAGCATCTTATAATGATAAAAGTTTCAAACTATCAGAAAATTATAATGATCATAAACATATATGCACCTAACAAAATATGTGAAGCAAAAGCTGATTGGATTGAGTGAAGAAGTAGAGAATTTAACAATTAGAGTCAGAGATTTCAATACTTTACTTCAATAATGAATAGAAAACAAGGCAGAAGTAGAAAGCCTGGCAACACTATATACAAGGTAGTCGATATCTCTAGTAGAGCACTCCACTCAGCCATATTAAAGTGCCTGTTATCTCAAGCACACATGGAACATTCTCTAGGATGGACCAACTGCTACACAATAAAACAAGTGCCAATATACTTAAAACGATTGTTATCATACAAAGTATGTTCTCTGATCACAATGGATTGAAATTTGAAATCATTAACAGAAAAAGACCAGGGAAATTCACAAATATGCGGAAATGAACACACTATTAAATAACCAATGGGTCAACAAAGAAATGGCAAGTTGAATTAGAGAACATGTTTGAAATGAAAGCACACGAAGACACAACACACCAAAACTTATGGGCTACAGCTAAATAAAATGGTGCTTAAAGGAAAATTTATAATGATACACATCTATATTGGAAAAGAAGAAAGATCTAAAACCAATAACCTAAACTTCCTTTTTAAGAAAGTAGACAAAGAAGAGAAAATAAAACTCAACTAAGCAGGAGAAAGAAAACAATGATGATCACAACAGAAATAAATGAAATGGAGAATAGAAAAAACAATAGAGAATATTAGCTTAGCCAGAAGTTGGCTTTTCAAAAAGAAGAATAAAAGACACAGATCTTTAGCTAGGCTGACCTAGACAAAAGTGAGAACAATCAAATTAGTAAAATAAAAAGTTAAAGAGGGAACACTACTGCCAAACTTACTGAAGTATGAAGAATGATAAGGGAGTGCTGTTAACAGCTGTATGCCAATGATTTGATGACTCCGACATAATGGACACGTTCCTAGAGAGAAAGATACTACCTAACTTGGCCAGTGAGAAATAGAGAGTCTGCATCTAGAAAAAGATTGAAATAATAATAAAGACTTTCTAGAAAAGAAAAACCTGGGACTGGATGACTTCACTGGTAAGAGCTCCCAAACATGTAAAGAAGAGTTAATACCAATTCTTCACAAACTCTACCAAAAAGTAGAAGAGGAGGAAACACTTTGACTCATTCCATGAAGTATTACCCTGATATCGAAATCAAACAAAAACACTGAAAGGAAACAATAAGGCAATATATCTTATGCAGACAAACATAAAAATCCTCAACAAAATACTAGCAACCGAGATTATGAGCCATGACCAAGTGGTCTAGAATATAGTCCGTGCTGGAGAAACAATAGACTATTGACCAAGAGTTTTATATCTAGTAAAACTATTGCTCACAAATGAATAAGAAATTGGTATTTTGATATTAAAAAAACTTAGAGAATTCTTCAAGGGCTGACCTGCCTTACAAAAAATACTAAAGGAAATCTCAGGCTGAAATGAAAAAAAAAAAAAAACTAGAGGGTAGCTTGAATCCATATGAAGAGATAAGCAGTACGTGGTGTCATCCCCAGCTGCATTCAGATCCCAGGTCAATCATTTTTGACGATGACAGTCACACAATGACTTACCCTCTCTCACCTATCCCTTCATGGACAAAGAATGGTTAATCACACATGCAAACATGGAAATCAACACAGGTAAAGCTCCTGGCAAAATGCTTGGCACATGGTAGGTGTCCAGGAACAAGTGGCTGTGTCTTGCATTTGTTTTTCCATCCTCATGGTGTTTGTTAGCGAGGGTATTTTTTTTTTTTAATTTTTTATTTATTTATGATAGTCACAGAGAGAGGGAGAGAAAGAGAGACAGGCAGAGGGAGAAGCAGGCTCCATGCCGGGAGCCCGATGTGGGATTCGATCCCGGGTCTCCAGGATCGCGCCCTGGGCCAAAGGCAGGCGCCAAACCGCTGTGCCACCCAGGGATCCCTAGCGAGGGTATTTTTCTCCAAGTTCTTGACTTTTCTCTTCTTCCTGAAGGGCAGGAAAGCTTTCCAGCCCTTGGGCATGTAATGTTTAATTTATTTATTCCAGAGCCGAGGAGATCTTTGGAGGATTGCGCTCTAGGCAGTGCCACTGGGGTCCTTCTTTGTCCTTTGCATGAGACAGGTACTCACAGCTGCTGCACCACCCTGCCCCCCAGCCCAGCTGGTGTCAGCCAGAGGCCAGAGGCCAAGAAGCTGCAGCTGCTGTAGTTGATCGCTGCTCCCCCCACTCAGTAGGAGTGGCCTCAGGACTCTCCTGGGGAGAGTGGTGGGGCTGGCAGTTACTACTGCAACCAGTTGGGGGGAGGGGGGTCAGCTCCATGGCTGTTTCTCTACCTGTTCTTCAATCCTGCTTGCCCTATGCATGTCCTCCTCGACGGCCCCAGCTCCATGTATCAGCACTGGTCATCCTGGTCATCCTGAATCAGAAGACACCTGCTCATGGTGTGTACTTTTGGGTCCCTTGAAATTTTGCCTCTGTGATGCTGAAGATAGATGGGTCTATTTGGACATTGCCTTTAAAAAACTCATCTCTTCTTGACAAACCATGAGAGACTCCTAACTGGGAAGCAAACACAGAATTGCAGAAGGGGAAAGGGGTGGGGGGATGGGGTAACTGGGTGACGGACATTAAGGAGGGTGCTTGATGGGATGAGGGCTCGGTGTTATACCATATGTTGGCAAATTGAATTTAAATAAAATATTAAAAAAAACTTCATCTCTTCTCTATCCATACCCTACTGTTTCTTTCACAATAAAATTTTTGTAAATATTTAATGTCTGAGGGGGTTCACACATGGCTGTGAGTTATCTGATCTCATTCTGGCTGGAGCCGAGATTGTGCAAGAATTCCAGGGTGCTTTGGCCTCTCACTGGCCAGAGAATATGAGTTGGACCAACAGCATGGAAAGACTCCGGCTGTAACTGTCAGCCGCTCCAGGACCTGTTAGAAAAACTCGTGTGTATGGAGCATCTGTCTGGAGATAAGGAAATGGGGTTTGGTATTTCCTTTCTGTGCCAATGTCCTTCAAATTAACCTATGCAAAGTAAGAGAACAGACCCCTCTGAAAAATCTTGTTATGTCGCACATTATTTACTCTGCCATTTTCATATTGTTTTCATGCTCCTCACAGGCCGTGAGTTACTCAAGGTTAGGCGCTTCCCTTCCTCTGTGTCTGCAGATGCATCTTCAGATCTACCTGAAAGCAAAAGCTCTGTTTTTTTGCTGGACTGCTAAAAGGTTCTAATGAAAGCAGTGGTTTGCTTTGCTAAAAGTGAAGTTGAAAACCTTTTCATTTTAGTAATGGTTGTAGGTGATAGGAGGGCTTTTCTGCTTTATTGGATCTTACCTAGCAAAACTGGCAGCGGAAACTCTCAGAGCTGTTATTCTGAACCTCACTTTGCCACGTTCAGGCCTCAGGAGGGAGCCGAGGCCGGAGTAAGCAGGGCTGGCAGAGAGAAGACTTGAGTCACTGCTTTGGCATCCAGTGCCCAAGGCAACCATCAATATTTTATCACTGAGCTCAGACACGGCAGTAGATTCTTCCTGGGGGGGTGCTCCAGGCAGGCACTACCTGCTGATGGGAAATGGCAGTGGAGATGAAGTCCGTTTGCCAGTTTACGTGGACTGAGTCCCAGATGTCCTCTAAATCTCCCTTTTTGACTAACCTCTTACTATCCACTCACATTTCTCCTTTTGCCTAATAAATAGGGACCTCTCCAAATCTGAGCATAGTCAGCGGACCCTTTCCCTTAAGATTCTTTTGGTGTTATTATTAACACTTAAAGTGTTACTAATGATTTAATGAGCATTTGTTCAATTATATTTTGCACTGGTTGAGTTCAATAAACCTGGTCTTGCAGTAGACGCGAAGTTTATTTTTTCCTCGAGAAAGTACTTGCACTCAAAAAATGCCACTCGCCCATCTCTAGGAGATACTGCTTCTTTGCCCTCAAAACCTCTTCTTTCTCCCCAACTATCTATACCCCACGTATTCTACAAGACCTAGAACATTCAGGCCTCACCATCCTTTCTGAATTTCTCTCACTACCCCAGCTGTCATGGCTCTCAGTTCTTTCTCCAAAGGGAACCTGGAGGACCATGCTTAGTTGACCTCTTTGGGGGAAAAATATGTAGATTAAAAGCTGGTAGAATCTCTGGTAGTGCTGGAGATAGTACTTGGCATATAGTGGGCTTCTAGTCAATGTCTGCGAAGTGACTGGACAGGTATGTATAGAGATTTACAGTTTATCGAATTTTCTTTCACACACATTGTTTTCCTATTAAATCCTCAAAATGTTTCTGCAGGCAATTATCATTCCAGAAGAGAATTCTGAAGCTCAGAAAGATTGGGTAACTGTTTTGGAGATGCACAGCCAAGTAAGAGGCAGAATTGAGACTCAAACCTTCCAACTCTAAACTCTCATTCCTCCTCCCGCCTCCCTAATGTCCTGGTACTTTCTGGTTATGAGCCATTAAGCTGTGACATGTCATTCACTGCTAGATTCTGGGTTCACGTGGTCTGTACATCTAGATTATAAACTCCTCAAGGGTAAGGTAAATATCTTACTTTTATTCTCCTTGCACCTCTTCTCTCATTATTGTAATAGGTTGGCAATTCTAAAAGCATGCATTGGATATTGTCTGATCACTGGATGCCACAAATCACTGTAAGATTAATTTTTTTAGACTTGCTTTGCCAAAAAACTGATTTGTCTAATGAGGTCATTAAAAAGAAGCATGAAATATATTCAAAAGAGTATGGAATTTTATGCTGCGATGGCAGTATCTGAGCTGCCTGAGCACATATAAAAAACCATTAAAGAAGCTGGTGTGCTTATTAAATCTTACAAAAAATTTTCCTTTAGTCATTGTAATTGAAAAGACTTCAATATAACACTTGCCTGCCAAGAATCACAGATGATCTAGTGGGACAGAGTCTAATAATAAATTCTGGCACTTAGAGATAGGTCCTAATTCTGTAAAGGTCTCTTGCCCCCTTTTCTGAATAAGAATTTTCCCAGCAAAGGAACAATGGTCAGGTAAACCTAATACGTCCCCTTGAACTCATCCGCATTATGCAAATATATAAATATGTATTCTAAAGTAAAATTAATGCTACCTTCTGGGTTATACAACAATTTCTCTGATATCTAATGCTACCAGTTAGCTAACTTCTGGTTGTGATATGGCCCAATTTTGTTCTGTAATATATGGTCTGAAATCATATTCTCATTCAGCAAGAGCTGAGGGCAAAACCATCCCATGGTTAGTCATTATAAAATCTTATGTTCAGCCAAAATCTTACTACTTGTGACTTTAAATCTTTTTATTATATTTTCTTGCTGGAGAAAACGAAAGAAATTCTTTCAAATCTATAACGAATCAATGAATATAAATGCAATTTAGGGAGGCTTTCATGGTTGCCTGTGATGTAGAAGCCATCAGGCTAGGGACAGGTACAAGGGTGAGGGACAGGCATTATCCCTTCAAATAGCTTAGAAGTGGGTATGGAGTTAAGACAAATATGTTTTTTTTTTTTAATATTTTATTTATTTATGACAGATACAGAGAGAGAGAGAGAGAGAGAGGCAGAGACACAGGCAGAGGGAGAAGCAGGCTCCATGCACCGGGAGCCCGATGTGGGATTCGATCCCGGGTCTCCAGGATCACGCCCTGGGCCAAAGGCAGGCGCCAAACCGCTGCGCCACCCAGGGATCCCTGTTTTTAAAGTAAGTTCTGCAAGAGATGTTTAACCACAGGGCAGTAAACAGGAAGGAGAGATTATAGCTGGCTTAAACAATTAGGATAGGCTTCATGAAGGTAGAATTCAGACTGAGTCTTAAATGTGAAATTGGATTTTGAATGACAAGGGAACATCATGGGTGAAGTTAGCAGTGAAAAATCCAGTTTCCCCAATCTCAGTATATGCAAAACAATAGTGGAAAATAATTGGAAATGTAGATGGAGTGATTGGGTGTGTGGGGTCATGATCAACGAGGACTTTGAATCTTTTTGTGTAGACTGTGAGATCTTCTATTGGAAGATTTTTAACCAAGGTACTTCCAGGTGTTGGAAGTCTGGGAGAGATCATAAAATCTGGTTTAAGAGGGACAATTAGAGCCCTAAGGGTGCATAAATTTGGGATATGATTGTATACTTTCAAATACTGAAAGACAGTTTTCATGTCTGGCCAACAGTCAACTTTTGATCCTATGTGAGTATTCTCTGTTGGCTTCCCAAGTTTATCCTCTACCCTTTCCCACCTGCTTAACCCCACATAAACTGACATATATGGACTGATGTTAGTGGGTATGCTTGCTCTTTGATTTCTGGCATTGTCAATGGAAGGTACTGGGTGGAATTCTGGGGCAAGGTGCTAGTGGTCATGGCATTATTCCCCTGGCTCCTCCATGCCATGGCATGGTGCAGATTGGCAGTGGCCAGGCTCCTTTAGCTACAGGACTCACAGGGTTTTGGTAAGACCTTCCCCCACCTTCAGTTCTAGGGGATTGACCTCTGTGGAGGGTTACCTCCCTTGTTGGTTCTCTTACTTCTTTAGATTTTCCTCAGTTGTCCATTTTGAGTGTGTCACATGTTTCCTGAGGGTACCTTTAACTGTTTGTCATTTATCTTGGTTTTAATAGTGACTAAGCTGGGGCAATTTTCCAACTTTCCTCAAAATGAGAAGCCAGAATTGCACATAGGGCTTCAAAAAGTGGTTTAATCACTGAAGAAGAGAGCGGGGTCTCACTCTCATTAGCCTTTAAGCCAGGTTTCTATTAAGGCACAATTAATTTCTTCTTAGAGGAATTGTTTACAGCTAGATTAACATAATATTGTTTACCCAACACTGACCTGTGAAAATAGCTTTGTTCACAAAAAATCTCTGTTGTAGTACAGTTTATTATAATCGGTTTTCTCTGATTTACCACAAAGCCAAGTTTGTCCTAAAAAACCCAAGTTGGACTTGGAGACGGGTGACACATGTGTAATACAGGGTTGGTTCCACTGGGAAACTCATCCCCATTGCCAGGACAGCCAGGGCCCCTTGAGATGCATTCATGGGGACTTATAGAAGAGTTCGTCTTCATTGTCACCTCTGAATTTTCAAATGTTTCAAAAGAAGCTTTTTTTTTTTTTTTTTTCTTTTCTGTTTTGTTTAACTTACATCTTATTACCTCCATGAGGCAGAGAAGGATATTTCCACAGATGTAAATTTCACCTTCTCTGACTTTGCTTCTCCCTCCATCTTGTCCTTGATGCTTCAAATGAAAGCTCTTTTCCCTAGGAGCTGAAATTTCCCCACTTCTCTGAAGGCTTGCTTCCTATGTCTAAGGACCAGGAATGTGTTCTACAATCCTTTTGATGTCCCCCATCACTTGGAATGGAAGAGGCCCTTAGTTTTTCTGGACTGGTGAAAGGATAACAAAGTGGTTTCTTGGATAAAAAACAATTTGAAAATGGGAACTCACATATGCCTTGCTCAGTTAATTGAAGAATTATAAATAAAGTCTTTTAATTTAAGAACTGGAAATATTTCTATTTATATTTCTGTGTGACATTTCTTAGTTGGCTCTTACTGGTCCTTCAGAGCTTATCTCCAGAATATGCCTGGCCTTAATGCATATATTGTGCCTTGACTTCAACTGAGCTAGGATTGGATGTCACTCCTCAGCATACTTAGACCACCTTGGTCACAAGACTTTATACTGCTGAGTTGGTCTCAAGTAGCTTCCATTCCAACCCCCCACCCTCTTTTTTAAAGATTTTATTTATTCATGAGAGACACAGAGAGAGAAAGGCAGTCATAAGCAGAGGGAGAAGCAGGCTCCGCAGGGAGCCCAATATAGGATTCCATACCAGGACCTCCGGATCATGACCTCAGCCAAAGGCAGACACTCAACCATTGAGCCACCCAGACATCCCCATTTTTTCCCCTTTTAAATGATAAACTTCTTGAGGGTATGCACCATCTCCTTTTAACTTTCCTGATATACTTGATGCTAAGCACAGAGCCTGACACATGATAGGTATATAACAAGAGCTTATTGAAAGCAAGAATGAACACAAATGAAGATAAAAACCATTATATGGGCTTCTCTATTTAGGATCTGAGTTTTAGTGTATACAAGAATAGCTGAGAAAAAGCTTTCCAAAAAAATAAAAATAAAATAAATAGAAGAGCATACTCTTGTACTCTGCCCTTCTGTGTCCCTTCTCCCCAGGAGAGATTCTGTTTCATCAAGACTGGGGTAAAGCTCCAGAATGTAAATGTTTGAGAACACACACTAGTGGTTATGGCAGAGGCAAAAGATAAGAATCATTGATCTGATTTCTCCTGGGAGCAAGAGGGGTGCTAGGGAATTTTGCCTCTGGAATTCACTGAAAACTGCAGGAAACTTGAAGCTTCAGATGCCTTGCTTTACTCTGTTTTGTTACAAGTCAGTGTTTGGGAATCAAGAGAACACTTTACTCTTCCCAGTTTGAAATTAATGGTTTTGTGAAGACCTGATGGATTGGCTGAATGGCTTTGCATTACGAACACACTGAAACAAACCATGGTAAGAATTAAAGAACGTTTTGGTGAAAATTTAAAATTCTTAAAAGATTACCCAGGATATCAGGAGCTTTCAGGTTGAGATTTTCCATTTTTTTCTGGGAAAGTTAAAATTTCCCCCTTAACTGGCTGCTCTCAGTGAATTCTTGCCTTTGTGAAGAATTTGCTTGGTCAAGTGACCTACCTCTCTCCACATTATTAATTTTCTCATTTTCGGATTCTTTCCAACAGCAAAGATGCTAAAATATCTCATATCTCTTTTTCAAAAAATTATAGTCTCCACTTAACCCTCCAGCTAATATTCTATTTTTCTGCTCTCATTTATAGCCAAACTTTATGGTAGAAACTTGAAGAACACTATCTGGACTGATGGGGACACATTTAGCACTGCAGTCATAAACAAAAGAAGCGGGTTTTGGAAAGGGCTCAAAGAAGGGATAAGAGTATGATTTATGTAGGCTAGCAGAGCAGCAGTCTAAAAATACTTATTGGACTCACTCAGGGCCTAGAAGTGAGAGTGGTAGACAAATCTAGCCATCAGTTGAAGAGCACAGACTGAAGGGAGACAGGGAAGGAGGACAGTGAATCTGTACTTTTCTTCTAACAGCTTTTCTGTGAAGAGAAGAAAAGATGAAGACACATGCTCAGAGGAACATCAATTTGAAAATTATGTGGCATTATGGAATCTGGGTGAAGATTGGGCCATTGGATTATTTGGAACAGAAGGGTGAGATTACTTAATTAAAATTGGTTGCACTTGACTGTGTGAACTGCACTCTTGTCCTCAGACTCATCAGCTGATTTTCTGATTTTTATGGTCTAGGAGTTGGAAGAGGGATCATGTATACCCCAGAGAGATTCTCTTCTTATGGTACCGGAATAACATTGAGCAACACTAAGTACCTGGTGTTGTCAAGTTCAGAGGGACCTCCATGTGAGATACCGAATTGTCATGGTTGACAAAGGGACGTTGAACATCAGTAACGCCTGAGGTCAATTCTGTCCAGTGCATTCTCCTTCCAATGTGACTACAATACAAGAAATACCATCATTAGAGCTGATTCCAAGAACATGATGTTAACATATTGAATTGTATTAGCTTAGATTTGGAAGAGTTCCTGTAGTGAAGTTAAACCTGTGATCCAGTTTAGAAAACTATTTCACTATCATTATATAAAACCTTAGTTTGAACCTGCCTATGAGATGCTTACTCATTTCCAATTCATTTTTCTTCACGAGGAGAACTAATTGCCATCTGAGTTAACTAGAGCACCTTGCTGTCACTTAACCAAGGGGAGGGTCCTCAGAGAATGTCTCAGATTCAATTGCTGGTTTCACCTCAAGCTAATTATTCCTGTTACCTCTTTAACTTACAGGTACTTTTCTGGGAAATGGATACACTGATCATACTTATCTCATCGAGCCTATGTAAATATATATACATCCACATACATCCACTCATAGGTATTTCTTTCTCTGTCCATCTTTTTTTCTTTCTCTCTAAAGAACCATAAAATCATACTTGAGGCATACTTCCATGGCAGAAACTGTTCTACGTATTTCCCATAAATAAACTCATTTAATTTTCAAGACAGATCTGTGTGTTTAGGTAGCTTCACATATGAAGAAACAGGCACACAAAAGTTAAGTAACTCACTCAGCTGGGATTTGAAGTCAGGCAAAGTAGCTACTGAGTCGGTACTCAATCCTCATGCCACCTTTCCAAGGTAATGCATGTAAAATTCATTGACATTGGGCCTGCCACAGTTTTTTTCCTTTGCACTACTATTATTACTTTAGTCTCACGTTAAACTCTTGTTATGGTTCAGAGTATCTCCCAAAGTGGGAGAAATAAGATCGCCGAAGCTGAGAGACTAGGAGAGGATGATTCTCACTCCCCAGGATACAAACAGTAGTGTGTTTTGGCAATAACCTCTGTCTGCTTCTCCAGCATTTATTTGAGTTTTGTTAAATGTGATTATATGACACACCCCCTAGGGAGAAACTAATTTCTTGGGGTTCTCAGTACAGCATCTAGTATAGCACACACACTTGACAGTTTACTTCCAAAGTGATTATCACACTTGTGTTAATCTATCAGCCAGCAAATGACCCCCAAAGATTCACGGAGACTGAACAATGTGGTGCTAGATCAATATCATATTTCACTTTGTCGGCAATGGATGTCTGGGATAGCTGAGTGGGATGAGAGTTAAATGAACTATCGGATTATTGAGCGGGTTCCCTCTGGAGTCATCCCAGGATTCATCAGATATTAACTAGAAGCCGAATTTTTGTTGACCATGGACCCAGAAGGAGATAAAAAGTCTTTTATTTGATAGCTGATAAAGTATAACTTATGGTCCATGTTGTGATTAATGAGAAGTTTTCCTAGTGATAAAGAAAAGAGCCCTTCTATATTGGGGTAGTAATTGCTTATATGTTGATAGCCCCCTCTAATTCTCTAAGCTTTTGAATGCATTATATTTCCATGAATATTCCCTTTCACCTTGTATACCTTCACTTCTTATTCTTCTCAGCACTTTTGGAGGAAAAATTAGTTTTCCTGGATAATTTTTCTCCTCTTTTTGCTTTGGCACTGGATTGTGAAGGTCAGTTATTTAACAAACATTTCTGTACTATTTTCTCTGAGTTCTGTGGTAAGCAGAGTCAAAAGCACATTACCTATCATCACAGAGCTTATAGTCAAATGGGGAGAGAAAAACAAAAAGTAAGAAATAACTGCATATCTGGGAGCCAGTTTTACTTTGTAAGGTGCCTGATGCTTTGAAAAGGGAAGAAGAGAGTTTGAGAGGTGAAATGATCCACATTTAAGTCACAAGGGGGATGAACAGAGGAGACATTGGTTGGCAAAGAACCAGGGCTCTGTGTGTGTGTGTCTGTGTCCTGTGTGTACTGTGTGCATATATGCTATGTATGTTCGTGTGCTGTGTGTGTGTGCTGTGTGTGTGTGTACATACAGGATGGATCTTAGGAGTTCTATTCCATCAAAATATCTGGGAACTGGCTCATGGCAGAAGGGTGATTAGTCAGGGTAGGATACACCATGCTGCAGAGACAACTCTTAAATCTTCACTGCTTATTATAACAAATGACTTTTCTCGCTCACACTATTTGACCCTTTCAGGTCTGCTGTGGCTTCTACTGCAACATTTCCTTACTTTTGGACTCCCTCTTACAGAGCAGCCACCATCTTGAATGCTGTGAGCTGTTGTATCAGAAGGAAAAAGAGAGTGAGCTTCTTGAACTGGCCATGAAATGCTCTCAGCTAATTGACCAGAACCGGTATTCTTGAAGAGCCAGAGATGAACTGGAAGTATAATATCACCCTGTGCCCCTGAAGGTAGGGAGCTGGAAATATTTGGTGAAAAGCAGAAGAGATAAACTCTAACTACCAAAGAACCTGCAACCGGGAAAATCAACTGCTAGTGAAAGACATTTCAGGCTCTTTTCCCAGCATTGGGGAACAGCAGTGAGCAGTGGTGAGATGCACAGAGGAATAAAAACCAGGACAACCTGATTCTAACCCCAAACCTGCTAGCTGCCTGACCAAGGATATGTCTCTAGGTCAGTTTCCTTATCAAAACTGGTTTTATAGGACTGTTTTGGAAAGTACAGGATACTGATGTTTTGTGGGTAATAAGGGTGAGGAGCCCTTAGAGATTTCCTGTCCTTCTCTTGCCTGCTGTGGTGTCTCCTGCCCTACTCAGTTGGTTGTGGGTTGTGTTTTCTCCAAAGTCAAATGAATGAAAACAGCTGGAGTATTTGTGTCAAGAAATGGTCATGACTGAGTCTTCAAGGAAAAGAAGGTATGAAGCTGAACGGGAGGCCAGCTGGCAGTGGCTCTCATCCAGGGGGCCTGCTGCCCCCTGCCAGATGTGTTTGAACACATGAAGGGACATTTTGGATGTTCACAGTGACCGGGTGCTCTGGTGGCATTTGGCAAGTGTTTACTAAGGGATGCTAATTGTCCTGCCATGCCCAGGACAGTCCTGAACAGTAAAGGATGGTGCCGTTCCAAACACAATATTTGAGGAAACACTGGTAGGAGAGAAGCAGCTGTCAGCACCAAGTGCAGCACTGAGTTCTGTGATTTGAGACAGCTCTGAGCTCCAGAGAAGCTTGCGGTCAGGTTGCCAGATTGAGAATGGGTTTTAGACTTCTTTTTCTACTAGGTGGCAATGCACACAGTGATTGCTCAATTAAATATGTGGCGAGCGAATGCCCCAATTACTGTGTTCCTGGCTCTTGCCTAGCTTGCATGACAGTGTTCCTTCCTTAAGATAGCTAGAGACTTAAAAGGAAGGTTTAGGCAAATTCACAGATGGTATTCTAACAAGTTAAAAAGGACAGAGAGGGACAGCTGGGGCATGTTCCTAAACTCTTTAAGTCAGCATCAGGGCGGCTGGTAGTGCCTCTTGCTTGCATGCTCCTTGATGCCTGGACCGCTGCCAGAGACAAGACTCTTCCAGAGGTGCAGAGCCTGGTCCTAAGTTTGAGTTATTCTTTGGCTTATATACTCTCCCTGCTTGTCTGCTATTGGCCACCTTTCCAAATTCTACTCTTCTCAATGTCAGACTCAGTTCTATTTCAGCAAAGGAACACTGACAGGGTCCTGAATAAACCATGATCTCCTTTAAAATCCCACCTCATCTACCACTGGAAACATTCCTCTGCACTGCCTGTTCTCTTCTGAGAGATCCTAAGCAAAAGATGAGCTCTGTGTTTGGGATAATTTATTCTGCAAGTGGAATGGAGGGTGACGATGAGAGATAAAAACTCCAAAATTTTATATACAGTCAGTTGTGTTATGAAGCTTGCTTTGAAAACACAAATTTTTTCCAACACGCTCGAAATATTAGGGAATGGCTTGAGCACAGGGTGAATGGAGTGTTTGCTTATGGCATGGTTCTGACACAGCAAACACCAGGTGGATGTGGAAACCACTCTGCTGCTCTGAGCCCTGGGGAGTACACAGGGTAGACCCAAACACACCTTCTGGCTCCCGAGGTCACTGCCTGTGTTATGAATCATGTCCATCCACACCGGCCTTTCGACACTTGGTCTGATTTCCAGTAGCCTCCTTCTACCACTGCATGATGACTCGCAGCTATAATCCTCCAACACCTACAGACACAGACAAACTTCAGCTTAACCATGTCAAACGTGTACAGCTGTGTTGCCATTTTTGTTTCCTGGCTTCTGTTTATGTGTCGCTTGCAAAGTTTTTGAATGTGGTGTCCCCAACCCCATTTCTCCCATAGCCCTATATTTTTTATTGCACAATATTGCATGGCCCGGTGATTTTTAGGAATGCTCAGGTACATTCCAGCAGAATTGAATGTGCTTTTTGCAATTCAGATTTTGGGATTCTTGGTCAAGGTTGCTTGCAAGGAGGAGAAGGTGGGGCCCGACTTTTACCTGACTCATCATCCCAGGAAGCCACATTGCATAATAACTAATAAAGACCGTTATCAACAGAGAACAATAAAGGGAAGGTTTGGGGGAAGAAATCCTGCATGTGAAATGACTATGAAATTACTCTTACCTCTGTGAACATGTCTTCTCTGGTCTTTGTGGATCTTTTCCTTTTGTTCCACACAGTGGGGGTGGCAAGGATGGAAGGGGGAAGAGAGATGACTCTTTTCCACTTCTACAGACCTGCCACAAATTCCTCCATGGAACATTTCCTGTGGTGAGTTCTAGATCACTTATTTTAGTTTATGTCTTCAAGGCATGAATCAGAGTTGTTTCTTTACCTATATTCCATACATAACAAAATTCCGGAGTAGTAAGTGATGTTTATGATTTTACTGTAATGGCATCAAGACAATAAACAATAAACATCCTTTTTAGTTTTGCAATAAAATCCCAAACTCATCTTTTCCTTAAATAATAAAACAGTGCAAGTTTGGGAATAGGCTTGTTTTATAATGCAATGAAACTGGGTCCTGTTAGAGAATAATGGAAAAGTCTGAGAGTGAGAGGGGAGGACAGGATTTATTCTGGAGCTAAGGGAATTTCCAGCTCTTTCTTTCTGCCACTCTTGGCTTTTCCTTCCATCTTGAGTATCTATTGTTTACTTGGACAGGGTTGGCCTTGTCTTTACAGACTGGTCAAAAACTCTGTGATTAAGGCAGACATGGCATCAATCCTCCTAGGGAATGTCTAGTTTATAGATGATATTTAAAAACTAAAGAGACTTCAAGATTCAAAGGACTGAACTGTGGATGGTAAAATTCCAGACATTGTAATGGGTGTTTCTGAGTTTTGTCTATGGGTTGAGGGTTTATTAAAATTATACGTGTTTTTAGAGAACAATTCATAGCTTTAGGAAACCCGAAACAAGTACAAAGTGGGTCAGTGGTATTCATTAGGTTCAAGAGGGCAAGTGGAGACCATCGAGTCTGAGCTTTTTGAACTCTGCTTGGGGATTTCCTTGGTGGGTTGGATGCAGAGTAGAAGGCAAATAACCAGGTTTCAGCTTAGATCCACATGCATTTTATGTAACATTTCTTTTAAGAGTTAAGCTACTTAAGGGGTGCCTGGGTGGTACTCCGTTAAATGTCCAACTCTTGGTTTTGACTCAGGCTGTGATCTCAGGGTTGTGATCTCAGGGTTGTGAGATCCACCTCCACGTCGGGCTCTGTGCTCAGCATGACTCCGCCTGGGACTCTATCTCCCTCTCCCTCTGTGCCTCCTGCATATGCTCTCTCTCTCTCTCTCAAATAAATAAATCTTAAAAAAAAAAGAGTGAAGCTGCTTAAAAATATTTACAAACCAGTGGCTTAGTCTCACATTTGTGGGGCTCCTGGCTCAGTGTTTTCTCCATCAATTGTCTTTTGGGAAAGAAGTTCTTTTTAAATTAGAGGACTTCGCTCCTTCGCATCCAGGTGACTCAGAGAAAGGCTTAGTCTTGATGAGTAGGAGAAGGATTAAAGAAACGAACATTTATTGATGGCTCATGATAGGCAGCAAGCTGGGCTGGGAATACTTCCCATCCCTAGAGATGTTTCAGTAACATGAGAAAGCAGATGTTATCACCCCCATTTTGAGGTTGAGTAAACCGAGGCTCAGAGGTTACGTCCCAAGTCCCAGGATTTGGCAGTTAGGAAGCTTTCCTGGAGTCCTGGCCTTTTATCTGAAAACAAAACAAAGCAAAACCAAACAACAACAACACGTATCTTTCACTCGTCACACGGTGTCGAGTTGGGAGCAGGTTAGCAGAAGAGAGCCAAGGCCTTACTGTGTCTGCTGCAAGCTGACCTGAGGCGGAGGCTAAGACATGCTCAGTATTCAGGTGTCTTTGGGGAGAGACGGTCCTATTTGAAAGTTCCCTTGGCTCTTCCAGCTTCACGCGGTGGCTTAGCCACAGCAAACTGCCCCGTGTTTTCAGCCCCCCCCTCCCCCCCCCAGGTCTCTAGGCATCAGTGCACACACACGCTGTCATTCGTCGCCCGCCCAGTGCTATAGGGACTCACGTGTGAGCTGGGGGGTGGCCTTGGCTCAGTCCTCTCCCTCCCAGGAGGCAGGTACTAAGCGTCAGGGAGAGGTGCTGGCGCCCCCGTCTCCGTCTCGCCTGTTACTACCGTCTTCTTTCCCTTTCTGCCCTGCCTTTCCGGCTGCTCCTACAGAGTCGGCCTGGGGTCTCTACCACTAAGGCTCCAGTGTTCGGGTGAACACAGACCTGGGTGGAACATCGTGCTGCGCCCTTGTTGTCTCCTTAGCGCCCAGAAGATGGCAAGAGACACGTCCGATGTCCCCGTGCGCCAGCAGGTTTGTGTAAGGATGACTCATCTTTGAGGTGGTCCCCCCCAAGCCCCCCTGGGGGAGGAGGGAGATGGTATCACACGAGCACTGTCCCCAGTTCTTCGTTCATCTTGCACCAGGGACACTTCTATGGGTTCTTTGCAGAAGCTTGGGGCTCCCAGTGGGTTGTTTGGGGGTCTGAGAAGTTGGAAGTGAAGACAGAAGAGAGTAGTTAAGAGGCCTTTCCTAGGAGAGTGGACTGAAGTGCGGGGCTTCCTTTTCCTCTTCCCACCCCAACGCCAAGGTTCCTTTGGTCACAGAGCCCTGCCACCGGGCCCAGGCAGGGCAGGGGGTGAATGAGGCTTTGTGTGTGAGATTTTGTTACCTACTAGAATTTCTGATAATGAGGTCCGAAAATGCAGCAGAGGGTCACTTCCCTTTTATCTTACCACATTTTATGGCTTTATTTTGTATCAGTTGTTTAGAGATGGTGTCCTTCATTTCCTCCTTTGGTAAGGAAATTGTTTTCCCGTGGCTTATTTAAATTGGATGTGAAGCTACCAGGCCATGGGGAGCACACACATGGATGTAAGTGATATATTAGATGCCTGACTTGTTGAGGGTGATGGAATATATCCAGGGAGTTTAGACAGTGCTCCCTGGCAAGGGCTATTTATTGAAAACTGCTAAAAATCTACAAGATACAAATGGCATCTCTCCCAAAATAGATATCAAAAGCTTCCCGCCTTTTGCTCCTTCTAAGGAAGTGCTAACAGTTTCTTCTGGATCATGGATTGCGCTGTTTACAATAGGTACTCCTTCCCTGAGCTTTTGGTTGCAAAGAGAGAGTGAAGACACTGCTGGCCTTTTTGCTCCTCCTGGTCCTTCAGGGTCTCTCTTCCACTTTCTGCCAGAAGTGAAATGGCTCTCCCCTTCCCGGTGCCCAGCTTCCTGTCCTTGACCCTCTCTGTACTCTATTCCTAAACTCAAGTTTTGTTTGATATGTAGAGAGCAACTTTGGGAGTTTGGAAAACCATTTGCTCCTTCGACACAGCTAGGATTTTAAGATTATGGTTTTACCCTTGATTTGAAAAACCCAATTTGAAACTCAGCACTGAGCAATGACCCCTTTACTTTAGGGTGGATCCTCCCTCTACTGATTCAGTGTGGTGGGGAATGCTGGGCGATGACATTCACAGGGAACGGAGGACATTTCAGTTGAATGTCTCAATATATTATTACTGAAACAGAGTTTATGAGATAACCACATGCTAATTGGTCACCTCTCTGATTTCTGAGAGAATCTATAGGCTTCTCTGAATCCTGAGGCATCTTGCCCTCCAAAAAATGTGATGCCATATTTCTAAAGCTGGAATAATTTGTTTCTGTTACAGTGTTACTCAAATAGGTACACATATAGGCTCCAAGTGCAAATTTCTTGTGTTTTCTTGTGTATAGCTCTGAATGCTATAAACACAACTAGTAACTGGAAAGAACTAGTAAATGGAAAGAATGTATCAATTACGATTGATATTCTAATAACATTCCAAGGAATGCCACTAATTTAATATGGTTGCTAATGTTTTAGATTCGTGTATTGAACTTTTTACAAAATTACAGTTGGGCCCTCTGGGATTCTCTGTGAGAGAGTTATGCTCTGTGAGGTACAGTTATGCTTTTCTGGACTTTATTATTTCTCCAAGTAAGTGGGGATAACCAGGGATTCCCACATTTGCTGTTCATGTTGTGTTTTGTAATCCAGCATCAGGGGCTAGATTGATCTTTATATTTCCTTTCCTCTATATGATTCAGGTCAATGTGGACCAAAAGCAGTGTATAAGGATGCACACAGAACCTCCATGATATAACACAGAATGGCACTAGCACATACTGCTGTTAGAAAGAGGTTTAATGATGTTTCCAAGGAAATACCGTGGGGTCCATATTTCTTTTCAAAGGGACAATGTGCTTTCAGCTCAGAAATCTTCAGGGAAGTTCCCATCACCTAAGATTGTCAGAGAGCCTATAGGGTACAGAAGGAAGGAAGGCTCACAGCGTTTATATGCAGAAAGAGAGACAGAACCGACACCATGACCCCAGAAAGGACAGACATCTTTAGAAGATAAAATGTCTGAAACAGCACAGGAACCTAATTCATATTTGTCAAAAATAATAAATAGCAATTAAAGGAGATGCCAGACACAAAATATTTTTAACAATGTATTTGATAAGGGATCTAAAGAGCAAAATTTAACGGTTGTATAAGAAGAAATAGAGAGGTGCACCTGGGTGGCTCAGTGGATGAGTGTCTGCCTTTGGCTCAAGTCATGATCTCAGGATTCTGGGATTGAGTCCTGCACCAGGTTGCTTCTCCCTCTGCCTATGTCTCTGCCTCTCTATCTCTGTCTCTCATGAATAAATAAATAAAATCTTTTTTTTTAAGAAAGAAGAAATAGAGAATTTCCAAAAGCAAAATGCCAGTTTAGACTAACATAAGGTAGTAATTGTGTGGGGCATGCAAGGGAGGGTCAGAAGAATCTAGACTTTAGAAGAAGAGGAATCTTAGACTACTAACTGTGTATCTTGGTTTGTCTGGCACATAACTGTCTTATGAGTTTTGAGACATCACTTATACTGTGTTTTGAGATAATCACTTATACTGTCCTCTTTCACTCTTAAAATGTTCTGCTTTCAATGGTAAATGGTAATGTCACTCTCCCCTTAGCAAATGTCTAGGAACTATCATAGAGCCTGCATGGAATAAATTGTAAATGAATATTATCAGAATCCTATTCCTGGGGCACCTGGGTGGTTCACTGGTTGAGCATCTGCTTTTGGCTCAGGGCATGATCTCGGGGTCCTGGGATTGAGTCTCTCATCAAGCTCCCCACAGAGAGCCTGCCTCTCCCTCTGCCTATGTCTCTTTCTCTATGTCTCTCATGAATAAATGAATAAAATCTTTAAAAAATCCCATTAAAATATTAATTTTAATAATATATTATTTTTAGCTAGATATAACAAAAATATCTTTTCAACATGTGGTCAACATAAAAGTATTGAGACATTTTCCCCAAATTTTTATTTAAATTCTAGTTAACATATTGAGAATTTTTAAAAATTATTTTATTTATTTATTCATGAGAGACACAGGCAGAGGGGAGAAACAGGCTCCATGCAGGGATCCTGATGTGGGACTCGAGTCTGGGACTCCAGGATAAAGCCCTGGGTGGAAGGCAGGCTCTAAACTGCTGAGCCACCCAGGGATCCCCATTAATGAGAAATTTTACATTCTTTTTCACACACTAAGATTTTGAAATTCAGTGTGCATTTACTTGCAGCACATGTCAATTTACTAGCCACATTTCAAGTGCTCAATAGGCACATGTGGCTAATAATTACTGCAATAGAGAGAACAGCTATGGAATGTAGAATTTGTTGAATATAACTGTATGATGCTAACTGCATGGTGAACAGTGTGTAGCTTCTATTCCATGATGTGGCTTAGTCATTCTTGAGTCATCTGTTGTCATGATAAAACCAGGTTAAAGAATCCCTCAGCATTAGGATTGTTTCTTCATCTTTGGCTCTGCTTTATTCTACTTTAATTTTCAGTCAAGCTCTTCCTTTCCAACAGCAATATGGTCACTAGGGATTCTAGATTTATTCTCCACCAAAGTGAAAGTACCTTACTCTTTCTCAGTAGTTCTAGCAAGTGTCTAGGCAGTGAGTCTGATTTGACCAACTGGGTCACATGCCTATCCCTGATGCAGTCACCAGCTCAGGGGATGGAAAATTCTGACCAGTCACATACCTGCCCCTGGAGCTCTAGAGGAGGGGTTATGTTCCATCGAAACGTGATGAGCAGTGAATGGGGAAAGCCCTTCCCAGGAGAATCCAAGTGCTATTACCAGAAGGGAAATGCATGTAGATGTGAGAAAACATTAGAAGTACAGGGACTATACCTTAGGGGAAAGAGGTATTGCCTAGATATTCCAGGGATATAGGCAGCCTTAAGTAGTTCTGTACCAGCCCCCTACCCTCAACTGCAAGAAATTTGCTAGAGGCCACCAATGAAATCCCTTCTCTATATTTCTCTGTCAATGGACTTTAGTTACTCATACAGATTGTGACCTGTGAGTAAAAGATCCAGTGTCAGCTTCCAGTAGGAAAATTGTGATGAATGTATTAGTTTGTCCTCAAACCAGGGATTCAGGATCTCTGAGGCTGGAAGGGAAAAACATCCATTATATCCAGGTTTCTTTGGGTTCTCTCTCACATTTAATGTAAATGTTAATGCTCCAGAAAGGACCAGGACCAGGACCTGTAACTATGGATATTCAACAATCCACACCTTAAGGGATGGCGATTAGTAGCATCACCAGAGCCTAAAGGGCAAGTGGATCCCAGGCTAGCTATAAGAACCTGATGGACTTTAGGGTATGGTGTAGGCCTTGGCCACATTTGGTGGGGTGAAAAAAAGCTATTCAAAGCAGGTGGGGAATTCTAGAGCATCATGTACTACAGGAATTGGTTAGAACCGTAACAGGATAGGTTGAGCCTGGGCTAAGAAAGGAATCATCAGAGTGGTAATCTTGTTCCTACATGCTGCTGTATCTAACAAAGCTTTGGGAGCTCCATTATTTTGGTGCTACCTGAGGCTTAAGAGAGGAAGCCCAGCTCTGTGAGTGGCAATCCTGAAGAGGTAAGTCCCCACAGTCTTCAGCCAGCAGAAAATCACTATGTCATCTGCTGGGATTGAGGACTGGATATAATTCTCCCATTCACTGAGATCAGCAGAATTCAGCATTTTGCATGCATCCTTCTGAAGAATACACCACTGATGGTGAGAAGATAGTCATTGAAGAAGTTTTGTGCTTTGTGTACTCTTAATCACCACACCCATGCCAAACTCCCTCACTGGTCAGTGTAGTGGGGCTGAGAAACAGAAAGCCTGGATGGAATCCTCACTCTGCCTCCACTGAACTGTATGATTCTGAGATAATCCCTAAAATGTTCTGTACCTCAATTGCTTTATCTGAGAAATGGACATAGTTATAATGCTGGTCTTACTTTATTTTCCTTTTATGAGTTCATTTATTCATTCATACTGGCACTGACTTAGGCATTGGGTATAAGGCAAATTTGGTTCCTGGTCTAATAGAGGAGCTCAAATAAGATATTAGATAAAGTTTATAAAGATAAAGTTTATCCCATAAACCTTAAGATGTAATAGACATGTAAATGGTGATCATGATGATCACGTTATATTAATAATAAAACTTCTTATTTTCTCAGACAGCTATTTATCTCCTAACCTCTCCCCAACAGCATGTTGAACATACAATGTCAGCAGTTTTCCCCCTTTGTAGCTGAGATGACATTTTCTCTGTCCGTCTAGGCAAGCCTTCTGCAGTGTTTGTATTTATAATTGCTCCCACACAGGTTCCTGGGGGGAGACCCCAGGGGCCAGATGTGCCAAGGTTATTAAGAGGCAGCCTCCCTGGCTCTTGTCACTGTGCAATCATCAGCCCCTAGAGCCACACAGGCAAATATGTCACTGATGTGTAATTAATGAAGAGGGAATCTAGCCCCACATTAATACAGACGAATCAAGACCTTGTCAGCCATGAGGGTGTCAATGGGACTTTTGTTCTTTTAGCAATATTTATTGTTACAAAATGCTGCACAGTTGAGTGGGAAAGGAGTGCCTTTGTGGCATTGGTGATGTGGCTGTTTGCAGCAATCCAGGTATCAGCTGGATCCTTCAATTAATTCATGGCTCCATAGGCTGAAGCAGAGCGGAAGCTAGAGGGAACATTCTTCAGTTTAAAATGTGTGAACAGATTCCCTGATTGTGAGCAGTCCTTGGTTTCTGCAAGCCTAGAGGATTTTAAGAACTTTTGTTCACTCCAATGAGAGAAATTTACTGAGAATTCCCTGTATACAGGTGAGAGAACAGGACATTGCTCGTGAGTTCAGGTACTTTACATTCGGTTGATAAGAACTGGGGTTCCCTGCTGCTCAGGCAATCAGAGATTGAAGGAATCTTAGAGCTCATGTTGTCCAACACACTAGGCAGGAATCCTGTCCATGTGATGACTTCTGGATGCTTACCCATATTTTTCCTGTCTATGGTTGGACCAATAGAGCAATGGGTCACAGCATCTAATCCCAATTCCTCACTTTTGGAGAGAAGACAGAGATGGGGGTAAAGAAAAATGAAAGAGGAAAAGTGACATCCTTCCTCCTCTCTGAAGGCTCAAGGAGAGCAAAAAACATGAAAACAACTGGCAAATCCAAAGCAGTCTTACAGTGTATCTCTAAACTACAATCAGTTTTAATTCATGGTCATCAGACCACACATGTTGGGTTGTCTAGTTCTGGGGCATCCCTTAGCCCTGATCCATATCTAAAATTTTATGTTTTAGAGGCAGCTTTACCTGTCTCTGAACAAAACTTCCTGTCTCTCCAGCCCCTTGCTGCTTCTCTTTCATCACACGTATTCTTCAACCTCACCTCTGCTCCCTCCTTCCACTCTCCAGTCATAGCTTTTCTGTCTTTCCTGGGCTATGGTGTATCACTTCAGTCATTGCCTTGCCTTGAGTGTGTCCAATTATCTCACTCCAGGGGCTTTTGTTGCAGCTTCCCCATACATTTCCCACTTTTGATCAATTTGACCGTCTGCTTCTCTGCTTCAGGCCCCAGATGGCTGGATGCTGTAGATAGGGGAAAAGCACATGCGGGTACAGGTGTGGTTTCCAACTTTAGCTAGATTCTCAGTACTGCTCTATGATCTTCCTACAAGGTCCCAGTTGGTATCCTCATCTGTTCATCACAGCAGCAGCTCTTATACAACTCCATCCACTCCTCAAATTCATTCTGCAAAGATGGTCTTGCTTTCTCTTATCACAGAAGAAGTTAAAGCCATTAGCCATGAACTCTCTCATCTCTCTCTCCTTCCTGCTGTAGATCTAATCATGTGACTCATGTCATAAAGGTGTCTTTGTTTGGATTCTCTATAGATCAATGATTCCACTGGGTATAGTTTATTTGGGAGGCGATCCCAGGAAACAGCAGTAGGAGAGTGTGAAGTGGACAGAAAGGAAAGGCAGCCAATAAAAGCTGTGTTATCAAGCAAGTTTTCTCTGTAAGTTGCTGAAGTTCAAGCCTATTGGGAACTCTAGGAGTCTGCATAGAACATGGGCCTTGAGTTATCCCCTTGAGGGATGGAGGGTATTTACACACCATCTCCCATTGGCTTTGACCAAAGGCTGCTCCAGGGGTCATTAATTTTTCAGAACCCCTGGTCTCGTGCAGTTACATTCTCTTGGAAGGGAAAGACCTTGTATTAGCTGGTAAAACCTTTAAAACTTTGAATGATCTACCTAGCTCCTATATATTCTGTTTTCTCTTCTCAATATATAATTTACCTAGAAATATTAGGCCTTTTCCCTAATGTAATGGTTATTTAGTCCTTATGTAAAGATTTTTAGCATAATAAAAGTATCATCCTCAATCAAGCACCTGGCTCCTGCATTTGAAAGCATGGTTTTCAAGAGACTTGTGTGTGTGTGTACATGTGTGCACATACACATTTGCATGGCCTATAAGTCTACAAAAGACTACCTATGGCTTGATCTTGTTTTGGTGTATCTTCTTGGAGGTAATTAGCTGCATTTTTTGGCTCTGTATTTAGTATTGAAGGGAGACAAATGATGATGATGATGATGATGATGATGATGATGATGATGATGATTTATCATTATGATAAAATATCCCTGAGAAATAAAAAATAAATTGGGAAAAATTTAAAAATATTATCTCCCCACATCTTATCTGTCCCCCCTACTTGGTTGCCCATATCACTGATCATACTACTGATGGCTGCTGGCCCCACATGCTGGTTCTAAAATTGATGTCCACCAGCATCCCACCTGATGCCCAGAACTGGCATCACTCATGTTTGGCTCCTTTCTGCTCAGCCTGTTGTCACTAAAGCTGCTCCAGTTCTGAGTTCTCCATGTCTCTCAAGACTTTAGCATAACCATGTTTAGCTTTTGTTTCTACCCTGTATTTCCAGCTTTTGGCCCTGAGAATTAGTCATGAACTCTTGTGGCTTACACTTACTTCTAAGCCTCTGGTTTCCTTAATGTCTATAAAACGTATCCTGGCTGGGCATCTGGGTGGCTCAGTCATTTAAGTGTCTACCTTTGGCTTAGGTCATGATCTCAGGGTCCTGAGATCAAGCCCTGCATCAGGCTCTCTGCTTAGCAGGGAGTCTGCTTCTCTCTCTCCCTCTGCTACTCCCTCTTGTCATTTGTGCTCTTTCTCTCTCTCAAATAAACAAAATCTTTTAAAGAAAATATGTCTAGTCATCCCCACATCCACTGGTGTAGAGTCTCATCACCTCCTGCCTGGCCCCAAGTTGGGACATAAATAAGTGAAGCACATCATACAAAGCACTTTGCACAGTCCTGGTATATCATATATGTTGTCCACCAAACTGAGTCTCATAATCTGTATTCTTTCCATTCTCCAAACTGTTCTAAAGCCTGCTCTAAAATAGTCTTTCCAAAAGCATAAATAAATCACAGAAAAACCTCAGGCACCTCAGTGCCTATAGCATGAAGGCACATCTCCTGAGCACATGCCCAAGACTTCCCATGAATTGGCTTTTGCCTTTCTGCCCAGGCTCATCTCTCCCTTCAGCCTCTTTTTTGCCTACTGTCTGAACTCATGAACTCAGTCTGGCATCTGAGCCCACACATGTTCTGTGACTACACTATGACCTCTTTCCCTTTGCTCCTTCTGCTCTGTGAGCCCTTTCCCTGCTATATGCTCAATTACTCTAGATGGCTTTAGAAGCTTGGCTCAGTCACCTCTTCTCTGGAGCTCTTGTGTTCTCTCAGTAGAATAGGTCACTATGCCTCTCCCAGGTCCTCATATGTAAAAGGTGGATGAGGACAGTAGCAACCACATAGGTGGCTATAGGGGATTAGTGATTATGACATGAAACATGTAACTGCTCCTGTTGCAGAATCAATACTTGATGTATATTAACTTTCTAAATTAATATTTTATAAATCTCTACCATGAAAATCATAACCCATGATTGTTATTAATGTGCACAATTCCCAATGCCTACCGGATATGAACTGTGTCTTATTCATTTTTATGTCACCAGTACTTAGCATTAGGTTAAATAAATGAAGGAAGGAAGCCTATCATTGCTACAAGCTAATACTTATCTAGAAAGTGGTAGGTCAAAAAAATACTCCTCAATTGTTTCACTTAATTCTTAAGTCTTTAAATTAGGGCTGCGAAACTATTCTGTATGATACTACAATGGTGGATACGTGATATTAGGCATTTGTCTAAATTCACTGAGTACAGCATCCTAATGTAAACTATGGACATTAGTTAATAATAACATATCAATATTGAAGCATCAATTGTAACAAATGTGGTACATGAATGCAAGGCATTAATCACAGGAGAAACAGGGTAGAGGAAGGTAAGCGTATATGGGAACTCTACTTGCTATTCAGTTGTTCTCTAAACCAACACTGCTCCGAAAAATAATTTAAAAGAAAGTTGCTTCGTGAAGCAGTGAAGGCTAGTGGACTGTATTACCTAAAAATTAGAATAACTTGTGTGAATGGTGCAAGGCCACGCAACGAAATCAGTTGGAGATAGGATTCAAGTTTTCCTATGTTGCACTTTCCATAGTTAGTACAGGATAGATTTTAATCTCTGTTCTTTTTCGTTTTGGTGAGGAATCAAGCAACCTCATCATTGATATTCTCCTTTCTGCACTTTTGGTAAGTAAGTCTTAGGTGGAGTGGAGTTTATTAGGGACTGTATGAGAATACCCTTCACAAGACTAATTTAGAGTCTTTATGACTCAGTAGAGGCTGTCAATCCTAAGTTATTTGACGTTTAATTCCTGCTGATGTAAATTTTATATGACAAATAGTTTCATTTAATTGTGTCACCTCTGGCTTATATACACCATAAAAGGTTTCAGTTTTAACAGCCAGCAACAAAAGAGCCCTGGATGAGAGGAATAATGTCGAGAAAACTTGCAAGGGCATGACTGGCTGGGGAAGATCTCTGGGTGGGAAGATCTCTGGAAGGAGGCTGGGCTTGGGGCAGAAGTATACCTGCAGCTGTGTTTGTCCTGAGTGCCTGGACAGGTAAGGGTGCTACTTCCTTTTGAGATTTTCACTGATACACTTTCCTTCTGGCAGTGAGTCCATCCACCTGCCCCTCCTCTGGCTCTTCCTTTCCACTGATGGATTTTCCACAAAGGTTACTTGCTTTGTAAAAGCTCTGGCATAAACTAATAGCAATTTCATAATAAAATGAGAATTCCCTAACTTTGAATCTTTGTTTCTCCATATAAAATCAGTATGCTTAGTCACGATGTCATAACTGAATCCCATTAAATATTGGGAAGTGCTGGGACACCTGGGTGGCTCAGCGGTTGAGCACCTATCCCTGGCTCAGGGCGTGATCTGCGGTCTCAGGATCAAGTCCCCCATAAGGCTCCCTGCCTGGAGCCTGCTTCTCCCTCTGCCTATGTCTCTGCCTTTCTCTCTCTCTGTCTTTCATGAATAAATAAATAAAATCCTTTAAAATAAATATTGGGAAGTGCTGATTTGTTTCTATGTATCAACAATTTATTGAGCATCTACCATATGCTAGGTTCTGTGGTAGATACTGTGGAAAATGAGTGGTCTCAATCCTGAAGAAGCTGTCAGTTTACTGGGAAAATCCAATATACCTATATAATGGGACAATAGAATAGTAAAAGGCATATATGGGAACAGCATTTCTGGCTTATTAAGGACTTTCATGTGTCTGTTGCAACAACACTCTCTAGGGGAGTAGAGAGTATATTTCTCCCATTTAATTGGTAATGACTCTGAGATCCATGGTGTGATAGCTGGACTTGTACTTCCCAGAGCTGGTGGTCTGTTTTCATCACATTTTGTGCATATGCTTCTATACACACACTACAAAGTCTTCTGATAAAATAGGAGTTCTTTTAAGATGTTAATAACACAAAATATATACTACTTCTTTGTATGCCACTGGTGACAGTGCTTTGGTCCTGATGATGGGCAATTTGTACATTTCTAATTATAAGGAAATTGAAATAGAGACTGGCTAATATAGGTTCATTCTATGTAATAAAATATTTGTTAATATCCCTCTAACCAAATGTGTTTTTTATTAGGGTACAGTGTATATTAGATCTTTCTCATTTTGAATATTTTTAATATTCCTCCACAGTAACATCCTTGCTTATTTTATTAAAGGATTTTATTTATTTATTTGACAGAGAGAGAGCACACACATATATACAAGCAGGGGGAGGGGCAGAGGGAAAGGGAGAAGCAGATTCCCTGGCTAGTGGGGCTCCACAGGGACTGGACTGCAGAACCCTAAGCAGAAGTTAGAACTGAGTGGAAAGGACCTGAGCAGATCATGACCTGAGCTGAAATCAGATGCTTAACTGACTGAGTCACCCAGGGCACCCCCTTCCTCCCCCCCCCCCCACTGAGTCATAGGAACCCCTCCTATTGACAAAGGAAACACCTTATTTATAAACAATCCCTTTATTCAACCCTTCTTAAATTATCCTAATCTGAGTGTGCCTTTTGCTTCCAATTGGGACACTATTTTATCTATGTTGGATCCTTAAAGAGTCTCTGTACTTTGAAAGGTCCGTGCTCCATATACCTGCCTCTCTCTGGCTTATCCTTTCTAATAATAGATATTTTCTAAAATAAAAATAAGCACAGTGAGCTTGGAAGGAAAACCCAGGCCATATGAGGGCTAGAAAAAGTATATGAGGTGAATGATGGGGTAGGAGTGGAGGTGGGCAGGGCTGGAGATGAGAGAAAAGGTAAGAAGTCTCTGTTCCTTTTCTTTGGGTGACTTACAGTGTCTTTGGAGGACATTTTGAGAAACACAGAAGAAATTTTCCCTGGAAAGATCTATTGCTAAAATGTATATATATGTATATTAGGGAAATAGAGCATAGTGTAGTGCAGTGGGAAGAGACTAGGGATAAATTTGTGATCCACTGGGTTTGGTAGACTTATCTATAAAGTGCCATGTGCCCTTAATATAGAATAAGCATCTCTATTATTATTAGTGGTTGAATTATATTTTAGACATGTAGAAATATATTTTCCCTAGTGAAAAAAAATTTTTTGTGGGGGGACTTCATTTGTATCATATATAGAGGAAGTATGGATTAATATTTACCCTGAGAATTAAGTTCTTCTCCCAAAGTCATCAAGACCAGACTCTCCAGGGTTGGGACAACCTCAGCTGATATTAGCCTACCACAAGAGAAGTTTTTGGAATCAGGATTCCGGAACTGAGGACCCCACATTGTATCATTAAATGCATCTCTTAGCAAAAAGTTTATTAAGTAACTGAGTGCCTGCTGTATTTTTGCAAGACTCTGTATTCGGTACTTCAGATATAAAAAATAAATAGGTAATGGTCTTTTCAAATTCAAGGAGACTGCAGCCCAGTTAGCGAGAAAGGATAAGAGGTGATCTAGCAAGATCGTAATTCATGTCCTCTTAGCCTTTGCCTTCCCGGTGCTAACATAGATCCCAGTCCATTGTAGGCATCATAAAAGCTCGCTGAATTTGAAAATATTGCTAACTAGCAATGCCAGGCATAAGAGGCAAAGGCACAAAGTGCAATGGAAATTCAAAGGAGAGAGAGCACCTCGTGGCCTTAAAAGTTTTATAAAGTTGGAAGAAATTATTTTGGATCTTGATAGATGTATAGATTTCAGTAGGTTTAGAGGGGGTGAGGACAACACTTCAGGGGACTAATTATTTGCTTGGTATAGATTCATTGAAATCAAATTACGAGATAAAGTGGTATGAATTTTAATAGGAAGTGATTTACAGACACAAACTTACATAGTCTTAATTTTATTAGGACTTGAGTTACATACACCATGGAGAAGATTGTGTGTGTGTGTGTGTGTGTGTGTGTATAATAATTATTATTATTTTTAATGCAACCAACAATATGTGAAAGTACTGTTTCACCATAACACAACTAGCATAGTGTGTTATCTTTGAAAAATATTGGGGCAAAAGGAGAACACTGGAGGAAAGTGGATTATGGGAAGAGGATGTATGACACAGAAAAAGAGGCTGGGGGCGGGGGCCGCGGGGTTGGTGCTATTTTTGGCTTGTGTAGGTGTCAGGAGCCAGTAGTTTATTGGTTAAAAGAAGACCAGGCTTCTCCATTTATTAGTCATTTGATTTTGAGCAAAGCACTTTACCCATTTGTATCTCAGTTGACTCACTAGCAAAATAGGACTGCTGTGGAATTTAAGTGAGATGTTACACTTAACATGAATGGAATGGTGTCTGGCACTGTTGTAGGATTGTGACAGGAGGCAGTATTTTTTTCTGTTGCTTTATCTCATGTTGTTGGTGGAAAAGGTGGTTATGTGTTGTTTTATAAGGATGAGAGGGCTGAAGGTCAGTGTTGTCAGCAGGGATAAAAGGGAGGTAATGGTCTCTACATTTTTAAAAATAAAATAGATTTATAGTCTACAGTAAAAAAAAAAAAAAAAGTTGGAGAATGCCCCAGGGGTTGTTGGAGGAATGGTTAACATCCTCCTAAATCTCCTAAGTCTTGGGGCAGCAGAATTCCTTTAAATGCAAAGTGACTCTTGGAAAGGAAGTATAGCAGGAATCAGGGCAAAAAGTTAACATTTTTTTTTTTATTAGTTCAGAGGTTTAGTGATTCATCAGTTCCATATAACACCCAGTGCTCATCACACCAAATACCCTCCTTAGTGCCTGTCACCCAGTTACCCTTCCCCCCCACCCACTTGTCCTTCAGCAACCCTCAGTTTGTTTCCTAGGGTTCAACGTCTCTTTTGATTTGCCTCTTTCTCAATTTTCATCTTATTTTATTTTTCCATCCCTTCACCTATGTTCATCTGTTTTGTTTCTTAAATTCCACATATGAGTGTGATCATCCAGTATTTGTAGTTCTCTGACTGACTTATGTCGCTTAGCATAATACCCTCTGGCTTCATCCATGGTGTTGCAAATGTGTATATATATATACATATATATATCTCACATCTTCTTTACCCATTCATCTATCATAAAAGCTATCTATGAAAAACCCACAGCAAATATCATCCTTAATGGGGAAGAACTGAGAATTATTCCCCAAAGGTCAGGAACTCAATAACGATGTCCACTCTCACCACTGTTATACAGCATAGTATTGGAAGTCCTAGCCTCAGCTATCAGACAACAAGCAGTTAACTTTGCTGCAGAGATTCTGACTCACTGGAAGGAGAGGAAAAATCTAGACTGGCTTTTTGAACTCAGGTCAAACATGACTCTTTCTGGTAGGCAGCTGGGGTACAGCCTGACTTCTGCCTTTCACAAAACCCAGGAGTCCCTACGTGCCCATCACAGTCTTGGCTTAATCTTGATTTTCTGCTCCTTTATGTGGAAGTTTATATGGGTGTCGTCTGTTTTGATGGGCTTTGCTCCATAAGGTGAGCTTATGAGCTTTGCAAAAATAGCCTTGTTTTTAGTAACCATGGGTTCCTCCATTTTTCATTCTTCTTTATCTGTTTGGTCTGTGGCCTTTTTTTTCTTCTTGGTGTGGCCTGATGAGAACAAGTGAATATTTCCTGGCAAGTTTTAGCCCAGAGTTTACAGCTTCTGCTATGTTTCAGATTATTCTATACTTTGTCTGAAGCTGCAGCAGTGTGAGGCCTGTGTGTCATGATGATTTGGGCACAGGCTGAAAGACATCTACCCTCTGTGTACCCAGAGACAGAAGTGCCCAAAGAGCCCAAGTCCAGATTCAAGGTACACATGTCCATTGGAATGGGAAAAGAGCTTCCAAACATTGAATTTGGCACAAAGGACCCTCTCTCCTTAGATGAGACTAAATTGCAGAATCCATCAAACAATTATTTGGCTGTGGTCACCTCAGTCATGGATGAGTTTATAACATTTACTCCCTTGTAGGTGTTTTAGCAGAACAGGCCACTTCTGACAAAGGGACAGGAGCCAGGAAACATCTGGGACTTGAGTAGGAGGTGAGAATGTGCAATACTGTCACAGGGGGCTCTGGGGAACTAAAGAAAGTGCTTGAGCACACTCTCTGCTTGGTTTTGTCTGTGATGGTGGTGGTGGTTGGAAAGAAGAAGCTTGTAAAGGTAAAGGGAGTTTGGGAAAATCATCACAGGTTTTTGCTGACAACCTTGCTTATACAGTGTTGGGTTATTCACCAATATCCATCAATCAGAGCAAGAGGATGTGGAGAGAAAGCCAGTGTGGAAGGGGCAGTGCTGAGATTCCCAATGAATATTTCTTTCCTTACCAGCCCATTGGAGGGGAGCAGGTTCAAGCACACACACACACATGCAAATAACTTAAGAGATATTGGATGGTACAATGATTTTTTCCTTTCACAGAACAAAAATGAATCCCTCATATCTTTCCATTACTTGGTGAGTTGTGTCAGTGGTGGTTCTCAAATTGTTGTTATGTGGGCTCGGTGGATCTAGGAATGGGGTCAAAATTTATTTTCAAGTGTTTGAGGCATAACCCATTGCATATCCATTAAAGAGAAAAAAAAAAGATACAGTTGCTTTTTCAACATCCACACTAACTAGATTAACTTTCTTACGTGCTTGCGAGCATTCTTTATACACCTCTGATTCCAAACCTCTTTTTCCAGTTTTTCCTTTCCTGTCCAATCTCACAAATCCAGCTCACATTTTGCCTTCTCTACCATTTCTTCTTCTAAGCATACAGATTGATGTTCCTTCAGCTCTAATTATTGTTTTCTGAGTATGTTCCAGTTTGTTCACTTCCTTCTTGAAGTGTGATGCTCAAATTTAACACAATACATCAGATGTGATCAAATTGACGTTAGCTAAAAATAAAACAACAATTATTTTCCAATTTTCAATATTGTGTTTCTGTTTATGGCATTGAAGATGAGCCACAATCTGCAATGAGTTCTATATCCCCTAAAATTTCTGAGTCTTTTCTCTTTAACTGCTACTGGGCCCAGCCTGTTTGTGCAGTAGACTATTTAGAGCCAACTGTAGAAATTTGCATTTATCTTTGTAAAAATGACATCTTGTAAGATTCAGCTCATCACCATAGCCTGTTAAGAGACATTTGAAGCTGGATTACAAGAAATTAATTTTCTTTTCAGCCTAATGTCATTCGTGCAGTTGATATGCACAGCTAGGAATTCATAAACATGTTGAAAAAGACATAACTGAAGACATACTCAAGTCCAGGATGGCTGTGCTGATTCCAAAAGCTTCTGTCCCAAGCCTAATCCAGGCCCACAGGGATCACTCAGCTCAGGTCTGCTCCCAACATTAAGCTTCCAGGGGCTCCTCTACTTGAGCCTTCTGCTGTCCATCCTGACCAACTTTTCTGTCCTTTTCAGATCCTTCATTCCTGGAAAAGACTGGAATGTCCCCTTTCTAAGCTTTACCTTTCCTTGTGGTTGGTCACATGATTCAAGCCCACATTAATTAATGTCTCCTATTCCTGGATCACTCTTTGGCCCTGGTTTATATTCCTCATTACTAAAATAATTATTACACTAGCAATCGTTAATGTTGCTTGAGCCTTTAATATGTACCTGGCGCTATGCTGAGTGTATTATATACATTGTCTAATTTATCTTCACAGAATGTCTATGTGCTCTTATTATTGCCCCATTCTGTAAATGAGAAATCTGATGCCTAGAAACTTTAAGTCACTGGTTCAAGCTCACCTTGCTGTGTCATGGCTTGAATATAGGTCTATCTGGGTCTTTACAAGTTGCCCCCTTTTTGGGTTGTAATGTCTTTGAGGGCGGAGACTGGTGTTAAATGTCTCTGTTATTCTACCTTACAGAGTACTGAGAGTGAAGGTGCAGTGGTTCTTAGTATGTATGTATTGAGTTAAGGAGTAAATTAATAAATGAAACAGATGTTTTACAATATTCTTTTTCTTTCTGATAGTATGTAAACAACTGGAGACTTTTTCAGGCTAAGAGAGATGACAATATAGACTTGTCTGGAATACTGCATGTCTTAATTTGCTAGAGTTGCCAGAAAGTACCACAGACTGGGGAACTTAAGAACCGAAGTTTACCCTATGACCCAGCAATTGCACTGCTGGGGATTTACCCCAAAGATACAGATGCAGTGAAATGGCAGGACACCTGCACCCCAGTGGTTATAGCAGCAATGTCCACAATAGCCAAACTGTGGAAGGAGCCTCGGTGTCCATCGAAAGATGAATGGATAAAGAAGCTGTGGTCTATGTATACAATGGAATATTACTCAGCCATTAGAAATGACGAATACCCACCATTTACTTTGATGTGGTTGGAACTGGAGGGTATTATGCTGAGTGAAGTAAGTCAATCGGAGAAGGACAAACATTATATGGTCTCATTCACTTGGGGAATATTAAAAATTGGAAAAGGGAATAAAGGGGAAAGGAGAGAAAATGAGTGGAAAATATCAGTGAGGATGACAGAATATGAGAGACATCTAATTCTGGGAAATGAACAAGGAGTGGTGGGAAGGGAGGTGGGTGGGGAGTTGGGGTGACTGGGTGACAGACACTGGGGGGGCTCTTGATAGGATAAGCACTGGGTGTTATGCTATATGCTGGCAAATAGAACTCCAATAAAAAAATATACAAAAATAAAAAAAGGAAAGTAAGGGGCATGTCTGGGAACAAGCACCAGGGGGTCTTAGGTGCATGCTCAGTGGGGTGCAGAACAGAAGAGCCAATATTCCTGTGGACTTCCTTCCATACACCTGAGCAAGCCGTGGACCATGAACACTTCCCACCCCAAGTCCTCATCTTGTTATTGACATCCTGGGCAGATGCAACATGCTTAGTTATTCCCCATGAGAAATAAAAATTAAATTAAAACAATAAAAAAAAAAAGAGAACGGAAGTTTATTTTCTCATGATTCTGGAGGCTAGAAGTCCAAGATCCAGCTGTTAGCAGAGTTGTTTTTTTCTGAGGTCTCTGTCACCTTGGCTTGTAGATGGCTGTCCTCTCCCTGTGTCTTCACCTGGTCTTCCTTCTGTATGTGTCTGTGTCCTGAACTCTTCTTCTTCTTAGCAGACTGGTCATGTTGGATTAGGGCTCACTCAATGATCTCATTTAACTGCTGTCACCTCTTTAAAAACCCTATTTCCATGGGATCCCTGGGTGGCTCAGTGGTTTGGTGCTTGCCTTCGGCCCCTGGCGTAATCCTGAGTCCCAGGATCAAGTCCCACGTCCGGCTCCCTGCATGGCGCCTGCTTCTCCCTCTGCCTGTGTCACTGCCTCTCTCTCTGTGTCTCTCATGAATAAATAAATAAAATCTTAAAAAAAAATAAAAACCCTATTTCCAAATATAGTCACATTATGAGGTTCTGGGAGGTAGGGTTTCAATATATGAATTTTGGGAGGACACAGTTGAATCCATAACACTAGCAAACAGAATTCAGTGAGCATCATGAAAGTTCCAGGGTGTGTATTCTTGGAATCTTTCACCAAGTTGGTGCTAATAGATTTGTTATAAGCTAGAGGAAAAATCAATCTTCCCTTTGGACATATTTTTCTCAGCAGTTTGATCTTTTCTTCTTAATCAAGTCAAAAGTATTTTAGATATTTGGGGGTCTTTGTTCCTTTTCTAAAAGTAAAATCAATGAAGTTAATAGGGTGAAATAGGGTAAGTCTATTGAATGAGAAGGATCTAATTAAGAGGCGAATTTTTTCCCTGCATATTGTTTCCTTAATTTGGCTCTCTTTGCATACTTTACTTAAAAGCATTTAAAGTTAACATTTGACAAAGTTGACATGTAAGATGTTGAAAAGTGATTTTGGGATAGGCATGCCTAGATTTTTATTGTTACTCTATTATCAGCTGCCAGGTTGAACCTTATTACTTCTTACTCTGTCATTAGCCTATGCCACTCACATATTCAGGAGCTGTCAATGTTTTGTGATTTCAAGGGTACCTAGGGAACGATGGCTGCTATCCTACTCTGAAACTCCAACCTGTTATTTTAACTTTGATTCCAGTTAAAGAACAAATACCCTGGGAGGGTTATGCTAAGACTTAATCTTAGGCTGCTCATAGAGCTCTAGAATCCAGTCAGTTGTGTTTCTCATGGCTTCTTCATGGTTCACTTTGTGAACCATCAATTCATAGTCACTTAATTTTCTCTTTTAGGACACCCACAGAACACTTTGATTTATCCCATGGAATTTAGTGCCCCAGGCCATCCTGTTGACCAGGATAGGACTTGTGCTTGGAAGGAGTTAGATTTGCTTCATGATATGTTTGGGAGGCTCCAAATCTTTCTGTTTTGTATCTGGCACTGCTCAACCCCTCCCCAGAGAATATCTGAAAAATTGGCAATTCAGACTCTTCCTGAGTTTCCAGCTTCCCACTACTTCATAAAGAAAGTCTTCCTACTTAGGGCAGATGCAGCCACTACAGTATTCTTAAATTGAGCCCAAAGATTCCTCCTATTGGCCCCAGTTCTGGCAGTATGTAGAATAAACCATTCTAATGTTTTTTTCCTTTCTTATTCTATTTTCTATTTTGCTGTTTTTCTTTTGCTGGGAAGCAGCATATGTCTCAGTCAGCTGAGATACAGACCATGACCTCCCTTACAAACAAAAATAAATACTGCCTTTCTTAGACTTTTTCCTCCTTCACATCTGCCCTTGACATTCTTTTAATGTATATTTCAGATGGAGGACTACACCGCCTGTGTGAGAAAGTGGCAGCTGGTGCAGATCACTGACACCTGGAAACCTGCTCCATGCACCAACGAGAGCGTGTTCTGCTGAGCTTGATAGGTTTTCTACTCACCTTTTGGAATTGGAGAATGCCATGGTTTGAGGGAAGGCTGTGAGGAACACATGTGCTGAAATGTCCAGGAAGGGCCTTGTGATTATCCAAAGTCTGCTTGCCTGTCTACAATCCAAAAGCATTGTAGATGGTGGGAAACCAGGGATCTTCAGCATGAAGAAGTCCAAACTTCCATTTTTTTGTGTGTAAAATGAGGTGAATGGTTACCTGTGAACCAGAGGCAGAGGTGATCTCGGAAATTTCAGTTCTTATTTGCATCTCAAACAGGCCTTGGAAATATATATACATATAGCATTTTGTGTATTCTAAGCTTATTGCAATGCATTTCAGATACATTCAAGATCACAGAGGAGGATAGATTCATCATCCAAGGATATTCCATGACAAGCACAAATACAAGCATTGTCAGCTGATTCCACCCTGAGCTTTGAGATGTGAGTAAAACTAACATCCCATTGAACATCCTGTGGGAAATACAGTGCCCTACCTGAGATTTCTGTGAATTCCTGGGAATTTCTTTGTCACAGGCATGTCTGAAGCAGAGCACCTGTCCCCCTAAGTCCTCACTCTTCCTCAGTCTCATTTCTCTGTTCTATTCCTTTGGCTTTATGCTTATCTAGCTCTAGAGCTCAGCACTTTCCCATTGCCTTTCCTCCAAATCATGCACACAAAGCATTTAAAAATGTCACAGATTCTATGGAAGCACTGCAGAGCAGATAAGATAATTTATAGTAACATAAATAAATTTAAGTGGGTTATGAGATGTCCTTGTTCTTAAAGGCTCTTCAGTTACCCCGTCACTGGGAATTTCTGACTGGTCACTTCACCTGTGGAGCAAACCATCTGCCATATTTCTTTGCCTTTCTCTCTTCCTTTCTCATCCCACCTCCTTTCCCTGCTTCCAGTTCCCCTAATTCCTGTTCATTTCTCATATAAAACCAGTTATTGATCAGTTTGATCCGCCACCATCTTGTAAACTATGGCCTAACCTACTATACTCAAAGGGGCTTTTCTACACAGTTTAGGCTCTCTTTAGAATAAACCTAAGCACAGATAATTCCCTTATGGGAACTCCCTAAATCTTATCTTCACCCTCTACATATTACTTATATCCTGAACAGTATTTTACTGGAAAGTTTGTGGCTGCTGGTGCTAGAGTTATTGATATATCAGGCTCCCTCTAGACCAGGAGGTCTATTAGGGCTGAGAACTTCTGTGTTATTACCTGTGCATGCACAGGGCCTTGTGGAGCCCCAGAGCAAAAGGGATACTTGGGGTATATTAAACCTGACTTGGTCATTATGGAATTGTTATATCATGTTGTACACTTGGAACTAATATAACACTGTATGTTAATTATACTTCAATTAAAAAAAGACAAAAGAATGACTTGGTCATTGTTCTTCTGGATCTGCATGGTGGTTATCACTTCTTAATAGTTTGAGCTGCACACTTACAAGTTGCTCATTCTTTTGTTTGTATTACATTTCACTAAGTCTGCTTTTTAGGAAGTGACTTGGACAAGATGACACAGTTGTTAAGTGACAGGCTTGGGTCTGTGGACTTGTGGTGAGGGGTGTCCCCCCTCAAACTGAGCTGCTTCTCCAAAGACTAGAGTGGGTTGGCTGCCTTCTCTAAGACACAGTGAAAGTAAATCGAGAGGATAGTTGAACACTCAGGAAGTCATAAGTAAGTGGCATCTGAGCATATATGATGGGCACTATTTTTGAGGTGGGAGGACAGCTCCCCAGAGATGGTGATACTTCATGTCCAGAAGCAGAGCTGGGCCACCATATTGGCGAGGAAGAGGGACAGTGCAAGAGCTAAAGATCCTGGGTGACACAGGAGGGGACACAGGGTGAGTGATCACATCTCATGAATGGATATCCTGGGTTTGGCTGGTCATTCAAACCAAGTATCAAACTCAGACCCCAGGAGCTGAGGCTAACCTTAGGGCTCTGGCTTAATTCTCAGACTCACCTGGTCCTGCTGCTGCTGCTGACCTCTTTGCATTTGAGACTGTTGTGACAAGGCTGGCCTGCTGCTGAGGGGCACCAACTACAGGAGTTGGAAAAGGCACCAGAAGGTGACAGAGGCCTAGATTTTATTAGCTCTTGGGCCTCAACTTAGTTGGCTCCTTTTTTCTTCTTTTACCTCATTTCCTAGTTGTTACACAGTCTACCTACCATCTGGAGGCTAGACTGCCATTTGGATGGTGACGACTGTGTCAGGTGCTAGAAGTAGAATTCCTGTGCTCATCACACACCTGGAAGGTGTCTAACTTCATCAGGTGCTCATCATGTCCTCCAGGGTCATTGCAGACTTGTAGGGAAAAGGCAGAAGTGCTTGCCTACGGATTTTTCTGGTAGGTTTCCAGGCTTATCTACTGACTTGTCCCTTACAGCCTTCACTCAGCTGTGTCAGCCACCAACCCCCAACTTGGCTTGCAGCTGTCTCTTGGACTTTCTCTTCTCTCTTCTTCATCCTGTTCCCAAATCTTCCTTCATGCTTTGGAAGAATTATACCTTTCCTTCTGAGACTTGCTTATAAACTAAGAAGCCATTCCATATTCTCTCAGTGGCCATTGCCTTTCTCACCTATGCCTCAGCACAGACTGTTGTCTTCATCATCCTACTTATTACATGCTGCTCTGAGGTCAGCTTTTAGTGAGCATTTAATATGTTACTCCTGTAAATATTAGTACTATGATGTTGCTAATGTTGGTTACATTGTGCTAAACTATTTACTACCTATCTCTTTTATTCCTCTCAAAAATTCTATCAGGCTGGTATTGTTTTAAGTCTTATTTTACAAGATGGGTAAACTGAGTTTTAAAGATTAAGTGCGTGCAGGGGCACCTGGGTGGCTCAGTTGGTTAAGTATCTTACTCTTGATTTTGGCTCAGGGTTGTGAGATCCAGCCCTGCATGGGGCTCTGTGCTCAGCAGGAGTCTGCTTGAGATTCTCTTCCTCTCCTCAGTCCCTTCCCTTGCTTGCTCTCTTTCTCTCTCAAAATAAATAAATTAATCCTTAAAACAAAAGATTCAGTGGGTACAGATATGGGCTATCAACCTAGACAGTCTTGTCTACCTCAGGGGCTGGGAGGTCATGGGATACAGGAGTATGTTTTATGAGATTTATGAGTATCTTTTTTGTACCCACTATTGCTGTTTCTGTATGGTACTATGACCTTGCTTCTGAATTTGCATAATGTTTATTGGATTGTTTTGTTTGACTTATGTAAATGAAACATGCAGACTTAGGAAAATGCAGTGATCAATAGCTCCAGTGAAAATGATTGCTTGTTTAAATGTAAAATGTACAGTTTTGGTCATTGGAACCAAGGCTGCCTCTAGGGTGTATGGAGATGAGCTAGTACTTTTTGTGGGGTTCTTATCTGGGTAAACACTTTGAGTCACCCCAAACCAGCTTGTCAGCTCTATTCTTGCAGGCCAGTCTTGTGCAATTCCATTAAAGGAAAATTACCTTGGAGGATTAGGAACATGCTGGTCCAGAAGGGAACTGGAGCTCAGATGGGACTCCATCAGACTCAGTGTACCTCATCTAGCTCTGGTCTGGCCCTCATGGTCCCATCACCAGAAGGGGACTTAGGAAATATAGAGGAAGATGCTCCCAAGCTTGGGAGTGCCCAGAGGGGGCAGAGCTGAATCCTACTGGCCTAGGTCTAAAGTGTGATACTGGCTAGAAATCTATAATAGGCAAATAATGGCTCAGATAATTGCACCAGAAGGCTTGATAGACATAGCCCAAACTCTATCCTGTGTAGGCATTTAATATATCTCAGGACAACTTGGTATTTTAACCCTAAGTTTATAATTGATTTCTTGCTTTCTCACTCATAAACTCTGTGACTGGACTGGCAGCTAAATTCTCTGCACCTGCTTCCTCATGAATGTAATGGGCAGTGATGGCATCCTGCCAAGGTCACGTGCATAGGTGCTGTTATCATCATAATAGCCTGCACTTATGAATCATTATGTGCCAGGTACTAGTCTAAATGTGTTACATGGATTAGCTCATTTACACCGCACCACAACCCACTGAGGTGGGTTTTTTTATTCTCTTTTAATACATGAAAAAATGAGGTATGGAATGGTACTCTATTTGGACCTGTGAGTCTAATGCTAGGGCCTAAGCACACAACCATCATGCCATATCACCTGGCTCAGTTCCTCTCAGCACTGGGTGCACAGTAGAATTGCTTGAGGAGCCAGTGACCGGGCACTCCCTTCCCAGCCCCAAATTCCAATTTAATAGGGGCATAGGCATCAATCCTTTGAACAGCTGCCCAGGCAATTCACATGGCAGCTAGTGCTGAGTATTAATAGAGAGCAGGCATACGGTGAACTTGTGTTGAGTCTCAGTCAGGGGGAGTCACACCTGACATCACCAAATGAGCAAATGTGCCTGAGTGCACTTTAAAACCAAGTACTCCACATGTATACGAAATTAGATTTGATATTTGCTAAGCCAGTACTTACCCAGGGTCTTCTTTGTTCATACCACTAACTAGAAAAATAAATTGGTACAGAGCATCTCTTAAGCAGGAGCAGGGGAGGGCAGGATGGGCAGGTGATGAGATGGGGAAGGTGGTCTGCTGCAGAGGGGATGAGCAGCTTATCACTGACCATAGTTAGCAGTGTGCAGGCATGATGAGAAGAAAAAGCAGACTGACTTGTGGTTTGCTTCATTATTATTTAAGAATTTTCTGTCATCTTGTCCCATTCACATGCTACCACTTAATATGTCACTGCTGTTGCTTTTAAGTATATCACCAAAGTGATAAATTAAATGTATATAAAAATAAAATTATTTACTATCAATATATGTAAATAATATACACTATATAATATGTTAAGATTATATTTCTCTGTAAATCATCCATATATTTATACTAAATAAAGAAATATATGAATAAAGTTGCATAAATTAAAAATATTTATATTTTTCTAAGGATTATTATCCCCATTTTACAAATGAAAAACTTGAAACAGATTAAGTCACTCACTCAATGCTAGGAAACTAGTAGTAAGTGGAAGACATTTGCTGTACATTTACTGTGTAGTTCACCTAACTTATTTCTTTTGATTCAACAATCCTTTGAAGAGGTACTATTAGTCTTTTTTTTTTTTTTTTAATAAAAGGCATAGGAGAAGGATAAAACCAAGTCCAAGGCATAGGATGTCAAAGTAATTTTTTTTAAGCTTCTCCCAATCAGTAAGTGGCTGAGCCAAAAGTTGGCCCCAGCTGATTGGCACCTGACATTTATTCTTACACATATTCCATACCACCTCTTATGAAGGAGGAGGTACAACCCAAATATCTTTTCTCAGTATACTGCCCCCCTTTACTCTCTTTACTTTCCTCTCTGATTATTCCTATCCTGTCTTCAATTTCTAGATCCCTATTGATTGAAGGAAACTATAATATGTCACTCCAAAATATGCTAATATGGTGTAAGGAATATCTTGATCTCAAGGCAACTTAGAAGAAGTAGATTCAAGGAAAGCTCGCTGCCCTCCTTCTATTTGCCTAAAAACGGGACATACAGTTTCAAAGGTGTCCCTCCTCCTTTCTCCACCAGGAGGGACAAAAGTTAATCACCAGAGGAGACAATTTTAGACTCATATCAGTCTTGAGATGGGAAGCAGAGGAATCTGCATAATGAGCTTCACTAAGTAACCTTTATCAGTTTCCTGCATATTTACTTCCCTACACTTTGCCATCCTTGAAAGCCTAGAAACTCTTTCCTTTGTCTTGTCATTTCTCCACAGATTTGTTTTTGTTGAAGATGCTGAATATAAGCCTGAATTCTAAGCTACCTCTTTGAGCTACTCTTCTCTGAGTTTCTCCCAAGTATATATGGAATACACATGTTAACGAACCTGTTTGTTTTTCTCTTGTTAACCTGTCTTTTCTTATAGAGCACCATCAAGAGTCTATGGTGGGTAGAGGACACATTTTCCTTCACTGTACCAAATGATGCACACAGCTTATTGTGTTTCTCTTTAATTCTATGATATGAGCACTTCTTCCTGGTTCGGCCATGAGTACCTCACTCAACAAGTCTGAAATTAGACTCCTGCACTTGCCCCGACATCTGCATTCTTCTTGTGTCAAGAGTCTGGCTAACTGTATCAGTGTCCACCAGTCTGCTACACTAGACTCCCACTTTCCACCTGGGAATTGTTTTGTCATCTCCCCAGGCAGGAACGTGACTATAGAGCATATATAGCTAGTATCTGAGCTCACCCTCTCTATCTCCTGGGTGCTTCTTTGCTTCTACACTCCTAAATTCTTTCAAAAAAGACTACCATACTGGAGAGAACTTGAAACTAAAGTTGGTGGCTGTGTCCTTGGAGACTTAGCGAATCTCCCTCTTAGATCCTTTCAACTGCAAATTGGGATAATGTTAAGACTCTGATGGAGGTCATGAGGTGGAAAAGTCTGGTAGATAAGTAATCATCATTAAGAGGACATGCTTCCTTGAAGGAGAGGGCAGGTGTATTTATTCTGCCTGTCTTTCTAGATTCAGAGTGAGCTGGAGGCCTGGAGTTTGGAAAATCTCATTTCATCTGTGATTGGAATTGAAAGGTTGATGTGATGACTGATATGGACTAAGTTGTGTCTTCTGCAAATTTATATGCTGCTAAACCTCTAATATGACTGTACATGGAAATTGGGCCATTAAAGAGGTCATTAGGTTAAATAAGATCATACAGGTAGGGCTCTAATCCAAAATGACTGGTGTCCTTATAAGAAAACAGATAGGCACTGGGGGTGCATGTGTCCATGTGAGGACACAGGCAGAGGCAGCCATCTAGCCTTTTTGGAGAGATTAGCTTCCGGAAAAACCAAACTTACTGATCCCTTGGTCTTGAACTTCCAGCCCCCAAAACCATGAAAACATAAATTTCTGTTGTTTCAGCCATCTAGTCTGGGGTGTTTTGTTATGGCAGTCCTAGCAAACTAATACAACTACTTTTGCACTATAAAATTTATTTAAAAGTGAGTGTTTCCTATGTGTTCATTTGATCAAGACTCCATAATAGCATGTATATGAGAAACATTCAAGTCTTGGCTATCCCCAAAGTGACTTTCATTACTTCATTTTAAGAATGAAATGATCACCTCAATTTGCATGCAAAGAATTTTATCACTTTGGCCCAACTTGCATAAACAGCTTTCATCTTTCTGGAAGGAAAAAGAAATCAATTTTCTCTTTGTACAGCACTTTTGGTCTTTTGTGTCTTCTAAGAGGCTTGACCCTTTAAAGAGACTTTGATGTTTGTCTCAATTTTATTTTTGTTATTAAACCTTTCTGCCTGGCAGGGATACTCAGTGGAGGCTTATGCCATACTCTCCCTCTTAATTGGACCTGATATTGAGTGACAGATCAAATGATCTTAAATTAATAACAATGACAAATTGCCTTCAAATGGCACTTGTACATAAAAGGAAACACTTCCATTAAACAAATGTTATGTCATCAAGAAACCCATTAATAGCTCTGCCAGTGATCATAGCTGTGTAATTTTTCTCATCAGTGTTAATAACCAGCAAAGTTATAATTGCATATGGAGCTTAATTAAAATTTTCTATCCTATTAATGAGTGTCCATGCTTCAGATCTCCCATCAAATGGAGTGCAAAATTTAGGCCATTTTTCTTGAGGTCCAAGCTCTTAGAAGACATGAACAGGTACAGACAATATGCTGTGATTATTAACCACTGGTTATTAGAGGTGGAATTGGTCTTAAATATTATTTAAGCTAACTCTAGTATTTTAAGCTGATTTTTATTTTATATATTTGTATCTCTTACATGCAACATAATATAAATGACAAAGAAAAATTGCCTGTTTCCTAAGTAAATAAATCATTAACTGAGCAAGTAAATCTACCTTCCTACTCTTCATTTTTACATCCTCTTACTATCCATTGATATACATATTGTGGCACAGATGGAGCAGATGCACAACAGACCTACCTTCCCTTCTTCCTGAGCATTACATACTCACCTGCATTCTTCCTGAGCATTACAATACTCACCTGCATTACATCTTCCAGCCCCCTTCATCTAGGTTCTGTCAGGGACCACGTGACTCATTCCTGCCAAACTCCTTGAGCAGAAGCCATGTTTGTCACTTTCAAGTGGAGAAGGTTAAGGGCAGGTAAGCCTTCTCCACTTCACATTTCTTCCATCTGCCTTTCACATAAGGAGGATACAGAGGACGAGGCAACCAAAAAGTGATGGGAACACTGGTTGGAAAGATCCTGGGTCCCTAAATAACTGTGTGGAGTAGAGACCAACCACCCACCACTTGCCCACTGGTCTAAATTAGACTATGATGTGAGGTGAGAGATTAAGCTTTTATTAATTTCAGCTACTGAGGTTTTGAGATTATTTTTTTATAGCATGTGGCCTGCCTTAATGCATATATTTAACCTAATTGCATAGGTAGTTATAATTTTTTCCTACCAAAAAAATTTGGCATCACTAGATATAGAGTTTCTACATGCTATACAGTCTTTTCTGTGATATAGAATTACGATTCAAATTACTGAATAATATTCTATGTTAAGTATATGTCAAATAAACATCATTTTAAAAATATCGTGCAGATCATTTCTTGTGTTTTCCTCTTTATGAACTATCCTCATATATAATAGATTTCCTTAAAATTGTGTTGACAAATTAACTTTTTATAATCATGTCAGTTTGCAGTGCCCCTGGCCATTATAAGAGTATAAGTAAAATTAACCTTTCTAAAATTGAGAATTTTTGTACTTTTAAAATTTACTTGACAATAAATGATACCTTGTATGTAAATACATTGTATATATAACATATATATAAACACATGATATTTAAACTCTTGTTACGTAAAGTGTATATATGTGTGTGTATATATATATATACTTTATATAACAAATATGCATGCATATTTATACACGTTTTATAATTTGTGCTTCTTTAATAACTGGTGAATTTTATACTTTCCATATATGTTTGCTTATACAAACATATTTACTCCTTTCACACTGAGAATGTAATCCTGTCCACTGGGGAGCATACGATCCTTCAATTTAGCAGATGACACAACTGAGAATGGAGGGCATTACTGAAGGAGGCAATGTTAAGATTATAACTGAGTATCAGAATATAGATCTTACCATTTAAATACAGGGATTTTTTTTATATAGCAAAACCTCCAAGTTTATGAAATATGATATGTCATTCTGGTCATTATGACTGTCATCTTGGAAAGAATGATCATGACATAAATAAAACATGCACCTCACCCTGTATCATTCCCTGTCATTTAATAGACAAGTTGAATTCAATAGAGACATGATATTTGAGCAGTAGTAGATGATCCTGAAGAACTTACCTAGGGAAGAAGCAGAAGAGAATGCTGAAAAGACAAGCTAGAGCTGGGAAAACTGAATTCAATTAGCAAGTACTGAATTCCTACTAGGTGCCAGGCTCTCCCATAAATACAGGCTGAATGAATTTTTACCAGATAAAAGCTTTGTTTGAACTCTTAATCAAATAAGAGAGAGTATAGTTTAGTGAAGAAGTCAAGAGGTTTTTAATTGGCCTGAAGCAGGAGACTCAAGTCTAAATTTGGTAATATTGGACAAACTACCTCATTATAACTTTCCCCATACATAAATTCAAGATAATTATAGCAATGGGTTTGTTGGGAAGAAAACCTGGGAGATAAGATCTGCAAAGATTGTAATACCCTCATTGGTGCAAATTGTGCCCACTAAAATACTAGTTATTAAGTGTCATTAACTGGGAAGACCAACTGTGAAAAGAGTATAATACAGCATGACCAAATGCAACAGTAAAAAACACACAAAAAATAGTCCAGAAGAGACCTGTAGATATATTGTTAATCTGAAAATGAATTGAATTATTGATACTAATTCTTTACCTTCCCATGTCCATGGCCTGTGCCATGTAATTTATTCAGTTACTGCCATAATTAAATTAAAATAGTATCTATTCCCCTGAAAGAAGAAAATCCATTGTAGCAATAATTAAAATGATAGATTTTTAGAAAGTGACAAAAAAGCACAAAATTAAACAAAGTTAATTGTCATTAATTTCACACCAAAATGAGTGATGCACTATCCTAGGGTTTTTGCTTTCTACCTATAATTTCTATGACCAATCCCTCCTTCCCTTACCATTTAATTCTGTATATAGTCAACGAGTTTCTCTCTTTAGATCTCTTAGGGCTCTTGAACAGATTTTCATCCTTTTTAAGTTATAGTAAAAAGATCATTGGACTGGGAATCAGATGTTCCTGGCTGTTGTCCTGCTTAGCCAATGATTTGTTTTGCATCCTTGCACAAGTTCTTTTATTGCTTTGGTTTTGATTGGATATTCTTTAACATCCCATCTAGTATTGATATCCATGCATCTCTCCATCCAAAAAATATTTCTTGAGTCTCTACTACATGCCTAACAATGTCCTGGATCTTGTTCTCCTTTTGCAGGTAGAAGGCAGTCAGTAAACAAATAAATTGATGAGTGAGAACAATGTTTGATGCCACTAAGTGTTCTGCAGAAAAATTAAGATATGATGTGACATGATTATAATTTGGTGGCTGCTTTACATTGAGTGGATGGTATAAAACGTGGTCTCCCCAAGGGGGTGACATTTCAGTTGAGAAGGAGCAAATGAAAAAAAGTGGCCAGCCCTGTCAGGATGGGGGGAAAAGTATATTTATCCTAAGTGACAACTCTCAGGAACTTCTGTAAATACGCAGGATGATGGGACCAAGCTATGTAAGGTCATCACTTAAATTGTCAAATGGCTTATATTGCTCCATGATTGGTTAGTTCTAAACAGACTGCTCAAAAGACCAATTTGTCTGCAGGCAGGAGGCATAGGGTACTGCAGACTAGTAGCACAGGAGATCAAGTCATGAAGTAGAGCCTGGGATACAGATGGAAGTAAGTATAAATTCCACCACTAGGGTGCAGCATAATCACTTAAAACTATGAGAAGAACATCAGAGCAAATCTGGCCCAGCCCCCTTATTCTCAGATCTGGAAACAAATCCAGAGAGGTAGAGTGATTTACCTAAAGTCATAAGGGTCTACTCTGTAAGTCATGTGTCCAGTTTCTAAGAATCACTAATCATGTAAATCACGAATCAAAGCTCTGATGGGACTTATATATTTAAGGTGGGGATGGGGAGCGGAAAGGAAGCTAGCTCTAATTTTGCTATAGCCAGCTGGAGAGTAAAGTTACCTCCTATTCCTAAATTTCACTACTTCTCCATATTCAGGTTCCATTTGAAAAGAGCAGAATTATTACAACACTTGTACACCAATCGAGAGCCCTAAAAAAAAAAAAAAAAAAAAAAAAGCCTGCTTAATTCTATAGCACAGCCTCGTTCCCATTTGGCTAATTCTGGCAGATGTGAGTCCTAGACCTGATTTGTGACTAACTAAGGGGAAGAGTTATGTAGCAGCAGAAAAACGCCAAACTCCTGGAATCATGGTCAGAAGTCCTGTGTTCATTCACTATGGTCAATCTTAAATTGTTCATTTCCCAGCCCACAAAATGACGTCACTTGTCTTGCCTATCACATGTGATTATTAAGAGTTAAGTAGAGACCTCAGGGTAATACTTTGTATATCAAACAATAAACGTAAAAATGACTGGATTGTTTACTAACTGAAATGATGTATTAGCTAGATTGCTTCATTTGGGGGGGGTCACAGTACTCCATTTTTTTTTTTTTTTAAAGAAAGAATTAGATTAAATAAACTGTCAGGTTCTTCTAGATCTAACAGCCTTTGATTTTATGAAAAAATAGTAGCCTTAAATCCTTGAAAAAGTATCCTCTAGTTCTTTCATCTTTACTATGGAGTTTGCCACTGGCAACCCAATATATTCTGTGGTATCGAAGGGAGGATTTCATTACCGGGAAGTTGCCTATCCTACTTCATCCATATACAAAATCATAAGGCACATTTGAGTTGAAGCTAGAAAGGTTGTTAGACCTCACAGTACTCTTTTTTGGAGTGGACTGACACGGAATCACAATTCCTCACGTTGATTTTGGCAATGTAGCTAATCAGGTAATTCCATGATGCCTCTTGCAAGGTTTTCAAATGACCACCCGATGAACCATAAATCTGACTGGATTTACACTGCAGGAGTAGAATTCTTTCTGAGTTCCCGGTTATAGATAACCTCTTCTCATTCCAGTTCTCAGGGCAGGATTCTGTAAATCACTGAATAGAATAATTGCTCCTGAATAGTAAAGCAAACTCATTAGGAGCCCATGAGAAATTAAGTCATTCTGAAGGGACAGATGAATCGGCCAATTTCCGAGATATTTCCAAACAGGATGGGCATCCTGAAGCCAGTAGCTCTTAAACTTTTTTTGTCAGATGTTCACTTATAGGAAGCAAAATACAGTAAAGGCCTTTTTCATTTGCTCCATTTCCAAAGCCGGGGAAAAAAACACTCTTGTTTAATTATAAAGGAGTGTTATTAGACAAATTTTTGGGGAAATTATGTATCCATCTCTTAGAAATGGGAGGGAAGGTGATGCATGATCTTTTACTTGCAAAATATGCAGTAGTCCCTCCTTATCTGTGGTTTCACTTTCCATGGTTTCTGTCACTCATAGTCAACCATGGTCTGGAAGCAGATGATCCTTTTTCTGACATATTGTACTGTCAGAAGGTTAATAGTAGCCTAACGCTATGTCACTGTGCCTATATCATTTACCTCACTTCATCTGATCACATAGGCATTTTTTTTTTTTTTAAATCCCTGGGTGGCGCAGCTGTTTGGCGCCTGCCTTTGGCCCAGGGCGGGATCCTGGAGACCCCGGATAGAATCCCACATCAGGCTCCCGGTGCATGGAGCCTGCTTCTCCCTCTGCCTGTGTCTCTGCCTCTCTCTCTCTCTCTCTGTGACTATCATAAATAATTAAAAAATAATTAAAAAAAATAAAAGACTTTATTTATTTATTAACATTTCTTTTTCCCCCTTCTTGGCAACCCAGGCTTGCCTCCAATTTTAGGTCCTTTAGTTTGCTTCTGCAAGCAGAGAACACCTACCTGAGGGGGCTCCTTTCCCTCATGTACAGTTAAAGTAAAAATCAAGAATCTTTTGTAAAACTATGAAAATTTACCATGTAAATGCCTGATGGAATCTTTCCCTGCTAGTGTAACTTTTGGAAGGTGCTTTCACCATTTATTTAAAACTACCTGTGCAATTAAAAAGTGCAATGCAAAAAAAAAAAAAAAAAAAAAACAACAGAGAGAGAGAATGTGAGAGAGATAGCACACAAGCAGGAAGGAGGGTCAGAGGGAGGAGGGAGGGAGGGAGGGTCAGAGGGAGAGGGAGGAACAGATCCCCCACTAAGCAGGAAACCCACTGTGGGGGTAAATCTTAGGACCTTGGGATCATGACTTGAGCCAAAGGAAAACACTTAACTGACTGAGCCACCCAAGTGCCCCTAATCATGTAGGTATTTTATGATCTCACATCATCATAAGAAGGGTGAATACAGTATAATAAGATATTTTGAGAGACAGGGACAGAGAGACAGAGAGAGACCACCATCACATAACTTTTGTTATTAGTTATATGTTTGTTATTAGTTATATGTTCAGTTAGAACATGTTCTAACTGCTTCATTTTATTATTAGTTATTAGTGTAAATCTCTTATTGTGCCTGATTTATAGATTAAAATTTGTCATAGATATGTATATATAGGAAAAACAGTAAATATAGGGTTTGTACTGTCTGTGGTATCAAGCATCTGATGGGGATCTTGGAACATATGCCCTGCAGATAAAGGGGGGGCACAAAGGTACATAACTGAAAGTCTGATTATTCGGAAAATTTCAGTTAAAAATCCTAATAAACATGTACATTAATTTGTATGATAGATTTTTAAAAATACTCAATGTTAATAGTATTGACAATGATAAAAATAACTCAGAGTATTTTGAAATTGGAAAGCAAAAATGTCAGCAAATGATAAACCATGCCCCACTGAAGACAGCACTGATGATGCATCGACAATTGTCTTATGGTATTACTGAAGATCTTTACGCATACATTGACATTAGGATCTCCACAGGATAGTCAAGAAGAGTTGAGCAGAAGGACTTAGCAGAATACTGAATTAGAGTTTCTGGTAAACTCTTACAACATCCTACTTCTTTTTTGAATATCAAGTTCTACTAACCGTGAATAAACTAAGTTAGGAAGTCAGAAGTCGTAAGTATTCTTCATTGTTGCAAACTTGAGTCTACTCATTCAACCTCAAAACTTAAGAAAATTTGTAAACCCATGGGGAAAAAGTCATGGGTCCTGTAGTAGGCTAACTGCCTGATGCTTAATAGTACTTATATGTTTTTTTTTTTTTTTTTTTAGATTTATTTGCCTATTTTAGAGAGACAGTGAGAGAGCAAGTGGGTGGAGAGGCAGAGGGAGAGAATCTTCAAGCAGACTCCCCACTGAGCATGGAGCCTGACTCAGGGCTCCATCTCATCATCCATGAGATCATGACCCAAGCCGAAACCAAGAGTTGGATGCTTAACTGACTGAGTCCCCCAGGGACCCCAGTTCTTAAATGCTTTTTATGTGGAAGCTTTGGTATTCTGTATAGGACTAAATTTTAATATAAAATTTTAGTATACAATGGATCATATTCTTTCACTGAATCACTTAATTCTAGGAATTGTAGACTTAATCAAGTACTTACCAAAGATCATATTTTCAGTTTAGTAATTACCTGAAATAGAGGGAAGAAGGGACTATTACTAATCATTCACTGAATATCAGGAATTTTGCTAGATATTTTACATATGTTATTGTGTTTAATGTTTTAAACAGTTTTTTGTGATATTTATTATTTTTCCTGATTTATGGATTAGGAGATAGAGACTCAGAAAGTTAATTAAGTTGCTCAAGTCCATACAACTGGCAAGTTGTGGAGCAGAGATTTGAACCAAATATCTTTTCATTTCAAAGCTAGTCTTTTCACATTATTGCTCCTACAAATGTGACAAATATCATTCTCCAAGATTAGAGCACATAGTTTTCAATCTCTGCCATCAGTATGATAGATTAGTTTATAATTTTGCCCATGGTCTGGAGGGCACAGCAACCATGAACTGCTGAGCAACAATGAAGGGCCAGCATTCAAGTTTAGCACATGATATGAATTTCTTGAGAGTTTTTTTAAGGAATAGAATGTACCAATCCCAGCTTCTTCATGTGACAACAGAAGGAAAAAAAATCATTTTCCCCCTTGTTTTCTTTTTAAGAATCAAAGGAATGGAGAACTTGGTAAGTATCATCAACTAATTCTTTGAAAAAAAGCCCAATGAGAGGAACATTTAGTTTCCTGGGGATGTGATAAAAGTTCAAAGCAGCAGTATCATATCTCATCTCCCCTCATCCCATAGGTCTAGCCCTGCCGCCCCCCCCCCCCCCCAGGAATGCCACTGGGGAATTCTAATGCTTTTGAGAGCAAAATATCAAAGAACAGGGAATAAATAAGTCATAGATGTGGGGAGAGTCTTTTGCCACTTTGCTTTTAGAGTATGGTACTTCAGAGGCAGCTCTACAGTAAAGTTAGGTGAAAATAAACATCTTGCTTCTATGAGCATAATACCAGGAGCCCTGCCAGATAATTTATGTGAGTAAGTGTCTATAATTACACATGTTCATACATATTCATTCCCATGCTCCTAATTTTAGAGAACAGAGAAGTGAATAAATTGATTAGTAATTTGATTGTATTTGATTCAGCTGGCTCTCTTAAGTGCCTTATAAAAGGTCCCAGAATGAGTTTCCACTAATACAGAATTCAGTTCAGGCTTGAGACCTTGGGAGTAGTAGATTGGGTGATGATGGGATGATTGAGCCATTCATTTATTCAAACATTTTATTTATTCATTCATTCAACAATTATGCCCAGGTACTGTGCAAGATACAGAGGATATCCAGTTTGGTAAATTATTGGACCTGCAATGTCTACTGTCTATCCTTGTGGTGAAGATAATCAAGCAATGAAGGCACTGATTACAGGCCATTGTAGCCAAGTGCTAAAGGCATCCAACACAGGCTGGAGTTTCAGAAATGAGTTCTTAATGATGAAGAAATCTGAGCTGTGATTTGAGGAAAAGTTAAGAGCCATCTGGATGATGAAGCACGGAAGGCATTCCATTTGGAGGCATAGCAGTAAGAAGGGCTCTGGACCATAAAGTTCCAGCAATTTTGTACCATTAGAAGGAAATGGGAGAGCAGTTGAAAAAGAGGCTCCAGTTACATGGAGTTACATGGAGTCAAATGGTTGCTTCTGCTGAAAACCAGGATGGGGCCTGGAAGGGTTTTAATCCGAAGGGTTAATACACTAGGTTTTTATCTCAGAAAGTTCACACAACCTTCTGTGTGGAGGACAGACTGGATATGGCACAGACTCTGGGCAGAGTCAAGTTAGAAAACTGATGGAGGAATTCACACAAGGAATGATGAAACTTGGAGCTGAATTCATAACAATAGAGACTATGGAAAGGAGGAAAAGACTTGATAGAAATAAGTAAGATAGAACTTGCACACCTTGGAGATAATATGGTAAATAAAAAGGGATATAAAAGTAAAACAAGGTTTGGTTTGAGGATTCTTATTGGAGGATACCATTCATGAGGAGAATACACTGGAACAGTTTAGATGAGGAACGTGAGTCACATTAGTTCAGAAACATGGGAAGTTTAAGAAGTTATGAATTCATGCAGAGCTTAGCTGCAGTATCCAAGTGATATAGGACAGTTTTCAGACCTCTGTTTCTTTCTTTTCACACCTCTGTTCCATCTATTTGGAATGCTTCCTGTTCCTCTCTTTCCCTCCCCCTGTACCTCCCCCTCAAACAAGCTTATATTTTCTGTTTTTAAGGTCATCTCGAATCCTGCTTTCTTTATGAAGACTTCCGTTGTCCTCTTACCTTCTCCCCTCTATGGTTCACTCCATCCCCATCCTTAGTGCCCTGGAAAAGCTAAGTCCTATCTCCCTTTTAGTCCTCATCACAGTGAATTGTCATTACATGTACCCATGATGGTCCTGGAATCCTGTGAGCTCTCCTTGAGGGTAGAGATCCACACCTCATTCAATACCTTTGTAACCTCAGCTCCTAACAGAGCTTGACACCTAAAGGGCACCCAATAAATGTTTATTCCTTAAATCTTTTTCTTACCTGGCATTCTATTCTCACATAAAGATACATTTATAGCTTTCTAAGTGAGGAAAGAGGGAATTAGACCTTGATGCTGCTCGTCTATTGATGGCTGTATCCCTGGGAAGTGGTGGAGCACGGTGGGTCTGTTTCTCACAGAGATTAGGAGGGGTCCTAAGAGGATTCTTAGGATAGAAAAGAACACTCTTCCAGTTCATTGCAATTCACTCCTCTGGTTTCAGTTCTCTGGTGCAGTGTGCTTGTCAGGCACACATAGTGACAGAGCCCTCAGGAGCAGAGTGGGCTGGAGAACTCATGGTTATTATACAAGGCTTCTCTCTGAACCTAGTCTAGGGAGACTCAGCCTGCCAATATCTATGATTACATGGTTATAGCTTAGTGGTAGCCTTCCCCTTACACAATTTCAATGTGGAACCTTAGTGATCTACAAGTTGGGAGTCCCAGTCCCACCTGGCTGTGGTGAGGATTGCCTTAAGAGGAGCCCACTAAACCCCCAAAACAAAACAAACCCAACCTGACCCTAATGTTAGCAGCACCTTGATTGGCCATAGCAAGTCGTGTCTATACAAAGTCTATTCTTGGATATTCTGTACCTAATGATCAAAGACATAGAAGTGAAAGCATGTACCCAGGCAATGAGCCTGCCCACATCCCCCCTTCTTCTAACTGGATTTAAGCTTTTGAAGATTAGACCACGAGCCAGCTCTGTCTTCCAATTTCTTCTCGAGGGGGCTGCAATCCTAGGGCTTTAAGTATAAGCTAAACCTGTTTTCTAGGTGGCCCCAAAATATGCCTACTTCTTCTTGTACCTTGGCCTCATGGCTAAGATTTGTTTCTCATAATCTATTGATCATCCTAGACTCAACTCAATTACCTTATTTTCTCTTACTGTGATAACTGCTTCAACCTGGCACTCTTGATGTGTTCTTGCCTTCCTGTTTTTGCTTGTATATTCTTAAGACTCTCACACTTTCTCCGACTGTTGTTAAAAAAACCCCCACCCTGTTCCTGGGGTTCTGTTAGATGACACCAGCCTTTATTTGCACTAGGATGTAGTCCCTGCTTATTTGCTCATCACTACTGCAGGACCCTGTAGCATGCGGAGCAGCTAGTGTCAACACTTGATCTCCTTTCCTTGTATACACAATGGCCACCATTTGTAGCTGACTCATTTACTACCCTGGAGTTTGTGGAATGAAGGTATATAAAAGAGCAGAGAGATTTGTTCTTGGAGGGAGCCAGGGAAGCCAGATCTGTTACTTCCTCCTTCCCAGACAATGCTAGGCAGAACCCAGAAGCCAGGCCATTTAGCTTAGGAGAACTAGAGAACATCCAAACTGGCAGATGCTCTGGAACTGCACTGTCAAGACCCAATAGCCAGGGCTTCAGGAAAAGGAGGCATGCAAAGACAATAGGAAAATGGAGAAACCAATTGGACCTGAATCAATATAGAGTAGAAGATATTCTGAGGGACAGATGTGTGGAATTAACCTTACTTGAAATGTATTTGCCAGGACCATGCTGAGAATCAGAGTATCACAAATTCACAGAACCTCAGGGCTGGGAAAATTGTGAGATGATAGTAAAGAAGCCCTTGGGGGCAAGGTGGGCAATGTAAAGAAGCGAATAAGTGAGGATGATGGCAGATGGTGAGTGGTAACCCCTGCACAGATAATTGGTACCATGCAGCAAGTTGGCCCAGTGCTGCAAGACCTACACACTTTTCAAGAGAATCCAGAAATCCAAATTTTATGTGAACTTTCATGATTTCTAAATGTTGTCAAGTAATTAAAATTGTTTTCAGACACAGCAAAATCAAAACATATATGTGGGCTGGATGTAGCCTCCAATTTAAATGGATCTTCTATTTTTGAGGTGATAAGAGAGGAGGCCCAGGGAAGTAGATAGATTTCTCAAGATCCAATAATTGTAGGAGAGGAGGTAACTGATGGCTCAGTGTACTGTCTGCTCTGCCTTCCTCCCTTTTTCTCTCTCCTGTTCCAATCTAACACCTTGTGGAGATGTAGGGAACATAAGGCATTTGACCCTCTCTCCAACCAATGCAATGGAATGGGAACAGAGACCCTTTGTTGCTTCTTGACTTCCTGTTGGCTTGCTCCTTCCTTGAGAGGTTCACCCTCCTGTTCAGTGCAGTGAGAGTGGAAAGAGACTGGATCGCATTCTATCTCAGGCTTAGCTCCTAACCTTGTAGCCTTGGCAAATTCTGTTTTTTGGACCTCAATCTCTTTGTAGATACAATGAGGCTGTCAGTCTGGTAACCTTCAAGTTTCTTAAGTGAACCCAAACTTGCTTTAAATATCTTTTAAATGCTTATTCTGTTAGTACTTCCTCCTGCTCCATCCTCCTCCCCCAGCATCTATCACATATCCTGAGTACCTAGTACCCTCATGCTGCTCCCCAAAGCCTGGAGTTTACCATTTAAATAAAATTGTTCCAATGGTCTGCAGTGATCTACATTATCTGACCCCTGTTATGGGATTTTCTCAAATTCTATTCCTCTAGGTATTCCTCAAAGGCACCCTGAATGTAAAATTGTAAAATGGTGACGTTGCTTGAAAAAGAAATTGACAGTTCCTCAAAATGTCAAACAGAGTTACCATATGACCCAACAATTTAACTCCTAGGTATGCACCCAAGAGAAATTAAAACATATGTCCACACAAAAACTTGTATACAGGTATTCATAGCAGCATTGTTCATAATAGCAAGAAATGCAAATGACCCAAATGTCCATCACCTCATGAAGGACTAAAGAAAATGTGGTATATCCCTGGAAGGAATATAATTAGATAATAACTTATTAAGAATGAAGTATTAATACACGCTAGAACATGGATTAACCTTGGAAACTATGCTAAATGAAAGGAGCCAGTTGCAAAAGATCACATATTGTATGAATCTGCTTATATGAAATGTTCAGAATGAACAAAATCTCCAGAGACAGAAGGTAGATTAGTGGTTGCCAAGGGCTAGGGTGTTGTTGTTGGGGTTTCTGTGTGTGGGTGGAGGAGACTGGTGGAGGAGAATGAGAGAATGACTGCTAATAGTTATATGGAATTTTTTTGGGTGATGAAAATGTAAAATTGGTCATGAGGATGATTTTACAACTCTGTGAATATGCTAAAAATCATTAAATTGTGTACTTTAAATAGGTCAATTGTATATGTAAATGATATTTCAATAAAACTGTCCAAAAAGGTAAAATGAAAAAAAAAAAAACCCCTAAAACCCAAAAAGGTAAAATGATAAATGTTTACAAAGGGCTTTTGCATATGTTATCTCATCATTTCCCTAAGTGACCAGGACAGTATATGATAGAAACGTGGGATCACTTCCATGGTGCAGAAGAGAAACCCAAGTTTCAAGTTTAGCCATATATCCAAGGTCACTCCACTGGTAACTGAATCACCCAAAATGCTGCCTGTGTTCTCCTATAGGATTTTGATGGATTCCTGTCTCACATTTAGATCTTTCATCCGTTTTTGAGATTATCTTTGTGTATGGTATAAAAGAGCAGTCTAGTTTCATTCTTCTGCACATGGCTGTCCAATTTTCCCAGCACTATTTATTGAAGACACTGTCTTTTTTTCCATTGGATGTTCTTTCCTGCTTTGTCAAAGATTAGTTGACCATATAGTTGAGTGTCTATTTCTGGGTTCTCTATCCTGTTCCATTGATCTATGTGTCTGTTTTTTGCCAGTACCATGCTGTCTTGATGATCACACCTTTGTAATATAGCTTGAAGTCAGGCATTGTGATGCCCCCAGTTTTGGTTTTCTTTTTTCAACATTTCTCTAGCTATTCAGGGTCTTTTCTGGTTCCACAAAAATCTTAGGATTATTTTTTCCAGCTCTTTGAAAAATGTCAGTGGTATTTTGATAGGAATTTCATTGAATGTGTAGATTTTGTCTGAGTGGCATAGACACTTTAACAGTATTTATTCTTCCAATCCACAAGCATGGAATATTTTTCCATTCTTTGTGTCTTCCTCAATTTCTTTCATAAGTGTTCGGTAGTTTTTACAGTACAGATCCTTTTTACCTCTTTGGTTAGGTTTATTCCTAGGTATCTTATGGTTTTTGGTACAATTGTAAATGGGATCAATTCCTTAATTTCTCTTTCTTCAGTCTCATTGTTCATGTATAGAAATGCAACTCATGTTTGTGCATTGATTTTGTAACCTGCCACATTGCTGAATTCCTGTTTGAGTTCTAACAATTTTGGGGTGGAGGCTTTTGAATATTCCATGTACAATATCATGTCATCCTCAAAGAGTGAGAGTTTGACTTCTTCTTTGCCAATTTGAATGCTTTTTATTCCTTTTTGTTGCCTGATTGCTGAGGCTAGGACTTCTAGTACAATGTTGAACAACAGTGGTGAGAGTGGGCATCCCTGTCATGTTCCTGACCTTAAGGGAAAGCTCTCAGTTTTTCCCCATTGAGAATGATATTCACTGTGGGCTTTTCATAGATGACTTATATGATATTGTGGAATATTCCCTCTATCTGTACACTTTGAAGAATTTAATCAAGAAAGGATGTTGTATTTTGTCAAACACTTTTTCTGCATCAATTGAGATCATACGGTTTTTGTTTTTTTTCTTTTATTAATGTGATCTATCACATTGATTGGTTTTTGAATATTGGACCACCCTTGTATCCTAGGAATAAATCCCACTTGGTCATGGTGAATAATCCTTTTAATATACTGTTGGGTCCTATTGGCTAGTACCTTGGTATTTTGACATCTGTGTTCATTAGGAATATTGGTCTGTAATTCTCCTTTTTAGTGGGGTCTTTGTCTGGTTTGGGGATCAAGGTAATTCTGGCTTCATAGAACAAGTTCGGAAGTTTTCCTTTCATTTCTATTTTTTGAAATAGCTTCAGTAGAGTAAGTAATATTTCTTCTTTAAATGTTTGGTAGAATTCCCTTGGGAAGCCACCTGGCCCTGGACCAGGATCTTTTTGGGAGATTTTTTATTACTGCTTTAATTTCCTTGCTGGTTATGGGTCTGTTCAGGTTTTCTAGTTCTTCCTATTTCAGTTATTAAGTAACTTATTCAAAGACATACTTTTTGGTTAATTAATATACCTTAAACATTTTCAGTATAAAGAGAGATTCATAAACAAAAGCATTTTATCCCATAACAAATACTGTCCTATAGCTCATAAAACAGAGAGCCATCTTTGAAGGGAGCCATCAGCTCCAACATCCATTCATCTTCTATTCACAGGGAACTCAGCTTTTGTCTCCCGTGGAAACAGTGGTAGGATAATAGATGGTGGTTTCTGCCTTGTGGGGCTCATGATTTTGTTGGGGAAACAGCAATCACTCAAATAACTGAGTGGACTGCAGTTAGAACTTAAAAACAGTGTGAGGAAGAAAAAGAACCAGCCATTTTGAGGAGGATGTGTGATTTCATTAGCATCTTCCTGAGAAAATGAGATTTCAGTTGAGAACTGAAGTATAAGTAGGAGTCACTGAATGAGGGGATTGAGAATTTGGATGAAGAGCATTCTAGCTAGAGGAACTAGCTCATTCCAAAAATGAAATGAAGATTAGCCTATCTGAGAAACTGAAACAAGCCTAGTAAGGCTGAAGTATGGTGAGGGCAATGGTCTTGGGATTCTCAGAGGCTCCCTTTTATCTGGAGGCTGCCATCCTCCTAGCATGAGGTGGAGCAGAAATTATTATTCTCCTTCTGATCAGAATCCATGCAATGAACTCTCATTAAAAAACTTGACAGAATTTCCAGAAAGAAAAAAAACTTCAATTTTTCAATTATGAAATATTAGTTTTAATTATATTATTGAATCTTGGGATGTTTAAAAATAAGACCAAGGGAGTACATTGAAAATACTGGAAAATTAGTTATGGCTGATTGCATTTTTCAACTAACTTTAATAAACAGAGTGGGATTGAAATAAATGAAAATATTGCTATATCATGTCAAAAAACAGTAGTACTGTAATGCGGACAATTTGATGATCTGAGAAATCTATGTGACATAATAGTATCTATGCCCAAAGTGTAGTGGAGATTAGCAGTTGTAGTCAGGGTCCTGGTGGGAAACAGACCACTTACTTCAAAGGCTAACTCAGGAGTTTAATGAAAGGAATATTTATAGCAGTGCACACCAAGTTAAGGGAACCCACAAGAGATGGGCAGATGATGACACACCCAAGGACTAGTGGGAAATCAGTGCCACACATAGACCTGAAGAGACATGGATGTACTGACTGTATTTTCTTATTTTCTGTATTATTTATATTATGGCATCTGAGGCCTTGATCCTGGAGCAATTGCACCTCCAAGGGCTGATTTCTAGAGACAGCAAAAGACTCTCCCGCCTTTAATAGGCAAACAAACCAATCCAGAGCTTGTACACAACCATCAGCTCAAATTCTTACTTACCAAGCCAATATTTCCCCTCTTGGAAATTCACCCCCTTCCCTTCCAGGGCCAGGTAATAAACAACTAAGGACCATCCCTAGAGCTCAGAGCATGTTGAAATTATTCAAGGTCTCCAATCCTAAATTTACTTAGCATGCCTATCTTGCCTCACCCCAACTTCTGTGAAAACCCCAGTGAGGTTTCTGGGCCATCCCTTGCCCTCACTCTCGTGACCTGCTGACCTATTCTGTTCTTCCCCCATCTGGCCCTGTGTGGTGTGTATTGCCTTCTGTTTCTAAGGATCTGTAAGTATAAACTTCTCTCATGGCAGTTATTTCCATGTCCCCATGTCTTACAATACTTGATTAAAATAAGTTCCAAACACATTTTAAGCGTGACTCGTAAGGAGTTATTCTTGGAATCTATGGAGAGTTACAGCCACTGAAGAGGGGCCATTCAACAGGAACCATGGATTTATGGAGGGGGTTGCAGCTCCTGTCAAGCTACAAATAGTCTGAGAGTCAGGAGAATAAATACCCAACCTCTCTTTTCCTCCTCTCTGATCTGCTGGCTGGGCTTCTTACAAACAAATGTCAAATTAAAGCCAAGGCCCAATGAAGTCCAGGTGATAAAGACTTGTAGAGGTCTGTTCCTTTGGCGCAGAGCAGGACAGAGAACGGTGGAAAATGAATGAAGAGGTAGCACACGGGTGAAGAACCTGTCAGTGGCTATCTCATGAATTCCAGCCATGAAGGCTGTTCTTGCAACAGTAGCACCAAAGGGATTTTGAACATAGCATAGATTTGGCACATGGAAGTGCATTGAAAAGAACAAAACTCATTGTCAATTTAAATGAGCCCTAATGCTCCCTTAATCTCCATTGATGAGCTATATTGTGGAAAAGTCACGGACAGTGCAACTATTTCACCAGTATTTCCATCTCCAATCACTCATATTTCTGATCCACCTTGTTACCTTTCCAGAGCACTAGTCAGATGATGTGACTTACTTCTTCAAAAATTTGCAAGGGCTGCCCGTTGCCTTAAGAAGCAGGATCACTGATGTGCTCCACCTGCCTGGTCCTGCACTCAAGACTCATGCTTAGCCTTTCCACCCCTTCCCATTTGTTTTCCTTGTCCTTGCACACTGAATTCCTCTTTATTCCTTAAGCATGTTGAACTCTTTCAAAGTGCAGAATTCTGAAAACCTTTGCATATGCTGTGCCTACCGTTCAACTTATTTTTTCTAATCTTTGCCTGATAAACTCCTTTAATGATTTAGCTCAAATACCACCTCCCCCATAACATCACTACTCTTTTCCCTTCCCATAATAAACAGTCACTCCCCCCCTTCCTCCATAGTACTTTGCTCAAACATCTATTAACAGTGCATACAGCCTTGTATTATTTAACTAATCAGCTTTTCTTTCTTTCCTGTTTGTTAGGAGGTTTAAGCTTGTGTCATTATACCCAACAGAGCTGTAGGGGACTCAAGAGTTATTTAGTTGAATAAATAGACGAGTGAATTAGTGAGTGACTCAATTCACATTTATTTATGAAATAGTCCAACTCCACTAGGAAATTGGAGATTTAGTTGGGGATTTGGAGATCAAGAAGGAGGGAAAGGAGACAAGTAATTGAGTATTTTTAGTGTAGTGCTGGCTGCTGGTAGACTGCCATCTCTCAACATTCATGAGCTGGAAGGCCCCAGGGATTGAGAAAGGGACAACTCAAGGATGGGAGTAAAGTATAGGGAGAGAACCAAGAAGAGGCCAAAAAAAGAGGATGTACACTGCTTAAGGCAGTGATGTTCAAGCTTCAAGTACTACTTAAACATTTTTACCACAGTTGTGTACCACTAGTGTGCTATTAATATTTTTCTTTAAATTAACATACTTTAAAAATATTAATTAAAAAAGCCTACTTGCTACCATAATGGAAAACCAGTATGTCTTTTTTTATAGTTGCTCATTCTGCTTTATTTATTTATTTTAATTTAAATTTGATTAGCCAACATATAGTACATCATTAGTTTTCAGCTGTAGTGTTCAGTAATTTATCAGTTGCATACAATACCCACGGCTTATCACATCATGTGCCCTCCTTAATGCCCATCATTCCATTACCCCATTCCCTCACCAACCTCCCCTCTAGCAATCCCTTAGTTTATTTCCTAGAGTTAAGAGTCTTTTATGGTTTGTCTCCCTCTCTGATTTCTTCTCATTCAAAAACCAGTATGTCTTGCCCAAATCAGCAGGTAATGATAAAAATAAACATAGAAAAGCAGAGCCTTATTGCTAATTTCAAGCTGGACACTGCTACCTACTGAAATTCAGAGCCTGAGACCTAAGCCCTCTTACTTAAAAAGATAATCTGGCAAGCCTTAGGAGGTATTAAGAACATATATGTACTAAACTAATACTTTCTCCTGTAAATGATCAGAAAACTTAAATGTAAATTGAGAAGAATGACTCTCATAGTGGGAGTCAAAGGCTTTCTAGTTCCCTGGCCACATGCCGTAAAGTCAACTTGTGAGCATACACGTTCTGGATCATGCTGCTCCTGGGTGGTCACTGCCCTTCTCTCTAAGCCAAGGTTAATAGGCTTCTCTAGAAACCTCACCACTGATGATACTGTTTCTATGTAAAAAGACATTCCTCATACCCCTGCAGCAGTTTCCTAAGGAACTTTCTGAAAAGAGGAATAGTCAGAAGATACTTTTTGGTTTCCAGCTCCTAGACCTAGCCGAAGTCCTTTGTCTTCCATGAGCTTCATTTTCTTTAACTGTGAAGTGTGCTTGATGATACCCGTCCAATTGTATTCACAATGCCAAATTAGCAAGTACACCTAAAGTGCTGTACAAAATGTGTTGAATTAGCAATTGGCAGCAGGCAGCACATAGGAAATATTATTTGTTAGTTTTGGATTGTTGATTTGAGTGACTATCTGGAAATTATATAGAAACTTTCACAATCATTTATTTATTTACTATTAAGTATTAGATGCGTACAGTTGAGCACATACCCATCTTCAAGATGTGATAGTGGTTAACATTTTATCATATTTGCTGCAGATTGGTTTTTAAGAACCACTATCTTCAAGTTATAATTAGAGCTTTCTTTGTATTCAGCCTAACTACGTTTTTTTCTCTCTCTATAAAATATTTTATACATTTGCTATGTACATATTAAGTCATAGACATTTTAGATTATTTTACTTTGTATGTTTTTGTTTTAGATTTTATTTATTTATTTAAGAGAGACACAGAGAGAGAGGCAGAGACACAGGCAGAAGGAGAAGCAGGGAGGAGTAGAAGGAGGCAGAAGGCAGGGAGAAGGAGCATGCAGGAAGCCCAATATCGGACTCGATCCTGGGAATCCAGGATCAATGCTCTGAGCCAAAGGCAGACACTTTAACCACTGAGCCACCCAGGCATCCCACTTTGTATGTTTTTAAAACTTAAATAAGTAATATACATTGCATATACTATTTTGCTACGTGCCTTTTTCATTCAAAATTTTATTTTTGAAATTTATCCATATTCTCTATTTATCTGTAATGTATTATAAGTGCTACATATTATTCCATGTACAAATATACTGTGTTACTTATGTAATCTCAAATAATGGAAACCCACCACTCCATTCTTTACTATAACAGATATGCAGAGTGTATACCCAGAATATTGCTACTCTATTTATTTCTAGTGTGTGTATTTTAGTGGAATTGCTAAATATTGTATATATGCCTTTAAGTTAATCACATATTGCCAAGTTGTTTTCCAATTATGATAATCTGTGCCTTTTTCTATGAGTATATCAAGAGAAGAGGTATACTCTGAGTGGTGGTAACAGGTAAGGGAAGTGGGAGGCATTGATGGGTAGATAAATTCTTGTGACAAGAGCCTTCCGCTGATTCTTCTTGGTCTCCCAATAAGCATCTTCTACTATGGCTATTAGTTCTTATATTTTCCCTTTCCTGCATGTATTAAACTACCATGAGATTTCATCTTGGCTTCTGCTCAGATGGTCACAGGTGTACTGAATTCCCAGCTGCAACACTTCCTCACTACATGAAGACAACTTTTGGAATAATGGGAACAGTTAAGTTCCATAGGCACATAACCAATTGCGGATGTTACATTAGAAATCTATTTCTTAACATGGTATCAACCCTACTCTGTAACAAGGGGAATCCAGGTATTTTCCGCAGGGCTCTTCAACCAAAGAAGCTACCTGTACTTATTGTTCTATAGAGAATAATTTTTCACTGTCAGAATAATAAAATGCATTTAGTATTCAGAATCAGGATTGCTCTCTACTGTCTCACCCCCACCCCCATGTCACTTAATGGTCATAACTCCAGACCTTTGGGGAATCTTTTATCTTTGCTCTACATTAGTAGTTCTTGATCTTCGTTGCACACTGGAGCCATCTTGGGAGATTTTAAAAATATATATTTATGGACAAGTCCCATTGCTGGAAATTCTGATTTAATTGGTTTGGAGTATGGCCTGGGTATGGGGAGTTTTAAGAAATTTCTGGATGATTCAAATAGGGAGCCAGCACTGAGAACCACTTTTTTAGAGTTTCACATTTTCTCTTGTGGCTAAGTTCCACATTATTATCTCTTCCACAATATCTTACAAAACATTTTGATTTCTCTTGCTTTGTTTCTTATAATGAAGCACAATGTTTCATATGGAACATTTTCCCCAACAAAATGACAACACCTCTGCCTTTGAATTTTCTTTAGTTCCTATCCCAGCTCTGTGTACATAGTAGGCACTTAATGAGTATCCAGTGGGTCAATGTTCTGGAGATCACAGAGTAGCATCCATTCTCTTCTTCCTTCCAGTTGGAGCAAGCCTCCCATTCCAGAGGGAGCGGAAAGCCAGAAGGTCAAGAAGATAAATTGGTTTTGAGAATGTCAACATGAAAAATGAGAAAACTACTTTTAACAGTTGGAAACCTATTTAAACTCCTAATCCTCTATTAAACCTGTTTGAAGACAGCCTGGAGAAACTGATGCTATAGATACTTCCATTTACCATCCAGATGTACAAAATAAATAATGGAATTTGAATCAGCTGGAGAAGCTGCTGAGCCCTAACACCTGATGAGATTCTTTTATTCATTTTTCCCCTGGGAAAACTAATTACAGCAAACTGTTTCATCAAACTGTCCTGGAGAGTGGTTGTATTTGGTAGTCCCACTCTTGGAGAGAGGGAGTTTACTTGATAAAAGGCTATGATCTCAATTCCATTACATTAAGGTAACAGAAACCAATTGCATGTGTGTGGTGGTCATAGGGGCTGTTGTTATAAATAAGCCTACAGGAGAAGGAAAATATAACTGTTTAAAGAACCCTTGACCCAATCTTCAAAAGCTTTATGTGTATAATTGTTAGAAACGGTTTATTGTTATATGTACTTGACACTACGTTGGCAGGTTTCAGATACATGTTTTTTTTTTTTTTCCCTTAAATTTTCACAGTAATGTTGAAAGGGAGAGAACAGTAGAAATAAACAGACTCAGAAGTTACTTGTTCAAAGTTGCATAGGTGTTCAGTGTGAGAACAGACATAAGATTTCAGCTAATTTATTTGTTTTTCACCTTTTATTATGGTGAAAAAAAAAAGCCCAGAGCTTTCTTAGGAATATAGTACATGTGTAAATTTTGTTCTTTTAAGCTATACAAAGGTATATGTGGATTAAAATCCCTGACTAAAGAACAGTGAATCAAATGAGCACCACCCAGAGGGTACCAGTGAGGGCAGGGCTTTTGTGACCCATGCTTTTTCTTTTTTTCTTTTTCTTTTTCTTTTTCTTTTTCTTTTTCTTTTTCTTTTTCTTTTTCTTTTTCTTTTTTTTTTTTTTTCCTTTGGGACCTGAGGCACTGAGGGAAGGAGATCTCATTTCTACTGGACACTAACCCGGACACTGCATTTGATTCTGCTCCTGGTGTTTGCACTTATTGCAATACAGCTCCTGTCTTGGCGATGGCTGCTTCAAAGTGCCTGCTACATTTTGTCACCATCATTGGGCTTTGCTTTATCCCTGTTCCCTCATACCTGGATTACAGCATTAGTCTTCATGTCGGGTCCCTTGATTTCATTTTCTCCCTCTTCTTCATTCTCAGGCCAGAGACTTCTCTTTTTAATGCCACTCGCTCTCTCTGGGTCCCTCACCTGCTTCCAAACCTGCACTGGCTCCTGTCACATCTCATTGCTCTGACTCACCTGCAGGTTCCTTTTCTTCTCCGTACATAGTAGCCACCTCCCAGGTGTGCCTTCTGTTTCAGTCTGCCAGGTTCACACTCTGTATTTTCTGCCTTTGTTATTCCTTCCATCTTCTCCCTTCATTTCTGGACACTCCTCATTTCTTTCTCCTCTGCACATAAAAGTCCTACATGTTTCCAATTTCTATTACACAAAGGTTCCTTTGCTGATCCATCCCTCACTCTTAGAATTTGTTCCTAAATATTCTGTCTTCTATTGTTCCTCATGGTTCTCATTTGTGTTCCTGGTATGTTTCCCATAGTGCTGAGCAATCAGTAGACAGTCAATGAACTTCCAGTATTTGCTGGGAAACAGGGAGAAGGTGAGGTAACATGTGTTGTAAACCTATGAGATTTCCTTCAATTCAGGAAGAAAAACAAACAAACAAAGATAATTACATCTGGAATGATTTTATGCTGCTAGTCAGTGTTTCAGAAAATGTTCCTCTTCAAGGATAGCTTATCAGCCTAAAGACAGATGACGGAATATGTTGATCTGTTTATTCATTTGGTCAGTCATCCGTGCTCCTTTGTCTTCCAGAACATGAGGCCAATTGACCCAGTATTCCTTACATAGTGCATCATTTCCACACTGATTTGAAATAATCCTTTTATCATCCACTAACATCTCATTTGTCCGAGTTAGTATCTTTCTGTGTTAGCACTCCAGTAGCTATTTGACTTGGTTCAATAACTGTTAGAGAAAAAAAAAATTCCTGTAGTTTTTCTTATTTTTAAGAATATTCTTGGCTCTATTCATCCATTAATTTTTGAGATAAAAATTCAAATTTACTATGACAAGTTAAAAAATTCTATTCAGGTTTTGATTAGAATTTTATTAAAACTGTACATTAATTTGAGGGAGAGTTAACGTCATCACTTACAATAACCTCCTTTGAGAACATAGTTCGTGTCAGTGTTTATTCAAGATTTCTTTTATACTTTCAGACACACAAATATTTAGTTTTCTCATTTGTAAAGTGGAGACAATAGAATCTACCTCGTAGATATTGTGAAGGTTGTGATGACAGCCATAGAACCCAAATACGCCCTGTACATATTAAGTATTCAGTAAATGTGAACTTTCATGATGTTTATCAGAGTGAAGATGATGTCTCTTAGTAAAGAATGATCATTTGCTTTTATAGTACCTGCATATTTCTCATTCACCCTAAGTGCTTAATACCCTTATTGTGAGCAGATCATTTATTTTTCATATGATGATTTACAGCTGGTTACTGCTAGCAAAGAGAGAAACATTTTACTTTATTAAACACTTATTTTTAGCTGGACAACTTACTGAACTCTTATGGGTTCCATTAGTTTTCAGTGGATGCACCTGTATTTTCTAGGCAAAAACTGCAACAGCAGCAAAAATACAATGAAATAAAATTGATATTTTCAATAGTTCTATTTCTTAACCCACTTTGTTTTTTACATTTTATTTCATTGACCTGAATTTATAGATCAATGTTAAGTGATGGTGATGATGAGGGTAGGGATTCTCATTTTATCCTGCTGAGAATGTACTATTTGATGCACAAAGGAGTACATATTGTACAGCTTATGAGTGGAATATTAAGAGCTTTGCTTTTAGGAGGGGAGAGTATCCTGTGTTCAGATAAATTAGGATAATCTACTAAATTTAAGCAATTTTGCCTATTACAAGACTTTTTGCAAGCAGTAGGCACTGTGTACCTAAGGGTAAGACTATAGACTGCCGAATTTCTCGAACACATCTGACACATATTTGACCCTTTTCTTTCATTGCACATGTGTCAGTATCTCCTAAAGCAGTGTCTTGTTATATACCAGTTTGGGCATCATCGCCCTGATGATTGACTCCTCTGTTGAGAGGTGCACTGAAATGGGCAAGCTTTACAATTCTTACAAAGAGCCTTACTCCTAACATAGAAAAAAACGTGGAAGTAAACTTTAATAAATGGCTGAGATCTAATGAAAGCTTTCAGGGTGAAATAGTCAAAAGCATAGATTCTGGAGTCGCACTACCTGGGCTTAAGTCCCAGGCCATCTCTTGTCAGTTGTGACAAAAAGTCACAACTTTAAAAAGTCAAAGCAGGTATTTGACTTTTTAACACCATCCTCAACTATACAATGGGGATAGTAATTTTACCTATTTCATTGATTAGCAATGAGGCTCAAATGAATGAATGAGCAAGGCCTGAATATAGTAGGAACTATATTATCATTTATTAGACATTAAATAAAAATAGAATAATGCATCTAGCCCCACAGGATGAGATCCTTAGGTATTTTCCCATAATAATGAACAAGTTAGAACCCCTGTATTCTGGGTATCACTTCATCCTTCCCCCTCCATCTTCATCCAGAGAAAAAGAAAGGAGCAGGAATATGCTAGATTCCCTGTGTAAGTCATCCCTGCAAATCAAGACCACCTTGCTTGAAATGAGTGACAGGAATTGCCCAGACAGGAATCTGGACTAGCTGACAGAATGAAAAAAATTTCCATTTGATCCAAGGTTATCCTGTATGGACTTTCTGTCCTCGGGCAAGGGGCTTTACCAAGTTGGAAGCCTAGCATTTCTTTTTTTTTTTTTTTAAAGATTTTTAAAAATTTATTTATTTATTTATGATAGTCACAGAGAGAGAGAGAGAGAGAGAGAGAGGCAGAGACACAGGCAGAGGGAGAAGCAGGCTCCATGCACCAGGGAGCCCGACATGGGATTCGATCCCGGGTCTCCAGGATCGCGCCCTGGGCCAAAGGCAGGCGCCAAACCGCTGTGCCACCCAGGGATCCCAGAAACCTAGCATTTCTTATCATAATTTTGAGTATTTGTCTTTGCTCTTTACTTTATTTGCTTTAATATTCTAGAACTTTATTTGGAGAGGAATTTTGTTTTCAAAGTAGTCACTTCTTTTACTTATCCTACTGTCCCCCCCACCCCCCCCCGGGATTTATGTTTGTTCTTCTACTTATTTTCTTCTTAATTCCTTTCTCTTGCTTTCTTTACTATTTCATCTTTGTTCTTTTCCTTATTTGAGTTCAAGGCACAGTTTAATTTATTTTCCTTGTTTTTGGCTTACTAACAAAACAATTTAAGTTTATGATAATGCCTCTCGATATGGCTTTTCTTGTCTGCCCCTTAGAATCAATACATAGAGTTATTCATGTCTAATATCTATAATTTCAGTGTTGAGTTCTTCATTGACATTAGTATTTTTATAACAGTAAAGGTGTTTGTTTGCTTCATTATGAGTTTTTTCCTTCAATATCCATGTGGTCATTTATTTTTGTTTAAACTTTTGTTTCCATTTTATTAACTCTTGTCAGAGACCATGTCTTGTGCATGTCTGACTGGGAAAATTTATTGAGATTTCCTTAGTGACTGAATATACAAAGTACTTACATTTTACAAATGTTCCACAAATTCTTCAATAAAATGTTTATTTTTCTTGGAAGCATTTGTAACGTTTCCTTTTCCAGTGCAACTCAAATCCGATTTATTACTAAACTCTGTTGGATTTACCAAAAACTTATTTCATGTCAGCCTCTTTGTGGAAGCTTCCATTGCTCCCACCACCCTCTAAGCAGCTACTATCTTTCTCTTGGTCCACTGGAATAGACGCCTTCCTCCTGCTGTGATTCTTGTTCCTTCCCAACACACTTTCTACCTGCCAGCCATGTGACTTAAAGAAATGAATCAATTTGCAGCCTTCCCCTAACAGGGTGAATGTTCCTTTTTGTATCTGCTCTCAGGACAGAATTAAGACCTGAGCATATTGCAGAGCTGTCCCCTTTCCTCTTGCTTATATTCAATCTGGCCACAGAAGCACCTGCCTTCTTTTGGTCCTTAAACATATCAAACTTTCCCCTTTTTTGACTCATGGTACATGGTGTCCTTCTGCCAGGAATGGTCTCTGTGTGTTTGCCTGCCCCTGGCCTTGTCTTTCTGACAGGCCTTCCCAAGCCACCTAATCTAAAGGAAATTGACCCCTCCCACTCCATATTCTCTTTCCCTGTACCCATACATTCCCCTTATAGCATTTATTGCAATTTGTAATTGAATATTAATTGGTTACTTGTTCAGAGACTATCTCTTCTACCAGGTGGAAAGCTCCAGGAGTGCAGGATCTTTATTTATGACCCATAGCAAACCTATTGCTTAGCACAATTCCAATGTATACTAGTCTCTCAAAAATATGCTGAATGGAAGAACGATTTGTACAGAGCACAGAGTATGATATGTTTCCTCAAATTTAGTCTTATTATTTTTAGTATTCAGAACATATATCCTTATTTATTTGTTCTTCTTCATCAGTCAAGTATAGAGCAATAAGTATTAAACTTCCCACTACAATTGTGTTTCTGTCAATTTCTTCTCATATTTCTGGCGTATTTCACTTTATGTATGCTAAGGTAATGTTGTTCAGAGCATAAGTGTTTTTTGACTGTTATAATTTTGTATGATTTAGATCTCTATTGGTTGTAACCAATAGAATCAAATGTGAGCTTGTAGCAGCAGACCAGAAAAAAGGAGGTTTACAATGTTGCAGGGGCAGGAATGTAGCAAGGCCTGAAGATGTCTGTATGTGCATATATTTTTGTGTGTGTGTGTGCACCTTTGATTGATGTTTAAGTCTATGAAGACCTTGAACTTGCTCAGATACAATGTATGTTGATTTTACTTGTTTTTTTTTTTTTTTCTCAATGATTATGACATGGATTCTTCCTACATCATGGGCAAAAGCCTGGTAAACATGGCCATCTTAGGAGGGGATTTGGTGTTCACACTGTATCTTGTCTGTGTTTGGTGAAGTAGCCTTTCTGTAGTCTAACCCTTTATTTATACTTGACCTATCTGTCTGGCTAGATTTCCAGAGGTCACTGACCAGCGGCACTTGGCCTTTTGTCTTCCTACCTACTCATCCTAGCTGTGTAATAGGGCAAAGCCTCTGTTGGCTTTCTGAAAGATACTATCATTTTTCCCCAATGTTGTTGAACTATAGTAGCAAACAGATAGCAAAGAGCTTATCTCTCATCTGTTCTACAGCCCATTCTCACTTTTGCTCATCAACCCTAATGGGAGTATGTGATCATGGGAAAGGGTTCCTCCCCTTTCCCTCACTCAAGGCCATGCCCCTGCCACACTGCTGACTTTCTGCCCAGTATAGCAACCTTTCAACCCAGACTTTCTCAGGATTGCTCCTCCATTAAAATGCTCTTTAAAACAAAAAGTTTTGAGAGTTCCCTATACATTATATTTGGGAGGTATTATGGTTGAGTGGTATCTGAGCCTGTGGTTCCAGTAAAGAGCACATTATAAAATCAGCCCCCCCCCCCCCCGCCCGCCCCCTGCTCCGACTAGCTGTGCTCCAGAAAGCAGCTAACTGCAAAGAACCACCCTTCCCTGTGTGAGAAGACTCCCAGTGCCCCTTGTTTATCTCTGCTGAGGCCAGGCACAGCTCCTCCAGATTCCCATTCTCTGCCTCATAAATGATTAGCTAAACTGACTGTCTTCACTGATTAATCAGAACAAAATGCTTGTTAACTACACTTTAGTTAAGATTTGTTCCTTCTCTTAGCTCTCAAACCTTTTATCCACCCTCAGGCTGAGCCATCATGCAGCTCATTAAGGGCCCTTAAAGGACAATGGGCTGACCTCAGGGTAAAATATTCCTTCTTGCTACCTTTTCATCCCACTTGCCATGATCGTACACTCTTCAATCAGCTCTGTCTGGCTTCTGTCCTAAAGCTCCCCGTTTTCTACCACTAATGACCTCCATGTTGTCAGATTTGATGGACTTTTCTCAGTCCTAATATTCTCTAGCTCTTGGTAGCATTTGGTACAGGTGGCCACTTCCTCCTCTCTTCTTGGAATGTTAAGTGCTTTTGGCCTCCATGAAACCATATTCTTCTGTGCTTGTTCCTGCTCATCTAGCAGTGACTTCTGTCTCCTTTGTTTTCTGTTCCAATGCCAGTGTTATTTTGTAAGGCTCAGATCTTCTCATGCTTTATACTTTCTTGAGATAACATTCATTTCTACTCCTATAAATATTATATCTTTGTCTGTGATCCTCCAATTTCTTTCTCCACTACATATTTCTTTCCTTAACCCTAGATCCATATATCCGATGCTTGAAATCAATTTTGTCTAAAATGAGTTTCAAACTTCAAATATCTCAAGTCAATTAATTTTTATTTTCAATTGTATGTCTCTGATGGTCCCTCATTCATTTCATCCACTTTGTTGCATAATCTGCAAATTTGCACCCCTCTTTCCTCATCCTCTCTTCAAATCCATTGCCAAGTCCTGTTTGACCTCAGGTCATGTCCTGGGTCAGTCCAGTTTTCTCTGTTCTCCACTATAACATTCAGAGTTCCAACCACCATTATCTATCATACAAGTTGCTGCTGTAGCCTCCAACTGACTTCCCTCAGCCTGTCATATTGCCCATCCAGTCAGTTTCCCATTCGATGGCCAAGGTAAGCTTTTAAAATCTCCTGATCAAAATATATTAAGGATGCCTCTGGCACTTGAGTTAGAAACCATAATCTATAGCAGAGTTTTTTTCAGTCTCAGCACTATTGACATCTTGTTCTGGATAATTATTTGTTATAGGGCACTGTCTTATACTTTCAAAGAAGTTTAATATATCATTGGCTCCCACCCACCAGATGCCAGAAGCATCCTTGGTCTTCCTCCTCTCCTCCATCCAGTGGTGACATCAAAAATTCTCTAGATATTGCCATGTTCCCGGGAGAGGGGAGCACAAACACCCCTGGTTGAGAACCACTGATCTATACCACTTGTAAGGCTCTGCCTTCTCTGTGGCTGCTGATTTCTTTTTCTTCATGTAATGCTTTGTTATTGTCTTTGACATCTTTTTCATCTATCAAAATTCGGTTCAAGGCCTATTACATGTCAGATCTTTCATGGGCCCTTTCTGAGATTTCCCAACACACAAAACTGTCTCCCAGCTAAATACATGGCTCCCTCTCTTGTCCTCTTTTAGCCTTCCATTTATACTCCAACTACAACATTTATCATTTTGTGTTCATCACAATTAGTTAGATACATATTTTTCTTCTGACTTTTGAATGACATACCCAGGATAGTACCTAAGATATTTGGAACATAGTAAATTTTAACTGGATCATTTTATCCTCTTTTTTTCTGAAAAAAGTTGCATTGCTCCTATCCCTCTTGCCATTCTGTTTCCACAGATATGGGGATGTACTTTTGCTGTATTCCTTTTTGAGCCAGCTCTTTTCCTGACGGGACTTCCTCTTCTATCTACTTTTAATTTACCGCCTCCCCCCAAAGAGGTTTCATTACTAATATTTCTGCCTCTAACACCAATACTCAAAGCCACTTATTTGGCTATTGTGCAAAGTAGAAAAGCCACCAGGAAACTAAGTGGTCCAGGGTCACTTGGCTTATCTGAGGCAAAGCTAGCCCTCAAACAGTCTGCAATCCATGGTTCCTACACTGCCTTCCTAACAGATGGTCTATTGGAAAGGACAACTGAGACCAAAAATAGACCTGTAATGGCTTATTAAGAGGCATTTATAGAGAGAGGGAACACACTTCCCCATGTCCAACAAAGTGATAAAAGCTGTAACTTGCAGTTGTATGAAACTTTTTGAAAACATTTTATCTTACCTCTGCTGCACAGAGTGTTCCTTATGGCCAACACTCAACCTCCTGGTGCAGTGAAAATATGCCTGCTGCTGGGATGCTGTTTTTGAGGTTTTGAGAGGAGTTCTCTGTTTTCCAAAATTCCTCTCCTTGCTGACCAAAGGACAGTAGACACATGGCTTTGAGTGCTTTTCTGTGGTCTGTAGCCAAACAAGAGAACTGGCCATAATTTAAATGTGAAAAGCCCCTGCAGGAGGCCTTGATTGATACATGTTCGCATGATTTGAAGGACTAAATATATTTGAAGCCTCCTTTAAAGAAAGTTCACTGTTTTTTTGGTCAAGAACAAGTTTTGGAAGGAGGTTTGGATATAGAATGAAACGTACCTCAGCCAGAGTTTAGAAGAGAGAAAACAGCAAAAGAGGAGAGTATGAAGACCCAGATACCTCATTAACACAGTGGAGGGGGATCCTGGTGGTGTCCCTAGGGACAGGATATAAGTCCCCAGGACCTGGTGAAAATGAGCAAGGAAATAAGAAACCACCATTCACAGTTGTGGCTCCAGCTTGAACCTAGAAATATGAGATCCTATGAAATGGGGAAATGCAAGTTCAGCCAGACACCGTTTCAGCCCTCTGATGAATTGTTCCTATTGCATTTGTGAACAAGTACTTTAAGAATATCGTGGCATCTAGAGCCAGAATTTTGTATTTGTTAAATCATCACATACAAATAAGAAATGGGTATTAGAAGGCACTCCATTATTTTGATACACTATCTGTACACATTTAGTTTCCTCTTTATTCATCATATTTTGAAAAGAAATATTGTTTTAGGGGATAGAGCTCACCATATATTTGTCACAGTGTTGTTATTCTCAACATCTGCATGTGTAATTAAAGAGAGAAAAAAAGATAGGTTATCTCTCCTCGTTTACGGAAAGAACAGAATGAGAGGAATTATTTTTGGAATTGATGAGATGATGTTTGTTAATGGTTTAAAATAGGATTAGAAATGAAGATAGCCACAAACTTTATTCTAATCTTGGCCTATGAAATTGTTGTCTGGAAGTATATACCAAACCAGGAATTTTACATTACAACTGTTTGAACTCACAGGAACTTTAAAGTTAACCTATTAGCAAGTAAAAAATTTAATTACACACACACACACACACACACACACACACACACACACACACACTTTTTTCTCAATACAGACCACCAGAATCAGGGATTTATAGGTCATTGAATAAGGATATACAAGAGATATAAGAAGGCTTTTTTGTTGTTGCTGTTGTTTGTTTGTTTATTTATTTATTTATTTAAGACGCAGAGAGAGAGAGAGAGAGAGAGAGAGAGAGAGGCAGAGACACAGGCAGAGGGAGAAGCAGGCTCCATGCAGGGAGCCTGATGTGGGACTCGATCCCGGGACCCTAGGATCATGCCCTGAGCTGAAGGCAGACACTTAACCACTGAGCTGCCGAGGCATCCTGTAAAAGGACTTTTCCAAGGTCACACAGCATCTACCTTGATCTCTAATCTTTCCATTCCTCCTGCCACTTTTGTTCTACTTCTCCCTTTAGACTTGCAGTGACTGAAGAAAAACTGGGTCAAGGAAAGAAAGAAAAAAAGATGGTACAACATGTCCTGGGGTAAAGAGTGAAGCCTCTACATCCTGTCTTAGTTCCAAGTCACTCCCACTGGGATTTCCAGTTGATAGACACCTGACATGGAATGAGGCTTAGTATCTCTGTGAGCAGGATCTGGGGTTGGGGGTAGATAAGTTTAGTATAGAACAATGGATTAAAAACAGTGCTAGAAACAAAGTCATCTGATGTCTGTGACCTATCTTGTAGGATAGATAGTGAGGATCAAGGAAGCACCATTTTGGACAGCCACTTTTTTTGGAGCAAGTCTTATTATCCCAAGGATGAGACTCTGGCTCAAGGTGAATCATATTATCGTGTACCAGTTTACATCATCTCCTGTGGTACCTTCTCTCCGGCACCCAGTCTTGGTACCTTTTCATGAACCCCACTTTCATTGGAGTACTTGGATTACTTGACCTCCTTTCATCATACAGTGCTGGGTACTGTAACAGAAGTCTCAGCAGGTAAATTTCTTCTGTTCTGGTATTTTTCTGTCTGTTTTATTGCCTTTTTTATTTTGACTCTCTAACCACCTCTTCATATTTACCTACCTAATATGTTCTGTGCTCCCACAAAACCTTCTTTTAAGAACAATTGAAGATGTGGGGCAAATACAGATAGCAGTAATTTTAATTTTGAAAGATAATATTCACCAAGGATTCCTTAAGGAAAGGAAATCCATTCATTTCTCTATGGTAGAGGTGTGCATTGGGCTTCTCTGGAGAGCTTTTAAAAAACACAGATTCCTGGTGCCTGCTCCGATCTTCTAAACTGGACTTTGAGGAATAAAAGCCCAGTGGATTTTGAAAAATGCCTAGAATTAGTTTAGATTATCTGAATTTTACTTCAAGACCAAAGCAATTTGTTGGAAAACTGATTACTTGAACTACATTCTTTAGTGCCTAATAGAATTGCATTTATGAAATTGTTCTTTGGCCTTATCTGCTCAGGTTGAATTGAATAGCCTTATGAAAATTGCTAATATAAAGTAAATTGGGTATTAAGGATATTGTCTACAACTTCACATACAACTTCACATTTGCAACAGACTCTTGGATAAAAATGTCTCTTAGACTTACGTGCTGCAATTGAGTGGGGGCAAGAAGGGAGACAGAAAACAATTATTCATCTTGAGAAATTTCTATCTGTTGTGCTCAAAATTATCAGGTTCCCTCTTTTCTTCATAGTCTACTACAAAATTCCCAAATTAAGTCCAAGTTCAAAGTAACCCATGTTTAGCAATTGTGTACATCCTTCTGGTATACACACCTGTGTATAACCTTGGTTTCATTTTATTTTTCAAATTATATTTTGGCCTTCATTTCTTATTCTCTTTCCATTATTTTGAATTTGTTATTAGAAATTGCATTAAATTTTTATGCGACTAACAACAAAGCACAAACATACACATAACAGTGATTGCATTTTTTCCCTTTTATGAAGTTCATTATTAGATGTGGGAGCAAATATTATAGACTCTAGGGTTTGAAAAAGTATAATAGATGATGGATGAAGAAACTTGAAATTAGAAATAATATCTTCATGCAAACTTTCATTAATAAATATGTATCAATTATTAACACTGTCTTTTAAATAGGATGATTACATTTATGCAAATAGTGTGACTTTTCTCCTAATCATTTTTCTCTCGTAATGTCTGGTTTGCTTTTACAACTTTTCTATGTTATAACTAGCATTACAATTATTTTTATTACTTTAAAGTTGAAAAAATCAAAATATTTTATAACGTCCACAGAAGTGTTATTCCAATATAGTGGAGGCATTCAGAAATTGCTGCTCTGGCTCTACTGTTGATCATTTAAGATCGTCTATGTCTACAAAATTCATTTAATGTTTGTTAAATGCATGAAGCATGAATGGCATTGTACCAGAGACTATGGTAAATATAGAAAGAATAATGTAGCTCCTGATCTCAAGATATTAAAACTCAGTTGGAGGGAAAGACATATGAACAAGTGATTTTAAGGGAGAACTAAACAAATAAATAGCATAATAAAGTATCAGTTCAGAATTAGCAATTATAGAAAAATTATGGTGATGTTATTTTATTAGTTGTCTATCAAGTTGATAAGGACAATATACATATCATATTTAAAACTGTTTAAGGGGCAGTGATCTGAATATATCTTAATATGCTTTTGAGTTACAGTTTCTTTACAAATATTATGAAGGATAATTCATTAATCTATATTAGAGGTCTCAAATATGTTCATATCCTTGGACTCAATAGTTCTACCTCTATAACTCTAACCTGAGAAAATAATTGAAGACATAATCAAAGGTGTATCTATGAGACTGTATAAAGCTAAGATATTTATAGGACTTTACATGTACAATCACAGGAAACAAAGGAGAAAAAAATCAAGTTATTAGTATTGTTTATCTCTGAATTTAAATTTTTTATACATATTGAAATATTCCAAATTTTTATGGGATAGGGTATTATGTTGATAAGGAGAAAAATCCAACCATAAATCTAATTTTCAAATTCTCATCAGAGAAAGCAGTTATGGGATCCTATGTAAAGCCAGGTGTCCAGATGTTTAGAAATATCTAATTAGTAGTATCCAATTTTAGCTGGTTTATTGCAGAAGAAAGAATGAACAGTGGGTTTGGAGTTTGCATCCACAATCTTCCAGTGTAGCTAACGTAGTTAGAGAAACAAGATATTTCAAGTAGAAATCTCTGTAAGGGCAGCTAGTGTGCACCATCTTCCAGGAGAGGAAGTGGACTTTGATCTGCTTCTTTTGCCAGAGTCATATGAGCTGACACCAGTCTACATGGGGAAGAGGGACACTATATTCTGAGTGTGGCTGTCATGCCACAGCTGCTCCTGCCATCTGTTCCGCCTTTGATTCATATTGTTTGTCATTTCCCTTGTGCCTTTTTTGTAGGCGGCTGTCCAGTGCTCATTTTTAAGTGACTTCTCTGAGACTAGGGGATTGATGGTCATAACAGCATGATTTCAATTCTATTTTACCTGGAGGGCTTCAGTTTCAGAAAAAGAAATCCAAGTCATATATCAGCAATCCATGTGAGGCTTTGAAAATTCAATTCAAGAAGTTAATCAAGTTTTTGTGATCCCTTTGTTCTGATGACCTACTTAAGTAACTTGAAGATGCTAGAGGGGATACAGTTGGCTTGAGTGTAGACAGAAGGATAGAGACATGGTTTAGATGGTACATAGACTTCAAGTGACAGCCCAGAGAGGGCTATTTTTGGGTCAAATCAGTCACTACATTTTTAGTGTCTTAATTGCTCTCAATCTCATGTTTTATTTAATTGATGGTTTTTGCCTTTTTCAGATCCTTCTTTGAAAGAGTGAATAGAGACAACTAAATTTGTTTCTTGACTAGGGTGAGGTTCAGCCCTATCTCATTGAAACAATGTCTGTGAAGACTCCCTGGAAGAAAAGCACTGAAAGATTGTTACAGAAGGAGAGAGATTAAATAAAAAAAGAAAGAGGAGAAACTTAGAAGAGAATGATGAAATCTGAAAATAGAAAATGATATGTTAGGACAGTTTTGTCATTTGAAAGGGAAGTCAGTTGATCATTCCCTTGCTTTTAGGTCAACCAAAAGGTAGTTTATTTTTCCACTTCCTGGAGATCCCTGTTGAAAGTGTCCTGAGACATTCCTGTAACAAGCCATTTAGATATTCCCATAAAAGACCCTGCGGGGGTGGGGGGGTCTCATTTTGCCCTCCATGTCCACTCCAACTTCTGCTATGCAGGACCAGTACAGTGTCTGCTAAGATTCGCTCCAATGCAATGTAAAACAATTTCCTCCTGTTTGATAATCACAGCATCTGCAAATAGTGTCTGCAAACATTCTGTGTGCTTTGTTGTGAAGATTGCTTTGCATTTTTTACCTTATTTAATTCTTACCACCACCTGGGAGGCTGGCATTTCATTATCCTCACTTAATAGCAGAGGCCATTTGGACTCAGAGAATTAAGAAACTTGTGGAAAAACATTAAGTCGTAAGGGCCAGACTCATTTCAGGTTGCTCTGATCCAACAGTCATGGTTTAAAGCACAGGTTGTTTTAAGGATATGAAGAACAACTGGTTGTCATTGCTACCATTTGCCAAATATTTCTGGTTCTTTACTCTTCAAAAAAATTGTTAGGATTGTATTTCCTGGCTCCTTCATGGTGCAGTAGGGCCCTGCAACTAGTATAGCCCATGAATTGAAAGCCTAAGGTAGTTGCTGGCATTGAGTCTCCAGAATTTCCCTCTCTCAGATAAAAGCTGGCAATATTCAAGATGGTGACTACTCACTTAGCCTTTGACCCATGATGGTCAAAATCAAAACAAATGCTTTCATTTGTAATCCATTGTGATTTTAGCAGTAGAAATAAGCATATTCTGATCAGCACAAACTCTAAGATCTTGCACTTCCACACAAGAAGATCCTCTTTGTGTGATTCTCCTCTTGTGTTCCCTCTAAGGCACTAAGATCATGATTGAAAGAGTAATCTGCTCTTCTGAGAATTTACTAAGACTATAAGTAGATAATTTGAAATTGACTATACCCACATCGTGAAATGAACTTGATACATTTATTGAACAGCTAAGTGTGTATTTATTGTAAGTTCCCACTAAAAACCCAGTGGTTATTACAGAAAGGTCTCTTTGATCAGATCGAGGCAGATGTGAGACAATTATTCTATGTGAGTTTTGAAACTACGGAAACACCATTGGGATTTGGGTTATTTCCTGGGACTCTTTCCTAGGAAGACTTGTTTTTTTTTTTTTTTTTTCTAGGAAGACTTGTTAAATGTCAATAGCTAAGAATGTTCTAAGATATGATTTCCAAATCTAGATATATTTAGCATCATAGGGGGAGCTTTTATAGCTCCAGATTCCTAGACCCCATCCCTAGATATTCTGTCACCGTGTTTGGCATGAGCCCAGGGAAACTGTATTTTAGAATGAAAGCCAAAATCTCAACTCCAGAAATTCTCCTTGGATAGTGATGACCACAGCCAAGTTGGGCTGTTTTAAAATATCCTTCCCTTCAGAAATCCCTCTGTAAACACACACTTGGAGCCCCCTGGATGAGTTCTGGTTGCCTGAAAGTTTTCAAAACATGAATTTCTTGGGGTCCCAGAGAGGAGACAAGCCTGAGGGGACTGGGTAGGAAATAAAGAGCAGAAAATACTATCTATTCCATTAGTAAAGGGGATCACTGCATAAAGATAGCTGGATTCCTTTTATCTTCAGTCAGAAATATACAGACAAAGCCTATGCATATTAAGCAGGAGTTTGAATCAAACAACCAGTAATTTATTTTTTGGAGGGAAGAGGAATCTATCTTATTTATTCATATATATTTTTAAAGATTTTATTTATTTATTCATGAGAGACACAGAGAGAGAGAGAGGTGGAGACACAGGCAGAGGGAGAAGCAGGCTCCATGTAGGGACCCCAATGTGGGACTCACTCCTGGGTCTCCAGGATCAGGCCCTGGGTAGAAGGTGGCGCTAAACTGCTGAGCCACCCTGGCTGCCCCATAATTTTTTAACACTGAGAAAAACCAGTCCCGGAATTGGTAGGACCATCATGGAAGGCAGAATTTTTCTGCAAGGACTCACATATGTGTCTGAGTGACATGCTGCTGTCCATTTGACATGCACCTCAGAGAAATGAGGTAGCCCCTAGACAGTTTCCAGTTTCCACTTCCAGGTCATGTAATACACAGAACTAGACTCTTCCACCTCCTTTCTTCATATCCATATATCTTAGCCATCTCCTGATTCTTTGATTTCTAGCTAAAGGCCCCTGGTCTCAGGATTTCACACTCTGGCATTCCCTGAGTCCTGAAGCATGGAGCTGGTTAACTGTTATCCTTGAAAATATTCTCCTTTCTTTCTTACAGATTCTCACCTTCAGTTATTTACAAATTAATACACAGAATTAAATGATGATCAACGATGAATGTAGTTTGGACTTATGTGGATCCTTATGTTTTTCCTTTTCTTTAGGAATTATCAACCTTATAAAAAGTAATCTTATTATTAAAAGCCTACAGGGTGCCCGGGTGGCTCCATCGGTTAAACATTTGCCTTTGGCTCAGGTCATGATCTCAGAGTCCTGGGATTGAGTCCCATCCCTCTCCCTCTGCCTGCTTGTGCTCTCGGTCTCTCTCTCTGTCAAATAAATAAATAAAACCTTTAAATAGGCCTATGAAGTCTTACCAAAATGCTACGAAACTGTGTCTATTTTCAAGTTTGTATGGAATGGAGAGGGAAGAGAGGTGATTGTCTCATGCTCACCTGGAGCTGGTGAAGCAAATTAGCTCAGTTGAGTTATCACATTCACGTTGCCCAGTTCTATTTCACATTGTTTTGGTGTAGAATTCATCTTTTCCCCTTAATTTTCATAAGATGAAACAAAACAAAATCATTAAAGCACCCACAGAACACACTGGTATGTGTGAAAAAACTTCACTGAAGAATTGGAGGAAAGGCAGGGATCGACAGAACATAAGGGTAAACAGCTAGAAGTTTGATGGCAGTTATTTTATTCTTACAAGTGCTCAGCTGTTCCATAGCCCAAGCTTTAACTTCCTCCATGTTGTCCTACTCTCTCTCCCTTCCTTTCCTCACCCTCCCTCAAGTTCATGTTCTTTTCCACATAGAACAATTTACCCATTATGTTTACGTAATAGGTCTTAGATCCTAATGGCCAAATCCTCTGGATCTTATTTTCTTTTTTCTTTTTTTCTTATTTTCTATTCTCAATAGGGTAATCAAAGTATGTTTTCAAAAGATCCTTTGTAGCTGAGAGTAGCTATTAAGAATGCAAGAATATACATATGAATAGCCCTCTACAGAAATATTAAAAAAATTATGAAGAAAACTGGAAAGACGCTGTGTCAACATGAATCTCGGGAAGACATGCTGGTCACTGTTCAGGTTGGTGGGAATGTGTATGTAAAGTGCAGAAGTAACAACTAAGGAATAACAAAAAGAAACAAATCAAAACATAACATTACAGACATTAACTTCACTTTTAAAAAGGGATTTATTTATTTGAGAGAGAGAGAGAGAGAGTGAGTGAGCAGGGGCAGAGGGAGAAGGAGAGAGAAAGAATACTCAAGCCAACTTCCCACTGAATGAGGAGACTGACGTGGCCAAAATCAAGAGTCAGCTGCTCAACTGATGGAACCACCCAGACGCTCCTTAACTTCACTTTCTTAGGAAATATACTGTTAGTAATTTTAAGGAACTGATGTAAACCTTCAGATATATCTAACACCTGCTATTCTATGGAAGTGTTTTTTCACCCTAATCTTATACACAAACGCAGATCTGAAATCAGACCTTGCAGACTTTCTTTGATACTATGCTTTTCTGGTAAGAATTTCCCTCTCAGCTTATGTCATAAGTTGCTGGGTTGGCTGCAAAGCACACTTGCAATGAGAAGCTTGGACCTCAAAGGACCTGATCCAGCTAGCTGTAGAATTCATCAGAAAGTATAGTAGCCTCCCTGATCTTGGCAGGTTTGAGTATCCAGGAGGTCCAATGTGGGGACTAGGGCTTGACCATAGGAGTACTAGATAAAAAACAGTCCTCAGCCCCAGGCAGATGGCAGAATGGATTGGTTCAGAATAGGAGAAAACTAACAAACTGGAATGGAAAATGAGGCCCTACTTTCCTCTGTCTGTCCCCCTGAGACAGGAGCCTAGAAAGAGTTGGATAGGGTGTGAGCACCTCCACTATATGTGCTAGGCTTAGGGAAAGGTTTCCACAGTGGGAGTTGGAGAATCAAAAGCAGAAAAGGGGAGGCAGAAGTCCAGCACTATGGGTGCTAAGTGAAGGCTATGATTCAAAAGCTACTGAGGCTAGTTCCCACGCACACTGCACAGGGCTCAGCCCCTGCCCAGTCTGCAGTGGTGGGACTGAAAGGCTAACACTCCTGTGCAGGAGCTGTGCAAATGGGGCTGACTTGGGAATGACACAGGTGGGGCTTACAGGTGAAGGGCTCAGGGACTCCAGGCAAACAGAGCTAGGGAGAGCAAGAAGCCATAGGACCTTGAGCTTATTCAAGAGACAGTCATTGGTTGGCTGTCTTCTCTACTTTTTCATTAACCTAGAGTTCTATTTCTCTCTAGCTTTGTCTTAGCAAGAAGGTTGCATTAGTCATACACTCTCAAATCCTGGCTCTAGAAGCTCACCTGGCTCTAGGTGTTCACCCAATTATATTTATATCCTATTAACCTGTTCTGTGGTTTCATTAGCTTGTTCATAATTTGCAGACCTTTTTTTTTCAAATCTCTGTGATCTGACTCATGCTATTCAATCTGCCTGGAATAATTTTTCCTCCTCCTTCTCTGTTTCCTCTTCCTCTTCCTCCTAGTCCTCCTACTCCTTTTTTCTTTCTTTGTCGTTTTCCTCCTCCTCCTCCTCCTCCTCCTCCTCCTCCTCCTCCTTCTCCTCCTCCTCTTCCTCCTCCTCCTCCTCCTTCTTCTTCTTCTTCTTCTTCTTCTTCTTCTTCTTCTTCTTCTTCTTCTTCTTCTTCTTCTTTTCTTCTTTCTTCTTCTTCTTTTCCTTTTATTTTTCTCCCTAAACTCCTAACTATTCTCCAAAGCTCAGCTCAACTGTTACCCATTGCTAAAAATCTGATCAAAGCCTCTCAGAATTGGGGATTATTCCTCTTTTGTACCTGAGAACATATTTATACTTCTTCCTTAGCCCTTAATGTTAAACATTAAAATTATTCTTATTACTACATTCTTGTCTCCACCAGTGTAGGAAGTTGTTCACTCTGGTGCCCTCAGTCCTGAAGATACATTAAGTGTTCAGCTGAATCAAATAAACGATATGGTTATAAGGAAGTGTTTTGTTAGGAGGTTGGAAAGTGATCCTTTGAATGTCTGTACATGTTATTTTTTTTTAAAATAGTTGCTGTTTGGTTTTTATAAAAGCCATCATGCTCATTAAAGTATTAAACAGAAGAAAGCATGAAAAAATGAAAAAAAATGAGCATAAATTCCATCAACCAGAAAAAAAAAAAACAGAAAAAAACTCCTGTTACTCTCAGGAGAATATTATCCTGACATCTCTCTTTGCCTATGTACAGATGGATGAAAATAATTTTGTAAAATTGTATGTGATGTATTATTTTGAGTGTAATTTTAAAATTTATTTTTTATTTGGATTTATTAAAAGAAAATAAAATGAAGCAGAATAAATTACTGAATTTTGGATAAACAGTCCCTTCTCAGCAGAAATATTCATCTCCAGAAATTCCTTCTAAGTTGAAGACAAAAAGATTAGGAGGAATATTACAAATTTAGAATCATTGTGTCTTGTCTTATCATGGATTTCACTTGTGTACAGTATAGGCTTCCTGGTATGACAGAAAAGGAAAATGGCCCTGCCACTTATTTCCCTACCTTTTCTCTTATCACTTCCACATTGCTGTTGGTCATATTGTATTTTATTTTATTTTTAGATATTAGTGATTTTTAAAAATGTTTTAAATTTTTATCTAAATTCTGGTTAGTTAACATACAGTGTAATAATGGTTTCAGGTGTACAATATAGTGATTCAACACTTCCATACAACATGTTGCTCACATTTTAATTTTCATTTTGTTGGGCCTTACCATATTTCTATACTTTTGTAATTAACCTAATGGAGAAATGTCCTGGTATCAATTACTCTTTAGTAGTTTAAAAAACACACATATATTTTTAAACTGAAGGTTCAGTACTTTCTTCAAAGACAAAATACTTTAAAATCATATTTCTGAATACTTCTTATTGTATTTGATGGCTTCTCATTCTTAAAATTTCAACTACTCCTATTTGAATAATTTGTATTTGTCCTAGCTGTTATCATCTCTCAAATTAATTTAATCTCTAGTCTTTTCCCGTTGCATTCATTGTGTGAAAATACATATGTGCAGGAAATGTCTTTTAGGAAGTACATAACTGTGTCTGTAGAAGTTCTGTGACAGTATCTGAGCGTCACAGGGCCTCGGGTGTGGGTGGAGTGGCAGGGGGGCAATTTATGAGAGTTACAAGTAAAGGGAATGTAGGTTACTCATAGGTTAATCACATTAGATAGCTAGTTGACCCAGCTAGAGATCCCAGTGTGACCTTGATTGTGTTACTTAATTGTATAGAGACTCCATTTCCTTATTTGTAACATGGAGTTAATAACACAGGGTTTATTGTGCTATTATCAGCCAAATTAAGATAATATGATATGACTGACACATAGTAGGTCTTCAATATATTAAAACAAAACCAAAAGCAACTTAAGTAAGTTTGAGTAGTAAGGTAGCATTATTTATGCTTATGCCAGACAGTAACCTAGTTTTTCTAAAAACAAACTTCATTTCTTTAATTTTTGTGTTAAACTTAAGGATGAGCTCAGTGAAAAGTGGCAAAAAGTTGTTTGATGCATACAGTTAATTTTGGAATGAACTAAGTGACTTAGTAAGGTAATTAGCAATAGCCAGATAATGACAGAAAAAAGGGTAAAGAACAGATACCTGAAAAGGTCCAAGTTTGCCTCAAACAGCTACATCAACACAAAAATGGATGCGAAAGTGGTTCATAAAATGTGAAGTTGGATAGAAATATTTGCATTAACTTTGTCTTGTTTTGAGATGTCATGTTTAGAGAAGACCAAAAGAGCTTTGGAATTAGGCAGACTCCAGTTTGTATTTCACATTTGCCATTTTAATAATATCAGATTGCATTCATTAAAAAAAAAAAAAAACAACTTTATCTCGGTTTCCTTTTTGGGAGTATTGGGAAATTGACTCCAACTTTGCAAGGCTATTAGAACTAGTGTGATGTGAAATAAGTCCCCATTGTTGTTCTCCAGTAGATCAAATCATCAGTTCCAATTCCCTTGCTCTCTCTGTATTTGCAGTTCATCTGTCTAGAGGTGGGACTTGAATGTGGGCTTCTATTCTGTTTTGGCAGAAGACAGGACACAAGCAGAGACTGGAGATGCACTGATATAATTCTATCTGCCCTCTTTTGCTTCTGCCAACATTGTCAGAAGAGCTGCCCTCGAGTAGATGCCTCTCCTTTGGGCTGGGACTTCTTCTTCTTCTTCTTCTTTTTTTTTTTTTTAGATTTTATTTACTTATTTGAGAGAGAAAGCATGGGTGGAATGAGGGGCAGAGGGAGAAGCAGATTCCCTCACTGAGCAGGGATCCTGATGTGAGCAGGATTCTGGATCATGACTGAGCTGAAGGCAGAAGCCTACCCAACTGAGCCACCCAGGTGCCCCCTAGGCTGGAACTTCAGAACGAAGCCACATATAAGGGATGGGGCCTAACCCACAGGGAAGAGTCAAACATAGACTGAAGCAGAGATACTCAGTTCCTCTGGGTTTAAATTTGCTCATCTACATCCACCTGTGAGAGAAAAAGCTCACTAAGATCTTGAGAAGGTGATCACACGGTGCTTCTGTGGTGATAGATGACTGGCATTCTCCCGCATTCATGTGCTCAACATAAGTATACATGATAATTTGTATGATTATTAGTGACATTGCTATGACCATTTTTGAAGAGGAAGCTGAGCAAAGCAAGAGCATCAACAGATGGGATAGACAAATGGGCAGAGAGTATAGTCAGACTTTTTGGAGATTACCTTTTGTGGAATTTTAAAAGATCACAAAGGATGGGGGACCCAGATTTTCATTTTCCCTCAGGTCCCTGAAATAACTTTATATATTACCTAACCTGAATCCCATAAACATGTATTAGAATTGGAAAGATTGATAAAGGAAAAAAATCAACAAGTATGATTGTGCTGCAACCAACCTAAGGTGCAAGAGAAAGCGCTGTTAGATAACTTTGTAAATAATTTTGCTCTGGCTGTACTCTTTTGATGAGTAGGAGTAACCCATGCCAGAAAGCTGGAAGGAAGATCCCATTACTGCTTATGAATCAGACGTGAGTTCAGATCTTATCTCTCCCATTTCCTTGGTAGGTGGCTTGAGCCAAAGAAATAGATACTCTGAGTCTTATATTTATAACATCTTAAGTGAATGTGTGAATTCAAGAAGATTATAGTATTGCTTCATACAGTGCCTAGGTTTTCCTAATGAATAGAGGATGAGTGGTGAAGCATGGTCATCACCATGCAGGCCCCAAACTCACACCTGTCATCTTCCCTGGTCAACCCTTTGTTTTCGTAACTGGCGTCTCCAGTGGTCTTCCCACTTTAAATCCATTTTCTTTCTATTTGAAGTCTCCTCCTTTCATGGTTAAAACTCTGCAACTCCTCAGAACAGTTTGGTGTCCTGTTGCCTTCTGCCTTGAAAATCTTCCAGAACACACATGCACTCCACAGGTGGCTATCTCTGCAGTCAGTTCTTGTATTTTTACAGCTTTCTGCCCTGAAGCACTTCTTTGTTTCAGAGAAACTAGATTTAAAAAACGGACCTATGCCCAGAGAGTTTACACATCTTTATAAAAAGTATCATGTACTAAATAATGAGTATGTGAATGCCAAAAGCCAAGAAAATTACATAGCAACCTATTCCCTAATGGATTAGAGTATTTTTATTCCATTTAAAAGAATTAAAACACCAATTTCCTGATCCTTCAAGGGTAAGTGAAAATTCCAACTGTTTTTTTTTATTATTATTTAAACCTGCCATTTGACATGTACTTTTTAAAAATCATATATATATATATATATATATATATATATATATATATATATATATGGCTACTTTAAAAAAGGAAATAATCTATCACTTAGCTTAGCCTACCTAACATGGGAAAGAACAACTGAAATGTATGATTTTGAAAACAGAATTTTTGTGTAAGGATGTATTAAACATGGACAGAAATATGCACCGAGTGACTGGTGAGCTGAAATACACTAAATATTTTTTCTTGGATACCATTCAACCTTATCTTTTTGGCTTTAGAATTCAATGAAAGTAGAAATATGTTAATGAAGCCTCTTAATGCCAAAAGCAATGGAATTGTATTGAGCTATTAAAAAAGAAATTGGTAAGAAATGACTGAGTATGAAGACATTATAGGTACATTCTGTGAATTTTATTCAAAGTTATTCTCCTTGGTTGCTATTAATAGCACCTCATAATTTGGTCCATTTTTCCTCAAAGAGGAGAATTCCCAAAGAGAGAGGCAGATCATCATCTCCTGTATGGCTTCTATACATTTCTAACACTCCCTTAAATTGAGAAAATTGCCAAAGTTATACTTGTCTGGAAATGGAGGAGTGCTTCACACCCATAGAGCTATTCAAAAATGATATTTTATAGTCTTTTTAAGGCTACCATCTTCGAAAGTTGAAATGAAAGGATAAATCATTATCTCGAACTTTTAAAACTGGTGATAATGGCACAAACAGCATGGCTCTTTCTTAGGCTACAGCTAATTTCCACTGGAGGCAATATTTTGTGTCCAAGGGACTAGGTTAATTCAACTTTGAGTCTCAGTTCTGTTCTCTATGCTTCAAGTTCAAGTCATGCAGCAGCTGCTGCTTCTTTTTTAAGATTTTATTTATTTATTTGACAGAGAGTGCAAGAGCACAAGCAGGGGGAGAAACAGGGAGAGGGAGAAGCAGGGACTCCAATGCAGGACTCAGTGCAGCTCAATCCCAGGAGCCTGGGATCATGACCTGAGCTGAAGGCAGGTGCTTAACTAACTAAGCCACCCAGGTATCTCCAAGTCAGCACTTCTTATAAGGAAGTAGCTTGCCTTATTTGCTAGGAATCTTTGTAGGGCTATTTGCCACTATGCTTTTTTACCTCCGTGTGTCTCTCTTTTCCTCTATTCCACAATACTGTTTGTCATTCTTGGTATGCATGAAATCATACTAGGAGTTTAATGAACAGAAAATACTATAAAGCACATAGAGCAGATATTAAAGTGTCTGTATTACAAATGAATATTGACAGTGTTCACATTATCTCAGGCCATTTGCCTTATTTTCTTATATTTAATTCATCTTCTCTCTCCCTCTCTTTGCAGGGTTTGAAAATACAGCCTTTGGGGTTGGTTGAGCTTTGCTAAGCCCACATAATTCCTGGATTCCTAAAGCTACCCCTTGTAATGGTTTGAGGATCCTTCATCATCTGGGCCATGTGCTTCCCAATGTTCATTCTTCTCTAGGGCTAGACTAGAGTGCAGTTGGGAAAAACTTATTCAGGTTCACATCAGCAGAACTTTCTTCTTTGGTGCTAAAATTCAGGACCTTTTTCCCAAATTCTTATTCAGGGTGCCTCCTTTTTATAAATACCTAAAAAGGGAGTCATCTACCCACCTGCACTAGAATCATCCAGGGGTGCTTTAGATTTTTTTTTTAATTCAAATTCTTGGGCTCTTCCTATAAATCACTGAGCCAGACTTTTAGGGAGTGAGCCAGAGAATGAAATAGTTAAAAGCTCTCCAGGTGATTCCTATACACATTAGGATGTGAGGACTGCCACAATAAATGGCACCATTAGCCATCCAATTGCTCATGCCAAAGTCTGGCAGTCATCCCTAAGATTTTATGTCTCTCACCCTCCCCACATTTAATCAATAACCTAATCTACAAATTTACCTCTTAGAGATGTCATGGTTATAAGAGATACTGTCTGAGACAGTGATTTATAATCTGATTAGGTAGGACGCTGAAGCATTAAATTAATTAATTCCTATGTGCAATTTACACTCTTTCCACAAAACTTAAAGATAAATACTCTTTAGGGAATAAGATGCTGAGTGGTTGAACAAGATGCTAAATCAAAGCACTCGAGGTCTAATCTACCAGATTCCCTCATCCTTTTTGGGTTTCGACTCCCCTTGCTTATCATTTCCTGATTATCTCTCTGAATCTCAAATAGACACTGTAACCTTCCTTAATTCCTATTTTTGGCGAAAAGGAATAATGTACTTTACTTTAGTACATTAAGGATCACAATGTTAAATCATGTGTTCTGCTGCCAGGTGATAGAAACTAATTTTCCAGAAGCTTAAATAACCCAGAACATTTTATTTTTGCTACAAAGTAAGACAGAATAGAAACTTGAGGATGAATTTTTTTGTAATTGTGTCTTATGGTACCATTTTCTTGAATTGCTTCCTGATAGAATCCTTTCATAATGACCATTGTTCTAGCTAATGTTTCTAAATGTATTTCTTGGTAACTCTAGTATTTGCTTTTTCACTTAAAATCTTAATACCTTTTTTCTTATAAATATTTGACATTGGTATGTAATTTCTTAAAATTAACTTCTGTTTTTTTTCTGATTGTAATGTAATAATGACTAATAGACATAAGTTGAAAAACAAAAATATAAAGGCAAAGGGAAAAATCAACTATAATTCTACAAAATATGTATCTTATTTTTTTAAGGTTTTATTTATTTATTCCTGAGAGGCACACAGAGAGAGAGGCAGAGACACAGGCAGAGGGAGAAGCAGGCTCCATGCAGGGAGCCCGATGTGGGACTCAATCCCAGGACCAGGATCACGCCCTGGGCCGAAGGCAGGTGCTAAACTGCTGAGCCACCCAGGGATTCCCCCCAAATATGTATCTTTACATAAAATAAGGCTTAAAGAGGAGTTATGAAACTCTAATACATTTACGAAGCTCACAAATCCCTTTCAGGAAAAATGGCAATAAATGTTTATTAAGCACATACTTTGTCCCAGGCATGGGCTGATCTATGAGCATTTAGTGGTGAATCATTTAGATACAGATCCTACAGACTCTCATGGAGTGTAGAGTCCTGAATTTTATTTTATTTTATCTTATTTTATTTTATATTTTATATTTTATATTTTATATTTTTTGGTTTGGCAGAAGTTACCGTGGACTTTCCATTAAGTGAAATGGTATCTTACACTAACCCAATTCACTTATTCAACAAATATTTATCAAATGTTATTTTACCCAGTATAGGTAACACTAGCTCCTTTTAAAAATGCCTTAGAAGTCTTAGTGGTTTACACTAGTAATACTTTGTTTTCTAGTTCATGTTTCAATTGGATGGAGGTTGGAAAGGACTCCAAGTCCTCTTCTGCGGATTCTGACATCTACTTTGTAATGGCATCATTTTTAGCACATACTCTCCTGGAAGAATGTGGATTATCACATGGGGTCATTATCACAAGGGCTAGACCTGGACTATCTTATATTATAAGGTAATACTCCTTTGGTCATTCTTGATCATATGGCTCCCAACTCAGCTGCTAATGAGGGACCCAGGGAGAGGAGAATGAAAAGGGACTCTGAACACTTAGCTTTGTCTCTGCCACAGCTCTCCAAATGTCCATCTCACTATTTCCCAGCCCTTCATCTGCAGCAACCTAAAATCCCAGTGACTGAATACTGAGACATCCCATCTTGGAGATAGTAGAGGGAAAATATGCCCTAATTAGTAATAGGAAGAACTTATCTCTGAAAATGATCTTCAACAAGACATACAAGTAAGATTTAAAAGGCATCAAAAATATCAAACTTACGTGGGTTATTGGAAAGGGTTTTCATCTGGAAAAGTATAGAACAAAGTCTGTTTCATAATAAGCATGCATTTAACATCAGTTAACAAGATCAGTTATATACTTTTGGCTGCCGGTAATAAAAGACTAATTCAAACTGGCCTTAAATGAGGAAATTTATTATCTCATAAACCCTAAAATCCAGATATGGTACAGGTTTCAAAGCAGGATTACATAATGGCTCCATGTTCTTTCTTTCTCTTTGCTCTGTTCAAGGGGTCCTCAGAGGCTGACAGCTCCAATAGGGCAGCACACTTTTTTGATCACATACTATGGGAAAGAAGCTAAAGCCTTCACCTTAACTCTGGAGTGAGTTCTTTACCATCAGTCTGATTGGAACAACTTAGGTCACACACCTATCCTGGACCAATAACAATCCTCAGGCTAATGTCACATGCTGATAGGTTTGACCTTAGAATCCACCCCAGAAGCTGAAAGGGGCTTCCCATCTTCTGGGTCACATGGACCATATGAGGTTGGCAAGGGTTGTGGCTGGGAAACTGTGTGAGTACATTTTACTTACTTTATGTTGAATATTGTGTCAATTGCTGGACATTTTAAGATATGTGTGACACAATCTAAAAAAGAAAAAAAAAAACAACCCTAAAACATTCTATAAATTAACTGTGGAGGAAAGCTCAGGGTGTTCTGGGAATGCATGAAAGAGACACATAATTTGGAGGTGGTGAGTCAGGAAGGGCACAATGGAAGAGGAACAGTAACCCCAGAGGGGTGGGATGTGAATGGGGAGGAGGGGGAGTATTCAAGCCAGAGGTAACACAGGAAAGACTGAAGAAAATGCAGGTGTCTTAGATTCACACTATGGGATATGTAGCTACTGGCCACGTGTGACTACTGAACACTTGAAATGTGGCTAATGCCACATATTGGAATAATAATATTTGGGGTATATTGGATTAAATATAATATTTTATTAAAATTCATTTCACTTGTTACTCTTAAACCTTTTTTTTCCTTTTAAGTATGGCTTCCATCACATTTCTCTTGGGCAGTGCTGGCTTAGACAGAAATGAAAGTGCAGGGGGTTGCTGTGGAGAGAAGGGAATTTGGGGCACTAAGAAGGAGATAGCTCATTTGGGGTCTTGAATGCTCAGCCATGGAATTCAAATGTGATCGTTTTATTGTCGGGGTGTTATTGAAGGTCTGATGTGTGTTCCAGCAAGTTTACCAGCTGCTTTTGGAGAATGGATTGAAGGGAGCAAAACAGTGGGCAAGGAGCCCAGGAGATAGATGCAGCGATTCAGGCAAGAAGTAGCATGAAAAAATAGCAGTGGAGATGATGAATGAACAGATTCAAGAAGCAGGAAGGTGACAGGGTCAGCAGAATTTTGTGATTGATTAGATGGTTGGGCAGAGCTGAGGAAGAAGATAGTATGACTTGCAGGTTTCTGGCTTTGGGTACCTGGGTTCCTGTGAGCAGTGATACAGGAAATACACATTAAAGGGAGGGAGTGTGGGTTCAAGATTGACTAAAGTGCCATGTGGTAGGAGAGGAAGATAAAAAACAAAAAAACATTATGGCGGTAGGAATTGAGGATGGTTGTCTTCACCATGCCCTTACCAAAATAGTCTTTTTGGAGGATAGTCAAAATGAGTCATAGGATCAGTGGAGCTGTTCTTGATGTTTGTTTGTTTATTATGTTCAGGGTGTTATTCTTCTAAGTTATTGTCTTTCCTGGTGTTTGGGATCAAGGATATTTTTATTCCCCCAATTTCTCTAATAACTTAGCTCACACTCTGACTTTTATTAATGGATTAAGGAGTCCAAGTTTCTATGAGTTTCTCAGGGTGTCTCATTATTAATTGCAGGTAATTTTAGTTTTTGCTCACATCAGAAACTAAATCATCTCTGAGCCTCTCAGCTTTGTCAGTGCATTTGGTTTGTACGGCAAAATGTCTAGCCTGTTTCAATTGTCTTTTGAGTTGCTAGGTACAAATGGATGGGGATTTGGAATTCTAATAGTTCTGTGTGTTTTCTTTCCACATATCCTACACTATGTTATGCTTTACCATACAGCTACCTATGTTTGCATGTATAAATGTGATTTTATCTTCCTGGAGAGATATTGAAAGACAGAGAGATTTTTGTGTTCCCTTTGGTGTTTGGAATCACTAGTGCAATTGCTATAGCAGCAGCATCCAGAGACAAGAATACATATGCTTTATGGAGGGACGTTGGAGATGATAGCTATCAAAAGAAGAGAAGTCTTTCGACTATAATGACAAATTTTCCTGAATCGCTTTGATCAGGCTTTTGTTATTTTTAAAACAAGTATTTCACCAGACAAGAGAAGAAAAGTATAGCATTTTCTTTCAGGATTTTGGATAGAGTCAGGTCAATTAGATACCAGCATAGATACGATTCTCAGGTATAAACAGAAAGAGGCTGTGTTATTGATGAAGAGCCTTTAATAAGCCCTCTTTCCGTGGCTGACCTAAATCCAGCAAATTATTATGTGGTCCTTTATTCTGAAATGAGTCCATTTTCTCTTCAACACTCATACTAAGAGTCTCATAATAATCAAGAGAGTTTCTGTGGGTTGAGCATCTACCACATGCCGGCTGCTTTACATGTATGTATTTTTCTGATCCTTAAAGCAAATCTGCCAATTAGGCATCATCACCCCCAATTTTTTTTGTTGGACTTCAGATACAAATATAGTTTTGTCATAGATGTCTGCATCTTTTATGTAGTTTTGTTGTTTTCAGTTTTGTAAAAAGCTCATAATATTAAATGTAATCTTTTGGCATTTACTCTTGTTTGCTCAATATTATATTATTAAGATTTATTCTTTGTGTGTCTGTGTAGCTATAATTCATACAATTTTACTATTGTGTAATAATCCATCCTATAAAAAACCATAATCACTTAATTATGCTATTAATGGTTTTTGCTAACATGAAAAATGCTGTCATGAACATTTTACATATGTCTCCTGATGTACATTTGTGATTTTCTTTTGAATATCTAAGAATCTTATTCTCCTATTTCCTATTGTTTCCTAATCCTATTTCTCCTATTATTAACATATTGTATTAATGTGTTTCATTTGTCACAACTGATATACTAATGTGGATACATTATTATTAATTCAATTCCATGATATATGTTAAAGGTCACTTTTTGTCTTGGGTAGTTTTATGGATTTGACAAATGTAAAATGTCATGTAGGCATCATTACAATATCTTACAAAATACTTTCACTCCTTAAATATCTCTGTGCTCCACTTATTCATCTCTCTCCACACCTATGCTTGAATCTCTGGCAACCACTGATCTTTTTACTGTCTGTAATTTTGCCTTTTCCAGAATGTCATATAGATGGAATCATACATACAGTATAGAGCTTTTTAAAACTGGCTATTCAAAATGTTTTTATTTTTTCCTTTCCTCTTGAGTTGTTTTGCCAGAGTTTACTCAATCTTTTAAAAGATAGTTTAGGGATCCCTGGGTGGCTCAGCGGTTTAGCGCCTGCCTTTGGCCCAGGGCCGATCCTGGAGATCTGGGATCGAATCCCACGTCGGGCTCCCGGTGCATGGAGCCTGCTTCTCCCTCTGCCTGTGTCTCTGCCTCTCTCTCTCTCTCTCTCACTGTGTGCCTATCATAAATAAATAAAAAATTAAAAAAAATAAAAGATCGTTTATGGCTTTATTGATCTCAATTGGATCTCTTTTCTATTTCACCAATTTCTGGTCTTATTTTCTTTCTTTTTTTTCTGTTTCTGGGGTTATTTTGTTGTTTATTCCAATTAAAAAAATTAGTTTCTTACCTTACTAATGTTTAGATTTTATTATTTCCTAAGAGAAGTACATGTAACTTTTCCTTGACCCCGCATTAGGTGTAGTCCACAGGTTTTGATATGTAGTGTTTTCATTATTAAGTAGTTCTAGGTAATTATGATATCTCCTCATGAGTTATTTAGGTACATTTGTTTTCAAATTTCAAAATGTATAGGACATTTTAACTTTTTATAATTAATTTTAACTCATTTGCATTATAACCAAGAAAGTCTGTTTTATACCTATTCTTTGAAATTTATGAAGGCCTGCTTTGTATTCCAGTATATGATGAATCAGTATAAAGTCACTTATATTCTTGAGAAGCAGGTTTATTCTGAAATAGTTTAGTACAGCATTCTACTTATGTCCATGTATAGGTCAAGCTTTGTAATTGTGTTTAAATCCTTTGTATAGCTTATTAGACCTGATCAATTAGTAATGAGAAAGTTACACTGAAATTTCCCATTCTGACGATGAATTTATGTATTTGCAACTGTAGGTCTAACATTTTATTATATAACATATAGAAGATCATTTTTTAGTTATATATATGTTTAAAATTATTATGTTTTCCATCATAGTGAATAAAACCTTCTATCAATGTGTAGGACACTTCTCTATCCCTAATAAACATGTTCCAAATTTAAATCTCATTTTGTCTAATATTCATGGAGACGTACTAGAATATTTTTCTTTAAAATTTGGCTGATACCTCTTTTTGCACCCTTTTAATTTCAACGTTTCCAAATTCCCATGGTTTAAGTGTGTCTGTTTCTTCTCTGCATATATTTTTAAAATCCAACCTGATGATCTCTTTTATTTGCTGAGCTTATTCTTTGTAATATTTATTGTAATTATTAATATATTTGGAATAATTTCTATTATCTTTGTTTATTGTTCAATTATCCTACCTCTTCTTTGTTTTTTTTTTTTCTTATCATTTTTTGTAAGAATTGATATAGTTAGCCAAACTGCAAGATTAAGGGCACAGGCATCCAGAATGCAAAATCTGCCTAGACTTCTGACATTAGCTGCAAGTTCCCAGGTTCCCAGGGCTACCCTCACTTCAGATTAGCTAGTTACAAACTTCAGGGTCATCATGGACCCCTTTAGATTCGATAATTTTCTAGAATGACTTACAGAACTCAGGAAAGTATTATACTTATGATTTCTGTTTCATTATGGAAAAAGAATAAAAAAAAGTCAGAAATAGTTAAAGGAACAAAGCAGAGGGTGGAATCTGGGACTGGTAGGCTTCCAAATGTAAAGCTTCTGTATTCTTAGGGATGGGTTACCCTTCTGACTTTGACATATGATAATACTCAGAATACTGTCAACCTAGGAAGCTCACCCTAGCATCCAGAGCATTTTTTGAGGTTTCATTACAGGGGCATTATTGATTGAGTTATTGCTCATATAGCTGAACTCAGTCTCCATCCCCTTTTTCCCAGAAGTTGAGCTGATTTCATGTGGCTCAAACTCCAACCCTTTAATCACATGATTGGTTTTTCTAGCATGGACAGCCTCCACCTAAGTCATCTTATTAGCATAAACTTTCAGTTTCAGGGATCCATCAGGAATAACAAAGATACTCCTATCATTTGGGAAAGCATGCATTGGTTACTCCCCAAGGGCCAAACCTCTCTTTGGGTAAAGTTAATTTTTGACTACGCTGTATTGTGTTCATTTCAAAAATTATACTTGCATAACTAATAGTTATAATTGGATAGCTTAACATTATTTCTTTTTTTACATAATATTATATATATTACATTTACTATAAAATTTCTCAATCTGGGGGAACCCTGGATAGCTTAGCGGTTTAGCACTTGCCTTCTGCCCAGGGCGTGATCCTGGAGTCCCGGGATGGAGTCCCACATCAGGCCCCTGGATGGAGCCTGCTTCTCCCTCTGCCTGTGTCTCTGCCTCTATTTCTTACTGTGTGTCTCTCATGAATAAATAAATAAAATCTTTTTAAAAAAATTTCTCATTCTGTTTAAGATCTCTGCCCCTGATGGTGTCCGTTATCTAGTTCATTGCTTTCTCTTATTTGCTTTTTCATCCTTATTGAGGCATACAATAAAGGTATTGAAGTATGACTGGTATACAAAAAGTTGCACATAATTAATACATGCAATTTGATGGGTTTGGATGTATACACTGATGTATGTGTATATGTGTATATGTATACACTGATGTTACCGTCACCACAGTTAAGGTAACAAACATATCCATTACCTCCAAAAGTTTCCTTGTGTCCCTCTCCACCTTCTGCTTATGTAGTATTTCAAATAACTCTTCATGCCTCCAAATATTTCGCATAGTTGTTTCTGTTATTTCTTAAGTTTCTAAAAGTTTCATTAGTTCTCCAATATACTGATCTCAGGAGAAGTCAGTAGCCTGTGCTAATTCTGCTTCTTGTTGAAAATTAGAATCAAGGGCTAGTTTTTAATCCCCAACACAAAGATGGGGCATCATAGGCTAAGTTAAATAAGTGTTCAAGAATCCATCACTAATAAGGAGTTTAAACCAGATTTCGAAACTCCTCTGCCTGAATTCAGTCTATGCTCTTTCCCCTCCATTTTTCTCTGTTTCTATGAGGCTTTAGACTGACTGAATTTATCTTTCTTGTAGCTTTGTAACAATTGTGTCTTTTCCTTACCTACTGTTAAGTAAGGAAAATCCAACTGAGGAAATGTGACAATCTAATTGGCTTTAGTCAGTGATGCATGAAATGGGCAGAGTCCTATCTGGCAAGTAGAAAGGGGCTCCAAGGAGCCCTATGATCATTTCAGGGAAAGTCACTTTCCTTTGGGGCAAGGGCAGGGGTCTATCAGATTGCCTTATCAGTGCTGTTCAGGAAATTACAGGCTGGCTGGTTAAACATTACATTCCTGCAATTAAATCTTAGTTTGCTGTCGTGGCAAGTTAACCCCATTTTGGGCCTGTTGTTGGTTTCACACTACTCTTATTGCTACCTGAGGAAAAAGCAATTGGCATGGTTATGAAATGTCTGCAGAGTGGCAAGTGCTCTGAAGCTCTGCAAATGAGCAATTACAATAATAAACAGCAGTACATCCCCCTCTGTGTTTTCCACAGAATAAATTCATTGCTGGTTTGTCTGACCTTGAAACCTTGTGATACTGCTTTGTGCAATTAGCAGACTCTAAATGTATATTCAGGTCACATCTGTGCTGAATTGTTTTATTTATGTTGATTGATTGTGGATTATGACACAGCATACTTACTTATTCAGAGTAAGTGGAGTGAGGAGTTTTAAGGACAGTGAACCAGCTGCAGAAAGGTCGAGAAGACAGAAGAGTGTAATACTGCAACTTGATAATGTAAACTTCAAGAAGGAATTTTTATTAAACCATAAAAAACATCTGTACCTTCTTCAGACTGAAAGTTCAGGCTTATTAGGCACTGGCTGCATAATGAATTTTTCATACAGTCATCATAAAACTCTCCTCCACCTGCCATGGCACCTATGGAGGAGCATTTAGTTTATTCCTTACCTGGGAAGTATTTCAAACTTCCACTAAATATCCTCTAATGGCCAATAAGAGTTAGTGAATCTCTTTGGGGTGATAGCCTGAAGTAGCTATAGAAAATCCTTATAGAAAATTCAAAAAACATTTCTTTGAAAGAGTTTTACTTTAAAAACATATCAGTTTTACACACTATTCCGTAAGATAGCCATGTTTGGTTTAATCAATAAAAATATCACCCACTGCCTTAATCTTGATGTTTGGGACATAACTGAATTCCACCGAATTAAAATCACAGAGATACAGACTCGTGCATATTTTTGTGTTCAGATAGTAGCCAAATTGAAAGCCGTGGTAGGAAGATGTCTCAGTTGTCATGTGGCTTCGTATACACCTTGGCATAGGAATGAGCAGGTCTGCTTAAGAAGTGAGGAGCTCTGAAGATTGGATTCTAGTCTCTAAATCTGGCGAGTCATTAAAGGTATGAGGCTACAAGGACAAATCAGAACAGCATGGTGAAGATTTCTGATGAGATACTTACCAGCTGAACAGTGTTGGGTATGACTCCACTTTAAGGAGACAGCAAAAACCCGGCTAGGTCATTGACCATGCAAGTTGCAGCTTTGTCTATCGGAGGCCAATAAATTTTAAAGAAAAGGGCCACATTACAAAATTGTCTTCTTCAAAATGTTTGTGATAGGAGTTTGATCTATTGCTCATTCAGAGGTATGAACAAAAAAATAGCTCTCCTAGGCTCCCCTCTCACCCTCTATAGTTTGGGTATAGCTCACTACCTCAGTCAGCTGCGGCACCCACTTTGTGTGGGCTCTTGCTTGTGGTCGCCAAGGGAGAGAAAGGGAAGAAAAAGCAGAAAGGCCTACTAGAAAGTCACTTTTTCTAGTAGTGTCATCAGTAGCAGAAATTATTGGTTTCTCTTTGAATATTCATTCCCCAATCTTTACCCCCACCCCTCCAAACTGAACCATGGTTTAAGTTCAGATGTCCACCTATTCCCCACATGACTCTGGGGAAATTCTGATGATGACTTGTTTTTTTTTTAGTCTTTTTTATTCAGTGATTGTTTAGGATGTGCTTGTGACCCAACTCTGGCCAGAATCCAAAAAGACAGTTCAACTTAAGTGTTTCTCTTCTTAAGCAGGAGATTCTGGAGAATTTGTATTTTTTCTGCCTTAGGCTATTATCTTGTGTGGATGTAATATCTTGAATTCCAGCAGCCATCTTCCTCTGTTAGAGGAACCAGCTCAGAGGCAAAACTGAGCCATTGAAGATGGTACAGAGGGGGCACCTGAGTGGCTCAGCTCAGTCAGTGAAGGGTCTGCTTTCCCCTCAGGTCATGATCCCAGGCTCCTGGGATGAAGCCCTGTGGAGCAAGTGTCATGCTCCCAGCTCAGTGGTGAGCCTGCTTCTCTCTCGCCTTCTGCTGCTCTCCTTGCTTGTGTTCTCTCTCTCTGTCAAATAAATAAAATAAAATAAAAAAAGATAGGGCAGGGAAGGGACAGGATAGAAAGAAATAGGGTCCTTGATGATGCCACTCAGTCACTAAATCAATAAAACCTAGAGCTCTTCCTTGAACTCTCTCTCTCTCTCCCTCTTTTTTTTTTTTTTTTTTTTTTTTTTTTACTTTCTTTTTTGCTTTTTGGAGACTTTAAGGTTCACAGAAAAGTTGAGCAGAAAGCAGAGATTTCCTACGTACCCTCCACCATCACCCAACACCCTTCCTCCACCATCAACATTCTGCACCAGACTGATACATTCGTTACAATTGATGTATGTACAGAATCATTTTTATGATCTCCCTTCAATCATGGCTTCCATTTACCTTTTACCCTGGTCTTCAAAAGTTCCTTGAGGTGACTGAAAGCTATTATTTGATTCTGTTTTGTCTTTTTTATTTTAGTGTATTTGTTGCTTTATGTTTCGGTCGTGTGTGTATGTGTGTGAACATTGAGGGAAGCAGGGTGATGGCAGATTAGAAGATCCAGTTGGCAGAAAAGAAATTTTAAATTAGCCATAATTAGGTGTCTAAATATATACTTCCTCTTACATTAAATGCCATTTGATGGAAAGGGTACAGTTCTGTCCTGGTGAAATATTTTAAAATGGGATTTTGAAAACATTAATAATCAGGAACTGATCTGTCTAATAAAAGGGACAACCAAATGTTTATTGAAGCTTGTCACTGTCAGGCTTGTTGTGTTCTGGTTTATAGGGAGTAAGAAAGAACCATTATGAGGGAATTAACACCGCAAAATATAAATCTTGCAAGTAATTAGGCAGCTGTATATTTATCAGTACAGAATGTATTTTAATTTTTAATCAGGGCTTTTGTTTCAACTGACAAAATAATGGCTTGTTTGCAGTCTTCCACTGAAACAGATTTCCCAAAATGGGATTTGGTGGATCAGTGGGACCCTCAGTGTTTCATCTGCTATCAAGTCTGATGCATCATGTAATCCCCCCCACTGAGAAGCCCCAAAGAAAATACTGTGCTGCTTTCGAATTGGCTATTTTTTCTCACATATGATTCACAAGGTAAATAAAAATGGTCTGTTTAAGCAATGCATTTCTATTTGCAGGGAAATGAAAGAGAAATATTATTACAAAGGTACTGGAATTATTATATGAGGAGCCAGAATGGTTTTTACAGGCCCAGAATGCAGATTAATTCTCCAGAGAAACTACAAAATTGAAGAACTCCAATTGGGATAGTTATTATCTTGCCCATGGCAGAAATCTTCCTGCTTATCTCCACCTCAATCATGAACAATATGTACATAATTTAGATGCCAAGGATAATGGGATTTCAGAAACATACCTCTGTATCCCTCGCAATCATTTCCTAAAGAAATATTATTTGCTAAAATTAGTAGATATGAAGATGTCTGCGGCTCATTTGATAAAACACTAGAAGGAGCTCCAGAATTTAATCAGAAAACCCGAATATGAATCCAGACTCTCCAGTTTATTAAGCGTGAAGCTTGAGTAAGTGATTTTTAGCTCTCTGTGTTTTAGTCTCCTCTTTGGTAAAATGAGAATCATTCTACCTGACCAATAATTTTGTTGGGCAAACTATTTGAATTTTGACTTTGCCACTTAGTTACTGTGACATTTGCAAGTTTTCTTACCATTAAAGAGACTCAGTTTACAACAAGTGCAACATGGAGATAACGATGCCTATCTCATAGGGTTCTTGTGAGGATTTCTCAAAATCCTGGTAGAAAAGACTTCATGGACATTTTAGGAGTGTAATCATGTTTGTTGAATGAATTAGTATAGTCCTTGTTCTCAAGAACTCATATAAACTTTGCTAATGAAAGTACAATAGAATCCATTTCAAGGTGATTTGGGAAGTTGGGAGAAGTTTTATTCATAAGAAACTGAAAATGATATCTGGCCCATGAATAGTCGTTGAGCCCATGAAAGAGGTAGTCTATCACGGGCTGGGTGATAAGCATCTTAGGTGGCTACATACTATGTGTCTCTGTCATACCCCTTCAACACTGCCATTGTGGCACAAAAACTTTATTTATGGTAGGTAAAAGCCTCGAGGGAGAAAGGAGCATGCCTCCTTGAAGGAACCATGAGAACTCATGATGATATCCCTTTTCTTCATCGGGAGTCATTTCCAGGGAAGAATAAGGACATTGCCATGTTGATCCAGTCTCCTTATTTCTTTACACTGAGATTTCTTCCTTGTTAGAAGTAAATAACCATTGTTGTGAAGGCATTAAAATATAAAACCCTGTGCCAGTGGTGATTATCATTAGTGGAATACAGTGAATATCTTGAATTGAGGTGTCAGAAGGAACAAGTTCTCTGCACTCCTGGAAATGCCATTGGTATCAATAGGAGAAGATCTACTGACTACTAGCTGTCAGGCCAACTCCTCAGAGGGCTTACGCTGGTCTGTCTGCATCCAAAGTCCACACTCCGGTCACTGTGTCATGGTCTATAGTGTAATGGAAATTGCCAGTCAATCTGGTGCCCACCACTAACAGTTGTATAATACCAGGCTGGTCACCTTTCTATTTGGAGCCTCAATCTCCACATCTGTAGAAGGAATGGGTTGGTTTAGATGATCAAGAGAATTCTAACAGGTCTTTCCCTTGTATCTATCCCATGGACTGAGACTGTATACACTGAAACCTTCCTGCCTTTGCAGAGCAGCTGATAGGCATAAGGTCTTTCAGACCCTTGAGGATAATCCTCCTTTGGATAAGCCCCCAGATAGCCTAACTTTGTACTGAATTTCTTGGTTTGGTGAACAATAACAGTAAACTTATCCTTTTACTAAATTACATTTAGTAAGAGACAGAACTCACTTTACCTGTTGTTCTTTTTCACTATGATCTCCCATAACCCATGGACATTTAGCCCTGTCTTTTTAGGATTTGGAGAACACATTGCTACTTATCTTAACCAGCTCCTTAAATGGAGTGAAGAGGCAGTGCAGTATGGTTGTTACTGCCATAGGCTGTGATGTCAGGGAGATAGGAGTCCTGGTTCTAGGTTTGTATTTAGTATCTGTGTGATTCTACTTTGTCTTGGTTTCACATTAGCAAAATAAGCACAATGCCTACTTCATGGGGAAATTTCGATGAGTAAGTGTGACAATGGCAATAAAGTTGTCAAGCATATTAACTGGGGCACAGTAAATGTTCAAAAATAATTAATACTTCTTACTTTTACTTTTTGGTTCTTCACAGAAAGTTAAGCTTTTTCTTTGCACCAAAAAGTCAGATTTGGAAGATGTCTCTTTTTCCTTCTCTTTTAGCTCTCATAACTGGCTGCTTTGCCATTGGACTACCCTCTGGAGGAATGTTCCATCTCCCTGAGCATGGTGGAGAACAATTGTGACAAACATGGGCAAACACCATCACTGTATCATGTGATGGTACCTTGGTGTCTTCATTAGCTGCTAACGTATTAATTAAGTCAGGAGGAGCCATGAGGCAGAAAGTGATCATTTTTTCCCTTAGCAAGTCAGATGCTACTTGAATAAAACTTACAGATCTATTTTTAATGGTATTGTACTATGGTGTGGGGTGTCAGTGGTGTGGATATAAGATGGGGTGTCAAGGCCTAGGGATCTCAAAAATGCCTAGGAGGTAGGAATTGGAAGTTCCAGCAAGGTCAGAGCAGGTGGGCCAGGCAGAGGACTTATGAAGTGAGTCATCCATGGAGAGCAGTCAGTCTAGAGCAGAAGCTGGCAAACTTCATAATCAACTGGCTAGGAAATTGTTTAGGTTGTTGGGTGTTATGTGTCTGTCTCACCTACTTAAGTAGCTCTGCCATTGAAGCACAATTAGCAGATACAGAATACTATGAATGGGGGTAGCTGTGTTCCGATTAAATTTTATTCATGGACACTGAAATTTGAATTTTATTTATCCTTTGCTTTGTTCTGTATTTAAAAATGTAAAAATCAGAGACACCTTGGGTGGCTTAGTGATTGAGCGTCTGCCTTTGGTCCAGGCCGTGATCTTGGAGTCCCAGGATCGAGTCCCACATCGGGCTCCCTGCATGGAGCCTGCTGCTCCCTCTGCCTGTGTCTCTGTCTCTCTCTCTGTGTGTCTCTCATGAATAAATAAATAAAATCTTTAATTAAAAAAATGTGAAAATAAAAAAATGTGAAAATCATTCTTAGCTCTCTTGCAGTAGAAAAACATAGGGTGGGTGGTAGTTTGCTGAGTATTAGTCTAGAGAATTTGAAATTGCAAATTACAGAGACTTGAGCAAGATATGACACCAAAAATGAAAAATACCCAGTGCAAAAATACAGCTGTTGGACAAGCCCCAGCTCCTTGGTATCAGCTGGGCAGGCTCTTGCCTCTGCCAGAAAATGTGACTGCACTTTCCGTGAAGGTCTCAGCTAATCTTTAAGCGTGGCCTGAGGCCATCAGGATTTGTAGAGGGACACAAAAGAAAATGAGGACGGTGACAGACAGGTTCTGGCTCTGGCAGGTCCTGACCTACTTTTTCCTATTATTTCTAAAATATTTTCTTTCAAAGCTACCAGATCTCCTTCTTCTACTGGTGTTGACATGTGTCCTTTAAAAAAACCTTCTGCTATATCCCTGCTGTCCTTCTGAACAAATGCCCTGAGCCTTTGCTAAAACCCAATTTGCTCTACAAGGAGATTTTGTGTAAGGTGGGCACACCCTTGGATTTCATACAAGGAACTTGCCAAAGAACTAAAGGAGTTCCTGACAAGCCAGTCTCACCCAAAGTGACTGTTACAGAGCAGATTCTTTGGTACACACATAGACACAGTGACTGTTCTTAAAGGTCCTCTCTTAATTAATTCCGCTCTGAAAACCTGTGCTTCTTTCCCTTATTTGCATTAAACACCTGAAAGCGTACATCACTGAAGACAATGTCAAGCCTGGATAAATTCAGGCTTCATCACATGCTGATTAAATGACCTTGGACACATGCATTTTTCAAACACATTTGGTGATAACTCCTGGTCCAATGATGCAGGTATTGGCCAGCTTTTAGAATGTATGAAAACAGAAGTGTCAGGCCGGTTTAATTAATTTGTATATTCCACTCTGCGTGTGTGTTTTAAGTCATTTGGAAATATATATCAAATATTGCATGGAGTCTTTTAAGCACACACACACACACACACACACACGCACTCACTCCCACACACTGTAGTAGATGGCATGGAGAGACAAAAGTTGCATATGTGACTTCTGATTTCAAAAGGTTCTCTCTGAGCAGGAACAGTGTGGTACAGCAAGAGGAGCCCTGGCTTTAGAGGCAAAGCACTAGGACTTGCATTATAGGCCTAGATCCATCCCTAATTAGCGGTAACAGTAGAAAAGTTGCTTAACATCTCTGAATCTTTATTTCTTCATTTTTAAAAATGGGTATATTAACTCTTGCCCTCATCACCGGATTATTTTAAGAATCAACTAAAATAACGAAAAGTGTTTTATAAAAAGTAAAGTGCTATGCAAATGTAAGTCTTGCCTCATTAGCATCATTTTCTCCCCTGTGGCACCCTGAAAGTCTGCTCAAAAATTCTAGGGATCCAGAGTTTGGAAACCGTTAGCAGCTAAAATGGCAAACTTTCAGAAAAAGGTAATGGTTCATTGACAGGTGAAATATTATACTTGCTGGATTTTTCTATGTATGACTAGGAGGCCAACTTCAAAGTGTGCTTTATTAAAATCCAAAAGGTACCCTTCAAGGTTCAACGATGGGATTTTTACTAAATCCAATAAATAAGAGATCCTTCCTACGCAGTCCACAAATGTGTATCTATTACTTTTCCTTGCATGTGTTAATACAACAAAATGTCGAGTCACTTAAGCACCAGGGGTCTGAAGCTCCCTTTTATTGGAGAAAGGAAAAACAATATCTCTGCCAGAGTCATGGTGAGAAGAAAACTCCTTCCTAGCTTCTAAAGAAGGTCAGACAACTGGCCAATTTTACCAGAGCAGTCAAGCAGTTAGTTGAACTAATTGCTTCCCCGAAATGACTTTTTTCTAACTGAATATACTTGAGTCCAGAGGGCTGATCTCATATTGCTTGCTTGACCATCTACCACCCAAAGCCTCAGGCAACATAGTATAAAACAAAACACAACAAAAGCAGTTAGAGAAGTGGTCCTGGGGCATGTACAGTGTGACTGGAATTAGGCAGACAGTCTCATGTCTGACATTAATTTGACAATATCGTGGGAGCCTCTCCCCTCTCCCCCTCCCCCCCCAGCCTTCACCCACCCATCCAGGGACTCAAATTCTCAGTCCTTATTGTTTCAAATATTTCTTCTGTTCCTTTCTCTCTTTCTTCTCCTTCTGGTATTCCCTCTCTGCGTATGTTACATCTTTTATAGTTGTCCCAGTCTTTGGATATTCTGTTCTGTTTTTTCAGTCTTTGTTCTCTTTGGTTTTCGGTTTTTGAAGTTTCTATTGATAGATCTGCAAGCTCGGAGAGTCTGTCTTCAGCTGTGTCCTATGGAGGACATTCTTCATTTCTGTGACAGTGTTTTGATCCCTGGCATGTCTTTGAATTCTCTTAGGATTTCCATCTCGCGGCTTACATTACTCATCTGTTCTTACGTATGTCTACTTGTTAGAGCTCTCAGCCTATTAATCATAATTGTTTTAATTTCCAGGTCTTGTAATTCTAATATCTCTGCTATGTTTGGTTCTGAGGCTTGCTCCGTCTCTTCAAATTGTACTCTCTGTTTCTTAGTGTCCCTTGTAATTTTGTCTGCAAAGAACAGAATATACCGGGTAAAAGGAACTGCTGTAAATAGATCTTCAGTAATATGGTGGTGAGGTATGGAGAGGGGCAGGGAAGCTTTCTAGCTTATGAATAGGTCTCAGTTTCTTAGTAAGCCTGAGCCTCTGAACCGTTAACTTAACATGTGTTTCTCAGTTTTTTCTTCTCTTTCGGTGAAACAGGATGGCTACAGTGGGCTGGAATTGTATGTTTTCATTTTGCTGTGTGGAAGGGTAGAGCTGACTGGTGTTGAGTATTTCTCTTCTCCTGGATCATTTGGGCTCTGGTAATACCCCAGCAGTTTAGGCTCTGGTTGACTAGCTTCTCCTGAGGGCAGGCCTTGTTAGGAACAGAGTGCTCTGTGGCATTTCAAAATGGTTCCTTTCCTGCGCTCCCTGCCAGAAACATGGGAGGATTTTTCTTGGCTATTTATCCTGGGAACCTGGTTAAGTTCCTGGAGATTTGTAAATCTTAGTATTGTGGAAGCCCCCTCCTTTACTAAGATTTGCAAATCTTAGTATTGTGGGTCCCTTTGGGGTTTTTAGTTCTCAGACTCATCCATAATGAGCGTTCAGCAAATTGTGAGTCATAGTTCAGATTTTCTTACCTCAGCATTGGTTTCCTTCAGCAGTTTCTGCTCAGAAGTCTCTGGTAAGTTGTAACTCCCTTTATACAATCTTGTCTCCAGTTTGCTCTGTGTCCTCCACAGATCCTGGGACCCTTATGGATCCAAGAACAGTTGTTAATTTTTCAATATACTCAGATTTTTAATTGTTAGGGTGGAGTGACAATTTCTAAACTTCCATGTGAGATTAGAAACCCTAAATCTATTCCTTTTCTTTTCTTTTTCTTTTTTATTCCTTTAGTTTTCATCCCTCTGATGTTCATTAAGTACTTGCAATGTGCCATTATTTTGTAAGTGCTGGGGACATGATGCTGTAAAAAATAATTTTTCTGGTATCATAGAGAATTCTTAGTGGCAAGAAGGAAACCATAAATAACTTAAGGAGACACATATGGTAAAAAACTTTGAAAAGGAAACCAAGTCATGTCATAGGTAGAAACTGAATGGGGAATAAAGGAAAGTTAATTTAGATGTAGTGGTCAGGGAAGGCCTTGTGGCAGAGGTTGACTTGTGAGCAGAGAAGTTGCCATCAAGGAGTGAACAGCATTCTGGGTAAAGGAAACAAGTGCAGTTGTCTTTAACTTGGTGTCTTTGAGGAATGCAAAGGACATCAATGTGGCTGGAACATAGTGAAAACTAGTGAACTAGTGAAAACTAGTGAAGTAGCAAACTCCAGATTATGCAGTGTACCATAGACCAGGCAAGGATTTTGAAGTATATTATAAATGTAAAGGGATGCTAAAGGGGATTAATATGGGAAAAAACATTGCGAGACTATATTTTTAATTACCACTCCAGCTCTACACTGAACTGGATTTGAAGCTGCAGAAACAATGAATGTATTTAAGCATTTTTGTTACTATCTTTTGTTGGTGTATGTGTGTATGGTGAGAACATTGAAGACCTAATCTCTCTCTTTTTTAAAAAAGATTTTATTTATTTATACATGATAGACATAGAGAGAGAGAGAGAGAGAGAGAGAGAGAGAGAGAGGCAGAGACACAGGCAGAAGGAGAAGCAGGCTCCATGCTCCATGCAGGGAGCCCGACGTGGAACTCAATCCCGGGACTCCAGGATCATGCCCTGGGCCAAAGGCAGGCGCTGAATCGCTGAGCCACCCGGGATCCCTAAGACCTAATCTCATAGCAACTTTCAAGTATATAATACAATATTGTTGACTATAGTCATCATCTGTGCATTAGACCTGAGAACTTACTCATAACTGAAAGTTTGTCCCCTTTGACCACATCTTGTTTTCTTCAGCTCCTATCCCATGGCAACCAACATTCTACTTGCTATTCTGTGATTTAGGCTTTTTTAGATTCCATATGTAAGTTATATCATGCAATATTTGTCTTTCTTTGTCTAATGCATTTCATTTAGCACAATGTCCCTAAGGTACATCCATGTCATTGCAAATGGCAGGAATGCCTTCTTCTTTGTGGCTGTATAGTATTCCACTGCATACACACACACACACATTTTCTTTATCCATTCATACATTGATTGACATTTAGGTTATTTCCAGTGTTGGGTATTGTGAACAAAACTGTAATGAACATGGGGATGCAGTTAGCTCTTTGAGATAGTAATTTTATTTCTTTGGATATACACCCAGAAGTGAGATTGCTGGATTATACAATGGTTCTATTTTTAATTTTTGAGGAACCTTAATACTGTTTTCCAGAGTACCAGTTTGCATCTCACCAACAGTGTGCATGGTTCCCTTTTCTCCATATTCTCACCATTACTTGTTTTGTCTCTCTCCATTCTACCTGGTGTAAGGTGATATCTCATTGTGGTTTTGATTTGAATTTCCCTGATGATTATGTAGTGATGCTGAGAATCTTTTCCTTCAGTTGTTGGTCATTTGTATGTCTTCTTTGGAAAAATGTCTGTCTAGTTCCCTGACCATTTTTTAATCAGATTGTTTGCTTTTTGATATTGAGTTGTATGACTTCTTTATTTTTTGCATATTATCCCCTATTAGATAGATGATTTGCAAATATTTTCTCCCATGCCATCCGTAAGTTAGAGATGCATGTATTTAACTTTTCTTTAGTATTCACTTCATATTTTGTGGGATATAAAGATACCAAAATATTTTAGAAGATTGCAGTACATTTAGATGGATAAGATATGTGCAGTGCAGTACAAGGCAGCATTTGAGAACAGTAATATGGATGGTTCATTAATCATGTATTCAGATTTTTAAAAAACAAGGAATTGCACTCAGCTGGCTTAGTTAGAGGAGGTATCATGGGAGAAGGCTGGAGGGCTGAGAAGACTCATGCAGTGAACCTTGAATGGTGTGTTGATTTTCTATCTCATGACCATTTGCACAAATAGCATGCCACCATTCACTTAGTCAACCAAGGATAAAACTAGGAATCAACATTGGCTCCTCCCTTTATTTATTTATTACCCACAGTAGAAATTTTGCTGTGGTTGATATTGAGTAATACTTGAATGATTGCTTCAGACCTCAAGGAATCTAGTTAATCAATCCTCTTTTTCTTTGCCTTTGAGCTATCTTCTTTTTCTAACCGTTCTTGGTACTAACTAGGAGATTGTGTGTTCTAGAGAAAATAACACAGATTTTGCAATCATAAATGGCTTTGGTGTAAATACTGTGTCTACTACTGAGTTTGCAATCAAAGGAACATTTTTCTTACTTGTTTCATTCCCAGGCTTTGCATTTCTACATTGAAGGAATATTGGTTGGAATTATGTTTAGTTTAAGATAACAGAAACCTCAAATTATGTACCTTAGATATTTTTATCACATGGAAAAATGTTTTGAAGTAGGAGATCCAGAGATGGTATATAGCTGCACATAGATGTCAGATATTCAGGTCAATTTCAACTCACTGCTGTGACATGGAAGGTAATACATATTGTCAAGCTTCAACCAACACATATGCATTCCAGACAGCAGATGGAAGAAAGGATAATGGAAAAAGGTACAGAGAACATACACCAGCTATCTACTGAGGACATTTTTAAGAAGCTATAACACAATACTTCCACTTATAGTTCAGTGCCCAGAATTTAGTCACGTGACAACATCTAGTTGTAAAGGAAGTTGGGAAATGTGTTCTTTAGTTTTGTGCCATGTGCATAGCTAAAAATTAGGGAGATTTGTTATTAAGAAAAATAACAAGAGGAAAAAAACCCAAATATTACTATAGTGTCTAGTTCATAGTATCTAGTTAAATTAGTTAAATTAGTATTTAATTTTTGTCTTTCTGATCCCATCTTGCTTTCCCTAAATTATATTTTCCAATATTATCTTGTGTCAAATATATCATGAATTTGGATATGCCCATTCTTTATCAGACTGTTATTATACTAGTTCATGTTTATAAAATGAAACTAAATATTTAAATAATTATTTGAACAGACTAAAATCTGGCTCAGAATAGGTATTTCAGTCTTCACAAACTGGAAGGGGAAACCAAATATTTAAGTTACAGGAATAGGTATAAAAACTCCAATGAGAAGTATAGGAAATGAGATTAGAACTCGGCTGACTTGTCTATATTGCATATGCTTAATTTGTTGTTGGTACCATCAGATTCCTGTTCAAATTTCTCCCACAACTCCTCTCTTCATGTTTTCACATACCTATGCATTATCTCTTGTACCTTCTACCAAAACTTGGGAGATCTCATTTGTTCCCTTACCAAAAACTGCTCTCTTCTTTATTTTGAGGACACTGAATAAAAAATCATGGGGGACAGCTTAAAGCAATTAAGATAACACAGGTATCAAGCCTTGAACACAGGTATAAGAAAACATGTGTAGAATTCCAAGAACAATGGCATGAAGGATTTGCCAACACCAATTACTCATGGGACTTACCCTTTCTTTTTTTTTTTATTTTTTATTTATTTATGATAGTCACAGAGAGAGAGAGAGGCAGAGACACAGGCAGAGGGAGAAGCAGGCTCCATGCACCGGGAGCCTGATGTGGGATTCGATCCCGGGTCTCCAGGATCGCGCCCTGGGCCAAAGGCAGGCGCCAAACCGCTGCGCCACCCAGGGATCCCCGGGACTTACCCTTTCAAAGCCAGGTTTATGAAGCTGTCAGGATTCCTTTCCATAGGCCTGAGTTTCCACATCTGTGAAATGAGAGCTGGACGCAATATTACCAATTTCATATGCCAAGGGGCACCATTTGCGATGTATCACCCAGCTGTGCCAGTCTTAAAAAATGAAAGGCAAATGGTATCTCTTGTATTGGGCAACATTGTCCTAGATAACACCTGATATAAAACTGGAGAATACCCTACTTTGATCAGACCAAATCCTTGTAAAAATCTGTATTAGAATCACCAACTTGTGTTTTCGTTGTATTTGTTTTGCTTCTATATATTTTCCTATTGACTTTATGAATTAAACCATTTACTATTCAAGATATGATCTGTGCTTGCAGAGAAAATACTATAACTTTTATTCAATTGAACAAAATGGTGGAGGTTTATGATCGTCAGTGGGGTTGTGTTTTGTTCAAAGTAAAGATGAACAACTTTATTAACCATGTGCTGTGTATCATCATTATCGTTATTATTCTAGGTTGTGAGCAGATGATTCATGATTCCTAAGCAGTAAGTAAATATATGAACAGAGTTTACTATTGTGATAAAATAAAACTTACAGCACAGTTTATCTGACTTTTATGGAACACATAATCCTTATTGTGTTGCACAGTAAACAGGCATAAATTGTAAACTATTCCCTTTAAGGCTTATGATTAAAATTACTTTTTTTTACAAAGAAATAATGTTTTCAATTTTCTTATTTTATTTAGTTTTCTTGTATATAGAATCAACATCAATGGAGTTTGGCAATCAGAAAATGATTCATAATGGGGTATCTACCACTACTTAAAAGAAGAATGTGTGATTTCTCTAAGTTCACTATAGCTTTAGCTAGAGGAAGAAGTGATGGCCTTTTCATGTTCCAGAAGTAGGAGCAAATTGTCCGGAATTTTAGTTAATAGGACATTCATAGGGGAGTGGATCTGAGGGTTGAGTATGTCTACTAGAATGTGGAATTAAAAAAATAAAACTGTAATAATTACACTTCTTACTGTAAGTGTTAAAAGTGTAAGCCAGGATGATTTGATCATTTGTTACCTGCTAGTAAGATCCAAGCTGGATCAGAAAGAAGAAACACAGTGCAGAAAGAAGAAATACAGTCCATATAATGGACCTTATAATGTTAAAAATATTTAGGGCGCCTGGGTGGCTCAGTCAGTTAAGTGTCTGTCTTTGGCTCAGGTCATGATCTCTAGGTCCTGGGATCAAGCCCGGTGTTGGGCTTCCTGCTCAGCAGGGAGTCTGCTTCTCCCTCTCCCTCTCCCCTGGCCCCTCCCTCACTTGTGCATGTGCTTGTGCACACGTGTGCTCTCCCTCAAGTAAATAAAATCTTTAAAAAAAAATAAAAAATCTGCTGCCCGCTCCTTATGAGAGGAGTATACTTTCCCACCAACATGGGGTTTAGTCATGTGACTTGCTTAGTCCAAAGAATATGAGGGAAGTGATGTCTGCCATACTGGAGCATAAGCTTTAAGAGGACTGTGAGGTTTTACTATGATCTCTTTTCCTTTTGTTTGAAGACTGGCATGTTCCATATATGCTTCTTAGCCTGGGTCCCAGAATGAAGATAATATGAAGTAAAGTCATAGATAACCTATACAGGGCAGGTTAACATGAGGAATAAATAAGCCTTTGTCGTGCAAGCCACTGAGCTTTGATGTATCAAAACTCAAGTCATACCAGCCAATATAAGAAAATGTCTTGTGTTCTATGTTGATATCGGTTAACGAATGTAGAGGCAATTAAATTATACAAACAAGGAGGATTTATGATGCATAATATGAAAGCTAAGAGTCCAAGAGTCAAGCATTGTAAATACAAGTGGGTAAACAGAAAAAAATATCACAATGCAAGTAGCAGTACTAAAATGCCAGGGAAATTGTAAAACAATGTAATTAAAGTATAAAATATGATTGACTTTTATAGAGGCTCACCTTCATTTAATGAACATTTAGGGGACACCTTCTTTAATTATGGCATTGTGCTAAATCTTTTGAACAGTGTTATCTCAGCTGTGCTCAGGGAAGTTAATCCCTAGAAATAAATACCACTTGGAGGTGAGGAGGTGGTGGAGAATCTGTGGTTCCAAAAGTTTGGGAAAAGCTACAAACTATATCTCTCTCTTGGGAATTCATAAGACACACAGGAAGTAAAGCCTTGAGAATTCCTATACCAGATACCTATGTTATTTGATTTATTCCAGTATTTCTGAACCTTTTTTGGACATAATGTGAAAAACATGGTCTTGAGGTATTTAAAGATTAATAAGATATGCTCTATTTCAACTCCCTCCTATCTCCCATGGTAGGTAGTAGGGGGATAGAAAAACTCTACACAAACTTCACAAGGGAGTGCATGAATGGGATAAGAGGAAATGGGGAAGGGCTGAATGTGCAAATGGCCAGTCCCCAAGCTCCAATTCAGAACATTAGTGCTATATGGGAAGGAGCAGACATTTTTAAACCCTGACCCAGTAGCAAGGGCATTCCTTTAACACATCATATATGAGTTACAACTGTCTCCTGACTGTCCATTTTGTCCTTGACCTCTTCGATTTTATGCTGCCCTTCACATCTTTACTATTTAATCTTTGGAAGGCCATAGCTTAATTTCCTTCTCAAAATCTTCTGTGGCTTTCATTCTCTTCAGATGATATCTATGTAATTGAATGATTTGTAAGAAGTTTGTATTACATAATGTATGTCTCTACTTGGGTGACTTTTATTACATTGTCATTGAATTTTTTTAACCATTCATTTAACAAGCATTAACCATGTATTCTCTCTGCATCTAGTATGAAGCTAAGCAGTGGGTTTTGTAGAGAAAAAAGCTTGGAGCTTGGTGTCAGGCCCCCGGCCTTCAAATTCATTCTTTTAGTCTCTGGTGATTTAGTTGTCAGTGACCAAATCTGAAAAGTAAAGATACTAATACATGTATCTCAGTGTCTTACAGATTAGATATGATTAATTTACATGAAAAATACTTCACTAGATGCTTAGATCAAAATAGATGCTCAAACAATACTAGTTGTTTAATCTAAATCTATGTTATATAAGGTATACAAAGTGGTGGATTCAGTCCTTGAAGTTTAAGGAATTTAAAGCAACCAGAGAAGGAATAATATAAATGCAAAAGCAAACAATGAAAATAAACAAAAACAGAGAAGAATCCAGACTGCATTTAAAAGTAGGGTGTACGCTTTTGCGTGTTACAGTTTGCCACAGGGTGCTTGAGTTTGCCTTTGGTAATCAGATATATGGATTCAAATCCTAGTCTCATCTCTTGCTAACTCTATGACTTTGGTAAAATTTTTTTAAACTCGCTGGGCCTCTTCTTTTTTGTAAAACAATTCAGATGAAACCTCATAGAATTGATGTTGAAATTAACCTGTCTCCATGGAAGACATAAGTCTTTGATATGAATCTTTAAAGAAGTATAGATATGAGATATATAAGAGAAGCAGGCAGCATCCCAAATGAATGAAGAGCTGAGGGGGAGAAAGGATTGTGTGCACCACCGTGGGGGGTGCTCTTAGAGCCAGGATCCTTGGACTCCTGGGAAGTGCTGAGAGCCAGGCTATGCCTGACCAAGAGAGCATGGTCATCGCGGGGTGGAGGCAAGAAGAGGACACTTCCGTCATAAATGAGGGAGGTGTCCTGGGACAGACAAGCAAGTGGATGATATGAACCATGGGAACAAAGTAGAGACTGCCTCCATTCAAGGTGAAATCCCCGCTCAGCTCTACGCTTACATGCTGCCTCAGTGGGGCCAGGTCTTCTAATTTTTTTAGAAGCAGCTGGCAATGTGGAACTTTCTGTGGACTTCCAGAACTGTTCATGTTCTTTGACCCCTTCATATCTTTAGGCTTGCCTTTTCCTCGGCTACAATAATCTGTTCCTCCTTTCTCTTTGACTAAGTTCAATATATCCCCCAATGTCATTTGCTTTGCGGAACTACTTCCTCATCCTGAGGGATTTTATCCTGCCTCTGTTCCAGCACTTTCCATATTGGAGTACAGCCTTGAGGCTGGGAGCTGCACCGGACTGTTATCTGCACAGCCCCTAGGCAGTCCCGTATAGACTCCTAGGGAGAGTGAGCTCCTCGGAATCGGAATCCTGTGCACAGGCATCTCTGAGGGCAGGGCCTGCCCTAACCATTGTTAAAATGCTGAGCACAGCGTCTGACACAGAAAAGTATTCAATGAGCATGCACTGCATGTCTGTATTGGGCTGGATTCCTGGGTGGCAGGGGATGGTAAGTTTATCATCCATCTCTGTAATAGAGGAAACACTAGAGGAACAAGTTTCTTTTCAGATAAAAAAAAAATTAAGCTCAGGGTAGCATAAGAACCATATTTTGAAAATATTTTGGAAAATTATTTAAAAATTCGCAGTTCTTCTGTGTCAGATACGTCTACACATTTTCCCCCCTCTAAGCGCTACCAATGAGGTTTTGAAAATAGAGAACAAATCACACACACACAAATGGACATGCTTATGTGTCAGGCAACTGTATCCATTAGTCAGGGGGGCATGTTAAAGCTCTGTTCTAGTAGAAGTAAATCTAGAGAAGAAAGAGAAAGGAGTACAGAGCCGGGCCATGCTGGTAGAGGGTCATGGTTTCCATGCTAAGAAGGAAATGTTTAAATGGTAAGGGGTGTTAGGGTATCTCATGGAAGGACTCGGGTGGTATCCAGAAAATGTTCTGGTGCCACTCCCTTCTGTTAAAATGCTAACAGAGAACGCTGATGCACCAACCACATAAAGCTTGTCGAATAACACCATTGTCAGCAGAGCTATGGAGTCCCAGAGTCCTCACTTCCTCTTTGTTTCCTTCCTGATTTCTCCCTCCTTCTTTCCCTTCCTCCTGCCTCCTTCCTTCCTGCCTCCTTTCCTCCCCTCTTTTCCATGAGTCCTTCTTCTACTATCTCTTCTCTTTTTCTCTTCCTCCTCCTTTTCCTACTCATGTTCTTCCTCTCATTCTTGTCATCTTCCTTCTTCTTTGTCCCTCTGTTGTTCTCATCTTTCCTCCTTCTTCTCTTTCTTCTCTTAAAGGAAGATGTAGCTCTAATTGTGGAAGGAAGTAGGGCAGCAGAATTGATCTGAGAGCCAATTTTGCTAGGCTGCATCTACTCTAGAATAGGAGGGCTAATTTTAAAATATTGTACGATAAACTTTGGCAGATTAATCACATTTTAATTAATCCTAGTTACTTTTGCAGTGGTAACAGAGTTTTTATCTGTCCTGTGTCACTTTCCTTTAGGCATCTTATGTAATTCAGAGTAAGTGGGTTAAATTTTTAATTAACTATGGTCAGTCAATGAGACAGAGTTGCCAGTATCTTCTCATCTGCCTTATTTCGTCTTTTGAAACAGATTTGAACATAGGAAAAATCTGTCTTGTTTGGTTTAATTTTATTCTTTAATTTAAATTTTTTAAAAGGTGCCTATGTTCCATGTACTTGGGACATGATTTAGAATATTTTGCATTTTCAGTGATTAATATGACTATTTCCATGAAATTTAATTATTTCCTGATTGTATATATTCTCTCTAATCTTAGGATACTAGAATTTCTAGATATCAAATATTCCATAACAGTCCTAATTAAAATCCATGTGGGTTGTTAAAGCTGCATGTCATGCTTAAAACTTGACAGTACATATTTTTGTAAAGTGAAGTGGGATGAAAGATATGTAAATGATGAGTTACCTGTGATAAAGGGTTTATTGATTTTTCATATTGCAATTTTAATAGAAAAATGTCACTTTTTAAAACAGTACTTTATAATAAACCAACATTACCATATATGGATGAAGACTAATAAGGTTATTAAAATTGTTTTTTTCTAGGGCACATAAGGTACATCTGCTATTTTGAGACTCTGCTCTAAATATGCCTAGGTTTATTTATCATCTATTCGGTTTCCCAGCTATATAACTATAATTTTGTATTACTTTAATGAACTTAAGGCAATTTATGTATATGCATTGTATTTTTTAAAATAAATAGAACTTGTGACATTAGAAAACATTATTTCTACCTTTAAGAATTATAAAATATCTTTTGTGTTCTTGTTCTCATTCTTTCTTGTCTATTGCTTATGCTCCTTAATATTGCCTGGACCTGCTCTTTTCCTGTAAATGACACTCCTACACACCTTGGGTCATTCATGCTCTATTGGTCTTGATTTAGCTCCCATCATATGAATCAGGGGGTCAGATCTTTTGGTAATTCCACCTTGGTCCTAGCCATTATCATGTCTTGTCCCAAGTGAATCTCCCTGTGAATGTCCTCATTTCTGTTGCCCATTTCATTCATCCTATTGAAGAGCTGCAATGAATTTGTTAAAACGCAAATCTGTTCAACACCCATCCTCTCTAATCTGGCAATGGCTTCCTACTGACCTTGGTATGAAGACTAGTTGGTTTTTCACAAGATGAATCTGTCTCTGCAATGTCCATGATCTTTTTCTTTGTTCTTCAGCTCTCCCTCTCACCATACCAACCCAGAAACTCAAGCCTCTGAACTGTTGCATTTTCCAACAAGCCAAGCCAATGTGCCAGTTTTGGCACATTCTATTCTGTATGCCTTAAATGATTCCTCTCTCTTTAGTTTCACATGTTATGAATAAAATAAATATACTTCAAGTTTGTGAAAATAATGTCTCTACTTAAATTGTATTTTTAAAATGAAAATACAAATCCATTAAAATTGATATTCCATTTCAGTTTTCTCATTTAGAATAAGAAGGTTGTACCTACCTGAAGTGACTGAATCATTTTTTCATCACTATTGAAAATTTCTGTCTTTTATTTGGTGCACTTAGATCATTCATATTTAAAATGATTATTGATGCAGTTGCATTAATATTTAGCATGCATATAACTGTTTAAAGTGCTTCATTTTTTTCTTCATTTTTCTCTACCATTTTTGCTGTCTTCTTTGGGTTTAACTGAGTACTTTATATAATTCCATTTTTTCTTCTCTCTTAGCATATCAATTACACTTCTTTTAAAAACTATTTTGGTGGTTTCCTTGGAGTTTACAACTAATCTAAGTCCACTTTCAAATAACACAATACCACTTCATGAGTAGTGTGGGTACTCCCTAATAGGGAATTCCCAATTTCTCCCTCTAGTTACTTATTACATTGCTATAAGAAATTTTTATAGGCATTGACTTATAATAGTCATTTAAAGTATATAATCTATTAGAATTTCCATTTTATGGATAAGCTAATCGAAGTTGACAGAGAATAAGGAAGGAAGATAATGGATTGGATATCTTGTATCTTCTTGACACCAATAAGAAGGATCTTGCCAAGACCCTAAAATAATTCTACCAAGAACCCTTGTAATTTCTATCTCTTGGTGATGTGGCCTGGACTATCTTTACTGGCTGAAAACCATTTACAAAATAAATGCATCTACCAGATTCATAACACGGTTCCTCATCAGAACTTGATCACAGTCAGCAAACACATGAATGCTCATACACAAACACAAAATTGCTCTCCATTAGACATGAATGTTCCTTCTAATCAAGACTAGGTTTGCCTCATTCCTATATTAAATTTATTAAATTAGTGATTAACCCATCAAAGACCTTTTTTTATTATGCTTCTGTCCTTAAGATTCTGCCACATAGTCTTTTGCTTTCTGTCATGTCCCACTGGTTAATTCTGATTATCAAAGGAATTGACATGCTTTTTGGTAAAGCCCAGAATGTCTTCCACATTCCCCATTGTGTCATACAGCAGGCACTGGCTTTCCTGTATCCTATGTAATTAGAGGAAATTTTATAAATCTTAAACCCCCCATTAACATTTCTTGATTTATGCCAAAGTATTTGTTTTCAGTTACCTTATTAGTCACCTTAGTCATACTTATTCGATTATAGATTCCCATACTTCTTATTTGGCCAACTTATACAGCTTTTTAAATTTCTCATCTTCTAGTTTTTAAAATAAAAACTGATGAGTCCCAGGGACGAGTGACAGAGGAACTCAAGCTTTCATTATTAGATTTACAAAACAAGACGTTTTATATGTTGGAAACTGATATTATATCAGTATAAAGGAAGAGTTTTTTGAGGATTTCCTGGAAAAGGACTCAAAAGAGAATGATTTTAATTATTTGGTTTGTATATACACCAATCTTGAAGATGGTGTGAAATTTTTAATTGCATAGGAGATACAATGCAATTACGACCTCTTTGGTCAATGCTGAGTAGCTTCAGAAGAAACATTTACTGATGCTTTGGGATTATATTTACTCTGGGAGAAGCTGTGATGAAGATCAGAGCATAGCTTTGTCATTCTTTTTAAAGACTTTCCTTGCTGTTGGACTTTTAAAATGCTTCAGGTGTTAAGTGTGGAAATGCATCCAACATATATGGGAAAGTTAAATGGTTGCTATTGTAAAGAGCAAACAACATCTTTCTGAATATAAATCTTCTTCATTCATTTGCTTATAATAATTTCCTCACTTGAAGTGACCTCTCTATCTTGGTAGACTCCTTATTATCCTTCAAGACCCTGCTTAGACATAATTCTTTGCTGAAACCTTCTCCTACTGTCCTCCTCACTCAAATTGCTATGTATTCATTCCCTTACCCATTTACTCATTCATTCATTCATTCATTCATTCATTCATTCATTCATTCATTCAGTGTTTCTACATCACCTACTGGGAATTGAGGCTATAAACTCCAGTAAGATTTAATATCTATCCTTAAGACATACATAATATATTCAGAGGATACATATGTTGAGAAAATATAGATGCAATGCTTGTCAAACCTTCTATTAGAGAAGTCAAAATGAAGGTTAAAGAGGTTGCAAAGTCAAGGACTATTAACAACCTTGGGAACTACAAACGTGTCATAGGGAAGGAGGCATTTGTGATTATCTTGAGGAATGTGTATATTTGGCCAGTGCAGCTGAAGTTCTTTGTAGTCTGCCTATTTTTTTTTAATCTTTATATTATCAGTGCCTACTGGCTCAAATGTTACTGGACTCGACTCTTTGGCTACGCCCATGATAGGCTAGACATGCTGGGAATGAACCATTCTCTTTAAGCAGCCCTCTATCATAGATACATGGTTTACAATGAGGAGAAAGTTCTGGGACAGAGTATTAAATACAGAAATTGGTGGATAAATACAATATCTCTGGCTGAGATAACTCAGGAATGTGTACCACACTGATTAGGAATCACCTAGCAAGCATAAACTCCAGTTACTCACAGTATTAATTTGCTTTGTAATGTACATTTATTAACTAACTTCTCTTTCCTGTCTCACTTCCCTATTTTCTTACTCCTCAAATAAACTACTTCTATTCTGTTATGGGATGATTTTTTTTTTAAAGTAAAATCAAGATTCTCATACCACTATGCAATGAACACATATCACATACTACCTTATTGATTAATGAGGGAAATGAGGGCACCAATAAGATCACACGGGGTCAAAGGTAGGATCACCAGATGCTTATATAAATTTGAATTGCTAACAAACAACTTATAATTTTTCAGGATGAATATGTCCCAAATATTACATGGGACCATACTTACATTAAAAAGGATGATTTATTTGAAATTCAAATATAACTGGACATCCTGCTATTTTGATTTCCTAAATATGACAACCGTATTCAAAGGAGAATTTCAATATTTGCGAGTACATGGAGTGATGAACTATACAAAGAAAACAAAGGAATAAGAGGCATAGAATTCAGGGTCACACTGACGTCTGGGAGTGGGAAGCAAGGCAGAGGGATGTGTGGGAGGGAGAAGAAGTAAATTATTGGCAATGTTTCAGTATAGGAGTTGGCTGTATTGTAGGAGCTTATTATCTTAATGATTTAAATAAGTACATGTAATATAATACAATAAAAAGACACATGCATGAAGCAATAATAGGTCATGAACTAGGATTATAATTAATCTAGTTTTGTACATACGTGGTTCACCAAAAAAAAAAAAAAAGAGAGAGAGAGACAGAAAGAAGAAAAAGAAAGAAAGAAAGAAAGAAAGAAAGAAAGAAAGAAAGAAAGAAAGAAAGAAAGAAAGAAAAGAAAAACCCAGAGACCTAGTTATACTAGGCTGGGGAAGAATGAGTCCACAAGTAAGCTTAGTGAGTGGGAAGAAGAGTAAATGCTCCCTTTGCTTGCACTTAAGACATCAAGTTTTTTTCAAAGAGTTGTCTTTGCCCTAGCTTACATACGTGTAAGAAGGGCAAGCTTTGACTGGCTCTTCAAAACATGGGAACATCTTGTCAAAGTCTAAGGGCAAGGTAAAGATGAAAGCTAAAATGTCAGGACTGCATTTACATAAACCAAGTGGAAGTGATCTGAAGGTCTAAAGAGAAGGTTTCATCATCAACTTAATTATGGATCTTGATGTTAATGCTGGCGTTCAGAGTTTCCTCTTTCTCAAGTAAAGGTTATTCTGTCAAAGAATAAAGGATAGAGGGTGACCTGTCAGAGATAAGGCTCTGTGGTGGTACCAAATGGTCTAATTAGATAAAACCAAGGCTCCAAAAAACAGATGAAGGAAAAATTGAGAACTCCTCAAGGAAGACACTTCTCTCAATTTTATAAAGTGACTTTACATATAAAAAACATCCTATAATGCAACAGTGGTAGAAACACTGGACCTTGTTATTAAATAATGTAACTTTCTCCAATATTTTTCTTATGTGCCTGAGAGGAAAAACAAAACCTCAGACAGGCTTGAAATTGCTGGGTATTGGTGATGTTTGGAGGGTCCTTGACCAAGACAGGTTTCAATACCAATTGGAATCCTCGTGGCCCTGGATGCCTCAGTCTTCTCTCACCCACAATTACCCTGCACACAAGACACCACGGTATTAGTATGCTAGTAGAACTGGAAAATGGTGTTCTAGGTTTAAGTGTAATAACTGAGAAAGAGAAGGGAAACATCTCTCAGGGACAGGATAAGGCAGCATGCACTCTCAAATCCACTCTCTTAAACTGGGCAAACTAATGAAGGTTCTTTTTTTTTTCACCTCTCATTCTGTTGATAGTGTCCACCTTTCCTTGGGCTGCAAAGCTGGAACACCCATTCTGCCTGGCTAGTGTCAAGTGATGTCCTGGAAAGTGAGAGAAGTGCCTATGACATAGCAATTGCTGATACATTCATAAGGTTGGCTATCTATAAAAACTGACTTAACAAATTGGAGAAAACTTGGATCAATTTAAAAGCTATCCTGGAACATTTGTATGAAGTAGCCGACTAGGGTATTCAATGGAGCAGATGGACTCTTGGAATGTGGTAAGTAGCATCTGGTGACAAGTGTCTGCTTTCTCTGACTTCTAGTCATTTCAGTTTTAAATTGGGGAAGGGGAAAAGTAAAAAGATGCAAAAGAGTGCCTGATTCTAGAGAATGTTGTTGATTTTTTCCTCTATTCAGCAGATGTTTGCCTTGGTGATACCACAATATGGTCAACAATTGTGTGAAATTAGCAACGCTGATTTCTAGGGCAGCTATTATGGGCACTGAAGTGGCTTTCAAATAGGTAGTAGCATTTAGTCACTGTGTAAGGAAATGTTTAAGTAGCTCAGCAAATATGTCACATTATCTTGTTTAGATGTTCATGAAGGAAAAGCACAGGACTTATACCCAGCTATTGCTAAAACTGTATTATATATCTGTCAAGGCTGGAGTTGGCTAAAAGACCTGAGTGGTGGAACCAAGCTCATTGAGATACATGTTGGAGTAAAAGAATAAAATCAACTGTCAAAGGAAATATCTCATGGGCCATTTGCAGTGATTATGACAGTTTGTCCCTTTTGTCCAGCTGGAGAGAAGCCATACTTCATTTCTGCCAACTCCTTGCATTTCCCAAGTAGAAATCCCAGCACTGGGCAAATGCCTGTGTGAGGCTGACCTACTCCTAAGACAGAGAAGGCTGCCTATAGGGGGTCATGATCCCAGAGAATAGATTCAGAAGACTACTTCAACTGACAACCTTCTAGCCATGATGCATCCTTTCAACAAACATTGTGTTTTTCAAAAAGAGCTACGATCATGTAGTTTGGACATTCAGATTGCTTTCTAAGAGCTGTTTGGTCAAGCAGAGGTTTTTGACAGGAATCAGCTCTCAAGACTGACAAGGAATATGGTTTGTGGAGGTTAGGAAGGGGGGTGGGTTGAGGAGGTTCCAAAGAGACAGACATAGTGAGTGTGTGGGAAGTGTATCAGTCAGAAACTGAGACCTCTCTTGACTCAATTTATCATCTGTTTCTTTTTTATTTTATTTTTATTTTATTTTATTTCACACATAAAGTCTAGTTTTATTCAGAGAATATTGAAGGAACTTGACAGATATCTGTACAGTGACTGATAGAATTTTCTTCAGCATGGTGATTACTTTATAACATCTATAATAGTGATTTGTTCAATGATGAATGGCTGGCCATGGCTGACCCTTGGCTTACCTCTGAGATTATGGCCAAAAGAAGATTAGAAACTGCCAGGTAAATCTTGCTTCTAAGTGAGGATGGGGTAGAAATGTCAGGATTACCTACTGGGTTGCTTTTTGTGTGCTAGGTATGAGTAATTCCTACAGGAGAACAAGGAAAGGTTATAAGCAAACAGGTTTATACATATTTTCCTCTGGGGGAATGGCACTGGAGAATGAGGGAGGCATCACACTTTTACTTAGTGCACTTTTGTCTTGTTTGATTTTTTTTTTCTCACTGTTCAAGGACATTCATGTGTTAAAAACTGAACTGGCATCCAGAGTCTATGAAAGATCTCTGTTCTGGCTGAAATATTCCTTGCAGGATCAGAGGCTGATTTTTGTTGTTGTTGTTATTTGTTATCAGTCTCTTTTTTCCTACTGACCTTGAAAATATATATGACACCAAATGCTTATAAGGGAAACAGAAAGATTTAGTCTAAAATCTGAATGTCAAATATTTAATATTTGAAGAACATATCATCTGTAATGTTTTAATTGCTTTGGAAAGTGATTTCTGAATCTGTATGTGGCTTCAGATATATTAATGTGTTGCTATACTACTCATTTGAAAATAAATCAGTAAAACCAATTAATTGAGCTTGTGAAACAATGGAAGAAATGCTATTTTTGTTGAGTTTTCTCAGTCTTGCGTGCTAACTCCAATTCAGCAGTCTTCTACTCAGTTCCTTGTATGTGCAAAATACTGCATTTAATATAAGATGAATCAGTTATAAATGCTAATCTATAGAAGTTGACTTCTAACTGGTGAAAAATACAAGATTAAGTAAGTGCTACTTGGAGGGGAAAAACAAAGATCTGTGGGGTGCAAGGGAGTGAGTCATAGTCCTGAGGAATAGCCAACTGAAGATAAAGTTGTTTTTATTTTTTTTCCTGGATTGGATATTATTCCCACAATGATAACATACCTCATCTCTTACAATAATAAAATGATTAAGAACTAAAGTTTAGGGACACCTAAGTGGCTCAGCGGTTAAATGTCTGCCTTCGGCTCAGGGCGTGATCCTGGAGTCCCAGGATCAAGTCCCACATCAGGCTCCCTGCATGAAGTCTGCTTCTCCCTCTGCTTATGTCTCTGCTTCTCTCTGTCTCTGTCTCTGTCTCTGTCTCTCTCTGTCTCTTGTGAATAAATAAATAAAATCTTTAAAAAAAAGAACTAAAGTTTATAGTGGGATACAGATAGCACTTGGCTGTCTATCCAAATATCTGGATTTCAGTCTTAGCTCTTCTATGGGCCAATTTTATTGGGTAGATGCTTGTCAATCATAAGGTTCAAGGTTCCTCTCTGGTCCCCTCTTTACCTCACTAACCCCTCAGAATGGGGAATTGATATAGGTGTGTACAAGTCTAAGGATCATTACTAAGTCTTTGAGCTATGCTGGAGTTAGTCATGATGAAGGGAAGGATTAATGTGCTGAGCCTCTGGGTTGAATGTTCCTCTTTGGAACCTTTTGTAGTTCATCTCTATGGTGACTTCTTTCTTCCCTCCTTGGTGAGTACTTAAATGCTTCAGGATCTCTTTTACCTTAGAAGGAAGGGCTTAGAGAATCCATATGAATCATAGCCCTTCCAAGGAAAGGAGGCATAAAGAGTAACTTAGTCCTGTAGGTTTAAGTCTTTAAGACCTAAAAGACCTCTAAAAGAGACCTCTTCTTTCCTCCATCCTTTACCCTGGAATTTCATTCAGCATTGAGATACTAAGTGTAGATCAGAGGATTCAGAATTGGGTATGGACTGGGGGTAAAGACTGGGAAAACCAATGAGTTGGCTTTTGACTTCACTTTTAGGCTCATTCATGTTGAGCCAAAGGTTTCTTCATAGCTCTAGTCTATGAAAGTCTAATGTTGTTTCAGGAAAATATCTCATTTGACTAAATAAAATAATTTTGCCCGGTTGATCATCTTTTTATTTTCCTTGGGATCTTGAGGGCATTGAAAGGAGGATGGTTGAGGATTTATGTTATTAGGATGACAAGACTGGCCATATTTGTTTTGTTTTTTTTCCAAAGGAAAAGAAATTGGTTCAGCTCTGACTTGTGTCTTTTCCTTTTTCTTTTTTTCTGTGTGTGTTTTTTTTAAAGAGTGTATTTATTTATTCATGAGACACAGAGAGAGAGAGAGGCAGAGACACAGGCAGAGGGAGAAGCAGGCTCCATGCAGGGAGTCCGACATGGGACTCGATCCCGGGTCTCCAGGATCAGGCCCTGGGCTGAAGGCAGTGCTTAACTGCTGGCCCGTCGTGTTGTTTTTATAAGTATATTCACTCTACTTTGTCACAAGCAAAGGCAGGAAGGCACTGGTTATAGGAAAATGCATGTATCCTTGTTTGAAACTCAAAGCCTAGGGGTAGCTGCAGGCAACTCAGGAGATTAGTATATATGTTTGTATAGCATTCATAAGACAATTCATAAACTAATGGATTATTAATTAAAGGAATGTCTGTTAAGTTTCTTCTATGTAATGCTATCTTTTTAAATTTATTATTATTTTTTTATTGGAGTTCAATTTGCCAACATATAGCATATCACTCAGTGCTCATCCTGTCAAGTGCCCACCTCATTGCCTATCACCCAGTCACCCCAACCCCCCACCCACCTCCCTTTCTACCACCCCTTGTTCATTTCTGAGTTAGGAGTCTCTCATGTTCTGTCATCCTCACTGATATTTTCACTCATTTTTCTCTTCTTTCCCCTTTATTCCCTTTCACTATTTTTTATATTCCTTAAATGAATGAGACCATATAATGTTTGTCCTTCTCTGATTGACATATTTCACTCAGCATAATACCCTCCGGTTCCACCCATGTCGAAACAAATGGTGGGTATTTGTCATTTCTGATGGCTGAGTAATATTCCATTGTAAACATAGACCACATCTTTATCCATTCATCTTTTGATGGACACCAAGGCTCCTTCCACAGTCTGGCTATTGTGGACATTGCTGCTATAAACATCGGGGTGCAGGTGTTCCGCCATTTCACTGCATCGGTATCTTTAGGGTAAATCCCCAGCAGTGCAATTGCTGGGTCCTAGGGCAGACCTATTTTTAATTCTTTGAGGAACCTCCACACAGTTTTCCAGAGTGGCTGCACCAGTTCACATTCCCACCAACAGTGCAGGAGGGTTCCCCTTTCTCCACATCCCCTCCAACATTTGTGGTCTCCCGTCTTGTTAATTTTCCCCATTCTCACTGGTGTGAGGTGGTATCTCATGGTGGTTTTGATTTGTATTTCTCTGATGGCCAGTGATGCGGAGCATTTTCTCATGTGCTTGTTGGCCATGTCTATGTCTTCCTCTGTGAGATTTCTGTTTATGTCTTTTGCTCATGTCATGATTGGATTGCTTGTTTCTTTGCTGTTGAGTTTAAGAAGTTCTTTATAGATCTTAGAAACTAGCCCTTTATCTGATATGTCATTTGCAAATATCTTCTCCCATTCTGTAGGTTGTCTTTTAGTTTTGTTGACTGTGTCTTTTGCTGTGCAAAAGCTTTTTATCTTGATGAAGTCCCAATAATTCATTTTTGCTTTTGTTTTTCTTGCCTTCATAGATGTATCTTATAAGAAGTTGCTGTGGCCAAGTAGAAAAAGGGTGTTGCCTGTATTCTCCTCTAGGATTCTGATGGAATCTGGTCTCACATTTAGGTCTTTCATCCATTTTGAGTTTATCTTTGTGTAGGGTGTAAGAGAATTGTCTAGTTTCATTCTTCTGCATGTGGCTGTCCAGTTATCTCATCACCATTTATTGGAGAGACCGTCCTTTTTCCAGGGGATAGTCGTTCCTGTTTTGTCAAATATTAGTTGACCATAGAGTTGAGGGTCCATTTCTGGATTCTCTATTCTGCTCCTTTGATCTATGTGTCGGTTTTTGTGCCAGTACCACACTATCTTGATGACCACAGCTTTGTAGTACAACCTGAAATCTGGCATTGTGATGCCCCCAGCTATGGTTTTCTTTTTTAATATTCCCCTGGCTATTCGGGGTCTTTTCTGATTCCACACAAACCTTAAGATGATTTGTTCCAACTCTCTGAAGAAAGTCCGTAGTATTTTGATAGGGATTGCATTAAATGTGTAAATTGCCCTGGGTAGTACTGACATTTTCACAGTATTAATTCTTCCAATCCATGAGCATGGAATTCTTTTCCATTTCTCCATGTCTTCCTCAATTTCTTTCCTCAAGTGTTCTGTAGTTTTTAGGGAACAGATCCTTTACCTCTTTGGTTAGGTTTATTCCTAGGTATCTTATGCTTTTGGGTGCAATTGTAAATGAGATTAACTCCTTAATTTCTCTTTCTTCAGTCTCATTGTTAGTATATAGAAATGCCACTGGTTTCTGGGCATTGATTTTTTTTTAAGTTTTTGTACATTTCTTTTTTTTAAATAAATTTCTTTTTTATTGGTGTTCAATTTGCCGACATACAGAATAACACCCAGTGCTCATCCCGTCAAGTGCCCCACTCAGGGCCTGCCAACCAGTCACCCCCACCCCCCGCCCTCTTCCCCTTCCACTACCCCTAGTTCGTTTGCCAGAGTTAGGAGTCTTCCATGTTCTGTCTCCCTTTCTGATATTTCCTACCCATTTCTTCTCCCTTCCCCTCTATTCCCTTTCACTATTATTTATATTCCCCAAATGAATGAGAACATACAATGTCCTTCTACGATTGACTTACTTCACTCAGCATAATACCCTCCAGTTCCATCCACGTTGAAGCAAATGGTGGCTATTTGTCATTTCTAATGGCTGAGTAATATTCCATTGTATACATAAACCACATCTTCTTTATCCATTCATCTTTCGATGGACACCGAAGCTCCTTTCACAGTTTGGCTATTGTGGACATTGCTGCTAGAAACATCGGGGTGCAGGTGTCCCGGCGTTTCATTACCTCTGTATCTTTGGGGTAAATCCCCAAACGTGCAATTGCTGGGTTGTAGGGCAGGTCTATTTTTAACTCACAGAGGAAGACATAGACATGGCCAACACCCACATGAGAAAATGCTCTGCATCACTTGCCATCAGGGAAATACAAATCAAAACCACAATGAGATACCACCTTACACCAATGAGAATGGGGAAAATTAACAAGGCAGGAAACCACAAATTTTGGAGAGGATGCGGAGAAAAGGGAACCCTCTTACACTGTTGGTGGGAATGTGAACTGGTGCAGCCACTCTGGAAAACTGTGTGGAGGTTCTTCAAAGAGTTAAAAATGGGCATTGATTTTGTATCCTGCCACACTGCCGAATTGCTGTATGAGTTCTAGCCATCTTTGGGTGGAGTCTTTTGGGTTTTCTATGTACAGTATCAAGTCATTTGCAAAGAGGGAAAATTTGACTTCTTCATGCCAATTTGAATGCCTTTTATTTCTTTTTGTTGCCTGATTGCTGAGGCTGGGACTTCCAGTACTATATTGAATAGGACTGGTGAGAGTGGACATCCCTGTCTTGTTCCTGATCTTAGGGGAAAGGCTCCCAGTGCTTCCCCATTGAGAATGCTATTTGCTGTGGGCTTTTCATAGATGGCTTTTCGTAGATGGCTGAGGAATGTTCCCTCTATCCCTACACTCTGAGGAGTTTTGATCAGGAATGGATGCTGCATTTTGTCAAATGCTTTCTCTGCATCTATTGAGAAGATCATAATGGTTCTTGTTTTTTCTCTTGTTGATATGATCTATCACATTGGTTGCTTTACAAGTGTTGAACCAGCCTTGCATCCCAGGTATAAATCCCAATTGGTCATGGTGAATAATCTTCTTAATGTACTATTGGATCCTATTGGCTAATATCTTGTTGAGAACTTTTGCATCTGTGTTCATCAGGGATATTGGTCTATAATTCTCCTTTTTTGTGGGGTGTTTGTCTGGTTTTGGAATTAAGGTGATTCTGGCCTCATAGGACGAGTTTGGAAGTACTCCATCTCTTTCTTTCAGAACAGCTTTAGTAGAATAGGTATTGTTTCTTCTATAAACATTTGATAGAATTCCCCAGGGAAGCCATCTGCCCTTTTGTGTCTTGGGAAGTTTTTGATGACTGCTCCAATTTCCTCCCTGGTTATTGGCCTGTTCAAGTTTTCTATTTCTTTCTGTTCCAGTTTTGGTAGTTTGTGGTTTTCCAGAAATGGGTCCATTTCTTCTAGATTGCCTAATTTATTGGCATATAGCTGCTCACAGTGTGTTTTAATATTGTTTGTATTTCCTTGGTATTGGTGGTGATCTCTCCTTTTTCATTCATGATTTTATTAATTTGATTCTTTTCTCTTTTGTTTTTAATAAGGCTGGCTAATGGTTTATCTATCTTATTAATTCTTTCAAAGAACCAACTTCTGGTTTTGTTTATCTGTTCCACAGTTCTTCTGGTCTCTATTTCATTGAGTTCTGCTCAAATCTTTATTAACTCTCTTCTTCTGCTGGGTGTAGCTTTTATTTGCTGTTCTTTCTCCAGTTCCTTTAGGTGCAAGGTTAGTTTTTGTATTATAGTTTTTTCCAGTTTTTTTGAGGGATGCTTGTATTGAGATGTATTTCCCTCTCAGGACTGCTTTTGCCGTATCCCAACAATTTTGAACTCTTGTATCTTCATTCGCACTAGTTTCCATGAACCTTTTTAATTCTTCTCTAATTTCCTGGTTGACCCTTTCATCTTTTAGCAAGATGGTCTTTAATCTACACATGCTTGAATTTCTTCCAAATTTCTTCTTGTGATTGAGTTCTAGTTTCAAAGCATCACGGTCTGAAAATCATATGCAGGGGACAATCCCAATCTTTTGGTATCGGTTAAGACCTGATTTATGACCCAATATGTCATCGTAATGCTATCTTCTACATTAAGCTTTAACCTAGGGCTTCTAATTTGAGAGCCTTAACCCTTGAAGGGTCCAAGTATGATTTTCAGAAGGCTACAAGTCTCCTGAATTTATATATAATCTTTGTGTATGTAATTAACTAAAAATATGAATCCATAGTTTTGATAGAATTTCCAGAGATCTATAACCTCAAAAATGCAAAAACAACTACTTTTAAATCTACATTCTCTAAGGTCACAGGCCTTTTATTTTTTGGTTTCTGCTAGTAAAGAGATCTAATGGACAATACAAAATCAACAATGTGGATTAACTTACTCAATACAATGGGCCTTTACTAAATGGGCATTTGGGTCCAGGTAAGATGTTAATATGCTAGGCAGATAAAGTTGAAGGTGAGGAAGGGAGGGGAGTTCCAGAGCTACCCAGGAAGCTCATTCTTATCTAACACTTACTGAATCAGAATTTCAGGAGCAGAGATAGGCATAGATGGATGAACTACAAACAAGGTTTTCCAAGTAATCCTGTATGATCTCATCTCCTATCCAGGTTGAAAATCACTGAACTGGTGGGAAAAATAGATAGACATTAAACAAATATATTTCAAGACAGGATGAACTGCCTTCTAAAAAGAGATCTCATTAACAGGAACTAGGAAGCAGAGAGATCTATGTAAATTTCAGAATATTTATAGCTTTGAGCTGGACCTTGAAGTGTGAGAAAATTTCAATAAAGACAGAATAATAAGGCTTGAAAATGCTGAGTATAGAAGTTCTGATGTTGGAGAAGGGAAGAGAAACAGAATTTTTGGATTTTCTCCTTTGAGAGAGTGTTGAAATAAGGTAGAACTTAGTATAGGAATTAGGTACAAATATATTAGTACAGGGCAGTACACAAAGGACTAGGTCAATTGATCAGTGTTGGCTGACAATATACCTTAATAACTGATGTAGCTGCACCATAAATTCATCCTCCTTTTGTTCCTACCAGTCTACTATTAATAGTATGTACAATTTGACTTGACTTACACAAGCAGGTAGAATTTCTAAGAGCCAATTTAGCATAATCAATATAACTTTTTAAAAATCACATTTACCAACACTTCTCAATAAAAAACAAACAAAAAACTCATTATGAGAAAAGTACTCAGGATCTTAGGAATATCTCGACAGGGTCAGTATTTGTCATTGAGGCTGACAATTCAGCTTCAATGATTTCCTGTATCTTGATTCCATTAGTCAGTATTTGGCTAGCCACATAGTATTTTCTTTGGAAATTTCACTCAAGAAACTAGCTATTGAATATTGTACTGGCTTCCTGTGGTTGCTATAACAAGTTACAATAAAGTTGTTTTTTTAAAACAACAGAAATTTATTCTCCCACAGTTTTGGAGGCCTAAAGCCCAAAATCAAGGTGTCTATAGGGATGCAGTCCCTCTGGAGTCTCTAGGGGAGAATGTATTGCTTACATCTTCCAGCCTTTGGTGACTGCTCCAATATCAGCCTCCAAGGCAAAGGCTGATATTCTTTGCCTTGTGGATGCATGTCTCTGTTCCATGTCTTCTATTCTGTGAGTTTCCTTGGTATATCTCTCAAAACTCCATTTTCTCCTTTTATATGGACAATTGTGATGAGATTTTCAATTTCATTGATTTCTGCTCAAGTTTTTATTATTTCTTTTCTTTTACTTACTAGGGCTATAATTTGCTCTTTTTTGTTTGTTTGTTTCCTAAGGTAGATGCTTAGATCTTTTGTTTTATTTTATTTTATTTTTTAAAAGATTTTATTTATTTATTCATGAGACACACACACACACAGAGGCAGAGACATAGGCAGAGAGAGAAGCAGGCTCCATGCAGGGAGCCCAATGTGGGACTCAATCTCCGGACTCCAGGATCATGCCTTGAGCTGTAGGAAGACGCTTAACCACTGAACCACCCAGGCATCCTGTTCATTGATTTTAGATATTTCTTCAGTTCTAATATATGTGTTCAATGGTATGCATTTCCCTCTAAGTACTGCTTTCACTCCATTCTACACATTTTGATTTTCATTTTCACTTAGTTTGAAATATTTAAAAATTTCTCTAGATTTCTTTTTTGATCCATATGTTATTTAGATGTTGTTTAATCTCCGGATATTTTAGGATTTTTCCAGCTACCTTTGTTACTGTTTTCTAGTTTAATACCATTTCAGTCTTAAGATTTTCTATTCTTTTAGATTCATTAAGGTGTGTTTTATGGGCCAGAATGTGTTTTATCTTGATGAATGCTCTATAGGAGCTTCAGAAGAATATCTTGGATGAAGTAGTGTATAAGTGTCAGTTAGACTAAGGTTTTTGTTTCTTAACATGTCTGATAAGTTTTTGTTGAATGGCACACATGATGTGCTGGATAAAAGGAATTGAGGCAAATAGGGTTTTAGTGTGAGAGTTTATGTTTATCTGGTTAGGAGTAAGGCTATAATTATTGTTTGATATAGCTGTGGTATCATAGGCTAAAATTTCCTTTCATGTCTTGTTTTTATTTTCCTGTTTCCCTGGAGACTCCTTAACTAAAGTCAGAGCCTTGCTGTCCTTTCAGATGTAATCTCCTGTTATGCAGGAGTCCTGGTATAGTGGTAGGTTCTGAGGGAGGGGCAGACTTTTATAATCCTAGGATTAGATCTCAGTGTTTTAGTGAGACAGTGTCCCTGGGTGTGACTTTGGTAAGTGTTTCACAGTTAACCCTCTCCCTTTAGGTGAAACAGGAAGGCTAGAGGGGGATGGAGTTGGGTAGTTCCCTTCCTCCAGGTCAGTAAGGCTCTGGTAAAATAGTTACCCTTGAGGACAGGCCGTTGTTGAAAATGAAGCACTTAAAAAAAAAAAAAAAAAAAAGAAAGAAAGAAAGAAAAGAGAAAAGAAAATGAAGCACTTTGAATTTATTTAAAAATTGTTACTTTCCTGGGGTGCTTGGGTGGCTCAGTCAGTTAAATGTCTCACTCTTGATCTCAGCTCAGGTCTCGGTATCACAGTTATGAGTTCAAGCCTTACACTGGGCTCCACACTAGTCATGGAGCTTACCTTAAGAAAGTAATTTTCTCCCTTTCTCTGCCAGAAACATGAAAGGGTTTTTCTTTGATCTTCACAGTGAAAACTTGGTGGAGCTCTTTGAAGTGAAACTGAAGAAAGTATGGGAACCTCCCCTAAGATTGGGCTTCCAGGATTTTTTATCTCTCAAACATTATTGCATTTCTAGCAATTATTCAATTACCCTCTCCTCTAAGTATTCCTAGTAGACTCCAGCAGAAACTTCTGTTGCGGGTAAACCGTGATTATGTGTTCACTTATTTCTTTAGTTTTCAGGGTAGTGGTTTGCCCTGTGACTTAAGTTCTCTGATGGATCTAAGAAGAGTTGTTGCTTTTCAATTCATTCAGCTTTTTCATTGTTGTAAATATGGGAGTGATGATCCCAATTTTTTTGCGTGTCAGACTGGAAACTGTATCAAGACCCACTTTTTTAGATATTATAGAGTGGGTATATTTACCAGGAAAAAGAGTGGTACTTAATAATCTCTAAATTCTCTTCCAGGTCTGATTTTTTTTCTACTTCTAACAAGTTTTGCCTTTTAAATTTTGCCTCATAAAACCGAGTGAAAAGCCATTATAATTTCTTTAACATTACAGTTTTGAAGCAATATACATATGGGGTAGAGGAAAGCCTGTATATAAATCTTGAAGTTGAGGTCTTAGTTTCAGCTTGCCACTTGTGTTGGGTCTAGAAAAAGCTGCTTCATGTCTCTGGATTTTAGCTCCTTCATTTATAGAATATGGCAGTTGGCTTACGTTGCCAATTAATGTTAACATTCTGCTGTTCTAGAGGATGAATCTTTAAAGGATAATAGCAAAAATGTGCCTAATTTATTGCTCACAACCTTGGTTTTCATACATGAAATACCTTATTGGCATTAAGCAAATAGCTGTTTAAATGTCAGCAGTTGATCTGGGTACTTTATCTGGCAGCTTTCCATTTTCTAAATGGAAAGGAGAGGTCTTGCTGGTGCTCCCACTTACTTTAAACATAAGAAATATAGTTCCTGATAGTTATCAGATCTCCTGAAAACTAGACAAATTGGCCTCAGTTGAGCAAGATGGTTTTTGAATAGCTGATTAACTAAAAGGAGAATAAAAGCTACAGATATTAAATACTGATTTTCAGCAGTGAATACTCAAATTATTGAATCTGCCAACAGATTGGAACATGAAAAGTTCAATCAGTCAGTGGGCTATTTAGGCTATCATGCTCCCAAAAGACAGATTTTCTTTCTTTCTTCTTTTTCTTCTTCACAGATTTGAATATATTTTTGTGGGAGCTGACCAAATAGACTTTCCTTTGTTACTGTGTTGGCACAGAATAATTCTTGTGCTTGTCCATATGCAATACATTTAAATGTGTTCTGTACTTTCATCTTCTAATCAATTCAAATATCACATAGTTAATAATGGCATGTCAGGTTCTATTTTAAAGTTTGAAAATAAAGAAAGAAAAAGAGACAGGCCAGTCTTCAAAGAGTTCACAGTTTTGTATGGGGCAGAAACATCCTGACAACATTGGATCTTGAAAGTTATACCAGAGCTAAGGAATTTATTGGAGAATCATCAACCTATAGATAAGAAATGAAGACAGGATTGTGGCTGAGCTCTATCTATCAGTGGATGGGACTGGAGAATCCACAATATTTAAAGTTTCAGTGAGAGGAAACACTACTGAAGAGAAAAATTCAAGGAAGTAACTATACAATTTAAATTTTGTCTTCATTTGGATTCCATAAGAAGCAGACTCCAAGACAAGGTTTGAGTGCAAGGAATTTATTTGGTGAATGATCCTAAGAAGTCCCAGTAGATGAGTAAGGAGGTGAGACAGAGAAGAGAGCCAGTGAAGGTTGCAAATTACAGCTTTGATTAATTGAAGCTTCACTTCACTGTGGAACTCTGCAATAAGAGCCAGTATAGACATGTCTCCCAGAACTGTCTTGGCTGAAGGGTGAAGAAACTGGAGTATTTGTTCACCAATTGCTCTCAGTCATTGGTTAAGGATTGTTCTTAACGGAGAGTTCTTAATTCCCTGGCATTGTTGACCTATCCATCACATGTGCATCAAAAGTAGGTTCCAGGGGTCAGAGAGAATCTTCTGGTAAAAAAAATGTCTACTGATGGTGGGTGTAAGTCTAGACCATCATGCACAGAAATGGTAAGTGCTTAAGAGCTATGAATAGAGCATTAATGGCACTTGCTAAAGTTTAATGCCTTTAGACTTCCAAAGGAAGAGAGAGTTTCTGGGAAGAGGAAGTAGTAAATAATGTCAAAGAGATGGACAAGTCACATAAGTAAAAGAACTGGGAATGAGTGATGAGCCAAGGGGAAGGCACTAACAGAAACAAAAGATTTTAAAATGGTGATAGAAAATGAATATTTGATAGGGTAAGTTGCAAGAGGTGATGGAATGTTATTTATAACAAATTCAAAATACACCCAAAGATAAAATAAAATCATCATTAAAAATAAAATGCCTTTTTATGATTTAATTCATTTATCAATTTATTCAGGACACTCTCCTTGACTGCCAAGTCTGGCTTAAAGGTCACTTTTTCTTCCAGTGCACACCACCCTTTCCTCATTTTTAAGATGGGATTTACCACACAGACTCCAGGTTATTTATTTGCTGCTTATGCAGGGATGGTATCAGGCACAGAGAGAAGTTAGAGCTCCATTTGGTTCATCTGAGCTATAAAGCATTGAATTACTTTGTGCCCAGCAATCTTAGGACACATGAATAGAAACTAAACCAGCATCCTGGAGGATATAAACCTGGTCACACAGTGTCCATCTCACAGTGAGGTTAGTCACGTCCTTGATATTCTCTCCTGACATACTGATGAGCTGCACTGCAACCCAGCATCAGAATACAGGATGACTTCTTTGGAGCAATTACATTTTTCCTAAACAGGCTCTAGATGGAGATATTCATCTATTGTTCCTTTGTTTTTTCAGCAGTTGAGGTGAACAATATACTTGACAACTAAAAAAGTAAATTAAAATTATTCCTCATTTTTAAGTCTCTCAAAGACTCATAGAAATGATTTAGAATATTATTTAAGGCAGATAAGATATGAAAAATATTTTTGAATTGCTAATCTGGGTAATTTATTAAAGTGGGACACTGCTGCATGTTACCTCTTTCTATCTATGGACATTTTCTGAAGAAGATACAGATCAATTGCTTTTTTATATGAAACAGATTTAATCTGAAATACAAAGGAGTTAAAACATTTCAATTCATTCTTTAAAATCTGCATTTTGTAAACAATGATGGGGAATACCAAAGTCAATCCACAATAGGAAAAAAAAAAAGCAAAATTTGCAATTGTTTTTGCATAGATTTTAACCTTTAGGTAAGGTTTAAGAAGTTAGTATTTAGTATTGTTATTATTATTGTTTTTGAATAATCACACATATCACTTCCCCCAGGAAATGGGTGTGTTGGCACCCTGTGAATGTAAGTTTCCAGCAGGAGAGGAAAAGGAAAGGGAAATTAATATGGAATAGGAAGAGACGCGGAGTGATGGAAGGAGAAGGTAACTAGCTCCTGATGCAACTGGGAGAACCTTAACCTCTCTGTGCTGTCAAATGGGGAAAATTTTTTCCTGCTGTGCTTATTTTGTAGAATGACTAAGGTAAGAAAAAAGAAGTGGTGTGAGGAGTCGATGGTCAGGGCCAGGCAGCAGCAGGACGGGCCACGGTGCCAAGTGAATGCCCCTTCTGCCCCTCAGCTACCTGCAACTTCTTCTGCTGGTGGTGGAGCTGGACCAGGCCTAGGGTTTTTGAAGTTGAGCTTGATTAACACAAATGCTATAGACATATGCATGCCTAGTACTGGGCTCCCCCCCATCCTGCTGACAGTTTGCATGACTATGATCTTGTTAATGACTATGGATTTATCACAGAAACTACTGGAAATTTTCTGACCACTATTTTTTTTTTTTCTTTTTTTTTTTTTAACTTTTATTTTTTTTTTTTTTTATGATAGTCACAGAGAGAGAGAGAGGCAGAGACACAGGCAGAGGGAGAAGCAGGCTCCATGCACCGGGAGCCTGATGTGGGATTCGATCCCGGGTCTCCAGGATCGCGCCCTGGGCCAAAGGCAGGCGCTAAACCACTGCACCACCCAGGGATCCCCTGACCACTATTTTGAATGAAGAAAGCAGCCACAGAAATGTACATAAATCATGATCTGCTTTTTGAGGTCACTCTGTGGAAAGGCCTGTACAGACTGGCATCATTCAGCTGTACCAGCAGGGACTCCAAAGTTCTGAGCCCTTTGCTACTCCTTGCAAAGCCATAGCTTTCATCCTCTCAGTGGGCTTTCCCCTGTGTTTTCAATCAATGCAGGAGCTCTAGGTCCCGTCTCCCCCTTCCTTCCTCCCAGGAGGAGTTACAGAAGGGGGGCACACAGCTCTCTCCAAATGTGAGACACTTGCTATCATGTTCACCTCTAGCAAGAAAACTCTGCTTCAGGTCTTAGATAGACATCTCAACCTTAGCCAAGGAAAAATGGAAGGTTCTCCTGGATCTGTTCTAAAACAAAAGATGCACTTCCAGGAAGGTAAGATGTAGCTTCAGCTAGCAAGAGGCAGGCATATCTCAGAGTTGAGCATGCTGAAGCCAACATTTGATATTACTACTTTAGGAATGTTAGCAGTAGTACAGGCAGCTGTACAATGCCTAGCCCAAATCCTCCCACTGTCTAGGTCAAGATTTCATAGAACACTCCAGAGTAATTCTTCAGCCACTCAAGGATAAGTCTTGAGAATTCTTCTGTAAGATGTCAACTGCCTGAGAATATGATCAACTTGCTTCTGATTCTTGGGGAGGGGAGCATTCTTCTGAAAGTGGGAGCACAAAAAGAAGAAGGGAAAAGACAATGTAATTTGAAATTAAATAATTCCATAAGTGACAAGTAATTATTTGTTTTTTTGTTCTTTCTTCTTTTCTCCCCCCCACCTCTTTTGCATTGGGAACTAGAGAAACCATATACAATTGTAAGGTGTAGGGTAAAGTGTGAAGATCAGTTTTAGAGTTCAAGAATCATGTGAGGTTTCTGGGTGTTTGATGTGGGTGTCAGCACTGAAGACTGACTACCACCAAAATAAATTCTTTTTTTAAATTTATTTATGATAGTCACAGAGAGAGAGAGAGAGGGGCAGAGACACAGGCAGAGGGAGAAGCAGGCTCCATGCACCGGGAGCCCGATGTGGGATTCGATCCCGGGTCTCCAGGATCGTGCCCTGGGCCAAAGGCAGGCGCCAAACCGCTGTGCCACCCAGGGATCCCTAAATTCTATTATAGATTTATTAATAGCTTGTTACAAAAAAGATGGCATTATTGTACAATGAACCTTCAGTCAAATCATTATTTCAATTAATTATCATGATTAAACTGATAATCAGTTTAATAATTTTAGACAGATTAGAACTGTAACTTCTGGGCCCTTACTGGGACTTGTTTGCTTCTCAGACTGGTTTAAGGAAACCTCATCCAATATAGTATTGCTATACAGCTCTCTTAACCAGGTCTTGTGATTTAACATCTTAGTGACTAGTAGCTTTGGACAATTTCATGTGCTGTGCCAGGTAATTAGTCAACAAGAGACTTTCCAAGGAGCATTTGCCTTGGACAGTTCATCATGGACCAGCATCTGGCCTTCAGTTCTGCAATTTTGAAGATGGATTTTATCAGCACACTTACCACTGGGGATGAATGAACTCAATAACTAGAATTAAGAGACTAATGTAAATTAAGCTGCTACTACAGTACATTTACAGAGAAGTCTAATAAACAAAATAAACAAACAAAAACTGATTGTGACAGTGTTGTAAAAAGACGTTATATACAAAGGAGGCATTACAACAGCCTTTGAATATAAACCGGAGTATCCAGAACAGATCCAGCCTAGAAGCAGAAGCTTAATTCCTGGAAATAAGAAAGTTGTGGCTCTAACCCCTTGATCCGTTTTCCTGATCTTGAAAATCCAGCTGACTTTTCTGTCCCTTTGTTACATAATCTGCAAAAGTGAGCTGTCGGTGCAGCAGCAAAGGTGAGGTTGTCTGCAAGTACAACACACTAAGATAATTAGCCACAGGAGATTGTTTTGTTCAAAGAAGTTCAAGTTTTCTGAAACTCTAGTTGGTGAGATTGTTTTCATGCTTTTCAAGTTGGCATTTGAACTTTCAGATGAAAAACTGTTCTTTTTACACGGCTAGGGGTGTGATATAATTTTATTTCTGCCTTTCTTGAATTGACACTGAGTCAGGACACGAAGCAGCAGAGTTGAACAGCTTCTGCTTTAGAGCAGACTGGGCACCCTTACATGCCAAATGTAGGTGTGTTATTCAAATGCAGTGGGGTGTCCCCCCCCCCATTGTTTTACTGAAAGGTGATACATAGAATGCTAATTACAACACTATTGATCTCAGACAAACAGTCCAAAGACACACACTCTCACACATTCATTACATTACACTTAGTTTCTTCTTTTCTTAACATTGTGAATGATAAATTGAACATTAGCTCAGCTGCTAGATGTGGACTGACCCCATCACACATTCATGGTCTACTGGCTCCATTTATTGCCCAAAGATTTCAGGGCACGTACTGAGTTTTCTTTCTTTTGTGTGACATCATCTCTGTGCTTACCTTCCCGTGGTCTTGTTTTCTGTCATCATTTTCATTCTAATGAACACTTTTGACTCAAGGATATGCATGTGGTCACACTGGAAGTTTCACAGAGTGCCAAGACAGATACAAATGACATTAAAAGTAGCTTTGTGTGTATTTTACAGCAGTTCAAAGCAAGAGAGTATAATCAAGGAACTGTTTTAGGAGCAGATGATCAAAATCAGCCTTCAAAAGGAGATCGGAAAAATTCTTTGAGTAGAGGGCATCTAATCAGAGGGAGTGACCAACAATAAAATAAATAGACACTAGAAGAGGGAATGGCCAGAGACATGACAGGATTCCAAGTGTATGTTGCCCAGAATGTATTTCCATGGGGCCTTTGCTTTGGCCTAACAACATAGATTTACTTAGTAATTGCATTTCCAGGAGGATATTCTTTTCCCATTGTGGCATTCCAGTAAATATGGGTTTTAACTCTAATTTCAAAGTGAGAGTGAGGGATTTTCTCACCACCAAGCAATTCTCAGACACCAGCTGGGTGTCCTACAATTCAGTTCAATTCTGGCACTATCTCCCTAGAGATAGCATCAGATCCCACAGGATAACAGCTCAGTCCCACAGGCTGTTCTCCATTTCAGATGCCAAAGGCAAGCCCAGGTTGTTACCTGGGCTTCTGACCTGCCAATTACTGACTGGCAGTTCACACGACTCCTTCCTTGGGTTTGATTAATTCCCACAGAGCCCAGGAAACCCATTTATTCACTAGATTACTGGTTTGTTACAAAGAATATTAAAATATATGAATCAACAGCCAGATGAAGAGATACATAAGTGAGGTCCTGAACAAAAGAGCTTCTGTCCTTATGGAATTTGGGGCCTGGCACTATGGCACATGAAAGCATTCTAGTTCCCCAGTCTGAAAGCTCTCTAGACCCTCTCCATTACATAAGCATGTTTGATTAAATCACTAGTTACAGATGATTGATTCAACCTCCAGTCTCTTTCTCTTCTCCAGAAATCAGGGGCTAGGAACTGCCCTCTTATTCATTGTTGGTTCCCCTGGCAACCAGCCTTAGGAGCTTTCCAAAAGTCCTATCATTACTATAAACTCAGTTATGGTGGAAAGGGGCTTATTATGAGTAAAAGGACACCCATTTCACCGTTAAGGCTCTGAAGGGGAATTGCATGTTGTCCTACATGGTGTGCAGTGTCCTTCTCTTCTAGGCTGTAAGTATATGTGATGGATAAATTGCTGTCAATCTCATCTGTCCAGTGTCAGTTGTTGTAGGTGTCATTCCTGCAACCCCAAGGCAAGAATCCATTCCTCACCAACAAGTGATAAGTGATTAAAACACTTCACAAAGGACAAGGGCTCTTTTCAATGGCTCAATTCACTGTTATGAACTTTAATGTCTGAGATAAGAATTGTAAATAAGGTTCTAGTCAGTTCCAGAATGTGTAGGGGCCAAGGGCAGGCTGTCCCAAAATGTGCCACTTTGGCATATTGATTATTTTAAATTAAAAGTTACTTTAAAAATAGCCAGTGCAAAAAAGAATGCTTTGATCTCTCTTTGTCTCCAGAAACCTGGAAGTTAATCTCCCTTATGAAGGGTATCCTATCTGTACCAGGAGGTAAAGACACATTGTTATCATCTGAGATAACGAATTCAGAGAAGAGAAGGCTATATAAAGAACCCTTGTTGCTTTTTATTAATTTACTACCCCAGCTTAAATCCTGCTTAGAATTCCTTATTAATTAGAACTTCTGAATATAAGTTTTAATGATCCTGTCAATTCCTCACAGATTTATTGTCTTTTTGTCTAAAAAGTATAAAAATTGTCCAGTCATTTTTTTTTTTTGCCCACTGTCATTTCTTTGAGTCTCAATTTCATTATTGGTTCTTTGTGCACATATGATTAATTTTTTTTCTCCTAAGGTTAATGTCTCACATCAATTTAATTCTTAGGCCAGCTAGAGGAACCTTGCAGGGTAGAGGAAAACAGATGTCTGCCATCACACAGGTGTTAACCACTGACATCTTATTTCAACAATTATTCCCTTGGTTATTTCTGCAATACTTTTGTCACTCAGTCCCCTAAATTCCCTCTCTACTGTGTCCCTAGATGTTATTGTCCAGATCCACATATTAGGAATTCTGAATGCCTAAATCCTGCTTTGAGAAATTGAAATTGGTTCAGAGTCTCAGTCAAACGATGCAAGTACAACTTCCAGGGAAGGTGGTGGAGTAGGACTGGCCCACTAACAACACAGGGACCAGACTCTCCTCAAAATAGGCAAAAAGAACCATTGTGGATGACAGGACTGAAGGCAAAAGTGGCTTAGCCACAACAGTAGGGGGCATGCAACACACATAGGAGATATCTCTCTAGTGCCAGGTTCTGGTGTACAGAAGATAGTGCATTGCAGGGTACTACAGAGTCTCATCTTCATAAAGCCGCTACTTTCAAGAGTAGGAGATATAGCTGACTTTCCTAAAACTTAGAAACAGCTATAGAGAATTAGACAACAAGAGAAAGAGGAATATGTTCCAAATGAAAGAACAGGAAAAAAATCACAGTAAGAGAATTAAATGAGATGGAGATAAGTAACATGCCTAATAGAGAACTTAGCGTAATGGTCATAGAGATACCCAGTGGACTTGAGAAAAGAATGGAGAAACTGAGGGTGCCTGGGTGGCTCAGCCATTGAGTGTCTGCCTTCAGCTCAGGGCGTGATCCCAGGATCTGGGATCGAGTCCCACATCAGGCTCCCTGCGAGGAGCCTGCTTCTCCTTCTGCCTATGTCTCTGCCTCTTTATCACTGTGTCTCTCATGAATAAACAAATAAATCTTAAGAAAAAGAATGGAGAACCTCATTGTGACCATCAACAGATAGATAGAAAACAAAAGAACCAATCAGAGGTGAAGAACACAATAAGTGAATTTAGAAATATACTGAATGGAATAAATAGTAGTCAAGAGAAAGCAGAAGAATAGATTAACAACCTGGAGGACAAAGTAATGGAAAGCAATCAAGTTGAGTAAGGGAGTGAAAAATGAATATTAATAAAAGAAAATAGATTCAGGGAAATCAGTGACACCATCAAGTGTAGTAACATTCGCATTATGGGGCTCACAGAAGAAGATAGAAAAAGAGGCAGAAAATTTATTTGAAGCAATATAGCTGAAAAATTATCAAATTTGGGGAAGAAACAGAAATCCAGATCAGGGAGGCATAGCGTCTCCCAACAAAATCAACCCAAGAAGGTCCATACCAAGACACATATAAATAAAATGGCAAAAGTAGTAATAAATAGAATTTTAAAAGCAGTATGAGAAAAGAATATAGTTGTAGACAAAGGAAACCCCTTAAGACTATCAGTAAATGGGTTTTTCTGCAGGAACTTTGCCGGCCAGAGGAAAGTGGCATGATATATTCAAAATGCTGAAAGAAAAAAACCCTGCAGTCATGAATACACTACCCAGAAAGGCTATCATTCAGAATAGAAGGAGAGATCAAGAGTTTCCCAGACAAACAAAAGTTAAGGAGTTCATCATCACTAAACCATCCTTACAAAAAATGTTAAGGGGACTCTTTGAGTGGAAAGGAAAGACCGTAAGTGGAGTAAGAAAAGCAGGAAGCAGAAAAGCATTAAAATTAAATATATTTATAAAAATCAGTCAAGGGACTCACAAAATAAAAGGATGTAAAGTATGATTCCATATACCTAAAACGTGGGGGAAGAAGAGTGAATATTTAGTGATTCTAGAATGGGTTCACACTTAAGTGGCCATCAACTTAATATAGACTGCTATATGCATAAGATGTTAAATATAAACTCAATGATACACACAAATAAAAAAAGCAGTAAGAGATATGTAAAGAATAAAGAGAAAGGAATCCAAGTATATCACTAAAAACGCCAGCAAACCATGAGAGAAGAGAGCAAGAGAAAAAAGAAACAGAACTACAAAAACTACTGTAAAACAAGTAACAAAATGGCAATAAGTACAAATCTATGAATAATAACTTTGAATATAAATGGACTAAATGCTGTGATCAAAATACATAGGGTGATGGAATGGATAAAAAAGAAAGATCCATCTGTATTCTGCCTACAAGAGACTCATTTTAGACCTGAAGACACATGCCAATTGAAAGTGAACGGATGGAAAAGCATTAATCATGCAAATAGAAGTGAAAAGAAAGCTGAGGTAGCAATACTTAGACAAGATAGACTTTAAAACAAGGACTGTAACAAGAGAAAAAGAAGGCCACTACATAATCCTTAATGGAACAATCCAACAAGAAGACACAATTGCAAGTATTTATGCACTCAACATGGTAGCAGCCAAATTCATAAAGCAACTAATAACAAATATAAAGGAAATAATTGATAGTAACACAATAATAGTAGTGAACTTTAATACCCCACATACATTAATGGATAGATCATCTAAACAGAAAATCAACAAGGAAACAGTGGCTTTGAATTACACATTGGGGGATGCCTGGGTGGCTCAGTGGTTGAGCATCCGCCTTCAGCTCAGGGCATGATCCTGGGGTCTGGGTTTGAGTCCCACATCAGGCTCCTTGTGGGGAGTCTGCTTCTCCCTCTGTCTGTGTTTCTGCCCCTCTTGCTGTCTGTGTCTCTCATGAATACAAATAAATAAAATCCTTTAAAAAAAAAAAGAATTACACATTGGGCCTGATGGATCTAACAAATATATTTAGAATTTTTCATCTTAAATCAGTGCAATATACATTCTTTTCAAGTGCATAGGGAACATTCTCCAGAATTGGTTACATATTAGGCCACAAAACAAGTCTCAACAAATTTAAAGAGATCAAAGTGATTCCATGCATCTTTTCTGACTACAACACTATGAAACTGAAGTCAACCACAAGAAAAAAGTTTAGAAAGAGCACACAAACATGGAAGTTAAATAACATGCTACTAAAAATTGAATAGGTCAACCAAAAAATCAAAGAGGACATAAAAAATACATGGAGACAAATGAAAATGAAAATACAATGGTCCAAAATCTTTGGGATGCAGTAAAAGCTGTTCTAAGGGGAAAATTTATACTAATAAAAGCCTACTTCAAGAAGCAAGAAAAATCTCAAATAAACAATCTAACCTTACACTTACAGAAGCCAGAAAAAGAAAAACAAATGAAACCCAAAACCAATAGAAGGAAGGAAACAATAAAGATTAGAGAAGAAATAAACAAAACAGAAACTGAAAAAACAATAGAACAGATCAATGAAACCAGGAGCTGGTTCTTTGAAAAGATCTATAAAATTGATAAACTTTTAGCCAGACTCCTAGAAAAAGAGGGAGAGGGCTCAAATAAACAAAACCAGAAATGAAAGAGGAGAAAAAAACCAACACCACAGAAATACAAAAGATTATAAGAACATATTATGAAAAGTTATATGCCGAAAACTGGACAACCTAGAAGAAATGGATAAATTCCTAGAAACATTTAATCTTCCAAAACTGAATCAGGAATAAATAAAAAATTTGAATAGACCAATTATCAGTAATGATATTGAGTCAGTAATAAAAACATCCAACCAACAAAAGTCTAGGACCCTATGGCTTCCCAGGTGAATTCCACCAAACATTTAAGGAAGAGTTAATACCTATTCTCAAACTATTCCAAATAACAGAAGGGGAAGGAGAACTTCCAAATTCTTTCTATGAGGCAGTCATTATTTCACTGATATCAAAACCAGATAAAGACACCACAAGAAAAGCGAACTATAGGCCAGTATCTCTGATATACATAGATGCACAAATCCTCAATAAAATACTAGCAAACAAAATCCAACAATACATTAGAAAAATCTTCACCATGATCAAATGGGATTTATTCCAGGAATCAAGGAGTGGTCCAATATTTGCAAGTCAATGAACATGATACAATCACATCAATAAGAGGACAAAAAAAAATATGATCATTTCAATAGATGTAGACAAAGCATTTGACAAAGTACAACATCCATTCATGATAAAAACCTGCAGCAAAATACGTTTAGAGGGAGCATACATCAACAGAATAAAGGCCATATATGAAAAATCCACAGTTAACATTATACTCAATGGTAAAAAACTGAGAGTTTTCCCCCTAAGATCAGGAACAAAGGAAAGGATATTCACTCTTGCCACTTTTATTCTACATATTACTGGAAATCTTAGCCACAGCAATCAGACAACAAAAAGAAATAAAAGGCATCCAAATTGGTAAGGAATAAATAAAACTACCACTATTTGTAGATGACATTATACTATGCATAGAAAACCCTAAAGACTCTACCAAAAAACTACTAGAACCAATAAATGAATTTAGTAAGGTCACAGGATACAAAATTGATAGAGGAATCCATTGCATTTCTATACACTTGTCATGAAGTAACAGAAAGAGAAATTAAGAAAACAGCCCCATTTTTAACTGAACCAAAAATAATAAGATATCTAGAAATAAACTTACCAAAGAGGTGAAAGGCCTGTACTCCAAAAACTACAAAATATTGATGAAAGAAATTGAAGATGACACAAACAAATGGAAAGACATTCCATGCTCATGGACTGGGAGAACAAATACTGTTAAAATGGCCATATGACCCAAATCAATTTACAGATTTAACGCAGTCCCTATCAAAACACCAACAGCATATTTCACAGAACAAAAAAAATCCTAAAATTTGTATGGGACCACAAAAGACCCTGAATAGCTAAAGTGATCTTGAAAAAGAAGAACAAAACTGAAATTATCATAATTCCAGATTTCAAAATATACCACAAAATTGTAGTGATCAAAATGGCATGGAATTGGCACAAAAATAAGCACACAGAATGATATAATAGACCAGAAAGCCCAGAGACAAGCCCATGAGTATATGGACAATTAAACTTTGACAATACTCAGTGGGGAAAAGACAGTCTCTTCAACAAATGGTGTTGGAAAACTGGACAGCTACATGCAAAAGAAGAAAACTGGCCCACTCTCTTACACCATACACAAAAACTCAACATAGTTGAAGGACCTAAATGTAAGACCTAAAGCCATAAATATCATAGAAGAGAGCACAGGCAGTAATTTCTCTTATGTAGGTCGTAGCAACATTTTTCTAGATATGTGTCCTGAGGGAAGGGAAGTTAAAGCAGAAATAAACTACTGAGACTAAATCAAAATAAAAATTGCCTGCACTGCAAAGGAAAAAATCAACAAAGCAGAGAAGACAATCTACTGAATGGGAGAAGATACTTTCAAATGACATATTTGATCAAGGGTTAGTATATCAAATATATAAAGAACTTCTGCAACTCAACACCAAAAAAACAAATAATCCAATTAAAAATGGCAGAAAGCATGAACAGACATTTCTTCAAAGAAGACATACAGATAGATGGCCAACAGACACAAAAAGATTCTCAACACCATTCATCATCAGGGTAATGCAAATTAAAATCAAAATGAGCTATCATCTCATACCTGTCAGATGGCTAAAATAAAAACCACAAGAAATAACAAGTATTGGCAAGGATGTGGAGAAAAAGGAACTCTCAAATACAGATGGCAGGAATGCAAACTGGCAAAGCCACTGTGGAAAATAGTATGGAGGCACCTCAAAAAATTAAAAATAGAATTATCATATAAACCCCACTAATTCTGCTACTGGGTATTTAACAGAAGAATATGAAAATGCTAATTCAAAAGATATGCACACCTCTATGTTTATTGCAGCATTATTTACAATAGCCAAATTATGGAAGCAATCCAACTATCATTGGTAGATGAATGGATGAAAGAAAAGTGGTGTATATGTACAATGAAATATTACTCAGCTATGGAAATGAGTGAAATCTTACATCTGCAACAACATGGATGGAATATAGAGGGTATAATGCTAAGTGAAATAAGTCAGAGAAAGACAAGTATCATATGATTTCACTTATATATGGAATTTAAGAACCAAAAGTGAAAATGAACAAAGAAAATAGAGACAACCCCCAAAATAGACACTTAACTCCATGGAGAACAAACTGATAGTTACCAGAGACATAAGGGACATTAAGAATACACTTATTTTGATGAGCATTGAATAATGGATAGAATTATCTCATTATATTTTACATCTGAAACCAATATAATACTGTAGGCTCATTATGCTGGGGTTAGAAAAAAGATACAGGTATGATGAATTTTTTTATCTCTGTCATCAAAATATACTCCATCTGTCAAATTCAACTTTTATCTAAGGCTTTATTCTTTCTATATCTCTCATTCATTTGCATGTTTCACTTACCCCTTTTAAGGTTATTACTTTCAAATATCTCTCTATTTTGGCTTCACTCCTGAGGGGCAGTTTCATATTTCCAATTACCACATGGATAATTTGGATGTTTGGTCTATCATCAACTCCTATTCTACATTTTAAATGAATTTATGCTTCCTTTAACACAAATTTTCTTCTATGGTTGACTTATTCCTAATAGTCCATTTTCTCCACCTACATTTTCTATCTCTTTTGCAGATGGATTGGAGCCTACAGGTATATAGTCTTATTCTAAAAAGACTAGCTGGGCACTGTGCCAACCTAGAGCAGTCATGCACTATCCAAAGGAGGCAGCCCTCTGCAATGGCATATTATTTGCATGCAGAGATGTGAATGTATTGTGCTTCATGTGATTTTTTTAGGTGAATCCAGAAATCCAGGTTTTGATGTGAAATTTTCAATTTTTAAATATTAGTTCAAATTTGCTTATTACTATTTGGGCCATGAAAATGTTTGTGGATTATATTCTGCCCATGAGACACTTGTTTGCAATCTGGAACTGAATGATTTCTAGGTCTTTCTCAGCAAATAGCACCACCTCCACCTAGGCAGATGTTCCCACATTGGTCCATAATAATATTATGAAAGTATCTATTTCATTGTATATAATCCTGCTTTAAGAGCAAAAATTAAACAAAAATCCCGGAGCTCCTGGCCTTTAAACCTTGTACTACCCACTCTAAGCAAATGCATCTTCATAAAAATGTGCTGTGTTCATTTATTTGTGTGTGTGTATCTTTCTACTGTGTTTGCCACCATGTGATCATCTATGTCCCTGCTGTTTAGCCAAATCCTATCAATCCTTAATGGTCACTCAACTCATTCAAAGCAACGTTCCTTGATCAGTACTGTCATCACTGGACTAGAGGTCAAATCAAATTTCTCTGATTTCATTTTGAATCCTTGATGCATTTATAGCCGAGAGCACATAAGTTGCTTTTAAATACATCATCATATATTAGTAGTACTATTCCAAGTATATTAGCACTCTCTCTTAAACAAGACTGAGGGCTGGAACAGTTCTTGACTCATGCCATTCTTATATTTCTCAAAGTGCTCAGCACCATTCTTCAGCATTATGTGACAAGTTTTCCTGTGTCACTCAGACTGCTAGTGCATAGGACAATAACTCTAATACTCTAGCATAAATGTAGCTGGTATCACCCTTTACAGCAGATAAGTGAGAATGTCATAACTTGAAAGCAGCCTGTGTCTGGTAAAAGGTACAGGAGATGGAGAAAGAAGGTGAGCAAGTAGATAGAAGCCAGAGGAACATCTAACACATCTTAAAATAACTACTTATTTACTATATAAAAAGGCAAGGAGAAAAGGTCATGATTACTTAACAGAGAATTTGAATTCCCAAATAAATTACCTTACAAAAGAAATCAAACTTGCCCTTACGTACATTTTTGAACTGGTTAAAATGGAATAAAAATCACATTTCAGAGAAAAATCTGTAGGCTTGTATAGCAAGTCAGGTAGTTATAAAATAAATAAATCCTTCAAATATTTTACACAAATTTAAATTAAAAAAAATAGGTCAAATGTTTACCCTATGTTTGGTGCACTGAAACACCATTTATCAAACTGACGTTAAACTGGACTGACTGCAAATCATATCCTACAAATAGTACAGGGGTGTAACTGAGGCTGATATGCACATGTGCATATTACATACATATAAAATGGTTAACACTGCTGTGCATACTATTTCCATAAGTACTTTTACCCTCTAAAAGTTCTTTAGACTATTTTGAATTGAATTGCAAAGCAACAGTAAAGGAAAATGCTTTGACACTTGGTCAAAGCATTTGAAAATGCAAAAATTGCAATGGTTTTGGGATTTAAGATGATTGAACATGGGATAAAGTCAATATTCCTCACAAAATACCTGTATATGGAGAGTATATTAGCATACTCATGTAACAAGTGCAAGAAGAAGGTATATTACAGAACTCTGGCTTCATTAGGTCTATTCCCATTGTTTTATTCTAAGTTTTACCTAGACTTGTTTGGAAATTTAATCAAATAATATTGTATTTTTTTCAGTTCTAATAACCACCTTTAAGAAGAAGTGCACTGAAAGGGTATACATCCTTCTGTACCCATACTTCTATGGCCAATTTGATTTTTATTATGATGTGATATTGTAATTAACATTATGCTAAAACTAAAATCAACTGCATTATGGTTTCATCCACAACATTCAAGTATCTTATTGCTAAAATATTCCAAAATGAATCCAGTAAACATTTGCTATTTCCAATAGCCTGAGAGATGGATCCAGCCCTTTTTAGCAATTACAACTAAACTAGGCTCAGAACAGCTGTGTTAAAACCTCACAAACCAAAGCCAGTCATCCAAAAATCTAAAATGCTAACGTTTTCTATCCAAGATAGAAAAACAAGCATCCAAAGTAAAGAAAACCCCACTATTAATCAAGTAACCAATCAACATTCACTTTGTTATTCAAGCTAATAGTTCTTTAAAGTTTGAAGTTTCTGCCTTTGTTATTTATTGGTGGTTCCTAGAGTCACAGTTTCAATGTCAAATGGGAGAGTCCTACTGACTCTTTTGTCCAGAAGTAACTTTGGGCAGCTGATTATATTTTTCTTAAAAAATGGTAACATTTGCGCTAATGCACAATGCTTCTACATAGTCACATCCATCCTGTGCTGTGCATACACTCCTATTTGTCTCTTGTCTAGTTACATTTCTCCTTCAACTATGAGTGTTAATGTCTGCCCACAGAAATAAATTGGAGTGCTGGAGCTGGATTGAGAATCATTCTGGTGTATTCCATTTCTTTGATTGCTCAGACAGTACCTCTCAAGGCCAGCTTTTCACTCATGAGTCACCAATGTGGAATGACATATCTGGGGGATGCTGCAAGCACTTGACTCCTATCAGCCATCTCCTCCATCAGAACTGATCATCAACATTGGAGTCTATGTGCAATGCTGTGAGTTTCATGTCGTGGTTACATGTATATCCTCAAAGTGATTGGAAGTACATTTACAGAACTGGTGCCTATAATCTTGGGCTCCAAAGTTACCATCCACATCATACCATTGTACTGTGTTGCTTCCAGGGTTCTTTATTAGTTCTTGTATATGTTCTAGTGGGTAGGATGCCACCATACATGGTTTAAAATGTAGTCTTTCACTATATTAAGAACTGAGTCATCCAATTGACTGGATAAACAAAGCACATCTACAAGTAAGGTCATTTCTGGAAACCTATCCTACTGGATATGTGAGACTTTTTTTGTAAAGTACCCCAGTTTCTCATTCTGTTTTCATACACCGCCAAGACTGGTGATCCCTCCTTCTCAGATTAAATCCTCTGCAGTGTTAGTTCCATGCTCTAGGACTTCTAGAAGTCATCTATTGGTTTACTAGTCTCCTGCTCAGTGGTGTCCACTTCTTATAAGAGAGACACCAACTGTTTATCCTGAAGCTTCCCTTTAAATCACTAAAATGCTATATCAGGACATCCTTTGTGATGTTCTCTTTTTGATCTCTGGAACAATGAGTTAATCCTGTCTAAGTTTGGTCCATTTTTGAGAATCTTGATGAGAGATGTATAGACTCAATTCCCAGAAAAGTAATAATCCATACCCTGCTCCTGTGTCTCCTGCAAAAGCAGCTCAGGTGCAGTTCTAGAGTCCCCTTTACCAGCTTACATGGCTGGTAGCTGTGCTTTCAGGTTCTTCATTTCCCAGCCCTCACCGAGCCATTCACCACCTGAAGTAGCTCTTTTGAGGGAGAAATGGACTCTGAAGAAAGCCAACATTCTTTGATAGGTTATGCCTGAACTGCCTTCAGCATGACTTTTGCTCCTTCCAGATTGGTTGTGTAGCGTTGGCAATGAGAAAAAAAATTAAAAAAAAAAAAAAGTTCTATTTGGCTGCATATGGTACCTCTCAGCCTGTGGTTGATGGTACGAATGCCTAGGGGGCAAAGGGCCAGGTCAAGTGATCAATTTATAACAAAGAAGAAGTCAGTGAACCAGGCTGACTAGTTGGTAAACCTAATTTCTAACTTCCAACTCCAAACTCTATGTTCACTTAGTAGTTATTTAATTTTCCTCTCTTCATCTATTTTCTAATTACTCCAGTTGGTTTTGAGAAAAAAAAACAACAACAACACTTTTTCTGGTTAAATTATATACAACTTCTAAGGAAGAATTTAAGAAAGTTGAGCTAGGGGAATTAACACTGAAATGATTTTTATAAGCTTCAACAACATTATTACTCAGGAATAAAGTAATAATTTTAAAAGCTTTGAATGTTTTATGAGAAGAAAATGAGTTAGATACAGAAGGACGAATCCAAGAGTTGTCGTTTGGCATTGCGTTCCCCACAGCTCATATGTTGCCTAGAGTGGTGACCTATAACTGTGAAGGTTACAAGAAAAAGGCATGGCATGATGTAGAAGATTGAGATGTAAAGGGTATTAGCCCGGGGGATGTGTGGGCTGCATACACTCCAGTTAGGTCACATGAAAAGAGAGAGATTTAAGTTTCTTCTTCCATGGGGTTGGGCCCGTGTGGGACCTTTGGTTTCTTCTGACTCTGTTACTTGGGTTTCTAGGACTGCCTGTTGAAAGAGAAAGCAAATGTGGAACAGACAGCAAGCAACATATGCCTTGTGGCTAGGCATTTTGTATGCTGTTCCTGGTGCTGCTATCACAAACTCTAACCTTTCTGCCCATCTGGGACTCTGGACTCACCCACCTCTTTCTGTCTCAGTGAACTTCATCCTGGCCCACTGTCCTCCTGGACTGCAGAACATGCCCAGCTTTTTCTGATCTAGACCCTTTCTCTCCCTGGCTTATTCTAAATAAAACCCCAGTACAACTTACCACTTTGTTCTTTTTTCTTCAATGATCATAGGCATGAGGGAGAATGTAGCTAAATGACTCTGCTAACCTTTTTTGACTGTTTACTGTGTGCCAGGCACTGTTCTAAATGCTTTACTCATATCAACTTGTTTAATTCTTTGACTATGTGAAGTCCATATAATTATCCCTATGCAGTAATTTGCCCAAGGTAACACAGATATTAGGGGACAGAGCCAAGATCCAGATAGTTTGGCTCCCAAAGATTGAACTCTTAACCATTGAAACATAAAACATAGGCCTCTGTAAATAAACACCCAGGTGGTAAAATAGGAGATCCAGACCAGCCAGTGAAATCATTCAATATTTATCATATTTGTATTCTGTGCCAGGCTCCTATGCCTGCAATGACAGATCCTAAGTTATACCAGGTAACAGTTTTACATTCTCTGAGTTCCCAATCTACTGAACAATAAAATAAAGGACACTGTGATCATGGCTAGAAGGAAATGCAGTCTGATTTACTAAGAGAGCACAAGGGAGAAAGTGAGCAGTCCAAGGGTGGAAGATCAGGGAATGCTTCATGGTTGAGCCAGAGTTTGATCTGGATCCAAGAATTGTATTTGGGTATTAAGAGGGAAGACAGAAGGCAGCAGTTCCAGGAAGGGGACTAACAGAGAGTCTCAAGGGCATGCTGTATACAGAGGCAGTACAAAACCTAGGATAAGAACTCTAATAGGACCAGAGCATAGAGATGAGAGGGCAAGGCCAGAATCTAGAAGACCTCATATTCCAGGTCAGTGTTTGCATAAAGACTAAAGGGTGACATATATCAGAGGTCTTGAGCATGCTTCAGGAGGATTGATGGGGCAGTAGAGTATGACATCAATTGGAGCTAGGAGCAACTAGATAGGAGGTAATACAGTCTCTTAGTTAGAAAGGTCATAAGGCAAGTACTAGGCAAGGTGGGGAGATGAGCTTGAGAGGTAGAGATAAAGGTCCTGCTGAGTTGGATGAGACGTGAAGAAGAGTGAATTGTTGGAGCTGGTGAGAGTCAGAGTGCCCAGGCCTTTGCCCAAGGGTAAAAAGCTTTTCCTTTCACCTGGTTTCTTAGTACATTTCACCCAACAGACATGAAGTATAAGGCCTCTACCTCTACTACTCTGTGACCCTCAACAGAGGAAGAATAAAGTGGGTCTTGACTGAGATGGCATGTGATCAAATCCCTCTTGGTATCTATGAAATTCATACTGACAAGTGCATTGAGCACTTATGGAAAATTTGTAAGGCTTCACTTAGAAATTGCATTAATTCTTATAGCCACAGTTCTTAAAAAGAGTCAGGAGAACTCCCAAAGTAGCCCAGAGAGCCATAGCTTATACAATGATGTGTTGAGTTGTTTACTTAGATCTTTATTTTGTTCTGGGATCTCAGGAAGGGAAACAGATGAAGTACTGTTTTGAGAAGGGCTTTGAGAACAGGTGTGATCTGAGCAGCAATGCTGGGTTTGGATATAGGATGGGGGATAATGGAAACGCACCACACATAAGCTATCCCAACTCAGGCCCAGTTTTTGTGGAATCCTGGAGTTGAAATAGGTGAAAATCTGTAGGGATAAGATACCTTGAATATCTTTGGGGGACTTTCGGGATTCTGGCTTTTTTCTCTGAGCACTTCTTAACGGAAATGTCACTAACCTTAAAAAAAACAAGGTATGGAGATTATTTTGCTTTGTTAGTGGTCTTAGGAGAATAGCAGATATTTTGGACCTTGTTTTGGCAAATGATTTCATGTTCTCCCTTCAAAGAGAAGAATAGGACCTAGTGTGATGGATACATGGGGATTGCCACTGACTGAGATTTAATACTCTTTCATTAGCACTGGCCCAAAAGAGACCAACTGCCCTTAAAATTCCTTTTCTGGTGTTTCCCTTCTTTTGGTCCCAGAAGAGTGAGATAATGAGACAGAACTAGATGGCTTAGATCTACCTATCTCTTCTTTCTAGAATACCAAATGCTTCCTTCCTGTCACTTTGTCACATGCCAATCGATATGCACAGAGTCTGTTGTTTGCTCAACTATCACTCCTCTTATTCAGCTGAAAGCCAAGTGTCCCTACCATTGGTCCCTACCAATGAAACTTCATAAAAGAGGCTGATATGACTGCCTAAAACCCGAAGTGTTATTTAGTTTCATCAATCCTAAGAGATCTCCTTTATCTTCTTTAGGGGTTGTTGGACTGTGGTTGTATTAAGTTGTTATCTCTCAGTTTATCTGTGTGAGTCAGGTAATGGCCGATATTGTATTAATCCTGATTTCCACAACTGATACCTGATCTTATGAGCAGATGTCAATCATTTTAGAGGTAGGGGCATAAACAAAACTTGGCAGTGACATAGCAGAATCTTTCACTCAAGGGCTAGAATCAAGATTCTCTGAGCATTGAATTTATCAGGATGTGGCATGGGTAAGAGATGGTTGTAGAGGTCAATGAAGCAAGGTCTCCATATCTAGAATACCAGACCTGGTTATAAGTTAGCCACACCTCAGTAAACCCAGAAATACTTCCTCCTTGACTAATTACTAGAAAACAACTTATTCCCAGTATGTATGAGGTTTACCTTTTGCTCTTTGCTCTGTGTGAATATTCAACTCAGCCAATGAGGAATTTGGAAGAAACATTTTCATGCATAATTGAAATATTTTCACATGGATCGATAAGATAGAAATGTAACTCTTTAGAGTGTCTAAATCTATAGCAATTCAGAGAAGTCATTTTGTATGATTTATACTGGAATTTATCCAACACTGTCACAGGTCCCAAAGATAAGCATCCTGGGGCCTATGATGGCTGCATAATAAATCAAGCTGAGTATAATAGGAGAGGTCAAACATCAAAAAGCAAACCCCTTATCTACCACCAAATCTTTTTAAAAAAACTGAATCCCTAGAAAGAGGTCACACTGTTACCTTTGCTATGTTGGGATTCAGGCTTATTCACCAGTAATTGCACCCAGGAGAGATTTCTTAGCCTCTACTTGAAAAGCAGGGCCAGGAGGGGAAATAACTTCAGGTGGGAGGTTTTTCATGGTCCATCAAATCTCATACACAGGTTTCTTATTCTAAAATAGAAAAAGCTGGTCAGGATGGCTTTGTTTTACTCTCTTGGCTCACTTTTTTAAAGACTTATTTGGTTTTATATTTGACAAACAATTATCAAGAAACAGCTGTTTGCTTGGCAGAGTGCTAAGCATATTTGCCTAGTTTTTCCACTAAATAACTTATTATGAGGAAAAAGATATTCAGATCTTAATTTCAAAGATTAGGAAGCTGGATTTCAGAAATCCACAGTGCATCACCCAAGGTCACATGGTGAGGAAATGGCATCACAAGGATCTGAACATGGTTTTCTCTTAGCCTAGGATTCTTCAGATGGCAAAATGCCATCTCTTTAATTTTATATCTACATTATAAAAATTTTTATATCAACAATGTTGATGTCTTTATCTTCTTATGTATAAAACTGTACTTTTTATTTTCAACTTTTGAGAACCTAGAAGCAGAAAACATGCCCCTTGTTTAGTGGAAGAATGTTAAGTGCATTTGAGGTGCAGATCTCGGTTTAATGAAATATTATCTGATAATTTCCTATTAGATCAATAAAATTACACAGGAAAGCTATCTTAAGTGGAATTTAACGAGCACAAAATTTATTCTAATATATTCTTTTTGATCCCTAATATATCAACACAGGTGAAATCCCAGAGTAACTGTATAACACTTTCAGTTGACTCATCTATAATAAGAAGGTAGGTATTTTAATTTTTATTGTTTTACCCTTATAACCCATGTCTCTGCAGTTGGTTAGTTTAATTCAAGGCAAGTCTCAGACCAAAACTGAGGCAATTACTATCCCATCATGAGAGGTAATTAATAGATTATTCATTCAAATTACTGAAGATTTTGATTCCAGCATTTTCACCTGGTAGATCTTTAGGATGCCAGACTGCATACTCTGTAGGTAAGTAGCTTAACACACTATCTGTTCATTTTTCCTATAATTCCTAGTCTGGACTTTCTGTGCTATGAAACTGTCAAGTTTCTATTTTGCATCTTTCTATTCAAGGAATTCTCATCTTGTATTTCTAACTCTTTCCCTCTCTGAGGGCTCCCTCCCTGGTCTCACTGACCCACAGACCACTTTTGCCAGAGGGGAAAAGTGACATTCTCCTCTTTTCAGTCAAGTATGTAATGGATATCATCAATCCTTAGAGTCTCCTCACTCATGAAAAGTGGAAAATCAGAGACAATGATCTCTTTCTGTGAAAGTAATCACTTGGAATGGCAGAGAACCCCAGAAATCTCCAAATTCAGATGTCTTCCTGGCTGGAGGACATCTGCTCTTCCTAATGGCATCTTTGGAAAAGAAGATTCTCTCAGCTGCTCCTCCTGGTAGCAATTTCTAGCCCTGTTCTTTTTGCTGCCTGAAGAATTTGCTTCAAGCTCCATGGGTTATAGGAAAAGTTGTATTGTGTTTAGTTCTACCTTCTGATTTTTTTTCTTAATACAGAGCCCATTAGTGGTATCTGTGAGACCTTGCAACTAATTTATGGATCAGTTTTTAGAAAGTTTCTTTTTAAAGTTCCAAAGAATTTCACCAGGAAGTAAATGGGGACATCTCAGTAGCACATATTTAGTTCATCCTTTCTGCCCTTTCTGCCATGTTGCAAGGGAGAGCTGAGTCTCATCGATTCCCTGGCTAGGATTAATATTCATTTACTCATGTATCAAACACTAAGTATTTACTTAGTACTAGTATTTACTTTGTACTAGTCACAGTTTCAAGCAGATTTCAAGTCAAGTTTCAATACAGGATGTAACCAAAGAGAAAAATTCCTGCCTCCATCAAACTTATTTTCAATTTGGAAAGAGATAATAAAACACATATATAATATATGTAAGATAGTAGATGATAAATCAGGGGAGAATATTCTGGATTGTGTGTAGGGTGCCATGTTCTTCAACCCTTCCTCATCCTCAGTGTCTTTAGACAGTGTCTGAATTCAGATTACTGGATAATTCAGTCAGATAATGTACCTTGACTTTACTGCCTATCTAATATCCTTACTCCCTTGTCCTTTACTAACAGAATTCTGATTTTCTCTGTGCAATATCATACTAATATTCCCAGACTCCTTTGCAGCTACAGAAGGCAATGCAACTCAGTTCTAGTCATGAGATACAAGCAAATGATCTTGAGATGGCTGTCTCAGAGACTTTAGAGAAGACTCTCTATTTCCTCTCTGTTTGTCCTGCCCAGAATGTGGGCACAATTTCTGGAGTTGCAGCAGTCACCTTGCAATCAGGAGGCAATATCATGCCAGAGATGGCAGAGCAGGAAAATGAAACTCAAGCAGCTATATCAGCCTGGACTACCTTCTTCTCTCATAACCAACGCATTGCGTAAGCCCTGCGGTGGGGTGGGGTGTCCATTCACATTGCAGCCTCTGCATATGGGACACACTGGACCAAATTCTAAAGGCTGAAATATGTATGAGATTCTCGGGAATTGTGTAATACTGCAGCACTGTGTGTGTGTCTAATAATTCTGTGGTTTGTTCACAGTAGTATTACATGCAGCCAAACACAACCTTAAACCCTGGTTCACTAGAGGATTAATGGTGGCTACATTTCCTTTTCTAAACTTTTCTGTCAGGATACAGAGGCACATACTCAAGTTGAGTCCTAGGACGATGCAAATATCTTACATGGCAGTTATGTAAAGTGGGCTGTAATAGTCACTCTGTTAGGATGATTCATCTGTCAAGTTAATTTTCTTGCCAACCCAACAGCTTCTCAGAACCCAACTTGTTCAGAAGGGAGAATTAAAGAAAGGATGAGGTTGAAAGCATTAGATGTTAAGTCAAACAATGAGAATTCTATCTTACATGATACAGGTTCAAGGGGTGGCTGTTCTTCAACCCCATATCCAAGTGCTCACACATCTGTCAAGACAATCCTCTGGAATTCAGAATCTGTGTTCATTGTCATTGAACATATTCAGCCTTATCTGTCTTGTTCAAGCCATTGCATTTCCCTTGTTCTTGGTCTCCTTGGCTTCATTTAAGTTTCCTCTAAGTAAGTCTCCATATTACCACAGACTTGACTTCCTCAAAATTGCATTTTCTATCACTTTTTTTCTTTATAACTTCCTTCGATAAATGCTGCCACCTGAACAAAGTCCAGATGCCTTAACTTGGCATGCTAGGTTCCTTATGTTATGGCAGCAGTTGACTTTCCAGCTCCAATTCCTGCCACTCACCACACCTTGACAATTTCTGAATACATGGTGTCATTTATAATTTCGTGCCTTTCTTTTTCATGGGTTTTCTTTCTGTAAGAATGTTCCTCTTCTCTTAACTTTCTGTGTTCCCCTTGCTCTTCTGACAAAGCTAAGAGAATAAAACTGTCTCTGAAATTTTTCCTGATTTATGCAGTTGGTTATTCCTTACCCTGCATTCTTCTTATTTATTTATTTATATATTTTTTAAGGATTTTATTTATTTATTCATGAGAGACACACATAGAGAGAGAGAGGCCGAGACACAGGCAGAGGGAGAAGCAGGCTCCATGCAGGAAGCCTGATGTGGGACTTGATCCGGGGTCCCAGGATCACACCCTGAGCCAAAGGCAGATGCTCAACCACTGAGCCTTCCAGGTGCTCTGCTTCTTCCTTTTTAAAAAGATTTATTTATTTATTTATTTTAGAGAGAGAATGTGGTGGGGAGGAGCAGAGGGAGAGAGAGTCTTATGCAGACTCTACACTGAGTGCAGAAGCCTACTCAGGGCTCAATCTTATGGCCCAGAGATCACAACCTGAGCCACAACCTGGAGTCAAACACTCAACTGACTGTACCCCAAAATATCCCTACCCTGCATTATTCTTTACACATCACTTGGTACAACTTCTAGCAACACTTATGTCACCCCATTACAATGATCAACTATCATTTGTTTATATCTGTCTCTCTTTCCATATTATGTGTTCTCAAGGGTTCGTGCCCTTATCTTATTAATCTTTATATCTCAGTTTTTAGTATAAGTGCTTGCCAAACATGAGTTTTCTAAACATGAGCTTAAATTTTTTTTTTAAAGATTTAATTTATTTGTTCATGAGAAACACAAAGAGGAGGGAGAGAGGCAGAGGGAGAAGCAGGCTCCTTGCAGGGAGCCTGACTTGGGACTCGATCCCAGGACTCCAGGATCACGCCCTGGGCTGAAGATGGCGTTAAACTGCTGAGCCACCTGGGCTGCCCTTAACATTTTTTTAAATTTAGAATTTAATCTAAGTAATTGTCTCCATCGTAAGTGACCTGGTTAAATCAGAGATGAAGATGAAGTAACCAAAAATGCCAAATGCAGAGCTTCTGAATTATTTGGAATCAGAGTCAAAGCCTTGAATTATGTTGAAAATGACTAATCTGAGGCCATTAGTAAAATAGAGAACGAGCTGCATTCAGTATATCAGTGCACAGCATAACTATCAATAATATGGGTGGATATATCTTCATATACCTAAAAGGAGGAAATATATCGTAGTGTATTTTGTTACTAACCAAAGCAATAATATTTTATGAGATTATACTATACAGCTATACTTAATTTTCAGTTGGCTGGGATAAGAACTCATCTAATTTGATTAGATGGCAGTGGTATAAACAATACATATTGATATCAAGGGAGCCTATTGTGTTTAATGCTGATGGATGCTAACAACAGCAATTCACACGTGGCTCCAATAGCAGTGACTAGTAACATTGCTTTTAGGTGCAAGCCTATTAATAAATAAAGCTCATTATAACATTGTTGTGCCCAAGATTGCGAATCCGAGAAACCATCAAGGAGCTGACACTGATGCAAACGCACAAGGGTTTATTTGCAAGCTCGAGCTTGGGTCCAAGTATACCCGACACAGTCGAGCAGGGACTTGGACCCCGAAATGGGTTACAGCTGGGTTTTTTATAGGCTGATCTAGGGGATTTTCAGAAGGGGTGGAGGAATTTCTCAAGTTCTGTTTACATTCTGATATGGGGTTTCAAGGGCATTGAGCTCTGTTTTCATTCTAATATGGGGCTTTCTACCACGGGTGTGGGCTCTGTTGTCTTTCTGATATGGGATTCCCTGCCGAGGACATTCTGCAGTTTTTCCTGAAGAGTTCAGCTCCTATTCACAGGGGCCTAAGATGGCTGTACTTGTGCTAATGCTAAACTTGAGGTGGAATGGCCTTAATTTTTCTCTGCCTCCACAAACATGTCATCCAGTGGGCATATCTTTCCACATTGGAAAAAAAAAAAAAAGCTAAATGCTTATATGTGATGTTCAAATGCTTGAACTAGGAGACAGATGTGTAACTACTATGCTCTGTATTGGAAATCTTTAGGTTGCTATGAGAAAGTCGAACCAGAAGGGCACTGCCTGACCAAAATTTTACACTTAGTAGTGGCATTTATATCCTTTCCCTCTCTGTCTCTGTCTTTGTCTCTGTCTTTGTCTCACCTTCTCTCTCCCAAATGGACATTTTGTTTGGGCCCATTGTATTTGAATGGGTCGTTATATTGTCCGTACTTTAAAATACATCCATATAAGCTGTATAGTACATATGTGTGTGAGAGAATGAACTTCGCACCAAAGTAATTATTTAACACCTGATATGACTCATTCAGATCCCCATTCCAAGTAGTTCATGAGCTTTTTAAAGATCCTAATCAGGAGTCTGCATTTCAAAGAAGGCTCAAACTGACACTTGAATATCACCATCTAAATCTGCACTAGCCTCTTGCTCTTTAGTGGGGTTCAGAGACCAGTAACAGGTATTACCTACAAGCTTGTTAGAATGTAGAATCGCAGGCCCTCAACCCAGACATAATGAATCAGAGTCTACATTTTAACATAACTCCCAATGGATTCTGTGAGCATTTGAGAATCACTGCACTAGGCAATTTTTAATTAGCATATGAGATTTTAAGAAATAGTTTTTGCATTGGTGAAATGAGTAATGACCAAACACATGGTATTTTAGAAATATTGCATAGGTACCTCTGTTCTTGTGGGAATATGGGGAGTCCCACTAGCTTTTTGGGTGGCACTCCAAAATGAATCTAGGACTCATTTGGTCTTGTGCCTCCCCACTTAATAGAAGATTCTGGCATCTGCTCTGACTGCAAGGTTAGCTGGCCCTGCTGTCAACATATTGTTACATTTACCTTGGATTAAAACTTTCATGAAAGGTGCTTGTCATTGTCTACAAGGACAGAGAATGAGGATGTCATATGAATGCTTTTGTACTTGCCTGTTTGTATGTGTTTGTTGGTTTGGAAACCTCCTGGGGGTTTGCTGGATATAATCTGAAACTGGCCCTTGTAAACACAGAGCAAGGAGAGACAAAGAAAGAGGCAGGCCACTCCAGATTAGGTAGATGGCAGATTTAAAACTCAAGGGCACTATGAGGCTTGTTTTAGGCAGCCCCAAGACCAGTAGATCTCTTAACTCACTGGCCAAATCTTAAAGCTTTATATAGAGGCCTTATCTGGGTTTAATTACACCCAGATGGTCTCAATACCATATCACCATCTCAGGGCTGTGTCCTTGGGGGCAGCTTCTGCTTTTTAATGCAAGCAGAAGTAAAAAACAAAAACACGAACAAAAAACAAAAAGCAAGCAGAATGCACATTCCAAGGACAGGGAGGGAGGAGCCTCTGATTGCCAGGGCCAGCTCAAAGGTCAACTGGTGGTCATGTGCTCTCAGTGATCTTCCACAACAGAGTGTGTAAGTTTGTTTGTCTGAGACTTCTTACATTATAATGTTACAACATGCCACCTGGTAGGGAGCACACTTAAAAGCCTAACAACCCTGCCATTTTGATATTGGCACCTACTGTCTCTTCATTTTGCTTGAAATCCTCCTAATTCTCAGTATAATGAATCTTTTTATTTTTTGAAAACTGTAGCTTTTTGTATTGTTATAACCCTAGATCTTATTTAAACCTTTTCTTTTAACTGAGGATCTCTGACACCACATCAGCAGAAGGGAGGGTGTTACCTCATTATTGTCTGGTGGCTATAAAAACCCAGGTTCCTTAGTCTTTGTTGACATTTAGATAGGAATCCTATTACTGCTTGGCCCAGTGGGAGTTCCAATACCCCATATGGTTTCTATTGCCAGTGCACTAGTGGTAGTCTCATTCCTACTGGGTGATTATGAAAGTCTTGTCTCTCCACTGGCCTCTTCTGACTCCACCTGAGCAGGAAGTGGGTAGAGGCACCTCATTATTGTGTGTGTGGGAGGAGGTGGGAGGGTGGAAGTGTAGGTTTCCCACTTGGTCTCCACTGTGGATAAACGCCAGTGATTGTTGACTCCAGACTCCTAACAAGTTCACTATAAAAAACTGATTTTAAATAAGAAAATTGAATTCTCCAAATGAGAGGAAACATCTGAAATCTTTGAGAAATCAAATCTAGTGGAAAATGGAAAGGGAAATATTCCTTATGATTTTGTTCTGGAAGCTGCCTTTTCTGCCAGTCCTTACTTAATATGTTTATTTTGCATTCCCCCATCTCCTCTATTATATGCTTTGTTTATGTGTGTGCTTCTGCATTGAAGACCAAGCAACGGTATCTTTAGAGGGGAAGTTGTAGTGGCTTCACAGAAACATTTTGATCTCTCTGAAAGAAATTGCTTTTGCAGTGCTGTATTTGCACACTGTTTCTCTCCCTGCATTCCAGTTAAGATACAACTCTATACGGGTGAGTACATCTCTGGAAATATTCTCTGCTACCAATTTCCCCAGGCCAGAAATCTCCGTTGTAGAAAGCTCATGGTACATTATTCTTAAAGAAAATAATAATTTTTATAAGAAAGTTCAGGTCTTGACCACATATTGTCAACACGTCTAAATTTTTTTAAAAATATCAACTTATTCTATTTTCCTTTTGCTTAATGTCAATAAAGTGCATAGATTGATACTGTTTATGGAAATTGCATATCTGGGCTATGGAGGGAGAGATTTTCTGACCAAAGCTCTTCCTTATCTCATGTGCAGTTCTCACAGTGCAGAATCAAATTCAAGAGGCAGCAAAGGAGATTAGACTCTAAGAAGCACCAGTGTTTTAAGGGAAATGTCAGAAACTATTGATGTTCAGATTCTGGGACAAAAAAAAAAAAAATATATATATATATCTATATCTCAATCCAGAAAATAGATCCAAGCATGAAGGATTTGAAAAAGGCTACAAAAGCAAGTACATGAAAAAAATAAAGGTTATTTCTGTTGAGGAGATATGACAAACTGTGAGACTATTGTCCACTTGAGGTACTAGTTTTCTTTTTGAACCTTGTAAGACTTAATTGTGGTCATTACTGAATCTCACTATTCTAGAAGTAGTATTAATCTGAATATTACAGATAATATCCATTTCTGCCATGTCATTTGGAGGGATGTGTCTAAGATTTAGTTTGCAAAAAGTAAGGGGAACGATATGGAGAATAGTAGCAGTGCTGCAGCTTCTGAAGACCTCTCAACAAAAAAGTGAAAAATTTAGAAAAAAGCTCTATGTTCTCCTGTTAAAATTCAGTTTTGTCTTTTTACAATATTTTCTTATTATTCTTCTTTATTTCTCCAGCCATCTTTTCTCCCCTTTTCATTCTATTTCAGAGAGATTGTTGATTGTGTGGAAAAGAGGGAGGAAGAGACCCCTTTTGAGGATTCTCAGCCTTCCCACCTTTGATTCATGCCATGTTCCTCTGGAAGCAATTTTCCTCCTAAACATAACTCTTCTGCTGTATTAATACATTGTATTAACTGCCTCCTGCTTTTCCCCATTCTTCCACTCCCAAATATCCTGCATATACACCCCTTGCCTGGATCACTTCAAAATCAAATCGTTCTTCCTGGGGTTATACATGAATAGCACATACTTAGGATCAGAATGCTGATGAGGAATTTTAATATTCAGGGTCTGTGCGTGTAAGGAACTAAAAATGTTCACTTTTTTCCTTTTTATGCTTGAAATCTAACTATTTTAAGAGTAGTTTTAGATGTTGGTATCCTTTTGTGAATTTTATCTGATTCTGGATAAACCTTCAGTTGTGGTTTTAACACTCATTCTTCACTTTTAGAATTTCTATTTCCATTTTCCTGTGGATTATTCCTTCTGTCCCATTTTCTAGATTTCCCTGTAGTCCTCCCAGTTATTCATAGGCTTGATCTCCATTGTCGGTCTATCATGTTTATTATTTGTCTCAGTTTGCATGGTTTTTACACGGTTCTTGGAGAGTTCCATAAGTTCTTCATTTACATATTAAGATGAGCGAGCATGGGATGGGGGCACACTATTATGAATAGCCCCAGCCAAATTCATTGTGTAGTGGAGGCATGTGGCCAGACCTTGCTTAAGTAAGGTGAGAGCTTCTCTGCCTTGAATACGGTGAATTTCTTTCTGTGCATTATGAAGCAGGTGGTAATTCTTATTTCTCCAAAGGAATTGCATGAAAACTCTAAGCCCCAAACTGCTCTGTCTTCACTGTCTTCACCTATCTCTTCAGCTTCCTATGTCACCTTGACACTTAAACATGGAGGGGGCCACCCTCTTCTTGAGATGTGCACTGGAAGGGGAGTGAAGAGGGCAGTGCCAGTCTCTAGCTGCCTCAAAACATACACATTTTAGTTTTGTTTCTATTTGGGGTAAGAACCATATTTTTAAGGAATGCAGTTAGGTTGCAATGGTCTATCATTTTCCTTTATGACTCAGTTGTTCAGTTTCAGGCATCCAAGCCTGTGTCAGAAGTCAAAGCTGATATTTCCCAATACAAGCCTATTTGGTGATATAGTTAACAGAAATACCTGGATCTCTCTCTCTTTTTTTTTTTTTTTTCAAAACATTTATTTACATCTGTAATACTAGGTTATTGTTTGCTTCTCTGCCTATTGTCTCTTTCTACATTAACATAAACACCCTGTGAGCAGGGAATTTGATTGCTTTGGTTGCTGCTGGATTCTTAGTGCTTGGCACACAGTAGGTAGTTCAGTAGATGTTTGTTAAGAGGAGATAAAGGACATAACCATACATCGGAGACAACAAAGATAACTGTCAGTTGTCAGTCTCTACTTCCTTGACTCTGTATTTCCAATATATAAGTGTCTAAAGTTGAGGATGAATGGTTTAGGAAGGAGGTAGGTGGTTTATTAGAGAACATATTGGGTTTCAGGTGCCTAAGAGACATCTTCATGGAGATGTCAACTGCAAATTTAGATTGAAAAGCTGAAGCTAAAGGGACACTTTTGTGCTGAAGAAGAGATTGAAGATTCAATAGCATCTATGTAGTATCTGGTGTAGGAAGAAAACTAAGCTGATTTTATAGCTTGAAATAATCAGTGTACTGAAGACTGAACCATTGGCACACAAATGTGGAACTTAAAGAAGATATTTTTTGCATCATTAGGGCCTTCTAAGCAAAGAACACTAAGTAAAAAGGACAAACATCGGATGTTACAGAGTGACTGTATAGAGACCTCCGTGATAGAGATTTATCTTCAGGAGTATTGTTTTTATATTTCAAAAGGGGATAAAATCCCTGGGGCCATCTGTTTATAATTAAAAGGATTGTAAAACAGCAGGGAGCAAAGATTTATCTCAGTTTTTCTGGAAGGAGAGTGGTAGTTTAGTGGTAGTTCCTATATGAGCTCCCAGATTCATTGGGATTCTTCTCTTTAGAGCCAAAGAATAAATTATTTGTGCATGCAAGGTTACATCTGGCTTCCATTGTGTCACCTTGAAGAGGGATAGTGGGGCATGGGGACCAACACATTTGTTGCTGTAACATAATAATATTACGTCTTTGATCTAAAAACCTAATGTTTGATTTCAGGATAAAATTAATACACATACATCTTAGAAACATTGACTAATACTTGCAAGCCATTGAGAGAAAACAACAACAACAAAACAACTCATGCATATGAGAACTGAGAGAAGATGGCATCTTAGAAGATAACTGAGTTTTCAAGTATTTAAACTCTCAGGAAGAAGATAAATTTAATCTAATCTTAATCTAGATCATAAAGGGCTGTATAAAGGTCAGTTGTTGCATATTACTGGGAAACAAGTTCTGGTACAAAGAAGGAAAGCATTTTTATCAAAGTTTTCAGTAATGGACTACCATAGTCCCTTATAATTCGAGAAGTAATATGTTGTAATGAAAAGAATACTGCATCAGGAATAGGACAATTCCTGGGATTTTAAAAAATACTCCTAACCATGTTTTTTTCAGGCACATTGTCATATTTGAATCTATGTTTTCTCATCCTTAATCTATTTAACAGTCCTAACCTGAAGATCAGTCATGTAAAATTATTGATGTACAAAAATATGTAAATTTTTAAATGCCAAATGAATCCAAAATAAATTATCCTGAATTAAAGCATATAAAATACAAAAACAGAGACTATGTGGCTACTTCTCAAGCCATCTTGGATGTCTGATATTCTGATGACTCTATCCCATCTGTCTGAGTGCAGCCTCATGGGAGACACCAGTTGGGAACATCCAGTGGAGTCCAGTCAACCCACGTAACCATGAGAGACAACAATAAATTGTTTTAAATTGAAGGGTAGTGCTACATATATCTGTATATCTAAATCTATATGTATACCATCTATATCTATAAAGAAAGGGGGGGATAGACACATATCTCAGTGTATTTCCTGTATGAACTGTCAATATATAAGAAACTACACTACCTGAAGATTCCCAAACCCAACCATCCAGATACATTTGCTAAAAATATATCCTTTGTTCTTATCTCAGGGTTAACTGGAACTTTTTAAATTTTATGTGCTCATTTTTGCAAGCCTCCAATTCAGGGCTCTGTGGAATAACTTCACTCTGACTCTAGCTACCTGAGAGGATATAACTCAATGTTCCTTTCCAAAGCAATTTATGGTTACCAAGGATGTGCTGCAAATATATTGCATAGGGAGAACACCTGGATTCCCCTTATAATATTTTCTTTGCTTAAGAAAATAGAATTATGTAAAGAAAAAGAAATATATCCCTTGAGAGGTGCCATAAGCACCTAAGAATTGCATGAGAGTATGTCTTTTTTATTTTTTTATTTTTATTTTTTATTTTTTTTAGGAAATGGCCTATTTTGGGCATACTTTTCCTAAAGATAGAATGCATGATGTTATTTCACCGTAGGGCATGGCCATTCCTCAGTAAGGAAGTATGTGATAGATCTATATATTAAAATATATTAAAACTGCCTTTAACTTGTCAAAATGCTTTCGTATATATTAACAAGATTAAAGTGAATGAGAATGTTAGACGAAAACAAATCTAATTCTTTCATTTTCCAAATAAGGACAATGGAGGCTAGTCAGTAAATTACTTTGCTCATTGACATTTAGCTAGTTGGTGGCAGAACCCAGATTCTTCAATCTCTTACCTTTCAACCATTTCTGTCTTGGGAGAGTCCTCTGTGGTAAGTACAGCAGCATTTGTCTAGTTTTACAATGAGTGAATTAAGGTGGAATATCACTATGTTGGAATGATTTAATTGAAGTCAAAAAGGTGATTTAAAAAATAACCCCAAGCACTGCTAAGACCCTTTATCATCTCAGCAATTCTACTCCTGGGCATATAATGCCAAAAAATGCAAGCATACATCCATATAAAAACTTGTATATGTTGGGCTCCCTGCATAGAGCCTGCTTCTCCCTCTGCCTGTGTCTCTGCCTCTCTCTCTCTCTCTCTCTCTGTGTCTCTCATGAATAAATAAATAAAATCTTAAAAAAAAACGTGTACATAAATGTCAATGGCACCATTTATGATAGCCAAAAGTGAACACAACCCAAATATCCACCAACTGATGAATGGGTAAACAAACTGTGGTATTTCCATGCAATGGAATATTATTCAGCAATAAGAAGTAACAAAACAGTGATATATTCCACAACATGAATTAGTTTTGAAAACATTATGTTAAATGTAAGAAACCAGACACAAAAGGTCCCATATTGTATGACTTCATTTATATGGAATACCTAAAATAGGCAAATCCATAGAGTCAGAAAGTAGATAAGTGGTTGCTTAGGGCTGGGGGTTCATGGGAGAATAGGGATGACTAATAAAGCATATGGGGTTTCCTTTTGCAGTGATGAAAATGTTATAGAACAGATTGTGGTGATGACTGCAGAACTGTGTGAGTATACCATTGAGAAATGTCATCAAAAAGGTATGACTGCTGATTGACTGTGAGCTGGATCTGGGCACTCAGAGGTTCTCACCCTCTCCCCTGTCCTTGGAATGTGGGTTCTGCTCACCTTTCCTGCTCCCAGAGGCTGCTCCAAAGACATAGCCTTAAGATGGTGATGTGTTGAAAATACCTACATGGTATATGTGACTGAGCCCAGTTAGGGCCTCTTTATAAACTTTTAAGATTTGGAGGGGATCCATTCATCTTGCTATAGCTCAAGACAAGCCTTGCATGCAAGTTCCCTTTGCTTATTAAAACTGCTACCTACCAATCTAGAATGGCCTGTCTCTTTAGTTTCTTCTTGCTGTCTGTTTTTAGGGGCCAGTTTCAGATTACACCTTGGAAGCTCCTGAGATGGCTGCAAACCAACATATATCATTGAATTATACTCTTAAAATGGGTCAATTTTATGATATGTGAGCTATACCTTAATAAAGCTCTCTCTTATGAGATAGCCAGCCAGCCAGACAGATAAAGGAAAAAAGAAGAAGAAAACTCTTCCTCTTGACCAAGGAAACCAGGATTGAATTTAAAAATGGCACATTCTATAATACTGAAATATGCCAGCTGAGTAATTCCATTAAAGTAGATTGCAAATAAGGTTGTGATTTATTCCTCAAGTGGGTCAGGTTTGCCTAAAGCAGCATTTTCTAAAGTGTGGTAAACCTTCTCTTGATGGCACACATGATGATATTAAGGAGTACCCAGATTTTAATTACCATGGAATTAATTAGTTGATGCTGATATTCCATTTATGATGGTAATATAAAGTTCTCTTTGGAAATATATCAATTTTAGTTAAAATGAATTAATCAAAAGAAACAAAAAAGTATAAAAAATGGCACAGTTGGAATGAAGATTTGGTAATAATTATGAAGATGGCTCATGAACAGTTCACTTTTGGAACACTCTAGAGTAAACTTCTCTCAACACTCAGATTATTCTCTAAACTTCTTTAGCATTAGTGAGTTTTTGGTTACCTAAGAGGAGGATTAGGTGTGTGTGTGTGGGGTATATGGCTTGAAGTCACCTGATCTCAAACCAGGGGGCACATAGCTTAAAATGGCAAATCAAAAGTGTCTCACTTCTGTATGAAAGACCATATCTCATGTTTGTTTCAGTGATATGGTGAAAAAAAATAAGGGCTGTTAGCTCAAGGAATTTGGATTTGAATATTTGCTCTGTGATTTGTTAAACTTTGGGTACATCGCAGTATCTTTGAGTCTGTGTCTTATGGGTGAAATGGAAATCCTAGGACTTATTTTAATAGCATGGTTGTGAGAATTAACTAAAACAACTCAAGTGACATATCTTACCCTACATAAAGTAGATAATTAAAGACTAGTCGCCTTCCTTTCATTGTTGGTTGTACAAGCACATTCCAGGAACAGAATGGAAAGTTAATTGGCTGTGTCATTTCTGTCAAGAAGATACATGCTAAGGCCCTTGTAGGGCTGAAGGGTGAGCCCCTCTGGTCTTTCCAAGTCAAGTACAGTTATTGGTCAGTCACACTTCAGGGGCAATTAGCACATTCTCTGGACAAAATTCACTTCCTTTCAAAAGATTTCTCTGTTGAATTGTGCCATTGTGATTACTATTCTAGACTCTTCGGTTGTTATGCAGAATTGTGTGTGTGTGTGTGTGTGTGAGCGCGTGCGCGGTGTGTGGTGACTGCTGTATCTTTTCTGCATATAGACTGGAAGATCATCCAGGGAATTCCTTTGGGGTCCCAGATACTTCCCATTATAGGAGACTGATCACCAAGAGCCTAGTAGTTTAGTTCATTTAGAGATGGAGCAGAAATGCCCTCCCCTTAAGTACCATTATATCTTTCATAGAAATTACATAATTAGGTCTTTATTCAGTATGCAATATGAGGATTTGGTAAATGGAGCATGGGCTGTGCAATTTTACATACTTGCATGTACCTGTTCATTTGTTTTTCTTGGCCTCAGAGTTCTCTTTGATGAAAAAAGAAGATAAAAGAAGAGATAGGGAGAAGGAGGAAAAAAAGGAAGGAAAATAGGGAGGGAAGAAGGAATGAAAAAGTTAATGAAGGGAAGAAAGGAATGAAGAAGATTAATATCTTTTGGGGGATTTTACTCTTCCATCAAGATGTGAGAATAAACAAAAATGAGGTAATTTGGGAAAGTTAGTCACGTAGTAAATACATTTGTTCCCTCTAGTCTTCTCTTTTGACTCAATTTTGGAGTTTGAGAGCCTTTGTTAAGTAACTAATCTATTTAGATATGATGGGTAGAGATTACAGAAGCCATAAGGGTATACTTCTTATCATTAAAAACAACTACCACTTAGATAAGACAAAAATATATTTGAAATAAATTGGATTGTGGAGCAATGGTCAGGAACTATATGTAAAAGCTAATAAAAATCCTTATAAATACCACTGAGAAGCTTCCACTGAGAGAGTCTCCTTTCTTCTATATCACCTCCTTACAGTGACATTTCAGTCAATATATTTTTGACTTGATGAATGAGTGGCTTTGTCCTTAGGCAGTGAATACTGTTTTGCTAGCAAACTTGTCATACTTACAGAAACATGAAGATGAGGCCATACTATTACTGTTCCTTTACAGATGGAGGAATTAAGGCTCACTGAGGTAGAGTAACACACCCAACGTCATATAACTAGGGAGGGAGCCCTCAGACTCTGCTCTATCCAATCCTAGAGACTACTCCTTGTCATCATGTGTCACAACCTCTCCAGGTCTTGAAGAGAGTTGGGGGAGAGTAGGTTGTTTGGCAGAGAGCATGTGTGAAGCACATTCTGTTGGTTTTCAGAAATGACAAGATAAAAGCCTTAGGAGGTTCTCAAGGAAGAGACATCAGACAATGTGGCACATTTAGAGCAGAGGCACGGGGTAACTAAGGTAGCCACTGGAGCACTTTGGGAATATTACTGATTCCAGGCGTAAAAGAGCAAAGCACAAGTTTTAAAGAGCACGGTCCGAGTACTTGCTTCTGAAATAATTAACTTTCCTTTGTTTCTTGGGTTGGGCAGACAAAAATGACTCTGCCATCAGCTTCCTTTTTCTCTTATTAAAAACTCAGTAATCACAGCAGTCTGGGTTAAAATTACCGCTCACATGCACATGGAGACCAACCCTTTCCATTTGTTTGTGGAAAGGCCGTCAAGATGCGAGGTAAGGAAAATGCTGATAGACTTTGTCTTTTGAAGGGAATGATCTCAGTTTCTGTGAAACTATCCATTACATCTTTAGTGTCATTTACAGCATTTTGCAGAGAATGCATGATTTTTTACTGCTACTTAAACTTTTGTAAGATGGATACTGTTTACAAAATATTGTGATCAATGTGAGCATAAGGAAGGGTGATGTTTGGGTTCTCTGTGGTGAATGTTGCAGGCATGTGGGGTTCTTCCTTTAGTTGAAAGCTGGTCTAGGCAAAGTGATACTTTGGATACATACATACAAGTTTGTCTTTGGGGCATCTCTTTCTCTCCTTTTGGTGAGCCTCTGTCTCCCACCTCCTGAAATCCTTTTTCTTCATGAAATTGCTCCAGCCTTACTCTCTTGGATTTAATCCATACATCAAACACTGTCCTCTGACAACAATTTCTAGAGCTAGAGGTTCAGTTTTTTGGGAACAAGAGTAGTAAAAAAAAAAATATCCTTTTCTCTCATCTCAAGTGAAGCAAGCATATCACAGACTTTGCCACTTAAAGCAGGGTCCAGGGACCAACAGCATAAGCACCACCCGGGTGTTTGTGAGAAATGTAGAAGTCTGGGATCCATTCCAACTGACTGAATCAGAATTGGCCCTTTAACAAGATTCTCAGGTGATAAAGATGGAGAAAGTCTGCTCGAGAAACCCACTGCCTTCCATGGGAGAGAAAATCCAGGATGGGGTTTCCTAAGTATCATGTCTCAGCACAGAACACTAACCCTATATGGTCTTAACATATATGAGAGTATAAACTCAATTAGCTCAGGTTCCTTTGGGAATCTCTGGGTTAAATTAAATGGGTAGTGATAATCATAAAAATACTAACGTTACTACTACTGCCACCAGCTGCCATGTTTGAATACTTACTCTATCAAGATACACTTGGAAAGTTTTCTTATTTTATTTTCACCATGATCCTATGAGGTAAGTACAATAAATATCTCTGTTTCATGTGTGGAGAAATCAAACTTCACAGCTGGTGAATTAGAGATTAGGTCAAAACCTAGGTAATCTGGCTCTAAAGCCTAAAATAGTATTTTGACCACACTGGAAGTTCTTAGAAGCTTTAGAATTTTGATCTGCTTTGTGAATCTTCAAACCAGAAATGTAGCAGCTAAGGTTTCTCAAATGAATTTGTCAGAGAACCTCTTTTGAAATGATGGAACAACACTCTAGAATAGACTCTACGGAACATCTGGGAGCTGTCTTGTCTTGTCATAACTTACAGATGATGATGGACATAGGGAATATAGTGGGGCAGACCAGTGGGCACTTTGCATGTAACTCTGAGGCACTGAATGGCCTAAAATTCTCTGACAGGTCTGTGATTAGTATGAAGCTATTGCTACTACATTCATTTTGTGTAACCACTGAAAACCATTTTGTTAAGCCTTCCTCTTCAACTCTTTGTCAGGCCTCCAGTAAGCAGCAGGGCTTAGATTTTCTTTCTGAACATAGTGAGGAGCCAAAGCAGGTTTTTCTCAGGCTCAAATTTTATTTCAAGTTTCATTCTTCAAGCTTCAAAATTGGTGTAATTTTTGCTTTCTGCTCTGGGCTGTATATTATTTGCTTCTCCAGATTCACTTATTACCCTCCTCTTCCTTGCTCTGGGCTCTCACAGCCACCCTCTACTGATGGCACTAATACCGATGGCACCCTTGCCCTCCAGCTTATGGTTGGATTCAGCCAAAGGTTGATGATATGTCAGAGTACAGAGGGGTAGGAAGTCAAGTTACTTATTTACTTGGCTCTCTGCCTGCTGGGCTATACCTTCAGTGCATCCTTGCTAAGAAATGTCCCAGCTTCATTTGGGGGTTCTTTCTTACAGGTGCAGATTATCCCAGGCTCCCTCTGGTCCTAGAGTGAGAACGTATCCCTGCTGTTAGGATGATTCACTGCCCCTTGTTGGTTTCTCTTAATTCTACCCATTCATCTGAAAATAGTCCTTTATCAGACTCTGCTCATCTTCACCACTTAATCACATCATTTATTTCCTGCATGGATCTTGAATAATACATAAATCAACATATAATCAGGTATACTTAAATTAAAATGTTATTTAAATTATTTTATAACTTTGTGTTACTTCTTTCTCATCTATTCCCTTATTTCCCAAGTCTTCAGATAAAATCAATGTACCAGAAAATGTGCCATGTTCCTTCACTGGCTTCTTTCAGATATTTCCAAGGGTATTATGAGTACACCAGATGGACGATGCTGTGAAACTGATATGAATGTTCACACCTGAGAGACATGAATAGAACAAAAAGCAGAGCCCTGAGGGGCTAATTTCTTTTAATCAGAGAAATGGAAGAACATGATGTGGGTCACCGTCTTGGATGAGAACCCTTGTGAATCATTGCAGTAGGGTGTGGAACGGGGTAGAGCTGAGGGGGAAAAGGGGAATGCTATCAGGAAGACTGCTATGGAGAAAAAAATAAAACAAAATTTCTGCCCTGGAAAGTCCTTATGGTCTCAAATGGGAGTGAGAATGTGGGAATGTAAGGTGTAAGATGTTTTCATAGTTGTGAGAGATATGCTAGAGCATCTCTGGATCCAGATGGGGACTGTCAGAGCACGAACATCTCTTCTGGAGCTGAGAGACATCTGGACCAGGTCAGATATGCCAAAGGTGCCAGATTAGAAAGGGGTAAGGAAAACTGACAAGAGACTGAGAGGCCCTTTGGGGAGCTAGTGAGAAGGGCTGTGAGAAGAGCCTTCCCCCACGTATGGAGGGGCACACGGAGAGCAGACTGAGGGAATGCTGATAAAATGACCACCTGAGCTCAGTAGACTAAATAAAGCTCCTGGGAAATGGTTGGTGGACTCTTCTTTGTCAATAAAGGTGACTGCCAGGACAGAATTTGTGATCTGGATCCACAGAAAATGAGAAAAATGGGAGCTTAGAGTTTCTTGAACAGAGTAGTCTCAATTTTATCCTCCTACAGATTTTTTTTTTCCTTTCCATTTCATACTTGAGGAAAGTGAGGGTGGAAACTGACTAGCAGGAGGTCATGAAACTAGTATGTATTAGAGCCAGACTCAAATCCAGATTTGGAGCCAGCTGTCTGAAGCATCCTCCTCCTAAGGCCCAGAGAAGGTCACTTCCCTGTGGCACCGTGGATGAAGGGATAAGCAGAAAGCAGCCAGCATAGGGTTGGAGTGGTAATAATTCAGACAATTAAGAACTGATTCATACACCCAAAGCCTGAAGGAAGAAGTCTATGAACTGGAAAGAGGAAAAATTGAGAAACTCCCTGAAAGAGATGATTTTAAACTTGCCATCTGTGGCCAATGAAGTGAATAAGGTGAAAGCCCATATTTTAAACTTACATTTACCATATGTATTATGCAGTTAGACTCCACAGCCCCCTCCCACTCCAGCAATCTCAGCTGAATATCAGAATGCATTTGAAGTGCCAGACCACAAAATGACTACATTGAGAAAACTGATCCCAAATTTACTGTGCATGAAAATCACCCAGGAGTGACCATTAAAACACAGACTCCTAGTCCCCACCAGATTTAACAGGTCTGAACTGGAACCCAGGAATCTGCATTATAACAAGCACCCAGGTGACTTTGATGGAGGTTGATCATCTGCTTGAAGCTAGGGGTTTGAAGCAATTTGACTTGAAATCTGACCTATGAAGTGATCTCAGTAAGAAAACAAGGATATATGGCATGTATGTAAATGAAATGGGTCATTAGGGGTTGATTGATACAACTCTGTACTTTTTTTCACCTATTTTTCTATTTGCTTAGTCTCCTGTTCATCCATCATCCACTCACTCTTGGATCATTTAATAGCGTTTATTATTGAGATTCTTAAAAATATTCTTTTTTTACCCATTACTCCATCTAATCTGGTGTATACAAAAAGTATTTTTTTCCATGCCATTTCATGATGCCATTCTTTTCCACAAAACTCCAAGTTTTCTTAATGATTAAGGGATAAAGGCTAGCTAGTCTCTTTGTGGGGACATTTAAAGTTCTCTAAAATCTAGCTCCTCCTTATCTTCCAGGATAATCTCCTATATCCTACATAGAAAAAACTTGCGTCCTCTTCTTTACCAAGTTCACTTTAAACAGCCCTTCTTCCATGTGCCTGCTAATCCTCCAGTTATAAGGAATGAAACTCGTTACTCCTTCTACCTGGTGGTAGGCTGGGGAGGTGTAAGGACTGGGCAGTGGTATGCTGGTAAAAGGTTAACAATCAGCTCCCTTTGGAGAAAAAAAATCCTGATTTTTAGGATTTCAATTTCCATGGTGTAAATAATCCCATTAGGGCTGATTTCAAGCTACCAAAATGATGGCACTGAAATAAGGCATGGAAGCACTGTGCACAGCTGGCCTCCTGTGGTAGGCCTATCTGAGCTAACCAGAGCATACCACTGGGACTAGAGGTTACTCCCTCTCATTCCACATACCCAGTCATGTCTGGCTATAGGGGAAACTCTATACATCTCTTCCACATTGGTTGGAATGGTGACTAGTCTACATGCAAAATTGGTTATGCCCCAGGTCTTGGCTGGTTTCTGGCCTGATAGCCTCTGTCTTGGGCAGTATTCAGTGTCCTGCTAGCAGCTGCTGAAGTCTAGTTGGTGAATTATGCAGTCTACACTCTTGGTACTTTCAAGGCCCTGAGCCCCATCCCCAGTAGCTACCTTGCTTCACCTCAGCTCTAGCTGTGGCTACAGTCTCTTTGTTATGGTCCACTTGGCTCTTTTTTTAAAAAAATATATATATTTATTTTTTATTGGTGTTCAATTTGCCAACATATAGAATAACACCCAGTGCTCATCCCATCAAGTGCCCCCCTCAGTGCCCGTCACCCAGTCACCCCCCCCACCTCCCCTTCCACCACCCCTAGTTTGTTTCCCAGAGTTAGGAATCTCTCAGGTTCTGTCTTCCTTTCTGATATTTCCCACTCATTTTTTCTCCTTTCCCCTTTATTCCCTTTCACTATTATTTATATTCTCCAAATGAATGAGAGCATAAAATGTTTGTCCTTCTCTGATTGACTTATTTCACTCAGCATAATACCCTCCAGTTCCACCCACGTGGAAGCAAATGGTGGGTATTTGTCATTTCTTTCTTTCTTTATTTTTTTAAATTTATTTATGATAGTCACACAAAGAGAGAGAGAGAGGCAGAGACACAGGCAGAGGGAGAAGCAGAGGGAGAAGCAGACTCCATGCACCGGGAGCCCGATGTGGGACCCCATCCCGGGTCTCCAGGATCGCGCCCTGGGCCAAAGGCAGGCGCCAAACCGCTGCGCCACCCAGGGATCCCGGGTATTTGTCATTTCTGATGGCTGAGTAATATTCCATTGTATACATAGACCACAGCTTCTTTATCCATTCATCTTTCGATGGACACCAAGGCTCCTTCCACAGTTTGGCTATTGTGGACATTGCTGCTATAAACATCGGGGTGCAGGTATCCCGGCGTTTCATTGCATCTGTATCTTTGGGGCAAATCCCCAGCAGTGCAATTGCTGGGTCGTAGGGCAGGTCTATTTTTAACTTTTTCGGGAACCTCCACACAGTTTTCCAGAGTGGCTGCACCAGTTCACATTCCCACCGACAGTGCAAGAGGGTTCCCCTTTCTCCACATCCTCTCCAACATTTGGGGTTTCCTGCCTTGTTAATTTCCCCCATTCTCACTGGTGTGAGGTGGTATCTCATTGTGGTTTTGATTTGTATTTCCCTGATGGCCAGTGATGCAGAGCATTTTCTCATGTGCTTGTTGGCCATATCAATGTCTTCCTCTGTGAGATTTCTGTTCATGCCTTTTGCCCATTTCATGATTGGATTGTTTGTTTCTTTGCTGTTGAATTTAATAAGTTCTTTATAGATCTTGGATACTAGCCCTTTATCTGATAGGTCATTTGCAAATATCTTCTCCCATTCTGTAGGCTGTCTTTTAGTTTTGTTGACTGTATCTTTTGCTATGCAAAAACTTCTTATCTTGATTGCTAGAACTCATACAGCAATTTGGCAGTGTGGCAGGATACAAAATCAATGCCCAGAAGTCAGTGGCATTTCTATACACGAACAATGAGACTGAAGAAAGAGAAATTAAGGAGTCAATCCCATTTACAATTGCACTGAAAAGCATAAGATACCTAAGAATAAACCTAACAAAAGAGGAAAGGATCTATACCCTAAAAACTACAGAACACTTGAGGAAAGAAATTGAGGAAGACACAAAGAGATGGAAAAATATTCCATGCTCATGGATTGGCAGAATTAATATTGTGAAAATGTCAATGTTACCCAGGGCAATATACACGTTTAATGCAATCCCTATCAAAATACCGTGGACTTTCTTCAGAGAGTTGGAACAAATTATTTTAAGATTTGTGTGGAATCAGAAAAGACCCCGAATAGCCAGGGGAATTTTAAAAAAGAAAACCATATCTGGGGGCATCACAATGCCAGACTTCAGGTTGTACCACAAAGCTGTGGTCATTAAGACAGTGTGGTACTTGCACAAAAACAGACACATAGATCAATGGAACAGAATAGAGAATCCGGAAGTGGACCCTCAACTTTATGACCAACTAATATTCGACAAAGGAGGAAATACTATTCACTGGAAAAAAGACAGTCTCTTCAATAAATGGTGCTGGGAAAATTGGACATCCACATGCAGAAGAATGAAACTAGACCACTCTCTTACACCATACACAAAGATAAACTCAAAATGGATGAAAGATCTAAATGTGAGACAAGATTCCATCAAAATCCTAGAGGAGAACACAGGCAACACCCTTTTTGAACTTGGCCACAGTAACTTCTTGCAAGATACATACATGGAGGCAAGAGAAAAAAAAAGCAAAAATGAACTATTGGGACTTCATCAAGATAAGGAGCTTTTCCACTTGGTTCTTGACTCAGGTGTGGCTCCCATAAATTGCTTCCCCCTGCCAGCCTGTGGGTCCCATTTCGGCTATCTTCCAGGTACTGACTGGGTGCAAGCAGGGATTTCCTGATCCCCAATCCAGGTTGCTAAGGAAACTCTAGGGCATCATCAATGACCTTCTCTCTGTGTAGTCTCATCCCTCCTTTCTTTTCCTCCATATAGATAGGAACATGCTAGTCAGAGATTGTCTAGGAGAACTACAAAGCTCCCCAGTCTTCATTAGAAGGATTGAGGAGTGAGTGCCAGTATTCTGGGGTCCCCTAACTTGTTTTTAAAACCATCAGCAGTACTCTTTGCCCTCGGTTTCAGCTTAACAGTGGTGAGCCGGTTACAACTGTCCTCTCTGTCCTTCCCTATCCTGTCTCCCCTGACTTTAATTTCTCTTGCCAGAGGGCTCCTATTTCCATTTCTTTTTTGGAAAGTCACTTTTCTTATATATTGAGTTCTCCCTACAAATGACTACAGGTAGAATAAATAAACAAACAAACAAATACAGTCTCTCATATATTGAGTCAATACACAAATTCATTCTCTCCACAGGTACAAACAAAGGGATATGAGCAGCAAATAAAACGTAAAATGACAAATTAACTTAGACTCTGGAATGTGCCGGAAAAATGATCGAGCCTTCAGTCACTCCAAATTTCTTCCATTAATTTCTCAGGCTGGCATATGCTCTCATCTTAGGTAGACCAGGGTATGCGGTCTCAGGGGCACCAATCCTGCTGTGTTTATTTCTGCTGCCCTGAGGTGTCTCTTTTCTTTTTCATAAGGTTACCAGGTTTTTAAGTTTAATGTTCAGATTTTTAAGATTTCTGGGTTTTGAAATTGTAGTTGCAAAGATGTCAGCTTTGAGATTCCAATCTGTTTGCTGACCTCTGGTAAATACTTTTATCTTTCTCCTTAATGGTGAGAGAGTATGCCGAAGAACGGGGAGGGGGGGGGGGTTTGAGATTCCAATCTGTTTGCTGACCTCTGGTAAATACTTTTATCTTTAACCTTAATGGTGAGAGAGTATGCCGAAGAACGGGGGGGGGGGGGGGGAATCTCCTACCGTAATATTTTTGAATACTATGTTGGTTCACAGTGTTTATTGGGTTCTCTTTCTAATACATCTTTGCTATCCTCTCTCCATAAGAAGTGATATTTTATTATGGGTGTAGCTACTCTGCTCACAGTCGGGAACTCTTTTATTTCTTGTACTCGGGAATGGTGTTTATTCTTTTTTATTGCAGGAAACACCCTTGGGTGGTGGTTGCCAGAAGAATCCCATCCTCTCTGTTCTGAAGTGAGGCCAGGTCTGAACTGAAGACCCGGTTATCTCTAATCTGAGAGGTAGGAAGCCTACCTTGGCACTTGAGCATATTTGATCTCACACTGTATTTGAGGGAACAGGTACTTGCTCAAATATATTATTTTTTTCCTTTTAGGTTGTTGCTCTGTGGCTATACTCCATGTGTCAGGCTCTGGAAAGGAGGAGGGGTATGTGACAGTTCTTAGCCCTAATATTTCCTACCATGAGGAGACTTCTTTCATTTATTCATTCCAATTTTTGCATTTAATCACAGATCAGCTTAAATCTCAATTTGTCAGTTACACATCACCTTTTTTAGCTGTATTTCAAGTTATTCATCAGTCTGGGTCATTGATCTGATAAGCCTGCTTTTGAAAGTAGCGACAGTATCTTATAATTCTTTGTATCTAGCTACATTTGGCATAACATAACCTTCCTTAAATAAATATTAATTAGCCAACTAATAATTGCACTGCATTTGATATTTTATAAGCTCTCATTTGGTGAGTTTGCTAGATATTTACACACTTAACATATTAGAAATCCACATTTCAGAGGAAGCATAGTTTTCTCAGACAAGGGATCTGCCTCTATAGAGACAAGAGACAAGAAGAATAATCCTGGCTACCTTGCTTTCCACTCCTATCATTGTGCCCAGAGCCTAAGTTCTGAGACTCAAGGGCTTGAAACAGAACTACAGATGAGTCAGCAATTATCCTGATGGCAATTCTCCCAGAGAGAAAACATTGAACAACTGGAATGACTTGTCCCTTCAGGGTCTTAAGTATTTAGGGGGGTAATCTTCTCACTGGGTATTTCTAAATTATTTAAACTAAATTGGCCTGCCCTGTGGTCTGTTCTCTCCACAGGATTTGAAAGGCTGACTATTTCCTTCTCACAAATGGGTAGGTTTATAGCTTAATCAAAATGACAATTACCTAAGGCATTATGCCTATTATAAACCACATCCATTACAGGGTCACCAAGGCAGGGAAGAGGGAGGGTAAGGAAGAAGTTCAGGCTGCTAGTGTAACTGGAAAGCAGTTTCTCCTCTTTGCCTTGTATGCTTTCCCTTGAAGGTTACAAGTGAGCCCGCCTTTGGGGCAATTCATCCTTCCCAGAGGCAAGTTCAATGGCCCATTTCTGGGGTCATTATGTAAGGTGGGGTCAGTATGTAAGCATGCTGGTGTATCACCTCTACATATTTGATATACTTGAAGGCCAGGAATTCAGGCTGCCTTTGTCCTCTATGCCTCTAGATCATTTCTCTCACAATACACAGGACTTCCATTATTTTGATAAAAGGAATAATAGAGAGTGCTGAGATATGCAGACATTCTAACATTTTAGGAGCTGATGTTTGATCTAGGGATTTATATTTTTCGGTGTGGAAGCTCTGAAAGTGGTATGTTTCCTGCAAGAAAGTCGTATTGAAACCCATGGGTGAAAGTTGTACTGAGGTTGTTTTCAGTTTTAGCTAACCTTACTAGGTCACACCTGCATAGATAGATATGAACAGCATATAATTTTTTTTTTAAAGAGAAAGAATGAGGGTGGGGTAGAGGGAGAGAGAATCTTAAGCAGGCTTTACACCCAGTGGAGAGCCCGATGTGGGTCTCAATCTTATGATCCTGAGATCATGAACTGAGCTGAAATCAAGAGTCAGATGCTTAACTGACTGACCCATTCAGGCACCCCCATAAAAATTTTATAATGACATTAAACTTTGACTCTAGAATTCACTAGAAATATGGAAGCTCCAGTCCCTAAAAATGTCTTCTGCAGGTTGGCACATATGCTCATAATGGCAAACCAAACTACCTGTTTAAGTACTAATCCCACTCTGTGGTATTTCTTTTTCCTGTACTGATGCAACAGAAATAAATCAATGTTACTTTTTTCTCTTTCATAAGGTTATTTGTCAGTTGATCTCTAGTCACAGTGGTTACTAAACCAATCTTCTTGCCTTAGGTGGTCATGGCCACTTTAACAGTTCAACAATTAGATTAATTCTCTATTATTCCAAGACTGTGTACTGCCCCTCCCCTATGGTGATTTGGACATACTATTTGCACATAAACTTTTTGCAGAACAAATTAGGTGAAGTGAAGTGAGGAGAAAACTGGCAGAAGGGAAATTTTTTCTTGAGTCCTTAAAGCAGGGAGCAATTTATCCACTAAATGAGATCTTCATTCTCTGGGAGGCCCCCATGGCTAAGCTCATTAAAAAATACAGCCATAAGCACATCATAAACCAGGTAAAAGGTCTCAGTGTGATCCTTGGAAAGGTGCCAACATAGAGAATCACAAAGGGAGGTTGGGGACCCCAAGATGAGAAATCTGGATCTACCTTGCTCTGTGGATATATCTCTCCAAATTACAGTGAAAAAAAAAATGCTTGGAAACAGAGCTGCATAGGTAGAAACTTGGTTTTCTTTCAGGAACTATCCCTATTCATTAGTCTTGAAAATAAGGATTGTTGCCTCTGTAAAGATCTGTAGGAATGGGATGGGATAAGTTGAAAATAAAGCCTTGCTTGTATTTTAATAAGGATATAATGCACTGAATTATTAAGCTATCATTGTGAGAAGAGGAATAAGAACACAAGCAGAGAATAAGTACAAAGACAATATAGTTTAGGCAACATCACTGGGGACATATGGATATACAGGAAGTAGAGTAGGCTTTTTGAATGTAGAATCATTAAACCCCTAAAGTCATATGTTTGCCATATGATGAATTGATTTAGATATCCTATTAGGGGAAAAAAATCAGGAATTGTCACTGACTGAGATTCCTGAAGACGATGTTTTTATGGCTTCTTTAAAATAACTTAGAAGAGAGTGATGCAAATGATGGTTTGTTCTAAGCTCTCTGGGGGCTACTTGAAAGATTTGGCACAAAGGATTTGTTTCTTTTTCTTTTTTTTAAAGATTTTATTTATTTATTTGAGAGAGAGTGCGAAAGAGCAAGCATGAACAGGGAGGCAGGGCAGAGGGAGAGAGAGAAACAGACAGTGAGACTGATGAGGGGCTCAATGTGGGGCTCATCCCAGGACCCTGAGATCATGACCTGAGATGAAAGCAGACACTTCCACCCAGGCGTCCCACGAGGGATTTGTTTCTGTTTCGCCTGACTTGGAATTCACTCAGGATAGCAAAGCAGTGGGCATTGCCTGAAAACATTAAAGGCACACAGAAAACCTATAGCCACCTGGGACAATAGATTATGGTTGAGATATACAATAATCAAACATGAGGAGAGTTTTTTTTTTTTTTCTTAGAAATCAGGGCATTTAAATGCTCCCATGTATACTTGACAATTTATAAAGACACACACATGCCTAGGACTTGATGCATGCTCAGAAGAGGTCTGTGAAAACCCTGAGCTGCCATCTTTGGCTGAGCTCTAGGCTCATGCAAGCAGGAAATTAAGGCTAAGGCAGAGCTGTAAATGGTCTGCCTGAGTAGTACTGCAAAGTGTGGAAGATATTTTTTTTAAAGCTTCTAGGATTCAAGGAAATCTCTTTCAAAATACCAGCTGAAAACAGGCTAAAGGAACAGAGTTTTTGGTGATCACACATGGAAAGAAATACAACCTTTGTAAAAGCAGACTGGAAAACTTACTAATCAAATGGTTGGCTGGGCATCTGTGGAAAATCCAAAGCTAATGTATTTAAGGAAGAAAGACTGAAAGCTTTCTGCCTAGATGGGGATGTCCACTGTTATTAACCACTGCTATTTAACATTGTGCTGCAAATTTTAGCCATGGAAAATTACTTTTAATTAATTAATTACTTTTAAATTCATTAAATTTTGTCCTTTAGTATCACCCTTGACATTTTAGAAAGTCTTTCTGTTTTCTGTCAATTGTATGATAAATCTAGAACCATTCTGATATTTTGTTGGCCAAGTCATGGAATCAGATGCCTTCCAAAGTACCCACTGATTTTCCCAGTTCCACATATTGTGCTGCTCAACATTACTTTTTTAGGATAAGGCCTCCTCAGCCAATAAGGCTTTTTTCTACCCAGATTATTTATAAAAAAAGAGATCACAGGAAGCCAGTATGAGAAAATGCAGGATATCCTTGCCACTTTGATATGGAGGATAGATCAGTGGAGGTGATACAACAGCAGAACTCTACCTTGGGCGGCATCACAAGAGTAGTGTGTGAAGGGTGCTTCTCAGATTCAGAGTTGTGCTCATTCTGTACAAGCAGCTGCTTTGATGGGAACAATGAGAATATGCTGATAGTGAGATTAGCAGATGGTTATTTTAATAGGTAAAAAACCCCAGGGTAACTTGGCCAAGATCTGTACAAACCAGCCACTTCATAGCAGTGCCACACAAATCATTTGCAACGTTAGCCAACTGTAATTGTGAGTCCTAGATGGTAATATAAATATACAATAATATGAATATAATGTGAACACACAGCATTTTAGTTTGCTAAGGCTATCATGACAAAGTACTGCAGACTTGGGTTAAACAACAGAAATTTATTTTCTTATAGTTTTGGAGGTTAGAAGTCCGAGATCAAGGTGTCAGTATGTTGGTGTTTTCTAGAGCCTCTCTTTTTGGCTTGCAGATGTCCATCTTCTCTCTGTGTCTTCACTTTTGTCTGTCTGTGCTCTGATTTCCTCTTGTTGTAAGGGTGCCAGGCATATTGGATTAGGGCCCATGCTAATGAATTTATTTTAACTTTCTTTCTTTAAAAACCCTATCTCCAAATATTCTGAGGTACTGGAGGTTAGGACTTCAACATATGAATTTTAAAGGGGACACAATTCAGTCCATAACACTGTAGTAGCTTCCTAATTTTGGTCAGGTGCATTGACTTGCAACCAATGTAATAGCATCACATTCTCAAGTCCATGCTCCAAATAGAAGTAGTTTAGCAGGTCTTTCCGAGATGAAAATGGGTGTGAAATATATAATTAAGAAGTGGAAGCATATAATAATACCTATAACTTCTTTGTAGAAGGAATATTAACATTTTAGCAGAATTTTGTAGCTAGATATATTTTAATAAGCCTACCTATTTGCAGAAGGTATTGTAAAAGCTGGTTTTAAAATCTCAGTGTTACTAAAGCACTGCTTTGCCCCTTTCTCCTTTGTTCAGTAATATTGGAACATATGCTAATGTAGGAGGATATTAGAAATTAATGACCCTCATAGTCAAAGTGAATAGATTTGAACTTATCCTATTTACCATCAAATCTGTTCTTTCTTTAGTATGACCTGTGTCTTTTAATGATAATACCAGTTAACTGTCACCCAGATTGTGCCATGTTTGACTTTCTTCTTTTCTTTCTCTTTATTATAATGTAATAGTTGGAACCAAACAGATCAAGGTTTAAAATCTAGGTTTGCCACTTACTCTTTGTGACCTTGACGTGTTATTTATGCTCTTACTTTACTTCATTTTCCACATTTGCAAAATATGGGCAATAATAGTTGCCATTTCATGGAACTATTGATAGAGTCAAATGATAAAAATGGATGTATAGTAAATATTACTAATCATTGCTATTATTGCTAAGTACCCCTGATTCTATCTCTAGATTTCCTCTAATAGTTGCACATTTCTCTGTGTTCATACTGTTCCTGTCCTGATTTAGGGCTAGTCTTCTTGCTGCTCTGTGCTCTTGGAAATCTAATGCAATCTACTCTTTTCACAGACATTTATTCCTTATCTTACCCTGTTTCCTGTATAAACCTTTAATGACTTCAAATTATCCAGAAAATGAGGTTGAAATGTCTTGAGCTGGCTTTTTAGACCCTTAAAGTTTTAGGCGAATGTCCCTTTTCAATTCTCTTTGGTCTCAAACTGCTCTTAACCTGTTGTATTGTCTTGAATCAGTCACTAGACTTGGCCATGAGGATGCCTACTCCCAAGGTTTATTTTGAAGATTATTTAGTTTGATTTCTAGAAGTTCTGGTTTTGAGAGCTCCATTAACCAGTAGAGTAGCTTTGGGAAAATCGATGAACTTCCCTGTGCTTTATTTTGCTAATCTGTACATTGAAATGGCTCTCAAACTTCAGTGTCCATAAGAATTACCCAGAGAACTTATGAAACATGGAGATTCTAGCCCTTATCCTAGAGATTTTAATAATTTAAAAAATTTTTTAAAGTTAAGGCATAACATGCAGTAATTGTACAAAGTACACTAATAGGTGCACATCTTGATTTTTTATGGGCATGCTCTTGTACGAACACCATCCAGGTCAAGATGTACAATATTTCCAAGCATCCAAGACATATCTCATGACTTCCCAGTCCATGTCTTTTCTAGAGATAGCCACCATTCTTACGTCTTTCACAACTGCATTTTAACAATCTACATTAGATAATTTTGGGTGTTCCTTTTAGATCTGGTTTTATCTCATTCTATATTTGTAATTGAGATGGAGAAGTACTTTGAGTAAGTTCACATTCGTATTCTCAATTTAGATATTTAAAAACATTTCTGTACTCCCTGTCCTCACCCTTGTAGGAAACAGAGGAAGTTTCTCTCCTTTGATTCTCCATCTCCTCAAACCTTCATATTCTTTCCTATTCTTTAGCTTTCTAGTGGTTCCTTCTCAAGCTAGGCTAGAAAGACAGAATATTAAAGTTAGAGGTCAAGTGTTCCAAACCCCATCTCTTAGAGGAACTCCATCTGCAACATTTCTGGCAAATGGTTTTTTACCTCTGTTTGAAAGCTTTTAGTGCCTGAGACATGATTACATCCATTCTTTTTCTTTGCTAGAAAGGGCATTCATATGTTGAGCTTGATAAAATATTCTTTGATACATTTGATCATAGTTATACTCTTTAGAATAATGAAGATTATTTTGTCTTTTTTCTTATGGCAGCCTTTCAAATATTTAAGGTAGTTGACATATACACCCTGAGATTTTTCTTCTCTGGTAGTCAGAATCAGGACTCCCAACACCTTACTAGATCCTGCCATTGCTTTCAAAAACCTGACCCCAAAGGGGGCTATGCAGTTAAAAGTCACAATAACCTACCAGGAGAGAAATTACACTTTATACTGTAACACAACTGTTGAAGCAATAATGTATAGGTTCTACCCCACTGGAACATATAGAACAGAACATACCTCTTCCCTTCCTTCAGGTTCAGCTTTGTGGACATGCAATGTATGCAGTATCCCTGGCCTCATACTTAAAGGGTCCTCATGCTTGGTCCCCTTTCCGCTATTGCTATCTCAAAAATCTTTTTTTTTTTAAATAATGAGTTTTTTTTAATATTATTTATTTATGAGAGACTCACACACAGAAAGAGGGGCAGAGAGGCAGAGACACAGGCAGAGGGAGAAGCAGGCTCCATGCAGGGAACCTGGTTTCCAGAATCATGCCCGGGGCTGAATGTGGCACTAAACCGCTGAGCCACCCGGGTTGCCCTCTATCTCAAAATTCTTAATATATTTTGGAAAAGGGGCCTGGCATTTCATTTTGCAGTGGGTCTCACACATTAGACAGTCTTTCTGGTTATATTGCATTTGCTAATGTCCTACATATTTCAATTTTTTCTTCTTTAATAATGCTTCCTATAAGTGCCATTAGGAGTGCATTTATTATATTTTGTCGTCCTTTTTACTTATTTCAAAAAGCTTTCCTTAGAGCAATGAAGATAGGTTCAGCATTATAATCACGCTTATGTTACAGATGAACAACCTAAGGCTTAAAGAAATGAAGTGAATTGCTAGGTTTATATAGATTAGTAAGAAAGTTGAGACAGAGCTAGATCTCCTGACTTGAGGATCCTTTGGATAGGCCCCTCTTGCCCTTCTCTTAGAATAGCACTATATTCCAAATTTCTAGGGTCTAAGTTGGATATCTAATCTTACTAATTTTCCCGGTTCCTAGAGTTCCCCTTTTGGTTTAAGCTCTCAGCGTCATGCTTCTACTTGACACTGAGTATTGCTGACTCATATTTACTCTAGAGTTCCATTTATTCCTCAGGTCATTTACCCATAATTGCCTAGTCCTTTCTTATCTAATAATTGAAGCTTATTTTTCTACCCTAAGTGATTTACCCTGAGCTTGCATTTTTTAAAAAGTAATCTCAGGTTAATTTTGAGAGAATTTCCAATGCAATCTCATTTTTTCCTCCCTCGATTATAATTCTGATCTATAGCTAATCTCCAGATCATTAAGGATGTTCCAGTAATTGGAAAGAAATCGCCATGTTTTTTTTTTCATTAAGTGCTCATCTAACTTGTGGAGGGAAGTTAAACTAACTTAAGCTGCTGAGACTTGCCTTATTTGACCAAAAAGAAATCCAAAGCAATTCTATGAAAATGTAGCTTCATTTGCAATTATATTAGGGGAAAGGAAATGGAGAGTATAATGCAACAAGGTTATAATGACTATCTTAATATGGCAAGGTTGATAGTGGCATGAAGCCTCAACATTGGCGTTACCTCTGCATCCTCCACAGACTGATGTCTTAGCATTGTGAGCTGTCTAGCCCAAGTGCTGTCTTTGTCTTCTGGTGAAAACTCTGACCCAGACTCTGCTTTCTGGATAGCCCAAGCTAAAATATACATTTTCATACTTAGTGCCTACCACCTGAGTTAGTCTACCAGCATTATTAATTAATTTCTGGAGGATAAAAATAAAAGGACTTGATTGAAATTCTTTAATTGTCCTTATGTCTGTAACATTGCCAGCTATGGGATGGTGCCACTTTGAGCAAGTACCACTGCTCGAGAAATAAACTGAACTAGTAATTTCTATCCTAGTCAATGACACCACCATCTTCTCCATCCACTGAAGGGTTAAAAACCAGGGCACTATCCTTGTTCACTCATTTTCCTTTATCCCTACATCCAATCAAACAACTAAGCCCTGTAGCTTCTATCTCCAAATATACCTCAGAGGACTTCTGCTCCCCATTCACAGCTACCCTACACAATGCACAGTACACTCATCCACCATAAACTATACCTACTCACTAAAACATATCAGTGCTGCTTCTCACCTGGTCTCTGTAATAAACCTTAACTGGTCTTCCTCTTGGCACCTTTATCTATGAGCCATGTTCCACATAGCAATGAGATTGGGTTTTTAATAATGCAAATAAGATTATGTCATTCCTCTGATTACGCCTCCACCCTAATTCTGCATCCCTTTATTCTGTTCTTCTTCTAAATATAGCACTTACTACCATCTATATACTTTCCGCTCTTATTTATGTTGTTCTCTTCTTTCTTTCAACCCCCAATCTAGAATGAAAAAAAGGGGCATCCTGTTTTGGCCATCATTATCTCCCTATGCTTAGAAGAGTGCTGTCACCCAGTAGATGCTCACAAATTATGAACTGCAAAAATAAATGAGCCTGCAAGCCAGGACTGAAGTCTAGGCATCTCTTCTTATTTTAGCTTGTTCTTTCCAATACCCTAGTGCTACCTCCAAGCCTGAGAAAACTCTCACTTAGGCTCACTTAGCATTGGCCTTCAGGCCTTGCACCTCCTTTGCTTACACCTTTGGCTTAGCTATAGCCAGAGACCTCACTTTGATTAGGGCCTGGCTTCCCATCTTTCCCTCATGCTCTTCTGAAATATATCTTCAGTTCTATAATTCTAGGAGCAATTATCCCTCCCCTTTGATTTCAGCCTCTGATTAGTCATGCCTTCCTGTCTTTCCTCTCTCTATTTCCAAGGTTGACTAGGTTGCTATTCCCAGCTTCCACTGCTCCTGCTCCTTCCCTGAGCCAATACTTGCAAATCATCATCTACCCTTTAAACCCGGTAGGGTTCAGCGGATCTCAGGTGGAAAGTGCTTGGAGCAACTAAGCCAGATGAGTGCCTCTGTGTGATCACATAACATATTCAGGATAAATGTTTCCTCCAAGCTGAGATTTGCAACTCCTCACTGCTTAAAAATAAGCCCTTGTTTTATAAAAATAGTTTGCATATTTGTGCTCACTGAGTCCACCTATGAATCTATGATGAGAATACCATTGCTCGGCCCCTGGAGAAAAATTGAGCTGTATTTGAATTATTCCCAACTGTTCTCTGATCTTAAAACTTAGCAGTTCACGTAGAAGTCAAGAAAGATTGCAATAAGCAGCTGGCAAAACAATCGTAATGGCAGAGATGGGATGTTGAGCACAACTTTGGCTGGCATTTTCAGGAATTTTAAATGCTTGGCTGCAACTGTCACTTCCTTAAGGATTTCATGAAGATTAATAATGTAAGGAAAAGGCCATATTTCAAGTAACTGAACACGGTAACTTAGGATTTTTTTCTGGCAAAATACAGAAGAAAGCTGTCTCCTTGTATGCCCATCCCTATTTTTATTTTATTTATTTTTTATTTATTTATTTTTTGCTTTAAAAATCTGCACTCCGTTGTTTGTCAAGTACATCTCAATGAATTTGCATTTCTACTACCATTAGGTCATGGTAATAGCAATAATATATAAATATATGCATACATGCAGATATATGTACACATATGTTTGTACATATGTGTAATATTTTGTAGGGTTATTTTGATGATAACAATGTGAATAAATGAACTGGACTAGTAAATGCACTATAATAAGTCCTCAATAAATATTGTCCACTGTAATTGTTATAGTATTATCATTTCTATAAATAATTAATGCATGAAAATAGAAAAGGAAAATCAACTTCCAGCATAACACTGTGGGGAGCTTCACTGTCCTGCTCCCTAGTGAAACTGGAAAAAACTATAAAAAGTCAACTATTTAAGAGTCTCTGTAAAATGGTCCTAACAGCAGAAAGCAAATAAACATCAATTCAGAAGAAGCTCTGAAAAGTCAGTAAGAGAAGTAATAGTGTATAGTATTTGAATCAACAGATTCCTCCCAGCTCAGCAAGGCAAATGCTCCACTCTGGATTACTACAACCAAGAACATAGGGCTCCTACTCCCCTAGCACACAGACAGAGCACTTTACTCTTGGATCTCAGCATTTCTTAGTCTGCCCAACTGAGGCAAATTTCCAGGTGAATGTGGTTAAAAGGTAAGGATGCCCTTCTGAGTATAAATCCTAAGGTGATTTGGATCAATTAGGATGTAAATGGTAAACCTCAGAGCAATCCCTATAAAAATAACTTTAAAAAGGTGTCATAAAGAAATGACAATGTGACATTAGAAAATATTCACTTAGTGTAAACAAAAGCAATGGAGGAAAAATAGGATCACAAAAGACAAGACATATAGAACAGAAAAGCTCAAATTGCAGACATAAATGAAATTACAGTTGATTCTTATTTTTTTGTGATGGTTATGCCCTATAAAATGGACACTAACTCTATTGTTGTCTCTAAACAGAAAACCTGCTGCCATGAACAAGTGAAGTATCCAAGGGAGAGAAAGTACATGAAGAGAGTAAGCCTGGACGGTCTACTCCTTGCTACTAAAGGTGTGGTCCACAGGCAGCAGCACCAGCAGTACCTGAGAGTGTGTTAGAAATGCAGAACCCCAGGTCCCCACTCCAGAACTAGAGTCAGGATCTGCTTTTAATGAGGTCCCCAGGGGATCCTGGGCACATTCAAGAAAGCAATGGAGGATGTACAGCTAAGTTAGCTCATGCTACAGAAGGTCTGTGGGGGAGTAGAGATGATGAAAATCCCAAGATCCCCTAAGAAGGACTATATGTTACATGCTCTGACAAAGGTCAGTTCCCAGGTGAGTAGTTTTTGAAGGATTCACACCAGCCAGAGATCAGTGACTGTGTAGAAAGATTTTTGCTGAGATTTTATTCTAACAACACAATCTTGTTTTGTGTGATCTGAATATATTTAGTTAAGTCAGTATTTAGCATCATTTACTTTTTGGCCCTAAATCTCTCTTGTTTCTGGTACAAGGAGAGGGGAGCCTGAACTTCGCCCCTTAAAGGCCAAGCTGTTTGTCAGCTCTTTCTGCCCTACCTTGTGCTTCTGTAGAAAGTGCCAGTGTTTCCTCTTTCTAACATGCATAGCCAGAGCAAGTATCAATGTAATAATGTTGGCGAACATTCTCTGAGAACTGTTGTTAATTATTTTTAAAACCAGGGATCATTTCCTTTTTTTCCATCCTAATGATGGGAGATGAGTTGACATTCATGGCCTTCCCTTCCTAAAGAGCTCTGTCTGCATTTGCGTCTATGTGCATTAAGTATGTACATTCACTTGGGCACAGTGAGATGCTGGAGCTCACGGTGGTGTTGGATGTTAGTAGTAGCAACATGCTCGTGTTTATTCCCACTTCCTCCATCTTCATATTAAGCATTTCCATTCTCCCACGTGCTTGATAATGTTTCCTAAACACTACTGTTTGTAGTATAACCCTTTGCATTTTACTCTCACTTCCAGATCTCTGTGTCTCTGCTTCAATCTGGAACACACACTGGGAGTATTCCATTGGTGGTGCTTCCCTGCTCAAGCTCATAGATGCTTTCTTTTTCAGGCCACATGGAGCTAATTTTGTCATTAACATTTCAGGAAACACACAGTGGCATTTTAAATGAAATACGAATGAGAAAATTCTGCTGTTCTTAGTTACTCTTTTCTCCCAAATTTGAGAAGAAATCACTGTCATATTACCCGAGTCATATTTATCCTTTTTCAACTGCCTTGCTTGTTTTCATTCTTCTGCCAAACTCTCTCTTTCTAACCCCTCAGATAGAAATTATGCCCCTTTTGGAACAATGGCAGGAAGAAAACAAGTGTGATATATTTAGAGGAAAATCAATTCCATCAGGCACAAAGAGGGCTATGTCTCTGAGCCCTTGGCACATACTTCTGCTTTGTCGGCTCTTGTAGATGTGAATGTGTGAATCCATGTTGGACAGACACAATTTCTGGATCATAGTAATCAATCAATATAAGTTGATTCGTCAACTGATTGATGAAGAAATCCTTCATGTAACTAGAATTATAGATGGAGATTATGCTCTTAATTTTTAAAAGCTAGCATTTTATTGATTTTTTACCGTGTGCCAAGCGCTCTGGTAAGTACATGAAATACATTATCTCAGTGAGTTCTTTCCCTGTGTTCAACAGTCCCATGAGTGGTGACCATATCTATAGCTAATTGACCAGAAATGGTGCCCATTGGAATATGTTAAGAAGTAGTTAGGTTTACACATGAGTATTAAATTCATTAAGTATTAATTAATTTAGTCTTAATTAATTAATGGAATACATTGGAACATGTTTTATTTCATCAAGCAAACCTTCACAGCATACACAGCATACAATTAACCAGAAATTATTAAGCATTTATAGTGTGCCAGGCGTTATGATGTGATTTACATAATTATTTCATTTACTTCTAATAATTGTCTTATGTGGGAGATATATTATTAATATCCCCCTTTCGTGTAAGAGAAAGCTGAAGCTAAAAATGTTGAAGTTACAAACCTAAGATCAGAAAAATAATAACAGTCAGGCTTTGCCATCAGGCCTGGATGCTTAGCCCATGTGGCATAATGCTTCAAGCCCACTGCATAGTTCACTAGTGAGTCAAAAACACTCACAAAAGTCATCCTCTACTTGCCAGCAATATCCTTTGAACTCACTTCCTTTTTGGGTTGAGGAAAGACCCAGGGAGTTGTCACCAGATCTGGGGCCTCTGGGCCTACAGGACAGTGGAGCAAATGTCTTCCAGGGAGAATTATTTTAAACATAGCTTTGTATCCTGGTTTTTTTTTTTTTTTCCATTTAACATTATAATGTAAATGTTTTCTAATGTTATTAAAGACTCTTTATAAGAGTAATTTTCAATAGTTGCTTGATTTTTAAAATCAGGTGATTGTACTGTAATTTAATTATCCATTTCCTTATTATTGACTATTATTTCCTTTTTCTGTTATTTTACATAATGTTGTAATAAGCTCCTCTCTACACAGAACTCCCCTCCCCCACCCCTGATTTATGTATAATGCACAAGGAAGGTACCTAGAAGTGAATTTTTGGGCTTGGATATTATAAGTCTCTTGATACACATTGCCAAATTGCCTTCTAAAAATCCTGTTCCAATTTATATCACCCCCCGCCCACCAGGCTCACTGTACCTTCATATCAGGTATAGAATTAAAATAAGAGAGACCCTTGCTAATTTTATGGATGAAAAACTCCATCACATTATTATAATTTCTATTTGATAATTATAAAGTGAATATTTTCCCAATATTTACCAGCCACTGAATATCCTTATTTGACAATTTTTCAGTTCCTATTTTTTGTTGCAGTGAGATTTTACTGCTTTGCTTGTATCCCTTATCAGGGAATTCAAACTTTTGATATGCTTATTGTAAATATTTTTCCACTTGTTGCCTCTGCCTGGGGCAGAAACAAAAGCAAATATGTTGCTGAAAGCAAGGGAGCGAAAGAGCCCTTCAACAAAGGAGTGACAGCAGTTTCCAATGCTACAAAGAGACCCAGCAAGGTAAGGTTTGCATAGTGTCCACTTTTTTCTCCACACATTGTAATGAATGGTAATAAAGCTTGTATATTGCTTTAGACTAGGTGGGCAGTAATTTACTATTGTTCATTAAAAGGAAAGTGGTGTATCACTGAAAAAAAAGAAAAAGAAAAAAACACTCTATATGGTAGTGGTTAACGCATAAATAAGAGTGTCACATATTCGATAGCACATTGGCAAGAACTTCAGTCCCGGCCTACCTCCATCATCTTGTAGAATAGGAAACTGAGGTTCCTGAGAGATGAGTAGTGACTGGTCCAGATAATATAGATTAGAACCAGTTTTCAGTTTCAAGTCTCTGCAAATATACCATGTCCTCTCTCTTGCTCAAAACAGTTCAAATGGAAATATTTTCTGATTAAAATAAAAATAATAATAGTAATAATACAAATGTTGAATCTGGTACACTAGTTAGAGTTCTTAAGACAAACAGAATTGACAGAATGTATATGTGCATATATATTTGTGTGTGTGCGTGTGTGTGTGTGGTGTGTGATTTATTCTAAGGCATTGTCTTACACAATCATGGCGATGTGGTAGGTCCACAATTTGTAGGTTACTCAGCAGACAGGACACCCAGAAGAAGAGTTACAATCTGAGTCCAAAAACTGCCTGCAGATAGAATTCCTTCTTGCTCAGGGGAGGTCAATCTTTGTTCTACAAGGCCTTCCACTGATTGCATAAAGCAGAGCCTCTCACATTATGGAGGGTAATCTGCTTGATTCAAAATCTGCCAGTTTCTTTTTTTTTTTTTAATTTTTTTTTAATTTTTATTTATTTATGATAGTCACAGAGAGAGAGAGAGAGAGAGGCAGAGACACAGGCAGAGGGAGAAGCAGGCTCCATGCACCGGGAGCCTGATGTGGGATTTGATCCCGGGTCTCCAGGATCGCGCCCTGGGCCAAAGGCAGGCACCAAACCGCTGTGCCACCCAGGGATCCCAAAATCTGCCAGTTTAAATGTTAATCACAATTCCAGAAACTTTTACAGGAATATCCATTAAAAAAAAAAAAAAAAAGCTAGGCAGCAACAGAAAGTTAACCGTCTTACCTGGTAAGGTTAATCAAATGTAACTAACATCAAGATTTCTGTTAGTTGGGGTTTTATTTTCAATGGATATATCTCATCGAGACATATAACAGCTTTCTCTCTCATTCTCCACTTAAAGAAATTTTTCTTTTGGTTTAAGTTACTACCATTCTTCTGTGCCTTCTGATCTTGCCTGTGACCAAGCTAGCAGGTGTAGACTATGTGGAAGGAGGGGAATGCTTTTTGCACTGAGTTCTTAGGGACTTAGTTTCTGCAGAGATGTAATGATGTTACTGTTCTCTATTCCCCTGGGGCTTTTGTACCTTTTCATTTTGAGTTCAGCAGCCACAATGAAGTTAAGATGATGGATGTGAAATGGAAATTTTCTGGTTCAGATACAATTATACCCTTTTCAGTGGCTTATTTTTTAATTTTAGTAAATATTCATTTAGCAGCCTCAGGTAGTAGAACTAATGATTACAATTTTGCCTCAAAGAAAGAAGGAGACAAATACTGTAATTATATAAAGTACAAATCAAATCACCTAATTAAATAGAGAAAGAAAATCTGCAATAATTACTGGGTATAGGCCAGTTAAGAATGCACAGAAAAAGGACCCATAATTTTACGAAATACACCAATGCCTGATTTATCAAAAGGCAAATGTAATAAACAAGTGCATTTTAACTTAAAATAATACAAGCTTCATGTATAATAAATTAACTTAAATGACTCCTCAGGTGTCAGATTGTCGACTTTCTTGTCTCTATTTCTTCAGAGAATTAAAAAAATGTTTAAATTATGTATTCTGGGTGCAAAGAACATTAATACTTAATTGTGAAAATTTAAATAGTTCTTTATTAATCCAAACTCTAGCAAGCCTCTATGATTGGCAACCCATGGGAGCTACATTATGTGCAAATGCTTAGCTCTTAGATATTTATTCCATTTTCTTTGACATCATGATTGGCTTATATGCCTACCCCTGAATGCTCAAATTATTTTCCATAAGCCCTGCCCAAGAAGACTCTACATCTATCAGAAATAGAAATCGTGCTTTCCATCTTTACTCTTTCCATTACCACAACAATTACTTAAAGCAGTAGTCAGTCAGTATCTGTGTGTGGATGTGTGTGTGTTCATCTAAGTATCATACTCTGCCCCTTTCCAGGAAAGATTTGAGGGTTCACATCATAGTGTTGCTGGAAGCATTTCAGATCCTGCTTCATGGCATTATTATTATGCACTAACCAGAATGGATTTTTACCATATATGAGTATTTAGTTACAAAATCTTGATAAAGATATGACAACTATCAAGATCCCTTGGTCAAATAAAGCTCCGTATTAATGACTCAGATTACATTCCAAATTTCCTATGCCTTTTCATCTTTATCTCCTTAAACTGCCAAAGAGAATTCCAATTAAGAGTTCTCACACTCCCCACAGCAAGGGAGTTCAGGATTTCCATTATCTTCCTCACTCCTACCTGCTACTGCTCAGTGGGTAATCTTAGCTGCAACTTCACTGAGAAGATGGTCAAATCCAAGCAAAATGTTCCCTAATTTCTTTACTTTCCACTTCAGATTCCTCATGTATCTACACTTTTCATTGTTTTGGCTTGATTCTGTTGTCTCCAAATTTGAGAGAGAAAGAGAGAGAGAGAGAGAGAGAGAGAAACTCTCTCAAATAAAATCTAAAGAAAATAAAAGAATCCCTTTCTCATTTCTCAGTCACCACCTGATTCCCATCTTCATTTCAACCACAACAGCCACACTCTAATCTGGTTTATGGATTGGACACCCACAGTGGATTTCCATCTCTAGGGAAAATGAGTCTGGAAATGTAAGTACTTTGGACAAGTGAGTTCAGTGGCTATTAGCTTACACGAGTTGATAGAGACCATTTCCAAAGATAAAGTTTGATGGGGGAAAATATGACATGAAATGGAATAAAAGGGACACTGGGCATGCCATCTATTGTAGTATTCAATAGATAGTTCATGGTGGTGCAGGGGAGGGAGGTGGAGGTGGCATCTGGATTAGTAAAAGCACTTTCTTATCCAAGCCCTAGCATTCATCTCTAAGATCACATTTTGTTCTAAATGCAAAAATTCAGTATTTATTCTCTGGAGTTGATGTGAGAATTATGTAAGATAATATTTTTAAAGCACTTAGCACAGCGCTTGGCACACAGCCAGCAATTAATACTTTTATTTGTTTTAAGTACTTTCTCTGCGACATTAAGTGAAGAAATGCCAACATGCACTTTCCATATAGTCGTTCAACCACATGCTGTTCAAATATATTAATAGTCTGATTTCTGCTACTCATTTTGCAAAGTCAAGACATAGAAAAATGGGTCTATAACCAGGAAACCAGGAAGGGAAAGGAAACCAGGCACCAAGAGAGGCATTTAAAATTATCTAGCTATGAGGACTACTCTCTTATGTTTCAAAGAATGAAAAAAGAAAAAAAAAAAAGTCACTGTGGTTCCATTAGAGCTATGCCCTTAGAAAGTTGGAGGGGTTAGAGGTTCTCTGAAAGCAGGGCACCTGAACTTTGGAAGCCCATCTACAAAGTTTCTAAGTGAAAATCCACAAAGATTGCACTTTTCCCACTCTAGAGGGACACTTCCTCCCTACAGTAAAATTCTTTGTTTTATATCACATCATGCTGGGCTGGGAAGATAATACTTGTGATTGCTCTTCTATTTATTTCCCCTGCAAATTGTTGCCAGGACACCCCAGTTCTGTGCAGTGAATCATTATTTTGTCACATCACAAATATCAGCAGCACCTAGCTGATTCCACTTAAAATCAAAAGAATGAAGAATGCGCGCGAGCGCACACACACACACACACACACACACACAGGAACAAAGCCCAAATCTCAAACCAAGCATTAAATGTCCCTGAAATTCCTACAGCAAGCTTGATTTTTTTTTTTTTTAATGTAGGGAAATGGAGCTACAGTCTGCAATGCAGTATTGGCTGTTTTCCTGATTTGCTTAGGTTAGTGGTAAAGGAATTTCTGCTCTTGCGGTGCATTTAAGTGTGAATGACAAAGAATAGGAGAACAGCTGTGTCCATTAGCACTTTCCTCAGGCACTGACTCTTCAAGAAGTCAGACACTAAGCTTAAAACCAGTGCCCTAGTCACAGAAGATGCTAAGTACATTACTTCTTCCTTTGCTAAACTCTATGAGGATAACTATAGGGTGGAACATGTCACAATTTTAAAGTCTCTTACAGTTTATTAAGCACTTTCACATATAATATGCTGCCTGGTCCTCATACCCATCCTGTAAGATGGATGGGGCAGGATTATGCCTTTTCAGATACACAATGAATCAGAAAAGTGTTTTGTCCACAATCACAAAGCTAGAGAAAAAACAGAGCTGGAATTCAAACCAAGAGTCTTATTTTTTTTTTTTAAGATTTTATTTATTTATTCATGACAGACACACACACACACACAGAGAGAGAGAGAGAGAGAGAGAGAGAGAGAGAGAGGGAGAGACACAGGCAGAGGGAGAAGCAGGCTCCATGCAGGGAGCCCAACACGGGACTTGATCCTGGGTCTCCAGGATCACACCCCGGGCCGAAGGTGGCACTAAACCACTGAGCCACCAGGGCTGCCCAGAGTCTTATTTTTGAATCTGGAGTTTTGCTCATTAAAGGTCTCATTTCTTCTACAAGATCATCTGCAAACAAATAGGCTCCTGCCAAATGGTGATGTGATGCTGAACCCACGTTAGGCATTTCCCTTTATTTCACTTTTCAACATCCAGGACCTCATGCTGACTCTTTTCTCCCCCTCCAACACACTTGGCTTTGTGCTCTATTTCCTGGGGTGGAGGATAAGTCCTTGTTCAGCTCTGCACTTCTTATGAGTGAGGGACTGGACAAATGATTGATAGTGACTGTTATGGACAACTGTGTGTTCCCAAATTGATATGCTGAACTCCTATTACCTGATGTGATGGTATTTGGAGATGGGTGCTTATAATAATTATTATTTTTAAATTTTATTGATTTATTCTGAGAGACAGAGAGAGAGGCAGAGACACAGGCAGAGGGAGAAGCAGGCTCTGCATGGGGAGCCCAACGCAGGACTCGATCCCAGCCCCCCGGGGTCATGACCTGAGCCAAAGGCAGATGCTCAACCACCGAGACACCCAGGCGCCCAGGTACTTATAATTAGGTTTAGATGAGGTCATGAGAGCACTTATTATGTACTAATAATGAGTTTACTGTCCTTACAAGAAGAGACACCAGAGCTTTCCTGCTCTCTCTCTCTCTCTCTCTCTCCCATGTGGGACACAGTGAGAAGGCAGCCATCTACAAGCCTGGCACCCTGATCTCAGACTCCTGAACTGTGAAAAGTAAATTCCTCTTATTTAAGCCACCCAGTCTGTGATGTTTTGGTTTGTAGCCCCTGCTAATTAGTGGCTTCGTGCATCCCCCAACCTGGTATGTGCATTTCTTTTGTAATAGGAGTCATAGATGCACAGCCTTTAACCTAGAGCAATGGGCATTGGAGGCAGCATGGAAGAGCACATGGTCTACTGCAGTGTAAGGCTGGTCTGATCTTATCAGGGATCTTCTCTTGGCTCATGTAATAAGTGAGCACTCCAGGGGGAGTGTACTCTCAGCTGCTGCCTTTCTACTGTCTCCTCCCTTCCATCACAACAGCTCCCTCCTCAAAGAATTGAAGACTGGCCCACAGGTAACTGGAGACTGGTCAAGGAGTGTTAGCCATGGTTCAGCCATTTTTTTTAAGCCTCGTGAATATGGGGAGTTATTTTACCCCTGGACTTCAGTTTTCTCAGTGGTAAAAATAAGATTAAACTAAATCATTTTGTAAGCTTTTTCTCTTTTGACAGTGGACATCTATTTTCAAACGTAAAATAATACAAGCTGCGAATACAGCAAACAGATAAATATTGTGTTCTTTCCTTTTTTTAACAGAGTGATCTGCTAAGGAAGAGGGAAGTGGCTATAAAGGAAAAACAAGGTTATGGAAATGAGAGAGATTTTTATCTTTTTTTTTTGTGTGTGTGTGTGTATCCATTTAGCAAACATTTATTAAGCTTCTTTTGGATAGTACAGTTGAGGTTGCAAAGATATTGCAAAGCCCTGTCCATACTCTCTGGGTCTGTAGGAGACAAGACATACAGATCAATAAGTAACACATGAGATAGAAATGACACATGCACATCTAATGTACTGAGACAGTCCAGCAGTGAGAGGTGAGAGACAATGAAGGGGACAGAGAGGAAGAGAGCGAGCGGAAGTAGTAAAGGTAGTAGTTGGTTTAAAAGGCACACAATTCTCTTTTTATGGTCATTTCTAAATAATGAATTATATCGTAAAAGAGGTGAGTGAAGGGGGCACCGTGTGTTTAATCCAGTAGACCGCTTGTATGCCCAAAGACATCCCAGTCCAAATGCAGTGTCTCTTCTAGTTCTTACTCAGTTTCTCAGAAGGACTTGCTCCATAGTTATCTGGATTAGCCATCTCTATTGATCAAATTTATCAAGTAGTAGCTAATCTCTCACACAGAGACCTCCTTTATTTCAGTATGCCCTAAGAACATTCTCCCTTCATGAACCTAGACCTATAAGTAGAATTTTATAGCACCAGAGCCTGATAGTATTTTAATTAACTCAGCTAAGCCTTCCTATTACACTCAGGAGCAGAAGTTTGTAGGTTAATTCAGTTTCCTTAATTACAATGATAAGGCCAGATAAAAATTCTGATATAGTACAAGTTAGTAGCCCACATGCTTAATTACCCAGGGTCGCTGCAATATTTGGTATTCTCTGTTTACTGAACTCCAGACTCATTAATGACACCTCTAGATACTTATTCTTTATATAAAGTTGCTTGCTGATTCCAGACCTGAGTGAACCTTAACTCATGAAACAGATGGGTTCAGTTCCAGACTTCAGACCTCTGCTGTAGTCACAAGGCACTTTTTTTCATCAGGAAATTTTGGAAACACTTGATTAAGCAGAGAACAATGCCTTGGAAGAATGCCTATTCAGGTCCTCTGCCCATTTTTAAATCAGATTGTTTTTTTTTGTTGTTGTTGTTGTTGTTTGTTTGTTTTGGTGTTGAGTTATAGAAGTTCTTTATATATATATTATATTATAGATTATATATATATTTAATATATGTATATTAAAGATTTTATTTATTTATTCATGAGAGACACAGAGAGAGAGAGAGAGAGAGAGAGAGAGAGAGAGGCACAGACACAGGCAGTGGGAGAAGCAGGCTCCATTCAGGGATCCCCTGATGGGACTTGATCCTGGATCCCCAGGATCATGCCCTGGGCTGAAGGCGGCGCTAAACCGCTGAGCCACCCGGGCTGCCCAAGTTCTTTATATATTTTGGATATTAACTCCTTCTCAAATATATCATTTGTAAATATCTTCTCCTATTAGGTAGGCTGCCTTTTTGTTTTGTTTTTGGTTTTCTTTGTAGTCTGAAAGCTTTCTATTTTGATGTGTTCCCAATAGTTTATTTTTGCTTTCGTTTACTTTGCCTCATGAAAAGATGCACACTACTAATCATCAGGGAAATGCAAATCAAAAGCACAATGAGCTATCACCTTACACCTGTCAGAATGGCTAACATCAAAAAGACAAGAAATAACAAGTGTTGGGAAGGATATGGAGAAAAAGGAACCCTCATGCCCTGTTGGTGGGAATATAAATTGTTGCAGCCACTGTGAAAACCAGTATGGAGGCTTCTCAAAAAATTAAAAATAGAAATATCACATGATCCAATTATTCCACTACTGGGTATTTGCCCAAAGAAAATGAAAGCACTAATTCAAAAAAATAGATACACCCTTATATTTATTGCAGCATTACTTACAATAGTCAAGATATGGAAGCAACCTAAGTGTCCATCGATAGATGAATGGATAAGGAAGGTGTGGTACACATACACATACACACAAAGGAATTATGCAGGCATAAAAAATGAGATTATGCCGTTTGTGACTACATGGATGGACCTAGAGGGTATTATGCTTAGTGAGATAAGTCAGATTGAGAAAGACAAATAGCCATATGATTTCACTCTTATGTGGAATCTAAAAAAACAAATGAATATTAAAAAAACAAAAAGCAGAATCAGACCTGTAAATACAGAGAACAAATTGGTGGTTGCCAGAGGGAAGAGGGTTAGAAGGATGGGCAAATGGGTGAAGGGAAGTGGGAGGTCCAGGCTTCCGGTTATGGAATGAAAAAGCCATGGAAATAAAAAGTACAGCAGAGGGAATATAGTCATTGATACTATAATAGTATTTGTATGGTGACAGATGGTGGCTACACTTGTGGTGACCACAGCATCTTATGTACAGAGAAGTTGAATCACTATGTAGTACACCTGAAACTAATGTAACATTGAGTCAACTATACTCAAGTAAAAAACTTTTTTAAGAAAAAAATGCAACAATTTAAATAGTTATCATTTGCCTATTCAATTGTGTCTCCTTGGGACCTCTCCTGAACTTGAGAGAGATCCGGTAGGGAAGGACAGTTTCTCAGTCTCAGCACTACTGACACTTTGGACCCGACAATTCTTTGCTTTGGGAGACTGTACTGAACAGTCTTAGGTGCATAACAGCATCCCTGTCCTCTACCCACTACTTGCCAGTAGCACTCTTCCCCTACTTGTGGCAATTGAAAATGTCTCCAGACACTGCCTAATGTCACCTGGGGCACAAAATTGCCCCAGCCAAGAACCACTGGTTGTAAGGGTTTAGTGTGTGACTCTGTGGCTAGATAGGCTTAAACTTAGTCACTCCCATCTAGGGGCTGTGACCGTGGGCACTTGACTTAAACTCTGAATTTGTATATATACGGAAAGGGATGAGTGCACCCACTGTAGTACACTGTAGTAATAGTTAAATAAATTAACATGTGAAATGTTCTTAGAATTGTGCTTGGTGCATAGAAAACACTCAATAAATGGAAAGTATTATTCATATTGTTAGCATCATCCAGATGAATCTACATTTTACAGATTTATTTTTTATAAAGATACGAATAACTGATCATAAGAAACATGGCCAGACAGTTGCCATCCCAGAATCTACATCTGGTCAATGTCCTAGCCTGGTGAAGGAAATGTTCCAGCTTGGAGTCATAGATACAGGTGCAAATTCTGTTTCTGTTGCCTTGATTTGGCTATGGGCAACCCCCCCCCCCTTTGCCCGTCAGCATTCTCCTTTAAAGAAGAACGTCTCCCACACCTCAAGGCTGTATTATAATCCATTCAGTACAAAACTGCAAAAACAAAAAACCCACCTGCCCTTGCCTGCTTTCCCACCTTCCTATTCTTGTCTTTTCCCTTTTTTCTTTCCATGTCTGAATATCAAAAGCATTATTTTTATTGGTTTTTGTTTTTAAGGAAGAGTGATTCTCAACCACCTGAGAGCTTGTGAAAATATTGGTAACTGGGTCCACTTTCAGAGTTTCTGACTCAGTCGGCCTGGGGGTGGCATTTCTAATGCATTTCTAATATATTTCCAGGTGATCCTGATACTGATGCTTCTGACTGAGGACCACTCTGAACTAATGTCATAGTATTTACTGCTATGCTCTAGAACAGTGGTTCTGAATCTTAAGCACGCATTAAAATCCTCTAGATGGCTTTTAGAGACACATTGCTGGGCCCCATACTTGAGTATGATTAATAAGTCCATATATTGAGAACCAATGCTTTAAAAGGCTCTCAACTTGATCTGCATATTAGAATCACCTGGGGAATTTCAAAAATAAGTACTAAAGCCCAAGTTCCAACCCAGACCAATTAAATCACAATCTCTCTGTAGTTTGTAAAGCTTCTCAGATGATTCCAATATGCAGACAAAGTTGAGATGTCATTCAAAAGCCGATACAGAGACTTACAAAATCTGGGAGGGCAAAAAGGAATTTGAGAATTTCATACTCAATATGATGGATGCTAATGAGAAAAAGTAGTTCAGAGCTTTGGGTATTGATGTAATGATCATATATTTGGTCTCTATCTACCTTGATTTAGCAATATAAAGACTCACAGGCCTTGGTTATAAGGGACTTTGTAGTGTTCAGGTAGTAATTTTGGAAAATTCATGACAATCTGAGGCAAAAGTTATAAATAGCTTTTTAAAATAAAGACATATATTTCAGAAATTTTAAAAGACAATAGATATGTTTTCTAAGGCATCCTCAGACTCTTACAGTGAGATAGTCTTCATACTCTACCTTCTTTGTCCTGATTGCTGTTGAGAGATGTGGAGGGACTTGACTCTAAATAACAATCCTGACTTTTTAGTGATTGAGCCCATGGTTCTCAAATAGAAAAGTTATGTCTTTCATTTTTCTAAAAGATTCCTGGAAATGCCTTGCTCCTCTCTATTCTAGCATTACTTGGATGACGAGGTGATCAGATACAGCTATACTGAATACTCTCGAATTAAACAGCCATGGAAACCAGAAACTTGGGTGAGGAGGACCAGGAAGCAATATAATATTGGAATGAATATAGAGCAGCCTGAGAATAGGCCTAGGTAATGTCATCTGACCACGCCACTGGGGCTTTGAGGTCAGAGAAGAGCTTTGAGCCTTAAGGAGACTAGGGCTACTTGGAGAAGACAAAGATGGTGGTTTGGAACTAGGTCTGGCCCTGAGGGATCTATTAGTGAGTGGCTGTGATCAGATGGTGCTGTTGGTGGTACCCACTCCCAGGAATTTACCTGGTATCTTTCTGGACACAAGACACTGCTTCAGTGAGAATGATAAAAGGTTCTCTCCTTACCATAAGTAGAGCACCTTAGTCTCTATAAAAGTAACCTACCCTGTTTCCATACACTATCATCTCTTAAGCAATGTGGGAAAAGCCCCTCTAAAACCTAAAACGGATGTCTGGGTAGCTTAGTGTTTGAGTGTCTGCCTTTGGCCCAGGATGTGATCCCCGGGTCTGGGGATCGAGTCCCACATCGAGCTCCCTGTGAGGAGACTGCTTCTTCCTCTGCCTGTGTCTCTGCCTCTCTCTCTGTGTCTCATATGAATAAAAAATCAAATCTTAAAAAATAAAATAAAAATAAAATAAAACCTAAAACTACTCAGCATCACATTCAGCATTCTTTCTTCCATCCTAGTCCCCACCAAGTCCCAGAATGGACCACGAGATAATTCAGATCTCTTTTATGCCATTTTGGGTTTTCAGGAATTGGGAATTCGTGTACTTTCCCACAACTTCTTTCTGCCTCATTTCTTGGACATTAATCCCACTCCACCATCATCTAACCATCAGTGATCTCAACTGACACTTCAGGTTTTCCTAGGAGGTTCTTGTGCAATTTGGCTGTCTGTTGGCAGAGTGAGTATTCTATTCCCTTCTCTCCTACTCCTCATACCACCTTGATAAATCCATATTTCTGATGATTAAGGTGAAAGGCTTGGTTCTGGTGCATCTAATTCAACTGCATTCCTTGCTAAAGCTATATAGGCTTTTTTTAACTTCTTGCAGCAGGAGGATGGTAAGGAGTCAAATAATGAACATATCAATGAGAATTCTTCTCATGTTCTAAAAGCACTTGTTTTCCCCCACTGTATTGCATCCAAATATAGTCAGTGCTGTTTCGTAGTGATAAATCTTGAAAGCAGGATGATTTTCCTGTTTGAAAGTAGGGGAGCAAGAATCAACCTACTTTCTAGTCCCTGCTTCCCACAGGAATGAGGACAAACAGAATAAAGCACAAAGCAAGCATTCTTAGATCATGTTCTAAACAACTATAAAGGGGCTTCAAGTTTGACTTTAAAGTGAATAGTTTGACAAATGTTTTCCCAAAGGACTAATTTTGAATTCCATTATTATTGAAGTAAAAATTAAGTGGACACTATGAAAAAGTAAAATAATAATTGCAATATGTGGTAATAAGTTAAAAGGGTTTGGTTATGCAGTGGTTTTCAAACAGGGTTCCACAGAGCCCTGAAGTTATGAGACCTGTATCTCAGGGTGGGTGATGTGATGGAAGGGGGGCACATTGTATTGTTTTGTGCCCTCACCACTTCAGCAGAGCCATTCTGCTTTCTGTCTTCATATGTAGGATAACTAAAGTATACTTATGTACTTTACATGGCTTTCTGCTGCAGATTTATAAATGTATTTAAATTAGATTATTTCTGGTCATTTCTATGAAAGGTTCTACGTTAGGTATAACCCTGATAGTAGGACTGGCATTTCTTCGTGGCTAATAAACTAGTTAAGTTTATTAGTTAAGGTAGGTCTGGCCCAACTGAGATTCCAACTCCAAAAGTGACAAATATGGTACAGTGGGAGGAGGAGAATTCTCAACCAGCTAAAAAAATGAGCCAATTAAATCCCTGTGACTGGGGAGGTCAAAGATCTTTTCATGCTCCAGAGAATAACCAACTTCAGTTAGACTTTAAAATGCTAAGTTTTCTGATACTTTTTCCTAGTACTTCCTCTAAGAACTCATATTTCAAAAATGTTTTGCTTAATTTATACATTATTACACTTAATTAGCCACATTTAACATCAGCTTCCTATTTTTATAAATACAAAGACCTACCCCAGGAGGGATAAATGACCTGCCCAGAGTCACAAATTTAGAGATGAGATGAAGATTCCTTAATTCCTTATCCAGGGTTCTTTCCTCTACAATACTGATTAAAACCAATTTTAGAAATGAGTACTTCCTTCATTTTTTTGTTTTTCCTTTCTGATGAGTTCTTATTTCTAATGTTCTTTTACATAGAAGCTCTGTACACAAAATGTAAAAGAGTGAAAATGTTTTAGGTGAAGCCGAGTTGGGGAGAAGGCTTTTAATCCTACCTACTTCGCCTCCCTCCTTTTCTTTCTCCACCTCCAGCAGCAATTCTAGGGCTCCCGGGGATTGCAATTGAAAAATGACTATTCTGGGTATGGTATTAACAGCTGGAGTCCAAAGGCCTCTAGATCTTCCTCCTTTCATACCTATTGCTTATGTAATATTGGCAGGACTGAATGTACTAGACTTTCTACCCTAAGACCTTACAAGTTAAAATATTAAAAAGAAGTTTTGCTTTTAATTTGTGGTATTAAGTTCAATGAAAACAGTATGACATTTACTAGTAGCTTAATGGCCTATTAGGTGAACATTTTATTGCTTACATAATTTTGAATTAATTATATTCCATGTACTTTAAGTCCACATGGCATCCTCATTTACAACATTGCCACACTTGTCCAAACATTCCTCTATAGAAAAAGCATAAAATCCAAATATTATGTGAATTAAAAACACGATTAAATCTCTGCTTCATAATTAATTGAAAGATGATCATGTGTAATGTCACTTTGATTTTTATGGAAATAGTTAAACAATTACTCTATCAGGTTAACCTAAAAGATGGCCATTCTTCCAGTATTCTCTTTTTCCCTCCCTCTGCTGCACTGGAATAATAATACTCTTCTGTTGCATAGCACACATCATTTACTGTAATACCAATGGCAGGCAAAACATGCATTATTATTCCTTTGTAATAAATAAGAAAAATTGGTGCTTACAGAAGTTAAAAGAATTGCTAAGGTCACACAGAATAACAAGAATACATTAAAAACTTAAAATAAGAATTATTGCCTCAATTTCCAGTCATTCTATTCTATTATTCTATTCTATTCTATTCTATTCTATTCTATTCTATTCTATTCTATTCTAATCATAGGTATAAGTCAGATTAGCTATTGAGAGACCCAACCTCCTTTATAGAAGATGGAGTGGCTGGTGTAGGGACAACCTTCCAAAGGAGCTTCTTTAATGAACCACAGCGGATGGTGCTGTCCCTCACTGCACAGTGAGGTGGGGCCAGGGCACCAAACTGCCTTTGCAAACACCTTCCTGTCAGGAAAAGGTGCTCAGAAGGCGAGAAGGTGAGTACCCTGCCATTGCTCAGCTGTCTGAAAGTCTCAACAACATTTTGTTACAAATCACATGAGGGCTTAGCAGGAAGTGGGGGGCGGGGAATACAAGAGTAAATCTCCTTAAATCTATGTCTTCACACAAGTGTTCAAAGCAACCTTTGAGCCCTGAAAATCTACGTTGCCTGGCATAATTCTGAATCTTGAAAAGGGGTGAAAATTTTCTATCTCATGATACTAAGAGCTGTTTGTCTTTTTAAATGCAGTTAGAGCACCGCAGTGAAAGCTTATTTTTAACGGGTGTTTACTGAGTAACTACACTGTGCTTGGAGCAGCCTTCAAAAAGAGATCAGAAAAAAAAATGGTAAAAAATGGTAAAAGAGGTAGTTTTATGACTATAGAATCCATAGAAACTATCAACACTTGATCTTAAGGCAAACTTATCCCAAGGGAACACCAGTAAAATATGAATACTACCACTGGAACCAGATTCCTCAGGCTTCGCGCCCTCCCCCCTCCATTTACAGACACAAAAAATGTAGAACAGCAGTTTGAGATGGAAATGGGATGAATGAAAACAGAATTTAATAACTGGTTGGATTGGAATATGAGTTTCAGTACCTTACTGACAAAACATGTTTTTCATGTAAAATATCGATTCTTTCTCTCAAAGTGATTAAGATTATTTTGGGGACATTGACAGTACACACACACACACACACACACACACACACACACACACACTTAGCCTGTGACAGAGAGTACAGCCAAGCATAACCAGTGCTTCAGATTGGTAACCATGGCAAGGACTGAGCCATGTGGGAAACAGAGAGGGACCCTGGTGGGGCACTCATGTCATCGGTGATAGTGAATGCTGTCACTTCCTCAGCTCTCCCAGTAGTGATCCATTAAATTGCTGTACTTTGTTATTTTTTTCAGTGTTTAGGAAAGAGCTGGGGAATCTTTGGGGGAAACCTTGCTGTGTTTTGAATACACTCTTAGTTTCATCTCTAGTACTTTTGTCAGCCTTCTGATGTGATACAAGTTCTTACTGGGGTATTATTTTCAAGAATTCTCTAACATGGACTTTAAAGGTAAACCAGACTTACTGTTTTTTCTTACTTCAGGCTTGTCATCCTTCACAGCAAAATCATTTCCCTGTTTGTGATGTGAATTATTCACTAATATAATTATACTACATGCTGATATTGGATAACAGAATTGAAATAAGCCAAGACAAAAATCAGGAGTGGTAAGAAACTATAAGAAGAAGGAAGATTTGCTGGCACTGCATTTAAGGACATTTTCATAAAAGTTAGACAATACTTGGTTCACTTATTCCACAGAGAGGAAAAAATCTCCACATCTATTATTCTACTTCCTCACACTCATAACTTATACACATGTATTTAGGCCATAGTGAGAAGACATAAAAGAAATCAAATTATTGGTGATAGATTTATTCATTTAAGACCGTTTGATTCCCAAAGAGTTTTTTAAAAAGTGGCTCTTTTCTATGGAGACAGTTTTTACTCTATCAGCCTTTGAGAAAATGGGTAATGCCAGAGCCGTATTAGAATTATCACAGCTTCTTTTGTTGTTTTATTTAGCTCTGTTTCTTCAAAGTAAGCTTTCCTGATCTAATTCACCTTGATGATTATAATGTATTTTTCCAGTATTCTTCTCTTTTGTGTACTTCATTTGCACAGCCTCTGTCTAAGGAAAACAAGGGTTTGTTGGTGGTGGTGGTTTAAGAAAACTCAGGAGCATTACTGTATACTTCAAACAAAGAACATTCTCCCCAGTCCTCATTCTTTCCTAACTGGAAATTTGCTAAGCATGCCTGGCACTTTCAACTTGTTTAGGAAATATACTAGGGATTTTCAAAATGAATGCATGGTTATAGCTACAAAGTGAACACAAGCAAAAGTTGGGTGCTACCTGAGGGCTATAGTGTTAACAGCTGGGCAGCGGCAGTGGACCCAAGATTCAAGCATCAAGTCCATGCCTGTCTGGGCACATGCAGCCTTACTGTGAGCCATACCCTGGGCCTTGTGCTGGGTCATGTGGAGGCTGCCAAGGTGAAGCTTGTGGCCTACCAGGCCTGTGGCTGTTTTGTTGTTGATCAAATGTTGAATAGCCTCATTTTGCAGATAAGCACCAGTAGAGATACAGAAAGAAGTAGAGAAGCAGAGAAACAGGAAGTTGGAATTTGGGAGCCACAGTACAAATCACAGGAAGGCTAGAGTTATAGTAACCAACTTGGAAGCCCACAGTGGACAAGTAGCTTGTAAGAGGTAAGTGGTCTCAGGACACTTTGGTAAAGATTTAACAACTTTTGAACAAATAATTATTGAATACCTACTGCTGTTAAGAAATAGCTTATAGATCCTCATATAGTCTCAAAGCCTAATAAGTAGAAGATCAAGAACAATAATAAGGCACTCAAAAAGAATGGCATGGTTGGAGCTTGGGATGTAGAATGTTGGGGGCCAGATGGAGATTCTGCTAGTGAGTAAATGAGATACCAAATGGTAGACGTTTCAAGCATGTGATTTTCTTTTAATCCGGCAAAATATACCTTCTTATAAATTGTCACTCAATCTTCTGACATAATTCAGACAGCTCTTAACTGCATGTTTACCTTCTTTCAAAGGCACAGTACATGTTATCTCATGAGGGTCCTATGGGTTTCACTTCACCGTTCTTAAGCTTTTTTTCATTTCTCTTATCTCAAGGCTATGTTTAAATGGAATCACTGACTTCACATGAAATAACAAAGACACACCATGAAAAACTGGCAGTGGTGTTTTGCTAAAGGGAATCTTTTATTATTCTGAAACTCAGTGCACATGTGTGTTGTCACTGTAAGAGAACCTGGAATATTAATAGTGAACATTTTCCTGGACAGTATAATCTGGAAGCTACAGTAGTCCACCCAATTGAGCAGAGCCCAGGCATATTTTTATTATTCTGCAGGAGCTGTGCAATGCATCTGTTCCTGGAGGATCTAAGCAAGCACCTTTCATTCCCCCAATACTTCAACTGAGATCATTTTATTTCCCTGATAATTCCTTGCCTTGAGACAATCAGGTGTGATATGTATCCTCATTATGATTTTATGGAGCAGTAAATGCCACCACCCCCGTCTATCAGGAGGCAGCATCCACTGAAGGGTGAGACTTAGAACCACACTGTTTTTTTTTTTTTTTTAAACACTATAGGAAATATATCGCTGGTACATTTGGCTTGTGTTGCAGATTGTGTCGTGTATAAAGTCCTAAAATGTGAAGCTTTCTGTTGTTTACTGCATTGCAGGAGAAACAGCGGAGGCACACCAAAGGGCATTGTCTTCATTTTTAAGTGCGTTTGGTTGGAAAGCCTTTCCTCCACCAGGGGCTTTGCTAGGGAACAGTTAAGACCCTCTAAGGCTGTGAATGAAAGATCTGCCACAAGATAGGGAGTGGAAATGAGGGCAAGGAGAGACACAAGGGCTGGACTTGTCCAAGCCTCAGGATGACTCACAGGATCAAGAGGCCTAAGACAGGAAGGAGAGAACAGAATAAAAACAAAAGTTTTGGGCAAATTAGACAAACTTGTTTAGTTGGCTATTCTATGGAATTTTGGCTGGGCAAGACTGTGTATAATCATTGTTATTGGTTCATTTAATAATTAGAGTCATCTTTAGCCTATTGGTAAGTGTAATTAATGTAGTTTATGCCGACCTGGGAACAAAGCCTAGGATTTAACAAAAATGTTAGAATGTTTGCAGATTTCAGTAGAAAAAGGATATTCGTTTTCTTCCATCTAGTAGCAAGGCTATCAGCCCAAATTAAGTCCCTACAAAGTTACCAGTTAGATAACTAAGGGTCACTGTTGCACACTGGATGATTTCCTTTAATGGGTAAGAGCTTGGGATTTGGATTCATAATATCTCGATTCAAACTCTGCCTTTTCTACTTCCTAGCTGTGTGACTTTGGGCAAGTTACTTAACCTCTCTATCTTGTTTCCCCCATGTATAACCTGAAAATAATGTAGTACCTGAGTTACATTGTTTTGTTTTGTTTTGTTTTTTAGAAATGATATAAGGCAGATGAAACACTTAGTACCATATCTGACACTTAATAAATGATTTGTAAATGTTATTGATGCTATTAACAATTAACTAATATTAACTGTTATTAATGTAATTAATGTAAATGTTATTAGTTTATAACTCAATCTATTTAAGAGAGAATTCTAGAAAGCATCCTAATTACGTAAATAATAAGGTGGGTGACTGCCAAAGCTATTTGTCTGTTAAGGCACTGCCTACAAGGCAGCTGTGACTTGACAACAGAACTATGTGAATCTCATTAAGCATAAGACTTGGTTCCATCCCACATATATAGCTCTGTTGTTTTTGCAAAACAGTGCCCTCTTCTTCCCCAAGTTTTTATTTAAATTCCAGTTGGTTAACATATAGTGTACCATTGGTTTCAAGTGTAGATTCATCACTTATAACATTAGTGCTCATCACAAGTGCCCACCCTCCTAATACCCATCCCCCATTTGCCCATCTCCCCATCTGCTTCCCCTATAGTAACCTTAAGTTTGCTCTTTGTAGTTATGAATCTATTTCCTGGTTTGCCTATTTTTCCCCCCAAGCTCATCTGTTTTGTTTCTTAAGTTCCACATATGAGTAAAATCATACAGTATTTGTCTTTCTCTGACTTATTTTGCTTTGTGTTATACTCTTTAGTTCCTTTCATGTTAATGCAAATGGCAAGATTTCATTCTTTTTGATAGCCAAATAATATTCCATTATATATGGAATTATATATATATAATTATATATATATAGTGTGTGTATATATATATATATATATATGGATAAAGAAAATGTGTATATGTGTGTGTGTGTGTGTGTGTGTGTGTGTGTATACCACACACCTTCTTTATCCATCCATCAGTCAATGGAAATTTGGGCCCTTTCATAATTTGTCTATTGTTGACAATGTTGCTATAAACATTGAATTACATGTGCTCCTTTGAATCTGTATTTTTGTATCCTTTGGATAAATGTCTAGTAGTGTAATTGTTGGGTTGTAGGGTAGCTCTATTTTTAACATTTTGAGGATCCCCCCAGGCTGTTCTCCAGAGTGGCTGTACTAGTTTGCATTCCCACCAATAGTCTAAGAGGGTTCCCCTTTCTCTGCATCCTTGCCAATACCTGTTGTTTCCTGTATTGTTAATTTCAGCCATTCTGACAGGTGTGAGGTGATATTTCATTGGGGTTTTGATTTGTAATTCCCTAATGATGAGTGATGTTGAGCATCTTTTCATGTGTCTCAAAACAGTGCTCTTTTTGATTAAACTTGAAATTTCTTGAAGACAAGGACAACATCTTATACCTCCAATCCCCAGAATTCAGTGTGTAACTAAAAAATGTTCCCAAAGCATTGACTATGAGTTGCCATAATTTTACACTATGGACTTCGGTCATTATATCTAGTCAATAATCACATGAGTAATGTTTTAGAGCAGCACAGTTTCTATTCTTTTGAGATGGCTACAAAAGTGGAGATCTTTGCTTTGGGAAGGCACTCCCATAAACGTATTATTTTGAGAGAGCTGGTACTAACACTGGGTGGAGGTTGCAGGTGGTGCCCATCAACAGTCTCTTCACCATCAGGACCATAAATATATCTCCTTTTTGGCCTCTTAGTTTACTTTGCTTTATAGTTTATTATTTACAGATTACAGGTCTTATCAGCGTGGAATAGGAAGCACATTAATTATTCTTTTTAAATTTTCAAGTGCCAGATCTGCAGCACAGTGAGTATCATCATAGCTCCAAATGGCTTTTGGATAAATACATGATCAAACAGAGAGGTCTGCTTGAGCTCTTTAATTCATAATGTGGGTATTTAAAAATCATGGAACCTCACATCAACCCATGCCACACCAAGAATTTCTGTTGTCAAGCCTTTTCTAATTTCTCTATAGGTGGTCTTGTCCAACTTTCCATAGCTTTATCTACTGATACACATTTGTACAGAATGATTTTCTCCATTTTCAGAATTAAAAACAGGGAAAGATATATAACATTTACTTGTGTTCTACAATTTAGTAGAGAAGGTGTACTTAATCTTCTATTGATCTGCTATTTGGTGGGGTAGGAAATGCAAGCTGGGCAGGATGGTGTAGATTGCAGTTACATAACTGTTCTCTGACATGGTGGCTCATTGCATACTTCTTGTTCTCTTTCTTGGATTCTTTGTCTAGTTCATGGTCTCTTCTAGAGACTGGGAATTCCACCGTAAATCCCATTGACTAGACCCCTGGCTATAACTTGAGAACTGCCTCCAGAGGCTCAGTCTCTCTCTAACCTATTCTCTCTACTCTTGGAGCCCTGGTGTGAACAGACCACTCTACAAAGTTATACTGCTGGTCTCCACTTAACTGTATGGATCCTCATGAGCCAAGGCTTCTTGCCTTTCTTTTATCTGCTTGCCAGTTTCATAGTTCAAATATCAAAAATCATCCAAATCAGCATCTGTCAAACATCAGTTCATAAAATGCAAGTTCTGGGAGATGCTAATAGATGTCCTTTCATTATTATGTTTGAAAACTACTTTCTTTCCCTCTTGAAGAAACACTGTGTGGTAGCACATTAAAATCTCTGAGATGCCTTCCTCAGAGAAAAAACACACTAATTTAATTTGAATCTGGAACATCTGCAGAATTGCAACTCTTATATTAAGTCCTATGAAATAGTGTTCTATTGAATACCAGTTTGCAAAATGCTGGCCAGGTCCTAGGACATTGGGAATTCAGCTACCTCTAAGGGATGACTCTTTGATCATCAGGTTAACCATCCATGGGTTCCTTTCTTCTCAACCACTTCCCATTACAAGGTTCTTGTAATTCTCATCACCACCTGTTATACACACATGCATCATAATCCAATGGGTTTGGCTTATTAGGGACTTCATCTTTTCTAGCTCCAACTGTTCGTCTTCCCAGAAGTTTTTGTTTTTCCTTTTTTGGAGGAAAAGGGCAATTCTCTTTCCTTCACAGTATTATTTCAGCTATTCAGCTTTCTAGGGGCACTTTATATCTGTTACAAGACATTTATTCATTTTCTAGCTTTAGAAATATTTTCAACATGGCAACTAAAATCACACCCTGCATATTAGAGCTTAACTATCATCTCTTCATGTCAGATCACAGGTACAAGTCAGGCCCTTGAGCTACACTTCTGTTTTATGACATGTCAGCAAGGAAACTTGTCAGTCATGTACTCCCAATAATGACATTTTATTATCTAACAACTCTGAGTAAATCCATCACAAACTCTCATTTATACTTCAACCACAACTGCATTGCAGCACTTCACAGTGACATTTGCCCCATACTTGTTATAAGTAAATATCTTGCTGAACTATTGGTTTTAAAGGTTGTGTTATAGCCCCTTTCCAGCAAGTGACCTTTCAGGGCAGAAAGGCTTGCTCCTCTCTGCTTTGTCCTGATTTATTGCTAGGTTCTTTCTCATTACTGACATTATTTCTACTTTCTCTCTTAGTTTACCTGTTATTTTGTCAATTTTTCTTCTATCTTACCTAACAGGAGCCTCTGTGACATGTGCTCTCCACTTGGAAGACAAGAAGGTTCAGATACAAAGAATATATCTGAGATCACACAGCAGGAGAGAAGCAGAAGGACGGACAATAGACTCTGGGATTCTGGACTAGAGTCCATCTTACCCTGCACCACAGTGTTTTTGGAGCAGTCTCTAACTGAACAAAGAGTTTTAAAGATATTTAAAAATGAATGTATTCATAAACATCCATGTTAGACTTTTTTATAAGCAGTCTAATGGATAATAATCCAAGAAGAAATTGCTCTCATATGGCCTTTGGTAAATTACCAGACTTGTTTGATTTTGCTTTTTTATTAATAAGAGTAAAGCAACACTTACTTCTGGAATTTGAGGAATAGATTTGTACATAATAACAACAGTGATAGTTATAAGTAAACATTATTGTGTAGTTGTAGTACCAGCTAACACTTATAGGGCACTTATTTTGTGCAAGGCCAAGCACTTTACATGGAGATCTTCATGTAATCCTCCCAGCCACCTGTAATTATCCTCATTATAGATGAAAAAATTGAAGTCTGGACAAGTTAAATATGCAGCCCAGATCACACAGGTGTTAAGTAATACAACTGGAACTTAAGTCCACTCTGCCTAGGTCCAAAGTAAATGTTCTTAACCATGAGACCATATTGTATTGCTTTCTCATTAAAGAATCCACAAGGATAAGTTAAAGAACAAGGGAATTTGACCTTAAAAAACCAGAGAAGTAAAATTTGGCAAGAGAAGGACTTTTGCAACATTAGGAGACCATGCAGGGTGGCCAACACTCATTGTACTACCTCTCATGGTAAAGGGGGAAAAATCACACATCCTTATAGAGGCATAGAAACATACACCAAAATGATCCTCAAAAAGAATGGCATTCCGTTGGAGCTCAAATTAAACTCTTTTTTAAAAGTGCATATTGGGCGTATACTTCTGTAACATATCCAGGTTAGTACAGCTATATGAATATAGTCCCTGGCATAAATGTAAACACAAAGGACAGCCCAGGGCTGCCCAGAGTTTTATGTAAATAATTATGCATTACAAACTGATTTTCGTGGCCATGGGTTTATAGGACTGCACTCCAAAAATGGCAGGATGACACAAATTCTTTTGGGAGGCTGTACACCTGACTGAGTAAAGAGGCTTCCAAAGAAAGTTTAAATAATTTCAATGTGTATTTTAGAAATAATTATTTTCTTGGAAACCAAGGCAGCACTGCAGACACTTCATAAAGTTCTTGAGGGGATGGAATTGGATAATGTATGTAAAGTGATTATTCTGGCACTTTCTTCCAAGCTCTTCTAAAGTAATCGTCAGCTGCCTGCCTCAGCATCTTCCCTTTAAAGGGCAGAAAGATTCACTTTGAAGGAAATGAGATCAACTTTAGAAATTGCAACTTTGAGGTCAGGACAAATGAATTCATTTGGGATGAAACCAAGAAATGTTTGCTGTAATTCAGATTTCTGAGGTCAAGACCTCAAGATCAACCCAGAAATTGGATTTGAGTTTGAGACATATACCACACATGGAGGAGCAAAAAGTTGAGGAGAACTTTGTAAAGAGAACTTTGTGACCTACTCTGTCAGGCTCTACTTGGTTTTGGTTAATCTATTACAGTAAGAATGAGCTCAGTAAACTTATATATTTAGTTAATGACGGTTATAGTGTAAAGTTAGGCCTTTATAAGAAGTGTAAATTGGTTCTAGTCATTCAGGTTTGTCACAGCTGGAAGAACCTTGCACCAATACCCATGAGCTTTAACAAAATGGCTCAATATCTTAACATAGGTTCTGACTAATTTAAACCAGTTCTGGTTTAGTCAAAGTTGTTCTTTCTTTCTTTTTTAAAAAGATTTTATTGTTTATTTATTTATCTATCTATTTATTTATTTATTTATTTATTTATTTATTTATTTATTTATTTAGGAGAGAGAGTATAAGAGTATGTGCCTACAAGTAGGTGTGGGCAGGTGCCGCAGGTGGTGGTGGGTACAAGACTCAGGGCTCAATCCCAGGATCCTGGGATCATGACCAGCACTGAGGGCAGATGCTTAACCTACTGAGCCACCCAGGCACACTGTCCTATTCTCTAAAATTAATTTGGACTCATGTAGGCCAAGTTAAACCTATAAAAATTACCTGAATCAAGTGAGCCATATAAAACAAATTTATTTGGGTCAAAATGTTTTCGAAATCACAGGATGAGTTTAAAACTTTTTGATCAATCCTAATTTCTTTTTATTTAGATCTCACTGCTTCTCACTGAGTAAAACCAGTCATATCTAGATCTTATCCTGTTCAACTGGATCGAATCTATTTATAGGATTTGCCTGATTTATGCTAAGCATGTATAATCTGTTGAAATAAGTGCTGCTATTAGGTCCTCAGGTACAATAAAAAAAGAGAATACAGTCAACTGGACTTTCAGTAATAGATGGGAAATTAAAGAGATGGATTTAGATGGCCATAAAAATGAACAGAAAATAAAACAAAGGCAAATTGTTGAAGAAATAATTAAGAGAATCTAACTTCTAAAAACAAAGGTGGCATAGCATGGCAGGCCAGCTTCACAGAAAACAGATACATGGAGATAAGACAAGGAAATAAAGGAAGGCAAAGGCATCAGTAATTTTATTCAAGATGAAAGGTATAGAAGAAGTCAACCAAAATTCAACCATTACATCATAAATCTCTCAAGAATATTTGCAACATAAAGAAACAGTCAGAGAAGCTAAAAACCAGAACAGAGAAAGTAGAGGGAAAGACAAGCTAAAAGAGGGAGTTTGGGGATCCCTGGGTGGCTCAGTGGCTTGGCACCTGCCTTTGGCCCAGGGTGTGATCCTGGAGTCCTGGAATCGAGTCCCACATCAGGCTCCTGGCATGCAGCCAGCTTTTATCCCTCTGCCTGTGTCTCTGCCTCTGTGTGTGTGTGTGTGTGTGTGTCTTTCATGAATAAATAAATTTTTTTAAAAAAATAAAATAAGATAAAAGAGGGAGTTCATTGCAAACAGGAAGGATAAAAATTAATTTGGAAACATGGCTAAATCACAACTGAATATCAGGACTGATAACACAAAGTCATTTAAAAATCACAGGCTAGGGACACCTGGGTGGCTCAACGGTTTAGCGCCTGCCTTCGGCCCAGGGAGTGATCTTGGAGTCCTGGGATTGAGTCCCACATCAGGCTTCCTGCATGGACCCTGCTTCTCCCTCGGCCTGTGTCTCTGCCTCTCTCTCTCTCTCTCTATGTCTTTAATGAATAAATAAATAAAAAATATTTTTAAAAAATCACAGGTTATTGATGTATTTGAAAGGGCTATCAGATAAAACAGTGCATGCCATTTTAGCATATGAAATAAGAAAAATTAGGGAAAAATGTGTTTTATCTGTGAGAAATACTAGGTTAATAGTTTTCACTGTTGTTCAGAAGAACTGCAGGCAGATAGGATTTGGTTCCAATCTCCACTGGGATCACATTGTTCTGCTGCAAGCTAGACCTCTCAAAATACACTATACCTGGCATGGAACGTGCACCATTGAAAGAGGGGGAGTATATGGGGTCTTGATTTGGCATATCCCACTCCCAGACCATCTCCTCATGCTTGATCATGCTACCTTCCCTGACCAACATGTGTAGTATGCACAACCAAGTCAAGTTCCTAAAGCTGCCAACTTCCCTCTCCTCAAGACCAGATGGGCACATTCTGTTTTCCACTGGTACAATCATTTGGCCACTGTCTTTGTTCTCTCCATTGGCTTTTATACAGTCCATATGAACATTATAGACACAGAAGCCCATAGTAGATTCACTTAACAAGCCTTAAATGACAGTCAGCAAAACCTGTCTTTATGGAACACAGGCTGGACACTGAAATGTCTCTAGTGAGAAAAACTGTCTCCAAAATAGTTTGGTCTTGGACATTATTAATACCTCCCAGGGACATACTTGTGCCATTATCCAAGCAGAATGCTGTGTGTTCATACCTTATGAGTCTGCTAATGTAACATTTTTATTAGATTACATATCAAAAGTGAATGCCCTGAATGATACAACCCCCAATCCAGGGACTTAATAAATCAATGGTTTAGATCATAGGGCTCTTATTAAAAAAAGTTACTTATTTCAGGAATCAGTATTTTAATCTGTGTTTTCTCTTACATGTGCCTATATTATTGCTGTGACATTTGCCTCCAATGCAGCCAGATAGTAGCCAAATGAGCCACCTCCATGCTAATGAAACCCCTTGCCGATTGCTAACAGCACACTGTGAGACAGGTGGGGGGAATAAGATTGTGAGAGCCAGTCGTGAAGGGTGTGTCTGATGAGGTCATCAAGAAGATGTGACTGCTGGTTGACCCACAAGCTGGAACCAGGCAATCAAGAGGCTTCACACCCACTCTCCTGTTCTTGGGATGTACATTCCATCCACCATTCCCATAGCTGGAGCCATTTCAAAGATGAGCCCTAGGAGAACAATGTGTTGTTGCAATTTGGGTGGATATGTGACTGAACCCTGTTAAGGCTTCTATATAAGCTTTCAAGATTCCTGGAGATAAATGTGGAGATCTACTTGTTTCCCAGCCACCCAAGACAAGCCTCACAGGTAAGGTCCCTTGCTTCTTAGACCTGCTATCTACCAATCTGAGGTGGTCTGCTTCTTTCTTAAATTTCTTCTTGCCCTCCATGTACAGAGCCAGTTTCAAATTTCACCTGAGAAGCTTCAGAGGTTTTGAACCAACATATGCTCTAAAAATCATGTCTTTCTTTGATGTGTAAGATTGTATTAGAATAGTGTCTGGTATATGTTAGGTGTTCAATGCATGCTCACTTAATTTCCCATGCGTGAGTAAAATTATTCTAGCATATTATTTGGCCTATACTACGTGCTCCATGCAGGCTGGTTTCCTTCCTCTATGTGTGGGGATATTCTACTTGAGTAGTATTGATTATAAACTAGAATACATTCTAATGAATGCATCCTTTCTTCTCCCTATGAGTGAGGGAAGTACTATACTAGATTAGTGTCTGGCATATACTTGGAGCTCAGTGCTTGGCTTAATCTAGGTGTGAAATGTATGAGTGCATTAGTAATTCTATGTAAGAGTAAGATTGTACTAAAAAACTGTCTGGCATACACAGGCATTTAATGAATGCATGCTTTTTCCTAATTGTGGTTTATGTTGTATTAAAACAGTGTGTTGCAATACCAGGTACTCCTTGCATGCCTGTTTTCTTCTCCTACGCACGAGTAAATTATACTAGAATAGTATCTGAGAAATATTGGGCACTTAGTAATATGGTATCATTTCATTGGTTTGTGAGTAATGTTATGCTTTTTTTTAGAACAGTGCCTGGCAAATACTTGGCACTAAATACATATTCATTTTCTTTCCCAATGTGAAAGTTAACATTAATTCAAGTTGTACCTGGTGTATATCAGGCACTCACTGCAGGCATGTTACTTACCTCTATGTGTGAATAAAGTTGTGCCACAATAGACCCTTGAACATTCTGGTGACTCAGTGCATGATTGTTTCCTTCCCACTGTGTGTAATGTTGTGAGAATAACACCTGGCATATACAAAGTGCTCAATGCATGCTTGGTTGTTCACCCTTTATGTGAGAAATGTACTAAAAGAAAGCCTGGCATACTCTAGTTGCTTTATCATGCTTACTTCCTTCTCATATGTGTAAGGTTGCATGGCATATATTAAATTCACAGTGCATGTTTGTTTCCTCCCCACTATGTGTGACTAAAGTTGTACTAGACTAGGATGCGCTAGACTAGCATATAGCAGGAGTTTAAATCATGCATGTTTCCTTTCCCCTATTATGTGTAAGATTGTACTAGAAGAGTAGGTGACATACTTTAGGCAATCAATGCATTTATGCTTCCTTCCCCCTACATATGAGTAAATTGGTATTGGAAAAGTAGCTGGTATGGATGTTCAATGTCTGTTGGTTCCCTTCCCCCATTAGTGAGTCAGGTTGTCTTAGAATTGTTCCTGACATATGCTCAGTGTTCAATTCAATCTTGCTTTCTTCCTCTATGGGTAAGTGACATTTTCTAGAATAGAACCTCACATACAGGGCAGCCCGTGTGGCTTGGAGGTTTAGCGCCACGCCACCTTCAGCCCAGGGCCTGATCCTGGAGACCCGGGATCGGGTCCCAAGTTGAGCTCCCTGCATGGAGCCTGCTTCTCCCTCTGACTGTGTCTCTGTCTCTGTATCTCTCATGAATAAATAAAATCTTTTAAAAAATCTTAAAAAAAACCCTCACGTACACTGGATACTCAGTGCAAGCTCATTTTTTGCCTTTCTGCTTGAGTATGATTATCCCAGAGTAGTACTTGAGATATACTACATACTCTCTCAATTCCTCCCCATTAGTGTAAGTAATGCAGTAGAATAGCAATAGGCATATATTAGAAGCTCAATACATGCATATTTTCCTCTACTTATATGAGAGTCGATTTGAGTTACAGAAATAGAATATATATGTATATATGGAACACACTAAATGCTTAATATATGCTATCTTCTTTACACATATGTGTGAGTGATCATGCACTAGAATATTTTTTTTGATGCACTAGAATATTGATTGCCTGGCATATACCTGGTGCCCCATGCAAGCTTATTTTTTTCCATAAATATGAACAAAGTTGCATTAGAATCATGCTTCTTAAACATGAAGTTTTCTCTGTATCTGCTTTTTCTGTGTTTGAATAAGGTTGTAGTAGATCAGAGCCAGGCTTGAACTAAGGGATCGATCTTTTTTAAAAGATATATTTATTTATTTATGATAGACATAGAGAGAGAGAGAGAGAGAGAGGCGCAGAGATGCAGGAGGAGGGAGAAGCAGGCTCCATGCAGGGAGCCCAACATGGGACTCGATCCTGGGACTCCAGGATCGCGCTCTGGGCCAAAGGCAGACGCGCCAAACCGCTGAGCCACCCAGGGATCCCCTAAGGGATCAATTAATGGTAGTTTTTTCTCCTCATGTGTAAAGTTTTATTGAAATAGCACTTGGAATTACTGGGAATTTAGTGCGTAATTCCTTTTCTCTCCTATGTGTTAGTAATGTTGTAGAAGAGTACTAAGCAATACTCTGTGCTCCAAGACTACTTTTTTTTTTTTTTTGATATTTTTTTTTTATTGGTGTTCAATTTACTAACATACAGAATAACACCCAGTGCCCGTCACCCATTCACTCCCACCCCCCGCCCTCCTCCCCTTCTACCACCCCTAGTTCGTTTCCCAGAGTTAGCAGTCTTTACGTTCTGTCTCCCTTTCTGATATTTCCCACACATTTCTTCTCCCTTCCCTTATTTTCCCTTTCACTATTATTTATATTCCCCAAATGAATGAGAACATATAATGTTTGTCCTTCTCCGACTGACTTACTTCACTCAGCATAATACCCTCCAGTTCCATCCACGTTGAAGCAAATGGTGGGTATTTGTCATTTCTAATAGCTGAGTAATATTCCATTGTATACATAAACCACATCTTCTTTATCCATTCATCTTTCGTTGGACACTAAGGCTCCTTCCACAGTTTGGCTATAGTGGCCATTGCTGCTAGAAACATCGGGGTGCAGGTGTCCCGGCGTTTCATTGCATTTGTATCTTTGGGGTAAATCCCCAACAGTGCAATTGCTGGGTCGTAGGGCAGGTCTATTTTTAACTGTTTGAGGAACCTCCACACAGTTTTCCAGAGTGGCTGCACCAGTTCACATTCCCACCAACAGTGTAAGAGGGTTCCCTTTTCTCCGCATCCTCTCCAACATTTGTTGTTTCCTGCCTTGTTAATTTTCCCCATTCTCACTGGTGTGAGGTGGTATCTCATTGTAGTTTTGATTTGTATTTCCCTGATGGCAAGTGATGCAGAGCATTTTCTCATATGCATGTTGGCCATGTCTATGTCTTCCTCTGTGAGATTTCTGTTCATGTCTTTTGCCCATTTCATGATTGGATTGTTTGTTTCTTTGGTGTTGAGTTTAATAAGTTCTTTATAGATCTTGGAAACTAGCCCTTTATCTGGCAAAGAAGAAGTCAAACTCTCTCTCTTCGCCGATAACATGATACTCTACATAGAAAACCCAAAAGTCTCCACCCCAAGATTGCTAGAACTCATACAGCAATTCGGTAGCGTGGCAGGATACAAAATCAATGCCCAGAAGTCAGTGGCATTTCTATACACTAACAATGAGACTGAAGAAAGAGAAATTAAGGAGTCAATCCCATTTACAATTGCACCCAAAAGCATAAGATACCTAGGAATAAACCTCACCAAAGATGTAAAGGATCTATACCCTCAAAACTATAGAACACTTCTGAAAGAAATTGAGGAAGACACAAAGAGATGGAAAAATATTCCATGCTCATGGATTGGCAGAATTAATATTGTGAAAATGTCAATGTTACCCAGGGCAATATACACGTTTAATGCAATCCCTATCAAAATACCATGGACTTTCTTCAGAGAGTTAGAACAAATTATTTTAAGATTTGTGTGGAATCAGAAAAGACCCCGAATAGCCAGGGGAATTTTAAAAAAGAAAACCATATCTGGGGGCATCACAATGCCAGATTTCAGGTTGTACTACAAAGCTGTGGTCATCAAGACAGTGTGGTACTGGCACAAAAACAGACACATAGATCAGTGGAACAGAATAGAGAATCCAGAAGTGGACCCTGAACTTTATGGGCAACTAATATTCGATAAAGGAGGAAAGACTATCCATTGGAAGAAAGACAGTCTCTTCAATAAATGGTGCTGGGAAAATTGGACATCCACATGCAGAAGAATGAAACTAGACCACGCTGTTGCACCATACACAAAGATAAACTCAAAATGGATGAAAGATCTAAATGTGAGACAAGATTCCATCAAAATCCTAAAGAAGAACACAGGCAACACCCTTTTTGAACTCGGCCATAGTAACTTCTTGCAAGATACATCCACGAAGGCAAAAGAAACAAAAGCAAAAATGAACTATTGGGACTTCATCAAGATAAGAAGCTTTTGCACAGCAAAGGATACAGTCAACAAAACTCAAAGACAACCTACAGAATGGGAGAAGATATTTGCAAATGACATATCAGATAAAGGGCTAGTTTCCAAGACTACTTGATTCCTTCCCTTAAGTGTAGGCAAGAACATAGCAAAAATCATCCAGCGTATACTAGGTATCCCATGCATGTTCCTTTTCTTATCCAGCATGAGAGTCATGTTGCACTAGCATACTTAATGTGGCATACTTAATGAACACTTGCTGCCTTTACTCATGTGTGAGTAACGTTTTTACTAGAATATTATCTGGTATGTACAAGGTACTTCATGCACGTTTATTTCACTCCAATAATGCTAGAATAACATTTGACTAGAATAATCCGTGGCACACAATAGTCAGTTGATGCATATGTCCTTCCTTTTTCCCAATGTGTGTGTAATGTTGTGCTAAAATGGTGCCTGGCATATAATTTGCACATAATGTAGGCTCATAGTATTTCCCAATGTGAGAGTAATGATGTATTAGAATACTGTCCAGCATATAATAGACACTAATTGCATAAATGTTTGCCTCCCCATATGTATGAGTAATGTTGTAATTAAAAAGTACCTTGCATATGCTGCTGGCTCAATGCATGTTTTGTTCTTTCACATGATGTGCAAGTAATATTTTACTGCAATAATACCTGACACATATTAAGTGCTCAATGCCTCTTTGTTTTTCTCTTTCTGTGGGGGAATGTAGCACGAGAATTGTACCTGGCACAAACTAGTTGCTCACTTATACTTGGTTTCTGTTGCCCGTGTGTGAATAATGTCCTATTAGAGTAGTGCTGGCATATACTGGTTGCTCTACATCCTTGTTTCCTTTGCTTATGTGTGTGCAGTGTTGTATATAATAAGATCTGGCATTTACTAGGTGCCTATTGCACGCTCATTTCATTTGGCTACATATGAGTAAGTTCATAATTAATAGCACCTTGCACATACTAGGACTCAGTGCATGCTTACTTAATTCCAGTATGTGTGGGCCAAGCTATTCTTGAATAATTCCCGGCCTATACTAGGTAAAACTATGCAAGCTTGTTTTCTTTTACTATCTGTGAATAATATAGTACTAGATATTCCCTGTATGATTTTATGTGATCAGCTTATGTTTTATTCCTTCATTCTTGTGTGGATAATGTTAGAATAGAACCTAGCATAGACTAGGAACACACTCAATACATTTAGTCTTCCTCCTATATATGACTTATATTATAGTAGAAAAGTATCTGACTTATACAAGAGGATCAAATGCATGATTGCATCACCCCTACTATGTGTGAGTGATACGGTACCAGAATATATTTCAGGTACTATGCTAGTACAACCTTACTGTCATATTGGGAAAGAAATAAGTATATGTAAGTAATATACTAGAATAGTATCTGTCATATATTCAGTACGCTGTGTGGCTTTGTTTCCTCCCACTGTGTGTGAGGTTATAATATAAAAGGTTATAATATAAAAGTACTTGGTGTATAGTAGGCATGGATGTACCTTGCTCCCTGTCCCTCTGTGTGAATTTGGTAAAATGCCTGACATATACTCAGAGCATTCTTTCCTCTTCTTTGTGAGTAAAGTTGTGATAAAATAGTTCCTGGCCTTTGCTAGATGCTTGCTGTATTCTTGTTTACTTCTCTTATGTTTGAGTAATGTATTAGATTAGTATTTGCCAATATTAGGTGTTTGAGGAATGCTCCTTTCCTTTTTCTATGTGCCAGGTAGATTGTTCTAGAATAGGGCCTGACAAATATTAGGCATTCAATATACAGTTTATTCTTCCACTAATTTATGAGTGATTTTGTATGAGAATATTTTTCTGGCATGCCTTCAGCAGTTAATACATACTTAATATACGTGCTAGTATAGAACTAAGTATTTAATAGATACAAGCTTACCTTTTCCTATGTGTAATACTTTACTAATATGTTGCCTGATTTATACCTGCGGCTCTGGAAATGTTTATTTTATTATTTTTTTATTTTTGCCCTTTATTAGAGTATTATCTGACTAGATTAGTAGCTGGTATGTATTAGGCAATTTATGTTTACTTTTTCTTTTCCCAGCGTGTGAATTACATTGTACTAGTGTCCAACATATACAATATGCTCCATTTATGACTAATTCTTTCCCCTATATGTGAGCTAATTTGCACCAGGATACTATATGCCTTATCAAAGGTACATATTGCTTCTTTTACCCTATTGTGAGTAATGTTGTATCTGGTATATTTGAGGCACTCCATGAAATACTGTTTCCTGCCCTGTATGTAGTGCTGTATTAGAATAGTGCTTGACACATTTTTGGTGCTCAATGCATTCTTGTGTTCTTTGTCCCAAGTAAGAGTAAAGTGGTGCAAATTACTGGCTGGCAATAACAAGGCACTTAATGCATGCTTGCTACTTTCCCTCTAATAGTAGGCAATGTTGTATTAGTGCTCTACTGGTTGTACCAAGTGTACCGGGCATGCTCATTTCTTTCTCCTTTGAGTAAGGCTGTATGAGAATAGCCCCTTGCATATATTAGTGACTTGTTTCCTTCTCCTATATATGAACATTATTGTACTAGAATGATTGTCTACATTTAGTAGACGATAATGCTTATTTCTTCCATCTATGGTGTGACAAACATTGTATTAGACCAGTGCCTGGCACATAAAAGATACTTAATATTTTTTCTTTCTATTATGTGTGAGTAATATATTACTAGAATAAGACTTGGCATATAGTAGGCATTTAATGCATGCTAATTTCTTTCTCCCAGTGTGCAAGCTATGTTTTACTAGAACACCACCTGGCATATATTAGGTGCTTCATGTATCTGTGTTTCCTGCCCGCTATTTATAAGTTTATACTAAAATAGGGACTTGTGTACACTAAGCACTTAACACATTGTTTTTCCTCCCCATATTATATAAGAAATGATGAATTATGATAGTGCTTGATGTGAACTTGTTACAAAATGCATGCTTCTTTTTTCCCTTGTATGAGGATAATACTCTCCTGGAATAGGACCTGGCACATATTTCGCATTCTTTTGTGCTTTTTTCTTTCTCCAATATATGAGTTATACTGTGTTAAAATAGTACGGGGGCATTTACTATGTGATCCTTGTATGTTATCCCCTTTGTCTACATGTGAGTAAAGGCATACTAGAATTGTGTCTGGCACACACAGGTGCTTCATGCATGCAGGTTTTCTTTCTCTACAGGGAAATAAGATTGTACTAAAAAGTACCTGCCATGTATGGGATGATGCATTCATACTTGTTTCCTTTCCTTCCTCCTGTGTGAGTAATACTGCACTGGAATCATGCTTCACATATTCTAGGTGTTCAAAGTAATCGTGTTTTCTTCCTCTGAATTATGTGTAATGTTGTACCAGAACAGGGTTTGGCCTATCCTAAGCTTTTAATTTATGCTCATTTCCTTCCCTTATGTATAAGTTTATCATAGAATAGTATCTGACATATAGTAGGCAATTCATGCAGCTTAAATCTTTCTTCCCATGTGTGAGTTATGTTATGTTAAAATAATCCCTGATATGTACTAGATGCTTTATGTAAACTCCTTCTTTCCTCCTTGATTGGGAGTAATGGATTAGACTAGTCCTTGGTATCTCCTAAGTGCTCAGTTCAAACTTTTTTCTGTCTCTGTATGTTTGTAATGTTTTAATAGAACAGTAACTGGCAAGTATTGGGTGCTCCATGCACATCATTTATTTATTTATTATTATTTTTTTGCACATCATTTATTTTGCTCTGCATGTGGGTAATGTATTAGACTAGGGCCTGTCATATACTAGATTCATTCAAGCATGCTCATTTCCTTCCCTATGTTTAAATAAGGCAATATTAGAGAACACTTGGCATATACTAGGCAATTAAAGCATGCTTGCTTCCTTACTTCTGAGTAATGCTGTACTAGAGTAGTGCCTGGAATATACTAGGAGCTGAATCCATCCTTGCTTGCTTCCCATATGTATAAATGATGTTCAACTAGAATTATGCCTGTAATTAGTGCTTCATGCATGCTTGTTGCCTCTATGTGTAAATAATCTTCACCAGAACAGAAAGTAGTGTACACTATGTGCTCCATGCATGCTCATTTTCTTCCCAAAATTCTGTGTAATTTTGTACCTAGAATTTATTAGGTATTTAATGCATGCTCATATATTTCCATGTATGTGAAGAAAACACACTAGAAATTAGTCTGAAACTTTCCCCTTTAGTGAGTAATATTGTATTGAAATAGTGCCTGGCCAACCTAGGTGATTCAAGCATGCTAGTTTCTTTGTGTAACATATTTGCAAGTGTTACTAACTTACTGATTTATATTGAAACATTATGCTTGGTAGTATTTGGTGTGTGTGGTACTGTAGTTAGTTCTGTGTATGTGAGGCATGGTGTTTAGTGCTATGTGGTGTACGGATTCTTGGTTTAGTGATATTTGTGAGATAGGAGGTTTAGTTGTTTATAGTGTGTTAAATTGTATTTAATATTGTGTATATAACACACTGTTTTAATAGTGACTCTGTAAGGCACTGTGTTTAGTGGTGTGTGATGTAGGTGACTGTGTGTTTCATACTGCATTTGAGTCATTGTGTTTTGTTGAGTAGTTGTGAATTGTAGCTGTGAGACTCTGTATAATGATGTGTGATAATGTTTTCAGTGATGTATGCAAGCTGTTGTGTTAATAATGTGTATGTGACACAGCAGTTAATAATATTTAGTTGTATGCTAATCTGCTTAGTGATGATTTTGAGTCACTGTGTTTAGAAAACTCACATACTTAGAAAAGTATGTGAGAAGGACACCTGGGTGGCTCAGGGGTTGAGTGTCTGCCTTTGGCTCAGGGCATGATCCCAGGGTCCTGGGATCAAGTCTCACATCGGGCTCCCTGCAAGGAGCCTGCTTCTCCCTCTGCCTGTGTCTCTGCCTCTTTCTCTGTGTGTCTCTCATGAATAAATAAACAAATCTTTAAAAAAATAAAGTATGTGAGAGACACTGTTTACTTTTATATGGTATGTGTGCCACTGGCTTTGGTGACGTGTGAGGCACTATATTTATTAACATGTGTGAAATGTAGTTTTATTGATAAGCATGGTGTAATACTTTAGTTCTGAGAATATATGGTTCTGTTTTTATCACATACAATAATGTGTAAGGCATTGCTTTTGTAATGTGTGAGATGTTAAAATGTTTTTTTTTTTTTAAAGATTTTATTTATTTATTCATGACAGAGAGAGAGAGAAACAGAGACAGAAGCAGGCTCCACGCAGGGAGCCCGACACGGGACTCGATCCCGGGACTCCAGGATCACACCCCGGGCCGAGGGCGGCGCCAAACCGCTAGGCCACTGGGGCTGCCTGAGATGTTAAAACGTTTTAAGTAATATGTCAAGTAGAGTGTGTACATCTGTGTGCATGTGAATCTCTGAGTTTAGTGGTGTGTGATGTGTGTAGATTTTATGAAGACACTGTGTAGAGACAGTGAATTTAGTGGTGTGTTGTGTCTGTGGTAGTGTGTTTAGTGATGTGTGTTTGAGGTATTGTGTTTACTGAGGTTTGTGTGAGGCACTATGCTTAGTTATGTATGTGTGAAGCACTCCTCTTAGTTATATGATTGGGTTTGTGTGTGTGTGTAAGAGAGAGAGAGAGATGTATTTAATAATATGTTCATAAGGCTAAATGCACTGTTTCATAAATGTATCACTATAGCCAGTAACATAGACATGTCATTATTAAATACAGTGTTTCAACCTATTTCAACATATATCGTGAAAAAAAGTACAGTTCATCACCCTTAAACTGCAGGGGTTTGAATTACTTGGTCACTTAGATTTTTTCCAATAAATACAGTAAAGTACTATACATGTATTTTCTCTTCCTATGATTCTTTTGATAACATTTTATTTTCTCTAGCTTACTTTACTATAAGAATATACTATATAATAAATATACACAATATGTGTTAATCTACTGTTTATGTTATAGTAAGGCCTCTGGTCAACTGCAGGATATTAGTAATTAAGTTTTGGGGGAGTCAAAGTTTATATGTGGATTTTTTGACCACATAGGGGTTGGCATCTGTATTGTTCAGGGTCAGCTGTATTACACACATATACTTCCAAACACAGTGTTAAACAATTCCTCAATATATATCACCAGTAAAGAAGCATATACATAATGTTTTGGTAAACAGAGTTGTTCACACATATGTCTTCATATGCAGTAACATGCACACCTATATAGGACTATGAAACAGAATTTTAATATGTATCACTAAAAGAGGTATAAGTACCATGCAGTGCTAAATTAAATGATGCATACATCTATCTCTGTGCAGGTAACTCATACATGCAACACTATTAAACAGTTTATACATACATCAGTAAAAAAGTAGTACATTAACCACATACTACTAAACAATATTTCACACATATATCACTAAACACCACACACAAGTAAACACAGCATCACACATAAATATCATTAAATGCTATACCATACATACCCTATACCACTAACCACAGTATTCAATCATAGATCGCTAAATATAGTGGTGTACATATCGGGCATCACCAAACACAAGCTTCTGACAAATAACATAAACACAGTAGCCCACACACCAAGCAGAACATTGAAATTCAGTGCCTCACACAAATATCACTAAATGGAGTAGTGACACACCAGACTCCAACAAATATGGTCTCACATATATATCATAAACATAAGCAGCACTCCACGTACGAAATACTAAGCAGTGTCTCACTACCACCAAACATAGTGGAACACTGCTCCTGGCATTTCCAAATTGGTGCCCCACACATCTTCATTAAATATACTAGCACACACACAGCACTGAACTCAAGTTCATACATGTATTACTAAGCAGGGGAGCACAGCTATCACACACTGTTAAACACAGTGTCTCACAATGTCACACAATATTATTAAACAAAGGAACACACCACCTGGCATTACTAAAAACAGTCACACACATATCCCTAAACAAAGTAGCCAATTCACCAGGCCCATCAAACAGTATCTCACACATATGTTACTGATCAAAGTAGAAAGGAGGCACATTCTAATCAGAGCTTCTCACAAATACATCATTAATCAGGAGTACACAACCACACTTACTAAATACTGTCTTATGCTAATACAGAGAGTACCAAATTACCATATAACTCTACACAAATCAACTCATACACTATAAAAAATACCCATATTCCCTCAAACACATGTCACTAAATACATGATCATGTACATACATCACAAACCTTTAAGCCTGGTGCCTCATATATACATTACTAAATAAAAATTCCTACTACACAGCCACTGAATGTACTACCACACTCTACATAACACAAACCAAGTGTTTCACACACAAAATACCTGAACACAGTCTCACATACCTCACACAATTAAACACAATGTAACATACATATATTCCTAAATACAGTAAGAAAAAGCACCATAGACCACTAATACAATGCCTCACTCCTTGATCAGTAAATACAGGGGCACACACACCAGGCACCACCAAACAATGTGTTTTATACAAATAACACTAAACACATTGAAATACCTACATTTTATCTGGAAACTGTCTCATGCATATTTCACTAAGCATAATAGTAAACATGCTAGGGACTGCTAAGCACAATCTCTCATAACGCTAAACAGAATAGCACATACACAAGCAGCATGGAACACGGTGTGTCATATGTGCATCGTAGAACGTATTACCACACACAGCACTGAACCCGAGTCTCACCCATGATTCACTACCTAGAGTAGCACAAGCAAGAATCATCACAAAACACAGTATCTCAAACAGTATTATTAAACACAGTAGCGGGGATCCCTGGGTGGCGCAGCGGTTTAGCGCCTGCGTTTGGCCCAGGGCGCGATCCTGGAGACCCGGGATCGAATCCCACGTCGGGCTCCCGGTGCATGGAGCCTGCTTCTCCCTCTGCCTGTGTCTCTGCCTCTCTCTCTCTCTCTCTGTGACTATCATAAATAAATAAAAATTTAAAAAAAAGAAAAAACCACAGTAGCAAACACACCTGGAATCCTTGAAGAGTGTTTCTCACATATATCACTAAACAAAGCAACAAGCATAACAGGCACTAATAAACGCATTAGCTCACACAAATCACCGAACACAGTAGCAAACACCAGTCATATATGCACAGTATTTTGCTTCTATGTAGTCAAACATAGTAGCCCATACACCATGCACTGCTACACACAGTCTCACACATCTACCACTGAAACAGTAGTACATATCAAGCACAGTAGCTCACAAATATATCACTAAATAAAGTATTACCAAAAATAGGCACTCTATATGTTTTGCACAAATATATCACTAAACACAGCAGCATGCACACCAATAAACACAATTCCCCACACATATATAACTAAACACAGTAGCAGACAATTCTCTAAAAGTATACCACCCACACCAGGCATCACTGAAGAGACTGTCTCACACATATGTATATGGTATATATAAATAAATACAATAACAATAAACAATAATATATAACAATAAATATAACAATAATAAATAAATAAAATAATATTAAATAATAAAATAAATAATAAATAGATAAAATAAATAAAAATAATAAATATATAATATATAATAAATAATAAATAAATAAAATAAATAAAATAAAATAATAAATAAATAAAATAAATATAACAACAATAAAAAATAACAATAAACACAATTCCCCACGCATATATAACTAAACACAGTAGCAGACAATTCTCTAAAAGTATACCACCCACACCAGGCATCACTGAAGAGACTGTCTCACACATATGTATATGGTGACACATATACCACTATCACAGCAGCACACCTACCACTGAATCCAAGGGTTCAGACATGTCATCAAACAGATTGCACAAGCTCAGTGCAACACTAATCACAGTGTCTCACATATTATTAAATATGGTGCCACACACACTTGTATCTTTTAACTCAACACTCCCCCTCTTCTGTCACTGACCAAAGTAGCAATACACTAGGTATAAATAAACACAGCATTTCACTCATATATCACCAAAATGCGTAGCAAATAGGTAGCCCAAATATCACTAAACAGAGTACAGTTTTTGCCCACACTCCTGCCCCATATCTGTAGTTTCTCTTTCCATGGTTTCAGTTAATCGCATCAATTGCAGTCCAAAAGAGATGATTCTCCTTCTGACTTATGGTCAGAAAGTCAATAGTAGCCTGACACTATGCCTACATCATCCATCTCACTTCATCCATCACACAGGTATTTTATTATCTCATGTCATCATTATAAGAAGAGTGAGTACAGTATAATAACATGTTTTGAGAGGGACTGCATTCACTATACTTTTATTACATTATAGTATTATAATTCTATTTTATTAATAATTATTTTTGTCAATCTTTTACTATGCTTAATTTATATATTAAACTTTATCATAAGTATGTGTGATTAGGAAAAAAAACATAGCATACATAAAGTTCAGTAGTATCGACAGATTCAGACATCCACTAGAGTCTCAGAACATTCCTCTGTGGATAAGGGTAGGCTATGACTACTATACACACAACACACAGGCACTTCAAAATACAGTGTTTCAGACATTTGTCAGTAACAATTTTGGATATACTAGCCACAACCAACATAGTATCTCTAAACACAGGACCAAAAAACACGAGCCAATAAAGAGAATATCATGCACATATGCCACTTATCACAGTAGCCTGTAAACAACTAAATGCAATGTCTTATAAGAAATTAATGTAGCACATCTACCTGGCCTCACTAAACACAAGTTCATGGATCATCCAACAAAGCAGAAACACACCATGGACCTATAAAAAGTGACTCTCACATAGATATTTATATGGAGTAGCACACACATACATAGACTTTCACACACATACCACTAAATACAATCAGAAGATGGGTAGACCAATAGGGACTTCTGCTGGTCCCAACATTTTAAGGCTCCAAATATACCTGCACTATTTAGCTTGGAAGAATACAAAAGTTGCAAAGATATGGCAATAAGAAATCTGACTTTGAATTGCCAAGGGTGATGGTCCAGAAAATTAATCAGAATTAGGACTGATGAAGGTGCCAGGGTCCCTTAGCCTGACGCTTGCATGGAAACTCAAGGTCACATATGCATATATGAATAAAATGGCAGAGGGTAGAAAAAAAACTTGTCTGGGTTCCTTGCCATGGGAGCCCAATGCACTGTGATTCCAAAACTGACTGGTGAAGTTCTAACAGGGACTATAATTCCATTGGAAGGATATGGAGATGAAATGGTCGGCGAGATTAAAGTGAAATTTGTTTTTAATTTTAAATTTAATTCTAGTATAGTTAACATGCCATGTAAATTAGTTTCAGGTGTACAATATACTGACTCAACAATTCCGTACGTTACCTGGTGCTCATCACAACACGTGCCCTCCTTAATCCTCATCACCTTTTCTACCCATCCCTCCACTGACGCCCCCTCCGATAACCATCAGTTTGCTCCCTATAGTTTAGTATCTGTTTTTGGCTTGTGTCTCTTTCTCCTTTTGCTTTTTGTTTCTTAAGTTCCACATATGAGTGGAATCATATGGTATTTGTCTCTCTCTAACTGACTTATTTTGCTTAGCATATACTCTCTAGCTCCATCCATATCTTTACAAATGGCAAGATTTCATTCTTTTTGATGGCTGAATAATATTCCATTACACACACACATACACACACACACACCCTATATCTTCTTTAACCATTCATCCATTGATGGACACTTAGGCAGTTTCCATAATTTGGGTGTTGTAAGTAATGCTGCTATAAACATAGGGGTGCATGTGTGTCTTTGAATTTGTGCTTTCCTATTTTGGGGGTAAATACTCATATGTGTGATGATGGAGTCATAGGGTAGTTCTATTTTTAACTTTTTGAGGAACGTCCATATTGTATTCCACAGTGGCTGCACCAGTTTGCATTTCCACCAACAGTACAAAAGGGAACTGGAGGGTATTATGCTGAGTGAAATAAGTCAATCGGAGACAGACAAACATTATATGGTCTCATTCATTTGGGGAATATAAAAAATAGTGAAAGGGAATAAAGGGGAAAGGAGAAAAAAATAAGTGGGAAATATCAGAAAGGGAAACAGAACATAAAAGACTCCTAACTCTGGGAAACGAACTAGGGGTGGTGAAAGGGGAGGTGGGCGGGGGTGGGGGTGACTGGGTGGCGGGCACTGAGGGGGGCACTTGATGGGATGAGCACTGGGTGTTATTCTGTATGTTGACAAATTGAACACCAATAAAAAATAAATTTATTTAAAAAACAAAAATAAACAAAAGGGTTCCTTTTTTGAAAATTTGGAGGAAAATTGTAATGTTTGAACACCTTTATATAAAGTTGTATCTTTTGTATTTTCACACATTATTGGGATGGATTTTTTGTCTAATTGTAGAATACTTCCTCTACCTGGAATTGTAGAATAGAATGGATGTAAGTTCGCTCTCCAGCAAGTATTAATAAGACATGTTAAATAGAAAGCTTTAGAAGTGTTGGAGCTCCACACCACCTATACAGGTTATTTAGAAATGGTATACAATAACTGGTGGAGAAAAGAGAAATTACCATCGTTATCAGTGACACGTTAGAAGCTGGAATGCTGCTGTCAACAGACTCACTGAACAATAGCTTAGTGTGGCTGATGAAAAAGGCAGATGGCACATGGAGACTAAGAGTAGACTATTAAGGACCTAATAAAATAGTTCCACTTATGGCATTAGGAATCTCAGATAAGAGTTGAACAGTGCAAAATAAAACAGAACTAAAAATACTCAAGGAGACTGGTACCCAGTGGCTAACCTTGCAAACGCTTTTTTCTCAATACCAATCTCTGAAAAAGTCAACTATAGAGGGAAGGATCCTAAGTTACTTTTACTGTATTATCATAGAGTTATTTGAATTTGCCAGCTTACTGTCACTTGGTTGGAAGGGATTTGGACTTGATGTGGGTCCCCAATGTAATAAGACATTATATTCATGATATTACGACAGTATCAGAAACTAAACGTAAGCCAGAATTGACTTACATGCAATGATGACACCTGATCACTGGAGGCTGATAAATAAAGCTGGCAAAGATCCACGGGCACACCCAAACAGTGAAATTCTTCAGAACAAACTGAGAAGGGGCCACCTGTGACATTCCCCAAAAAATCAGTTAAAAAATAAACTGCTTTCATCACCTAAATTAGTAACTGAGCAAGAAGCACTGCACCTGGTCAGATTGTTTTGAATTTTGGAAGAGGCACATTCTACCTCTGGGAATATTGGTAACATCTAGTGATCGAAATACCTCAAAGAAGGCCACCCATATTTACTGTGAGCCTGAACAATGGCAGATTATGTCTGAGTTACAAGAGGTGGTAACTCAGGCAAAGCTTTTGGGTCCTTGATGCACATTCAGATGTAAGTTTTGTCGTATCTACAGCTCACACTTATGCAAATGGGAGTGGACTGAAATGGATGCTGTTTTCTTTGCAATGATAGGAAAACTGAACAATAACAAGAGCCCTGAATAATGCCTTCTTTATTTTGGTAATGTGTTACTAGAATAGTGGTGGGCATATATGTGCACGAGCAATGTTGTCTGAACTAGTTTCTGGTAATAACAGGTAGTCAGAGTATGCTCATTTCTTTCGGACTAGTGTAATAAAAATAGCCAATCAAGTATGGTTGGTATGTGCTCATTCCGCTCCTACCTATGAGTAATGCTATAAATCTAGAATAATACCTGGCATATATTAGATGCTCAATTTGTGATTTTCATTCATTCTGCATGTGAGTAAAGTCATATTAGAATTCTTTCTGGCATTTACAAAGTGGGACATGCAGGCTTATTTAATATCATGTATGTATGAGTGATATTGATTCTGATTTCTGTGTCCTCTGGAAGTGTTGACAAAGGTATAATTTATTACTAAAATATATGTGTAAATTTAAGACACCTAGAGAAACATAATATCATCAAACAGATGTCTAATGAAATGTGATAGAGAATGAGCTTTGCTAGAACTTTGAAGGTTGGATAGAATTTACTGTGGTAAAGATAATGATGGATCATCCAGGTAGAGAACCATGAACCAATAAAACAATTGAATTGGAATATGAAAAGGGCTGCTGGGATTTGAGTGTGGAGTTTATTGTGAGCCTAGGCTCTGCTCCAGTGTAATACTGAAGACGTCATGTTAGCTCACTGGTTCTCATACTCTAATTACTCTATAACCTAAATGACTCAGGATGTCTCCAGCTTGTGGATAGAAATAAAGTCACATTAGCACACATAATTCCTGTAGTTGTTAATTGTTCTTTTGCCTTTCTGGCTCACACAGAATCCCTCCTAATGAAAAGGAATCTACGCAGTAAATTCATGGGAAACTTCTTTTTTTTTTTTTTTTTTTCTAGGAGCTAGTCTATATCTGCTGAGGGATCTCTCATACCAGGTCATCTATTTCATCCCTGCTGCATCTGCTCATCATATGGTTCTTCCATGGGAACACTGTACCTTAAACTCAACCTTTAAAGGCCCACATGTGACTCAAAATGGATTCTTCACAGAAATGATGATCTTGAGTATTAGGCTTTTCTCTTCCCTTAGGCACTATCTCAAACTCTGTTTTCTAATATGGCCTTGGATGTTAAAGGGCAAAGAGACATATGGTAGAATCAAAGAATAATTGAACTGCAAACATTTTATTTTATTTTTGAACTGCAGACATTTTAATTGGCCAACAGAAAAACTACACTGTGATGATAAGATCCCTGACTGGAATGAGCCTGATGATCATTCAAAATGTAGCAAATACATAGTAGGTTTCACATAAAATAAGGCAGAAAACAGAAATTCAATAAAAAATGTCATTTTCACTATCCCTGCTCTTATGGATACTTTGATCAGTGGAGGTGATAGATATTTTAATAAATTATCACAATTCAGAATATAATCTTTTTTGGAGATAATACAGAAATGGGTTTTATTGGAAATGTTTCAGTTTGAGTATTAGGAAGAGCTAAAGAATAATAAGCCAGGAGGTATATTAGCACACACGTTACACTCTCACTGCTAAATCACTGCTTTACTTCCATGACTAGGATATGTTAATATTCTACATATATTTGTGTGAATGAATGCTGCCAAGGTGACAAAAAAAGCCAGTTAAAAATTATGGAGGTGTGGAGAGCAAATTTTTAAGAAGTTATGTACTGTATGTACTGTCTTTCATCTTTGATCGCTCATCAGTAAAATATGAATGTAGTATCTCCCTTTATGGAGTGTTGTGGTGATAAAATTATACATTCAAAGCACTTAGCATCCTGTTAGTTCTTAAGGAGGAAACTCTAAATCAGAAGAAGAGAAATAAGCTGAGCAGGATAAGGGGACACTTTGTCAAGATGGGGTGTCCCTGGGTTTTGAGTCACAACATCCTATCTCTCACTAAGGGACTCCAGGCCAATTTGGAAACCTGGTGAAAACCAACAGTGTCACTGAGTGCTTTTCCCAGCACAGTGAGAATCTGTCCCCTAGGAGAGAGTAGCTGACGTGATGCTCCAGCTGAAATTGCCTGAAGATACAAGTATAGAACAGTTGAGTTTGGGGATTATCTTCTGAGCTTGAAAAGGCTTAGCAAATATCTCTGTGTAAAATTCTAAGAGGACCATTTTCGTTTTCATTAAATGTTATAGATTCTTAGCTAAGGTACTGAGCTTTGGAATTAATAGATCAGTTTGGCTGTGTCCAGGCTATGCTTCTGTGTAAAAAAAGAAATGTCGACAATAATTTTTTTTCTGGCATCACCTCAAGGAAAGGTAGATGCTGTGTGAAGACAAAATGAACAGAAAGAGAAGAGAAAAAGAAAATGGACACTCCTAGGTCAGAGAAGCCACTTTCCTCAACGTTATGAAACCATTAGTCTGAAAGAAGTGGGTGTTTCTCTTCTAAGAAAACCCTGATGTAGAAAAGAGGATAATGCTTTTGTTTTTGGATTAAATACAAGTAGTATTGGTTGCTTATGCTTATGTGAAAAGGTGATTTGCTCTGCAAATATGAATAAGTGTTCAGTCAAAACCTGAGATTTTTTTTTTTTTTGGCTAAGTAACATTTTAATCTCTTTATGCAATAAGAGGAATATAAATAAAGTAGAAGAATGACCCAGGACCACTAAAGTATACATGGATATATAACTTATATAGCATATATCTTGCAGGTTAATTTGATCATGAGCCTTTGAAGAGTATGCATTGAATTTTTGGCTGTTTTAGAGTTGTTTTTAATGAAAATTAGATCATACTGAATATTTGTTCTGAATATTGCATTTTTTCCACTCAGCAGTGTGCCTTGAACAATTTCTATGTCTATACATATAGATCAACCTTTTTCTGACAGTTCTATGATACTGTATGCCCTGAACCAACCATAATTTAACACTTCTTATTATTGAATATTAGACTATTTTTAATTGTTCCATATCACAAACAATGCTACCATGAATATATTTATACAAATACCCTGACACTCTTGCTAGAGTATATTCATAGATTTCTAGAAGTGTGATTTCTCAAAGGATATGGGCATTCAGTTTGATTTTTATTTTATTTTGGTTTTGATTTGGAGCAATCCCACACTTACAGAATAACTGAATTTGTTATACAAATAAGTATATTTTCTTACATGGCTATGGTATAGTGATCAAAATCACAAAGTTAACATTGATTTATCACTACTATCTATTCCTTAGGCCTCATTCAAGTTTCTGTAAGTGTTCCAGTAATGTAATATTTAGCAAAGGATCCATTTCAGAACCAGACACTGTATTGAATTGGCATGTCTCTTTATTCTTATTCATTTTGGAAAAGTTTCTGTTTTTCTTGACTTTCAAGACCTTGGCACTTTTGAAGAGTATGGAACAATTACATACAATGGTAGTTATGTGAGGTGATGATATGTCAGTCTGATTGTGGTAACCACTATACAAGGTATATTTATATCAAAGTACCACAATGTACACCTTAAATATATACAATTTTTAAAAAGATTTTATTTATTTATTTGAGAGAGAGAGAGTTAGCAAGAGGGAGCATGAGCAGGGAGAAGAGGGAGAAGCAGGCTCCCCTCTGAACACAGAGCCCTTAGTGGGCCTCAATCCCAGGACCCTGAGATCATGACCTGAGCCAAAGGCAGATGCTTAACTGACCGAGGTGCCCAGGTGCCTCTACAATTTTTGTCAGTCATACCTTTATAAAGTTGGGGGAAAATCTGATTCCTAAATTTAAAATAATAATAATAATAATAATAGGGACAGCTGGGTGGCTCAATTTGTTGAGTGTCTGCCTTTGGCTCAGGTCATGATCTCAGCATCTTGGGATCAAGCCTACTAGGCTCCCTACGCAGTAGAGAGTCTCTTTCTTCTTTTCCCTCTGCCCCTCCTCCTGCTTGTGCTCTCTCTCTCTCTCTCTCAAATAAATAAATAAAATGTTTAAAAAAAAGAAAACCTAACCCACAGTCTTCTGTTTAATAAAAAATAAAAGTGAAATAATAAAATGCTTCTGTCTCTTTCCAACAACAACAACAGCAACAACACTGAAAAGATGCAGTGAAGGACTCACAACAATTATAGATAACTGCTATTTTAATAATAAATAGAAGAAAACAAATTAGAGCAGGAAAGTCTCCATCAGGAGCTATGATTTGTCTCCAGCATACCAGCTTCATGGAATTCAAACTAGTCGAGTAAGACCATAATGACTTCATTTTATGGAACTTCACAGTCATTGTAAAACATTCAAAACTAAGAAAGTAGTTTAGTGTCAAACATGTACTGAACTGAGAAACTTTCATTCTTTCTGAGTGCAACCATGAAAAAGAACATCGCATTCAATTGTACTCTTGACCACGTTTGGAGTCTAAGTAATTTTTATTTAACTCTTATTCCCTTACTTGACCCAACATAATAGCGGTAGGGTCTCAGATCTTGCCCATAGACTTAAATTTTACAAATGGAACTAACCCTCTGGTGAAGGCATTAATTTATCAAAAATCTTATCACTTCAATTATAGATTTTTTGGATGCTTTTGCATAATTACTTTGCATCTTCAGCCCAAAAAGAGCCTTACACATTTTTCTCTTGTCTCTTGTCTGGAAAAGAAATAGATATTTTGAAAGTCCCAAGTCATTATTCCAGTCTTCAAAACTGCCAAGGGCACTAAAAAGTACATCTTATATTTATATATGCATTTTCCTTCAATTTAGCTTGACATCATGCAATCATTCATTGGATTTAATATTTATTGAGCACCTATTATGTTCCAGGCAATGATCCAAGTGTCATGGAAAGACGAATTATGCAGGTATATAATGCATCATGTATATATCAGATGTCATGGGAATTAATGAATTAAATCAGGTATGGACCCTGCCCTCCAGGAAATTAAAAGAAACCAAAGACAGTAAAACATATACACAGATGATTTTCATGGAAGGCAGAGGACTATGATAAGGATCATGAAGACATAGGGTAAAAGACTAAGAAAAGTCAGGGGAGGTGAGATAGAATTTGTGGATGGAGAGCTGGGATGGAATGAGGTATGGAGAATGGAAAACAGGAAACCTTCATGGAGGAGGAAGATCTGAATGATATCTGTACCATGTTGAGAATTTTGTAGGCTTATTTCAAATATCCACAGCCTTCCTAAATATTACAAGAATTAAGCATATGTGGTATAGGTAGCTTTATATTTGGAACAACAGAACAAAAAGGAAACGTAGAGCGGTGGTAACCTACTTTTTTTTTTTTTCTCACATTGGCTCTATTCTAGGCCTTCCTTGTCTACTTAATATTTATCACTAGCATTTTGAAGAATGTGTAGAACTTTGGAGACAGTACATATTTAAGGAATTAAAGACAAAACCTTGGACATAAGAATCTTATGGTTTAGGCATCTTTTCTCATAATGGATAACTTAAAATCTTAGCAAAAAGACAGATCACAGGAACAAATGACATATACAGAATACAGTATTTTTCTTTCAATTGTTTGTTTTTCACTCATTCTTGGTCTACTTATTATTAATTTATAAACCAGAACACTGGGATAATCTTTTTACTTTTCTTCAAAGAACTGTGAAAATGCATCTACACCAAATGTTAATTCTCTTTGTATCTCTTCCCCCATTAGTAACTGCAAGGAGGTGGGATCTAATCACTTTCATGCTTCTGCAGTTTTTATATAAGCCAGCCTGACTTTGGTGACACTCATGTGTTGATCTTATATCAGAATTCCTACAAAGCAGTGTTGAGTATTTCAGTGTAACTTGGTTTTTATATCTTAAACAAATAGTAAGTAAATAAATGAGGCAAAAATGACAAATAAGAGGGTAAAGATTGATCACTGCTTATAGAAAGTCTAATTGTCTGGACTAAAAGCTATACTTTGTATTAAATATTAGTATAAAGGTTGAATTCTTTTTTTTCCCCCTCAACATTTGTCCCATGGAATTGTATTAATCCTGTCAGCAGCTTAAACAGCTTATATTTATATTAAGTGTTATATTTAATGATTTTTAAAATCATTTGATAAAAGTGCTAGATATCATTTGGTAGTCTAAAAAAAATTAAGTGAGAGAAACAGTAGCCTCCATTTTATAGATAAGGAGTGAGGCTTAGGAAGAATAAAGTCCAGGTTCACAGACCTGGTAAGGGCAGAGCTGAAACATTTTCAAATACATCCCTCTGGCACTGCCTTTTTACATTAGAATTCTACTTTTCATAGAGGAAGAAAAGTCAGTAGGCTAATGATCCAAAATAAGTGAATCTTGTCTAATAGCCATGTTCATACTCCGGACTTCAGGCAGCTAAGAAAAAGAAACAGGCAGAGAAAGGTGACATAGAGCAGAATGAGTTCATGATCAAAGTCTCTGCTATTTCCTGCTGAGAGTATGAGATTTACTGCTGTCTCCCCAGGGGAAAGCCAGATCGTTATTTCATACTTGTGGAAAAGAACTACTGACACCAAGAGATGCTGCTCATTCTGTTCTTAGTTTTCCAACTTCAACCATAATCACAGGAAAGAAGTGGCCACAGATGAGAATGAGATTACTTTTCACATAAAATTGGATCAAGGAGTCCTGCTTCCTTCTTTGAAGTATTCCTTAAAAAAAAAATGCACACTTTCCTATTGAGGATCTTAGAAATTATTGCTTTTAATGTATCTTGCAACATAAAATGCACTGTGGTTGAACTCCAAACTTGTGTCATGCCTTGGTGAGTATTTTATGAATTGTAAAATTGGAAAGTAAGTTAAGATACAAAAGTGGCTGCTGGCTCCTCCATCTGATAAATCTTATTTGGGATTAGTATGTAATATCCCTTTTAAGACCTCTTTCATTTCTTTTTTATGGAGTTTAACTGGATACCAATAAAAATGAGGAAATTCTATTCATGTATCTTTGCTTCTTCTTTGTTAACTGTATTACTTAGCTGTGCAAATTTTTTTTTTCTTCTAAATGATCACAGGTTTTCTGAAATGTCAGCATCAGATTTAACTGTTTCTAGTCTTCAGACATTGCACCATGACTGATACTCTGTTGTAAATATACATTTAAAAATAGATGTTAACCAGGGGATGATAAGCTTCTGAAATGGCAGAGTGAACACCTTGATGAACCCACTTTCCCTCTGAAACAACAAAGATACAAGCAAAACAACTAAAATAAGTCATTTTAGAACTTTGGCAATGCACCAAAGCCACAGAATAAATTGAAAATTTTCTATACAAGACAAAGTTCTGAACTTTGGTGAGAGACAAGGTCTGTGATGCTTGAATTCAAAACTATTCTTATCTTCTTTCACTCCCTCCCCAGTTTAGTAATATAGTAGGCAAAAGCCAGCAGCATTGCAGAAAATGACAAAATTGGATGGCTTTTGGAGCTCCATTAAAAGTACTGTCCCCTGTGCAGAGTCAATATTTTGTCTGAACTTTCAGCTTCCTGGAAAATTTCTATGCTTAGGTAGCCATCTGAATGACTAAGCGCTTAGTTCAGTGGGAGGTGGAGAAATCTGATACCAGAGTGATTACAAACAAGTCTATTCGTAACAAAGAGGAGATACAAAGTCTAGGAAGAAAAGGGAAAGTGAACCTACTACACAGGAGAAGAAAAAGCAACCAACAGAAAATGTCCCTGGGTGGGGGTGGAGGGGCAGATTTTAGTAGGATTTAGTAGACAAAGATTTTCAATAAACTATTATAAATATATTCAAAGAACGATAGGAAACCATGTATAATGAATTAGAAGAAAGCGTGAAAATGATGCTAGTAAGGGTTATAACTGCCTGGGTATTATGAAAGGCAGTATACATGTATTTTTGTTTGTAATTCCTCTTCAGTCCATTTTAAATTTACAACTACATAACAATAAATACAAAACCGTGTTGATGGGCTTTTAATATATATATAGATGTATATCTGTACAAAGGAGGGAGAGGGAGTAGGAGTATTTTAGAGAAGTCTTTGCATATTATTCAAATTAAGTTAGCATTAATCAACTAGATTATTTAAAAGTAAGGTGCTAATCATAATTCCCAGAGCAACTGCTACAAAAAAATAACTTAAACATGTGAAACAAACAAGGCAATTAAAAAGATACACTAGAAAATATATATTTAACAAAAGTAGATGACAACAATCAAGGAATCTAGAAAAAAGGCACAAGACATAGGAAAAGAATTAGCAAAAGGACAGATATAAATCCTGCCTTATCAGCAATTGTGTTAAATATAAGTGGATTAAACATCTTAATGGAAAAGAGGGATATTGGCAGAACAGATAAATTCTTCACAGGATGCATGCTTGATTCAAAGACACAAATACATCCAAGGAAAAAGATGGAAAAATTTACATGAAAGGGGTAATTAAAAGAGAGCCGCAATACTTCTACTAAAATCAAGCAAAATAGACTCAAAGGCAAAAATCATTACTTTAGATAAAGACATTTTATTTCATGTTAAGAAAGACAATCCATCAGGAAGATATACAATTAGAAACATATATGCTCCTGTAAACAGAGCTCAAAAACACATGAGGCAAAGAAAATGACGTAATTTAAGGGAGAAATAGACACTTCAACAATAATAACTGGAACGTCAATGCCTGACTTTCAATAATGGATGGAATAATTAGGCAGCAGATTAACAAAGAAATAAAAGGCATGAACAATACTCCAAACTGAGTAGACATGATATTTATAGAACACTACAGCCAATAGCAGGACACACATTCTTCCCAAGCTCTCATAAAACAAAATCTAGGATACACCTTACGTTAGGCCATTGGATAAACTTCAATAAACTTAAACGGACTGAAATGCAAAGTATGTTCTTTGACCACAAAGGAATGAAACTATAAGTCAACAGCAGCAGAAATTTTTTTTTAATTTATGTAATGATTTATTTTTTTATTGGTGTTGAATTTACCAACATACAGAATAACCCCCAGTGCCCGTCACCCAATCACTCCCACCCCCCGCCCTCCTCCCCTTCTACCACCCCTAGTTCGTTTCCCATAGTTAGCAGTCTTTACGTTATGTCTCCCTTTCTGATATTTCTCACACATTTCTTCTCCCTTCCCTTATATTCCCTTTCACTATTATTTATATTCCCCAAATGAATGAGAACATATAATGTTTGTCCTTCTCCGACTGACTTACTTCACTCAGCATAATACCCTCCAGTTCCATCCACGTTGAAGCAAATGGTGGGTATTTGTCATTTCTAATAGCTGAGTAGTATTCCATTGTATACATAAACCACATCTTCTTTATCCATTCATCTTTCGATGGACACGGAGGCTCCTTCCACAGTTTGGCTATTGTGGCCATTGCTGCTATAAACATCAGGGTGCAGGTGTCCCGGTGTTTCATTGCATCTGTATCTTTGGGGTAAACTGGGGCTGCACCAGTTCACATTCCCACCAACAGTGTAAGAGGGTTCCCTTTTCTCTGCATCCTCTCCAACATTTGTTGTTTCCTGCCTTGTTAATTTTCCCCATTCTCACTGGTGTGAGGTGGTATCTCATTGTGGTTTTGATTTGTATTTCCCTGATGGCCAGTGATGCGGAGCATTTTCTCATATGCATGTTGGCCATGTCTATGTCTTCCTCTATGAGATTTCTGTTCATGTCTTTTGCCCATTTCATGATTGGATTGTTTGTTTCTTTGGTGTTGAGTTTAATAAGTTCTTTATAGATCTTGGAAACTAGTCCTTTATCTGATACGTCATTTGCAAATATCTTCTCCCATTCTGTAGGTTGTCTTTGAGTTTTGTTGACTGTATCCTTTGCTGTGCAAAAGCTTCTTATCTTGATGAAGTCCCAATAGTTCATTTTTGCTTTTGTTTCTTTTGCCTTCGTGGATGTATCTTGCAAGAAGTTACTGTGGCCGAGTTCAAAAAGGGTGTTGCCTGTGTTCTTCTCTAGGATTTTGATGGAATCTTGTCTCACATTTAGATCTTTCATCCATTTTGAGTTTATCTTGGTGTATGGTGCAACAGCGTGGTCTAGTTTCATTCTTCTGCATGTGGATGTCCAATTTTCCCAGCACTATTTATTGAAGAGACTGTCTTTCTTCCAATGGATAGTCTTTCCTCCTTTATCGAATCTTAGTTTACCATAAAGTTGAGGGTCCACTTCTGGGTTCTCTAGTCTGTTCCACTGATCTATGTGTCTGTTTTTGTGCCAGTACCACACTGTCTTGATGACCACAGCTTTGTGGTACAACCTGAAGTCTGGCATTGTGATGCCCCCAGATATGGTTTTCTTTTTTAAAATTCCCCTGCCTATTCGGGGTCTTTTCTGATTTCACACAAATCTTAAAATAATTTGTTCTAACTCTCTGAAGAAAGTCCATGGTATTTTGATAGGGATTGCATTAAACGTGTAAATTGCCCTGGGTAACATTGACATTTTCACAATATTAATTCTGCCAATCCATGAGCATGGAATATTTTTCCATCTCTTTGTGTCTTCCTCAATTTCTTTCAGAAGTGTTCTATAGTTTTGAGGGTATAGATCCTTTACATCTTTGGTTAGGTTTATTCCTAAGTATCTTATGCTTTTGGGTGCAATTGTAAATGGGATTGACTCCTTAATTTCTCTTTCTTCAGTCTCATTGTTAGTGTATAGAAATGCCACTGATTTCTGGGCATTGATTTTGTATCCTGCCATGCTACTGAATTGCTGTATGAGTTCTAGCAATCTTGGGGTGGAGACTTTTGGGTTTTCTATGTAGAGTATCATGTCATCGGCGAAGAGGGAGAGTTTGACTTCTTCTTTGCCAATTTGAATGCCTTTAATGTCTTTTTGTTGCCTGATTGCTGAGGCTAGGACTTCCAGTACTATGTTGAATAGCAGTGGTGAGAGTGGACATCCCTGTCTTGTTCCTGATCTTAGGGGAAAGGCTCCCAGTGCTTCCCCATTGAGAATGATATTTGCTCTGGGCTTTTCGTAGATGGCATTTAAGATGTTGAGGAATGTTTCCTCTATTCCTACACTCTGAAGAGTTTTGATCAGGAATGGATGCTGTATTTTGTCAAATGCTTTCTCTGCATCTAATGAGAGGATCATATGGTTCTTGGTTTTTCTCTTGCTGATATGATGAATCACATTGATTGTTTTACGGGTGTTGAACCAGCCTTGTGTCCCGGGGATAAATCCTACTTCGTCATGGTGAATAATTTTCTTAATGTACTGTTGGATCCTATTGGCCAGTATCTTGTTGAGAATTTTTGCATCCATGTTCCTCAGGGATATTGGTCTGTAATTCTCCTTTTTAGTGGGGTCTTTGGTTTTGGAATTAATGTGATGCTGGCCTCATAGAATGAATTTGGAAGTACTCCAACTCTTTCTATCTTTCCAAACAGCTTTAGGAGAATAGGTATGGTTTCTTCTTTAAACGTTTGATGAAATTCCCCTGGGAAGCCATCTGGCCCTGGACTCTTGTGTCTTAGGAGGTTTTTGATGACTGCTTCAATTTCCTCCCTGGTTATTGGCCTGTTCAGGTTTTCTATTTCTTCCTGTTCCAGTTTTGGTAGTTTGTGGCTTTCCAGGAATGCGTCCATTTCTTCTAGATTGCCTAATTTATTGGCGTATAGCTGTTCATAATATGTTTTTAAAATCGTTTGTATTTCCTTGGTGTTGGTAGTGATCTCTCCTTTCTCATTCATGATTTTATTAATTTGAGTCTTCTCTCTCTTCTTTTTAATAAGGTTGGCTAATGGTTTATCTATCTTATTAATTCTTTCAAAGAACCAACTCCTGGTTCTGTTGATCTGTTCCACAGTTCTTCTGGTCTCGATTTCGTTGAGTTCTGCTCAAATCTTTATTAACTCTCTTCTTCTGCTGGGTGTAGGATCTATTTGCTGTTTTTTCTCTAGCTCCTTTATGTGTAAGGTTAGCTTTTGTATTTGAGTTCTTTCCAGTTTTTGAATGGATGTTTGTATTGCGATGTATTTCCCCCTTAGGACTGCTTTTGCTGCATCCCAAAGATTTTGAATGGTTGTATCTTCATTCTCATTAGTTTCCATGAATCTTTTTAATTCTTCCTTAATTTCCTGGTTAACCCTTTCATCTTTTAGCAGGATGGTCCTTAACCTCCACGTGTTTGAGGTCCTTCCAAACTTCTTGTTGTGATTTAGTTCTAATTTCAAGGCATTATGGTCTGAGAATATGCAGGGGACGATCCCAATCTTTTGGTATCAGTTCAGACCCGATTTGTGACCCAGTATGTGGTCTATTCTGGAGAAAGTTCCATGTGCACTTGAGAAGAATGTGTATTCAGTTGAGTTTGGATGTAAAGTTCTGTAGATATCTGTGAAATCCATCTGGTCCAGTGTATCATTTAAAGCTCTCGTTTCTTTGGAGATGTTGTGCTTAGAAGACCTATCGAGTATAGAAAGAGCTAGATTGAGGTCACCAAGTATAAGTGTATTATTATCTAAGTATTTCTTCACTTTGGTTAATAATTGATTTATATATTTGGCAGCTCCCACATTCGGGGCATATATATTAGCAGCAGAAAATTTGAGAAACTCACAAACATGTAGAAAATACACCCTTTCTTAAATAATTATGGATGCAAAGAAGAACTTACAAAGGAAATTAGAAAACACTAGGAAAAGATTAAAACAAAACACAACATGTCAAAATTTATGGTATGTTGCAAAAGCAATATTTAGAGGGAGATTTATAGCTGTAAATGACCACATTAAAGACAAAAGACAAATTCAGTAACCTGAACTCCACCTTAAGAATCTAGAGATATGGGACACCTGGGTAGCTCAGCAGTTGAGCTTCAGCCCAGGGCATGATCCTGGAGTCCCTGGATCAAATCCCACATTGGGCTCCCTGCATGGAGCCTGCTTCTCTCTCTGCCTGTGTGTGTGTCTCTCTCTCTGTGTGTCTCTCATGAATAAATAAAATCTTTTTTAAAAAAAAGAATCTAGGGATAGAAGAACAAACTAAACCTAAAGCAAGCAGAAGGAAAGAATAAAGTTTAGAGCAGAAATTGAAGAAAAAAAGAAGGGGAAACCAGTAGAAAATCCATGACACCAAAAACGATTCTTTGAAAAGATGAATGAAATTGACAAATTTAGCTAGCCTGATCACCAGAAGATGGAGGATTCAGATTACTAAAGTCAGCAATGAAGGAGGGAACATCGCCACTGGTCTTATAGAAATAAATAGTATAGAAATATCATCCACTGTATGACAGCAAATTAAATGACTTAGACAAAACAGGCAAATTCCTAGAAAGACAAATAGTAAAAATGTGCACATGTGGCAGGCCTACAGAGAAACACTTTGAGTTTCCAGGGTTTCAGAACAGAAAAGTGGCTACAAAGTGTTTATTTGGGGGAGATTAATGTATGTCAAGTGCTGCGTGACTCAAGAAACTCCAAACTTATTTTTCAGACTTTTGGAAAAAGCAGTGAGAAAGAGAAAGTAGATCCTTAAATATGATTTCTCTGTATTTTCTCTGGCCATATCTCCCTGATAAACTGCCCTGTGACTTTATGAAAGGCCATTAGTTTGTAGATGATTTGCTTCTAAAACTCACTATAGTAATATAAACCAGGGACAGGAAAATTGCTTTATTTATGTCCTATATGAGTAGACCTTTGTTTTTTCCATTTCAGACTTTAGTAAGCCATGTCTTGTGAATTCTCATAGGGATATTCTTCTCTCCTACACTCAATACTGCTTTTGGGATAGTTTTTGAAATGGTAAGTAGCATATAGCTAAACACTTACTAACATCCTGACTACAAAATATATTCCTTTTCAATATGTATTCCAGTATGTGAGAAAACTCATCTATTTGGTATCATAATATTGCAAATATTTTCACTCAGTTTTTTTTTTTTTTTTTTGATTTGGGAAAAAGTTATTAAGTTAGCTCATGGTAATTATCAACATGGGGTAGAGTGGCTTTATTTTCCATGACTTTTAGTTTTGTTTTCTAAAATTAACTAATCCATATCAAATAAGTACAAACACCATCATAGCACTGTATTAGTCACTGTGGGGGAAGCAAAGATGTGTTAAGATTTTAAGATTTTTTTTTTGAAAGATCTTGAACATAAAGAATTTATAACCATCATTTTACCCATTCCACCCATTGCATTCTTGGTTAAACCTTTCTCATCAGTTACTGAATGTTTTCTCTAACTATATTCCTCATGCATACTCTAGTCCAATATTTGCTTTGCAAATGTCTCCCAGTCTGTGTGTTGTATTTCATTTAAAGGGTTTCTCTCGCAAAGAACTTTTAAAATTGTATTAAAAAAACTTAAATAAAGGCTGAAGATTTTGAGCTTATTACTAGACCAACATTTCTTGAGGACTTCCAAGGAGCCAGCTTTCTGCATAGCATTACTTCCATCACTGATTTTAGCTGCTTGTAACATTTCTGTGAAATAAGCATCCCTTCCTCTCTTAAAAAGGAGGAAACTGATGCCCTGGAGATCCAGTGAACTGTATGCATAAGTTGTATTGTATTGTTCCAGTGGGCTCCACTGTCATACTATATTATACAGTTTTGCCATTGACTTATTTTTTTTTGGGGGGGTGTCACTATATTCATGGGAGATCTAGACATTTTAGGGCTTCATGAATGACTCTGTAATTAGAAACTTCCACTTCGGAGGTGGGGAAAGTAGGGGTCCTCAACTCATCCGGCCCCAGCTTACCTAGATAACTTTCAAACTAGCCTGAACACCTACGAATTTGACCTGATATTTAAAGAGAGAACAGCTGGAAAGAACAGAGAGAAACGTTTTCACTTCTAACAAGGTAAGAAGGCAGAAAAATAAAATAAAAAAAAAGAATCAAGTGGGGGAGGGGCCCAGTGAGGAGCCGGGCTATGGCCTGGCAGAGAAAGCCTCCTGGACAGGAAAGCCCAGGCCCGGAGAAGGGGGGACTTTAAAAACCCACACCGGAAACAAAGGGCTTAGCATGGAACCTGGGCAGCACCGCAGGAGGGGCAGTAGAGCCCCCAGGTTCCCGGGGTCACTAACAGAGGAGGTGCGCCCGGGGGAGAGCGCACCACACCCCGCGGGCCCAGTGTGGTGAAGGGCTGGAGCCGCGCCTGGCGGGGCCTCAGGAGCAGCTCGGAGGTGGCTCGGGCAGAGGGGGCTGCGCGCCCCAGGAGCGTGATTCCAGCAGTGCAGACCCCGGAGCCCAGGGCGCTGGGGACACAGCCCAGGATCCTGCTCTCCCCCTGGGACAGGCGGAGGTGGAGGCCGGAAGGCCCAGGACAGTGAGGACGCTCCTGCTGCCGGGCGCCCTCGAGCTGAGCGGATGGTGCCCCCCTCGCCCCGGAGCATCCAGGCCCCTGTGGACTGGGAGCTGCGGTAGTAACTGTGGGAGCTGACTCCAGGGCTGGAGAGCTGGCCGCCGCCAGTATGCTTGTTCCTCCTGGTGTCACCCTGTGCCTGGGAGGGAGCGGGTCTGCCAGGGGACAGAGGCCTCCTGGGGTAAACAGCTCCCACTGAGCCCGGCACCTGGCAGGGGTGGGGCAGCTCCCCCAGGTGCACACACCTGAGAGTCAGCACAGCAGGCCCCTCCCCCAGAAGACCAGCTGGAAGGACAGGGGAAGAGCAAGTTCTTGACCTAGCAGCGCTGGAAAGCTCCAGGGGAAGTCAAGGGATTTACTGTATATAGAACCAGAGGGTACCCCTCCATATTTTTTCTTCCTTTTTCCAGTACAACTCATTTTTATCTCAGACTGTAAATATTCATTTTTTTCTCTTTTTCCACCTAAACTACATTATTTTACTACCTCTTCATTTTTAAGTTTCTTCCTTTTTGACTTTCATATTTCTACAATTACAGGTCTTAGATATATTTTCTACTTCTAGATTCCCTTCAACATACTCAACTTAATTTGGGGGGAGATATATAAGATATATTTTTGTTTTGTTTTGTGTTTTTTATTTTTTTCTGCCTCATTTTGTTCTACAATGGTGGAAGTAATACCCTCTAAAACATGATGAGCATGCACAACCAAGTGGTACACTGTGCTGGTTCATTCTGTGAGATTCCTCACTCCCATTCTTCCCCCTTCTTTTAACTCATTTATGTTTTGGGGGTCAATGGCTGGGCTCTCTACAAGTATTTCTGGTTTATATAAATTTCGAACTGAGCATCTTCTAACATACAGAACTTAATATACTCAGAACCAAGAGGACCACCCTCCAGGACCCCTCAGGTAGACTACATTCTCCCTCCACTACAACTTCATCACCACCACCATCTCTGAGTAGCTGCCCTTTTTCTTCTCTTATTTTTCTTTTTTCTTCTTTACTTTTGCTTTTTTCTCCTTTCTTTTTTTTTTTCTTCTTCATTGGGATTCTTGGCCTTTTAGTTTTTAAAACCTTGTTTTAAAATTTGTTTTTCACTTTAGTGGTCACTTTGTTTTATTTCGTTCTGATCTTTGTTTTAATTTCTGGTCTCTGAACTCAGCAGAATCATCTAGGATGGAATTTACTTAGGTCGTAGTTGATATTCTTGACTCAGCCCACTCATACAGCCACTCTGCACTGAGCAAAATGACTAGAAAAAAGAACTCACCACAAAAGAAAGAATCAGAAACAGTACTCTCTGCCACAGAGTTACAGAATTTGGATTACAATTTGATCTCAGAAAGCCAATTCAGAAGCACAATTATAAAGCTACTGGTGGCTCTAGAAAAAAGCATAAAGGATTCAAGAGACTTCATGACTGCAGAATTTAGATCTAATCAGGCCAAAATTAAAAATCAATTAAATGGGATGCATCCAAACTGGAGGTCCTAACAACGAGGGTTAATGAGGTAGAAGAGTGAGTGACAGAAGACAAGTTGATGACAAGGAAGGAAGCTGAGGAAAAAAGAGAAAAACAATTAAAAGACCACGAGGAAAGGTTAATGGAAATAAATGATAGCTTCAGAAGGAAAAATTTACGTTTAATTGGGGTTCCAGAAAGCACCAATAGGGACAGAGGGCCAGAAAGCATATTTGAACAAATCATAGCTGAGAACTTCCCCAATTTAGGGAGGGAGACAGGCATTCAGATCCAGGAGATAGAGAGCCCTCCCCCAAAATCAATAAAAAACGTTCAACACTTCGACATTTAATAGTGAAACTTGCAAATTCCAAAGATAAAGAGAAAATCCTTAAAGTAGCAAGAGACAAGATATCCCTAACTTATATGGTGAGAAGTATTAGATTAACAGCAGACCTCTCCACAGAGACCTGGCAGGCCAGAAAAGGCTGGCAGGATATATTCAGGGTCCTAAATGAGAAGAACATGCAGCCAAGAATACTACATCCAGCAAGGATTTCATTCAGAATAGAAGGAGAGATAAAGAGCTTCCAAGATAGACAGAAACTGAAAGAATATGTGACCACCAAACCAGCTCTGCAAGAAATATTAAGGGGGATCCTGTCAAAGAAAGAGGAAACCCAAAGATATAATCCACAAAAACAGGAACTGAATAGGTATTACAATGACACTAAACTCCTATCTTTCAATAGTAACTCTGAATGTGAATGGGCTAAATGACCCCATCAAAAAAATGCAGCGTTTCAGACTGGATAAAAGAGCAAGACCCATCCATTGCTGTCTACAAGAGATTGATTTGAGACCTAAGGACACCTCCAGCCTGCAAATGAAAGGTTGGAGAACCATTTATCATTCTAACGGACCTCAAAAGAAAGCTGGGGTAGCCATCCTCAGATAATTTAAAGTTTATCCCAAAGACTGTAATAAGAGATGAAGAGGGACACTATATCATACTTAAAGGGTCTATCCAAAAAAGAAGACCTAACAATCATGAATATTTGTGCCCTTAATGTGAGAGCTGCCAAGTATATCAATTAATAACCAAAGTAAAGACATATTTAGATAATAATACACTAATAGGAGGAGACTTCAACATGGCACTTTCTGCAAATGACAGATATTCTAAGCACAACATTACCAAAGAAACAAGAGCTTTAAATGATACACTGGACCAGATGGATTTCACAGATATATACAGAACTTTGCATCCGGATGCAACTGAATACACATTCTTTTCAAGTACACATGGAACTTTCTCCAGAATAGACCACATACTGGGTCACAAATCAAGTCTCAACCAATACCAAAAGCCTGGGATTGTCCCCTGCATATTTTCAGACCATGCTTTGAAACTCGAACTCAATCACAAGAAGAAATTTGGAAGAAACTCAAACACGTGGAGGTTAAAAGAGCATCCTGTTAAAAGATGAATGGGTCAACCAGGAAATTAGAGAAGAATTAAAAAGATTTGGACACAAATGAAAATGAAGATACAGCCATTCAAAATCTTTGGGATACGGGATCCTTGGGTGGCGCAGCGGTTTAGCACCTGCCTTTGACCCGGGGCGTGATCCTGGAGACCCGGGATCGAATCCCACGTCGGGCTCCCGGTGCATGGAGCCTGCTTCTCCCTCTGCCTATGTCTCTGCCCCCCTCTCTCTCTGTGTGTGTGACTATCATAAATAAATAAAAACTAAAAAAAAAAAAATCTTTGGGATACAGCAAAAGCAGTCCTAAGAGGGAAATAATGGCAATAGAAGCATCCTTTAAAAAATTGGAAAAAACTCAAATACACAAGCTAACCTTGCACCTAAAGGAACTGGAGAAAGAACAGCAAATAAAACCTCCATCAAGCAGAAGAAAAGAATTAATAAAGACTTGAGTAGAACTCAATGAAATAGAGACCAGAAGAACTGTAGAACAGATCAACAAAACCAGGAGTTGGTTCTTTGAAAGAATTAAGATAGATAAAGCATTAGCCAGCCTTATTAAAAAGAAAAAAAGCCTCAAATAAATAAAATTATGAATGAAAAATGAGAGATCACAACCAATACCAAGGAAATACAAATGATTTAAAAAAGTATTATGAGCAGCTATACACCAATATAGTAGATAATCTAGAAGAAATGGATTCATTTCTGGAAAACCACAAATTACCAAAACTGGAACAGGAAGAAATAGAAAACCTGAACAGGGCAATAACCAGTGAGGACATTGAAGCAGTCATCAAAAACCCCCCAAGACACAAAGGTCCAGGGCCAGATGGCTTCCCTGGGGAATTCTATCAAAACTTTAAAGAAGAAATAATACTTATTCTACTAAAGCTGTTCTGAAGGATAGAAAGGGATGGAATACTTCCAAACTTGTTCTAGGAGGCCAGCATCACCTTAATTCCAAAACCAGAAAAAGACCCCACCAAAAAGGAGAATTACAGACCAATATCCCTGATGAACACAGATGCAAAAATTCTCAACAAGATACTAGCCAATAGGATCCAATAGTACATTAAGAATATTATTCACCATGATCAAGTGGGATTTATCCCTGGGATGCAAGGCTGGTTCAACGCTCGTAAAGCAATCAATGTGATAGATCATATCAACAAGAGAAAAAACAAGAACCATATGATCCTCCCAAAAGATGCAGAGAAAGCATTTGACAAAATACAGCATCCATTCCTGATCAAAACTCTTCAGAGTGTGGGGATAGAGGGAACATTCTTCAGCATCTTACAAGCCATCCATAAAAACCTTACAGCAAATATCATTCTCAATGGGGAAACACTGAGAGCCTTTCCCCTAAGATCAGGAACACGACAGGAATATCCACTCTCACCACTGCTATTCAACATAGTACTAGAAATCCTAGCCTCAGCAATCAGACAACAAAAAGAAATAAAAGGCATTCAAATTGGCAAAGAAGAAGTCAAACTCTCCCTCTTCGTAGATGACATGATACTGTACATAGAAAACCCAAAAGACTCCACCCAAGATTGCTAGAACTCACAACAATTCGGCAGGGTGGCAGGATACAAAATCAATGCCCAGAAGTCAGTGGCATTTCTATACACTAACAATGAGACTGAAGAAAGAGAAATTAAGAAATCAATCCCATTTATGATTGCACCCCAAAACATAATATACCTAGGAATAAACTTAACCAAAGAGGTAAGGGATCTATACCCTAAAAACTACAGAACACTTGAGGAAAGAAATTGAGGAAGACACAAAGAGATGGAAAAATATTCCATGCTCATGGATTGGAAGAATTAATATTGTGAAAATGTCAATGCTACCCAGGGCAATTTACACATTTAATGCAATCTCTATCAAAATACCATGGATTTTCTTCAAAGAGTTGGAACAAATAATCTTAAGATTTGTGTGGATTCAAAAAATACCCCAAATAGCCAGGGGAATATTAAAGAAAAACACCAGAGGCGGGGGCATCACAGTGCCAGATTTCAGGTTGTACTAAAAAGCTGTGATCATCAAGACAGTGTGGTAATGGCACAAAATCAGACACATAGATCAATAGAACAGAATAGAGAATCCAGAAGTGGACCCTCAACTCTATGGTCAACTAATATTTAACAAAACAGGAAAGACTATCCACTGGCAAAAGGACAGTTTCTTCAATAAATGGTGATGGGAAAACTGGACAGCCACATGCAGAAGAATGAAACTAGACCATTCTCTTATATCCTACACAAAGATAACTTCAAAATGGATGAAAGATCTAAATGTGAGACAAGAATCCATCAAAATCCTAGAGAACACAGGCAATACCCTTTTAGAACTTGGCCACAGCAACTTCTTGAAAAATACATCTATGAAGGCAAGAGAAACAAAAGCAAAAAAGAATTATTGGGACTTAATCAAGATAAAATCTTCTGCACAGCAAAAGAAACAGTCAACAGAACTAAAAGACTACCTACAGAATGGGAGAAGATATTTGCAAATGGCATATCAGATAAAGGGCTAGTATCCAAGATCTATTAAGGAACTTATTAAACTCAACAGCAAAGAAACAAACAATCCAATCATGAAATGGACAAAAGACATGAACAGAAATTTCACCAAAGAAGACATACATATGGCCAACAAGTAAGCACATGACAAATGCTCCACATCACTGGCCATCAGGGAAATACAAATCAAAACCACAATGAGATACCACTTCACACCAGTGAGAATGGGGAAAATTAACAAGACAGGAAACAACAAATGCTGGAGAGGATGTGGAGAAAGGGGAACCCTCTCGCACTGTTGGTGGGAATGTGAACTGGTACAGCCACTCTGGAAAACTGTGTGTAAGTTTCTCAAAGAGTTAAAAATAGAGCTACTCTACAACCCAGAAATTTCACTACTGGTATTTACCCCAAAGATACAGATACAGTGAAAGACTGAGACACCTGCACCCCGATGTTTATAGCAGCAATGTCTACAATAGCCAAACTGTGGAAGGAGCCTCGGTGTCCATTGACAGATGAATGGATAAAGAAGCTGTGGCATATTTATACAATGGAATATTACTCAGCCATTAGAAATGACAAATACCCACCATTTGCCTACATGGATAGAACTGGAGGGTATTATGCTGAGTGAAGTAAGTCAATCGGTGAAGGACAAATATTATATGGTCTCGTTCATTTGGGGAATATAAAAAATAGTGAAAGAGATTATAGGGGAAAGGAGAAAAAATTAGTGGGAAATATCAGAAAGGGAGACAGAACATGAGAGACTCCTAACTCTGGGAAACAAGGGGTAGTGGAAGGGAGGTGGGTGGGGGGTCGGGGTGACTGGGTGACAGGCACTGAGTGGGGGCACTTGATGGGATGAGCATTGGGTGTTATGCTACATGTTGGCAAATCGAACTCCAATAAAAAAATATACAAGGAAAAAAAAGAATCTTCTACTTCTGAAAAATAATTCAGTCACAGCCACAGGTGAACATGCCATGTGAAATCAATGAGGTTTCCCTTTGGACTCTTCCAATTTGGTTATAAAGATTCAGGGTATGGTGATGTGAATCATACAAAATTATTTCACCTGATACTTGTACCTTGCTAGTAATTCTTTTTAAAATGATTTTGTCCCCCATGGCATTTTCATAGTTGTAATGAACTGCTAATTTCTTTGATTATCTCACATTCTGCAAATTGTGGGATGGCATTCAAAGACAGCATAATAGCTCATACACTTATAGCGATAGAATCTCCCACCATTTTGCTAAAACAAATACTTTAAACACAGCATTCATATTCTGCCATTTTTAATTAATTTATGAGGTAAATATGCTATGCTATGATTATTATGTTGCTTTATTATTTTGTGGTTCTCCAATACTAAACCAATATGGGTATTTTAAGGCAATCAAGTCTATCAGGAACTGTGTATAATGATGTTCACCTTTCCAGTACATACCTTGCATTCATCAAATAGGCTGTATCAATAACTGCCAGCCAAGATTAAGTGCTAAGTGCTTCACTGTGACTGGTTTTATTAGTCACTCAGTGAAAATTAAAAAAAAAAAAAAAAAGGAAAGAAAAACCCATGAGAGAAAAAAAGGCTCACATATATTATTCAAACTCTGATAGGATTACATTAAATATTATCATTCTTTACTATTTTCTCTTCAGAAGTGCCAATGTAATTCTGTGAAATACCTTCCTAGAGCCTGGTGTTAGAGCACAAATTGTGATGTGTTGTATACTTGGAATTATAGACATAACAATGAAATATTCTGTAAAAAGGTATTTGGATATCTGAACTGGTAGGGTAAAATTTTACTTAATTGGCTATATTTTCCACAGGCCCATATTCACATTACAAGTAAGGGTGTTGTAAGCCTGAACCAGCAGAGAGCAACGTGAAGAAAAACTTATATACCCTGTAAAATGGGATCTAAATATCTAAATACTCAGTTATATACCCTGTAAAATGGGATCTAAATATCTAAATACTCAGTTCAGAATGAAAAAATGAAAATACCAACATGGAAGCTATAGAAAACAACAGATTGCAAAATAAGGGAAAGAGATTTTCATCACAGGTGACTGAGAGAGGGAGAACTATTATAAACTTTATTCACTTCCTCAACCAAAAGAGTATTTCAGATAACTGCTCTGCAGTATCAAGAGGATGGAAAGTCTGGCTGACTCCTTTTCATTGGGTTGGTTCTTTCTCATTCTTTTAATCTCAGCTTGAAAGCCATCTTTTCAAGGGGTAGGGAATGGGAAGGACTTTTTAGATCACTACATAAATTAGTTAGCCCTTCTATTGTGACTCTTTGCAATTTATTAATTTCCTTCACAGTACTAATTATAATTTAAAATTATGCACTGAGTTGTTTTAATTTTACTATCTCTCTAATAGAACATAACTCCATACAGACAGTGATAATATAGCACCCAATAGGTTTCTTGGCAAAAAGCAACTGGTAAAATGTGTCGACTATCTTAATGAACCAGTAAGAAACAGGAGAATACGTGAAGAGATCTCATTGACCAAGGAGAAGAAAGCTGTTGAAAAAGGGATAATAGAATTTTGTCTCAGAAAGACCTATAAATCCAGGCTCCAGGCTTTAAAGATATACTCTTTCAAATTTTCTAAGAAACAATGCTATATATCTCATTCCAGAATATGATAGAAAATACATCAATTGATGGAACATTATAGTTAATAGTATAGAATTTGATTCCCAAAGTAGAGTTGGTAATTTGCATCCATCATTATCAGGGGTATAACAATAGGCAAAATACTCAATGTCTCAAAAATTCATTTTATTTATCTATAAAATGAACACAAGAACAAACTCTACTAAATAGAGTTGTTGTGGGGATTGATTATGAAATTTTATATAAACTGAACATTACAGGACAGATAGAGAACACTTAGTAAAATTTTTAAATTATCCCAGTATGGTATGGGGCAGATAATAAACATTCATCACACATAAGATACTAGTATCATTTTTATGTTAAGTGAATAAAGTCTGATACTAAAATCTAATATAGCATGTGGCTCATCAATGTACAAATATCTTTAAGAAACAACCAACCATGAGATGCCTGGGTGGCTTAGTGGTTGAGCATCTGCCTTTTGGCTCAGATGGATTCTGGAGTCCCGGGATCGAGTCCCAAATCGGCTCTCCGCATGGAGCCTACTTCTCCTCCCTCTGCCTATGTCTCTGCCTCTCCCTCATTGTATCTTTCGTGAAAAAATAAATAAAATCTTAAAAAAAAAAAAGAAATGACCAACCAGAGTTACCAGTATTATGACTAAATCAGAATTCATAATGGCTTAGTAGAATCTTTTAGCTCACTATTAGACTCTAGAAGAAAAAAATATAAATGATAGTATGGTAGAGTACTTAAATATATTAAAAATAAAACCTCAGCAGCCACTGTTGTTAAAAGTTTTTAGAAAATTGGAAATGTTGGAAAACTTCTGGATCATTTAAATAATATACCAACTCTGTAGCTCTCATTCATTAATTTTTTAGTTTATAAAACACATATTTATTGAGCACAAATTATGCTAGACAATATGGGTATTGTCAAAAGCAGAATAATGCACTTCCCCCAATGTTCCTGTCTTAATCCCTGGAACCTATGAATATGTTATTTCATATCATGAAGAGAGATTAAGGTGTTAATCAACTAACTAACTTTAAAATAGGGAGATTGTCCTGGATTATCTGAGTGGGCTCAATCTGATCACAAGATTCCTTCAAAGTGGATAAGTGAGACAGAAGAAGTGAAGCCTATAGATGCTGGAAATGGCAAGACCAGTTCTTACCTAAAGTCTCCAGAAAGAATATAACACTGTATATGTTAATTATACTTGAATTTAGAGAGAGAGAGAGAGAGAGAGAGATTTTAAAAACAAAATAAAAACCACCAAGCAAAAATTCAAAAGCAAAAAACCTAAAAGCCCTCTATAAGGAACCTAGACCTTGCTGACACCTCAATTTTAGCCCAGTATGACCAGTGTCAGACACTTGACATACAGAACTGTAAGATAACAAATCTGTGTTGTTTCATGCCAGTAAGCATGTGGTAATTTGTTACAGCAATAACAAAACGTTAATACAGGAGTGCCAATGCATGAAAAAAATAAATGAATCCTGCCCCAATAGAACTTAAAGTCTGGTAGGAAAGTAAATAGTTATTCAATAATAGTAAATGTCATTGGAAAGTAGTTATTCTGTGAAGTGCTACAAAAGAGTATAAGCTTTGAAATGTTTGTTCATATTTAAAAAGAGTTCTATTATGTTCTAAAGTCAGTGTAAAAAGCACAAATCATCAGAGTCATGATTAATTCTGAATCACTCTTCAAGCATCCACATTAGATTTTATTATACATGGTTTTGGCCATTCTGGCCAGAGTAGTAATTCTAAAGCTTGATAACCAGTAAACCAGATTAACAAAACAAAAGCGGAGTCTATTATGCTGAGTGTCTGGTTATCAAATGTGTCTTCTTTTTTGAAAATAATCAAATGTCTGACAGTGACTGGAGGAAGGATGTGGAGAATGCTAAAATATTGGGCTTTCCTTCAGGATTTACTCTATTTTATTTTTCACAGGAAGCTTTTAAAACCTCATTTCCAATAGTGAAATGCTAGATATAGTTATATTAAATTTACAAATAAAATAAGTTTCCTGTGAATTTTAATACTTTTAAACTTGTTCCAGACATTTTAATCAGCATATGATATGACAAAAAAAAATAATAAGAGCTGTAATCATTAGAAAGTTGAATATAAAAATGCTCTTTTTTCTTTTTTTTTTATTTTATGGTGGCAGGAACATTTACAGATGGTATTATATACCTAGGAACCCCAAGAAATCAACTGAAGCACTCTAAATTTACCAAGAGATTATTAATAAATTGTTTCATATAAAATGAAACATAGCTTTCTCTTAGAAGTTATGTTATAAAAGAGAATCATCTATAATAAAGAAACAAATAATCAAGTACCCACCAAGTCACTAACCAGTGAATGCACAGAATCTACATGAAGAAAAAAGGTTAAAAAAGAAAAGGAGAAAAAGACATGACAAATGCCCTGTGAGTTAACTAAGAACATTTTAGGTTAAAGAGTTATGTCAGTATGTTTGGGTGGGACGGAGACTTGGGGAGGAATAAAGAGGTATAGCTTATATGAGAATCCAGTAGAGTTTCAGAAACTTCATAAGTTAATAGGAAGTGAAAGAGTATTCAGGAAATTATTTTGTAATAAAGCATTGGGTCTTCATTATACATGATTAACCAAAATATATGTCATGCATATTAAAGTGTTCATATTTTCTAATTAAAATCTTATTGCTATGTGTGATATAAAAGAAAAAACTAGAGGCATCACAATACCAGATTCCAAACTGTATCACAAAGCTGTGTCATCAAGACAATATGGTACCGGCACAGAAACAGACACATAGATCAACGGAACAGAATACAGAACCCAGAAATGGAACCACAACTATATGGTCAACTAATTTTTGACAAAGGAGAAAAGAATATCCAATGGAAAAAAGATAGTGTCTTCAACAAATGACAAATGGTGTTGGGAAAACTGGACAGGCACACATGAAAGAATGAAACTGGACAACTTTCTTACAACATACACAAAAATCAATTAAAAATGGGTGAAAGACCTAAATGAAGACAGGAAACCATCAAAATCCTAGAAGACACCACAGGTAGAAACCTCTTTGACCTCGGCCACAGCAACTTCTTACCAGATATGTCTTCCAAGGCAAGGGAAACAAAAGCAAAAATGAACTATTGGGACTTCATCAAGATAAAAAACTTCTGCACAGCAAAGAAAACAACCAACAAAACTAAAAGGCAGCCTATGGAATGGGAGAAGATATTTGCAAATGATATATCAGATAAAAGGCTAGTGTCCAAAATCTACAAAGAGCTTATCAAACTCAACACTCAAAAAACAAATAATCCGTTTAAGAAATGGACTGATGACATGAATAGACACTCTTCCAAATAAGACATCCACATGGCTAATAGACACATGAAAAGATGCTTGACATCACTCATCATCAGGGAAATATAAATCAAAACCACAATGAGATAGCATCTTACACTTTAGATGGCTAAAATTAACAACACAAGAAACCAGTGTTGGCAAGGATGCAGAGAAAGGGAAACCCTCTTGCACTGTTGGTAGGAAGGCAAACTGGTGCAGCCACTCTGAAGAACAGCATGGAGGTTCCTGAAAATTAAAAAAAAATAGAATGACTCTACAATCCAGCATTGCACTACTAAGTATTTACTCAAAGAATACAAAAATACAGATTGGAAGGGATACATGCACCCTGATGTTTACAGCAGCATTATCAACAATAGCCAAACTACGGAGAGAGCCCAAATGTCTATTAACTGATGAATGATAAAGATTTGGTGTATACACACACACACACCCACACACACACACACAAAGGGAATATTACTCAGCTATAAAAAAGGATGAAATCTTGTCACTTGCAATGACACGTATTATGCTAAGTAAAGTAAGTCAGTCAGAGAAAGATGAATACCGTATGATCTCACTCAAATGTGGAATTTAAGAAAGAAAACAGATGAACATATGGGAAAGGGGAAAAGAATATAAAAGAGAGAGGGAAACAAATCATAGGAGACTCTCAAGGATAGAGAACAGAGGGTTGATGGAGGGTTGCGGGTGGGGGAGAGGCTAGATGGATGATGAGGATTAAGGAGGACATCTGTTGTGATGAGCACTGGGTATTGTATGTAAGTGATGAATCACTAATTTTGTTCCAGAAACCAATATTGCATTGTATGTTAACTACTTAAAATTTAAATTAAAAAGAAAATAAAAATAAATAAATAAATAAACTGATAATGGAGGGGACTCAATAAGCAACAAAGAAATGGTGGAAAAATAGATTTGGCAGCACAAAGATATAAAATGTCTGCATAGCAAACATCCTGTAAAAATGTGAAGATTTACTATAAATGGAAAGATTTACTATAAACAAATTAAATATTTGTAGCAAACACAGCTGATAAAAAGTTAATATTCTTATGAAATGGTTTAAAAATGCAATGAGAAAACTTGTTAATTGAAAAAAGAAACATGAATGTTTTGATCAATGTCATATATGCAGATTAAAGTAAAAAGAATATATGATTTTTAAACTTATTACTTTAGAAATAGTCATGTATTAAATATCAATATTGAACAGTACTGATTTTATAGTGAGATGTTGTTCCTTCTGGGATTATTAGTAAATATATATTTTCTGAAATGTCATTATCAATATATACTAAAAGGCCCTAAAACTTATATGTTTTATTTTAATATTCTTACTTCTAGTACTCTATCTTAATAAAATAATCATAGGTTCTGACAGGGAAGATTTTTGTACAAAGATTTTAACCATAGAATGTTCAATTCTAGTCAGCATAATAAAATAAATTTTTATTTCAATATTTAGTACATTGAAGTCACTTAACAAATACTTTTTAAATGAAAAATTAATGACTACCTTTTAAGTAGAAAAAATGGAAATAGGCCTAAGGATCTAGTAGAGAAAAAGATATATACATTACATTCAAAATTACATAAAAAGTTATATGCAATTATAGCAATTATATGTAGTATGGTAAATGTAGTAGCCAGACTCCAAGATGGCCTCAAGTATCCCTATCTCCTGGTATTCATACATTTGTGTAATGTCTTCCTCTCCTTTAGTATGGGTTAGTCTTAGTGACTGTTTAGTTACTGAATTACATGGTAGAAGTGATGGTATGGGGATACCTGGGTGGCTCAGTGAGTGTCTCCCTTTGGCTCAGGTCATGATCTCGGGGTCCTGGGATCAAGTCCTACATCAGGCTCCCCACAGGAAGTCTGCTTCTCCCTCTGTCTATGTCTCTGCCTCTCTCTCTCTGTCTCTCATGATTAAATAAATTTAAAAAAAATATTTTTTTTAAAAAGAAGTGAACCTCACAACCCCAAGTTAAATCCATCTTTATAGGTCTTGAAAGAAAACACACCAAAATGTTAACAGTAATATTACATAGATATGATAATTGCTTATTCTAATTTTTTTTGTATTTGCCTGTTCTCTCTTTGAAAGTTCTGTAATGAGCATATATATTCCTTTTATAATTAGAAACCTGAAATAAACCATTGGCTATTGTATTTAAATGTGTCTTATGGGACTCCTGGGTGGCTCAGCAGTTGAGTGTCTGCCTTCTGCTCAGGGTGTGATCCTGGGGTCTGGGATCGAGTTCCATATCAGGCTTCTTGCGGGGAGCCTGCTTCTCCAACTCTTCCTGTGTCTCTGCCTCTCCCCCTCCATGTCTCTCATAAATAAATATTTAAAATCTTAAAAAAAAACATAAAATGTGTCCTATAAATTTGTGCAAATAAATTCCCACGTAATTCATTGGATAAAAGAGAGGCAAACATTTTCACATGCAAAGAGAAAAGAATACGTTAAAAATTCACTGTTCTTTTTTTTTTCACTGTTCTTCTAAGAATGTATATTCCTCCTTAGTCATAATTATGACTCCTCTCTGTTATAGTCAGTTCTTACCTTCCTTTTGCCATTAAAGATGCTTTACTTAACCTAATAATTTCTATAATAATGGATGTAAATTCTTTTTCAAGATCTTCATTATTTTTCTTGCTCATATTCCTCTCCTTGAATTTCCTTTGTCCTTGTGAACAGTTGGTTTGCAGACTAGATCAAGTGCTGGATATCTTTGAAGATCCAGCCAACTCTAGGAGGAGGAATGTGGGGATAATTTCCTATACATACTTAATGGGACCCATTTCATGGGTGATTGGACGCCTCAGTCAGTAGAGCATGTGACTCTTAATCTCAGGGTCTTTAAGTTCAAGCCCCATGTTGGGTATGGAGCCTACTTAAAAATAAATGAATAAAAAAACAAGGCCACTTCATACTTTGTGTAAGCATAGGCAAAAAAAAAAAAAAAAAAAAAAAAAAAAGTCACTGTGCTACCCCAAAAATACCAAACATCCCGTCTTGGCCAAAATATATGACTGATACTCCTTTACCAATTACAATTTTGTCTTTGTGGTAGATAAGATTTATTAGATATCTAATCATAGATTAACCTCTGTTTTCTGACTAAAACCTAAAGCAAAATAAGGTTCTTTTTTTTTCTTTTTTTAGGATTTTATTTATTTATTTATGAGTGATACAGAAAGAGAGAGGCAGAGACATAGGCAGAGGGAGAAGCAGGCTCCATGCAGGGAGCCTGATGTGGGACTTGATCCTGGAACTCTGGGATCACACCCTGAGCCAAAGGCAGACGCTCAACCACTGAGCCACCCAGGTATCCCTAAAATAGGTTCTTTCTGACACCCTCTTACTGAGATACTCCATGGTTTCCTATGGTGTGCTTTGTCCTCCACTGTAATAAGTTATAAACCCAACTGGTTTAATCCTAAGCATATTCATGGTGCTCTTTGGCTGAAGGGCACTGATACCACCTTGAGGTTTTTGACATACTTAGAATACATTTTGAGAAGGTTTTACTGAGAGAGCCAATAAAATGGAAAGTAAGTAAGAGTATCTTAAATTCCTATATAGGCCAAGATAGATTTATATGGTCCCTCCCAGGTTAATTTTCTACCTTCCTTTTAGTCCTTTTCATGGGTTCAAGGGAAGTTTTTGCCTTTCCTTAACTCACTTTTCCTTCAGTGTTGATCTCACGCATATTCTGGAAGCACTATGTAGAACCCCATATCTCAGAATATGAGCAAAATTAAGTGTATGCTTTGAAAGCAAATGGGGAGACATTTATCCCTCATGCCATTTGATTTAGTGTATGTTCTCTATAGTAAGATCATGAGATGAAGACTCATGTGCTAATGATCTGTTAAAGAATTCTCCTAGGAGGGGCACCTGGCTGGCTTGGTTGATAGAGCATGAAACTCTTGATCTTGAGGTTGCAAGTTCGAGCCCCACGTTAGGTGTAGAGATTACCTAAAAATAAAATCTTAAAAAAATTACTCCTAGAAGAAATCTGTAAGACCATGAAGGAAAAGTAAGGGATAAAGTCAGGCAAGGATGCAATTACAGGCAAAATCCCAGTATCAGCCTGGTCCACTGGGAGCTTTGAAGTGTAAATTATACCTCAGAATTTGTATCAACTTGAGGCAAGGATCTGGGCTATCATACTCTGACATGAATTAGTCATTGGTAATGGCTGTGCCAGTGCCGCATTACACTACAGGCACTTCCAGTTCCAATAGTTAGGAGCAGCCATACGAAGAGAGTCATAAATGGGAGTAGTTTAAAGCAAAAACAAGTTGGGGCAGCAGTTTCACAAAAATGGTCAAATATATTCCAGAGGATATGGTGGAGCATTTCCATTTCCTAATCCTTGTCTATGTATTTCCTACTGCTGGACTGACCTTTCCAAGAATGATGACAATGGAAACATCTATTTGCCTTGGAGGAAGCTCTACAGAGATATGTGTGGACCACTGGCTCCTACAAAACAAATTTATATAGCAGAACCTTACTCTATTTCCTGAAAATCATTTTAATTAATCAATTAATTAATTAATTAAATTTTCCTGAAGTCCTTCATTTTAAATATACCCTGAGGAGCATCTAATGGCAAATTCAGATTTCCCTGCAACAATTTTCATTTTGTTCCATTTTCATTCTTCTCCGAGTAAGTGTTCAAGAAAATATGGGACCAGTTTGACACATTTATCACATCAATAGATATGTTAGGCATATAGCACACTGCCTGGCACTGTGTAGATCCTAAGTATATAGTAGCAATCTTTATAATTGTTTCATTCTAAAACCCTACACCAACAGGATGCTAAATGCTAGGGGAGGGAATTACTCTTTTTGGCTATTATTGACCAATTATCCACTATTCTTTCTATCCATCTAGGACCTGAAAGATGGCTTGGCCTCTGCCACATAACACAACCATCTGTAGCTTGTGCTTTTTGGGACCAGAATCCTTTTTTTCCCCTAAAATTATCAGCATGGCTATAATGGCTCAGTAACAAACACATGTCTTGTATAACTCTGTGGAGGGAAGATTTCCAAAAGTCTCTCTCACTGCTTGGAGGCAGCAAAAAGAGGGAGGATAAGTTGCCAAGATATCTCTTCCAACATAATGAGCACTAATTGAATGTCTTGTATGAAAAATGTATAAAACTATAAAGACATCATCACTTAGATGACTTGGGCTGCAGCCTGGCCAGATGCAGTTCTATGTTTCAGACATGATGTCATAAGCCAGTAAAGATGTGTTACAAATTTTAAAAAATTGCATTTGCTTGGACTGGTCAAGTATTCTAGAATAAGCCATCAAGCAAATGATGAAGAAATGCCCCTGTTGCTCCAACATTCTTTAGTTCTAGTGCACTCTTCCTTTTTTGGTTCTCATATAAATATATCCCTCCCTCCAAAAGTGCTGGCCTTTTCTATCTCCCTTGTCTCCAATTACAACTTGCTTGTTTACTGTAGGTTAACTCATTGGGCTCAAGGGTCGAGAAACAGGAAAAGGCAGGGACTTTGCTGTGGGATCTCCAGGAATATCCAGGAAGTTGGGGACATGGCCAGAAAGGATTTCATAATAGGTTGCATGATTTTATTGAATTCCTTGGTAAGAATAAGGGATAAAGGTGGAATTTTGGTGATTTTTGATGGAATGAAACACTATAGTGGTGTTTTAGAATACCAGGCTGCTGTTCTACTAGTTAAAATATCAATGCTCTATTAATTTATCCCTCTCATCAAGTTCAGAAAAATCTGAGTGCATAAAAAAAGAACAAAGAGAATGAGATGAGAATACATTTATTTGAAATATATTGACAAGTATCTAATTGACCTCTTAATGCAATGCTGTTTGGCAAAACACAAATTAAAGAATGTAGCTCAAACATAAAAGGGATGTCCTGGGATCTAATCAGTCAAGTTATCTTCTCTGTTTGAGGCACATTGGGAAGGGGCATTTGCAGATTTAGTTCTAGAACAGAAAGAGAGCTAGAAATTTTCCTTATGAGACCCTGCTCTAGTTTGTTTTCTTTCTTAACAGAGAGGCTAGCATAAAAATCAAGCAAAGGTATGTCTGTCCTGGCCTACCTCTGTGAGACTATTTCCCCAATATCATCCTTTGTTTGCTTTTAACCTTAGAGTCACTGAAGCGGTTGTCTTTGCAACTGACCAGAACAAACATGAAGCTAACTTTAAGGCTAAACTATTCACTAGGCCAAAGTTGCACTCTCAGTTCTATTTACCACCTTATATTAATAGTGATGAGTCGCCCTCATCCTAAACCCAGGATGAGATTTCAAATAAAGCCAATTAATAATGATCCAAATATGTAAATGTTTTATAATCTCTTCCTTCCTCTGACCTCTGGTTATCTAAGATAAGAGAAACGCAAGATCCAGGGCTTCAGAACACAAGATCCAGGGCTCTGAGCAAGCGTGCCTGGTCCAGTCCAGGCTTTCACACATAAGAACTGGATGACATTTACTAAGTTACATATCCTCTCTTTGACTCCTATTCTTAGTTTCTTAAATGAAATAATAATAGTTATTACCCCATAGAGTTTTTGTGTTGATTAATCAAGTTATTATATGGGTATCATAGAGAATAATGCCTGGCATAGAGTAAGCAGCATATAGACTTATTTGTCATTATGAGCACATTTATTTTAAAAGGAAAAAACCATACAGAATGTGCCATTAAAGGAACAGTTCCTTTGGCCATACCCTGAGTTTCTGGGTTATGGTGTATGAGACTTCCTCCTTGGGGAGGAGTTAGGAAGAAGGTGGTAGAAGCAGAATTAGACTAAGAAGACTAACAATGTGATCCGGAACTCCAATTTCTCATATAACCAAAGACAGAGCAAATCAAAGGGCAAAAGAGATAGGATATTGACCAGGGACCAAGATGGGAGGCAGAAAGCTGGGGGTAACATGACAAAATTATAGAACTCGTTTGAGGGTACATTCCTGCAAAAAAACAGATTATGTCATCTAGAATTACTTTTAGACATATTGGTGAAAATCCTTTCAAAAGCCTTACTCTTTGCTTCGATGTGGATAGACCTGGAGGGTATTATGCTGAGTGAAATAAGTCAATCGGAGAAGGACAAACATTATATGTTCTCATTCATTTGGGGAATATATATAATAGTGAAAGGGAATAGAGGGGAAGGGAGAAGAAATGGGTAGGAAATATCAGAAAGGGAGACAGAACATGGAAGACTCCTAACTCTGGGAAACGAACTAGGGGTGGTGGAAGGGGAGGAGGGCAGGGTGTGGGGGTGACTGGTTGGCGGGCACTGAGTGGGGCACTTGATGGGATGAGCACTGGGTGTTATTCAGTATGTTGGCAAATTGAGCACCAATAAAAAATAAATTTATTATTTAAAAAAACTAATAAAAATAAAACGGTGACTAAGTGGAAAAATAAATTACTTGGGTAAAAAAAAAGCCTTACTCTTCTTAAGGAGTTATCTTTCATTCAGAGTAGATTTTTATATTTAAAAAAAACCCACCATTTGGATATGAAAGAGAAATGAAAAATACGGTAATATGCTCTTTTAAAAAAAATGATGCCATGATCAGAAAAAAAAATGGTATATCATTTTAATTTTATGTGTCTGATCTCTAAGTACCTTTATACATGTTTCTGGTCTTTCTCTACCCTCTCACCTCGGAATATGAATTGACTGCTCATGACTTTGCTTATTTTTATATTGAGGATTTTTTCCCCTTATAAAGTTGTATCTTCTTATGTGGAACATTAAGAACTTCATGCAACACTTTCTAGTGACCGGGGAAAGTTGAGTACTTGGTAGCAGGGCTCATGTTGCTAAAACTCATGAATTCACTGCTTTCTGCCTCTCTTCACTTTTGTTAGCCCCAGGTTCCCATGTAGTGCCATCTTGGCCACTTGGATATTTGTTTCATTGTGTGCACTGATACTCTTTCCCTCTCTCTCTGATGAGGATTCATTTCTCAGGGTCTTTCCTGCCATTTTTCTTATTTATAAAATCTATCCACTGCTTCTATTTGATACTGAGATTACCTTTGCTGATTTTAAGAAACATTAAACTTCCTGTTCAAGACAGAAGTCTCCTTCCACAGTGATAGTAGAGTTTGCCAAGAAATTCTCGAAACAAAGGAATGAGGGGAGTGAGGGCTTTTTCTTAAGGGAGGAGACCTCTGGAAGTACACAGAATTTGCAGAAGAAAAGAGGGAAAGAGGTGTGCTTTTGAAATGCTCTTCTTGGGTGTGAGGCATCACTGACTAAACTTATCCTATTTACATGCCTGGCCCCAAATATAAATGTAAAAGATAATTTTCAGATAAGCAGAGAGATTCTAAACATGGACACATATTTAAATGTGTCCACATATGGACACATGGAATTTGTAAAGGTGAATATTGTCTAGAGTGATGTCAATACACTTTCAAATTATTTATATATTTATTAGCATCGACTCATGTTCTCTTCTTCAAGAATGTAGATATGAGAGTTGCCTAGCCCTGAAACAGGAGTCATATTTAATATCTATTGATAATTGGGTCAACAAGCCTTCCCTGGGCACTCAAAATGTCATAGTACGTGGGTAGGTGCTATGGAGTAAGCAAAGAGGAAAGGGAACTGAATCCCTGCTCTCAGGTTTGAGGACTAGAAAAGAAGATTTGAGGCACTAAGCAATAGATCAACATATTTCAAAATTTATTCTATAATTAATGGCAGTTAACTGAAACATTTAAAAGCCTTACCATATATGTTCTCTTAATTTTTTTTTGAAGAAGTATGAGTTTTAAAAGGTTTTGCATTTAACATCTTTGAGTAGAAAATATGATTCCTTCTGATCTCATTTCTCATGGCACTTAGCATAATTTCACCAGTCTACAGTGAAATATGACATACAGCCCTAAGAAGAGATGAAGCTGATGGTGATGGTTGGGTCAATGACTGGGAAAACAGGCAAAAATATGGATGAAGAAACTCATCTAAATATAAAGGTCAAAATAAAACTATTACTGAACTATTATTTATTGAGTATCTATTAGGTTCCATGCAAGTGTCTTTTGCATTTGGCCTTAGAAGGGTGCTATGTGAAGCTTAACTTAACATACCCAGACATACATTTTGATCAGAGGTAATAAAAGGTTATAAAGGGAGGCAGTTTCTGTGAAAATTAAGAGTAGGGCAAATACTTAAGGAGATAAAATCTATAGAATTTGGAAAATATTTTTGTAATAAGGGGGCTGATAACTACGGAGAAATCCAGAATGGGTCTGACATAGAAAAAAAGGAGAGCAGTGTTTGTTATGATGTATAATGGGGGAAAGGAAGGATCAGACATAAATAATCTGGGAAGAGTTTTGCTTGGTGAACCTTTTTGTATGGACTGGTTTTTATGGTTCATCTGTCGACAGGTAGGCTTGCTAAGAGGCAGCATGCAGCTTATGACAGTCTTCACCATGCCAAGCCTTTATGAAATGATAAAGAGTGGTTCCTGGATGATAGATGCTCCTGCTGTACCAGGGGAAATTGTCAGGAGCTTAGAGGTGCTTAGCAGATAACACGCATTTGTTCCAGGGTACACTGACACTGCAAAGCAAAGCAAGAAGCAATTTGTTATTTGGTGTTTGAACAGGGTTTGAGACTGCTGATTTAGTGGACAGAGCAAGATAACAGACCTGTAACCATGCAAATCATCAAGAAACCCGAAAAAGGAAATACCGTCCCATCTAAATCTACCTGCCATAATAAGGGATAAATTCCCTTTTCAAGTTTTCTATTCAGTCAGAGGTCACATGATGGACCAAGCCTGATGTGAGCAAACCAACAACGTTAACCCACTAGCACTATTTCTGACACTGATTAGGAGCTTGATCAATATTGTTGAGTGAGTTTTTCCGATTTGCTTCTTTGTTTAAAGATTTTACAAGTCTTGATTAATCTTACCCTGTAAATGTTTATATTCCTATTTCCCACTTTGTGTCACAAATGACACACCTGTGAATGTCCACATTATTGTGTAATAAGCTTGAATATAAGACCAACTTTATGGCTAACATGACACCAAGCCAAGAAGTTCCAGATGTTCATTTGAAACAATCTGACTGCATACCTGTATGTCATCAGTGTTGAATGACCCTAATCCATTAATAAATCATGAATCAATCTTTAGAAAAAGATATGAACTCTTCAGTCAAAAGGATAAGACATTTAACTCATAAAGTTCATCTGCTGACACAAATGGCATTTTGGGTTTCAATTTCTCATTCAAGAGCATCTTCCAAAACCTAACTAACACAAATGTTGTTTGTAGTACTCAAATGATTCACCAGGTGAGGAACAGGATTTATTAACAGTTTTCATGTTAGAGCATACTTTTCTTTGATGCACATAAAGTTGAATTGTGCCATTTGCAATTGGTGATAAGCATCTTGAAGAAACAAAGAGATTTTTATATCTCTAATCTAATTTTAACATATATTCTTTTCACTTCTCACTTCCTACTATTAGTTTTTATTTTCCTATTGTTTTTATTAATAGACTAAGTGAAATATAGCTCATAGTGGTAGCTCGATCTTTCCTGATTTGCATAGAAATGTTTCATATATTTCACATAAGAATAAAATAACTTATTTTATGATTAAATATATTCAGGTACTTTCCTACCCTTCTGCTAATTTTCACCAGATACATACTGATAGTTTTTTGAACTATTTCCTAAGAGAATAATTCCAGACCCTCATGATTCTAGTATTCTTCACCAAATGAGTCATCATTATTAGACCCAAGATTCCAGTCAGTGCATCTTAAGATATCTTATGGAACATTATATAAACTAAAAAATTAGGTTAATATTACTATGCACTTATTATATGATTTTCTATTTCCCTGAATCTACCAAAGGACAAAACTTTTTCTTATACACTGCATCCCAATTCTCATTACCTTCTTAGGGGTGCTTTGATAGTTTAATATCCTCAAGGTACTTTCCAAGTAGAAGGTATTAAAACAACCTGGCAAATAATCATCTTTTCTTACCACACACACAAAAAAATCACTGATGGTTTTCTATTTCCATACACATTTATATAGTTATTTGTTTGTGGTTATGTTTTCACAGTGACCAAAATAAGTATGTACATGCCCAAAGAAAAAAGAAAAAAATCAAGTCAGTGAAATAAACAAACACAAAGTAAAACTTCTTGTATGGAATAGATTATATTTTATATAGAAAATGATGATCAATGGAGATAAAAGTATTTACCCAAAAAGGCCCAGCTGGAGATAAATTGTCCATTTCTCCTTCCAGAGGTGCTATATGGTAATTACCTAGCTGAGAGCTGCCTTACACACAGAAAACACACAATAACTATTGCATAAATAAGTAAGTAGGTGAATGAATGAATGAATGAATGAGTGAATACCAAGAAAACCTTGCTGCCTCTAAACCAAGAAGGGCAGCTGCATCATCTAATGTCTTTAAATGTCTTTTCTGCTTCCCTGCAGAGTTATAAAGAACATACATTTTTCTATATATTGAATTAGTTGGTTATAATGCCTGTACACCCAAATGCATCTTGGAAGTATTTGCATCTATTCACAATAATATATTGGGAAGAATCCATTCTGGAAAAGTACTAGCAGTTGGAACAATGTTTTCTGGGAAGGCTGAGAACATGGGAGATCCAGGAAAGGAAATGATTTCTTGCCGTCAGGATCTCTCTCTCAAGTTTTTCTATCCTATCCTCCTGACATGGAGATACGGAGTTAGAATTATAAAATATAGCTATGGGCATAGAAGAGGAAAAATAAGAATCATTTTCTGGACAGCATCAGCCTTAACAAAAATCTATAATGCAAACAAGAAAGCTTGGGAACACTTCATAGAACACAAATAGAACACTCAGCCTGAAATGCAGGCCTGAGATGAATCCTAAGGTGTTGCCTTAGGCTTGGGGACTTGGTTTACAACCTGAACCAATGTATCTTTTTGCCAAAATTCAAATAAAAACCTCAATAGAGGATCCAAGACCCAAATTATTTATTCTTCTGGAACTTCCTGCTCATCATTATTTAAACATTGGTGTTTAATTTTTTAGTGAGAGAAAATGAATTAGACACTTGACTCCAACTCCTCTGTAAAAAAAAAAAATGTGTAGGTTTTAAAGGGATCTAATGTTGAATAATCTAAATCATTATTATCATCATTTTCAATATCATCATTAATATTGACTCAGCATTTACGGCATAATTGAGATTTTTAAAGATTTTCCCATGAGTCATGTTATTGAATCTTCCAAAGCTGAAAGAGGCGAATACTATTATTACTATCTTAAGATGAGAAACTGAGGCTCAAGGAAGTTAAATGATCTTTACAAAGCCACAAAGCTCTGTGACTTGTTTAAGTCTGTGTACTGGTTAGGGAAGCACTTAATTATGGACAATCTAGGAATGAGGAGTGTATGTGAGGAAGTCAACTAAGCTGGATAGATCTGAGATGCCAGATGTTGGAGTAGCCAGTTTAAGCAATAAGCCAAAGCAGAAGCAACAGTCAAGACTTTTATTAGTGACTGGGATAGTATAACCAAGGAGCTAAACCATAAGAAGTATTAATTCCCCTGATCTGGTTTCCCCCATGGATCAGCACAATGGTTTGAGGGTCTGGTGGATGCACACACACAGAGGTAGAGTTCATTTTACTGCTGAAGAAGTCTCAGACAAAAGTCTTCTGCAGTTTTATTGCCTCTGGAGCTGGGTGGAGAGCAAAGGGAAAGAGCCAGGAATGGAAAAGTACTGAGTACCGTGTCAGAGTGGGGACAAGTGTCTTTGAGTTCCCCTTCCCCCTCCACCTTCTTAAGGAGGTCTTAGCCAAGGGACCTGACAAGGCATTTCCTCAATACGTCAGATAATGAGGCTTTGGATGGAGGATCCCCTGCTAGGAATGCAGATATGTAAGAGTATAGCTGGCCAGAGCAGCCTTAGACAGTAACACAGTGGCTGTGTACCAAATCTGGTGTGGGGAAGCTAGCTCTCCCCTTGAGGCCTGTCAGGGAAAGTCTTTGTAACTGCCTATGCTGGGCCTGAAAAATCACATAGTCTAGCTTGTGGCTGGACTCCTCAGTATGCAAATCTACTCTAGAGAGGTTCGCCAAGTAAATTTTCTCCCTTACCCCCTGATTCTGATAGGGTTTCTGCTTCATTCTATTTTGAAAATCTCTCCACAGGTGTGCCACTGTGACTAACAGAAGTATGTTCTCCAGTCTGCTGGGTTAGAAAAAAAAAAAAAAAAGATTAAATGTAATCTAGATTTCTGACCACAGAAAATGACAGCAAATTTAAGATTCATCAATTCACAAGATTAAAAGGAATGGAAGGGAGATGTCAATGTGGGATTGGAAGAGGTAAAGGGATGGGGACTTAGGAGAAAAGAGAGAACCAATAGCAGAGGACAGCAGTGGAAAGCATGATAATTGCTTCCTGGGATCCAGTAAAGACTCAGAAATGGGAGGCTCCAAATATTACAGATGGTGATCCTGATTTAAATGGCAAAAACAGGAGGTTGTTTGACAGACCTCCCTCCACACACTCAAATACCTCCTGCTCCTCTCAGGAGATGACCTGTAGTATATTCCGTGGGGGTGTCAAACCCTAAAGACCACAGTTGCTTCTGGTCACTAGGCTCACCAGAAGTTGAAAGTGAGTCATAGGAATGAAAATGGGGGGCTCAAGTGAAAAGCTGCCTGCTGAGTGCTGAGGGCCCAGCCACCTTTTCCACCCTCCTGTCATAATTCTGATGGGCTGTAAAAATGCTCCAAGCAGAAGACTGAAGGCTTCCTTTGCAGAAACTAGCAATTGTGGGTAAAATGTTCAGTTTCCTGCCTGATATCTCAACAGTGAAGCCCAAAAGATGGTAAAGACTTTCCATGCTCACACAACTTCTAATCGGTCTTCTAAATGTCACTAGAGTGTCAAAGATGGGGCTGACATTTTAGGAAGTCCTCCAAGATGAAAGGCAGATACACAATGAAACAAATAAGAAGCAAAGAAAGAAACTTAAAATTTCCTATAATCAACATCCTCAGAAAGATAAAAGAAGATATTTTGCATTTGTTTAAAAGAATGGATGCTAGACAATAGGAATAATCAGAAATACAGAGATTTTTAAAATGAACATGTTAGCCTAAATTATATATACATATATATGAACATTCTGAAGGGCTAGGGGACACAATGCCTTTAAAATTCCAAAAGAAATGGTTTTTAACTTAGATTTCTATACGAAGGCAAGAGGACTATACTTCAAGATCAAGAAAGTAGAATAATGAGAAATTATTGTGGCCCCAACAGAAGAGCACAGATCCTTGGGAAATAGTGTTCAGTAGGCTGAGGGAACAACTAAACTAATGTGGAGCAGACCAGACAGCTGTGGGGCAGAGAGCTGTGAGAAGTTTATCCTTGGGGGATGGCAGATGAGAAGAGGTGGGAAAAAAACAGACAACAACTGGATACATTACTTGGTGCATTGGAACCTTGGAAAAAATGACTACTATGTGCTTAGCAGATAATTAGAACATTTGTTCAAAGTGATAGGCACATACTAAACTAAGTGAATGAAAAATGAGAGATTAACTAATAACTCCAGGAAAAATAGAAAAGGACTCATAAGAACCTTTTGACTCAGTAGTAAATGACACTGAGTAATAATAAGATAAACCCTGATAACTGAACCTTACATGGTGACATAACTACACAGGTAGAGGCTTAGAAAGCAGGCAGAGTACGTTAAATCCCTATGAGCAGAACCGGAATTCAACAGAATGTTTAAAATTAAGAAATTGGAAACAACAGAATAGTGATATCATTTGGAAATAAAATTTGGATGTAAACAAGAAAAACCATAATAAAAGCAAAAATGTCTGTTCCTCTGAGGAACAGGGCATGGATGTACAGAAAGCTGCAGTAAGGAAAAACTGGTTTTCTCTGTGAGACTTTTATTTTTTTATTTTTCTGTGAGACTTTTAATACATGAGATCCAAACTACAAAATGCTATCTATGACCATAACCATAATGGATTCATTTCATCTATTTTTTTTACTTGCAAATGAGCTAAAGTAATTGCCTTGGTGTTAGTCTCCACCAAAAAGTAACTGATTATAATCATCAATTGGTTGTTTTGTCTACATGGTCCTGGATGTGAAGAAGTTTTCACATTTCTGATGAATGGTACTATGAAGACTTAATATCTTATCTAAATTTTATCACTTCCTACCACCCATGTCTATTATACAGATCTTGACTCCTTTAAACTCTACAGCTTTCCTGCATCTACTCACAGATCATGTACATTAATACTAAAAAAAAAATTAGGAGGTGTTTATCTTATCTCTCCAGATAGATGTTAAGTTTCTCAAGAAAAAATAATGCTGTGAATTTTTTATTACATCTTTTCTCCCCACCAGGGTTCAGTACTCTGCATTTTTTTATTGGTTAAAAACAAATAGAAGATAAAAGAAAACAAAAATAATAAAGAAATAACCTCTACATTTCAAGTCTAGAAAAACTTCAGAGTTTGTCTTGAATCTGACCCATATCATCTATTATCTATCTCTTAACCAAAGTGATCTATAGCTTTCTCATTTCTATATTACTACTCAAAAAAATTACAAAAATTGGATGAGATCATGTAAATCTATATGCTTTGTAAGCTAAGAAATTATACAAAGATAAAGCATCATTATGATAGCTTACAAATACATGCAAATATGTATGTATGTAAATTTTTATTTCCTTTATAATCCAGAAGTATAATAGAGGCCAGAAAAGAAAAACCCCAGGGAATGTTCTAGGCTTACTTGGAATCTCAAAGGAAGAAGAAAGAAAAATAGGAAATAAAAACATCAACACCAATATTTACCAAAGTTTTAGCACCTTTTTTGTAAGTTGTATATTTTAGACAGTATCAAATTAATAACCTGAAGTCAAAAATTTAAGTACTAAAATGATTATTTCCTAGGATCTGTCTCAATTTTAGTGAAAAATAAATAAAATTATAAACTATTTATTATAATTCTGCCAATTATTTACCTGCATATTTTTAGTTAACACACAAAATATTAAAAATATTTACTACTTTTATATTTTTTAAGTGAGGAGATTAAATTTCAGAGACTTTAAAAAATTTGTCCCTTAAAAGATAGTGTACTAGTTGCTAGGATAAAAGCCATAGGTCTGCTGGACCTCAAAATCTGTATTTTTTTCCACTACTAGAAGTATGGTAGAATGATCTACTAGAATAATAATTTTTGTTTTATTGCATCACACTCAAAGGAATGTAAAGTATTTTTCTTCTCACAACACTTGTGCCCACCTCTCTGAAAAGGTAAACAACAGGACCTTTGTTATAGTCCTTTGTGAAAGCCCCTTAATCTTTCCAAGAATGGATCTTTATGTCCCAGGGTCCCTAACTCAACTATCAGGGTACATGGGAGAAGTCTTGTTAGGAAGGTGGAATATGGGAAGAGGCATAGCTTCCTGACTACTTGAAAAGTAGCTTCAGGGAATTCCTGGGCTGGTGGAGACTCTGCCCTCGCTTGCACTCAGGGTCCCAGTTAGGAAGAAAGCTGGATGATATGAACACTGAAGGCAACTGTGGTGGATATTACTCATGTCCTTTGACATCTTGTTCTCCATTTCTTCCATGTCCATGAGGGATTATAATTATTTAACCCTAGAACTTACATATGTCCATATTAGTTTCCCAGGCAATGAAAAGAGAGCAGGAGAGAAAAGTGTTATTTCTTGTCTGAAGCATTAATGGCCAGTATTTGGTTCTCTTGTCTTTTTTTTTTAATTTTATTTATTTATTCATGAGAGACACAGAGAGAAGCAGAGACATAGGCAGAGGGTGAGGCAGCCTCCCTGCGGAGAGCCTGATGTGGGACTCTATCCCAGGACCCCAGGATTATACCCTGAGCCAAAGGCAGATGCTCAACCATTGAGCCACCTAGGCATCTTGGTTCCCTTGTCTTGATCAGGTTTCTATGTAGATATGTTCATCAACAGAGAGAAAGAAGGGAACCAAACATAAATGATCCAGATTTTCTTTTCTCCATGTACTACTCCAGAAGTAGTTCTTAGAAAGGGTGGTAAGGTGGGGGAGAGCATACTTTGGAGTAGTACATGGAAGAAAGGGAGGAAAGAGGCTTCCTCTCTTTTTCCTGTCATCCGTTGGTCAAAGATCATTCCAGATCATTACATTGAGGCTAAGTCCCCAGTGATTTGTATTATCCTCATCTCACACCTCGGGGGCCGCATTAGAAAGCCACATTGCAGGATCTTTCCTTATGATGTTTAACTCAAGTTTAGAAATGGAAAAGCCACACTGCACAGGAGGATCACTGACCAGAGAGACATAAAAGAAGTGGCTGGGAAAATATGAAAAGGCACACAGATTTCTTTCCTAATAGATGAATCCTGATAACATTTGCTTACTGGAATTTCAAAATAGCTATGGATAGTGATTGCTATATGTTTCCCATTCTTTGTGAAATCAAGTCAACATTTGTTGTTCTGTCCCAGTTTTGCCAGTGTATGCTGAGTTATTCAAAACAGACAGCTCGTTTTTTAGTTCCTCATAAACCAAAGGAATCATGTCTCAGTCAGTTGTAGACAGCTTCTTTCATGCTGACATTTGAGGTGCTCCTCTGGGGAGTAGTTGAAAGTCTATCTAATATATAGTGACCAGAAGATTGAATTGTGATAGACATTATATATAAATATTTATTAATGTTAATAATTAATATATAATCCCTATTTCTGGCTGTATAAAGAATTATAATTCCTATCCAATTGAAGCTAGGCACTGCCAGGAGATTAGCCAAGGAAAGGTAAATAGAAGTGGTGGGTGTATTCCTCAAACTAGAACATTCAACAGGCCAAACCTCTTCCTTCTTCTGCACAGTGATTTTGATCAAGGAAGCACATGTGAAAAGAGTGGTGTCACAGTTTGATTGAGCATCTGTTAGCTTTTAACCTGGAATGACCACAATAAATACATTTCTCCGGCCTTCTTCATTGAGCATTTAGTGTGAGACAGAAATGAGCCTTTAATATTTTAAGCTACTGGGAATTTAGAATTGTTAAATTTAGATTCCTCTAAGTAATTGGAGATGTTACCTAGCCTCTCCTGACAGACACAATCCACAAAAGATTCCATTCCTCCACAATGACTCAGGTTAGACTTTTTGATTACTGGGGACTGCAAGATTTAATTTGACTTAGAAAAAAATAAAGGTGATTTTTATTGTTTTAAATTATAATCGACCAAACTTTTACTGATAAATAGGTATTTTCTTTGGTAAGAAGAACAAAAATTATGTGATGGGTGCTGCTTTTTGTTTGGGCATGTTAACTAATCTAATTGATAACTGTGTTGAGCACAACATTTTTAATTTAGTGTAATAGAACAGATGCATAAAAGTGATTTTAAGGAGTGAAGTTGCTATAGTGTCATTCATCCCACTGACTTGCTTACAGAAATAAGTGTACTGTTTTCAGATTTTTCAGACTATTTGTTCCACACTAATAGCTTGGAAACATGACTTCTGGAAGTAATTTACTTAAACCACAAATCCTCACTACTTCTTTCCGCTTGGCTACATGGCATCTAAGCTAGCTCTGGGTGTGTTTCTGGAGGATACAATCTATTACATGGCAAGCATAAATAGGATGTCCTTATTTCTCCGACCCAGATCGCTTGTGGACCTTTGTTCTTTTCATGTTACTCCCAAGTCTACTATGAATCTTGAATGCCTCCCCAGATCACTAATCATACCAAGGATTACTCAACAGTATATATGGGACTTTGGTTTTCCCCCACAGACCAGGCCAAAGCTTCTGATAATTTGAGTACTTCTCTTAAATTTCTGGATGCATCCAGTGAGAAAAAAAGTACTAAGAAAGATCAGAAGCTCATGAAGGCTTAACCTAATCATAAATATTTTACCATTAGGCAAAATAGTATGGATGTGGTCTCCTCTTATGCTTTCCTTACTACCTTCAGAGCAGCTTGTTTATGACTGACGTTTATTCATAAATGATCATATTGTTTTAAGTTTGACCTTACAAGGAAATGCAAACCAATCACACCAAGCAAAAAGTGTAACCATCTTGTATTAGTACCAGCCTGAGCAATTTCATTGAGATAACTTTTGCTTTTGATTTCTTGTGTTATGGAGTGTATAAAAATAGACTCCTAGTACTTCTGATAGTCTCTGAAAATACCTCCTTCTCTCAAGTCGCATGCTATATTTTGGTATTGAAAGTGAAAGAATGGAAAAAGTATTAAGAGGGATGTTCAGAGAATGGGGGTATGAGAAAGGTCAAAAGAGGTTCCAAAGTGGATCATCACCACTAAGAGATAGGGAAGTGGACTTGAAACTATAGGAATGTGAACTAAACTTACTGTGATGGTCATTTTACTATATATATTTATAATATATAAATTTGATATATATATATAAAATCATTATGTTGTACACTTAAAACTAATACAATGTTATTGTTCAATTGTAACTCAGTAATTTAAAAAAGTATAGTAATAAGTTCAGGATCCAGGAGCCACTAATCTTCATTCTCTACCTTCAATTGCTCAATGCTTCAAGCAGTTGGTGTGTATTTCAACACAGTATCATACAGAAGTAATTATTTCATTTCATGATGATATTCAAAATAGGAATATGTGGCATCTGAGTATGGACAGAAGGGCTATCTTGGGGTTTTTGTTTTTAGGCATATATATAATTTTTGAGAGTTTAGTGAAAGTTATAATAGACTCACATTAATAAAGCTCATAAATGTGCATAAATAAAGTGCTCATTTATTAATTTGGTATGGGTAATAAAAGAACTTTACAGATTGGAATTCTTCAACCAACATATCCTGTACAGTCTATCCCTATACACAAACCTACATAGACGTAAAATCATGAATGATGAACATAAAATTAAAGAGGTGGATTAATTATGCAATGGCTAAAATTGAAAAACATCTTGCCAAAAAGGGTTACTCTCAAAATTATGTCTTTTTCTTGCAATTATTCCTTTTCACTTTTGCATCTTGAATATATATTCTATATCCATCATCCTGTAGACATGCCTTTCAAAGTTTTCAACTTAGAAGGAACTAAAACAATAACAAGACTCCTTGAATACAACATTTCCTCCAAAGTGTGAGCCATTTTCTGGCTCCCAGCAGAGCAAACTTTTTTTAAAAATTTGTCTATGGCTGTTTTTTTTTTTTTTTTCCCCACTTCCTCCTCATGGTAGCTCCAACAGTGAATCAAATGTAAATCCTGTAAAGCTTCCCTCCTGAATATATATCCAAACTACTAATGTTTTTACCTCTTTACTATCCTTTTGTTTCATCCTATCATCAATTCTTACCTCAATGATAAGAAAAACCTTCTAAAAACTTTCCCCACATCCCTATTTGTGCTTTTGCCATTATCTACAAAATAGAATCATCTACTTTTAATAAAGCATGATCATATTACTTTTACTTAGTTCCTTTTAGAATCTTTAGATTACACTAAGGACAAAATCTAGTAGTTTTACATGAAATTATTAAAAGTCATGTAATTATTATGCCCATAATCTATCAACTTTGCCTCATTTCATGCAACTCACACCTTCATTTTCTATACTATGCATCCTGACTTTTTATTAGTTCCTAAGACCTGCCAATGTCCTTTAGGACTCAGAGCATTCACACAAGCTGTTCTTTTTGCTCTGGAATATTTTTCTCTTGTTTTAGTCTTATTTGGGCTTCTTCTCTTGCCTTACATGTCACTTCCTTTTTTTTTTTTTTTAAGTTTTTTATTTATTTATGATAGGCACACAGTGAAAGAGAGAGAGGCAGAGACACAGGCAGAGGGAGAAGCAGGCTCCATGCACCGGGAGCCCGACGTGGGATTTGATCCCGGGTCTCCAGGATCACGCCCTGGGCCAAAGGCAGGCGCCAAACCGCTGCGCCACCCAGGGATCCCTACATGTCACTTCCATAAGGAAGTGTTCCATGAAAGCCCAGGAGTAGGGCCCTTGTAGAGCACCCTGTATTTCTTTACTATAGCACATAATAATTTTGCCTTAATATTTACTTGCCTTTATATTATTGATTTCTAACTTATTCCTCATGCTATAAGCTTCATATAAGAAGGGATGAGAGATGCCTGGTGGCTCAGTTGGTTAAGCATCTAACTCTCAATTTTGGCTCAGGCTATGATTTCAGGGTTCTGAGATGGAGCCCTGTGCTGGGCTCCATGCTTCGCAGAGTCTGCTGGAGATTCTCTTTCTCTCTCACTTTGTCTCTCCCCCTGCTCTTTCTCTCTCTCTCTTAAATAAATAAATAAATAAATAAATAAATAAATAAATAAAATCTTTCCAAAAAAGAAGAAAACGGATGACATCGGAAACGTTGATTCCTGTATCCCTAGCTTCTTAGAATCAATTTATTCTCATTAATTATTCATTGAACAAATTAGTGAATCAATAGGAGAAAAAAAGAGGTAGAATCTTTCCTTCATGGATCATTTGCTATATGACTGGCACTGTGGTTAATTTATAATCTAGATGAAGAAATTAAGATTCAGCACATCTCATAAATTTAAGATTACATGATACCTAGTAGAAGAGGAAAGATTTGAATTCAGATCATTCTGGTTGCAAAGGTGACTTCCAACCCTGGCAAAATCCTAGAAATTGTTTCTTCAGATTGTCTCCTATTATCAGTCTCCAAGGGGTAGTTTATGCAATAACTATTCTATATTTCTGCTCCTTAGGTGCTGTGGTCCCTTCTAAAATTTTTTGGTTCCTGATTCCTGGTACTCTGGGAAAATCAGTCATTTCCAGATCTATCCCCGGATACTGACTTTAGCTCATCTTTCACTGACCTCACCACACATTTATATAATTAACAAATATTATTTTAGCTCTTTTCCCCCAACAAATACTTGCTGTATGAAACATTGTTTTAGTCAGAATGTCCTATTATATTCTGACATCAAAGTCTCCAGAATGAAAGAGTAACATAAGAGAGCAATACTTGATCTTTTTATGGTTAGTCCATTTCTTTGTTTTCCCCTTCCAATCTCACAGAGTATGTAAGGGTTAAAGTCACAATAGATCAGAGCAGAAAATGGCACAGATAATAAAAGAGTCAGCAGAAATAGCTTGCTGTCTTGCTGCTTCAGCTGCAGGGCCTTTAGGAATATTACAAACTATGACTATATATACATTTATGTGCCCTTGTAAATATGTCACATGTAAATACTTTTCTGGAAGGCTGGGAGGGCTGAATCAATGCGTGACCATTTTTCCTCCTGTCAGAAGCAATAGAATTTTTATTAGCATAATTTCCATTACTCAGCACTGACTATGGTATCTTTGATCAAACTAATTAGAAATAGTTACACTCTGTACCATGAAATATATCAAATTTATTAGAAAAAATTATGTATGTGCACACATAGAAAATAAATAGGGATATTAAATATAAAAGTATGACATTTATGCCACTGGTTGGAGTGAGGAGGCATCCTAATTAGATAGTGAATATTCTTAAAGTATGGATTTTCCTATGTGGATTGTACTATTCAGCTAAAACCACAATTGCTAATAGAACTTGAATGCATAGAGGAAGACAAAGACTTTTTTTTTTTTGAGGGGTCAAGTCAATCTGTATTTATTGGTTTACTGTTATGTGTCTCTGTTCAATGCTGTGGTGAGGAAAATGGGTTTCAGATAATAAGAAGTTCTTTACTATATCTTGCAGAGAAAGATTAGTTAGCTAGTATATGGAAATACAATGTTTTAATATCTTTAAATGTGTGTTAGAAGACAGAACTGGTGGAGTTGTTCATAGAAAAAATGGAATCTTGTAGTTTGGAGACATATCTTTGGGGAAGGTGCAACTTATATGGTTTTGAAAACTGAATTGGGGTAAGAGGACAGCAGTAGGGGGTATGTCAGGGAGAGAATGGGATAAGAACTTGAGCTTTTCTTCCTGTACTCAAGGACTTAAATCATCAAAGATGGAGATACTCAGATTCCACTGAATGAATAAGTAGTGCGTGCAGAGGATATTTTTGAACCTTTCATGGCAGATACAATGCTAGCAGTTGAATAGGATAAATAAATCAGAAGTACTGGATGCTGCTATTGTGGTTTCTCTTGCTGTGATATTATCATTATGTTTTTAATCATCCTTATTTAGAAGCAACTTCAGTGTTCATGAGAAAAGGGGCTTTCCCAGTCTTGGCAGAGGTGAAAAATATTTGTGTGACTTATAACCTGTATGTCCCTGACTCTTACCAGTCTATGATACATATGAGATCATATTATTTTGATGATCCACACTTCCTACGGGTCTCAGGTTTTGGCGAACCATCTCCATCAGTGAGAGCCAAGATGCACATCTGCCAACAAGGCATCTTTTTGCATTCTCCTGTAAGACCCTGGGAGTCTACTTCTGTGGCTATGACATCTAATACCAATGATAGAAATCCCTAATACTGAATTCCAGCAAAGCTCTACTCTCAGACAATATCTGAATCTTGGCACTTTATACCTGCTGAGACTCTCAGTAAACTTGCATTGAACTAAAATTAATGCCTGTTCTTTCCTGGAGAGCCAGAAGAAGGTAATCATACAATTTAGCAGCTCTTCAGTTTGGAGCCCTCCTGCCTCAGTTGACATTCAAAAATGGAATAGAAGTTGTCATTTCTCTTAAAGCTGGGAGAAAGTATCCCTCTTCCTCACAGAAACTTTCTTGTCCTTGATTTTCAATTACCAAATTTTCTCTTTGCAAGTTCCAAACTTCTCAGTTAATTTTACTATGATTTTTCAGACTGATGGGGAAAATCAAATATATTTCCTGCAAGTGAGACTCAGAGTTCCATCATGTAACTACTCTTTAAAAAGCCTATTTCCTTCTTCCCTTGGTCTCCCTTCCCAATTTGTTCAGAAGTATACAATGACTGACTGGGAGAAGTATTTCTTTTTGAGAAAAATTAATCTGCACTGAAAAGAGGTAACAGAGTTGAAGAGATTTGTTATTTGAATTACTGGCTAGTTAAGTATCCACATACACTGTCACAGAGGAAAGACACAGTTGTAACTTTTAGCCAAGCAATCAGGTGGGAAGTAAAAGCATAATATCCTTTATTAAATTCTCCTTCTCTTGTTCTTTCATTTCATGTGTCCTTAAACTAAAACATATCTAGAATACTGAACATTAAAATCTTCTAAATATGCTGAAAATAAAATAGGAGTGGTACTTAAATAACACCCCCCCCCCCCACATACGTCCATGTATCTGTAAACTTTCACTAGTGTAAATATCTTAGAGGAGATAGGTCAAAAGTTCTTTCTTGGAGAAAGTGTGTTTGCCTCAGTGCTAGAGATAATGACAGAGGCAGTGTACGTGACATCCCTAGGGCCATGCAGTCCAGGAATTTCCATGCATAACTGCTGCCTGTTTAGATTGCCCAGATAACAAATACCTGCTTTAGGGTTAAAGCACCAGTATTGGTTGTTTCAAATATGGCAACTTCTAAAAGATTGTTATTGTGTTGCATTTTTTGGACTATATTAAAATAAATAATTGACTAAAATTGGCACCAGGAAAGTATTTTGACTCCACAAAGCCTAAGTCTATTAGATACTCTTAGATACCATGCTCAGCAAGCATTAAAACTACTTGGAAAGAAAAATCTTTGATGCTAAATCAATAGTTTTCTTTGTGGTGTTAGTTGCTCTGGACTATTTAATTAGCCAACTGTAATACTAGATTAGAAAAAAAGGCCTACTCTATGGTTTAACATAGCTGAACATTTATTTATTGAATAATCAGGGCATTGAAAACAAGATCATGTCGGGCAGCCCCGGTGGCCCAGCAGTTTAGCGCTGCCTTGAGCCCAGGGTTTGATCCTGTAGACTTGGGATGAAGTCCCACATCAGGCTCCTTGCATGGAGCCTGCTTCTCCCTCTGCCTGTGTATCTCTGTGTCTGTTATAAATAAATAAATAAAATCTAAAAAAAAAAAAAAAGAAAGAAAAGATTATGGCTTCTTTCATGTATTTGCTTTGATTTATAATGGGAAAGAATTGAACAGGCTTTTAAAATGGTGCGAGGAAGCCACTGAAAAGAGAAATATCTGTTTGCTAACATCTCTCATCCCCCAGATCTACAATGGCCATGAATATGGCAACTCACACCCATCATGCAGGTTACTAGTGCCAGATGGAGCAATATGGCCCTGTACTCAAGAATTGTGGTAATATTTTCAATCTATCTGGTGGATCCAGTAAAGGCTGTATCATTTAGCATAACTTGAAGTATTTCAGGGACTGGAGCTGCTTCCAGGGTGGAATTGACTGAAAGCTTCTAGGGGCAATATAATTGGCCACAGGAGTCTGGGGTATGGGATAAGTCTAGGCAAGCAATAGACAGCCTGGAAAATCTGGGAAAGAAGAAGCTAGGAAAGGAGATATCTGAGGTATCCAGGGGAAGATAGGCTTTTAAAACTTCCTGTGTGAACTGGGGAATCAAGAAAAACATTCATGTGCAGAGCTGGATGCGTGCTCAGAATAGATCAGAGAAGACTCTAAGCTTTCATCGCTGGCCGATGTTTAAGCTCTATACAAGTGAGAAGTGAAGGTTAAAGCAGAGTTGTACATGGTTTGGATAAATATTGAAAGAGTATCTCCACACAGAGCCAATCTCCAGGAAAGTTTTTTGTTTGATTTCCTTTTTTCTTGGCCCCAGGAGTTTAAGCAAATGTTTGTCGAAACACTTGCTGACCACTAAGTTAATCAAACTCAGACTTCAGTGGTCACACACACACACACTCACACACACAAAGAATACAGATTTCACAAAAGTAGTCTGGGAAAATCAGTAAATAAACAAAGAAACAGTACCAACCCACAATAAGCAGCAAGAACACATCCTATGGAGGGAGAGAATCTGATTTTCAAAGTTGCCACATTGAATATTTAAAATGTCTTGTCTTCAACGAATAATTATGCACCTCAGGAAAAAAAGAGAAAAAATGGTCATTCACAGAGGAACAAAAAGAAAATAATAGAAAGTGTCCCTGATGAAGCACAGGCACTGGACTTACTAGACAAAGACTTTAACTCAACTATCTCAAATATCTTCAAAGAGTCTAAGGAAACAAGGAGCAAAGAAATAAGCTAGGAGAACTATGTATCATCAAATAGAGTATATCACTGAAGAGATAAAACTTAGAAAAAGGGATCAGATAGTAAAGCATAAGAGGAAGCTTTAACCTGAGCCCAAATAGGACATTTCTTTCTTTCTTTTGTGTGTGTGTGTGTGTGTGTGTGTGTGTGTTAAGAGATGAGGGGATTTGCATCTACAGAGAAGACTTAAGAAAAAAAAGGGAGAATTAAGAGATGTCACACTGAAAACTTCATCTTGCTCTAGGTCAAGGTTAACTGCAGAGAAGAGAGGTTGATTTCTACAGGTTTGAGAAAGACTGAAGATGCACATTTGGATAAAATGATGCTGAATATCCAGCTGACACTGGAGATAATGATTTGAGGTGTGGGAATTTGCACCATTGTGCAACTAGAGAGTAGGAGCAGAGAGGGCATATGATCATATTGATCCAAAATTCTTGAACTCTTAAGCAATAATATTTCCTAGTGTTCTTTTTAATAGTTCTTCTTATTAGTCTCAGTATTGGAAAAGGGTGTTTCTCCTTAATAAGATTTTATTTTTGTCACCAAGGTTTTGCATTAAAAACTTTCTTTTTTTTTTTTTAAACTTTCTTTATCAGGTGTTAGGAAGTACAGAATCAAATTTCCATTTCACTTTCAGAAACTACAAAAAATCACATGGTATGCATTTCTATTCACAGATTTTTTTTAACTCTTAGTTTTCTCTTGACCAATTTTCCTATAACAGCATTTCATAAAATGGACATTTTTAGAACTCAGTCCTGGGAATCATAGCTAGGTCACTAAAGGCTGAACACTATATACCTTTGAAAGTCACAGATTACATTAGTATTATCCAGAGTGTGCTAGTGTTATAAATAATTTAACTATCTTTAAGGCCAGATTTTCTCATACGTATTTTGTTGTTGCAAAACATTTTGCAGTGCTCTGTGAAATACCAGTCTGAAAAATTCTGCCTTAAGTCATTTATTTTATTCTTCTGGATTTTATGTTTTCCCAAAGTGCTTTGTAACTTTTGTCATTTGAGGAAGGCCAGGGAGACCATCTGGTCTCTAAATTGAGGGAGGAAGTGATTTCAGTTGACTCTTAATGGTTTGTTTACACCCAGAAAGCTGTATACCCATTTCATACAAACATCTTCTCTTTTCCCTCAATGCATTGTAAATGATATTTTCCTACGTTTGTTTTTTTGCTTAAGATAAAACATAATAAGGAAACACAAATGACCCATAGGTTGACAGCCTCATGAATACCTACTGAAATTTAAAAATACAAAAAACTAATATGTTAGGCACTTATGAAATACCAAGTATTAAAAAACAAAATAAAGTTAGAAAAGTTATTTTTTCTAAAGGAAACCACTGTTAATAGTTTCTTGACTTGATTTGAAGAAAAAAGTCATATGCCAGTAAATAAATATACAAAGATGTACATACTTAAAAAATAAAAGAAACACTTCTCACACTGTGTTGATTCACTAACTTGTGGCTTTTTCTCTCTTAAAAGACATCTTAAAGATTTTTCTATTTATAAATTGTAAAATATGGTACCTCATTGTTTCTAAGAGTTACATATCATTGAAGGGAAAAGTAGAATTAATTTAACCCCTTAAAAACTTGGCATTAATGATAGAGAACAAACAGAGTTGATGCAGGGATGTGAGTGGGGGGACAGGCTAAATGGGTGATAGTTATTAAGGAGGGCACTTGTTATGATGAGCACTGGGTATTATATGTTAAGTGATGAATCACTAAATTCTATCCCTGAAACCAATATTACACTATATTAACTAACTAGAATTTAAATAAAATTTGGAAGAAAAAAAAACTTGGCATAACAGGGTAAATTCTCAGGAATAAAATTTTTAACTCAAAGAGAATAGGCACACACATTCCATAAATATATATGAGATTTCCATTTTCTTCTTACCACCACATTTTAAGGAAGATATTGTGTTATTTTGATAGGGATTGCACTGAATGTGTAGATTGCTTTGGGTAACACTAGTATTTTTCACCAAGATGGATAAACAATTTTAAAATGTGTATGGAACCAGAAAAGACCCCAAATAGCGAAACTAATGTTGAAAAGGAAAACCAAAGCTGATGGCATCACGGTTTTGTATTACAAAGCTATAATCATAAAGACAGTATGGTACTGGCACAAAAACCAGACATAGATCAATGAAACAGAATAGAGAACCCAGAGATGGACCCACAACTCTATAGTCAACTAATCTTTGACAAAGAAGGAAAGAATATCCAATGGGCAAAAGACAGTCTCTTCAAGAAATGGTGTTGGGAAAACTCGATAACTGCATGCAGAAGAATGAAACTGGACTACTTTCTTACACCACCAACAAAAATAAATTCAAAATCAATGAAAGACCTAAATGTGAGAGGAATGCATCAAAATCCTAGAGAAGAACACAGGCAGCAACCTCTTTGTGGCCATAGCAACTTCTTACTAGATATGTCTCCAGAGGCAAGGAAAACAAAAGCAAAAATGAACTATTGGGACTTCATCAAGATAAAAAGGTTTTGCACAGCAAAGGAAATGGTTGACAAAACCAAAAAATAACCTACGGAATGTGAAAAGATATTTGCAAATGCCTTATCAGATAAAAGGCAAATATCCAAGAACTATAAAGAACTTATCAAACTCAACACCCAAAAAACAAAACAAAAAAATCCAGTCAGAAGACATGAACAGACATATCTCCAAAGAAGGCACACAAATGACTAACAGACACATGAAAAAATGCTCAACATCACTCATCATCAGGAAAATACAAATCAAAACTACAATGAGATACCACCTCACACCAGTCAAATTGCTAAAACTAACAAGTCGGGGAACAACAGATATTGGTGAGGATGTAGAGAAAGGGGAACCTTCTTACACTGTTGGTGGGAATGCAAAGTGGTGTAGCCACTCTGCAACGATGTAGATATAGCTAGAACGTATTATGCTAAGTGAAATAAGTCAGTGAAAGACAAATACCATATGATTTCACTCATATATGGAATTTCAGAAACAATTTTCAGAGGATATTATGGTTCATGAATAAATGAACCATAAGAGACTCTTAACTATAGGGAACAAAAACTGAGGGTTGCTGGAGGGGAGGTGGGTGGGGGTAATTGGATGATGTGCATTAAGGATGGCACATGATGTAATGAGCACTGGATGTTATTGCAATTAGTGAATCACTACATTCTACTCCTGAAACTAATAATATACTATATGTTGGAAGGTTTGAATTTAAATAAAATCTTTAAAAAAGGAAGATATTTTGAAACACAATGCACTATACATACAGCAAAGGTGCAGAAAGTATCTGGAAACCAGGTCATGTGAAAACAGATTGATAAGACTGGGCTACTAATTCCCCAAGTCAAAAAGCTAAAGAAAATGAACTAATTTACATTAAAAAGCATAAATGAGTTTTACTCATCCTACTTAACCTTCCCAGCATATATGTAAAACATTATTTTAACTCTAGTCATTTTCTAATTATGAGACTTTAGTGTAGGAAATTATATGTACAGCTAAAATTGGGGAAAGAATTACTAGTTTTTACAAGGTTTAAGCCTCTACACATTAATCTTCTAAGAGCTTTCTTCTTTAGTCTATTACTCTTTACCCTCTTTTGAAAGACAGGTATGCTAAAAGGATTAAAAGAAACTAGACAATTTACACAGTAAATCAAAATAGTTGATGACTTTGTTTCCTTACTAAATAAAGTTTTGGCAAACACATCAGGAAAAAATGGCTCTGATTGGCGAGGGCAGGGTGGAGTAAATGATGGTTCTATTTGGGACTGTGACTTCAAGAGAGAGACTGGATTGGAGCTAGCTTCTTTGGGGGACCGAGGTATTATGCATCCAGAAACCAGCCTATCGGAATGAATAACTATCTTGAGGATGAAGTTGAACCTCATAAAATGGGAGTGTGGAAAACATCCACACACAAGCTCACAAATTTCAAGAATGTTTGTAGAGCTGATATTACTGCCCAGGCTTTTCCTCTTTTCTTCTTTACCTTTCTTCCTTTTTTTTTTCTTACTTTCTTTTTCCTCCTTCCCTCCCTCTCTTTTCTTTTTCTTTACTATTTTTTCTTTATTTTTGTTCATTTCTTCCTTCCTTCCCTGCCCCTTTTGTTGTTGCTATTTAAAAACCAGTTCAGTGAGACGCCTGGGTGGCTCAATGGTTGAGCGCCTGCCTATGGCTCAGGGCATGATCCTGGGGTCCTGGGATCCAGTCTCACATCGGGCTTCCTGCATGGAGCCTGCATCTCCCTCTGCCTGTGTCTCTGCTTCTCTCTCTCTGTGTTTCATGAATAAGTAAATCTTAAACAACAACAACAACAACAACAAAAACCAACAAAAAATCTCCAGTTCAGTACTATCTGCTCAGTGATGATTTCCCAAGAGCGGGAGGTCAGTACAACCCTTCCAACTCCTTCCATTCAAGCCCTAAGAGTATAAGTAAGTCTGTGTCTCCACTTGCCTTCTACCCATTTTTATCAAATCCTCTTTACACATTCCATTTTTTGTGTGTATATATTAAGTCCTCAAATTATTAAAAAATAAAATTAAAAAATAAATCCTCAAATTACTACTAATTTTTTTTTTTTTTTTTGGTCTTCTGGGAAATGTTTCTTCTCCTATACTGTTCATGAGATGCTAGTGGACCATTCCATATACCTAGGTATTCTGCTTCCTTATCCACATTGGATTGGGGTGAAGAGAACATGTGAACCACGACTAGCCAAGTAGACTCCTTAGACTTTTTCAGACTGGACAACCAGGCCCTTCAGTAAGAACATAGGGAACACTGAAGACTGAACTTTCACTTGAAACGTTTATCTGAGTTTCAAAGAAACAAGATCTAGTCTTCCCTCCTACCACTTCTCAATGGGGGGTGGGAGCCTTATGGGAAACAGCAAATCAATAAAATTGATACAAAGAAGTTATATTTTAATTGAACACTTGAATGAAACAAAAGTAAATTTGGTAGCACAAACAGCATCATACAACCTGAACCATTATGACTCATGGTGATATGAACATTCCAAATGTTTAAGATGTCCTCATTTCATTAAAACATACAGGCACATACACGTTAGATGTTCTTTTTTAGAAAAAAATTTAAACTACTAGTGAAGATAAAGGGAAAGGAAAATGCCAAACAGCTATCACAAAATGAACTTTAGGAAGTTCACCTTTGTGTTTTTTTTTTCTTTTAAAGATTAATTTATTTATTGTAGAGAGAGAGAGAGAGCAAGAGGGAGGGGAAGAGAGAATGACATGGGGTTCTAACAACCCTGAGGTCAGACCTGAGCTGAAACCAAGAGTCAGACATTCAACTGACTGCATCACCCAGGAACACCTAGAAGTTCACCTTTGATGAATTATTTTGACTTCATTGTTTAAAGTTACTTCGGAGTTTAGTTTGAGGATTTTTTTTTTCTGAATTCTTATTCTTTTAAGATAGTTTAAGATTGCAGTCCTAGAAAATGCTTCCTAAGGTCACAGTCTATCTTATAGTACACATCATCCATGAAGCTATGAATTTAAGGAACAAAATAAAAATCCATATGTCTCAAGGGAAACATAATAGGTACTCTTTGGCAAATGTGATTTATGGTAACTGATGGGTTAGGTTGTGAATTTTTATTTCATAAATCAGAAAATAAAGTCTATGACAGGGTAGCACTAATGACAGAACATATCAGATCTTGGATTTTCTGGAGAAGGATTACATAAATCCCATTTCTTACCTGTGGTTATATAGTATTTGTGATATATAAAGTTCAAAATAGAACTTAGAATTTGTTTAGAATTTGTTCAACAAAAACAATAAAAAACACTGAAAACTTGGAAGCCAAATTATCTGTAGCATTTCCATAATTAAATAGTCCACTCATGTTTTATTCAACCATTCATTTATTCACCTCAAATTTGCTGCACTCCTAATACACGTTAGGCATTGTGCCAGACCCAAACCAGTGGTTTGCTACCCTCCATCTCAGGATCCTTACTCCATCTTGCTCTCTCTCTTTTCTTTATGTAGTTCACAGTGATACCTTTGAACTAACTTCAATCCCCATGAAGGCTGTGCTCTAAGTCACGAGTAACCTAAAAACAAACCTTGTCTTATTTGAATATTTCCTATAAGGTGCTGAATCATTTCTTCTCATGAAATAAAGGGGAGAAAACTAAACCAAAGAAAAAAATGGAGGCATAGATGTGACCCCGTAAAGCAAGATTCACTTCTTTATCTGGCTCTGGATACAAAACATTCTCCTCGATTGATATCTCATTTTTAATTTACAGATTTTCCAATTCTTTGACATTGAGTAACTTCACAAATCTGATACTTTTACAAAATCCAAGGGGAAGAACTGCACTTTGGTGAGTACAACAAGTTTTCTTGTTGATACGATCTCAGGTTCTTTCCATATTCTTTCCAAACTAAAGCATGAATATGATGGAATTTTTCATATACATTTGTATCTGACATATTTTTTTTCCAAATTAGAAGTAGCATAAATGCCATAGAGAATTTATGAAGAAGATTAATTGCCTTTCCTTTCAAAAATGTTGCTCTATCATTTCATACATTTCATTTCAATCGTAGTCAGGATTAGTATAGTGAGCTTTTTCTGTTTTCTTATTTGTGCTCTGCCAGTCTGAAATACTTCTAATTATTCAATCACTTATCAAGCACACATTTATTGCAGTTAAATTTCTGTGTGCTTTAAAACAATAAAATATCAGAATAAAATAATATATCCACTAAGCTAAACACACAAGGAAGTAATCCAGAAAGATTTTACTTATATTATGAAATGTCTTATAGTATTAAGGTTGAAATTCTCAGCCTGATTCTCATCAAGTTATAAACCTTCTACGAACTTAAGTCCCTGAAGGAAAGATAAAAGAAAGCAGTAAACACATTGTTTCTTCATTGTCTAAAATTCAAATGTACTAAAAATGCAGAATGGTAGAAAATAAATCAGAAAAATCATATAATGCAAGCAAATTCAGAGAGAAGCTTGCATATTCAAAAGTAGATGGAATGTTTTAATGATAGTTATCAGTAGTGGAATATATAGATCAGATGTTATTTGGAAGACAATGTTTGAACATGAATTTGACTCGTTTTGCATCTACTACATGCTAGGCATTATGGAAGACAACATTCACACCCCATTCTATGTTTTCTTGTTATTCCTGGTCTTACCATAACTCCATTCCAGTCCCTGTGTCTTCTCAGGCTAGGGCTTCTGGCCTTTGGTCCCTCCATCCTGCCTTCTCCATCCTGATTCCCCTAATAAAATATAGAGGCCCCTTTGTCATTCTCTCAGTGCTATTTTACTATTATGTAAAAGTGATTAATTCAAATAACCAAACTGGCTGAAATTTTATTGATAATATTCTATCCCTTGTAGTCAGTGAATAGGAGTCTATGGGCAAGGTCTGGAAAACTCTTCCCCATGAGAATACAATCAAATAACAACAAACAAAACAAAAAACCCAGCTCATCATAAAATAACACCACTAACAAGGATAATATTTTCATCTTCAAAAGGGCTTTACTGAGGTAATTTCTTAATTTCCAACTAAGGATTAATATAATAGCTGAGTTTTAGGCAACTCTCATGGTCAAATATGAAATATTTATCCCAAGGAGCAGCTTTCAGTGCTAAAAACATGTAAGCATGTTACATGTTTTTAGGTAACTGCTTATTTCATCTTTTGCTAAGACTCCTTCAAGTTTCACTTAACTGCTATTCACTCAATAGCTTCCTAAAAAGGTTTATATTCCATCTAGTACCTTCTGTGGCTAAAACAAATCAAAACTGCCACACTTATCATTCATTACCTGATTTTTTAAAAACTGAGTTATTATAAATGAGAGCAGAACCAAGAAATTTGGCTTTCCTGGACAAGCCACATGCATCACACCTCTAATAGATGTTTGACCCTGGGTCACAGTGTCTCTCCTGTCACTTCACTTTTACTAGGAAGATGGAGCAGAAGGTCTGGGGAAACAGAGTATTAAGCTGTGGTTGTGATTCAGGGTCTCAGTTGAAAGATCAAAATAAATTAATGGGACCAATCCCCAACCTTTCCATCTCTCTCATACAAGAACAGGCAGTCCTGAGATGCCCTTGGCCTCCATCCAGCATGGCAGCTGTGACTCTCAAAGCTGTGGATTGATGCTGGCAATGAAATTCTAGACAAGATATTTTTCTGCCATATGTTCTGGGAGTGCCCAGGGCATCAGGCTTCCAATGACAATGTAATTTAATGGCTTAAGAGTATCTTAACCATATTTCCTTCCAGAATCTTCAGACTGGGAGATAAGTACTGCATGAAATCTGCTTCTGGATACTGGCCATTTACTTACTTGAACTATTAATTACCTATCCTGTCCCATGGACACTGTCCCTCTGAGACTCTGGTATTATTGACTTCATTTCATTTACTTAAGATGCTATGGCTTAGAGTATTAACTGCCTCTGTGAAAAAATTGTGAGAGTGAAAGTGAAAGAGAAGATCCTTTGTGAAAGTTTAATTTGCTTCTGTTCAACCTTATGACAACTTTATTTTTCAAATTCCATTTATCCCTGAGTGGAATAAACCTACAAAACTTAGCTTATAATGCAATGGTCTTTCCTGATATTTAACTGTTTCCCTTCATATTGAGGCTAAAGCAAAGTTGGGGGGGGGGAGGCAACAGAGAAAAAGAGAGAGAGAATTTCTTTTTCCTCATGTCACCGCAAATGTGAATCTTAAACCTGCTCTGTGTCCCTTAAACATTTTGTCTCCTGTTTTTAGTTCACTTAGAAAATTTTTATAGCTAGAAATATTGACATCACTATGTCTTCTTTCTCTGTGACAGCAAATTAGACACCAAGTTTTAGCTATTCTACATGCATGGCAGCTAACAAATATGATCTCTCACCAAGTTCTACTATGACTATCTTCATTCAGTTGTTGGGCAGCTCTCCCCTAGCCACAATAGGTAGCCCCCCTCCCTTTTTTTAAAGATTTATTTTTTATTTTAAAGAGAGTGTATTCCCAACTAGGAGGAGGGTCAGAGGGCTTGAAGCAGGGCTTGATCCCAGAACCCTGAGATCATGACCTGAGCTGAAACTGAGTTGGCTGCTTAATTGACTGAACTACCCAGGTGCCCCACAGTAGGCAGCTTTTCTACTGATGCCTTTTTCTTTGAGATACCTCCTAAGATTTATTTCCCAAACCATTGGCACAGTTATTTTTCCCAAGCCAACTGTGGTCATATCACTTTGTCCCTTAAATATCCCTAATGATTAGAATAACACTCTAACCCCTTACCAGGATAAAAAGCAGACTCTACTGCTGAATGGTATGTCCTGCCACACTGTACTCTAGTCACTGAACTCAAGCACCGTTATCTGAATTAGCCATGTGTTTCCACATCTTTATGCATTTGGACAAGTTTTCCATTCATTAGAATGTCTTTGCCCCCTTATCTGCCTAATGAATTAATGTCTTCTAAAAACGTTCAAGGCACACCTTCAAAGTCACTATAACTTTGTTCTCCCCACTATGCAACCACATTTGTTATTCATTCTTGTAGTAGAGTACACTTCAAGCTAACTGTTAGCCCCTGGGAGAGTCTCCAGCTTTGCTTGCTAGCAGAGGTGCTTCTGAGTGGAATCTGCTGTTGAAAAGCCTGGGTACGCATTGGGGAGATAAGATTAAATTTCCCTGAAATATTATACCAATGACACAAGAATGGTACATCAGTAATGCAACAGACAATAATGCTACATGGTGCAGAAGTTAGAGGACTAAAAGGAAAAGTTTAGAAGAGAGTTAAAGAGTAGATATAATTGTTGGGGAAACTCTTATGAAAGAGTTGAAAATGAGTGGACTTATAGAACAATACCATCACCCAGAAATTTCCCATGTTTATTGAATCCAAAACAAGAAAAAAAGAGTTGATTAGATGATAAATTCCTATCAAAATAGCTATGGAATGTCCTACATTGAATATCCCCATTTGCTCTAAATATATTCCAAGTAGTACTATAATATAAAGAATAAATTTAATAAAACCTATCTAAGCTCCAAATGGAAGTGTACACCTTTCTATGTCAGAAATAAAAAAGAAATGTGAATTAGCACGGTAAACATCAGAAACTAGGTCCTGGGTTCCCATGTAGCATAATGTAAAAGAAGCTTGCTCACATATAAGGGATACCTTTCAATGTTAAAAGCCACAATTTGCAATGTTATGGATGTTTATGCATCGAATAGCATAGTGACCCTTTTACAAAACAAACTACAGGTGATGTGAGAAGATATGAGTAGAACTACATCATTAAAAAGAAACTAATGTGCTACCTTTTATTTATTTATTTTTAATTTTTAAAAAGATTTATTTATCTATTTGAGAGAGAAATGGGGAGAGAATGGGACAAAGTATGGCAAGGAGGGGCAGAGGGAGAGAGAGAGAAAATCTTAAGCAGACTCCCTACTGAGTAGGGATCAGGACATGGGGCTCCATCTCGAGACTCTGAGATAATGACCTGAGCTGAAACCAAGAATCCACCACTTAACCCACTGAGCCACTCAGGGGCCCCTAACATGCTTCCCTTTAGTAAACACAGATCATGGGGATGAGAGAAGTTAACTAAGACTATAGGAGACCTAAAAAATATAATGAATCAGGTATTAGTCATTATTTATAACCTTATGGTTATATTGAATTTTATACACAGGTAATAGAGGATACAAGAAATCTCAAGATTTCTCAAGTATACATAATATTTACAAAAACTGATCATTTATTAGATAAAAAAGAAATCATTGGTAGGGTCAATAAGGTAGAAATATTATAAACAATACTTTAATCACAGTGTAATAAAACTAGAAATTAGTATCAAAAATTTTAAAAAGCCCTTTCTTCCTGGAAATTTACAAAAACCTTATCAATAATTTTTAGTGTGAAGGAAAATACTAATAGAATTTATAGAATTTCAAAAAACAATGATTTGGGATTTTCTTCATTATGATCACTCTTGTAGTTTCATGTTTTTGGGTTTTTTTTTTAAGTCCTAATAATTTATTTTTGTTTTTGTTTCCCTTGTCTTGGGAAGCATATCTGGAAAAATGTTGCTACAGCCATTGTCAAAGAAATTACTACGTATGTTTTCTTCTAGGATTTTTATGATTTCAGGTCTCCCATTTTTTTTTTTTTTTTTTATTGGTGTTCAATTTACTAACATACAGAATAACACCCAGTGCCCGTCACCCATTCACCCCCACCCCCCGCCCTCCTCCCCTTCTACCACCCCTAGTTCGTTTCCCAGAGTTAGCAGTCTTTACGTTCTGTCTCCCTTTCTGATATTTCCCACACAATTCTTCTCCCTTCCCTTATTTTCCCTTTCACTATTATTTATATTCCCCAAATGAATGAGAACATATAATGTTTGTCCTTCTCCAACTGACTTACTTCACTCAGCATAATACCCTCCAGTTCCATCCACGTTGAAGCAAATGGTGGGTATTTGTCATTTCTAATAGCTGAGTAATATTCCATTGTATACATAAACCACATCTTCTTTATCCATTCATCTTTCGTTGGACACCGAGGCTCCTTCCACAGTTTGGCTATAGTGGCCATTGCTGCTAGAAACATCGGGGTGCAGGTGTCCTGGCGTTTCATTGCATTTGTATCTTTGGGGTAAATCCCCAACAGTGCAATTGCTGGGTCGTAGGGCAGGTATATTTTTAACTGTTTGAGGAACCTCCACACAGTTTTCCAGAGTGGCTGCACCAGTTCACATGCCCACCAACAGTGTAAGAGGGTTCCCTTTTCTCCGCATCCTCTCCAACATTTGTTGTTTCCTGCCTTGTTAATTTTCCCCATTCTCACTGGTGTGAGGTGGTATCTCATTGTAGTTTTGATTTGTATTTCCCTGATGGCAAGTGATGCAGAGCATTTTCTCATATGCATGTTGGCCATGTCTATGTCTTCCTCTGTGAGATTTCTGTTCATGTCTTTTGCCCATTTCATGATTGGATTGTTTGTTTCTTTGGTGTTGAGTTTAATAAGTTCTTTATAGATCTTGGAAACTAGCCCTTTATCTGATATGTCATTTGCAAATATCTTCTCCCATTCTGTAGGTTGTCTTTGAGTTTTGTTGACTGTATCCTTTGCTGTGCAAAAGCTTCTTATCTTGATGAAGTCCCAATAGTTCATTTTTGCTTTTGTTTCTTTTGCCTTCGTGGATGTATCTTGCAAGAAGTTACTATGGCCGAGTTCAAAAAGGGTGTTGCCTGTGTTCTTCTCTAGGATTTTGATGGAATCTTGTCTCACATTTAGATCTTTCATCCATTTTGAGTTTATCTTTGTGTATGGTGAAAGAGAGTGGTCTAGTTTCATTCTTCTGCATGTGGATGTCCAATTTTCCCAGCACCATTTATTGAAGAGACTGTCTTTCTTCCAATGGATAGTCTTTCCTCCTTTATCGAATATTAGTTGCCCATAAAGTTCAGGGTCCACTTCTGGATTCTCTATTCTGTTCCACTGATCTATGTGTCTGTTTTTGTGCCAGTACCACACTGTCTTGATGACCACAGCTTTGTAGTACAACCTGAAATCTGGCATTGTGATGCCCCCAGATATGGTTTTCTTTTTTAAAATTCCCCTGGCTATTCGGGGTCTTTTCTGATTCCACACAAATCTTAAAATAATTTGTTCTATCTCTCTGAAGAAAGTCCATGGTATTTTGATAGGGATTGCATTAAACGTGTAAATTGCCCTGGGTAACATTGACATTTTCACAATATTAATTCTGCCAATCCATGAGCATGGAATATTTTTCCATCTCTTTGTGTCTTCCTCAATTTCTTTCAGAAGTGTTCTATAGTTTTGAGGGTATAGATCCTTTACATCTTTGGTGAGGTTTATTCCTAGGTATCTTATGCTTTTGGGTGCAATTGTAAATGGGATTGACTCCTTAATTTCTCTTTCTTCAGTCTCATTGTTAGTGTATAGAAATGCCACTGACTTCTGGGCATTGATTTTGTATCCTGCCACGCTACCGAATTGCTGTATGAGTTCTAGCAATCTTGGGGTGGAGTCTTTTGGGTTTTCTATGTAGAGTATCATGTCATCGGCGAAGAGAGAGAGTTTGACTTCTTCTTTGCCAATTTGAATGCCTTTAATGTCTTTTTGTTGTCTGATTGCTGAGGCTAGGACTTCCAGTACTATGTTGAATAGCAGTGGGGAGAGTGGACATCCCTGTCTTGTTCCTGATCTTAGGGGAAAGGCTCCCAGTGCTTCCCCATTGAGAATGATATTTGCTGTGGGCTTTTCATAGATGGCTTTTAAGATGTCGAGGAATGTTCCCTCTATCCCTACACTCTGAAGAGTTTTAATCAGGAATGGATGCTGTATTTTGTCAAATGCTTTCTCTGCATCCAATGAGAGGATCATATGGTTCTTGGTTTTTCTCTTGCTGATATGATGAATCACATTGATTGTTTTACGGGTGTTGAACCAGCCTTGTGTCCCAGGGATAAATCCTACTTGGTCATGGTGAATAATTTTCTTAATGTACTGTTGGATCCTATTGGCCAGTATCTTGTTGAGAATTTTTGCATCCATGTTCATCAGGGATATTGGTCTGTAATTCTCCTTTTTGGCGGGGTCTTTGTCTGGCTTTGGAATTAAGGTGATGCTGGCTTCATAGAACGAATTTGGAAGTACTCCATCTCTTTCTATCTTTCCAAACAGCTTTAGGAGAATAGGTATGATTTCTTCTTTAAACGTTTGATAAAATTCTCCTGGGAAGCCATCTGGCCCTGGACTCTTGTGTCTTGGGAGGTTTTTGATGACTGCTTCAATTTCCTCCCTGGTTATTGGCCTGTTCAGGTTTTCTATTTCTTCCTGTTCCAGTTTTGGTAGTTTGTGGCTTTCCAGGAATGCGTCCATTTCTTCTAGATTGCCTAATTTATTGGCGTATAGCTGTTCATAATATGTTTTTAAAATCGTTTGTATTTCCTTGGTGTTGGTAGTGATCTCTCCTTTCTCATTCATGATTTTATTAATTTGAGTCTTCTCTCTCTTCTTTCTAATAAGGCTGGCTAATGGTTTATCTATCTTATTAATTCTTTCAAAGAACCAACTCCTGGTTCTGTTGATCTGTTCCACAGTTCTTCTGGTCTCGATTTCGTTGAGTTCTGCTCGAATCTTTATTAACTCCCTTCTTCTCTTGGGTGTAGGATCTATTTGCTGTTTTTTCTCTAGCTCCTTTATGTGTAAGGTTAGCTTTTGTATTTGAGTTCTTTCCAGTTTTTGAATGGATGCTTGTATTGCGATGTATTTCCCCCTTAGGACTGCTTTTGCTGCATCCCAAAGATTTTGAACGGTTGTATCTTCATTCTCATTAGTTTCCATGAATCTTTTTAATTCTTCCTTAATTTCCTGGTTGACCCTTTTATCTTTTAGCAGGATGGTCCTTAACCTCCATGTGTTTGAGGTCCTTCCAAACTTCTTGTTGTGATTTAGTTCTAATTTCAAGGCATTATGGTCCGAGAATATGCAGGGGACAATCCCAATCTTTTGGTATCGGTTCAGACCCGATTTGTGACCCAATATGTGGTCTATTCTGGAGAAAGTTCCATGTGCGCTTGAGAAGAATGTGTATTCAGTTGAGTTTGGATGTAAAGTTCTGTAGATATCTGTGAAATCCATCTGGTCCAGTGTATCATTTAAAGCTCTCGTTTCTTTGGAGATGTTTTGCTGAGAAGACCTATCGAGTATAGAAAGAGCTAGATTGAAGTCACCAAGTATAAGTGTATTATTATCTAAGTATTTCTTCACTTTGGTTAATAATTGATTTATATATTTGGCAGCTCCCACATTCGGAGCATATATATTGAGGATTGTTAAGTCCTCTTGTTGAATAGATCCTTTAAGTATGATATAGTGTCCCTCTTCATCTCTCACTACAGTCTTTGGGGTAAATTTTAGTTTATCTGATATAAGGATGGCTACCCCTGCTTTCTTTTGAGGACCATTCGAATGGTAAATGGTTCTCCAACCTTTTATTTTCAGGCTGTAGGTGTCCTTCTGTCTAAAATGAGTCTCTTGTAGACAGCAAATAGATGGGTCCTGCTTTTTTATCCAGTCTGAAACCCTGCGCCTTTTGATGGGGTCATTAAGCCCGTTCACATTCAGAGTTACTATTGAGAGATATGAGTTTAGTGTCATCATGATATCTATTCAGTCTTTGTTTTTGTGGACTGTTCCACTGAACTTCTTCTTAAAGGGGAATTTTAAGAGGCCCCCTTAAAATTTCTTGCAGAGCTGGTTTGGAGGTCACATATTCTTTTAGTTGCTGCCTGTCTTGGAAGCTCTTTATCTCTCCTTCCATTTTGAATGAGAGCCTTGCTGGATAAAGTCTTCTTGGTTGCATGTTCTTCTCATTTAGGACCCTGAATATATCCTGCCAGCCCTTTCTGGCCTGCCAGGTCTCTGTGGAGAGGTCTGCTGTTACCCTAATACTCCTCCCCATAAAAGTCAGGGATTTCTTGTCTCTTGCTGCTTTAAGGATCTTCTCCTTATCTTTGGAATTTGCAAGCTTCACAATTAAATGTCGAGGTGTTGAACGGTTTTTATTGATTTTAGGGGGGGATCTCTCTATTTCCTGGATCTGAATGCCTGTTTCCCTTCCCAGATTAGGAAAGTTTTCAGCTAGAATTTGTTCAAATACATATTCTGGCCCTCTGTCCCTTTCGGCGCCCTCGGGAACCCAATTAAACGTAGGTTTTTCTTCCTCAGGCTGTCGTTTATTTCCCTTAATCTATCTTCATGGTCTTTTAATTGTTTGTCTCTTTTTTCCTCAGTTTCCCTCTTTGCTATCAACTTGTCTTCTATGTCACTCACTCGTTCTTCCACCTCGTTAACCCTCATCGTTAGGACTTCTAGTTTGGATTGCATCTCATTCAATTGATTTTTAATTTCTGCCTGATTAGCTCTAAATTCTGCAGTCATGAAGTCTCTTGAGTCCTTTATACTTTTTTCTAGAGCCACCAGTAGCTGTATAATAGTGCTTCTGAATTGGCTTTCTGACATTGAATTGTAATCCAGATTTTGTAACTCTGTGGGAGAGAGGACTGTTTCTGATTCTTTCTTTTGAGGTGATGTTTTCCTTCTAGTCATTTTGCTCAGTGCAGAGTGGCCAAAAGCAAGTTGTATTGGGAAAAAGAGAAAAAGAGAGGAGAGAAAGAAGGAAAGAAAAGAGAAAGAGAAAAAAAAAGGGAAGAAAAAGAAAAAAAAAAACGAAAAAAAAAAAAAAAAAAAAGAAGAAAAAGAGAAAGAAAAAGAAAGGAGAAAAAAAGGGGGTGGGGGAAGGAAACAAATCAAAAAGCAAAACAAAACAAAAACAAAAACAAAAACAAAAACAAACAAACAAAAAAAGAACCACCGGGGAGTATCTTCTGATTCTGTGTTAAGTCCCTTGGCTTCTCCTGGAAGTTGTCCGTCTAGCTGGTGTTCTGGGGGAGGGGCCTGTTGTGCTGATTTTCAGGTGTTAGCAGTTGGGGGAGCTGCTGTGCCCCTGCCTGGTGCAGGGCTCGGTGGGGGTTGTTTACCCCGTGAGGCCGCAGGAGGAACAGCCCCAGTGGCGGGGCAGCTCTGGAAACCTGGATTCAGCTCCGGCAGGAACTCCGTCTGCAGGGCCTGGAGGCTCCGGGGCGGGGCCGCTGATGTGCTCAGCTGGGGCAGGAGCGTCCTTGCTGTCCTGGGCCCTCCCGGCCTCTGCCTGTCCCGGGGGAGGCGGGATCCTGGGCTGTGTCCCGGCGCCCTGTGCTCCGGAGCCTGCGCTGGTGGATTCGCGCTCCCGGGCCGCGCAGCCCCCTCCGCGGAGCCGCCGCCCGAGCCCCTCCGAGCTGCTCCTGGAACCGCGCAGCCCCCTCCGCACGGAGCCTCTTCCTCTGCCCGAGCCCCTCCGAGCTGCTCCCGGGGCCGCGCAGCCCCCTCCGCGGAGCCGCCGCCCGAGCCCCTTCAGCTGCTCCGGGTCCCGCCGGGTCCCGCCGTGCGCGCTGCAGCCCTTAGGGAGCTCGGCGCACTCTCCTGGGCGCGCAGTTGCTGTTACTGTCCCCGGGAGCCCGAGGGCATCCCCGCCCTCCTGGGTCCTGCTCCACCTCCCCGCGAGCCCCTTTCCCCCGGGAAGGTCGGTGCAGCTCCTGCTCCTCCGGGACGGGGCTCTCCTGTCCTGGGGACACTCGCCCCGGCCTCAGCCCGGCTCCTCGCGGGGCCCCTCCCCCTTGGAGGCCTTTGTTCCTTTATTTCTTTTTCCCCGTCTTCCTACCTTGATAGAAGCGCGAACTCTTCTCACTGTTGCATTCCAGCTGGTCTCTCTTTAAATCTCAGGCCGAATTCATAGATTTTCAGGATAATTTGAAGGTTTTCTAGGTAGTTTGGTGGAGACAGGTGATTTGGAGACCCTACTCTTCCGCCATCTTGCTCCTCCCCCAGGTCTCCCATTTAGATCTTTAACCCATTTTGAGTTTTTGTGAATGGTGTTAGAAAGCAGTTCAGTTTCATTCTTTTACATGTGTCTGTCCAGCTCTCCCAGCACCAATTATTTTAGAAACTATCTTTTCCCTATTTTACATTCTTGCTTTCTTTGACATAAATTAAATGACCATATAATTGTGGGTTGATTTCTGGACTCTGTTTTCTGTTCTGCTGACCTATGTGTCTATTTTTGTTGTAGTACCGTACTGTTTTGATTACTAAAAACGTGTAGTATATCTTGAAACCTGTAATTGTGATACTTCCAACTTTGCTCTTCTTTCTCAAGATTGTTTTGACTCTTTGGGGTCTTTCGTGTTTTTTTTTTTTTTTTTAATTTTATTTATGATAGTCATACAGAGAGAGAGAGAGAGAGTCAGAGACACAGGCAGAGGGAGAAGCAGGCTCCATGCACTGGGAGCCTGACATGGGATTCGATCCCGGGTCTCCAGGATCGCGCCATGGGCCAAAGGCAGGCGCCAAACCGCTGCGCCACCCAGGGATCCCTCTTTCGTGGTTCTGTACAAATCTTAGTATTATTTGTTCTAGTTCTATGGAAAATGCTGTTGGTATTTTTGATATCTGTAGATTGCTTTGTATAGTCAGACATTTTAACAATATTAATTCTCCTAATCCATGAGCATGGAATATCTTTTCATTTGTGTCTTCTGCAATTCTTTCATCAATATTTTATAGTTTTTAATTTCATACTGTGGAGAACATTACAGGCTAAAAAAAAATACTGTTTTTCTTTAACTTTGTGACCTGTGCTTTATATGATTGAGTTTTTGGATCCCTCTTATCACACTATGTTGTGATTTTACTGTGATTCGTTATGTGATTAAACAACAGTTTATCTCCTGTTGTACTGATGGAGCAATAGGGTGTTACTGACAAAGTTGTTTTTGGTATTGTTATGCAGGTCTCCTTGTGTTTATGCAAAGCACTTAAATTGTTCTTTTATAGTATTTGCATCTTCAAATTTATTACAGATTGCTAAATTGCTTTCCAAATTGGTTTTAATCAAATAACAATATGTAAAACATGAGACTTCCGATTTTGTCACAATTTTACCATCAGCTGATGATAAGCTTTTTAGTCTTTGCCAAATCAAAGTGTATGAAATGATGACCTTATTATGATGAGCAGTAGAGACTGTGGTTAAGAATAGTGAGCCCATGTGCAGTGTCCTCTTTTGGTGCTAGCTTTGCCTCTCACTCACTGCATTATTTAGGTAGGTTACTTGAGCTCCCTGTGCCTCAATTTCCTTATCTGTAAAATAAGCATAATAATCATACCTAACTCATATGGTTCTCATGAGGATTAAATGAATATATATGTGTATATATATATATTCATATATATATATTCATATATATATATATGAATTACTTAGAACAATGCTTGTTCTATGGTAAGTGCTATGCAAACTACAAATCACTCTAATAATTTCCTTATAGCAAAAAGAAAAACCGCAATTATATGCTTCATCTGGTTGTTGTGTCTCTTTAGTCTATTTAATTTGGAACACTGCATTAGGTTTTCTTTGTCTTTTATGACATCAATATTTCTGAAGACTATAAGCCAGTTATCTTGCACAATATCTGTCAATTTGGGAAAGTCTGATGTTTCCTTACAGTTTGATTCAGGTTGTACATTAACTGTTCTTCTCAAAAAAGGCTTTTCTGACCCTCCATAGGGAGATATGGCATTGAGATGGCCTTTCAAAAGTTCTTGAGTTGGGTTTAAGGGGCTAGGTCTTTATACTCCCTATTGAGCAGGCTGCTTTGGGAGAGTGTGAATTTAGGGAAGGCACTCTCTTCAGCAGAGGGTAATTTCTAGAGAGGTATGACAGCTGAGAGCTATTAGGCCCTGCACTCCCAGCAGCTGGGCAGTAAGTTTCCTAACCTTGAAAGAGTTGGGAGATACATCATGACTTCACTATATGAGTAATGCAAGTTGATGAACAATATGAACTATATCATGCCTTTTATGTAGTCTTAAAATATGTAAAGCAATGCTAGAACATATGGCAACAGTAAAACAATGTGTCATTTCAGGCACGTATGTATGCATGCAGTAATAGTAAGAGATCATGAATATTAAATTCAGATTATTAGTTATATCTGCGGGCATGTGGTTAATAGCATAGGGAGGGGTATGCAGAGGTGCACCTATATTAGTAATGATCCTTCTTTAAATGAAGAAGAAAGAGGGATGCTGGGTGCCTCAGCAGTTGAGCACCTGCCTTTGGCCCAGGGTGTCATCCTGTAGTCTCAGGATTGAGTCCCACATCAGGGTCCCTGCATGGAGCCTGCTTCTCTAAGTCTCTGCCTCTCTCTTTCTGTGTCTCTCAAGAATAAATAAATAAAATTTTTAAAAATGAAGAAAAAAGATTTCTTTTCTAATATTTTTTTTAAAATTTCAGTGTAATGTAACACAGTGCTACATTATTTTCAATATATAACATAGTTCACCATAAGTGTAGCTACCATCTGTCACCATACAATACTATTAAAATATTATTGACTACATGTCCAATGCTGCACTCCCCATGACTTATTTATTCCATTCCTGGAAGCCTGTATTTCTTACTCCCCTTCATCCATTATGCCCATCCCCCCATCCTCTTTCTCTCTGGCAACCATCAGTTTGTCTCTGTACTTACACATCTGCTTCTGCTTTTTGTTTATTCATTTGTCTGGTTTTTTAGATTCCACATATTTGTCTTTCTTATTCTGACTTATCTACTATTTCTTCTTCAAAGATATTCTGTTTTCCTCATCTTATTTAATCTCATAATTATACTGATATTTCTCATCTGAGACATTCACACCTACCAAGAATCCAAGAACTGCTCATGTGTGGGCTTTTAAAGGATCACTTCAGGGCTTGTTGAGCTCCAGAGAGATGAGGATGGGATGGTTGGAGGTCCAAGTTTATAACTTTAAGTATCAAAAATATTACTCTGAGAGGTATCTTTAAAGGGAGTATGCATATTTCTAGATCCCAAGGGTCTAGTCAGTTCATTTACATGCTTTTGGCATCAGTAAGCCACAAAATTTATATGAAAGCCTTCGGATAAGTTGATTTTATCATTAAAACAAAGTAATTTATTAAATACTTTCTTATTATTGTGGTCATCTTGGACACACATTTAAAAATGTCAAAATATCTGACTGATTTCCTTCAAGGCAAGGTCACATAGCAACTTGGGGAAGAAACTCTCTAAGAATAATCAATCCATTACCCAAATTTCACTGAATAATTTCCAAATTGTTATGCTATATTTTAATAATGGTATGAAAACTTATATATACTAGTCCCAGTTTTAAGGAAAGGGTTAGAGTATGATCTATTAATTGCAACTCGATTGAAATATTTGTAGTCTGTATTTTAGTGGGAAATCACTGAGGGCAATGGCATGAAATACATTTGGCCTACTAATAGAAAAACTCACAGTAACAGAATTGAAAATCCAATCATGCCACCTTCTAGTGAATAAAATGTACAGATTAAAAGCTAGGGATGGATCCAGCCATAGCACCTGAATCACACAGAATTATAGGTCTGGTTCACAAATTGCTACTTGGGATTGCATTTACATAATAGCAAGTGATAGATTATGCTGAGGCCGAGCAAGCATATGTGCCTGGCACTTTGAAGAGAACACTGTCCTTAGGCCCCTCCTGATTCCTGCTGGAATTATTTAGAGTCCACGCTGGTATCTGTACCAAGCCAGAATTTGGGCTTTGGACTTCTAGTTCTAGAGTTGAAGCTTGTTTTCATGATGCTACACTGCCTGTTAGTCACCTGATATATTTGATACTTGCATTGTTCCTGTATCTCTCTGGGAAAAACACCTCTAATCCTTGGCTGATTGACACTGTGAATTCACTGCAATAGAACTAAATCTCTGTTTAACATTATTGTTGTGCCTCGGGATGCCTGGGACATAAATGTCTCTTAACTACTCCTTATTCTAGCTATGGGAGTCTCAGCTACTCGACTGTCTGTTTACAGGCTACCTTATAAAATCATTGACCTTAGGGTGAGTGTCAATCTGTGAGTGGTGTGTGAATAAGGATGTGTATCTCACCTGTCTACTCTGACACACTGTTGTGGTTTTATAACATCTGGCTACAGCCATGTCTCAGGAGCTGGAGTTTGCCAGTGGGAAGGCTGGGACTGTTGAACTTGAGGTAACCTCTGCAGACTTCCTTAACCTTCCTAATTCCTTCTCTTCTAATATATCAAGAAATTTCAGGAATATTCTTCAAGCTACCAGCACCATTATCAATCTTGGGAATGCACTAGCTTAAATTCTTTCTCTCCCTTCCCTCCAACATGAAATGGAAGCCAATTTGAAATCACAAAGAAAAAGTCTTGACCAAAGAAAATATAAGCAATATTATAAATTTCTGCTTTCCTGGCCACATAATAAATGGTTACTCTCTGGCCACACCCACTTGTTCCATGAACTTTGCCAGAATCAGATGAACTCAAGTTTCTTCTAAGAGAAGGACACATTGCAGGGGATGATTTCCATGCACACTAAGGATCAGTCTTCTTACTTAAACTAGGAAGAAACTGCTGTTTTCTCTTTGTCCCCCTGTGGGGAAATTTCCTAGACTGTAATTGTATCATAAAAAAAATGGAAGATGTATATCCAAAGCCACTGAAGTCACCCTGTGCTCTTGCTTACATGTATCCATGTCACCTCTGCCACTGAGGTTTATTTTTCATCCCAAAGATGATAATAATAAAGGCCACAGACACTGTATACAAAAGTTGAGGACACAAGGAGTGGTAGCATTATGCCTTTGTCCAGCACGGAGTCCTCAGCCACATTAATATTATTTTGAGGGTTACTGTTGTCATCAGAACTTCAGTTGGTATCTTATGATTTCAGGCTTTACAGAATTTATTGGAAAACACTCCTTTAACTTACTAATTTCTTGAGGACTTCACGTTCCATGCTAAAGTTTCCCCATAGCTCTTAAAATCAGAATTGTTAGACTTGTCAACATTTTTCTTCAGTATCTCCTCAGAACCTAGCAGAGGGCCTGGCCTACTGTAAATGATCAGTACTCATTTTTTGAGTTTATGGATTAAATCATCCTGCTGTAGGAATCTCCTATGTATCTGTGGGATTGATTATACTCTAAGACAAAACCCTGTATTTAAAATCACCATTCATGGGATCCCTGGGTGGCGCAGCGGTTTGGCGCCTGCCTTTGGCCCAGGGCGCGATCCTGGAGATCCGGGATCGAATCCCACGTCAGGCTCCCGGTGCATGGAGCCTGCTTCTCCCTCTGCCTGTGTCTCTGCCTCTCTCTCTCTCACTGTGTGCCTATCATGAATAAATAAAAATTAAAAAAAAAAAATAAAATCGCCATTCTTTTTAAAGTGTGATACATTGATTTCATTTCAAACTTTAACAACAAGAGTTTATCAAAACAGTAGGCACACTGGCAGTCTTCCCCTATAGTTCTCTAGACGTATTTGGATCTTAGTTTAGAAGCAGCTAAGGTGTGAGCTCAGGAAGGAGCTTGAGATTAATATGTGCCATAATGCTCAATATATGCAAATATGTAGCACATAAAAGGCAGCTGAATAAATAAAATGTGGTATTTGTAAGTGTGCGTGTGTGCATATGTAAATGGAGTTTCTTCCCAAGACAGGTCATGTTCTTGAAGCTTTCTTTACTGAGTGCTGAATTTAGTGGGGAAATAGGCCATAATAATTGGAGATTTGTCCAGGTGGTTCTGTCTCACATACTATGTTAAAAATGTCACTCTAGATTTGGTTTAGAAACCTATATTCCATTGCTTTATTTAGCTATCCAGAGATAGAGGGAGATACATGAGATAAAACATTCCAAATGCAGAGCCCATCTTTGTACTAGTACATATCTCCATGGATTTCTACTTAGTAAGGTGAAGTGTGAAGAATTCCCATGGTAGAGTTCCAGGCAATATGACTTAGATGATGACAGGGACTATGTGTCATAGACCTCAGCCACACTTAAGTTATGGAAGGACCTGGAATGGAAGTGTAGATGAATGGGACCTTTAGATTCAATCAAGTGAAATAAGAGATGTGTTTCAATTATTTTCTTTGCTTTTTATGTTTTTTCCTTTTTCTACTGTTTCACTTTTAGCTTTCTCTTTCATCTTCACCATCAATAGTCTACAATTGCAGAACACCTACTACGTGCAAAGCCTGAAACTAGATTATTAGAATATTATTTTACTCTCACCTTCCTTTTAAGAAAGGAAGGTGAGAAACCTGCAAGGCCCTAACACAAAATAACTTTTGTAATAAATGTCTGTGGGTACACATTTGTGAGTATGCATGTGTGCCAACATGAGGCAGAGCATCAAAAAGAAAAGGAAAAATAAAAAAAAAATAGTTGTATGGCCCAGTGGCAAGAACTTTCAATTGGAGGGATGCTCAGGCAGCTCAGTGGTTAAGCATCTGCCTTTGGCTCAGGGCATGATTCTGGAGTCCCGGGATGGAGTCCTACATTGGGTTCCCTGCATAGAGCCTGTTTCTTCCTCTGCCTATGTCTCTGCCTCTCTCTCTCTGTGTCTCTCATTAATAAATAAATTAAAAAAAATTTTTTTTAAAGAACTTGCAATTGGAGAATTATATAACCAAAGTACAGAAGTACAAGAAATTTTGTGCCTCCCTTTCCAAATGAATAGAATGAGCAAGGAGAAATGGAAAATTTGGATTTCCATAGTGACCTCCTCATTGGTGTCCCTGTCTCCTTTTTCATCCCTGTCTGGGCTCTTTTCTCCATTTTCAGAACATTATCTCTCAAATGCATTTCTCACTTGGTTTCTTTGTTGATTGGTGAGTTTCAGGATAAAGTCCTAAGCTCAAAATAGTCATGTCTCCATTTCTCTTCAATACATATTTTTGAATGTGGCTCTAGCCATTCCATTATGATCTTTAGCTCCCAATTTGTTATGTCGTAGCTTAGCATTTATCTATGCTGTATTCCTGCCTGGAATGCCCTTTTTTTTTTCACCCCTAGCTGACTTCTATAAATTTTACATCACCTTTTTAAGGCTAAAAATGCACTTTGCATATTCTTCTTCACTAAAAGACTGGTTAGTTGCTCCTTTTCTGTATTCCTATGGCATAACATGTTTATCTTTTCACTGATTATCAAGGACTTGTATCACTTGCCAAATATGAAATGAATATTTCATATTTTTTAAAATAAGTATTATTATTATTCACATTGTTATTGCTTTATTTTTAAAGAATAGTCACCATTATGAGCTCCTTCTATGAATAAGGGGGGAAAGTACAGCAGTCACTACTATAATACATAATTGCAAGGGCTTAGAACCTCACATTTGGATTTTGAAGAGCCTTTGTTAAGCCATATTTTTTGGTTTGATTTTCACTTAATCACTCTCTTTAACTGGCTAGGCTATTACTGTTTTACTTACGATCTAACCCTGTGAGGTGGTGGGAAGGAAGAGCTAACAGGAAAGTACTGAATATAGTGTCAGAGTGAGGAAAAAGGATCTTTGAGTTTTTTTGAGTATCATCATCTCCACCTGCTGTAAGATCTCAGCCTAGGCATCTGAGGAAGGCCCAGCAGTAGGAAGACTATCAGATAAAGAGACATGTGAACCAAATATGCATAAAAGCAGACCTGGCCAGGAGCCTGAGTCCTTTACTGCAACTCCTTTCAGAGACCATAACATACCAGATGTGCACCAAATCTGGTATGGGGAGGCCAGCTTTCCTCTGTGAGTCCTTCCAGGTAAAGCCTTTGTAATTGCCTATGGTTGGGCCTGAAAACTCACACATAGTTTTTCAAGCAGTAGTTTTTCTCCTTAACTCTCTATTGGATTCATTACAGGAACCTCTTTTGGACAATGTATTTAGGTTAGCTTCAGCAAACCTAAAGAGTGTTTGGCTCAAAGATTTTCTATCTTTTTCTCCAATAAACTCCAGGAATGTCATCAGTTCCCAGTGCAGATCTTTTTTTTTTATGCTGCCACAAGTGCAGGTAGCCAGGAATAGTCCTTCATATTTAGTGTCCCTCAGTCCTGGGGACTTCAGGGTTCACAGCTCAAGGTCTAGTGTGTTCCACTGAAGGTTTTCACCTTGACTTTGATGGAAGAGAAAAGTGCCCATTCCCATTTCCTAGAGGAGGGGATATTATGCCACAGCATTGCAAATTTTCCCAAATATATCCTTGTTCTAAGTTCCTTCAACAATTCTATGAGATGAATATAGAACTAAGGGTTATAAAAAAAAAAAAAAAAAACAAACCCTGTCTTTTGTTACCTTTTTTGCAAATCTTGCATGGTATGTCAAGCCCATACTTTTTTAATATGAGAATGTTTCCTATATTACTTTATGCTCATCCTTTTGGGAAACTATCCAAAACTGAGATAAAATATATGCATCTCATTATACTTAAAGCACTACTGAGAAGGAAGTCATGTCATATTCAATTCTGATTTTATAGCTGAGGAAAATAAGGCCCAAAGAAGTGAAATAGTGTTTTAACCAATATTATGCATGTTATCAGGGTGCTGGAAACTTAATTGTTTATATTTAATTCTAGTAGCCATCATCATACCAGTTTTACTAACAGTATGGTTTGGGAGAGAATAAATAAGGACTTTGAACCTCTGTTTCCACATTTTAACCCAATTTCCTATTAAAATTAAATAAAATAATGTAAGTAAAGTTGCTAGCAAAGGGCTGATCCATTATGTCCCCAGGAAGTATAAGTAAGCACCATCCTTCCTTTACCACTTTTCTTTATGGTCCCTCTCTAAATCCACATGTATTTCTAAAAATTTTAATGTAGTTTTAAAATAGAATTTAGATTCACTTAACTCTTTCTTTTATTTGAAATTAGAATAGATTTTGACATCTCTTGTTCTAAGGTAGGTCCTAGGAAAGGAAGAAGATACCTAAAGGAAGGATTGTTTTATCTGAATGTGAAGAGAGGAAGAGATATAATAAATATTGTGAAAGTAAGAAACTAAAAGGAGAAAGAATTGTCTGGGAGGGAGATACCAACAGCAAAGAAGGAAAAGATCTTAGTGTAGCACTGAAATCTATAAACTAGTGGAGAGATCAATGGTCTCAGGTAACTAAATGATTAATCTATGAACAGGGCTTGTTTTGTAAATAAATGACCCAGAACAGCATTAACTTGACCAGTTAGAGCTCTGAACACACAGAAGCAGATCAAAAATTAGAAATTATTAGACAAGACAGCTGAAAAATGACCCTGCCTGGAAGGTGTCAAATGCATCATTTATTGAGTAGATAAATTACATGCACTCTAAGCAAATGCCATAACTGAGTAAATAGGAGAAAACTGGATTTCTTATTTTTATTTTCATACATAGATATATGAAATCTGTCTATCTGTCAATCTATTATCTATCTGTCTAACTTTCTATCTAGATATATATACCCTCCATTTGGAAGAAGAAGGTTATTTTTGTCACTGTTGACCTGTGGAGAAAGGATTTTATAAGAATTGCTGTCCATTGGGAAATTTCAGATTTGTAAACTATCTGGTGATCATCTCAGAAGAAAGATGTGGTTCCAATGTGAAATTAATACTGAGTCTGTAACATTCTGTGTTCAAAGTTCCTCCCCAGATGTAAGTAGGCATATCAGAAATAGTGTTTTATATCTTCCTAAAATGCCAATTTCTCTGTCAAGTCCTGATAAAATACCTACTATTAGTCACCATTCCTGACTTATCTTTTGACATCCTCCATAAAATGGCTTGCTAGTTCTGATGAAGCTATATTTTCTGATATTCCTCATCTTTCTTCTGCCTTATTCAGAGATTCTCATTTTATCAATGTTGTTAGAACCAGTGGACTCAAGTCAATTCAGGGATCAATTATTGGTTTAACTTAGTGTCAGGGATGTTGGTTCATATGAAAGGAGTGGAAGGGAAAGAGGTATTAGTACTGGGTTTGAAAAGGCCCTATGTGGACATTGGATAATGCCGCAGAAAATCTGTCTGGATCCTAACTGATGTTAAGTCACAACATTACCACAGTTAACCCAGAAGTGGATCTTTAAGACTAGGAGTTCTGCTCTGAGAAGGCAGGTTCCAAAGCTCTGCTCTGAACATCTAAAATAAAAATCTCAATGGATGGTCTCAGCAGAAGAATAAAAGAAGAACACACAAAATCCATGAATGAAAGATAGAATGAAAGAAATTACTCAATTTGAAAAAAAAATGGAGTGAAAAGAGGAGGAAAAAAAACAAAGCCTCCCAGATTTGTGTAACAAAAGATCTAACATTTATGGCATCAAAGTCCTGAAGGAGAGGACAAAGAGAGAAGCATTGGAAAAGTACTCAAATAAATAATGGTTGAAATTTTCCTTAATTTGGCAAGTCATAAATACAGATTCAGAAAGCCGAGTGAACCCCAAAGAGAAGAAACCCAAATAAATTCACACCAAGGTACATTATAGTCAAGCTTTTGAAAACTAAAAACAAAACAAAAAAAAATCTTGATTCAGTCAGAGAAAAATACTTTACATATAAGAAAAAACAAAGATTTCTAATGGTAGATTTATCATCAAAAAACAAATGCTAAACATTTTTCAAATGTTGAAAAAAAAAAAAAAAACCCTGTCAACTCAGTATCCTATAACCAGCAAAAGTAACATTTAGGAAGAGGGAGAGAAGCATATGATCAGATGAAGGAAAACTAAGGGAATTAGTTATTAGTAGGCTTACTCTGAAAGAATGGCTAAAGGAAGTTATCTACACTGAAAGAAAGCAATAAAAAAAGGAATCTTGGAACATCATCAAGGAATAAGGGACATGACAAAAACATGGATAAAAACAATAGAATTTCTTTTGCATTTGGGCTTTCTAATTTATGTTTGATAATAAAGGAAAAATATAATACCTGTCAGATATATTTCTAAATATATAAAGAAGAAATATTTAACACAATTATACTATAAACAGAGAAGTTAAGGGATGTAAAACGAGGTAGAGTTTCTGTACTTCACTTGAACTGTTAAAAGATGACATAAATATACTTTGATAAGTTATAGATATATAATATAAACCCAAGCAACTACTAAAGTAGCTCTACAAAAGCACTGTATATAAAATAAGTGTAGTGCTAAATATATACAAGAAACTCAGGTGAAGTAACTAAAAAGAAAAAGGATAAATATAAAAAAGAACAAAGAGAAAACAAAAAAAAGATTTAAACCCCAACCTATTAATGATTACCTTATATGTAAATGGTCTAAATACAACAATTAAGATACAGAGATTAAAGTGGGAACTGGAAAAAAAAATGGCCCACCTATGTGATGTCTTGATGTCTACAAGAAACTTACTTCAAATATAAAGGTACAGGCAAGTTGAATGTAGAAGGACACATATTAGATTCCTACAGCTGCTGTAATAAGTTCCAATAAACTGGGTAGCTTAAAAGAAGAAATTTATTGACTTATCATTTTGGAGGCCAGAAATCTGAAATCCAGATATTGGGAGGACTCTTCTCTCTCCTAAGTCTCTAGAGAAGAATCCTGCCTTGCTTCTTCTAGCTTCTAATGGCTCCAGGTATTCCCTGGTTTGAGGGGACATACCTCTAATCTCTGTCTTCACATGTCCTTCTCCTTTTTCTCTTCTGTCTGATATAAAGACACTTGTCATTTGATTTAGGGTACATCCACAAAATTTAGGATGACCTCATCTCAATACCCTTAACTTCATTACGTCTGCAAAGACTCTTTTTCCAAATATGGTCACATTCAGCTTTTAGGTCATGGGTATATCATTTTGGGGAACACCATTCAACTCACTACAGGATGGAAAAAAGATATGTCATGTAAACATTAATAACAAAAAGCAAGCATGGTTATATTAACATCAGCTAAATTAGACTACAGAGCAAAGAAAATTACCTGAGAAATTACCATGTTACCAATGAAACTTACCATTACCATATGATGATACAAGAGGTCAATCCTCAAGAAGACATCATCAACCTTAAATGTGTGTATCAAACAATATAGCTGCAAAATATATGAAATAAAAACTAAAAACTGGAAAGAGAAATAGACAAATCCATGATCATATTTGGAGACTTCAACAATGCTCTATCAATAATTGATGAAAAAACTTGATAGCAAATCATCAAAGATAGTTACTCAACAACATCATCAACCAATACTACCTAATCAATATTAAAAAATATACTACCTCAAACACACATCACTAAATACATTATCATGTACACCACATACCTTTAAGCCAGGTGTCTCACATACATGCTAATAAAAATTTCTACTGCACACACATTAAATGCATTATAATATGCTTCACATAACACAAACCAAGTGTTTCACACATAAAATACCTGAACACAGTCTCAAATACCTCACAATTAAACGCAATGTAATACACATATATTCTTAAATACAGTAAAAAGATATCACAGACCACTAACACACTCACTGATCAGTAACCACAAAAGCACACACACCAGGCACCACCAAACAATGTGTTTTATACAAATATTACTAAATACATTGAAACACTTACATTTTATCTGGAAACAGTGTCTTGTGCATATATCACTAAACATAGTAGTAAAGATACTAGACGCCACTAAGCATGATCTCTCACACATGTAACACTAAACAGAGTAGCACATACACAAGCATCATGAAACACAGTGTGTCACACATGTATCACTGAACATACTAACACACACACCACTGAACCCAAGTCCTTACATATAATTCACTACCTAGAGTAGCACAAGCATGAATCTTCACAAAACACAGTATCTCAAACAGTATTACTAAATGCAGGAGCAAACACAGTTGTGATCCTTAAAACAGTGTCTCTCACATATATATCACTAAACAAAACAGCAAGCATACCAGGCACTAATAAACTCATTAGCTCACACATATCACTGAACACACTGGCAAACACCAGTCATATATGCACAGTATTTTGTTTCTATGTAGTCAAACATAGTAGCCCATACACCATGCACTGCTACACACAGTCTCACACATCTACCACTGAAACAGTAGTACATATCAAGCACAGTAGCTCACAAATATATCACTAAATAAAGTATTACCAAAAATAGGCTCTCTATATATTTTGCACAAATATATCACTAAACACAGCAGCATGCACACCAATAAACACAATTCCCCACACATATATAAGTAAACACAGTAGCAGACAGTTCTCTAAAAGTATACCACCCACACCAGGCATCACTGAAGAGACTGTCTCACACATATGTATGGTGACACATATACCACTATCACAGCAGCACACCTACCACTGAGTCCAACGGTTCAGACATATGTCATCAAACAGATTAGCACAAGCTCAGTGCAACACTAAACACAGTGTCTTGCATAATATTATTAAACACGGTGCCACACACACTTGTATCTTTTAACTTAACACACACCCCCCTCTTCTATCACTGACCAAAGTAGCAGATACACTAGGTATAACTAAACACAGCATTTCACTCATATATCACTAAAATGCATAGCAAATAGGTAACCCAAATATCACTAAACAGAGCACAGTATTCTGCTGCCCTCCCTCCCCCCTCCATGCCACCTCTTCTCTGCTCTTTTGCTTTCCATGTTTTAATTACTCTTGGTCAACTGTGGTCTGGAAGCAGATGATCTTCCTTTGGACTTAAGGTCACAAAGTCAATAATAGCCACAGGCTATGTCACAATGCCTAAGTCATTTACCTCACTTCATCTCATCACATAGGTGGTTTATTATTTCACATCATCACAAATAAGAAGGGTGAGCAGAATACAGTAAGATATTTAGAGAGAGAGAGACCACATTCACATAACTTTTACTGCGCATATTGTTGTAATTATTAATTATTATTGTTAATCTTTTACTGTCCTGATTTATAAGTTAAACTTTATCATAGGTATGTATGTACAGGAAAAAAAAAACATAGTATACATAGGCTCCAGTTCTATCCACAGTTTCAGGCATCCACTGGGAATCTTGGAACATATGCCCCATAGATAAGGCGGCTGGAGGGGAGGGGGGCTGCTATACAGCTATTAATGTATTCACTTGTGAAATGTGAACTCTTTCTGTGATCTAGAAAGTGGCAAGAGTAGCTGTTTTCATTGCCTGTACTCATGGTTTCTGAGTATTTTAAGAAAAGCAGTAAAACAAGGAAACAAATGTTAAAAAGATTAAAAAGAAATAAAACTATCATTATATACAAATGACATTGTATGTATAAAACAGGAAAGAAATCATAAAATAAATGGTTAGAATTAATACATGAAACTAAGAGGTCACTTTTTACAAGTTATGCCATTCATAGTAGTCTCTAATAACTAGAATAATTCTAAAAAGTATGTGTAAATTTTCTGCATATAATATTGCAAACATTGTTAAAAGAAATTAAATAAGACCTAAATAAATAGAATATGTTTATGGTTCAAAAGACTCAATATTGTAAGGGTGTAATTTTCCAATCAATTTATCCACAGATTCAATGAAATCACAAGCAAAGTTCAAATATGTGGGAAAGGTGGAGATTGGCAAAAGAATTCTAGAATGCAAATGGAGTGCTTTGGTCCAAGGTTAGTTCAGGAAAATTTTGAAGAACAAAACTGGTGGAATTATGCTATCAGGTAGTGAGTAATTTGTAAAGGTACAGGTTTTTTATTTTTAATATTTTATTTATTTGTCTGAGAGGAAAGAGACAGTGAAAACACGAGCAGGGAGAGGAGCAGAAGGAAAGAAAGAACCACTTCTTGCTGAGCCCAATGATCAATCCCACTGTTGTGCCCAAGATTGTGAATCCGAGAAACGACCAAGGAGCTGACACTGATGCAAACACACAAGGGTTTATTTACAAGCTTGAGCTTGGGTCCAAGTATACCTGACACAGCGGAGCAGGGACTTGGACCCCGAGATGGGTTTCAGCTGAGTTTTATGGGCTGGTCTAGGGGACCTCCAAAAAGGGTGGAGGAATTTCTCAAGTTCTGTTTACATTCTGATATGGGGCTTTCAAGGGCATTGAGCTCTGTTCTTATTCTAATATGGGGCTTCCTGCCCTTGGCTTGGGCTCTGTTCTTATTCTAATATGGGACTTTCTAGGAGTTAAGTTGTAAACTGTTTTTTTTTTTTTTTTTTTTTTTTCCTGTAACTGAAGTAATGTAAATTTCAGCTCTTACTCACAGGGGCCTGGGATGGCTGTACTTGTGCTAACACCGAACTTAAAGAGGAATGGCCTTAATTTTCTCAGCCTCCACAGCACGATTCTGAGATGATGGCCTGAGCTGAAACTAAAAGTCAGATGCTTAACTGACTGAGCCACCTAGGGGCCCCAAAGCTATAAATAGTTCTTAAGACAGTAATATTAGGAATATTATAAGTAGGTTATAAAGTTGAAACAAAAAAAATCATGGGACAGAGTGAGTCTATAAACGTATATTCACACATTTGAACACATGGATATGGTAAAAATGTGACAGAGGATCATCAGGGAAAGAAATAGTCTTTCCAATAAATACTGCTAGCTGAACTGAACACCCATATGGAGAAAAATGAGTTTGAATGCTATCACAGATCATACTAAAAAATGAACTCCAGATAGATTGTAGATCTAAATGTGAACATAAAACCAATGAAAATTCAAAAAGATAACACATGATTATGAACTTCAGGTAGAAAAGTATTTAATAAATAGGACACAGAAAGCAACCAATCAAGAAAGGAAATATTGATATTTTGGGCTTCACTATAATTTTTTTAAATATATATAGAGAAAAATTTTATTAGGTAACAGAAAAATAAGTAGATCCTACAAAACAGAAAAAGATGGCATTGTATATAATAATTACCATCCAAAAAAGAATAGAATGGGAAATGACATCTTACAAGAAATCCATTTGACAATAATAATTAAGATCTGGTTTAGTAGTCACAAACTCCTTTAGTGCTTGTTTGGGAAACTTTTGATCTCTCCTTGGGTTCTAAATGGTTCCCTTACTCAGTAGAGCCTTCTTGACTACAGAGTATTTCTCATTCTTTATTTTTTAAAATTTATATTCAATAACATATAGTGTATTATTAGTTTCAGAGGTAGAGTTCAGTGATTCATCAGTTGCATATAATACCCAGTGCTCATTCTATCAAGTACCCTCCTTAGTGACCGTCACCTAGCTATCCCATCCCCCCACCGACCTCCCCTCTAGCAACACTCAGTTTGTTTCCTGACTCAGTTAAGTCTCTTGTGGTTTGTCTCCCTCTCTGTTTTCATCTTACTATATGTTTCCCTCCTTTCTTTATGATCCTGTTTTGTTTCTTAATTGCCACATTTGTGTGGAAAACAATATGGAGGTTCTCCCAAAAGTGAAAAATTGAGCTACCCTATGAGCCAGCAACTGCTTTACTAGGTTTTTACCCAAAGGATACAAACATAGTGATCAGAAGGGGCACCTGCACCCCAGTGTTCATAGTAGCCAACAATAGCCACAATAGCCAAACTGTGGAAGGAGCCCAGATGTCTGTCGACAGATGAATGGATAAAGAAAATGTGGTATATATAGACAATGGAATATTACTCACCCATAAAAAAATTAGATTCTTACCATTTGCGATCAGAGTTTTCTTCCCATTCAACATGTTGAAAAATCATGCCCTCCCTTCTGGCTTGCCAAGTGTCTGTGGAGAGATCTGCTCCTTCCATCCTCATGTTCATTGCATCAAGCCTGTTTCCCACCTCAGTTATTATATTTTTCATTTCTAACTTTTTTTTTTTAACTCTTTTAACCCTGTGGTAAGGGCCTCCCTGAAATCCTCCAACCTTTTCTTAATCCCAGTGAGCATCCTTAGGATTGTTGCTTTAAATTCTCCATCAGGCCTGCTACTTTTATCTGTCAAGCTTAAATCTCTGACCATGACTTGATCTTGTTCTTTCATTTGGGATGAATTCCTTGGTCTTGGCATTTTTGTCTAAGTTTCTGCCTTCTTCTGGGTGCAAGGAAAGTCCAGTTGCTTTCCACTCTGGAGAGAATGTCTTTATGAAGAAGAGGGTAGTGGTGCCCAGTGTCTGGCACTTGAGTGAGCATCTCTGGTGTGTGCTGCATGCCCTCTGCTACTGTGGTTTGGCTGCTCTGGCCTTCGGGCCTGTCACCTGCAGAGGCTCTCCTGGCTGCATGTGCAGTGTTTGGTCCCTGCCTGAGTGTGGCGAGTTTGAACTAGGTGTGCTCTGCTCTGTGAAATGGTTCCTGACCCTCCTGGTGCTAGCACTGTGGTGGCGCAGAACTCTCTAGGCAGAGGATGCGGTCTGTGCGGGGGCTCATGCTGGCTCTTCTGGGCCAGGGGCCTGCCCCACTGGGACTGAAGCAAGCTTGACAGAGGGCAGCACCCCTGGACAAGGGTGTGGGACTTGGCTTCAGCAGGTTAAGGCAGCCCCAGTCCTCCCTGTCCTGCTTTCTGCCCCAGGGCAGTGGAGCACTATGGCCCTGATCACCTCCTTGTGCCCAGAGAGCAGGCTCCCCACCCGCTGCCTCTCAGGAATGCACCCTGAGAAAAACAGAGTGTCCCGGGCCTTTTCCAGAAAGCTGTTTCCAGGCCATGCGCCCGGGGTTGTTGGCCTGCTTCCTGACCAGGAGGGGCGCAGTGCCCTGCGGGTTCTAGGCCAGCCCAGCTTGCAAACTTTTCAAACTCCAGGGTTAGAGACCTAAAGTGGGCAGGGACCTGCGCTGGCCTTCTGGGGGAGGGTTTCGCTGCGCTGGGACTGAGACCAGCTTGAGCTCAAAAGTCTTCTCACCAGGGTGCAGGGGGAAGTGGGGTTTCCTGGAAGCAAGTAAGGCAGCCTGTGCTGGCCCAGTGCTGCCTCCTGTTGGTGCATCTGTGCTTCTGCTGAGGGCGGGGAGAGACTGGTGCCCGCGGGCTTGTGCAAGCCCAGAGGGCTTCTCCAGGAGCTACCTCAGAGCTGCATCCCCTCCAAGGAGGGTGAAGCATCCCTGCGCCCTCTGCTATGACAGTCTTCAGGTGGCTGTTCCCATGCCGGTTTATGCCCCGCTCCAGGTGTTTGCCTGCCCTCTCTCCGGGAGCAGGGCAGCACCCGGATGGCTCTAGGCCAGCCAAGCCCACTGATCTTTCAAACTCTGGGCTTGAAGCTCTGCTGGCTGCAAAAACTCATAAAAATCAGCCCTCTCTTTTTCCCAGCAAATGGCTTTGGGGAAATGTTCTCCTTGTGGGTTCCCTTCCCTGTGCCCTCCTCTGGCTCTCTCTCTGCTTCTGCGACCTTGACTCCCTCTCCACAGCAGCCATGGTCCCTTTCTGCCCCAAACCACGTCTCCATCCTCCCTACCCTCTTTGATGAGGCTTCTTCTCTCCCTTTAGTTGTAGAGTTTGTTCTGTCAGTCTTCAGGCTGATCTCTGGGGGTCTTTAGGATGATTTGATAGTTATCTCTTTGTGTTCCATGCACAAGACCAGTCTAGGATCCTCCTACTCCACTACCATCTTAGTTCCTCCCTGGACTTCATTATAATTAATTTATTTTTTAAATTTTTTTAAATTAAGTAATTTATTAATCAGACACCACTGAGAATGTTAGCTCCAGAATGGAAAATAAAATTTGCCACAGATATAACTAACAATCTATTTATATAGAGCTTATTTAAAGAACTTCTACAAATCAATTAAAAAAAAATCTGCTAGGAAAAGAATGAACAAAGACTTGAATAAGTAGTTTAGATTAGATAGGATAGGATATCCAAATCAATAAACATGAAAAGCTGCTCACTCCTATTAGAATTTAATAAAATGAAAATTAAAACCAGAAAAGATACCACTTACATCTACTAGAATGGTTAAAATTGAAAGGCTGATAGTACTTAGGTTTGATGAGGTTGCAGAAAAACTAGAATTCTCAAATACTGCTAGAGGGAATGTCTATAGGTAGGTATAACTCCTTTGGAAATCTTTTTGACAGTAACTTATAAAGCAGAATAAATACAAACATAATACCCAGCAATCCTATTGCAAAGTAGTTAGCAATAGAAGTGCATCCCCCTTTGCACCAGACACAAATACAAAAAGGTCATAGCAGCATTGCTTATATTAGCTTTAAATTTGAAACAACCCCAAGTGCCATCAGTAGAATGAATAAATACATGTGGTATATTTATTCAATGCATTATTGTAACAAATTAATATGAAGTACTGTTATACTCAGAAAGGATGATTCTCACATATATAATTTTGGATAAATGTCTAATTCCATTAATTTAAGTTTGAAAATAGGCAGGGGTATCTGAGTGGCTTAGTCGGTTAAGTGTCCAACTCTTGATTTCGGCTTAGGCCATGATCTCAGGGTTGTGAGACTGAACCCCACGTGGGGCTCTATGCTGGGAGTGGAGCTTGCTTAAGATTTTTCCTCTCTTCCTTTTCCCCTCCCTGTCTCTAAAATATAATTAAAAAATTGAAAATTGGCAAAGAATCTTTGATGCTAGAATTCAGGATAATGTTTCTTTTTTGGAAGGTGGGGGTGGGGTAGAGATTAAGTGGGCATATGAGCAGCTATTTCTTGGGGGCTGGTTATATCCTATGTCTTTATGTGTGCTTTACATGTGACACAATTTTGTTTTTTTAATAATGATTAATTCTGATACACACATGAGTTGAGTTTTTTCAATATATATTATACTTCAATAAAAGCAATTATTAAAAAATGCATATAGCTGAATCTCACCCCAGACTCTGGAGATGGGGCCTGGTTGTCTGATTACCTCTTTCTACCTTTTGATTTCCCTGGAAGATAGAGGAAACGTCTGTCCATTTCTAGTTCTTTTCTTGCCCTGCCAAGTATTGCTGAGTTATGAGTGATTACACAAGGATATATTTTGGAATCATCAGAGTAACTTGATATTAATCTGGGAAAAAAGATTTTAAAAATCATTTAGTGGAGACAGAAATATAATTTTATAGAGGCTGAGGAGAGAGTATATTTCATTTACAGAAAAACAAATCTGAAGGCTCTGATAAGGGTTCCAAGTATCATGTACTTGGAGGATGGAAGCTCATTTATTCAAAAACACTTATGAAAGGCTGCAACTATATCCCAGTCAATTTTGCAGCATCAGGGATTTGCTCAGTAAGCATCTTTGTTTTCCTAATAGAACATCCTGGATCTATGTTCATGAATTTGTTTAAAAACCTTTTGAAACTATTTTAATTTCTAATTTGCGTGTGTATTGAAATGGAAATACTAGGTTTTATGAAAAATAAAAAGCAAATGGCATCTAGACTTCCTTGAGAAAACTCACATTTTCTGACCTTTCAAATTCTGAATGAACTTCTCAGAACTTTGAACATCACTTCATCAGCACTGCATCAACTCAGCTTAATCAATAGCATTATATGTGGAATGAACAATGAAAGAGTTATTCCTCAAGGAAAAGCAACAAAGGGAATGTATCCCCTATGTTGGGAAATTTGTTCAGAAGTCTCCCTTGGGACTCAATTGATGTTGAAAAACAAGTAAATCCCTTAGCGTTGATGCTAAGTCACAAAATCAGTGCCATAACCAGCAGCATATGCATCCCACCACTGTCACAATAGGAGCCATTCATGAGAAATGAAAAGTCACCATTACTCTTTTCTGCTGAGGAATGAGTATTATCAGGCAGATCTGTTGTTCCTCAGTGAAGGAAACTTCCATTGCACTTTACAGATTTGGATGTCCAAGAAAGTGTCATATAGATATAAGGCAGATGGAGAAACTAGAAGAGCCAGGAAGATAATCTGTAGGTAGAGGGAATTAAGTTTGCTCCTTAAGAAGACTTCAAAATAGATACTGCTAACTAGGCCTCAGAAATAGTTTTTTTTTTTTTTTTTTTTTTTTACCAGAATAGCTCTGTCAAATTTCACACATTTATCGTACATAGAAGACAACTATTGTAGAGGCCTAAAAAGAAGTTGAAGGCCTCAGAGCCTTAATAAAGTTACTCCAAAGGGGAATCCAGGGCATATAAAATTAGATTTTGATAAGAGATAGAATAAAAGTAGTAGTAAAGTCTGTGTGGTTGAGATAGAGTTTTAAGAAAGTAAACTAATTTATTCTTAAAAGGTGATATGTAAAATTGTCAAGATCCTGGGATATGGGATTAGACAGCTCAAGTTTGATGCCTGAGTAACAGTACCTTTTGTGGCTTAGTGAAGAGTCTGCCTCAAAATAACCCCTCCTTTGCAGAGCTAGCCTCTGATATGAAGGTAGGTATCCTATAATCAAGGACAAGAAAACTCAGTGAGGTAAAGTGATCAATTGAACTCTAAACTTCTTCCTTTTAGAAATTCAAAGTCCCTAGAACTTTTCTAAGGTGGTTGAGGTTAACTGGCAGGAGAGAACATGGAGGCATTGCAAAGGTGATTTCTTGTGAGGGAAAGAAAATTGGCATTGGTGACAGAGTCTCAACATTAAGGCCAAGACGGATGTGGGGGAAATGACTGGTTTAGAAACAGTGCATGGCTGAGATTAAAAGCTCTCTGCAGTCTCAGCCATGTTCAATTGGCACTATTCCACTATTCCACTGGAACAGAGACTGAAAGAGTAATACAACCTAATGAGCACTAACATTGTGGATCCAAGTATAGGATTGGATTCTTTGTCTAGTGCAGGAATTTGGGCCAGATGCAATCACAGTCATAGTGGTGAAAAATACAAGAACAAATTTTATGGGGTCAGTTTTTAAGAGTGACTATGTAGTACCTTAACCATTAGAGAATGAGCCAGAAATAGATGTTATGCAAATTCCCAAATCAACTGGAGGAAGGTGATCTTTGGAAGAAGGGATTCTGGAGGTTGGATTTCTCAGGTACATACACACACATTTGTGTGCATGTGGCACCATGTATGTGCTTATATATTTGGTGCAAAATCATTTATTTGGCCCGGTATGATATAGGCATTTTCTTAGGGGCTGATGCTATAGGGATGCATGAGAATAAGCAGTGGTCCCTTACCTTACACACATATGTGCACACAAAACATCATTTTATAATTCATTTTCACTCATGTGATATCTGGGTGATATCTGACCCATATAACATTATTCCATTTTACAATGAGACCAAGGCTTAAGTAATAGAAATAGTTATTGGCCAGGGAGTAGGGACGGCACTAGAATCTGCTCATCAAAATTCAGTGTTCTAACTTTATCTCCAACATTAAACATACCTGTGGAGGCCGAGAAAATTAAGGCCATTCCACTTTAAGTTCAGCGTTAGCACAAGTACAGCCATCCCAGGCCCCTGTGAAGAAGAGCTGAACTTTACCTTACTTCAGTTACAGGAAGAAAACAGCTTACAGCTTAACATCCTAGAAAGCCCCATATTAGAATAAAAACAGAGCCCAAGCCAAGGGCTGGAAGCCCGTATTAGAATGAGAACAGGGCCCAAGCCAGTGGCGGAAGCCTCCGTTAAAATAAGAACAGAGCTCAGTGCCCTTGAAAGCCCCATATCAAAATGTAAACAGAACTTGAGGAATTGCTCCCCCCCTTCTGGAGGTCCCCTAGACCAGTCCTTAAAACTAAGCTGAAACCCATCTCGGGGTCCAAGTCCCTGCTCCGCTCTGTCGGGTGCACTTGGACCCAAGCTCGAGCTTGTAAATAAACCCTTGTGTGTTTGCATCGGTGTCAGCTCCTTGGTGGTTCCTCGGATTCACGATCTTGGGCACAACATTTGGGAGCTCGTCTGGGATCCGAGAGACCTCCAGGACCCCATCTGGAGGGGTTCACGCGTGTTGAGTGCACTCAACTTTTTCCACCTTTTGTGCGCATATTTTCCGAGAGCTCTAAACTGTACTTTTACCTGTAGGAATTCCAATCTGCATGGGGTCGACATTGGCTTAGGTGGATGCGCTGGCAGGCCGTGGACCGGGGGATCTTGAGGAGACGTCCCTTGCCCTCGCCTGGAGGATGGGGTCCTCATCTGTAAGGAGGACGGAGGTCCCCATCTGTAAGGAGGATCGGGGTCCTCATCTGTAGGAGGACAGGAGTCCTCATCTGTAAGAAGGACGGGGGTCCTCATCTGTAAGGAGGGCCGGCTGCCAGCCCTTCGGGTTACTTTCTGTTTTGTCTCTGCGGTCACACTGGAACATTGGTCTGTGTTACCATGTCCTTGTTAACTGTGCATTTGTCTGTGTTGTTGGGTCCTTGTTAATCGTCTTTACTGTCTGTGTCTTGGTGTGGATTGGGGACATAATGGGGGAGACAGAAACCACTCCCCTGTCTCTTATGCTCTCCCACTTCTCGGATGTTAGGGAAAGAGCTCGTATTCTGAGCATAGACATACGGAGAGAGATTCCAAATTTATTGCATATGAGAATTGCCAACCTTTGATGTGGGATGGCCCCGAGAAGGAACTTTTCACCTACCTATTATCTTATAGATTAAGGCCGTGATCTTCAGGGACAAACTGGATGGCTACTCTGACCAGGTGCCCTACATCCTGATCTGGCAGGACATGCTCGAGAATCCCCCTCCTTGGCTAAAACCATTTTTACTCCCCAAAACAGGACCCACCGAGATTCTAGCACTGCGGAAAGCCGAGAAGGAGACCGCTTTTATGCCCCAAGTGCCCCTTTATCCGGTCTTCCAGGATTCCTCCCCAGAGGACCTGATTCTCCCGCCACCCTACCGGGCATCCCCTCCCCCTTCCTCCCCTCCATTGGAGGCACCGGGGGCTGCAGAAGGGGCGCCACCCCTCCCTGACAAGGGAGTCCCTGTGCTCGGGCCAGCAGCGGGGACATGCGGTCGGACCCACCGGACGGCCCCACCTCCGAATGCGGGGCCAGCCGACTCCACCGCCCTTCCTCTCCGCACCATGGGGCCCCCCCGATGAGACTGGCGAACAGCTAATGTTATATTGGCCATTCTCCACCAGTGATTTATATAATTGGAAAACCCAAAATGCAAAGTTTTCTGATAATCCGAGAGATCTAATCGGGCTTTTAGAAACTGTTCTCTTTACCCACCAGCCTACTTGGGATGACTGCCAACAGCTCTTGCAGGTTCTCTTCACCACCGAGGAGAGAGAACGAATTCAGGTGGAAGCCGGAAGTCTGTCCTGGGAGGGGACAGACAGCTGACTCAAAACCCAGACCTCATAAATGCTGCCTTCCCTTTATCCCGCCCCGCCTGGGACTACAACTCAGCTGAAGGTAAGGAGAGACTCCGGGTCCACCGCCAGACTCTAGGGGCAGGTCTCAAGGCTGCCGCGCCCAAGCCTACCAATCTGGCCAAGGTCTATGATGTGAGGCAGGGTAAGGATGGGAGTCCAGCAGCCTTCTTAGAGAGAGTCATAGAGGCTTTTAGGCAGTACACCCCTATGAACCCAGAAGCCCCGGAAACAAAGGCCGCAATTATCATGGCTTTTGTTAACCAGGACGCTCCGGATATTAAAAAGAAATTGCAAAGAGTAGAGAGGCTGGGAGAGAAGAGCTTGCAGGACTTAGTGATAGTGGCAGAACGAGTCTATAATAATAGAGAAAGTCTGGAAGAACAACAAACCAAACTAAGTGACCGGCAGACCCAAAACCTGGCCAAGATCCTGCTGGCCACAACCATGGATGACCCACAGGAAAGACGGAGGCACCTCAAGAAGCTGGCTTCAGGGACAGGTAAGGAGGATGGCCCTGGTCCCCCTCGGGAGCAACCTAAGCTCAACAAAAACCAATGTGCTTATTGCAAAGAAGAGGGCCACTGGGTAAAAAGCTGCCCTAACAAAAGAGCTTAGGTCCCTGCCAAGATCTTGGAAATGGAGGACCTGGACGATTAGGGGAGTCGGGGTTCGGCATCCCTCCCCGAGCCCAGGGTAACTCTCAGAGTGGAGAGGCAATCAATTGAATTCCTAGTGGACACTGGGGCACAACATTCGGTTTTATTCCAACCCCAAGGGGAATTGGCAAGCAAGACTTCATGGGTGCAAGGGGCCATGGGCACTGAACAGTACTCATGGACTACCCGAAGAACTGTGGATCTTGGCATGGGCTGGGTATTACACTCCTTCATGGTCATCCCTGAGTGTCCCTACCCGTTGTTAGGTCGGGATTTGCTCACCAAGATGGGGGCACAAATTTGTTTCCACCCCAAAGGAGCAAAAATCCTAAACAAGGAGGGGCACCTGATTCAGGTGCTTCTTCTGAGTTCAGAAGACAAATATTGTCTCCACCAAACGCCCTCAGCCCCAATGACTGACATGGACTGTTGGCTGCAGGAATTTCCCCAAGCGTGGGCAGAACCTGGGGGAATTGGGCTGGCCCCGCACCGACCAGCCATAACTAAAGCTGGGAGCAGACCCTGTCAGGGTCCACCAATACCCTCTGCCTCTCGTCTCCCTAACCCAGACTAGGACCCCCCTCTGAGTGACTGTCAAGAAATTTTGGCACAGGTGCATGGAATCAGAGCTGATCTCCAGGACCAGCCACTGCCGAATGAGGATGCTACCTGGTACACGGAAGGCAGCAGTTTCATCTGAAAAGGAATCGGATATGCGGGGACAGCTGTAACCATGGAAACGGAGACCCAATCCGGGGGCACCAACCCTGCCTGACACCCCCAACTATACTGATGCTGATTTACACTGGATCAAACACTTGCCCATGACCCAGTGCTTGCGTGGCTGGTGGAGGGCCGCAGACTCCCGCATCATCCTGCCAGAGGAGCTAGGACGGCAAGTCCTATCCAAGATGCATCGGAGTCCTCACATGGGGACAAGGAAGATGGCAGACCTCATACGACATGCAAAGATCACTATTAAAGACTCTCGAGCAAAGATCAAGCAGATTGTGGCGAGCTGCCACCCATGTCAGTTAACTAATGCCACCTCCCATGGATCTAACCTGGGTGCCTGGCTCCGGGGGGACCACCCAGGAGCCTACTGGGAAGTGGACTTCACTCAAGTAAAACCTGGAAAATATGGATACAGGTATTTACTAGTGTTTGTAGATACTTTTTCAGGATGGACAGAGACATTTCCCACCAAACATGAAATGGCACAGACCGTGACCAAGACACTGCTGGAAGGCATCTTACCGAGGTATGGTTTTCCTGTTAAAATTGGATCAGACAACAGCCCAGGATTCGTCTCTAAGGTAACTTGGGGCAGATTGGAAATTACATTGTGCATATAGGCCCCAGAGCTCAGGACAGGTAGAGAGGATGGACAGAACATTAAAGGAGACCTTAACTAAATTAGCCCTGGAGACTGGCGGGGACTGGGTGACTCTCCTCCCCTTTGCCCTATATAGGGTGAGGAACTCCCCCTATAAGATGGGACTGACTCCCTATGAGATCATGTTCGGTCTTCCTCCACCTATTATCCCCAATATAAAACCTGAGGTGCTTGCTGAATTTGATGATCACCAACTTCTTTTCTCCCTCCAAATGTTACAACGAACCCATGAGCAGGTGTGGCTTAAGCTGAGGGCCCTCTATGAGACTGGGCCACCCCCGGATCCCCATCCATATCGGCCAGGTGACTGGGTGTACGTGCGGAGAAACCAACACCAGACACTTCAACCTCGCTGGAAGGGCCCCTACCTCGTGATCCTGACCACTCCCACCATCTCAAGGTCGACGGGATTACTCCCTAGTCCACTACACCCACGTCCGGCCAGCTGACCCACACACCGTTCTCAAGGACTTTGTTCCAGAATGGAAAAGCCAACCGGACAAGGACAATCCCCTAAAGCTAAGAGTGCGCCGATCTCACTTACTTCCCACCTCCAAGACTCCCTAGTCTGAGGTTGTCTTTCAAAATAGAAGGGGATTAGACTTAGTCTTCTTACAACAAAGGGTGGGGTGGGGGGTTATGTGCTGCCTTAAACCTAGGATGTTGCTTCTTCCTTGAAATGTAAATGGGGGGATCCCTGGGTGGCGCGGCGGTTTGGCGCCTGCCTTTGGCCCAGGGCGCGATCCTGGAGACCTTGGATCCAGTCCCACGTCGGGCTCCCGGTGGATGGAGCCTGCTTCTCCCTCTGCCTGTGTCTCTGCCTCTTTCTCTCTCTCTCTGTAACTATCATTAAAAAAAAAAAAAAAGTAAATGGGAGGGAGAACAGCAACAAGGTTGGTTCGAATCCTGGTTTAATCATTCCCCCTGGCTCACTCTGAGAGCAACCTGGACCCACGATTGGGTCCTTCCTTAGGTTCTTCTGAGAGGGGGAAATGTGGAGACCGAGAAAGTTAAGGCCATTCCACTTTAAGTTTAGCGTTAGCACAAGTACAGCCATCCCAGGCCCCTGTGAAGAAGAGCTGAACTTTACCTTACTTCAGTTACAGGAAGAAAACAGTTTACAGCTTAACGTCCTAGAAAGCTCCATATTAGAATAAAAACAGAGCCCAAGCCAGGGCAGGAAGCCCCTATTAGAATGAGAACAGAGCTCAATGCCCTTGAAGGCCCCATATCAAAATGTAAACAGAACTTGAGGAATTGCTTCCCCCCTTCTGGAGGTCTCCTAGACCAGCCCATAAAACTCAGCTGAAACCCACCTCGGGGTCTAAGTCCCTGCTCTGCTGTGTCGGGTACACTTGGACCCAAGCTCGAGCTTGTAAATAAACCCTCATGTGTTTGCATCGGTGTCGGCTCCTTGGTGGTTCCTCGGATTTGCGATCTTGGACACAACAATACCTAATCTGGTTATTGCTGTGTTGAATACCCCAAAGGGTTACCTGTTAGCATTAGAATAAATTACAAAATATACAAGAAAGATTAACATGCCCTAGTTCCTGGGAAATGCTCCAGGCGCACGTCTCACCAGCCTCCTCGTACTTTACAAGCCCATAGGCCTTCCTTCAGTCCCTCAAACATACAGTCTTTTAGCATCTGTACTCCTTCATGACACTTGACATTCTTAGGTTTATTGGCAATTACTACTAATTATTTATTTAATATCTGACTTCCTAGTTAGACGGTACATCCTGACCTGGCAAATCCACATCCTGTATCATTTAGTCTGCTCAGTGCTTCACTTCATGTAGGACATGCTCATTACATGTTTCTTAGTTTACGTACCAACTCCAGACAATTATCTTTCTGTGACCTTATGTAGACTCTGCTCCTATGCCATCTTTCTGATATATGGCAGGTTACATCCACCTCCTTTGGTTAGCCTGTGTAACTCTGCCCATTGTTCCAAATCCAATTTAAGACTCTATCTAGAGCGGTTATTTCTCCCTCTTCCTATCTTCTCACACAGTTGCTGTTAGAATCACACAATCAACATTTGATTACACTCATTCTTCTTAGAAAAAAATATGTATATTTCATGAGTCTGTTTTCTTTTACTTCAATAAGATTTAAGATATTTTAAAAAGAAATTCTGAAAGTCTTTTACTTCTCATTTCTTTACAGAATCTAATGCCTGCTGGGCATCTTTGAGGCAATGAATAACAACTTGCTGATGTTGATTTGGAAGACATCATTGAAGAGAATAGGGCAGTTAGGAGACAAAGGTTTTGGATACAGTGCATAGTCTAGAGTGGATCCAGGAGAGGGCTTTAAAAAGACAGTACATTTTCTTTCTTTTTTCTTTTCTTTCTTTTTCTTTTTCTTTTTTTTAAGAAGCCGCGTGTCTAGAGATTGTGGTGAACATTTCAAAACGTATCTGAGTAAATAACAGGGTAGATATTGGTCTGCCAGGATGCATCTGTGAGAAATGTACTGACAAAGTCAGTCTGAAAAATAATAAGAAAGTCAAGGTTAATAGGAGACATATTGTTTGAGAACTCCAAACACAATATTCACAGAAGTTCTAATTTAACCTCATTTGAAAAAGCAACACAGAAAGTGAAGCAAAACCCATTGGAATTTAAATCACTTACAATCATCTGTGTATTTGGCCCCTTTTATTCAAATATTTTTGGAGTTTTCAAACATTGAATTTAATCAACCCAACAGTACAAAATTGGCAATCTGACAGAAGGGGAATAATTGAATAGATTTTCTTCTTTCAACATGAATAGAACTTGTGGACTGAGGAAAGCTATTTGTTCTCTATTCATTTCATGTCATAAATCTATAGAACTGAACAACCTTGTTCTGAAAATCCTTTTCAGACTGGGAACATGAGGTTCTTAATCTCAAAATCCTGTGTTCCAACCTGTATTGAGCCGATAGGTTTGCTTTTTTCTTACTAAACTGTGAATTCCTGGGGTCCAGAAATTTTTTTTTTTGCATGCCTATCTGTTATGTAGTTTCTGACTTTTATGAGCCACTTTTAAAAGTGAAAGGATGAAAGAAGAAATATGGGCAAATACTATTGTGAACAACAATATTTTCAAAATTATTTTTGGCAAAATATGAAAGGCCCTGAGCTACAGTTCAGGAAAATACACTTTTAAACAGACCTGACCTATGGAGGAACAAAGATGTTGAACTCTCTGCTGCAATGTTACTTCCAGAATCTGCCTCTGCTAGACTACCTGGCATTTCCATGTTTGTTTTAGCTTTGGTTTAAGGCGTTACTGGCTCCCCTTAAAGCATCCATGTGGTGTGTGAGATGCGAGTAATACATTAAGCCTTTATTGGCTACATTAATTAGTGCATCAGATATACTAAGACAAAACTAGTTGAAGGATGCGGACATAAGTAAGATAAGTTTTTGACAAGAGATAAAGGAAATTATGGTTCTGAACTTATCCTCTGAAAGGAAAAGGTTTATGATCACTGCAAAGCAAGAAAATAGTTGTCAAGAGTGATAGAAGAAGCCAAATTGCACAATTCACTCTTTGAAATGGACCTACCACAGAGAGTTCATTTCAGTGGTGTTACTAGGTTTTGAGTCCATATTGGCTTAGGATTCTTTGCTGTGATATGGGAAGTAATCACAGAAATTAGAAGGAGCAGCACTGTCACATCTGTCACTGCAGTGGCACAGAAACAGATCTTTTCTCTCCAAAGCTTGTGATAAGATACTTGCATGACTGGCTACTCAGCACAGTTATTTTACCATCTCTAAATCTGTTTGGGAGCTTGATCTAAGACCATATGCACACAATGTTTAACTGAAGTGCTAGGGCTGGGTAGGAGCTTGGTTATGTGGATATGGTAATACTTACTCTCTTTGTAAAACAGAATTGAAAATCTTTTCTTGGTTTCATTTTTTTTCTTTTAACTCTACTCCTTTCCAGCCCAAATCAAAGTTTATATTATCTTTTTTTTTTTTTTAAGATTTTATTTATTTATTCATGAGAGACACACAGAGAGAGAGGCAGAGACACAGGCAGAGAGAGAAGCAGGCCCTGTGCCGGGAAGCCTGATGCGGGACTCGATCCGGGGACTCCAGGATCATGCCCTGAACCAAAGGCAGATGCTTAACCACAGAGCCACCTGGGCGTCCCAAAGTTTATATTATCTTAATGCATTCTGTTCATTTTTAAAAATGCAGATGTTCATCAGTTATACAATATGGCCAGCAAAGGAATTACAAAATATATTTTTTCAGAAATACTGGATGGGCATACTGAACCCTGGGTAGAGGTGGAGCTGGGTATACAACATAGGTTTCCCTTACATTTTCCTGCTCATGCTGGCTTATGTGGTAATCAGCTAAAATGACCACCCAAAAAATGTCTTGTTTTAATCCTACAATTTGTGAATATGATGAGATATCACACCTGAGCATAAGTTACCTCACACAGCAAGAGGGACTTTGTAGATGTAATACTATTATTAATCAGTTGATCTCAAGGCAAGAAGAGTATACTGGATTATCCAGGTGGGCCCAATGTAGTCATAAGTGCCCTTTAAAAGCAGAGATCTTTCTTCAGCTGGTAGGCAAAACTGGAATGAAGAAGTGACATTAGAGGGATTTGGAGTATGACAAGGATATATTCGCTGTTTGGAAGATGGAGGGGGAGAGACATGGGATGCAGGAAGCTCTATGAGCAAGGAAAGGAGGCATTGACAGTCAGCAAGGAAATGGGGACCTCAGACCTAAAGCCAGCTAGATCATGCCAACCACCTAAATGAGCTTGGAAGTGGATTCTCCCCTACAAGCTTCCAGATAAAAGCCCAGCCTTACCAGCACCTTGATTTTAGACTTGTAAGACACTCAGCAGAGAACTTAGTCAAAGTCACCTGGGGTTCTGATTATAGAACTGAGCAGTAGTGCATGTATGTTGCTTTAATATATTAAGTTTGTGGTAATTTGCTACTTGGCAATAGAAAACTAATATATACTGACAGACATGCACTGATATATTTGTGGATAAAATTATGTGAAGTACTTGCATCAAAGTAATCTAGTGGGTTGGGTAAGGGTGGAGAAAGTATGAAATGTAAATGGCTATGGGTTGATGACTGACGAAAGAAATTGATAGATCATAGAGGTTCATTATACCAATCTATGTATATTTGAAACTTTTCATAATAAAAAGGTTACAAACTGGAAAATGTGCCTGAAACAGTTTTATAAGAGTAATAGTTGAAAATCAGTTCTACAACTCTTTAAAATCTTTACCTGCTTTGAAACTCTAAAAGCAAGAGGAGAGTTTGTGAGGATCTGTGAGTAATTTCTGCCTTTGCCCTCAAGGGGAGGGAGGGGATGGGAGAGAGAGAGAGAGAGAAAGAAAGAGTGAGCATTTGGGATATAACTAGACTCAAGGGACAGAGGTCATGTGAATATTTCCATGGAATAGAGATGAGCTGCATGCACAGAAAGTAGGTGTGAGATTGTCTTACATTCTATATGTCAGCTTGACTGGGAGGTGATGGAGATGAACTCTTGAGCTACTGTGGACTATGGGAAACTAAGTGACCTCTGGAAGAGTGCATTTGCTCTCTAAAGCTTAAAGATGGAAGATCTCTATGATGGGAATTTATCCTTTCTCTTTTGGTTCTACCCTGGAGTTATCAGAAACTTTCTGTAGCCTGTGAGTGTGCTAGGTGTAGTGGGAAAGATGAGTGAGGGAGAATGAAGTTCTAACCAAGCTCTGGTTCTGCCCCAGGTGGGAGGAAGGGACATAACACCAAAACAAGTTATGTGGGGAACAGGACTGGGCTTTCAAATTGTTAGATGGAGACTGTGTGGCTTAGAGTAGCACTAATATTGTCATTATAGAAGACGACCATAAATATGTCTGTAGACAGCCCTGTCTATTCTTCTGACTCATCTATTTTTTTGTAGAATAAATTGATAGAGTTTGAGTCAGTTCAAATACATGGGGCAGGAGGTGGAGCAGTGCTTCCCTGGCTATGGTCTCCTAGGTTCTATGAACTGTAAAATACTATGATGCAGAAATACACACACCAGGAAGGAATGTTCTTTCTGGTAGTGAAGAGCTGAGACTGCCATGAGAACAAAACATCATCTCTCCTATCCTCATTACCAGTCTCTTCTTTGTCTCACTCATGCTACTGAAATGGCCGCATAGCCGGTCTTGCTTCAAGACATCCACACTCCCTTAATGCATTTTCACAACCAAATGATATTTCTAAGTCTAAATTTTGATTGTATAATTTCCCTTACTAAGATCTTTCAGCTCTTTATAACCCTGAGGATGAAATCCAAACATAGAGACAAACATATATATTCCCTCTAGCTCTGTTCTTTCCTCTCTTTTTGGTTTCTCTTATATATAATTCAGGCAGTCTAAGCCACTTGTCATTTAATGTGTGTCTCCAGCTCTTGAACATGGCATACTACAAGTGACTGAATAGGATGAAAAAAATAGGTTCAAAAATGAAACTTTCTGTTAGTCTTGGGTATTTGTATATTGGTCAGAGTCATTTTCAAAACTAGGTATACCAACCCTGTGAGTTGTTTAAAGGTAAAAGTTATGTTGCATCTCATGCACTGCTGTATCCTCAGGCTCAAACACATTGTTTTTAAAGATAAAAGAAGGAGAGGGAGAGACTTCATTAGAATGTAACTCTCTTAGGAATCTTACAAAACAATTGGGTTCCAATGAGTTGCATCTTTAATTAAATAAAAATTAAGGGGAAAACACCTTATTCCAATCTCTACTGTAGAAAATGTTTCCCAAATACCTTATTCCATAATCCTTCTAGAATGGCTCATTGGTCATAATTGAATTTTACTTAAATAAAGCCTTGAATGATCTTCTTGGCTCTTACACTGTGCATTTATTTTCCATGGTTTCAGGACCAGTGGAGTAGTATTACAGTTGAGTTTAAAGTGGATTGTGTTAAAAACATAACAAATAAGATGTTTTTTAAAGTGAATATACATGGTTACCTTAGTTTTTCATGTTTTACCTGCTGAAATCTAAATTCTAGTGACAAAATATTGTTCATTAAAAACAATTTAGAGTTTTTTGCTTAGCTGCAGCTTTAGGCAGGCAGAGTTAAGGAAATGGAAGTTGCCTCACTAGCCCTGGCTCTGCTGCTAATTCATTATGTACTAGCTTAAAAGCCAAAATCTACTGAGGAATTAAGGTTAACACATGTACAATAAGAGAAATGGAAGTGCTCTCATAGCCCATTTTTGTACCTAAAATAATAAACACAGAATATCTTTAATTTCTTGAGTTCAAAACATATTCCTGACACTGTAGAAAAGCTCCCTAAATTAAATCTCATAATTATCTTTAAAATTGGCACTGCTTTCCTCTTAAAGATAAGGAAACTGGAGTTTGAAGCCAAAGGTTCTTGTCTCAGTGGTCTCAGTAATTCATTAATTTTTTCATGGCTACTAGGTCAAAGGAATCTCAAACAACTTCATTTTTTAAGTAGTTGTAGAGGCCAAAAAACTGAAGTGTTTATGTTTTAAACAACTTAGTAACTGTTTGAAAAAATGCATATATTGAAAAAAAATAAGATATTGATTTCAGTTTCTTAAATAATGTCAAATTAATTACTAATAGGATATGCGTGCCCATTGAGTACCTCCTAATTTTTCAAATCTTGGATAAAACACACCAATCTTATTTCCACTTCTGCATTGATCTTCACATGATAGTGTTTGTTTTTTGTTTTGTTTTGTGTTTTGTTTGTGGGGGGGAGGAGTGGGGAGAGGAGAGAGAGAATCTTAAGTAGGTTCTATGCTCAGTGCAGAGCCCAACACACAGGGCTCAATCTCACAGCCCTGAGATCATGACTTGAACTGAAATCAATAGTTGGTTGCTTAACTTACTGAGCCACCCAGGCACCCCTGGTTGTTTTTGTTTTTAAATTACAGAATACACAGAAAGCCCAGCTTCAGCAGAATTAGACCATAGGTAGGAATGTGGTGTGATCTAATATTGAAGCTATGAACTACTTTAAGCTACTAATGGCCAGGATTCTGACAGATGTCAAATATCAATATGTTTCTCTCAGAAAATAAGGTATCCTGCAATAACCCTCTGAGTTCACTGAGCTCCACAGTGAACATTGCTGGAGCTACAGAATTAAGAAATTTGCTCAAGACCACATTGGAAAAAAGAGGTAGGGCTGAGATTTGAATCCAGTTTCCTGTGAACCCAAACGAGGTTCTACAATTTCTGGTGTTCATATAGGGAGGTAAAAGAGTGCCAGGGTCACTGGATACCATGGCCAATTATGTGGGGGAACACTTCAGGAATACTAGTATTTCTAATAACCAAAATATTAAATTGTGCCTAGTTAATCCTTCTAGGTACTGAAATCTTTATTAACTGTGGAGTCTATGAAAAAGTATATATATAAAAAATAAAGTCCCTGCTCTCCAGGAGCTTATAGTCTCTAGTTGGGAAAAGAACATGTATATTCAAAGTTTAACTGAAGCTGAACTCAGCTAGTATTCACAAGCTACTTTGTGTTCCTCTTATGGAAGCATTTAAAAATTTTCAATTATAATTTTGCTTGCAGGAAAATAATGTTTATGCCCACAATAAAATGTGTTGGTTTAATTAGAGACACTGGATTTTAAACAACTACTTTTGATTTCTCTGGTTGCCTATTTGTATTCTAGTTATTATTTTTTTTAAATTACCATGTTGTATTGTTTTTATAAATATTTATATGATTTTTTTACTATCACATGCATTTTTACCATTTTAATATTACTTGCTTCTTTAAAACATTTTTTAAAGACATAAAAAAAGATAAAAAGGATCATCGTTTTTCAGAATATAATTGCCTTAGTAGACTTGCTCAGCCCAAACTCGCCATATAGATGAGAAAAGATCCCATGAGATCTAGAAAATTGTTGACCAATGCCAGTTTGCTGTATAGTTTGCTTATAATCAAAATATTTTTAAACCGTGTTATTATTAAAATATGGTCATAAATTCAGCAGCTTTTATAAAAGAACATGCATCATCCAATGTAAAGTTATTATTATTATTTTTTGTAATGTAATGGTATCGGTATTTTTCTGAGCAACTTTCCTAATATACTCATTCTAAATGAAATTAGTTAATCTAAGTGAAATAAAGTCTACTTCTTTATAGATTGATTCTCCATAATATCCAAGGGTGAATCATCAGCACAGTCCACACAGAGGATCTGAGAGAAAGGAGCTTGAGCTACTATTATAGAATCTTCAGAATAATTTTTATTTCAAATGCTGAGAATCACAACCTCAATATTTTTCCACACAAAAAGCAAATCATAGTATAGTACTGAGTGCTATGGTTTCCTTTTAAGAACTGTGAGTAAATTGCATAGTGTATGTAAGGTTTCAAACTGTCTTGTGTAAATGCATCAGAGGATTTAAATGAAGCCATTTATTTGTGTCATTTATATGGTGTTCACTCTGAGTCCAAAATAATTAAACATATTTTTCTGTATCCCAGAAAAAACATTTTTCTAGTAGCCATTAATAATCCATAGGCTTATACCCATTAAAAGATCAAATTATTTTTATGAAAAGAGAATGACATTGGGTCAGTGGGTTAGTTAATAAGAGACCATAGTTGTTTGTGGGATGGAAGTCCTTATTTTGAAATGTTTGGCTTTATTTCAGCTGAAGATACTTTAGGCCAGAAAAAGCTATAAGGAGACTTAATTTCAAACATAAAGGTTGTCGAAGGTCTATAAATGAGAGACTATCTGCAGAGCCCACTGAGAGAGTTGAACACTAGCTGGAAATACAGCACCACAAGGTGGCTCAAGTTTTAGGACTTCAATTGAGTAAGAAGCCCATGGAGTACTAAACTCATGATCTTGGTTTGACTACTTAGAATTGGGCATCTTTATGAGTCACGACTGGCTCTCTAATACCCTCTTGGCTTTGTCTTCTTTCCATCATTCGTCTACTGGCAGGACAGCATTTTCTTTTTCTTTTCTATTTTTATTTCCATTTCTCCCCTCTTTCCTTTTCCCTTTTCCTTTTTTTTTTTTTTTTCCTTTTCCCTTTTCCTAGTTCCTTCCTCTTCCCTTTTGTTGCAGGCTCTGGTGGTAGCACTCTTCAGGGGCATGATTTTCATCAAAAACTAATGTTATTTTTTTATCCATTCATTCTCTTATATATATGACTTAAACAAATACTTATTCAGTATATGTTATCTGTGACTCCAGATGGCCAGTATGACCTGGTGCAGCATAAGGGATAAGCTACTGTGGTATATAGGAGTGGAAGAGTATTGCAGGACAGGAAAGCAAGAAGTTCTGCATATGACCAGCATTACAAATAGCATCACTGTCCCTTCAGGGCTGATAGCTTCACTGTAACCTCTGGTAACATGAAATGCGTACTTTTACTATGCTTCTATCTATATTATTTATTAACTTCTCTCTTTCCTTATGTCTCTATTAAGATTTGTTAAATTCTACAAGATTTATGCCATTCCATTCCAATTTATTTATTGGGATCCAGTTCTACTCAAGTCATCTGGAATTCAAATGCCACTTTCAGGTTTTGCTTGGTGAGTCCTATAACCTCTGTCAATGGTGAATATTTAGTTATTAATTGATACTATGTTGGCTTTACTCTAGCCTCTGACTGGGTGCCATCCTAAACTAGTCCTTCAGAGTATTTCGATCTTTGTATCATTGTTAATTGTTTTTCTTTTTATTTCACCATTGAAGTAATTATTCCCCTAATTAGTGAATCTTTTTAAAAAATAAAATTGAGAGGCAGCATGATGTGGTAGAAGGACTACTCAATAAAGATTGGGAACACCTCAGATTTACTCTGCATCTGCTTCAAATAAGTGTATTGGCTTATTAGGGCTGCTGCAATGAAGTACCACAGACTGGGTAGTTTAAGCCATAGAATGTGTTTTCTCACCATTCTGGAGGCTGTTTGATCAGGGTGTCTGCAGGGTTGCTTTCTTCTGAAGCCTCTCCCCTTGGCTTGGAGGTAGCCATCTTCTCCCTGTGTCGTTACATGATCTTCTCTGTATGTATGTCCGTGTCTACCTTCTCTCTTCTGTAGAAGGACACTAGGCATATTGGAGTATGGTCCATTCTAATGATTTCATTGTTAATTACCTCTTGAAAGAACCTATAACCAAATACGGTCACACTCTGAAGACTTGGGGTTAAGACTTCAACATATTAATTAAGGGGGAAAAAAAACAAACCAGCCTATAACAATTACCTTTGATGAACTTATTGTCTTCAGTAGATTGTTTTCTTTTCTCTTAATTTATAAATTGAGTAGGGAGTCCCTATATGACTGTATATCCCTGACAACTCTGGCCTATGACTATATCAGCCAAGTATCTCAGTACATGGGTTGAAAAATAAATTGGATTTTGAACATATTCAACACGTTGACATTTGATGATCATAATAATGGCAGTAAAATTGAGATTTTAAAAGACTTGTGAGTCAATAAAGATTAGTTAAATATATAAATTCTTTGAAATTATTTGAAAATCAGAAATTTATAGAATGGATTTTCACATCTTTATTTTCTTGTCACAAATCTTGTGAGCTTGGAAGGGCAAGGATTGCACTTATTCCTTTTTGTAAATAAGTAAAAAATTTAATGATATTGTAATATATAAGATCTTTCACTTACTAGGCAGCAGGACTAATATGTAAAGTTAATCAGATATCAAACTGCTTTACCTACCATAGTTTGCTCGCTTTCTTGGGGAGATAAAATAAAGAACATTTTGAACAAACAGTACTGTTTAAGCTCTTGACAAATTTAAATGCAATATTAACAAAAAAGGAAAAGGATTAAAGTAGTTAGGAAAAAAATAAGATGTTAAATTTATAGAGCCAAGAAAAGATGGTATTTTTAACAGTATAAATAAATACAAAAAATTTTCTTACTCTCAACTAAGGGGTTAGCAAAAGCTCAAAGAAAATTCAGTGCAGAAAATGACAAGAAAATAAAAAGAAATTGAAATGAGGTGAGTAAATTCAATGTATGAGATTATAAATGAGAACTTTAGTATTAAGCTGAATTACAATATAAATGAAAAAGATTAAATCAACATATCTAGCTAGCTAAGATTTGTTGCAGGTGGACAAGGAAATCCATCAATTCCATACTGAATCTCATGCTTATTACCTAGGATACAGACAAAATGACTCCAAAATATCATTAAGCTTTCTCCATCTACAATACTATTTATCACATTTTGTTTTTATATAGGCTGTGAGAAATACATTTCACAAAGTAATACTATAATTGTTTCATTTCTTATATCTGTCAATCTATTATCCACTTAAATATGCTAAAATTTAAACTTTGAACTGAGTAATTAGCAACCATGCATTATCAAATTATAAACTGCTTTGCTAATTCATGGAACATTCTCTCCTTTTGCATGTGTCCACTTTGCACTTGCTATTATTTATTTTTTAAGCAAATATCATACAGTACTTGCTAAATGTAAACAGTGATCTTAGTCTTTATCAACATGAATTCATTACAAGTAATAACACATGACTCTTCTTTTTTGTTATTTTTAAAAGAAATTTTGATGGAATCTTGTCTCACATTTAGATCTTTCATCCATTTTGAGTTTATCTTTGTGTATGGTGCAACAGAGTGGTCTAGTTTCATTCTTCTGCATGTGGATGTCTAATTTTCCGAGCACCATTTATTGAAGAGACTGTCTTTTTTTCCAGTGGATAGTCTTTCCTCCTTTGTCAAATATTACTTGACCATAAAGTTGAGGGTCCACTTCTGGGTTCTCTATTCTGTTCCATTGATCTATGTGTCTGTTTTTGTGCCAGTACCACACTGTCTTGATGACCACAGCTTTGTAGTACAACCTGAAATCTGGCATTGTGATGCCCCCAGATATGGTTTTCTTTTTTAATATTCCCCTGGCTATTCAGGGTTGTTTCTGATTTCACACAAATCTTAAAATAATTTGTTCCAACTATCTGAAGAAAGTCCATGGTATTTTGATAGGGATTGCATTAAACGTGTAAATTGCCTGGGTAACATTGACATTTTCACAATATTAATTCTTCCAATCCATGAGCATGGAATATTTTTCTATTTCTCTGTGTCTTCCTCAATTTCTTTCCTCAAGTGTTCTGTAGTTTTTAGGGAATAGATCCTCTACCTCTTTGGTTAGGTTTATTCCTAGGTATTTTATGCTTTTGGGGGCAATTGTAAATGGGATTGACTTCTTAATTTCTCTTTCTTCAGTCTCATTGTTAGTGTATAGAAATGCCACTGACTTCTGGGCATTGTTTTGTATCCTGCCACACTGCCAAATTGCTGTATGAGTTCTAGCAATCTTGGGGTGGAGACTTTTGGGTTTTCTATGTAGAGTATCATGTCATCGGCAAAGAGGGAGAGTTTGACTTCTTCTTTGCCAATTTGAATGCCTTTAATGTCTTTTTGTTGTCTGATTGCTGAGGCTAGGACTTCCAGTACTATGTTGAATAGCAGTGGTGAGAGTGGACATCCCTGTCTTGTTCCTGATCTTAGGGGAAAGGTTGCCAGTATTTCTCCATTGAGAATGATATTTGCTGTGGGCTTTTTGTAGGTGGCTTTTAAGATGCTGAGGAATGTTCTCCCTATCCCTCTGAAGAGTTTTGATCAGGAATGGATGCTGTATTTTGTCAAATGCTTTCTCTACATCTATTGGGAGGATCATATGGTTCTTGTTTTTTCTCTTGCTGATATGATGAATCACATTGATTGTTTTACGAGTGTTGAACCACCCTTGCATCCCGGGGATAAATCCCACTTGGTCATGTTGAATAACCTTCTTAATGTATTGTTGTATCCTATTGGCTAGTATCTTGTTGAGAATTTTTGCATCCATGTTCATCAAAATCCTAGAGGAGAACACAGGCAACACCCTTTTTGAAATTGGCCGCAGTAACTTCTTGCAAGATACATCCATGAAGGCAAGAGAAACAAAAGCAAAAATGAACTATTGGGACTTCATCAAGATAAGCTTTTGTACAGCAAAAGAAACAGTCAACAAAACTAAAAGACAACCTATAGAATGGGTGAAGATATTTGCAAATGACGTATCAGATAAAGGACTAGTATCCAAGATCTATAAAGAACTTATTAAACTCAACAGCAAAGAAACAAACAATCCAATCATGAAATGGGCAAAAGACATGAACAGAAATCTTACAGAGGAAGACATAGACGTGGCCAACAAGCACATGAGAAAATGCTCTGCATCACTGGCCATCAGGGAAATACAAATCAAAACCACAATGAGATACCAGCTCACACCAGTGAGAATGGGGAAAATTAACAAGGCAGGAAACCACAAATGTTGGAGAGGATGCGGAGAAAGGGGAACCCTCTTGCACTGTTGGTGGGAATGTGCATGTTACAGCCACTCTGGAAAACTGTGTGGAGGTTCCTCAAAGAGTTAAAAATAGATCTGCCCTACGACCCAGCAATTGCACTGCTGGGGATTTACCCAAAGATAAAGATGCAATGAAATGCCGGGACACCTGCACCCCAATGTTTATAGCAGCAATGTCCACAATAGCCAAACTGTGGAAGGAGCCTCGGTGTCCATCAAAAGATGAATGGATAAAGAAGATGTGGTCTATGTATACAATGGAATATTACTCAGCCATCAGAAATGACAAATACCCACCATTTGTTTCAATGTGGATGGACCTGGAGGGTATTATGCTGAGTGAAATAAGTCAATCGGAGAAGGACAAACATTATATGTTCTCATTCATTTGGGGAATATAAAAAATAGTGAAAGGGGATAAAAGGGAAAGGAGAAAAAATGAGTGGGAAAAATCAGAAAGGGAGACAGAATTTGAGAGACTCCTACTCTGGGAAATGAACTAGGGGTGGTAGAAAGGGAGGTGAGTGGGGGGTGGGGGTGACTGGGTGACAGGCACTGAGGGGGGCACTTGATGGGATGAGCACTGGGTGTTATTCTATATGTTGGCAAATTGAACACTAATAAAAAATAAATTTATAAAAAAATTTTAAGAGTGAAAAAAAAAGAAATTTTGAGATATCAGTATATCAACAAATTTCCAGAATAGCTGGTCTAAACTACTGCTTTTATAGCTTCCTTCCTTCCTTCCCCATCACCAACAGATACAATACTTGTTTCTGCATTTTATCATTCCTTCCTTAGTATTAGGAGGTAGGTCTTCTAGTAAAGTCAGTAAGTACACAGCAGGTTCCTTTGAAGAGCTTGAAAGTTCTGCTCTGTCATTTACAATGACAATGCCCCATTCAAGACATGAATGCATACTGTCCCAATCCATTGTGAAAGGTTGCTAGCTTTGGGTGAAGGATACCTATTGTTGAGTAGGAGTGGAATAATGGGCATACTCAGGATACAGAAAAATCATGCATCCTGAAACAGCAAGGAATCCCATTCAAGGCAGTCAGCTAAGGCAGTCAGGTGCTTAGTGATGTCCTAGGACAGGCAGGTAAGATGCCTATCATGGGCCAAAATGAGAGAAAACTTTCTGGGAGCAAATCACTGGGTTCTTATCTCCCAGTGAGTCCCAGTTCTCTTTCTGTGTCAGGGTCACCTCCCATATTCCAGATATATTCCTTGCCTCCCCAACCTGAATATTTGTCTGCTACTTGTCCTATTCCCTTAGCAATCCTGTTCTTTGATAATTCTAATTACATAAATTAATTTACTAAGTGACATTAGCAGTTGATAACAGCTTAATGTCTCTTTCCTTCTAGAGGGTATTTGTAATATACACACACAAACACACACACATATGCCATTTATATATGAAGGATTACAATGCCTTCAACACAGGGCAGAGCAGGCAGGCAGGAAGTAAAATCCTTCAGGAAGAAGAGTTTGCTTTTCTCATTGAAGGCTTGCATGGTATTGATTGGTACTGAGGGGTGCTTGTCTCGTCCCAGTGATTGAGCAGTGACTGGAAAGAAATGGGGGTGATAAAGGAGGGAAAGGATGCCACTGGGAAATGCAGTAGACATGGCTTTAACTTTTCTGGCCAAGTAGAGTTTCTGCAGGTTTATTGATTTTCTTTTTGAAATACAATTTGAAAGGCTTCTCTCAAGTTCGTGAGTGAGAACATTTTTAAGCAAGGCTGTGGCAAAGACATGTTTATGGTTGACACTGTGTCATTTCCCAGTTTATGGTACCTGTTTGGGGAATATGTTTATATCCTTCTTAGTGCTGGCATTTACCAAGCAAAGACGCCACTTGGAAAGGGTGATTTATTTTTTTTTGCACCATTATGTTTTGAAAGACTTTCAAGTTACAAGAAGTCTTTGGAATTAAAGCCCATGATTTTAAGATTAATAACAGTAATTACAGGGCTCTGTTATAGCAGAAAAAGCTGTAGTTTGCCTGTGAGATTGAATATGAAAGGTTCCTGGTCCAAGGGAATAATAAAAGTTTGTTCTTTCCACAAGGACAGCCAGTAACAGGAAGATACTGTTCCCCTGGGAAAAAAAAAAAAAAAACACATAGCAGTGGTGAGGGTTAATTTTTTTCTTTCGTATCTATGGTGATTCTCTGTAACCTGCCCCTGAAGACCAATTCAGGTCATAATCACTTTTATTTTATCTTTTTTTCTATGATGCCAACACTCACTTGGGAAATTAGGATTGTTTTGACCCTCTCTCCCCAGCCACATACTTCAAAGTTTGCTTGATTTAAACTTTTCCCTCCAGTAGCTGCAGGTGACAGACCTGCACTGGTTAGGCAGGAGCTGCAGGGACATACGTTTCTCTCAATAAGTGGTCAAAATTGTACAGAGACTAGAGAGTCTGTCCATACTTTGTAGGAACAAGAGCTGTCCCCCCAAAACCCCTTAGAGCATTTATAATGATGGAAAATGGCAAAGTTAAAAGCAACTCTGAGGTTTTCTCCTATGAACAACTTTTTAGGGGACCCTTTTGGAAGTGGAGAGGGGACAAGTTAAGATAAAACGAGTGAGACTGGAAAAAAAGCTACCTGGAAGTGACCTAGAATGGAGGCAAAAACATAGGGAAAGATAGGGAAAGAGGTAAAGAATGACCTGGAAAATTAAAGTGGGAGAAAGAAGTGGTGAGAATAGAGAAGACTAAATTGGCAGGAAGGAGGGGGAAAGACTAGCAGTGATGATTGACAGGAAGTAGAATAACAAAGAGAGAATACAAAAAACAAGATAGAAAAAAAGGGCCCTGTAAAGCATTCTTGTGTCTATTCCATCTTCCTCTTTACTCAAAAGTGAGACTTGAAATATCAGCTCAAATGTAGAATCTCAAGGTTGAGTCATCCATGCTCTCTTTTTAAAAATTGAAATATAATTACATAGAGTGTTATATTAGTTTCAAGTGTACAACATAATGATTCAACATTCTATACATTACTTAGTGCTCATCAAGATAAGGGTATTCTTGATCCCTTTTATTTATTTTACCTCTCTCACACTCACTTCCCCTCCAGCAACCACCAGTTTGTTCTCTGTATTTAAGAGTCTGGTTTTCATTTGTCTCATTTTTTGTTTTGTTTCTTAAATTCCATATAAGTGAAATCATATGATATTTGTCTTTCTCTGATTGACTTATTTCATTTAGCATTATACACTGTAGGTGCATCACAGATTAAAGACCTCTATATGAGACTTGAAACCATAAAACTTCTAGAAGAAAATGGAGGCGGTAATTTCTTTGACATCAGCTGTAGAAACATTTTTCTAGATATGTCTTCTCAGGCAAGGGAAACGAAAGCAAAATTCAACTGTTGAAAGGACACCAAAATGCAAAACTTTTGCATAGCAAAGGAAAACATCAAGAAAACAAAAAGATAACCAACTGAATGAGAGAAGATATTTGAAAATGATGTATCCAATAAAAGGTTAATATACAAATATAAAGAACTTATACAACTCGATACCAAAAAGACCATACACTTACTAAGCAAAGATACAGTTAGAAATATGGAAACAGGAAGGCTGTGTTTGAGAGCATTCCTCAGGATACCCAAGAAAAATTATAATGTCAAGTTTTAAGTAGGACAGGGCATGAGGAGGCCCAGGTTTGGAAGGTCATGAAGAAGATTCAGTTCCTGGGGAGTACATTACTTTGTTACCTCCTCAGTAGACTCTAAAGTATTCCCTGGGTGCTTCTGAGTAAACACCATCTGGTGAATTTCCGCATCTCTCTACTCCTGCCCTCATCCTTGTCTCCAACTACCAATTCTGTCTTCAATGTCATTCCCTCCCACTTCTGTCTTCATCATCTGTGGCAGATGGAATTATGGTTCCCAAATCCTCACTCCCTCCTTGTTTCCAAACTTGCCATGTGATTTTTCAGTTACTCCCACCAGAGGCAAAGTGTGTATTTTTTGACTCTCTGACTTTGGGTTTGGCTGTGTAACTTGGACCAGTGAGATTTTGGCAGATATGATGCAAAAACAATGGCATGAGCAGGAAATAAATGCTTTAAATAAAAAGTTCTCACACTTTGGGCCTAATATGCAGCCATCCTAAGAACTCTAGGGCTGGGCACTGGACAATTAGGGACAGCTCCATTATCCAGAGTTCATCAGATTATTCAAATTAGACAATGCACAGGAAGCCCGAGGAACTTAGCTAACCACATTCATTTGGCCATACAAATTGTACTCCAACTTGCCATTACCCCATCCCTGGGTGCAAACCCCTGTGGCCCTGCCTGATGGTCTTTTGTCATTTGAGTTGTGAGAAGTGAAGAGTTCTTTTTTTTTAAGATTTTATTTATTTATTCATGAGAGACACACAGAGAGAGGCAGAGACATAGGCAGAGGGAGAAGCAGGCTCCCTGTGAGGAGCCCAATGCAGGACTTGATCCCAGGACCCCAGGACCAAAATCTGAGCCTAAGGCAGATGCTCAACCAATGAGCCACCCAGGCATCCCTGTAAGAGTTCTGATTTTTATCTATCCAAGTGTTAGTGTGTTGGGTCCAATACTATCAAAATAAGCTTTAAATTTTATAAAATGGTTGTTGCTGTCAAGGTATACCTGATATGGTAACTAACATTTAAACAGGTGAAGAGAAATAAACAAGAAATAAATATTTTGTTTCTTAGCCATTAGCTTGCCTATTGAGCAAAACTTTCACTTCAAACAATATCATATTTTATGGGTTAGCCTATCAACTGGTCACTTTTGGGCCAAGTGCTATCCTCTAAACTATTCTGTTGTAGACAGAGGTAGAAAACATGGGTGTTTGTGTTGAAGGAATAGCCTAGGACCAGGATAATTGGCTTGTATAATGAAACCACTCTATCTTTTATTCTCCTCAAACCTCAAACAGCTTTCTTGTTATAGGTGGTATGAATTCTGAGGTGTTGATATAAATTATAGTAAATCAACTATGATGAAGTATAGAACATTTTATTAATATCGGGAGAGGTATTGACAAGAAAACTTAATTTTCTTCAATCAAAAGCATAAAGCAATCATTTCCTTTCCATTCCTGTAACTCCTATCCATTCTGGAGAGAGCAGGTCTATAAAGTTGGAAAATTATTCTGTATTACTTCAATTGTTCTGTTATTAGCTCTAGCACTTTTGACCACTATTCTGGGATTCAATTTCCAAATATGAGAACTGGTATTATAAATGGACATAAAAAGTTTTTGTAAAAGCAAATGATACATAATTGATATCTGTAATGTTGGGCTAATAGGCTACTCATAAGATTTCAAATAAATACTGTCAAGAGTTTCACCAACTAATTTCTAACAAGAAATCTGTACTTAACTGAAAAGCCCATCTTGTAACAGATGCCATGAAGCTGCCTAAAGTGCTTACCATTTATCCAGGAATGTCTGACACTAATATAGTGGGCAAATTTCTTTATCCACATGATTTCACATGATTCTGCATGACTTGGAATCTAGTCTCTGGGGAAAGTATGAGATAAAAAATACATTTAGGAAGAGGTTGGACTGAATAACTCTGTAGAAGCTTTGAATTCACTTAATCATTGTTTGAAGGCCCAGAATTCCATCATTTGCATATGTGAAGGCATCAATCTTACATTTTATTAGGTAGTCAGGTCTTCTGTATGTTCTGTACTCACAAAAAGAAGGAATAATTACATATTTCAAGGGAATGGTTTGGCAGAAAGGTGTATGAGATATGAACTCAGATATCCTATGGTTGGATTCTGGTCAGTTTTAATACCTTAAAGAATTCACTTAATTTCTGTGACTCTAATTGTCTCATCTTTAAATTAGGATAATAATCCCTATGTCATAGAATTGTTGAGGCTACTGAGGGGTTACGATTCATGTAGAACATGTAGTGCATCTTTTGGCACATAGCAGGTACTCAAATATTATATCCAAAAGGGTGATAAATAAGAAAAAATTCAATGAGAATGAAAAGACAAGAAGAAAACAGCAAAGGAAGATAACATCGAAAAGAGAAAGATTAGTTTTCTTCCATAAACAATTTTATAACAAGAAACAAAGGAAGTATCATATCTCTCTAAGAACCCAACAAGGATGAAAAACTCTTCTGTAGCCTATTAATTCACCAATTCACTTGATTATTCAACTATTTTTGATACCAACCAAGTACTTGGCAGTGTGGAAGTGACTGTGGCAGTAGCAAAGATATATGAGATGCACACAGGGCCATTAAGAACATCCTATTCCAGTAAGAGAGATGAGATATTGTTATAAATAACTATTAGTCAACATATCCCAAAGAACCTGCCATAAGAAATCTAAACTTATGAAACCCAGAGTTCTATGGTCAAATTAGTTTAGAAAAAATACATGGCATATTTCTCATCTACCCTTGAAAATTCACAAATCGAAACTTATCTGAGTACTCTGAGGCTTCTGTGTAACTAGTATCCATATTATGCATAGGAAATGAATGTTTATTGCTTTATGTATCTTCCTCCCCGAATGTACCCCTAGAAACAACTAGTGAGAATATTGTTGTATGGATCAAATTTTGTAAAATATTTCTTTTTCATAAAAGATTTATTTATTTATTTGAGAGAGAGAGTGTGTGTGTGAGTGAGTGGAGGAAGGGGCAGAGGAAGAGGGAGAGGGAGAGAATCTTCAAGCAGACTTGCTGCTGAGCACACAGCTGAGGCAGGCCTTGATCCCAGACCCTGAAATCATGACCTGAATCAAAATCAAGAGCTGGCTGCTCAACTGACTGAGCCACCCAGGCATCCCTAAAAGTAAAGTTATAATAAGCAACACAGGAAAGAGGTCAATAATGTGTAGTTTTCTATTGACAGGATGCAGATGGGGGAAAAGTGCTTCTCTGTGTGAGAAGGAACCAAAGGATTATGGAAAGCACCACATGAGAGTGAGATCTGAAGTGTGGCTAAGAACAGCAGAAGTAGAAATTGGCCTTAGGAGCACAGTCGGTTGAGCATGGTACTCTTGGTTTCAGCTCAGGTGCTGATCTCAGGATCATGGGAACAGCCCTATGTCAGGCTCCACACTCAGTGCAAAGTCTTCTTGGGATTCTCTCTCCCTCTCCCCACCCTTCCTGTTGCACTCTCTCTTTCTGTCTAAAAGAAATAGATAAATTTAAAAAAAAGTAGAAATTGGCTGGAGAAGTGTCTGAATTAAAAGGATATATGAGGTTTAGAAGGTCTGTGGGGCCCAAAATATCGATCTATTGTATATGAGAAAATAGTTGTATTTATTTTGTGTGTGTGGCTCTCCAGCAGTAGCAAGGAGACAGATTTTATAATAAAAAGGAAACTCTAAGAAACAGAACAGAGTGTAAACAGAGTAGGTAGTAGATTTCTTGACCCTAGAAGTGTTTCAGTGGAGACTAAACAATGAGATAAACACAGAAGTAATTGTGTGCCAAGTCACTGGTGGGATGAACAGACCCTAGAGGATAGTCAACTTGAAGTCAGTCTTTAAACCCATGAGTTAAAAGTCTATTGCTATCAGCTCTAAAGAGCTGTTGAAAATTTTGAACAGAAAGTCTCATGACCTGGACTGTGTTTGGGAAGATTAATTTTGCAATTCTGTGTAGGGTATACTAGAAAAAGCCAGTAAAGTAGCAAAGAGGCCCCTATAAAGAATCATGCACAAGCACCAGGATCATCCCCTTTTCCACCAACAGAGATGACTTCAAATTCCTCCTCCTGCCTTCCTATGGAAGAAGGGGCCTGATTTATAGAACTGGGAAGAAGGATGGACTTAAGTTCATTTGCCTGGTCTTGTGCGGAATTCAATCTGAAATTTACTATGTGGCTGAGTAATAAAGAGATGGGTTTTAATTTATGCTTTGTAACAGATATAACTTTTACTCACAAAATATTGACATAGTAAAAATTGTTGATAAAATTCTGTCAAGACACTTGAAGGACATTCTTCATTTTGTATAATATTTTGTAATAAAACCACTTATGCAAATATAGTACATTTTGGGAAAGTGAAAATGTTAGTTGCATGAAGTATATCTCAATTTCTACGAGATTTCATTTCCCTTTAAAAAAATCTTGACAATTATATATTCCTTCATAATAATAATTATTGAGTGCTTACTAAGTATTAGGCGTTATGCATGGTATTTTTTATTACATTCAAACATTAAGGTAATAGCAATACTAAAACTTTAAAGTTCGCATGAAGCTATGCTAATATTTGGATGGTATTGCAGTAAAGCACCCCTGACAATTGCAAAACAACTGCAGAATGAGACTCAGAACACCATATTATTAATAGGCATAAAAGGATACAGAACCAATTTTGGACTCTTTAATAACAATAGGATTAGGCTACTTCTCAGGCTCAGAGGGTGGGGTGGGAAGTGGTTTCTTTTCCCTTTTCTAGTGCTTTCCTAGCCTTGTATAGACATAACTAGCAAGAAGCAGTATTGCTTTACAAATCTATCCTGAAACAATATATGTTAACAGCCAGAGTTAACAGAGGTAAACAAATGTCTACCAACCAAAGAGTGCTAGGGCAGTAAACATAGGTTTCTTTATATAGTTATTAGTTTAAAAAATTTCCAGAAAAGCTCTCCCAGCTCCAGCTTCTCAAAGCACAGACCCTCTGAGCTCTTAGTTGGAGGAGGTGGGCTTTCCTATTTCCCTTCAAACCATATTAAATACAGGGGCAGTTATACATCTAACCTAATGGCTATTAACTTTCAAATATAGAGAATAAAAGTAATTATTTGTGATATTTCCTACTTGATAACCCCTATTCACCACTAACTATATGTCAGAAATTGCAGTTGGGTGTAGAACCTACAGAAATCAGGAAAATCATAGTTTCATGTCTCCAAGGAATAGTCAGACAAGGAAAACCATCATGTAATTAAGGTTTAGGGGAATCTGTGGAGTCATCGAGTCAAACATTTCATTTTACAGATCTAAATACCCAAGTGCAAAGAAGGCCACTTATTTATCAAAATCACAGGTGATGTTAGTGATACAACTGCAACTAAAAACCTAGTTAACCAGTGCCTGAGCCAATGTTCTTTGAACTCTAAATCTCAGGGTGCAAACTAATTTACTTCTTTTATCCTTAGCCTTTCTTTTTATTTCTTTGAGAGTCACTGGCCTTTCTACCTCACACTGATCTGATTCTCCTCTACCATCATGATTTCACTGCCAAGTCCCCGATCAGTTTCATGAGGCTTCTTTTCTCCTTCCCTCCTGAGCTCTTAGAGTTGCCTGAGAATCACTGTATCATCATCATCTCTAGCTGATTAGGTTCACTTGTGCCAAGCTGTCATTGTTCCTGAGCTGATTGCAGATAATGCTGCTTCACCTCTTTGTACAAGTGAGAAGAATGTACATTAAATAATAATTAGGTACTTCACATTTGTCTCTGTTAGCTATGTTGTCTTTGGCACGTCCCAGTCCTCTGTGGCTACAAACAAATAATTTCCACTTCTATTACTGCTTTTTTGGATATTGGTCCAGCATTAAAAAAGAAACACCACTGTACACAGTTCCATTTCTGATAGAGCTCTCTGTCCTGGAATTAATGTAAATTTCTTTTTGTCCGTGGGCCTGTCTGCATGTATACTCTTTACCTTTCCCATGATCATGTGTTCTTTCTTTCAGTTTAGATGAGCCTCTGGTTCAATATTGTTCAATAGTCAAGAATCTAATAGAGGCAGGGCACCTGGGTGGCTCAGTTGGTTAAATATCTGACTCCTGTTTTTGGCTCAGGTCATGGTCTTTTGTATCATGAAATCAAGCCCAGGGTCAGGCTCCATTAGCAGTGGAAAATTTAATTGAAGATTTTGTCCCTCTGCCCCTCTTCCAACTCACTCAAATAAATAATATTTTAAACAAAGGAAAAAAGGAATATAATAGAGACTATGCCAAGATTTAAACTTCTTTCAGTATATTTTAAAATTATAGTTTTTTCTTTAAACTCTTTTTAAAAAAAATTAAAAAAATAGACTCACTTTCATTAAGTCTCACTTTATCAGATTGCAAAAACAAGACGATTACTTAATTTCTTTCTTTTGGTCTTCATTCAACATAGGCCATTACCAGGAACTCTAATATTTTGAATGGACACAGATAAAAGACATATTCCCTGCATTGAGTCATGGTGGGAAAGCCAGGCAAGTAAGTCAATGATAATTCTACAATGTGATACATAGTGTGATGAAATTAAAGACAGAGTGTTATGTGAAAAGAGAGGGATAAACAGATCCTTCAAACCTTCTTGGGGTGGAGAATCAAAGCTTTCACAAAGTAGTAGAATCTTAAACTGATTGTTGAGTGTTGAAGGAAGAGAGCAATTGACAGAAAGGGAATGTTGTGACATTTTGCAGCTGAGGAAATTGAAGAGTAAATAAAATATTGTTATTCTCAAAAGCTTAGGATCAAGATTCTAAGAGATAGTTTGTATAGATAACACAACCCACTGGGAGAAAGTTGGATATATTCTGTGGAGTTTTTAAGCATCCAAATTCCACCTGGGATTTCAGCATACCAAATCTACCTCTTCTCTTTTAAGATCATTGTAAGGATAAAATTTTGCAATATTTTAAGCATTTTATTTCATAAAAAACTTAAAAGAGGTTAGGGAAGTTAATACAATATTTTGAACAGGCTTTTATTCTACAGGTAAGAGGAAATCACTGAATCAAATAATTTGTATTGAGGAAAGGTAAATTTATGGAAGCTATTTTTTCAGAGACATTATGACACAATTTTGTATCAGAAAGAATTTGGAGAAAGTAATAACAGTTTGTAGGCAAGTTGAACCAAGACCAACATTATTTCAACAAGATTAAAAGTCAAAGCCTAAATCAGAGAGGCAATTTAAATAACAGACCAGGGTGGCCAATTGAATAAAGATCATTCTGAATTATCAAAAATGAGTAAATTCAGAAAATTTTGGTGTTCTTCCTTAGTGCTCAGTACTTTTTTGTTTGTGAATTGAAACTTCTAGGTATGACATGAACATGAACACAAGTTTCAAAATATACACACCCAGTGGCTTCACCTACCAAATTGAAAAAACAAATTTCTAAATGGAGAAGAGGTGTCCTGAAATTGTGTTAAGAATTAGATTAAGGAAAGATGCTTTTCACACACAACATATTTTTGAAGCATTTCCTATATTAAATACAATGTTAATGGGACACTATTGAAAGAAGATTTCAAGAGCTGACATTGACATAAACATAGGATTACCAGGAATTTGTTAAAGGAAAGGGTCCCATTTGGCACACTCTTCAAAATCAGAGGATAAGAACTGAAGACACAGGCAGGGAAGTATAAGCGTAGATCCTACTACTTGAACATGTCTATGTGGCAACAGCTTAGCAACATTAGTGAGTAACAGTGCTGGAAGAACTGAGGTTTCCTGGGGTGAGTGAAAGAAGTAGAGACCAGTCAACGTACCTGAAAATAGTAACTGGACAGCTGGGCAGCACAATGGGAATCTCTTGGCATTGCCAAAATATGTGTCTGGCATACAGCAGAGCTCAAATCCAAAGTTGGATACAGATATTTGGCCTTTAGTGAAGTTTTAAACTCAAAGACAGAGAAGGAACTGTAGTAGAAAGTGTTATTCCTGGCATTACCAAGGACCTGGCTCACTCCTAACTTCCCTTAGGTTACTGGATCACTGAATTGCTTATTTAAATTTCTGTCAACCAGCCCACCTCTTTGAGGTGTGAGAAGAGCATTTTTATAGCAATCAAATGGAAAGGGAGGACATCCCAGGAGAATTTAGCCATCTTATTTGCTCAGGAAAGGTTTACACAATTAAAGATCATTTGGGGAAGTGAGACAGAGTGGGAGAGCAAGAGGAAAGTGAAAGGAGCGTATGGGAAGGAAAAGAATTTTTATTCAAAGAGCAGGATGTTGACTCTAATAAATGCAGGAAAATCTCTAAAAAATGAAGTACTCTCAGAACTATCTTGTACATGTATTCAATATGATTGAAATATTTGGAGTATATAAGAAATAAAGATGAGATAGCATAAAGTCAAGATCCTGCTTGCAATTTATTGTAATCCATCACAAAACAGTTTAAACTAAATAGAAAATTTATTGGCTAGCCTTACTTTTAAGGCAAGAGAAGACTAACTGCTGTCACAGATGGGTCTAGATGCTCAAATAATGCCTTAAGGATAGAGAGCTTCTCATCTCTCCTTCTCTAGGCTTTGTCTTACAATTTTCATTTTTATGCAGTCTCAAATGATGCTCCTCAGCAACCACAGTTTAAAGGCAATTTCCCTAATGAACCCAGTAAAAAACAAACCTTGACTGGTGTCCTATATTTTCATTCAGGTCACATACTCAGAATATACACAGAAAGAACAGTCAAGTCTCTGTCACACACAGCTTTTGGTAAGGGAACAGGAGGTACTCATCCACTACCCGGGAAATGAAAGTGAGGTCATGGTCATTATGCAGGAAAATCAAGACACTGTTATTAGAAGAAGGTAGAAAGCCTACTAGACAGAAGACAGTAAGTTTCCGCTACATTCCATGCCTTGGTAACACAAAGATTACAAGTCCATGTTTCCTGAAGACACATTTAAAAACAACACCTTTGGGGTGCCTGGGTAGTTCAGTTGGATAAGCGTCTACCTTTGGCTCAGGTCTTGATCTCAGGGTCTTGGAATCAAGCCCCAAGTTGGGCTCCCTGCTAAGCAGGGAGTCGGCTTCTCCTTCTCTCCTTCTCCCTCTGCCTCTGCCCACCCCCCACCAATTGCTTTCTCTCCTGCTCTGCTCTCTCTCTCTCTCAAATAAATAAATAAATAAAATCTTAAAAGAAAATAACACATTTAACATGACATAATTACTTCACATACCACTAAAAGTCTACTCACCTTATTTTTTCAACGAGACTATATCAATTTCTGTGCTCCAAGTCCAAGACCTTTAAGTGGTACACATTGTTCATTTTCCTTTGTCTAGACCAGAAGGGAAATAAAAGCAATCATGATTAAAAAGGGGGAAAAAATAGAAAAAGGGTGAAGAGTTTAACAATCTATAACATACACCATATCCTTAGAGAGCTATAAACAAGGAGAGTCCCTGTTTTGGTGGAGAGGCAGAGTCCACTGTGAGAATCTTAGTAGGCCTTCAGTGAGGATATCTAATGTCTATTATTCTCCACAGTCACATCTGAGATGGGCCAATGGGGAGACTTACCCTTAAACAGAATGAAATATTTCTATCACAACACTTTTTGTTGGTGTCAGTTTGGCACCTTGGGGAATGAGAAATCAATAGCCTCTTTGAGCCAAGTTTGGACTTCTCTCAAAATGCAATTATCTTGAATGCCAGAGATTTTGTAGTGATGATTAAGACTGCCATCTGGCTTCTATTATCATGGAAATCTCTCATTCCCATTGTCATCAATGAGTCCATTTCTGTAACTGCATCTCCTGACATCAGCCCTGGCTTACAGAGGACCATCACTGCTGAGCTTCTCATTGATGCTGGTGTCCTAGCAGTGTAATCTTGCCACTTTAGCAAATGGAGTCTCTTTTGTTCTCTCACATTGGTGGGTTTTCTGGCCACATGTAGGGTTGTTAGTCTAGCACATCACTTTTCTGAGCCTCTTAATCTCTTCTTCCATCTTTGATCACAGTGGTCCTAGAATTACCCCTTCTCTGACAGTGGGTTTCCAAAAACAGTATTAACACTTTAGTCACCCACTCTCAGGGTTCTTATTAGGATGTTAAATTTATATCATAACACCATGTTCCCATGTCAACAGTCTCTCACTTAACCTACTTCATGTTCCACTTCTTCTGATCCATCACTCTCTGGACCCAGTCCCACGCATCCTCTCTTGGGTCTCATCAGTACTTACTAACTAGTTCCTATAGCTCATTCAGGAGGCAGTTTCCTCCTTTGCTAAAGGAAAGGAAGTAAGTAAGTATAAGCAAGTATAGAACTTCTCCAACTGGGTCTGGATGTTATCTAAGTTAAGTTTCCATCTGGAGGCCAGAGGGGAGGTGGGGTTTTATAATAAGGGGTGTACATGCTCTTTATCTTCATGTAAGAGGGATCTAGTCTTTGGCAGGAATAAATGAGACACTACAGAAGTGTTCTGGGGGTTCAGGTGAATCACATGGTTCTTGAGTGCATCAACCCAGATGTTTTCCCACCCGCTTGAGTCTTGGGGTTCTACTCCTAACCAGCCATAGTCCTGACTGTTGCATATCAGACTTGTCAGAGAGCATAGTTCAGTCTTCTCTGGTGCTCTCTTGCCCTTATAATTCAGCTCAAGGTCTCAGTTCTTTCTGCCCCCTGATTTCAGATTATGAAGTTCTTTATGTTCTGCCTAAAAATCCTTTTGACTTCCACATCTAGCATTAAATCTGTGAAAGATCCCCTCAGACTTTCATTGTCTTTCTCCACCACATCTAATGTACACTGCAACAGACTACTTTCTCTGAACACTCCAATCACTTTGGAAATTTTGACAATTTTTAACTAGCTATAGGATACTTGTAGTGGACTTACCACTGGATAGAGGGTTTCCTTGTCAACTGGACTGCTATAGAATTCGATTTTAGGGCCTTTTCTCAGACCAATCCTAACACCAACTGCAAGCACCCAGATTTCTTTTTATGTCCGTAACAAATTTAGTCCATAAAAAAACATTAAAAAGGTGCTTGGGTGCATGGCTTCAGCCATCAGTTCAGCAGATATTATCCAGCTACTACTATAATCCAGCAACCACAGATGCCAGCAACATATAGATTTATAAATCCATCTTTCTTGCTAGTGTGGTCCTCCAGTTTCCTGTAGAGAGATCATGTTACCAGGTAATGACAGCACAATGTGACAAGGAGGAACCATATAATTTTACCCAAAGAAAGAAGGTTATATTTGTTAAAAGCATGTGTATGACATTAGTCATTGTTGAGCTGGATAGTAAAGAACAGATATGTTCTAAGCATACCTGGTAGGTAAGATGTTGCAGAGCCAGGAAACAATGGGCACAAAACATAGTTACATGAAACAGTGTGGTTTTAATTAACTAAACATAATTAAGCAACTCTGATATGAGAACACTTACTGGCCATGCAAATAAAGAGAAGCATGTTAATTAGGATTCATTCTTTTTTGTTTTATTTTTTTAACTGAAGTAAAATTCACACTACATTAAATTAACCATTTAAAATGGTTTACTTTACAGTGAATTAAAGTAATTTTAAGGTTTTTAAACTAAAGTTAAAGTGAAAAAAAAATCTGTGGAGTTTATACATTCACCATGTTACTCAACCACCACCTCTCTCTAGTGCCAAAACATTTCTTTCACTCCAAACCCATGCTCCATATCCATGAAATACTTAATCTCCATTCCCTCCTCTCTCCAACCCCTAGTAACCACGAATCTGCTTTTGGTTTCTATGGATTTACCTACTCTGGGCATTTCATATGAAAGGAATTCTATAACATATGACCTTTTGTATCTAGCTTCTCTCACTTAATGTTTTAAAGGTTAATCCACATGGTAGCATGTATCAGTACTTCATTTCTTTTATGGTTGGATAATATTCCATTGTATGTTATATCACATTTTACTTATCTATTAATATACTTGATGGACATCAGTGTGTACATTGTGTTTGACTCCCTGTTTTCAATTCTTTTGAGTATATACCTGGAAGTAGAATTGCTGGGTAATGTAGTAATTCTATGTTTCACTTTTTGAGGAACTGCCAAATTCCACACAGCTGAAGAAAGTACTGAGGTAAGTCCAGGGCTTAAAAAATATTTCTACCATTTTAGCAATCAGGCTTCTTCTATTTCAGAGGTCAACAAACTATTGTCTGGAGTTGCAGATAAATTATATCTTATTGGTATGTAGCCATTCCCATTCATTTATGTATTCTCTATAGGGAGCTGGGTATTATACAGCACAACTGAAGAGAGAGACAAAAATATCTGGACTTTTACAGAAAAAGTTTGCTGAACAGTTACTTTATTGGCCTGTCATCTTTTGCTTGGGCTTCCTACTTATAGTCCCTGATGGCTTTATGAGCTGTAGTCCTGAATCCAGCCATCAGGAAGGAGAAAGGATAGAGAAAGGCCTTGACAGTCTTTTGAAAACTGCTTCCCTGTGGAATCTTACTTACATTTCATTATTATAAATTAGTCCTTAGTCCATGACTAACTATGAAGGAGACAGGGAAATGCAGTCTTTATGTCAGGATGCTAGGGAACTACCTAAAATTTGAGTTCACTTGATAAGGAAAAAGAGGGAAGAAGTGTTCCAAATGACTAGCCACCTCTGGCACAGGGCCAACATCCAATAGAAACTAGCACATACTCTAGATGTACCTACAGTTCCCCTGAGAATTCTAGAATCTGGATAAGCAGCTAAGAAGGAAGAGAGTTCCTTAGGACCAAGCACAGAATCTAAGAATCAATTAGGGTCCTTGTGGGCCATCCCAATCATCTTCCAACAATTAGAAATAGGTAGATTAGTAATAAATCTCTATCTTCCTTGATAAACTGAGTGATTTCTAAGTTCACTAGGTCTCATTTTCTGGTTAATTTAAAAGTCTGATTAAAGTTTTACCTCTCATAATTGAGATCAATGTAGCATAATCTCTAGCTCTAATTGGATTTTCAAGGTTTTGCATTTGGAAAGGGATTGAAATTCAGAGAAGTTGTCAATGGCACAATTTGCAGGATTGGGATAGCCAATTACTATTATTTTTCTGAAAGAAAAAGACATTAAATATTGTTTCTACATCAGCTTAGGAGAAATATTTGTAGAAGAAATAAGAAAGAGGAAAATGAGCACAATGTAGTATTAACTCCAACATGTTTTAATGTGAGCACAGCCTCATGAGTGTCAGAGTAGAATGTACTTAAACTTGCATAAGTCAGTAAATAAATTGAATAGAGCATTTACAAGATTTCTTCTGTTTAAAAAGATTTTTAATTTGCCTAAGAATAGGAACATCAATAAGAGGTAGTTGTTCTATGAATTTTTAAAAGTCCAAATATTAAATAAAAGAGTAAATTAATAAAATATACAATGTTAAAAGTTAATAATATATACACAGTCCATCACTATGTTAGAAAGAAGAGGAAAGAGTGTTACATTGCAAAGAAATGTATTCAGAGGCTTATTTATTTATTCGTATCAGGATCATTCTATTTCTAAATTGTGCTCATTTTTGAACGGAACAAATGAGAGCTTTTATGAGAAATGCAAAACTCCAATGTTCTATTTTCCTTATTTTTTAGTTTTTAATTTACATAATGTAAATACTCTTCTTGGTATATAGTTCTATAAATTTTGGCAAATGCTTAGAATTATACAATTACCACCACACAATCAAGATATAGCACTGTTCTTCCACCGGCCAAAAATTATCTTGTGATGTTCCTTGATAGTCAATCTCTCTCCACGGTATGTAGTCTTTGGAGTTGTCTTATTTAGTGTAATGCATTTAAGATTCACCCATGTTGACGTGCGTATCAATAGTAACTTCCTTCTACTGCTGAGTAGTGTTTCTTCATAAAGACATAGTGTTATTCATCTATTACCAATTGAAGGGCATTTGGGTTGGATTTAATTTTTACCAATTATGTACAAAGCTGCTATGAACACTCACATATATGTTTCCGTGTGAACAAAGTTTTCATATATTTTGGGTCAATAGCTAGGATTCATTGCTGGATCATATGGTAAATGCATTTTTAATTTTATAGGAAACTGCAAACAGCCATATTGGCTGTGTTGTTTTGTCTTTTCTCTATAAATGTATGAAATTTCCAATTGCTCCACTAACTCCCCAGTTTTTGCTACTGTCAGGTTTTTTTCTTTCCCTTTTTTCTCCTCTTTATTTCTCTCTCTCTCTCTTTGCCATCCTAATTGGTACACAGTATCTTATTATTATTTTAATTTGCATTTTCCTAATAACCGGATATTGAGTATCTTTTCAGGTGCTTAATTGCTATCCATATATTCTTTTGAGTAAAATGTTTATATCTTTTGCCTACATCTACAAAATAGGTTTTATTTCTAAGAACAGTTTTTAATATGCAGAAAAATTGAAAAGGTAGTACTGAGTCTTTATGCCCCTTCACCCAGTTTATCCTATTACTAATATCTCACATTGGTATGATACATTTATTACATTTAGTGAACCAATATTTATGTATTATTATTAACTAAAGTACATGATTTAAGATTCCTGTATTTTTTATCTAATGTCATTTTTCTGTTACAGTATTGCATCCAGGATAACACATTATATTTAGTTGTTACATCTTCTTAGGTCCAACTCACAAAAGACAGAATTCATGGTCGGTAATCACATTCAGGTAATAGACTTACTCGTGGAAGAAAGAAGACTTCTTATACGCAAAGGAAAACCCATCTTCTTAGTCTTTTATTCATGTATATGGATAGGCACAGCATGTTTTGGGCATTCCACTGTTAAACTAGGCAAAAAAATCCCTTTTAGTTACTTCTGACCTTGACAATTACTGAGATACAAGGCCAGTGAACAATAGAAACACATGCTTCACCTTGAATGAGACTTGGAGATATCCCTAAACCTGAATTACAATATATTGAGATGAAAAGGCAAGAGGAGCTAGAACCAACATAGCAACTGAAAGAGAAAAAACAAAACAAAGCTTCTCCAAAGGAAAGAGAAACACGTACTCCAACTCAAACTATACACAACCTGCAAGGCTTTGGAACTATCGGGTTCTATACATAATATAGTGAAGGGTAAGAGTTGAGTGTTTTGTAAGTATCACTTATATTCCCTGGGTCCTTGTATTCCCACACCTCATACAGTAAGACTATATTTTGCAACTGCATAGACCAGAGAAGACAGGACATGTGTGACTTGAGAAGTGGGAAAGCCAGTCACAATAGCAGGATAGAACAGCTATAGACTGAAAAGAGGAGGCCTTATTTCTACCTCTGGATATGGCAGATAAGCTTGGTGCAATTCAATCTTCACACACATAGTACATAGAAAAAACGGAATTTGATCAAAGGAATTAAGAAGCTATCACAGTACTAGAACTTATGGGACATAAGAGCCCTCTAAAAAGGGCTGTACAGGCAAGTGAGTCTGCTACTCCATGGTACTCTTACTTCTTGATATTTGTTGATACACAAGTTGTGACTGAGAGACTGAGAGGCTGAGCAGAGATTTTATAGATTCGTGAGCTAAAGAGACAAAATTGACAGCTCAGGATCCGATCCACCAAGAAGCATCTTTTGTAAGCCTCCCAGACTTTTCGTCAGAAGCCTTTGAAGGATGACAAAGAAAGTATAGGGCAAAGCTGAGTTTGAGAAGCTCTATCATAAAGTAAAACCCAACTGCAAATCAGTTCAGGTCATAAGACATACGGAGGCAATGTGTCCCTATGTTACTAGGCTGAGAGAAACAGAAGTCAGTCCCTTCTGTAGCAGGGAAACATCACTAAGCACTTCAAATTAATAATTTGACTTATATCAAATCAAGTCCATTATCAATGATTAATTCTCAATGATTATATTCTCATTGAGTACTTTTCTGACAATACCATCTAAAGTTTGGCCTTCATGTCTCCCAAATATCTAGAACAGTACCTGGCCTAGAATTTATACTCCATAAATATTTGTTAAATGAAATGATTAACATTCACGTTCACTTCTACAATGTTCTCCTGGTAATAGGCCTGAGGGAAATATCAATAGTTTCATAGTGGTTACTCCTTGGTCATGTGGGATTCTATTTTCTTCCCTGATATTTCTTTATTTTTCACATTTCCTACTATCACTATATATTATTTCCGAAAGCCCTTCTCAAACATGCTATATTAAAAAAAATCACCAAATATAAATATCAAGTATCAAGTTCTTTCCCTCATAACATTCAAAGCTTAAACTCAGAAGTGAGTTACAAAAAAAAAAAAAAAAGTCTGCACTTTTAACACAATCATGCTATGTATAATCATGTTATCTCCTGTGTTCTCCATTTTGACTGGTTAAGGTGGATGATTGCAGCCACAAACAGAGCAAAGTTAGCCAGACTGTGTGAAATGACTCTCGCCAGCCTGTTTACACACTCCAGAATCCTACTACTCTACTGTATCCAAAAAGATCTAGATAACAGAGAGCATCAAGACAGAAACAGACTTTGATCTACAGAATATCTAGTACATATGCTGCCAATGTATTTTACCATCAAATGCTCAGTTATTTTTCTTTCTGTAAGTATTGGGCATTTTGAAGTGTTTAATTTACAAAATAGAGTCTACAGTTAGTAATCAATGACTAATCATATTACAAATGTCTTATCAGGGCAGCCCCAGTGGCACAGCGGTTTAGCGCCACCTGCAGCCCAGGGTGTGATCCTGGGGACCGGGGATCGAGTCCCACATCAGGCTCCTTGCATGGAGCCTGCTTCTCCCTCTGCCTGTGTCTCTGCCTCTCTCTCTCTCTGTGTGTCTCTCATGAATAAATAAATCAAAAAAAAAAAAAAGTCTTATCAGTAGGAGATGACTACTATAAATTCATTGAGTGGCTATAATTATGGCGTAAAACAAAACATGATGCTTTGACTTGTGTAGCTAAACCAAGTTTCTATGAATATTTTAAAATATTAGATACATCTTCCAGACTAACATTTTCATGACATATTCACGTGTGGGCATTGTCAGTTGGAAATTAGATAAAAGTCAAAATTTCTCAAGTAAGATAAAATTAGATTAAAGTCAAATTTTATAGGATAATGACAGTTAGGCTTCCAAAACCATCACCTCTTTTACCTTAGAACCCCATCACCAAAGAATCCACTAGGTATCTGAGGCATTTGAACAGTCACTAACATGAAACCTAGGGGCTGAAACAAATCTTATAATCAGAAACTTTGAAAAACAGAAATACATAGGAGACTAGAAGAAAACAGTAATATATACTTTACTATATAATGAGGTATAAATATATATTTCATTAATAGGCTGTTCTTTACAAAGGGACCATTTATATAAAAAGAACAAACCATTGAAAAGAATAAAAAAAGAGAGCCAACATAAAAAAGTAAGATGGAAAGGTAGAAAATAAAGTTGAAGAAATGTCTCAGGAGGCAAAACAAAAAGATGAAAAGATGGATGTTAAGTGAAGAAAAAAAAAATTAATTAGGGAAGTCCAGTGAGGTCAAATGTAACATCAATCAGCATTCTGAGCAAAAGCAGAGAAAAGGAAGGGGAAGCAATAATGAACAATAATCACAGAAAATTTTCCAGAATTGAAGAAATATAATTCCAAGCTGAAAGTGTTCACCGAGTGCTTATCCCGATGAATCCTACTGGCAATAAACCCTTCATAGTAATTGTTTAGAATATCAGGGTTAAGATTCAAAAGCTTTCAGAGAGAGGGCAAAGACACATCGCACATAAGGAAGAGAAAATGAGCATGTCAGTGGGTTTGTAAAAGTGAAATGAAAATACAAGAAACTCCTTCAAAAGTCTGAGAAGAAATGATTTTCAAACTAGAATTTTATACCCAAGTTATCTCTCAAGGGAGAGAATAAAGACATTCAGTCTCACAAAAACTTCTAAACTATTCCCTCCCTTGAATTCTAGCTACCTTAGGATGGCTTCTAAAACATTAGGGACAAATTAATAAGGAGGCTCTGGGGCCCGTGACGCTGGCCTTTAACCAGAAGTAAGGTGGGATGATTCTCAGGAGGCATAAGGGAAGTCCTGGACGGTCCGGGAGGGGGGCGGGGGTGGTGTGTGCAGTGGAGCTGCAGAGCAGACAGGCTGGGTTATGGGTTAGCTCCAAAGGGTGGAGAATGATCAGAAGGGTCTCTCAAGAAGAGCAGTTTTTTGACTGGGGAAATGTATTATTAGAGTTGATAGAAATAGGAAAAAAAAAAAAAAAGGAATAAACCAACAAAAATAAATCAAGGCCTTTGTCAAGAAGAGACTCTTGGACTCCAATTATATACCTGGCCCGAATAGTTTTTGTATATCAGTTTTTATAAACCTTCAGGAGCATGCATTCCCTTCAAATGCAACGTTTCAGAGCAGAAAGGAAAGGAAATTTATCTAAATTCTTGTGTGAGGGTAGATAATCTTGATAACGGCACAAGGAAAATCTTGAGAAAAGTTTAAGTGAATGTAATGTATGAATACATAGATAACAAATTCCTAAATAAATTATTTACAAAATCAATTTGTACTGTACTTTATTAAAAATAGGTGGAATAAATTGTGTTTGTTGCGGATTCTAGCAATGCAATTCATTATGTTAACATAATAAGGAAAAAAAGCCTAATAAATCCTAAATATAATTAAACTGCATGAACAAAGCAATGGGTAAAAACCCAATTTGATGGGGGAAAAACAGTATTCAGTAAGATTCAAAACTCATTTTCTAAAGTATAATTTATTATATTAGCATAGTAATGGATAAAACTTAATATGGTGGAGGAAGAAATAGTATTCAGTAGGATTCAAACTCATTCATAATTAAAAAGAAAAATTTTTATTTAAATACAAATAGAAGAAAACTTCTTTAACAAAAGTATCTACTGACCACCCCATCATACAAAAAAAATCATACCTAATGATAAGACGTTGGATATGTACATTTTAAGACAAGGAAAAAACCCAGAAATGACTCCATACTATTATGCAACTTGAGTTTTTATTATTAAGTGGAAAAAGAATATTAAAAGTATAAAATTTGCAAAAATATAAGATAGTGTATCTTGTAAACAGTAGGATTGTTTGTACAGAAAGTATGGGATAATGACAATTATGACTAAAAAGAGAATCCAGAAGTATAGCTAGAAAAATTCAACAATTAAAACACAATGGCAATTTTCAAATGGAAACTTATTATATGTAATATTCATATAAGTGATAAACTGCAGTTACTATGGAATATAAAATATATGTTCAATAACATTATAGAGAAAATTTCAATATACCACTGAAAGACATGGAAGAAAACCTAGATAACTATGAGACATACCTACTTGGATACAAAGTTTAAATACTATAAAAATGTCACTTTCTCACAACTTAATATAAACTTTTTTTTTTTTAGATTTTACTTTTTTTTAGGACTTGATGTCATATTTTATCTTTTATTTTTTATTTTTTTAATAAATTTATTTTTTATTGGTGTTCAATTTACCAACATACAGAATAGCACCCACTGCTCATCCCATCAAGTGCCCCCCTCAGTGCCCTCACCCATTCACCCACACCCCCTGCCCTCCTCCCCTTCCACCACCCCTAGTTCATTTCCCAGAGTTAGGAATCTTTATGTCCTGTCTCCCTTTCTGATATTTCCCACACATTTCTTCTCCCTTCCCTTATATTCCCTTTCACTATTATTTATATTCCCCAAATGAATGAGAACATACAATGTTTGTCCTTCTCCGACTGACTTACTTCACTCAGCATAATACCCTCCAGTTCAATCCACGTTGAAGCAAATAGTGGGTATTTGTCATTTCTAATGGCTGAGTGATATTCCATTGTATACATAAACCACATCTTCTTTATCCATTCATCTTTCGCTGGACACCGAGGCTCCTTCAACAGTTTGGCTATTGTGGCCATTGCTGCTAGAAACATCGGGGTGCAGGTGTCCCAGCGTTTCATTGCATCTGAATCTTTGGGCAAATCCCCAACAGTGCAATTGCTGGGTCGTAGGGCAGGTCTATTTCTAACTCTTTGAGGAACCTCCACACAGTTTTCCAGAGTGGCTGCACCAGTTCACATTCCCACCAAGAGTGCAAGAGTGTTCCCTTTTCTCCGCATCCTCTCCAACATTTGTTGTTTCCTGCCTTGTTAAATTTCCCCATTCTCACTGGTGTGAGGTGGTATCTCATTGTGGTTTTGATTTGTATTTCCCTGATGGCAAGTGAAGCAGAGCATTTTCTCATGTGCTTGTTGGCCATGTCTATGTCTTCCTCTGTGAGATTTCTGTTCATGTCTTTTGCCCATTTCATGATTGGATTGTTTTTTTTCTTTGGTGTTGTGTTTAATAAGTTCTTTATAGATCTTGGAAACTAGTCCTTTATCTGATATGTCATTTGCAAATATCTTCTCCCATTCTGTAGGTTGTCTTTTAGTTTTGTTGACTGTATCCTTTGCTGTGCAAAGGCTTCTTATCTTGATGAAGTCCCAATAGTTCATTTTTGCTTTTGTTTCTTTTGCCTTCGGGGATGTTCTTGCAAGAAGTTACTGCAGCTGAGTTCAAAAAGGGTGTTGCCTGTGTTCTCCTCTAGGATTTTGATGGAATCTTGTCTCACACTTAGATCTTTCATGCATTTTGAGTTTATCTTTGTGTATGGTGAAAGAGAGTGGTCTAGTTTCATTCTTCTGCATGTGGATGTCTAATTTTCCCAGCACCATTTATTGAAGAGACCGTCTTTCTTCCAGTGGATAGTCTTTCCTCCTTTATCGAATATTAGTTGGCCATAAAGTTCAGGGTCCACTTCTGGATTCTCTATTCTGTTCCATTTATCTATGTGTCTGTTTTTGTGCCAGTACCACACTGTCTTGATGACCACAGCTTTGTAGTACAACCTGAAATCTGGCATTGTGATGCCCCCAGATATGGTTTTCTTTTTTAAAATTCCCCTGGCTATTCGGGGTCTTTTCTGATTCCACACAAATGTTAAAATAATTTGTTCTAACTCTCTGAAGAAAGTCCATGGTATTTTGATAGGGATTGCATTAAACGTGTATATTGCCCTGGGTAACATTGACATTTTCACAATATTAATTCTTCCAATCCATGAGCATGGAATGTTTTTCCATCTCTTTGTGTCTTCCTCAATTTCTTTCAGAAGTGTTCTATAGTTTTGAGGGTATAGATCCTTTACATCTTTGGTTAGGTTTATTCCTAGGTATCTTATGCTTTTGGGTGCAATTGTAAATGGGATTGACTCCTTAATTTCTCTTTCTTCAGTCTCATTGTTAGTGTATAGAAATGCCACTGATTTCTGGGCATTGATTTTGTATCCTGCCACGCTACCAAATTGCTGTATGAGTTCTAGCAATCTTAGGGTGGAGGCTTTTGGGTTTTCTATGTAGAGTATCATGTCATCGGCAAAGAGGGAGAGTTTGACTTCTTTGCCAATTTTTTTTTCTCTTTGCCAATTTGAATGCCTTTAATGTCTTTTTGTTGTCTGATTGCTGAGGCTAGGACTTCCAGTACTATGTTGAATAGCAGTGGTGAGAGTGGACATCCCTGTCTTGTTCCTGATCTTAGGGGAAAGGCTCCCAGTGCTTCTCCATTGAGAATGATATTTGCTGTGGGCTTTTCGTAGATGGCTTTTAAGATGTTGAGGAATGTTGCCTCTATCCCTACATTCTGAAGATTTTTGATCAGGAATGGATGATGTATTTTGTCAAATGGTTTCTCTGCATCTAATGAGAGGATCATATGGTTCTTGGTTTTTCTCTTGCTGATATGATGAATCACATTGATTGTTTTACGGGTGTTGAACCAGCCTTGTGTCCCAGGGATAAATCCCACTTGGTCATGGTGAATAATTTTCTTAATGTATTGTTGGATCCTATTGGCCAGTATCTTGTTGAGAATTTTTGCATCCATGTTCATCAGGGATATTGGTCTGTAATTCTCCTTTTTGGTGGGGTCTTTGTCTGGTTTTGGAATTAAGGTGATGCTGGCCTCATAGAACGAATTTGGAAGTACTCCATCTCTTTCTATCTTTCCAAACAGCTTTAGTAGAATAGGTATGGTTTCTTCTTTAAACGTTTGATAGAATTCCCCTGGAAAGCCATCTGGCCCTGGACCCTTGTGTCTTGGGAGGTTTTTGATGACTGCTTCAATTTCCTCCCTGGTTATTGGCCTGTTCAGGTTTTCTATTTCTTCCTGTTCCAGTTTTGGTAGTTTGTGGCTTTCCAGAAATGCGTCCATTTCTTCTAGATTGCCTAATTTATTGGTGTATAGCTGTTCTAATATGTTTTTAAAATCGTTTGTATTTCCTTGGTGTTGGTAGTGATCTCTCCTTTCTCATTCATGATTTTATTAATTTGAGTCTTCTCTCTCTTCTTTTTAATAAGGCTGGCTAATGGTTTATCTATCTTATTAATTCTTTCAAAGAACCAACTCCTGGTTCTGTTGATCTGTTCCACAGTTCTTCTGGTCTCGATTTCGTTGAGTTCTGCTCGAATCTTAATTAACTCTCTTCTTCTGCTGGGTGTAGGATCTATTTGCTGTTTTTCCTCTAGCTCCTTTATGTGTAAGGTTAGCTTTTGTATTTGAGTTCTTTCCAGTTTTTGAATGGATGCTTGTATCGCGATGTATTTCCCCCTCAGGACTGCTTTTGCTGCATCCCAAAGATTTTGAACGGTTGTATCTTCATTCTCATTAGTTTCCATGAATCTTTTTAATTCTTCCTTAATTTCCTGGTTGACCCTTTCATCTTTTAGCAGGATGGTCCTTAACCTCCACGTGTTTGAGGTCCTTCCAAGCTTCTTGTTGTGATTTAGTTCTAATTTCAAGGCATTATGGTCTGAGAATATGCAGGGGACGATCCCAATCTTTTGGTATCGGTTCAGACCCAATTTGTGACCCAATATGTTGTCTATTCTGGAGAAAGTTCCATGTGCGCTTGAGAAGAATGTGTATTCAGTTGAGTTTGGATGTAAAGTTCTGTAGATATCTGTGAAATCCATCTGGTCCAGTGTATCATTTAAAGCTCTCGTTTCTTTGGAGATGTTGTGCTTAGAAGACCTATCGAGTATAGAAAGAGCTAGATTGAAGTCACCAAGTATAAGTGTATTATTATCTAAGTATTTCTTCACTTTGGTTATTAATTGATTTAAATATTTGGCAGCTCCCACATTCGGGGCATATATATTGAGGATTGTTAAGTCCTCTTGTTGGACAGATCCTTTAAGTATGATATAGTGTCCCTCTTCATCTCTCACTACAGTCTTCGGCGTAAATTTTAGTTTATCTGATATAAGGATGGCTACCCCTGCCTCTTTTGAGGACCATTTGAATGGTAAATGGTTCTCCAACCTTTTATTTTCAGGCTGTAGGTGTCCTTCTGTCTAAAATGAGTCTTGTAGACAGCAAATAGATGGGTCCTGCTTTTTTATCCAGTCTGAAACCCTGCACCTTTTGATGGGGTCATTAAGCCTGTTCACGTTCAGAGTTACTATTGAGAGACATGAGTTTAGTGTCATCATGATATCTATTCAGTCCTTGTTTTTGTGGACTGTTCCACTGAACTTCTTATTAAGTGGGAATTTTAAGAGTCCCCCTTAAAATTTCTTGCAGAGCTGGTTTGGAGGTCACATATTCTTTCAGTTCCTGCCTGTCTTGGAAGCTTTTTATCTCTCTTCCCATTTTGAATGAGAGCCTTGCTGGATAACGTATTGTTGGTTGCATGTTCTTCTCACTTAGGACCCTGAATATATCCTGCCAGCCCTTTCTGGCCTGCCAGATCTCTGTGGAGAGGTCTGCTGTTACCCTAATACTCCTCCCCATAAAAGTCAGGGATTTCTTGTCTCTTGCTGCTTTAAGGATCTTCTCTTTATCTTTGGAATTTGCAAGCTTCACTATTCAATGTCAAGGTGTTGAACGGTTTTTATTGATTTTAGTGTGGGGGATCTCTCTATTTCCTGGATCTGAATGCCTGTTTCCCTTCCCAGATTAGGAAAGTTTTCAGCTATGACTTGTTCAAATACATATTCTGGCCCTCTGGCCCTTTCGGTGCCCTCGGGAACCCCAATTAAATGTAGGTTTTTCTTCCTCAGGCTGTCGTTTATTTCCCTTAATCTATCTTCATGGTTTTTAAATTTTTGTCTCTTTTTTCCTCAGTTTCCCTCTTTGCCATCAACTTGTCTTGTATGTCACTCACTCATTCTTCCACCTCGTTAACCCTCATCATTAGGACTTCTAGTTTGGATTTCATCTCATTCAATTGATTTTTAATTTCTGCCTGATTGGATCTAAATTCTGCAGTCATGAAGTCTCTTGAGTCCTTTATGCTTTTTTCTAGAGTCACCAGTAGCTGTATAATAGTGCTTCTGAATTGGCTTTCTGACATTGAATTGTAATCCAGATTTTGTAACTCTGTGAGAGAGAGTACTGTTTCTGATTCTTTCTTTTGAGGTGAGGTTTTCCTTCTAGACATTTTGCTCAGTGCAGAGTGGCCAAAACAAGTTGTATTGGGAAAAGGAGAAAAAGAGAGGAGAGAAAGAAGGAAAGAAAAGAGAAAAAGAAAAAAGGAAGAAAAAAAGAAAAAAAGAAGAAAAAGAGAAAGAAAAAGAAAGAAAAGAAAGAAAAAGGGTGGGGGAAGCAATCAGAAATCAAAAAGAAAAAAAAAAAAAAACCACGGGGGAGTATCTTCTGCTTCTGTATACTTTAAGTCCCTTGGCTTCCCCTGGAACTTGTCCGTCTAGCTGGTCTTCTGGGGGAGGGGCCTGTTGTGCTGATTTTCAGGTGTCAGCACTTGGGGGAGCTGCTCCGCCCCCTGCCTGGTGCAGGGCTCAGTGGGGGTTGTTTACCCTGTGAGGCCCCAGGAGGAACAACCGCAGTGGCGGGGCCAGCTCTGGAGCCCTGGAGTCAGCCCCCGCAGTAACTCCGGAGCTCTCTGTCTGCAGGGCCTGGAGGCTCCCGGGTGAGGCCGCTGATCTGCTCAGCTCGGGGCAGGAGCGTCCTCGCTGTCCTGGGCCCTCCTGGCCTCTGCCTGTCCCGGGGGGAGGCTGGATCCTGGGCTGTGTCCCGGCGCCCTGTGCTCCGGAGCCTGCGCTGTTGGATTCGCGCTCCCGGGCCGCAGCCCCCTCCGCGGAGCCGCCCCCGAGCCCCCCGAGCTGCTCCGGGTCCCGCCGTGCGCGCTGCAGCCCTTAGGGAGCTCGGCGCACTCTCCTGGGCGCGCAGTTGCTGTTACTGTCCCGGGGAGCCCGAGGGCATCCCCGCCCTCCTGGGTCCTGCTCCAACTCCCTGCGAGCCCCTTTCCGCCCGGGAAGGTCGGTGCAGCTCCTGCTCCTCCGGGACGGGGCTCTCCTGTCCTGGGGACACTCGCCCCGGCCTCAGCCCGGCTCCTCGCGGGCCCCTCCCCCTTGGAGGCCTTTTGTGTCTTTATTTCTTTCCCCCCCATCTTCCTACCTTGATAGAAGCGCGAACTCTTCTCACTGTAGCGTTCCAGCTGTTCTCTCTTTAAATCTCAGGTCGAATTCGTAGATTTTCAGGATGATTTGAAGGTTATCTAGGTAATGTGGTGGGGACAGGTGACTTGGGGACCCTACTCTTCTGCCATCTTGCCCCTCCTAATATAAACATTTAATGCCAACTTAATCAAAGCCCCAACAAAAATTTCCATGGAATTTAATAATTTAATTCTAAAAGTTATGTGGAAAAATTGATCAACCCTAAAATGGGTAAGGCTTTGGGAAAATGGAAACTCACAGAAACTACTGATAATTTATGTTGGTACAATCACTTTGCAGATAATTTCTGTAGTATCAAGTAAATTTGCAGATAAACAGAAATGTGACCTCAGAATATAACATAGAGAGCCTTTTTATAAGCCGAAGGAGACAACATTATAATTGTAGGATTATTTGCAATAACAAGCAAGCTGACCAATATAAATGTTTCTCAGCAGGACCTTATCATGTATTATGCTATATTCATAGGGTATAAAACCAAAGAGCAGCTCAACTAAATAATAAATATCGAATACCTTATGTTGGAATAAATAGGAAAGATCCAGAATGATATACAGAGCATGAAAGATTTAATGTAGACTTAATGACATGCAAAACAACAATAAATATTGTTTATGGATATATACAAATGTAATATACTATGAAAACGTTTATTGCAAAGACACATATCACTTTTATAATAGTGGGTTACCTTTAGGGAGGAAGAGTATTTGGATCTGAAGTGAATATAAAAGGGTCTTAAAAATATCTGTCATGTTTGACTTAGAAATGTTTTTGAAGGAATTTGCTAATATGAGAGCTGAGTATATGGTATTTATTACAATGGTCTTTATAATTTTCTGAATATGTGATAATTTCCACTAAAATTAATATATATGTAAATTATTAATTCTCTAGTTTTAGTTTAAAACTAAAAGGTAATGTGGTTTAGGTTTCATCATAGTTCTTTTTGTGAATTAAGCTTTAAACAAAAAGTAGCTAAAGATTACCAGTTGGTGAAGATTTGAACATTAGGCCTATAACTATAATAATCTAAGAGAGGATTTTAAGATAATTTGGTAGGTGATGTACTTTACAACACAAGGAAAATAACAGACAAATGCTTTATTAGCTCCTGCACCTTGTAAATTCTTCTGTGATTTTTGAATATATGTCCCAGCATTCCACATAAGTAGAAAAGTAGGCTAGTTGTGAAAGAAACAGCAATGTATAGAGTTTTGCTGTGCTCATCTTTCATTCCAGTCATCCTTTAGAAAATGTACTGTGCCCAGTTTAAACTGCATGGTGATTTAAATGTGCCTGGCATCTTCTACAGGGCTACGAGACAGTTAACTTCAGGTTTTGAGAACAAAGCTGAATTTTCTGGAGATGATCTTTGGACTGGTGTGACTGAGTATGCCATTCAGAACTTTTCTTACCTTTGACATAATTCTGTGTATACTAAGAATTTTCTGATTGGAATAGAACAGTTATTACTTAGTTTAAAAAGCTTCTAGTGAAGTATCACTTCACAAGGGGTTATGTTTAATGCATGTTATAACCAAAAAAAAAAAAAAAAGAAAAGAAAAGAAAAGAAAAAGAAAAAGAAAAAGAAATTGGAAGTCTCTGGGTAGTTTCCCATTGAGGAGATGAATTTATTGATAAGCTAGTGAGGGCTCTCACCTGAAGACATGGTGCTTCAGTACTGCCTGCAGACTTCTCAGGATCAATGACTCAAGTCATCTTGTCCTCTAGTCTCTTGCGATTTTTTTTTTTTATAAGTAGGCTCCATACATGGAGCCCAACACAGGGCTTGAACTCATGACACTGAGATCAAGACCTGAGCTGAGATCAAGAGTTGATGCTTAACTGACTGAGCCACCCAGGCATTTCATCTTGTGATCTTTTAAAAATGTATTAGGCTATCTCTACTTAGGTTCCTCAATTCAATGTATTTTCTTTTGATCAGGGATGATGGGGTTAAAATGAAATTCACTAGCATCCTTTCTCCAATAACTGATGAAAAAGCATTTTTGGTCCTTCCATACTTTTAGTATAAACAAAATATTTTGAGGCCGTCAAAATGAATAATGGAGGTGAGTATTGGCTTATACATGTGCTGAAAGTTGCCTTGCGATATGACTGAAAGACATAGGGGAATTTAATACCTTTGACCTTCTTTTGTGATGTGCACATGACAGTAAATAAATCCTAGAGGAAAAAAATAAGTAACCATGTATTTCAAACGGGAATGAAGGTTAGTTATCTTAATCATTCAAGTGGTTAACTAAGCAAATATTCTATAAAATTAATTGATCTAATATTGGATTAGTATGTAAATTATAGAGAAAATAAAAATGATATTCACCACCCAAATGTATATATTGCATTGCAATATTTAAGAGGCTTCCTTTTCCCCTGTGGAAAGTAGTGAAAAGATCATGGACTTCAAAGTTAGGGAAACCATGTGTCTCTGTGACTTCCCAGTTACTTACTACTCAGACCCTGAGTCCCAAGACTATTGGATATATGTTTTATCACTTACTAACTGGGGATATTTTATTTTATTTTTTTATTTTTTTTAAATTTTTATTTATTATTTATGATAGTCACACAGAGAGAGAGAGAGAGGCAGAGACACGGGCAGAGGGAGAAGCAGGCTCCATGCACCGGGAGCCTGATGTGGGATTTGATCCCGGGTCTCCAGGATTGCGCCCTGGGCCAAAGGCAGGCGCCAAACCACTGAGCCACCCAGGGATCCCCTAACTGGGGATATTTTAGTGGGTCATGGGGATTAAATTGTCTAGCACTGTCTGTTTCCATAACAAAATATGGGGTCTATGAGAACATGGTTCTTAACTGTTTTGTTCATGTACACAGCCCCATTGTCTATAATAGACAATGCTAGGCAAAGGGGAGGAGGACCCAAGGACTATCAATTAAACAAAGGTATTTGTTTATACATACATTCATGGGTGCATGAATGAATAAAAAAGTTACGGCTAGGCACAAAACTGGTTAATAGATATTTGTCCCATCTCCTTTTACTTCTTCTACCTATAGAAAGTTATGATGACCAACAAATTTACATACATGTTCAGATCATAGTAGCTGCTGAAAAAAAAGAAATTATGTTGGCTTCCCATTCATATCTTTGCATTTTTTGTATCTATGAAAGTATATATTTCTAAGTTATTCTACTGAAAAACATGTAACTACTTAGCATGGCAAGGAAAGATGTGTATTAGGTGACTTATGAGCTGAATATGTATTCAGCTATTCTTCAACTATTCTTCAACTTCCATTAAAGAAAGCTATACATGATGCTTTCCATTTCCTTTGAGTCCCATAGCATGCCTAGCGTATGTACAATAATTCAGCATTCAATTCTGAACTTTCTCAAAGTTCTCTTTGTATGAGGTGTGTTTTCCAACCCTAACCTCCTGATGGACTGTAAATCCCATGAAAGAGGGTCAACAACTCCTCCTATGCCGTAGCAGATAGGTAAATACATTCTAAGAAATTATATCAATTAGGATGCCATGACATCAATATTCTCTAATATGTCTTCTCTCACTCCCCATTAAATGTACATGGAACAATAAAAAAATCCCTCAAACATGAAGGAGTGCAGTGGTTAAAATGTGGGTTCTTGATCCAGATGGCTGAATGTGAATACTTTTCCACCATATGGACAAAGGTTGTCCAATGTACAAAGAAGACTTAAAAAGATCTCTTAAAATTGTTCTGGGGATTCAATCGTTTACTACATTGAAAGCACTTAGAACAGCTCCTGGCCGTAGTAAGAGAATGGTAATGTCAGCTGTTGTGACCATCATTGTAAAAGATTGGGAAAAATCAACTTAAAATCCAGCTATTTATGAAAAACACACCTAAAACCAAAATATGTAAAAAGCTTGGAAATAAAGAGAAGTATTATTAATCATACAAATAATGACAAGCTAAAATGGAGCAAAACTGCCAATATTACACAAAATAAAATACAAGTTAAAAGGAATTTAATGGAATAAGGAGAGATGTTTTGACAGATAAAAGATTAATCCACAGGAAATATATAGTCATTTATCAACCTTTAAGAACTTAATAAATTCAAAGAAAATGGCAGGCTCCAACCTTCCATGTATTATACATGTAAAACTGAGTAAGAAAAGTAAAAGCAAGAAGACTGATTATCAGGCTTACTATATAAACATGTAAGTATAGTTACAAATGAAACTGTGTATTTGGCTGTGTCAGACTTGTTCTAAAACCCTAAGTAGTCCTGATGGACAAACAAGACTCAAAATTCAGAAATAATCAGGTTAGGGTCAGTGACTCTGAAAGACAATAAACTCATACCTCTTCCTGTGGTCAAAGGGCTTCACTTCTTGTAACTCATGCCTAAACCCTTCTGCCAGGGGAGATGTGGAGAGAAAGCTTCCACATGTGTACTCAGCTCTCCTGGTGATGTGGGTTAGAGACCCTGGCCACCCAGCTGCTCTCAGAGCTGACCCCTTTCAGTACTGTCTGTCCTCTGCATAACAATTGTTGATCACTAATATTCAGAAATCATATAACTGATCAAGTTTTGCAGCAAAATCCACATGTCACATAAAACAAAGGAAATCTTTTTTATGATAAGGGCAGAATTTTGTGAGAAAGTCTGGCATTCCCAAGGGTCACACTGCCCAGCACTCTACCAAAGACTTTTATCTCCTCAGATTATATGCTGTGAAATAATGGAATAGAAAAGATAAACAAGGTAAGACTGCAAAGTGAAATTGAACCATAAGGTTGACATAATACACATACATTTTTACAGAACCCTTATACTATTAAATAATTGTGCCATGAGTTTGTTAAGCACTGCTAGACATTTTTGGAGGAGGCACATCAGAGTGGCAGCCATTCATTGCTAAAGGCCAATGTGATTAACATCTTTAAAATGATGTTCTATATTTTTCAATCATTTCATGTGTTAAAAATCTAATACTATAAAACAGCTGCAGGCCACAACTGTGTCTTCAATTGATTTAACATTGTGCTTTATCTTAAAAAATAATTTAAATGAAAATCAGTTGTTATTTTGACAGAAGGATATTAAAACATGCTTGATTCAGATAGTTATGAAGTGCACTAAAAATATTAAACTAGTCAGAGCTCCCGCTCTAAACTAGCCAAAACTATAAAATTAGTGTGATAAACAAAATCAAGAAACATATGTGAAATTCAGAAATATGTCATAGTATGATACTTTTTTAATAAGGCTTAACAGACACTAACCAAGAGACAGTTACTGTGATGTGCTTAATTGTGATATTGAAATATTAGCAATCACTTTAAAGTCAACACCTGTACCCACTGAAGCTTTTTAGGGGTGTGTACTTCACTTTCAGTAACTTAATGTGGATAATTTGAGGTGACAAAACCTCCTCCTCTGTTCATCCTCAGTGCAACTCAGACATTTACCACTTAGCTTCTCATTAAAGTATTTTTAGCCCTTCCTATAGAGAACTGCAATCTAGGTTCAAGGTATTTTTGTGTACCCACATTTGTTTTCAGAGTAAAGAATAGTAAATAAAAAATTTGGATCAATCTTTAATGTCATTTATTTTCATATATATGTATGTCATATTTAATATTTGTTTTATAGAGAAGTCATATTATTTGCTTCCAGTGTTTGAAAGCTAGTATATGTCAGATTTATAAAGAAATTATATATATCATAATTAATATATATAACTGTTATTGTTATATATCATATATAATAAAATTAATCTCTCTGTGTGTACTTATATATGTATACATATGTACCTATATACATGAAACAAGATTCAACCAACTTTTTGATAAAAGTTCAGACAGTAAATTATTTTTAGCTTTGCAATCTGTGCTCAACTCTGCCCACCATTGCCGTATGAAAGCAGCCATAGGCAATATGTAGGTAAGCAGGTATGACTGAATTCCAATGAAACCTTATAAAAGTAGGCTACTGGACATTTGGCTCCTGGGTATGGTGAACCCTCTACCAGAAACATTCTGCCCACCTTAAACTAATGAATGAACAATTAGAATTATTGCCATGATTTTAAGAACAAGATATAAATGTCCACTATCAGTGCTATTATTCACTACTGATATAGATTTCCTAGCCAGTGCAAGAAATAAAAAAGAAGACTTATGTATTGGAAAGAAGGAGCAAAAACTATCATTACTTCTAGAATTTTGATTGACCAACAGAATCAATTGCAAAAGTATTAGAAGAAATAAGATTACAATGATAAAACATTAAAAAATCAATCGCTTTTGTAAACATGAGCAATTAGAAAGCACATTGAAAAAGGGATTTCATTAGTTCCATTAGCAATCATGCCAAGGTCCAAATTATATCTTGGAATAATACTAACCAAAAAGGGCCTCCGGTAAGAAACTTTTGCTTCGTTGAGGGGAAGACTCAAGATGGCAGTCACCATAGATTTTTAATAAATTTAATATTCTCTCAATCAAAACCCCAAGGTATTTTTAATTTTTTTTCTGGAACTTATAAAGGATTCCAAAAAGTTCTATTTGCTTCTTCTTACACCATGACTTATTTTTTTTCCTATAGTTTTACTTCTTACTTTTGTTTTCAATTACATTTCTTATTTTTTTAATCTTAACTTAGCATGTTTTCCAATATTTGGTATCTGTCAATATAAATCTCTGAAAGTCATGTGTATCTGATTCTAGTATTTACATTTTGTATTTGTAATTATTCTAACTCTTTCTGCCTGGTTTTCTTGTATGTGTGTGTGTTTAATTCTCATATTCATATTACCTGTGGGGATCTCTGAGGGCTATATTGAGACTGTCCTCTTCCAGAGATTTGACTTTGATTCTGCTATTTAGCCCATGTTAAACTTTGGTTGATGTGTATAGTGAAAATTCAGGTCCTAAATCCACCTAAGGCCTGACCCATTATCATACAATCTAAAGGGAAATTCTAATTCCTTGTATCCAGAGCCGAAGCAGACACAGATTTCCTAACTGCCTGCCCGGTAATGATTTTACACTCGTCGTGGTTCTTGCCTTTTTCATAAGCAGTATTTTGGACTAGAATCTCAGATTCCATGCTTTTTCATGTATGGGCCCCAGCCTTTGGATCTTTCCACATGTTGATGATCATTCATCTTAACAACTGCCATTAAGACCAAAGCTCTAGGACCCTATCAGTAGAAAGTGTCCCATGGCAGGCAAGATTTACCTCCAAGGATCCAAACTTTGGTAGCATCTTGACCCCAGAAGATATCCATTAATTCAAATCCACCTATGTTTAATATCTACACTTAAATCATCTATATATGGCTTATCTACATTTTAGGTTTACTATTGCTGATTTTCTGGATATTTTAATAGGCATTATTGCAATAAATATGAATCTTTTGTATTACATATAGGAAACTTAAAATGTCGCCCAACACTCAGCTTGATATCAAATAATTTAGTGATATGCTTTGATTTCATATACATTTGGATTTATAAAATATTCTTCATTATGACCTTTATAAAATCATTCTGCAGCATATTTCTTTTCAGGCCTGATTATTACTTTTCCTATCATATGTTTAGTTATTTATTTATCGTCGGTGTGCATCATTCTTTGCCACAGCCCCAGTATGAGTGAGGCTCAGTACAAAGGGGATTAAAAAATATTTATTATTACATCAAGCATCTTTCTATTTCCAAACACAAGTATAGTTTTCAGGGTTAATACAGATGCAATAATTAGTGCCTCAATGTCAAATAATAAACTTGTTACTTTCCTAGATACCTATATCTGAGATCAACTGTACATTCTACTAAGAAAATAGAAATATTTAATTACAGTTAGGGTGAAGAAGTGATAGAGTTTTGGAGCTGTCCCATTCAATATGACAGCCCTAGTCACATATGGCTATTTTAATCTAAATTTAAGCTAATTAAATTAAAAGTAAAAGTTTTAAAGTCAGTTCTTCAGGTATTCTCCCTGCATTTCTTTTTCTTTTCTTTTTTTTTTTTTTTTTTAAATTTTTTTTCTCCCTTCATTTCAAGTACTCAATAGCCACCTGGTACTATTGGCTATTGTCTGTACTGGACAACACAGAATATAGAACATTTTCCTTATCCCATCATCATAGGGAATTCTAGTAGACAGCTCTGGTTGGGAAAATTCTGGAGGATCAGAGGACAAAGAAGGAGAAATTTTTCCGCAGTAGGATTAGTAAGAGTATTTGAACATCTGTTCCTAGTGCAGAGGAAGAGGACTCCAGAACAAAAAGAGCTATAGACTAACCTCATCTTTTTCCACGTCTGCCACCAAGACCACTTGACAAAAATACTTGGTTATTTTTAACTTTTTAACTAAATAATGGTGATACAATAATAATTATTGAGCAGAATTTTGTTTGGATCTTCTGCAGGGAAAGAAATTTTAAAGCTGTTTGTTTCTTTATTTGTTTTTTTTCCTGCATGTAGTATAATAGTTTAAGAACTAGCTAAATTGAAACCTTTTTTCATTTTCATTATGTGTTTTCCTAAACCACTTATAGTTCTATGTACATACAATCTGTCTTTATATACTAAAGCCAATGAAAAACTGAGTGTTGAAATTCAAGAAATTATTGAAGAAATTATTTTAACTTATACTTTAGCAATAACATTAACAAATCAAAGGGACTGGTCTCAGTGACTTGGTTGCAAGATTTATGACTCTTTTTTTCTTGCATTCTCCCAGTTCCGTTCCTGTAGGTGACACCGGACCTTGATTGGCGATCCAACCCAGTGTTCTCTATCTCCAATAAGGATGTGTATATGGGATTTCTTTTGAGAACAGCTTCCATATTGTGATAATTTCCCATGTCTAAATCTTGCTACCTTAATGTGGAATTAAAAAAAAAAAAAAAAAAAAAAAAAAAAAGCAAAGTACTGCCCAGCCTCACTCCTTTTTGCTTTTAGGGATCAAATAGTTAATAGTTTATCTTCTACCAGTCAAATGAACACATGTAAGACTTAATTTAGAGCTAGTAATACGAAAAAGCAAGATGGACCAAGGGCAGTCATTTTTGCTGGCTTAAGTTTAGCAAAGACAGCTAAGTTATACAGCCAGCCACTGGGAAGACAAATCTCTGATTCCATAACTTTCTAATCATGACAGAGACAACATAGACACTGCATTCAGCAAGACTAGCTGTGACTTCCAGTTCTTACAGCTTCCTCAGGATGGAAGAGGGAGTGCAGGTCTGGAAACAGTAGCTATGTAAGTTGCTTCTTAATTCAGAGCTTTCTAAACATGGTGGAGAAAGCAGCAAACTTGCCTGATGTCTTTCTTGGAATGCCTTTAATGATTCTTTGAGTTTTCTATATTCCTCAATAAATCCCTTTCTCAAAAAGTTGTCTGAAGTGGGCTCTATCATCTGCAACTAAGATTCCTAACACCCTAAACTCCTGCAGGCTCAGCAACATAGAGGCAAGGACCAATGAGACCCATCCTACTTCCAAAAAAAAAATCATTATCATTAATAGATGATTTCTGTCTGATAAAATTTGCTCAGAATTTTAAAAAGCCCTGGGTTCATTAATAAAAGTGAGCTATAGTTTTTTTTTCAATAACCATCTTTACTTGAACATAAGCAAGTATCCTAAAAGAATGTAAGGGGGGTTGAGACTAGAGACAATGTTCTGTTTTTTTCTTGCAGTTTGTAGAACCTAGTTTTCTCATGTAATATGTTTTTCATTTCTTCTCATAGGACTAGACTTTGACTGATGAAAGATAAATCCATGAGGAGTATTCTGAGGGCCTCAACTTTATTCCCAGTTTTAGCCCATGTTTTATGCTGTTTTCATTCAAACTTCTTTTTTTTTAAGATTTTATTTATTTATTCATGATAGATAGAGAGAGAGAGAGAGAGAGAAGCAGAGACACAGGCAGAGGGAGAAGCAGGCTCCATGCTGGGAGCCTGACACGGGACTCGATCCCAGGACTCCAGGATCATGCCCTGGGCCAAAGGCTGGGCCAAACCGCTGAGCCACCCAGGGATCCCTCATTCAAACTTCTTACATATAGAATTACTGTTAGTAATTTATTGGACTGAATATCCCCAGGGGCCGTAAGTCAGGTTCCTATTGCTTCTCATTTAAATAGATGCCTGAGACAAAGGGGTCTTCCATGTTATGGGATAATTGCTATTCATGTTAGCAGTCCATTTGGCTTCTCTTTTATCTTGCAGGAGTAGAAAACAGGCTGTGTAACTGAAATGCATGCATGACATAATTCTTATCGAATTATTCAGAGAAAAATAGCAGTATACCATAATAACGATGATACATCATAAGACTGCATTTTGTTTCAGTTTTACATTTTCTATGACTAGGCTAAGTTAAATTTTTTTATAGGAACAATATAACAATTTAAAAGGCAATAGGATACCACACATTCCAGAAAGAGCCCTGACAAATTCTCAAACTCATCTCCAAAGTAATTATATGGGAAAAAGCTAAGAAGTTGTCTGTGTTGTCCAGAACAATCAGTCCTTTGTGTTTTCACAAATGTCTCATTTCTCAAAGCTACAAGGGGAACAAAAAAGACTTTAGCATGAGAGTAATTATGGTACCAAAATAGAACAAAAATGACCTGGCTCTAGACAAGAGGGGAGAAAAACTAGCTTAATACATAGTACCAGTCTCATCCAGACCATTCTGATTTTCCCCTTCATATTTTCTGGCCATGATAATAAAAAAAAAAAGGTTTGATTTGTTTTGAATCAGAGACTGTGAGGCTAGATGTCTTTGTCTAAGAAGATTTTAATTATACTCAAAGTAAGATATAAAAAAATCTTAATTTTTATTCTAGAATTTCCCATTAATTTAGGCTCTGGTAAGGTGCATTCAAACTCCTTAGTCATTGTGAGATTTTTTTAAAAGAGTTTTTATTTCATACCATGAGCATATTGAGTGTGAATAACGAGAAATTAAACAGGATTCTCTAATCATCTTTATTTCCTCTGTTTCTTCTTCTTGGATATTTTAATACCATATACTTGTATTATACAAATGGTCTTGTTTCCATAAGACCCTAACTCAGAGATCGGCAAACTTTCTCTGTAAAGGGCCAGACAGTAAATACTTTAGGCTTTGTGTGTTATATGGTCTCTGCCACAGCTAGTCAACTCTGCTGTATGCAAGTGGCCATAGGCAATACATAAAAACAACAGGTATTGGTTATGCTGCAATAAAACTTTCTTTACAAAAATAAACACTGGACCAGATTTGGCCTTTGGGCTGTAGTTTTTCTAGCCCTGTCTTCAAAACAGGAAATCTGAGTTTCTAGCCATAAAGTTTGAGAAACTCTCTGGAGAGGGTTATAACAGATTTCCTTAATCAGACAAATGATATTTAATAAAGAATATTAGAAAGAGTGCTAGCTTTGGGCCAGGGATAGGAAAGCAAGTAGGGCTTCAATGTATGCAAACAAAACATTCCAGAAAAGCCAAAGCTAGTAACACATTAGTCCAAGATCAATAGGATCTGTGGTCTGAAGCACAATAGAGGGTTAAATAAATATCCAGACCACACATACGTGACAGACATGACAATGAGTAGAAATAATTATTTTTTTAAAGATTTTTAATTTATTTATTCATGAGAGACATACGAAGAGAGAAAGAGGCAGAGACACAGGCAGAGGGAGAAGCAGGCTCCACGCAGGGACCCAAAAGCAGGACTCCATCCCCGATCTCCTGGATCACATCCCAGGCTGAAGGCGGCTCTAAACCGCTGAGCCACCCGGGCTGCCCCAATGAGTAGAAATTAAAGGAGAGGATTTCAACAATGAGATTATACAGAAGAAAGACATGAAGAGAAATCTCACAGAGGAAGACATAGACATGGCCAACAAGCACATGAGAAAATGCTCTGCATCACTGGCCATCAGGGAAATACAAATCACAACCACAATGAGATACCACCTCACACCAGTGGGAATGGGGAAAATTAACAAGGCAGGAAACCACAAATGTTGGAGAGGATGTGGAGAAAAGGGAACCCTCTTGCACTGTTGGTGGGAATGTGAACTGGTGCAGCCACTCTGGAAAACTGTGTGGAGGTTCCTCAAAGAGTTAAAAATAGACCTGCCCTACGACCCAGCAATTGCACTGTTGGGGATTTACCCCAAAGATACAGATGCAGTGAAACGCCGGGACACCTGCACCCGGATGTTTATAGCAGCAGTGTCCACAATAGCCAAACTGTGGAAGGAGTCTTGGTGTCCATCAAAAGATGAATGGATAAAGAAGATGTGGTTTATGTATACAATGGAATATTACTCAGCCATTAGAGACGACAAATACCCACCATTTGCTTCGACGTGGATGGAACTGGAGGGTATTATGCTGAGTGAAATAAGTCAATCGGAGAAGGACAAACATTATATGGTTTCATTCATTTGGGGAATATAAATAATAGTGAAAGGAAATAAAGGGGAAAGGAAGAAAAATAAGTGGGAAATAGCAGAAAGGGAGACAGAACATAAAGACTCCTAACTCTGGGAAATGAACTAGGGGTGGTGGAAGGGGAGGTGGGCGGGGAGTGGGGTGACTGGGTGGCACTGAGGGGGGCACTTGACGGGATGAGCACTGGGTGTTATTCTGTATGTTGGTAAATTGAACACCAATAAAAAATAAATTTATTATAAAAAAAAAGTTCTTGGCCCCGAGGAAAACAGTTGCTTGAGCTGGATACTCGTATATGAAACAGGGGCTAGTAGATGAGAAAGACTGGGAACTTTTTTTTTTTAAAAGTAGAAAACAAAACTTTATTTGATGAAAACTTCTTAAAAGTTCCAGTGTGAAGTAACAAAATCAACAACTTACAAATCTCCTCATTCCTTTGCATTTCACGCAAAATATTCTCTTCAGAAAAATGACCCTTTCGTAATATATATCCCTGTCTGTAGGCTAGGCTTGTCTGAGTGGATAAATGGATATAAAATTCAAAAGAGAAGAAAATGAAAATATCCTAAAAATAAAAATCTGAACCCTCTTCCTTGAGGTGTATTGCAGTAGGTTACCAACACATTCAGCACCTTGTAATAATCAAGTTACTGATGTGAGTCATGGAACAGCCCCTGAAATGAAAGAACAAGTCACAGGTTGGCAGCAGAATAAAAATTGACAACTAGAGCGGAGCTCAAATACATGAAATCCACACTTTCTTAACTGCCAGTGTTAAGAAACTCTATTTGGGGCAGTGGACAAGATAGTAGAGATAAAGATAATTTCTGACATTTATGAAGCTCCTTGGTGAATTAGGGAGGACAATGCGGTATTACAGAAGTCCTACCTCACCATGATCAGGGATAAAACTGGTATGGGATCACCTCTCCCTGTGTGACCTCGTGATGTCTCTCTCCCCATCCAGATTCTCTCATGGCTGCATTGTAATCTCTAGCCTGAAAATCAGCCCAACAAATGGATGGTATTTATCTTGCTCTTCTGCTTTCCTTCTGGCACCCATCTGATGGGGACATTTGTCTTCTGATATAATGACTGCTGATCATGTGGATGAGATAAACTAAAAAGGTGAATAGTGGAAAGTGTTTGAGTGAATTATACTTAGTACTTAGCTTAAGAGGGTCTTCCTACAGATGTTTTGGCATCCTTTCTATTCTGAAAGGTAATTCTCTAGTACGGTGGAAATTATACAAATGCCACTGAGTTGGTATGCATTCTGTTATCAGAATTACATCCTCACGTTGGATAGTTTCTTCTAGAACCTGATGCATTCACTGATTAGTGGCTATTGTCTAATGTGTGTAAATTTGATTTCATATCGAAGAGGATACACATTGGTTTAAGCAGTATGTTTGAATATAAAGATAAAACTTCTGATGTTTACACTGTTAATTGTAGCTGCTTATGCCCCCAAACAACTACAATCCCGCAAGACAATTTTCTTATAAGAGTTCTCAAAAGGGACTTCTAAAATGCCATATTCAGTGAGATGCAATTCAATCCCACTCTACCTGCTTTGCATTCATTCATTTCCTGTCTACTCTCCTCACAGTTTTATTTCCATGAACCTACACCAGGGACCTCCAGTGGAAGATTAATGCACTTTTGAGAGTTTGAAAGATTATTCAGTAGGAAACAGGAAGAATGGCCTAGAATTTGTGTCAACATTTATTCCTTATGTAAAAATAAAGAAGAAATAAAAGTTACTAATTTAAAAACACATATATCCTGTAACATACACAATTATGCATATAAATGCATGTAATATAATTGAATATATAATATACATGTGTATTCAGTTATGATATATGATATGTAGAATGGCAGTGGTACCCTCAGTTCCTCAGTTAGATATTCCTGGGTCACACAGAATATCCCAGACATCTGAGGGAATAGTGTGATTCCATAGCGTAGAATGGGTAAGACTTTAGAAATTGAGTAAAAGTCTCAACATGTTTCAACATATATTACTTGTTATGAATTATTTCAATTTAAAAATCCAATGCCAGTTACAAAGTACATGGATACTGACATTTGTTGTCATACTCAAAAAATTTCAGAGAAGAAATACAAATAAATCAGAGAAGAAAAGTTCTCAATGGTTAGCTGTTTCTTTAAAAAATATGATGCTTTGTGAAACATTTTTATGCCTGACCTCTGGTGGTGAAGCTGACTTGACTAGTATTAAAAATAAACAAGAATTCCAACAAGTGAATGGGGTTCTGGATGGATTTCATTGCTTGTATCTCTTTTCTATTCTCCTCTGTCCTTCACTGCTCCGAGTGACTAACTTCTTAAAGCTCACCCCTGGCCACTCTACCCTCTTATTCATGTGCAAGCACTGGCCACCCAGTGTATGTATACATAATCTTTAGAAAAGTAGAAGATGAGCCACCTTATGACCTTATTTATTTTTTCTGGTTTTATTTTCCACTCTATACTAAACACATTATATATTCTTGCCACATTAGACTATACAAGTATTTCTGAATAGCCTTATCTAGAAAATCATGAACTCCTACATTCATCTTCTGTATCTCAAATGTTCTGCATTTTCTAAGTTAATTTCAAATGATGCTATCTTCATAAATCCTTTTCTATTTTCTTCACTGAGATTTTATATCTTTTTCTTTTATATTCCCATTTGGTGCGGTTGTCTTATAATTTTTTTGGGAGGGAGAAGCAATTTTGTCTTATTTGCCTTTATGTTACACTGAGACTCTTTGTTAAATTGGATTGGTTCCTCTTCCTCCAAACTCAATTGAAGGTCCATTTCCCACCACCTTCATTAATTGTACAATCTTTCTCTGAGCCCCATCACTGGAGATAGATATATATATATATATATATATATATATATATATATATATACACACACATACATACACATAGCATTTTAACAAGAAAAAAGTGTCTTCTTTAAAAAGAAAAATCAATTACTTTCAGAAAGAGAGAGAGAAAGAGCACATACAAGGGCGGGGAGGGGGTGGTAAGAGCAGAGTGGGAGGGAGGGGGAAAAGTAGACTGTGTGTGAGTGTGGAGGCCAAAGCAGGGCTAGATCTCACCACCTTGAGATCAAGACTTGAGCCAAAATCAAGAGTCAGATACTCAACCGACTGAGGCATCCAGGCACCCCAGAAGAAAAATCATTTCTAAGTGTTATGACCATGTTTTATATTTAATTCAGTTTTTCACTCCATGATGACAAAGACAATTTACTATTTTTTATTTAAACTTCATAACTCAAAAAAAATAAATAAACTTCATAACTTAAAGCAGAAGTCATTGAGTATATGATGCTTAGTTAATGCATGCTGACTAAACACATAAAGTTAGCATGTAGTCTAAGGCTATAGTTTAATGTCATAACTCATTTGGACAAAATAAAACCTTCTGGTGTTGGGTTGTATTTTTCAATGATGATCACTATAATATCTTCCATTCTACAAGACACTGTTTCCATCAAGAGTTATAGTCTCTGTCTCCTTTTCTTGGATTTGAGTGGCTTACTAACTTGTTTATAATCAAGAAGATGTTATGGAAATGATACTGAGAAATTTCTGTCTCTTGGTCAGAAAAAAACCATGAAACTTCTTGCTTTGCTTACTGGAACATTCTCACTTGGGAGCCCTGAACCACCATGTTAAGAAATCTGACTATCTTGAGGCCACTATATTGTGAGGAAGCCAAGCTGTACAGAGAAGTTGCAGGTAGACACTCCAGGTTAAAATCTTAATTTTTGTGTTTTCTTTTTAAAAAAGATTTTATTTATTTGAGAGTGAAAGAGAGAGAGCGAGAGCATGAGCTTGTGGAGGGGCAGAAGGAGAGGGAGATGCAGACTATAGGCTGATCCAGGAGCCAGATATGGGAGGTGCAGGGCTCTATCCCAGGACTCAATCCTGGGACTCCAGGACCATGACCTGAGTTGAAGACAGATGCTCAACTGACAGAGTCAAGCAGGTGCCCCAATTTTTGTGTTTTCTTATCCTAGGTCCAGTTTTGTGAGTGAATGTGCATTAGATGATTCTATGTTTCTGATGTTGAGTAAACTGAGCTTTCAATTTTTCCCATATCAGGCCCCAGATATTATAGAGCAGAGACAAATCATTTCTGCTTTGCTCTTTCTAAATTATTGAACCAAAGAATCTGTGAAGATAGAAAAAATGTTGTTGGTAAGTTTGGAATACTTCATTAATGCAGCAATATTACCTGGACACCTTCTTTCTGATGTGGGAGAATATTTTTATGCAAACAAATGTGTTAAGAAATATAATCCTTGATTATGTTTTTAAACATAAAAATAACAATACATGGGCTCACAACTTTTCATATCTCAAACTTTGAAGACTGTATCACCATCTTGGCCTTCTAATATAATCTCCTAATTTTCTATAGCAATCACTTATAAGGGAAAGCAAATGGGACAACTGAAGAGATTTTGCATAACCAACAAAGCAAAAACCTTTTAATATCTCTCTACAATCATAATTGATAATTACTTTATATTCTGACAATTGTATTTTGGGAGGTCAATCAACTTTAATCACGTGGACACATTTTTCTAGATTTCAAAGATAAGTAAACCCTCTCCTAAAATTTAGCAAGCTTGTTTTATGTCCATTGACACAAAAATGCTAAGTAGAGTTTTTCTTTGTAAGTTCACCAAATAAAGGTAGATTCTAATATCTGGCTTCTCCAAAACCTAGTGTCCCTTAAACAGCTGTTGTAGTAGTCACAAAGGCAGACAGATGTGTTAGAATCAGGGTAGCATTTGCCATTCTGACTTCAACCCAATGAGAAGTTGAGCTCTGAGCAAGAAAATAAAGTGATATATTTACTATAAGCACATATATCTGTACTATTCTGTTTGTAATTTATAGCGACCATGATCCTTCTTAGTGACCTCTGACCTTAGCTTTGACTCTTGTCAGCAAACACACACACTACACACACACACACACACACACACACACACACACTGAACATTTTCGAATTTAATTGTTTACCCACTATGTGGAAAAGCCTGGGCTGTTCATATCCTGGAAATAATTCCTGTCACAACAAAGAGTACATAAACAATGTTTTATGTATAGCAGAAGCCACAGTTGCTTTAATATTTATCAATGGTTTTCATGTAGTCTATTCTAGTCACTTGCAAATTTCTGACCCTTTGGTTTTCTTTCCTCATTGGCAGTTGTGTGTTCTGTTTCCCTGAGATCTTGTCTTGATAGCTTGAATGTCAATTTCTTCAGACATTCTAAGTATGCTAAAATTTAATCTATCTGAAAAGACTGTGCCTTTCTGGCTCGTGGGCCAAATAAGACATTCAACCTTAGCCAAATCCTTGGATAATGTGTAGCATTTCTCTGTGAAAGCTACCTTAACTGGTTAGGTAAGTAATACAAGATACATATTTCACACATGATTTATAGTGGATGATAGACCAGCAAAGCTGACTTCTGAAACCAAGTTTTCCCATGAATATTTATCAGTATTTGTTTATAAGCAAATCATACCATCCTAGTTTACCTAAAATAATTCTAAGCTTAAGCTATTTATTCCAATTGGGCCATAAATGGATTAACTTTGTATGGATTTTGAATTGCCTTTACCTTTAGACTTCAGAGGACTCAACACATTTTCCAAGAAAATCTTAATCCTGTTTTGTATACTCTCTCATAACACCTGAAAACATAGGTGGGATGACTACATAATTTTCTTGAAAAATGTAACATCTTTACTGATCTTGTCAGTTCCCCCCTGCCAACAGCTTCCTGTGGGCACTTGTATCAGTGAATATTTTCTCAAGTGGAAGGAATCTGGAATTAAAACATCCTCACTTTGGTATCTCATGTTACCAAGTCATTAATAAACATGGCTATTCTCCTAGTGAATATGACCATTTTCAAAAGCTAACTATGGTTTTTGTTTTTTAAAAAGTGGGAGTAGGCCTGTGACAAATTTACTTGAAAATCTTCTAAGACCTTGGCAAGCCACTTGTACTGAAAGAGCTGGATTTTATGCTCGCATTTTCTGAGTTCTCACTTTGACTGTTACAGGGCATCTCTTTCTGATCCAAATCTAAGCAATTTTTCAGGGACCTCATATTATGTTTCAGAACAAATCTTTTAGATGTTGACATCTACCAGTTCAGAGAAGACTGGCACTTAATTTGCCACATTGGAGAGCCAAATGTCACTGATTGAATTATGTACTCTGTCTGCCCACAAATTCACATATTGAAGTCCTAACTCCCACCTCAAAACATAACCTTATTTGGAAATTGAGTAGTTGCAGTTATAATTAGTTAAGATGAAGTCATTAGGGTAGACCCTAATCCAGTAAGACTGGTGTTCCTCAGAAAGGTGAAATTTGGACACAAAGACACAGACACAGGGGGGATACCATTTGCAGATGAAGGCAGGCATCAGTGATGCTTCTGCAAGCCAAGAAATGCCAAAGATTGCCAGAAAACCAGCAGAACCTAGAAGGGAGGCATGGGGTAGTCGTCAGAAAAGAACCAACACAGCAAACACCTTGATTTCAGATTTTCAGTGTCTAGAACCATAAGAAAAATATTTTGTTGCTCAGTGTGTGATACTTTGTTATGACAGACCTAGAAAACTAATACATGAGATTTAGGGTAACACTTCTACAAGGTGAATTCCATAACTTGAACTCAGATACTCCACACTCCTATTTGGGTCCTGGAATGTTTAGACCACTAAAGCAATACCTCATTTGCAGTCTCTTTTTCTACCTCTGTTATGCATTGTAAATTATGCAATGGTTTACTTCTCTTTCTAACAGGTGATTTCAAAGCGATTTACAATATTACATATACATTATTGTCAGAAAAGTGTGCTCCTGGATTCATACTAGATTTGCAACTTGCATCATTCAATGGTTGTATGGTATATTTTTAGCATCCAAATAAAATGAAATACAAAAACTGACATTGCAGACTGATTCAGTAATGGGAAAAATCAGCTGAAACATTTGCTTGGTGTAAATAAAGAAAAAAATAGGTATGATTTATTTTTAAAATTAATTATGAAGACCAAAGTTGATACAAGTTCCTGACTAGGAAAACAGGTGACATTTTTTTTAGAATTGACTTTATAACAGGAATCATTTGATCTATACATTGTCCTGCCTTTTTAATGTCATTCTCTACATTCACCTTAGATCTGATATTTGAAGTGGCTGGAATAAATAGGCTGTAATGATCATGTCAGGAAGGAAGGAACTTGGCTTTGCTGTTATTTTTTGAGTGCATATTGGTTTGACTTATTTTTGAGAAACTGTGTTATAGTTTTACATACAGGAGGCCAAGTTTTATATAGATATTTATTTATATTTGTAGAACATCTATCCAAGATCTCAAGGAGAATATGCTATTTTTTTTTTTTTTACTAGAGAATCTTTTCATTGGCATGTGTTTGTGTGGGATAAAACTGATGTAAATTGAATAGCATTTAAAAGAATTTACCTCTCCCTCAAACAAATAAGCAACCAAATTTTTGGTGCTTCTTATTTGTTTCATCTGTTCTGGGAAAGAAAATTCCACATCTTCAAGTATTAGCTTGACCTCTATCAAAATGCCCAAACTCTACCTATGCCCAGGACAGACATTTATAGATGATCACATTTTCCTCATTGAGTCTGGTTGTGGGCTCAGAGTTCTTAACATAGTGAACCACGGAGCTTCCATAAAATGCCGAATTGGTTTATGACTTGAAACATATTCATCACCCTTGCTTATTGGTACTATTAATTGGTAACTATATAGAGGTAACTATATACTTGAGAATAATTGAAGTCAGTGTCAGTATTGTACATGTAGGTTTATAAAATAATTATTTTGAATTTGCCATGTATATGTATGCAAGTTTTGTAGACTAGATAAATATACATATTTGCAAATATGTATGTTGTAATTATAAATAAACATTACACATGCTATTAGTTTTCAGATTTTTGTAGTATATGGGTTAAACTTTTAAATTTTATTGTCATTGCTTCAACCTAATGTCATTTGAAACTTCTCTTCCTGTCACTTTTGGTCTAGGTAAGGCACCAATTATTTTCTTTCTCCAGCCCCGCCCAAGCAACCCTCTGATTCATGAAATGTTACAATGTTTTTGGTTAGCCCATATATTAGGGTTGAAATTATAATTGCAGTTTATCCTAGGCCTTGGTCTACAATTTCTCAAACTTGGGAATTTTATATACAGAGCATCATTTATTATGATATTAGTTATCTATTTGGTGTAGCAATGTATACCAAAGCCTATCATCTTAACACATATTTATTAGTTCACACAGTTTCAGGGGATCAGGAATCTGGGAATGGCTTAGCCAGGTGATTCAGGCTCAAAGTCTCCTATGAGGGTGCAGTCAAGCTATGGTCTCTCCATGGGGCTGCTTACAACACAGCAACTTCCTTATTCCAGAATGAGTGAGCTATGCTTAACAAACCCTCCAGATGATTCTGAGGTATGCTAAGCTTGACAACAACTGATCTAAAAGACTTGTTAGGATACATGCCCATTAAAAATCCTGACTAGCTGTTAGGGAGGATCACTCTTCCCTTGGGATTACTTTGCTTTTGGAAATGTTTATATCCTTTAGTCTTATATACAGATAGGAATAAATGAACCTCTCCCCTACCCTGTCTTGTTTTATCTCTTGGATATTGCACAAATCCATGAGATGGATTTTAGAAGGTGTTAACCTACTCTCACAAATGTCCTGCTTTTGTTCCAAAATGCCTTTTCCAAGCAAGAGTAGGAGGAGCCTTTTATTTTATTATTATTTTTTTTTGACACCCAAACCTATCCAGGGTGATTACAAAAATGCTTCTCCTTCTCCTCCTTCCCTAAATATAAAACTTCTTAACTCTTGCTTTAATTCTGTTGCTTCATTACAACACAATGTCTTACATTCAACTCACTCTGCAGAGAATTTGGAGCTGAGAAGCCTTTAAACTTTCTGCTTAATGCCTTCCTTAACCTGCTCTCTGCAGCAGTTCAAACCTGACTGCAGGGAGTTACACAGTAGTTAAAGTGCTTCAAAACCCAGCATGGACATGGACTTACCCAGCTATCAGCAGAGGACAGCGATAGAGTGTTTCAGGATGCAATTTTGTTCTCCCGTAAATGGAGGCAAATCCTCAAATAAGAATTTTGTTTCAACTTCCATTTCTCTATGATTAAGTTTTGAGACTCTGCTACTTCAGGAACAGAAAGCTTTTAAATTTAACCCACTCTCAGTGTAATATTCCTCTTAATGATAAATGGGCATGTTTCAAGCTGGGAGGTTAAAAGGTGAAAAAAGGCTAAACTAAAACCGTCCTGTCCTCACAGTACAGTGTTTCACTTTATGATAAATGGCACTGTTTCAACTTGGGGGGATGAAAGATTTTGCATTTGCTTTGAAGCAGAGAAATATCCAAGTGCTCACTAGAACTGATTTTAGATGTGTCTGGAAAAGTATGGGTAAATGGCTGAGTACAATATTAGACTGAGAAAATGTCATTTTTTTTCTCCTCTGAAAAACACATTTGTACCATCTAGAAAATCATTTATATTGATGCTTATAGAAGAAACTATAAAAATACATATTTAAAAATAAGTTTTAATCATTACAATTGTTTTTCATAGAAAATTAATTTAAAAAAACAGGACAAGAATTAACCAAAACCACCAACTTCCAATTTTCCAAATGCTTATGCTTTTGAGCATGTGTAACTTGAAACTTCTCTAAGAACTTTTCCCTATTTTGGTCACTCCATATCCATAAGAAAGGAAATTATTCCATAATTTTTTGATCTGATTCTTGTGTCCACAAAAGAGCTTAAAATTATAAAGATGTCTTGCTTTTTTAGGTGAAGAAAAGGACAGGCAAGAATAAGGACATGAGCAATCATGAAAATGTATTCAGGGGTCATGAAATCTATCTTCACAGATGAACTTTCATTCGAAGGTCACTCAAATGAGGATTATTTTTTCCATTTCTTCTAGAGAACTTTCCACAATTAGCCTATAGCTTCACTTGCATATGACTTAAATCATTAGAGAGTGAGTAGAGCACAGAGTCAGTACTGTCCTAAAAAATGCTACTACCATTTTAAATAACAGTATGAGTTATTTAGATATTTTAAACAAACTAAAATTTAAAGAAATAGGACTGCTCTCAGCATACCTAGACTCCTGCTAATAAAGGCAGTGACTTTCTGTTTCTTTTTGGGTTGTCTGTAAATTTATTCCCATTTTTCTCTAGTTCTGACTCTAGTTAAAAAACATCCTAACATCCAGATCTTTCCTTCCTGGTTCATTGGGCTGACCACTTCTTCCAGGGCATCTTGAACTCCTGCCATAATCCACTCCCAAATGTCCACATTTAAAATCAGCCATTTTTTTCTGGCCTACTATTTCTTTGAAGACTAAAAGTAAGAGAAAGAAGGACAAGGAAACTTAAATTGATTTGCCCGTCAATTTCCAATCATGATGTAATCCCCACAGTACCGTCACAGAGGTAAAGCCTCCATATTCTGACAGAAACCCCGCCTGGCATCCAAATTGGATTGCTGCTTCAATACTCCCACCACCATGTTCCACCCTGCGGTATTGATGGTTGTCTGAATTAGACCTGCTCTTGCTGTGCCTTTTTAATATGGTGTCGTAGCCTGTCCACGGAGCCTGGTAAGTTCTCCCAAATCTCCCCTTAACCTTCCCACTTCAGGCAAGCTCAATTTGCTATAATCAGAGCATCTCTCCACTCTTCTAGAATAAATCAGTTTTAATTTCTTTTTTGTTGTCATGTGGGTAGATACTGAGTTTAATATAATTGCGTTAAATCCTTCACATGCAATTCAATATGTCTCTGGTTCATTTTTTCTTTTCTTTTCCTTTTTCTCTTTCCTTTTTTTCCTTCTCCTCCTCTTCCTTTCCCTTCTCCTTTCTTTTCCTTTTTATTTCTTATAATCACGGTTAACCAGGGTAAGTGGGGGAGAATAATGAAAGAACCAAAGTTCTTATTAGGGTTTAAAATATTTCTTACTCTATAAAGAGCCTTAAGAGAAAGAAAGACATTGTGTAGCTGTGGCCTTTGACTTTTACTTTCATGTATTTCTCTAATACCTCTCTGTCCAAGATTTCTCATCTAAATTGGAAAAAAAAAAACCCATGTGATTGGAATACTTTATAATATTGCAGGTTCTGCTAGTGATCAAGCTCCTGTTAAAAGAAATATCTGTGTTTATATAAAATAAATGTATGTGTATGTATATATATATATATACATACATACATGATATTCACATAGTATGAGACTAGATACTTTTCACCCTGTGATGCACACTATGATCTTATGATATGCTGGCCAGATCCCTCAGTAGAACTGTGGGCCTCATTCCCCCAGCAGCTGAAAGTTCTGTCTGGAGATAGCCCTCAGCTTCTATCTACCTTTTGGAATTGTCTGGCTGAGAAAAGTTGCCTAGGGACGGGCCATAACCAATGATTAGTTAATATGGGGCACAGACCTTGTCACCTCAACCCCTCAGAAGGAAATATGAAAGATAACTGGGGCTTCAGGGTTGCTGCAGTGTCAGTCTTGTCTTTTTGTAATGCAAGTGACTGACTTACACTTTGCTAAGACAACCTCTACCTCAAAGACATCTATTTCCAATGAGTACTTTGCTAGCCAAAAGACATTATAAAGAGACAGGCGGCCCTCTCACCCCCACTCCAACTCCTAGGCTCCTTTCTTTTAGTTGATTTCTACAAATGACTATGTGGGCGGCTTGTCTTTTGTTTTCCCATGCTTTAAATTCCTGTACTTATGCTTTATATTCACAAACAAAGGAACCCTAAGCCCCCACCCCAGACCCCAATAAAGGCAGAACACTAGGCCTGCAGGCCCTCTCTGTCTTTCTCTTTACTCACAGCTTTGTTGTGTGACCCCAGGTGTGCTGTGTAACTTCTAGATCCAGTAAGTAATAAACCTTTTTTCTCAAACTGTCCTGCTGGTTATTGCTGAGGGAGTCTTGCAATCATAAGAACCACAAGGGCTGGCACTGCTACAACACTGCTTGTGGACAAGCTGAGATTGGCACAAAAACCATTGCTTATTGGCTTGGCCCATCCTCTCTCCTTGAGCAGTCCTGCCCCTCCCCTTCCCAGGTGATCACTCCAGGAGCAGCCCTAATAAAACTCCTGCATGCTCAGCTTTACCTCAGAGTCTGCTCCCCAAGGAACCCATGCTGTCACACACTTCATTTCCTTATAGTTTAAAATACTTAACTAGTAATGTTCTTAAACCTTGCAAAACGGGCGTCCATTTTTTGTTCAGGAAGAGCTCAGCTAGGATAATAGAAACATTACAACTCCATTTACGTGAAAATCAATTAGGATACATAGGTGTTAAAGATTAAAAAAGGAAAAAAAAAACATGTGGGTCTGCTCCAAATATAATGTATAATGCAACATTAGCCATGTCACTGCAATCGAGCTCGTGAATTACCAGACCGGGTAGCTGCCAACAACAGACTGGGTAGTTATTCAAAAAGAGAACAGATGTGCATGTAGGACCTGAGTCTCTTTGTGTCACATGCCCCTGTTCAATTCAGGTACTCTGGGAATAAAAATATCTTTGGGCCTGAATTTTTATGTAACGCTTTTGTTCCAAAGAGATTCAACAGTTCATTTATTCCTATAATAATAATGCAAATGAACATAAAATCATGATATTTATTGAAAAGTTACTAAGCGTCAATCAGAATTATCTTAATTATTGGATTATAAGAGCAATTGTCTAAGCTTTTCTGAGTGGCTATACTTATCTCCATATTACATATTGGCAAGCTGAGGCACAAAGACACCAAGTAATTGGCTGAGTCACCCAGTGGAGAAGTACAGATCCCACAGCCAGGTTTATTTGACTGAGAAGCCTCTACTTATGTTCTGCTTATCAACAGAGTGTAGTACCACTTGTGTAAAGATGATGAACAAAATCCCTTTATAGACAAAAAGGGGATCAACTATCCTGTCTCCCATCAAAAACCTGCTTGTTTATTTTCCAGTAATTTTTAAATGTTAAGGAAAAAATGGAGGCAGACTTTCCATTGAGAATCAGGTGATCTTTTCATATAAGTTTGTCACCTGATTCCCACCTCTGTGCATCATCTCATACCTCCACTTCCTCCCCATCAGTCCAAATCTTCTGTTCTCTCTAATTCTGTTTCAAGTACCACTTGTTCCAAGAATTTTTTCTGGATTGCTCCACTCTATAACAATTGGTTGACAATTTAAACTCACTGCCACCCGTCAATCTGAAATTGAGATTCATTTTGAACATTATATTCCAGAGGCTTTCACAAACGTTGTCTCCTTTAATCATCACAAAATAATTTGAAGGATGGGTATCATTGTTATTTCTGCATACAAATAAGGGAATGGAGACAAGGAAAATATGTAAAAGATTTGGTCATTCACAAGTAACTGGTTCAACCTGGTTTTGAATACACAGTCTGACCTAAGCACTATTGCTTTGGGCTGCAATTTCCCATTGTTCGTCCCCTTGATTATCTATATTCTTTTCATTATATTTTTGCATTTTCTTACTTAAATTATAACTTAAATTATGAGTTAAACTGAGATTCATGTATGCATATTTTGTCTTTGAAATACTAGCGTTAAGTTCTCTTAATGAGGTCAGTGAGGTTTTAGCTCAGTCTTCTCCTGTTCACTAACTTGCCCTCACAAGTTTCTCTAGTAGGAAACAGCTAGCAGAAACATTCAATATTAGAATGAATATGGGCCAGAACTTGCTTCTTGGATATTTTTGAAAACTGCCCAATAGGTGGAAATGTGATTCTTGGCATGTTTACAAGTCAAAGGTGTATATCCTTATTGTATTTATTAACAATATTTGGCTTTATCTCTTCTTAAATCATATCATCCTGTTCATCACTGGGTAGAGGGGAAAATGATCAGTAGCCCAACATCTCTCATGTCTACCTTTCTCTAATACTGTGGCATCATCACACACCTTCCAGAAGGAGGTTATCTTCCTGATAATGCCCTAAGCAAACCTGTTGTCCTCATTTGATAGTGAGTTCAAACTCAATCATAAATAAGTCATAGAATTCAATTAATTAAAGTGAGACCATTGAAGGGAAGAGGGGCTATATTCAACTTTCTTTGGTGAATTTCAAATTCTAATGAGTCAGATGGGAAATATATTTTGAAAAAAGTCAAGTGACTTCATTTTTTTTTTTTTGACTATGCTTACTTTAGATATGATCAAAGTGACATAAGGGATAAAAAAAATTTGTTTGCCTTTGTTTTTTTTTTTTTTTTCTCTGTAATTTAGTGACAGATATTGTCCTAGAGTACTGGAAGATTTGCCTCACATGTCACAGGAAACTGAGATTCTATTTTTCATTATCAATATTCAACTGGCTATCTGCAACACAAACCCAAATAGCATATTATAGAACACACTCTGTTTCCCTGAAGCACCACTGATACAGCTCAGAAAATAATCAAACTGTATTTAATTATTCACGATCATGTAATTTAGCAGAAAATCAAGATCTAATTTTTATTAGGTTTATTTGGCTCTTTGCTGCTCTGTGAGGGCTTAAGCTTTCTTTAGAAAAGAAATCAACATAACCAGAAGTTATGAGAAAAACACAATCTTTTGTTTTGGGAAAGATAGCTATAAATCCTAATCAAATCATGCATAATTTCAGAGCGAACTGCATAGGAGCCTGCCTCCTCATGAGCATATCTCCCTGCTTTCCTGGTTTGATTTTGTTTTGTTTTTCTATTCAAATAAGGACATACTTTAACAGGTGGAGTCTCCTGTACTTTTTTCCTTTGGGGGAAAAAAGCCTAGAGCTGTTAGTTCAATAAAATTGCCACTATGACGATCCCACTGGGCACATACAATCCTAGGTATCAGCCCCCTTTCAAAAGATAAAGCCCATATGATAAAACTACTTCTTTTTCAATTAAAAAATTCTTTTTTATTCTCTTTCTCCAGTGAGTTTTATCTGTATTCTTAAATGCTTAAGTCTTCACTTTTAAAAGCTAACAGACTGTTTCTTTCTGAGTGATGCCAAATTTGGTGCTATGAAAAAAAGAGACTCATTGTCATGTACTGGTAAAGTAAAAATGAATTTATTTGGCTGAATTGGGAAGATGGTGATGTGGGAAACAAAGGCAAAAGAAATGAAGCTTATATCAAAATCCCCTTACAGCTCGCAGCCCACTGACATCCCTGAAACATGCAGAGCGTGACCTTCTTCAAGGAACTCGTGGCTGCCTTAGCACCTTCATGTTTAAAAATAACCTTATCTCAGCAGCAGCAGGCCCCTCAAGGTCCTGAAAGCCTTGTTTCCAGATTCCTTGAAGACTTGTGCTATCCCTCACCCTCCCTAATTCAAAAGTATACAATCCATCACTCCTCACAATCCCATGATAGCTCTTTCTGCCCACAGATCCTGTCCTGTGAGTATGGAATGGGTAAAGGTCTAGGCAGGAGAGATAGAAGACCCCTGACTCCCCTGACTAATCTCTGAAACTATTTCTGGCAGGCAGAGACACTGAGACCAGAGCAGGACAAGAGACAAGGGAACAGACCAAGACGGCACAAGAATCTCAAGGCCACAAGCTTCCCAGTCAGTTATCAGTAAAAAACTGTCACTAAAAGCCCTCAGTGGCAACCCATTTGGGACCCCTCTCATTCTAGAGAGCTTTTTTCTTTCCTTTCTGCTCTCACCTTCCCCGCCTCTCCTCTCTTTTTTTTAAAAAAATATTTTATTTATTTATTCATGAGAGACACAGACAGAGAGGTAGAGACATTGGCAGAGGGAGAAGCAGGCTCTCTGCAGGGAGCCTGATGGAGGACTCAATCCTAGGACCCCAGGTTCATGACCTGAGTAAAGGCAGAGATGCTCAACCACTGAGTGTACCCAGGTGCTCTACTCTAACCTTCCCTTAATAAACTTTCACTTCACTTTACCCTTTCATGTCCGCGAGGTTCGTTCTTTGACTCAGTGAGACAGGAACCCTGCAATCCTGCAATAATGAAGTCATAGATAAACTTCCTGGGCCCCTGAGGTAGTGTTTCTCAAACCTGAGGGTGCATAAGAATCACCTGGATGACTTTCTTAAGACAGATTGCTGGGCTTTACTCACAGAGTTGCCAGTGACTGGGGCCAGGGTTGCTGAGAATCTGCATTCTTCACAAGTTCACTCATGATATTCATGTGATTGTACTAGGGACCCCACTGTAAGAACCACTGTTTATGAACATCTTGCTTGCAGACAGGCAACTATTTTGCTTGTCTCATGCAGTACAATTTTCCAAAAAGATAATTTCCAACATGTATCACTTGGAAGATTTTATATAGCTATTTTCTCAGGGTACTCTAAAAAAATAAAATTGGAAACTCTGGAGTATTGAGGTCCACACTCACACATGACAAGAAACTTTTGGAATTAAAGAGTAGCAACTTCCCTTTGGTGAGATATGTCCTTTCCAGCTACTTTGGTCTACTTGTCTTTGTCTAGTATTCTAAGTCTCCAACATTCTTTTTTTAAAAGATTTTATTTATTTATTCATTCATGAGAGACACAGAGAGAGAGAGAGGCAGAGACACAGGCAGAGGGAGAAGCAGGCTCCATGCAGGGAGCCTGACGTGGGACTCGATCCCGGGACTCCAGGATCACGCCCTGGGCCAAAGGCAGGCACTAAACCGCTGAGCCACCCAGGGATCCCTAAGTCTCCAACATTCTGATATGCACAGTATTCATCATCATTCATTTCTAAGTACTTCAAAATTTCCATTTTGATTTCTAAATTTTAAATTTAATTTACTTTTTTAATCTATGGGTTATTTAACAGTTTGGTCTTTCCAAGTAAATCTATCTATGAAACAATATATTAAATACATATAATTATCTTATAATTATCAATTCTAATTACTTACATTGTGTTCAGAAAATATATTCTACACAGTATAATGAACAATATATTATTATACAATTATTTTGAAAAGTTTGAGATTCCTCATGTGGAATTAATGAGATCAGTTTTTATAAATGTTTTAGATGTCCATCAAAAGAATGCTTATTATTTATTTGTTTTAAGGATTCAATATCCATCTCTTGGAAAATAGTTGCTTTTTATTTTACAAAGCTTTTGGAGACAATAATTTTTCTTTGCTTGTGTTAATGTCTCCCACTATGAGTGTGACATGGCAATTTATATTTAAGTATCCTTTAATTTTACTCTATTTAATTGCTTCCACACCAGGAACAAATAGTCTTTGAATTTATACTACCATTAATTTGTTTTGTGTATTTTTGAATATTTTAAAAATGTAAGTATACAGTTTGTATTTTTTGTGCATCTGTCGTCTTTCACTGAAAATGTTTTTGACAGTCATCTGTATCATTACAGACATTAGTAGTCTGTTTTGTTTTCTTTGCTGTGTAGTATTCCCTGGCATAAAAATATTACAATTATTTATCATCCTCTTGTGGACAGACATTTGGAGTTTCCAGTGTTGGGCTATTAAAATAATATTCTTACTTCTATTTGTCAGTGCTTAATTTCTTTTACCTGCCTAGTATGTATTCTGAGAAGCACGTAAATCTTGACTTTGCTAATGTTTTTGCTATTACTAAATTTATAGACTTAAACATTTTTAGTGAAGGTTTTTCCTCACAATCTGTCAGTCACTCAAATGTTTTGAGAATGTAGCACATATGTGACACTAGAATTCTAAAATCAATTAGGTACTTAATATCCCAACTATATAGAATTTGTAGTATAAGTAGAGTACTGTAAATCAATAATTAAAATTCATGGCAAACTCAAGAAAGCCCCAAAATAGGAGGAGATAAATACCAATTGGTGTTCAATAGATAGTAAATTTCATCTGAGTGGGGTGCATAAAAAAGAGACTTCAATGAGAACTGAAAATTATAGTCTAGGGATTTGGTGTTGAGGATAAGTAACTATATAGGTTATCAGATATTGGAGAGCACAGAAATACTTAATACAGAAGAAATAACACAAATAAAGGCATCCATGCCAAGATATTTTAAAATTATATAATATTCTATGCATAAAAATCTTGTACTTTTTATATGTTCAATCATTTAAAATACAAGGGCTGTAAAACTTTTAGTATTATTTTGAAAAATTTGTGCATGAAATTGGGGGATCAGTTCTTTTAGTAGTTTGGCTGAAATGGAAATGGTATAAAAGACTCCTGGAGAGTAAAACTATACTATAGATTATCTCCAGACACAGAAAAACCTAAATTTCTCATTTGTCATTATGACTTGTACTTTTGGGAAAAAAAAAGTATTTTAGTGCTTAAATTATTTTCTTTTAAAAACAGAGAGAGTAATTCACTGTGTCGTAGTAACTTTGGTTGGTCAAGAACTCATTACAAGTTTGTAGGATAATTAGTTAGTATAAATTCTGTGATTGCAATTTTAGTCCAAAGATTAAACTGAGCAAGCCTAGCATAACAGGTTGATGCATGCTGCCATTAACTGGCATTGCCTGACAAGAATCTAGCAAGGAAAGAAGACCTGTTTACTAGATGCAAAAAATTAAGTTATGGTTCTCATCGTGACAATGAATTGTTCTAGTCAGATAGTGATATGTGAAGGGCAGCCAAGTGACCAATGTAATCATGCTAGATCCTTTTGTAGACACTAATACATTTTTATCCTGGAGGAATTATTGAGTTGTAATTAATGCTGCCTTGTTTTGCAATTATTTAATCTATTCAAGCTAGCCTCCCTTCAAAATCCAGTATTCAAAACAACTGAAATGCAAATGGTTGAAAATCCTGGCTTAACTGTCTGTGGTGATATGAGGAAACATTCTTTCTTCTTTTTTTAAAAAAAGTCATATTGTTTTAGAGCAATGTGAGGTTTACAACAAAATTGAGAGGAAGCTACAAAGATTTCTCATATACCTTCTGCTTCCACACATGTATAGCTTCTCCTATTATTAAAATCACTCACCAGAGTGGTGAATTTTTTACCTACACTGACAAACCAAAATCACCCAAAGTCCATAGTTTATATCATAGTTCACTCTTGGTGTTCCCCATTCTGTGGTTTTATAGAAAGGATAATGACATGTATCCATCATTATAATAGCATACAAAGTATTTTCACTGCCTTAAAATTCCTCTGTGCTCTATCTATTCATCTCTCCTTCCCTTTCACTCCTTGGAAATCACTGATCTTATGGTCTTCATAGTTTTCTCCACCCAAAGCGATTTCCTTTTTTCCATATGCAAAACTCATCCACTCCAATAATCCAATAAGATTAACATCATCTCAATCAGCTCCCAGTATGGATAAGGCTCCTCAGGCAAAGTCCCCTGGGTGACTTTGGATTTGAAGACCTGTGAGCTAAAGAGAGAAGTTATCAGCCCCTCATACACTGACATACAGTATTGGGACAAGGATAGGTGACCATAATGAACACATTGGCTCAAAAGTAAGGAATATGATATAAATAGTAGTTACTAGTAGTAACTATTAGTAGGTTCAGTAGCCATACTGAAAACCATCTGGGTGCACGTTCCTAGTTCCTGTAAAAGCTACTCTGGTTGTGATTTTCTTATGGTTCTCATTCTACAATTTAGGTTTTTGACACCACCATCTGAGTCATATACCCTTTCTGATAAAAAAAAAAAAAAAAGTGGCCCTAGTTTAAAAAAAGGGAGTTCCTGGGTGGCTTAGTTTGTTAAATGTCTGACTCTTGAATTTAGCTCAGGTTTTGATCTCAGGGTTGTGAGTTCAAGTCCTGGGCATGGAGCCTACTAAAAAAAGAAAGAAAAAAAGTGGTCTTTATTTTCACCTGACTATATTTTTTAGCCAACTTCCCGTCTATATGTTTATAGGTACTAAAAAGGCAGGAAAAACAAAAAAATAAACAAACAAAACCCCAAAACCCACAAGAAGTCTGAAATTAAATCTTCAAAACAAAAATGACAAATATTTTAGGTTGGCTTACTCAACATTCAACTTACTTCTTGCTTGCTTTTTTCAGTTATAGAATCTGGAAAGTCAAGGCTTTCCTCTCAGACTCCTTTGCAGCTAGGGTTTTCCTTTTGATACAATTATCAGCAATTACTTCTGTAAACAGAAGTCTTCTATTGCCAGTTTTCCTTCCACTAAATCTCCTTCTTCTTTGTAATACTGATATGAGAGTTGGATGTCATCAGTCATTTTGTATCCATAAAGGGAAAGTTAAGAGAATTTTAGATATTTTGACCCTACTATCCTTAAACTGTTGGATAGAACTGAAACAAACAAACAAACAAACAAACAAACCCTGAAGCTTTCTGTTGCCTAAGTACTTTGAGAAAATTATGTGCACATGTCAAAATCATCCCAATGGAAGGCAGTGTATCTACAGTACCTCCATACTTACTGTTACACAGAGGAAGAAAGAAATTATTATTATTTTTAAATGTAATTATTTATTTGAGAGAGAGAGAGTGCATAGGAGAGTGAGCACACAAATGGGGAGAGGGGCAGTGGTAGAGGGAGAGAAAGCATCCTCAAGATAACTCTCTCTCCACTGAGTGTGGAGCCCAATACTGGGCTCAATCTTGTGACCCTGACATCATGATCTGAAACAAAACCAACAGTCAGATGCTCAACTGACTGAGCCACCCAAGTGCCTCCCCCAAAAAGAATCTCTTACATTGGGATTTCTCTCATGTGCAACTAAAGACCATCCTAACTAGTATAAGTAGGAAAGCTCTAATGAACCCATTCCTGAAAAAAAAAAAGTATTTGTTGACAGTTTATATTTTGAGGTCTGAGGCAGACACTAATTATTCAGCTGCTAACTACACAACATGGTTAAGGATCTCCAGGAACTCATAGTCTGAGAGCTCACTTAGGTGAAAAGGGATGTCTCTAAAATAGATTCCAGGTTCTACTAATCTTTTTCTCCACTATTTTTAACATCTGACTTCTAACTTCATGGTAAACAGATGGTGTCTGTTTTTGTGTCTACAGGCCTGGGATGCACATCCTAAGCTGTAAAAAGGGAAATATGAAGAGTAACACAACATTGGTATTTTATTCAGGAAAATACATTCTTCTTCACAGGGACTTGGCCCTCCATCTCATTGTTTTGTAATGTGTATGTGATGGCCAATGTTCAAGGGAAGACCCAGTGTAAGGGAGGCTGTCAAAGGAGGACTTTTATTTGGGTATCATACACCCACAACAAAATCATAATACTTTAATATTATTCTTAATAGATATTATCCTATTCAGAGGGGATGGGTATTGTGCAGGGCACTAGTAGTGACTGCCACTAGTAGTGAAGGCTGATGCAATTCATTGTGTAGATGAAAGGTGGTTAAGATCTACAGTAATCAAGAGCTCATTATTTCAGGCAAGGTTAGCAATAACAAAGTTCACTTTTCATTTTTTAATTGCAGACATCATTATATCCAGGTAGCTAACCTAAGAAGCTTCATGCTAAGTAAAATACTCACATTTTTGAAAATACAAAATCAGTAGGAAAGAACAATAACAACCAAAATGTTTTTGAGTTATATTTACATGATTTTTAGTACATTTTGAGGAGCAACATCCTATTTTACCTGACCATAAGAAGAGCCATTATGTATTTAAGAGCACAGAGTAGATTTAAAAGAATGACTAAACCATGTGCATATTATTATTATAAATATAATTTTTTCCACCACTTTATACCTATGGCTCTCAACTCTGTTTACTGTAAGGCCCTTAAGCCATTTCTTCTCCAGTAGTTTCATTTAAGAGTTTCTATTTTTTAAAGAACTTTATTTTTAAGTAATCTCTACACCCAACATAGGGCTCAAACTTACAACCCCGAGATCAAGAGCAGCTTACTTACTCTACTGACTGAGCCAGCCCGGCACCCCAGAGATTTTTGTTTTTTATTTATTTTTATAAATAAAAAAATGTATACATTTCACATTTCATTTTGATGTTCTTCTAGGACATGTGTTTTTCTTAAATATCACACTTGAAACTGTTGTGTGGGAGACTAAGTATACCATGCTGTTCATTTATATTAAGTCTTTAAAATATTAGAAATAGAGAAAACACCTAGTTACAACTTTGGCAAACATTTATTTAAAGATAAGTGATCAAAGGTAAAATGAAACAAAATATTGTTACTTCTACTGTACCCAGGTTACTTTCTTTTGTATACTTCCTCTGGCATTGCTCTCTCTGGGAAAACCCCTCAGCATGGTAAAAGCAGTTCCTAGAGAGAAGGACAGTAACCTACAGAAAGAAGAGAAAGTAAAGAGAGAGAGAGAGATCCTCTCCAGTCATCTAATATGTAAACTGTAATTAGTTTACTTATGAGCCAATTTTCTGTGTTATATTCAGAAGAATTTTCTTAAATGCCCTCATGATTCCATATTCAATAAAAACAGTTGTTATGGGACCCTGAAGTCCTTGATTTGATGTCATCTGAGTCACTCTGGTTTTTCCTTCCCTCACTGGCTGTGGGAAACAATTAACTGAATGTAAAATTTCTGCCACAATGTGGAGGTCAAAAGAATAAAGAAAAAAACACCATCCTTGTTGTGGGACTTTATAAAAGAAACAAGAAGGTTCTGTTCTTGCAGGAGGCAGAGTGAATGAAATTTGTAAGAAGCAAAGCTCTGACATGAGATAAATTGTAGGACTGAATTTTATCCTGAAGCACTGAAAACTATTAAAGAAATTCTATGTAGAGCCCAACATGGTCAGATATATGTTTTAGAAACCTCTCTACCCATTGTAGATATTGATTAATTTTTCATAGTGATAGGAGAATACAAGTTTAAGGGATAAATTCTAATGGAGTATAAATAAGAGATAAAATTTCAAAAGTATTAGAGAAGAAAATAAAAGAAAAATAGCAAAAGACAATAAAGGAGAAAAATGGACAAGCAAAAATAGTGAATAGAAAAAATAAGTAATAGAAGTAAGAGTAAATACAAAATTGATCAAAGTAAGGTGCAAAGGTTCAATTTCTCAGTTGGGAGGAAAAAAATTATAAATAAAATACAAACCCTTTCCATAGTTCTATACTTATCACTTTCCTCTACAATTCAATAAATGATATCATCATTCACTAGTTTCTTAGGAAAAATTTATAAATTATATTTGATTACCCTTATTTCATTTTTATCTCACATCTGATCACTCAGCAGGTTTTGTGGAATCCATTTCCAATTCTATTCCCAAAGCATCCTTTTTATTGTCTCTACAGCAGCAAACCTGGTCTGAGTAACCACCTAATTTAGCCTGGACCAAAGGAATACACTACTAGCGGTCTTCCTTTTTCCTATCCTTTCTTCAGTTCATTCCCTTCCTCTAAAAAGAATGATATTAAAAAAATAAATCTGAGGGGCACCGTGGTGCCTCAGTGGTTGAGCTTCTGCCTTTGGCTCAGGTTGTGATCCCGGGGTTCCTGGGATCGAGCTCCCCACAAGGAGCCTGCTTCTCCCTCTGCCTATGTGTCTGCCTTTCTCTCTGTGTCTCATGAATATACAACAAAATCTTAAAAATAAATAAATCTGATAATATCATACCCTTCCTTAAAATCAAATGCTATGCAACTAATTAACATATAATCTAAATTACATTTTATGACTTCTGTTTCCAGGTATAATTAGTAAAAAGGCCAAATTTTCTTTTCCCCCTTTCATAACTAAAACAGTAAATAAAATATATGAAATAGTGGTTTTTAGACATTGAGAAAACAGTCACAGATCATTAATTCATAAAGAAAGAGAAACCAAAATTGTGAGCCTTACATATGCCCCAGCTTAATGCCTAGAGGGAACTGCTTGGCCAAAGCACAGGGAGGGAATGAAATTGAAGTCGTGGTCTCCCTCAGCTGTAGAATCAGAGTTCAGAGTTCAGGAGGCCAAAGTAGCTAGAATTCTTAAGACAAAGTGTTGAAGAAGGGCTGCACAGAGAGCTCCAGAGCTCTAGAAGACAATTCCTCTCAAGTTTTCATCCTTGTTCTTATCAGCACATATGTGTGAGAAATACTGGGTAAGGAAAGAACCACCAGAAAGAATCTAGTGGAACAATGCCTAGAGCTCACAGAAGGCTGGTTCACCTTTACAGCCAGTGTGAAAAGCCTTAAAATTCACATCAAGTAGAGCACCCTGAAGGCTATTGCCTCAGTTGTGGCCCTTTTAGCCCTAGACTAGAGGCTGAGCTGGCCCTACCTAACAAAGTTTAAAAGCAGGCTTTGGCAGGATCAAACTGATGCTAAGTAATTTTACAACATTTCAGAATAAAAGTCAAAACTATTCAAAGGAATTTAAAAAACCAACAACCAAAATTCCCATGCCCAATAATGTAAAGCTCACAAATTTTGGTATTTTTATGCATAGAATTGTGTCCTCTGAAAGACACATTAAAGTCCTAATCCCAATATCTGTTAATGTAACTTTATTTGGAAACAGTCTTAGACATAATTAAGTTAAATTGAGAGGGCCCTCATTAAAGTGGGTGCTAATGCAACAATGACTGGCATCCTTACAAGATGAGGGGAATTTAGGCACAGAGACATATGGAGAGAAAATGGCCATGTGAAGATAGAGACAGAGATTGGAATTATGCTTCCATGAGGCAAAAAACACCTGGGGCTATTAGGAGCTGGAAAAGACAAGGAAAGATACTTCCCCAGAGCTCTGGAGGGAGCATAACCTTGCCAACACCATGACTTCAGACTTCTGGCCTACAGAGCTGGAGGGAACTGTCCAGAACTGTATATAATTGCAACAGTTTTAAGTAATTCAGTTTGTAGAACCTGTTTTTGGCTACTCCAGAAAACAAATTCAAGTAATGTCAAAAATTACCAAGCATACAAAGAAGTAAAAAAAATATGATGCATAAAAAGAGTAAAATCAGTCAATAGCACTTAAAAACCAAAATGACTTAGATGACAAAATTAGTAGATATAATAAAACATCTCTTATAAATATTTTTCATATTGTTTAAGAAATTACAGGAAAGTATGTGCATGATGTGAGAGATGGAAAATATAAAAAAGGACTACATCAAACTTCTAGAGAGATAAATTACCATGTCTAAATGAAAAATACATTCTATGGGATTAACGATGGATTGATTATACAGTGCAGAAAAAAAAGATACTTGAATATATAGTGGTTGAAACCATTCAAAATGAAATAGAAAGAAGAATATTAAAAAAATAAACAGAGTATCAGTTATTTGCAGAATATAATTAAGTACTTGTGTAAGTAATGAGGTCATGAGTAATCTGTCTCATAAAAGACAGAAAGTACAAATAGTATTTTTGAGAAAAAAATGGCCAAGAATTTTTCAAATTTGATGCAAACTATAATCCTACCAATGAACTAGACAACATGAAGAAAATTGCATCATGGTATATTTCAATAATATTGCTGAAAATTAGTGATAAAGATAAAATTATTAAAGCAGCTGAAAAAAAGACACATTCCATACTGAAGAACAAGGACAAAAATGAATACAGACATCTTGCTGAAGGTGATGTAAGCCAAAAGTATGTGCAATAACATCTTTAATCTTGACAGGAACAATGAACAAGAACAGCACTTTGTCAACCTAGAATTCTATACCCACTGAAAATGTTTTTCAAATTCTATTTTATGACCTAGAATGCTTTACATTTCAGATGGCATCTCTCTCCTCTCTGCTGTAACTCATTACACTGTTATGAAGATGGTCCACTTCAAGTCTTCCCAACATTGCAAAATTCATTTGCAACTGAGAGATTGTATTTATTGTCCCTTTGCCTAGAATGTTCTTTCTTAAGACTTTGCAGCCTGGATTCTAGCAATATTTGGGACTCAGCTCTGGCCTCAGTTGATCACCCTAGCTATACAGAGTGGTGTGATTAACACAAATCAAAATTGATTGACCAATGAGCTCATGGAGCTTTATAAGAGTAATATACAAGCATTTTTTTCCAAATATGCAAGGAAAGGTTTAAAAATTTAATCATTCTCAAAAAAAAAAAATCCAAGAATTATAAATTACTCAAGGAAAAAGAATGATATAATAAAACTTATGTTGTTGGTAAGTAGAGTGATAGGATTTGCTGATGGCTGTAAGAGAACAAGAAAAGTTAAGAATGATGCCAGATTTTGTGAATTGCATTACTAGAAGAATGGAATTGTCATGGAGATAGGGAAAAGAATGGGGGGAGCACTTAGGAGGAGGGAATTAAGAGTATATTTTGACATATAAAATGTGAAATGTCCGTTAGATATCCTGATGAAGATGCCAAATAGGCAGTCAGATAGATAAATCTGATGTCAAGGGCAAATGTGTGGGTAGAATATAACTTTGTGAGCCGTCAACACATAAATGGTACTTAAAGCCATGTGACTAAATTTTATGATCTAGAGAATTAATATAGACAAAGATATGTCCAAAGACTAAACTCTTGTACATTCTAACATTTAATAATTATGCAGATAAGGAGAGATCAGCAAAAGAGACTGAAAAAAAAAAAGACAGAACTCCTAAAAGAACAAAGAGATTCTAATGTTTTGATCTTCAAGTGAAGATGTTTCAAGGAAAAAGTGACAAAAACGCGTCAGGTAATACTGATAATTTGAATAAAACAAAAACAGGTATGACAATTGATTTCATCACGTTAGTAATGTTTACAAGGGAGGTTTTAAGAGGCAGTAAGTGCACAGTACTAAAGGGAATGGTCTTGAGACAATGGGCAGAAAGGAGGTACAGACTGTAGCATTCTATATTCTAAAACAGAAAAGCATATACAACATTTAAAATCTAAGTATCTGAAAATTAAACATATGCCAACAAATAAAAATAAACATTCATGGGGGTAACTGGGTAGCACAGCTGGGTAAGGTTTGGACTCTATATCAGCACAGGTCATGATCTCAGCGTTGTGAGATGGTGCCCAGTCAGGCTTGTGCTGGGCTTCCCGCCTGCTTAAGATTTTCTCCTTCCCTCGGCCCCTCCTTCCTGCTTGTTAGGAGTAAGTTACCCAGGCCTTTCGACAGTCCAGCAATGTCATCAATATATGGAAGCTTTTACTCCTTATCCTCCTTGCCATCCTTACCATTTGACTTCTTTTCTCAAGATCCATTGCTATGGTATTTCCAATTATAAGGTCTGTGTTTATGGTGGGGAGGAAAAAAAGGAAGATTATGAGAAAAGTGCTTAAAACCCATGTCACACCTGGCTAGAATTATCTCTGGGTGCAAGGTAGTTGAAATTGAGTATTCTGTCTTTATAACCACAGCAAAGGAAGGCAAGGGAAAAGACAGTGGTGAATAGTTTGTGGGTAACTAATCTGGAGTCTGCTCACTCAAAATAAGCAAAGCAGGCATTTGTCTCAAGGAGATAATAGATAAAAATAAAGTAAGAAAGGAGTACTAAAAAGGAAACAAAAGAATAACAAATAAAAAAAGTAAACATAAAATTAAGAAAGCTTCTTTAAAACACATTATTAAAAAGAAAACAAGTATAGCCTTGCTCAATTTAAAAGAGAAGAATAAATAATAAGCATTTGAATTGTGAAAAGAAATACCAAATCAAACACAAAAGCATCTGAAACATCAGATAATTCAATGTGCAATTTCAAATCTTTGTGATTTTATAAAGTTGAGAGGAGAGGATAATTTTTCAAGAAAATTTAAATGATGAAAATGGTCATGAGGAAAGATGAATAATCTAAATAGGTCATTAATTATGGGGAGAGGCATATAAAAGTTGATTAAATATTTGTCTCCCACCTAACATTAGGCTCAGATGGTTTTATTTGATCATTTTCATAAAATCCTCAAGAAATGAGAATTTCTAGATAATTTAATTTTTTTTCAGAGCAGAGGAAACCATGAAAAACTTCCAATTTCAAACAAAATTGGACAAAAATTTACCACATCATTTACAAATACAGAGGAAAATATTATTATTAATATTTGAAAACTGGTTATATGATCAAATTTACAAATAATATACTCCAACAAAATAAGGATTCTTTTAGAAATATGAGGATGGCTCAGTTTTGGGTAATATATTAGTGCAACTTATTTTATTAATATTCTAAAAACTAAAATTGGAGAATGGTAAAAATTTTATTTTAGAGGTAAGAAAATCGACATATACAGTGCTTCAGAAATGTGTTCAAAACAGAAGAAAATATACATGGCACAGCTCAGGTTCAGTCACATGTCTTTTTGAAGAACTTTCTTTTGTATTAGATGAAACAATTTTGTTGTTGCTTGGATCTCAGATAATCCTCAGTGAATCAAGTTATCCTAATAAAATTGGTGATTGAATAATTCAGGTTGTGACTGAAAACCTGGATAAGAGCTTCTCTCTTTTATCAGGAAGCAAAACCTTTCTCAGAAATACCCCCAGCAAGTATCTCTGTATGTCTCATTGACCATAATTGGCTCACATGATCCTTGTGGCTGCCGCAAATGCCACAGGCTTTTAAAGACCCTCTTGTGGGAGACTACCAGAGAACAAGAAATTGGAGGTTGTTATTGGGAAGCCAAACTATGCATACCACAATGGCATTATGATTTGATGGCTGTCAAATGATAACTTCAAATTATTTCTCCCACCTGCTTGATAAAATCAGGAAAAGAGAATACAAGATGAAGGAGAATGAGGAAGCTCTTGTCTTTTAGGCAGTGATTCCACTCACTTCCAGTCATTTTTCTACTCTGAATTATTTCCATGATGGATCTGTCTCCATTATACAGTCATGGATGCCCATAGGAACTGCTAGTTTGGCAAATGTTTAAGAATAATTTATTTTACACTACAATAGTTCATCAGGGAACCAAAGACAGTTTTATTGACTTAGATACATAAAATAGTTTATAGTTGGAGGACACTGGAGGGCAAATCACTAGTAGTGGTGATTAGTCTTGTGTGATATGTCTCACAGATGAGAAAATAAAATAATGTGAATATGGGAACAGCCAAAGAGATATATAAATGTTCCAAAGCCATTGTAAGCAACTTCTCTTTGCTTTACTCTAGAATGTCACACACTTAAAAAATATTTTATGGGTATGTGACATGAAAGGAATATATTTTGCTATAGGGCTCCTTCCATGCTCCTTGAAAAGCTCATACAAACCCAAATCAACTTGGAAGATGCTTTTGGTCAAGGCTGTGTGATTGACTATCTTAGATCTAAGTGGCCTTCAAAACAGGACGGTCAAGGAGCCTTTTCTTGTTCTTGGTACATGAACCAGATTTCCATTTTCTGAGCCTTCACTGAAAATAGATTTGATTCAGGTCTTACTCTTTCTTCATCTCATAATTATTAAACAGTGAGAAACTGGAAACCTCCTTTTCTTTAATTATTATATCTTCAAGTGCTAATTTTCAATTGGTCAAGCAAGGTTGATTTAGGGAGCTCCTACTAAATGTGCATTACAGAAGAGGATACCTCATCATTTTTCTCTAAGGGAACAAAGGAGGCAGAGGTGTCAGGGCCTTCTAGGTAGAAAGCAGCTTTAGTGGGGTAGTCATAAAATTTCTGCCTTAAGGGACAATATTCCTTCTTGGAATAATTTAACACAAAATCTTCTATCAGCATGACTCAGAGTGGGCTGCTAGTGAGGCAATAATTGTGAGAGAAAATGTGCAGAAAAGCTGAGACTTTGGCCATCTTTTTGGCACTATTTCATTTTACTCTTCTATTATCGTTGGGCTCACATTGGGCTCCTGTTCCTTGGGTGCCTCTCATTTTCACTGTTGTGTTGTGCTCTGATAAAGCTTTTACTAACCACACTCTTAGTTAGAGGGAAGTGGTGGCTGTGTTATGGTCGTAAGGGATATTAATCTGGAGGATTGATTTCTTTAGTTAAAACTTCTCTCTTCTGCATCATCATCTTTTTTTCCTCTGCCTGATTAATTTCTACCAGCATACCAAAATTCTCTAGTAATCTCCTATTTTTAAAACATAAACAATCCCTTGGCTCATCACTCCTGACCCACACATGCCATCTAGCATGTCATCCGTGCCCTCCTTCATCACCCCGATCAAGGCTCTGTTATCCATCACTGTAACTGTTGTATTAGCCTTCGTACCCTTTCAGCTCTCAACTCCACATTCTTGTAATCCATTTCCTATTCAACGTTCATAGTTACCTTTTCACAGATCAGATCGTAACATAAAAAATTAAATGTCTTTCCCCTCACCCTAGAAAGAAATCCAACTCCTTTTATGATAACAAGACCTTTTATGCTTTGGCCCTTGCCTCATTCTCCAATGTTATCTCAAATTGTGCTGCCCCCACCATACCTTCCCCCGCAATGACATGCCCTTAACAAACTATATTTTTTTTAACTCACTATATTTTTACTGAGCTCATTACTCTGTTGTTCCTTGAATATTTCAAGGTATTTTCCACTTTAATTTGTTGTTCTTCCTGTTTGAATTGCTTCTTTCCCTGCTCTTAAAATGGCTCATATCTTCTCATCCATCCATTGAATCTCATCTCAGTCATTATCTCCACACTGTAGGTATCCTTTCTCCTAACTTATTAGAATTGTAACTCACAAATTTCCTCCCTGATTGCAATTACTCTAGTGGGACAAATATGAAATTATTTTCCTTACTGATTTCTTAGTTCACATTGGCTGCTATTGCAGTCACAAAATACACAACACACACAGAGACTAAATAAGAGCTTGTGGTGCAGACATCTCATCTGTTTACCTCAGTATCTCTTCAAACAAGAAAAATGCCTGGCACTTATGAAATGCATAATTAATATTTTTGAGAGAATCTTCCTTGAAATGTGGAATTGGATAAAAGGAAGAGAGGTTATTATTAATTTGGGTTAATAATAAACACTAAGAGGGGCATTTGGGTGGCTTAGTCGGGTAAGTGTCTGACTCCTGATTTTGGCTCAGGTAATGATCTCAGGGTCATGAGATCTAGCCGTGCATCAGGCTCCATGCTCAGCAGGAGTCGGCTTGAGATTCTCTCTCTCCCTCTTTTTCTTCCGTCCTACCCCCACCACTGCTGCCAGTGCACTCTATCTTTCTAAAATAAAGAAATAAATCTTAAAAAAATAAAAAAGAACCTTTTACAATAATGTAGCAAATAATATATAGGATAGCAGTAATAATTTCTAGAATTTATGTCAGAAACTCAGCTTTTCTTTCCAAAAATGCTAATTTGTTAAATATAGTTTTATCTCATTTTAGGCTTTTTACCAAGTTAAACAGATAAGGGCAATCCTAGTTTTTAGAAAATCCATATTGATATTTGAAAAAGCTGCCAGCCATGAATGTGCCACAAAGTAGAATACATTAATAGAACACAAGGTCCAAATGGAAGAGAGACTTCAGAGGTTCTCTGGTTAATTGCTAACACAAACTTAATAAGAACTCTGAGGTTAAGAGAGTGGAAATTAATTGCCAAAAATCACAGTGATTTAATGATTAGTCCAGATATTTCATCCCCTTCGTTTCTTGCCTATTGCTATGTAATCCCTAAAATTCTTTTTTTGTTTTTTTTGTTTTTTTTTTGTTTTTTTTTAATCCCTAAAATTCTAATAAAACACATTTATAGGTTAGTAGAAACATTTTTGTACATTGATGATATCCTACATGCCAATAAAGAATTCAGGAATTGCCTCTCAAAATCTTTTCTAAAACAGTGAGTTTCTCTCAACCTTGCACCTTCCCTACCTTCATATTTCGTTCTTTTCTTCATTCACTTGACAAATATCTAACAAGCATCTAATTCATTGTCCTAAGACTCTAGTTCCTGTTTTTTACACAGAGATAATAAGACCAATACCAATACCTTTGCAAATCGGAGATGCAACTGATTCCTTTATAAATGAATTTAACACACATAGAGACACACACAATCACATGCACACTCTGAGGAAGTGTTTATATAGCTTTTAAAGCAAAATCTGGGGCTTGTGGGACCAATATTAATTCATTAATGACTGAAGAGAATTAAATAATGTTTTTTAAATGAAAATAAATGACTAAAATAGTTTTTTATTACAATATTGTTATATGCTCATTATAGACCATTTGGATGATACTGGAAAACTAGAAGAAACAAAATATATCATCCATGGATTCACCACCAAGAAGCACTCTTAAAATTGATTAATTTTTGACACATTTTAAAAATATTTTATTTATTTATTCATGAGAGACAGACAGAGAGAGAGAGAGAGAGAGGCAGAGACATAGGCAGAGGGAGAAGCAGGCTCCATGCAGGGAGCCCGACCTGGGACTCAATCCTGGGTCTCTAGGATCATGCCCTGGGCTGAAGGCGGCTCTAAACCACTGAGCCACCGGGCTGCCCAATTTTTGACACATTTTTTGAAGGATGATTCAGATTATAAGGCATTCACAATTTTATAAAATTTCATGAAATTTAACTTTATGGTTGAAACTTTCACTACAAACTCTTCATATGCATTCTTAAATAATATTTTATTATCTGGATGTTCTACTATTTATTTAATCATATCCTTAACTAGATCTGGTTTCCACTCCTAACTACAGTTTTTTACTTTCATTATAGCCCTTGAAAAATCACTTAAAGTGCCCAAATAAATATTAACTTGGTACTAGGAAACTAGCTGTTGATTATATAGTTCAGAAATACAGAAAAGGAAAAGTGGGAAGTGTTAGAAATTGTTTTGAGTTCTGGCTCCTAAAGTCATTTAATACTAATCTATAAGCTAAGACTCTCCTCACATGTCTAGGATCTATCTCTACTTGGGCAGGAGATTGTTAGTAGGCTCCAATCAAACATTCTAGAATTGGCAACTGAGTTACTACTCCTGATCTTACCACTTTGATTCTGCTGTTTTTCAAAGCCTTGTATGAGTAAGTTGTGGGATTCCCCATTCCTCTTCAGACATGGAAAATCATTGCCTTATGGTCCCAGATTTCCTTTGGGGATGTTGATCAAATCTGATTATGTCAACAGCCTCTTGGCCTGAATTTTTAATTATTCTTTCATTTATTAATTCATTTATAAATGAATAAGTTCCAATATTTATTCATTTGCATATAAATTCATGCATACATACCATATCCCCCACCCAAAAAAAAAGTTTCTCTAAGTCTAGCTCCTGGGGATACACAGGTAAATAAAACACAATTCTTGAATTTGGAACAATCTTAGTTTTGCAAAGAAGAATGATTTTTGATGCATTTGTCTTTGCTGACTTCCACCCTTTTGCTTTAACAACCTGTACCCCGAAAGGAAATACTTCACTGCATTCTTACTTCGGATTTGGATATGATATCTCACCAAGTTATGCATTGTTCATGCTTCTACAACTTTGTTTCTCTTCCCAAAATTCATTCTGAATCCTAAACTCTCTCTGAGCCAGTCTTACACCATTGCAGAAAACCTGACTATGCCCAGTCAGGGCCCATGATATGACAAGAAGAGTTTAAGAATTTGTGACATTCTAACACTTTCCCATCCTCCTACCTCAGTAGTACTTAAGGGTGTCATCTGCAGAAGGAACCAAGTCCTTTCTGCTAATCAAGCCAAAAAGTTGCACTTTTGTAACTGCTAGAAAGAGACTAAGTTTCATAAAAGTAGTTTTATTTCTTCCTTTTCTGCTGAAAAGCAGAAAATGAATTCTCAAGGTTAAGTGCTAAAAAGAAACAGTTCAATGATTTTCTCTTAAATTTCACATATGGAGCCTACAAAAATCCCTTGAATATCCTCAAATATTCTGTTGAGAAGATGCTGTGGTGCAAGGCCAAACTGCTGTTTTCTATCAAGTTAGAACAAAGGAAGCATTATGAAGGGATGAACAGAGGGACAATTCACTAATCCATAGCTGGAAGATGAGTGTTCTGCATGGTAACACCATTTCCTCCCTAGATTTCTGAAAGTGCACAATTTTCCCTTTGACGCAATAGGGTTTGAACCTTATCTCAACAACTAGTCAGGAATAAAGCAATTTTTATTCTACTGTATTAGTCAGGATTAGCCAGAAAATAGAACCAACAAGAAATAGGATATCTATATCTACCTATATGTATGTATGTATGTATGTATGTATCTATAAGAGAAAGAGAAAGTGAGATTTTTTTTATTAATTTTTTTTATTTATTAATGAGAGGCAGAGAGACAGCGCAGCAGAGACACATGCAGAGGGAGAAGCAGGCTCCATGCAGGGAGCCTGACGTGGGACTCGATCCCTGGTCTCCAGGATCATGCCCTGGGATGAAGGTGGTGCTTAACCACTGAGCCACCTGGGCTGCCCGAGAGTGTGAGATTTTAAGAATTGTCTCACGTGACAGCAAGGACTGGAAAGTTCACTATCTATAGGTCAGGCTGAAAGGCTAGAAACCCAGGCAGGAATTATATGTTAGAGTCTTAAGAATTATTTCTCAGAACATCTTCAGTGTTTACTCTTAATACCTTCAATGAATTGGATGAAGTTTATGTACATTGTGAAGGGTAATCTCCTTGACTTAAGATTGACTGACTGTAAATGTTAATCACATCTTCACAATATATTTACAAAATCATCTAGACTAATATTTGATTGAACAGCTGAGCTCCACAGCCTAGTCAAGTTGATACATAAAATTAACCACCATACTTGTCTATCAGCAAGTGAATTTATTAGTATATGAATTTAAAAAATAAATGCTGACATTTTTCATCTTTATATGGTGACAATTTTTAACCAAATCAGCTCAAAGTCTCTTGGAAGAGTAATGACTCATCAGGGCTGGAAAAATGGTGACATGGAGATTTTCTTCTATGCCCTCTCACTGTAGTAAACTCCCTAAGAATCATACCTCTCTAATTTTTTTTTAACCTAAATCCTTAATGTAACTCTACTTCTATAGTTAGGGAGTTGGGATGATCCCTGTCTTTCTAGGACCCCATTGGTAGTTATAGGACTTCTACCTTGAAGAGATTTCACCCATTTAGACAGAGGAACCCCTTTGGTCTTATCACTGATTGTGGTGCCTCTACTTACAGACAGATCTCCCCTAGGGTGGAATGCCCAAGTAGAACTTGACAACGGCTGTTAAAATCAGATGCCACTAAAACTATCACTAGATATCATCTGAACATGAGTCAGTGTTAAAGATCAATAATAAGAAATTCAAACACACCTGAAGACGGATGATAATCATGTGAAAACATCATCACTTGATAGAAGAGTCCTAGGTACTGAGAATAGAGGTTTATCTAGTTCTTCATCCCAAAGAAAGAATGATGAAATCAAAATAGGTATGTAGCATTTGCAAGGGAATCAGAGTAGTTAGGGTTTAGGAAAAAAAGCATTCTCAGACCAGGAAGTAAAAAATAGAAATTGAATCCTGTACAATTGGACACAGCAGGCAAACATCAGATCAAGCATCTGAGTTTAGGAGCCTCTGTGTCAGAGCAATGTCAGAGCAATGACATTCATCTATCATTCATATATTCACTTCTCCATTATTAATGTTTATTGATACAAAGATAGATGTTTTTCACACTGCTAAAACTAAGGTCAGGAGGATGGCATGTTAAAAAAAAATTTAAAACCTTACCCAAAGGCCATGACACATGCTATATACTTATATCCATGACACATGCTATATACTTATATAGGGAAAGGAGTTGTGTGAAATTTATGGCAGCTAGGTCTTTTTATAACAGGGATTAGAAAGTGAAAGGCTATGTTAAGATTGGAGAGGGATTCTGACAACATCATGGATAGCTCATAATTTGGATGGGCAAATTAAAAATCCTTGGTTTTTGATATTTACATTTTCTTTTTTTTTTTTTTTTTTTTTGGCATACAGGAATGTCAAGGATGTTATTATAGTCCTATATACTGACCTTTTCTCCTCCTTAAAAAAAAAACAAACAAACTACATTTTTAAATGATTTGAAATGCCATGTCAGATATAGAAAGTATAGCAGAGATTTGAATGGGCAGGACCATGTCTGGTATAGAACAGGAGGAAGGATATTCTAGGCACAGGAAGAAGAGAAAGCATAAGAGGTATGAAGCCTTTCAGAAATTGCAAGAACTGGGTGATGGGCACTGCGGGGGGGCACTTGGCGGGATGAGCACTGGGTGTTAGGCTATATGTTGGCAAATTGAACTCCGTAAAAAAAAAAAAAAAAAAAAAAAAAGCTTTCAGCAGCAAAATGAAAAAAAAAAAAAAAAGAAATTGCAAGAACTGAATGGGCACTCAAATTGAGCACATGTATTTTGAGGGAAGTGACACAGGGAAGTTTTAAAAGGGAAGCAGGGTACTAAAAGCTGAGGGTGGAGTGAGAAGGTGGGGCATTCTCCTACAGAATACCATTATCCACTAGGCTAGAATTCTTTGAATGGTAAACATGGGTCACATTTGTTAATGGCTATATCTCCAGTATGCAAACATACTTTGCATCTATTGCACTGTAGCCACTACATTTTTTTTTTTTTTTGGAAGAATGAATGAATGCTAAAACCCTAAAGGCTGAGAGAAAGCATTTAGATGTTATTGTTAAACAGAGAGGAATACACAAAGGCTATTTTTTAGTCTTTTGTGATAAAGTACTAGGATCCACATCTACCTCAGAAAGACAATACAGTTTGTGGTTTCAGGGATGGACCATTAGGGTGAAAGACCAGATGCCAAAAGACCAGTTAGGAGCCAATTAAAACACTAGTATTGAAGAAATAAAGTAGAAATAAAGCAGAGAGGCAGAGGACATTAGAAGAGAAAGATTCATGAGTGAATGAAAAGGAGCCCTGGATGGGATCAATATGTGGAGGTGGGTGGGGAAGGAAGGGGTGTGGTAGAGGATAGAATGGCATTCCATGAAAACAGGAAGAAGAGTGATTTGTTTTCTACCTTCTCATTATCTGTGTTGTCACAAGAAAATAACTTTTAGGCATAGAAATATCCAGAATTTTTTGATTATACTAAATATCCACATATATCAAAGCATAAATACCATGTGTTTACTTTAATTACTTTCTAGTGAATTGTTTTAAAGGAATGTTTATTAGCAGCAAAGGTTATCTAACACTGGCAGGTGTATCTGACTCCTCTTTGCATAATTAGCATATAGCAATTTGCCTGCTATGCAGCAAATGTTCATTGATTCAATCTAAGCATAGTCCTGATATTTTCAACTTATTATTCTAAATAATAAATTATTAAATGCCTAATAAGTGCCTATACCTCTTCTCTTTGACTATAGCTCTGCCACCTATCTCTTTATATAATCTCTCTGAGAAGAAGTCTCCAAGAACTTTCTTTATTTATATTTTGTTATCCAACTTTATTTGGTCCTTGCTTCATTGCTCTATCCTAGATTTCTTTTGTTATTAAGATGTTAACAAGGGTTAGACATTTTGACTACTGATTCGTGACTGTACATTTTCTTTTCTTTTTTTTTTTTTACATTTTCTGATGTTTTTCTATATTTTAAAAAATATTTTCCCTACCAAATGAGAATACCTAGGAATAGTGTATGTGTATCTATAATCTTAACAATTACCCTCAGGTAATTCATATGTGCCCTAACGATTGAAAATTATAGTACTGGAATGAAGAAAGAATATCCTGGAATTCTGGAATTGTTTTCCCTACTTTATTGACCTAAACTCTCAAATCCCTTAATTAAGATACTGCTCAATAAGAACTCTGATAAAAAAAAAAAAAAGAACTCTGATGCTATGAAAACTCACTGAACTTTATTAAATACATTTTTTAAAAAAATTATAAAATGATGAAACATCAAGGATCAGGTTGTGAAAACATATGAATTTTGTTAAACTCATAGCATTTAAATGATTTCCTTTGCTTCAGTTATTTCTCAAGATGAAATTTTAACCCTTAGTAATGAAAGGTGAATAAGACTGGAAGTTTTTTTAGAATGGACCAAATTTCCAGTCAACATTATGTATTTTTAACCATACTATATAATATTACAGCAATATTAATTCAAAGTGATGTTTGAGGAATGACAATTTGGGGAATAAAAATCATTTGGAAAGCAAACCTAGAACCTGATTTTAGGATGGACTAGTTTAAATGCTAATATTGAATAGAAATATTTCAATCTCATGTAATGATTCAAAAAGACATTTACCTTGCCAAGAAAAATTAAAGTTCTTCAAAAAAATAAATTCTGGGAACATTTCTGGCTGGAAATTCAGCATGAAGGGAGAGTGCAGAGAAATTTACAGATCCGTATTTTATGTCTTACCTAAATGCAATAAGGAATATCATACACCAGGCAAATTTATTTCTTTCTAATTCAATATTTATGCACTCTGTGTTTTCTTGTGTATTGGCATCATAGAAGATGAATATCAGTAAAATTCGAAGGTGAATATTGTGGTACTTTGAAGGCGCTAAGCAACAGCTGCATTTTATTCTAAAGCCTATTGTATTTACAAAATTATCTTGATATTTTGACAAGATTTTGATAATCTTATAATTGTGCTTTTATTTTCTTTTATAAAGAATGTAAAACAAAATAACTTTGATCATACAATTTTTAAGATCCTGACTCTGACAGGCCCTGCCCCCTCTTCAGATCTCAGGGATCAAAGTTACTTATAAACTCCACTAGGACTAGCCAATTCTTAGCCCATGGTCTTCTCATCCCCTAGACTGGCTTACGAATTCCTGAAACCATATAAACTGTTTTCCTGAAGTATAGGTCTTCTTTTTTTTATAATATTCTTAAAGGATTGCTTACAATTAACCCAATTCTGACCAGTTATCTTATTTAGTGTGCTATTTTTAATATGGGAAGTGGGGTATGGATTTAGTTCTCGTTCTTTTCAACTTTAAGAACTCTAAATCCTCTGTTTCACTTTACTCAATTTCTTTCCGTTTTAAAAATCTCAGTTAATATACTATTTGTTCTTGATTTTTTTTCCACACTGAGCTAAGTTCAGTCAAAGTGCTCTCTTTTTAATTCCTATCTGATCTAATTTATACAGTAAACACCTAACAGACTAGATTTGCTGAAATTTCTTTCTGACATTTTTATGTTCATAAAATAAAATAACATAACATTTTTATGTTATTTTGTTATAATTTATATTCTGTCCTGCTCATCTAAAATATATGAAGAATGAGAATAGGACCGTGATGACAAATAGTATGTGCTAAATAAATGCTTGATTAACAAATATTAAGCGATTGTTATTTTTACAACTATACACACTCATTTCTTTTTCTTCCAGTGTGTGACTTGTTTTGGCCAAGATAATGTATAGGCAGAGTAGACCAAGACAGGCTAATAATTTTGTAAATCTTTAAATAGGCCTTACTTATTTGTTCAATATTTACTTAAAAGATTTTGAGCACCTATTAACCCAGTCTCTTCATCAGAGTACTTCTTTAAACTGATATTCTGAAGAGGAGTTCTGATAAAACAACATCTTTTATTCATCAGATGATATTTCTAGATATGATTTAGTAACCATTATAAATTGGTGTGCTAGACCATCTGATTGGTCAGCTTTCTAATTTGGTTTAAAAGCTATCTGAGTGCCTGGGTCGCTCAGTCAGTCAAGCATCTGCATTTACCTCAGGTCGTGATCTTATAGTCCTGGGATCGATCCCCTGTATTGGGCAATCTGCTCAGTGGGGAATCTGCTTCTCCCTCTGCTTCTCTCCCCAACTTGTGCTCTCTTTCTCTTTCTCTCAAATAAATGAAATCTTTAAAAAAGAAAAGCTATCTGTGTTAATTCAATAGGTGAAGTGAGATTAGGTCTCAACTAATCTGTCATCCAGAGGGCAATTCTTGGATGTCAATACTGCCATTAGTGATCATGCCCGTGGAGAGGCCCTGGAAATCATTTTAATGAGGAATCCAAGCCATGAAGCAAAGGATGAAGGCCAAATAAAGCTGGTAATTCTCCAGGTATCAAGTATAAACTCAGAGATACAGGTCTCAGGGAGCCCTAATGGATTCTGTTGAAAACTCGTTTGCTGTCTGCCAGCTTTTACTGGTGCTGCCCCAGGGGCCACAACTCCTATTCCAAACACATCATAAAATAACCTGTGGTTTTTGACATTTTTTCAGGGAGAGAATATCTTCAGTAAATAGTGAAGTGCCTTCTAGGCATCTGAGATTTAAAAGAAATCTACTAATTCACAAAAAACTCAGAACATAAAGTGCATACCTTACTTACTTATTAAAGAAATATACATTAAATGCCCATCCATATCGATCACTGTGTGAAGTGCTAAATAAATAAAAAAGCAATGCATGGCTCCTCCTCTTAAGAAGCTTATAGTTTAGGGGGGGGCAGATAAATTACACAAAACTACAAACCAATGTTCTAAGTGCGATGATATATGCCAGTAGAATCACCTAAGAGAATGCATGATATAGAAAACAAACTCAGTCACAGGAAGAACACAAAGTGTTCCCTCAAGTACTCCCAATATATATTTGACATTATCTGAATGAAAGAAATGCCACAGAATTTGTTCTTTCTTAATTTACCCATGAGATTATTTTTAAAATAAATTTTAAATCTTTCCTGTGAAACTTAGAAAACAAAATAGTAATTGGAGCAGCCTGGTTGGGACAGATTCTAGGATGGTTTATGGTGTGAAGCAGGGTGTTTCTGTATCCAGAGAAGCTAACATTTCTCTGGAGGAATTTCATCACTGGGCAGATACTGTAAAGGGACAAGGAAAAGTTCAAAGACACAGGATCCTGAGCTCTGTTTCTGCTTCTGCTTCAGTCAGAATGGCTTGCTTTCATCTGCTTAATATAGTAAGGTATGATGTAAAATTTCAATTAAAGGAAGTTTTTTGCATGTGGTAAAAAAATAAATTTCAAAAGATCTAATGCAAACAAAACAGGGCAAATCTTAGTGCTGTAACCATTTCCTACATAACATTTCCAAGTCTAAATTCCTTAGCCTACATATTAAGGTCTTATATAACTTCGTTCCTATTTGCCCTTTTTGGGTAATCTCTCACAGTTTTACATTCCACCAATCCATTGCCCCAAACTTGAGAGCTCTTTACACTTCTTGATAGATGTCTAGATACTATGAATTTTCATATTTTAATGCTTACCAAATATGTTAAAGTAAATTCTGCTTTTGTTATTCTCCTTAGAGAATTCAAGACTGTTCAGCATTTATATTAATTCATCCACATCTTTTTCTGTTTGTTTTTCACATACATTATATTTAAAATCATCTGAGTTGAGGTAGAACTGTGGCATTTAACATTTCATATGAGTCAGGACCAGCAGCTTATAGAGAATTATCTCTTTTTTTTATCCATAGGGTTAGACTTCAGGGTTAGCTTTTGTCTCACAAATTGTTATTGAAATATTATTACTAGCAGGTCAAAATTCCTGAGGTCTGCATGCAAAGAAACTCTTTGCAATGGGACTCAACACTAGTGTAAAGAATAATTATTAATTATTACATTTTGGTTAATTATTCCAGTCAAGTAATGTATAAGATTCAGAGGAACAGCTGTTTAGGTTACAATTTAATTTTCGTGTTTTCCAAAAGTATCATGGTACAGAGTATTACACACAATTTTTATGTAGTTTATGTATTTGAAATGAAGAAGTCACGGGAATCAAAGGTATGGCATAAAGAATATAGTCAATAGTGTTATAATAGTATTATAGAGTTACAGATGGGAGCTACATTTGTAGTCAGCATAGCATAACATAGAGAGATATTGAGTCACCATGTTGTAACACCTGAAAGTACTGAAACATTGTGTGTCAACAATATTCCAATAAAATTGAAGTTCAAAAGAAAACATTTTCTTCAAATACAATCTACATCAAAATAATAAAGTCAAAGTTATTCAGGAAGCCAAACATTTCAAGTAATAAAAATGGGAAATGATAGTATGTGATATTTGGTTTTTGATCAAAATTTATTATGCTACAATTGGGAAATTAATCAGGACATCAATACTACTAGAAAATAAGAGAGCTGAGTGATAATTCTCTTATACAAATTACAATCAAGAAGCAACTAAGCGGCATTAATCACAATAGCCAAGAAATGGAAATAACCCAAAGGTCCATCAACAGACAAATGGATAAATAAAATGGGATATATCCATAACTATCTAATTCTCTATATAAATATTATTCAGCCTTAAAAATGAAAGAAATCCTATCATTTGTGACAATACAAAGGACCTGGATTACATTATGCTAAGTGAAATTAGTTAAAGAAGGACAAATGCCACATAATCTTACTTACATGTGGAATTGAAACTTGTCGAACTCATAGAAGCAAAGGATAGGATGTTAGTTTTGAGAGTGTGGGAAGAGAAGGAAATGGGTAATTGTTTGGTGGGTACAAAGTTACAGTTATAGTAGATGAATAGGTTCTAGAAATCTGTACAGCATAGTGCCTATAGTTAACAATATGGTTTCTTGCACTTAAGAATTTGTTAAGAGGGCAGATCTCAAGATAAGTGTTTTTAGCACACATACACAAAGTGAGAGGTTACAAGAAATCTTTTAGAGATAAGTATGTTCATTATCTCGATAGTGGTGATGGTATCACCATATATATGTATGTTCAAACAGATCAGAAATGTACATTAAATATGTGAAGTTCTTTTGCATAGTAAGTATAACTTAATCTGAAAAAAAAAAAAAAAAAAAAAAAAGAACCATCTCCACTTCTGGAATGGCAGCATGAGTTGTTCCAAAGACCTGTTTCTCAGTAAAACAACCGTTAATGGGTTGAATGGTATCCTCCCAAAGTTCAAGTTCACTCAAAACATCAGAATGTGAACTTCCTTGGAAATAGCATCTTTGCAGATATAATCAAGTTAAGGAGCTTTAAAGGAGATCATCCTGGATTTAGGGTGAGCCCTAAATCCAACAGCTGGTGTCCTTATCAGAAGAGGAGAGGACATACAGAGGCACAGAGAAGATGGCCCTGTGAAGACAGAGGCACTGACTGGAGTTATCCTGCCACAGGTAAAATGCCAAGAACCACCAGACTGTGGGATAGACAAGGAAGGGTTTTCTTGTAGAAGTTTCAGTGAGAACATGACCCTTTCAATGGCTTGATTTCATACTTCTGAACTCCAGAACTCTGAGAGAATACATTTCTGCTGTTTTAAGCCTCTTGCTTTGTGATTATTTGTTATGGCAGCCCTTCAAAACTAGTACATACCCATAACTGAGGAAAACTTAAAAAAATTCAAAATCTCTGGAAATTGAAAAGCATAGAAAAAAATGAAGAAACATTCATTCAAGAAAAATCTAGTAAATATAGGCAATAACAAGGTGTCTATACTCCTTGAGCCATGACTTGGTCCCACTTCTACCCCTAATCTTCTTGGTAGAAGCTCCATGATGAGTGATTGTGACCAAGAAGGTGGGGATCCCTATCTTCTCGGCCATCAATCAAGAGATATAGACAAGAGCTATGATACAGATGGAGAAGTCTAACTACTTCCATGAAATCAACTATTGTGTATATTCTACTATCTTCAAAATCCATGCATATAACACAAATAGCAACAACCATTTAGTAAAGAGGAAAGTCGGTAAATAAAGGAAAAAAGAAATAATCTTAACTATCAGATTTTGCAGAAAAGGGAGATAAGAGAGATGAGAACATTTTAAGATATAATGTGATCTGTCTAAAAATTCAAGCAGTGCTCATTTTCTTACTCAGACATATATTCTGGGAGTATGTATTTTCATTCTTGAGGTTACTGTCAATTACTTGAATAGTTTAGTGCTTCAGGACTTTCCTTATTAAACTAGTGGAATCCTTAAGAAAAAAGTGAATTTATATAATTAAAAATATAATCCAAAGGTGCAACATAACTAAAGGTGCACTCTATGGAATTTCTTTTATTTTTATTTTTATTTATTTTTATTTTTTAAAATAATAAATTTATTTTTTATTGGTGTTCAATTTGCCAACATACAGAATAACACCCAGTGCTCATCCCATCAAGTGCCCCCCTCAGTGCCCGTCACCCATTCACCCCAACCCCCCGCCCTCCTCCCCTTCCATCACCCCTAGTTCATTTCCCAGAGATAGGAGTCTTTATGTTTTATCTCCCTTTCTGATATTTCCTGCCCACTTCTTCTCCCTTCCCTTCTATTCCCTTTCACTATTATTTATATTCCCCAAATAAATGAGAACATATAATGTTTGTCCTTCTCTGATTGACTTACTTCACTGAGCATAATACCCTCCAGTTCCATCCATGTTGATGCAAATGGTGGGTATTTGTCATTTCTAATGGCTGAATAATATTCCATTGTATACATAGACCACACCTTCTTTATCCATTCATCTGTCAATGGACACCGAGGCTCCTTCCACAGTTTGGCTATTGTGGACATTGCTGCTATAAACATCGGGGTGCAGGTGTCCCGGCATTTCACTGCATCTGTATCTTTGGGGTAAATCCCCAGCAGTGCAATTGCTGGGTCATAGGGCAGGTCTATTTTTAACTCTCTGAGGAACCTCCACACAGTTTTCCAGAGTGGCTGCACCAGTTCACATTCCCACCAACAGTGCAAGAGGGTTCCCTTTTCTCTGCATCCTCTCCAACATTTGTGGTTTCCTGCCTTGTTAATTTTCCCCATTCTCACTGGTGGGAGGTGGTATCTCATTGTGGTTTTGATTTGTATTTCCCTGATGGCAAGTGATGCAGAGCATTTTCTCATGTGCATGTTGGCCATGTCTGTGTCTTCCTCTGTGAGATTTCTGTTCCTGTCTTTTGCCCATTTCATGATTGGATTGTTTGTTTCCTTGGTGTTGAGTTTAATAAGTTCTTTATAGATCTTGGAAACTAGCCCTTTATCTGATACGTCATTTGCTAATATCTTCTCCCATTCCGTAGGTTGTCTTTGAGTTTTGTTGACTGTATCCTTTGCTGTGCAAAAGCTTCTTATCTTGATGAAGTCCCAATAGTTCATTTTTGCTTTTGTTTCTCTTGCCTTCGTGGATGTATCTTGCAAGAAGTTACTGTGGCCAAGTTCGAAAAGGGTGTTGCCTGTGTTCTCCTCTAGGATTTTGATGGAATCTTGTCTCACGTTTAGATCTTTCATCCATTTTGAGTTTATCTTTGTGTATGGTGAAAGAGACTGGTCTAGTTTCATTCTTCTGCATGTGGATGTCTAATTTTCCCAGCACCATTTATTGAAGAGACTGTCTTTCTTCCAATGGATAGTCTTTCCTCCTTTATCGAATATTAGTTGACCATAAAGTTCAGGGTCCACTTCTGGGTTCTCTATTCTGTTCCATTTATCTATGTGTCTGTTTCTGTGCCAGTACCACACTGTCTTGATGACCACAGCTTTGTAGTACAACCTGAAATCTGGCATTGTGATGCCCCCAGATATGGTTTTCTTTTTTAAAATTCCCCTGGCTATTCGGGGTCTTTTCTGATTCCACACAAATCTTAAAATAATTTGTTCTAACTCTCTGAAGAAAGTCCATGGTATTTTGATAGGGATTGCATTAAACGTGTATATTGCCCTGGGTAACATTGACATTTTCACAATATTAATTCTGCCAATCCATGAGCATGGAATATTTTTCCATCTCTTTGTGTCTTCCTCAATTTCTTTCAGAAGTGTTCTATAGTTTTTAGAGTATAGATCCTTTACCTCTTTGGTTAGGTTTATTCTTAGGTATCTTATGCTTTTGGGTGCAATTGTAAATGGGATTGACTCCTTAATTTCTCTTTCTTCAGTCTCATTTTTAGTGTATAGAAATGCCACTGACTTCTGGGCATTGATTTTGTATCTTGCCACGCTACCGAATTGCTGTATGAGTTCTAGCAATCTTGGAGTGGGGGCTTTTGGGTTTTCTATGTAGAGTATCATGTCATCGGCGAAGAGGGAGAGTTTGACTTCTTCTTTGCCAATTTGAATGCCTTTAATGTCTTTTTGTTGTCTGATTGCTGAGGCTAGGACTTCCAGTACTATGTTGAATAGCAGTGGTGAGAGTGAACATCCCTGTCTTGTTCCTGATCTTAGGGGAAAGGCTCCCAGTGCTTCCCCATTGAGAATGATATTTGCTGTGGGCTTTTCATAGATGGCTTTTAAGATGTTGAGGAATGTTCCCTCTATCCCTACATTCTGAAGAGTTTTGATCAGGAATGGATGCTGTATTTTGTCAAATGGTTTCTCTACATCTAATGAGAGGATCATATGGTTCTTGGTTTTTCTCTTGCTGATATGATGAATCACATTGATTGTTTTACGAGTGTTGAACCAGCCTTGTGTCCCGGGAATAAATCCTACTTGGTCATGGTGAATAATTTTCTTAATGTACTCTTGGATCCTATTGGCTCATTCCAGCTGTTCTCTCTTTAAATCTCAGGCTGAATTTGTAGATTTTCAGGATGATTTGAAGGTTATCTAGGTAATTTGGTGGGACAGGTGACTTGGGGACCCCACTCTTCTGCTATCTTTCCCCTCCTCAGGATTCTGTAATTTCCTTTTTTTAAAGTGTCTTAAGTATCCTAAGCTAACTTCATTATTTGCCAAATTCCAGTTTATCCTTAAAGAGATAGGATCTTTTGTTTTTTCTTCCTGATCTGGAGTTTATTCTACCTATAAAGTACAACATAAAGCCACTTCATGTTATTACTGTCATTTGTAAAAAAGCCAACTCTAAGATCCAGAGGGACTGAGTGAGGAAAAATGTAGAGAGGGTTACGTATGAACATGATGACTAACTTTGCTCAGGTGAAGGCAACAAAAGGAATGTGAATGCCAAAGGGAGAAAGGGAAGGAATTCTTAAATGGGTATAAACATACAAATAGAAATAAAGTGGAAGGAGCACCAAAGGTGTTATGCTATAGATTTCTGTTAATATATAATTTTCATAGAAATAAATTCTAATCTGTGCATATCCTTTAATTAACTGAATTGACAATGATTTTACATTGCCCCGCTTTTTCCCAAAAAGTGAAATGTTATCAGTCTAAGCTACTTTTAAAAATTCTACTGTATTTATATTTCTCTCTCCATAATAATGTTACCAATGATTTTTTAAAAATCCACTATCTGAAAAAACATGTGCTGTGGTAACTATAAGTTTAAAATATTTGGAAACCTCCTCCCCCCAACCTATCTAAAGACAGAATATTATGTTAGGCTCTAGCAATTGTCAATTTTATTGTATACAGCAAACTTCTTTATTGACTAAAAAGTAATACATGTCATGGACTTGAATGAACAAAGTCTTTCACCTTCATTAACCTTACAGATTATTTTATTTACTTGCCTTGTCATTATTCTTGGTATTACCATCAACTAGTACATTTGCTTGTAAGCCATTTCTTTAATTATTTTCAAATGAAAAATCTCTAATGTATCACAGAGAGCCATTTTTAAGCCACTGCATGTAAATGTATTAAATATATTTGGAGTGATTCTAAGTCTGTCTTAATGAATTATATTTCTACATCAAATAGCAACCAGGAAAATATTATCTAAGGGTGAATATAATTAATACAACCCACAAGAAAAGAGCATGATGGGCCTGCCCCTGGCATCTAGAAAGTTCTCATTATGATGTGTTGAATAAATTAGTTCTAATGAAATTTTTCACAATGGAAGTTATGATAATCTGAACTCCTGCTCAAATTATCACAGTGCTAGAGCAATGAACACTGTAAAATTTAAGTTGGGTTGATAAAAGGAGAGCCAGAGAGAATGTAGGGGAAATATAAAGAAAAGATTGAGGAAATAACTGCCCTCTAGGAGTCCCTTCAAATATAAAATTCCATGTTTTCTAGTCATTGGGAACTCTATTTCAAATATTTAAAGTGAGTATAATCAACTGGGAAGTTTCATGAGGAAACTTTCCATCATCTTGTGTTCACTATCATTTCAGTAATTGCCACTGTACATAGCTTTGCCTTTAAGGAAATTGACAATTCCTGAAATTATACTGTTGAATTTGCAGTGAGGACCATCCATATGCATCAATGAAAACTGGATAAAAATGAAGACAATACAGGCATTTTTTTTCCATTCCATAGCTTAGCTATCATAAACACACAAAAATAAAACATATAAGTCCTTTACATTTCAATTGTTTTAGAATAAAATTATTCTCAAAATGTTCTAATCTGGGAATTACTTTGAGTTGCATTCAATGTAAATAATAAGCCCAATTTGTTCCCACCAAGTTTATTCAGTCAATTTTACCCTACTACTTGTATGTGGTTGAATCACAATGCAAAGTAATTTTCTCTCCACTCAGTATCCATAATACTGTAGTTCCTTACATTACTGCAGTTCTGACTCAGTCCATCTCAGGTTCTCTTACTACACCCTATATTCCTCTTTTTAGTTCATCTTTCAAAAAGGTGATGATGGGGTAATGTTGGTGACCTTAACATTCCAAGAATGGAGTAAGTATTTCTATTTGCCCACTAGTTGGTAATAAAAAAGCTAAAATTTCAATGGTTTCTAAAATTCTCACCAAAACAATTTATTCAAAGAAAATATACCCCAACGTGGTTTTGTCAAAATAGCCTTATCAAGTAGGCTTGTGAATGTTGTATGTTTGTACCCCTGGATGAAACCTAGCTCTGTTCTAAATTACTGTTTTCCCAATAGAAGCAACTGTTCAGGCAGTAAATGTCAGGTGGATGTGAACAACTAAAGAGGTAGGGCCAAAGCTGTGCATGCCATGTTACATGCTTACATACAGTAGAGTCTGTCTTAGGCAATAAGGCTACATTCTCCTTGACTAATATCTGTGTTACTGTTTTACTCTATGCAATAGATCAATCTGTGAAAACTGTATAAAAAGGGAAGAGACAAAAAAAAAGGGAAGAGACAGCTAACATTATGACAGAGAAAACTAAAGTAGTAACTTTTGAGCTTTCTAATGGTGAAGGAGTAAAACAGTGGGAAGCTGGCACAATGAAATAGTACAAAAAATAACAGAGAGGTGGCATTAAGAAAAAGTCAGTTCCCTTATAAATCTTTTATTCCCCCCCCCCAAAAAAAACAGGAGCATACTGGGGAGGGTGGTGTTATGAAAATCTCTCATTTTTTTCCTACCAAACTATTTTTTACCATTATTATCATCAATGAACAGAAAGTTTTAAAAATATAGTCAATGATGATAATAAGTTGACATGAGATAGAAATATTTAAATGGAAAGGTGGCCCAGTTACGATATCCACTCCACCTCTTAGGCTTGCTGTCGATTTGGTGTGAGGATAGTTGAAGAGACTTTCTCCTATTCTTAAAATTGTATATTCTCATAATGGTTCATATTGACAGTGAGAAAGAATATTAATAGCAGTCACAAAGTGCCAAGAAACCTTTTACATGAGATGGTTTTAGGTGGATGGGGAGAAATTTTAATAATTAGAAATACTGATTGATAGTCCTCATTATTGTTTCTTCAGTTTGGTCAGCCATGACCTGTCATTCACCTGGTACCTCCTGTTCACAGAAAATAAAGGGAAGGAGGAAGGCTGGGAAAAAGGAAGAGTATGAAAGAGAGAGGGGAAAGCCAGGCAGAGATTGTTAAGAGATACATCATATGCACTTGTAATTTCCTTTTGTTGCATTTCTTTCTTTCTGGGAAAGAAGAGTTAATATAGCAATCCCCTACATTAGTCTCTTTCAATATATGAAATATAGCTAACAATAATAAGATAAAAAAGATATGAGCAAGGCAAGATCTTCTAGATAATGTACTCTGCATTCTTTTTTCTTATGCACCTCATTAATTTCTCAAATAATGGCATTTGAAGAAATTGTGTTTCCACTTAAGGTTAAGACATTTAGCTAAAGAAGCAGGTACTAATGGAAACCTGTGCCTTTAAACAAAACTTTTAGTTCAAGTTTTAGAATAAACAGATGCGGAATAAGCAAAATGATTATTAACACAATAATGACTCTCATGTTAATAAGAATGACTGGAGAACCTCATGGCCAAGACTCTCATCATTATAAACATAAGTAATTTCAAGTAATTATTATCTATTTGCTCTGCCATGTTAATTATTCATTGGGGTTAGTTTTCTAATTAAAAAATGCAACTGATTTTCTTTTAAAAAATTCTTTCATTTTTTCCCTTTTCTTGACTAGTTAAAAGAAAAATGTTTTGAATAGGGTTACAGATTGGATTTATGAGTTTATATGCAAAAGATCCAGATTGTTGGGGACAGAAGCAGCATGGACAGACATATTTGTATTTGAATAGACTTATCTGATATTTTAAATTATTCTAGCATCTTTTTCTGGGTCCACTATTTGTATCATACATTAATTAAATGAGGACATGTTCATAACTTTCTTTGTCAACAAAAATCTTAAGCAGAGGTCAAAACAACAACGAAAACTTGGCAGTTTATTTCAGAAGGCAATATGTTTCCATGAATATTTATAAAATAGTTACTATTTTTAGAGTTTTGACCATTGCCCCCATAAAATTATCAAGGAAAAGCATATTCAGTTCTACACAGAGAGAGAAATCAACTAAATCTATGAATGTTAGAATAATGAGAAAAGCTATGTTCCTAAAACAGAATACATTGTATTCTGAGCATCCATAGACTTTTTTGAATTTATGTATACTATTTTAGTTAACCTCACATCGAAATATATAGATATCACAAATAGTAGTATGAAAAATGACAATACAGTGACTGAAAACAAAAAACCAAAAGAATACTATAAAGTAGTCCCCCAACTTCTCAGTTGACAGTTTGTTCACCAATATCTATTACTTTTTAAAAAATTTTATTTATTTATTCATGAGAGACAGAGAGAGAGAGAGAGAGAGAGTGAGGCAGAGACACAGGCAGAGGGAGAAGTAGGCTCCACACAGGGAGCCAGATGCAGGACTCAATCCTGGGAGTACAGGATCACACCCTGGGCTGAAGGCAGGTGCTAAACCACTGAACCACCCAGGGATCCATACCAATATTTATTATTAATCACATGTTTCTTCAGTTGTATATAGGCATAATTTGGAGAAGGAAAATACCTTTGTATTTAGCAAAAACTGTTCCATGAACTTTCTTGGATTACAGATAAACAAAATATTTCCAGGCTAGGGAGACTGATTTCAGCAATGCCTTTGCCAATATATCCTATAGTATCTTTTCAGAGAAGATGAAGAAAGGTGAAACGAATTATTTTATTGGAAGTAAGATTGCAACTGGTTAAACCATAGTATCTGTGGATACTGGGACTTGGTGGTAAGGGTTGAACACACTAACTTTACTAGTCTCAGTGGCTGCAGCCAACTCATTTGAGTATGAAAACCCAAAGATCCATGGAAAGGCTGAATGTCCTAGCAATAGCAACCAGCTAGATACTATTTTTGGAAGTTTGGCTTTGAAAAAGTTCACTGTCTGCATAAAGTTCTCTTCTATTAGAGAATGCTTCAACATAAAGCCAGGTCAGATCCACAGGGAGTGAGTTTCTTGTACCCTTTGAGATCTTTAGTGCATTTCTAACCTAGTATCCGATCTCACCTCCATTCTCAGTCCCATGTTGATGCATATTTATAGAATAACTATGACCTGTGTCTGAGGACCCCTAAGTTTAAAAAATGCCATGCACTGATTTACAATATTATAGTATTTTGATAATTTTGAAATACCTTTAAAATAAAATCAGATGTGAGAAATGGGAAAGAAAGGAGAAAGAAAGGAAGATAAAAGGAAGAAAAGAAGGAGAGAGTAAGGTAGAAAGAAAGGAGAAAGGGGAATAAGCATGGAACAAATGGGTGAACAAAGGAACCGATGGATGAGGGAACATGACCTGAAACCCAAAGTAATTGTTGGATTTAGGAAAAGGAGTAATAAGCTAAGGTGGGAGAAAAGAGAAGAGAAACACAGCTAAACTTCATTGTTTAGCATGTAACAGTCTCTGTACTAAGTAGTTTCACTTGCCGCTTCCTTGTGAGATAACTATTTTCCATGAGATTGTGTATGTGATCTATCAGAGTCTGAACCCCAGGATCTTTATAGTAAAAAACTTAACATAGGAAGTGAGCTGTCTTCATTGTCAAAACCACACACCAAGCCTTTTGTATCTTTGGTTAAACTTTCCCACTACCCTAACTAAATGAAATATAGCCATATGCTTGATAATTACAAGGCTAAAGGTTTCTCTCTACCACTTTTATCACCATTATGTCATTTCTAAGTTGTAATTTGCATAATATTAGGTAAAAAATATGAAGAATCTACGTAGTGTCTTAAACTATGCTAATACTTAATAGCAAGGCAGAGAAGACAACAATATTGATATGCAGCGTTCCTTCCTAGACAGATTTTCTGTCTAAAGTGTATGCCTAACAATGCTGAAAGAAAGATATGGAGAAATTATACATTGTGTGATGAGGAGAACAATAGTGAAATCAAACCTCTCCTCTGAGAGAGAGTCAGCTCCAACTACTGTAAGCCTATCTTTGAGAAGAACACAATGCACTCTGCTGTACTGTTTCAGGACAGAGTTCTGAGGAAAAACAAACTGGTTAATAATTTTGTGGTTAAAAAAGCCTGAAATAGGTGATGGGGATTAAAAAGTGCACTTGTTGATGAGCACTGGGTGTTACATGGACGTGTTGAGCCACTATCTTGTATGCCTTAAACTACTATTATATTATATGCTAACTGGAATTTAAATAAAAACTTTTAAAATCCCTGAAAATAAATCAAATTTACAAGATGGAGAAAATTTGATTTTAGACCATTAAATATGTTTAGATCATTTAGATTAGCTTCATGATGGGAAAATTAACAATGGATCTCAAACACAGAGACATACAACTATGTCCAATTTATTATGTTTGCAAATGTTAATGAGAAAGGAAGAAGTAAAATGTATGTAGGCAGTAAAACATGAATTTAAAAGGGGAGAGGGAAATTGTTGACTTAAGTAACTTTTGAAAATGAGTATAATCTCTAAGAATAAAAAATAAAAGGAACTGTACAGAAGCACTGAACTCAAGATGATAAAGTCCCCCCCCCCCCCAGGGGCACAGGTTCACAATTCTGATTATGAACATGTATACTAAGACTTAACAATTATGTAAATGGAGCTATATTTCTCACTCTAGTAATGGGAATTTATAGATAAGCAAGGAGAGGTGGCTGAAACAATCCATGTAGTAATGGATTAGAGTTGGACATGTCAGTATGAACTCATGGTTAGCTTAATATGAATACAGATAGCTATATATAGACATGTGTAAATTTTTATGTGTACCCGGGTAGCATACATACATGCTTTTCTGTCAGTAGAGGGGCCTAAAAAGTATACCCCATTAACAATGAGCATACTTATCTGTATCTTGGTTTCCTTTTTTTTTTTTTTTTAAGATTTATTTATTTGAGAGAGAGAAAGAGTAAGTGGGGAAGGGGCAGAGAGAAAGAGGGGGAGAAGCATATTTTCTGCTGAACTTGGAGCCCAGTACAGGGCTCTATCCCATAACCCATGAAATCATGACCCAAAATCACAAGTCAGATGCTTAATCAACTGAACCACCCAGGCACTTCTGTATCTTGGTTTCTAATACGATTCTCCAATGAGAAAACAACAATAATAAGGACAAGAACATAAACAAACGATAAACACAAGTGCTTATAAAGAGAGTTGACTCCACTGGGGTAGAAAATATACAAGATTGGGCAGCCTGAGTAGCTCAGTGGTTTAGCGCTGCCTTCAGCCCAGGGCCTGATCCTGGAGACTGGGGATCGAGCCCCACGTTGGGCTCCCTGCATGAGGCCTGGTGCTCCCTCTGCCTGTGTCTCTGTCTCTGTCTCTGTCTCTGTCTCTGTCTCTCTCTCTCTGTGTGTCTCTCATGAATAAATAAATAAAATCTTTAAAAAAGAAAAGAAAATATACAAGATGAAGCTGGAATATCTTGCTGTGCCAGAAATAAAAGAAGTGTTCAAAATACTGGAGACAGTTTGTCAAAGGGACACTGGGGCCAACTAAAAGAGCTCTCAATGGCCAAAAATGGAACAAGATCAAAATAAATTAAGTTTATTGAACTATAATCCAAAATTAAACTAAATTTCTGAGTCCATTAGTTTTTAGGAAATTAATAAGTGGAGAGAAACAGACAAATATTCCATGCAGAAGAATTCCAAATACTTTATATAGATATCCAGCCCTCAACAGAGGGAGTATGACTCCCATTCCTTAAGTGTGTGTAAACTGTAGAAAAAGTAGTAAAAAATCCTGGGATTCAGAGGAGATAGGAGGCAAAGTAACCTGGATTCCCTGAATATAGAAGAACATCACTGGAATGATTCTAAGAAATGGATTCTACTCCTTGAGTTTCTATAATAGAAACTATCAATTTCTACTGCACATGCATTGTCTATTAAAAGGGATATGGTAATGCACCCTACCTAAACCACAGGAATGTGAGGATTCAGAAACATTGTTCACAAATTGCACTGACCCCTCATAAGAAATATGCAAATAAAAAAGTACCCCTCTGTCTTCTACCTTAAGCTTATTTCTGCTTCTACATCTATTCCAATAGTTCTTGAAGACCACTAAAACTGATAATCCATTGATCCCACTGCTTTGGTGGTAGTCTTCCTATCAAAGTCAATAATGTCCTTTGTATTGTTGAAGATTGTCAAACTCAGTTTTCCTCTTACTTTACTATCTGCCTAATTTAACATAACTGATCACTCACTCCTCCTTGAAACATATTTTTTCCTGTGGCTTTGAAATCCTCCTGGATTTTTCTTCTCCTTGATTGGTTTTCTTGTCAGTCTCCTTCACTGGTTCCTCCTGATCTCCTTAACCTGAAACATGATGTGTTACAAAGTTCACATGCAGTGTCCCCTGACCTTTTCCTTTTCGGTCTACACTCAGTCATTTGCTGAGTTTATTCACTCTTGTGTTCTTAAATATCTTTAAGATAATGATTCTCATATGTATTATCTCCAATCAAGACATTTTTTCTGAACTTCAGTTTAGTGTACCCAGTGAGTACTCAATACTTCCACTTGGATGTCTAGCATTTCGAAGATCATCTGTCTAAAACTGGACTATTGATATGTCTTTGCCAGTGTAAATTAACTTTACCCCAAACCTTCCTCAACTCATTAAGTGGTACTCTTTCTTTCCATTTTCTCAGACTTTAGACTCATTCTTGATATCTTTATCTGACATCCATCAGTAAATCCTGTTATTGCTATCTTCAAATTATATCCAGACTTCTACAACTTTTTATCTTCTCAAACAAACCATCATTATCTTTTTCTTGGATAATTGACAAAGCCTTTTCATGGCATTTGTGCTTTCATTCTTGCTCCTGAACAGGATATTCTCCATAGAACACTGAATGAGCCTTAAAAAATATAAGTCATGGGGATCCCTGGGTGGCTCAGCAGGTTTAGCGCCTGCCTTTGGCCAATGGCGCGGTCCTAGTCCCCCGTCGGGCTCCCAGCATGGAGCCTGCTTCTCCCTCTGCCTGTGTCTCTGCCTGTCTCTCTCTCTATATATATCTATCATGAATAAATAAATAAAATATTTAAAAAATATATAAAGGCTCAGGTCATGAGCCTGCTATGTGTGATTGTGCAGACTGTGCAGTTGCAGAGACTATCATTCTTCTATCATTTGTGGAATTGTATACCTATTATGACAGTGCTGTAATAATAGTAAACAGTCTGGAGACAATAATGTCTTCTTTTAATGACTTACACAATGGAGGCATCTGAGCCAACAGTAGCTGGAGATCATTCACTGTTCAGATCACTGTCACACAATGGCCATCCTATAACTCAGAATGAAAACCTAACAAGGTTTTATGTAATCTGGCCCCTTGCTACTTCTCTCTTCTCATCCTCTATTCCTGTCTAGCTCTATTCTTATGAAAATTGTATTTACATGGTAATCATTTAGGGGCTTTGTCAAAATGTAGAACTGATTCAGTAGGCCTGTGTAAGGACTTAGTTTCTGCAGTTCTAATGACCTCCCAAGTGATACCAATAAAATAAGTGGTTCTAGTCTGGGGTCACTGTTTCAGTTGATCTGTTTCTGTATTTACTCATGCCTAAAGACATTTATACTTGTTGTTTCTTTTATTTGAAATATTCTTTCTATAAATGTGCTCAGGATTTAACTCTCTCATCTACTTTTGGTTATTACATATTATTTTTTTTCCTCAATGAATCCTTCCCTACCTACGTTGTTTACATTTCTATCTTCTCCCTTTCCACAGTCTAATTTCAATTCTTTGGGTAGACAATCTAACTTTTCTTTTTGTCTGTTTTTAACATGCTCTTTTAGGGGGGTAGCATTTTACTACAATGCTATTGATATCTATCTATCTATCTATCTATCTATCATCTATCTATGTATTTCATTACCCTACTTAGAATTTGTTGTGGTTCCTGAATCTGAGGATCACTGTCTTTTATAAATTAGAAACCTCTTTGTCATTATCTCTTAAATATAGTATTATTCTTGTCTTCTTAAACTGTTAATATATATTAATGTAGATTTTTTCACATAATCTTATACTCACCTCCACGTCTCTTAGTCTTTCCTTCACATTTTCTACTTCTTTACTTCACTATCTTTACTTGTGATCAATCTTATATTTAACTATAGGTTAAAAAATGTGTGTATAATTTCTATAAGTTTGATTTGGTTCTTTAAAAAGGTCTACCATTCATTCTTTTTTTTTTTTTTTCTACCATTCATTCTTGGTAATGTCTTTTATTCTTCAGGAAATTATTAAAATAATATTTTATTTCTTTAAAGTATTTAATAATACAAATATTATGTAATAAGAAATACATTTCTGTATTGTATCCAAAAAATTAAATTCAAAATTTTTGTGGGTATGATTTTGCAGGTCGTTATTGTACTGGCTAACTCATAAGACTTTGTTTCCTTAGATGTTCTGTTTCTATTAATGTGATATTTCATTTTGTAGAAATTCTACTGTGACTATTCTTATATCCCTTAGTGTAAGCATTCTCAGGGAGAGAATTTGCATTTGTCTATTCCAGGCTCCTGGAAAAACTAACCAAACAATACCACTAGTCTTGACTTCAATGATAATGATACTAGTGATGAAGACAATTATTTTAGGACATAAGAGGTAAATTCTGGATCAGGACTAGTATTTTTCTTAAATATTTTCCACTAGGTGACAGAATCAAAGCTCTAATCTAAGACCAGTGAGCAAAAAATAATAGTAGCAATCTCTTATACTTGTTTAGCTTTGGACTCTTGGACTCATGTTCACACTTGTGGCTCATTATATGTGCACAACAAGCCTGTGAGGTGGGCACAGAGTATTTTTAGGGTCATATCATAGTTAACATATATAGTTAAACATAATAATCTATAATAATTTCATGAAAGTTTGGTTGAATTCTAAATTTGGCAATATTTCACAGTTCTTCTAGAATGTTTTTAGATCAAGTATTCTAGTTCTAAAATTCTCTTTCCCTCTCTCTCTCTCTTAACTATTTGAACTATTTGACCATAGGAGGTCTCGAAGTGACTATAAAAATATCTGAAATCCTTAGACCCAAGTGTATTCTTTCAACACAAATTTAAATGTCTAGCTATAATCAAAATTATAATTATGCTAAATTAACAACATGATGGATTCATTTATTTAAAGCATTAATGAGCCCTGTATTATCTGTCAATGGATTCAGAAACATGTGTCCTCACCTGAACCCTTACGAACAGCTTTGAGAATAAATTAGTAAGAAATTGTTACTGACATAAATGATGGAGAACTTAGCCAGCTTGTGGGCAGAGTTCTAGGAAATATGAGGAATGAATCAGAATTTCTTCCCTCTTTTGTGTCTTTGGGGAACAAGCTGCAGAGTCTGAGAACTGAATCTTGTAGTCCTCGGTACACTGGGGATATGGGAGGTCATGAGTCGGCACACTGACTCTTGACCACGTTGTTCTCCAGATACAGATCTTCTGCTCCCCCCTCCTTGAGTCAATAGCCTATTATTTTACCTTTTGAAGCAAACATGTTTTTCTTTGTTTCCCAAAGTTAATCATTCCTATAGCCAATCTGCTAGCTCTCTTAATAAAAACTGGAGACAAAACCTCGGGGTCTGAGTCTGAGTCCGGTTTGAGTCCAAGTCTGAGGCTTGGTCCCACTGCCCCCCAGATTAAAATTCAGTGATACTCTGATTTTTTCTTCATATCCTTGTCTCTGACTATCCTGGATCTGTGGCAAGTGCCAGTTTTGAAAGCCAGGAATCTCAGGGGTTATATGGTGACATCACTATGGTGACATTGGATGGCTGGAGAGAGCAGGAAATCAGAAGTACTCAACTCAGGTTCAAGTTGATGTTCTTTAACAAGTAGTGCAAATTGTTTTTTTCTTCTTTTCTTTTTTTAGGTTGGCTCCCGTTTTTAAAATAGGGACAACCATCATCATCCTTGTAACGAGAATTTTGGGTGCTTACACAAAAGACAGTAAGCTACTTACTTTGGTTTGGATATTAATTTAATCTTCACATTGACTCTATGAGGTAAGTAGGTGTTATTATTATTCCAAGTTATGAATAGGCAACTGAGGCATAGGCAGTTTTGATTCTAGAGACCAACTGGCCAGTAACAATCACCCTAGAGGGACACTATGAAGATACACATATGATAATTAGGAAAGCAAATGTTCCTGGCATTGAGTTGAAGCTTGATGAACATAAGGCTGGGTTTATATTCCAAGACTGGACTTTAGAAATGGAAATAGAAACCAAAGCTAAGTCAAGTGAGAAGGAATAGTAGATCCCTCACTCAGAGAAAAAAAATCTTCTCAACCTATGAGATGATATAGTTGACCTGTGCCTAGTCAGCCTTCTTTGAAGATTTGCCAGAATTCAGAATAGTTTCCCTTCTTTCATTTTTGATGGAAACATGCATTGCGTTGGGCATATAGCAAATGTCTAATAATTTTTTGTTAAATTAACACATTGTTGGGCTCCTTACTCATCTCCAAGCATTATAAACATGACTTTAATACCATTGGTCTCAGCTAACAGCAGTGCCTTTATGAATTGAAGGAGAATTCCTATTCTACTAAGTAGTTGTTGAATTACCACAATGATATTTGGAACTATAAATATACTGTCTTCTTTGTACAATTAACATTAATGTGTATTTTTCCTTTGCATTATTTATTTGTCCTATAGCCCCCTGAGTAATCATTATGAGTTCACTCATTTTTATTGATAAGAAAACTTGAATATCAAAAAGGTACGTAACTAAAACATGCCGTATAGCAAATATGATTTGAAGTATAGATTTAAACCCAGATTTTCTACTTTAAGGGTGTTTTATCATTTAATGAGCATTTTTCCTAAGGGCAATTTTGTGGCTATGCCTGGCAGTTTTCCAATGTTGGAGATGAGTTTTCTTTTTTTAATTAAAGTTGCAATATATATACAAGACATGGGCCAATATATATTATATTCTATAAATATTATATATAACACATATATTTAAATCTCATTAATCCTTGAAGTGGCTTCTGTATGTTGTTGTTGTTGACCTATGTAATTATTTCTTATCCTATTACCTTCTTTTTATTTTCTTCCTGATCTCATTTACTATCAGAAATTATTTACTCGCTAATATATTATCTATCTTCCCTCCCCCATCACATCCATCATCATGCAAGAAACTAAGTTTTAAGTGAGCAGGATCCTGCCTATTTTGTTCACTTCTGAGTCTACACATAGAAAGCAATTCTGAACATACTTTAGGAGGCTAAAAGTATCACTGCAATGAATAAATGTCTTAGTATTGCTGAATAAAGTACAAAGAATAATTTTCTCAATGGTCAAAGGCATGAGGAAAAGTTGAAGACAGATGAAAAAAACTTACCCTTCTCAGTTCAAAAGGATGGAATTTGGCCATGTATACAAATAATCTAGAATATCAGTAGGATACCAAGATTTAGAACCTAATTCAACAAATCACAGAATATTAAATCTGGGAAAAGGCTTGCTTAAAGCTTAGGGGTACGTTTAATGGGAATATCAGGCAATGGCTTTATAAAAGTCATTTTTCAAAGAGGCACTAACAGGATGAAAATATGAAAAGATGCAAAACAAGTGCAACCTAATTATAAATTATTCATTAAAGCTGGACCCTGGAGGACTGCTACTTCATGTCACTTCTCTTACTTCAGTTTCATCTAATTTGCATACGTGAAGGAGTGAGAATTATATTTTTAAACACATATTCTCAAATCTATTCTATGGGTTCAAATTAACTCAAAGGAGACTCCTCTCAGAGCTACAATTTCCAGATAATTTGGCCCCTATTCAGATTATGTAGATCAAGTTAACTTTTTAACTGCCCAAAATGAACACATCAACCACAGTTTCCCTATCTTTAAAATAAACAGGTAGTCTGTTAAAATTAATGAAAAAGACACAATAGAGCATAAATGTCCTACTTCTCAACTGCAGTAGGATAGCAATGCATGCCCTCTACTCCACTTTTTTATTTTTTATTTTTTAATTGCAGCACTGCTTCCTTGGAATCCAATACTTGCCAGCCAGAGCACAAATAGGAACATAATCAGAGATGGATTCTTTGGTAGCCAATTGCGCAAGTTCAATTTTCCATTTCCTTCTAGCTGGCACAGAGAACTTAGGTAAGGGCTTGATGACATTAGCAGAGATGGGAGAAAATTCTGTTTGCAGCCAGCACCTTGGATGTACTGACAAAAGAGAAACAAATGTAAGACATGGTAAATAAAGTATAATTATGGGCTTCTGATGGCCATGTTGTACCTAAAAGTGGACAATTGAGAAAATTAACCTATAAATTATAAGATTATGTATCAGGAGATGACAGTTTCATAGGTGATCATTAAATAGATCATCAAAATTGGATTATTCCTCTGAGTGAAAAGGGGTATTATTAATAATCATTTTGGGGGTTCCTGGGTGGCTTAGTCGATTAAGCATTTGGCTCTTGGTTTTGGCTCATATCCTGATCTCAGGGTCATGAGATGGAATCTCCTCCCCTCGCTTGCACGCACTCTCTCAGTCTCTCTTTCTCTCAAAAAAAATTACTTTGGAACTACAAGTACAGAAATCCACTTCTATATCTGCTGAGTGTATGAACTTGCTTGCTAGAGTGAAGGGCACCATGCATGCTAGGCTGGGAGTACTGATCAGAGAAGAGAAAAACCAAGATTCTTGCACAATTGTTGATACGATTTTTGCAAATATTATTTTTGATAATTATAATGGGATATTAATCTTATAGAAATATATATATTCAGAGATTAGAATAAGGTTTATAGTTTCTTCTGGCCTAGGCTGGGTGTACAAAGCATGACTAGATATGCAGCTTTTATTCCACTGATTCACTGATTCAACAACAAGAAAAGAACTGTTGTTCAGTAAGCCCGATTCTGGCATCTAAGCTATTTTCAGATGGAAGAGATCCTTATCAGATAAAGGGCTAGTCTGGTGGCACAGAGGTTTGGCGCCGCCTGCAGCCTGGGGTGTGATCCTGGAGACCCGGGATCAAGTCCCACATCGGGCTCCCTGAATGGAGCCTGCTTCTCCCTCTCCCTGTGTCTCTGCCTCCTCTGTGTGTGTGTCTATGAATAAATAAATAAAATCTAAAAAAAAAAAAAAGATAAAGGGCTAGTATCCAATGTATGTATAAAGAACTTCAAACTCAACCCCGAAGAACAAATAATCCAATCAAGAAAAAGGGCAGAAGACATGAACAGACATTTCTCCAAAGAAGACATACAAATGGCCAACAGACACATGAAACAATGCTCAACATCACTCAGCATCAGGGAAATGCAGATCAAAACCACAATGAAGTACCACCTTACATCAGTCAGAATGGCTAAAATTAACAAGTCAGGAAATGACAGATGTTAATGAGGATGTGGAGAAAAGGAAACCCTCTTATACTGCTGGTAGGAATGCAAGCTGGTAGTCACTCTGGAAAACAATATGGAGGCTTCTCAAAAAATTGAAAATAGAACTACCATATGACCCAGCAATTGCACTACGGGGTATTTACCCCAAAGATACAAATGTAGTGATCTGAAGGGGGACCTGCACCCCAATGTTTATAGCAGCAATGTCCACAATAGCCAAACTATGGATAAAGCCCAGATGTCCATCGACAGATGAATGGGTAAAAGAGATGTGAGATACACACACACACAAACACACACAAGTTCACACACTGGAATATTACTCAGCCATCAAAAAATTGAAATCTTGCCATTTGAAATGACATGGATGGAGCTAGAGGGTATCATGCTAACTGAAATAAGTCAATCAGAGAAGACAATTATCATATGATTTCACTCATATGCAGAATTTAAGAAACAAAACAGAGGAGCATAGGGGATGGGAGAGAAAAATGAAAGAAAATGAAGTCAGAGAGGGAGACAAACCATGAGAGACTTAATCATAGAAAACAAACTGAAGGTTACTGGGGCAAGGGGTGTTGGAAGAGGGATGGGGTAACTGGGTGATAAGCCTTAAGGAGGGCACATGATGTAATGAACACTGGGTGTTACGTAAGACTGATGAATCACTGGGCAGCCTGGGTGGCTCAATTAATTGAATTTAAATTAAAAAAAAAAAGTAAAACTCCCCCAAACAAACAAACAAACAAACAAACAAAAATGAATACCTTTATAATGCAATTAAATACATATATAAAGCTTTATGGGATTGAGAAACTGGCAGGGTTGTGTTTTAAGGAAGGTTAGAGGACATAATAGTAACAAAATCTAGGGGCAAGAGGTCTAACCAAAAGATACTTCCTTTGGTGGAAATCTTCCGTGAAGTCTTAAAGAATGGTCTTCTGGAACTGGGAGAAGATTATGGAACAGGAAAATAATTTAAAAAAGTAAGCCAAGATCACTGAATTGGGACAGCCTACCATAGGGTAAATGTTTTACCGCTAATAATCTTACTCTCTAAATACTGAAGGATACATAGTATTAAAACAGTTTTGCAGCTAATAAAAATCATTAAACTAAAGTGTAGTTAATTGCTCAAGGTAACACTGCAGTAAGTGATGAAGTAGTAGTGAAACCCAACTCTCTGTAAAGCTTTATTCAGCTTGTAACCAACCCTGCTCATGTTTAATATGATATACATAGGAATTCTAGCATCTAGACCATTCTGTGTATTTGTTCTTTGGCTCAACCACTGGTAGTATCTACATCTGTCTTCTCTTATTCTTGTGTTTATTTTCCATAGAACTAGAAGGGTCTCTAAGAGTACACAGTAAGGGAATAATCAATACCGGGGACTTGGCATATTTGAGCCCTGCCTTGAGCACTTACAGGCTTAAGTACATAAAATATTTGAATAATATAGCACTCTTACTTTAAACCCCCCAATTCTGAGTTATTTTCCAATTCTCAGATACTGTTTTCCTTGGTAAGTTTTGATAAATATTATTTCTTTTACCCAATTCTGATAGCGTTAACTGAATCTCGTGCAAACTGTGTGCATGTATTATTGAATGTATTGCTCTTCTTTTGCATTTGTTTTTCCTTACAAAGGTCTGAGACTCACTTGGAAAATATCTTTGTTTCTGTAAGAATTCCTAAAGGGGATTTCTGTGGAGTGACACCACTGCAATTCCTAGAGGAAATTTTCAGTTGCCCTTGAAGCACATATCAAGATGAAGATATCAGGTGGCTTGCCACCAAAAGATTGTATTTATTATTAAATCAGAGTAAAAAGAAAAGGTAATTGCATTTATTTTATGTCTCACTTGGAAAAAAGGTTTTAAAAAGTTACCAGCTTTATGACTGTTTCCTATATTATAATTTTTATTATAACCTATGGTACACAGTTGCATATTAGCATTAGTGTATTAGCAGTTACTAAGTTTGAATGATATTTCTGACAGCACCTCACTATATGCGTTTAAGAAAAACTTTTAATTCTTATCTTCAGATTCCTTGTACATGAAATATGGATAATCACTCTTCTTTTAAAGTAATAAATTTAAAATGTCTAATAGTGTCCAGAAGGAAAGGAATTAGGAGTAAACTGGTTGTTAGTATTTCCATAGTTCTAGAACCTAATAATAGTGTCTGGCACATGCTGAAGTAAAATAAAAATGTTTGAATTGCACATACATATTAGAATCAAATAATAGAAAATATATTTAGTATAGCAAAATATGCAAAGTTAAGGAATTAAAGTCATTTTTAACTCATTTAGCTTTTGTTTTTTTCTGACTTATAATATAGGATCTCATGATATATGTCAAATCCATGTTCAGGTTCCTTTTAATTCCAGAGACAGTGAACAAAACCAGCAAGTTAATAATTTAATTAAAAAATTGCAATGCTATTTTATGAAGTTGGACAATAGGATGACATATTAATAGATTGCAAGTCTAAAGGAAGAACTTAGAGGATTTTTTTGCCCATGCTTCCAAATGTCAGTCTAATGGAATCCATTCTCCACTATCATGTTATTTATTCTGTCTTCATTCACATAGCTTGAGAAAAAGATCTAAAATAAGAAAAAGTGCTGGAGTCATGTTGTGCACATCTCATGATCTCATTAATTAATAGTAAAAGATGTATATGAATAATTTTGTGGTATCAGGAAGCAAGTGAGTGAGGGAGCAATAAACCTACTTGAAATTGATGTTTTATTTAATGAGGGCCCCTTGGGTTAATATTAGACACAAGTCATGCCTTTCTGCAAATATTAATCTCATCCAACAGCTTACTCAGTTGTTAACCCAGCTGGAAGCAGCTGGGTTAATAATAATAATAATAATCCTAGGACTGAAGAAATGAAGAGGGACACTAATACATTTTGCAATTGGTAACAATTAGGAATACATAGTGGTAGCAATGTTCACACCTCCAGGTCTTTCTTTGCTCCTACAGATATTCAGGTAAAGTATGGTTGAGAAATGACCCAGAGTTAACAAAAGTCCAAAGATCAAAAAAAGGAAATATTAAAAAGGTATAGGAACCAGAAAAGTATATGACTGGCATAAAAAAAACAGACATATACATCAATGGAACAGAATAGAAAGCCCAGAAATAAATTCACACATATACAAGTCAATTAATTTTTGACAAAGGTGCCAAGGATACACACTTGGTAAAGGATAGTCTCTTCAATAAATTGTGCTGGGAAAGATGGATAGTCACATGTAAAAGAATGAAGATCCTTATCTTAGACTCACAAAAATTAACTCAAAATGGATTTAAGACTTTAAGACTTACAACCATAAAAATCCTAAAAGAAAACATAGGAAAAACTTGACTTTCATCTTGGCAATGATTTGGATCTGACACCAAAGGCACAAGCAACAAAAGTAAAAATATGTTTATTTTTATTTTTTCAGATGAGACTACATAAATTAAATGTTTCTCCAAAGCAAAGAAAATAATCAACAACATGAAAAGGTAACATATGGAACAGGAGAATATATTTGCATATAACATATCAGAAAAGGGGTTAATATCCACAAATATAAAAGGAACTCATATAATTCTATAGCAAAAAACAGATAACTCAATTAAAAATGGCCAAGGACCTGAATAGACATTATTTCAAAGAAGACCTACAAATGGCCAACAAGTACAGGAAAAGATGTTCAACATCACCAGTCACCAGGAAAATGCAAATAAAAACCATAATGACACATCACCTCACACCTGTTAAAATGTCCATTATCAAAAAGCAAGAAATAAATGCTGATAAGAATGTAAAAAACAGGGAAACTCTGTACATAGTTGCTATCAATGTAAACTGGCAAAGCCGTTATGGGAAATGGTATGGATTTTCCTCAGAAAATTAAAAATGATCCTATATGATCCAACAATCTCACTTCTGGATATAAATCCAAAGGAAACACAGTCATTATCTCAAAAACATAGCAGTATACTTCCATGTTCTTTGCAGCATTATTCACAATAGCCAACAAATGGAAACAAGTGTCCATGGATGGATAAATGGAAAAAGGAAATGTAGTATATATTATACAATGGAATATTATTTGGCCATAAAAAAATAAAAAATCCTATTATTTGTGGCAACATGGTGGAAACTGAAGGATATTATACTAAATGAAATAAGCTAGAAAGGAAAGACAAATACTATATGCTATCACTTATATGTGAGATCTAACAAACAAACAAACCCCATAGAAATAGAGTAGAATGGTGGTTGCCATGGGTTGGAAGGTGGGATAAATCGGGGGGAAAACTGATCAGAAGGTACAAACTGTCAATGAGGAGATAAGTTCTGGAGACCTAATGTACAATAAATAATATTGTGTTGTATACTTGAGATTTGCTAAGAGAGTAGATCGTAAGTGTTCTCACCTCCTAAACATACAGGTAACTGTGTGAGGTGATGGATGTGTGCATTAACTTGACTGTGGTAAATATTTCACAATATGTATATCAATTATTATGCTGTATGCAAGAGGTATATTGCAATTTTATTTACCAATTATATCTCAATATAACTGGGAAAGAAAAGAAAAAAATTAAAAAATTCATAAAACACATGATGTTTCATTTTCTTTTTTTTAAAGATTTTATTTATTTATTCATGAGAGAGAGAGAGAGAGAGAGGGGAGAGACACAGGCAGAGAGAGATGCAGGCTCCATGCAGGGAGCCCGACGGGGAACTCGATCCCGGGTCTCCAGGATCACACCCTGGGCTGAAGGCGGCGCTAAACCGCTGAGCCACTCAGGCTGCCCGATCTTTCATTTTCTACTGAAATATTAGCACATACACTACTAAGAATGCAAAATCAGGAAGAGATTCATGAAATAAAAATCCGATATCTTTCACACCAATATTATAAAATTATATAACACATTTCATATAAAATATATTTTCATGTGTATTATAAATAAGCGTGTAAAGAGATACAGATATATAGATCCATATACAGAGAGATACAGATATAAAAATATATATACATATGTAGAGAGATACATATATCTAGGTACTCTAGAGATATAATTTTATATATAATATAGAGGTACTCTAGAGATACATATATCTAGGTATCTAGAGATATAAATTTTATATATTATATATATAAACTTTATACAGTTTGAAGTAGAAAATTTGGTTTTGTCTATTTAGCATCACATTTCATAGATGTGTCAGAATGTTCTTAACTATACTCCAACTGATACACATTTGGGTGTTTCTCACCCTCTTAAATTATATTGGTTTCTTTTTAATGCTGATTATCTAATAATTATTGTTTTCTGAACAAGATGGACATAATATTCTCTAGATGACAATTTATACTTTAGAATCTAATGACTGATGAAATCTACGTAATATCAAATTTAATTGTAAAGTTTGGCTTTGGAGAGAAGGGTGTATGTGTACATGTATGTATTGTTATTTACAAAATTGCATTATTTGAATTTTACAACATAAACACCAGCTCTGCCTTAAAACTCTACATTATAAATCAGTCTTTTTATACTTGTTGTCTATTACATAGTGAATCAAATATTGATCATAGTCTCTCAGTATCATTCTTATAGGGAATCTGATACTCAAAATGTTTTACCCAAATGAATAGTTATTTTTTATCATAATATATGACATTCAAATGAATTAATCTCTTACAGAAAATATAACAGAAACATTAAATAAGCTGAGTTCATGGGTATTTCCTAGGGTTGGCCTAAGGAACAAAGAAACAAAAATATTTGTTATTTGGTATCAAGCATTATAAGTTTGGGAATGATCAGTTCTACAAACACAGAATTAAAATCAAATAGAATTAAACTACAGGTATCCATCAATTATGAGAGAGGCAGCCATCATCTCATTAGTCACTATAATTTGCTCAGCTAATCCAATAACCTGGATTTGTGTTCATTTCATTTTGGCTCTACTCAGGTGACCTCTGCTCTGACAGGTGCACAAATATATCCCAATTTTATTGAGCCCACTATTAAGCAAACAGTAGTAAAGTAGTAGGAGATATCTACTTAACACAATCCTATAAAGAGTCAAAGCCTCGTTGGTGAAAGGGATAGTAGAAACATGAAATAATACAAAACATATGTGATTAGATAATAAGTAATGTAAAAGATCAAATAATAAGAAGTATAGCAGGAAAAGCAGCAAAATGCAGACTGAAGAAAGTGAGAGTAAACCAGGGTGCGACAAATGAGAATTGTGCACACAGTGATGTTTAGAACATGAAGCGCTTTCCCCCTTCTCTTCCCTACACACAGCAGGGAAAGCTAATTTAATGATTCCAATTCCTAGATTTGGGGACCATATGTATGCTACATGTATCACTTTGTGTGCTGGGAAGTAGCATCAACGCTTCCATTTGTATCTATGAAAAAGGAGCATAAACTGAACAGAGGTTCCTTAAAGTCTGGGTATTTATACAACCTTCTGCTTTTGTTTTTGTTTTACTGCTTTTGTTGTTGTTGTTGTTTTGAATCACATTTATCTGTGTGTGTGTGTGTGTGTGTGTGCACATCTTCATCACTTTTTAGTGCTCCTGTTAGAGGCAGGCAGAGGAGGTAAGAGCTCAATGTCTGGACTTGGGCTGAGGGCAAAGGAGAGGGTCTATTGCCATTTTTAGTTTGAGTCAGCTTTGCCAAAAGTATTTGTAAAGGCCATAATCAAATAATAAGAATTGGTATTTCTTTTGTTATGTGCTACCGTTCTGTCTACATAACTTCCTCCATATTCTCTTAGGGGAAAAGCCCTGAGGTTAAGCTAGTTTCAGTTATTCCTTATCCTCTTGTCAAATAACATAAAGCTATGTAAATGTCCATAACATTGACTTTCCGTTCACATTTCCTGATTGTTGGCTATGTGACCAAAGCCTGGTATCTCAGGGTAAGTAAAGGTGCTCACTTTTACTGTCTCCTTCCTTTTCCTCTGGCACAGGGCATTTTGATTGCATGGCTTTTCTATGCATTGCAGTGGTAGGATCCCATCCTTGGGATCCATGGTGGTGAAACATACAGGCTAGGATAAGGTGAGAAAGGACCAATGTAAACAGATTAACATTTTCAATATCAGAGAAAGAAGATATATGCTGGAGTAGGTCTCACTAGCATTTGTTCAAATATTGATACAATATATAATCTTTGGGATTATATAAATATCAGTCCCGAATATAAAGGATAAGTTATTTGTGTTGGGTGGTGCCATTGAAGGAGGATTGAGAGGCAGGGAAGAAATTCATATTTAAGAAGAACATCCTTTGATTCACATAATATACTGTATTACATTATCTAATTATATGAGCAAAGAGCAGTCACTATTGGTATTATTGCCTTTAAGAAATGTGTGCTATGGAGCACTTAGGAGCGCCTAGGTGGCACGGCTAGTTAAGCATCCAACTCTTGATTTTGACTGAGGTCATAATCTCAGGGCTGTGAGATTGAGCCCTGTACTGGGCTCTGCACTGGGTGTGGAGCCTGCTTGAGATTCTCTCTCTCCCTTGGTCCCTTTATCTCTCCCTCTTCTAAAAAAAAAAAAAAAAAAAGTATGATACACTTGTGTAGGAAAATATGACTTGCCAGTAGGTCATTTTCCTAGAATATCACAAGTAATGTTCAACTTATTCTTTTGAAGTGCTGAGAAAATATGAAAAAGATAATGATCTGATTACTATACAGGTTTCAGACAGACATTCAAGAAAGGGTTAACTTGGTGATTAATGCATATGAGTCTAGGAGAAAAATATAAAGGTATTTTCAAAAAGAAGCTGTTTTCTTTTAAAGAGCCAGATGGTGGGTATGAGGAAATGTTGCTCAAGGAATAGCAAACAGATTAGCCTAGGGGATAGAAGATTTGTGTGGGGATAGTGAGAGAGTTGATTTTAATAGCTAGCTCAGTGGTACTCAAATTCTTTATAAAATTACACTGTGTGAGCCCCTCCTTAACTCACTGAAGCGAAACCTTTCTAGGCAATTCCGAGTAATAGATATGGTTACAATCATTGATTGATACCTCTGCATTTTATCAGTGACACTGACAAATTAAAGTATTCAGATCTGGGATCCTGTACAGATCTAGGAAGTAACATACCTAGGACTTTAGTAACACCTTAGGAAATTGAGCCTGTAAAAGATATTGAAGAGGGATTTGTTAATGGAAAATGTTGTCATGTGGGAAGGGAGAAGTAGGGTTACTCAAAACCTGAATCCAGGGACAGAAAGTTCAAATAGGCTGTTATTTCTTGATCTAAATAAATGCGAGAACTTTAGTTTCTTAGGCTACAATTGATTTGAGAATAACTGACTGAGAAATAGACACTTTAACAAATGGTGCTATTATGAAGCTTGAAAGTAAAGAAATTGAAAAAAAAAAGATTACAAATCAGGAATCACAGGAAGTTTTAAAACTATGATATTCTGTGCTCTTTTCCAGATTTATTTAGGTATAATTGACATTTAACATTGAGTACAACTAAGGTTTGATTTGATACACATATATATTGCAAAATGATGACCATTGGAGCATTAGTTAAACCTCCATCATGTCACAAAATTGCCATTTCTTTTTTGGGGTAAGAATATTTAAGATGTACTCCTTAGCAACTTTCAAGTAACAACACAATATATTTAACTATATTCACCATGCTGTACATTATATCCCCAGAACTTACCTTCTGAGTAGAAATCTGTACCCTTTGGCCAACCACTCCTTATTTCCCAATCACCAGCCCCTTGTACCCACCACTCTATTGTCCGCTTCTTTGAGTGTAGCTTTTGTAGACGCATATAAGTGAGATCATACTTTGGTGGGTTTCCTAATGGAATATAAAGCACAATCAGCAGGAACAACACTCCTTAAATACCCTCTAAGACTTTCCAATATTGCTCTCCTTCCAATCATGGAGCTCCCGATTTAGTACTCTGGAGGCTGCAAGAGAAAACTGATTCTCACTGGCAGTGTCCCACACAGCTGAGCCAGATGTTCTTTGTTTTTTACCCCTGCAGGAAAAAATCACAGGCTTAAAGGTCTCGCTAAGCCCTAAGTTTGGCTGACTTGGGGGAGGGATAATGTGGGCGAAGTCAGACTGTTCCTTTTACCTTTTATAATGCATGTTTTTTTTTTTTTTTTTTTTTCCTCCAAGAGAGTGTTGGAATGTCTCTGGAGATCTGAACTTTCAGAAATGCTCTCTCACTCATGGGTGATTGCCCAGGTCAGTGTTCTCCAAGCGCTCCTGGACCATGGCTGGTAAGGGGTGTGGAACTAGTTCACAGGCTGCTACAAGGTCCACAGCTGGTATTGAGGTCTATCTGCCTATTACCCGATGCTCAGGTGGTCAAGACTTCTTGAGTTCATGATTATCCTTATGGACCTTGTCTGGGTTCTAACTCAGTTTTCTCTTTTGCTTATCGACAACTTGCTTAATTTCCTGACTTGTTTAATGCCCCCTTTCAAATGTCTTGAACTGTCTTGATCATTACCTTCATACTCACTTCCACTCATTGATTCCTTCTAGTTGTCCACTTGAGAAACATTTGTATATGTATGTAGTAGTAGCCAGAGAGGTGAAAAGGAGAAAGGAGGAGGAATAGACAGAGATGGATAGCTAGGCAGAGAGAGAGAGAATGGGAGAGATTGCAGATTTGGTAGTTAAAGGAAGGAGAGTGTGCTCAAGGAGAGTGTGAACAAGGAAGCCTTGTTCAACACAACTGCCTGCAGTTCACTGCATTTTGGTGGAAACAACTCTTTTCATGGTTTGAGAAAACTTGGCTTCAAATTTTTTTTTCAGCCAATTCTAGCAAATTGCTAGCTATGTGCTATTAGAAGAGATTCTCCAATAGTGCTCTGCAGAAATAGTCCCTCAGGGTGTGTTGGAATTGAGTATGCTGCAGAAAATCCATCTCCTTATCTTATACATCCATGGGCTATGTGAGAGTATTAAGACCTCTGAGAGGTCTTTCAAGAAAGAAATTCAAAATTCTCTTTATACTAGCATTTCTCAAACTTATTTGATCACTGATACTTTTTTTTACATGTAACAACTTTATTTTTTAAGATTTTATTTATTTATTCATAGGAGACAGAGAGAGAGGCAGAGACACAGGCAGAGGGAGAAGCAGGATCCATGCAGGGAGCCTGATGTGGGACTCCATCCCGGGTCTCCAGGATCATGCCCTGGGCTGAAGGTGGCACTAAACCACTGAGCCACCCGGGGCTGCCCTACATGTAACAACTTTTAACCTGCATATCATAGTTTTGGAAACTCAGTAGTAGATGGTTGATCTCTCTAAGCTTGTGGAACGGAGATAAAATAATCTTCCCGTCTATATGCAGTGACAATTTAGTAATATTATATGAGGATTTATTATGAATTATAATATTGATATGAATAATATTATTGTTTTTATATTGATGAATATTTCTTTTTTAAAAAATGACATGTCCTGTTCTTTCTTTGCAGAGGCAAAAATAGTTGGCAGAGGGTTCAGCCTTTGTCTTAAAGATGAGTAAATAGTCCTAAAAAAATCACATGCCTTACTCAAGACCTCCCAGCAGTAGTTTGCTAAATTGGAATGATAAACCAGATCTCCTGACCCTTGGAAAAGAATACTATCTGCTTTTCTGCTCTGCCTCCATATGGTCACACATTAAACCATTCATGCATGGAACTGCTGGTAAGAGGTCTAGAAGAACTCTAAAACTAACTCTGTACAATATTAAAGTTGAGGAAGTTAGGAAAGAATCATTGTTTAAACTTTAAATATCCATGTGCAGGATATTATAATCAGAGATGAATGTGACATGTTTGAAAATGTATTTTATCCCAAGTAGTTGAAAAGTTTTTAAATGAATCAACTATGATTATCTGAAAACCTATATATCTTGATACATTCAGTGAAAAATCTAGAAAAGTGATGTATTTTTATCCAGGTGCCTAGACTACAACACTACTGTTTAATTTTTGACATTGATCTCCAATATCGCCATTAATAAAGATTTCAAAAGTGTGTTCTACCCATCCCTCATTCTCTAACTTTTTAAAAAACTCTTCTTTCCTTCTGTTCTATCCTTCCTTTAACCTTCTCATTTTATTTCCTTCATTGATAAGGTCTCTTCTGCTGAAGCAGTTTCTACGTGAAAAGAGGAAGTTTCACTGAAAGAGAAATAGCACTGGTAGATGATTCTTGTCTGGTCCTGAATGTGTTTTTAAAGTGATCATTTCAAAGTGACATGAGGGACACTGAAAGCACAGACAGGAAGATGAGATGGAGATGGAACTAGGGAGGCTAAGCAAATGCTGGTGTTGGGGTGCCTGGGTGGCTCAGCTGGTTAAGCTCAGGTCCTGATCCCAGGGTCTTGCCCAGAGAGGAGTCTGCTTCTCCCTCTGCCCCTCCCTCTACTCATGCTCTCTCTCCGTCCGTCTCTCTTTCTCTCAAAACATAAATACACAATAATCTTTAAAAAAAAAGAAAAAAAATTCTGGTGTTTGGTGTTTTTCTAAGTCAATGTTTTCATGGGTTCTCAAACTCAGAATTGATTTCTGAGACAGGAAAACTAGTCAAAGCTTGAGGGCGCTAGTTGGCAGTCATATTCAGTACAAGGACCAAAGGGCCAGAACTTAAAATACTCATCCTCATTCCTTATCTGACATTTTATTTTTCAAACTGGATAGTTATCTGTATAAGTGGAATGCATTCTACACTTGATGAGATGAGCACTGGGTGTTATTCTATATGTTGGCAAATTGAACACCAATACAAAATAACTTTATATTTAAAAAATGAAAAAGAATAATAGAATGATTCACAAGCCAAAAATCAAGGCTTAAAAATGAAAAACATTTTATTTTCACTATCATTAGTTATGAAAAAATACTAGTATTTCCAGGCTTTTCAATGTTTTGTAAGGAAAGAATAAAATAGTGTTTAAAATAAGGATTGCTATAGAAAATTCCAGAACATTTTGCTAATTCTGTGAGACTCCAATGCTCATGAACAACTTTAGTGTGTGAGTCTAAGATTGAAATATGTACCTATACTTAATACATCAGAGATGATTAAAAAAAAAAACAACAATCTCTAAACTTAAGATTTCTTTAGCAGCCATTTTGAGTAAAAATGTACTTTCTATGAGAAGTACTTTTTCCATGACAGAAAATCATTTTCATAAGAGGTACTTAACTCATGTTGTTGACCCTTTTTCCTCTGTCTCCACATCTTCCTTCTCTGGAGACACCTTGGGCAGCATCCTATGAGGGCTCATGTAGGTTTCCTGGTGCTGGGGAGGCCAGCTGGTATGAAACATCATCAGCACCTACACATAACTATTTAAACTGCATTTGCATTTCATTTCAGCTCTGAAAAGTGAAGTTGGGGGTTTGGTAAGTAATTATTTGGCCCAGGAATCTGTGCCAGGTTGAGCTAATAAGTTTCTAGAGAACAGTAATTATTATAATGATAATGAATGATAACATTAATAGCCGTTGTATTGCCCTAGAGAGCAACTGATACTCTAATGAAAATTATAAGCCAGTATGAGTTTTTAAGATATTTGGCTGATAGTTGGTTTCAGAAAGGAAGAGTCTAGGATATTTCTGTGTAGCAAAGCCAAGAATATAGAATGAGTGTTAATCCAAGGAAGAATGATCTGAGTAGATGGAATAACTGATTTATCTGTCACCTAAATGTCCTTCTGGTATACTCTGAGTTCACAATTGTACTGATGGATCTTGTCTGGGTTCCTACTCAATTTTCTTTTTTGCTTACTGAAAACTTGCATAATTTCCTGTTTTGCTTCATGCCTCCTACAAACGCCTTAAATCATCTCTTCATCATTACTTTTTCTACCCCTATACTCACTCTACTGATTCCCGCTAATTGCCCATTTGAGAAACTCAAGAAGAATTTCTCTCTGTTATCCTATTCTGTGTTGGATCAAAACATAGGCCATTGCCATTCTAGAAGGAATCATAAGGTCCTGTGCTAAATATTGGTGCCTGCGTGTAGTATCAGATTCATTTCTTAAACAGTCCAGATCATAGTTCAAACTACTCCAGGGGAGAGTTGAAGTTTAGTGTTGTTTCAAGAACTTCCAATATCTAAATATAACTTGCCATTCTGAAGATTTTCTGTGAAAGCCATATTAGTGGGAAAGTTTTCTCTGAAAGCTTTTCACAGATGAGCATATTTATAAGATCAAGGATTAAAAATAATTCTATGTCCAAAGTGTTTCATCACAGCAAAGCTGCCTATAACACTCATTTATTTATCAAGACTTTTGTTAACAGTGTCCATGATTGGGAGAGAAGATGGTAACTGATTTACATCTCTGGTTCCAAGGGGAAGTATGCCTTCTTTATGGTTTCTCATAACAAAATCCATGCAGTGCAGACATCCTGACTCTACCATAGACCTCATGGATCTGACTATAAGGGAGTAATAGCTGATAAAGTACGTTTGGAGCAATCTTTCCAGGATATTTCAATGCCATCTAAAAGTTCTGGAGTACTAGTAGATGCATGGTCCTGAGAACAGAATGCTTTCTTGATCTTATCTCAATGAATTAGATACATTGATTAATTTAGAAAGCAATTGTAACATTTGTTTAATATATTAAACAATATGAATATTAATCTGCTTCAAATTATTGTCACTGTCTGAAAAAAGTAAGCTTAGTGACTTGGGCATGAAAAAGATGTAGTTTCATTTCTTAGTCTCTTTCTGCTCCAGGCTTCAGATGACTGGGCATCTCCAGCAAAGGAAAAGCAGAAAAAGTGCCCCCTATTGACAATATGTGCTTTCCGATACAGTTCGTCTTCCTTCCTGGTCAGTACCCTTTCCCTTCTTGTACCTCTTTTTCTGTATCCATCTAGTTCCCCTAAGACAGTCACTGAAGGACTTAGACAGGAGCTGAGTGAAAGGCAATGGGAGGCTTAGGCTACCACAGAGTGACCTCAGGCAGAACAATGAACAGTGGTGACTTTTATCACACTTGATTCCAATAGTAGAGCTTCACATGCTGGGCACCCAGTTAGGAAGTGTGCCCATCAATCCACTTATGCAATAAAATAAGCTTTCTAAAAATGAGGTTCGTCAGTGCTGACTAGTATGCAATGAAATGGCCCTTCCAGCTCATTTGTATATACAATTATAAAATGATACACTTCCAATTACTCTTCCCTTAAAAGCCTGGGGACAGGATCCCTGGGCGGCTCAGCAGTTTAGCGCCGCCTTCAGCCCAGGGGGTGATCATGGAGACTCAGGATCCAGTCCTATGTCGGGCTCCCAGCATGGAGCCTGCTTTTCCCTCCTCCTCTGTCTCTGCCGCTCTCTCTCTCTGTCTGTCATAAATAAATAAATAAATATTTTTTTAAAAAAGATTAAAAGCCTGGGGACAGATGTATATTGGAATTCAATTTTTTCAGACGTTAGAAAGTCATAATTTTCACCACCCATAACGAAAATTTTATTATTTCTTCAGTAAATCTATGGATATTTTATAAACTAGAACAAATAAAGTATACAGTTAGCCTCTGAGAAAGTAAAGCGAGAGGTGCTTCTCATATCTAGAAGTTGTCTTGGCATTCATAGCTAGACCATGCTATCCTTCTATTATTCTATATAAGCAATCTCATAAAAATCCAACCTTAGTCAATATTACTCAGAATTTTTGGTAAAGTGAGATAAAGCATGGCCACTTCATAATTTGTCTATACACAAAAAAGTGCCAAACATTCACTCTCCGAGCTAAAATGAGTAACTGCTACTTCCTTCCTTACCAATTGTGTATTGGCAAAGCTTTATTTCACTGTGGCCTGCCTTTCTATGGATAAGATATACTGAGATATTCAAAGATTTGCCCTTGCATCCTACCTAGAGCTAACCGCACTTCTTAGACTCTCCAATATCACCCAAGCAAGGCTGAAGACCTAAAACTAGTTCTTTCTAAATGACTTACTGGCATCAGGTGGCAGTCAGTCGGGTATGCATCTGACTCTTGATTTCAGCTCAGGTCATGATCTCAGTCAGGGTCATAAGATTGAGTACAGCATTAGGGTCATGAGATTGAGTGCCTCCCAGCATGGAGCCTGCTGAAGATTCTGTCTCTTCTCCATTTACTCCTACCTTGCTCTTAAAAATAACTAAATAACTACTAAACAACTAACTAACTAAATAAATAACTAACTAATAACTAACTAAATAACTAACTCTCATACTGATCCTCCAGGGTTCCTCATGGTGTATGTTCTACAGTAAATGAGTTCAAGCAAGTCATGGTTTGTTACTGAAGGAGTTATAGAAAAACTTCTAAGTTTCAAGACATTTTAGGTTTTAGAATTCCAGATAAATTTTGTGCATTTTATATATTTTTGGAAACCATTTGGCAATCTGTATCTAGAGCTTAAAAATGTATGCATGCTGATCCAGTAATATCTTAAGGGAAAATATTAAATTTAGATGATCTCTTCTGGCATTACTTATGAGAGGAGATATTCAGAAATAAAAGTAGATATCCATGACATGAATCTTGGCAATGATTTTTTTTTTTTGGATCTGACACCTAAGATTCAACCAACAAAATAAAAAATAAAAAATAAGATGGACTACATGAAACTAAAAAGCTTCTACAGAGCAAAAGAAGCCACCAACAAAATAAAAAGGCAACCTAAGGAGTAGGAGAAAATATTTACAGATCATATATCTGACAAGGTATTAGTATCTAAAATATATAAAGAACTCAGACAACTAAATAGGGTTAAAAACAAATAATCCAGTCATTATGCTGTACTCTTAAACTTCCACTGTGGTATATCATATATATATATATATATGTAATATTATGTCAATTGTATATCAGTAATACTAGAAGAAAAAATTTAAGTAGACATCCAGAAATATAATCATGTATCCATTAAACAGACTATTATGAAGCCATATAAAACGCTGTTTAAAAGAGTTGATCCGAGTTTAACGCTGTTTATCCCTGGGTGGCTCAGCGGTTTAGCGCCTGACTTTGGCCCAGGGCATGATCCTGGAGTCCCAGGATCGAGTCCCATGTCAGGGTCCTGGCATGGAACCTCCTTCTCCCTCCTTCTGTGTCTCTGTCTGTCTCTCTCTTTCTCTCTCTCTCTATCATAAATACTAAATAAATAAAAAATAAATAAATAAATAAATATTAAAAAAATAAAAAAGAGTATATACAAAATCCTAATAATATGCTGAGTCAAAGCAAAAGATAAATTGCATACACAGTACCATCTCTTAGAAATTTTCCAAATTAACAAAAACATTAGGTAATTTTAGTTGATTTATATATTTTCTTTACTCCAATGTTTTCTTCAAGATTTTTATATTTATATTCTAAAATTACTATGAGCATGGATTAATCTTTTGGAGATATAAATGTTGTTCATGTATATTTGGTAGCCATCATTTTGCATGAAATCTCTTTGGAGGCCAAATGAGGGATAGAATTTAAACATTCCTAAGAGTCATGAAGAATAAGAAATAAAGTGAGGAATATACAAATGAAAAAAAATATATAAAAACAGTCATATAGTGTTGGAGCAACAGATATAGTAAACTGGCAATCAAATGTGAAGTAAGCAGGAAGGGGCAGTTTGAGGCAGATGCATCAATATATACATATTTAAGTTAAGGTGCAGAGCTTGCTTACCATGGAGAAAGGTGATGTGGGTCATAAATATAGAATTAAATTTGATCTTGTTTACATTATTCCAATATGCTGAATAAATCAATCCAATGGATGGTATAATTTCCATTCTTTCTCTTTTCTTTGCTTGTGAGCAAATGACTTTGACATGAGAGAAATATTTTTTTAAAAGAGAGGCTGTATTTACAAGGGTTAAATAATTCAACTTGTCAACAGCACTTCCTCCAAAATATATTTGAAGTAGAGAAATCCTTAGGCGATTTACACTTTTGGGTGAGCATCTTTCTTTGGCATTTTATTCTCTGTAGTAATTCCATTAAAAGAGCACAATTTATTGCACATCTGTCTTTGCAGATTTTATCAATGCTGAAACCTTTTAAACTGAGAATGGGATTAAATAAACCCCATTTACCAATGTGGTAAAATATAATAGACATCCAGCCCATTAAATGGCAAGCTAAATCAATATATCCACTTGGCAGCAATTTCCAGAAGATAAGGTGAAAACCTCCTGTTCTGTTTGATAGATGAGTAAACTTAAAGGGAAGAATTTACAGTAGATTCAGCGTATACCTTGAAGGAATGTTCATTATTCTCAAATTACCTTCTCATGTCAGCAGATTTGTGGTTAGTAAACAGAGAGGCCATTTGTACTCCTCCTCCTGCATGGGTATGGAGGCTGCAGAGAGCGAGTAACTAACTTGGAAGGCAGATCAGTGTTTGAACCTATTTAACAAAGATGAGATTTCAAATATGATAAAAAGATATCTATACATTTTAATTGGATTGTACATACTGTTCAAAATCAGCCCAAGTAATATGGCTTTCTATATGAAGGTAAAGAAGGGAGAATGTAAAAATACAGGATGCTAACGAATGTAATAACTGTGACTTCTAATGTGCTTATGAGTCAGTATATAAGTGTTTCATATATATATTTATATACTTGTTAAATATATACTTATATATTTAACAGGGATAAGTCAAAAGAAGGAAACTAAATTTGTGTTTACAATGTGCTAGAAACCCTTCTTGACACATTTACATAAATTAGTATTTGTTTAATCTTCATAAAAAATCTTTGAGGTATATATTATTATGGATATGGCAACAGAATTAGAGTGGACTACACCAAAATCACAGTAAAAAAATATTGAGACTAGTACTTTAATTTAGGCTTTTGGCTTCCTAGATCCACTGTTCTATACAACAAAATACCAGAAATAGAAGTGTAAAGTGCATGTGAAGTGTGTGTATACACACACACACACATAACATATATATAACATATATATATTCTGATGTAACACACATACACACACACACATACATATACACACACATACATATGAATACATATAGTCCTAAACTAAAGCTGAGTATTAAAAATGGGATTAATTTGAGCCTAACATTGCAGGGTGACACCAAAAGCTATCTTTCCCCTACAACATTGCTTTTCTATGGGCTCTCCTTGACCAATTCTTTCTTTCTTCCTCATTACGATCAATAGAATGGGGGGAGGGAAAGACAAATAGGAGTTTTGTGCTGCCTTGTCTAGGGCTCCAAAGTGGAAACCAGAGTTAAAATCAGAAAGAATTCCAAGGGTCTAGTCTGAACTTGACTGCCAATGCTGTATAGATTTGGAGAATACACCATAAGTCAGAGAGGTGAGGGGTGGGATCTATGAGGGCAGGGAGTGCTGGAGCGAAAGTTACTCTGAGAAGGATCAATGTTAAAAACAACCCCAGAAATTCTTAGCATGAGAAGCTCTTTGCAAATATTTATCTTTGTGGTTTACTGTATAAGCATAAACATAGCTGCTGGCATGGACACAGTCTAGGTGAGAGATAGGGCTCCAGCTTAATGACAGTTCAGAAGATGAAAGAGCCTTCCTTTTTTGGTGCCATTGACGGGCAGTGCTATAACCTCCACTTGTCTCCACATGAGCCAGGTATTAAGAAAGGGAGAATTGATTTTCAGGGTAAAGAGGCTTTTGAGTTAATCTTCCTGTATACAAATGTATTAAGCATGGTCGGTTTGGAGTTAGTAATTCACTCCCGTGTCCCTGAAGTCACGGATTTAGCCCTAATGTAGGTGGATATTTATGGCCTTTTGGGAGCTGCTCCTTACGACTGACCCCAAGTTACATGGGTCTAAATACGACTATAAGCCAAAACTGGGAACAGCTTTCGTAGCTGTTTCCATTTGCATCCTAACATGGCATGGTGCCTTTTTAGGGGAAGGCAGCCTGTTAAATTATGATTTCTTATTTCCAAGGCAGTACAGGGAGGGAGAACGCCTCACTCCTCTCATCGTAGATATTCAGCACTTACTAAAACATCTTCTGTGCCTCATGCCACATGAAACTTCTTAAGTGTCCTTTGTAGCTGTGCCAGATTTCAGGGTTTACCTTGTAGTGTGTATGGGGAAAGGAGGAAGTCTACCTACTGACTTAGGCGTCCTTAAATCTTATACTTGATGTTGGAGGCTCCTTGCTTTCCTTGGTTGGTTACGGGTCAATTTTCAGCTTGTTTATAGCTGTCCCATAAAACTTCTGATGCCTTCTCCTTGGGTGTGGGTTGCTCTCTTTGCAAAGCAGGAGATGTCAGTGTGGGAGAGGTCAGTCAGTGTGGGACACTCCTTCTGTCTCACTGCCGTGTGTGGATTGTTTGCTTACAGCTTAGTTTATGCATGTTTAATTAGCTATCATTTACCTTAAACCATTATTTCACAACTTCAAGTGTAAGGTGAGGATCTCACAGAAGTAAACTACTAGCTCCTCCTCATTGTCATCCTTTTTACTTTTATATACACCATAAATATATATGTTGCTATTGTTTTTTATTCAGTTATGTTTTTTCAGCCACTGGAAAAAAGGAGAACTGAATTTCATATTTACGTTTATTTGTGTACTTTTGTTGGAGATGGTCATTGAGAGGACATGAAAGTCCATTGATCCTCAAGCTGGTCCCTGGGTCCTCACCTTCTTCCCTGTCCTTGAAATATACATTCTGTTGGAGCCATTTTCAACGACTTAGTCTTAGGAGAGCAACGTGCTGTTGAGACCAACTAGAGTCTTCTACGTAAACTTCTAAGATTCTGGTGCACAGGTTTAGAGATCTACACACCTTGTGGCTGCCCAAGACAAGCCTCATCTGTAAGCTCCCTCGCTTATTTAACTGGCCAGCTCCCAATTGGACTGGATTGACTCTTTCTCCAGTCTCTCCCTGCCCTTTGTATAAGGGGGCCAGTTTCAGATTTCACCCAGGACGCTTCCAAGACAATGAACCAACAAATTTCTACTCTGCTTCATTTTATGTGTGTCACTATATATGTGTGTGTATGTGTGGTTAGTTCCAAGTTTCTGTCTGATGTCATTCCTTTTATTTAAAAATTCCTTTAGGGGATCCCTGGGTGGCTCAGTGGTTTGGTGCCTGCCTTTGGCCCAGGGCGTGATCCTGGAGTCCTGGGATCGAGTCCCACATCAGGCTTCCTGCATGGAGCCTGCTTCTCCCTCTGCCTGTATCTCTGCCTCTCTCTTTCTCTGTGTCTCTCATGAATAAATAAATAAAATCTTTAAAAAAATAAATAAAAATAAAAATTCCTTTAATACTATAGTGTAAATGTACTGCCAAAAATTCCATCAGTTTTTTCTGAAAAGAATCTTATTTTTCATTTTTTGAAAAATATTTTCACTGGATATAGAATTCTAGATAAAGAGTTTTTTCTTTCACTATGTTAAGGTATAGCACCATGGTCTTTAGCTTGCATGAGCTTCCATGAAAATACTGATATTCTTTGTTCCTTTATATGCAATATATCTTTCATTTACTGTCTGTTTTCAAGATTTTCTCTTTATTATTTGCAGCAATTTGAATCTGATATATCGTGGTGATTTTTTTGCTATTTATTTACTTATCTGATATTTGTATACTTGCTTATTTTGTTCTTATCCTGGTATTTCCTTTTTTTGGAACTTTGATTTGTTTTCTTGTGTTAAACTAGAAAATTCTCAGCCATCATCTTTTGAAATATTTATTTTGACCTGTTCTCTCTCTCTCCTTCATATTTCTGCTGGAATTCATTAATGTATGATATCTCCCTTTTCTAGTAGAACCTTTAACATATGAATCATAATTATCTTAAATTCCCTGTCCAGATGTTCTAACATCTAGGCTGTATACCAGTCTGGGTTTGGGAATTAATTTTTCTTTTTCAATATAATTTTTAAAAAAATTAAAATATTTATTTTAGAGGGGGAGGGGCAGAGGGACAGGGAAAGAGTCTTTAATTTTTTTAAAAAGATTTGTTTATTCATTTTTAGAGAGAGATTGAGAGAGGGAACACATAAGTGGAAGGAGTAGTGGGGGAAGGAGAAAGAATCCCAAGCCGACTCTGCAATGAGTTCAAAGATCAATGGGGTCTCCATGTGGGGCTCAGTGCCCCAACCCTGAGATCATGACCTGAGTCAAAACCAAATGTTGGACACTTAACTGACTGCACTACTCTTTTTCAATATTTTGTACTACTTCTTTTCTTATGCTTCATGTAAGTTTAGGTTGAAAGCCAAATATCTTGTATAAGGCAGTGGAGACAGAAATAAATAAAATTCATGCCAGAAAATGGGCACATTTCTCCTTGGCTAGGCTTTTATTGTAGGATAAGGTGTAGTCAATTGAATAGGTGTTTGCTGGGTTTGGGTTTTGTCATTCCTGTTGTTACCTTAAGCATACTATAGACTTCAACGTCTTCTGGCATTACATTCTGTTTAGTGGGGGGACCAAACCAGTTAGTTGAGAGTTTTCTTTAGTGTGTGCTCTGCCCTCAACTTTATGATTTCTCTTTGTACCTGGAGCTCAGAGATGCTTTCTTTCTATGCTCTTCTGCCATCCCCAGCAGTAGACTGCTGTTTCATGTTGCTCGACTCTTACGAGGCAGGTATGGGGAGAGGGCAGTATTCTTCGCTGTTCTTGTTCATTCTCAGCCTTAATCAAGTGCTGTTTTCCTGAAGCCTTCGAGTGGGACCTGAGATCCTGTGATCCTGCCCAGCCCCAATGAGCAAGGGATCTGTAATTGCTGCCTGGCCCCAGGAGTTTCCTGCCCTTTGCCCAGGATGAGTCTTCACAAATGCTGCCAGAGTGACAGGATTTGCTGTCCTTCCTTTAATATCTTGAGGCTTTTGTTCTACAGAGAAGTTAGGAAAGCAGGATCCAGACAGGGTTCGTATAATTTCCCACAATGTTTTGGTTTCTAGTTCTAAAGAACTCAGAGATACCATGCAAAGCCCCAAGATAGGAACACAGGCAAAGAAAACAAACTGGTCTGTTTAGGTGAATAGAGGAACTGAGAGTAAGAGTCTCAGGATCAAGTTCAAATATTGTAATTCAGACATATAAGGTTAGAATTACATAATTAGAAGAATCACCTCATAGTAAATGCCAGGATGACTCTAGGTGTGGGAACGAGGGAAGAGATGTAAAACTAACTTACATGGCAATAGAGGAGAGACATATATCTTCCAGACGTTTCTGAGTAAATTTAAATTGATATTTAAATGGAAGATCATCAAAGTATACTGTTTTAGTAGTCAAAATTTTATATATTAGTAAATAAAGTCTGCTTCAACGTGCTGAAAAAAAATTTTAAACTATTCTTTATATTGCAGAAAGTTTAATTATACTCATTAGCTCCTTAAGATTTTTTTTAATGTAGATCCAGCTTCAGCCAATGGCAACAACCCACTCTGACTATCTTTGTAAGGATTGAGATGTCAAAGGTAGGAAAAGAAAGAAAACAAGGAATGGAAAAATTAAAGAGGATAGTTAGCATATAAGGTTATCTCAGAAACAGATAAGATAAATTCATGAAATAAGAAAAGTTAGGGAAGACAGAAGATCATTTATTCCACAGATAATTATTATAAGAGTAAGGACCTTGTCTTTTTCAGTTACCACCACATTTCCAACAGTTAAATAGTTTCTGATACAAAGTAGGCATTCATTGAACTTTCTAAATTACTAGTGAAAGTAAAGGAAGCCTACATGAGAAAAGAGAGCTCTGTTAGGAGGGAAGGGGAAATGATGGCTGTCATTAAATAAATGAAATAATATGGGGTTATTGTAGAGAGTTGATATTTACTAATGGTTAATTAGGTGAAAATTCTTATTCTGCAATGGAAATGATGTATTTTGGATTTTTTTAATGGCCGAAAGGAAAGATTGAATAATTGATATCTATTTCTAAAGAACTAAGACACCTTGATTCCATAAACATTTTAAGAAAAAAAAAAACTATAGAAATTATTGACTATATAGGATTTTAATAATCTTACCTGAATGCAGATTGTGTGAAATCCTCCTGGTACTTCACAGTGGGGCTAATGTCCTCATTAAACACATGTAGCTATTTGCATCTAAAGCTTTTCTTTATCTTCTTTGTCATCTCTATAAATTGCTGAAATCTGGAATAAAATAAATGATTCCCCAAAGTAATACCAGGATATGCAATGCTGAATTTCATAAATAATTTTTTCCTGCATCCTGGCACAGAAAATTTCCTGAAATATAAAAACACTATTCCCACATTTGATGAAAATCAAATACTCATGCATTTTAAATATTCTCAATATGCCACTCATTTAATACTCTAAACAAATAGCATGCTTCTCAAAATTACATATTAACTCCAGGGAAAAGAGAAAAGGAGAAATTGTTTCCTCTGCAGTTATGTTCATTTAATATCACACAGTACTGTTTGAGTGTCTGAGTTGACTGTAGAGTTTAACATCTCTCTTAAAGGAGCACCTTGCAGATGTGTGTGCATAACAGCGATAGAGACTTCTTTTCTACATGTGGTAACATTGAATAGGAAATAGTATATAATAAAAAGTATATGTATAATCCAGTTTCCTATAGCATTTAGCACAGCCAAAAGCTATGAGTCACATTTAGGAAAATCTGAATATGGTCCCTGCAGCTGGATTTGGTCAGCAGAGTGTGTTCCGAGCATTCAAAGTGAAAAATGCCAGTTCATTGACGTATTTGTAGGATGGAGCATTCATTTAAAAACCAAGAATGTATAGATACTTTGATAATATTTGAACTATTTATTTTGCTTCAAAGACATCATGTTACTTATTATAGAAACCCTAAAAATATTTTGGCTACAGGCAGGAACAAAAGAAAGATGCCTGTCATTAGCATTATTATAGATCTTTGGTGCTATTATCCAGTGTGGTTAGATAAATAGAGGTTTAAAATTTGGAATGTTTCTGATTACAGAACTAGAATTATTTTTTTAATTAAAAAATATGGGATAAATCCGTAAACCATGAGAAAAATCTGATTGCTACTGCTAAGTTAGCAAATCATCCCCAAATTAAGTGGCTTAAAACAAAAATTATTTATAATGACTCATGATTTCTGTGGATTAGGTATTTGGGAGCATCTCAGCTGTGAAGTTTGGACTCAGCCTAGTCCTGGAATCATCTCAAAAGCTTCTTTACTCATGTATCTCCTACCTGGGCTGAGAGCTGGAATTTGAAAGAGCTGGGCTCCATAGGCATCTCTGTCTCTCTATGTAATTTCATCATATTGTTTCACTACTAAGGCAATGACAGCATTCTTAGATTACTTGCACAGTGACCCAAGATTCCAAAGACACATTTCCTTAGATAGAAAGCCAGATGAAAGCCATATTGCAAGTTTCAGGTTTCATCTTAAGAAAACCATGAAGCTATCTTTTGAAAATACAATTTTCTACAAGAAGTTCAATCAAATGGAAAAATACAAATTATGTATAGCCTTTTAAAAACATCTATATTTAATAAAATATAACAAGAAATTCCCAATACATGGAATATGTAAAATGAAAATCATACAATCATAAATCACACTCTAAGAAAAGACGGTCAATTCTTTTTTTGACATCAACTAATTATTCAAACTAAAATAATGCAGATAACTTGGAACTAATATAAAAATGAAAACTTTTGCATCATTTCAAAATAAATAGTTATCCCAATTTAAAAAAGTAACAGCAGGGGCACTTGGGTGGCTCAGTAGTTGAGCATCTGCCTTTGGCTCAGGTCGTGATCCCAGGGTCCTGGGTCAAGTCCTGCATCAGGCTCCCTGCAGGGAGCCTGCTTCTCCCTCTGCCTATGTCTCTGCCTCTCTCTCTGTGTCTCTCCTAAATAAATAAATAAAATCTTTAAAAAAAACAGCAAACTTGTAAAGTTATAAGAAATGTTTACAACTTCTATCATAGACAAAGATTTAATCCTTCTAATATTTAAAAATATTCTTAGATAAGCAAAATAAAATCTAAAAACCTAATGAGTGAAAATGGGAGAAGAAATAAAAGAATATTAATGAAAATAACATATAAACAGTACTTAAACATAAGAAAAGCTCCTGAATCCCATTTATAATAAGAGAAAGAAAATTAAAGGTATACTGAGAACCTCCCACCCCCCCATTGACGTATCAGAATAGTACCATTTCAAAATGTATTAACATACAACAATGGTGAGGCCCATAAGAAAAATGAATGTACTGCTTTTTGAAAGTGTAATTTCCTAGGAAGGGCCTTTTATTAAATTCTTTCCAAACTGCAATTGGCCCCACAATTTCACTTAAGGGAATATAGTTGTGTGGTAACCAGTATTCTAAGATCCCTAATGGTCTTGTGTAATCACAGCCCCTTGAGGGTAGGCTACACCTGTAACTTGTTTAACCAATAAATATGGTAAAAGTAATGGGCAGGTATAATTAAGGCCCCCAATCAGCTGATTTTAAGTTAAGCAAAAGTAAGAATATCTTGAATGGGACTGACCTAATCAGGTAAGCACTTTTTAATAAAAGCAAAACAAAACAAGCAAAGTACAGAACAATGCTATGGTGTACAACCAGTTATATAATAAAAAGAGAAAAAGAATATAGGTTTATATTTGCTTGTATAAATATAAAAAGGAACCTTTGAGTGAAGCAAAAATAGTAGTAGTCATTTGCTATGGAATCTGGAAGATGGGATCTAATTAGAAAAAGGATAGTCATAGAAGGTAACCTAATGTATTATTTCAAAAAATTTAATAAATAAATTTTATTTTAAAATGTCAAAAGATAAAAATATGAATGTCAAAATCCATAATCAACTTTTAAAGAATACTGCAATGTAGAAGAAATGTCATTAACAAGAAACATGACGGCCAAGAAGATTCAAGAACACTAACACAGTGTAAGAGAGCGGACAGAACAAAGATAGAGGATTCAAGGTGAGGGTAAACAGTTGGCTCACTGTGGAATGATCTAGTTTTGAGTACTGGAAATGGACAGATACCTAGGATAATGAGACTCTGAAGGCAGTCGGGTATTGGTTGGGTCAGGTAAAGCTCATGATGAGCCTGGTGACTGGAAGGGACAAATAATGGTCTATAGCAATACTCTGTTGAGAGCCAACTCTGGTTTCTACCCAAATGTAGCCCAATCAGGAAACTCCTTTTTCATCTCTTAACTCCTGTATTTCATATAGTGCTTTTCTTTATGTGTTTCCAGGAACCTTTTTTGCAAGTCACATGGTGTTTCCATGTCTTTGATATAGATATTGCCCACACTATAGGACAATACTGCTGATAACATAAGTGAATTCCCAGTGTCTTTGAGGGATCTCACAGCTGCCTGTCTACTCAGCATTTCTAACCACTCACCTTTTTTTGCCAGCGATCCTGACAGTATTTTTAGAAACAAGCACAGACCAATATAATGTATGGAAGATTTTATTGTTTGTTTAGTATGAGAAGATAAAGGCCTTTAAGCACAGAGACTTATAGAGACATCTCAAAAGTGCTTTGCATTTTGAAAGGACATCTGTGACTTCAGTGTAGGACAAAGGCATTGCCATAATCACGGTATCTACAAATCAGGGGCAAAGAATATGAATGGAAATAATGCCTTTGGTTTTTTCAGTGTGTGTTTCTGGGATCCGTTTCGATTTTGGGAAGCTGTGGGGAACAAGTCTGAAGCTGATGCTTTTGCGCTGCATCTGGTACCATTAGAGGACCAGCCATAGCCCCATCCCCCACCCCCCAGGCAAGGGAACCCTGGTGTAATTTCACTTTCATTATTCATTATAATTCCCCACTATTTAAACTGCAACTTGGGAGTCATTATGTACTTTGGGGAACTGTATTAGCTATAGCAGGCCGCTAGGGAGTATGTAGTGTGCAGAAGCTGTAATTTACAAAATACCCTCTAGAAAAAGAAACCAGGGAATGGAGCTTGGGCAGTGCTTCCTTTTCTGCATTGGAACTTATACACTATGGGAATTAAACTCAACAAACTCATCATGACAAAAGAGCGGCATAAACAGTAAGGAGTCTTTCTATTGTGTAGAACAAGACATGCAAGGAATCTTTTGTTGTTTCCACATAAGCTATTGTTACAATAAACACACATTCCCAAGGTTCTCCTAATAGCAGTGGAACAAGGATACTAGCAAGATCTTTTCCTGCTTGATAATCCTCAAGACTGATAAGCTTTGCTTATCTTTATTTTCCTATCAGAATAAGTAGCCAAAGAAGGTATGTGGTGATTTTTGTTAAAATTTTATTTGGAGAGAGTAGATAGTTGATGTGATAGAATTGAAACTTTGTTGTGGATATTTCCAGGGTATAGATAAACCTTTACTAAGTTAACTGCTGCTGACAAGCCATAGATCTTTTAGCTATTGAGGGACTGCTTGATTGTTTCCAGGTTTTGGTGATTATAAATAAAACTGATATTAAAAATTAGAATGCAGGTATTTGTGGGAAATAAATCTTCGCATCCGTGGGGTAAATATCTAGAAGCATATGAAGGGCAGGAGCAGAGGAACATTAAACATAGCTTTATAAGAACCGCTACGTTGTACTGCAAAGTGACTCAGACACTGCATTCTCAACAGCAACGAAAGACTTCCTGTTGCTATTCATCTTTGACAGCATTTATTATTGTCACTTTTTTGGATTTTAGCCATTCTAATGGACATATGGTGATGGTATCACATTGCTATTTTATTAGCACTTCCTTAAGGCATTTTGTTGAACATATTTTTATATGCTTATTTGCCCTCTGAATATCTTCTTGATGAGGTGTATGTTCAGTTCTTTTGCCCACATTTTAATTGGGCTTATTTTTTTATTGTTGAGTTTTTAAGAGTTCTTTGGACATTTTGGATGTTCTTTATCAGATTGTGTGTTTTGCAAATATTTTCTCCCAATAAGTAGCTTGGGTTTCCACCTTATTGTTTTGTTTATTTGCAGAGAAGTTTTTAATTTTAGTAAAGTCCACTTTATTATTTTCTTTCATGGAATGTGCTTTTTGGTGTTTTATTTAAAAACAACACCAAGCTCAGATGATTTCCTGTTTTCTTCTAGAAGTTTTCTAGTTTGTTTAGGGGTTTTGTTTGCTTATTTGTTTACATTTATCTACTATCCGTTTGAATTAATTTTTGTGCAAGGTTTTAGGTGTGTGTCTAGATTCAGTGTTGTTGCTCTTGTTTTAATGTGGCTATCCAGACACTTTTAGCACTTTCTTCACATTCTGTATACCTTTAGCTTACTTTTCTTGTCATGTTTCATTAGTTAAACTTCCAACACAATATTGGCTAGCAGTGGTGAGAGGGAATATCCTCTCTTATTCTCAGTCTTAGCAAGAATGTGTATACTTTCTTACCATTAAATGTCATGTTGGGTATAAGTTTTTTGTAGACATAATTTATCAAATAGAGAAAGTTTTTCTCTATTACTAGTTCACTAAGTTCTTTTAATTATAAATCGGTATGAATTTTGTCAAATTCACATCCTGAATCAATTTATATAAGCATATGAGCCTAATAATTTAGTGGCTTACATTAATTTTTAAATGTTAAGCCAGACTTGCATACCCGGCAAAAACCCCACTTGGGCATGGTACAGTTCTTTTTTTTTTTTTTTTGTACATTTTTGGATATTTTGTTGAGTTTTTTTTTATATCTGTAGTTATTAGCGATATTTGTCTCATTCTTGCAATGGTTTTATCTGGTTTGGGTAGTAGATGGTCTCATAGAATGAGTTAGGAAGTGTTCCCTGTGTTATATTTTTAGGAACAAATTATAGAGAATTGATATAATTTCTTCCTTATATGTGTGGTAGAATTTCCTAGTGATATTATCTGGGTCTGGAGCTTTGCTTTCCTTTTAGAAAGGTTATTAATTATTGATTCACCTTATTTAATAAATACAGTGTTTAGATTATGTATTTCTCCTTGTGTGAATTTTGGTAGGTTGCATCTTTTAAGGAATTGGTCCATTTCACTTAAGTTCTTAAATTTGTGGGTATAGAGTCTTCATAGTATTCTTTATTATTCCCCCCCCTTTTTTTGGAAGAGAGAGAGAGAGAGAGAGCACCCGTACAAAAGGGAGGGGAGGAGGGGCAGAAGGAGAAGGAAAGAATCCCAAGCAGGCTCTATGCTGAGCCTGGGAGGCAGGGCTTGATCTTAGGACCCTGAGATCATGACCTGAGCCATAACTAAGAGGTAGATGCTTAACTGACTGAGCCACCCAGGAGCTCCTCCTTATTATCTTTTAAATGTCTATGCAATTGGTAGTGATAACTATGTCTATCAACAAAAGAGTTGATGTAAATCAGGGTCTATCATTTTTCTTCTGAAGAACTTAACAATTCTCCCAGGACAGGTCTGTTGACCAAAAATTACCTTATATTTTACTTGTCTCAGATAATCTTTTATTTCTTTTTCACTTCTGAAAAATAATATTGCTGACTATACAATATGAGGCTGATGTGGTTTTTCTTCCTAACACTTAAAATATTTCACTCCATTCTTTTCTTGCTTGCATGGTTTCTGATATGAAGTCAGCTATATTTTTTTATCCTTTTCTTTCTATAAAATCCCCCACTGCCACTTAAGATTTTCACTTGTCTTTGGTTTTCTGAACTTTGAATATGATATGGGTAGGTGTAGGTTTTGTAATATTTATCTGGCGTGGTGCTCTCTAGCCCTTATAGATACATAGTTTGGGATCTGCTAATATTTTTAAAAATATCTCTGATCTTCAAATATTTCTTCTTTCTTCCTGGTATTTCAATTATATTAATGTCACACTTTTTGAAATTGTTCCAGTTCTTGGATATTGTGTTCTGTTTTTTTAAATTATCTTTTCTCTTTGCATTTCAGTTTGGAAAATCTCTTGACATAGATTTTCAAGCTCACTGATGATATCGTTGGCTATACCCAACGTAATGATCATTCCTTTAGGGGCATTCTTCACTTTTGTTACAGTATTTGATTTCTAGCATTTTCTTTTATTTTTTTCTTAAAGTCTTCAGTTATCTATTATCTGCTTGCTCTAACCACCTATTTTTGCATGTTGTCTGCTTTTTCTAGCACAGCCAGAATCTGTAATAGTTGGTTTAAATTTTCTGTCTGATAATTCCAAAATCTGTATCATATCAAAGTCTGATACTGATACTTCCTTTGTATCTTCTCACCATGTCTTTTTCTTGCCTTTTAGCATGCTTTTAAATTTCTTGTTGAGAGCCAGATATTATGTGTCAGGCAAAAGCTTGCGAGGTAAATATGTCTTTAGTTTGAAGTTTTTTGTTCACTTAGCTCAGGGTTGGCTATTTTATATTTGCTCTAAATTTAGGTGCCATAGGCTTCAAATTCCTCGAGGGCACTTATTTTTATTCTCCTCTTATCTTTGGGTTTGTCTAAGAACTTTCTAAATAGAGTTTCTATCTTATAGCTCCTATAGTTACAACCCATTTTTATTATACTGGATCCCCACTCGTGTGCTGTTTAGGTAGAGGAGGGGGAAGGGATTCTAGGACCGCGTGATTAAATCTCAGTAATTCAGGGAGCCTGTGTCCATGGGCTGTGATTTTCACAAAATGTTCCTTATCTTCCTGCCCCCTTAGGTGAGACAGGAAGGGTTGACAAGATTGGTCAGGGATACATGCCCTTCCCCTAGTGGGATAAGGTTCTGTTAAGGTCTTTCCCTTTAGAGAGTAAGCCTTTGTTATAGGGAATGCTCTGGGAGTATTTCAAAATTGCTACTTCTACTCTCCCACTTCCAGAGACTTGTGGGGCTTTTTCTTGACTCTTCATCATGAGAACCTGGTGAGGTACCTGCAAGTAAAGCCTATGAGATGGGGACTCCACCTAAGATTGCAGGTCTCTCTTTCCTTTTAACACACAGCCTCTAACATTTTATCAGAATTACCACTAAATGCTTCCCACTCCGGTTTCTGACCTCAGTGGCTTCTTCTTCAAGTTTGTTAATTTCAGCTATGGTTTTCTGTATCTGCTGTTCCTTTACGTTTTGGGGAGTCAATTTGCCCCACAACTTCAATTTTTTTTTTATTAGGGCAAGGAAAATCATTGATTTTTTTTTTTTTAGTTTGTTCAGTTTTTTTTTGTTGTGGTAAAGATGAGGGTAGCACTTTCTAAGCTCTTTATATGTTAGAGATGAGACTGGAAGAAATAGGTTCTTGTCATGAAGAAAAGAAAATGTCTCTTTTAGTGCTTAGTCCCTTTTAATTACCATATTTTTATTTTTCAGTCTCTTCCTAATACTGAATTTTATGTAAAAAATTTATATATTCATATATTGACAAATGAAGGCCAGGCCAGCCTTAGAAAAGCGACATGAGCCTGTGGACTCGTGAGGACATTTGCTCAGAGGAAGTTCATAGATGGAATTGCTATCCTAGAGAAGCCAGAACATCTGAATTGGAAAGGGCTCCAAGTAGGAGAGACATCAGAAAGTGGAGCAGAAAATATGCGATACAACTTAAAAAAATTAGTCTTATATCTTTAGCGATTTTATTTGTCTAAACAAAGAAGTAGATAGAACATGTAGTAAATTAACCAAGAACTAGTGTTTCTGCAGCATTCAAAAGCTCATGTGCCTACAGGGACCAAGCAGGTAATATCAATATGTTACTCACTGAAGTAGTAACAGGAGTCTGGGAGGGGTGGCTGAACTAACAAATAAACATGCCACATTAACACATTTAAATTAAAAAAAATAGCCGAAGAAAAATGCAGCTGTGGGCTCTCTGCAGGATAATGACTATTAGTTTTTCATTTGTTATATATGCAGCTGATTTATTTATTGGGTTTCAACCATCTAGGCTCAATAATTTGAAATATTTTAGATGAGAAGATAGAAAATTTCATCTATGACAAAGATTATTATGCTTTCAGGAAGGGAAGTAGATTTTTCTGTTTTTTTGTATGCACAGGAATTTGCTACTGAACTGAATTGTTTATACAAGTCGGCAAGAAGACGAAAAGAAATGCCATCCTAAAGTATCTGCTTGGTGACCAGATCCACATTTTAAGAATTGTAAACTGATTGTCACATTCTTCAATATCTCCTGGAGGCAGCACAATGCAGGTCCAGAAGCAAGAAAATAATTTTAGAAAACAATTGGACAATATAATAATTAGAATTAAATTATTCATCATGTTTGACCTGGTAATTCTACTTTTAAATTTATCCTTAGGAGCTAATATAAAATACAAACCAATATTTATGCAAAGATGTTCCTTGCCTATAAAACAAAGGATATGCACAAAACAATCTGAATATAAGTAGATAAAGCTATGAGATATTAAAAAGATTATATATAATTTGATGCAGACATTAAAAAATATGTATGCCAAGAAACAATAACATAGGAAAATACATAAGTATATTTAAAAAAATGAAAATGTATTTGTGGCACTCTAAAACAAGAAGTATAAAAAAGGAAAAACATACCAAAGTTTAAACACTATTACTGTGGGTTCGGTGGCATCTGAATCCTATCTTATTTTCTATCATATTTCTTATTCTCTTTTCTATATTTTCTATCATAAACAGAAAGTAATTCCACGATTAGGGAAAGAAAACTCAAACCTTAAATACCAATTTTGGCACATTTCCTCAGAAGATTCCATAACCCCCAGATATTTCCTATAGTACTTTTAAAAACTTGCTAAAATTAACAAAATTACATCATTATGTAATTGAAATTCCTTTTCACTAAAATGGAAAGCAAAATAGTTATTTAAATGACTGTCACTTGGAGGAAAAGCCACAATCTGGAAATTGATTGCAGGAACTAAGGCTAGAAGAGCCAAAGAACTTACCAATGGCAGTCAGTGAGGGACTACTCTAAAACAGGGGTGCTCCAAGGCTGGGAGGCTGGAAGTGACACTGTAGAAAGAGATCACCTGCTTCTCCAGCCTGGATGCTCAGGGTGAGGATTCTATCCCCATCTGTGTTCTCTGGGGAAGGACCCAGCTTGTGTGGATAGTGGTCCAGTCTCCCTGTAGCCAGAGTGAGTTTGGTGATGTCAATGACAAACAGTGATACTACTGAAAGGACAACAGAATGGGAGGCTTCTACATGAGAAGCCATAGATCCACACTTCAGCAAAGTAAAAATGCAGTTAGCACAGGGGAGAAATCAACAAGTTCACTCTCAAGTGGGGAAGACTTTGTGGTGCCAAAGGTGAAGTCAAGTAGAACTGATAAAACTCTAGCTTCTGCATCAGGAAAAGAGATGGGACTGGGAGGCAGGCATCTCAATAGTTCTCACAGGGGAATTATGCTGCCCTGTGTTTCCCAGACTCCTTAATTTCCCAAGGCCTTGAGAGCATTTCAGGAAACTCACCTCTAGTGTTACTTTTCCCTTTAATCCCAGAGATATTTCATACAACACTGACAGATTTCCCAGTGATGAGGTCAATCAAATTCTCCTGTATGCCTTGAAATATGTTTTATATTTTCCACTTATCCACATACATTTCATAGTGATAATTTTAAAATACATAATATTTTATCAGGTTGATGTAACATTATCTCTCTCTCTCTCTCTCTCTCTCTCTATATATATATATAATATGCACACATATATTTAAAATCCTGATGTTGGGCACTTACATTGTTTTTCAGTATTTTATTTTTAGAAATTGGTACTAAAATTTTTTTCATCTGTGGAATAGTTTCCATTTGATAAATTTCTTGGAATGGAAATGCAGGATTTCTCTTGATCTGATTTGTAACTCACTCTACAAAATGCTTCTAATAATCTATAAAGATATCATAACAAGGATGTTCCAATTTTGCTCCAAACATGTCCACTGTCTTAGCTCCAACTGCCATAACAAAATATCCAACTGGGTGGCTTAAACAACAGAAAGTTTTTTCTTATAGTTCTGGAGACTGAAGTCCAAGATCAGGGTGCCAGCAGCGTTGGTGTCTCTGAGGGCTCTTTCTTTGGGCTGGAGATGGCCTCTTCACTGTGTTCTCACATGGCCTTTTCTAGGTGAGTGCAGGTAGGGAGGGAAATAGAAAACTCAGTGAGTGAGTGAGCTCTGAGGTGTCTCCTCTTATAAGAGCACTAATCTCATGATGAGGTCCCATATGGAAGACATAAATTACCTCTACTCATCTTAGGTTTTCAGCTGGGACTGTAAAAACAAAAATAAAGAAAGATTAACAAGAGAAAAACAGTTTATTAGCAGAAGCAGTGCACATCACATGGGAGAAACCAAAACTAAAAATGACGATTCAGAATTATAACTTATATAGGACCTTCAACAAAGTACAATAAATCTGTAGAAAAACAACTGGAAAATGAAAATAGTTTTAGGCTTCCAAGAGTGGCAGGTTGTGGGAAGGTAAAAGTGTGGGATGAAAGTAATGGAGTTCAAGTTTGTTTAATTCATATGTAGCTATCTTGGGGCTGATAAGACTCAGTCTCCAGTAAAAGGAGAATTTATATCCTTTCTTCAGGCAGAAAAGGGGGAGCTTTTTCTGCATTAGCTGTTTCTTAGCTGCTTTCAGCATAAAATATTCTTTTATGTCCAAGAGGCATATCTGGGGTGACAAATTCTGGTTTCCTTCTGCCCTATTTTCATGACCTTATCTAAATCTAATTACCTCCCAAAGTTCCTATCTCTGAATACTATCACACTAGGGATGAGTGTTTCCAGCTATGAATTTTGGGAAGGACACAATTCAATCCATAGCTCCTTTAGGCATTATGTTTTCTTATTTTTTTTTATGAATTTTGTGCATATGAAATGATGACACATGAGGACTCTCTGAAGCTTTATCTTCAATCCTTCTCACCATCTTCCTCTCAGTAAATTTTTCTTATAATCACTTGGTAAATATCTATTGAGATTTTATCAGGAATCTTTTGTAGAGAGGGGAATCAACCATGAATGAATGACGTCCCTACCCTTATGGAGCTTATATTGTAGAATGGTAGAAAAATATAGAAAATAAGCCAATGAAGAACATAATATCAGATAGTGATAAGTGCTACAAAGAAAAATGAAAGCAGAGTGAACATAAATTATGCTAATGGAAAGTTCTAAGTCCTCATTTAAGAGCTCTGGAAGAGTTGGGGAGGACAAAGCAAGGCATTAGTAAGTCAAGGTGCACAGGAAAGTTATTATTAAGATGATTGTTATGAATGAAGCTGTTCTGTCCAAGTATTTTGCTATTTTATATGGTTTTCAAAAATGTGCTGGAGTTGGATGTAGGATGTAAAACACAGTTGAAAAAAGTCATCTGATTTTGCTTGATTCTTTGACAAAATGCTTTTTTCCTCACTGAGAACTTAATTTTATCTTCAAGTTTCTGAGGCTTTGATTGACCTCTGAACTTCTGATTTTTTTTCCCCAAAGATAAAGATTTTAAGTTCTTTTCTAACCCAAGTCCTACTTCTGAAATCTACTAAGATTTCCAGGGTGACTTTTAGATATTGGACATGCATATTGTGTTTTTAAAAATGGTAGTGCTAAAAGAGAGACAACAGGCCCCAAATGGAGTTATTTGTGCTAAGGCCTACATCAGTTAATTAGAGTTTCAACCTCTCCTAGGAGTGGAATCTTAAACCAGTCAATCTGTGCATCACCTGGTCAGCACTAATGAGATCATCTGTCTCCATAGGCCCCTCAGTCTCCTAAAGAAGATGACTTTGCCACACAGTTTGCTCTGCTAGTAACCTCCTTGTCCTGCTCCCTTATAAGTATAAAAGTCTTTCACTACGTACAGCTCTTCAGAGCTCTTTTCTATCTGTTAGTTGGGATGTTGCCCAATTAATTAATCATTGAATAAAGTCAACAAGAAGATCTTTAAAATTTACTCAATTGAATTTCGTTTGTGTTGTTCTTTACTTTTTAAGAGAGAAGAGAAGAAAATGTTCATTAGGAGATCTTATGCAGAGATTGTATTGTCAGGAAAGTACATCCAAGGAGCTTCCAAATAGACCACAATTAAAATGATTGGAAGGAAAGGAAAATTAAAATCACTACCTCGCTGTTTGTTTTTTTGGCCAGTTCTGCAAAAAGAATTTAGAATGTGTGTTGCATATTTGAAAGCTGCTGAGAGAATAGACCTTAAGAGTTCTTTTCATAATAATAAAAAAAACCCACTTTTATAACTATGTATGGTGACAGATGTTAACTATACTTACCGTGGTGATCATTTCACAACAGAAACAAATATTGAATTGGTATGCTGTACACCTGAAGCTAATATAATATTAATTATAGCTTAAGTAAAAAAAAGAAGAGAGAATGTGTCTAAGTGTAAACAATTTAGTCTGTATTATTTGTTCTTTCTTTTGTGTTACCATCATAATGTTCTTATATTTCCATTTTACTGGGCCAGCTCTGGTGGTGAACAAAAGAAGGTAAGGCAGGGATGCCCGGGTGGCTCAGCGGTTGGGCATCTGCCTTTGGTCCAGGGAGCGGTCCTGCAGTCCCTGGATTGAGTCCCATATCGGGCTCCCTGCATGGAGCCTGCTTCTCCCTTGGCTTGTGTGTCTGCCTCTCTCTCTCTCTGCATGTCTCGTAAATAAATAAAATCTTATAAAAAAAGAAGGTAAGGCAGAAATGAGAGCCTGTATGATATGTGATTTCAATGGCCTAAACAAGTTAACCTGGACCAAAAAACAAATGTTCATTTGAGTATGGATATGGATAGAGACATAAACAAATGGATTACTTTCTCCCATCTAGATATCATCTGAAATTAATTTAACATGAGAGAAAGCATTTCAGATCCCCAGTGCACTGAAAAGTAAACTCCAAAGGAGAATATTTACACAGATTATGATTTAATGGTTCCCTCTAGACATCTTTCAATTTAGAAGGACAAAGGTAAAAACACAAATAAATTGATGCAAGCACTAACACTAATGTAACAGGTGGCCCATGGGCAGCATCCATCCTCTGTTTGGTTTTGGTTGGCTATTGCAATCCTTATTAATGTTCTTATTTTAATTTGACTGTCTTACTGACCAGGACCTGTGCTCTTCAGGTAGTTGTGGATAATGCCTGTCCATTCTTACATTTATCTTTTCTACTTTGCTTCTTACCATTTGAATTTGAGTGTGTAGTGGACGAAAAGCAAGCTTTCCTTCTATTTAGGGTCTGGGCTCCTGGAATAAAACAGAGTAACAAGAGAAAAACAGAAGTAGATAAACAGGTGCATCTCCTACATACCAGGGAGCCCTCACAAGAAAAATAAAGATCTAAAGAAATTGGAAACTGAACAGCTTTTATACTAAGTTGAACAAAGAATAGTAAATTGTGAAACTGTGACAAAAGGGGCTGAGACTAGGGCAGTTAATGGTGGAAAAGAAACCGAGAAAATAAGTGTTAGCGTAACTAATGCTTGTTTGCAGATTCTGCTGGTGCCATCTCTGGGCTGCTTCAGAGTCTAAAGTCTTCCCCCATAAGGAGACTTTAAATCTAGTCTTTAGGCAGAAAAACGAGAAGACCGAGCTCTCCCTGTATTTGCTGCTTCTTAACTGTCTTCAGCTCAAAATACTTTTTGTCAAAGAGGCATATTTTGAGGTGACATATTCTGGTTTCTTTCAAGAACACTGACACAAATTTATTCATTCATCAGTGAGCAAACATTTCTCAAATGCCTGCCAAAGGTGCAAGCACTATGGCTGGCAAAGTGAAGGACACTGAATTCAGATGTGATCCTTGCCTTTAGTAAGCTCAGAATTCTAGAAGTGTGTTTTAGAGAAAGATGCTACTTCCCAGCTCCTGAGTTTTCTTGGTACGTGAAGAGTTTGCATAGTTACTGCTTCTCTCTCTCCATTTTTTAAATATGTGCTATTGTAAGAAAAATAGAGTGACCATCTATTTGGGTAATTTGGAACCTACAGGAGGAATCTGGATATATACCTGGCTCAGTGTTACTTTCCTTTCGAAGCTAGCTAACCTGGTTCTCACTCCATTTGCAAACCTTAATAGTCTCTATTAACTAGTAAAGGTGCTATTTTGGTATTCTAAACTTATGTATTGTCTTAATTCTAACTATCTGAAAAATTATAAATTTATTGAGTTCTTTCGAGATTTCCAGTAGAGCATAAAAACCAAAATACATTTAAGTTATATTTCAAAACAAATTTGAGATATGTCATGTAAAGAAACAGACACATTCGTCTGGGAGTTTAAAAAAGGCTGTTTTCTCGGGGATCCCTGGGTGGCTCAGCGGTTTAGCACCTTCCTTTGGCCCAGGGTGTGATCCTGGAGTCCCAGGATCGGGTCCCACATCGGGCTCCCTGCATGGAGCCTGCTTCTCCCTCTGCCTGTGTCTCGGCCTCTCTCTCTCTCTGTCTCTCATGAATAAATGAGTAAAATCTTAAAAAAAAAAAAAAAGGCTGTTTTCTGTTGATGATGTTAGAGTCTGAACTTGGATTTAAATTTAAGTAAGACAATCTAGGTAAGAGCAGAGTCAGGAAATCCTAAATAAATGCAGCATAGAGGGCAGAGTGTAATTTGGGTTGGCTGCAGCATATAGCAAGTCAAGAAGAACTGTCAGAAATGGAGTTAGTTGCCAATGATTGAGAAACTGTAACTTCTGGCTAAAATGATTAGCTTTATTCTGTTGGAAGATCAGAACCACTGAAGGAACATTTAAGAGTAGGGAAATAGCATAACCAAAATCTTATTCATAAAAATAATTCGGGAATTATAATACAGATGTCATCTGGGCTTCCCTGCTTCTACGCTGTGTCCTGATTCCCAAATCTTGGTTCTACAGGCCCCTGAGAAATCAGACACCATCCAGTGATTCCTGAAATTTCTTATTCAACATTCTTTACCCTGTCTCCATATGCCCGTAGCCACGCATATTGCCTTGTCTGCATCAGTAATGTGTAGCATATACCATTATTAATTTCTCAGGAAAAGGGACATGATCTCATGATACTTTATCCTTAAATAATTCAGCAGGTACATCTAAAAATAAAGACATTATCTTATAAAATCGAAAGTATTCCTGTCTTTGTAAATTAGCATTATTTTAAAAGTATCATACTGTCCACATTTACATTTTAAATTGTACCTCAAGTGTAATATTTTCAGGCTGCTTTTTATTTTAATTATTTATTCATGATAGAGAGCGAGAGAGAGAGAGGCAGAGACACAGGAGGAGGGAGAAGCAGGCTCCATGCTGGGAGCCGGACATGGGACTGGATCCCGGGACTCCAGGATTGCGCCCTGGGCCAAAGGCAGGCGCTGAGCCACCCAGGGATCCCCTCAGGCTGCTTTTAGATTGTAACTCTATCATTGGTTTTTGGCAATTTGATTATACTATGATCATGCTGTGTGGCTTTCTTTGTGTTTATTTTGCTTAGGTTTCTTGACTTTATTGGGTCTGCAGATTTGTCTTTTTCATCAGATTGGGAAATTCTCAGCAATTAGTTATTTAAATGTTTCTTAATACTTAAGGAAGAAATATAAACCTCCTTTCACACATATGGTATACTGCTTGATATTTAGGCTACAGTGCACTGAGAGACACATTGAGAAAGTGCTAAGAAAATACAAGGGATAAGACAACTATGCTGATTTGATAATAACCAAAATAGAGGGTCAGATTTCCAAGACTGAGTGATTCCTACATAAGGAAGAAAGCTAATACCAGTCCTAAATATGGCTTATTACATATACCAAGTAGACCAAACAGCCAAATGAAATTATTGACCATCCCTTAAAATATAAAGTGTAATTGCATACCGAGAATCTCAAATAGCTTTGAGGCACTGCACTATACAGATCTCATTCATTCCGTCTAGCTCCAATTTCTTAAATTAGGAATCATTTTGTATGTAAAGGTATAGTAATATGCCTAACAAGCTCAAAGAGGATAGTCAGATAGAAATAAGCTTGGAAAAAAGGACAAAAATATTATGCTTAGATAGGAAGAAATGACAGACAATTTGTATGGTACATATAAATTCCCAAGCTGGTGGCATTGTGCTTGGAAAATCTATTACATAAATAGTTGAATAATTATTAAGCTTTTAAAAAGTTTCTACCATAATCTTAAAAATCTAGTAATTAAGCTTACCAGTAATTATAGGGAGCTATTACAAATATGGGTTGTTTGAACTGAAATACCCCTGCACTCATCAAGGGTTTTATGTTTATGCCACAAAAACTTAATATGGTTGATACATATATGCAAATTATTTAAAAACTGTAGGATGGCCCACAGAAGTGTATTTTTTTTTTAATTTTTATTTATTTATGATAGTCACAGAGAGAGAGAGAGGCACAGAGACACAGGCAGAGGGAGAAGCAGGCTCCATGCACCGGGAGCCCGATGTGGGATTCGATCCCGGGTCTCCAGGATCGCGCCCTGGGCCAAAGGCAGGCGCCAAACCGCTGCGCCACCCAGGGATCCCAGGATGGCCCACAGAAGTGTAAAGGAAGTAATAGAATCCATGGTCACAAGCAAGCCACAGATTAATATGGTAAGGACAATGACATCTTCACTGCTGAGCATCATACACTGCAGAGCGTGCCACTGTTACCATTAGGAGTCTATGGCCCAGCTCTCACCAACAGCAGAACAGATTTTGACATAACTTTTTTCCCTGTGGTGCATTCTCACTTTAGTTCAAAGCCACATGCCTATATGCTGGCTACAAAAAAGTTTTGGAAAAATTAATATTTGACCTTTTCGTCTTCTATATTAAGACAACCTTTGTCTTCCACCAGTACTTAAATGTCTAGGAAAACTTCAAAGTAGGATGATAACAATGCTTACATGTTTCAGCCATCTAAATATGAGTACTTTGGGCTAAGACATTATTACCAGCATTCTTTGCCTCAAATGCATAAAAAGGATTATATGTAATCATACTTTTGCTATTAACACTTTCGAATCACAAAAGTGTAATCAAGACTGTACATCTTACTTTTTTTGTCACTCATTTACTTTTGATTTATGAGTTCTCAAATGACCTTTATAAATCTAGAATGCTACAACTTTATAAACTCTGTATGTTACGATACCAGGAATCAAGTGTCTTTTGTTCTTGAGTCAAATCTTCCCCTAACAGCCATGTGATGTTGGAAAACGCAATTTTCTTTTACACTAGGTTAGGATATCAGAAAATGAACAGGTAGGCTCTGTAATTTGAATGTTTATATGCAGGAGGAATAAGCCAGGTAGACTAATATTGGGATTATATACTTACAGAGAGTCTGTATATGTCACTAATTGAATTTCATTCTTATCTCATGTGGTCCTATTCAACAAATTTTTAAAATTAATATTATCATATATAATTTTATAAAGAAATATGAGGTTCACATATTCTGAGTAGCTTCTGTACTAATTCCACCCATTTTAGATGATGTGGACATTATTCAAAACAATGGTTGCAGTATTCACAAGCACATGTATTTTTAAAATACCATTCTACCGCTTGGCTTGCCTACCTCTTAGACCCATTTAATCCATCCCCAGTAAAAAAGGATATTGGTCACATTCGTCACCACCTTTCACTTGTATCACCTACATTCAGGGAGAACGGGTTTGTCTCTATCTGCTGTTAATCTTTATAAATGGGATAGTCTCCTATGGATGCAAATCTGTTGATAGACTTGATGGCCCATGCTATATTGTTTATGGAGGCTCAGGAACACACATTTATTAAGGCTGAAATGTTTAGATTATGAACCAGAAACTAGAGCTGCGAGGGAATACTTTCAGTATAATACCCAGGCTTTGAGTTTGCAGCCCCAAATATAAAGAAAAAAGGGGATTTGGGAAGGGAAATAATTTAGCTTTCTCCTTATCACTAATGGCTTGTCTTTTATGTTGGAAGAGTAGAGAGCTACCAACATGAGGTATGTCATAAGTGCCCTTAACTGTAGCATTGTTTTTGTTTGTTTTTGCTAGCTTGGCGCTCTGCTAGTGCATTGACCTACAGCCATTTGTGGTTTAAGGTACTTTTAATATGAAAAAGTCATGGAAAGAAATTATTCAAATAAACCAAAGGAGGTGCAAAATATATATACAGATTGCTTGGCCCATTTTAATTCATTTATTTTATCAATCAATAAAATAAAATTACATATTAGGCTTTTATTCTATATTCTGGGTCTTGTATATTCTAGTCTATATTCTAACTCTATATTCTATATTATGGTCCATGGATAATCTAATGTGTTAAGTAGACACATAAACAAATCATTATAATAAGTTACAGCCTGGGAAGTTTAATATAGGATGTCCAAAAGGTCTTGAAGCAGTTCTAAGCTTTAATAACTTCAGAAAGATAAATGGCACAAACTTAGAAAAATAATCTGAAAGTTTAATTATTTCAAGTTCTTACAGATTTATTTAGTTTTGTACATTTTGTATAATAAATTTTTAACTTTTTTTTGCTTTGGTCCATCTGATTAAAAACAGCACAGGCTGACTAAAAAGTTAAAATTAAAGCTTTTATGAGCATATACATAATTGAAATGGCAAACTTTCCAATTGATGTTTATTTTATTTGTAACATTTTTACTTATGAAGTTAATAAAAGTTAAAACCACATAAAACCTGTTGACACAGACTACATTAGAGAGATGTACAAGGTACATTAAAAACATAGAAGGGCAGGCTATGTAGATGTCATGAGTATTGGAAGACAAGGAATTAGCAGAATGAACTATGGGGAGAGTATTATGAATAGAGGGGATGGCAAGAGAACAGACAGAAAAATAACAGTTTATGACACAGCGCCAGTCCTCATATCCTCAATGTCTCCTACTTCCTTCTTCCTACTCCTCTACATTCTTTGAAGAGTCCTATCTGGTCCATCTTTGCTTTCTATCACAGACTTTGCCATCATTTTCAATGCCTTCAACATCTCTGTGGATGATGTAACCAATAAGGAAAATGCTCACGGACTTTTTCTCCAGATACCCTTCACTACTTTCTACCTCCACCACCAAGCTCACACACATTTTGGGTATTTTCATGGCCAGAAAATGTAGCCCTTGTGAGCCCTAATCTCTTATTCCGACCACCACTTCTTTTCCTCCCCGATTGCTTGCTCAGGAAGATCAGGAGATGGTTCTTTTGTTGTTGTTGTTGTTGTTGTTGTTGTTGTTGTTGTTGTTATTGTTTTGTTTGTTTTTGGTTGTCTTTATGACCTCAGTGAGGCATCTAATCAACCGACTCCTCAAATTTATCTGTTCAAAATGTCCACCATCATACAGAGGAACATAATAGAAAAGGAAAGACCAGCCAGATCATAAGTGCACTTGACATCTTTGATGTGATTTGAGTATCTTGTGATATAAAAAGGCCCCTGCTATGCTGGTGTATGGGCAGAGTAAAGTTTATAATTCACAGTGAACTTGTTTCCTTCTGAATTAAACCTTTTTGACTCTTGAGCTCTAAAAATAGGAGGGAATTTATTATTATTATTTATAAATTTATTTTTTATTGGTGTTCAATTTGCCAACAGATAGAATAACACCCAGTGCTCATCCCGTCAAGTGCCCACCTCAGTGCCCGTCACCCAGTCACCCCCCCACCCCCCCCACCCACCTCCCTTTCCACACCCCCTAGTTTGTTTCCCAGAGTTAGGAATCTTTCATGTTCTGTCTCCCTTTCTGATATTTCCCACTCATTTTTTAGGAAGGCATTTATTAGATGAAAATTATTAGATTAATTAACATAGCAGAGGCCTTTCTCTCCCCCTCCCCCTGCCCCCCGCTGCTTTCCCTCACTGATACTATATGCTCAGACAGCACTCTGCAGGCATTTGGGTTCATCTGTTGAAAAACAACAACAACAATAACAGATTTTGGGTCTCTCGGATGCAGAAGAAATAAGATCTCTCAGACTAAGGTTAGAAACGGAGTGGTATTAGAAGCACAGATACTGATATGTAATGCCATAAGAACATATGGCAAGTTTTCAACATCAGTCTCTAGGACAGCCAACATTTCCCATCTCAATGGCCTTACTGATGATATGGGATTTCAGCTTTATTTTTGTAAGTTTTAATTTTAATTCCAGTTAGTTAACATACAGTATTATCTTAGTTTCAGATGTACTGTATAGTGACTCAACAATCAGCTTAATTTTCTAGCAGGTGATTTCTTCTTTATATCTGAGAAGTGAGGAACTACTAATTTTATCAGTCCCACTAATATGATAAAATCTTTACATTTACTCAAATCTGTCTAAGTGTGCCTTGCCTTTTATGTTTGAAACTTGTGTGGTTATGACCAGCTGTAGATATTGAAGTGTTCTGGACCTTCTAACCAAATGTATTTTTCTGGATTTTTCCAAGTGTTTCTGCCATATACTCTAGGCACATTGAAAATGCTAAGTATATTTTTAAAAATTTTGACCAACATTCCATACTGCTTCTAATTTTATAAATTTAGATATATTTTCATTTAACAGAAAAACAATACAGGCTTAATTATTGCAAAAATTCAATTATTGTATAATGTGAGTAGTTTTTAAAATTAGGACACACTTATATATACCAATATATATTTGCCTTTTTTTAAAAATACATTTTATTTTATTTTTTATTAATTTTTAAATTTATGATAGTCATACACACACACAGAGAGAGAGAGAGAGAGAGAGAGAGAGGCAGAGACACAGGCAGAGGGAGAAGCAGGCTCCATGCACTGGGAGCCCAACGTGGGATTCGATCCCGGGTCTCCAGGATCGCGCCCTGGGCCAAAGGCAGGCGCCAAACCGCTGCGCCACCTAGGGATCCCATATTTGCCTTTTTTTAAAAAAAACTCATCTGTCCTACATAGAAGACTTATCTAAAATGGAATTGTGTGTATATTTTGGTAACAAAAATGTTAAATGGTGAGTATTATAGAAGCCTAAATCTGGAATTCTATGTATTCTCTTTGGGGTCAAAACAGGTAACTGGAAGAGTGAGCAAAAAACAGTTATAACTATAGTGATATTTCAGGTCAAAACAAAGAATTAACTCTTGTGATAATGAATTTAACTATTTTCAAAACCCAAAGACAGTAAGGAAAGTTAAAACAGGATCCAAGGAAGAAACAAAGCAGGACTGAATGTAAACCCAAGTCCCACCTAGTCAAATGTCACTTGACTCAACCCATTAAGGCCTCATCAATACTTTTACTTGCTTCTAACCACCTGAGACTAATTCTCAGTGTCTGTAGAGAGTTTATTATCTTTTGCATGGTAGCCTTTTAAAGCAGTTAGCACTGAGACATCATTTGTATGACCTTCAAGAAATAATCTTTTATAACAAGGCCTCCCCTGAAATTAAAAACAAATGTTCTCTTGATAAGATAAATAATCCTACCCTATTTATGCTATAAGTTTAATCAATTTTCCTATTAAGTATGAAAATATTTTAAATTAGTCATAGTGCCTTTAAGATCATGTTACCTCTCAATTCTTTATGTGGCTGTGATCAGTCAGCGTCTTTTAGTAACACACATTCTCACACTGAGGAATTCTGATGAGACAGGATAGGTAATCAAGGTCAACTTAGAATTGTACACTTACTAAATGCCAGCTCTCATGTGGATGCTATCAGGATACATGTTATATATTTTTATTATTGGACTGTTTTGAAGGAATGGCAGGGAAAGGGGAATATTTTGTTTCTTCATTACTATCTCCAAATACATTAGAGTAATTACTTATGTGTATTGGTTATATTTCAAAAAGTAAATCATTTTAATAAAAGCTTCAAAAGTTTTTTTATTAGATATATAAATCTGTGGAGAGCCACTTCTGGCAAAGGCAGAGTATTTCATATCGGATCACCATCTTGCCAAAAACAATTAAAAACACCAAACAAAATATATATTTTTAAAATCCAAGGACACACATAAAATAAAATAAAATAAAATAAAATAAAATAAAATAAAATAAAATAAAATAAAATAAATAAATACAAAGATACTGGAGAGTGGCCAGATACAAACAAATTCTAGAAGGGAGTTAACACCTGGACTTTCCAGGTTAGTAGCTTTTGGTCTGTTAACATGGGGAAAGTTTCCCTGTTTTCCCTAGAATTTTCATCTAAGTGCAGGTGCCAGTTGTTGTCTGGAGGGCTGAAGAAAACTGAGAAAAAGAATATCACATTCCTACTGCTTGAAGAATATGAGTATGGTGTTCACCATGACCACAACAGCTACAAAGTCCAGCAATCTGGTGACCTATACAGTACATATGTGGGGCAGACTTTGGACCACACAGCTAAGTTTAACAGAACCGAATAGAGATTTTGGCATCTGCCTACTGTAAGGGAAAAAGAGTTCGGAGTTTGAATTTGACAATGTTAACACCCTGCTTAAAAAAAAAAAAAAATCAGTTCTTTATAGATCTGATAACAGAATTCGGAGAGATCACAGATTCTGTGACTTAGCCAAGGTTAAAAGTAAAGGCTGTGATTAATCACAGTGAGTGACTTTACCTCTGGGAAAAAAAAAAATACCAGTAGTATTTTTTCAGAAGTATAGACTATGTCCTTCATTAGTCACAACTTGTCAACTTGTTTGGTACCATCATGATATTACTGGTAAAGAAACTGAGGCTTCATAAACTATACAAGGAACACTAAGCTATAAGTCAAAAATGATAGAACCACTATTCTCAGGCTGTTAGTTCCAACACTAAAAATGGAAATGTGCCACTCAAGTAATCTTACATATGGATGTAACCGCTGACATGACTTCCTGAGGTTGTGCATCCCAAATGTTAGTTCATGGGAACTTCCATCAGCGAAAAATCTCTGAATAACTCAGGTTAGTTACAACCAAAAAACAAATCATATATCTCACCAGCAACACTGAATTCTAAAAGGCAATGAATATGCTACCCTCAAAGGTACATGTGAGACTGATTTTGAATGAAGACTTCACTGCAAAATCAAACTATCCATCATGTATGAGAGTAAAATAAAGATATTCTTGTATTTTCAAGGTCTCAGAAATGTTTTCAAAAGTACTAAATCAAAATAAAGAAGGAAATCAAGAGAGAGGCACATAAAATACATCAGAGAGTCACATGAAAACAGGGATGCAATGAAAGGATTCCTAGAATAACAGCAGTTCCAAAAACTTGGAAAAGAGTTTATATTCAATAGGCAGCATAATTTAAAAACTAGATGATTATATTACTGATATTTAAAAAAGACATTTATTTTTATGTAGAAAATTCAAAAGATAGACAATTTTAATCTCTAAATTTAAGCTTTTATTTAAAAGTGGCCTATGAAATGAGTGATAAAACATAACCGAATTGACTGTGGCATGATTTATAGTAGTTGATGCACTGTAAGAAAATATCTGTCCCAATGTACAAGTATTTTTCTTGAAATTTCATAAATTTAGAGACTGGATTGTGTTCTTAATATATAGTTCTAATAGCTCTAATTGACTATAAATTTAATAGCTACACAATCCTAAGCTTTGACTCTATTCTTATTATTTTATTCTGGTGATATAAAATCAATATGAAGGTAGGAATTATAGAAGGTTGAGAGTAGAAACCCTATGGCCCTCACCTTAGATGAAGACTCGACTTGAAATAGTGTACAAATAATGTACAAGGAGCTGAGCTGTATAACTTCCTTATTATTTTAGATACTAACTCCTTATCAAATATATCATTTGCAAATATCTTGTCCCATTTAGTAGGTTTTTTTTTTTTTTTTTTTTGTCGATGATTTCTTTTACTGTGCAAAGGCTTTTTACTTTGGTGTAGTCCCAATAGTTTATTTTTGCTTTTGTTTCCCTTGCTTTAGGAGACATTTCTAGAAAAATGTTGCTAAGGCCAATGTCAAAAAAAATACTGCCTGTATTTTCTTCTATAAGTTTTATGGTTTTATGTCCCACATTAGGTCTTTAATTCATTTTGTGTTTATTTTTGCATATGGTATAAGAAAGCAGTGCAGTTTTGTTCTTTTGCACGCAACTGCCCAGTTTTCCCAGCACCATCTATTGAAAAGACTGTCTTTTTTCCATTGTATATTCTCGCCTCCTTTGCCATAGATTAATGAACAAAAAATATGATTAGAAATGGGCAAAGAACCTGAATAAACATTTCTTTCTAAAGATGCAGATGACTGACAGACATATGAAAAGATGCTCAATATCACTCACTGTCAGAGAAATACAAATCAAAACCAAATAAGATATCACCTCACGTGTTAGAATGACTAAAATCAAAACCACAAGAAGTAACAGTCTAGAGAGAATATGGAGAAAAAGGAACCTTCTTGCACCATTGGTGGGAATTAAACTGATGCAGCCACTGTAGAAACAGTATGGAGGTTCCTCAAAAATTAATAATAGAATACCTTATGATTCAGTTATTCCACTCTTAGGTATTTACCGAAAGAAAATGAGAAAAACAAAAACAAAAAAAAAACAATTTGAAAAGATATATGCTCCCCTATGTTAAGTGCAGCATTGTTTATAATACCCAAGATATGGAAGTAACCTAAGCGTCCATTCATAAATGAATGGATATAGAAGATGTGATACACACACACACACACACACACACACACACACATCTGTAGATGACTTGTCTATCTATCTGTCTATCTATCTATCTATCTATCTATCTATCTATCTATCATCTATCCACACAATGGGATATTACTCAATCATACAAAGAATGAGATCTTGCCATTTGTAAAAACATGGATGGACTTAGAGGACTAAATTTTGCTAAGTGAAATGACTCAAGACATAAAGATAAATACTGTATGATTGCACTTATATGTGGAATCTAAAAACAAAACAAGCAAACAAAACACATAAATTCAGAGAACAAACTGGTGGTTGTCAAAGGGAGGGAAGTGAAGAGATGGGTAAAATGTGTGAAGGGCAGTGGGAAGTATGGGTTTCCAGGAAAGAATGAATAAGACATGGGGATGAAATATGGAATATAGTCAATGGTATTGAAATAGAGTTGTACAGTGACAGATGGTAGCTATAGTTGTGGTGAGCATAGCATGACATATAGTCTTGTTGAATCACTGTTGTACACCTGAAACTAATGTAATGTTGAATATCAGCTATACTTTAATTTAAAAAACCCAAATAACTATAAGGATATTTAAGTATATTATTTAAGGCTATAAATTTACATTATAGATAAATTAATGATATGGCCAATAAATAGCATGTGGTGAATCAATAGATACTTTGGTGGAATCAATAGAATCAGGAAACAGATATGTCAGTATAACATTTGGCCAATACTATTAGCCAATATTAGAATTAATGTAAGAATAGTCAATCTCTTGGGTGTATGTCCATCTCTTGGGTATATGACAGAGGGTAGCAGTGAGGGCAGATATCTTTTCTGTTCATTTAATATCTTAATGAATTGATCATTTGATAGGTGCAGTTAAAATATGACAATTTTTGTATAAGTTGATTTATATATAAATTGCTAAAATGTACATATACTTGGATGTACAAATTAATTAATTTTAATTAGATAATTAAATTTAATTGGAGAACCTCTTCCAATTCTGAGTCTCTGAATTTGTGGGCGCAAAGAGAATTTGTTCTGATTCTACAACTTATTTGTCTCTCTTATCATAGAGGGTACTCTTAGAATTGATTTGGATTTGAATCTCAGTTATGCCACTTATTGGTTATATGGTTTTTGCAAATTATTTAACTTGATGAAGAGTCAATCATCAACTTGTAAAGTGGATTTTGTAAAGCCGAATTCATGTAGCTACTGTCAAGATTAAATGAAATAATATGCATAAAATTTCTAAACAATGTTAGGAACCTAGTAAACACTTAAGAAATATGTTTATGTTGTGGTTGAAGACATTAGGGGTGATCAAAACCACAATGAGACAGCACTTCACACCTATTAAGATGGCTAAAATTAAAAAAAAAAAAAAGAGACTTGAATAGATGCTTGTATGTCAATGCTCATTGTAGTTATTCACAGTAGCCAAAAGCTGAACAAAATCCCAAATGTCTATCATCATATGAATGAATAAATGAATGAATGAATAAAATGTTGCATATGCATATAATGGAGTATTATTCAGCTACAAAAAGAGTGAAGTTTGATACATACTATGTATATAAACCTTGAAAACATTATGTAAGCGAAATAAGCCAGACATGAAAGGAAGAATGTAGTAGGATTCCTCTTATATGAAATACTTTAAATGGCTATTTCAGAAACAAGAAACAGGTTAGAAGTCACCAAGAGTTGGGATTTATTGCTTAATGATTACAGAGTGTCTATTTGGATTGAGGACAAGTTTTAGAAATAAATAGAGATGAAGGTTGCAGAGCATTGTGAAGGTAGTTAGTGCCACTGAATTTGTATACTGAAACAATACTTAAAATGGTAAACTTTGTTATATGTATTTTACCACAAGTGAAAAAATAATAAAGCTATATATTAAAAATCACTGAATAGTATATTCTATTTATTTATATTTTATTTAGGGTATGTAAATTATATCTCAAAAAAGCTGTTTAAAAAATGATACCAGGAGTGATATTCAAAATGTTTAGTAATAGTAACCCAGAAAGATCACCAAATCAGAATGCATACTGGCTGTTTTGCTGATTATCCACCTGGATGCTAATTAAGTTCTAGTCTCCTGCAGAAATACAATCTGAAGTGCTTTTTAAAAAATATTTTATTTATTTATTCATGATAGACACAAAGAGACTGGCAGAGACATGGGCAGAGGGAGAAGCAGGCTCCCTGTAGGGAGCCTGATGTGGAACTAGATCCCAGGACCCCGGGATCATGACCTGAGCCAAAGACAGATGCTCAACCACTGAGCCACCCAGGTGCCCCCAATCTGAAGTATTTTAATTAAATACTATCCTGCTAGCCTTTAAGAGTAGCTGCATTTTTTTTTTAATTTTTATTTATTTATGATAGTCACAGAGAGAGAGCGAGAGAGGCAGAGACATAGGCAGAGGGAGAAGCAGGCTCCATGCACCGGGAGCCCGACGTGGGATTCGATCCTGGGTCTCCAGGATCGCGCCCTGGGCCAAAGACAGGCGCCAAACCGCTGCGCCACCCAAGGATCCCAAAGAGTAGCTGCATTTTTAAAGCTTCTTCTTGAAGTGTAGTACAAATAGAAAAAAATCACTCTTCATAGGTTTAAAGCAGAGATTCACGAGTAGTAGGGTTAAATCTGGCCCACCTTCATTGTCTATGTGGTCCATGAGCTATATAGATAAGTACCCATCTTTTCAAGTTCTACTGTACAGCTTGCCTAAGGGTCAATGGAACAGCCTCATTCTGGGAATCAGGATGTGTATGTGAGGTGTGGGGCAGGAGGCAGAGGCATCAGGAGACACTGTCAGGTTGGTTGGCTGGCACAAAGCTGGGCAATGACCATGCAGAACTGGTAGTCACATCAGCAACACATGAAACATGTGGAGAGAAAACTGTTCAAACCAACATTTAAGAGGTGATTCATACAACAAACTCCACAAATAATTACTGTAGGTAATTAGAATTATTTTCAAACACTCGTATTTTTAGAAAATAATAATAAATCCTATGATATCTGCACTGGTGGGATATAAAAATAATAAGTACCTAGTATACAAAAAATTTTAAAAATTAAAAATTAAAAACTTCAAATAAATGGAAATGATTAATCTGATAAGTTATTTTAATTGGATTTTTAGTTCTAATTACTCCTCTTATCTCTAAAGGTTATGTTTAACCATGTGGAGTAAGTGGGGGCTTCTGAATCTCCTGAGTTTTTTCCCCTACATGAAGACAGAGAAGTGAGTTCCATGTTTCACACGTTGGAAAGAACAACTGGTTATATGATGGATGGACTGTGTCTTCCCCGAGTCCATGGTATCACTTTCTTCCATTTGTTTCTGCAGTGTGTTTGATTGCCACTTCAATGCCCCCAACTCTATCTCTAACATCCTCTGTATTTGCTCTCTCAAGTGACTGCAGAAATAGAGGCAGCTGGTATTTCCAATTCCGACAACCGCTGTTAAGCACTAACCTCAGGTTCAGATTACAAATCTGTCACTGGTTGCTATTTTTCTGGAAAATGACATGTAACTCCTGCTTGCCTTTTAAATTTTTGAAAACTTATTTTTATTTCCTTCTTGCTGTGAGATAATAGTTAAACAAAGAATTAATTGAAGCTAACATGAAGGGCATTTATCTTATTGAAGGTGTCTGTAATATGTCCTCAATCCAATGAATTTATTGACTTCAAATAAGAAAAACCTCCATCCACTATTTTCTGCAAAGAAATAACATGATAGGCAGATTAAAGAGAGAAGTATGGCATTGTGGATTTTAATATTCAGGAGGTTTGATCACTATGTTCAAGGAAAAGAAAAACTCACAAAAGAACTGACTATTATGTTGAAAGTTATAACAAGTTAAGTATATAACTTTAATAGGGAACTTACTAACAGCATATACTGTGTTAAGAAATTTATAAACCTTATTTCATTTCATCATTTTCTCACCTGTTTAATGTTAAATGCTGTTATTATCTCCATATAAATGAGAACAGTTAATGAGACCTCTGGTTCCAAATCAGAAGCAATTTACCTGGAAGATGATGAGTAAATGACATATCCAGATGCAAAAATGAAGAATGTGGTACACTCTTCTTTAGGAAGAAACCTTATTCTCTAACCTATATTGTGTATGACCTCATTATTTAACAACAGAACTCTGATGTATTAGTTTGCTATGGTTGCCATAACAAAATACCACAGACCCACTGGCTTAAACAACAACAAACTATTTTCTCAAAGTTCTGGAGTAAGTCCAAGATCAAGGTGCCAGAGGGTTGGTTTCTTCTGCAGCCTCTCTCCTTGGTTTGCAGATGGTTGCCTTCTCGCAGTCTCTTCACATGGTCTCCCTCTGTGCATGAGTGCCTGGTGTCTCTGTCTCTTTCTCTAAGGGTACCAGTCAGATTGGATTAGAGCCTCACCCTAACTGTTTTATTTTATTTTAGTTACTTCTTCAAAGTCCTTTTATTCAAATATGTTTACATTTGAGGTACATCCTAGGTCTTGGGCTTTGGGACTTCAACATGAATTTGGGAGGAGCACAATTCAGCCCAAACATCTGTTTTGCCAGAAGACTGGGAGTCTTCGATCAAACAAACAGCAACAAACAAACAAACAGCAACAAAAAATTCCTACATTTTCTAAATTCTCTTGTAGATAAGAGTATATGATGTACTTCTAGCTAAGGAGATATAAGCAGACATAGTTGAAAGAGGCTACTCTTATTATTCCATATATATGGAGAGAGAGAGAGAGAGACTTTTAAGTAACCCACACACATCATCACACACATCATGAAACTGACAAGGATGGAGAGCCTGGGATAGCATGTGGGGTGTAAGGATGCACAACCCTTACCATACATTAAACATAATCATGACCAATGACCTAAGGTAGTAGAACTGTAAGAGGAATAGGATATTGAGACAGAAACAAGTGCCTCTGAGTCCCCTCACCAAGTTAAGCATTAACTATGGCCTACTACTGCCCAAAACAAAGATAACTTATTCAGCTTCTTAATAAAAGCCACATAAAAATCTATGTCAATATATAGTGTGTGTATGTGTGTGGTGTATGCACATGTGCGGATTTTGATTAAGTAGAATAAGGTAAAATGTACCTGATATGATTTTTAGGTATTTTTCAGAATATCATCAGCCCAAAACGTCCTTACCAAGTGAGCTTTGCAATACTTGTAAATTTTGTCATTAGAAAGAAACTTCTTTGATATAATGACTTGTGATTCTGTTTTATTTCAGAAACATGTATTTATAGGATACATCAACCTACTAACTTTTAATACTTTGTAATAGATTACTTTATCAATTAACCAATAAACATTTTTGATATTGCAACTAGGACCCATTGGGAATGAGACAACTCCTAGAATGTGGAGTTAGGGGTGAGGAGGAAAGTGTGGGAGGACACACAGGAGAGTGGGCCAGATGGGAGTGGTTTGGCAGCTCAGCTATAGAGTCCTCCAGTAAACCTCTTTCTTTCTTTCTTTCTTTCTTTCTTTCTTTCTTTCTTTCTTTCTTTCTTTCTTTCTTTCTTTCTTTCTTCTTTCTTTTCTTTCTTTCTTTCTTTCTTTCTTTCTTTCTTTCTTTCTTTCTTTCTTTCTTTCTTTCTTTCTTCTTTTCTTCTTCTTTTCTTTCTTCATGTGAGACACAGAGAGATAGGCAGAGACATAGGCAGAGGGAGAAGCAGGCTCCCTGCAGAAAGCCTGATGTGGGACTCAATCCCAGGACCCCGGGATCATACCCTGAGTCAAAGGCAGATGCTCAATAACTGAGCCACCAAAGCATCCCTCTAGTAAATCATCTAAAAGAGCTTTTAACAGAGAAGTTGAACCAAGGAACTTGCTTGTCAATTACTGAGGTTCGTTGTTTAAAGAACCAGTATGGGTCAGCAGGAGAAAAGACAATTACCATATGATTTCACTCATTTATGGAATTTAAGAAAGAAAACAAATGAACAAAGAAAAAGGGGTCAAACAAACAAAAAACCAGAATCTTAAATACAAAGAATAAAGTGGCAGTTGCCAGAGGAGAGATGGGTAGGGGGATGGATAGAATAGATGAAGGGGATTGAGAGTACACTTATGATGATCACTAGCCCTGAGTAAGGTATAATATTGCTGAATCACTATATTATACACCCATATTATATTATACACCTGAAACTATGTTAATTATACTTCAATAAAAATCCAAATGTTTGGCTTTATCCTAAAGGCAATAAGAAGCCATTAGAGGATTTTAATCAAGGGAGTTTGACAATCAGTTTGAATTAAAAAATGATTATTCTGGTTTCAGTATTAAAAATGAATTTTAATAAAGATAGAGTTTAAGAAAGAAAACCAGTTAGGAGGCAGTAACAGTAGCCTAATTAAGAGATGATGACAGCTTCTTGACTAATGATGATAGCAAAGAAAAATACAAATTTAAGGACATTTATTCTCAGTCAGTGAACTTGACATTTTATTGTATGTGGAACATGAGAAATAGATAAGTGCTATGGATGATATTTTTGTTTCTTGTTTGAGCAACTGGATTGGCATTTAGGATTTGAGGAAAATAAGGCATTTAATTTTACATGTGTGGAGTTTGAGTTTCTGTAGAATTTTTTGAGATAAGATGTTGAGTAAGGATTTGGATATAGTGATTTGGAACTCTACAGAACATACTGACTCAGATATGCACATTTGGAAGCCATTGGCGTATAGAAAATAAAGCATTTGAGGAAAGATTTTTCTAGGAAAAACATGCAGGATTCAAAAAATATGGGGCTAGGAAGTGGCCATAAGAAATTTCTCATTTAATAACTAATACGAAGGAAGTTAGCACAGGAACTCAAAGATAGAAGGAAACTGGCAATGTGTAGAAACAACAGAAAAAAGTGTTCTAATAAATAAAAAAAAAAAAGGTCAATTTTGTCAAATCTGTTTAGATATCAAGAATGATAACTGAACAATGTCCTCAGGCTCACAGATCTGGGATATTTTTAAAATTTGGTTGCAAGGCCAGGCACAGAATCAAGATATATGTTGATTAAAAAATGAGTACAGGCGTGGGAAATACTATAGGTTGCTTTACCAGCAGCTAATCCATATACCAATCCTAAATACATGCATATACACACGCATCCTTACTTCCTTCCTGAGACTAGCACTTTTCCCATAATAGAGGCTGCACATGTCAAGGAATTGTTTTCCCCAACTTCTTTGTACACGTAAGTCTGTGACAACGTTCTGGTCATAGTGTCAAGAGGTGAGTGCTTGCTGGAGGGATTTCCTCCCTAACAGAAAGAAAAAGCTGAGGTGAAAATTTTATTCTTCCCTGGATTAATCATGTTGGCCTGTGAAATACAAAATGTATATGATCATCCAGGGAGCAAGATAGAAAGTATCTGAGTCTCTGATAACACTGCTGAGCAATAGAGTTAGCCCCCAACAGTGAGCCCTATATTTGCATGTACTACCATTACATGAGATATAAGACCTTTAAGGCTGAAGTCATCCAGTCATCCATAGTGGGTATTCAATAATGGGCAAGTAAAAACATCCTACATGACACAGAAGATTGAAATGGAGATATGGATTCTTCCAGGAATTTTGTTGTTGTTAAGGTGAAGGATTGGAGAGAACCAAGAAAGATCAAGATACATCAGTTTGAGACTGTTTCCTTTCTTTCCATTTTTTCCTTTTCTCCATTCTCTTCCATCCCTTATCTCATTCCTTCCTTTTTCTCTCCCTTCCTTCCCTCTTCCTTTCATTCTTATTTTTCAAGAAAGTGAGAATTAACTATGTTTGAGTATTAATACTATTGAGAAGATATTGAGAGAGGAAGGAATGAGGAGAGTCAAGAGTAAAGAGTAAGAGAGAACAGTGCCCAAGCACTGAAATGGCAGTAGGGAAGGTCAAACACTAACAGAGGGGATGGGCTGATACTGTAGGAGAAGTTGAGGTGGATGGAGTGATTATTGAAAAGTTGGTGGGGGTGGGGGGTTAGCTCTAGAGCATATATGAATAGTTGGTATCAGATAGAACAAGGGAAATCCACCTATTAGAGCAGTAGGCAGTAGGGACAGGTGGGTTTAGAATCTGGTAGTGGTAAAATGTGGCAGTGGGGATTTATGGTATTCCAATCTGGTTATTTCCATTTATCTTCTTAAAAAGGAAGTAAAGTTACCAGCTGTTGCTGATGTTACCATAGTTACCATCTATGATCAGAGAAAATAGATGAGCAAGGAGAATATAACTGAAAGGTAGTTTGGACATAGAGGTGGTTGTTTACTTAAGGCTTGAGTTATAACTCAGTTTAATTATAACTTGGAATGGAGGTTGACTTGTGGGGAAGGGAAGTCCATTTATGTGCTTCTTGACCTATAAGGATGAGGAACAATAATAGGAAATTTAGAGTTGGCCTTTTTTTTTATTCCTTTTAGTTGAAGATTGGCATTCACAAGACATCTCCAGCAGATAACAAAAAGAATGTACATGTTTGTTGGGATTTAGAGTAAAAGAGTAAAGAGAAAGCTATATAGTTAAAAGTTAAAGATACATTGACTTAAAATGATATACAGTGTGAAATTAATTCCCAGGTAAACGTTGCATTTAATTTGCTTTAAAATAGAGTATAGTCTCTCTGACTCATACAGAATAGAACTTTACTGTTTACAATGGATATTTCAGAAAGCCATATTATTTGAAGCTAGGCTTTCCTTCATCCCAAAAGGAAGTATCTTTAACTTTATACATTAGGTAACTATGATTAATTGATTATAGCATTATGAAAGGTTGTCTTTTTTGAGTTTTGGGTTTTAAGAAGCAGAAGAAAAGTGTTTTTAGCAAAGAATTATCACCATGACATTTAACAAAGAAAACCAAATCTTTTGAGATGAACTGATTTTTTTTTCATTCTGAACAGATGTTGGTACTAGATGTGGGCCATGTTCTGTCTTGATATAAAAACCGATTAACAATTTTATAGAACAAAAACCAAATATAAATTTTTGTGTGAAGCTAAGTAAGGGTGCCTGTAAATTTAGCAATTAGATGAGGATAAAAAATGTCAAGAGACTATGTATCTGAATTTACCCCAAACATATAAGGAGAGGAAAGGTATAAATTAAGGTGCATGATATAGGTAGACAATTTCCCACAATTTTGAGAAAATAACAAAAAGTTCGGAGATCTAGTTCATAAATAGACATTTTACTTTGAGTATGATATCTGAAGAATAATCAGATAAAACAACCTCTCTGAAAAATACTTGGAAAAGCTGTTATATCTATGGTTATGATTTATTACAGAGAAAGTTTCAAGATCAAAATCAGCTAAAGGAAAAGATGCCTGAATCAAGCAAAGGAGAAACTACAAAAGAACCTTCTTAAGGAGCTCCCTTTCTGTGGAGTTTCATGAGAACATGCCTAATTTTCCCAGCAACAATTTGTGACAACCGGTGTGAAGTGTTGCCAGACAGGAGAGATCACTCAAATCCTGGGGTCCGGGCTTTTTATTGAGGGTCAGTCACAGGCATGCAGCATCTATGCAGTTGACCTGAGCTAATCAACTCCACCTCTACCCTCAGAGCAAAAACAAGCATTCACCATATGTCACACTGTTAGGATAAACTCATTGGTCAAGTAACAAGGCCCAAACCTCAGGCATACCAAAACACTCTGAGGCAGAATAGTCTAAAGGATCAGAGGCTATTTTCCCAGGAACCAAACAAAGTCTAGTCCTGAAAATATGCTTTCTTTGAAATGTGCAGGATTTAAGCAACAAAGGCCCACTGAGTTAACATTCTCTTACCCAGAAGTTACTCTTCTATCTTATTTTTAGGGGCATTGTGATCTGTTGGGCATTGCAAAAAGCTCTATAGGTCAAAATATCCCCACTCTTGTTGCTTAATACAGTAATCAGACCCACCATGTCTGGAGCTTAACCCAGACAGTCAAGGGTCAGAGAGCCTGTCTCCATGATGGCACCTACCACTGTCATTCCCAACCTACAAAGGATAGCTACCAGAGTTGTTTTCGAAGATGTGATGCCCCCTAATTAATATTTTTCTCAATCTTTTTTTTTTTTTTAAAGGTATCCACTAAAATTTCTCTGGGTGTATGTGTGTGTGTGTGTGTGTGTGTGTGTGTGTGTGTTGTTGGGGTGAGGATGTTTGCCATCCACATAAAAGCTCAACCCCACTATTCCCATTTCCCTAAGATGTTTTCTTTCATCCCCCAGATTAGGCTAGGGAACTTTTGGCATTTCAACCTTATTGAATGTGAGTTGTTATTGAGTCCAATTGTTACAAGGAGAATTATGTTTTATTTATTCAAGTACCTTTATAACTTTACCTAATCAAACCAAATATTTTCCCAAGAAGGACTCTCATTGAGTTTGTCTAATCACAGAGATGATCAGGGTTATCCACATAGCTGACATTACATGCACAAACACACAAATATGGTATGTAAATAAAATAAATGCTTATTGTTAATTACATATGATTTTATTAATATAGAATTATTAATACAGAAATGACTTTCTTAATTGCTTGATACAACTTATCTCCTAATATCGTTTCCAAATCAGGGTGTCTATAAACAGCATAGACCTACTAAATCAGGTTGTTTGGTATGCAATAATTAGGCTATTACAAATATAGGGAACATGGCCCACACACACTAACATCCAACACAAGACTCACAGACCTCATTGAAAGCTATTATAATTACAGTATGATTTATTACAGAAAAAGGCTATATACCAAATTTAACCAAGGAAAGAGATGCATGGGGCACAGCCTAGAAGAGGTCCAAACATGGAACTTCCAGATGTCCTCTCCCTATGGAGTCACAGACAGCATTAATTATTGTTGGCAATGAGGTGTGAGAATACTGTCAACTAGATAAATTCACCTGAATCTTGACATCCAGTATCTTTATTGGAGCTCCATCAGAGAAGTTAGGTTTATTGCCCACATGGCTGATCCCAGTTTCAAGACCCTCAGGAAGTCAAGATGACACCCAAAGTCCTTACCCTAAATCACATTATTATTGCCAGATGGGCTCAAGCTCTACAGACAAAGAAAGACTCCTATCAGGCATGATATTCCAAGGGCTTACACATTATATCCCGGAAGCCAAAGGCAAAAGCTAGGCCTCTCTTTGGGCAAAATTAAATTATTTACTTCACATGGGGGTGGAGGATGAGACTGTAAACGTTTCCCAAGTGAATCAAATATAGCTTGATTGGTACTGATAACTAAATCAGCATTTTGGAACTGCTCCCTCAAATTTTGCATCTCTGCCCTACCACTATCTGGTCTTCAGTACAATTTCCTGAAGAAAATAATGTCTGATTGCAAAAAAGTAAATTTTAAACTGTCCCTTTTAGTCTTTGCATGAATACTTAATTACAATAATTTAAATTAATGGCATGTTGATATTTTAAAAAGTGCAGGGAAAATATGGAATATGGATTTAAGAAGGAAATATTGTTAATTAAGCCATCTGGCACATTGTCTTCTACACAGTTATTCAAAAAGTCACATATCACATTGCTTTTGAAAACTAAAGGAGCAATTTAAATTCAAAGATATGCCAATGTTAATGATTGTTAATAATAAAATATGCCAATGATAATTTATATTTGTACCTTAAGGGAAAAATCTATGTTAGAAACACTGATCTTAGAAATTATCTAATTCAATGATAAAATAATTAAATTGGTACCTTTTGATATGGAGTGATTTTCCTAAAATCACATTTGAATTGGGATTCAAACGTGATTGAATCCCAGTGCAACAGAAATGTCAGTATACTAGCTTAAGCAAGAAAGAGTTGACTTTTTTCATGAAGAACTCCAGAGACAGAGCCCAAGCCTTGAGTACTCAAGGAAGCCATCAAGGACTTACTGCTTTATAAGTTGTTTGCTCTATTATCCTTAGCATGTGGCTTTTCACTTGTGCTCTTATGAGGATAACTTCTCTTTGAGAAATTATATCCATGTTCCAGTGGACATATAGTGGGCAAAAGAAAAATGCAAAAGACTGAGTCTGACTCTTTGTAGTATAATTTGACTTACATTAAATTGGATAAAAATGAGCACTGAAATTCTCATATAAGGGAGTACTGAGAAGTAAGTACAGTAACTGGGCACTTAATAAATAGCAGAATCTGAAAAAAAATGGGCTATGTTAGTAAGAGAGGAGGGGAGATTGGATATTGGATATATCTTTGTTGTTTTTTCAAGATTATTTATTTATTTATTTATTTATTTATTTATTTATTTACAGAGACACACAGAAGCAGAGACACAGGCAGAGAGAGAAGCTCCCTGTGGGGAACTCGATGTGGGACTGGATCCCGGGACCCCTGGATTACGACCTGAACCAAAGGCAAATGCTCAACCACTGAGCCACCCAGGTGCCCCTGTTGTATGTTTTTTCATCAAGTATTTATTAATTATCCACTTGTCCTAACTAGTGTCAGATTATAAAGTACTGAACAAAACCAACATAGTCCCTAGTCACTAACATCATGGGATTTATGGTATTGGGGAGAAAACATACAGTAAACTATCAAGTACACACACTATATGATAAAAATGTTAAAAAAATGTTATATAAGAAGGAAAAAAGTACTATGAAAAAGAATGAGAAGTAGGGAAGGCATGATCTGCTTTGACTTATATAATCTGGAGAGATTTTTTTTTTTTTAAAGGGATGGCATCACAGCTGAAACTTGGAAGAGAAGTATCAGATTTCTTGAGGGAGAGAAGAGTGGTCTATGAAATGAGAACAAAATGTGTGAAGTTGCTGACTTCTAAGGGATTGAAATATTTAAGAATATTAAAATGGGCTAGTGTAGCTAGAATATGATGAATGAGAGAGAGAAGCTGTGAGAAAAGGCAAGGAAAAATTTTTATTTCTTTTTACTCTGATCCCCAGCTAATACTCTCCTTAAAATAGGTAGATTTTGAGATAGTCAATAGCATGAAGAAAAAATGATAAAGCAGAAATACAGTTTTACAAGGTTTAGTTTTAAAAGCCAAGGCTGCAAGGCAATAAAATCTTGATAGGTAAGAACAATCATCTCAACATAGACAGTAGGTTTCCAAGTAATGGGGAAAAGAGAAAACAGAAAGAAATAAAGAGAGTGAGTGTCAGTGGGGCTTAGGATGTCAAGGCCACACCTGCAGAGATCTCATAGGGAGGAACATTCAGTGGTAGGAGCCAGAATTTGTCTGTTGTCCCCACTATGGCCATCAGGTAAACACTGCTCCAGACCTGGAGCAATGGAAGATGTAAATCAGTCTCTTTGTCCAGTCTCCATCTGAGAATGCAGCTGGTTAAGGTCTGTGCTCACCATCTTTATCCGTGTCATCCAATAACCATATCTTTCCCTTTAGTAAACATTGGTCATTGATTACCTAGAAGTGATGTCTACTTACGCTCTCTGGCTTTGCTCTACCTAAAAGACATTAGTCTTTGTACTGAGCACAGAGCCACTAAACATGGCTTCTTTTCTCCTTTATAGTCTAGTAAACAAAAGGGATAAAGAAGAAAAAAAAAGAAAGAAAAATAGTCATAAATTCTATAATCACTACATAATTTTACATAATTAAGTTTCCTTTAAAGACCAACTTTTTAATTTAACACATGATTATTTGGGGTTTACTGTGAGTAAGACCCCAAGCCAGCCAGCCATGAAGACACAATTTGCAGAATTCATTGCATATATTGAATTTCTTTACTTGTATCTTATTTCCTGTCAACTCATTGCTGACGTGTGTCAAGATCTTTATTCCTAACTAATCTGCTTCTCTAGCTCCAATACTCAGTCTTTTTGAAGCTTCTCTTATATATCAGCCCTGATGCCATTAACACCTCTACAAACTACCCATCTTCTCTTCTGGTAGGGTCTGGAATTTCTGCCTTTCAATACCTGTTGTCTGTGTCTGCTGGCATGACAGTGTCTATAGGTTTGAGGGTGGCAGGATCATATACCACTATAGCTGATGTTTATACCATTTTGTGCAGTTCCAGACAGAGGATTTTGGCATAATAATCTCTTTAGTCACTTGTTATTCTTGTCACCATTTTATCAGCATCTGTCAAGCAGGGACACATGCTGTCTCTGTTTTGTATGACATGACTGTCCCGGGTATCTAGCAATGATGCCACAATCCCCACAGGCAAGCACTTAACATTGATCATGATGCTGGTGCTGAGACCTGCTCATCAACCTTTCATGAATTACAAACATTTCAAGTTTGACTCACATTTTATTTTTAATATGATTTCAAAATGCCTTGAGATTCCTCAGCATGATAAAATCCTATTGGAGTTAGAGTTGCTTTTGTTGCAATTCTGAACAATCAAAAGTGTGGAGTCACCCTTGAGTGACTGTGATAACCATGGCATTTCTAAAGAAAATGTTAAAGCTCTTTATAATGATGGCTTAGGGGCTAGTCACAGCACACAAATATATGTAGATATACTTTTTTAAAGAGCAGACTTTTCAATATAAAATCTAATGAAATCAGACACATTTTAAAAACCTCTGTATATTACTATTTGGTATCTCATCTTACATTCCCGTTTGAAACACAAAAGATATTTGATAGAGTTTATTTCCTTGAAATTTCAATTACTTATAAAATAGTAGTCTGTAATTTTAGTTGTGCTTTGGCGCAAGGGAAATGTAAAAATTGGGCTATTTAATTGGTCCCAGGGGGTTTATTTTCAGAATATGCACTATATAAAACGGAAAAAGCACAGAAGAGGAGGCATGAGAGAGTAGTGGAAAATACACTGGTCGAGGTTAGGAAATTCCAAACTCAATTCTATCCATAGCATTCTGTCTTATGTTTGTTTTTTTTATTTCTTAAATAATGGTAAATGGTAATTCCCACTCTAACTTCATCATGACATTTATTTTTGTTCTGAGAAACAAAAAAATAAGATAATATACGTAATAAATATCAAGCACATAAATATCAAGAAATAATAATTATTATTATCACTATTTGGTGAACAATTACTAAACACACTTGAATAGATGTATTAGCCAACTAAAATCCACATCCAAATTTTGCTTATTCTTAACCTGAAAAATACAAGTTAAGAAAAACTATTTTTTACCCAGCTATCTATCTATTACATATGCTGTAAGAGAATGTTTAAATCTGATTTTCATCATTTGTGGCATACATTTGTTCCTATTCCACAGCAATGCACAAATTCACTCACTCTGTCCTTGCAAATAGTACTAATTCAGTTTGAGTGGGCACATCTTTGGCCTGAAGGAATATATCAGGATGGGCTCAAGGTAGTGCTGGCAATCTAGCTCACCTGTGGTAATGATTGATTGCACCCCAGCCTGGAAGGAGAGAAGGAAGGAGGGAGGGAGGGAGAGAGAGAGAGAAATAAAGAGAGATGAGAGAGAGAGAGAGAGAGAGAGGAGTAGATGAGAGGAGAGGAAGGAAAAGAGGAGAGGAGAGCGGAGGGGGAAGGAGGGAGAGAGAGAGAGAAAGAGAAGAGAAGTGTGTAAAGATATAGATATATAGACTCCTGGGTTATTGATCAGTAAAGTTAACAAATCAATCCCATGACTTCTAGTCACTGAAAAGCTTGCTAAGTAACAAAAAATGACCTTGAGATTTAAACCAAAATTATCTATGTTTTCTGGTTCTTGTGGCTAAAGCATCTGACATTAGTGGTATTCTGATCCTACTGCCTCTGGCCAAATGATGATACTCCATTCCTGGCTCCCTTGGGCTGATGAATATTCAACAATCAATTGTAGACCCTGCCAGGCTCTTTTTTCTCTGGAACAGTGATGGCAACTTTTGAGATGATTACTACGTCATTAGCTTAGATCCCTAAGTGACTCTGGTAGGCATAATAGCATCATCTAGCATGAACAAGATAGAAATCTTTGTTATTGTAAGCCTCATATATCTTGGGCTTTGTTATCACAATATAAGCTAGATTGACCTGAGACAAGATCAGTGTTATGGGTTGATATGTGACCCCTAAAATGACGTGTTGAAGCCCCAAACCCTATACCTTGGAATGTGACCTTATTGTAAACAGGATCATTACAAATTAATCAGTTAAGGTGAAGTCATCTGAGGCAGGATGGGCCCTTAATCCAATACAACTAGTTCTTATAAGAAGAGAAAAAAAAATGGATAGAAATACACAGAATAATGCCATGTAATGACAGAGGCAGAGATTGATTTATTGCGAATCCAAGCTAAGGAACATCAAGGATTGCCAAAATATCACCAGAAACTAGAAAGAAGCAAAGAATTCTCCTCAAAGGAGCACAGCCTGAGTATATATACTTCAATTTTAGACTTTTGGCATTCAGAAAAATTTTCTATTGTTTTAAGCCACCAAGTTTGTGATACTTTGCTATGAAAATCTTAGGAAACTAATCTGATCAAATAAGGTTGTGATGTTGTTATTGTTATTTTGTTTTTACTCTTTGTAAAAATGATATAAATTATGTTCAAAGGCATAATGGACATGGCCTTCCATACTTGGTAGTACTTTCAGTAGGACTTTGGAAATGTATTCACACACATAATTCTTTTTTTTTTCACACACATAATTCTTAAAGGAAACCAAAATTTTAAAATATTGTAAGTAGACATTAAAAGCAGTAACTGATTGGGAGCTCAGACAATCATTGTACACAATCTAGATAACCCAGGAAGTAAAACGCGCGCACACACACACACACATGCATGCACACACACTTATATATTATCTGTCTGTGTAAGTATGTATGTGTACATGTGTGTATATAGTTACATATATAGTTAAACAGTCTCTAGAGTCACTCATGTGAAGAAGGGTTCAAAAAAGTAGTTCCTGTCAGAAATCTTTTCTTGGCCTGAATTTCTCAAATATACATAATCCAAAGTGTCCAGCTTTCCCCAGCAACACACATTAGAGAATACCTAACCATAGGCATCACCTCCATCTTACACATAGTTTTGCCTAGGATGGCTCTCTCTAATCTATTGATACTAAAGTCCTATATACCCTGTGTCTCTGAGTAATGGATTCATCTCCAAACTCCATCTCTGGGCTTGATCCTGAGTTATATTGCCCTAATTAGATTCTCCTCTGGCTAATCTCCCTTAAGACTCCATTTCATTCTTATATCTAATTGTTTCCTTTTTCTTGGAGAGTAAAACTCATTTAGCCATTCTGCCACTATCCTGAAATTGCATCAAAATCAGGACTTGTCCTTCAGCCTTTCCACCAGAGAAGAAAAATTCTAGTACAAAGAAATCCATGGAAGTATCTCTGGGCTACATGAAGAATGAAGTTCTTTTTCGTTTAATTCATAGAGTTATATTATAAGACAGAGGCTTAGTAATAGTTTATGCTGGTTGGATTTTCTGTTAGCAAAAATATGGCAAGAAATATAACAAACAATAAACAAACTAGAAAATTTTCAGAAATCTAGGACCAGATGACAAAGGTTTGGACACAATGTTATTGTGTTATTTTAGAATATTTCAGCCCAAGGACAAGTCCTAATTCATTGGTTCTCCTTATATATCAGAGAGAACAGAGTACAACTCATCTGAGAGCCAGAATCTATGGAAATGGCCTCTCTCTACTTCCCAAAAACTTAGATGATCTAGCCCAGATGCGTGAGAATGATACGCATTTATATCTTTCTTAATTTTGGACCTTGATAAGAGTAGGCTTCCTCTATTTAAGACTATGAAAGTTACAAAATAGCAATTGTATATAATTTACCTGGACAGAAATCAGTATATAAGAGCTTGGAAGAACATGACATGTTTCTATTTCCTTCCTTCATTTGTCTTAATTTTGACAAATTACTTTCATAATATTTGATAAAACCCCCGTTTTCGAGGTAAAGGAAAGATTGTTACTTGGCAAATGACTAATATGCCCTCTAACCTCAACAGAAGATTCCCTAGTGTTTTCCTGGCACAGGAGTGGCTTGAGAGATTAAAGATGTTTAACACAGAAATGATTTAGGCACTGCTTAATGTTTTATAGTTTATGTACAAGAAGGATTGATTTTATTCCTAAGTAGTGCCACAAAGCAGAACCAGGGAAAGAGGGTGATAGTTAACAAAATAATGATTTCTGCTTAGCACAATGCTTTCTTTTGAAATGTTGTACTTCCTGTCATGTGGCATGCTTGGATTAAAATGAAAGAACATTCTTCAGGTAAATAAAGAGTTATTCTTGCATTGGGTGGGATTTTGTTGCCAGAGAACTGTGAAATTATATTGTTCCCTTAAAAAGATTTGACCAGATTATTTAAGTTGGTAATCACTCAGAGTGAAAAGAACTCTGCAGGTAAAAGAGACTTGAAGACAGCAGGTATGGTCCTATGGAAAGAGCATGGTCTTTGGAACCAGACCCACTTGGCTCTGGGCAATTTTCTGTATGTTTCAGAGATAAGATTTCATCATTAATAAAACCAATAACACCTACCATTCTAAGCTTCATAAGATACAAAATTATAGTTGTTCATTATAAATTAGTCAAATTATAACAGATTAAATAAACCTTTCTTTTTAAAAATCAAATGTCAAGATAATATAAAGAAAAACAATGGAACAACAGCTTCATAACCCTGATGATTAGGTAAGAGACCTATTAGTGGCACAGGGACATCAACCACTTCCCTGCCCCTTTTAGGCATAAAAACTTTATTGAAACAAAGGGAAACTTATTATTTTTTAAAATTCTTTTCTTTTTTTAATAAATATTTTATTTATTTATTCATGAGAGATACAGAGAGAGAGGCAGACACATAGGCAGAGGGAGAAGCAGACTCCCTGGGGAGAGCCTGATGCAGAATTTGATCCCAGGACCTTGGGATCATGACCTGAGTCAAAGGCAGACCTTCAACCACTGAGACATCCAGGTGCTTTGGGAAACTTGTTTGTTTGCTTGTTTATTTGTTAAATATATTTATACTATTGTTCTTTTCTATTCTCTCATGACAATCAATTATGTAGGAGCAATGTTACAGTGAAACCAGACCAAAAAAATTCATAAGTAACATATGGACAACTCTTTTCTTCCAAATGACTGATCCATAGATACATACAAATAACCCTACTCCCAAATTTTCCGCAGTCATGACATCTGCTTCTCAATCACCCTGTAGGCAGTGGTGAATAGATCAAAGAACTGACATCAACCTGCTCAATACTCATGGACTGTCTACTGGGGAACACAAACTTTGCTTCTTCATCTCTTCTAGTTTTCTTCTTTAAAAGACTCATTGAGGGATCCCTGGGTGGCGCAGCGGTTTGGCACCTGCCTTTGGCCCAGGGCGCGATCCTGGAGACCCGGGATCGAATCCCACGTCGGGCTCCCGGTGCATGGAGCCTGCTTCTCCCTCTGCCTATGTCTCTGCCTCTCTCTCTCTCTGTGACTATCATAAAAAAAAAAAAAAAAAAAAAAAAATTAAAAGACTCATTGATATCTGAGTTTTAGTTTTTTAGTTTTTAGTTTTCTTCTTTAAAAGACTCATTGATATCTGTATAAGTTTTTGTGATACATTTTCTCTCTGACATACCTTCAAGTTTTTGCTTTGACTTTGTTTTTGGTTTTTTTTTAATATATTTTTTTTAAAATTTTTATCTATTTATGATAGTCACACAGAGAGAGGGAGAGAGAGGCAGAGACACAGGCAGAGGGAGAAGCAGGCTCCATGCACCGGGAGCCCGACGTGGGATTCAATCCCGGGTCTCCAGGATCACGCCCTGGGCCAAAGGCAGGCGCCAAACCACTGCGCCACCCAGGGATCCCTGCTTTGACTTTGTATTAAGCAGTTCCAACCCAGGCGAGGCAATATTCTTATTCTTAAACTTGGCATCCCAAATGTCATCTCTGACCTTGATCAATGTATCTCAGGAATCTGACTACATGAAGAACAGAGAATCTTTCTGATTTATGTTGTCATCTCTGTATAGGGAACAGAGCTGAGATAGAATTGAGGATTCCTCAAAATAGAGGGTTGAGGTTTTCTTGTGATTAGAACTGGTAGTAGCTGCATAATGGGTAGGGTTATGCATTTATTTGAGATTGGAAAAAGAATAAAGAGATGACCAGATCTTGAACCTCTGAATTCTTGACTTGATCTCTATTGTTGAAACTGATTCTCAAGGCAGAAGCAACAAAAGGAACACTTTAGGAAAAATCATTCTCTATTGTTCTAATAGGAAAAAAACTAATAGAATTATTATTCTAATTATTGATGGAGGATTTCTGGCAACAGACATCTTTTCAGCATTCTTAGAATGAATCTTTGTATTTAAATAGTTTGAAGATGGAAAGGTCCCTATTTCTAGCTTACAGAGAGTCAATAATGTTTGTATGAATATGATAATACCAGTCTCAAACATCTACATTTTAGAAAGCAAGCCATCTCCTCTACAATTCTGCCACTAAATATGAACATTAAAATAGCTTTAATATATTGATATAGTACTATGCTTCATATAAATTCTGCCCATCAGCACAGCAAATGCATCTCCAGAAAGGATTCCCATTCCTTGCAAAAACTAATTACCTTAGATACAAAATTAAATATCCTTTCTCAAAGTATACATTTGCTCATGAGAAGTGTGGTTGCCATTGCAATTTGAAATTTCATACAAGTCCATTCTAACTCTAAATCTGGAAATCCATCCTTTATTTTTTTTTAAGATTTTATTTATTTATTCATGAGAGACACACAGAGAGAGAGGCAGAGACATAGGCAGAGGGAGAAGCAGGCTCCATGCAGGAAGCCTAATGTGGGACTCGATGCCAGGACTCTGGAATCATGCCCTGAGCCAAAGGCAGATGCTCAACCGCTGAGCCAACCAGGCATCCCAACATCCATACTTTTAAAACTTAAATTTTTTTTTAGACTAAGAATTTTGCATGCCATTTTGCCCATAGTAAACATAATTATGACAAGCTAATGGGGAGTAAACCTACTTTACAAAACACAAGACTATGTACATGTCTGACCCTAATTTGCAAATCCATACATTTCTCATTTGCTAACTCATACTTTTTGAGGCTACTATGGGAAAAATATGGCAGATATAACTCAAGAATAATACAAATTGGGAGGTATATGAACAAAGAGAGTCTAGATGTAATTACTCTGTAAATCATTATATTTTTCTATTCCAAACCACCGTCTGCAAATTATAACTCCTGTGTGATGTCTAAACTTATGTGGAACCCTTCTGACTATATATTGAATATTATACTCTTTAGGTCCATACTCTATTTATATGGCTCTTAAGAACTCACTACTAGTGTATAGAAAGGAGACCAAGATGAAGCTAAGGAACAGTAGAAAAAAATAAAGACATTTACTCCTTGAAGAGCTTAGCTTAGCTCTTCCATATTGCTGCTTTCATATCCATTTGTTTTGGCCTAGAGGCCTGCAGGGTCCTTGAACTGACACTAGCCTCTTATGCAAACACATGCCCTGGATAACAGCCTGAAAAGTCACAAGTAAATGCTAAGTTCCTGTTAGGACTTCCATAGCAGCCAGATCAACAAACTTCCCTACCTCCCTGGGCCTTCCTCTTGTGTACTCCACCTCTTAGGTAAGACCCCCATGGAGTTTAAAAACCCTTCTCCTTTTGTTTGAACCATTCTGGCCTTAGCCTGGGAACCCCCAAAACACTACATCGTTGTGTCTCATGGTCTTACATCTCTTTCTGCCTGTACTTTAACTTTACCTTCCCTTGTGGACTCTTGAAGCATGTATGCTACATGCTTCCTCTAGGGCCTGTGAGTAATAAACTTCTGTTTTTAACTTCTCTTGTGGTCTTTTGTCAAACTATGGCTCATCATCCATCAGCTTATGCTCTGCTTAATAAATGTTAATTTGACAAATTCATCACATCCTCATATAAAGTAGAAGGTAAGCCATTCATTCCATGTATATTCTCCTCTGGGGCTTACCTAAATTTTTGCCTAGATCTCATAAGTTTCAGACCCACCCCAAAAAGAAGGAGGCCCTTGATAAACCTTTAACAAACAGCCACTAGGAAAAATAAGCCTCTAATGCTGGGGATCTATAAGTATGTGTCAATGTAATATGACAATGAACAATTTTTACCCCTTAGTAAAGTCATACCCTCACTAGAGAGTAAACATTAGAGTTTCTTCCTGCAATGGTTGGAGACAGAAAACAAAGCAAGCTTATGTTTTCCCTAAAGGTCTACAGAGATCACCTTGAGCCAACAGAACTAGAACGTTCTCCAAATTTCTACATTATTTGTATCCATGAATAAAGACTAGGGAAATTTGGAAAGCCAAATACCTCTTTTAGACCACTAGTTTGGAGTATGTTAAACAAAAATCAAATCATGATCAATTCAGGAACAAAAATAATTTCATGTTTTCTTTGCAGAAGTTTTTAAAATATTCCATAAATTCTGTAAAAAAAATTAAAAAGCGTCCTATTCTATTCTGTCCTGGAGAAGTCCTATAATCACATTTGCATATGCTACACAATAAAGAAATCGCCTGTGGTTAGCATTATATTTGGATGTCAAGATAGCATACAGTTGTAAGCACAGCATGCACTTTTTTATTTATATTGTTTTTAACTGTAAAGCTAGAAGCAGTTGTCAGGCCACTCTGTGGTTCCTCTTAGAACTCCTCTGAGTACTAAAGTGTTAGGAGATGATAATATCTAGGATTCCTTCAACTGTAGGTGATAATCAGCCACACTAAAATCAGGTATAGAATAATTCTATGTTTCAAAATCATTGTGTCAGTACATTGTTTAGCTCACCACCTTGGGCAGGCATAGGACAACGGATATGCAGATTCAACATTTCAAATACAACCAGCCTTGCACAATGGGTGAAATCTGAAACTTAAAATCAGCTCAACAGTATTTTGGTCTACTGCTTACTTAAAATCTCTATTTATCAAGTCTTTGGTTGCATTTTGAAAATCTGTTAAATGAACACATTAGAAGCTGCCTTACATGGATTATTCTGTGCATCATTTTCATTAATGTTGTGACATGGAATATTAACTCTGTATCATTATGCAGATACTAATTATTATTTAGAGGAGCTGAAAATCTTCCTCTCTCAGACACCAAGGACTCTACCTACTATCCTCTTGTAGCACCTATTTTTCCCCATTATTTACTCCCTTGGGCTAATGCATGAAAGGTTTAATTTGAAAATATATTCCTACTGGTTAGAAGCAATAATTCAATAGCTATTCCACTCAATCAAAGATTAGGATTTTTAATCTAGGAATGTTCATTGACTATGGCTGGTTTGTCACACAATTTGCAAAAATATACTAGAAAATTATCATTCATGGAAATAGGCAACACAAGCCAAGTAGAGCTAAGGCTGGAAAGTAGAAACAAATCCAGGGAAACAAATACCAATTTACTTTCTTGGTTATAGAGAGGAGTTTTAAAACATTTCAGTTAACAATTAAAAATTAGGAAAATTCATAAGGAGATTTGACTTCTAGCTTCTTTAATTATTAAATCAGAAAACATGGAAGAACTTGACATAGTTTTCAGAGAGCAACCATCTGAATAGAAGCTAAATAGCAGGTACCCCAAGATATGAACTCCCTATTTTGCCTCTTTTCTCACTGCCACTTCTTGCCTTTCCCTGAAGGGAAGTCATCTTAACTAAAATTTGAAATTCACTAAGAAGAGATTCTAACTGTTCCATGTAGGCCAGATATTAACTGCTATTCTAATGTTTATGACTAAGGCTATAGGGTCTGAGAATTGGATGTTAAAGTACTGTAGTTTAATGTTAAAGAGTACATTGAACTCTTATTAAAATATCCAGTGATAATGGGTGATCCATGATATTAAATGAGTATGTGTGTGTGTTTACCTAACTTCTCCAAAATTTTAATTCTAGATTTTTTCATTCTTTCTTTTTATTCCGCTTCTTCCCTTCCCCTTCTTTCCTTCCTTCCTTCCTTCCTTCCTTCCTTCCTTCCTTCCTTCCTTCCTTCCCTCCTTTTTTTTCATAAAAGAAATGTGTTTGAAGTAAAGGTGGTTATTGTCCCTGGTTTCACTTTAATTAAAGAAATTTCCATTTACTTAACTAAAAAAATCCTCAAAAATAACAACAAAGTTTACCCATTTCTCCCACCCCTACCCTTTGCCTCTGGCAACCACCAATCTGTTCTATCTATGAGCTTGGGGTTTTTTTGGTTTAGTTTTCTTTTTTTTTCTTTTTGAAAAGAAAAGAGAGATAGAAGAGAGATTATAGGGTATTTGTTTTTCTCTGTCTTACTTACTGCACTTAGCATAATGCCCTCAAGTTCCATTTATGTTGTCACAAATGGCAAGATTTCATTGTCATATATATCATATATATATATATATATATGTCATATATATATATCATATATATATATAAATTGCTTTGTCTATTCAGCCATCATTAGACACTTAGGTTGTTTCCTTATCTTGGCTATTATAACTAATTATAAAGTGAACATGGGGATGCATACATGTGTATATGTTTTTGAGTTAGTGTTTTTGTTTTCTTTGAATGAAAACCCAGAAGTGGAATTGCTGGATCATATTGGGGTTCTATTTTAGCTTCGTCATACTATGGTCCATAGTGGCTGTACCAATGTACATTCCAACCAACAGTACACAATGGCTCCCTTTTATCCACATCTCACCAACACTTGTTATTTCTTGTCTTTCTGATTCTGGTCATTCTCTGACAGATGAAAGGTGATACCTCATTGTGGTTTTGATTTATATTTAGTTTTTGCATTTGTAGTAATGATTCACATAATAATCTAGTCTTTTTGACAACAGACATTCTAACAGGTGTGAGGTAATATCTCATTGCGGTTTTAATTTGCAAGTCCCTGATGATTAATGATATAGAACATCTTTTCTATGCTTCTGTTGGCCATCTGTATATTTTAGGAAAAATGTCTATTTAGATCTTCTTTTTTAATCTCTTTTTTGCTATTGAGTTATATGAGTTCTTTACATATTTTGGATATTAGACCTTTATCATATATATAATTTCCAAACAGTTTCTTCCATTCAGTAAGTTGCCTTTTCATCTTGTTTATGGTTTCCTAGGCTGTGCCAGAGCTTTCATATGTTTTTAGTTTGATGTGGTCCTACTGTATTTTTGCTTTGTTATTTTTGCTTTTGGTGTCAGATTTTAAAAAAATCACTGTCAAGACCTATGTCAAGGAACTCAATACTTGTGTTTTCTTTGAAGAGTTTTATGGCTTCAGGTCTTACATTTAAGTCTTTAATCCATTTTGAGGTAATTTATGTGTATGATATAAGACAATAATCTAGTTTCATTCTCTTGAATGTAGCTGTCCAGTTTTCCTCACACCATTTATTTAAGAGACTCTCCTTATATATTCTTGGATCCTTTGTCATAAATTAATTTACAATATACATGTGGGTTTATTTCTGTGTTCTCTACTCCATTCCATTGATCTATGCATCTGTCTTCATGGCAATACAATACTGTTTAATTACTATAGCTTTGTAATATAGCATGAAATCAGGGAGCATGATACCTATAGCTTTGCTCTTCTTCCTCAAGATTGCTTTGACTAATTAAGGTCTTTTACAGTTCCATACAAGTCTTAGGATTGTTTGTTCTATTTCTGTGAAAAATTGCCATTAGAATTTTGATAAGATTTGTGTTGAATCTGTAGATGGCTTTGGGTAGTATGGGCATTTTAATAATATTAATTTTTCCAATCAATGAGCATAGGGTATCTTTCCATTTATTTGTGTCTTCTTCAATTTCTTTCAATAATGTCATTTAGTTTTCAATATATATGTCTTTCACTTCCTTGGTTAAAATAATTCTGAGACATTTTAGGAGTGCCTGCGTGGCTCAGTTGGTTAAGCGTCTGACTCTTGATTTCGGCTCAGGTCACAATCTCAGGGGCCTGAGATTGAGCTCCACTAAAAGCTCTGTGCTGGGCATGAAGCCTTCTTGAGATTCCCTCTCTTCCTCTACTTCTGCCACCTACATCCCTACTCACACTCTTTCCCTCTCTTTAAAAAAAAAAAAAATTCTTCGGCATTTTATTCTTCTGAAATGAAATCTCAGGAACTGAATACCCAGAAATCATGTCACTTGGTTATGGGAATAAAGAAAATACAGGAGTGGCAGATATAATAGGAGAACAAACCAAATTTATCCTCTGGTATGTAATAGTATGTAATACATATGTAATGTATTAGTATGTAATAATAGTATTAATAGTCTGTGGTATGTCAAATAAACAAAAGAAATAAAAATCTGGACTTATTAAGAAGGTATTTAATTCAAACAAATTATGCTAAAAAGTGTAAAAGTGACTACTGTTACAGGGAAAATGCTCTGACTGTTAGATCCACAAGCATCTCATTCATTAGACAAAATGGTTTTCTCTTATACAGAGGAATAAACAAGGATACAAAGAACCAGACATATAGAAATGGGATGAAATTGTAGCATGGTCATACAGTTGATCAGAAAAAGTTTTATCTTGAGGCCATCCTATTTTCATTTCTTAAAGTTATTTTCATTTATTATTTTTATTTATTGATTTATTTTGAAAGGAAGAGAGAAAAAGTGGGGGAGAGGGACAGAGAGAGAGGAAGAAAATTTTAAGCAGGCTCCACACGGAGTATGTAGCCCAAAGGGGGCTCAATCTCACAACTCTGAGATCATGACCTGAGCCAAAATCAAGAGTTAAATGCCTAACCGACTGAGTCACCCAGGTACCCCAAGGCAATCCTATTTTCCAGAGAGGCTATATGATGGGTCAGGGTGAGAGTGGGTCAAAATTCAGAGGCCTGGGAAAAGGAGAGAATCTGAATCAAAGTTTGCTTAACGAGCGTTTTATTCCTATTGATCAGTGGAGACAAGTAGATAAGCTAATCATTGATGAGACAAGAAATAGGAATTTGAAGGGTCTGAACCTGGCCTTGTAATAAGTATACTTTGAACCTTATCAAAGTCCTACAAAAGAGTGGAAGATTTCTTAATCTTGAGTGTTTTCTAAATCGTATGGCTCCAATAAAGTTAAACATTGTTAGATATATTTTTATTCAATCAATTCCACATCTACATGCCAGAGAATGGTATTTTTGAAATGGTAGTGGTAGTCTTCAGGTTAATACTCTCAAATTGCAGATAATGAGACCGACACTTGCTGTTGTTATTGCCAACATGTAACTTGTTGATGATAGAGCTTTTATAACAAGTACATAGAGTATTTAGCACTGCCAGTGAAATATTAATTAGCCAGAGTATTTAAATTAGTGCAACTATTCTTCCCACTAAACATCACCTTGATGGCTTCTAGTTTCTAAAATATATGCTAAAAATATGCAACCAGGCATATTATTTTCAGTGATAGATATGGGTGAGTGAAACTGACAATTTTCAAAACATCTTCTGAGAATATAGACCAAAGAAAATGGTAAGTTGTTGTAAGAACAGCAAAAGCCATTACAATGTTGATGAAACATTGTGTAGGAAAATTGAAAGTGGATACGGGAGTATTTCACTTAAGTGTTTACCTTTTATATTCAAATTCTGTTACTAAAAATAAAGTCCTTTCACCTTAAGGCCTGAATGTATTCTCAAAAATAACAAAATTAATTTCAACAATAGCAAATCACAATTGGGTACAAAGAAACCCACATTCCTGCATAACCATGCCACTAAGAAAACATTAATTTTTTAATGATTGTCAAAATTTGGAAGCACAGAATAAATCATAAAGAGTAATGAGTGATACACAAATAATCCTGACTATAAATAATGTTTAAGGCCTTATCATGCCAAATGTAATACATATCCGATATATAGACCACAGCTTCAACTCTCAGTAAACAAAAGATCCAATCACATCCTTTTAATTCTTGAAGACCTCAAACATTTCTTCTGAAGATGAGAAAAAAAGGTTTAATAATCTTAAACTTTGTGTTATACATAATAATTCTGCAATACTGTTTCCTGGGTATAGCTTCAGGGGTAATACAGTATTTGATTTGAATAATAATATGCAGTTTTAGTTATGTTGTCATATACATTAGGAAAAAGAAGGAATTGCCTGGTAATTGAGTTTCAGTTATGCAGCAGTAATCACCTATGCATTACCTGTGCATTACCTCAAAACAAAGTTCACATGATAAATCCACAATTGACAGATGAAGAAATAGAGGTACAAAGAGGGAAAGTAACTTGCTTTAAGTCACTTTTGGGGAAAAAAATGCACCTTCAGTGGAAAACCTTATACTTGAGAGGACATCCTTCCAGGTTATCTGATATTGGCTTTTCATTGTCTTTGACGTACTATCCAGTGCTTTGTAAGTTGTAGGTAACTACTAGATGTTAAAGTCTTCTTGTCCTGTAAAGCAATAATTTTCTTCCTTCCTACCCTTTGGAGAAACCAGCTTTGCTTCTATTTACATAATCATTTTGATATTCCTGGTACACAAACACACACACACACTTACATAATGTATATATAATCTTCCCAGTTTCCTCATTAATAAGAAGAATAAAATCTGTAAGTTTTGTTCACTTTTATACTTGTATGACTGTTATAAGTGAAAAATAACTTTCTGAGCAAACCTAAATTTTGCACAATAGAATAGGGATTTGAAACTTGGATTATCTGGTTACAGTTTTTCTGGTACTCTATGGTACTTTTCTTCCTAAGAATCCTGAGGAGTTAGAGGAATAGTTACATATAGTGTATTCTCACTAAGCAGAAAGGAAACAGTCTAAGAACATTTTCTTGACAGAGTCAGAATGGTTGTTTAAACGGCATATTCAGCTCCAGATCTCTAGTATTTGGACTCCTTGTCGGTCTTTTTTCCCCCCCAAATAATTGTACTGGGATGATGTTTTTCTGTAAAGGGGGAAGTGGTCAAGACTTTGAAGTGGCACTGGAAAGTAAAGGAAGAAAGAGCAAGAAGACTTTCAAAGAGACAAAGCAATAGAAGAGAAGGAAGTATGATAAGCATCAGCCAGAGGATTGCAGGGCCAGGATGAAGAGATTTGATTTGATTTGATTAGCCAGCCCAGGACAGAAAGAAATCAATAGGGATGGTAAGCCCTTTAAAATCATGAATTGAGGGTAGCCCAGGTTCAGTCTGGGGCAGGGATCACTTTTCTCATACATGCTATTTTCAGCTAGATAGGTTTAGGGGAAAAAAAATCCTACTTGCCTACTTACCTACTACTAAAAACAAAAATAGTTTGGAATTAAAATAATAACAATAAAATAAAAACTCTGAAACTAGGACATTTATACATTTTAACTTTTACAAAACCTTGTATTGATAAGCTGATCCAAAAGAAATCTGGGGCCAGAAGAATGATTCAGCTGAATATTGATTAAATAAAGAAAGAAAATCAAGGTCAAGGATAATTAAGGAAAATTGAATTATAATGGTTTATTTCATTGCTGAGGAGAAAAGACTAGACAAAGCAGCTCTCACAAATCCTTATTTATTGATTTTGTTTCATTTGACCATTTGAAGAGCTAATTTGATACAGACTATTATTTCATCCTGTTAGTGCAAGTATCATAATGGTCAATTGAATCAAATATTCTAGATAAATGGTTGATAAATGCCTAGAAAAAAATGTTTGATCATTGAATATTGAAATTTTCCACACAATTAATTGTGTCTTTGTAAAAGGAAGATGAGCTTAGAAATGGAATTAGGCTATTTTGGATAATGGCTCTCCAACTATAAACCTGAACAGTCCCCAGGATAATTGTCAAATTAATTCCTTGATTTGATGCTTTCATATATATTATTCCTTCCTGGTGCATTTCAAAAACACCTATGTCTATAAAGTTTTATAACTTGTAAATGTTGTAAGATCAGCTTCTATAAGAATCAAAATATTAGAAATGTTTATTTAATTGGTTTTCATGCAATTTCCCTCAAAATGCAAAATGTCAGTGACAAAGGAAAGAAGTAGAAAAAAATCTAATTGTTGATGTTTTCTCTTTTTCTACCAATTTGTACTTAAGAATGTATTTTGGAGATAATTGCAGATTCCTGTGCATTTTATATCCACATGGAAGAAAGTATAATATGTTTTACATAAACATGAATTATCTATTAATTATCTATTAATGTGTTTTGGAATCTCTAGGTTGTTCTATATAATGCAAGGATTAAAAAATACATATAGTTTTTAGAAAAAAAGTCCCTTTGGCAAACTACATGTGCATGAAACTACATTTGCACGAAGCTTCTGGTGTATTTAATTTTCATTCACAAACATTTCATCTTAAGCATGAACTCACATGTTCAGCAGATATTTATTGAAGACTTACTATGTGTTAGGATCAATATTCTGGCTGTACCTCTAAATGATACGGTGGGGAACTAGTCCTACTCTCTGATTATAATTAGGATAATGGAAGATCTAGATATTAAATACAGAATTAGTTACCTATGTTTCATAATGCTATAAAAGAGAGAAGACAAGCATAATAAAACTGTAAGAGATGACTCTACCTGGTAGTTGTGATTAGAACAGTCCTACATTATTTGGAATCATTCAATTAAAAAAAAGAAAAATATTAATGTCAGATTATATGGCTATTCTTAGGTTAAATGTATTTTAGTTCCATTTCAAGTTTATGATGAGCTCCTTTTTTTTTTTAATTTATTTTTTATTGGTGTTCAATTTACTAACATACAGAATAACACCCAGTGCCCGTCACCCATTCACTCCCACCCCCCGCCCTCCTCCCCTTCTACCACCCCTAGTTCGTTTCCCAGAGTTAGGAGTCTTTACGTTCTGTCTCCCTTTCTGATATTTCCCACACATTTCTTCTCTCTTCCCTTATATTCCCTTTCACTATTATTTATATTCCCCAAATGAATGAGAACATATAATGTTTGTCCTTCTCCGACTGGCTTACTTCACTCAGCATAATACCCTCCAGTTCCATCCACGTTGAAGCAAATGGTGGGTATTTGTCATTTCTAATAGCTGAGTAATATTCCATTGTATACATAAACCACATCTTCTTTATAAAACCATTCATCTTTCGTTGGACACCGAGGCTCCTTCCACAGTTTGGCTATCGTGGCCATTGCTGCTAGAAACATCGGGGTGCAGGTGTCCCGGCGTTTCATTGCATTTGTATCTTTGGGGTAAATCCCCAACAGTGCAATTGCTGGGTCGTAGGGCAGGTCTATTTTTAACTGTTTGAGGAACCTCCACACAGTTTTCCAGAGTGGCTGCACCAGTTCACATTCCCACCAACAGTGTAAGAGGGTTCCCTTTTCTCCGCATCCTCTCCAACATTTGTTGTTTCCTGCCTTGTTAATTTGCCCCATTCTCACTGGTGTGAGGTGGTATCTCATTGTGGTTTTGATTTGTATTTCCCTGATGGCAAGTGATGCAGAACATTTTCTCATATGCATGTTGGCCATGTCTATGTCTTCCTCTGTGAGATTTCTGTTCATGTCTTTTGCCCATTTCATGATTGGATTGTTTGTTTCTTTGGTGTTGAGTTTAATAAGTTCTTTATAGATCTTGGAAACTAGCCCTTTATCTGATATGTCATTTGCAAATATCTTCTCCCATTCTGTAGGTTGTCTTTGAGTTTTGTTGACTGTATCCTTTGCTGTGCAAAAGCTTCTTATCTTGATGAAGTCCCAATAGTTCATTTTTGCTTTTGTTTCTTTTGCCTTCGTGGATGTATCTTGCAAGAAGTTACTGTGGCCGAGTTCAAAAAGGGTGTTGCCTGTGTTCTCCTCTAGGATTTTGATGGAATCTTGTCTCACATTTAGATCTTTCATCCATTTTGAGTTTATCTTTGTGTATGGTGAAAGAGAGTGGTCTAGTTTCATTCTTCTGCATGTGGATGTCCAATTTTCCCAGCACCATTTATTGAAGTGACTGTCTTTCTTCCAATGGATAGTCTTTCCTCCTTTATCGAATATTAGTTGCCCATAAAGTTCAGGGTCCACTTCTGGATTCTCTATTCTGTTCCACTGATCTATGTGTCTGTTTTTGTGCCAGTACCACACTGTCTTGATGACCACAGCTTTGTAGTACAACCTGAAATCTGGCATTGTGATGCCCCCAGATATGGTTTTCTTTTTTAAAATTCCCCTGGCTATTCGGGGTCTTTTCTGATTCCACACAAATGTTAAAATAATTTGTTCTAACTCTCTGAAGAAAGTCCATGGTATTTTGATAGGGATTGCATTAAACGTGTATATTACCCTGGGTAACATTGACATTTTCACAATATTAATTCTGCCAATCCATGAGCATGGAATATTTTTCCATCTCTTTGTGTCTTCCTCAATTTCTTTCAGAAGTGTTCAATAGTTTTGAGGGTATAGATCCTTTACATCTTTGGTGAGGTTTATTCCTAGGTATCTTATGCTTTTGGGTGCAATTGTAAATGGGATTGACTCCTTAATTTCTCTTTCTTCAGTCTCATTGTTAGTGTATAGAAATGCCACTGACTTCTGGGCATTGATTTTGTATCCTGCCACGCTACCGAATTGCTGTATGAGTTCTAGCAATCTTGGGGTGGAGACTTTTGGGTTTTCTATGTAGAGTATCATGTCATCAGCGAAGAGGGAGAGTTTGACTTCTTCTTTGCCAATTTGAATGCCTTTAATGTCTTTTTGTTGTCTGATTGCTGAGGCTAGGACTTCCAGTACTATGTTGAACAGCAGTGGTGAGAGTGGACATCCCTGTCTTGTTCCTGATCTTAGGGGAAAGGCTCCTAGTGCTTCCCCATTGAGAATGATATTTGCTGTGGGCTTTTCATAGATGGCTTTTAAGATGTCGAGGAATGTTCCCTCTATCCCTACACTCTGAAGAGTTTTGATCAGGAATGGATGCTGTATTTTGTCAAATGCTTTCTCTGCATCCAATGAGAGGATCATATGGTTCTTGGTTTTTCTCTTGCTGATATGATGAATCACATTGATTGTTTTACGGGTGTTGAACCAGCCTTGTGTCCCAGGGATAAATCCTACTTGGTCATGGTGAATAATTTTCTTAATGTACTGTTGGATCCTATTGGCCAGTATCTTGTTGAGAATTTTTGCATCCATGTTCATCAGGGATATTGGTCTGTAACTCTCCTTTTTGGTGGGGTCTTTGTCTGGCTTTGGAATTAAGGTGATGGTGGCTTCATAGAACGAATTTGGAAGTACTCCATCTCTTTCTATCTTTCCAAACAGCTTTAGGAGAATAGGTATGATTTCTTCTTTAAACGTTTGATAAAATTCCCCTGGGAAGCCATCTGGCCCTGGACTCTTGTGTCTTGGGAGGTTTTTGATGACTGCTTCAATTTCCTCCCTGGTTATTGGCCTGTTCAGGTTTTCTATTTCTTCCTGTTCCAGTATTGGTAGTTTGTGGCTTTCCAGGAATGCGTCCATTTCTTCTAGATTGCCTAATTTATTGGCATATAGCTGTTCATAATATGTTTTTAAAATCGTTTGTATTTCCTTGGTGTTGGTAGTGATCTCTCCTTTCTCATTCATGATTTTATTAATTTGAGTCTTCTCTCTCTTCTTTTTAATAAGGCTGGCTAATGGTTTATCTATCTTATTAATTCTTTCAAAGAACCAACTCCTGGTTCTGTTGATCTGTTCCACAGTTCCTCTGATCTCGATTTCGTTGAGTGCTGCTCGAATCTTTATTAACTCCCTTCTTCTCTTGGGTGTAGGATCTATTTGCTGTTTTTTCTCTAGCTCCTTTATGTGTAAGGTTAGCTTTTGTATTTGAGTTCTTTCCAGTTTTTGAATGGATGCTTGTATTGCGATGTATTTCCCCCTTAGGACTGCTTTTGCTGCATCCCAAAGATTTTGAATGGTTGTATCTTCATTCTCATTAGTTTCCATGAATCTTTTTAATTCTTCCTTAATTTCCTGGTTGACCCTTTTATCTTTTAGCAGGATGGTCCTTAACCTCCACGTGTTTGAGGTCCTTCCAAACTTCTTGTTGTGATTTAGTTCTAATTTCAAGGCATTATGGTCCGAGAATATGCAGGGGACAATCCCAATCTTTTGGTATCGGTTCAGACCCGATTTGTGTCCCAATATGTGGTCTATTCTGGAGAAAGTTCCATGTGCACTTGAGAAGAATGTGTATTCAGTTGAGTTTGGATGTAAAGTTCTGTAGATATCTGTGAAATCCATCTGGTCCAGTGTATCATTTAAAGCTCTCGTTTCTTTGGAGATGTTGTGCTTAGAAGACCTATCGAGTATAGAAAGAGATAGATTGAAGTCACCAAGTATAAGTGTATTATTATCTAAGTATTTCTTCACTTTGGTTAATAATTGATTTATATATTTGGCAGCTCCCACATTCGGAGCATATATATTGAGGATTGTTAAGTCCTCTTGTTGAATAGATCCTTTAAGTATGATATAGTGTCCTTCTTCATCTCTCACTACAGTCTTTGGGGTAAATTTTAGTTTATCTGATATAAGGATGGCTACCCCTGCTTTCTTTTGAGGACCATTCGAATGGTAAATGGTTCTCCAACCTTTTATTTTCAGGCTGTAGGTGTCCTTCTGTCTAAAATGAGTCTCTTGTAGACAGCAAATAGATGGGTCCTGCTTTTTTATCCAGTCTGAAACCCTGCGCCTTTTGATGGGGTCATTAAGCCCGTTCACATTCAGAGTTACTATTGAGAGATATGAGTTTAGTGTCATCATGATATCTATTCAGTCTTTGTTTTTGTGGACTGTTCCACTGAACTTCTTCTTAAAGGGGAATTTTAAGAGGCCCCCTTAAAATTTCTTGCAGAGCTGGTTTGGAGGTCACATATTCTTTTAGTTGCTGCCTGTCTTGGAAGCTCTTTATCTCTCCTTCCATTTTGAATGAGAGCCTTGCTGGATAAAGTATTCTTGGTTGCATGTTCTTCTCATTTAGGACCCTGAATATATCCTGCCAGCCCTTTCTGGCCTGCCAGGTCTCTGTGGAGAGGTCTGCTGTTACCCTAATACTCCTCCCCATAAAAGTCAGGGATTTCTTGTCTCTTGCTGCTTTAAGGATCTTCTCCTTATCTTTGGAATTTGCAAGCTTCACAATTAAATGTCGAGGTGTTGAACGGTTTTTATTGATTTTAGGGGGGGATCTCTCTATTTCCTGGATCTGAATGCCTGTTTCCCTTCCCAGATTAGGAAAGTTTTCAGCTAGAATTTGTTCAAATACATATTCTGGCCCTCTGTCCCTTTCGGCGCCCTCGGGAACCCCAATTAAACGTAGGTTTTTCTTCCTCAGGCTGTCGTTTATTTCCCTTAATCTATCTTCATGGTCTTTTAATTGTTTGTCTCTTTTTTCCTCAGTTTCCCTCTTTGCTATCAACTTGTCTTCTAGGTCACTCACTCGTTCTTCCACCTCGTTAACCCTCGTCGTTAGGACTTCTAGTTTGGATTGCATCTCATTCAATTGATTTTTAATTTCTGCCTGATTAGCTCTAAATTCTGCAGTCATGAAGTCTCTTGAGTCCTTTATACTTTTTTCTAGAGCCACCAGTAGCTGTATAATAGTGCTTCTGAATTGGCTTTCTGACATTGAATTGTAATCCAGATTTTGTAACTCTGTGGGAGAGAGGACTGTTTCTGATTCTTTCTTTTGAGGTGAGGTTTTCCTTCTAGTCATTTTGCTCAGTGCAGAGTGGCCAAAAGCAAGTTGTATTGGGAAAAAGAGAAAAAGAGAGGAGAGAAAGAAGGAAAGAAAAGAGAAAGAGAAAAAAAAAGGGAAGAAAAAGAAAAAAAAAAAAAACGAAAAAAAAAAAAAAAGAAGAAAAAGAGAAAGAAAAAGAAAGGAGAAAAAAAGGGGGTGGGGGAAGGAAACAAATCAAAAAGCAAAACAAAACAAAAACAAAAACAAAAACAAACAAACAAAAAAAGAACCACCGGGGAGTATCTTCTGATTCTGTGTACTTTAAGTCCCTTGGCTTCTCCTGGAAGTTGTCCGTCTAGCTGGTGTTCTGGGGGAGGGGCCTGTTGTGCTGATTCTCAGGTGTTAGCAGTTGGGGGAGCTGCTGTGCCCCTGCCTGGTGCAGGGCTCAGTGGGGGTTGTTTACCCCGTGAGGCCGCAGGAGGAACAGCCCCAGTGGCGGGGCAGCTCTGGAAACCTGGATTCAGCTCCGGCAGGAACTCCGTCTGCAGGGCCTGGAGGCTCCGGGGCGGGGCCGCTGATGTGCTCAGCTGGGGCAGGAGCGTCCTCGCTGTCCTGGGCCCTCCCGGCCTCTGCCTGTCCCGGGGGAGGCGGGATCCTGGGCTGCGTCCCGGCGCCCTGTGCTCCGGGGCCTGCGCTGGTGGATTCGCGCTCCCGGGCCGCGCAGCCCCCTCCGCGGAGCCGCCGCCCGAGCCCCTCCGAGATGCTCCTGGAACCGCGCAGCCCCCTCCGCACGGAGCCTCTTCCTCTGCCCGAGCCCCTCCGAGCTGCTCCCGGGGCCGCGCAGCCCCCTCCGCGGAGCCGCCGCCCGAGCCCCTTCAGCTGCTCCGGGTCCCGCCGGGTCCCGCCGTGCGCGCTGCAGCCCTTAGGGAGCTCGGCGCACTCTCCTGGGCGCGCAGTTGCTGTTACTGTCCCCGGGAGCCCGAGGGCATCCTCGCCCTCCTGGGTCCTGCTCCAACTCCCCGCGAGCCCCTTTCCGCCCGGAAAGGTCGGTGCAGCTCCTGCTCCTCCGGGACGGGGCTCTCCTGTCCTGGGGACACTCGCCCCGGCCTCAGCCCGGCTCCTCGCGGGGCCCCTCCCCCTTGGAGGCCTTTGTGTCTTTATTTCTTTTTCCCCGTCTTCCTACCTTGATAGAAGCGCGAACTCTTCTCACTGTTGCATTCCAGCTGGTCTCTCTTTAAATCTCAGGCCGAATTCATAGATTTTCAGGATAATTTGAAGGTTTTCTAGGTAGTTTGGTGGAGACAGGTGATTTGGAGACCCTGCTCTTCCGCCATCTTGCTCCTCCCCCCCCCATGATGAGCTCCTTATCTAAAAAATAAAAATATGGATCTGAACTGAAACATATGAAAATAGCTCTGGTCACAAACCTTTTCTGATATTGTCATTTGAAGGAATATATAGGAAGAGTTATTTACACAGTTTTGATAGGTGATAATAAAACTAAAATGCTTCACAAGCTAACAAAACCAGAGTAAAACAAACAAAAAGCAAAATTATTGTCTAAGTAATTCATTAACACTTAGAAGCATAACTTAAACATCTCACAAGTCTGGGAAAAGAAGTGTCCTATGTGGGAATTCATTTTGAAGATATATTTCCTAAAACTTTAAGGTCTTCGCATAAGGTAAACCCCATACGTCATATTATACAACAAAATATATCACACATGGATCAATAATGTAAATGTAAAGTATAAAATTGTATACTACTTACATAAAAATTTTAGTCAATTTTTCCAACACTGTGGTGAAAAATAATTTCATTTGCATACTTCGGTCAGAAAAGTCAAACTTAAAGATAGTTCAGATACAGAAGACATTAAATATCTGTATGACACACTATTAAATTAGAAAAATCAAGTGAAAACTTTGTTACACATGTGAGAGATGAAAACTAAGCGTTCTTACTATGTAATTAGCCTTCAACAATAAACAAGCCCATGAATAAGACAAAGGGCAAGAGAGAAAAAAATGATATAACTCGTCCACACACGGAAGATTTGTCAACTCCAAATGAACATTTAAAATGACATTCAGTATTTTGATTAATAAAATGAATACGAATGAATATGAATGAAAATGATAAGCTATCTTTCTATAAATATTTTTTACCTGCACCATGCCAAATTCTGCTTTTCTGTTTTGAAACTTGTTTCTGCAAATATGTGTTTCATTATCTTATCCAGGGAAGAAGTTAAAAAAATAAATATATTAGACAGTAACTGTGTGTGTGTGTGTGTGTGTGTGTGTGTGTGTCTATGGAAAGGGGTGAAGTAAGGCACATTTACTTCAAGTATGATAATTAGAAAAATCATTCATCAGGAGATAACATTTGAAATGAAACTTGAAAGATGAGAAGTCTAGGGGCACCTGAGCAGTATAGTCAGTTAAGCAACTGACTCTTGGTTTCGGCTTAGGTCATGATCTCAGAGTCCTGAGATCAAGCCCCATGTCAGACTCTGTGCTGTGTGCAGTCTGCTTAACATTCTCTTCTCTCTCTGAGCCTCCCAAGTCCCTGCACATGCATTCCCTCTCTCTCTAAAATAGTAGTGATGTAGGTCTTAACACCAAACACATGATAACAGCATGCACAGTCTTCTCTACCAGATCCATTATTGCATAAGATCTAATCTCATTAACAAATTCCTTATTTATTACTGGTAGTTGTTCTTCTTCTCTGACCACTCTTCAATACAGAAGCTTTTAACCAATTTGGAAAAGAAGAACAAAACATGGTGAAAGATGAGGGTAGATAAGTGAGTAGTGTTAAAAAACAAAAAAAAAAGATTTCCTTTTTTTGTCTGCTCCCATTTTCTCATTGAATTATGAGGCAAGGCCTTGAGCTTGACCTCAACAAATAGTGAGAAGATGGGATTTATCAGAATGGGGAGCATACTAACTAGAGAAATACTAAGATATGTGAATCACTGCTGAGAGGCTGGATTGCATGATTTTCCACTAGCATTTTCAGTTACCAAAGAGTCACTGACTAGAAATTGATAACAGAACTTTCAGTCTCAGTTTAGCAAATACTGAAGGGATTTGTAATAATATAAATGAGGGTTTCAAATATTGGTACTAATTTTTACTTTGAATTAGTATAACTTTCCTAAGGGACATTACATAATGATATATACTAATAACTGATTTTATAATTTATATTGTCTTAAGAAAGACTCATCTGATCAGGGAAATAGTAGGTTATTGGTTTTTGTAGTTTTAGTTTACAAAAACCGTTTGTACTGGAAGAATCCGTTGAGCTATCTAATGACAAAACATCATAATGGCAGTTTATGGAATTTTAGGTGAGCAGCTGAGGATTTAAATTTTCATACATAAATTTCACAGCATGATATAATAACAAACTGAAAAACAAAATATGCATGTGGATTTTATGCAGATAAACTTTATCTCCACAGTGTTTATGATTGTGTGGTGAGGAACTCTATGTTAATAAGCAGAATTACATTTTTTTGTGTGATCAAAATATGAATATTTTTATTTTAAAGTCAAAGGCTACTAACACCAAGGAACAAGAGTGTAGAGTCAATTTTCAATTTTATCCATGCTTTTCCATAATAAACGTGTATTTCTTTTACAATCAGGAAAAAAAATCAACACTCTCTATCCTGTCTCATTTTCCCCATTGAGGGCAAAGACTTTTTTTATATATAAATTTATTTTTTGAGTTCTTTCCAGTTTTTGAATGGATGCTTGTATTGCGATGTATTTCCCCCTTAGGACTGCTTTTGCTGCATCCCAAAGATTTTGGAAGGTTGTATCTTCATTCTCATTAGTTTCCATGAATCTTTTTAATTCTTCCTTAATTTCCTGGTTGACCCTTTCATCTTTTAGCAGGATGGTCCTTAACCTCCACGTGTTTGAGGTCCTTCCAAACTCCTTGTTGTGATTTAGTTCTAATTTCAAGGCATTATGGTCTGAGAATATGCAGGGGACGATCCCAATCTTTTGGTATCGGTTCAGACCGGATTTGTGACCCAATATGTGGTATGGCCACCATAGCCAAACTGTGGAAGGAGCCTCGGTGTCCAACGAAAGATGAATGGATAAAGAAGATGTGGTTTATGTATACAATGGAATATTACTCAGCTATTAGAAATGACAAATACCCACCATTTGCTTCAACGTGGATGGAACTGGAGGGTATCATGCTGAGTGAAGTAAGTCAGTCGGAGAAGGACAAACATTATATGTTCTCATTCATTTGGGGAATATAAATAATAGTGAAAGGGAATATAAGGGAAGGGAGAAGAAATGTGTGGGAAATATCAGAAAGGGAGACAGAACGTAAAGACTCCTAACTCTGGGAAACGAACTAGGGGTGGTAGAAGGGGAGGAGGACGGGGGTGGGAGTGAATGGGTGACGGGCACTGGGGGTTATTCTGTATGTTAGTAAATTGAACACCAATAAAAAAAATGAAAAAATAAAAATAAAAATAAATTTATTTTTTATTGGTGTTCAATTTGCCAACATATAGAATAACATCCAGTACTCATCCCATCAAGTGCCCCCCTCAGTGCCCATCATCCAGTCACCCCCACCCCCCGCCCACCTACCCTTCCACCACCCCTTGTTCGTTTCCCAGAGTTAGGAGTCTCTCATGTTCTGTTTCCCTTTCTGATATTTCCCACTCCTTTTTTCTCCTTTCCCCTTTATTCCCTTACACTATTTTTTATATTCCCCAAATGAATGAAACCATAAAATGTTTGTCCTTCTCCGATTGACTTACTTCACTCAGCATAATACCCTCCAGGTCCATCCACGTCGAAGCAAATGGTATTTGTCGTTTCTGATGGCTGAGTAATATTCCATGTATACATAGACCACAGCTTCTTTATCCATTCATCTTTCGATGGACACCGAGGCTCCTTCCACAGTTTGGCTATTGTGGACATTGCTGCTAGAAACATCGGGGTGCAGGTGTCCCGGCGTTTCATTGCATCTGTATCTTGGGGTAAATTACATTTTGAAAATATATGGAGACATCTTTTACTTTTATACTTAGGCTTGTGATCTCCACTTATTTTCATATAAGATTTTGTGGAACAGTTATATTCTCTTCTATTGCCCTTATAAACATTTCTTCTAGGGGACAAAAATATGTTTATTCCAAATTCTTTTACAATTAATCTCCGCTAAACATGTACCTTAGATAAGTCCATCCTCAATTTGAAAGTAATAATACATAATTAGGTACACAATAAAAGTTACTATAAAATTCCCAAAAATCTCATTTAAGCCCTCTGCTAACATAATTATTTTAATTATATGATTCAAAAACACATTTATAGACAAGTATACAGATGTTTATTAATTTAAACGTCAAAGGAATGAGATACTGTATGAATTTGTGCTTATTGATCAAACATTATGATCAAGGCACTTTTGATCTATAGTTTCAAAGACATAAAATTCCCCAAAAAGAAGATAATTTTTCAGGTTCCTACACTGGTTATGTTGGGCATAGGTCTGTACTTCAAGAGTTAAATAATTTTTTACCTTAAACACTCTAATTTTCATAGATTTTCTTGTCAAACAAATATAAAACACTTTGTTTTCTTCCTGCACATGCTATCCTTTGATTTGGGCAGTGGCAGCATTAGGAAAGCCACCAGGATCAGTTTTCTTAGGAACAAAACAAATAATTCAAGGAAATTTATTTATTTATTTATTTATTTTTTAATTCAAGGAAATTTAATGGAAAAAAAAATACCCAAACTTATCAATGGTTATTTTGGGCAATAAGTATCACTATGAACTTTTACTATGGGTCTTTTACTTGTCTTACATGCTTTTTAAAAAGCATCAAAGTACGGAAAAATAAATTATATCACAATAAGCACCTATGTACTTGCAGTCCAGGATTTCAAGCACTTTACACTGTCATTTCAGATATTTTAATTTTAATTGTCATTGATTGGTTGTTTTGTCAACAAGCTAATTTTATTACGTATGAGAGTAGATCCAAGAGGGAAGATGACAAATAAATTTAAATTTACATGAAATAAAGGATTGTCTGACAAAGGCAAAATAGTGTATCTTTATTTCCAAAGAGAATAAAGTGTGCCAAGTGGAGTCAAGAAGTCTGGCGGGTTTGGAGAAGAGTGAGAAGTTGAGTGTATTAGAGAAAAGCCTTGCCTGTCAGAAAGTGGCTCAGAATCTGAGCCCTGCCAGAATGTTGTGAGGTTAAGATTCTAAGAATAGATTCCAAGCTAGGATTTTATCCTTAGGCAAGTAGAAAACAAACAGAGGGGATTAAACTTCATGCTAGTCAAATTAGGAAAAAAGCTAGATTAATGGAATAATAGTGTAGGGTGAAGATTGTTATAGAAGGTGAATGGATAGCTTCAGCTTGCATAGAATATTGTTTTAATTAATCAATGTCACTTGAGATTTCACCGGAACATGAAAAGTGCAAAGCTAGTGTTTTTTGAATTTTTAAATTGCTCTTTCTTTTATTAATATTTTAGCAAATTCAAATTTTCTAGTAAAAAAGTTCTTTTTGAAACTTCCATTTTTTTTTCTAGTTTTCAAAGATATGATGACTTTATTGTTCTTACCAGAAGACATTCTAATTTCTTATGAGCTATGTATCTGAGCTAATGTCAGGGATCTTTCAAAGACAGTTTGACTATAGAAACATTTTAAAACTATTTGATAGACTTTTCTGAAGTGATGTAGATTTTTTTCGTTGTTATATTTTATTGGCCATTCATCTTCTCTGTGAAATACCACTGATGTCTTTTATGTACTTTTCTAATAGATCTTAAAGATTTCTTTATATATTCTGGCCACAAATCTCTTGTAATTTCTATGTGGAAACTTTTTTCCTGTCCTTTTTTTCAACTTTTACAAATACTTTGTGGTATCTTTTGCCTTTTGGTGAAATTAAAATTTAATTTTAATGCAATTATATTCATTAAGTTTTTCTTGTTCAATTATAATCTCTGTATATTGTTTAATAAATCTTTCATATCCAGAACTTGCCAGTTTGGCTAAGGTTTCTTCATGGACTTCAATCAAGGCACAAAGGCAAAGATAAATGGGAGAGAAAGAGGGGCAAGAAATGCAAAAAAAAGGAGACATTGGTGAAAAGTAGAACTGGAAGAAAGGAAGTAACAACAGATGGGAGAGGGTAAGCCCACTCCAAGAGCTATGTTGATGAGTTCTACACCTTAACTTCCCTAGCTCATCTACATTGTCCATCAGTTGTGAATTTGGCCATTTTACTTTTTCACATTTAGAGCACACATATGCTAGGCCACATATGAATACAGTGAATGAATGCAGGGTGTGACCCTAGTGGCTACAACCTGAATATTATCAGGAAAATGTCACAGAACTAGCTTTTGGCATAATTAATCTTCAAAACACCTTCTCACTGTTTGGAAACTCACTTCATTTTTTTCTTCTTTATGTGCCCAGGGTGCCCATTACAAAACCAAGGCATGCATACACATAAACATTATATAATTTATATATTATATAATTTTATAAATTATATACATTGTTTATATATAGTTTATAAATTATACATATATACACAAACACCATTTACAATAATACAGCAAATAATTAAATTCTCTCTTCATATATATATATAAACATATATATATGTAGAGAGAGAGAGAGAGAGATTATATATAAATTAATCCTACTAGGCTTTAAGTCTAGTCTCAGTTTCCAGATCTTGCTGATACAGTCATCTGTTGCTAGGTGAATTCTCATTAGATGATATACATACATACTACATTTTGCTTATAACAAAAGCATGCGAATCAATCCTATCTCTATAGAAACATCCTTAAGCACAGAGAATACTGAAGCTTTGCATTCTTGTATATAGCTGAGTATCCTATTCAGTCAATATATCAGAATTTAAATGAAAAAAAGTTCTTAGTGCATAAAGGCAGCTGGAATAAAGCTTTAAGTATTTAAAGGCAGTTAGTCTAGAAATCTCTACTTTTCAGAATGATCAATGATGATCATGAGTAATCAGGTCTGAGAAATAAGCCTAAATATTGGAAAAAGTAAGAAAGACTCTGTAACTGATGACTTTGTGATTTAACTCTTAAAATTTAGTGCCAGAAGTAATTTATTTGTACTTTAGATTAGAGGTTTGTGAATTTATGTTCTATGCTTTTACTTTATAAAAATGCTCTTTTTTAGGACTTCAGTCAGAAGATTGATTTGTGTATAAATTACATTCATTTATATAAATATATATTAAACATATATATAATTTATATTTATATATCAATTTATATTTATATCAATTATGTATGTATATTCTTCAGGAGAAGAGGAAGGCATGGAATTTTAATTTCCATTGCCTAATTTTATTATATTAATAAAAAGTTCAACAAACCTCATTTTAGATAGGCATTTTCTAATTTCTTTTTTTATCGATTTTTTCTTTTTTTTAGTAAAGAGAAAAAAGTCAAAGAATGCTCATCATCATCTCATAAGAAGTATGAATACTCACCTCTTTCTCTTATTAAGCCCCTGACCACAGTGTCCACAAGAAAATATCCCGTTAAGCACCAAGAATATTCCATGGAAATATTAGAAGGGAAAGAAGCCACAGGGAAACATGACATGTTATCAATTGCACATGAGAAAAGACAGAGTTCCTGGGATAACCTCACACATTAGGAAGACTAGAAGGCAAATGTCACTCTCCTTATGGCCCCTCTGCTGGACACACACACTATAAAATTTCAAAGTGAAAAATAAAGAAATACAAATGAGAGTGAAGTAAAGCTTATTTTAGGGATGGATCTGACCTGCCTCTCAAGATTTGGGGCCTGTGGGGTATCTGGTCAATCTCAGGCCTGTCATATTCCTGAGATTTTGGATACAGTTATTTTAAAAACTAGAAATGGTGGTGTTCCTGCTCAAGGGCATTTAGAAGAGTGTGAGGGTGTTTTTGGTTGTATCACTCCTGACATTTCCTGGCTTGGCTAGGTTAACTATGCATCCTGCATAATAGAATTTTATCTCACCCAAAGTGCCAATGGTGTGCTCATTGAGAATAAAGGTACTGGGCCCCAGGATAGAGGAGTCAGGGAGCAGGATGTTTAATTTACTATTGCTCTGGTTACAGCAACACATACCCAGTACAGCTCAGCAGGTAGGAAGGAGAAAGGGATTTAGGAATAACTTTCATCCCAATTAAAGAATGTTCTCGGAAGCTGCCTTGTGCGGCATCTTTCAGAAATGTATGTTAATATGGATAACCTATTAAAGAAATTATACTAGAAAGAGCAGCAGGAAGCTAGGTATCAATGCATATGTTCCTCTATCAATTTAATCATACCTACTAAGAAATTATAGAAAGTTCACCCTAGCCTGTGCTTTTTCTCATTTTATAGAGAGGAAATCATGGGACTAATATGTTCAATTACTCATCTCTATTTAATTACTAAGGGGACAGATCCACCTCTTATAACCCATAAGATATATGATTATTAGCCATTTAATAATAACTGAGCAACATTTGATTCCATTCTATTCTAAGATTATTAACAAAGGTTAAATATAGGCTGCATGTGTGATGGTATGTGTAGGGTGGCATGGTGGAAGTATCTGGCAAACTTTTCATGAAATAATCATTATTTTAATTTTAATTCATGGTTCTTATAGCTTAGTTTCATTGCTAAATGTACTGCTCCTTTAAAAAAAGTTTGTACCATTAGCCTGATTTTGAAATGAACTACTCAAATCTTTCTCAGAAACAATGAATAAAAATTGTCAATATTTTGGGAATGGTATTTGTGAATTATGATCTCCTTCCATCCTCTCTAAATGAGCACTTTGGAAAATAATGCTCCAAGAGACATTTGAACCTCTGGAATTTTTGCTTTGCAAAGCTATTCTGTGGTATTTTTAATACAGTATTTGTGATTTCTAACACGTTAAACTTTAAAAATAGAAATGGTTTCCTTGCTATTACCTCTGGAGGAAGAGGTAAAAGTAGACAGCAGGAAGAGCAAATTAGAGCCCATGGGTGCCTCCCCTCAGCATGCAAAATCCTAACAATGTGAATACCTATGGCTAAAAATACATTGTAAAAAATCAATAGAGAAATCTTCACTAGTCCATAAGGATGATATATTTTTCTAGAAGCTGAATTTAGACTGTGAAAGTAAGCCACAGCGCAGGAAGAATGTTTGCCTCCTAAAAATAATCATCAGGATTTGTGATTTAAATAAGAGTATAAACTGAATGGATGCTAAAACCCAATGCTATTTTCTATACCACATTTGGAAAACTGTGACTATTTAATCTCACTAAAATATAAATTATTTGAAAAATAAATACAGAATTAAGAAAAAGTAGCTATTAAGTGTCATCCATTCAACCACATTTTGTTGCAGTGAACTACAATATTACGACTATAAATGGTGATTCTAATTTTATTTCCCTTATGTAGTTTTGGAAGATGCAAAGCTGCTATTGCAAGCTTCTTGAGCTTACTGCATTGCCATAGGTAGGCACCTGGAGGTTTTCCAATTGTCATCATTTCTCAGTGTTTCTTTAACATCGATCTATTCAGGAATCTACCATGCGATGATGATACTAAGTCTTATCTCTGACTAACCTCAGTCAACTAAAAAGAAAGTGCATTTACATCAAACAATGAATACTGAAATAAGTACCAGTGCTAACCATCAAGTATGTGTCAAAGACCAAAGTTCTCCAGAGGTTTAGAGAAGGGAAGAACAATTAAATATATTCTCTATAATATACATTCTTTATAGCTATCGGCGAGGATGGTATGAGCCAAGAGCTCCCTGTTGGATTAAATGGGTGTTATAAGTGGTTTTCTCCAGGAAAAAAAGTCAATAGAGTATGGTGATACCAGATTAAAGAATTAAGTTGCCATCCCCTGGGTTCCTTCAACTTTTCAATTATAGTAACAAGAGGTTCTTATGTGGAAATAGGCTAAACTGAAAATAACCACTTCCAGTCAAGTAGTTCCCAGAAGATGGACTCAAAGAATTCAAAGCCAACTGAAATCAGGTAGTATGATCAGTGAAGACAAAAAAATAGCACTTGAAATGGGGGTGGGGAGAAGTTGAATGGGATTTAATGCCAAATATTAAGTCGATGAGATGAATGATGGTAGTGTTTTCAGTGAAATGTATCTAATTTGGTGGGTTTTAAATTTCAAATTTTAGTAATATCTAAAATAAATTCAATATTTGGTTTTAAAATGCATTGGGTTTCAGAATTCACTAACAAATTAAAAACAATGGGATTTGCACTTTGAAATCCATGAAATTTTTAATGGTAGTCATGAAACTATCTATCTTGAGATCAGAATGAGAAATCCTCACAGACCAAAAAAGAACTGGAAGTTAGTTTGCATAGGTCTGTTGTGGCAGGAGACCTGGAACTGGGCCTGGCTGGAAGAGGTGTGCGCAGGAGAACTTGGTGGGGGGCCTGGACAAGGTATTAGCCAGCCAGGTGGAGGGTGTCAGCGCTGTGCTGGTTCCCGAAGACCTCAGTTATATTTAGGCTATGCAGCAGGGGAAGGAAATGGTGCCTGCTCACTCTTATTCTTGGAGGAGTCTTCCAATGATTCCTGCCCCTCCACCACAGGTTCTGAGATTAGTAACCAAGTCTCCCTCCTGTGTATCCCAGGCATTTTTTCAAACTGCTCCTTCCATGCTCTGTTTCCACAGGGTTGTTTGTTGTGCTGTCTCTTTTAAGGACCAGGACTCGTTTTCCTCCTGCCCTCAAGACTTGCCCAGAACCAAGCCAAGTGTTTTTTAAAGTTTTACAATCAAGTCCTGTTGATTGTACGAACCGGCAAATTTATGCCCCTCCATTTCCATGGAAGCCCCATTGTGGTTTTAATTTGCATTTATTGTTTGCACCTGTGGCAATGATTTGCATAATTTTATTTAAGCCTTATAAGGTAATGATTATTTCACCTGACAGACATCCCTACCTCACTGTAGTTTATCTTCACAATCTGGACTCAGCTACTTATTATATGTTTCATACTTCTACTTCTTGAATTTCAAGACCACATCAATTAGTAATTCCCATTCTTGAAAGAAGGTGATAATTTTAGCGAAAGACAATAAATGTCCAGTCCAATGACAAAGTAATAAACTATCAACAAAAAGTATAAGCCAACAGTGTTTCTGAGATCTTGGAGTAAACTCAAATTTTTTCTCAGATTCTCACAATATATCAAGTAAAACAGAGTCTATATTCCAATAGCAGCTGTTGTACTAAAATACAATTCAATTCTGATGCTAACCACCTGGAACTAGTGTTAGAATCCACAAGTTTAAGGGCATGGTTTTATTGGAACAAGACAGCATCTACTTAAGATGCCATATCTGGATATCTGGACATCTGGATCCCTAGTCTCTTTGCACTTCTGATCAACTGGCCACACATCTGGCAGCTTCCATGATGCCCCTGATGTTTGATAATCCCCTAGAAGAACTCACACAATTCTCTTCTCACCACAGCCCTGTTGTCATTATATACTGTATTGAAGAATGCTTTTTGATATTCAACCCATTGTATATGTCTCCTTTTTAATAATCCTTCCCCTGACTCCAGGCAGAATTCATCACTTAGTGCAACCTCTCAACCCAATCATGAGGTCTTCTATTAGGCATTTTGTTGTAATTTTAGTTTAATTGCATATGTCCCTTAAAAAATTCCCACCTGCTTGAAAACAAGGCTGTGTCATTTTTTGCTTTTCATCCTCTGGGAACCAGAACTGTGTCTTTCACACACAAGACACACACACATACACACACACACACACACCACACGTATGCATATATGTGTGGATATATATGTAAGCGTGTCTGTGTATATATGTCTGTGTATGTGTGCATAATGTAGGTGGTCTTGGAGTTGAGCAGTTTTCTAACAAATTATGAAGCCCAACTGTATGTCTACTTTCTTGCTTGTTTTCCTAATTTCTCTTTCTCTTGTTATTGATCACTCACACGAAATACAAAAGAGGAATGCTCCTCTGTTCAAATGTGTTGGAACACTTGCAATGACTACTGATTAGAAGCTTGGTATCCACAACCAAGAATAGTAGTATCTAATAGGTTCCAAACTCTGAGAAAGGCTTCACTGATTTTTGTGACGCTGTGGGAAAAGAAAATATTTTGAGGATGATTATGGCATAGAAACATTCTCATTACTGTTGAAATGACTTCTCTTTTTTTCTTTGGGCCCCTACTCTCTTCTCTTCAAAACATTGCAGGCACAGAAGCAATTCATTATATTCTTCAGAATCTCAGTTTCCTAAACTAACAAAATAGCCTTATTACTATTGATGATGATGTACACAGACTGAAAGAGATACGATCCCCAGCAGTTGGATTAAGTTTATCCAATTTAGGTTGAGCCCTTGAACTGCAGTTGTTTTTCAAAATGCAAGTTGGCTGCACAGGTAATTAATTTTGTTCCCTTGCATATCCTTTAACAGCCTAAAATAGATTTGGGAACCCAAGAAATATAAGTATGATCAGCTGACTGATTTTCAGATAATTGAACCTTTCAAGGAAATTTGCATGTTGGTTAAGATTAAGAAGTTTGCTGAAAAAATGTGAAAGCATGCTTCTTTTAGAGAGAAAACAAAGAGATAAAGAGAAACAGACACATCCTCAGTTTGAAAACTGCTTGACCCACATCAAAAGTGACAGAAACTTTAAAGTGAGAGCAAACAATGGCAACCCTGATGTGACATCAGTCATCAACTCTGATGGCCTGTGATAGTCGTCACCTCTTGAGAATTTAGGTGCTCGTACTAAAGTAAGTGTTGGAAAAGGTTCAGTGAGGCAGGGGGCAGGGAGGGGGTCATGATTTTTCAAGAATGGCCAACTTTCTTTTTCCTAGGTTCCCTGGAACCGAGTAGGCCATTTATTTTATTTTATTTTTATTTTATTTTTTTAATTTATTTATGATAGTCACACAGAGAGAGAGAGAGAGAGAGAGAGAGGCAGAGAGAGAAGCAGGCTCCATGCACCGGGAGCCTGACGTGGGATTCGATTCCGGGTCTCCAGGATCGCGCCCTGGGCCCAAGGCAGGCGCCAAACCGCTGCGCCACCCAGGGATCCCCCGAGTAGGCCATTTATATGAGAAATTATCTTTGGTAGATAGAGTGCTTGGTTATGGTTTTTTGTTGAAAAAGTACAGGGAGTCACTTCTTACCTACTAGGACTCTTTAATAGATACCTGATTCTGTTGTAACCTATCATTAATGGGTCTGTAAGGAAAAGAATCTGAGATTATCTTTCCTTGAAGTAATTAAAGTACCATTCTAGATAAGCCACAAGAGAAACTTCTATAATTGGATAGGTGATCTTATCAAGCTTGATAATGTATCTCTCCCTTACAATATTGTTTCTTAAATTAACCAATCATGAAATTTCAAACATTGATAAGATTCTACTAATAAAGAGAGCTCAACTATATCAATATTTTTTAAAATACAGCTGATAACAAAACTTATATTGAAACTATTATGGTGTATCTATCTATTCAGTGAAAGTGGCAAAGAGAAGAGAAGATTGGGCAAAGTCAGATATACTAAGACCTAGAATTCCATATATAGAAAATGATGCTATAAAAAACAAAATGTCATAAAATATTAAAAGAAATAGACTGAGTGGGTTTTTGACCAAAACTCTGAAATTTCTGGTACAAATATTCATCAAATATTCTAAATTCATATGGAAGTATTAAAATTAGTGTATCTAACCAAGTGCCACATAACCTTAGTTTCTTTAATTTGGTCTCTATTTCCAAAGATTAATATCAATCAGAGCATATTTTTTTAAAAATTAGTATACTTTATCTTTAAAAAAAAAAACAGTTTTAGGTTTACAAAACAGTTGAGCAGGAAGTATAGAGTTCCCACATACCTACTTTCCCTCTACATCTTGCATTAACATCTTACATTAGTGTGGTAGATTTGTTATAATCAACAGGCCAATATTGATAAATTATTATTAACCGAAGTCTATAGTTAGCATTCTGGTTTGCCCCGAGTTATTCAGTTTCATGAGTTGTGACAAATACATCATGTAATTTATCTACCATTATAGTATCATGCAGAATAGTCTCACTACACTAAAAAGGTCCTGTGGCCTACTTGTTCACCCTCATCCCCATCTTAATCTCTGGCTACCACTAAGTGACTTACTCTCTCTTATAGTTTTGTCTTTTCCAGTATGTAACATAGTTGGAATCATACAGTATGTAACTTCTTCAAATTGGCCTCTTTCACTTAGCAATATGAATTCAGGGTTCCTCTTCTGTATGTAGTTTGATAGCTCATTTCTTTTAATTGCCAAAATAACATGCCATTATAGGGATGTACCACAGTTATTTTCATCCATTCACCTATTGAAGGCATAGTGGTTCCTTAAAGTTTAGGGAGTAATATAAAAGCTGTTACAAACGTTTGCGTGCAGGTTTTTAAGTGAACATAATTCTCAACTAATTTTAATGAGGACACAATTGCTGGATCATATGATAAGACAGTGTTTAGCTTTCTAACAGAATGCTGTACTGTCCAACATGGCTGTATCTTTTTTCATTTTTACCACCAATATATAAGGGTCACTGTGGCTCAACATTCTCACCAGGACTTGATGTTATCAGAGTTTGGGAATTCAGGGGCACCTGGGTGGCTCAGTGGTTGAACATCTGCCTTCAGCTCAGAGTGTTATCCTGGGGTCCTAGGATCCTGTCCCACATCAGGTTCCCTTGCATGGGGCCTGCTTCTCCCTCTGCCTATGTCTCTGCCTCTCTCTGCGTGTCTCTCATAAATGAATGAATGAATGAATGAATGAATCATTAAAAAAATCTTGAAATGAGGGATGCCTGGGTGGCTCAGAGGTTGAGCATCTGCCTTTGGCTCAGGGAGTGATCCTGGAGTCCTGGGATCAAGTCCCACATCGGGCTCCCTGCATGGGGCCAGCTTCTCCCTCTGCCTATGTCTCTGCCTCTCTCTCTGTGTCTCTCATGAATAAATAAATAAAATCTAAAAAAAAAAATTTGGTAGTTTAGTCATTCTTAAAAGTGTGGAGTACTACCTCACTGTTGTTTTAATTTTCAATTTTCTAATATTATAGGATACTGAGCATCTTTCTATTTTAATTTGTCATTGAATATCTTCTTTGATGATCTTTTCCCTATTTTAAATTGAGTTGTTTCCTAGTATTTATTTTAAAGAGTTCTCCATATTATGTGAATGTTTTTCCCAGTTTGAGTCTTGCTTTCATTCTCTCAATAGTGTCTTTTACAGAACAACAGCTTTTACTTTTAATAAGATTAAACTTAAATTTTCCTTTCATAAATTATGCTTTTGCTATTTTATCAAAAAACTCATTTCCAAACCAATGGTCACTACTTTATCTCCTATATTATCTTCCAGGAAATCTTTAGGTTTGCATTTTATATTTAGGTCTAAGATCCATTTTGATTTAATTTTTAAAGTATAATTTTTGTGTCTAGATTTATTTCTTGACAGATGGATGTCCAATTGCTACAGCACCTTTGTTGAAAGACTATTTTTCCTCCTTTGAATTAATTGCCTTTGCTTCTTTGACAAGGACTAGTTAACTTTATTTGTGCAGGTCTATTTCTGGGCACTCCATTTGGCTCCATTGATCAAACTACCAGACAGAGATATACCCATTTCATTGGTCTTTTTAAAGAGGTCAGATTTTGTTTGCACAATTTTATCTGTGTTTTCTTCTATTTTTATTTGTATTTGTGTGCGTTCTTTTTTAATTTTATTTTACATGCCTTTGAAACATGTTCTACTTTTTCCAATTTTCTAACTTCTTGAAAATGGAAGATTATATTATTGACTTGAGGTCTTTCATCTGTTTTAATATTAGCTTTAATGCTGAGGAAAAGGGAAAATATGCTTTAAACGCCAGAAGTAAATAATCTCAACAAAGTCCTTTTCCTCTATATCAATATATAGTTCTTTTTAATAAACATTTTCCCCTTTTTCTTGTTGTCTTTACCCCATCAATTTCCCTTATCTCTGGTTTCAGCTCCCTAATTTTACCCTGGAGAACCACTTTTCTGTTGTTCTCAGTGTTTTGTTTTTTAAAGATTTTATTTATTTATTCATGAGAGACACACACACAGAGAGAGAGAGAGAGAGAGAGGCAGAGACACAGGCAGAGGGAGAAGCAGGCTCCGTGCAGGGAGCGGGATGTGGGACTGGATCCTGAGTCTCCAGGATCAGGCCCTGGGCTGAAGGCGGCACTAAATCGCTGAGCCACCCAGGGATCCCTGTTCCCAGTGTTTGTAAAAATGCCAGTCAAGGCACTCTTTCCCTAGTTGAGAGGCTGGAGCATTGTTCATTAGTTTACTTGGCCAATCCTTACTAAGCTGAAACTATATTGTACATCTAGGCACTGGAGATCCAGTAGTGAACAGAACAGAACATTCCTCCGTGTTGCACTTACATTCTAATGTGGGATTCAAATATAAAACAGATAAACAACTTATGATAATAGAACTCCAGTGGGAGAAGAGGAATTAAGATTCGAGTTAGGAAATTTGGACTAACTCTCCCAGTGTGGTAAATATTAAGTAAGACAAGGCGAGGACAGAGGTAGGCGGAACTAACTAGAGTTCGATTTTTCTCCTCTGTGATGGCTGAATTATTCTCCAATATCTTTTATTTTGTGAGCTATGTAATAACTTTTCTATGAATTTCTATTAGCTAGCATTATCTAGATTTGGCTTCTGTTGCTTATGTCCTAAGTACTCTTATCAATATGATGTTGAAAATACTTCTAAGGAAACAGTGAATGTTGGAGGGTGAGATGCTTTAAATTTCCCGTTGCTGTTTCAAATATAAAGTTAGGGTATAGGTTTCACATGTTTTCCCAGAGTCATTTCAATGGGCCAGGGATATGTTACAGCAAATCTACACATTAAGTATTATTTAGTAAGGCCCCCATTCTAAATTCCGAATGTAGTTCATACATACCACTATTAGAGTCATCACTATTTTATATGATTTTTAGTATTTTGTGCAACTGTTTTACCTAGGTTTACTTTTCTTGAGTGTACACAAAATGAATCCTTTTTTTTAAAAAAAAAAAATGCCAGTTTCTGTACGACTACATGCAAATAAAGGATTGATGATCAAGAATTTTTTTTAAGATTTTATTTATTTATTCATGAGAGATACACACAGAGAGAGGCAGGGACACAGGCAGAGGGAGAAGTATGCTCCATGTGGAAGCCTGATATGGGACTCAATCCCAGGTCTCCAGGATCAGGCCCTGGGCCGAAGGCTGCACTAAACCGGTGAGCCACCTGGACTGCCCCAAGAAATTTTTTTGGAATAAACAGAAAACAATGAGATCTCTATAATAAAATTTTCTGGCTCTGAGGTACCTGGGTGGCTCAGTGGTTGAGCATCTGTCTCCAGCTCAGGGTGTGATCCTGGGGTCCCGGGATCAAGTCCTGCATCTGCTTCCCCACAGGGAGCTTGCTTCTCCCTCTACCCATGTCTCTGCTTCTCTCTGTGTCTGTCTCTCATGAATAAATAAATAAAATCTTAAAAAAAAAAACTTTTCTGGCTTCCTATGTTAAAATACTTCTTCTCCCCTATGTTCACTCCCTTTTGGTGCTCTAGCTTTTTATGCATGTTAAAATTTTGTATATCCTGCTGCCTTTTACTTAAATCAAAATGAAGTAACCTTGAGACTTAACTAGGGCCATGAGTGTGTGTTCACTCAATGATATAAACAAACCTAAGCATACTCAGATTATTTGGATGGCCAACTTATAACCAAGCAACTCCCTACTCTTTCAGAATCAGCATTTTTGTTTGTGTTTAAAATTATGCTGGCACCAAAAGTATGACTTTAATTGTCTTAGGGTAATTAGAAAAGAAAAGAAGTAAACTTAATAAGTAAAAGATGACTTTGTGCCAAGTGAAAACCAATTGATTCACAGCATGCTTTACAAATAAAGTTTCCAGTCCCCTGAATAGAGAAATGTGGTGGGAAATTGAGTCCTCAAAGGGCCCACGAAAGTAGAAAAATGCTGATATGAAAGAATCTGTACTGTGGTAGTCAATAGTACATTCCTATACTGAATGGCAATTTAGTTCAGAGAAATCCTCAACTGACATTTTAAATAAATGTTGTTAATTTGAATTTTATTGGTTTTGTAGTTTTTTTCCTTGTATTTAATACATACATTTGTTTCAGCTTTATGGTTCTGTAAAAGCTATAACATTAGGAGTTTACACTTTGCTTTATGTTTATACATATTTAAGTAACATTATAATCAAAATAATTTAACTCAACAAAGGAAGACTGAGATTATTTCCCTTTTAATAGGATTTTATATATTAAATCTAACTGGAGAAACACATCTTAGACCATTATCTTTATTTCCAAAGTCAAATGCTTCAACAGCATCAAAATGCGAGGTTCAAACTCTGAAAGACCAGATATGTCCCTTGCCAGGGATTGGCAGTCAAGAGTACAGCTGAAAGTTTCTGTCTATTGTGTTCTATTTAATTATGTTTTTATCCTTTTTCACTTCTATTTAATCTCTCAGGTAATATTCCAGATAAAAATATAACATTAGTCACAGTGCTTTAAATTTTTATGTCTTCTTTGGTATATTATTTATTAATATTTTATATAAAGTCACCACTGTTTTTCACATTAACTACAAGATATTAAAATTTTCGCTATTTTATAAAAACAAAAAATATTTTAAAAACTCTATGCCTTCTGAAGAAGAATAACTTTATCTGTATCTCTTCTATAGTACTTCTTAATTTTTACCACCTTCTGTAGCAAATGCCCTAGCCTAAGAAACGGTTATGTTTGCTTTGTTAATCCAGTCTGTCTTGCATTTATCAACTTCAGAATTAGTTATATTACAAAATAGGGAGCCTGGTGGGAATTGTCTTATCCTATAGGACTCAAGGAACTTGGAAAACAAATTTATTTCAAAACAATTAATTTTGAATACATTACAAACTTATACTCAAAAGGTCTCTTAGCTTGTGAAATACGATTAAAACATAAATTTAAAAACTATTTTAAAATATTTTTGTATGAATTCTAGGGAGCATTAGGTTATACAGTGATTAGGTCACAAGTGTATAAAACAAGGGCCCCAGTGTCTGCAGAGGCTAGCACGAGTCATGCACTGCCTGGCGTTGGCAGTGGAATTGATATTGGTGGTAATGTTGCTTTGACAGCAGGAGCACTTGTGATGAGCACTGTTGTTACAGTGGTATGACAGTCCATGCTGGCAGTAGTGCTGGATGCACAGGTCATCGCACTGGTTGGTATTCAAGAGTCATGTTTCTGCCAGAAGCGTTAGCAAGGGTGATGTGGATGACAGCATCACACTGGCCCCCTCCATATCCTTAGATGTGGGCACTGATGCCTGATCCTGGGCATAAAATTGGCAATTGCAATATAAAATAATTGGGAGAGACAAAGGGGATGGATATTTATAGCTTTAGCGTTTTTCTCTCTTCACTGAACTCTTCTCCCTTGCCCTTTTGAGAGCTTAGTGTTAAGTCTCTGCTTTTCAGTTTCACATGGTAGAAAGCATTGACACACAATATTGAAAGTCAGTATGGAATTCATAAGATGATGCCGTCATTAGATATGTTTCAAACAGCTCTTAAATAGTGCAAGTTTCTGCAGTTTATACTCACCAAAAAGGCAAAAGTAGAGAATATAATAGCAAATGTTGGCTTGAGAGAGGCTTGCATGTTAGAGCACACTGGTGCCAGAATTTTGGAAAGCAATTTAGCCATACTTAATGAAATTAAATATGTTAAGTCATATGCAAAGTGATCCTGTATATATTTCCACATAGACAATTAAAAAAGATGTCAATGGGGCATTGGTTGTCGAAGTGAGGAGGTAAAGGCAGCCTATGCTTCCATTCAAAGGGTGCAGTGGATACAAAATGCAGTGATGTGTTCCACGGGGTGCTCCATGACAGACAGAAGCCAGGAACTAAGTGTATTTTCAGAGCATAAAATATGTCATACAGTGTGAAAGAAGTGATGAAGTGAAGAAGCAACGGTCGGAAATATTAGAATGGGTGCCTGCAGGAAAGGGGTAAATGAACTAGCGTAGAGAATGAAAAGAAGAACAAAATAGACCAAGGGAGAAATCTTACATGTGCAGGGTATGACAATGTATTGTGAACTGAGGAGTATTATGAACCTCATAATACTCCTCAGTTTACAGTGAGATAAACACTTTTGAAATGGAAAAAAAATACGTGGGATCCTCTCTGTTTTATGTTTTTTTTTTTTAATTTACTACTTAGAGAAAGTAAAATGTCTGAAAGAATACTTACTAAGAAAAGAAAATAACAATTCCATGGGTAATGTAAAAGTAACTTTAAGAAAAAGATGAATTTAGGTTTGTGACCCACCCCAGAAATATTTTAGCTCTCCACCAGTTTAGTTGTTGGCAGAAAATTGTTGTGCAGCCAAGCAAGAAATTACAGTAGGCAAGGAATTGTTTTCTGACTGTTACTTTAAACTAACCTTTTTAAAAACATTTAAGCTTTCTTTGACTTATTGTTGATCCAAATTGTTTTTATTATCACAAGTAACAAAGGCCAAGACTTATAGTTAAACAAGAGAAAGATGAACAGGAATGAATGATAGTCACAACAAGCTCTTAACAAGTGTGTCTTTCCTCTACTAGAAAATAATATATTTTTTATGAGATTTAACCTGTACCAAAATAGAAAAGATATTCTTGCTTCATAATTCTTTAGTTACTTCGTTGTTCTGAAGGGTGCAGAAACTACAATTTCTTTAAGTCAATGATTTTGTAATACTGTATTATGATGCTAACATCTAAATGAGTGTGTGTGTGTGTGTGTGTGTGTGTGCACTACGATGGGCGAATGACAGATGAAGATATAGACACAGCTAAAGGTGAAATACTTCATTCCTTCAGTCTCATTATATTGTTACTATTATTATTATATAACTATTAATATTATTCTAGAGAGAAAGGAGATTATATGGGCATGTGGGCAGACTTCATTCTGAGCAGTTTGAGAATTTCCTTTTGTGACTCTATGGTAATGCATTGGAAAATAATTTAAACTTCAGAAGCAGGGTAGAATGGACATTACAGATGGCTCAACAAAAGCCAGTCTATCCCTGCTTCATGTGTGTTGCCATGTGGGTAAGGGGATGGCAGAAACAGAGGCAATCTAGCTGCAGAGTTGGAAGGATGGCTATGGATGGTTTTGACATTTGCAGCACCAGCCATCAGATGATGGCAGATTTGTTGTAATCTGGGGATGAGTGGAATCAGCAGCTTACTTATATGAAACCAGCTCCAGAGGTGGGTCCTAATTAGACTTAGCTACTCATTGTATTCTCTTCTTCATATCAGTAAAAAAAAGTTAATCTGAATCATTGAGACATGAGAAGAGTTTGACCAGAAGCATCTAAAAATAAAAATATTTTGTTCTTAGGTAAAAAAACTAAAAAAGTCAGAGACTTATTTTCTCTCTCTCCATACAAGGTATGTCCTTAGACATAACCACAGAAACACTCACATTATGTCTAGGGGCAGTCATCTTACAACTACAAGACAAACCACATATAGCATCAACATACAGAGAACTGGGGACATATGGAGCCAGTGACTTGAAACCAAATGGAACTCTATGTTTCCAATTATGCAGATGAAAATAAAAGCTTTGTTAGTGTTAAACATGTTTAAGCTGAATCTTTCTTACTTTAAATCAGTAGCAATCTATTTGATACAAAATGACAAAGCTAAATATACTGTTTGATATTATAACATCAGGGAGAATAAGAAAGAAAGAGGAAGGGAGAAAGATGAGCTTAAATGTGATAGATTTGTCACTTATTAAGCATGTATGATATGTCATGAATATACCATGTGAATGATAATCAATATTCCCAATCTCTCTTTCAGTGTTGGTATTACTATTTAGCAGCATTAAATTGAGAAAAATGGAGTGTGCTTAACACAAGATCAGCTATCCAGGAACAGAGAGAGTTTTTAAAAAGAGAGTTCATCCTAATGAACAGAAAGAAAAATTAGAGCATGAAGGAGACAGAAAAAGTCAGAGATGAGGGAGGAGAGCCAAGTTGAATTGGTAAACTAAGACATTTTGGAGAAGGAAGGGATAGTTGTAATTCTTACAGTAAATTCAATTAGAGCAAGAGCTGTAAAGTGTTCCTTTAAGTGGATCATTTGTATATCATTGGTAATTTTTTTTCAGATCAGTTTCAGAAGTAGAGACATGAAGGGGAAAATTGTATAGTGGAAACAAAGGGTGGAAATATATCAATATTTTAATGAGGTGGATAGTTTCATAAAAGTAGATACCAGTCTTCAGGATGACTTAAAAGCACATTAAATCTAGGTTGAAGAGCTAATACAGGAGTAGGCATTGAAAATTCAAGAAAAGTGCTAATTGGTGAAGCTAGGTTTGGGCATTTAATTGTGGAAGACAGAGACGGCACTAGCTAGCTCAGTTAAAAGGAATTTATTGAAGAATATTAAGGAATCCAAATATTCATTTAGAGTGATGGAGAAACTAATTACATCTGAGCTTATGTGGACAATCATCAGAAACATACTGGTGAACTAGCCATATAAGGAAGCTCTTCCTTCCATTTATCTTCAAACCAGAGCAAATCTACCATGATCAAAAAGCTGCTGCTATAAAACTCAGACCCCCTATCAGCCCCCAAACCGCCATGCTGCCTCTGCCCTCACACCAACAACACAAAATTAATAAGTGTCATATTAGAGGCAGTATCCTCACTGTAAGGATGTGCGTGTGTGTGTATGTGTGTGTGTTTCCTTTCACATGAGAAAGCAGGTGGATAAAAAAAAAATAGAAAAAGAGGTTGGCAAGGGTTGGTATTTTCAAATGTGGAGAGTTTCAGAAAATGGTAGGCAGCCACAAATATTACAATTTCACCACGAAAATCCTAGAGAATGTGGAAAGTGAGGTCACTAAAGCACAGCAGAATTAAAAACAAAAGTTATAATGAAATTGATGACTTACATAATTCTTTATACTTTTAATATCACTTAATTTATTGTTTCTGATTCATCAGTGACATACATCACATGCCTCAGGTTCTTTTAAAGTTTAAGTTATTGCTAGTTTTTAGCATTCTATATTGGCTAAGCTTTTTGGCTTTGCAAGCACTTCACAATCAAGAATGAAAAAAGAAGGGGAGGGGGTGGTCTTCTGCATCTTTCTGAGGATGTGCAGCAAATATGTGGGTCAAGACCTGGGAATTAGGTTTGAGGAATCATGCTGATTAGAGTAAGTTAATCTCTGTAGTCTCACCCCTATTATCAGTTGCTTTATTGGCAGTCCATTCCGGGTTTAGTTCAGATATTCACAAATTTCAGTTATGACTATTCAGTAAAATAAAACCAGCTCTACAACATTATGGCTCAAATTTCAATTTCTATGGTATATCTGTTATGGATAATTACGCAAAATACAAACTTTGTTGTTTCCTTTTCAATGCACAAATCATTATGTAAGTAGCAAATGGGTATCATGATCAGTGACCAACTACATCACTTTTTTCAGTCTGTTGGCAATTGGTCACTGCATACCTGTTACTCAATTTGTACACAAGTCGTAGAGTATATATTTGTGGTACCTCCTTGTCTTTCAGTGACAAAGTCTCATAACATTTCACAAAAATTGGATAATTAAAAGAGAGGACTGGCTAACAAAAATGAAAGTCAGCAAAGAAACACAAGGTGATAGCACCAGAAGTGAAACTCAAAGAGAATATAAGTTATAACAAGATGGTCCTGGGAATGTTGACACCACTGCCACTGGGGACACTCTAGATAGCCAGCAGGGTAATTTAGTGAAGGTGAACTTATCAACGTAAATGAAGAAAGTGTTAGTAATGAAAAAGCAAAGATGTCCCAGAAGAAATGATACCAGCAAAAAAATCTTCCCACTAAAGGAACTCCCAAAATTAAAAGTGCAAAAGATAAAATGTTGGAAGCTGAACCAATCTTAGAAAGGAATAGAACAACTCACCAAGGCATTAAAAAGTATTCTTTTCATCCTGTAAGTTCTACTATGAGAAGAACAGAACCAGCACTGTTCAAACTGCCCTTGACACATTTTTCAAAAAGAAAACATCTCCGCTGTCAGTGTTTCTAATGTTTTAAATTACAGTATACTGTACTACTATATACTAAATATGGTATGGTATACTGTTTTAAAATATAATACACTGGGATTCCTGGGTGGCGCAGTGGTTTGGCGCCTGCCTTTGGCCCAGGGCGCGATCCTGGAGACCCGGGATCGAATCCCACGTCGGGCTCCCGGTGCATGGAGCCTGCTTCTCCCTCTGCCTGTGTCTCTGCCTCTCTCTCTCTCTCTCTCTGTGTTACTATCATAAATAAATAAAGAAAAAAATATTTAAAAAAATAAAAAATAAAATATAATACACTGTGGTATATAAATTAATTTTACTATTCTTATTGCCTTATTTATAATTAACAGTAAGAGGGTTTTTAAGGTTATGACAAAAAAATTAAAGGTCATGGAGTAATCATCAATTTACCCATTGATTATTAATATTTCTTTACATGGTTTCAGTTTGCAGGGGCACTATTACAATCCCATCTGTAGAAGCAAGCACTCCCTACAATTGGCATGCCCCCCAAACAGAAATATGGTCACCACTTATCAAGATTATAAGAAGGGGATTAAAGAGGGAGCAATTTTACAGCACAACTTACTTGGATCTAAGCCAAATAAAAAGGAATAGGGAAGAGATCCACTAACTCCACAGAAAAAGAAGATGGACAACAAAGAATGAATTTCTTTGTCCAACAATCAATCATTTCTTTGTCGAAAGGTAGAGTTTGAAGTGTTTTTTTGGAGGGTTAAAAAACAGGTCATGACCAAAAAGAAAAAAAAAAAATGCTGTAGGAACTATGGATAGATGAAAAATAAAAAAGCTCCTATATGCATGCAGATGAGTCCAAAGAAATATAAGCAAAACTAAGATCTGCACTGATGGAAACCCACAGGAAGAAACTGATTGAAGGAGAATAGTATCTCATCTAAGAAGGTTGAGTGAGGGCAGACTCCAGAGTGGTGATGTCATTCCTAATATGTGTTTCAGCCGATTATCAGAAGGAACTGAAGAAAGATCCTCTCTAGGTAGTGATTTCTAGAGGCAGGTAAGAAACATCAAATTGGGGCACCTGGGTAGTCAGTTGTTTAAATTCAGACTCTTGATTTTGGCTCAGTTTGTGATCCCAGGGTCATGAGATTGAGCCCCAGTTGGGCTCCATACTTAGTGGGGAATCTGCTTGAGATCCTCTCTCTCCCTCTGCCTCCATTCATGCTCTCTCTCTCTCTCAAAATAAATTTAAAAATCTTAAAAAAAAAGAAAGAGAAAGAAAGAAAGAAAGAAAGAAAGAAAGAAAGAAAGAAAGAAAGAAAGAAAGAAAGAAAGAAAGAAAGAAAGAAAGAAAGAAAGAAAGAAAGAAAGAAAGAAAGAACACATCAAACTTGAAAGCAGTTATTGGAGTAAACAAGTCTCCTGGGCCAAGAAATGATCCCAAGGGCATTTTACAATTAGAAAATCTGAAAAGGCGTATTTAAAATTTTGATCGCAGTGAATGGTACATAAAGAAAATAAACAGCCTAGGGCCTGTACACTTAATTTCTAAGCCCCCCAAACCTGCATTATCCACTCTCTATAAAAGCACTCAGTCCATGGTATTTTGTTGCAGCGGCCAGAACACAGGACCAGAGGGCCGTCTGGTCTTGGGGCTGGGGCTGGTCCAGCTGGCTTTCATGGGTTCTTAAAAACCCCAGAAGTCTATGTCAGCCCTGATGGGAACAGATTTGGGGGTCTAAATCGAAAGAGGAATCCTGATTCTAAAGTGAGGAGGGCAAAAGAAAATGTGCAGCTTTTTGTGTCTCTCTGCAGCTCTACAGAGAAGCCTCCAATACCTGCTGCCTCAGGGAGAGATTAGGGAGATTTTTCTCCCCAGGGGAATTAAGGAAGACAGGAAATTTAAACAGGTTCTTGCTCTGTAACCATGATTACTGAGTCACTAAAGTGAATGCAGAGGCCAAGGGATGAGTTTTGTGTTCTGGCATGGTTTTGCTTTGGAGGACCTCACGCAAGTCACTCATTGTACTTCTCCATCCATGTGGTGGGGTGTCGGTAACAGGTAGTTAGTCAAAACGTGACTCAGCAATGTGCTGTATGAAGTAAAAGTATCACCACGGCTATACACAAACACACAAAATCCATTTCTGATAGGGTTATTTTTCTGCCTTTATTTATCTTTGTGTGTGTGTGTGAAAAGTTATTTTGAAAAGTATTAACATTCTTGACTGGAAAATGAGGAAATTGAGATTTTTCACAAGTTGAACAGGAAATTTGGGGTGATCAATTTACTTCAAGCATGAAACTGGAAAGGATAGGGTCCTAGGTCCGTAGTAAAAACTGTACAATAAAGTCAGAGAAAGTAAGGAACCTTAAAATGATATCATAAAGAGTCTTTTTTGGCATGGATTACCTCATCACTTCCACAAAATGAAGTCCTACTTAGAACTGTTTTTTTTTTTATTATTATTTCTTATTTTAAGATGATTCTGGCAGTAAGGCAGTCACAGTTGGTAGCAAAGGTTAAGGTTTTACTCTGAGGGCTTTATTAATGAAAATTGGTGTTAGTCCTGAGATAATTACAATGTACTAATGATTAAAAAGTTATTACTCATTTAACCAACATTTATTCTACATAAGTAATATTTTTACACCTTATGACTAAAACAATAAAAGAATAACAGATATTCATATCACCTTCAGAGGTACTTCCAATAATAGGGTATTTGCAGATGTTAAAAATATAATGAAGCGCCTCCTAGGCAAAATTAAATAATTCAGAGAGATAACTTGTCTGTGATTTCAGAACTTTCATAGAAAGCTTCACTTTTAATCTATTTTTTTGTTTGTTTCGATAATGGATTCTTAGTTACATTAACAGAAGAACAGACTCCATTACTTTTGGGTTAAAGAGTGTAATGTAATGTGTGTGCATGTATGTGTGTATGTATACGTAAAAGAGATGAAGGAGGAACTAAAGAGAAGCCTCAATGTTGTCCAGCACAGTAAAAGATCTATATGCAGTTTACATAATTCAAAGGCCAGCCTAAAGAAAGAATTCCAGATTCTAGCTCTTATTTCAAAAAACAGTCATAGATTTTGGGTTAATTTACTATAAGTAAAACTTTAGCCCAACACAAGGTGCTAAGGAAATCAATAGATAAAGTGTGTTTCTCTTAACAAATACCATGAATTGATTTCCCGGAAGGTAGGAAACAAGAACAGGCCACCTGTCTTCTTTTCCAGCTATGTACTCAGAAGAATTGAAAACCTACACAAATGTTTGTAGAAGAACTATTTACAATAGCCAAAAGATAGAAATGATCAAAATGTCCATTATCTGATGAATGCATAGGTAAATTTTGGCATATCCACATGATGGAATACTATTCACGCATAAAAATAATGAAATACTAAGGCACCGGACCAACTTGGATGAAACTCGCAATGAACATGCTAAGTCAAAGATGCCAGACATAGAAGGTCACATATTGTATAATTCCATTTATATGAAATATCCAGATTAGGTAAATCCATAGGGACAGAAAGCAGATTGGTTGCTAGAGATGGGAAGTTGGCGAATAGGGGGTGACTGCTTAATAGGCATGCACATTTCCGTTGAGGTAATGAAAATATTTTGGAACTTTGTTTTTAAGATTTTATTTATTTATTCATGACAGACACAGAGAGAGGCAGAGACACAGGCAGAGAGGGAGAAGCAGGCTCCATGCAGGAAGCCCGATGTGGAACTCGATCTCCGGACTCCAGGATCACACCCTGAGCCGAAGGCAGGCATTAAATGGCTGAGCCACTCAGGCATCCCTATTTTGGAACTTGAGAGAGGTGATCACTATACAACATTGTGAATGCAGTAAATGCTACTTAATTTTATAGTTTAAAATGATTAATTCTATATTATGTGAATTTCACTTCAATAAGAGCTGTTAGATACAGATATATAATGGCCTATACATACACAAACTAGATTTTTCATACTTTAGATACATGGCTTTCCCCCATGCACTTCCATGCAGTTTCTCTTCCTGAACCCATCTAAGTGAAAATATTTGTCATAGGATTTGAGGTAATTCTTTCCTAAGGTTCTTTTCTACCCTGAGACTCTGGGATATTGTAATTTGTGCCCAAAGACAACATCTGACCTGCAACTTAAACTTTCTTCAATTTTCACACCATGTATCCAATTATCTTATTCCTCCTGCACCTCTACATCCCATCAATCACTACACTCTTACTTAGACTGACAAAATGTTTTCCAGTCACTCCTCTATTTACGTACCCCAGACCATTTGGTTAGTTCAAGTCCTCACCTACGCCATTGCTACCACTTTCAACATGGAGTCACTTCCATCAGTTTCTATTTGCACTTCATATTCAAGGTTTTGTTTCCTATTTTGTTTTTAAGAAAATTAAGCTACCAAATTTACAGAGAAAATTAGAGTGAAAGGCTGTATGAGCACCATCTAGAATAAGATTGTTTTATTACTTTTGCATAGGGTTTTTTTAAAGATTTTATTTATTTATTCATGAGAGACACAGAGAGAGAGAAAGAGAAGCAGAGACATAGACAGAGGGAGAAGCAGGCTTCCTGCAGAGAACCCAACATGGGACTGGATACCCAGGCCTGGGATCACTCCCTGAGCCAAAAGCAGACTCTCAACCGCTGAGCCACCCAGGTGTCCTATATGTGCATTGTTTTTTGTAAAGAAATAAAGGTGGTTAAGATTAAATTTCTTTTTGATAAACCTCTCCAGTTCTTTTCCCATTCCTCCATACACAGAGGCCAAGTATGAATATTTTGCGTATAGTTCTAATCCATATGTTTATATATTTAGCATAAACATGAAACCATTATGAAAATATTATAGGCTTGGGAATTAAAAAAACCATCAGCAGTTAAAACACTAAATACACGATTTTATAACTTAGTGTTTCATCAGTGCATTTTTGAGATTTATGAATATATTTCACATTCATTGCTTTTAACTGTCCTAAGATCTGCCACAATGTAAAATACCACAATGTGTTGCTCTTTTCTTATGAATAGAACTTTAGATTATTGTTATCATAAGTAATGGTGAAAAGAAGAACTCTCTCTGTTTGAACAGGAATTATACAAATTAATATTTAACTCTATGTATCATTGAAACATGGTAGAATAAATATACACCCAACTTTATGGATTTTGGAAAAGTTCTCCACAAATCTCCAAAACTCCATAGTTTCCATCTATGCCTGTGTGTTTCTGGGTCAATGTCATGTTGCATTTCTCTAGTTCTCTTTTTCAAAAGATTCAATGTTCTCTAAATTTTTAAAACTCGGTAATTATTGACATCTCCTGGGTAACTCTATATTTCTCAGTGTCTTTGTATTTCTGAAATGAACCCTACCTTGCAAGAGTCTTTAATGTATTTCTAGTTAAAATTCATAATATTTTCATAGAACCTGTGCATGCATGTCTCTATATTTTTGAGATTATCCTTTATTTAACTTGTCTTTTACTATCTAATTTCTAATTTGCTATGATGGCTAGAGTAGTCTCATAGGATGATTTGGATAGTGGTGCTTCTTTTGGTTTCTCTGGATTGTGTAAGTTACTACGTATCTATACCTTAAAAGTTTTATGTAACTTACCTCTAACTTTCTAGGCCTAATATCTATCCTGAAGGAAGATTTTTTTTTTTGAAGATTTTTAAAAAACTTTTTAAAGCAAATCTTACACCCAACATGAGGCTCAAACTTGAAATTCTGATCAAGAGTCACACGCTCCACTGACTGAGCCAGCCAGGCACTCCTGAAGGAAGATGTTTTTGCTATCAATTTTGTACACGTTAGTCATTTTTGTAATTTCTAGTTTTCCATTTCTTCTTAAATCAAAGTCATTTTTTCACTGTAATTGTCAATTTCATCTAGATTTGTAAAAATGTTAACTCAATTTTACATTAATTTATCAGTACCTTAGTTCCTGTGGTGTAGTTCATAAAGTTGTTGCTGAATTATTTTCATTGTGTGGGACACATATAAGTTTGTTGTGTTTATTCTCTGACATTCATTTGTGTGCTTATCTATTCATTTCCTTATATAAATGGCCACATTCAGTCGTTCAGTAGTCCTATGTGATCCCTGGGTTGTAGAAGGAATGCAAGGGATGTTGGGAGGGTAGTACTCAGTTTCTGACTTTTCTGGGCTCTATGGTATTCATTGTTCTGGTAGCAGTTTGAATTTTACTGTTTATTTTAATAATCTTTAAGAATTCCTGTTTTTATAAGTCCTATAAAATTTCAGCATATACAATTTTATGTGTTGTAGACTAAGACTCTGAATTCTTGGCTTGGTTTCCTGCTGCATCCCATCCTATACTGCATTGCCCCATGTGCCTCCTACATGATGTTGTACAAATTTTGCAGATGTAACTATTATTTTCCAGGTTCCAACTTTGGGCAGGGTGTCAAATTCGAAGCCAACATCTATCTGCAGCTTGTATTTCTGTCCTATGAGGGCATTAACATTCTGCTTTTAAGTTATGGATTCCTTTATTTTTGCTACTTGGACGTAACCTTTCCTTACATTCGTGCTTGGCTAGGTCTTTATAACTTATCTGTCACTTACCTACTGACAAGTAAGTAGCACACTTACATCTTGGAAAGGCCAGATAGGACTTTCAAAATGAAGATATTCTACAATTGCCTTTTTTTTAGAAGTTTCCTCAAATATACAGACCAATGCACTTTTCTTCAGTCTTTTATTTACTTGCAATTTACGTACCATTACACATGGCCTTGTTCCTGGTCATGTTCCAACCCACTTGTTCTGCCAAAGCTTCTGTAGGTACTCTATTTCCTGGTCATAGAAACTGCTCACTGAGCACACCTCATTTGCATATGCTCTTCTCTTATTCGGAAATGATTTCTTCTCTGTTTTGTATATGATGTACTCTTTTAATAGTCGTTTCTAATTCCTTATCTTTTATAAAACCATAACTGATGTAATCATGAAGTATTATTTCCTGTGCCAGCTTCCTCATATCTAATTTATAGCAATTAATGTATTTCGTTGTAATCTTTATTTGTACATGTTTCCTTCACAAGCTTCAGTTTTTGAGAAAGGGGATTTTTTTTAATGTTTATGTATACATGTATATATTGCCCAGAACATAGAATATTTGAGAAATACATGTAAAAATAACAATTCTATGCAACTGCTTTGTAGAACATTTTTTAATCGAGCTTTCTTTCCCTTCATTAGCCATCTCTTTATCACTTTCTTAATTAAGCTTTATATTTTGAGGTCCCTTCATTTGATTTCCAGGTTTATTTCCTACCCAATAGATTCAAGGTTATTTTTGCATGTAGGTTTTTAATCTCCCAGCTCAGCATTACAAGTCAACTACAGCTGATAGCCTGCTCTAATTTATAGCCTTGGATTTACTCCAAAAATAGGTAATGATTAGCACTCCATTCAATGAAAGTCAATATCTCTACTCTGAACTTTTGAGAAATTGTCAGTAAAGAAAAGAAATGTATATACTCCAAGTGTAAAGGGAGAAAACTGAAGCTTGTCCAAGAGGCATTTATTTTCTATTTGGGAGGCAACGGTCAGCCATAATGTAGAACAAAGTATATGTAGTTATATTTGCATATGGCCCATTTTGTTATTTTTACAATGCCCTGATATATGATCAAAAAAACACTCCTGCTCTCAGTATTTTATGAACTCATTTACATGCAGAGGACTTCTTCTCAAGGCTGACTTGTCTTCCTCTGTCCAATTCTGAAAATGTAAAGTGAATTATTTGCTAAAGGTCAGAATATGCTGGCACATTTTTAGGTTATTCTCCATGCTCTGGTCTAGATAATATGTATTTTGGCCCATGTAGAAATTACCTTTTACTATATCCTATTTCAATACAATTTCCATGCACTGGATAAATTTCTTCATACTGGCAAAGCTGTATCAGATGCTAAAGTGATGGGTGGGGATGTTACAGAGATGATTGGCTGCAGGGCTATCCTATGTTATTACTGAAGACTTTCACAAGCAGAGTGAATGAAAGGAACAAGAAAGAAGAGTATCAATGACAACAAAACAAGTTTGGAGTATTTGCTTTGTGACAGGTACTAGTTAGGATCTTCACATATATGATTTTGAACAACAGATTCAATCAGCCTATTGATTGAAGTACTTCTATCCTCTCATCTTATACTGCTTGAAAATATTTAAGGAAAGTTGTCAAAAGCTATTATATTTAGAACACTGAAACTAAATTTGGCCCAAATAATTTTGGGTAATAAGTGTTCAAATATTCAAATGTTTAAGTGACAATAAAATGAGCTGATAGATCAGCTTTAGACATATGTTCCATGCTAACTACTGTCAAGTCTAACTGAGTGATCTGAATTTCCCTGTCACTGTCTTACATATGTTTCCATTAGACTAAAATCCCAGGTTGCGTATAACCTATTACTCATGCCCCAGTTGATTTCTTGAATCACAAAGCTGTATAACATTTGGAGGCCTTAATTAGATGCTACTGCTTACTAGAAGAATAATTTTGCTGTTTAAAATAAGAGGTTGAAAAGTAAGCAAAATACCTACACCAAAATGAACAGATTGGGGAATTTATTCTTTGTGTTAAAAGGAAAGAAAGAAAAAAACCCTTTTCTGCTATAAAGTTAAGTCAACAAATCAACAAATCGATAACCTCCTACTGGAGTTGGCAGTTCCTGCATTTAGGAATGCTTCTGTCTGTGAATTTATTGTAAACCATAGATTCAGTTACTCCTATTAATTTCAGCTCTTTCTTTTGTATCCTCATTAAAAACATTTAAAGAAAACTATCAAAAGCTGTCAAGTTTGGAGCTCTGAAATTAGGTGTGGTACATGTAACATTTTCCGTATGTCCAAACATTTGGATATAAAATAAGAGGATAAAAATGTAAAAGCATTAATCTCAAAGTAATCATTAGGTAATGAGTGTGTGTGTGTGTGTGTGTGTGTGACTTTTTCTCCTAGTATCACTTATAGCCATCCAATTGACAGATTAATACCATTACAAAAAGAATATATTTAAGGAAAATACTATAAAATCTTCAACAGCAAGATTTCAAGAATTGGATTGGATGCTCTTTTAGGTTCTTCAATTTTTTTGAATTAATTTTTCTTAAGATTTTATTTATTTATTCATGAGAGACACACACACACACACAGAGGCAGAGACAAAGGCAGAGGGAGAAGCAGGATCCATGCAGGGAGCCCGATGTGGGACTCGATCCCGGGACTCCAGGATCATGCCCTGGGCTGAAGGTAGGCACTAAACCACTGAGCCACCCACGGATCCCCAAGGTTCTTCAATTTTAAAGCTTACTTTGTCAGGTTCTGAACGTCCATCTCTCTCTCTTTTTTAATAATAAATTTATTTTTTATTGGTGTTCAATTTGCCAACATACAGAATAACACCCAGTGCTCATCCGGTCTAGTGCCCCCCTCAGTGCCCGTCACCCATTGACCCCCACCCCCCGCCCTCCTCCCTTTTCACCACTCCTTGTTCGTTTCCCAGAGTTAGGAGTCTTCCATGTTCTGTCTCCCTTTCTGATATTTCCTACCCACTTCTTCTCCCTTCCCTTCTATTCCCTTTCACTATTATTTATATTCCCCAAATGAATGAGACCATATAATGTTTGTCCTTCTCTGATTGACTTATTTCACTCAGCATAATACCCTCCAGTTCCATCCACGTCGAAGCAAATGGTGGGTATTTGTCATTTCTAATGGCTGAGTAATATTCCATTGTATACATAAACCACATCTTCTTTATCCATTCATATTTTGATGGACACCGAGGCTCCTTCCACAGTTTGGCTATTGTGGACATTGCTGCTAGACTAGAAATAGTCTACAGCCATACCACCCTGAACGCGCCCGATCTTGTCTAAAGGTCCTTCTCATAGTCTAAAATGAAAACAATAGAACAGAATATAGAATAGTTTTGTTAAGAGTAAGTATAAGCCAATATCCACTTGTCTTTTCAACATTTATTTTCAAATTAAATAAATTTAATCTGTCCACTCATAAGTTATAGTTATAAAATTATAGTTATAATTATCGTTATAGTTATGTTTATAAGTAAGCTGAAAGCTATCCTGTGATGTGTAGTTGGGAGGTGCTAGGGATGGGTATACAATGTTTTCAAATATGTTGCACTTATTTTTCAATATAAGAGATCCCTTATATAGGGGATCCCTCATACAGGCTTAGCTTAGGGATGCTAAGCAAATCCTCATACCTAAGAGCAATTATATTTCCAACATCTTTTACCTCTCTATCACAAAATCTTGAGATAGTCAAACAATTTCCCTGGTGGACATGCAATTCCTTTTGACTCTCATGCCAACAAATCCAGGGTTGGAATCTTCTGATCATCAAAAACATAATGAAAGTCAGGATAAGAACTAAATTTTGAGATGAGTGAAGAAGTTATAAAGTTGCCTTTTACTCTTTTCTAGCTTACCTTCTCTCTTTGGGGTCTGAAGGCCTAGGGCCGGATATATCTTTTGCTTAGGAGCTTTTTGTTTTTGTTTTTTTTGTACCAGAGACCTGAGAAGGGACAGAGTGTGAGCTGGGGAAAAGAACCTGACTAATACTGCTTCTGGAATTGAAGGAACTAAAAGGAAGTTGCTGAAGTTTCTTATCTCTCAAGCTCCCAACAGGATACATCTTACAGAGAGTCTTAGAACAGGAGACAAGTCAGGCATAATGAATATGTATTTAGTTAAAAATACCAACCATTGTGTTTCTTAGAAATTCCCTCAGAAGAGGAAGTGGAATGAAGGAGTAAAGGGTGATGGTTGGTGACAGTACTCTTGAATATGTCATTATGAGTAGGATCTTCCAGAGAAGGTCATATATGGGCCACAAACTGAAAGGAATCAAAAAGAGAGTAAAGGAAACAACCAGGAGGGATCCCTGGGTGGCGCAGCGGTTTGGCGCCTGCCTTTGGCCCAGGGCGCGATCCTGGAGACCCGGGATCGAGTCCCACGTCGGGCTCCCGGTGCATAGGGCCTGCTTCTCCCTCTGCCTGTGTCTCTGCCTCATTCTCTCTCTCTCTCTCTCTCTCTGTGACTATCACAAATAAATAAAAATTAAAAAAAAAAAAAAAAAAGGAAACAACCAGGAAGACTATATAGCAGGGCAAACATAGTAGGCTACAAGGGAGGTAACTGTGGATTGGACAAAGATGGTAGAAGAAAAGGGGTCAGATTCTGGATAGATACTAAAGCAGCACTGATGAGATTCTCTAAAAGATGCATGCCACAAGACACTAGTTGAGTGATGCTGCATTTGCTGAACTGAGGAAGACAGGAAGTAGCAGCTTTTATTGTTATTATTTTGGAAAGGTTTGGATATGGGAAATGGAATTTTGGTTGTAGGCATGCTTAATTTGAGATACTTCTTAGATCTACTTTAGCAGAGTGGTCAGAAGTGAATCTAAAATTCTGTGTATCTTTTGCACAATGTATTTAAAAATGGTGCTGGATAAGATCTCATAAGGCATGACCATAGAATGAATGTTGTCCAAGGACAGATTCCTGAGGCACTCTGATGTTTAGAAATTAGGTAAATGGAGAAAGAAGCAGCAAAAGGCACCAAGAAAAAGTATCCAGTGAGGAATGAGAAGAGAGAAAAGGGGGAAGAAAAAGATAAATGATAGATGAATAGATAGATCAATCAATTCTTAGATCAATTAATTCTGGTGTTTAAGTAGAGAATGTATTTAAAGGAAGAGTAAATAATAAATTGGCCAGATGATACTAATAGACTAAGTAAGGTAAAAGGTAAAAAGAATTCATTGGATTTGGCAATGTGGAAGCCATTGGTAAAACTGACAAGAACATTAGCAGCATCAAGGATAAGAGTCTGATTGGAATGGGGAGAACATGAGATGACAATAGAAGGTATCAATGACTCTGCACAATTTTGTTGTAAACTGAAGCAAACTAATTAGATGGTTACTGCCTAGGGATGGTTACATATACACATATATACATAAACACACATATATAATATATGTATATAATATTTTTTTTAAGTTTTTTATTTATTTATGATAGGCAACAGTGAGAGAGAGAGAGGCAGAGACACAGGCAGAGGGAGAAGCAGGCTCCATGCACCGGGAGCCCGATGTGGGATTCGATCCCGGGTCTCCAGGATCGCGCCCTGGGCCAAAGGCAGGCGCCAAACCGCTGCGCCACCCAGGGATCCCTATATGTATATATTATATACACAGGAGTAAATATATATATATGATATATATATGATATATATATATATTTTTTCTTTTTAAGATTTACTTATTCATTCAGAGAGAGAAAGAGAGAGGCAGAGACACAGGCAGAGGGAGAAGCAGGCTCCATGCAGGAAGCCCGATGTGGGACTCGATCCCGGGTCTCCAGGATCACACCCCGGGCTGCAGGCACGCTAAACCGCTGCCCTGATATGTATATTTATATATACTTACTCCTATATATTTGGACATAGCAGGGCATGATCTCCTCAACCTGGGCCTAGACACATTTCTACACTTGGATTTCGTTAGTTGATTCAGGGTATGTTTAGAAGAGAGGAAGAGAATGGAGAAACCATTAAGAAACTGAATCCTTCTCCTGAATTCTTTCACTGAATCCCAGTGAAACGTGAACCTTCTGGCACGTTCTGACGTAAACACAAACCTTAGGGATTGTCTATTTTGTTTCTTCATTATGTTATTAAAATATACAGTGATTGCAATTGTAAGCAGCAGTTGGTAAACAATTTTAAGACTGAGCCCGAGGGAACTAAAAGAGAAGAGCTAAGAAACAAAATCAAATTGGGAAGTCCAAGGCTACACATTAACATTCATGAAGATTAAATGTTTTCTTTGCAGTTGGAAAACCTCTTCAGGTCCCATTGTCCTGAATTTGGATAGAAAGGGATTCTGCATTCCAAACTGAAGATAATCAGTTTTGCAAGATGTTGCTAATAAAAAATAAACAAACTAAACCATTCTAAATCTCTTGTGTAATATTTCCATATGGAACTGAAGAAACTAGCACTTTATTCAGAATGGTCCTGTAAAGGAAGGATTCAAATACAGAAACTCCTACACTAAAGAGCCCTGAATGTGAGTTATATTTGAAAATGGTAAATGTATCTAGCAAATTTATGCTTCCTATACTGCACTTCAGGCAGCATTATCAGTATGTAGCTTCACATTTAGGGAATACCGGATTCTGTAAGGCTGTATTCTCAGTGCTTTATCTGACTTGATTGCTGTACTTAACATTTGAATAGAGAATTCAGAGAGGAAAATAAAAAAAATAAATACCCATCACTAAGCTAGGGAACAGGGGCTGGAGAATAAAGTTGAGCTCCAATGAATTTAGGAATTCGAGTGAGGGTTCTGTAAGCCAGCTCAACTTTCAATATTAAAATAATTGGACTGCCAATTACTTTTCTTTCCAACTTAGAAAAGGAACAATACAAAGATTTCACTATTTTTTCTATTTAATATGCGCATTCATTTAAAGCAAAATATGGTTGCTGCAAATTGACTTCACCAAAGGTCATAAATATATCCCTGAAAGAACAGTATCTACAGAAACTCTTGTATCTCATCACATACCACGCAATGGAGACACCACAGGTTCTTACTAGTCTGCAGGAACAGAATACCATGCACACTTTGTTGTCGGTTTTCATATGTAGAAAGTGCCCATAGCAATCTAGTTAAGTCCCCTCATTTTACAAATACAAAATCTGGCTCCAAAGAAGGGATGTGACTGTCTAAAACTGTAGAAATTATGAAAGATCTAAAGTTCATCCTACAAGTTCTAGAAGTATTCTGACAACTTATTCCCTATGTGGTAGGTAGTGTCTACCCAGTTTTTCCCTTTTCAATTCTGGTATTCTTAAGTTTGCATATGCATAAGCTATTTAAATGAAAAAACACCATTTTAGATAATGAGTTCCTTAAATATACTGCCATGGGCTTAAAAGTAGACTCCTTCCACTTTTCTTCTAACCATTCCTTATACCAGTTCTTTGTTTTTGTTTGTTTGTTTGTTTTTGTTTTTTTGTTTTTTTTTACAGGAAAACCTTGGGATTCCCACTATACTGGTCATTTATACAACCCTTCTGTCCAAGCACCCAGTCTAGCAGGAAGATGGAGTATATGTTCCTCCCAGCTTTTCAAGGCTACGTTTTCTAATTATAGCATCTCACTGAAGATGCCTTTTCACCTATTTCACCTTCAGTAGTGTTGCAATAAGCAAAAGTCACTCAAATGAGAACAAATAGAAGGTGTTTATTTAAAGCTTGCTATTGCAAAAAGAGTTAGGCAAAATCACTTGCATTTGGCAGAGACTCAGAGGCTAGAGATGGGCTGGGAAAATTTTACAGTGAAAATAAGGTAAATCTTCAAGTATGTTTGGATTTGAAGCTGTTGGAATTTTATGTGATTGGTCTGGAGAGCATATTTGACTTTCTCTGCTTGCACTGCTCCATTTATTATTCTTATGTCAGGGGAATTTTTAGAGCATTAGAGTGTCAGATAGAGTGTTAAAATCTTTATCAGAGGTATGCATCAGATAGAGTGGAGAAAGCAAAAGTATATCCAGAGAAGATGCAACTCGATTAGGAATAAAGGAGTTCTCTGGAAGCTCAAGAATATAGTCCATCTGATGTGCATCTAATATTTCTAATATTAACATTTCATTTGCATAATGTCTTTTCCTATTACATTTGCAGAGGTATCAAAGCAGAAAAAGATTATTTTAATTTTTTTTTCAGTAAATGCGCAAAGATTACATTTAAGGGATGAGAGATCAAAAAACCTGTGGTACATTCGTCAAAGGAAGAGGCTTAGCCAAGAGCGAAGTTGTCAGGGTTTAACGTAGAAAGAGTAGCACATGTAACTAGCAGGAATTGATGAGACTGATCATCTACATTCTTAGTTAATTTACCTTGAAGGTTTAGGGTGAGGCAGGATAATGGGTGCTTCTTCTTTCCCCAGAGTATGCTCACAGATCTGGATTGAGAGATTTTTCTTTATCTTGGGTTTTCTTTCATAAAATGGGGACAATCTTTCCTCTAGTTCCCCTTTCATTTAAATATCTGTAAGAGTCTTTGTTAAGTGGTCAGCAGAGAAGTGGCGCTTGGCTGTTTGATCTGCAGGCAGTAAATTTATTTTTGGTTTTGTCTCATTTTTATTCTAAAGCCTCTTCAGAATGTTCTAATTTCTCATTCTAATTTCTGTCTTGAATTAGGTCTACAACTTCAGTTTTAACATCATTGACTAAGTGACATGAAATAACTGTCTTTTTTAAAAAGACTGTATTTATTTATTCATGAAAGACACACACACACACACACAGAGGCAGAGACACAGGCAGAGGGAGAAGCAGGCCCCATGCAGGGAGCCCGATGTGGGACTGGATCCCGGGACTCCAGGATTATGCCTTGGGCCGAAGGCAGGCGCCAAACCACTGAGCCACCCAGGGATCCTCAAATGACTGTCATTATATCAGCATTTTCTTTAACTTCCAAATGTTGGGGATCCCTGGGTGGCGCAGCGGTTTGGCGCCTGCCTTTGGCCCAGGGCGCGATCCTGGAGACCCGGGATCGAATCCCACGTCGGGCTCCCGGTGCATGGAGCCTGCTTCTCCCTCTGCCTGTGTCTCTGCCTCTCTCTCTCTCTCTCTCTCTCTCTCTCTGTGACTATCATAAATAAAAAAAAAATAAAGTGCTGATGCTTTAAAAAAAAAAAAAAAAAAAAAACTTCCAAATGTTGAAGGCATTTCCCAGACTATTCCCCAAGTTTCCCATAGTTTCATATTTTTTTTGTTTGCCTGAGCAATTTATAATATAATCAATTTTGTTGGAAATCTTCCAGGTTTATGTTTGAGGAGAATTTGTGCTTCATTTGAGGCATTTTTGATCCTTTTTGGAAAGAGTAATTATGTCCCTTGCAGTGTCAATCCAATTAGCTTTTGACATCCTGAATTTAGCAGCTGAGTTTCCAACCACATGTACCTAACTTGGAATAAGGCAGGTAACCCCTGGGTCCTTTGCATTCAAAAGGATTACAAATTCTTCTGTGCTGGTCTTGCTTGGATTAATAGATTTCCCCAAGTATAGCATTTAATCCATCTCGGGTTTGGGTCTTAGTTGCCTGCACACCTGGCTCATATAAAAGATGAATATTTAGAGACAACTGGCACTTGGAGGTCTTAAAATAATCTGGGTGAATGTAGGGGGTCTGCAAAACAGAAGAAAAGGGAGAAATGGGAAGACGTACAGAAGGAGAGAGATTGGAAGGATGAGAGAATGAGAACTTTATAGGAGATAACTGGAGGCTAAAAAGAGGAAGAATTTACGAGGTAGATGGGTCAAGTTTGTTCTCCTTTAATTCTGGCAAATTGCCCATTCGCTTTGGACAAAAGACTGTTTTAGTGAGAGATCTTTGATTCAGAATTTGGTTTGAAGGCTTTTGGTACCAAACAGGGGAAAAAAAAATGCTGTTCATTGTGTTTGAGAAATCTTATCCCAATTCTTTTCCAAGCTACCTTTCAAATGAATAATTTTGCTCAGGTCAAATGTCTCCTAGAGTGACCACTGAAGACTCAAATCATTCTTGGTGAAGTTCTATCATTTAGAGAGACACAGAGATTTCAATAATAATGAGAATACATATAAGAAGCATGAGAGATGGGAATGTTTGGTAGAATGTAATGCTTTATTCACGTTGTGACTCATCTCCCCAACGTGGTAGTTATCTACCTCCAAATGCAGACCAACAATACATGCCTGTGGCAGACAGAAAACCAGAAATGTTTTCTCTAAAACAAAAGCCAACTTGAGTGATGGCATGCTAAAATCACAGGAGACTCTGTGTCTCTCAGCCAGCCTCTTCATACCACAAAAGAAAAGACTAGAACTCACAGAGGTAAAATATCTTTTTAAGATGTTGAAGTCATGATAAATTCACTTCACTACTAAATTATTTTTGATTAAAAAAAATCCTAATGTAGGTCACACTACAACGCCTTGCTAAAGTATAATTTTTGAAAAATTAAAAATTGGCACTAAAATATATAAAGTAAATGTGTGTTAAATATCTCATTAAACTGATTATTTTGATGGAACCAGTAAAGACTGGCTCAAAGGGCACTTGAAATGTTGGCAACTGTGTAAATAATTAGAAAGATTGGGAAGTTATATACAAACTTGTTAATGTCTTGCAGGACAGAAAATCATGAGATTTAGGGTCATTTTTTTCTTGGATGGAGATAATTTGTGTCTCTAACAGAAAAGAACCTACAAATTAACATGTAATACTAATTATTTGATATTTGACCAATAATTAAAGTAATCCTTAGATAGGCCTATTAAGCAATACCCCTTATGACATTAAAAGGACACCTTGCTGAACTTTTTTTGATAAGATCTGTCCTTAACATTTTGTAAACAGACTCCTCCACCAGGTAGTTTAATTGTGTGCTGTTATCTTACTTACAACAGCTATTCCAAGCTATTGCTACACTGTTATTCAGGACCTATTAAAACAAAGTTATTTGCTTGTGCTAGTGGCTCCAAGATTCACATTCCTAGTTATTACAGTTCTTTTTAATTTCAGGAATTCTTTGCTCTCCAGCCATCATTGATCATTCTTATCTTTTCCACCTTATATGTTTACTTCTAAATCATGATTCTATTTAATTAGGACTTACGGAATGAACAAAGAAACGAGGAGCTTGCCATAGACTGAATTTTTATGTCCCCCTGCAAAATTTGTATCTTAGAACCTGATATTTAATGTTAAGGAATTTGGAAGTAAAGCTTTTTTCTTTTTTTTTGTATTTCATCAGTTTTTAATTTTTTTTTAAAGACTTTATTCATTCATGAGAGATACACAGAGAGAGAGAGAGAGAGAGAGAGAGGCAGAGATCCAGGCAGAGGGAAGAGCAGGCTCCACACAGGGAGCCTGATGTGGTACTCGATCCCAGGATTCCAGGATCATGCCCGAACACAGGCGCTAAACCGCTGGGCCACCCAGGGATCCCTGGAGATAAAGCTTTGGTGGGGGGGGGGGGCGGGGGGGGGGGAGTGGTATTTAGGTTATGAGGGAGGTGCCCTCATGAATGGGATTAGTGTCCTTATAAAATAGACCCAAGAGGGATGCCTGGATGGCTCAGGGTTTAGTGCCTGCCTTCCCCCCAGGGCATGATCTTGGAGTCCTGGGATCTAGTCCCACACTGGGCTCCTTGCATGGAGCCTGCTTCTCCCTCTGCCTGTGTCTCTGTCTCTGTCTCTCTCTTTCTCTCTTTCTGTCTCCTATGAATGAATAACTAAAATCTTAAAAAAAAAAAAAAAAAGACCCCAGAAAGTTCTCTTACCCCACTTCTGCTATGTGACATTATAGTGAGAATATGTTTATGAATCAGGAAGTGGGTCCTTACCAGACTATCTACTGGTGCCTTGATCTTGGAACCCCCTCTACCCCCCCATCCCGGCCCCCAGAAAAATAATAAGTATATTTCTATTCTTATAAGCCACCCAGTTTATGATAATGTTGTTATAGAAGCTCAAGAAGACTAAGGGCTATTTGGGAACTTGGGGAATGTCACCTTTGGAGTTCTAATCAATGCATACATGCACAGATTACTTTTGTGTCCAAAATTTGTCTCTGGAATCAACTCTTGTGAATCCTGGGGACAACTATCACCAACTACTCATCCACAAAATCCCCATTTTTTAGACAAACGTACATATTTTTAAGTTTTTTCTCATTTTAAAATGATAGCAACTACAAGGGGGGATCTCACAAACATAACGATCTTTGATTTTACAACATTTAAACATTTATAATTGTGCTGTTCAATAGTTAGCCATGAGCTACATATGGCTATTAAGCAGTTGAAATGTAGCAAGTATAAACAAATGTGCTGTAAGGATAGACTGCATCCTTAACTTTGAAGACCTACTATGAGAAAATAATGTAAAATATTCCCAATATACCTTAATAGAAGGTGAAATATTATTTTTATATATTACATTAAATACAATATATTATTAAACTTATTTTTTCTTATTTCTCTTTACTTCTTAAATATGGCTACTAAGTTTTTTCAAATTAAACCTGTGCCTCACATTTGTAGTTTGTATTTTATTTCTATTAAAGTGATCTATAGCATATTAATTATGTAAAATGCATAACATAACGCACAATGCAATATGAGAAGGTATGTAAATTGACTCAAATTCTCTGTAGATCAATGTAAAGCAAGAACCTTAAAATATTCCTAATCTTTAACTTATTATTATGACTTATAAAAACAATCCTAGGAAATAATTTGAAGTATAGACAAAGGATCATGTATATGTCTTCATTTATAGTATCGACAAATTGAAAAAAATAATATTTGTCCAATAAAAAAATAAAAGGTAAATATATTATGTTTTCTCCTATATTGGGATATTAGGAAGTCAATAGAATTGTTATATAAAAAATGTTCAAACTTTGTTGTGATTGGCAGGATTTTAAACAACTTTTTAAAAAAACACTTTATAAGTGAATAATTATAGAAATCAATAAAAATTCTTGAAAAGATTCAAAACAATATAAAAATTGATAGCCGTCTTTTTTCTAAAATTTAAAACTTTTCTTTTTTCATTATTTTCAATTATAGATCTATATTCATTGCTATGCATATATAAGCTCTTAAGTCTGATAAAAAAAATAGTACATTTTATTTTTAAAGGCAAACATCTTATATGTGACTGTATTTGTGGAAAGGGTTGTGGGCTTTGGATCAGAAGAATCTGACTGGGAGTCTCAAGTCACAATACTTCCTTTCTTCATTGATAAAATCAAAGTGGATAACAGGATCAATTCACAGCTGCAGTGTATGGCAACACTCAGTCATTGACCTTTACTGATCAGTTGGTGTCATGTGATTACCAATATTAAATATTTTAAATATCATGGGATAATTCCATCTGTATTTGAATGTTGTGAAGATAAAATAAATTCATTATTCTTCCTCCGAAGTCCTTTGGACATTCAGTATAATAATTAAGGTGATGATGATGAAGATGATAATATTAGATAATACATGTGAAGTAACCAATCTGTCTTAAATGCTGCAGGATTTTTAAAAAACAGAATAACATACAACCTCCTTGGAATTCTGAATCCTAAGCTGGGGCATGAAGGAAAGGTGCTGGATCTTTGCCTCTATCATTTTTCCCAGATTTGGAGAAAAAGATTAAATAGAGAACTTGGATATTTCACCAAGTTCAAAATATCAGTTCAGTATTTAGGAATTCTTTTAAACATCTCCAAAAATAATACCCACTGTTTTTACAAAATGCAGCAAAAACAAAACTTTTTGCTTTAGAATATCTCGCTCTAGTAAGATATCACCCACTTTTCTTACACAAAAGAATTCATGTGACAAGGCAATAGTCTATAATAAAGGGTAATGGATCTGGGTATATTGAAAAAGAGAAAAGCTGGAGGTTGGGAAACTGGATAAGATCTACCCAGGGGTATTTGTGGAGTTTCTGACAATATATGTTCTAAACACCTTCGGGCGAGGCTTAGAGTCAGTGTACTGTGGTGCGGGACATGGATGCTGAGTAATCATGATCTTATTTCACACAAATCTTACTAGGTGTCTGAGTTTAGGGTCTCTCGTGCCCAATATTAAGAGGCAATAACATCACTGGTTAGCTCATTGTTTAAGTGTGCAAGAACTGAATTTTTATTAGTTTCAGTAAGCTTTAGTCATCAAGGCTGTGGGCTAATCATGATCCCAGCATTAGTTTTAGGGCCATAACTTACACAAATCAAGAGTTTGAGCACAATATCTGGAATAGCATTTAAACATCACTCATTCCAAATCTGATTTTGTTTTGTTTTGTTTTTTTCATATTAGAAAATGTATGTTTTAGTAGGCAAGTTGAATTTTCCCAAAGGAAGTGTTAGAAATAAACTTTTCAGGGAGGCTATTCTATCTCTAAGAGTAGGTCAGAGGATACAAACTTGCAATCAGAAGAAAAGGTTCTGGAAAGCTATTGTGCAGCTAATGGGCAGCACTGTGATTATAGTTAACAGTGCTGTCTTATATCTCAAAGATGCTACAAGACTAGATCTTAAGTGTTCCCATCATAGAAAAGAAATTATAATTATGTGATATGATACAAATGTATATGACGTGATAGAAATGTTATATTTCCACTGCCCCTGTTATGGTGGGAATCATATTGAAGTAAACGTACAAGATAACAGGTTGTACACCCTAAACTTACGCAATGTGATAAGTCAATTATATCTCAATAAAAAGGGGGGGGATTGGTCATTAAAACCATTTAAGAATCTATGACAGTAAACAGAACACAAATCATTAGGGGAAGAACCTAGGAAGTACCTCCTCTCATATATACTAGTATTAATATGTTTATCTATTATGGTTTCATTGATATAGTTAATTAGTTCATTTTTTATATGTGTTCAGAAGCTTGGAGTTCTTCTCATTGCACACAGATACCTCAATATGGCAGATGGCTCACTCAGAGAAAATCGCCTTATGCTATTTGAAACAAAGGAATGGATATTAATATTAATAATAATATTATTATTATTAATAAAAACTACTGTTTTTTTTAGGATTCTATTTATTTACTCATGAGACACACACACACACACACACACACACACACAGAGGCAGAGGGAGAAGCAGGCCCCATGCAGGGAATCCGATGTGGGACTTGATCCCGGGATCCAGGATCACGTCTTGGGCTGAAGGCAGGCACTAAACCGCTGAGCCACCCAGGGATCCCAAAACTACTGTTAATATTATAACAAAAATACACATCAAATTTTATGATTACAGAAAGGGCAGTGGGAAAAGATTCCAAGGAAGAAACATCTGATATAATTTAAAGGATGTCTGTAAGTAAGTCAGGGAAAGGATGGAGACTGAAGTGTTGAGTGGGGAATGGACGCCATTTCTGACAGAGGATACAGGATAAGAAAGTACTTGAAGATAAGAATCAACATCTTTCTGGGAAGAGCAGGTGATTTAATCACACATTTATTTGATAAATATTTTTTGACCACCAGATGCCAGGAACTCTTTCAGATACTGGACTCTTAAGATTATAAGATTAGGTTTCCATTTCTTCAGAATTTGCCATCTATCCCTTTTATCAGATTATCACAATTTGTAGCATTTCCCAGATGCTATGGTGTCTCTGCCAGCTTTCACTTACTTTTTACAGCACAGTGTTGGAAACATATATCAACTTAGACAAGCTCTATAATTGCTGAACTTGGATTTGATCCTGCTCTATAGCTCAGCTGAAAAAGAAAGACATCCTAAAATAATCACCCATTTTAAACTGTTCATTCAGAGATTCTGGGAAATCTAAGAGTCTTTACAACACCAAAGAAATAATCACAAAACCTGTCACAATACAAAACACAATATACTTGTTTATATTAGTTTGCTACTGCTGCTGTAACAAATTACCATCAATTTTGTGGTTTAGAACAGTACAAATTGATTATCTTATAATTCTATAACTTTTAAGTCCAAAATAGGTCTCATTAGGCTTTAATTGAGGTGTCAACAGGGCTATGTTCTTTTCTGGAGGATCTGAGGGAAGAATCCATTTACTGGCCTTTTTTCAGTTTCCAGACTTTGCTTATATTCCTTGGCTCATGGGCTCTTCCTGGTATTATTCCAATATCATGTTTTCAATATCACATCTATTACTATTCTGATCCTCTTGTCTCCCTCTTATAAGGACTCTCTTAATTATATTTATTTTTATTTTTTAAAAAAATCTTATATATTTGAGAAAGAGAGAGAGAGAACATGAACAAGAGGTGGATGATGGTGAGAGAGAGGAAGAGGGAGAAGCAGACTCTGCTGAGCAGGGAGCCCAATGCAGGGCTCTATCCTAGGACCTTGAGATCATGACCTGAGCTGAAGGCACATGCTCAACTGACTGAGCCACACAGATGCCCCAGAAATCTTTTAGTTAATAATGGGCCCACATAGTTAATTCAAAATAATTACCCATTTCAAGATTCTCAGTCATATCTTCAAAATCCATTTAACTATGTACAGTAATATATTTACAGGATCCATAAATGAGGACAAGGAAACTTTGGGTAGCCATTATTCAGTTTAGCACAGTTTTCCATCTGACCTACAAAGATTCACATCCATCCCACGGGCAAAATATATTTACCACATCCTAACAGTCTTTTTTTATTTTTTTTTAAGATTTCATTTGTTTATTCATGAGAGACACAGAGAGAGAGGCAGAGATATAAGCAGAGGGAGAAGCAGACTGATAGCGGGGAGCCTGATGTGGGACTTGATCCCAGGATCTCTGGATCATGACCTGAGCCAAAGGCAGATGCTCAACCACCGAACCCACGCAGCTACCCACATCCTAAAAGTCTTATACCATTATAGCACCAGATCCAAATAAAAAAAATCTCATTTTAATATCATCATCTCAAAATGCCCAAATCTCATGATTTAAATAATCTAAATCAGGTTTGGATGAGACTCAGATTATGAGTCATTTTGGGTCAAAATTCCTTTCTGTCTCTGAACCTGTGAAACTAGAAACAAAATTATCAATACCAAAAATAAAAATGTAATTGATATAGGATATGAGTTACAGACATTCTCATTCAAAAGGGAGAAAAAGTAAGGAAAAAGGAGTCACCAATCATAAGCAATTTTTAAAATCCAACAGAGTAAACTCCATTATGTTTCAAGGCCTGGGAAAAAGTTCCCTGTGACTCAAGACTCCACTTTCTGGGCCCAAAGTTCTGCTCTGTGGCTCTGATCTCTTGCAAGTCCTCTTATTTTCAAGAAGATATAAAGAGTGCATGTTTTTAGCTGAGGAGTTTTATCAGCCTGTTTCCTGCCTGTAGAATTTTGGGAGTCAACAGCCTTCTCTCATTTCCTTCTCTCTCATACCCTTTCAATCTAAGCTGCCAGTGTTCTGTTGGTGTAACATTATCAAAACATAATGAGTCTTCAGTATATGCCATGAGGATTTACTCCATTAATCAAGAGGCTCCTCTATCGATCTTTCTTTTTAAAATATTTTATTTATTCATTTGACGGGGTGGGGGTGAGAGTGAGCACGACTACGCAGGAGTGTGCACAAGCAAGGGGAGGGGTAGGGGAGAGGGGGAAACAGGGTCCCTGCCCAGTAGAGGGCCAGAGGTGGGACTTAATCACAGGACCTTGGGATTATGACCTGAGCCTAAGGCAGATGCTTAACTGACTGAGCTACCCAGGTGCCCCTCAATTGGTCTTTCCTAAATCATTCCACATCTATCTTGGCTTTGGCTAAAATGGCTAAGGATAGTAAGATATTTGATTAGCACATCCATCAGCATCTCAGGTGGCTACCTCCCCCCCCCCCCAAAAAAAAAAAAAAAACTAACAAGAAGAGTAAAGAAAAAGAATGGAAATGAGAAAAAAAGAAAGAAGATAAAGTAAAATATAGAAAGAATTCTTGAATAGGTTTGAGGATTGTGGCAAATGAAAAGAACTTCAGGCAAAGAGAAGTGGTTTAGCAAAGATGGATATAGAATAGAGATCAACAAACTTTTCCTGTAAATGCCTAGATAATAATATTTTAGGCTTTGCAGGCCATGTGGTTCTCTATTATAAGTGTGAGAGTAGCCATAGGTAATACATAAGTATGACTGTGTCCCAATAAAACTTCATTTATGGACAGTGGGATTTGAGTTTTACATAGTTTCATACGTCTTGAAATACTCTTCTCTTATTTTTACATGAAGAAATGTAAAAATCTCAGCATGTGAGCCACACCAAAATGGAAGGCTGTGTCCTAACCCTTCCTAGTACAGAAGCAAGAAAGTACTAGGCATCCACCACTTTGACTAGAACATCAACTTCTTATTGAATAAAAGATTTTACTCAGTAATTATTGATACTTTTATTTAAGATATCTTGAGAAATTTAAATAACAATATTTCTTGTGGTTAATTTTGGATTATTATGCTCATTATTACCAAAAAAATTTGCTAATACATGCAAATTAATGAATTGTAACTTTCTCTTACTCTTTCCTAAGTGGGTTCTAAAAATTAAGCAAAGGCTACATGCTTTGATAATATACCCTAGGAGATGGAAATCTTTTGTTTTCTCAACTGTGCTTGCATATCACAAATGTTGTCTTTACCTCATATCTGGGCTCTGGAGATGTGTTATAAATCATGTGCCAACAAAAACAAAACCACAAAATTTCAGACCAAAAATTTGTTTTAATTCCCAATAAAGCTGAAGAAGACTGTTAACATGAATGGAACGGGCTTTGGAATTTTACATGCCCTCTAGGATGGAACACATACTTGAGGTAATAGGAGTGACAGTTCCTATGGAATTTTACCAACTCCATGCCTAGGCCCCAGTCCAATCATATTAGGTCCTCTAGGGGGTAGATCCACTTGTGAAAGCTTTGCAGGTAACTCTAATCTGCAAGCTGTTTGAGAAGCACCTTGGCTGGTTCCCAAACTACCATGTAGAAAAATTTATCCATAGGCCATAGTGTGAGGAGATAGAAGAGAAATAATTGACACAACTTAGCAAGTGAACAGATTCTGACAACTTTGACATATCCTTAACTGTGTGATGAATGAGAAATGCTATCAATAAGTCCATGAATGAGTTCTTTTTTTTTTTTTTTTTTTTTTTTTAATTGAAGAGAACTAAGCCCTTGTGTAGTTCATCTTCTTGAGATGGCAGTTTACCTTCCCTTTCTTCCTAGGCCTTTTTTTTTTTTTCCCATTAGGGCCTCCCACAGCCTTGACTAGCTGATGATACTTGAGGCTGTACATTCATTTTCAGATCATTAGCAGAAGTAAACAACATACTGAGCACTCATGACAGACTAGGTATTTGTGACAGATAGTAATCTAGAACTCATTGAAAAACAGTACTTCCATAACCCCAACTAAAAGGTGTCAGTTTGTCTATAAAAATATTTGAAGAATATACTATACATTCATTCCTTTGGGTTTATGGCCTCCCTGAGATTTCACAGATAAATTTGAGGGCTTTCTGAATTCCCTTAAACTGTATTAAAAAGTATCTTAGTTTTATATGAGTTTTATACATATGAGTTTTATAGAGATGATATATATATGATGAGATACATTTTATATTGTTATATATTATTTATACATAATATATATTACATATAATATATATTTATATTCATATAGAAAGAGGGAAGAGCATCCATAGTTTTCATTGAATGCTAAAAATGTCTGAGTCCCCACTACTCTTGTCTCCTACCTACACTCCCCAAAGAACTCCCCGCAAACCAGAAGCAATAAGAAAAGAAAAAAGGGAAACTTCTATTTGAGATACTCTTAATTCTGAAATCCAAGTATGGGTTAAGCTAGACCATGTGAAAACTGCATCAAGATCACATGATTCTGGTTCTACATATCCTTGCTCCAATTGAATTTTGCTTGGGCCATGATGTTATAAAGCAGCAGCTCTATGAATTTTTTTGTGCCTAGTTTACTAATGATGATTTTCATTCAATTAAATCATGCACAATTTTATTGGAATCGTGCAGAAATTTTCTCTTTGTTCTGAGTGTTAGGAATTGTGTTATTTTGTGGTCCTCCTGAGGATCTGACTTGTTTATTCCTTTAGAGTATTATAAATTTTTCAAGTGATCATTTTTGTTTTAGTTTCAGCATTTAGAGAGGACTCCCTGCAAAGAAGAGAGCTCATCCCTAGATATAAAACTGGAGTAGAAGATCAGAGTTGACACATGAGAAAGACTGATGATGGTGAGTCATCCTGGCATTCAGTAATCATTTCTGAAGTTGCTTCTATTCATAACTGTGTGAGCTGGAACTCCCTGCTGAATGACAGAATGGGTTCTAAGGCCCATAGGTTAGCTAATTCTACCTATAACATTAAAGTATTCCCATACTTAGCATCCCAGATATGGTGATGCTAAGAAGAAATTCATTAAACAGCACGCTCCTCAGACAGGAGACACAGAGAAGCAGTTTTAAAGCTTCCAACTGTTTTCCCCCTACTGAACTCTTTAGACTTAAATATTTGGAGAACAACTTTCTTTCTTTACTTTTGAAAAAAAAAATCCTAGTAGTATATGAACAAGTAATGGAAAGTTATTTTTACATCAGTGAGAAATTATTACCGTCTACACTACATGCAATATTGAGTTACGTTTGTTTTACTAAATAGTTTGCTTTTACTCCCTTTTCAACACATCTTACCAAAGCTGTAAAGCCCTGAAAGTGGATAACTACAGTGACCATCATAACACTATAAAGATATGATTGACACACAAAGGTTGTATTCAATTTATGTGCAATCATATTTGAAAAGAGGGGAATTCAGTTGATGACTCTCTTGAATGCTTTCCTCTTAAGGATTACACTATTGTTGGGAATAAGATCTTGTTAAGTGCAAAATAAACTTTTTTTTTCTTTTCTTTTCTTTTTTTTTTTTTTTTTTGCATAAAGTACTGTTAGCTCTACAAAAGATCACCATCCAGACAGCCTGAGTAAACACAGCTGGGCTGTTGAGGAAACAATTAGTGAGAGTGGATCATGAAGATAAATTTGACCTGAAGAGAAAAAAAATCTCAGCTTTCAGCTTTTAATATTTGAAGTGTGCTTTCTATCTAATGATTCTGATGCCTTGAAGGGATTGCCTTTACTTTTCTTTTAGAGGTAGAAGAAACACAGCTTCACTGAGTTGTAGGCACCAGGTTACTGAATTTTAGAAAGATTTTCAAAGTTGGAGATTATCTTCTATGGTAATTATAAAAACTTAGAATGATTTTTTTGTAGGCTTCCTTCCCTGAAATAGTTACAAGGTATAAAATTCAGTATTTTACTCAAATTTATTTATTTATTTATTTATTTATTTATTTATTTATTTATTATTATTATTATTTATTTTTTATTTATTATTTATTCTTCAAAAAACTACAAAGTAGACTTATTTTTATAATTAAAAAATTAATAGGTCTTATTTTTCAGCAATTTTAAGTTCATATAAAAATTGCATAGTAAGCACAGAGGGTTCCCATACATTTCTTCTTTATGGTACCCTCAAAGTTCCTCCAATTATTAACAATTTGCATTAGTGTGGTACTTTTGTTATAATTTGATGAATCACTGTTAATACATTATTTACTAAAGTCCGTAGTTTACATTAGGGTTAATACTTTGTGCTGTACATTCTATAGGTTTTGACAAAAGCATAATGTCATTTGTCCACCAATAGTTTCATACAAAATAATCTCACTGCTCTAAAAATACTCTGTGCTCTGCCAATCCATCTCTGCACCTGGCCCTCAAACCCCAAATAATGTTTGATCTTTCCTCTTTTCCATAGTTTTGCCTTTTTCAGTATATCACATAGTTGGAATCATGCAGTATATATAGCCTTTTCTTCTGGCTTCTGCTTAGCAACATGTGGCTCAACTTCCTCCATGTTTTTTCATGGTTTGATAGCTCATTTCCTTTTCCCACTGTATAATATTTCGTTGAATGAATGTATCACAGTTTGTGGTATCTTATTGAAGGCTATTTTAATTTCTTCCAATCTTTGGCAGGTAGCTTTGTAAGAAACTGCCAAACTGTCTTCCATAGTAGCTGTACCATTTTACATTGCCCTTAACAATGAATGAGAGTTCTTGTTGCTTAAAATCCTTGTCAACATTTGTTAGTGCTAAGCGTTTTGGATTTTAGCCATTCTAGTTCACGTATCTCATTGTGTTGGGGTAGATTTTTTTAACTACTGAAGTGGCTAAAAATATGGGTTTTAAAGTACCCAGGGTTACTAGTATTATATTTAATTTCTGATACTTCCTAGTTGTATGATCTTAGGGGAGTTCCTTAAAACAGTGACTCAGTTCCCTTATCTTTAAAATAGAGTTAATGATAGTACCTACTCTGCAGAATTATTACAAAAAAGAATGAATCAATGTGGTTAAAGTGCTTAGAACAGTGTCTGGCATGTCATAAACTTCCATGAATGATAGCTGTTATCACTGGCATGATGTAGCTAATTCTTGAAATGGGGAAAAATTATATATTTTACCAGCTTAGAAAGTAGAGCAGCCAGGATTTAATTTCAAGTTTGTCTCCTGAGCTTAAGCTCTTTCTACAATTCTATGAAGTCTCTAAAGTTGATATGTACATAGAAAGATAGTGCCCCCATTTTCAAATTTTCTTGCATTTCTAGTCAAGTGTGAAGTAATTAAGTCACAGCTGTACATTAATCCAGAGCTCAAGTAGCCTTAAAAAAAAAAAAAAGCCAGCAGAGTATATCTTTGGGGCCTTCTACTCCTTTCTTTTTGCTAACTTGTATCCCTTGTCTGCCAGCCCTTCCATTTCTCTTTGCTCTCATGTTTCTTCTCTGGCTACCCAGAGAGGCTTGCTGGCCCTGTCATTTCATCCAGTGTTACATAATATACCTATTACAAAACCACTAAAGATTCTCTATTTAGGTGTTTTATTGTTGTTATTATTATTTTGATTTTATTTTAAGAAAGTTAATAATAGAAACACTGTCATCTTCTTTCATGTATTTCAAGCTTGTTAATTATAGGAGTGGTTTCAGTAAGCTTAAATGAGTACATTTATTTGCATGGTGTGCAGGACACTTATCTAAATGTCTAGCTTCAAATCTTATTTATCTTTTTTTCACATTGCACCTCTCAGGTCCCTCAGTATACATTAGTCACTTGAAACATATTTGGATAAATAATGACACATAGTTTGGGCCCACAAACTTAGAAGGCATGTGCCATATCAATTATAGACAACAGAAGGGGGGGGGGGGTTCTTCCTGAAAGAGAACATTGTAACAGAAAAGGCCATTGGATTGCTTGGTCCATTGGATTGCTTGGTCTTGGAATGAGAGTGTTCTTTTCTTCTACCTGGACAGTCTGAGAATCTACTAATTGTGCAGTTTTCAATGGGAACTTTATGGATTGCTCATACTAATCTGTCAACAGAGGTGACATCTTTGTTATTTTCTGAAGGTTCATTATTTTTACAGAAAATTGATAAGCTATTATTTCACTATATGTTTTAATTCATTTTGCTGGCCTTAAAACACTAATTTAAAATGAATTGCACATCATTTGTCATGTTAGTACTTTTACCAAAGAACTGGAGCTCATCCCATCAAAAGTGTAATTATTTACCTGTTGTGCTATTGCTATTCTAACTATTTCAGATGAAAATCTCAGCTATGTAATACAATTTCCTGCTTTTTTTTTTGGCAGAATGTTGCAAAGTCATAATTTCCATTTTTATCAGTGCCTTGGGGTCACAAAGTATTTCAATGTGTGGTGAGACAATGGGCATATATTATTATAAAACAGCTTGTTTACAACCTAAAAAGACATAGTACTTCCTCTTTGTGGTATACACATTTATGTGTTTAAGTGCACAAGTGTATGATCTCTTAATTTTCCCTTCCTCATTCACAGCTATGGCTTTTTATTGCTTTTAGCACCTTGCTTGTACCAATTATCTTTATTTTATTTTTTTATTTTAGTATGCTAAAGTTTGAGAAGTCTTGAAATGCTTACAAGCCCTAGAGTAAATAGACCAAATGAACAATTTCTTTACCATAATCTTCTACCTACCTGACCATGTAATTATTTTCCTCAGAAACAAATATTTGTAATACACAGTTTAAAATCTTGGGCATTATGGCACGCCTGGGTGGCTCAGTGGTTGAGTGTCTGCCTTTGAGTGCCCTGCCTTTGGCTCAGGGTCCTGGGATCCCTCCCTTGCAGGGAGCCTACTTTTCCCTCTACCTAAGTCTCTGCCTTTCTCTCTCTCTCTCTCTCTTTCTCTCATGAATGAATAAATAAATAAAATCTTAAAAAATAAAATATTGGGCATTATAAGAGGTTAAGTCCTTACAAGACTCTCTAGATTGAAAGATGCTGATTTGAACTGCAGCCCTGTCGTTTACCTGGTTTGATAGAGTGGCTATAGAACTTGCTAAATAGTAGCTGATATTATTATCCCTATGATTACATTTGCCTTAGCTTAATTTTGAGGATAAAGCATGTGTTGACAATCTAATAGCTTCCTATCATTGTTGTGATTCTCAAGGAACACAATGTATGTGACAGTCCTCCATAAACTACAATCAACCACACAAATGTCAGGGTTGTCTCTTTTACCCTTTCATGCAGTTGGCCCCCTTCCAGGGCTTTTAGGTTGCCAGAAATTAGAAATAAAATTAAGTAGGTTGTCACAGGCCTATGTGTTTCGTTGGTATATATAATCTTATCTCTATTTGTGTTTTTCCCCCAAATATGCACTTTCTTTGGACCCTGAGAGCCTAGAAAGAAAAAAAAAATGACACCATCTCTCTTTCTCCCCATTTCTTCACACTTGATTAGAGTTTGATGGTGTCATGGATATTGGATGCTGGCCATAATTATAGCCTGATAAGTGGCCTACTCTGCTGAATAAATCATATTAAATTAGGACAGTGCAGGTGTTCAGGAAGGGATAGAGAAAACACATTCCTCCTTGACTAACATCTTTCTCCACTTGGCCCCAGGCCGACATCAGAGTTTGTCATCCTGTGGCAGCTGCCATAGTCTAGCTGCTATTGCTAGACTCTAAGCTCTGCTGGCTTCTGGCTCCAATTCTGCTCCTGCCAGGAAACTCCACCCTTTTGTGGGTCCCAGCATTCCAAGTTAGTTAGAGACCTGCTCACAAATTTCTAAATCACTAAGTCTCACCCATTGTGTATTTGGAGCTCTGTCTTGTTGTAAGTGCTAAGCAGATTATGGAATAAGTAGTCCCTATGTATATACTCAATGGCATGTTCAGGAGAAAGATAAGGACATATATGTAGAAAAAGAAAATGCACAATGATGCAATATAGACAAAATAGACATCTAGTTTGAACTGGATTAAAGTTTTGGTAGATGAAGCAATATTTGAGCTGGAAATTTAGACAAGTATGGAGAAACAACAAGTCCCAAAGCCTCCACACCACTGAAGGCCTCTCTTCCAATACTCAAGTCATTTTATAAGAATGCATTGTTTATTGCCTGACATCTTTCAGATCTGTTCTCTTTAATCGTCTTTAGCAGTCTCTCTTACTCATCCAAATTGTCACACATGACATCTGCCTTTGCATACATAGAGGGCTTCAGAGCCCAGCTTTCTGAAAAGATTTTAGCTAATTGGAAAGGACATAAAGGTCAATGGCTCAATTATTATCCCGGGACTATTAGAGGCCTTGACTGCAGTGAGACTTGGCTTTCAAGTGTTTTGGCACAAAACCATCACTGAAGCTGAGATTTCACTCATTTTATAAAGTCCCTTTAGCATGATTCACTTGAAAAAATTTATCTTTTGCCCTTGATAATCCCAATCTTCTTGCAAATGTTCCACTGAAATATTTCCTATTTTACTTTAAATCTCTTTGGTTTGTTCTTCCCTAACAGACTGAAGGTTTAAAGCTTTTCCTTAATCACTTAACTTGGCATTGTGTTATGGCCATCAGTGAGCTGTGTCCTGAATTTCTTTCCACTACTCGAGTGAGTTCAGACTCCCTCCCGCTGTGTGTGCCACATCTGCTCTGTGCAGAGGGTTCTGTTTCATCATGGCTGTATTTCACAACCAAACAGAAGCCATATAGTTCAATACCTTACCTGTCAGAGTTACATGTGACCAAATTTCACCCAGGTTTTTGAGTACGGAGGTAAGTGAAGAAATTTTAGAGATAATAGTATGTATGAGTAGACATAAAAATGAAAGACATTTATAACATCTTCTAACATCTTCTAACATCTTTTAACATCTTCTAACATCGATGTTAGAGAATGGGAACCCCATGAAGAAAGGGACTATGTTTCTTTTGTCTCTTCCCTGAGTTTCTATTACAGTGAATTACTTATATTGCATTTAATTCATTTAATTAAATATTCATTTAATTAATAATAAATTAAGACAAAGCAGACCATTCAACTAGTTATTTATCCAAGTGAGCTAACTATAGATGGAAAGATCAATTAACAGGCAAATATATATTTTTTTTTTTAAAAAAGGAAAATAAGAAGAAAGTAAGCAATCTTAAAGGAGTAGATATGAAGAAATGCCTGGACTAATCCTTAAAGTTTCAGAGCTCAGCAAAAGCTGTTATTTTTAGGCTTTCCATGAGGTTAAAGGTGGGGAAGGATTTATTAAAACTGCTGACCCAGCTAGCACACTATCTTGAAATCCAAATTATATTTATTTTTTAAAATGCTGCCCAAATGAAATTGGGTTTCTTCACTCTCCTCTCACATAGATATAATCTTTTCTTCCTTTAATTTTTTATATCCCAAGGATTGACATACCTGTCTTATCTCACCTCCCAAACTATAAGATCTCTGAAGGCAAGCTTCATGGTTGATTGATATTTGCTTTTTTGCTTCATCTTTTCCTCTGTAATGAATGGTTCAGTGCCTGCCCAACAACATAAGCACAGTGAGCACTGGTGAAACTGATGGGAGGGGAATGGCTACAGCCCTGGGGAGTGAGGCTGAGAGCTCACAGACAGAGCATAATTAAGAATGCACCAGAACAAGGCCAGGTTCCTAAGGAGACATGTAGTCTGCCTGTCGACTGACCTTCCTTTATGCCAATCTCCTTCTCCCAACATTTTGAACCTGAAAGAAAATATACTACCTTTGATTAGTTTTTAAGGAGGAGCCTCATAAAAGAGCCTGCTCTGGGGTCAAACCTTTTACATGAAATACAGTGTAACTGATGGTTCTTCATTAGCATTTTATTGGTGCTCTTTAAAATTCTTACTGGACAAAACATTCCAGAGGTTCACTCTTTCTGATGTATCTCACTGCTGCACCAGACACCTAGATATTTTACTAGATTAAATATAGGATTTTTAAAAAATGTGCTCTTCTGAGAAATACAACTCTTTTGGTGTAGGTGTTAAGATGAATGGATCTTGAATTTCTGATCCATTAAAAATTTTCAAGTTTGTATTTTAATGTATTTAGCATCCAAGGGAATAAAGCATCATTTCTGATGAATTATTTATTCATAAAATGTATCCTGCATAATTGAATAAACTATAAATAGTCTATTTGGTAATATGTTGATTTATTTGTTTAGATATTGTATTATTTTTTAAAGATTTTTCTATTTATGGGAGAGAGAGAGGGAGAACAAACAGGAGAGGCAGAGGCAGAGGGAGAGAGAATCTCAAGCAGACTTAATGCTGAGCATGAAGCAAGTTGCAGAGCACCATCTCAGGAACCTGAGATCTTAACCTGAGCCAAAACCAAGAGTTGGACGCTTAACCGACTGAGCCATGCAGGCCCCCCTAGTTATTGTATTTCTTACAGTATCATTATTGCATTAAAGTTGAGGGTCACTGATGAGTTTGAACACCCAATGAACATCTGCCTGTGTTTATGAAGAGTTTATCCTCAGGTTCCAAAGGGAGAAAGTATAGTAGTTACAATGCCCGAGCCCCAGTACTTCTAAAGTATATAATGTGCACCTATAGTAAGTTTATTTGGCCTCTTTGGTTTCAGTTTCTTTATCCACGAAATAAGGATCATGCTATCTTACTTCATAGAACTAAAAGATACCACTTGGGAAAACAAACCATTAACTCGTCCACTAATAAAAAGGAAACAAAACAGTGCCAATTAAAACATGAATTACTATTGACAGCAAAAGTATTAAGAAATCTACAGTAAATCCAAGTAAAGCTCTGGACTTAAGGGAATAGTGACAGTCCGGTTTATTCCTCTTTCTTAACAGTTAATCTTATATGGGCTCAAAGTCATTATGACTGATTTAGTTGACTTGAATTTATGTGTTCTTGCTTTGTTTTCCTCATTCTAGAACTTTAATCTCAGTATTTTTCCCTTCTTGAATCTGGGATTTTTGATCATGATTTTTGATTAGAAAGATCATAGAAAAGCTATAATTCATCTGTGAAAGTTTATATATAATTGTTATTATATATGATATAATATGTAGTAAATATATAAATACATAACAATTTAAATATAGTTTTAAAAATCTTATCCTATAATGGGAACTGGACCAATGTAATCTAAATTTGCTTTCTCCTATAGGATTCTATCATCCTTGATTAATCTGTAGAAATTAGTCAAATATTTATTTAGTAAATTATCCAATGGTTCCATTTACACATAAATCAAATGATAATTTAGGAGTTTAAAGTCACTAATACTATTTGGGAAGGGCATTAAGTACTTTGAAATGCTACTTCGAAACTAAATCTCGCAGTCTACAGGAACTAAGACATAGCACCTTGTTATAACCCAGTAGAAATGTCCCTGCATTGACATTTTAACCCGAACGTACCCCATAGCAATGGCTAACTTAATTATAAGAAAATAAATAATTGTATTTCTGTTAGAACATAGGAATATTAATTTTTACTGTACTTATTTTACTGGTTTGTTAGGAAAATCATCAGAGAAGATAATGTCTTTAAATTCTCTTATATTGGAAGAAGGCTATAATCAATAGAATATATTAGAACAAACAGTATACTTAACAGAGGATACAACTGGAGTAAAAATATTATAATTATAAGATGATAGGCAGTGGGTATTTAAGTAAATCAATCTCGTATTTTCAAATCATAACAATTCAATAATTTATTACCCTTTGTAGTTTCCACTCAGACTTTCCTTTGCAGAGCTGAACCAACAAGAAGGTGGAATCATAAATTAAGAGTCTCACAAATTATGTCGCAAATTTTGCAAATATCTTTATTGAGTGATTTGTCAGACTTCTGTTTGGTTCACTGTCAAAGTAACAATAGCCATTCCATTCTGAAAAATGTGAACCAATGGATCAACAGTAAATTTTACCTTCAGAAAACTAGAGATTATATTTTGGGATACTCTGCAGTTTTGCCATATATCCATCTCTCAACTAACACTGATATTTAACTACATGCTGTTCTGCATTATTTACTAATTATAAATAAATTATCTACATCTTATACATTTATGTATGTGTATTATATATTCTCCTCAGTTTTTCATCTATAGTATTTCTAGTTTGAATTCCACTAGAACTAATAACAACACTCTGAGTACACTTGACTTCTCTTCAGTTCTTTGAATTGGATAGAAAATAATCACCCAAAACTCATTTTTCTAAATGTTCCTTGGCAACCCAGAGGGTAAAAATGGCTTGTACATTTTCCCATTCAAATTGGAAGTATATGACAATAAATTGATACTACGAATAATTTTAATTCACAGTGTGCATTTATTTTTTATGGAAGGGTCAATGGGATTCTTCACATGTTCAAAGTGCTAACAAAATATTTAGTCACTGAGCAAGGGATCATTTTGTGGGAATGGAATATAAATCACAGAATCTGGTACTCTTTTTTTTTTTTTTTTGTAAGTGAGGCTATTATGTTTGTTAGCTGGATGTTCATTCTTACAATAGTAGTTGGAATGAGGCTGTTCTCCTTTTTGTGCACAATGTAGCTAGAAGATAGCTTTGAAATATAAGGATTTGCAAATCTGAACTATTTTAAACAATAGTTCACAGTTACAGTCATATGTACAGTGGCTCCCCCTCCCCCCCACACTAAGTGGTTCATAATCACTGAAAGCACATCTTTTAAGACGGCACACTGAATGGCAACACCCATATCTTGCCATGGTAATGATCTAGTTTGAGAACCTAAGACCCTAATAAAGCCATACTTCTGTGAGCATGTCTACTTTAATTTTATTTCAAAATTACACAGTGGTCAGCCTGGTTAGCAAGTGCAGGTATACGATAATCTTCCATATTAAATTTTACATTTCACCAAGTTACCTTGGCAGCAAAGTTCAGAGTAGTTTGGAATAGATGTGTGTGTGTGTGTGTGTGTGTGTGTAAAAGAGAATGTACTGGTATCAGAAACTATAAATAGTTGAATCTGAGTACATTAGTGCATGTAATAAAGCATATTGGTCATGGCAGTTAAAGCAAGAATAAAGACAAAGGAATTTAAAGGGTTGGTATGGAGTTAGCAAATAGACATAAAGAAATATGTTTTTTATAACTTATTCTTAGTGTTTAAAAGAATACAACACTAAACCAAAAACATAATATTCTATGTAGACCATTTTTTCTCTCAATAAAAGGTAAGTACAGGATTATATATATACATATTTATGTGTATTATGGCTATAATATACAGTAAAATCTATGTTGATGAGGTATAATGCTTCTAATTGTGTTTGTTAATACTATGTAATGAAAAGATAGGCTAGTCTAAGTAGCTAGCCACAAGAAGTTCTAGGTCAGGATGTGTGATGCAACACTATTCGGATCCAGCCACAGTCTTCCATCACTTGATAGTAGTTTTCCACTCATTTTAAAATACATTTAAAATGTTAGAATCAACATTTCTAGGGACTGTAGCTAACTGTGATTCTAGATCATTTCATTAGCACAAACTGGGAAAACTGGACATGGGGAATATGAATGATGTGGAGACCCAGCCTATATTTCTATTCATCTTAGGAGCTGGGATGGCCTATCAACTATCCCTTCCATCCCAACCAGAATATAAGACTTCAAGTAACATTGAGAAACAGAGGAGGCAGAGAAGAGGAGCTAATTATCAATCAAATTTTCCATATCACTAAAATCACCTAGTGGACATTAAAATCTATGAGGTTGTGGAGAAACCATAACACTTACATCCCACTGGTGAGAATGTAAACTGGAAAAATCATGTTGAAGAAGAATGAAATTGTATCTCATAAAGCTCAGAGTCTCATAATTCTGTATCTAATTATATAACAGGGATAGAATGACAAACTGTCCTAGTTCACTTCAGACTAAGGGATTTCCCACTTCAGACTATGAGATTTTCAGTGCTAAAAGGAGAAAGAAAAGTGGGACAAGTTGACTTCCCTAAGAGCTGTGAGAATTGTGGCATATGAGCACAAGAAAGCATGAATATGTGTATCCATTGTAGATGATAAGCAATAATGTTAGCAACTTAAACATTCATTGATAAAAATAAGAATGTATAAACCAATAGTTATGTTTATAAAATGAAATAATATAGAGGAGCAAAAATATAAATGATAGCCAAATATAAAAACATATTGAATTATAAAAGTGAAATACTGAATAAAAAATTAGAGACAATGTTGCAATTAGATAAAATCTACAAAAATTTTGAAATGGTAAAATAATACTACATTGTTTAAGGATATAAAAAAATGCAATAAATGTATAAATAGCTTTTAACCAGTAGGAAAGTGAAAATAAAAGTCACAATGAGCTATCATTCCAAACAAACTAAGATAGATATTCTCAAAAGGCATACAATAAAAAGTGACAGAGATATGGAAAAAAATGGAATTCTCATACACTGCTGATAGGAATGTAAAATTATGTAACTGCATTGGAAAACAGTCTAGAAGCTCCTCAAATGGCTAAATGCAGAGTTATCATATGATCCAACACTTCCATTCCCAGGTCTATAACCAAATTGTTCTTAAATATTCATAACAGTAATATTCACAATAGCTAAAAAGTGGAAACAATCTACAATGTCCATGAATTAATGAATGGATAAGGTATGATATATCCATACACTGAAAAATTACTTGTAATACAAAGAAACAAAGTACTGATACATGTTAGAACATGAATGAACCCTGAAAACCTACTAAATGAAACAAGTTAGTCTCAAATGACAACATCTGGTATGATACCACTTATAAGATATATAAGTCAAATATCCACAAATCCTTAAAGACCACAAGTAGATTCATGGTTGCTTAAGGTGACAGGATGATAGAAACTTGGGAGTTATGGCTAAAGAGTGGAAGTTTCTTACTAGGATAACAAAAGTGTTCTAAAATTGACTGTAGTGATAGATACACAACACTAATATACTAAAAGCCACTGAATTGTATACTCCAAATCTGGGAAGTAAATGAAATGTGAATTATAGCTCAGAAAAGTTGTTTTAAAAAATACAAAGTGGCTCTTGGTGATAAAAATAACTAATCCAAAATAATGACCTCTGAGACAGAAAAAAGAGAATGTGAGGAGTGGGTCTGATAGACTTTCAAATATGTTACCAGTTTTTTTGTTTTCCAGTTTGGTTTATGAATACACGAATATTTGTTATATTATTCTTCATAATGTTTGTATGTTTCAAATAGATATTCCAATGTCCACAAGATTTTTTTTAATGCTGGGTGATTAGAATATTGCTTCTTACTAAATTTTTTCATTCTGTGCCATATCCTGTGAATACCATTTTGGAGATCTTTCTGAAATTACCTTCATTCTAAGCCTTTCATGTTTGTAACTCTTGTCTTTACTACTAGAGTATTAACTTTTTAAGGGAAAGACTAGATATTATGATGCATGGCCATTAAAAAAACAGAGGTAAGATATGAATGAAACTGGTTTCTGTGTTCCAACAGACCATATGAACCTATGACTCTACTAAAGTGTCCTTCATCTTCTTTTATTGTCAAATGATTGTCAATCTTCTTTCCCTCACTTTTGGAATTTCCTTTTACTTTAACTCAAATATTATGGCTCACAGAGACAAATTTAGGAAAAAACCCCAAGGAAGTGTTAATATTAATGAATAAAATTAATCCTATTAAAAGTGTGATAATATAGCATAATACTTCAAGGAATCTGTTCTTAGAATTCTCTTAGTAGTATATAATAGATTTCATGAGATCTATTCCAATAAAAGTTTTGCAGAAATTGCTTTAATATTTCTGAAATAATAACATAAAATAATGTTGAGCTGGCAAAGATGAAGATAGTGAAGGATAGCATAAAATGTCACTCCAAAATATACTACTTTGTCATAAAGATTATTTTGAGCTAAAAGCATTTGAGAAGAAGTAAATACAAGAAAACCTCTCAGTTTTCTCCCTCTTTGTCTAAGAGCAGGACATTAACTTGTAAAAGTGTTACCTCTTTCCTCACTAACAGGAAGGACAGAAGTTAATCTCCAGAGATAATCCTTATCAGCCCAGAGATAGCACCGGAGTAATCTACATAATAAACCCTGCTAAAACTAGCCCTATCCACCATTAATTTCCCTATATATTTATCTTCCCAGAATTTTCCCACTTGGAAGCTCAAAGTCCTTTTTCTTCATTTTCTTTTCATTTTCTTACTTCTCTAAAAAATATTGTTCTTTTGTTAAAATTGTATATAAGCCCAAATCCTAACCACCTCTGCTTTACTCATCACTGGGTACTCCCATGTGTGTGCATCATGCACATATTAATGGATTTCTGTTTGTTTTTCTCCTGTTAATCTGTTTTGTTACTCTAATTTATAGGACCCCAACCAAGAAACCTAAGATTAGTAGAGAGAAGACAATTTTTCCTCTTCTACAACAATCTATAGCTGCAGGGAGGTCAGCTATAACGTATAAGAACAGAGGAGTGATATAAATCATGTCAAGAAAATGTATATGGTATGTAGGATTTAATTCTCCCCTATTCTATATATGAAAAGAAATAACAATTTTGATAACCTATTTTCCTACATTTTATCTAATTTTTATAATCCTTAGTATCCTTCTCTACAGATTCCTGGAGGAACCTACATTATCAATTGGGAAATAGAGGGAAGGGATGAACTTTGAACAAAGATCAGGGGCCTGGTCATGGACACTTGGAACCTGCTTCATTCCAATTAAACCACTAACTGACAGCCCACTTATTCCACCAAGTCATTGATGTTTCCGTCCTCTTTTAAAACAGGTACACTGCCTGTTCCTGCCTTCTTCCTAAGTTCTGAGGCAATGTATAAAGGAGATAAAAACATTCTTACTGGCATTAAGAAGTCTTAGATTTAATTTCCTTTGCTTCTAACCAGCTGTAGGACTTTGACCAAGTACCACTATCTCCCTTAACTGTGGTATCCTTCTCCATAAAAAGAGCTTAAATAATGTTAGACCAGAGCCTTACACTATATTTAGGCTGATGACTAGAGTTCTAGCTCTTATTTTTAGTTGTCTCACCTGTCTATCTACTTTCTTTTTAATCTTTACTTCTTTTTTTTTAATCTTTACTTCTATTCAACCTATTTATATACTCTAATTATGACTTCCTCAAGATTTCTGATCGAAACCATTGAAGTCTTTGTAAGTATTCACATCCTACCCAAATGTAATTTTATTATTTTAGGTTTCATCTTTATCCCTCTATCAACATAAGATCAAACAAAAGTATCAGACCCTTTTGACAATGTTTCATATCTCTATGAGGATCCCTAATTAACTAATCTTAGTTAGATTTCCCATGACAAAGTCTCAGTATCACTTCTTACACATACACACACACACACACACACACACACACACACAAGAAAAAATACTATTCAGAAAAATGCTCATAAAATAAACAAAAACAAATAGCCGATTAAAATCACTTTATTCTTTATGAAGAGATAATGACCATTGACCCGATCTCAAAATAACAGTATATTTTAACATTCCATCTCATAATATTTATTAAATACACATAGTGGAAGGCAAAGACCATATTCTATCTGAGCTTCAGATCTTCCACCATCTCCTACTTTTAGAAAGCTCCATCATATAGTTGTGTAAGTAAATGAGAATTTATTTACATACTTTTATCTGCAGCAGACAGTTTTTTAAGGCTCTGTAGTAAAAGAAATGCAGTGGCAGTGTCCAGGAAAATAATAATAATGATAATTCTTGAGTTTCTTAGGAGGTTTGCCACAAGGGTACTGCCGTGCAAATAGTGTTTGGTTCATTTTATCTTAATCACAGATCCAAATGCAAAATCCTCAAGGACATCCTGTGTATTTGCATATGTCTCTTGCGAAATATAAGTGTAAATATGCAAGACTGAGTTGTTTTATTTCTTCAGTAAAATGGCTGTGGATTCCCTGCTGACTGAGGGAGAAAGATGGAGTAATGAGGTCTCAAAAATTAATCTAGCTTCATGCCAGCAAAGGAAATAAAACATTTAAAACTTAGGTTCTTGAAGTATATATTGAGGATTTATTCTGTTTTGGGATCTCTGGTAAAAAATTCCACAGGTTATCACATGGCTTTCTTTCAACAATATTATCAATCTCTTAACTTGTCCAAAGATCTCCATATCTTAAGCAGCTGAAGCAGGTTTTGAATGTAGCAACTCTCAATTTCAAATCCCGCACTACTGCCCTTTAAATACATGCTATTTCAGATTTTATTTTTAAGAGCTTATCTTAGGCAGATTCTCAACATTTTAAATTAAAAGGGATCAATTTCTATTGGATTTGTTTTATAATATCACATTTGATCTTAGTCAAAATATGAAATGTGAAGTATGAACTTACTTCAGCTTTTTATTGTTTAGGAATTACTTGAATTAATTCAAACGATAGGTTTCCTTATCTCTGCAGATCTAGGTCTCTGAATTTACTAATATTTGGAAGCCTAATAGATGACATAATGTATAACAATACCGTATCATCTACTGGTATTTATTTATTTTTTAATTTTTATTTATTTATGATAGTCACAGAGAGAGAGAGAGAGAGAGAGAGAGAGAGAGGCAGAGGGAGAAGCAGGCTCCATGCACCGGGAGCCCGACGTGGGATTCGGTCCCGAGTCTCCAGGATCACGCCCTGGGCCAAAGGCAGGCGCTAAACCGCTGCGCCACCCAGGGATCCCTCATCTACTGGTATTTAGAAGTTGCTAATGGGTTGTACAACCTGAAGTAACATAGGATAGAGAAGTGATTCTCAAAAATTTTGTATACATCAGAATCACTTAAAAGTCTTGTTGGAACATAAATGGCCAGACTCAACCCTACTATTTCTATTCACTAGGTCAGAAAAGGAATCTGAAATTTTACATTTTAATGAGTTAAGAGATAACGATGATGTTATTGTCCAAGGGACCAGATGTTGATACCAACTGGAATAGGACATTAAAGGATTGGCCTCAAGATAACTTTTTTTTTTTTTTTTTTTTTTTGGCAGGGGCTGAGGGGTGGTGGGAGGTCAGAGGGATTCAAGAGTTAATTGCACAACATAATCAAAAGGGCCAAATATCTTGTGGATATGCAGAAGTTGTACTGTGTGCTGGGACAATGCTGAGGCCAAAAGAAAGAAGTTAGAATATGACAGACTTCAGTGATGTGTATTTATCTTCTGTGATGTACCTCTGAACATATGGCAATGTGTGTTTGGTGGCTTGAACATAGTTTTAATATCCGAGAGATGCTTAAATTTAGGGAATGGTGCTAAATAGTTGTTACTGGGTCAAGGGGATACTCAGAATAAGACATTCAGTTGTGCTAATCCTGAATGGCCTATACTATTGAAACAAGACCTAAGTGAACTAGTCACACAGGTAATAAGTCAGTAAGATCTTGGCAAAGTATTTGAGCTACACTAGGATACTTTCATTCTCTGAAATCCTATCAACACTTGCAGGTAAAGACAGGTCAAATACTGAGATCAGGATAGAAGACTATAAAATCATATCTCTTACCTCACACTGTCCTTATTGCTCCCTCTAAAATAAGCGAAAGAATAGAATACAAAATATGAACAAAATTAGAGGTCTTCCCACTGCTTGATTAAGTTATATTCATTTAAATTCTGGATTCAAAACAAAATGTTTGAAATATTTCTCCCTATACTTTATGGCTTACTACCCCACCCTCCCTGCCTGAGAAAAACACCTTTCTAAGAAAGCTTGTCATCTTCAGGTTATAGGTCCTCTGTTTCATTTCTCCCATGTGAGCATAAAAATAATAAGAAAATAATTCCCAATTTTCAAATACATACTGTGAACATGATTATCCCTATAAAGTGGCAGAAATGGCACCATAATCTATGCCATTAGAGTATTTTCCAGTAATTTTCATAACTGCAATTCCCCAGGGTTTCATGTTTAACAGAAAAAGAAGCAATTCATTCAGTTCATTTTCTTTATTATTTTTTCCACCCTTATTTGTTGATTTTCTACTATGTTTTTACCAAGGCATTATACCAGATGATCAAGAACTACCTGGTATATGTTAAACAAAACAGCCATGGGAAAGTATATGGAATCCAATTCTCCCCCTTCCTGCTACCTCTTATGGCTGCATTTCAAAATAAGAAAATAAGATGTTCCTCCAAGTATGAACCTATAAAACAGCCAGTAGAAGGATCAGATCATCCATATTCAAAGCTCTCTTTAAATGCAGAATGTGTCCCATGATAATATTTGGCATTAATCTTATTTAAGGCATCAATAAATACAGTGAAAATGTGCTATTCAGGTGGGAACATAATAACAGGTTAAATAAAATACCCAAACACTGTCAGAGATAATAATGGCTAGGGGCATTCATATGTGTTTTAATGTAGAAATTCTATACTGTTTATCAGATTTCTGATTATAACTGTAATAAAGTTGTAAAGTCCAACTGTACTTAATTGCATCAAAAGGAATGTCTTAGTAAGTAAAGACACATATTTCATCTCTTCAAAGTTGTATTTAGTTATTATAAACTAATTTTTGGTCTTTGTATTTCAGTCTTTGGTCAGTTTTATAAGACTGAATCACACCATGGGGTGGGACGCAACCAATTCACGTTTTACCAAAATCAGATTGCCTAAGCATAATTCTAAGTGTTGGACCTTAAAATATGATGGTCGTCTAAAGGTGTGTTTTTCTTATTTGTGTCCATGTATAAAGGCCCCTTTAGCAGGTCCAAGATGACACACCGCTACACACACGTGCACCTTCTTCACATTCAAGGCCTTGCAAATAAATGATTGTAATATATTGTAAATATACCATAAAATGCTGCATACAAAGTGTTCTTTTACAGCAGGAAGGCCAGGAAAACTTCTTTAGAAAGAAACAACTAGTAATAAACCCTGAAGAAGTAATGACATCCAAGAAAAATTCAAATAAGTTTGAGTGACTGAAGACGAAGTTTTGGGACCCAAACACACAGAGAATTTATGATGTTTTGAGACTAGGTAATGACCATGAATAAAAAGCACAGAATTGAGGACAGAACCTTTGGATATCCCCATATCTAAGAAATTAGAGAAAGTATAGAACTTAGTAAAAGGCACACAGATATAGCCAGAAAGGTAAATGTGAAAGCATATTCTATGGTATTTGGATAAAAGGAAAGATAAGAAAGATAAGAGGAGACTGAAATCCAAGAAGGGACTACCTTATATTATGACTACAGAGAATTCTAGACCAAGCAAACCAAAAATGAAAGGGAAAAAAAATCCCTAAAAACTAAAAAGTGCCTCTAGTGGGGGCAGGGTATATACAGGAAATCTCTGTACCTCCCTCTCAATTTTGCTGTACACCTTAAGCTGCTCTAGGAAAAATAAAGTCTTTAAAAACAAACAAACAAAGCAAACAAATAAAAAATAAGAAACCCAGAACCAATGGATGTGTACTACAAACATCCATGGTTCAGTATTTAAATGATATCTGAGATTTGTATTTAAAAACAAATCACTCTCACAATACCTACTAGTGGACACATTTATCTAAAGGAAAGACAATGAGATCATGAAAATGCCTTGTACTTTGTGGAGAAGGGATGTGGATAGGGACGTTAACAGTAGGCTATTTTTATTTTTGTTCACTGTACATGTATTAAATAATTTTCTATTTTAAGATTTAAAAAATGGCAACTACATATGGGAGCCATAGATAACTGGTAGCATTTGAAAGAAAAAGTTTTTTTTCAGTATTTGTTTCTTAAACTATAATATGGAGCTGGCAGGGCCTTCATATTCTTTACATTCTTATTACTCTTCCAATCTTAATTGAGAAGTGTTGCACTTCCCTTTATTCACTTTACGGTATTGAAATCATGACCACTTTGAAAGCTTTCCAAAAATAATTACATAATATAGGATCAAGTGGGAAAAAAGATCTATAGGGAATATTTCACAGCCTCTCTTGGCAACTGTATTCTCATTATCTCAAGACAGAACGTCATTTACTTTCATGAACTATGCCTCTCACCCAGCAACTGCATGAAAAAAATCAATTTCTCACGTATGATTGATTCCTGCTTATAAATCTTTTGAATCCAAATGTGGAATATTTCTTGCCAGAGTTTAGTATTTTACTTTCCAAATAAACAGAAAGTCATATTCAGAAAATATCTCCTATTCATATTTGTTTTTCCTATGAGGGCAGAAAAATAGCCTCACCATATCTTTGATTTGCATCCTTGCTTTCTGTCAGTAATAGGACTGGATTTGGTGTTTCCAAGTTGTTGAATGTTTATTTTCTAAAGGCTGCAGAACATACTACAATTGTTTCCTGCTGAGACGGAAAGCAATCTGTAGGACTGCAACACAATCTCAAGCTGTTCTTGTTCTAAGACCAGCCTCCAAGCACTTGAAAAATCCCCTGAGAATTTCAATCCAAATAAAGTAGCCTTGTTCCTTTTTAGGATTTGTTTCCTGTTCTCTGAACAGTTTTGCCTGTGACTTTATGCTCTGTTCTGAGGATGTTATAGCTCTAGAAGCTTACAGGAAGGCAGAGAAGAAAGTCATGGGGTGGAAGCAGGGGGGCTGCAATGAAATTGGCTTGATTTCATTTCATTGTCAATTCAGGGTAAGTAGGGTAGGTAGGTGGGTGGTAAGTGGAGTCATAGACTTGGGTAGGAGGATATGGGTTGCTAGTGAAGCACAGGACCAACTGATGCTTAGGAGAATTTCCAGATTACCTTCCCTGCAAAAGGAACTTGGTAATAAGAAAGATGGAAAGTCGGATACAAATCCAGAGTAAAAAAAAGAAAGGACTGCAACAGAATGATAAACACATACCTTAGTTGTCCTGACCTACTGAAGTGTACTACAGATGTAGGAAATGGTCTTAACTGGGACTGCAGTTGATGCATGTCTGTCTGGGATGCTTCTACTGAGTAGTCATGCAGGCAAGGCCAGGCATCTGTATCCTATGGATCTGTCTTCATGGAGGAAGAATATGCAGGGAGGGGGAAGAGAAAGTGCATAATATTCTCATTCCTTCCCATAATGGATGGTATTTAAGTCCTACAGTGAGAGGAACTGCAGGCAGAATTTGACTAGGGTCTATTTTGTGAATCACTCTGTGAGAACCAGGTATTCAAGTGGCACTGCTTAGCTTCCCAAGTAACAAAGTGCGCCACAAGGGTATAGATAGATAATCTGTCCACATTTTCAAGGATGTCTCTGAACACTCAAGAGTTCAAATCCTTGAGAAAACAGCTCTATCATTTCACATTGGTCTTCACAGCAATGGTGATAGTGAAGTACATCCAAGAAGTTCCCAGGCCAAGAACAAGAAAGACAGAAGATCAAGGGAGGGTATGAAGCTTACTGCATGATAGCAATCTCTGATGGTCTAATTCAAGGGTGAGATGCCCTCTGCAGATTCCTGCAGTCAGGGTGGAGATTCTGTATCAGATTGTGATAGGAAAGTACCTATGAAATTAAATTGATCTTGTGGAGTAAAAAATAGTAGGTTATTTTTGTTACTTAGGGTAATATCCATCATTAAAACCTCCTCCATTTCTGGCAATCTAAGACAAGTGGCATGACATAAAAATCACTCTTAGGATAAAGAACATAAATTTTCCTTAATAATGAAACATTTCTTATACACACACACTGATAGTTTCCACCTACTTCATTTTATGGATTTTTCTATACCTTACCACAACTTGTTTGAAGTCCAACACTTTTTTTTTCTTTTTAATTAGTGTCAGGTGGTCAGGTGTACAGAACAGTGATTCCACACTTCCATACAGAGGTTCAACACCTGTGTTCTTATAAAATGACAGCATTAATATAGCTAAAGATCTGATAAGGACCTGGAATTGTATATCCACATGTAAATACAAGCAGTGACAAACATTTTTGAGTAAAGGAATTGTATGATATTATTATATTACTGTGATCTGTAGTTTTCACTTGGTCTTATTTTGCAGTCTTTATTATGCTGTCTAAAGTACCTCCAGGCTTTCAGAGTCATTCAAGTCAATCTTACAGAAAAATAATCTTTGAGGGGAAAAAGGAAAAACAGTTTCAAATACTATCATCCATGTGATAGAACACATGGATGGGGGATATTGTGGTAGAGTGAAGCTTGGTGCTTCCATTCCTGCTCATAGAAAACTTACAGTTAGGACAAATATTAAACAATATAGCAGGTACTTAAGAACAGAGAATTCCTTCTCAGTGAAGAACATGAAGATCACCAGCAGATCTGGAAGGTGAAATCTACACACTTCTGTGTATTTATCAAGGTTACTAGTACGTAGGGGTTTAACAAGTGATCATTCAGAAGTGACTCTATCCTTCCCACAGTAGCATTTTGTTGACTAGAGAGAATAAGAGCTCAGTCTTAGCTGTGGGGCACTGTCTTGAGGAGAGAGATTGGGTGTTATGGGAGGGGATAGGACAGTTCATTGACTATGAGCCCAAAATGGATTTGGTTTGGTGCTTTGACATGTTATTTGTGCAGGACTAGAGTAATATCTTCTTAATATTTTCCCTATAAGCTCTTAACAATGCTTTTGCAATTTCCTCAGATAAAATCTATAATGTAGTAACATGTGAAGTTCTTCTTATAAGCCATCCAAGATACTTTGTGAACTTAAAGTATATATCAATCAATCAATCCTACATTTTCTTTTGTCGCAAATATCAAATACATTATTAAATTAGTGTGGTATTAAATTTAAGAAGACTACATCCAATAACTTGAAAAGTATTCAGAGAAAATACATATTGATTAGAACAAAACAAGTAGTTCTATTGGGTGAATAAAACAATTTATAAAGAACTGATAACAAAAGAAGAACAAATGACTTTAGACAGCTCAATGTACAGAACTTCTAAGCTCACATTTCACGAATATTAGAAACTAATAGATCTATTTAAGAGTGTCAGGAAAGAATTAGAATTGAAAAATAAAGAACAATTCAATACAGGTAAAGAGTAACAGTGCTGGAGAATTTTGCTATGATTAATGAAGACACGTTAAAACACAGAAGACTGGTTTAGATAAGACAGAGGAATATATAAGATATGCATTAGTGTTACTATTTTGTTAAAGAAAATTAGATATTCCAAGAGTTAAAATAAAATCCTCCCCACCACCAACACAAACATTTTCTCCAGTCTTTTATTTTATTTATTTATTTATTTATTTATTTATTTATTTATTTATTTATTTATTTATGATAGTCACAGAGAGAGAGAGAGAGAGGCAGAGACACAGGCAGAGGGAGAAGCAGGCTCCATGCACCGGGAGTCTGATGTAGGACTCGATCCCGGGTCTCCAGGATCGTGCCCTGGGCCAAAGGCAGGCGCCAAACTGCTGCGCCACCCAGGGATCCCCTTCTCCAGTCTTTTAAAAGCCTTTTTTTCTTTTTCAAGTGTAGTTAAGAAATGGGTAATTTATTCAGACTTCTTTTACTTGGGTTTTCTGAATATTAGAATTGCCCTCTTTTTTTCCTGTAAAATCTGGGAATTACAGAATATAAAATGGCTTAAGTAAGCAGATGAATTTTCTCCTTCAAACAAAGAAATAGTATCATATATGTGAGGAAAGAATCTTGTTTTGAGTGATGTTAAAGATAATCAGTCACAGTGGGTGAGCCTCACAAGGGAAAAGTTTTTGCAAAATATTAGAAATGCAATTTTTGTTTCCTTCTTTAAAAGTTACTTTTCCTGTTTTTATCAACATGCTATATTCTCATTAATAGACACAATCAAAAGAAACGAGTTCAAAGAAATAATCAACAAATAACTTCATTACCCATCATCCTGTTGAGTGGTGTCCTAGCAAACTGGTTTGGGCAAGGAGGGCGGGGGAGGGGCAGGTACTGGGGGTAGGATTTATTCTGTAGTATTTTTCAGTTTCTGTGGTAGAGATACTGCCAGCATGGCTGCTTTCTAGTTCTCAGTTGTTTAATAACTAGCTCACAAAATTCCTGAAAATTTAGCAATTAGTTCATTTGAGCCGATCAAATCCACCTCCAGCACACCACTGTGTATATAAACACTGTATGAAACGTCACTTCAGAAACCTCACAATGCCTTTGCAAAAATTAAATTGGATAGATAGCTATAGTGATAGAGTTTTTAAAGAAAATCATTTTATAAAAAAGCACTAAATTTATTATTGCTTGGATTTTTTAAGAGAAATGGAAGAATTATTAAAATTCAGATTACTATTTTTTCATGATGAGAGAAATGCTACCTAAAACACTTGAATTGAGAAAAGATCTTCAGAAAATCATTAGGCTTTTGAAGTCATCATTTCCTTTTTTTTTTTTTTTTTTTGTCTAAATTGCTAAACAAAGTGGGCTGCTTTTCTTAAATAAGCAAAGCTCTTAGAATCCTTAAGATTCCAAATTTGTATGCTATGCTATGATTTTTGCTAGACCATAGTTTAGAACTTTTGTCTTCTCTAATCATAATTCCTTAAATTATTGAATCTAGTTGCTATAATTATATGGTAGTTGTTCTCATTAACAATAATTTTATCATAAGTTCTCCATTCCTGGATTTTTTTTTCTTTTAAAATCGATTTCAATTATTCTACTAATTTCCTGAATTTTATCATTTGAAAATGTTTAGTTTTCAAGAAAGGATGATATAGAATATTTACTTTATACTTTAGTGATACTTAAGAGGAATTAATATTTTTTCTTCATATTTTCATTTCCCTGGGATTTTGTAGATAATATATGTGATCTTCGAACACTTCACATTCTATATTTTGACATATAAATTGAAGGAAATTTTCAGTTTGCTCTTATTCTGTATTGAGTTAAGTTCTTGGCACTAAAAGCATTCCACAGAACAGGGTATTTTCCATCTCAATGAAATTTGGCTTATTCCCCACTCATCAATATGCCTGGCAGATAACATGTCCAGTCAGCCTTACTCATTATATAGCATGGACAGGCTCTATTGCAAAAAGTATCCCTTGATCTTACAAAGGTCAACTTCAATGTATAAAATTTTTTAAGTGAAAAATTTTAGCATTTTTGTCATAAACAGCTTTCCTCAGTGTATCCAATGGTGCTCCTGTGGGACTGTTGCTTATCGACAATGTTTTACCACACCAGAATCTTCTTTTTCTTTCTTTAGTGCGTAAGACTCCTTCCCTTTCCAATTTGTCTGATGCCATTTAATTTCTGAATTATTTTAAAGGTATTTTGTTCTGTTAAATTTTCAAATGTTTTTTAAACAAACAAAACAGTCTTCCAATAGGATTGAATCATAAAGAATGGGCATACACATTGCCCTATGTACATGCTGCACTGGGGCACTAGACTTCACTTAAAAATACAACTTCTAGGATAAAATTACTGACGGTCTCAAGATGTGACAGCATAATTACACCTAATGCAGAGCCTTCTGACCAGAGGGCCCAGTGCAACTGAACTTGTTTGCTGCACACCCATGAAACTGGATCTGCTAACCACCTTGAGAGAATGAGGATATAGGAAGGTGAATTCTGACAGAATTTAAGCTATTAAATAATAATTTTCAGTTATAGAATTAATAATGATAGGAGAGGCCTTCAAGATCACCAAATCCAAAGTAGATGTCAACATAATGGCCAAAAAAATGTTAAGTCCCAGAGATCCTGATTACGATAGTGATTCATAGCCATCTTCTCTCCATTCCCCCTTTACCTCTCCCAGAAGCTTGGGGGTACTTCTTATAAAAGAAATGGGTCTAGGTGGAGTTCCACATGGTTGTCCATGGTTGCTCTCTAAATGAAAATAGGCTAGACTCTGAGGAGAGACTTGGAAGAGTTCATGTTCAGGGTAGGGCATACCACCAAATACATTTAATGTACTTCACATGTGTTACTGTTGTAGGTTTCTTTCCCTGAAGCATTATTCTAACTGCAGATCATTAGGAAAAGAAAAAAAAAAAAAAACTGGCAGATTAGCCAAGAGCTAAGTGAATTTAAATGATGAAAAAAAGTCATTGACATTAATAACTGAACATAGGAAGAAAGAATAGAATGAACATATGAAGAGAGGTCATGGAATTCTACTCAGATGTATAAAGACATAAAATGTGAAAGAGAATTTAAAATATATGGTGTTCAAATTGAGAAGACACATGATACATCTAAGGGGAGTTTCAGAAAAGAAGAAAATAAATCAAAGGGAGAAGGGGAAATAGTTAACATCCAAACATAAAATTATTTTTATCAGAAATAGAACAGAAAAATGTGTCTTTTGTCTTGGGAAAACAAAAGACTTCACTGCAAAATAAAAAAAAATTGTATTCAGGGAAATCACACAAAAAAATTATGTCTCATCAAAGACAAAGGGAAATGTAATTAGCAAGAAAGAGAAAGATAACCTAGATTGGCTTAAATCTATATGAACAGCAGTTATGTTATCAACAATATAGATGTAATAGGAAGTATATTCAACTTGGGAATTAGAACAATTTTAATTAGAAATTAATATTAATAATTCTAGTACACAAATTTCAGTTTAAAAAATTATTAGTGTCTAGATTTCAGTAGGGAGTTTACTGAATATAGAAAAAAATGGGATATAGGAAGCAAAGCTGAAGTAAGAAATCAGTTAACATTTTAGTAAATATAAGAATGATTTAACTGTTAAAAAGTTAATAACTAAAAAGTTAATGACATTTTTAAAAAGAGGGAAGATTTGATTACAAATCAATCATTGATTATATGAACAACAACCAAACTCTTTGTAAGATAATGGTGTGAATAAAGTTTAAAAATAAATCAAAGTCTTGAATGAGAGACATGTAATGCACATAACTGACAAAGGATTAGTGACTAGAACACATATGGAATTCCTATGTCATCAATAATAACCAAAGAACTGAAAAGAAAACTAAATAGCTGACATGAAGGGCCTTCAAAGAAATAGATGACCAATAAATCTATGAAGAAAAGTCCACCCTCACTAATAAGAAGAGAAATGTACTTTATACTGTGTTACCATTGATCATCATCAGGCTGACCACAAAAATTAAAAATCTGACATATAGATATTTTGGCAAGAATGTGAAAATGGAAGCTCTCATGCCTTCAAGTGTAAATTGCTATAATTTGGAGAACAATTTATTAATAGATACAGATGGAATGAATACCTATACTCCAATCCTGCAATTTACTTTTAGGCATACTTAACCCAACAAACTATGACAGAAAGTTCTAAAGGGAAACTGGCTTAACGCCCTATATTGAAGCACTAATAGCAGTAGCAGAGTAAAGAAATGGAACCAATTGTATATCAATATAGTAATGGATATATACACAGTAGTACAGTAATGTAATAGAATTCCTTAATTATAACAGATCAATATTAATGATCTAGTCCCATAAATATCTGTAAGAATAAGTCTCAAAAGCAAAATATTGACAGAAAAAGGCAATGACGTTTATGATGCTCTTTGAGCAGTGAATTCTTTTGGACCCACAATGCATGGAAGTTCAGTGAGACTCAGAGAAAACACAGATAAATATTTAACATTTCAGGCTTTCCATCCAAATCAGAACTTTATTCAAACACATAAAGAAGGCAAGGCAAGATACAGAAATGATCAAGAAATCCTATCATATCTTCTCTTGAACGTATCTTACTTTCCTGTATTAGCTAACCACTTATACAGGAGAAGATGACTTAAAAGGAAAGAGAAAATTAGGGAAATCCATATTTCCTTCTCATTTCAGTTCATCTTTACTTATCAATCAGTTGAAAGTGGAGAGGGTTGATAGAATGTGTGTGTATCAAGAACTAAAATGAAAGTAGCTTAATTAGTTTTGTGCAGAATCTTCAGTATTCTGGGAAAAAATGGAAAACATATGCATGTGTAGGCTATGAAATATAAATTGCATGATTTTGGTGAATCCTCATGTGAGTCAAATGCTCTAATATATACATCTAAATCCAACACTGTACAATTTAAAGATGAAATTAAAATTCACTAGCAAAGTTTTTATTCTGACTTTTCTTAGAATGACATCAAATAGCAAATTAAAGAAATGAAAAGTCAAGAAAGAGACTGTGGAACAAAGGAAAATGCATTATGTTTTAGAACTTTTAATCAAACTTTTTTTCTGCTTATTGAATAAGGGGCCCATGTTTTCACTTTGTACTAGCTCCTCCTAATTATTTAGAAGACATTGGTTATCAGTGAATAGACTAGGCTAGACAAAAAATTAACACTAATGCAGTAGTAGCTTTCAAATTTTTCTCCATGGACTAACAATGTCTTCAATTTGCTGGCATAATATTTGAATGCTTTCTCTCAGTTCTTTAATGAAGAATAACAAACTTAGACCAAGCCCAGCACTGCTAGACTCTTCTTGATTAGAAATTGAGCTAAGTGAGGAAAATTTTGATTTTGTTGTATTCCACTCTAATAACATTGTTACAATCTATAATGCACACTGAAAAGTAAATATTAACATTAGTTATGGTTAATGTTAAGTATTTTTTAGACAATTTAGCCTTTAGAGGCCTCTCCAATGACCTCTTTTGGACATTTGTCTTCTATTTGCTGTTGATTTTTTTGTGTAATCTGGAAACTGGACATAGACTATCAACTTTTATTTTCTGGAATCTACCAATTTTTAAAGAAGCCCTGGGTGGCTTAGCAGTTCAGCATTTGCCTCAGCTCAGGGCATGATCCCAAGATTGGGGATGGAGTCCCACATTGGGCTCCTCTAGGGGAGCCTACTTCTCTCTCTGCCTATGTCTCTGCCTCTTTCTTTCATGAATAAATAAATAAAATCTTTAAAAAATTAAAAAGCTCTATCAAAGAGTTTCTTTAAAATTATGATATTTATAGCTCACAAATTCTCTTTATGCCTAATATTTTTAAGTGTAGTTATCCAAAAATTTTAAATCCTATAAAGTATCGATATTTCCTGTCTACCCCAATCTCATATTTATCTGCCTCCAAACATCCTGATCAAAATATGTTTTGAGTGCATTTATTTTCTATCAAATGCCTTTCAGCACTTGGGAATGGACCATCTGCTCATTTTCCTCTTGGACTGCCACATTTACATGTGGATCATGAATAGGTACAAAAAGGATAATTGATTTCTTGTTTTCAAAGACATCTACTCAGATGTCTTTTGTGCATAAATCTAGTAGGTTCAGTCCATTATTGAATAACATTTGAATATCAAAATTATAATAATATTTTTTGAAATCACATAAAGGAATTGTTAAGCTACTTTCTGGAATTATTTCATTTTATGTTTCCAATATTTCCAATTGACTAAGGAAATTTTGAGTAATTAAGGGTATTAAATCCAGTGATTGAAAAACAGCATTTTTATGTAAGACTGAATGATTGATTACACATCATGACTACTTTACCTCTAATGAAACTATAAGTATGGTTGGTAGTTGGCAATTTAAGAAAAAATAGCAATGATATTCTATTGTATTTGAGGGAATTTTGAAGGAATATTTTTATAGGAATATTGAAAAATAGAATGTATTGGGAAATTTTTTTGCCGATCAACTGTTTCAAAATCTCTCATAAGTTATTTTCATAAGGAATGTAATCATTTTAGCCATTATTACCTTTTTCTTTACTTCGACCTTATAGTCAGTCTTAATTAGAAGTTCAAGGAAAAATAAGAAATCTAAATAAAATGTATCATGTTATATACTGGACCATAGATTGGAACAATTTAATTAAGTAACACCAACTGCTAGATCACTTCACATAGTAAAATAAGTTTGTCCATAGTTTTATACTTGAAATAATATACTAAGTTCAGGTACATTCATTAAAACATAACCTGTAAGAGCAAAACAATAGGTACAAACTATATATACATTAATGGGGGCCATTTTCTGGTAGATCTCGCAGAAGAACAAAGGACTTCCCTTCTGAGAATTCCACAGAAATTCTTATCTCAGGCCTCTTGACATAAAGGGAAACATGAGACAATTCATTAACCAATCATTTTAATCAAAGGAATTCTGTGGGCTATTTTTAAATAAGTTACCTGAACTAATTACCTAGGTATGAGCAATTTAACACTTGTAAAGGAATCAGACAAATAAGAGACTGCCCTGTTGCTGGTAATGAGATCAATACTTCAACCCTCTGTCCCACAATATGGCAATGGGAAAAGACGATGACATATTCCACTACATTTGCTCTTCTATAATTATTTCTCTCATTAGTAAAAATCTGTTGTACATATGCAAATTAAAGCACACACACCACAAATCAAACTAACCTGAGAACTACATTCCCTATTTAAACCTGTAATTGGTTATCTATGAATAATAGTGTGGTAGGGGAACTCATTGCTTCAATGTACAATTTCTTCACAATTTGATTCCATTCTATCACCCCAGTCTGACTTCATACCAGCTAATATGTAAGGGATGTGAGATTTCTTACCATGAAAAATGTTCTTGAAATGTCAGACCTTTTCATTATTCCATGCTTCTGCACAAGCTCTTTCCTCTGTTTTAAAGTCCATTCTAAAATAATTCTATTCATACAAGACTTCTATTTATTACTCAAAACTCAGAGCATCTGTCTGAACTTACTTGATTCATCCAGTGAAAAGCGGTCACATTTTCTATGGAGTCCATATTGAATTGCAAATATATTTATTGTTCTGCTTGCCAAATCTTATCATAGATTATTTGGTTTTATATACGTTTCTTTGATTGTATTGTAACTTTTAAAACTTAATTTATCACCAGAACTCAGCATAGTTTCTGGAACAACAAATAGTTAAAATATTGGTAAACTAAACAAATTTCAAAGGAATGGCTTTATCTCTTCAATATTTTAATAAAATGAATAGCCTTCTCAAATATAAAATGGTAATAGAGAAACTCAAGAGAGTTTCTTGAGTTATGTAACTTACATAGGAAATATTAGATCGTAGGTTTTACTAATCAAGTAAAGATTGAACTAAAATTAAATTTACCATATACTCTGCATTTTTGTTACTTTAAATATTTATAAAGTTATAGATTTATTGTTAGTGATTGAGTTCATTTGGAGAATTAACCTTAATGTTTGAATTGCTGCATGTCTTTGCTCTTAGATTGAATTAATTTAAATATACTTGAGCTCTGTTTTATAATTTAAAATGTTTCTTGAAATTCAATCATATATATATGTATATATATATACATATATATATGAAGCTATCTGATTTTTCCAGTTTCTTTACATTGTTCACCAATTAAAAGAACTGGTGTGTGTTAAATAAATATCTACTGAATACATTCTATGTTTCTACAACATGGTAGGGGTCATAAATGAGAGTGATAATATAAGCATAAAACTAATTAGTAACTTCTAGCATAACATACACAACACTGAGTAACAATAGAAAATTGTACATACTACTTTCATAGGAAGTAAATGATATGACAATTCAGGACATTTGACAGGGACAGGAGTAATTAAGGGTATTAAATCCAGTGATTTGAATTTATAACACATCTTGGGTTTTCTGATTTAATGAAGTTGCACTGTCACAATTTTTTAATAGTAGGGAATTGAGATCACTTTTACGATTGAAATTTTGTTAATTGTTTTAAATATACTTATTGAGCCCCTTTAAAACAACAGATTTATTAAAACTGGACAAGAAAAATGCATTTTGAATAGGCAATGAAGACTGGATCAGTTCCAAGACAGCAAGACTAAAAATCTAGGTGTTGTGAAGTTTCAAGTTAAGTTTATATGTTAGGATATAGAGTCTGTATTAGTAGTTTAATTCTTTCCCAGACACGGGAACATGAATGAGGAATTAGCTTTCAATTCCCATAGTCAGTTTATAAGACAAGAGAACATGTGAAGAGGGACACCTGGGTATTTAGCACCTGCCTTCGGCCCAGGGTGTGATCCTTGAGTCCCGGGATGGAGTCCCACATTGGGCTCCCTGCATGGAGCCTGCTTCTCCCTCTGCCTGTATCTCTGCCTCTCTCTGTGTCTCTCATGAATAAATAAATAAATAAAATCTTAAAAAAGAGAGAGAGAACATGTGAAGAGTATTAACAAATATTGTAGTCATATTAGAAGCTCAGGGATTCTTATACAATAGAGATAGGAAAACCAGTTAATGTAGAGTCGCTCAGTCACACCACATTGATATTTAGTGCCAAACGTAGTTAGAGAAAGGGAGGTACATGAAGGGGAGAGACAGGTTTGAAACTAGATTAGAGAGTGCCCTAGTTAGCAGGCTGGGGAAGAGAGGCAGCCTCTGCATTTCAAGGCAGGGAGATTGACTATTTGGATAACTTATCATAAATTTGGGGTATTTATTATCTTCATGTGCCTGAATCTGAGTTACAAAGCAGGATCAAGAGCCAGGGTTATAACTAGCTCAATTTTGCAACTAACTGGTATGATACATGAGAATAAAAATTAAATCAGCATTGTAAAGAAACTAAGATGCCTTTAGACAATTATCCAGAGAGTTGTGAGACTGATTTGCTGATATACTTTGCAGATTAATTATGAGGACCTTCGCTATGAATCATAAGAGAGGCTTAGAAATTTGGCAAGCTGTGCAAGTCAATAAAGTGGTGTCTAATATATAGAATACATAATGTCTTGGAGAGCTCTTAAGGTGAGTCATGAGCATAAAATTTATCTGCTTCTATAGCAATCTGGTGGAAACAATCAGGGTGTTTAGATGGGGGATGGACAAGAGGTTGGGGTGGATAGGAAACCTTGATATTTTACAGGACTCTTAAAATGTACATTACTATCCGTGTATGAAAGATTTGTCAAATTTTTCTGCCTTTAAACTTTTCCTTCTCTAGCCATTTCTGACAATGCCTGAAGTTTGGATTCTATGCAGTATGTCATGCTATCTTCCTGAATGATAAGTGAAGGCTTATAATAAGTGAAGTGTGGTGTCACCCATTACCAAAATACTGATTCCATTTAGTTTATAAAACAATTCACACATTCAGTAAAAAGGACACACTTGACACAAAGATTAATTTTTGATGGTCATTATATTTTTATATTTCCCCCTCAAAACATTACCTATCCTTGACCTACAAACTAGAAACTGAACTGGTTGAAAGTGTTTTAGATCCTCTAAAATAGAGTGAGACATTTATGAGTAATCATAGCACCTACTCTCACTTAGGATTCTCAAAACAAAACTAGTGGATACACTAGCAAAAAATCTGGCCTTTGGATGTCATGTCTTAATCAGCATTTGCATGAATCCAATTGATTATAATGCAGTATGTTAGCCAGACCATAAAATGTGTGTTGATTTCCAGGGAGAGAAAAAATGAGAATATATTCAATCCAAACCATGCAATTTAGAAAAAGAATTACTCATATATATCACATTTGCTTTTAATTAAATGTAAAGAAAATAAGAGTTACATTTTACATATTTAACGTTAGGCAATAATAAAATTAATTTTTAACAAGCTGGGTAGATCAGTTGCAAGTTTCCATGGTGTGATTAAAATATTTTTTAGCTCCTTAATGGATGGAATTGGCCCTGTCAATAAAATTGACAAGCCCTTTAATGATTTCCTGCAAATGTACTATCACTGACAATGAAGATAACTCAAGTCAATATTCTTCAAAGGACTTAAATAGTATATACTCTGCAGACATTTGGGTTGGCACGGGCATTACTGAATGTTCCAATCATATCTTATGAAAAGTATATCTTACCCTGATTTCACATCTTTTTCTACTTGAGACTGAAAATAACAAAGAGATTGTCAGGAACCCTAGCTGTAAGTAATCATTTTTTGAAAACCTCAGAGGCAGACTTTCTGAAAAGAACCATTGTTATCAATAAAGTAATTTTTGTAAATGTAGGTTTAAGTTCAAGAACTACAAAGGTGTCAGATCAATGTGAGTAGAATATCTACATGTGAAGTGGAACTTTTTAGTTGACTTGCTACTCTGCAATTATAATTTTTATAGTAGCGGTAGGTGCAAATTATGTGATTATGCATTATATGACTTCACAGACATGTATAGGAATGAAGTTGAGAACAGGTGGACTCATCAAGATTAATATTTTGTGTCAATTTGGGTGGGCCACAGTGCCCAGATGTGGTTAAACACTGTTCTGGATGTTTTTCTGTGAGAGTGTTTTTGGATGAGATTGATATGCAAATTGATGGACTTTCAGTATAGCATATTGCCCTCCATAATGTGACCCTCAGCCAATCAACTGAAGAACAAAAGATTGATAGAACAAAAGATTGATATCCCCCAAACAAGAGAAAATTCTATCAGTAGACAGCTTTTTACCTGTACTGTAGAGTGGCCTTTTCCTAGGTCTCCAATCTTCTGGCCTACCCTGCAGATTTTGGATTTGCCAAATTCTATAATCCTGTGAGCCTACATATACACACATATATGTACACCTCCTGGGGGTTCTGTTTCCCTTGAGAAGCCTGACCGATAAAGGTGGGCACTTGGATAAGGAACAGGTATGCCAAGAAGAAGAAGCAAATGTTTGAAGGATTTGGAATCATATAAAATTTGGGTAATTATAATTTGACTGATTATAGTAGTTTGTAATACTTGAAACTCTGAATTACTTAAATAGCCAACACTAGGAATTTGTCTTATTAAAATATGGTATGTTCATATAATTTAAACTGAGAAACAGTCAAGAAGTGATGTTAGAGCTACATTAATATTGACCCGGTGATAAATTTACAATTTGTGTGATTTGAGGTGATTTGAAATTTTTAATTCATCATTACTGCATTTTTTTCTTATGCAGTGATTATGTATTACTGGTTTAAATAACTTTAATTAAATAAAAGCAAAGAAGAGGCCCTATAAAATGATCCTTTATATTTTAATGATGCTTTCAAATTCTCATAATTATTTCCAATTTTTATTTGTTCCTGGCATGAGGCTATGAACATTGGGCCTTTTGTCAACACTTTTTCCTTCCTATATTCCCAGCACTAAAATAAAGCAGCCTAAAGGTGATAAAGTCAATTTTGTTTTGTCTATGAAATTATGAGAAATCAAATAAGTTGTCACCAGGATTAAAAGAAAAAAAAACTTTACACATTTTTAATTAACAATCTGTTTTCATCAAGATAAAATTTTTTACCCAAGAGATCTCATAAAATTAGATTGTTAATTGTCACATATAATGACTATATTTAATTTTGGCAAAGAATATTTTTTTAGTAAAAACTTCAGGGTAATTCAATGTAAAACAAAAAGTCTTGCATGCTAACATTCATATTAAACTAGAATCAGGAAAAAAAGTACATATACAAGTCAGGGTAAAGAATGACAGGCTTATTTCTTGCTTTGATACTTCTATTATTTGTGGCAATACAGATTCCTTCACTATGTCTTTCCCACTGTATTTGAGTAGAACGTCTGGGAACCGCACACCGGTAGAAGCTACACTTGTATTTGAACATTATGTAGTTTACCTACACTCCTTAAGCTGACATTTAGGCTCCTCTCCATAACATATTTTCAGTTCCTTTTTAAAAAGATTTTATTTATTTATTTATTTGAGAGAAAGAGAGGGAGAGAGAGAGAGAGAGAGAGAGAGAGAAAGTGTGAAAGACAAAGGAGAGCCCAAGCAGGGGTAGGGGCAGAGGGAGAAGGAGAAGCAGGCTTCCCGCTAAGCAGGGAGCCCAAGGAGGGGCTCTATCCCAGGACTGTGGGATTATGACTTGAGCCGAAGGCACATATTTAACTGACTGAGACACCCAGGTGCCTCTCAATAAGTTCTTTGTCAACTCTTCCTATTTCTATCCAAGCCTGCTTCTTCAACTACTCATCCCGTATTTCACACCCTCCTATTCAGTGTTCACCACCCTCCACTGAATGACACACTATATGTAATCTAAATCATGCCAGGAAATCTTTATCATTCAAAACCTATAGAGTATTAAAACTCTTCCTTTTTTCACTACTGTTCAATTTTCCACTTTCCCTAATAGCCTTTTGTTTGTTTGTTTGTTTGCCTTTCTAGGCAAACCTTTGTTCCTTCTAGCTCAAATATAGTATCTGTAGTTCTATCATTTACTTTGTATCTAGTTAATCATTTTCCTATACTATTATTTCATTTTCTTAAGCGGCTAATAATTATGTATGCATACTGTCAGGTGGCCAAACATTTCCTAAGCAGTAAGTTGGTGGCAGCTAGTAGCTTTGCTTGCTATACTTCCATATATTCAGGCAACAAGAAGATTAGCACCCTGTGCACTAGTCTTACAGGAAGGCACTGAACCAGAGGAACCAGATGGCAAGCTACAAGCCACATGGTGGGGTTGGGGGAACACCTGCTCTGTCATGCAGGAGCCAAGTCTTAATCTATTGACAAACAGTTTTACAGTCTGCAGCCGTATCTACATGGGGAGACATAGACAGGCTCATGCCTCAGTAGATCCGGGGAGATGATGAAGAACTTCTTCATAGCAGGCTCCCACATGGTATGGAGGCACATGTAAAAAGATACCTCTTCACAAGACAGCTTCCCTTGCCATATTCTAGGGAGGTCTATAAGGTATTTCACCAGTATTTCAGACCCTACAGCTGAGTCTCGCTTAAATGGCCACTTGAAGGCATGCAAGATCACCAGGCTGCCATGGATGAGGTTTCACTCTGTATGGATTTATCTGCTGACTTATTCATCATCCTGGTTTTATCTACTGTCCTTTAATAGTAATTAAGAGTGCACTATTTCATTCTTAAAGTTTGTCATCTTGAACAATAATTTATACTGACATTCTAGTAATGGTTGCTCTTTATTTGGCTTAAAATTCCCGAAGAGAAAAATACCATGGCTTTTATTTGAATTCTACACACAACACCTTGCAATTTGTTGGAGCTTTCACTGGAGAAGGCCAAGTTTGGATTATTGGATTATTGGTCAGATCACAGGTGACTGACCATTGCAAGATACATTTTCTTCCCACTCTATGTTCATGGCCTTTCAGGACAGACTTGTCACATGTACTCAGTCTCTAAGTCATGTGCATGTTTTGTCGTTTCTTTGTGGTATTTTGTTTTTTAGTGGCATAATATAAAATACTGAGTAGAAAAGAGAATTTGGAAAGAATCAGAGAATACCCTAAGAGATCCTGCTCTCCTTCCTCAAAAATCATTTCTAGAGAATCACAAGGTTATAAATATTGGACAAAATATTTTGAAGATTTCTTTCCAAAATTGTTTTGTATAAAAACAGTGGAAATTTTAATTCAATTCTGTAATTAAATAAATGTCTACTTGAGACTTCAGAGACAGTCTAGTTATCACCTTTAGATAGTATTCTGGAGCATATTGCAAATCTGATCTAACCATAATTTTGTCCTCATTTTTTTTGGTATAGCTTTGAATCAGGAAAAGTGGATTCAATGTACAAGCAATACATGGAATGTGAAATAGGCTCCTTGATAGATGTTTTCATTTCCTAAAACTGCCAGAGCAAAGTACAACAGTGGCTTAAAAAAAAGAAATTTATTCTCTCACAGTTCTGAAAGCAAGAAGCCCTAAATCAAGGTGCTGGTATAGCCATATCCCCCCAGAAGACTCTGAGGGAAGATGTTTCCTTACTCTTTCTAGACTTTGGGAGCTCTCTTCAGTACTTGGCATTCCTTAGCTTATAGCTACATCACTGCAATATCTTCCTCCATCTTTACATGTCCTTCTTCCCTTGAAGTGTATGTCTCTCTATGCGCTCTCTTCTTATAAAGATCCCAGTCATTGGCTTTTGGGCCCACCCTAATCCAGTATGACCTTGTCTTAACTTCAGTATATTGATAAAGATCCTATTCCTAAGTTAATATACACAGGTGCTAGGACTTAGACGTTGAACGTATCTTTTTGGATATTGAATTGGGACACACTTCAATCCACTACAATAAATAAACAATTTTTGGTGAAAATTTTAAATGAGAGAACAAGTGAGAATAAAATCTTCTAAACTAATGGCTTCATAGCAATATACAACAATTAGATACTTCTGTCCAATTCATTAAAACACCAGAGTAAAAGCCTCTTGATGAAGACCCTCAAAGATACTGTAAAGAGAAAGGCATTTGTGGGGAAATATAAACATATGACTGTCCAAGTAGGGAGAGTTGAAATATCCCAGGGAAAAGCTAAAGCCAAGAAAGACTTCAAAACTAATTCAAAATTAGTCTAAACCTATAGACAGACCTTTCATCAGAGGGTAGAAGCCTCACAGGTTTGAGGGCCAAATGTATAATGGCAATAACTCAACAAAATCCATTAGATAAATAGAAACTATAAAAATGGGAACTTTTTACTTAGAAGATACAATAACTGAAACAAATATTTAGCTTACTAGCACATTTAAGATGACTGAAGAATCAGTAAACCTTAACAGAAACCAATAGAAATTAACCAGTTGAAAGATCTGAGAGAAAAACAAATTGAAGAAAAACAAGCAGAGACTCAGAGACCTATAAAGCTATATCAAAAATACTAACATATGTATGGAGAAGAAACAAAGTTGACAAAACTTTAGGTAGACTTACCCAGAAAAAAAAAAGAGAGAGCAATGAAATAAATAAAAATGAAAGAGGAAATATTATAACTGATACCACAGAAATACAAAACAAAAAACACAGAAGATCATTATGAACAATTACACAAAAACAAATTGTACAACCTAGATTAAATGAAAAAGATTGTTTGAAACACACAACCTCATAAATCTGAATCATAAAGAAATAGAAAATCTGAACAGACAAATAACAAAGACATCAGATCAGTAATGAAAAACCTCCTGACAAAGAAAAGCCCTAAACTGAATGGCTTCATGGGTGAATTCTACTAGCAAAGGAAACCATCAAATAAATAAATAAATAAATAAATAAATAAATAAATAAATAGATAGATAGATAAATAAATAAATAAAAAGGCAACCAGGCAACTTAAAGAATGGCAGAAATTATCTTCAAATTATATTTCTGAGAAGGGGCTAATATTCAAAAACTATAATGAATTCACAAAATCAAAAGCAAAAAAAAAATAAAAACTGATTTAAAAATGAGAGGATTTAGATAGACACTTTTTCCAAAGAAGACATACAAAAGTCTAATTAAGTATGTGTAAAGATGTTCAATGTCACCGATAATCAGGGAAATTCAAATTGAGACTACAATGAGACAACATCTCACTCCTGTCAGAACGGCTATCATCAAAAAGTAAGATATATAAAATGTTGGCGAGAATATGGAGAAAGAGGAACCCAGGTACACTGCTGGTGGCAATGTAAATTGGTACAGTCATTACAGAAAATAATATGGAGGTTCCTCCAAAAATTAAAAATAGAACTACCACATAACCCAACAGTCTCACTCAGTTCCACTGCAGGATACACACACACACACACACACACACACACACACACACACACAGATGAATATTATTCAGCCATAAAAGAAAATAAAGAAATCCTGTCACATGTGACAGGCATGGACTTTTGAGGTATCTTGCTAAATGCGGTAAGTCAGACAAGGACAAATATTGTATGATCTCACTTATATGTGGAATCTAAAAATATTGAATTCATAGAAACCAAGAGTAGAATAGTGGTTGCCAGAGTCTGAGGAGTAAGGGATATCAAGAGATGTTTGTCCTAGGACAGAGACTTTGAATTACAAGATGAATAAACTCTAGGAATCTAATGTACTTCATGATGACTGAAGTTAATAATAACATATTGTGTCCTTTAAGAGGGTAGACCTTCAATGTTCTTACTGTAACAACAAAATGGTAATTATGTGAGGTAAAGGGTGTCTTTAACCTTATTGTAGTAAACATTCTGCTATATGTGTATTGAATTATCACATTGTACACCTTATACTTACACAATGTTATATGTCAGTCATATTTCGATAAAGCTGAAAAAGAAAAAAACCTACATCGAGTAGCCCCTAACAGATAGTATTAGGTTTGAAGTGCAAAATCCTACATTTACTACTATAGGCAAATTATATGGGGTTCTGCTCTTTCACTAAATTTTTGCCTGCCTCATTATAGTTCCTTTCCTTTCTAAGGTATATTTCAGCCTATCATTTTCCTATAAAGAGATCACTAGATCACTGGAAAAGTTAATTCTAATAGGAAGAAAACTGTCTCAATTTTTTCAAAATCCTTGACAACTGAAGTAGAATTTCTGATGGTTCTCTTCTACCCCTACATCTCTTCGTGGCATATTTTATAAGACACATCCAAAGTTGGGAGAGCCATATTTGTTCTAGTTCCTAGCTGGGCAGGAACACTAAGGCCATACAAGGAAAGTCTTAGAAACTCCTTGCCTCAAAGTTTCATGACAACGTGGACAAGTCTTAGTACAAGTTAAAGTGGACTTGTTTTAGATATAATACTGGATAAAGAGGAAACAAATCATGAAATTAGGGTGGTTTGGCTAATACCCTTATCTCTAGTTCTGTGTATGCTTCACATTGGGTTTCTTGGTTTAATTTGGGCACTCTTTAGTATGAACGATACACTTTGATTATAATCTTTCTCTTAGTATTTGTCTGGCTTGCGGTACTCATATATGTAACATCCAGATCTTAAATCCTGCTGTGCAATTGCTGTTCTGCCCAAAACAAACAGACAAACAAACAAACAGCAATAAGAAAATTTGACACTTGGGATGGTCTCTTCCTCTAGTTTAGTCTGGACCTAAGAACTGAAGCCGATATATTTTCCTGTTCATGTGCTAAATAACACTAAAGTCTTGTCTTATTGAGAGTAAATACAAATAATCAGGGCAAGACTATATAGAACACTCTTTCTCAACCTCATTTCTATTGACCTTTGGGCTATATTATTCTTTGTTGTAGAAACTGTTCACTGTTGCATATTTGGCAGCCTTTATGACCTCTGCCTGTGGGGGGTCATCCTGCTCCCTTCCTCAGTTGTGACAACTGGCACATCAAACTCTGTACATGATATAACTCTAGGCTGGTTTGGCCAGAGCCTCTTGGCCCTGAGCTTTGTGTGAAAGTTCTCACAGTAACTCATTTGTTCCATCTCAGATCCAGACTCAGGCCCCAGATGCCTAAGCATCCATGAAGAGTAACCATGTTGCTTTTCCGTATTTCATTCCTGTGCTTTTGCATTTTTCTCTTTCTTTAAGCCTCTCCAGACTTGGGCTCTCTATCCTTCCCCCATCAGCCTGAGCAACCTCTACTGGCATCTTTAGCAAAGGGCAAAAAAAAAAGGCAACAGGACTGTGGACTAGACAGATGCCTGCAAAGCGAGGGCTACACCCTTTGGACCACCAGTCCAAACACTGTGGAGAGGGCTGCCAATCTGCCCAAGAACCCTCAGTCACAAGGGCCTTGCCCTGGGCCAGTAAGTCAGTGAGGTGGCAGGGACAGCATGAGCTCTATGTTAGCTTAGGCTCCCTCCCTCTGTGCAACTTAGGGCAACTTAACTACTTTGGAAGACCTCAGGTGTGTTTATATATAAAATGAGAGTGTGCTAATGTTAGTTGATAAGGTTGATTTCGATAGTGGAAAGGTAGGAGCTTAGTAAACTGTGGCTTTCCACACAGTAGTTGATCTCTTTCTGTGGTCACTGTTCTGAGAAGATAGGCTGCTTTTGCATTCTGAGCATCCTCAGCATCTGCATCCTAATATTGCAGGGCCTTGTGACTGGCAAGTTATAGGCTGGATGTCCAGGTTAGCCACCAGCAGAAAGTTGCTGTGTACTCAGCGAGGCCTCTCAGCAATACTTCCCAAGACTACATCCTTGTTCCTGAAATCACTTGTGGACTGTATCCCATGATTGTACCTTGCCTTGACCCTCTCCCACCCCTCGGGGCCCTGGAGACAAGGACAATTGCTGGGCCTTCCAGGAGTACGTGTGGCCCAAAAAATGTCTTTGAGCAGAGATACCTTAGAAAACTTACAGCCATGGAATTGAGTGGGCTTCCTAAAAGTGGCTGCAAATGACCAAATACTTCCTGATTGAGATCTACTCCTATAGGCCAACTATCATAATTTACTTATTAAAACGAACAGCTTTCTTTTTTTTTTTTTAAACTAACAGCTTTCTTATCAAAACTTACTTTAAGAGTCTCACCTTGCTATGCCCACCAATCCAAAACTGTTATTATACTGTCATAAAGTCCACCAAATCACAACCAGTTCTCTGATCTCAGGAACTATCTTAAAATCACCCTTAAATTTTTATAAATGTCCTTTCCTGAATTTTGTTAGTTCACACTGCTATAAATCTACTAAACTTAGACCTGATTTTCTGGTATTTTGAAAAGTGTATAGCCAAAAACTCCAATAAGCCTGGCCCTAAAATCTGTGTGGGCTAGAAAAAAATTGAAAAAATAGGCTTATATATCATTTGTCTCAAAAGTTAAATGTTATAAATTGAGTTCCATTCATTACCCACCCCGCATCCCATGGAGCATCTCCCAGCCTCCTTCCTGGGGTTGCTGACCTGACCTGAGATTTAAGCATACTGGATCTCCCCTAAAATATGCAATCAATCTACCCAAGGAATAGCAGAGATCTTCTTGGGTATGGGTGGGTAGAAACTGGGCTTGCACCCATGACTCTTGAGTAATGACTGAATCTTTCTAAAACTAGGATGGAAATTAACTCATCTAGCTACCAGGGATCCAGAGCAAGCAGGTTCCAGTCTACAGAAGTTACCTTAATAACTAAGGATTTTCACACAGATTTAACCACTCCCCAAATCTATATCACCCAAACCAAAGACAAAAAGGGGCAGTTGTCTGAAGAAGCTGGTCTGTCTAGACCTTCACTTTGGGTGATTTAGAGCACGTGACTTTAAACAAATGCAACTCTTTCTCTGGTTTCCCGGGGGAAAATGTGCTTATATTTAACTACTTGTTATAAGCAAAACACTCTAATTCCATTCTCTTCAAAGTGTGCTCCACAGACTAGGTACATTTGCTTCCACAGGAGCTTGATACAAATGGAAAAATTCAGGTCACATCTAGTAAGTCAGAATTTCTAGTTTGACAAGGTACCTAGGGCTCTGTATTCACATTGAAATCTAAGAAATCCTGCTCCACAGCAAGACTGTTATGAGAATGGTATCCCTTGCTGGAGTCTAAATGCAGTACCCACTCCCATCACCTCATTTTATCACTTATCAGATTAAAAAAATCCACAAATTGCTTCACCCAAAAAAGAGTACGTATTCATACCTGATACATACTCTGTTATAGGTAAAGTAATTATTATGGTACACTTATTAAGCCTTAAAAGGTCTTCCTTTGTTTAGTAGCTCTGTATGTTTTTAAATACTGAGGCAAACAACCATGATAAAATTTCTCGGGAAAGAGAGGTAAGTCATCTTTTTGTAATGTGGGAAAAGGGCTTGTGAAACTTACTTTTTGGCAGTTTTGTCTTAGAAAAAGAATATGTTTCAGGCCTGAGATGATAAGAAATGAGGCAGGATCCATCCATCAACCTGACAGGGAATTTAAATAGGTCAAGTATTTCAATAATCTCATAAACTTTGATTAATCCCACTGTATCAACTTGGGCTGCCATTAAAAAAATACCACAGACTGGGCAGTTTTAAAAATAGAAATTTATTTTCTCACAGTTCTAGACGCTAGCAGTCCAAGATCAGGGTGCCAACATGGTCAGGTTCTGGGGAGAGCTTGTTTTCTGGCTTGCAGACAGCTGCCTTCCGAGCGAGTCCTCATATAGCCTTTCCCAGCTGTGTGTGAACAGAAAGAGATCTCTCTTTTCCTCTTCTTATAAGGCTGCCAATTCTTTGAGGTTAGGACCCTACTCTAAATAACCTCATTAACCTTGATCAGCTCCTAAAAGACTATTCCTAACATAGTCACGCAGAGGGTAAGGGTTTCAAATTCACATAAGAATTTTTTGGGGAAGGGGTAAAATCCAGGCTAGAGCACCAACAAACTTCTTTATAAAAATCAGAGTCTCCATAGTCGTAAAAACATGTTGGATAATCACATGAATAGTGTTTTTTTTGTTCTGCTTCAAAAATAATTTTATAAACTACAGTCTCATATTTCCTCCTGAATTTGACAAATAAGATAATTTGGCTTCAAACAGGGTGATGAATTGTTATGTTTTTATTCTTTTCCTGACTAATTGATAGAGCCTAGTTTGTAGGTTTCTCTAGTTCAATTTTCTTTTAGCAAAAATGCCCATCATTACATATATTTTTGAGTATTATTGATTTTAAAATATACAGTATAGGAAGAGCAGATCATGAAAACAAAATGAAAGAGGTTTAAAAAAAACACAGCAAGATGCTAAAGGAAAAAAGAAAGCAATGTTTCCCCCTTTATTTCTTTTTTTAAAAAAGACTTATTTATTTATTCATAAGAGACACAGGCAGAGGGAGAAGCAGGCTCCGTGCAAGGAGCCCGACGTGGGACTCAACCCCGGGTCCCCAGGATCATGCCCTGGGCCGAAGGCATCGCTAAACCGCTGAGCCACCTGGGCTGCACTCCCCCTTTATTTCTTAAAACATTTCTTAGATGAAAACAATGAACCAAGTCAGAATGCACCCAGCTGTTCGCCTATAATTATAATTTTGTTGTCATAAGGAATTACACCTGTGTAATAATAGTTCATTATAAGATATTATAATTTTGATTTTACAAGCTAAATGTCTCATTTCCTTGTGGGGAAATAGAAGTTTCCTCATATGTATTTACTAAACTTCCTAAGAGGGTTTCTTGCCTATCTTAGCAACAACATCATTACTTGGGAAATAAAGCTCAAATGGGCTTGTTAAATATCCATTTTGCCTTTTTTTTTTCCTCTCTGTTCATTTCCTTGATAAAGTTATCCTATGGGGATTCCCAAGACTTAAATGAAAGGTATAAGAATCATCAAATCCCTCCTCCTCATTCAAATTTAAAATTTTTATCATGCATGCAATTGACAAATTGGCAAATGAGCATGACATGACTGTAAACAAATGCAGTTCAAGCAAGCCATAGGAAGTGGAATCACTGTTTTCCTAAAATGGCAAAGGCCATAAAGAGATTTTGGGGAAGAAGTGACACAGGCAATAATACCCATGAAAGCCAGAGATAACAAATATCAAACTAAAGTATAATTTCCTTAATAGATTTCTCAGGATTTTATCTGTAATCAGTATGTGGACAGTTTAGATATCCGGATAAGCACTGAATTACATCCTCGCTCTTACTGTGAGGATAGGTAACAAGAATTTCCATATTTTTCATATTAAATTAACTAAAGGACATTCAGGGAATTAAGATATTTGTAGCAGTTGAAAAATATGAGTTATCAGAATTTACAGAAAGATAAGCTGATTAATACTCAGATGTCATTGATTCTAGAGTAAAGACCTCAAGAAGATAGGTTAAAAACCCCTTTATTTAGTAGCAGAAAGCTCAGTTTGGAAATGAGACTACCCCTGCTTTTTGGTAGTTGTCAGAGGTTTTATATGTCATAGATACTTTAGGTGTCCATGAGATAAGGGGAAAAATGCAAATATGAAGTATGAGGGACAAGGTAAAGTTTAGTTGGTGGTTCCCAGTTCTTGGAAAAAGATGGCCTGGTATTCATTTCTACCACCTATTTATCAAACACTAACAGAGAGCTAGGTCCAATGCAACTTTTTGATATGGAAGGGTTTCTTAAGGATCTTAACTCTTCATAGAAAATAACAAATACAGCCATTATTAATTATTAATTAACTAATATTAACACTTTCCCATTCACGGAATTCATCTGCTCCAAAAAAATAATGAAAGAGTATTGGAATATTTTGCAAGAGATACAAAAGTTGGTTTTGTATTATGTACTCCAAAACACATAGCTATATACAACCATCTTGAATATTACTTCTCTTCCAAAAATTCTGTAGCCAGAATTTATCCTTAGAATCACAACTTTTCTTTTTTATAAAGTACTGCCTCAGCCACACAGTTTGCCCACTGTTCCAGTGATCTATTGTGACATAACAAATCATCCCAAAATTTGTGGTAGGAAAACAATACCATTTTTTATGCTCATGGTTTTTATTTTTTTGTTTTATTTTAAAAACTATTTTATTTATTTATTCATGGATGACAGAGAGAGAGGCAGAGACACTGGCAGAGGGAGAAGCAGGCTCCCCGCAAGGAGCCTGACAAGGGACTCGATCCCGAGTCTCCAGGATCAGGCCCCGGCCGAAGGCAGGGCTAAACCACTGAGCCACTCAGGCTGCCCTATGCTCATGGTTTTTAGACAAGATTATGTTCCACAATGTCTGAGTCCTCAACTGGGAAAACTAAAATGGCTAATAGTATGAATCATCCAGAGGTTTCTTCACTCCTATGTCTGGTACCTGAGGTGTAGTGACACATAGATTGGGCTCAGAGAATTCTCTGCTAGAATACATGCACAAGGATTCTCTATATCAATTGGGTTTCATGAGAGAATGTCTCAAGAGAAAGAAAGCATCCAGGTACTGAGGGTTCCAGAACAAGGCAGAGCCTTTTAAGAGTTCTGATTCAGCCTCATTCCTGACATATTCTATTTGTCAAATCAGTCACAGCCCTCCTCGATGCAAGGAGGAAAGGACCTTAAACCCAATTCTCAAAGGAAGAGGTGTCAAAAAGTGTGGTAAAATGACACTATACCACATGACTCTAAAATGCCAAAATTGTTTCACTGAGAAGGAAGATTCTGCATTTTTGTTTGTTTTGTTTTATTTCACAGATAAAAACTTTCCAGTTGTCAGGAAGCACCATTTTAAAAGTAAACGAGGATGACAATAAAAAAAAGCTTGTATTAAGTAAGGATACATCTGTGAGAGGGAATTTAAAGATGTAAGGAAAAGATAGAATTTGAAGTGGTTGACAATAGAAGGCCATCTAAAATTATTTCTTCCAGCTGATACTCCATCAATGCACCATCTCAAGGAAAACACTAAGTGGAAATAATACAAATGGTAGCCTAGAAATAGGAGGAAATGGGAGGAAAGGACAAGCAAGGTAGTTTTATACTGAATATAAAAGCCCTGTAATGAAAACAGCCTAGACTAGAATAATGAAACTGAAAGTGGAGAAAAGGAGGAGAGCCATTTTTAAAACAAAAGATGACAAAGAGAATTTAATGATAAATAGTTTTAAAGTCTGAAAGAAGCAAATGAATCAATAGAGACTTTAAAATTTCTGTCCTTGGATTCTAAAAACTATTAAAGCAAGCATGTCAATAAAAGAAATGGATTAAAAAAACTCATTCAAAGTTTGAAGTAATACAAACATTTGGTGTCCTTTGAAGTCAAGCATTGACAAATTTGATGTGATCTAAGAATATTTTAGTTATCTAGAGGAATGTAACTGAGTTTGACTTTACTATTTAGCCTCTGATTTGTCAATATAAAGTTCTATATTAACTTGTAGATTTCTTCCCTCTAGAATAAATTACCCTCAAGATTTTATCTTATTCTTTTTAAAATATTGGCCAATGTTATATCTAACTTCTATTCTCATTTTCATATTCTTATTTTTAGGCTTTCTTTGATGGATTACATAAATTGTTCTTAAAATGTTCTCGGAACCAGCTTTGCTACCTTACTAGTTTCCTCTTTCAATACTACATTGAATAGAATCTTTGATATATGTTCACTTCATGTTTGCATAAGTATACTAACCATATTTTCTAGTTTCTTTATCTGATGTTTGAAATCTAGGGGATTTGCCAACTAGGCAGGGACTGCCTCTCCCAGGATTAGCTGGTTTTTAGATATAGAAAATGACTCACCTAGGAGTGAGCCTTTCACAGGAAAACTAACCTATACAGAGCCCATAGCCCACATCCACCTGCCTGCTTTATTGGACTCTTAGACTTCAGAACAGTATTCCCCATCCACATCACCATGGGCCAGGCAGGCATCAGACAACTATGGGCAATACCAACACTTAGGGGTACACTGAAATTATTCATATTAAACAATCCTAAACCTACTTAATCTGCTTGTGAAAACCACAATAGTGGTTCTTCCAAAGTATACTTCATTCTCTATGCCTTTGATCTATCTGGCTGTTCTCTTGTATAGCCAGACCTGTCTTCGTGTGCCCCTCTCCTCTTAGGAATTTTGAGTAATTAGCTATCCTATGTTTTTAATGGAAATTGTCTCTTGATCTGTTGACCTCACCACACCTTAATTTTAAAAATCTACATTTTTAAAACAAAGAGTATTATATTTTATCATTAAAAAATATCATTTACCAGTGTGCACCACTGGGAGAAAAGGACATTAGCTTCCAATACACACATGCTTAGTTCACTGGTCTTCTGCACTTATAAACTTCCATTAATAGAAATGTTTATAAAAGCCTTTACCATTTATTTGGTATATTATTTTGACTTAATATTTTTCTACTATAAAAAAGACTCAGAGATTCCCCTAACTATATAGCTTGCACATCCTTATAACACAGTTTTGGAGATACATTTTCCAAATATTTGTTGCCAGTTAGAGATCCATTTCAGCACATTTCCTATTTATTCCATTAGTTCTCCACTTGTTTTTCCATTTCCTCCTATACCAATAATATAGAAGGAGTGTTAGGATTTTGTCCATGAGAATGGAATATACTTACACATAAAAAGACTGAGTTTCCAAAGATAAAGTTGCTACCTTGGACAAATGCCTACCTTATCAAATGCCTACTTTGTAACAGACATTGGGAATATAATGAAAGCACGTTACTGCCCTCAAGCATTGTGAGGATGCTCACATAATACCTACTTCTTTTTTTGAATTTATTTATTTATTTTAGAGGAGAGAGAGAAAGAGCTAGAGCAGGGAAAGGCAGAAGGAGAGGGAGAGATGGATTCCTCAAGCAGACTCCCCACTGAGCATGGAGCCCAGTGCTGCATGTACTCAATGTCATGACCCTGAGATCATGACCTAAGCCAAAATCAAGAGTCAGCCACTTAACTTTCTTAGCCACTCAAGCACCCCCTCCCTTTTCTTAAAAGGTATAATCCCAACTTTTATGTTTCATGTACAGGAACTTTAGGTATTACCTGGTCAAACTTTTCTGACAGTATGTCAAACCCAAGACACATCACTCCTGTCTTTGGGTTCAAACCTATGGGAATGGAACCTGGATCATTTTTCTAAGGGCTTGCCTTCAGGGATTAATTTAAAAAATAAAATGAAGATAAAAATTTATTTCATGATAAGGAGCTAGTAAGTCTTGAGAGAGTCAACTAATATTTTTGCATTTTAAAAACTGAAAAAAAGGACTTGGGAAAAGCTTATTTTTCTTAATGCAGAGAAGTCTGATGATTGAAAATTCATGAAACTCGATGGGAAGAGGGGGTATGGTTTTGGTAACATGGACAATAATAATAATGACAATAATAATAATAATATAAGTAATAATGTTCTGTCATGGTCACCAACTATGCCGTCTGTCTGAGATGTGGTCAGAACTCAACTGGGAGGCTATAGATACGTGGTAGAGAGCATGCAATTGGCAAGAAACAACGAAGCCGGGACTGAAATTCTGCAGCTCAGCAGAGTACAAAACCACTGTATTTTTGTAGAACAAGTAAGGTATGTAGTAGGTTTTCCTGTGTCATGCAAGGAAATATGAGAAGGAAATAAAAGCAAACATACTGGAGATAAGGCAATGAGGTAATAATTACGATTGCCTTGATAAGCAAAATAGATTCTAACCTACAAGTCCTCAAATATGTTTCTCCTCTTTCTGCAATAGCTATTTTTCTCATGTAAGTAATTTAAGAAGCTCTTTCATCAATAGTGTAAATGCACTAAAGTCTAACAATTAAGAGTTCTATGGACTAAAATGCGTGTTTTTTTGCTGTGTTATAGGCAAATATAAACAGTTCTATATTTAAGTCAGGTTTACAGTTATGACTAATCAGATGAAAAAGCAAATAAAATGCCACTATCTACACTGATTTGGTACTGCATAGGGTAAACCATGAAAGACTGCAAAATTTTATTTTGTCTACATTCCAGTCCTTATCCTAAAGGCAATCAGTCTTTTTTTTTTATCAGAAACAATCATTTGTGTAATATGAATGCAGCTTTCCAAAACATCATCTGTTTTACAAAATGAAAACATTCATTTGTTATTATAAAAAACTGACAAAATTCTATTTGAGGGCCAGGTGTGGTGCCTTTTTAATATAGACATTTATATTTCTTTGCCTTTGATGTAGAAACATCCTCTTGAGGAAATCATCCATTTAGTTTACTTTTATTATAAAAGGCATGCACATTTTTTTCCTGATTTTTTATTTACCCACATTAGATTGTATTACTTTTGGAAAATATTTGATTCCTTTCTATCCAATTTCAGTTAGATAGTTATATGACTCTTCTTGCCTGAGTCTCAAAACAACCAGAAAAGATATTTGTGCCTTTAGAAAATAATCTTTAAAAAATGGTGTGTGCCTCTCCATATCTTCATTTTCTCTGCTATAGTCACCACAATATTCTAGCTAGTGTGTGCTCTGTCAGTCAGGATCCCTAGGGTGAGAATGTATGAGCAAAATTTCTGGGTAGCACCAGGATAGGCTCATTTGAGAGAGGAATAATAGACCTTGGTTCTTGTTAAGACACTTAAATATGGGGTGTGCTACTCTGGCATAGACTAATACCATACCTGTCCCTTCAAAATGGTATTTAAAAAAGATTGTAAAGATAGAATAATGTACCTTAAGATAAATATCAGTCTTAAAACCAAATATTTGTCTATCTATATGTTCTTGGAAGAGAGGAGCATTAAATGGCATTATCACTACAAAGTGTGGATATTACATTCTAAGGATAAATCCTCTAGAGACCAGAAGAAGGATTTCACCTAGCCCACATCTCCATACTCCAAATAATTGAATTATCTAAATTTCTGAAGTGTTCACCAACTATCTGCTTATTCATTTAATTACATTCTTTATTCATATATAATATTGTTCATTTCTTCACATGAGCATTTACTGAGTGCCTGCCTTGCTCAACATTCTTCTAAACAAAATAGCAGGTATAGATCTCAAGCCACATAAATTCTAATTAGATGAGATGATACACAAGTATTTGCATGAGGAGGCATAAGGAAATACAGGTCCTATTGGAGTGTGGGAAAAAAAAGTAATTGATAAAGATGAGAGAACATAGCATTTAGACTAAACATTTGAGATGAATGTTGCCCAAGAAAAAGAAAGGATAGTAAGTTATGTTGTGTTGAACAACCATGATCAAAGACAAGCAATAATTAAAATTCACAGAAAGCCTAAGAAACTGTAAGTTGTCTGATTGTTTAGTGCATAGGATATTACTGGAAGGTGAGTGGTATAAAATAATGCTGGATGGGTAGTGTGGCTTCGGATAATTGTGGGGACTTATTTTTCTCTTTTGGTAGGAGTGAGACCATAAAAGTTTGGAAATTCTGTTGTGAAAGTCTCTTGCAGACATTTATTATTCTTTTCTTTAAAAGAATATCCATAATAGAGACAGAGAAGGTTGTGCTATTTTCAAACAAATCTACAGGTAAGGACCCTGAGAAAATATCCTGAGTTAGTTGTTATAACACAGAACAAAACCCAGCAAACATTTGAGGACACTTCTGGATTTAGGTCTGGCAAATAAAGAGCTCAGAAGTTGAAAGTTTAATCTTTACAGCAGGAGGAACACAGAACAAACTGAAAATTAATGATTTTTCTTTAACCTTTCAGAGAAGTGAGTTCACACTACAAACCACCAACCCCAAATCAGTGGAGACAGGTGAATTCACAGAAGCACAGTGGAGGCCTGCTTAAATGGAACAGAAACTGCTGATGCAATAAAATGCTAGGGACACTTAACGAGAACTATCAGGAAATTTAAAATAAATACTATTAATATGTTAAGAGCTCCAGTGGAAAAGAACACAACATAGAAAAAAAGGATAATGTAAGCAAAGAGATAGAAATTGAGAATAAAAAATAATGATAGAAGTCAGAAACGCTGTTGTAATAGAAATTAATAATGCCTTTAAATGAACTCATTAGTAGACTGGCCAAAAAAAGAATCAGTAAGCTTAAATATGTCAACAGAAACTTCCAAAATGAAATAAAGAGGGCCAAAAAAAGTATGAAAAAAAAACAGAACAGAACATTAAGGAACTGAAGGACAATTTGAAAAGATGTTACATACATATAATTGAAACAGCAAAATAAAAAGTAAGTGGGAACAAAACAGAATACACATTTAAAATAACAGTTGAGAATTTTTCACAATTAATGATAAGTACCAAATCAGAGATCCAGGAAACTTAATTTTATGTGTAAATTTGATTGGGCCACGGGGTACCTGAATACTTGTTTTAATACTATCCTGGGTGTGCTCATGAGGGTGTTTCCAGATGAGACTGACATGTGATGGGTAGACTGGGTAAAGCAGATTGCCCTCTCCAGGGTTGGGGAGCCTCATCTATCTACTGAAGACCTGAATAGAGGAAAAAAGACTGAATTAACAAGAATTTGTTTTCTCTGCCTACTCCTGAGCTGGGATAGCAGTCTTTTGCCTTCAGATTTAGACTCAGACAAAAACTTAACACCAGAAAGATCTTATTCTGGACAAAAATGCATATCACTATATGAAAGTAGTGAGGCTGAAAAGGCTACATAGCATTTCAATTATATGACATTCTGGAAAAGGCAAAACTCGAGAGAGAGTAAATCTCTCAGTTATCACCAGAGGTTTGGAGGAAGGGAGGAGGACTGAAAAGGAGACTTTTTTTTCCCCCTCAAGTAGGCTTCACACCCTGTGTGGAGCGAATGTGGGGCTTGATCTCACCATCCTGAGATGATAATCTGAGCCGAAATCAAGAGTCAGATGATTACTGACTGAGCCATCCAGGCAACTTAACACAGGAAGTTTTTAGGGGCAGTGAAACTATTCTGCACGATATTCTAATGTTATATACATGACACTATGCATTTATCAAAACACCATAGAATTTGCAGCATAAAGGGTGAACCTTAGTGTCTTCTAGTGAAAACGAGATCATTTAGCAAATAGGGAATCTCAGGATGAGATGCAGACTCTGACAAAAGAATGTAACCATTGTTACAGATGAAACAACAATACTGAAGTGGATAGTGGGAAAAGCTGTTGATCTAATTACCTTTGGAAGTCAGTGACATATATAAGACTAAAGGTGAAAGACACTGCACATCAGCACTTGAATCCAGTGATAAAGTTGTTTCCCAGATACCTGGAGGCCATTATGCCAGGTGAAATATGCCACACAAAGATAGGTACTTCCTGATATCACTTATATGTGGAATCTAAAACAGTCCAACTCACAAATGCAGAGGGTAGAATGGTGGTTGCCAATGGCTTGGGGTGGGGCAGATATATTGGTAAATATATAGGGGTTCAAAATTTCAGTTATGCAAGTTGAATAAATCCTGGAGATGTAATAAACAGCAATGTGACATAGTTAGCAATACCGTACTGTATATTTGAAATGTGTTGAGAGTAGACATCAAGAGTTCTCATCACACAGAATAAAAAGAAACAAAAAAGGAAGTGGTAACTATGAGAGGTGATGGATATGTTAACTGAATTGATTGTGGTTATTATTTCATAGTGCACATGTATATCAAAATATTAAATTGTACAACCTAAACATAAATTTTTATTTGTCAGTTATATCTCAATAAAACTGGAAAAAATAAAAATAATAAAACAGTGCCTTCCCAGTTGTTCAAGGAGAGGTTATGGAAGAAAAAAATCTATCAGCATTATTGTTCAGGTAAGAGAATGCAAAAATGAGAATAAGTTGGAGCCAAATTGGGCCCAATAACTAATGAAAGCAGAAGATAATCCTTTCAGCTGTTATTTGGTATCACTAGAAAATAAGTTTTCTAGTGCTTCTCAAACCTATAGTAAGATGTTTCAAATATACTTTTGCCTTTTGGATAGTCTGAAGGAATAAATTAAAATTTAGTTTTCAGCATGAAAGTCTTGACATGCACTATCAATCTATAAAGATGAGACCTATTTATTTTATACACTTGTTTACCGACATGGTTTATTGAATGCTATTCAACCAAATAGAAGCACAGCAAATTTTATTGATACTCCTGTCACACAAACAATTGCATAGATATATAATGCACTACTCACTTTTTCTCAATATATTGGCATTTTAAAGTCATTTCAAAAAAATAAAGTCATTTCATTGTAAAGTATAATATTTGAAACTTTATTGATTATCATTTTGAATTATAGAATGTATCTTCAGAAGGAATTCGACTTCATTTCAGGAATTGTCAAACTTTAACTCAAAAATAACTTTTTCTAATCCCTGTCTATTCCCCATAAGCTTCTGTTAATATGTTTTCTTCTCATTGTTATCTTTTGGCATGTGTTAAATAAATAATTGCAAGCATTTCATATTTGGGGAAAATCCAACAAAACAGAAACCACATATAATTTCTTTCTATGGCAAGAAAGATTTTAAAGCTATTTTGTACTGTGAAGCTGATTTGCAGCAAAATACCACCAGTTGTTGCATTTTTAAAACATTAGAACAAATCTGAACAAGAGGTATTTGTCTACAGGCAAGCAGGCTCTGTGTAGAGAATCAATCCGATGTCCAGATCAAAATTGTATTTTTGAAAAAGTATTATGCAAGAAGATTCCTAATGGCATGAATATTCCTTTAGATGACTGATTACAAAAATAGCCTTGCCATTTAGACCACGAACAATCCAGACACTCGAACTGAATTGTGTTTGATTACTAGCTTTCCTCAAATTTCTCAATACTTTACATAAAATTAAAATAGTTTTCTAAAAGAAAATATCTCATTTTATTTTTCTCAAGGTTATTCAGGATGGCTTTTAGAAGAAAGTAAGGAGTTAGTGTGATTAGAATCTGTGAAATGCCTTTTTACATGTCTTATCGGCCTTTCCTTGCTTGGTAAGAGTAAAAATTTTAAGAAAATTAGTCACCCTCCAGGTATGTAGAGGTAAATATATCAATGTCTGTGTATATTAAATTATTACTGTTGGACAAAGACTAAGTGTAATATGCAAGAGTATGTGTTTTCTTTTTTGTTAAAGAGTATGTATTTTCTTGCAAGTCTTTTTATTGTGATTTTTTTTTACTTCACAAATGAAATTTTGTACATTTGTTGATGTTTTTGTGATCTGTACACTCTGCCAATTTTCACCAAATAATTATAGTTCACTGTACTTTGTTATATCCTTCAGAATGTATAATTATTTCAAATGTTATCGCTATTGTAGTTTGTCTGAGGGACTGATTCACATATGAAGCTATACATTATTCAGGTGAGTTCACCATATTTTATTAAGCTGATATATTTCTTTATATAATTTTGGGATAAATAGATGGACAAAAAGTTACATGTAGTTTGTTTACAAAGGCTGTTTTCATTTGTTTAACACTCAGTGAAAAGTTTTGATATGGAACTCTTATCAGGGATGCTTTATTGTAAATGAAAATCTATCCTTACTAAAACCATCTCTTCAGTTGATACTGCCTCATTCAGTTAGCCTCAGAAATATCCCTAATTTCTCCTTTACTTCTCTCTATATTTAATTACAAAATCTTCTGATTATGTATTTTAAAAAGTTCTCAGAAGAGTTTATGTTAATCTATTATTAAAGGTGTTAGTGGTGAACATTTTAATAATACATTAATAATAGATTAACATAAATCTTGAGAGCTTTTAATAAGAATATTTAATAAGAGATTTTTTTGGACAACTCATTATGTGTACATTTTTAAAAAAGTGTTTAACCAAGTAATTTGTATAACAAGGTTTGGAGCATGTCATGAAGACAAAACTTTTGAGAACTATTGTCTTTGGTCTCTGTTTCAATCATTAATTTCCTGAACTACCGGAGAATATACATGAAATTTTCTTCTAATCCTTTTAAATCCCTTGATTCTACCAAAAATCTTTAAGAGACTTAGAAATGTCACTCTCCTTCCCCAGCTTGGGAGTATCTGATGACATTCCATTGCCTACAAAGGTTACATCTGTCTCTAAAGCACCATTCCACTTTCTAGTCTTTTGTGTGGTCCAAATAATGATTTTAAAAGTGGGCAGAAGCGTGTTCATTTCTCTATATGACCATTTAACTACATTAGATATTTATGCAATCTAAAAGTTGGAACAGAAGCATAAGGATACCTGCATGTCTTTTTAATGTCGTTTTTTAACATTATCACTCAGGCATACTTAATCATTCAGGATAATACATGTGAATTTGATCCTGCATTTCAATTTTTCTGTTAGAATCCTAAAGTAAAAGGTTACATGTTAATTTGTAAGTTTCTATCTGATGAAAAAGATAACCACAAAGGTTACAGAGTTTTGGTCCGATGAAACAGTAAATATTTTTGCTATTAGCAATTTCACTTCAGCATTTCTTTACTTAACTAACTATATAAAATTCTATTCTTCAAATGTTTCCTTAAGCCAGTTGTATTAACTTACTAGTTCTCTCATTAATTAATGTATTGAATAACATCATCAATGCATATTCAGTCTATATTTGATGAAAACCATGTCTTAATTTTCTGAAAATTATCTCAATAGAATCAAAGTTTCATACTGCCAAAGTATAAATAATATTACCTACTTAGACACAGTGCCAGAAGTAGAAGTTCTGGGCTTGCTCTATATGAGGAAATTCTCTTGAATTCATGAAAAAATATGAATTTAATACTGATCTTAAACATTTCTTGATCTAGGAGAACCTGGATGGCTCAGTTAATTTAGAGTCTAGATCTCGCTTTTGGCTCAGGTCATGATCTCAGGGTTGTGAGATGCAGGCCCACTTTGAGCTCTGCACTCCACAAGGAGTCTGCTTGAGATTCCCTCCCTCTCTTTCTGCTCTTCCATCTGCTAGCATTCTCTTTCTCTAAAGTAAGTAAGTAAATAAAATCTTTAAAAACTATCTGGGCACAAGAAAAATCTCCCTCATATCAATATCTAATTATAAAATGCTATATTAAATTATTAAACATTATCAAAAATGAGTTTTGGATAGTTAATGTATATTTATTAACTTATCAACAAAACAATATTTTAATTATTCTAATTTCTGACCTAGATAACTTTTGTCATTGGATGATGAATGAATATTTTTAAAGAGTTAAAATCAATCTTGTGATATGACTTTTGATGTTTGCTTGATAATTTGTCAGTAATCTTTATTCTTCTACATCTTAAGTGCATTAATTTCTCTCAGAGTAATTGCAACAGAAAATGAAAGACAAAATTAGGATAAAGCAACAAATGTTTTATTGAACATGCTTGCTCAATGCTTTCAATGTTATTTTTGAAAATATAATTGGAGAAATTTCAAATAGTCAGTAAAAGCAAACAGGACTAATATCTCTATTGCAGTGTCTCAAATACTCACTGCCTCTGGCAATCAGGGTAAAACAAAAACTGTTGCTCTCTAAAACTATTTTTATATGGGCTCCAATTGTCAAGCCTTGTCTGACTCATTTTCTATGCACTCCTGCTTTAAATGTCTGTGGTATGTAGCAGCTGTTGTTGTAAAACCTACATTTTTTAAATAGCTTTATTTTAGAATTTGTGATTCTTCAAGTAAGGTCCCTGTAAAAATGTGCTTTGTGAAACATTGTTTTCCAGAAGCATCAGATATTTTATCACAGGGAAAGTGTCCAAGAGGATTTGAAGCTATAGATTTAGGATTTTTTAAAAATTGTAGTCTGGGTTTTAAGGGGAAGAATAATTCATCCCTTGATTATATGGGAGGAAAGTCATTCAAATACACACACTAATTACAAACAACTTATTTTCTAAAATTTTTTCAAAATTTCTTAAAAAGTATGTTTCTTTCACAGGTGAAAAGAATATAATGAGGGATAGAGAGTCACCCAGAATCAAAGGTGAATGTATATCTCTACATGTGTTCTCACTTTTTAAATCCATTACCTTTCCTTTTTTAAAAAGATATTTATTTTAGACAGAATGAGAGGGAGAGCAAGAGAAGGAGAGAGCGAGAGCTAAAGAGCCCAAGAGCTAAAGAGCAAGAGCTAAAGGGCACAGAGGGAGAGGGAAAGACAATCTCAAGCAGGCTCCATGCCCAGTGTGGAGCCCAAGATAGGGCTCAATCTCAGGACCCTGAGATCATGACTGAAGCTGAGATCAAAAGTGGACTCTTAACTGACTGTGCCACTCAGGTGCCTTAATCCATTCCCTTTTCCAAATATCACGATGACAAAATAATTGCAATTTGGTGGTATGAACTTGTGATTCCTTTGATATTAAGGAGCAAAGACATGCCAATGACACTGGTAATTAATTTCAGACATACCAGAAGCTATATTTAAAATAAAGCTGAAAACAATAAATCATATTGAAAATAGATTTGGGGGCCAATATTTTTAAATAAATATTTTAAATTTTGGATTCCCTCACCATTTGCATTATACCTTTTTTTTTTTTAACTAGATCTGTGTCTAAAGGGAAATGTAGCCCAAAGTAACGTCTTTATTCTTTGAGAATTTGCCATAAATATTTTTCTTTGTTCCTTTGCTAGGCTTCAGGAAAAAAAAATCTATGGAAGTAAAAAATGTATGTTCTCCTTATCCACCTCTCTCCTAAATTCAGACCTTAGAGCCAGCTATAATGGAACATATTCTCTATGTCCACAACTTGACCTCATTCTGATCTCTGAAACACTTCAGTGGTTTATTATTTTTAAATGTAAAAACCATAACATAAATCAAATGATAGAGAAAGAGAAAAAGAGAGGAAAAAAACAACACAGATCTTTCAACCCTTAAAAGCCTACCTCTACTAATCTGAATACTTAAGAAAAATCTTAGATTTTAAAATAATACTTTAAAACATAGGGATATAAGTCTTAGACTGTACTAATTTTCATATTCCAGAATAATAAAATCCAAAATGTCTTGCCTTAGAATATAACATTGTTAAATTTTCCCATTTCGTTAAATTTTCCTGTATTTTATGGGTTGGATCCCTTTCTTTGGTGCAAAAATATACTTCACTCCATATTTTCTCCCACCGAAAGAACTTGATAATGACCAGCCTCTCCCACTCTCTAGAATTCAAGCTGAGTGTAGTAATACACTGAAGAATCTTCTATAAAATGAATTCGACTCTACAGATTGATCCTTTTCCTTCTTTTATCATTCCAGACAAGATTATTTAAAGCAGAATGGTGTACAAATTTATGATTTGGCATGCAATACATTTAGGAATTGATCTAACTCTCAAGACAAATTGTAAAAACTTTCCTTTAAAAAATTATGATATTTTATTTCCTTATTTCTGGCCTTAAACACTATGCCAAACCACTGGGTTAAATTATATAGCAATTACCATTAACCTTTATTAGCAATAACTTTTTACATGAACAACTGACTTATATCCACAGTCACTATCTGCATCTTACTTCACATTATCTTAATTAATTGTATCTTTCTATGTGGAAAACTGATAAATTTGAATAAATTCTCCTGTATATATTATTCATTCCAAAAACGGGAGTTGGAGGTGATCTGAAATAAGTGAATGGTCACGAGTCACAAAAAAGTCTGAAAAACTTCAACAAATAAGTCACATTTCATCTGCCTGAGAGATATACTGATTTATATAAATTGCAATGTACTCTTAAGTAGTTTGAAGTTTGAATATTTAATAACATACTTTGGCTCAGTTTCTACATTTCTGAAAGCAGAAAATATCTCAAAGTATTTTTCCTGTGCAGAAGAGTATATTAGGAGGAATGTGTGTTGGAGACCTTGTACTAGTCTTAGGTATTATCCTCCTATTGACACTCTTACTGCTTTATATAAACTATTTGTCCATTTCTACCAGGATACCCTGCCAGCTAAAGATTGTTTTTCCCTTTCCTCAGTAAAATCTTTGCTGATTTTTTTGATGGCTACACATTTGTTTTCTCATGTAAAGGTGAGACATCTGGTGGGTTATAACTGTAGGTTGTGGACTGTAAGTGTCATAGCAGTTACATACATACTAATTTCTTTTTAATTGGACTTTTGAATATCCCAGTCACTTACCTGGCTTTGTAATCTCCATTTCACTGAAGGCTCCCTATGATTAGTAGCTTGTCTACTTCATGTGTTCTAACTGCTTCAATCTGTTGGATACCTTAATTTGCTTCTATTCCCCACATATCCAGTTATTTTTTTACTAAACAAATATCTCTGGAAAAAATCTCTATGAACCAAAAGTGTATTTGTGATAGGCTATTGCCTGTCATTACACATGATGCACAAAGTATATGGTGATTTCCTGACGAACTTTCTGCAAACTAGCATTTGTATGACAAGTTTCCTTCTGTGACTGAAATCCTGGACACTTCCTGAGTACTTAAAGACCCAACTTTCCTGATCATGCATGGCTGGAGGCCTTCTGATGCTTTCATGTCCAAACTTAAAGACTTTGGTTGAGATTCAAATCAGATTCTAAATCTAGGGCATACATCAATGGAAAATGATCACCTCAAAGTGTATTTGAAAGCAGCAGCTCTCATTATGCTGATGCTGCAAGTCTATGGTCCTGGGTTGAGAACATACCAATGACCTTCAGGGACTTCTTCCAACTTCTCTTTCTCTTACTGCATTCGGAAACAATGTACAAAGATAGTAGAAATGGTTAATTAAATTTCCATCAAAGAGCAGAACAAGAGAGAAAAGAAGGAACCTGGAATAAGGAACCTGGAACAAGGAACAAAATTGACATAGTAATAAATGTCTCAAATCAACACCATCAGATAAACGTGAATGATCTTATTTAGTAGCTAAGAGTCCAATACTAATTGAAGAAGACTAAAAAGCAGCTCCTTATATCTGACTACAGTATGTTTCTCATACGTGGAAGACACAAAGTGATGAATTCACATGCTGCAAGTGAATATTTTAGCTATGATTACTCTGTCTTCTATACATGAATGATGCATTTATTCAGTTACCTATCTATTAGAACAAGTTTATTGAAAACCTACTAAGCATCAGACACTGTAATAGATGTTGGTAAGAAAATGAATAAAAAGTCACAAGAGAGTGTTTATTTAGAAATGAAGATAGGATTACAATAAAGTGTGATAAATACAATAGAAATAAGGATAAGATATTGGGAGGTTAGAGGGGAAGGGAGCCATCTCCTTCATGGTAATTTAAGGATGGCTTCATTGCTGAGGAGATAATAGACTATGTGTTAAGGGATGTCTATATGTAGAAAAAATGACAGAGGTAGAGAGTTAGAAGTTCCATGTAATTTTTGTATAATACACATGACAGAGTTTGGCAGGAATGAGACAAAATCTGGGGAATCAAAGACCCTTATATACTTTTTAGACTATATAAAATGGCATCCTGATTTCTGATAAAAGAGGAAGTAATAAAATTTATAATAAAATACATCACCCAACAGAAGAATAATCAATGTTCTAAACAAGCATTTCACAGAGAATCAAACATGAAGAAACATGTTGAAAGGCATTAAATTTTAAACATAACTAAAGCAATGTGAATTCTTAGTGGTCATTGAAATATACCTTAAGATTAAAAATTTTAAGGTTTTTGCTTAAATATTACCTGCTCAGAGAGGTTCTTCTCAATCCATTTAAAGGAGCATGACACAATCTTCTTTCCATCTAAATTGCTTTATTTTTCCCTGTGGAGCATTTATACAGAACTTATCAGTAGTTTCCATTCTATTTCATTATATTTGTTTATTGTCTTTCTATCCCCTGACGCTTCATTGGGATTTGATATTTTGATCGCCACTGTACCACAACCACAAAAAAAGGTGCCTAGCAACTTATAAGCACTCCAAAAAATGTCTGTTAAATGAATAAAACACATATGGAAATTATGAAATAGTACTTTAAGACAAATAATCTGATTAGAAAATGAGCAGACAACCTAAGCAGTCATTTTTCCAAAGAAAACATACAGATAGCTAATAGACACAGGAAAAGATGCTCTACATCACTCATCATCAGGGAAATACAAATTAAAATCACGATGAGATGTCACCACACACCTGGTGAAAAAAAAACAGTACTCTTTACTCAAAATTAACAAAGATTAAAAATATTAAGAATAATGTCAACTGTTAAAGTGAAATATGTACTCACACAATGACAGATTAATTTGAAATATGTTTTCAATTTTAATTTTACTATATCTGTCAAAACTTAAGTGTACAATCCTCTTAATATTCCTTCAAAAAGACTATTTTTTCAGATATATTTTTATAAATCTGAAAAGTATGTCAAAATCCAACAAATCTTAGTATTATTGTAATATCAAAATAAAACTAAAAATCCATCAGCATAAGAGAAACAAATTAGAGTATGTTCTTTAAAAAGTATTGGGAATCCACTCATAATAATTAGATATAAATAAAACATGTATAGTAATTTTAATAACAATGCAAACTGAAAAATGGCATGTATTTTGTATTAATACTGAAAAATGCAACACGTTATATTACTGTCAGAGAATAAACTGGTGATGCTTCATAACTATAGCCATTGCCTTTTGGGTAAATAATTTGTCTAAATATATTATAAATGGGCCAGACCACAAAAATATGGTATAAAAACCCAATTTGGGGGCAACTTCTGCTGTCCTAGTTTCTTCAAGATTCACTTGTGCCTCAGCTCAGAATTATGAGCATTTTGACATTATTTAAAAAGCTTTATACTGGATAGGATCTCTGATTCTACCGAGTTTCACTTGATAATCTAATCCTTAGAATCTCTTTAGAGAGATTCATGGAAAACTCTTAAGAGTGATTACCTTTAAAGAGTTTGACAGTAATACAAATTGTGGGGAGATTTTCTTTGGCCTCTACTTTAGTGTTTTATGTTTTTAAGTGGGCTTGATTTGAAATTGCAACAATCGGGATCCCTGGGTGGCGCAGTGGTTTGGTGCCTGCCTTTGGCCCAGGGCGCGATCCTGGAGACCTGGGATCGAGTCCCATCGGGCGCCCGGTGCATGGAGCCTGCTTCTCCCTCTGCCTGTGTCTCTGCCTCTCTCTCTCTCTCTGTGACTATCATAAATAAAAAAATAAAAATTAAAAAAAAGAGTTGAAATTGCAACAATCATAACAATAACAGTGAAACCAAAGCCAATGAACAATGTATTTTGAAGCAAGTGTATACTCACCCCCCCCAAAAAAAAACAAACCAAACCAAAACAAAACAAAACAAAAAAAAGTCAAACAGAGGCTGTCATTAAATTCGCATTTTAAAAACAAATATTTTGGAATTGAATATGAAGTCGAAAGGTAAGAAGGCAGCAATAACAACATTACTTAAAAACCTGGCCTAGTAATCCAGGGGTGACAGGAGAAGGCACCCAAGCACTGGTAAGAGATAAAGGAAATGGACTTCCTGAATTAGAAAGGAAAGCTGTCAAAAGACTGGATACAAAGAATGATACAAAAGAAAATACTAAAATGACTTTTGCAATTTTAGATAGAAAGACAAAGAGAGCTATTTAGTAATCTGCAAAATGCAGGATTTAGGGTAGTCCTATCAGGACTATGGAGAAGAGGCAAACCTCCCAGAAGTGATATTAGAACAGAAAGGCACCAGTGCAAAGATGGAGTCACCGGTCAAAGAAGCTACAGTTAGAATGATTGTCTCCAGAGGTTGTCCATGGGAAGAGCAGAAGTAATTAAAATGCTGTAAATCGTAGGTGAAATTAGAGCAAGAGGCACTGGACTGTCAATACAAGGTTAAACAAAGCTTAGCTTTGAATAGCCTCCTTTCAGAACAAAAATCTTGAATTTCTTTTCTTTCTTTCTTTCTTTCTTTCTTTCTTTCTTTCTTTCTTTCTTTCTTCTTTCTTTCTTTTTTCCTTTTTTACTACTACTACTACTACTGATATTATAGTTCTTTTTATAGTTAGTAATTTCACACATTTTCTATCATTTGCTGTATACAAAATTTATATTATTATTATTAACAATTATTTTATAGATGGAAAATTGAGGCTCCAAGAGAATATTATGTATCCTATGTAGCAAAATTATGGAGTGGTTGAGCCAGATTTTGAACTTTGTTAGAATCATCACCCCACACAATTATGCTCAGATTGCTTTTGGATTCAGGGTCATTTTGGAGACCTTCAGATGATACTGGAATATTCTATCATCTTCCTGTAAGGATAAGCCATTCATGAGTATTCCAGCAATGGCCTGAGTGTCAGGACTCTTTGGGGATCTCATTCAGATCCAAACTCAAAATACAGGAGTATAAAGAGGATTATGTTATTGTTTCTAAATTTCATTATTAATTCCTTTCTTTCAAAGTTTACATGCCTCTAAGTAACCTCACAAGTTAGCAAAGAAAACCTATGGTAAGGATAAAGTAACAAGTCACCAAATCACTCAACAGGGAGGTGAAATAGGACATAATCCTAATAGGGTTCATTTGAAACATGTTATTTACAGTGATGGGGAAACTTCTGGGTTGTTCCTGCTAATGAGAGAAATAGGAGACTGCAATAGAAATTTTTGCCAAAATACCTATTTCCAAGCTAATACCAATACTTTGTCTTGCTTGGATCTCATTGTTTCAACGAGAGTTTATATTTTCTACCCTGCACCCATGGTTTTACTTTGATCTGTCTCATTTTCATTTACCTGGCATTGCCTTCAATTCCTATTTATTGATAATAAGCAGTCTGGGGTATGAATGAGGTAAAAGTGAAGTTTCCAGAAGTGTTTCAAATATAAGAGCTTACTGCTTGAGGAAGATGTATACATGGGACTTGAGAAACCTCTGAATCTAGATAAACTACAAGGTCTCTGAAACTACTAAGGTTATCTGGCACTTTGCTTACAACTAAAAGGAATTAATTTTCCATTTACAGTAAAGCATGGGAAGGTGGTTTTTATGTTCATAATGTATTATCATTTTAACTAGATTATGGACCTTCAGTTAGGGATGGTCTTCCTTTATGAGTTTAAGAGTTTGAATTAATAAAGACAGGGCTTAAAATAGTGGCAGATACTTTTAAAGATGAATTTAGTGATTAACTTGCAAAATGAAACAAAACTATCTGAGATCCAGAAATTTGAATTTTGCATTTGCTTCAGTAACCATCTGAGTTAAGTAACCTAGAGATAAACAGGCTCAGAGGTACCCTAAAGTTCTCACCGTAACATGGCTACAGCATCTGATTAGTCATAATATAGTGATAGAATTTTTTAATAATATGCTGAAGATTATTTTGATAGCTAACTATGAATTTAATTAGGAAATAATTATGAACTGTTTTATTCATTCAGTTTAGGATTATAAGTTGACACCCATTTGAGTCAAAATGCAGAAGAGGCACATGGCATTATCTCAGAATGAAAGGTTATGTTTTATTTAGAAAACGCCCCAATGAACTCAAATGTGAATGGTGTCAAAACTGATAGAAAATTACCCTATTAGAGTGATTTATGATAATTATGGCAATTCAAATTGTTTTTAAATGAGGCTTTTGGGGGTTCATATTCAGTGTCTTTTCTAATTTTAGAGACATTTGAAGTAGACAATTAATATAGTAAATGAAGAATCAAAATCTACATATGGCTCATTTTTTATTTCAAGTTTTTTAATATATATACATTTGGGAGAACCAAATGTATACATATACATACACAAATATGTATGAAATTGGCATATTTTTGGATTTCAGAAAACAATATCAAAAATAAGATGATGGCATCTTCAGCCAAGATGCAATATCAGTGAAATGATCTTTTACTTGGAAATGTATAAAATCTGTCTTTTGTGCCTGATTTTGAAGTTTCTCAACTAGTGGAAGAAAGGCAGAGGCTGACATATTGCCTGCCATAAACAGCACGAAGTTTTATAGCACACACTGTATGTATGTTAAAGATAACACTGTTATTTATTTTTTAAATAATATACAACAAACACATGTTCTATTGGTTTTCTTATCCCAATTATTTTTATTAATGAAAGATCTATGAAATTGAGTTACTTGGATGTTTGGCTGCTATAAACCAACCCAGTTTTTGTTAATATGATTTATTTAGAAAAGTAGAGCTACCTTTTGTAATGTTTATGATATAGTATTTGGGAAAAAATCACAGAATCCTAAATATCGTATTTTAAATTACTGTTAAAAATAATTTTGTAGATATTGGTGGGGATTTGACTATCAGTAATGTTGGTCAAAATAAGCAATAGACATGATATACCCATTAGTTTTTATTTATGAAAAGAACAAGGTCATTTTGTTCCCTATAAAAGGTAGAAAGATAAAAACAAAAACAAAGTAAGCAACTAAGCAAGCAAAATTGCTGACTTTAACTTCTTTGTTTTCTAAGATTCCATCCATTTTTCTTCACCTCCCCAGTAAATCACAAACTGCAGGCCCCACAGTGATGCAATAGCTTTGATAACTTGCTCCTTTGCCTCTGGTGTCTTCCTTAAGCATCCTCAATATGGTTTTGCAAATAATCCTTCTAAAATGCTATTTGGAGTATATGAATTCTAGAACTAAGATAATTTAACAAATACTTAGCATTAATAGGATAAAATCAAACCTCTTTTTTGGATTACAATAATTTTTCATGAACTGCCCAACCTCTGCTTACTTCACTGTTTTTATCTCTGGCCATTAACACATCTCATCCAATAGTTCACATACAACTCCAATATTTGAACTTTGTTACCCATCCCTTAGACCATCATTCCTATTTTGAGATCCTACTTATCCTTCAAGGTCCTCCTTTTCAAGTCATTGCATAACCCTGCTCTGATAATGGTTCCTCTTGTGGTAACATAGCATATTATTTTTTTCTCTAGGATAAATTTCACATTTAAAAAAGTCAGCTATTATTCTCCTCTTGCTATTTGAATACTTATCAAGTGCAAAGACTGTGGCTTCTTCTGTCATTGTGTTTCTATTAACTGGTATAATGATTGGCTTTTAATAGGTATTTAATAAATCTTGAGTCGATTAATCTTAAAGGTTCACATACTTAAGTACTCTTATGAAAGTTTCATAAAAGCTGTTTCCCTCAAAACGTATAAAACTTGAAAAAGTAGTTTAATTATTCAAAACATGATTAAACAATGACTGCTTTTTGTTAAAAGATGTTTTGCCAATCTTTCTCATAGGCCCCAAGGAAAAATATCAAAAAAGGAAAATATTTTTATCCTTCTGTTACAGAGCTTCTTATCTTTATTACTACTTTCTTTTTGGAAACATGCATGTATATTTGTTTTGTTCATTATAAGAAAAAGAATACATAAACATGACAAGACATTTTAAGTAAGTAAAAGAAAATGAAGTGAAATAGCACAGTTTCCTTTCTCCAAATTTTAGTCACACAATCTGAGGTTGACGAAGAGACAGAAATACATTTCCATTTTTCTTTCATTTGCAGTTATTCACTTAAGATACCATATTACAACAAATATTATGCTTACATGCCTATTTCTTGATTTATCAACTTAAAACTAATATACACTTTCTGGGATGTAAAATAAGAAATTTAATGTGATTTAATATATTTTTCTTTTTCTTTCTATATTATGTATATAAAATATTTATAAATATCATTAAAAATATATTACTATAAAATTTTAGTCATTGTTAAGACAATTGGTTCTGTGGAGAAGATATAGGATTCTGAATTATTAAACTTGTAGCTACTAAAGGAGAGTGTCCAAAACATCAAAGTCTAACATACTTTATTTTCATATTTAATCAATTGCTCACATATTATCATATTTTAACTAGCTTCATAATTGGACAGTTCTTTCTTTGCACTTTCTTATTGTGTTTCTTCCCTGGAATGAGTATGTGTGCGTATTTTTCTATCTTGCCTAGAGAGATAGCCCTTTCTTCACACCCCACTTCTACCCTAATAGTAGAATTCATCCAGGTTGGTCACATATGAGGACACTGATCAAGCCATGGACCTGTTACCATGGTCGGTAAACAGTTGAGTGTGGCACACATCAAGACACATTGGAGCACAATCCCATTTTCAATACTCTTCTAACTGCTTAGTGACTGACTTCTCACAACTGAAGTCTTTGGAACCTTCTTTTCAAACACTGAGATAAATTATTTATTGGACATTATTAAGTTCTCTACCTGTGAGGTTTGTCTGGCTTGGTTATCCCTAAAAATACATTGGTAAAATCTGTGAAATGGATTTAGTCCTCTGGGGAAGGTGGTCAATTAAAGATGTCTAAGCTATGAAAAGGAAGTTACCCTGAAGGGCAACTATACTCCTCCAATTTCCGTGTTTATATTCAGGGCAAATAATATGTGTTCCCTTGGATTTCTCTTGAGCATCTTAAGGAAAACAAAGAGTGTTGGGGATGACCAAATTTGAAATACATAGCCCTCTCACTTATCAAGCAAACAACAGATATCTTTTTGAATTCGATTTTGTAAATTACAAAATACCTTATAAGTAGGAAATACATTGAGCCACCACTCCAGTCACCAGAGCAGTTTGTGCCCATGCTGGGAAAACAATTTTACTTTTCACATCTCAATGGTGTCATTACTTGATGTTATAAAATAATATTGATAAAATATTCTAGATATAACATACATCTGTCAGAGGAAATATGAGAAAGGCATAGATATTCATCTCTGTCTATATTCTATTAATAAAGGATACTATAATGAGCCTCAGCTAAAAGGAATGCCAAATTTGAAAAAAAATGCATCCCAGAGAAAAACAGCAGTGAGTTGGACAAAATATAGGAAAGCAGAATATTTGCAAAATTTTATATTTTACCAGCATAGCTCATCTTAATGTCTTTTATTTCTCTGCTCATTTTGGACAAAGTTTCAAGAATTCAAGTATTAAATTGCATAGGAGATGAAAAATACTTTGAAATATAATAAATGCTATCCAATTTTATAAAGTCCTTGCTTCCTCCTTAACATAGCACTACAGTTTTCCAATACTACCACCAATCTTATCAATCAGAAGTAAATAAAATGCATGTTTGCTATTTGCTAATGTGTGTTTTATAAAAGTGTCATTTGCCTTGAATAAGGAAAATGTATAAAAAATTAAAGAGAATTTAAGAACCAGTCAAGACAGAGTAATTCCTTCAAGTTTTTTTTTTTCTAATTGCAATTAAAATCTGTGAACAGATTTAAAAATAAACCTCTAGGGGGGCCTGGGTGGCACAGTTAGTTAAGCCACCAATTCTTGGTTTCAGCTCAGGTTATGATCTCAGGGTTGTGAGATTGAGCCCTGCATGGAGCTCTGCACTCAGTGGGGAGTCTCTCTCTCTGCACTGAGACCCTCTCTCCCTCTCTTCCTGCTCCTCCTCCATATGCACTCTCTTTCTCCCTCTCCCTCTAAAATAAATAAATAAATAAATCTAAAAAAAAAAAACTGTCAGAAGAATAAAAACTAAGTAGCAACAAGTGATCCACCAATCACCTGGTATAAGTGAGGGAAGTCAAACTTAAACCACCAATGCAATATTGGTGAGATTTTCTTTTCTTCCTCCTTTCCTCCAACTTGGACTCCAGTGGGTAGAATTAGGGAACTGTGTAGCAAGCATGGACGTTAACATTTCCAAGAATAGTCTAACTTTCTGGAGAGAGAACTGGGAAAGGAACATCTGTAGCCTCAGAATGTGGAGTTCTCATTTTATCTTGGTGTTTTTCTCTTTCTATTTTTTTTTTCTCTCATGCCTCTACCCCAGTTGCACAAAACACGAAGTCACTGCTGTCATGGTAAGCAGGATACCTAAAAGTCTGAGAAAACACCTATCTCTGTGAATAGAAGAAAAGCAACAAAGAGAGCAGCTGTTACATGAAACGTTGTGAAGAGCATTCCCATCTTTTTTTTCTGTTTTTCTTTGTTCTATTCATCTTAGCCTGAGAGCCTAGCCATTGCACAGTTCTGTATTTGGCTGAAACTGAGGAATCAGGACAGGAACTATGGGAACAGAGAGGAAATAGCTGATGAAATCAATCTCCTAACTCCGTGTAGGAAACAACATAATCCCTCTAAGCTTTGCATGAGCAGCATATACCCTTACTAAAGCCTCTGATAATTGAGTTACAGTATAAGACTCTATCCAAGCCCAAGAATGAATGTAAAAATGGCACAAAGTGGGAGGGGGCAGATGCAAAGATCATAGCAAAGGATTTGAAAACTGAACTGACATTGTAATCTGTCACCCATGGTAAATGAGACAGAATTTATAGCACAAAATTTAACAGATTTACTGTTTCTTAAAATAAGCAAACCAACAAACAAAATCAACATATTCCAGAAAACAGTAACAGAAGGAGAATTTCAAAGCATAATATTCAAATAACAACCCCCCAAACCAGGAAATCTGACCAATTCAAAGGGGATGAGACAAGTCAGTCAGAGATGACTCAGATGTTAGAATTATCAAAGACTTTGAAACAGTTACTGTTACCATCCTCCATGAGATAAAACTAAATATGCTTGAAATAAAAGGAAAAATAGAAGTTCTCAGCAGAGAAGTAAAAACTATTTAGTTACGTGGAATAGACTGATTTTCTACACCAAAATTATAGTTATTTTTAAAACACGTATGCAAATATTTAGGTCTTATTTTATACATATATATTATTTATATATATAAAACATACATATGTAACTATAAGACAACTAAAATATAAAGGGGAGTTGGTACATCTGAATCTAATATAACACTATATGTTAACTATATCAGAATTAAAATAAAAAATAAATAAAAGGGAAATTAAGAAATCTGTATAGGTATAATGTTTTAATATTTTATTTGAATTGGTGAAATATATACTTTAAGTAGAATGAGAAAAGCTAGAATAACCACAGAAGAGATAATATATTGGGATACAGAAAAAAGTCCAATAGTTAAATTATAATAAAATACTAATATAGTTCAAATAATCCAAATGAAAGTAGGAAATTAAAATTGAAAATAGAGGAACAAAAATCAGATGAGTCAAATAAGAAAACAATAAATGGTAGACTTAAATGGAAATTAACTGCATTCATTTGTCTAAACACACTAATTAAAACAGAGATTTATGACGATATTTAAAAAAGCAAGACAAAGCTATATGTATTTTATAAGAAACTCATTTTAACTAAAATAATACAGAGATAGAATGGTTTATACAAAAATCTGTTATAAATGCTCATAGAAACTTAATTTATAAACATAAAAAAGGAGAAAACACAAATAATCCTTCAATATAGAACAGAGAAGAAAACTATGGTGCATTTATACACTGAAATGCTACTCACTAATAAGAACAAAGCATTCATGGGACGCCTGGGTGGCTCAGCAGCGGTTGAGCACCTGCCTTTGGCCCAGGGCCTGATCCTGGAGTCCCAGGATCAAGTCCCACATCAGGCTCCCTGCATGGAGCCTACAAGCAGGTTCTCTCTCTGCCTATGTCTCTGCCTCTCTCTGTGTATGTCTTTCATAGATAAATAAATAAAATCTTAAAAAAAAGAAGAACAAAGTATTCATATAAGCAACATCTTGGTTGGATCCTAAATGCAGTAATGTGAGCAAAAGAAGCCAGAGTGAAAAAGCTCTCTATATTATAGCATTCCATTTTATAAAAAGACTGTCTGAATGGAGAAGACATCAGTGTTCTTCAGGAGTTTACCTTGTAAGGAGAGTATGATTACAAGAGGACATCATGATGGAAAATTTTGGAGGTGATGGAACTGCTCTGAATTTTAATTGTTGTGGGAGTCAACAACTCCATACATTTAAAAAAACTCATAGACTTGTACATCAAAAGGAATGTATTTTACTGTATGTAAATAAATATAATTTTACAAGATAGAGAAAGAATTAAAAGTATAAAATTGAGATTTTAAAAATAAGTAAGCGCAAGTTTACATTCTACAAGGGATCTTTCTTCCAAAAATCATGAAACATTACATTCATTGTATTAGTTTAATTTCTACTGAAATCAAGGTGCTTTCCCAAATAAACATTTAAATGTTCTCTCTCAGGGGTACATGAATGGCTCCATAAGTTAAGTATCTGACCATTGATTTCCACTCAGGTCATGATCTCAGGGTCCTGAGACTGAGCCCTGAAACAGGCCCTGCTGAGCATGGAGCTTGCCTAAGATTCTCTCTTTCTCTCTTCCTCTCTCTGTCCCCTCCTCCTGCTGCTTGCATGCTGTCTAAATAAATAAATAAATAAATAAATAAATAAATAAATAAAAGTTCTCTCTCAGAAACACCACCACCACAACTACTAAATATAATGAAACCATATAGTTGGGCTTGAATTGAAAGGATTAGAGCAAGATTCTTGAAATGAAACTAGAATGACAGCACACGTTCCCTGTATCCCCAATCCTCACTGAAATATAGCTAGCTATACAGGACAATATAATTTATTATTATTAAATGAAAAGGTATCAAACAAAAGTTTATCATAGCTTCTTACTGAAAGAGACTGGCCAAAGATGGGTATTACAGATGTGTGAGATTGTAAGAGTTAGAAGAAACAAACTCAAGAATTAGCATAGTGATTCTGTATTAGGCTCTTGTCAGGAATTGTGTATGTATCTTGTAATGTGAGATGTATCTCTTGGTATGAGATATATCTGTCTATTTATGTAGCCATATATATATCTAGTTATATATATATTGGTTTTATACATATATATATATATGTATACACACACACGTGTGTATTTCTTTAATAGACTTTATTTCTAAGAGAAGTTTAGGGTCACAGAAAAATTGAATGAAAAGTGGAGACAGTACCCAAATAACTCCTGTCCCCTCACAACCTCTCCCACTAAAACATCCCCCACCAGAAGGGTACACTATTGGCAATGGAACTGCATTCATACATCATCATCTCACAAAGCCCATGGTTTACACTCACTCTTGGTGTTGTACGTTCCGTAGGTCTTGACAAATGTATCTACTATTACAATTTCATACACCATAGTTTCACTGCCCTAAAAATCCTTAGTGCTCCATCTATTGATTTCTCCCTACTCCTTAATCTTAGCTAGCCATGGATCATTTTACTATCTCCATACTTCTTGCCTTTTTTCAGGATATTATACAGTTGGAATCATACACTATGTGTCTATTCAGATTGGTCTCTTTTATTTATTAATGTGCACTTAAGGCTCCTTCATATGTATTCATAGCTTGGTGGTTCACTACTTTTTAGTCCTGAATAATATTCCATCATCTGGATATACCATAGTTTACTTACTCATTCACTTACTGAAGGGCATTTTTGTTGCTTCCAAGTTCTGGCAAGTATAAATAAAGCTGTTTTAAAAATGCATGTGCAATTTTTGCTGTCTACATATCCTTGGGTTGATACTAAGAAGCATGACTCTGGATTATATGGTAGGAGAGTGTTTAATTTTGTAAGAAACTGCCAAACTGTCTTCCAAAGTGGCTGCAACATTCTGCATTTCTGTCAAAAATTAATGAGAGATCCTGTTGTTCACATTCTTGCTAGAATTTGGAATTGTCAGTGTTTAGAACTTTGATCATTCACATGTAGTGGTATCTTATCATTGTTTTGATTTGTAACATCTTTTAATATGCTTATTTGTGATCCATGTATCTTCTTTGGCAAGGTATTTGTTGATATCTTTTGCCCATTTTTTTTTAAAAAGATCTTATTTATTTATTCATGAGAGACAGAGAGAGAGAGAGACAGAGCTAGAGGCAGATGGAGAAGCAAGCTCCATGCAGGAAGTCCTGATGCAAGACTTGATCCCAGGACTCCAGGATCATGACTTGAGCTGAAGGCAGAATCTCAACCACTGAGCCACTCAGGCATCCCTCTTTTGCCCATTTTTAATCAGGTTTTTCATATTTATCAGGTTGTCTATATACTTATTTTTTCATATATTCAATATATATATTTCAATATATTGTCTATATTCTTATTTTAAGAGGTCTTTGTATATTTTGGATAACAATCTTTTATCATATGTGTCTCTTACAACTATTTTATCCTAGTTTCTGACTTCTCATTCTCTTGATGGTGTCTTTTACAGAGCAGTAATTTTTAATTTTAATGAAATCCAGCTTATCAATTTTTTTCATGGATAATATACTGGTGCTATATCTAACAAGTCATCAGTAATTCCATGTTCATCTAGATTTTTTCCTATATTATCTTCCAGAAATCTTATAGTTTTGCTTTTTTACATTAAGGTCTGTGATGCTTTTGAGTTAATTTTTGTCAGGGGTGTAAAGTCTGTGTCAAGAATTTTTTTTTTTACTTTTACTTTTTTGCATGTCTAGTGTTCCAGCACTATTTGCTGAAAAAACTTTTTTTTCTCTACTGTATTCCTTTGCTCCTTTGTCAATAATTAGTTGATTCTATTTGTGCGGTCTATTATTAGGTTCTTTATTCTGTTACATTAATGTACTTACTCTTCTATTATTTTTATTATCCTTTTTTATTATTCTTTTTTTATTTATTCTTTTGTCATAGCCACTGTCTTTATTACTGTAGCTTTATAGCAAATCTTGAAGTCAGGTAACATTTGTCTTCCAAATTTGTTCTTCTTCACCAATATTGGTGATTCTGAATCTTTTACCTCTCATAAAAATTTTAGAATCAGTTTGCCAATATCCACAAAATAATTTGCTGGGATTTTTATTTGAATTGTGTTGAATATGCAAGTCTAGTTGGGAAGAACTGACATCTTGACAATATCAAGTAATCCTATCCATGAACATAGAATATCTCTATTTTTATTCAGCAATTTCTAGCTTTCTTTCATAAGACTTGTAGTTTTTCCTTTTATAGATTTTGTATGTATTTTGTTAGATGTATACCTAAGTACCTAAGTATTGCTTTTTTTCCCCCTCTGGGTACTAATGTAAATGATATTATGTTTAAAAATTCGAATCACTCATTGCTCATTGAAAATAAGAATAGTTGAAATTTATTGAATATTTTGCTATGTGCTAAACACTATTTTGAACACTTCACATGTGCTATTTCAATGTACACTCCTCTAAACTCAAGGAGCTTTGTACCCTCACTTTGTTATTTTACAGATGAGGACATTATAAAATGTAAAAGCCAAAATAACTTGCCCTATTTCATTCTGCTAGTAAGTGACAGAGACAAGTTTTGAACTGAGGAGATCTGGCTCTAAAATGACTACAATCCTTTATAAGTGCAGTTATAAGACTATTAAACTACACAGTATGTTAGGATTGCACTGCTATAAGGGAAGAATTTGCAAGTGGAAAGAAACTCATGATAGGAGTTTTTCTTTTGGGAATATTATCTGCCAAACTTTACATTCTAATCAACTTTAAATTTTGACTTAAATGTCTACACTGTATTTCAAAGAGGTTTAAGGGTTTATAAAGTGGTGCATTAATTAGAGCAAGGACATAGAAACTAATCATAGCTTTTGCTGTCTTATCAGACTTGAGCCTTCACTTTAATATTTGGGTTGATTGCCAGTTATTTTTATGGAAATGTGTTTTTCTGGATAAATATATAATTATATGGACTTTTTTCAAAATATAGTGTCAAAGGAAAAATATTTTGCATCTTGTAAGACTGAAAATTTGATGTTGCCACTTCCAGGGAAACTAGAAGTAGTGAATTGTCATCAGAGATGTAGCCACAAGATCTGTGTGTTATTCACAATGTCAGTTGGATTGCTAAAAAAGATTTTAACCTGAATTGTCTCTGCCTCACATTCTTGCAGACTGTGAATTCCCGTTCACTTAATAAATAAATCTTTGTGTCTTCTGGCTTGGATAAGCTTTTAAAGGATTGGATTAGTTAGAGGGATGGGTTTATTATCTGATAACTATAATTTTGATATATATTTATTCATGGTTTTCACATTCCTTGGTAAATTATCAGAAAAACAGGCCTATAATACAAGTAGAAATGAGCTAAATTTTAATGATCAGAGGGTATTAAATTAATAGAATAGTGAAATTGCCCTAGTGGTGTGCTAAGATATCAGTTGATGAAAATTTGTTTTATACACACACACACACACACACACACTACACACTAGCACATAATGGGCAGTATGATATACATTATAAATGTGAAAATAGATTTAATATATTGATGACAAATAAGTATATTGTTCAACATCAGTTGCCATTAGGAAAATTCAAATTAAGACCACAATGAAATATCACTGTACATATATTAAAAAAGCCAAATAAAAACAATGACAACACCATATGCCAGCAAGGATGCAAAGAGATGAGATCAATTACTCTTAGGAATGTCAAATGGTACAGCCACTATGGAAAACTGTCAAATTTTTAGCAAACTAAATGTATAGTTACCATATATTCCAACGATTGCAAACCTGGACATATATCCAGGAAAATAAAATAACTAGGTTCACGCAAAGCTTGTGTGTGAATGTCCACAGCAGCTTTATTCATAATAGCCAAAAGCTGAAAACAATCAAAGCGTCCCTGAATAGATTAATAGTTAACAAACTATGCCACATTCCCAGCAATAAAATAGAACAAACTGGATGAGCACAGCTAGCTGGTTGAACCTCAAGGGCACTGTGCTGAGTAGAGGAATCCAATCTCAAAAGCTCACGTATTGTATGACTCCATTTACATATCATTATATAAGCGACAAAACTATATATATGGAGAACAGATTAGTAGTTGTCTAGGGTTGGGGATGGTAGTGGGGAATGGATGGGCATGACCTTAAAGAAACTGTAAGAGGGAGTCTTTGTGGTAATGACATAGCTCTGCATCTTGATTGTGGTGGTGCTTATGCAAACCCACACGGGTGATAAAATGATGTAGAACCTCAAACACATTTTATAACAATGTGCTATTCTGGTTTTGATACTGTACTATGATATAGAAGAAGTAACCAATGAGGAAAGCTGTGTAAAAGATACTTGGGACCTCTCTGTACTTTCTTTTCAACTACCTGTTACTCCATAATAGTTTCAAGATAAAAGTTTTAAAAAATGTTAGCCTAAAGTATGCAATACTTGTAATAATTAAAAGATTGCAGAAACTAAAAAAAAATAGCCAAGGAACTAAATATTTTATTTTTGATGAATGGTAGAACTAGGAGTAGGAGAGTAAGGCATGATTGTCTTAAAATGTCTAAGAGATTGCTATGTGGATGATACTGACATTCAAACAAAATAAAGGGGATTAAGAATAAAAATTAAAATAGAGTAGAATCTAAGTTTACATTAATTGACTAGAGGGCCTTTGAAATCTCATTTAACTGTGAGAGTACTTTCTATGATGCTGTAAGTTCCTCCACATGTGTGGAAATATAACTGAGTGACTCAAGAACTGTTCAAATGCGGCCAAGTAGTTAGCTCCGGAAGCAGGTAAGAACACAAAGTGAATCTTTCAAATTTGTTGAAAAATAAGTGGGAATATTCCTGAATAAGTAGAGATTGAATACTATTCTATACACTGTTTGCTTATAAGTAACTTCTCTTTCTGTTATTCACATTACTTAGTACCATCCTATTCCACTTAGCACCACCAAAATTGTCAGAATATGCTTTCAGGAAAGAATCTGAAGTTAACTCACACTTACAATAAATGAAGAAGGGCTAAATAATACCCATTCCATGTAGAAATGGCTGGTTACCATTTACTGTTGTTTTGTTACTCACTACATGCATTGTATAAGGTATTTAATAGGAAAATAAAATGTCTGAACTCTTTAGAAATCTAAATCATTGGATTTAGAGATAAACTAAGGTGATTTTAATGTAACATTTTTTTAGATTACTTACAGTTGTATTTTTATATTTTCTTTCCTCCATTATGTTTCTCAACTTATTAAAATACAGGATATATACCTTCATTGGAAGGACAGATACAAGGTAGAATCAAATCATCACTTAGCTTTGTCACATTATATTATTATTTTTTTAAGTTCCTAATCCTAGAAGGACAATAATCTTGACAAGGGTAGATCCTCAAAAGACAAGCAGGAAATCTATTAATGAAGCAAAGCTAACTGCAATAAAGAACGATACCTTAAGAGAGAATTAGTAGTAACCTTCTTAGAAGGAAAAAAAGTCAAGAGAAGATATTATTAGGATTTTAGTTGGGAATAAGCAGAGTTTATAATGTAGTAACTTTGGATTGTGAGCCCAGAGAGGCTGGTAACTTGAAGCCAGATGAATGATCAAGTAGTTCATCCTGCCATGCAAGCTGTTCAGATACCTCATAGTCTCATCTTCCAGGAGCAAGTACTGAACTTATTTAACTGTAGCAAGCATATAGCTTATTTTTTTCTTATCCTCACTCTTATTTAATATAGGGAAAAGAAAGGATGCCCAGTCCCAGAATTCTTTTTTTTCCCCCAGAATTCTTTAACATGAACACAGGAAAGTATGTTGATTTCAGTTCTCACAAGACTTTCCTGAGAGAGAAAAAAATACATATGAATTCTCTATTTTCTCTTTTACATGTCAATTGCCAGATCTGAGGACTCTGTTACTGTAGTTACTATAATTCAGTGATAGAGAACTCAAGATAAGATTAAAAAAAACAAAATAAAACCCCCAAACCAAAAACCAAACAAAAAGCTCCAGAGTATGTTGGACAGGATAAGAGGAAATGAAATAGAGCAAGCAGAAAATAGCTTTATTTTATTTGGTGCTTCATGTTCTTCATGTTCTCCTTATATCCCATGGATGTGCCAAAATACTGTATGAGTCAAGTATAATAGACAGTGAAATAAAATCTTGAGAGCTGAATCACAGTGCTTTTCAGCTAGCTAAAAAGAAAAGCTAAAAGACAGTCACATGCTGTCATTTATCTTTCATTATTTTAATTAGTAGAAAGTCACTGTGCCCAGCTCACACTCAAGGGAAGAGAAGTTTAGCTTCATCTCTTGAAAGGAGGAAGAAAAAACAAAAGTTTTGAAGATGTTTTGATATCATCACAGAGGTTAGTGTTTTAAGAGTGCTGACTGAGAATGGTCAAATCTATCAGGAGTCAGGAAATGAAACTGTATGCATTCTTACGCATACACTTTAGGCTTATATCTGACTATTTATGGGTATGCAATCAATGTATACATTGTCCACACTGTTATAAAAATAAAAAGTTAATTTCAAAGACAATGTAATTTTGTTAATATGTATTTTTTATATTTTATCACACCATTTCATTAATTTCCACCTTCATATCTGTAAGTAATTTTTGAATAAGAAGCAGACCTAGAGTTCTGGGAGAGATGGTAGGTTGAATGCATGCATTAATCTCTGATCCTTTCTGAAACTCCATTATCGTGATGTGAAAAAAAATTTTTTTAATTGACATAGATTCAGTTAAGAGAAAGAGAATTCAAGAAGAGAGAAGAAACACATTTTTGGAAGTGGGGAAAAAGATAAATAGCATTAAAAGACCTAATTCAGAGATGCAGATAACAAACACATCAAAAATAACAACATTAGTCACTGAGGAAATGCAAATTTTGAAACCACAGGTATATTGCTGTTGCACATCTATAGAGATGGCTAAAATTAAAAGACTGACAATACTAAGTGCTGGATGGGATATAGAACAAACAGAACTTTCATATATTTCTGGTGGGAAGGCTAGACAGGAAACAATTTGACAATTTCTTAGGAAGCTAAACAAATAATCATATGACCTATAAAGCAGGTCTGTATTAGATTCATAGTTCTGCTCTAACAAATTTCTATAAACCAGATGGCTTAAAACAACTGAAATTTATTCTCTCATAGTTCTGGAGCTAGAAGTCCTCCTCTGGGCTCTAGGAAAGAATCCAATCCTTCCTTGCCTCATCCTAGTTTCTGGGGGTTGGCAGCAATTCTTGGCTTCCTAGGCTGCATCACTCCAAATTTTGCCTTCATTTTCAAATAGACTTTTCTCTCCTGCATGTCCCTTGTGTCTCTGTTTATCCAAATGTCCCTTTCCTGACAAGGACACCAGTCATAGGATTTAATCTATTATATGCAGCATGACCTCATTTAACTTGCTCACATCTGCAAAGACTCTATTTCCAAATAAGGTCACATTTATAGGTTCTGAGTGAATATGATTTTTTGGAAGATACTATTCAACCCAGGAAAGCTCTATTCATAATCACTCAAAATTGGAAACAACCCAAATATCCTTCAGTTGGCAAATGAATAAATCTGCTTGGCAAACTGAGAGAATTGCTTTCCGTCTCTGAGAAATTCACAATTTTGTTAGAAATAAAGTCTCACTGCAGCATCAATATGAGAATAATTAAAAGTCATCTTTCAACAAGCTAGCAGTATGACTAATTAGTTTGTTATTTAACAACAATTTATTAATTGTTACTGAGTGCAAAGCATTATGAGAGTTAAAAGGATAAAATCTAAATAAGGGAAAAAACCTTGATGTCAACGGAGCTTAAAAGACACTAGATCAGATAGTTCTTTTTTTAAGAAGAAAAAGTGAAATTGATTTTCTCAAGAAACTGATTATGGGCTCTGTATGTAAATGAATAGTTTCAAGTTTCCAAATTGTGATTTTAATTCTAATTTCTGCAGATGATACTACTGCCTCAGTCCTGAGCTCTACTGCCAGCCTTTTAAAAGTCTCCTTTCAAAGGCTTCAACTTTCTGTGCCATTGTACATCAGTGAGGAGCTCCTAAACCAGGAGGCTCCTTTAATTCCTGTGGCTATGCCTGCTTGCTTCCACTCCCATGGTTTTGTTATATCTTCCTCTTGAATTATCTTCTGTCATCTCAACTGCTCTCTAAGTCTCATAAAATTCCTTTTAAGTCACATTTCTTCTACATGACCATCATTTTAGTATACAATGAACTCTTCTTTCTCCAAAAAATAATACAAATAAAATATTACACTTCTTTCAGGTCATCACTAACTTTTGTGGGCCCAGGCAGAAGTACAAATGAAGACAAAGGTCTAAATTTAGACTAAATGTCTAAATATTTAAAGACACAAATCTAGCCAAAAAAAACCATTAAGTCTACTGTATTTTATCTTCTTAGTTTAAAACTATTTTCACATTGACACAATTGAAAGGAATGTACAAAGTTTCAGTTTTATGACTAAAAAAGCAGTCTCTAAGGCAATGAAATGAAATTTTTGAGCATATTGTGTGCTTTCCCTGAACATTGGTAATATTTGGATAAATAATCAAATAAATGACATATATCATAAATTAGTATATGCTTATTCCATGTAAATTATTTTTCTTATATTAATTTTGGCAAAAGTACAAATTTTATTGTTATAGCCAATATTTTACATAAGTTATTTAATTGAAAACAATGGCAAATAAGATGACCTTCTGAATTAGTGTCGATAAACTACTCTTAAAGGGAAATAATCAATCTTTAGATTTAAAAATAATGTACTTTACACATTATCTTCAAACACTAGAAAGGAGTCAGTAAATACTACAAATAATTTAACCTCGTCATACAGATAACTGTCACTTACATCACAATTTTACTATCCTTAAACCAATATATAGCTCCACATAACAACACACAAAAAAAGTGTTTGGCTCCATGTGTGTTATGCTCACACACACACATATACAAATTTAAGATGAATGACTGTTTAACACTACAAAATGCTCCTCATACTATACGTACAACTGCTGTGAATACTGAACTAAACTAGGAGTACTTCCAGGACCACATTAAAACGATAAAAAAAGGTAATTTGTCTGCTCTTTCCAAAGACCTTCATCACTCAAATGTTTCTTATAGTTGGAAGTAGTGTCATTCCAGAGATATTGGCACCAGTCACATCCTGATGCTATCAGGACACAGTTGTCAGAGGATAGTGAGCTCCAGTGGAGGAAAAGCATTCTCTGGAGTGAGAGGATATTGCTCATGAATGTGGGCTTTGAATGACACAAATCACACCCTCCCATTCCTAAGGGCCAGACCAAAGGTATAGGCTCCATGTGTCTTTTAAGAAGTTGATGTCTTTTTTGTGGGTGCGTGTGATATACAGACCTTTCTAAATAAAGTTCATCTAAGTTTAAGTGGCACTGTATTTGATTTTCCTTTATCTTTTTGCACTTTATGATCCTTGAAATCAAGGTAGGAATGCATAATTTCACTTCACCAGGCTGTGAGGAAACAATTGAACTATAATAATTTGCTACAATACTACAATACAATATTCAAAATATTAAATATTAAAAATAAAATTTAATAGTAAAAAAACCCACACACATTGCTAGGAAAGTTATCTTAACCAATTTATTTACACTCAAAATTTTAAGATAAACCTTTCATTTTAGGTTGCCACTACTTATAAATGTACCTGAAATGGCAAAGTGCTCATTTATAGTACTCAGTAACTATACTCCAGCTCCTAGTAGGTACAAAGGGCCAACTGTCAATACTGTGGTTAATACATTCTGCATGGAAGTGATTTAACTACACACTTGAAATCCTAGAGTTCTTTATCCCCAGAACAGGATTTGGGGGATGCAAGTAATATATGTTCCATCAGCTGAGGAACATTATTAACTGATTATCAGAACACTTTGGCTGATTTACAGTGGAAATGTAGAGTCAAGAAATAAATGCTTTCAAATTCCAATCTCTCTCTCTCATACCCCTGTTTTTCATCACTACCATATGATGATTTCATTGGATATCCTGATACAGAAAAATATAATAATTGATTATTATTTATTATTTTTTCTGTATCAGGATATCATTGAATTGATTTGTTCTTTTTTTTTCTAAAGGTTTTATTTATTTATTCATGAGAGACACACAGAGAGAGAGAGGCAGAGTGAGAAGCAGGCTGCATGCAGGGAGCCCGACGTGGGACTTGATCCCGGGATCCCAGGATCACGCCCTGAGTCGAAGGCAGGCGCTAAACCGCTGAGCCACCCAGGGATTCCCTTGATTTGTTCTTGATAAAAAAAAAAAAAAAAAAAAAAAAAAAAAAAAGTTAACCATTAGGGAAGGGCTGAGATATATACAACAGAATCTAACATTTGGTAACACTGTTCAGAAAAATGGTTCCTTAAAAAATGTACAACAAAGTGGTATGTGGATTAACAAAACAGTAGGAAAATAACTGAGGCAGTAGTGTTGATAATCTGGTATACAGTAAATATCATTTCTTGATATTTTCTGCAAATATATATTTTGTATTCTATCACATCAAATCCTCTACTCCCATTGTTAAAAAAAAAAAAAACTAGGGAAAGGAAAGGAAAAAATGGACAAAAGAAATAGTTGAATAAAATACTGTAAATGACACAGAAAAATTATTTTAGCTAATTTGTCTAACTTTATCGTTTGAAGAAATTGAATAACATATACAATGAGATTCTTTCAGTTTCTTAATTACTCTATATATTAATCATAAATATATGTTAAATATACTAATTCAGTCGGTTATAAGCCATTTACTAAGAAAGAAACAGAGTTAAGAAAAATTTGCTAAACATGTTGAGGCCATAGTACTCCCATTAAAAAAATATAGTCACTTAAGAAAAAAGTTGGTGTTCTGTTTAAGAATTAGGTTGGGAAAAATATCTCCCTCATTTTTATAAGGAAAAAAAACACAAATTCAAGAGAATCCAATTTTCTCCTTATTCATAAACTGGCATAAAAAGAAAGTCAATAAAATATTTCATAAAATGTTCTTAATCATCTTTTATTTTACTAATCTCTTTTTACTTAGCAATAGTGCATAAAATAGCTAACTGGACTGCTGGTAAATCTGTGGTGAATTCTAATAGATTCTAACCATAGCCATATTAAAGGCTCAACTCTTAGTTCAAGAAATAACTTGAATTTTGTTTTTAATGCTTCAGACTTCCTTTACAAAATCATTTGCAAGAGAAGCACATTATCTTTAATGAGTGTTAAACCTCACAATCCTTTATCTTCAGTACAGTCGCAAGTTATGATTTTGTTCATCCATTTACTTTCTTTACAGAATAGAAACAAGACACTGAAGAAAAATAAATCATAATATTTGTGTAGGGAGAAACTGATAAGCAAGTTGCATTATTTATTACCTATTTGTGGTAAGTGCCAGAAAACCCAGCAAAACCATCTTTCAGGGAAAAACAAGTTTCAGATAACTAAAAAACATCAGAGGAGTGTCTGGATGCAGGGTTCATTTTATTCTGAGGTTCAAACATTCTCATGTGGACTTTGTTTCTTGTTTTATGATTTTTCTCACCCCTTTTATTTTTTAGCTCCATTTTCATTTTATTTTTTATTTTGTGTTCACCAGATAGCTGTAGTAGTCCTGGCTCAAGACCATCCCAGCTTCAAGTTGTGGTGACCAAGAAAAGTCTACGTTGTCCAACCAAACATCTGAGGTATAGCATATTTTGAATAGGATGATATAAAGAAATCTATAGACAAATGAAAATGAAATGTCTCTATGTGCTTCTATGAAAAAACATGACAAATTTTCTTTAAATTTGATCAAATTTGATGACCTCCCAAAGTATCTGCCAATAGATGACTATAAATTATATCCTCATAAGGTGATGGATGTGTATATTTATGCACATAATGAAAGACATAACAGGGAGGACATAACAGGAAGTTAAGAAGGTGTGTAATTAGACACAAAAATGCAGAGTAGGATTACCTAAATTTAAAAAAATTGCCCATTTTTCTCCTTATCTATGAAGCTGCCTTTTGCAGAAAGTACTTCTTTTCATAATGCCCAGGGCTACTCAAAAGCAGGGAGGATTTTGCCATGACATCTGTTCCTTATGGAAAATGAAACTAGTCTACTGATATTACACTATACAATTGTACTCTTTAATACATATTGAAAAAAGAGAATTTCAACAATTCAAATAATAAGAAATTGCAAATAACTATATGACTTTATTCTGTACCCCAGTAAAACAAATATATCAAAAGTAAGAAAGCTTTGCATGAGATAGAGAATCAGGGCAAACACAATTAATACACCAGATTGATTGCTATTCTCAAATACCAGCATAAAACAGGTGCCTGGGTGGCTCAGCCAATTGAGCATCTGACTTTGGCTCAGATTATGATCTCAGGGTCCTGGGATCAAGCCTGTTGTTGGGCTCTGAGCTCAGCAAGGAGTCTACTTGCCCCTCTCCCTCTCGTTCTGTCCCTCCCCCTGCTCATACCCATTCTCTCTCACAAACAAACAAATAAATAAAATACCAGCATAAAAGATTGTTTTGTCAAAGTATTATCATACAAAATAAAATTATAAACATTGGCCATTTTTCCTGTATATATATAATATATATAACTTTTTTATATAACTTTTCTAAGTGTTAGAGACTGGATTAGTGTAATATATATATATTACTCTCTCTCTCTCTCTCTCTCTATATATATATATATATATATATATATATATAACTTTTATATATATATATATGACTTTTCTCCCCAAAGATGTTAGATCTTGAACTTTGGTTTGTTTGTAAACAAATTTGTGTGTATAATAGAAAATCAATTCTCACAGCATTAAGAGGTAAATAAGCGTTATTGAGACACAGATTATCAGAACAGTTCAGAGCAATAAGAACTTGAATTAAAGTAATAGCAGCATGGGGCAGCACAGGTGGCTCAGTGGTTTAGTGCCGCCTTCAGCCTAGGGCCTGATCCTAGAGACCTGGGATCGAGCCCCATATCGGGCTCCCTGCATGGAGCCTGCTTCTTCCTCTGCCTGTATCTCTGCCTCTCTCTCCCTCTGTGTCTCTCATGAGTAAATAATAAAGTCTTTTTTTTTAGGTAATAGCATGAATCAATAGTAGATAGGTAAAATTTAATGGTACAAAATGAGACAGAAACTCGTTAGAAATAAGAGCTATTTAAATCATTAATTGTTTCATGAGCTTAAGAATTCTTTTTCTTGTTAAATATGTAAAGTACTTAAAAGAACTATCCATATTTTATTTTCCCTTACATTGCCATGCTGCTTTCTCTTGAGTAAGTTCCCAATAATTCATTTTTCCTTTTCAATATCCTAATCCAAACCTGCTTCCTCCAAAGCCTGTATGTAGCATAATTATAGGCATCTATATTTATGTTTATTGAATTGTATTTATTGACTACTTTTTTATAATATAGGAAGAAATGGCAAAATCAAATTATGTACTACCTTTTATTTGCTTAAAATTTTTCACCTGGATCAAACAAAAACAAAGATAAAAAAAAACACAAAAATATGCATGGTGAAATTATTTTTGAAAACCAAATATGAAACTGATATGTTTTTTAAAGATTTTATTTATTTATTTGAGAGAGAGAGAGAATGAGCAGGAGGGAGAAGCAGAGGAAGAAACAGGCTCCCCGTTGATGGGGCTTGATCTCAGGACTCTGGAATTGTGACCTGAATTGAGGCAGGACCTTAACCAACTGAGCCAATGAAACTGATATTTTTAATGTAATAGTTAAATTTGTGTCCAATATTCCAAAATTAGTAAGGTTCACACAAAAATCTCTTATCTAGGGCAGCCCCGGTGGCTCAGTGGTTTAGAGCCTGCCTTCAGCCCAGGGCCTGATCCTGGAGACGGGGGATGGAGTCCCACGTCGGGCTCCCTGCATGGAGCCTGTTTCTCCCTCTGCCTGTGTCTCTGCCTCTCTCTCTCTCTGTGTGTCTCTCATGAATAAATAAATAAAATCTTAAAAAAAAAAACTCTTATCTAGTTATGTTTCTACATACTCTTCAGGTTGAATATGAATCAGGAAGGAAACAATTTCTTCCTTTGAATCTTAAATCAGCAATGTTTTCTTTTACATTTTTATTTTTTAACTAAATACCTAGTTTTTAATGTGGAGTGCTAGAATTTTAACAGATTTTTAAAATCTGTAAATGCTACTGCAACTAATATTCAGAACTATAACATCACCACCAAAATCCTTGAGGCTATCCCTTTATAGTCACACACTAATCCAGTCTCTAACACTTAGAAAACTGATCTATTCTCCATCACTTTCATTTTGTCTTTTTCAAAATGACATGTAAAAGGAATCATATAATATATGACCTTTAGATTTGGTCTTTTTTCATTCAGGATAATGTTTCTGAAATTTATCTAAGTTGCTTCATATGTTAATAATTTCTTGATTTTAATTCTTGAATAACATTACATTGTATGGATAAACTACATTTGTTTCTACAGCTTTATGAACACGTAATTTTTTATTAAGTTAAACAAACACTTACTATATGACCTAGAAATTCTACTCTGGCATATTTACACTAGAGAAATAAAACTTATGCTCATGTAAAAATGTTCACACAGATGTTCAGATAAGAATTATGATCAGAATTATTTATATATTCCAAATCCAAGTCCTTTCCTGAGTATGTGATTTGCAAATATTTTCCTTAGTTTCTCTTTTCCCAGAAAAGACAGAAATGATATCAGAAAGAAACTTGGAACATAAGAAATTATCTAGGATAAGAGAAACAGTATATAATGAAGCTTTCTCTGTTTTTTAATCCTTTCTTTTTATACTTAAAAAATTTTAAATTCAATTAATTAACATATAATGCATTACTGATTTCAGAAGTAGAAGTCAGTGATTCATTAGTCTTATATAAGACCCAGTGCTCATTATATCGTGTGCCCTCCTTAATGTGATGGACATTACCCCATCTTCCTCCACCTTCCTTCCCTCCAGCGTCCCTCAATTTGTTTTCTATGATTAAGAGTCTCTTATGGTATATATTTCTCTCTGATTTCATCTTGTTTTTTTTCCTCTCTTCTCCTAAGATCCTGTTTTGTTTCTTAAATTCCACATCTAAGTGAGATCATATGACAATTGTCTTTCTCTGACTGATTTATTTCACTTAGCATAATATCCTCTAGTTCCATCCATGTTGTTGCAAATAGTAAGATTTCATTTTTTATGGCTGAATAATACACACACACACACACACACACACACACACACACTATATCTTCTTTATCCATTCATTGTCGATGGACATCTGGGCTCTTTCTATAGTCTGGCTATTGTGGACATTGCTGCTACAAACATCAGGGTGCAAGCACTCTTTCAGATCACAACATTTGTATCTTTTGGGTAAATATCTAGTATTCCAATTGCTGCATTATGGGGCAGCTCTATTTTCAACTTTTTGATGGACCTTCATACTGTCTTCTAGAATGGCTGCACCAGCTTGCATTCCCACCGACAGTGTATGAAGGTTCCCCTTTGTCCCCGTCCTTGCCAACAACTGCCATTTTCTGACTTGTTAATTTTACCTTTCTGACTAGTGTGAGGTGGTATCTCATTGTGGTTTTGATTTGTATTTCCCTGCTGCCAAGTGACACATATCTTTTTAAAATGAGATCCAATTTGTCATTATTTTTTGGTTTTATTGACTGTACTTTTGGTGTCTAAAAAGTCTGAATATTTCTTGCCTAATCTTTGTTCACAATGGTTTCACCTGCATTTTGTTCTAAACGTTTTTGTGTTTATGTTTCACATATATGTCTATCATTTTGTTGGAGGAGTCAGTATGAGTCAATGTTTATCTCCCTCAGTATGGATGTCTAATTGTTCTAACATCAAATGCTAAAAAGAACATTCATTCTCCATTGAATTTCTTTCACACTTTTGTAAAACTTCAATTGGCCACTTTTGTGAGATTCTAGTATTCTATCCTGTGTCAATGATTTGTGTGATTAAGTTCAAAATATTTTCTAATATTCTTCCAGGCTTCCTTTGGACCCATAGGTTATACAGAAGTATAGAAATCTATACAGAAGTATAGATTTTGTTAATTTTGTAAAAAATTTCCAAATGTCTGGTGATGTCATCCAGTTATTCATTTCTAATCTAATTTCAATATAAACTGAGAACTTTCTCTCATGGTATTATTCTGAACTTCTATATTCTTGATTGTTTTTTCCTTCTACTTTTATTACTTAGAAAGGAGTGTTAAAATCTTGATTTATAGTTGTGGATTTGTCTATTTCTCATTTTGTTTCTGCCAGTTTTTGCCTTGTATATTTCAAGTTTTCTTGTTCAGGGCAGCACATTAAGAATTGTTATGTCTTTTTAGTAAATTAAAACTTTTATCATTATATACTGTTTCTCTTATCCTAGATAATTTCTTATGTTCCAAGTTTCTTTCTGATATCATTTCTGTCTGAAGAATTTTCTGTAGCAATTATTTTAAAATGGATAAAACAAATTCTCTTAGTTTTTCTTTATTTAATAATGTCTGTATTTTATCATTTTTGATAGATGTTTTTTTCTCAGATATAGGATAATAGCTAACTCTTTTCTTTTAACACTTTAATATTGTTGTACCACTTCTCTCTGTACTCTGTAGTTTTTCTGAAGTAAATCATTCAAATCAGCCAATCATTCAAATTGTCTTTCCTCATAGGTAACATGTCATTTTTCTCTGGGAGCTTTCTATATATATATATATATATATATATATATATATATATATATATATATATATATTTTAGGGGGTTAATTTCTAGCAATTTGTTTATGATGTATCCTAGTGTGAAATTATTTGGGTTTAACCTGTTTGGAGTTCTCTGGGCTTTTTGGTTGAACCTACAGATTTATGTCTTCTGCTAAACTTTTGAAGTTTTCAGCCATTATTTCCTTAGATACTTTTTCATCATAACTCCCTTTCTCCTTTGTTCTCAGACTGATGACACAAATGTTAGAACTTCTGTGTTTGTCTTGTAGGTCCCTGAGGCTGTTTATTTCTTAAAAGTTCTCTTTATTGTTCAGACAGAATGATTTTTATTGGCACACATTCAAGCTCACTCTATCTTCTGTCTTCTTTATTTTACCACATAGCCCAATCAGTACAGATTTTATATCTATTATTCATTCTTAGTTCTAAAATTCCCATTTTGTCCTTTTTTACATTCTCTATTTCTTTGTTTATACCCTGAACTTGTCTATCTTTCTTAAGTGTTCATGACTGCTTGTTGGAGCACTGTGTAATAGTTATCATTCCAATTTTAGTATATGTGCTGCCAAAGTGAACTTGCACTGTGTAACAGTTAATCTAAATACTTTGTTAGAAAATTACAACATCCGTGTCATTTTATTGTTGGTGTTAGCTGACTGTCTGTTCCCATCTTAGTTGAAATTTTCCTGGTTCTTTTTTTTTTTTTTTTGTTATTGAATAATTTTGGATTATATTCTGGACACATTATGCTATGAGACTCTAGGTTTTATCTAGATTCTAAGAAGGATTTTTACTTTTTTTTTTTTTTTAACAGACAATGAATCTATTTGCTTTCAAGTCACAAGGTCCAACCACCCTTCTGTGGGTTGTGGTATCAATGTGAGTTCACTTTTCAAATCCACTACATTGCTTTTCAGATTTCTCCTGGGTTTGCACCATTTGTTGCTCAATCTGAGTCCTTGATGGTTGCCAGTTATCAAAGTGTTGGTTATGATTATTAAGATTATATCCATGCATGCAAAAGTTGGAAAGAGCCAAGCATTTCATTCTTTATAAGTTTACTTTCTTGGACTCCTTCTTCTGTACGACCTCCCAGGTACTTTTTGACTCCCTGAAGCTCCTTTTTCCAACTATAGGATGATAAAGAAAACAAAACAAAGCAAAGCAACAGATTGGAGTGGGATTGCTGACTGTAGAGGAAGCTCCCTGTTCTCAGATTTTTTTTTTTTTTTTTTGTGGGCTCTCCATATAGCTTTTTCACCACTACCTGACATTTACTTGAAAGTTGGAGTGTGAGAGAAAAGATAGGAAAAAAGGTGGGAGGTAGTTTCCTGAATCTCTTTTTGTTCCTTTGTGTCTACTTTTGGGTTTCAGGCTGCATTCTGATCAAGGGATTCTCAAGAAAAAAGTGGTAAACTAATTGCCATTTCAAAAGTGTTTCTGGTATTCTTCTATAATCCTCTGCTACTATTTATATTTCAGAGTCCTAAAATGCTTCTTGATGCATTGGATATATTCACATGGATGGAAATGATAGAGGGTACTTATTCCATCTTTTCCAGAACTGGATTTCAATAACCATTTCTGATGACAAGCATCTTCTGAGTCTTTGACCTCTGATTTTGTATCGTGTATGTACTATAAGACTTAGGAAATCTTTCTGTTGCCCTCTATGTAATTTCAGGTACCTTATTTAAATATCATCTTTTGCTGCTTTAAGCCCTGCACCTACCAAATCTTCCTTTACCAAAAGTGACTTTGAGATGATATTTGGTCATAGAAACTCTAAAATCCTTAAATATTCTCCTTAATCACATATTATTCTTCAAGTCACTGAAGAAAATAGATGACAATAATGGCCTGAAAAGGGACAATTATTACTAGATGAGGCTTGAATGCAAACCCAATGTGGAAACCTAACCTTGGAGAGCTGAATTGGAGATATCAGGCTTAGAAGGGCAAGCTTTACTGCTATTTCTCCCAGACATCACTCTGATTTTCTTGATTTTTCTATAAATGTGCTTGACTTTCTACCAACGTGCAAGTCCTTGAAGAGTATAGATTTTCCGTTTTTAAAAGGGGGAGGATGCTTTTATTAAGGGCACTGCTTAAATTAAACTCAGACTTCTTGCTACACAAATAATATAAGCATTAAGAAGGGTTTTTCTTTCTGTTTTGCTTTCCCAAGTAGATTATTCAGCACCTTTCACATTTTGAAACTCAATTAATGAAGAAATGAGTGATTCTCCATCTGCATGGAAATAATCTGAAATGCTTCCCTTGCTGAAAAGATATATAGACATGAATCTTCAAACAAAATATCGTAGAAAGTAAATTATGTTTGAAGAAAGTTTTCCATATTCCAGTTTTACTGACATGTACTTGTCTAAATTATGAGTCTGTTTCATTTAATGTTAAAATATATTGATATATTTTCTCTTATAATAACAGAACTCTTTTTGGTCCAAATGTCACAAAGCAAAGTCAGCTTGATTACTTTTTTGGTTGCCTATCATGTATTAAAGCCAGTGCACTCTGCCATGGGGAGAGTGAAGATACTAGACGTTTAGAAGAGAAACAGCTTAGAAAATTAAATTAAAGTTAGAGACAGCAGAATCTGGGTTCCAGAAATGTGGAGTTTGGGTTGGGCTTTAATTTAAAAAAAAAAAGAAAGAAAGAAAGAAAAAGAAATCTGAATGGTGTAAGACAGTAAAATTGAAAATGTATTTTCTGTCAAATTTGAATGTGATTACAATATTTAAATCATTTCCTCTTATGAGAAAAACATGCAAATGAATATCACTACCCCGAAATTTTTTTACAAAACACTTTATCATCCCTATTTTCCTTTCTTCCACAATTAAAGGTAACAGCAGCATTAGATAGGTGTCCCCTCATGCAAAACATTCTTTCAGTCATGAATCAAAATATTGATGGCCCTAGTGACTCTCTCCAGTATTTTTAAAGTGCTGACTCTAGAGGAGGAGTTACTTTCCTACTCAGCAAATGGATAGAGTTTTTAATGAATAACTTATACAGCATTCTCCACGTTTCAATTACATTTGGAGTAGCTGATGCATAAACTCATTATTGACTCAGGATCTTGAGTTTTAAAGCGGTTTGCAAGGTATTTTTAAATAATGTTTAAATTGTACCTCTTTGATGTCACTACAATTATTTTCAAAGTGCCCATATTTTACCTGCATTTCTGCTCTAATTTCTTTCCTTGCATTTCCCAACAGCTGTTCCTTCCCTTTTTCAATTGCTCTTGTTTTATAAGCACCACTAATGAGCCAGTGAGAAGTCTACTGAATCCCCCCAAGCTGTAATAAATGTGAAGGCAGAATTTTAAAACTTACTTTTATTTGTACACCATTTAAATTCTAAATCCAAAATTAAACACACACACACATACACACATAAACATTACTGAAGCTAATTTTCCTTTTTTTTTTCCCTTATTCATGAAAAACAATGCTTGGTTTCTCTAAATATACATAAACATATGATATTTTGTAGATATAACAAACTCACAGAATTTGCACAAAATAAAGCCAAAAAGTTCATGTGTACATAGAAATTTCCTTCCTACAAGCATAAAAATAATGATTTAAAAGATTATATATTATTTGTATAGCTACTTTTACACAAGAAAACAGTACCTCTTATCATCTTGAAATTCCATGGTCAAGCTCTGCTCACATGGGTTTTCAAGTCTTCTTAATCTTTGAGGTGTCATATGTTTATATATCTTCCATTCTTTGTCATTCCTAATTGGTCTGTGAAATTAATTTTAGCATTTTATAGGTAATATCTCTAGGATCACCTTCATTCCAATTCTCTGCACAAATTACTCCCTTCTGATCTCTAGCTACTCATAACGTGTTTAGATTTAATCACTTGATTCTGAACACTGTTCTGATTATGAATTAGCAACTTCTTGGGAATTTTATTAACATTTGCCACTCTCAGAGGTACACATGATGGCTTCATGTCAAGAAGAATGGTATAACCATGATAACTTTATGCTCCTTGGCCAATGAGGATGACATATTAGCTACTTTCACCCTTTAAGTAATCAACTAGTATATAGTGGCAAACTTAGATGGTAATTCTGATAAACAGCTGGATGTTGAGTTTGGATGTTGAGTTTTGGATGCGAGTAGGGGCTACAGTCTGAGAGGGGTCCTAATACGTTCATAGAGTTTATCTCTAAGAGCCTTAACAAGTTCTCACAGTGAAAATCTTAGAAAAATGTAGTAATGATTCTGGCAGGGGGAAGGGAAGAGTAATCGCTGCAAAATATACTCCATCTTCTCTATAATACAGTGCTGTAGTCCTGGGGAAAATACTCCATGACCTTTATCTCAGCGGAGGGAAGGGGATTTTTCCTCCTCAGTGTCTTCAAAACTATTCCTCTGGTCAGCAAGGTTTTCAGAAGAGTCATAAATGAAGAAAGAATCCAGTGGAAAATGTAGCTGCCTGGTGGTAGATCAGGGGTTGAGCCCCGACCCTTGAATACAGTAGCCCTCTGGCCTATATAAACTATAGACACCACCAACTCTACTCAACACTTTGAGGAGTAAGTGTGGTAAGCCAAGTGAAATTTCTATGAACAATAGAAATTGATCCTCAAACTTTATATAAGACTAGCATTTTAAGGATAAGCTTTATAAATTTAGAACATTAAAATCACTATCATATGGTTTCACTCATATGGGGGATATAAAAAATAGTGAAAGAGATTATAGGGGAAAGGAGAGAAAATAGGAAAAATCAGAGAGGGTGACAAAATATGAGACTCCTAATTCTGGGAAACGAACAAGGGGTAATGGAAGGAGAGGTGGGTGGGGGATAGGATGACTGGGTGATGGGCACTGAGGGGGGCACTTGATGGGATGAGCACTGGGTGTTATAATATATGTTGGCAAATCGAGCTCCAATAAATATATACATATAAAAATAAATAAACAAAATTCCTTTAGTTGGCTTTGTACAGATTACACATGTGTCTCAAAACTCAGTATCCTTTGGACACTTGGAGAATCTGTTTTATAATTTTACATGTGTTATTTTGATCAAGCCTGTGGGTTTTTTAAAAATTTGCATAAATAATTTTAATAGCTATGCATACTACAAATGAATAGAAAAATGCCCTTTTTTCACATTTGCCTTTAGTCATAAACTATTAGAAAGCATGAATAACTGGTCAACATGTTACATAGGACTGTTTTCTGGTATTGATACATAGTTCAAGATTTACTGTTTAATAATAAACATACTTTACAAAATTCTCCCTTGGAAAATAGTGGTCTTGTTTATTTTAAGAATTAGTTCTCAGATGCCTGGGGTGGCTCAGTTGGTTAAGTGTCAGACTCTTGGTTTTGCCTCAGGTCATGATCTCAGTATTGTGAGATTGAGCCCCACGTCAGGCTCTGTGCTGGGCATGGATCCTGCTTAAGATTTTCTCTCTCCCTCTCTCTCTGCCTTTACCTACCCCTCTCTAAAAAAAAAAAAAAAAAAAAAAAAAAGAAGAAGAAAAAAGAAAAAGTTCTCATTAGTCCAGATTACTCACATTTTCACAGGTCTTATAAAAAAGGAAACTGCTCTTATAAATGGGTCTCATGTGATGACATGAGCCACCATATCTGAAATTTAATATCATAGACCATGTTCTGCTCCTGGATACTTTCAAATATATAATACAGAAAGACATTAGGCTCTATCTGCTAAGCTGAAAACAGCTTGACAACTCTTTGTAATGGTGATAATGTGAAACAAATATCTTCAATCATACTGAGAGGAGGTATAAAACTCATTCCTTACAACTTGCTACTGTATTTTGAAAATAATAGATACTTGGCCTAGGAATCTCCATAATAATCATTGCTGGAATAAGCACAACACACACACACACACACATGCACACACACACACACGTGCTAAATTTGTTTAATTTGGCACCAAATAATACCAATGAAACATGATTTTTTAGCTTTACTGTTCATCCCCATGATATAGAAGATTGAAAGAAGACACCAAATCTAGTTCTATCGGTAATAATAATTAAAGTCAGATAAAGTCATCTAGCCTGATCTGTATTAGACAGTATAAGGGGCTGTCCCTCGCCTTAAAGAGAACTCTTATGGATGTCATGAGGAGATGTGGAAGGGATGGAATAACAGACAGAATCCTTGGCCAAACTATGTTCATTTTGGTGATCATATGTCCTTCTCTCAGTACTTCTCTACGTACTTATGTAATAAACTCACATGCATGCGCCCATTGGGGCTCCTTGGTAACTATTGCTCATGAACCAGGCCTTGCATCACAGAGCTCCAGGATGTGTATTCACCAGTGCTGAATTGTTCTCAGGAAGACCTTGATCACAAGGAGCCTTAACTTTGTAGGAAGATTAAGATTCTTGGTTTCGGAGATGTTCCATTATCTCTTACAACCAATAGTACCACAAAATATGCTACGGTAATCATCAGGAAGTAGGATCCTTCTGGATTACCACTTTCCATTTCTGGAAGACAAAAATCTGATAGCAGTAGATTTGGTGTCTTCTTTCAATCTTCTCTATCATGGGGATGTACAGTAAAGCTAAAAAATCATGTTTCATCGGTATTATTTGGTGCCAAATTAACGAGGGACAGCCCCTTAGACTGTCTAATACAGATCAGGCTAGATGACTTTATCTGACTTTAATTATTATTACAATATGAAGTACTGACTAATTGTTTTGGGTTCATAATTACTATGATAGGCAGGAGATCTGGAAATATACACGGATAAACTTGGCTAAAAGAAGAAAAGTTTCTAGGCACTTTTAAAATCTCTTACCATTTATAAACCAGAACATAATGAGATAAATATTACCTGATTTTCCATTTTACAGATTAGGCAAATAAAGCTGGCAAGTAATTTTAAAATTGCCCCACGTCAGACAGTAGTGAAGTTGTGATTTGAACTCTTAGACGATCTTAGACAAAAATACTGATATACATTTGGGTTCCACAACATCATTTGTCTTTCCTACTCTGCCTATGGAAATACAAATTTCATGAGAAACACTAGTAAGTACATTTAGCAATGTTCTGAGAAATATCCATTATGGAGGTGAGAAGTTGATTAAGCAGAAAGAACTCTGAATTGTCTAAAGGGTGAAAAATTAAAAACAACAACAACAAAAAGGTCAGTGAGTCAAAGAACATCAGTAAGAAAAATAAGAATTATCCAAAAGGAACTATAGCCTAAATAAGAAAGCCATAGGAAGCTGTGGAATTGTGAATAGGCAGTACAATAATAAGTAAAAAGATAACCTTTTTTTTTTTTAACTTTGTTGGGTTGAAGGCTATAGTTATAGCTAGGAATTGTTCTTTTTGCAATGCCTCTACTTTTCTCCTCCTAATATTTAACCACTGATACAGACATAGAACACTTTGTATACTGATATAGATATAGAACACTTTGTGGAAACAAAGTATTTGAGTAATAAAGTGCAATCTCATTATGTGAGTCAAAGGCATGGTAGTCTGGAGGAAAATTATTACCTTGTGGCTCTATCTAATTCATACTTTTGTAATTTTAGCAGGTCAGCTTTTGATAACCCTTCTCTCCTCTCACTCATTAGACAAGCAAAAAAAAAAAATCAAATGGTTTCTAGAAAGGGTAGAAACCACACATTAAAGAGCTGTAACACTATATATGGCCATAAAAACTATTAATGTGTTTTACTTCCTCAAACTCCACGTGTAGACATAACTCAGTATAAGTCCTTAAATTTCTAAGACATCTACCAATTCTGATTTTTTAAAATAACAATTATTTTATGTATCTTCTTTTTTTGAGTATAGTTGACAATATTATGTTAGTTTTAGTTGTACAATATAGTGATTTGACAGGCTTGTACGTTCTGCTATACTCATCATAAGTATAGCTCCCATCCGTCCCCATATATTATTACAATATCACTGATTATATTCCTTCTATTGCATTTTTATTCCCAAAATGTACTCATTCCTTAACTGGAAGCCTGCATCTTGCACTCTTCCACCCATTTTGCCTTTCCTCTCGTCATCCCTCTCTGGCAACCAACAGTTCGTTCTCTGTATTTATAGGTCTGATTTTGCTTTTGTTTGTTTATTCATTTTTTAGATTTTACATATGAGTGAAATCATATGGTATTTGTCTTTCTCAGTCTAACCTCATTTCATTTACCTTAATATCCAGTACCACCCAAAGCAATCTGTAGATTCAGTGTTATATCTATCAAAATACCAACAGCATTTTTCACAAAACTAAAGCAAATAATATTTAAATTTGTAGAGAACCATTGAATTCGACTATTCAAAGCAATCTTTAGAAAGAGGAACAAAGCTAGATGTATCACAAGTCAAAATTTCAAACTATACTATGAAGCTATAGTAATCAAAACAGTATGATACTAGAAATAGACACATAGATCAATGGGACATAAGAGACCCCAGGTATAAACCCACACTTAAAACGATCAGTTCATCTATGACAAAGGAGGCAAGAATATACGATGGGGAAAAGATAATCTTTTCAATAAATGGTGCTAGGAAAACTAGACAGCTACATGTAAAAGAATGAAACTGCACCACTTTCTAACACCATACACAAAAATGTTTCATGTATGTTAACATCAAAATCTTTTCCCCATATTTTTTCCCTCCACTTTTGGTGTCAAAAGCCTGTCACTGTCAGTAGCCAAGACATAGCATAGAGTGCAAATGAGTGTTATGACATCGCAATTACTATAATTGATCTGAAGTACTTACAAGTTGGGGTTGTCATTTTGTTGGAAGCTGCTGCTCTTTATGAGAGGTTTTTTTTTTGTGTGTGTATATTTCATGAAATTCATGATGCCACAAACTAAGAATGTTTTGAATCTCCTGAGTCACTAAAAAATAATAAAGACTTCATGTTAAAACATGATCAAATGCCATTTAAAAATCTTTCATTTCCATGTATTGAGTAGACATTTTTAGTTATTTAGGCATAAATAAAATCATATACCACTTCTGTGAATGCACAAAAACAAATTTTCAGCAAAAAAAATTTATTTAGATATTTGTAAAATCTCCTCACAGTCAAAATCCAAATCTTCTGACATGGAATCTTTATTGTTCTTATCTAGCTGATAAGATAAAGCGGTTCTTATCAGCCTCTGTTCCAGGAGTACCATTGGTGCTGCAGCCTTTGTTAAGACTATTTCCTTTGAGGTTTTTATGAGATAGGTTCATTCGTACTCATTCAGAGCTCTAAACAATCCCCTCTACCATGCATTAGGTCTTAAGGAAAAGATCTCACTGGGGAAACTTGCAAGCCCAGTCATCTAGAAATATGAATCACAAATCTTCACTGCCCTGTTGTCCTACTGAGGAGTACTGGGAACATGTTGCTTTGCTAGACATGCAGTAGAGATTGTGATCTAGTGGAGGGAAACTGCTCCATCCCATTATTCCCACTTATAGAACAATGGTGGTAAATAACTTTGTTATTGGTAACATGAACAGACCACTTTAAGACCAGGCAGTCTGGATTTGGGTGTGAGTGCAAATTTTTGTGTGGGAGTGCCAGCTATGCAAAATCTGGGGATTTTAGATTTTTTGGGATGTCACTTTGGGTGAATAAGACACCAAAACCACAGAAAACTTACCATGGATGGAGCTCATTGTATTGGGATAACAGAGAGCCCTGAGTCCCAGCTAATTAATTATCCAAATCACCAGAGTGAGCCAATCTTCCAAAGGAATTTCAATATAGCCTGCTCCTTGCATCATATTGCATCCAAGTTGCTAATATCTCTGTGAGTTTTGATGTTGGCATCAGAAGGTTGCAGACAAAAATTAACACTCATATCACATTCCCAAATGGACCTTAAATGGTTCGTTGACTGAAGCATTGACAGGATGGAGTTGTCCTGTCTTACCATCAGGAATATCAACTAAGTTCATGACAACTATTGCAGGATTGCTTCCTAGATGTCAGCATTTATAAGCTATATAAGATACAGCTCAATTTCTATCATGCCAAAATGTGCATACTCTGTTTTGGGATCTTTACAATATTTGCTCTTCATAAACTCTCCATTCTCCTTTTCTCTGTTTAATCTCAATTGAAAGAAGGAAAAATATACTATAGTCTCATTTATATAAACACCCTAGGGACTTAATGTGTCATTAAACCAGAGGCCTATGAAAGTTTAAAAGGAAAAAGTAACATTTTCCCCCTAAGAATTATTGATTAATTTTACTATTTTGGGGCAATAGAGGACAAAAGTATTTTAACTGTCACTCAATTTTTTGAAGATTTTAATGGGACAATCTTTCCAGTTGAGAATCCCATGTTAATTTACATTTACAAAATTCCACCTTCACAGAGTGATAATCATTTATCTAACATTCTTAAAGTAACCAGGATGTGTTTAGTACATAAACTACATTCTTCCTCAAATCTCAACGTTTAGAAAAATATTATCTCAATTTCATAGATGAAGACATTGAGGGCAAAGGGTTTAATTTTCTAAGAGCATTAAACTAGTAATATGTCAATTTGGATTTCAATCCACACGTCTCTGACTCTATTATATCATCACAGGCTTGTGGTCTTCTGCTTGTCAATTAGCATTACTCAGAAGGGTTAAAAATTGCCCAAAATCACACACAGAAATTATTAGAATCAGACTCCAGTTTAGGTTCTCCCACTTGAAAATGTTTATTTTGTGTTCTTCCACCTATTTTACTGTTGCCTTTACTCTATGCCTGAATCTGCTCAGTCATTATCCTCACATTGAGGAGCCTTCCAGTCTTATGATTCTTGAACATAGATCACAAATAACCCTAGAAACTGTTTCCTTAAAACTCTGATCTATGTAATTCCTACTCCTTGCCCTTCTTGGATGAGACAATCTATAAAACCTTGACATTTAGTTAGATTTTGAAAATTTTATTATTCATCTGGCTAAGGAGTTTATAAGCTTGGATGATTATATGCACTATTTTGTTATATTTGGTATATTTGGGACAGGAAGTTTCTTTATTGATTATTTTTATTTATTATATTACTGTATTCCCTCTCAAATTTCCTTAGTAGCTCAAATACTGTTAGTTTATTTCTTAGCTTAAAATTTTATTCACAACTAAAGTGAAAAATTCCCCTGAAAGTGACTTTATGACATTGAAAGTGGCAATCTCTTAAGAAGCAAGTACACCCTAATATAAGGAAGTCTGTGAACTCAGCATCTGCACTCCCTGAGAGGAGGAGTTGATTTTGAGGCTAAGAAGCTGATGAGAACCAAAGAGTGCTCCATCAGTGAGTGTGGAGCTCTGCCAAGAGACAAAGAAGAGGGCTGAGGAGCCACACAAATCACATGCCTGCTGGACACTGAACAGGTTCTATGGATAAGCACACTTGTTTACAGTGGAGAAAGCTCTAATGTTATGGTCACGTATATTATTATTATCAAGCCCCATGAAGAAGAGTACAAATCATCCTACAGTCTATGATGCCTTTCACCTGCACTTCCCACACAAATACTTCATCAAAATTTAAAAGTGGTGGCCGGATCTTAAAATAATACTTTTTTTGTCAGTATTCTCTTTATTGAATTTTCCAATTATGTCCAGAAAAAAATATTGAGTCCAATAAAATTCTGAAATGAAAATTAATTTGAGAGAGTTGATGTGCAATGGGAAGATTCCAGTGAAGGAAGCAGTGCTTGCTATCTAGCTATCCTTCTTGCTTGTTATCTGCTACACAATTGACTGTGCTGGTCTAAGTCATCTCATTTATAAATGAGTCTTCCTGCAATTATTACAATTAGATTGTCATACTTGGATTTGAAAGACCTGGTTCTAACATTTTATGACTCTAATTTTCTCTGTTTCCTGAGCAAAACTATTTGTTGTGCACACTCTTGAAATGCAAAAGAAAATCTATAGGTGTTAATATGATCTTGTCTTGCTTTTGATGCAAATAATTTATTATAAAAGCTTCAGAAGTGAGTACATAGTGAAATTAATCAGTGAGAACAAAGGGAACATTTCTGCAGTTGAATCAAAGCTCACATCACAGCATACAGCTAAATTCTGCCTTTATTCAGGGTACTTATTACATCTCCAGAATTGGTTTAAACAATTCTTAAGGGGACATATCACACAACGGGAGTTCCAGAACCCAAGAGATTAACCAGTATAAGTAAGTCCTTAAGAACATCAGACATGTCAATGGTTGAAAGTGATCACAAGAGAGGAAGAATGGGAGGCAGGAAAAGCAGATGAGAGATTATGAGTCTTCATTCCAGAAAGTGATTTATCCTAAGCAGAGTTATTTTCAGTAATGAGCTTTTATATTCAATTATATTCATTTTAAATATACTGATTATGTAAAGCACATCCATGTTGGCTTACTCCAGCTCTTAAATCCCCTAAATCTATCTAATACCATTCGTCTCCTTAAATACAAAGAAAAATCTCAGCATCTGCCTGTACTAAGCAATCACATACTCAACATCCGCCTACCTGAATTCAATCCTTTTTATCTTAAAATGTATTATATTTAAAATGTACAAAAACATAATAGTAACAGACTTTGCCAAATTGTTCACTATTACTGTTATCTCAAATTTCACATCTTACAGCAGTGCATAAAAGTTTCTATTGCTCTATACTCTCATTGATATTTGTTAATGTCAGAATGTTTTGGTCAATAAATTAGGTAAAAATTTAAAAATGTGTATCTTGTTTAGTTTGCAGTTCTTTGCTAAATATATAGAGAAATACTTTTACATGTAATTGGTCATTCTGGTTTCTTGCTTTTTTAATATATGTGCTAATTTTCTAATGAGTTGTTTACTGTTTATCTATTAATTACAAGGAGGGATTTACACGCACGCACACACACATCCTATATATATAGCCTTTACTATTTTTATGCGAGATCGGGTATATTCAAGGTGGTATGTCCATAGACTAGCTTTTTACTATTTTTATATGCTACGAATATATTCCCTAAGTTTGAGACCATTTTTCACCTTTTTCATCTTTTTTGTGCTTTGAAGTGTGGATTAAACACCAAACATATTAACATTTATGCTACATATGACTATCTGTGCACTAATTATGTAATTCTCATTCGTTTTCTTGTCATAAAGATAAACGCTCACATTATCATCTTCTCTTACAAATTTAGCATTTTTATTTAGTTTAACCCAAATGAATTGATTTTTCCATGTAGTTTGAGTTTGAATTAATCTTTATCACAGAGAAAATCTGTCCACAGCACAGTTTTCTTACATCTCTTCCTTTCCTTCAAAATATTTTAGTGCATGATTGGCATGTGTCAAGATCTGAACATGTATAGGATTTATTGGGCACCCTCATTCTGCTTATATTATGCATTTATCACTGCACCAACGCCTAACTTTATTGATTCCACTGGTCAATACCAGGTAAGGCAAGTTATGTGTAAGAATTATAATTGATATTGTTTTTACACTTATGTACCTGGATATTATTACCATACCTACTACATCAAATAAACTGTCTTTAAATTGTCAATTTTTTCTTTGCAGACAACTGAATCTCCACAAGAACAATGAAATAAATGAGTATTTTTTTTCTATTACTTGAGACCACCAGTACAATAAATAGGATTAATGATAACAGATGTATATTAGTTTTTATATGGGCAGAGGGGCAGAGAGAGAGACAGTCTTAAGCAGGCCCTGTGCCCAGTACAGAGTCCAATGCAGGACTCAATCTTATAACCCTGAGATCATGATCAGAGACCAAATCAAGAGTCAGACACTTAACCAGCTGAGCCACCCAGGTGCCCCTCATATTTTATTTTAAAGAAATATTCCTACTGTCTTACTACTTTGGATGCTATTTGCTTTATTTTTTTCTTTTTCATATCACATACGTATATGTGATAATATACATTATCACATTAAGGTCAGTTTTTTTTTCTACACTCAATTTTCTATTATGTATTTAGATCAACATCTATACATTTATTTTATAGATTTGCATTTTGTATTACTTTTTCTATTTTGATTTTGATTTAGTTTTTTTTTTCACTTCTTTTTTTTTTGTTCCTTTCCTACATTGACCATTGACCCTTGTTTGCCTGTATATTTTATCCTTCTATTGATTATCTTAAATTAAGATGCCACTTTAAAAATCTAAATTTATCCATTGCATCATACAACTTTCAAAATTTTCAAGAACTTCAGAATTGCTAACATTCTACCATCCTTTTCATGTATTATGTGGTATCATTGCTCTCTCTATATATTTAGCCTTTTTTGTTTTGTTTTGTATTATCATGGATAAACACATATTGATGTATAAATCTTCACACTTTTTTACACTGACCCTTCTTGTAATTAAGGCTTTTCTTTTGGAATATTTTACCTTCTTCCTGAATAAATATTTAGAGTTTTCTCTATTGATGGTCTACTGGTGGTAAATTCTCAATTTTTATATTAAATGGTAATGAATATAAATAAAAGTTCACAATCTTATCTCAAAACTTTGAAGTTATTTTCCCAATGTGTTCTGACACATACCTGTACTGTAATGACATCCTCTTAATGATCATTTGCCAGTCACTTGTTTTTTTTTTTCTCCTTCCTAGCTTTCCTGGATTTTCAATAATAATATGTTTAGACGGGAGTTTCTGTGGATATTTCTTTGTTGATATTCACTAGACTTCCTGAGTTTGAAGTTTGACACCTTCCATTATTTCTGGTACATCCAGATTATCTCTTTGAAAATCACCTCTCTATTTTGCATGGTTTTTTTTTTTTTTTTTTCAATCATATGCCATTTTGGGGGCCATTTCATTCTACACTTTGTGCTTCTTAAAATTACACGATCTTACATACTTATCTTGTAATTTGCATTACTCATCAAGTCTATTTTTCAATGTGTTCTTTGCTTTTGTTTAATACCATTTGATTTGTTCATTGAGTTTTCTAATTCACTGATTCTATTTTTTCTTTCTGGAAAACCTATTAATGATTTTGCTTTTAAGAGGTTTGGCCATTTTTGATGATTTCCTATTTCTTGAACACATGTTCAATCCTGTATATTTGTTCTCTTCAAATGTATTTTACTGTAATTATTTTATATTTTTAAAATTTGCATAGTTTTGAAGATTTAAGTCTGAAGTTTATTTCTTTTAAGTTTCAATAATGATGGTAAGTAACTTTCTTTATGTGTATGTGTGTTTACACCAAGCTCAGCAATCTTGAAATTAATTTATGGGCTTGGAATTTTCCTAATCATTCAAGTGCTATAAATTGAAACACTAAATCCAGATGAGGGAATAGCTGTGTTTTTAATTCCAGGGACTGATTTCAATATATTTTCCATTTGAATTGTAGGACAAGAAGAGTTTCTTATTGCCTTACTTTGCCACTGAAGGCTGTGGAGGTGGGCTGAGCTTGGGGAGTCCTTTCCTACTCTTTCTTAGAATAATGAGCTTTTCAACATCTATCTTTATGTGGAGTTTTCTCTTTCAGCTTTGAACTTTTGAAGAGTCCAAGGAATTATTTACATTCCTGGAGTGGTAGTTAAAAAACAAGTTTCTCTTCTTTGATATGGCAAATGCCTTTAGGTTTACTCCTTAGTTTTCATTTTCTCTTTTAATTTATTCATTTTTTTCTTTTTTTTCACCTGGAAGTTATTTTACTTTTTCTTTTTGTTTAATTTTCTTTTTTTTAGTGATTACAAGATATATAGTATCTAGCATGTCTATGTATTTGTCAGCAGGGAATCCCACCCCTCTCCCTCTCCACCAGTACTCAAGTCTTTCTTTTTCTAGCAATGGAAGTCTACAGATCTGGTCCTTATTTGCTTTCTCTTTACTTTATATCTCTATTCTGTCTGACACAGCAGACCATTGTCCATACCACAGTTTTATTTCCCTTATGTGTCCACATCTTATAAAGCTCTGTATTTAGAATTTAGTTTGTATTAGGTACTGGCCTCCCTCTTCCTTTTTTTTTTTAAAGATTTTATTTACTTACTCATGAGGGAAACAGAGAGAGGCGGAGACATAGGCAGAGGGAGAAGCAGGCTCCCCTCAAAAAGCCCAATGTAGCACTTGATCCCTGGACTCAGGATCACAACCTGAGCTGAAGGCAGACACTCAAGCACTGAGCCACCCGGGTGTCCCTTGCCTCCATCTTCCAATCAACAATTATTTTTGTGCTTTCAAGACCCTGCATCTGAGGTACTCAACCTCCCTATAACATGGATAATTTCAGGTTCCCATTTGCCCAAGTATGATGAATTCAGTCTATACTCAATATTTAACACAATACTTTTTCTGACTTCCATGGATCCCATCAGTCATATGGCCTATTATATGCAAGTGACAATTTTTTTTGTGGGATTTGTTTACCAGTTATACTGCTGGACATAAAATAAGGAGGCAGACAATACTGTTCATGGTAGCTAATTTTTTGGGGGGAGTGGGGCTGGCAAGCATAATTATATTTGATACAATGTAAGCCATGTAAATGAATATTTCAGTAGAATATTTTAAGAAGATATAAAGTAGATGTTCAATAGTAAGGATGATAATAATTTACATTTATATAAATAATTTATTTACATTGGATATTTATTTCTTACAACAACAGCAGAAATAGACATTGCTAATTTTATTTTTTGATCCATTTTTACAGCTTAGTAAACCAAGGCACATAATGGAAGTGTGATTTGCACCCATTCACACAAGCTATAAACTTTGGGCCAAGATTTAAACCCAGGTATTCTGGCTTCAGAATCTCAGTCCTCATACCTACATTACCCTGTTATGCTCAGACAAATATAAACAGAATTATGTAAAAGAGAAATGAATAAATCAAATTACATAAGATAATGAAAAAAGCAAAAGCAAATTGTATGTTCATTTGGCTGTATCTCTCACAGTGATTAACAAACCTGAGCACATCAACTATGAACCTAAATCTATCTTCTTCTTAACTTTCCTGCCTTTTCTTTACTTTTAATTGGTAGTGCCATCCATTTAACCACTATTATCAGAAATCCTGAGATACTATGTATTTCTCCCCTTAGCCACTTCTTAACAGTCAATCATTGTCTCTGATTTCTGCAGATTTTATATCTGAATTTTTCTACTGTCCCAAGACTTAAATCAGGTCCCCATCTTCTCTTGCTGAATGTTCATAATAGGTTTCTGGATGATCTTCTAATCTCTAAACTCATCTGCTCATTCAAGTCTTCCTACTCTTACGAAGGGCATGATCACAAATGCACATCTTACCTGCATTATCTGCCAGTGACTTTGTAAAATGATGAATAATAAAGCCATAGTTTAGTTCCTTTTTCACTATTATCCCTTCCAATATCCCAGGAGTAATTTTGTTCTTGCCAAATGTGAGAATAAAGTTATCTATAAGCTTTTGGCTACAAAGATCTATGAATATACAAGCTTCTAACATTGCATATGAACTACCCTCTGAGTAAAACATCCTTTTTCACCATTGCTGTGTGTCTGTGAGTAAGGAATTTTTCACTTTTTAAAGAAATCTACTTGGCAGATAAAAACAGTAAATAATTTAATTATTTGTTAAATACATGATGAAATGAATAGCTGCATGAGAAAGGAAGGATAGAAGGGAGGGAGGGGGAAGAGTAGGAAGGAAGGAAGAGGGAAAGGAGAGAGAGAAAAGAAAGAACATGTGGATAGAGAGACTGCAGAGAACAAGATGTGAAAAAAAGTGAGAAAATAACTTCTAAGAACTAACTTTGAGGAGACAGGTTAAATTAAGCCTGTTTCAAGAGATGCTTAGTAAAGACATCAAAGAGCCTAAATATCTTCAGATGTTGTTTAGTGTGCAAAATAGGTGGTACTGTGACTCCATTCCAAAGATTATCCAGAAAGGAATATTTTCTCTATTCATTTCTGGATTGACATAGAAGGCTGGCTAATACGGAGTTGTAATCAGGCTGCCTGAAATACATAAAATAAAATAAAAACTTCAGCATTAAACTAAAACATTGAATACTCTATGAAATATGGGCAATTGGGGACACCTGGGTAGCTCAACAGTTGAGCATCTGCCTTTGGCTCAGGGCGTGATCCCAGTCTAGGGATCCAGTCCCACGTCGGGCTCCCTGCAATGGAGCCTGCTTCTCCCTCTGCCTGTGTCTCTGCCTGTGTCTCTGCCTCTCTCATGAATAAATAAAAAATCTTAAAAAAAAGAAATATGTGCAATTGAAGATTATCTAGCTGTACATAATTTGTTGATCGGTGTTCCTCAAATGTAGTATATTTTACAATTCTCTACAGAGAGGAAAGGGCTGAAAAGAAAGTACAGCCTAAACCACAATTTGCAAATCAGGTATTAGAACAAATGTTCCCCCACTCATATTGCAAAAATCATCATATAAACTTTCACCTAAAATTTTAACTTAAAATGAAGTGCTATCCTGCTTCTATTTAAAAAAATAACCTGCAGAAATATATTATATTTAAAGAAGATATATAGACTCTATATTCACATTTCTGCTCCTCATGTTATTTACATACCACATTCGATTACCTAAACCCTGCTTTTGTAACTTAAGCAGTTTAAGCCTATGCAGAAATTCCTTCAGCTCGACAATTCTCCCAGATTTTTATTGAGTAAAGAAGAAACAGCTATATGAAGCATGATGTTTTATAGTCTGAAAGACCTATTTTGAAGACATTGTTGAATATGTTTCTCAGTGATGATTTATAATCACACACAGTCAATTCATTTTTTTATTAGGAAAACTGGTGCTTCTCTTGGAAATGTTTGATGCGCTTTTTTCATTGCATACTGACAGCACAATATTTGCCTTCTGAACCAGGTAGCTCAGAGTTAAATTTAACCAGTGCTTAAAACTAACACCTATTACTTCATTAGTGTAAATAGTGTGAACCTCCTGAAATCTAAAATACTGCTGAGGCCGCCAGTACGGGATTAAAAGGGAAGTGTCCACTGTTTTAAAACTTTTGGATCTCACCTTATGTCACTTGAACTAGGAGGATTTCAATTATTCTTTCAAACCAGGTGTGTAGTTAAAATTTTGTTTAAAGCATGTAACATTTGTAACTATTAAAAAATCTTGTTAAAAATTAACAGTTTGAAAATCAGTGATGTTGGTGATTGATATTTTTTCCTCTGTTCACTAGTTTTTGACTCTATTTTTCTCAAGAGCCTCACCAAATCTGCATCAATTACTACAAATCATGGTCTCAAATGCTTTATGGTTGTAAGTACATTATAATAATTTAAGACCATTGTCTTAAGAAACAAATTCCTTTGATTGCTGTGATTATAGAAATGGAAATATGTGGCAAATGGTGGGATTTTTGTTTTTTGCATTTGTTTCATGGATGAGAAAAATTAGTTAAACAGCAGCTAAAATAAGATTTATTTAAGTCCAGTTAGGATAGTTTTGTTTAGGAAATAATAAGTTGGACTAAAGAAAATCAAGGAATATTTCATTGAATGCAAATTAAGGACAATCTCTACGTAAACAATAAGGGAAGTGTAAATGCATAAAATGTGAAGTTCCCTATTGTAAAAATTATCTGGTCTACAGGACAAGATTTAATTTGTTATATATATAATCATAATAAGTGCATCATAAAATTTTCTATCTGATCTTTCTACAAGCCCAGGAATGCCAGCAAATAACAACAGTGGGAGAAAGGTACAGAACAGATTCTCTTAAAGAGTGCCCAGAAAGAATTAACTTTGCCAACTTTCCATCTCCAGAACTGTTGTTTAAGCCAAGAAAAAAAAGGAGATAAAGTGACATAGAAAGAAAGAAAGAAAGAAAGAAAGAAAGAAAGAAAGAAAGAAAGAAAGAGAGAAAGAGAGAAAAGAGAGAAAAGAGAAAAGAAAGGAAAAAAAACTGAATAGGATTTAGACAGACCTAAAGGAGAAAATTTTGTAGGAAAAATGAAAACCTGAAATAATACAGGAGAGGAAAAAATTACAAGGTACTGCCTAAAGACATTGAGTACACTAATTTGCATAGAGATTATATGTTGAATGTAGGTGGAGACGGTAAGATAGAAAAGTAATTTGAAGCACATTTTCAAAGAGCCTTTACTTTTCACATGACAGGAACCAGAGTATGTCTTATTCAACTCTACTGTTTTAGCGAGATAATGCACAGTAAGAGAAAAAAACTTGGAAAAACCCAAAATAGCATGTGTAGAGACATATTTATTTACACACATTGCAGATATATCACCCATAAGCCACGCATACTGTTCCCATTTTGACACAGGTCATTTCATTATATGTGTATGAGCCTTTGTGTGCATGTGCGTGCACACACACACACACACTAACACACACAACACACTCACACAAAGCAGAAACAGAGGGTGATGCTGCTTTGGCCTATAGACTAATTGTCTGAAGACTAGGAAACTCAGCAAGGAAACTCATGTTTGACATACATTTTTAACACAACTTAATTACTCAGGAGTCATCCACATTTATTAGCATATTTGGATAGTCACCACAATCCTGTAACTTAAACAAAGCAGAATTATTATGCTCATTTTTCAGAAAGAAACATCAAAATGTGGAGCTTGTGAAATTTACTTTTTGTTTTTTTTTCTATTCTAGCTTCCTCAAGATTTTGAAATGATTCACAAAAAATTCCATTTTCAAATAGTGAAAATAATTGCAAAGCCAAAGTGATGCAAAGAGCAGCAATAAATGCCAACATTTATATATTGCTTTATATTTCTCAAAGCACTTCACCACACATTAAAGATCATAAAATTTTTAAATTGTGGGTCACATAGATTTGTTACCATAAACTCACCCATTTTCTACTTTGACAGGAAAGTTAACCTTGAAACAAGTCAGTGATGATAGCTTTGCCCTTTTGTGATGAAGCACAGATTTAACAATATCTCAGTATAGGTGCACACTGATGTCAGAGAAATAAAGTAGATGTAATGTGTTAATAGAAGCAAAGAAATAATCCATATACTTTACTATAAGGTAGCATTTTAACAAAGTAACAAATTTAATTCCATCCTGTATGATTTACTTTGGCAATTCTGTATGAAGAAGACAGATATGTTTTAAATGTTTATGATTGAATATCAAATTAACCATGGCTATAGAGAAGGAAAAAGCCATAAACTTACTAATGGTGGAAATTTCTAAGTATGAGAATAATCTATATAATAAATGAAAGCAAGCTTTCAACAAAATAAAATGATAATGATCCTCACTATTATTCGTATAATAATGACTTCTCATTATTTATTAAAATTTTGCTTTAGAACTTTGCTAAGCATTTTACATAAATTGTGTTATTGAATCCTTAAAGCAATGCAATGAGTTTGGATTTAAAAATTAAAAAAAACAGTTTTAGAGGATAATTTGACCAAGGTAGACAGAAAAAAGCAACAGAATAAAAGTTAAAAACATATGTGTTGGACACTGAAACTTGTTTTGTGTTCATATTCACTAAAGCGAGAGGCTAACCTCAAGGCCCTAAACTTTTGAAAATTGAAGCTAGGTTTCCTGAGAGTTCCCTCCTACCAGCAAGGAGGGTCATGAATCACATTTATACATTCAGCAACGGGGTAAAAATCAGCCCCACCCCTCCATCCTGACAATGTAACAATGTACACTATGCCCTTCTCTTTGTGTCTATAATGACACTCATGTATGTATCTTGCTGTTTATTAAACACCAAGGTCAGTTCCACTGGATTGTTCGCTTTTCCAATCTTTTCCTCTCATACTGGAAATTGCCACTCAGCTCCTACCCTAGGTTCATTAAAAACTGATTATTTCCTGAAACTCATAATGTGTACCTGCTAAAAGAACAAACAACAAAAAAGATATAAACATGGGTTAATTTCTGGACTCTATTGTGTTCCATTTATCTATATTTCTGTTTTTTTTTTGTATTGGTGCCATAGTGCTTTGATTATTATAGTTTTGTGGTATAGTTTGAAATCAGTATGTGTGATACCTTCATGGGTTTGCTTAGGCTAACTACTGTTTCATTTTATTCTAAAATTTTATAGGTTCCAAAAAATGTTCAAATCTTTGTTCCATGTGAACTTCTTTTATTAGAAATATGAAGTGGAGAGCCAATTTTTTTTCCATATGGCTAGCCAGTTGTCCCAACACTATTTCTTGAATAATCCACATTTAAAAAAAATAATTTAAGATGGCACCTTCATCAAATACACAATTCTGTATATATTTATACCCAAACTTTAGGTAAAATTTAATAAGAGAAGGGGAAAAACTGTGTTACAATTGAAAATAATGTTATTCCATTGCTTTTTTGAAATTTCCAGTTAGGCAGAAGAGATTAAATTAGGACTGAAAATATTTGGGGATGGGCTATGTGACCTAGCTTCCTCTCCTCCTCAGATTCCATTTGTCACCATTCAAGATTGTTATGTACTATTAACTATATTTGCTATGCTGTGCATTGCATCCCCATGTCTTATTTATTTTATAACTGGAAGTTTGTACCTTTTAATCCCCTTCCCTTATTTTGCTCTACCCTCACTTCCCTCCCTTCTGGCAACTGCTAGATTGTTCTCTGTATCTATGGCTTATTTCTGTTTTGGTTTGTTTGACTAGTTTTGTTTCCAGATTCCACACATAAGTGAAATCATTCAGTATTTACCTGTCTCTGACTTATTTCACTTTGTATAATACCCTCTAGTTTCACCCTTGTTGTTGCAAATGACAAGATTTCATTCCTTTTTTTTTTATGGTGAGTATTATTTCATTCCAGTGTGTTTGTGTGTGTTTGTATGTGTGTGTATACACATAAGAATATATATATGTGTGTGTGTGTATACACATATGAATATATATATATATATATATATATGAACATTCATATATATATATTCTTTATCCATTCATTTGAGGTTGGGACACTTACGTTGCTTTCACATCTTGGCTATTGTAAATAATGCTACAGCGAACATAGGGATGCATGTATCTTTTCAATTAGTGCTTTTGTTTCTTTAGATAAATTAGATAAGTTTCCAAAGGTAGATTTGCTGGGTCATATGGTATTCTATTTCTAATTTTGTGGGGAATCTCTGGTTTTCTCCTTAGTGGCCATACCACTTTTTTTGTGTGTGTGGCCATACCACTTTGCCCTTCTACCAACAGCATACCAGGATTCCCTTTTCCCCATATTCTTGCCAAGACTTATCTCTTGTCTTTTTGATAACAGTCATTCTGACATATGTGAAGTGATATCTCACTGCAGTTTTGATTTGCGTCTCCCTAATGATGAGTGATGTGCGCATCTTTCCATGTGTCTCTATCCATGTGTCTTCTTTAGAGAAATGATCATGCAGGTTCTCTGCCCATCTTTTTAATTGGATTTTTTGATATTAAGTTGTGTGAATTATTTATATATTTTGGATATTTATTAACATTATAACTTTAACATTTATGTATATCTTTTCCTATTCACTAGGTTGTCTTTTCCTCTTGTTGATGGTTTCTTTTGCTGTGTAAAAGCTTTTTTAGTTTGATGTAGTCCCATTTGTTTATTTTTGCTTTTGTTACCCTTGTCTGAGGAGACAGTCAAAAAAATATATATTGCTCAGACCAATGTCCTATAGTTTACTGCCTATGTTTTCTTCTCAGAGTTTTATGTTTTCCAGTCTTATGTTCATGTTTTTAGTTCTTTTTGAATTTATTTTTGCATATGATGTAATAAGTGGTCCAGTTTCATTCTGTTGAATGTATTATTCCCACCACCATTTATTGAAGCAATTGTCTTTTCTTCGATTGTATGTTTCTGCCTCCTTTTTCAAGGTTTAATACAAAACAACAAAAAAGATATAAACATGGGTTAATTTCTGGACTCTATTGTGTTCCATTTATCTACTTTTCTGTTTTTTGTATTGGTGCCATAGTACTTTGATTATTATAGTTTTGTGGTATAGTTTGAAATCAGTATGTGTGATACCTTCAGCTTTGTCCTTTCTCAAGATTGTTTTGGCAATTTGGGAACTTTCATGGTTTTATATAAATCTTAGGATTACTTGTTCCAGTTCTATGAAAAATGCTGTTGATATTTTCATAGGGTTTACATTGAGTTTGTACATGCCTTTGGTAGTATGGACATTTTAACAATATTAATTCTTCCAATCCATGAGCAAGGTATGTTTTTCCATTTATTTGTATCATCTTCCATTTATTTCTTAAATATCTTCCTTTTGAGAATATATGTCTGCAACCTCCTTGGTTTTACTTATTCCTAGGTATTTTATTCTTTTTGATGCAATTGTAAATGGTATTGTTTCTTAATTTTCCCTATGGAATATTCATTATTAGTGTATAGAAATGCAACCGATTTATGTTTATTGATTTTATATTCTGAAACTTTACTGAATTCATTTATTAGTTCTAATAGTTTTTTTGGTATAGTCTATGATTTTCTGTATATAGCATATGATTGTCATATCTTGATGAATTGACTTCTAATATATAATGACCTTCTTTTTCTCTTTTGCCCATTTTTGGCTTAGTCTTTACCTGATATAACTATAGCCACTGTACTTTCTTTTGGTTTCTACTTGTATGGAATATTTTTTTCTATTCCATCACTTCGAGCTGATATCTGAAGTATCTTATAAACAGGGTATAGTTGGTCTTGGTTTTGTTTTTTAATTTATTTTGCCATTCTTGCCTTTAGATTTAAAACTTAAATTTAATTCACTTAAATTTAAAGTAATTATCGGGCATCCGGGTGGCTCAGTGGTTGAGTAGACACTCAATCCTTGGCTTAGATCATTATCTTGGGGTCCTGGGATGAAATTCTATCCCCATCAGGCTCCATGCAGTGAGCCTTTTTCTCCCTCTGCCTATGTCTCTCTGCCTCTCATGAATAAATAAATAAAATACTTTAAGAAATTAGAATAATTACTAATATATAAGGACATACTTATGCTTAATTATTAATTCTTTTCTGGCCATTTTGTATTTCCATTGTTTCCTCTTCCCTTTGTTTCTGCTTACTTTTGTAAACTGGTCATTTTCCATGATGGTACACTCTTTTCCTCTTTATCTTTGTTGTATCTATTCTATGTTTTCACTTTGTGCTTAACATGAGATTTACGTACAAGATCTTATAAATAAAATAGTCAATTTTAGGCTGATATAAACTTAACTTTAATAAATACATATGCTCCACCTTTTACTCCCTTTTTTCACGTTTTTTGATGTCACAATTTACCTTTTTTATTGTTTATTCATTAAGAAGTTATAGTAGCTATAGTCATTTTTAAAACTTTTTTTTTTTTTTTTTACCACTATACTATTGTTTAAGTAGTTGGCACACCATCTTATTACAGAATTAGAGTTTTCTAAATCTGGTTGTATATTTATATATACCAATGTGTTTTATATTTTTATACGTTTTCAAGTCACTAATTTGCATTTTTTCATTTCAGTTTGAGGAACTCCTTTCATTATTTCTTGCAAGGTCAGTCTAGTGGTGATGAACCACTTCACCTTTTGTTTTCTTGGAAACCTACCTAAAAGATAACTGTGTTGGATAGAGTGTTATCAGTTGGTAATTTTTAATTTTGACAGATTGAATTATGTCATTCTACTTTCTACAGTAGGGTTTCTGCTGGGAAATCAGTGATAGCCTAGTGATAGCCTTCCCTTGTAGGTTATAATCTTCCCCCTCACTTGGCTGCTTTTAAATTTCTCTTTATTTTTTATAAGTTTCATTATAATATGTCTTGAAAAAAACTCTTTTTGCATTAATGTAATAGGGTGATCTATTAGCTTCCTCAAAGTGGATGTGAGTCTCTCTCCAGGTTTGGGAAATCTCCAGCTATTTCCTTATCTAAACTTTCTCTCCTTCTTTCTTCCTTCTGGAATCCCAATTATTCCAATATTTGCATGTTTGATGGAATTCCACAAATTATTTAGGCTTTATTCACTCCTTTTCTTTGTTCTCCTAAGATTGGGAGAACATTCCTTTTTCTTTTTTTTTTTTTTTTTTTTTTAATTTATTTTTTTAATTTATTTTTTTATTGGTGTTCAATTTACTAACATTTATTCTCCTAAGATTAGGTTGTTTCAAATTTCCTATCTTCTAGCTCACTTATTCTCTCTTCTACTGAGCTATTCTATTATAGATGTTCTCTACTACATTTTAAAAATTTAATTCATTGAATTTTTCAGCTCAAGAGTTCTGCTTGGTTCTTTTTTATGATTTTTATGCCTTCTTAAATTCTTCATTGTATTCCTGTATTGTTTTCTTGATTTTTCTTTCTTTCTTATCGCTGTTGAATTTCTCAAAACAGCTATTTTGAATTCAGCATCATCTAGGCAACAAAACTCCATGCCTTGAGTTTGGTTATTAGAAGATTATTGTTATATTTTAGTGATGACATGTTTCTTTGATTTTTCATGCTCTTAGGCATTTTGCATTGCTGCTTTCACATTTGTAGGAGCAGATACCTCCTCAAATCTTTCCTAGTTGCCTTCATGTGGGATATACTATTCATTTGTCCTGTTATATCTGAGGTTTTTCCCAACTTTTATGATTATACTTGCTCCTCACGCCTCACTTTTTGCTCCCTCTTATAGCAGAATTCTTATGCTATTAAATCTTTGGTTCTTACAAATCTCTTACTGGTTACTTGAAATCTCTTTTTTGTCTTGCAGAAGGTGGCATTACAGCGTAAGTTTGTAATTTCCCCCTTTCCTAAAGACTCTGGCCTGTTTTCTATGGAAACTCCCTGTTTACTGGAGTTTGTTCTTGTTATCACACTCAAGAGTGCATACATGAAGCTAGCTACAGAGTGAGAGGAAGTGGGTTTAGAACTTGGGGTGTTGGGAATGGTCCCAGTGAGGAAATCCTTGGGTGACATTCTCCCAGAGGCTGGTAGACTTCTTGATGAAATCCTAGGTGCAATCAGGAGGAGCCATATTCCTTTGATGCTCTTTGATATTATTATCAGCGTCGTTTTTTAAAGATTTTATTTATTTATTCATGAGAGACAGAGAGAGAGAGACAGACAGAGAGAGAGAAAGGCAGAGCCACAGGCAGAGGGAGAAGCAGGCTCCATGCAGGGAGCCTGACATGGGACTTGATCTGGGGTCTCCAGGATCATGCCCTGGGCTGAAGGCGGTCCTAAACTGCTGAGCCACCTGGGCTGCCCATCTGCCTCTTTCTTTATTTTCTTCTTCCAGCCAATCATGGTGGCCCATGATAGTACTATGGGTGCTGCTAGAAAGAAACATTTTTCTCCAGAAGTATCCTACACAGCTGGGGTAGCCAAGCACTCACTTACTGCTCTCCCCTTACTCAACGGGATAGGTTGACACCTGCTAATTCAGCTCCATGCAGTGTCATCTTGGGAATTATATTTATATTAGTATAAATGTATATATGTGTTTTTTACAGGAAGTTTAGAAAACTGCTGTTATTCTATTAGTAGTTGGAAAAATTAACTGGTACAGAAAAAAAAAAGTTAAGTCAGCTGGAGAGAAGAAAGTGAGTACCATCCAAGAGAACTGGTGGCTCCTCTGGTAGGGAACCTGGATACAATGAGGTAAAAGAGCCCTTTGAACTGGAGCCAGCCCCTGCAGTCCAAGTGAGACAGATTATGTCACCTTCTGAAGTATCTAAGTGCCTCAGGCATGAAACCAAATTCCTATTTATTTAGTCCAGCTCTGGGGAGGGGTACAGGGAAGTCAGATAGATAGATATGAATGACATGCTCCAACAGCATACTTCCACTCAGGAAGGCTAGATTTTTACAAACTCTCTTTCATCTGTGGTATCTTCCCAAGTCGACCCTCTCTAGATTTTCCTCAGTCACAGCCAGGAAGGGTTAGGGCATGTTCACAGCTCCTTCTGGTCTGTCTGCTTATTACCACATACACAGGTGGGAAGGATTCCTCCTGTGTCCCTTGGGGTATGGTGCTGGATCCTACAACTCCCCAGGAAGCACTTTCCTTTGTTGATGGGTGTCTAATTAGTCATTAATTAAAAATGGAAAACAACAAGAAGGGACATCTTATGCTGCTATGTTGCAGATATTTCTCCCAACTAGTTTCTACTAGCACAGGTTTTTTGTTTTTTTGTTTGTTTGTTTGTTTGTTTGTTTTTTTCTGGACTGATTAAGATCACTTGGATTTTAACATGATTTTAGAATAAAGTCAACAATTCCATAATGCCAGGCTTTCTTATCTGGGTACTGACTTTTCTCTGGCTGGTCATTATGAATGGCCAGTTTTAGCTCTATAATTATTATTTAATTACATGTGTATGGTCCCATCCCTGTTGGGTTGAGGGATCCCATCCTTAATCAAGCAACCACTGGAAGGTGTGCATATTTACTTGTCATGCAACTCATAGGATAATAAATATTTCATTTAATTCAGCCACACCTCACTCAGGAATTTAATTCCTATATTTGCCCTAAATGTCCTGCTAGAATAATCAGACAGAATTGCCCAAGAATGCCATCTTCTTTGAGGTATCCCTTTCTTGTTTAAAAAAAGTCTATTTCTAGCAATTCCTATACTTGCATCAGTTTATCGACTTTAACCAGATCAAGGTGACCTTTTATTTCTTCTGGAGAAGTAGGGCAGCCCAAGTGGCTCAGTGGTTTAGCACCGCCTTCAGCCCAGGGCATGATCCTGGAGACCCAGGATCGAGTCCCTCGTCAGGCTCCCTGTATGGAGCCTGCTTCTCCCTCTGCTTGTGTTTCTGCCTGTGTCTCTGCCTCTCTCTCTCTCTCTCTGTCTCTCATGAATGAATAAATAAAATCTTAAAATAAAGAAGTAAACTTCAGTACATACTATTACAATGTAGTATTGCTTTAGAACTGCTATGTAGTCAACAATCAAGGTAGAAGTGAATGGGGTTTGAACTACTGCAGCATCTTAATCATAGATATGAACCTCTACTGACAGAAGTAAATATTGGATATACCCTTGTTGGAATGATGAATATTCCCATCTAAGAACTCAGATAATTAGATTATGGTGAAGAACAGACTCCAGTTTTAGTAGGTCTGAAATAAAGTGAAGGACTTAACAAATCTCAGTCATGAAATCTGTGAAACATCAAATATATATATAAGATATATGCCTGAAGGTATTTCTGGAGATACAAGGATTACAGTCTTTAACTGCTCAGGATGGAGGAGTGCTACAGTCAGCATTTAAAAATCTAGAATAAAGCTAAACCATGTGTAAGGGTTTACAGTTATACATTACTGTATTTTGTAACTCATATTTAAGTACAGTCCAGATCTACAGAAATTTTGTTTTAGGTCCAACTGGCACTGAAGAAAAGAGGTGTTTCAGAGAAATAGAGTTACTTGGACATAAATTTTATTTTATGTATATAGAAAGCAATGTTCTCTCATCATGTAAATTAATTTTAGAGACAATAGCCATAGTAAAAGGGATACCCACCTCACTAGGTTTTATGGGGATTACAATGCATATAAATGCATGTATTAAATCATAACATAAGTTGTTTTTATTCTATCTCTTCTTGGTAACTATCAGGTCATTTCCATCTTTCTATTTGGTGAAGTTTAATATTAAAATTGTTTTATGGGACTCCTGGGTGGCTCAGCAGTTGAGCATCTGCCTTTGACTTAGGGTGTGATCCCACAGTCCCAGGATCGAGTCCCCCATCGGGCTCCCTGAATGGGGCCTCCTTCTCCCTCTGCCTCTATCTCTGCCTTCTTCTCTCTCTGTGTCTCTCATGAATAAATAAATAAAGTCTTAAAAAATGTTTTATAATCTCTGAACCTACAACAAATGTTGTTCATGCAGGTAGTCTTGACTTTAAACTATAAATCTACTTGTGGAACTCTACTAAGCAGATAATCTTTGTACAAAATATCCAGAGATGGCCCTACATTTTTCTTTTCATTTCCATTTTCTCCATAGTCGGTTGGCAGTGCATTTTCTCAAATCTGAACTCGAACTATAACTAAAACAAAATATGAGTTCATAAAATCACAAAAAATAACGCCTTTTCCAAAACTTATTTCACTGAAATTTAAAATAAGGACTAATTATTTTACCAAGTTTTATTTCAAACTTGTTACAGGGGAGACAAATTTTCTGACTTGCCCAGTGATCTATACTGGGTTCAGTTTTAAATGAAATTTGAAAACAAAGAGCTTTGTACATTGTTCAATTTCCTAACCTAAAACACGGTTTAGCTCCAAAATTATACTACAGAAATCAATGGACAAAAAATAGTTCCGGCTGGTTTCTGTTTGCTTTTATGCCAACCATTAAGAATTTTCTTCAACATTCTTCTCTCTGGAGAACACTATACTAATTCCTAAGCATACAAATAATTGAGGACCTGTCCAGAAAAACAGGGGGTGAGGGTAATCACTTAAAATCAGGAGGGTAAAGTGAGATTTCTGGCTCTTTTTATATTAGGTCAAGCATTGTGAATTAATGTCTCATCTTACTGTTTTACACATATCTGCATTGTATTACCAGTCCTACCACAGTGATTTGAGGACTAATTAATCTCCATGAAAAATTGGAAGTACTTGGATGAAAGTTTCTGTGACAAGGTCAAGGTGGAAGGAAGGCAGCTACACTGAAGAGATACAGTGAGTTTCATTCTCTTTTATTCAGGGAACTTCCATTTGAAGCTTGTGGAGTGAAGAATAAAATTAGAAGCAGTCATGAAAAAGCTGCTTCTGAATGTTCTCAGTATTTTTCCACTGTGTTATAACTGCATATGAGTTATGCTGCTTGCTCAGTTCCTTATACATCAGGCATTGGATTTAACAGGTGGTTTATTTTGGGAAAGTCGGGACATAATAAAACATCATTCTGACATCATTCAAAAACCTTTTATTTTGAATGTAAGGTTATGACAAGCATTAATTATTCCAGTTATTTTTTTCCTTTTCCCCAATAAAATTGTCCAGAAAAACAGTCAGATTTGATTGAACTTAAGGGTTCAATCAAGAGAACTGAAGGTGAGAGACAAGAAGGAAGAATAATCCAATCTTTTAAACAGTAATGAAACTAAGGCACTATGGAGTAATAATATGCAAAAACTTGTCACCAAATCATAGAATCAAGTTCATTATCTAAACCGTGCAGAAATTTGTGTTGTTTACAAGGATAATGACACTGTGATGGCTGAAACATGCAAAAAGTGAGAGTTACTTAATCCATGGAGAAATTAATTTTGAGAGATGCAATTAATTATCTGAAATATATTTCTAATTTGTCAATATTTACTTTAGTAAAAACTGTATGCAATATTTCCTTAAGCAAAATGTGTGGCAGGGACAAACCAGAAAAAAAAAAATCATGTTGTAATGGAATTTGGATCCAAAGGTGTGATTATAATTAGATTTCATCAAAAACAATGAAAATTGCAGAGACCAGAGGAATGAGCCTTGAAAAGATATATGTGGAAGAGAAAAAATATATGATAGGTGAATAATCAAACTGAACATTAAATCTATTTGGGACCAAAATTAGAGATTGACTTTGTATATAGCGCAAAGAGTTAGGATCAAGGACACAAAAAAATCTAATGAATGCATGTCAGGAAAGTTTGGAAGGTGTGAGGGAATTGGGTTGATATCTTGATCAAGTGCTTTAAAGGCCAAGGGTGCCTGGTTGGCTTGCTTCATAGAGCATGTGATTATTAATCTTGGGGTTGTGAGTTCAAGGCCCCAACTGCGGATGAAGTCTACTTACAAAAACGCTTTAAAAGTCAGATAGTGGATGCAGATTAATTTTCAACATTCAGCTTATATCAGCAAGATGGAGGAATAGGAGTTTGCTATTTGTCATATCCTATGGCAGCAATCATTTGGCAGCCATTCACAGAGTGGCTTTGTGAAATAGTTAAGAAGTTGTGATACCCTGTTGGAACCCAACTGGAGGATAACTCTTTTGAGAAGACAGTCCCATGCACAAGTGGCAAGCTCACTGACTATGGTCTTAGGTATAGACCTAAAAAATCAAAGTTACATTGTACTTGAATAAACCCATGGACCAAATGAACCTAACAGACATATATAGAACATCCCATATGATAGCAATAGAATATACATTCTTCTCAAGGGTATGCATAGTATTTGCCAGGATAAATCTGTATTAGGCCACAAACTAAGTGTGCACAAATTAAATGAGATTAAAATCATTTGAAATATCATTTCTGACCATAACTGTATCAAACTAGAAATTAACAAAGAATGAAAATTGAAAAATTTGCAGATAAGTGGAAATTTAGCAACACATTCCTGAACAACCAATGGATCAAAAAATAAATCAAAAGGAAAATCAGAAAGTATCTTGAGACAGATGAAAATGAAAACACAGATACCAAAACTTATAGGATATACCCAAATAAGTCATAACTGGGAATTTTATAGGCACAAATGCCTATGTTAAGAAAAAGAAGGAAAAAAATAAGAAAAAGAAGGATCTCAAATATAACAAACTAATTTGGAATCAATCAGATTAAATTACTTGAAACTAGAAAAAGAGCAAATTAAGCCCAAAGTTAGTAGAAGGAAAGAAATGAAGACTAGAGCAAAGGTAAATGAACTCAAGAATAGAAAAAAATAGGAACTCCTGGGTGGCTCAGCACCTGAGCATCTGCCTTCGGCCCACGGCATGATCCTGGGGACCTGGGATCGAGTCCCATGTCGGGCTCCCTGCCTGGAGCCTGCTTCTCCCTCTACCTAGGTCTCTACCTCTCTCTCTCTCTCTCTCTGTGTGTGTGTGTGTGTTTCTCATGAATAAATAAATAAAATGTTTTTTTTTTAAAGAATAGAAAAAATAAGAAAATCAAGAAAAATAACAATATTTTTGAAAAGAGAAAAACAATGAGAAAAAAAATTTACTGGGACTAATTGGGAAAAAATGAGAGTGCTAAAATAATTGAAATTATTAGTGGAAGAGAAGACATTACAACAGATACCACAGAAATACAAAAAAAAAAATCATGAGATTCCTATGAACAACATACACCAACAGATTGGATAAACTAAGGAAATGGAAAAATTCTTAGAAATACACAACCTAACAAGACTAAATGATGAAGAAATAGAAAATGTAAACAGAATAATGAATAAGAAGACAATAACCACAAACCTCAAAAAAAAAAAAAAAAAAAAAAAAAAGAAAAGTCTAGGCCCAGAGGGTGAATTCTGACATCCATTTACTGAAGAATTAATGTCAACTCTTCTCAAAAATCTTCCAAAAAATGAAGAGGAAGCAATACTTCCAAATTCATTTTATGAGACCAGTAATACCTTTTTACTAAAATCAGATAAGGACACTATAGGAAAATAAAATGAAAGTCCAATATCCCCGATACCTAAATATTAAAAATTCCTAAGGGTGCCAGGGTGGCTCAGTCAGTTAGGCATCTGCCTTCAGCTCAGGTTATGGTCCCTGAATCCTGGAATCGAGCCCCACATTAGGTTCCCCACTCAGCAGGAAGCCTGCTTCTCTCTCCCTCTCTGCCTCTCTCCTAGCTCGTTCTCCTTTCTTCTCTCTCTCTCAAATAAATAAAATCTTTTTTAAACATTCTAAACAAAAATATTAAAAATTCCTAAACGAAATACTAACAAAACAAATTCAGCAGCATATTAAAAGGATCATATAATGTGATCAACTGGGGTTTATCCTTGAGACTCAAAGTTGGTTCAACACATACAAATCAGTAAATGTAACACACCATGACCGGGGAATGAAGAATAAACGTCATATCATTATCTCAATAGAGGCAGAAAAAGTATTTGACAAAATTCAACATCCTTTCATGATAAAAACTTAACAAATAAAGTATGGAGATAATGTACCTCAACATAATACCTTGCCATATATGACAAGCCCACAGCTAATACCATATTCAACAGTGAAAAGATGAAAGTCTTTCCTCTTAAATCTGAACAAGACAAAGATATCCACTCCTGCTACTTCTATTCAGTATAGTACTAGAAATCCTAGATAAAACAATTTTGCAAGAAAAAGAAATAGAAGGCATCCACATCAGAAAGGAAGACGTGAAACTATCTTGATTTGCAGGTGACATGAAGTTATATATAAAAATATATGCAAAAATTTCACCAAAAAACTGTTAGAATAAAGGAACTTAGTAAAGTTGCAGGAAACAAAATAAAGTTACAAAAATAGTTGTGTTTCAACATACTAACAAAGAATTATTTGAAAAGGAAATAAAATAAAAAAAAAAAAATCCCGGAGGCACCTGGGTGACTCAGTGGTTGAGCATCTATCTGCCTTTGGCTCAGGTCATGATCCTGGGATCAAGTCCTACATCAGGCTCCCCAATGGGAGAGAGCCTGCTTCTCTCTCTGCCTATGGGCCTCTCTCTCTCTGGGTCTCTCATGAATAAATAAATAAAATCCTTTAAAAATTTAAATAAAAAACCAATCCCATTGATAAAAGCATTAAAAATAATAAAACAACAATAAACTTAACCGCGGAAGTAAAAAATCCATCCACAGAAAACTCTAAGAAATTGATGAAAGAAATTGAAAAAGGTAAATAAATAGAAATATATCTTGTATTCATGGATTGGAACAAGTAATACTTTTAAAATGTATAAAGTACCCAAAGCTATCTACCAATTCAATGCAATGCCTATCAAAATTACAATGGCATTTTTCAAAGAAATAGAAAAAAAAACAATTGTAAGATTCATATGCAACCACAAATAGTCAAAGCAGTCTTGAGCAAGAAAAATAATGTTGGAGGCATCACTCTTCCTGATTTCAAATTATATTACCAAACTATAAAAAATAGCAGTAGTGACATAAAAACAAACACATAGAGCAGTGGCACAGAGCAGAGAGCCCAGAAATAAAGTCACACTTATACAATCAATAACATATATAATCTATGTCAAGAATGCCGAGATTACAAATGAGAAATGAACAGTCTCTTCAATAAATGGTATTGGGAAAACTGGATATCAACATGCAATAGAAGGATATTGGAGCTTGATCTTACATCATGCACAAAAATTAATTCAAAATGAATTGAAGACTTAAACATAAGAACTGAAATCATACAATTCCTAGAAGAAAATAGAGAAAAATTGTTTGATATTGGTCTTGGCAATAACTTTCTGGGAAAGACCAAAAGCAAAAAACAAGCAAACAAACAAATGGGACTACATCAAACTAAAATGCTTCTGCATATCATGGAAACCATCAACAAAATGAAAAGGTAACCTATAGAAGGTAACCTGCAAGAAAATATGTGAAAACAATATATCAGATATGGGTTATTATCCAAAATAAACAACTCAATAGCATATACATGCATGAATGTATGAATAAATAAATAAAATCTGATTTAAAACGAGTAAAGTGTCTGAATAGACATATTAAAAAAAAGACATATTGAAAAAAAAGACACATAAATTGCCAACAGGTAAATTAAAAGGTACTCAGCATCAGTTGTTATCAGAGATATGCAAATCAAAACCACAATGAGCAGAGGCCTGGGTGACTCAGCAGTTGAGTATCTGCCTTCAGCTCAGGGCATGATCCTGGAGTCCCGGGATGGAGTCCCACATCGGGCTCCCTGCATGGAGCTTGCTTCTCCCTCTGCCTATGTCTCTGCCTCTCTCTGTGTCTCTCATGAATAAATAAACAAAATCTAAAAAACAAAACAAAACAAAACAAAAAAAACAAGAACAACAAACACCCAATCCACAATGAAATATTACATCACATATATTAGAATGTCTAGTATTAAAAAAGATAAGAGCTAATAAGTATTGACATGGATATGGAGTAAAAGGAACCTTGATACACTGTTGATGGGATTATAAATTGGTACAGTCATTATGAAAAACAATATGGCAGTTCCTCAAAAAATAAAAAAATAGAACTTTCATATGATCCAGTAATCACATCTTTGAGTATATATTAAAAGGAAATGAAAACGGTATCCTTTTTTTAAAGATTTTATTTATTTATTTGACTGAGACAGAGAGCACAAATGAGGGAGCCACAGGCAGAGGGAGAAGGAGAAGCCGACTCTGCTGAGCAGGAAGCCTGATGAGGAGCTCCATCATGACCTGAGCCAAAAGTAGATGCTTAACTGGCTGAGCCACCCAGGTGCTCCTGAAATTGGTATCTTAAAGAGACACCTGCATTCCCATGTTCATTGCAGCATTGTTCATAGCACCAAGATACGGAAAAACAACCTAAGTGTCCAAAAACAAATGAATGGTTAAGGAAAATATGAAACATATATGTATAAATGTGTATATATATTATATATATAATATTCATTCATAAAAAAAGAATGACATTCTGTTGTTTGTGACAATATGGATGAATCTGGAAGACGCGCTAAGTGAAACAAACCAGACGCACAAAGACAATAACTGTATGATCTCACTCATATATGGAATCTAAATATGGTGAACTCATAGAAGCAGAGTAGAATAGGGACTGCTAAGGACTGAGAGAGTGGGGAAAATGGGGGTATTAGTCAAAGGGTGCAAAGTTTCAGTTATAATATAAATTATTTCTGGAGATCTACTATACAACATGGTGACCACAGTTAACGACATTATACTGTATATTTAAAATTTGCTAAGAGAATAGATTATATGTTCTCTCATACACACAAAAGTAACTATTTGAAGTGATGTATATCTATGTATTATGACGTATGCTGGTAATCATTTCACAATGATGTATATATCATGTATTATGATATATATGCCATGTATCATGTATGTTGGTCATCATTTCACATTTCACAATGTCTCAAATCAACACATTACAAATGTTAAGTATGTTCAATTTTTGTAAATTATACCTCAAAATTGAAATAGAATAAATTTTTAATTGATCTCCAAAAACAAACAAAACAATTGTATTAATCTCCTCAACATACAACATACTGGTAAAGCAGAACTGAATTTGTTAGAACTTGCTGCTATTAGGGGGGAATACCACCTTGGCAGAGTGAAAGACACTCAGTGGTATCTAAGAAGTAGGGAGTCAAAGTGAATAATTATAGGATTTGATATCTGGACTCGGTGATTTAAAGTAGAGAGAGGAATTAATGGGGACTGGACAAAATTGCTGATGTGATAGTTTCACATTGGCACACACAGCAAGGTAAGGTTGTTGAAGTTAGTCATGAAAATTAAACTGTTGCTTCTTAAGTGAACAGTACTCTACAAGGAGATGGCTAGATCAGATAACTGATGTACATGAAATTCCTGAGGCAAACAGTAAAGTTATTTATTGGTTTCCACTTTTGTCCTTCCCAGGAAAAGTTTGCCTGGACCAGATGACTAAGTCATGTTGACACAGGCCATCCCAATTCATGGTAGTAATAGCTAGGTTGTGTTAATGCAGGTAATCACAGCATAAAGTCTAATAGACCATGGTGATTAAATAGGTCAATCAAAATTTTAAAGTTTGATTTCCTTTGCTTTATTTTTCTAACGCATACATGTGTTCTTCAACAAGTACAGTCATACTACAGTTATATTCCATTATCAGACAGGATGTTATCATTTTGTTTATGTCTGTATACTAATCCATTGAGCATGCCAGAGTTCAGATGCTATACTATTTTGGGATATTTAGAGTATTCAAATATTTCTCTAGTGTAAAGTAAATTCCGTGAACCTGTCAATAGAGCACTCTCTAGGAGTATTATTTTTTTTGTTGTTTTAACTATATTAAAAATTATACTAGATCCAATATTTCAATTTTTTCTCAGCTTCAATGGAGGAGATGATATGATTTATTTGACAGTAGTACTGGCTTCCATATGCTGCTTCCATATGCTGTTTTAACTGAAAAGCAATCACATTACACACAGTATTACCATCAACAGTGTTCTTATTTAAGGAGTACCAACACTAAGAAAGCCTATCAGTAAGTGAAGTGTAACACAACCCATTTTTCTTTTAGGATTTGGCTGAGATAATTGTATACAAATTCTCATCCCAAAACACATAGATGTGATTATGTTCAAATACATTTATTGCAAAAGTCTAGAATGACTCCTCAATTAAAAAATACCCCTTTAATTGGAAAGGGAGGTGGGCGGGGGTTGGGGTGACTGGGTAACAGGCAATGAGGGGGGCACTTGGCAGGATGAGCACTGGGTGTTATGCTATATGTTGGCAAATTGAAGTCCAATAAAAAAAATACCCCTTAAGAAGTTCTATGAATCCTCTATGACAAAATATTTATAGTTTAATACTCCACATCAAAATAAAGTTGTTATATATTAATTTTTAGAAAATATTATTTTAAATCCCTTATAGCATTAAATTGATCAAGTTATTCAGAAATTGAAAGATTCTGGGGTCAATGCATGAAGGAGCTGATAGAATGTAGTTTCTTGAGGGTAAGACAAGAGAGGAAGAGGTCAGGGAACAGTTGTAATAAGTAGAAATTATGCCAGAGAGAGAAAAGATCTTTGAAGTATGAGACAGAGATGGAGTAGAAAAAGAACTTGTGAAAACTATCCCTATACTGACTTGGGAGGTAGCGCCAATTCTGGCATTACCAGTGAGTGGGAGTTGAATGACTAGCTCTATTTATTGAATGTCTTGCTTTTAATGCATGGCACCCATTTTTTTTTTTTTTTAATATTGGCAAACATGTAGAAGACCAGCCGGTAAGGTATTTGCATGATTTAATAGATTTGAGGTTTCAGAACAAATCATCTACAGTGGGAAGGGAAGGGGCTGGATAAAATTAAACAAAGGAGTAAATTAGGAGCAAAATATTATTGACAGCATCACATTCTGCTTCAACTTTTTCAAGATTATACTGCCTTCCCCAAAAGCACATTTATTTTGAACCTCTGAGTAATTAATAACTATATTTGGAAATAATAATTCATGTTATGTATTCCTCCCCCATGTTAGGAGATTTTAGCAGCAGAAGCTCATTGATATAACACATTTCTTGGTGACCTCAAATGTATAAAATAAATCTCTTGTTGCCAGGGCATTCTGGCACACAGCTCAAAAGTGATGCATTAAACCAAAAACTTCCTATTTGTGTTGCAAAGCTTTCTTGGGTTAATAATGATCTCAAATCCTCTACCTGTACACTCTTTTCACAACTGTCACATGTATTCACATATAACCATTTGTTTTAGCTCTATGTACAATGTAAAGATAAAAGAGCCCTAACCTTTAAGTAATAAAAATCAAACAATTGCACTAAGAGACTACTGTTAATCCCAGGAACAATGGAAAATTGTAACACAGTAAGATTCTAGTAGAATGATGCCAGTCACTTGTTGGCATTCCATTAAAGGTTAACTGGGGTGAGTATTTAAATGGCATATTAAAGGTCACTTTCCTTAAACATACACTTTTTTATGAAGTTGCCATAAAATAATTTTAAATAAAATAAAATCTGTTCAGCTATAGCATGCAATCTCAAAGGCAATTCAGTGATATGACATCTCGGAATAATTAAATGACTTGCTTCAGATCATACAGAAAGTAAGGAACAGTACTAAGTTTGCTCATGGATATTTTATCCATAAGATCAGATCTGTCTAAAAATGTTAATTTTTTTTTGATTAACAGAATTCCTTTCCTTCATGATATTTCATTTCTTGACTAATTATCTTGGAACTGAAACAAGACAGAAAATCTTGATTACATGAAAGCAGGTAGAGATACAATAGGATACGTGAGAATAAATCAAACCGGAATAGGAATAATAAAGCTTAGAAATGAGATATTTTATAAGAAATAAAAAAAGAAGGAAGGGAAAAGAAAGAACTCCACTCAAATCAGCTTATAAAAATTTACTTTTCCTTTCTTGTAACAACTCTCAGGCTGTTCACTATGAACAAGCTTAGCTAAAGTTGTTCTTGGAAACCATTAACTAGAGACTGTTTATTCAAAAAAATTATCTCCACCAAATACAAAGATATTTCATATATGAGGAAGAGCTAAATAAAGATTTAGAATCTGGTTAACCTCAGAACAAAAGGAATGGATCTTAATGAGTTAAGACATCCAAAGCATATTTATAGTTGAATCTGTTTAAAGGTTCAATAACTAGCTCTGAGTAGATATTTCTGCCTGTCTTAAAGGTAGAACAGATGTTGCAGATGTTGCAGAATCCTATTGTGAGAATGTAGCCTTTATTGTCAACCTTGTAGCAAACACTCTATGGCTCTTGGTCATTCTTGAAAGTTACAGAGTTTGACATGTAGAAACAAAGTAATGAATTAGTTTTCATGGAACATTTTTCCTTTCCTCTTCCATCTTCTTTTAATTTTCAGCATATATTGAAATATATTGTATTTAAAGGCAAGAAAAATATAAATTTAAAATCTACAATTTAGGATTCCTTTTACAAGATTTTTTTTCTGTTTTCATTCAAAGTTTTAGATCATATCCTTTTGGCCATCTCTTTCTGGAAGGAAGAACTTTTCCTTATTTATAAACTCTAATATCCACTTTGTCTTTTTAATGCCATTTTTTTGGACATCTTCCCATGTGATTATGTCTTTTTTTTAAGATTTTATTTATTTACTCATGAGAGACACACATAGAGAGAGGCAGAGACCCAGGCAGAGAGAGAAGCAGGCTCCATGCAGGGAACCGGATGTGGGACTGGATCCTGGGTCTCCAGTATCACACCTAAGACTGAAGGTGGTGCCAAACTGCCGAGCCAACCGGGCTGCCCTGATTATGTCTTTCCTGGCACTGTTCATTTAACAAATTCAACATACTGAGTCAGTCCACCTATACGGAAGATGACTATTTAAAGACCTATTAGTACTGTTTATTAGTTTACTATTTTCTTTAAAAAAAAAATCCGTCCATTGAATCTGATAAGTAAAAAATTTACAACAGCAGAAGACTCTCCTGAGTATTCTGGTCACCAGGAGTTTGAGTAGCCCTTTATAAGGTTGCTATGAGGCAGTAAGGACCTTGGAAAGTTATATGCACCCAATTTTAGATGATAACCTTGAACTCAAGGACATGAGTTTGATTTGTTTGGACTAAATTTGTATGTGCTTTATTTAGAATGTTTGCATTTAGATTCAGAAAGCAGATAGACCCATCAGTATTCTTTTTTGTGTGTATTTTTCTCTGGATTTGGGATGAAGATGATAGATTCATGCTTACAGAATTAGCTAGGAAACTTTCATTTCATGTTTGTTTATTTCTTAATATGTGGTATGTGTGTAATATTTCCTTCTGGCTTTGATAAATAGTTGACTTATAATTTCTTTTGGTAACTGTAGTACTAAAATCAATGGTCATCTAGTAACTATAGTTTTTCTTTTCTCTGAAGAGCAGTGATCCTTAGAAAACTTTAATCAAACATCTTAAATCATATTCTTACATCAGAGTAAAGACTGGAAATCAGTGCATCCTTTCTATCACTCCTGTGCACATCTCTTACAGCTGAGTTTCATTATGTCCTACAGATTTGGTCAGGTGAAACCCTGGAAGAAAGTCCTCCGTGCAGGCCACTCTTCTTGCTATCTCTGACCAGTACAAAATTTGATCCTCTAGGTGTTGTCAGGCTGATGTGTACAACCTTTCCCTAGCAGCTTTATCTGTACTCTCTGCCAGGATATATGTGCCCCTCTCATCTCATTAACTCTCATATTCTGTGTCCTCAATCTCAACTCAAGGTGAGTTTTAATTTATTCTTTTTTCAATTTTTGAGGATATTCTGGACTATATTACCTAAAAAATATTCCAAAATCTTTCTGTTTTACATAAAACAAAAGACTGTTTTTCATTCACCCAAAGTCCTCTGGGGACCTGGTGACTCTCCAAAGCCATAGTCTTCCATATGTGTATTCAGTGATTCAGGCTGTTTGGTATCTTGACTTCATATTTTAACACAAAATTTGCTCCAATTTGTTACATAAGAAAAGCAGAGGCTAGAGACTTTAGCTGACTGTTAAATGATTAAGTCTTACCATAACACACAGTACCACAACTCTCAGCGTATTGACTTGAACTAAGTTGTACAAATTCTACTCCAAACTCCATGGCACAGATGTCTCAAAGCTGTTGAGACAGGTTATTTATAAGTAGAACTTTACCATAAAAATGTAGTAATAGACAAAGTTCTAAATTTTGTAAAAGGAAAAGTTTCTACATACATATAATAATATATTCTTTAGTAAATTCTTTTGAAGTTTCTATAAAACTAATATAAAACTATGGCCAACTTAAAATTAAACAGCTAAATGGAATAGAACAGAACCTGTTACCTAATTACAGTGCAATTGACACTGCAACTAATAGCAAAAACAGAACATGCTAAAGCTAAACTGCAGATATTTAAAGAGATTCCCATAACAGGTGGACAAAAATTATCTCTAGCAATAAAAATAACAAAATTTAATATGTATATAGGCTTTATTGTTTCTCAGGCACTACTGTATTTACATTTATTACTTTATCCTTATAATCTTCCTCTGAGATAGCTATATTATTATTATCAATTATATTTCACAGAAAAGTGAACTGAGGAACAGAGAGGTAATATACCAAAGATCAGAGAAACATTAAGTAGATGATCCAGGATTTGTACTGCCAGTATCAAGCTTATATGGCATGACTTCAGAAATGCTCAGAAGAAATAACTTAACTCTTTAAAGCAAGATAATGAAACATAAACCAAAGTATGTCCATAGTTGGAAGAAAAAAATCACTAAAAATCACTGATTATATGGTCTTTAAAAAAAGAGAGGAGGAAGTAAGACTGACAAAGCTTAGCATTACTTCTGTAAATAGGTAAATTTCTAATCAATTCAAAACCCATTTTTAAATCACAAAACCCCATAAAATTATAATTAAGGTTGAGAAATTTACAGAGATATAAAAAAATAGAGAATAAAAGTTGGGGAAAATCTTCTCAAAAATATAGTATTGCCCTAGAAATCTCAAGGACATGAATAATGTACTGAATTACAAACTACTTAGATCGAAAACAAAAATATTGTGAATGTAAATACACCAATTAACTTTGCAAGAATTAGAATTTCACTAAAGAAGTATCCTCTGAATAAATTCCAGCATAGATGATTTTGGTATCTAAGTATATTGAGAAATATCAAAATTCAAATTTATTAAAATTATTCAATAGAGGGATTTGCACTAAACAAAGAAAATGAATTCAACATAGGCAAAACTGATACAGATAACATCAATGGTCTTCTACTTACATGTTTATGGTGTGCTGGGTATTCTGGAGGCACCTCTCTCTGTAAAGCAATTCTGTCATGGATAAGACACATTTTTGGTAGCATTTTTGTACTCAGAGGTACTAGAAGAGATCTCCAAAGATGCCCCCCATAAAACATATTCTTAAGGCTTGAAAACTAAGCTGTGGGCAGATGAAAAGAGATGGATTAACCAGAGCATAGACAGACCTACAAACCTTTGTGTCATACAGACTTGGGTTTGCAACAAGGAACAGCTGAATCTGGGGCCTTCACATTAGATCTGTACTCTCTGCAAAGTAGTTTCTGGCTACTAAACTTCTGTGATTTCCAGAAGTAGAAAATAGTCTTTTTCTCCCAGCAGAGACCTGCAGGAGTCCCATAGATTAAAAACAAAAAGGGTCAGTTCATCAGAAATCATCAAGCACACACAAAAAGCTGAGGCACAAGGAGAAGCAGAAGAAGAAGGACAAAGAGGAGAAAGAATAACTAGGTACTCAAACTGAGATAAAAACCATGAGATATTTCTGAAATATTTAAGCAAATCATGAAATCAGAGAAATGACTAAAAAATAAGAGACCATAAGGAAGAAACAGGCAAATATAATGTACAGTGTGACTTACAGAAATGAAAATTGTAACTGTTAGAAATCAAACCTTAGTGGATTTACTATGAACAGATTAGAAGTTAAGAAATAAATTGTGGAGTAAATGCAAGATGGTAAAAGAGTAGGGGACCAGCATAGCATCTGGTCCCCTGAATTCAGCTAGATATCTATCCAATCATTCTGAACATCTGGGAATTCAACCTGAGCTCTAAGAAGAAAAAAAAAATGCTGCAACTCTGCAAAGAAGAAAGAAACCATTTTTTGCAAAGTAGGAAGTACAGAGAAGTGAATATGAGGGCGAATATCAGAAGATAAACTACAGTGAGGGGGGCCTCCAGAAACCAGCTACTGGACTGTGGTATAATATAGCTGCAGAGCACAAAATTGGAACTTTAGAAATCTGCTCCTGTGAGGGATATCACTGCCTGAAAAGTGCTCAGGTGGCAAAGTGGGACAGAATCCTAGGTGGGACAGTGTGGTTTCAAGATCCTCAGGGTCACAAAGAATGGGGATGCCTGAGTATGGCAAAGTTCCTAAGCACTGGAGCAGGGAAGCCAGGCACAGTAAGCAACCCCAGAGTGGCGTCTCAGCTAGGTGTTGCCATAAACTGGGAACTACAACACAACGAGGCTCCAAGCAGGAGCCCAGCAAGCAACAACTGCTGGGAGACCATGCTCCTTCCACTGGGAAGAGCCACTCGGGTGTGCACACAGTTAGGCAATCACTCCCAGAACAGGGTCCCAGGGAGCAGCAGGGCCACGGTAGACCCCCTCTCTCTCCCCTGGGCAGATTGGTGCAGGAGTGTACCTCATGAGTTTGCAGAGTTTGGCACACACAAAAGGGATTGACCACTTTTCCCTGAGTGTGCACTGAAGAGTGGGGACCCCAATTGTTCAACTCTGCTGGAGATTGAGGCCCCACCATTTTTCTTTCTTTATTTTTTTTCATTCTCTAAATTGGCATGAAAAGCCCTAAGGGAACAAAAGCCACATAAAGCAACCTGAAGCAGCTCACGTTGAGGCAAGGGCAAGGGCAAGGGCAGTGCAACTACACCCAGACAAAGACACCTGAGAAATCAGCATAACAGGCTCCTCCCCCAGAAGACCAGCAGGAACATTGGGTTGATACCAAGTTTATGGATCACACTGAACTGAAAAACTGCTGTGCTAGGAGAAAATAGTATATAGAATTCAAGGTTATTTTTCTCATGAGGCTTTAGTTTTTCAGTTTAAAAATTTATTTTTCTCTTTTCCTTTTGTTCCTTTTCAACTAGTTTCTTATTTTATCAACTCTTTGCTTTCAAATATTTTTGAAATTTTCATTTTAAGTTTTTTAAAATTTTCATTTCATTTTTAAAGATTTCATTTAAATCTTTTTAATTTTTAATTTTTGAAATAACTTCATTTTCAAATCTTTAATTTTCATTTCATTCAATATTTAAAATTTTCACTTACATTTCATAGATATATTCTTTTTTTTAAAAAAAAAAAAGGATTTTATTTATTTATTTGTGACAGACACAGAGAGAGAGAGAGAGGCAGAGACACAGGCAGAGGGAGAGGGAGAGAAGCAGACTCCATGCAGGGACCCCCATGCGGGACTCGATCCCAGGTCTCCAGAATCACACCCTGGGCCGAAGGCGGTGTCAAACTGCTGGGCCACTGGGGCTGCCCAGATATATTATTCTTTTTTGGCTTCCTTTCACTGTACTCAATTTTATTTATATATATATATATATGTTTTTCTTTCTTTACAATTTTGGGATATAGTGTCTTCTAACAAATAGACCAAAATACATTTAGGACAAAGTGCATTACCCTGTTTTATTTTGTCCACCTGTGAGATTATATTCTTTTTTACTTTTTTGTTTGTTTATTTCTGGTGTCTTCGTATTTGTTTAGTGTGTATTTTGCTGGAGTTGTGGTTGATATTTTTTATTTTGTTCTCTCATTTATTCTTTTCTGAAAAAAATGACAAGAAGGAGAAATTCACAGCAGAAGAGCCAGAGGTAACACTCTCTGCCATAGATCTAATTGATATGGATATAAGTAAAATGTCAGACCTGGAATTCAGAATAGTGATTATGAAGTCACTAGCTGGGCTTGATAAAAATCATAAAAGACACTAGAGAATCCCTTAGTGCAGAAATAAAATCTTATCAGGCTGAAATTAAAAACACTCTAACTGGGATGAAGTTTAAAATGGATGCTTTAACAGCTAGGGTAAATGAGGCAGAAGAGAGATTCAGTGACATAAAAGACAAAATGATGGAAAGGAAGGAAGCTGAGGAAAAGAGAGAAGAACAATCACTGGACCATGAGAGGAGGCTTCAAAAAATCAGTGATATCATAAAGTGAAATGATGTTAGAATTATGGGGGTCCCAGAAGAAGGAGAAAGAGAATATTTGAGCAAATCATAGCTGAGAACATCCCTAATCCCTAATTTGGGGAAGGAAACAGACATTGAAGTCCAGGAGGCATAAACAGTCCCCTTCAAAACCAATGAAACATATAATGATGAAGCTTGCAAATTTCAGAGATAAGCAGACAATCTTGAAAGCAGCTTGGGACAAGAGATCCTTCACATACAAGGGTAGGAACATTAGACTGGCAGGAGACCTAGCCACAGAGACATGACTGGCCAGAAAGGGTAGGCATGATATATTCAGGGTACTAAATGAGAAAAACATGCAACCAAGACTACTTTCTCCAGCAAGGCTCTCATTCAGAATAGAAGGAGAGATAAAGACCTTCCAGGACAAACAGAAACTAAAGAATTTGTGATCATTAACCAGGCCTGCAAGAAATATTAACAGGTATGTTGTAAGAGAAAAGGGAGCCCAAAAGTAACACAGACCAGAGAGAAACAAAGACAATATACAGAAACAGGGACTTTACAGGTAATATAATGGCATTAAATTCATATCTTTCAATAGTTACTTTGAATGTGAATGAGCTAAATGCTCCAATCAAAAGACACAGGGTATTATATTGGATAAAAAAGCAAGACCTATGAATATGCTATCTACAAGAGACTCATTTTAGACCCAAAGACATCTCCCAATTGAACATGAGGGGGTAGAAAACCATTGATCATGCTAATGGGCATCAAATGAAAACCAAGGTAGCAATCCTTATATCAGACAAATTAGATTTTAAACTAAGGACCGTAGTAAGGGATGAAGAGAGACACTATATCAAACTTAAAGGGCCTAACCACATGAAGATCTAACAGTTATAAATATTTATGCTCCTAACTTGGGAGCAGCCAGTTATATAAACCAATTAATAACAAAATTAGGGAAACACATTGATAACAACACAATAATAGTAGGGGACTTTAATATTCCACTCACAGCAATAAACATGTAACCTAAGCAAAAGATCAACAAGGAAACAAGGGATTTCAATGACACACTGCACCAGATAGACTTCACAGAAATATACAAAAAATTCCATCCTACAGCCAGAGAATACACATTTTTCTCAAATACACATGGGAAATTCTACAGAATAGATCACATATTGGGTCACAAATCAGGATTCAATCAATACCAAAGGACTGAGATTGTTCCCTGAATATTTTCAGACCATAATGCTTTGAAACTGGAACTCAATCACAAGGAACTCAGATACTTAGAGATTAAACAGCATTGTATTAAAGAATGAATGAGCCAACTAGTAAATTAAAGAGGAATTTAAACAATTCATGGAAACAAAGGAAAATAAAAACACAACTGCTCAAAACCTTTGGGATGCAGCAAAGGTGGTCCTAAGAGGGGAGTACAAGCCTTTCTCAAGAAACTAGAAGTCTCAAATACATAAGCTAACCTTACAACTAAAGGAGCTGGATAAAGAACAGCAAATAGAGGCTAAACCAAGCAGGAGATGAGAAATTATAAACATTAGAGTAGAAATAAATGAAATAGAAACCAAAAGAACAGTAGAATATATCAACAGCACTAGAATCTGGTTCTTTGAAAGAATTAGTAATATCGATAAGCCCCTAACCAGACTTATCAAAAAGAGAAAGGATGAATGAAAGAGAAGAGATAATGACCAATACCAAGAAAATATAAACAATTTTAAGAACATAATATGAACAATTGTACACCAACAAATTAGGCAATCTGGAAAAAATGGATGCATTCCTAGAAACTTATAAACTACCAAAACTGAAACAAGAAGAAATAGAAAACCTGAACAGACCCTTAACCAGCAAAGAAATTGAAGCAGTAATCAAAAATCTCCCAACAAACAAGAGTACAGGGCCAGATGGCTTCTCAGGGGAATTCTACCAAAGATTTAAAGAAGTAATACCTATTCTCCGAAGCTGTTTCAAAATATAGAAATGGAAGGAAAACTTACAAACTCATTCTATGAGGCCAGCACTATGTTGATCTGAAAATCAAAGACCTCACCAGAACGAATTACAGATCAATATCCCTGATAAACATGGATGCCAAAAGTTTCACCAAGATACTAGTTAATAGGATCCCACAGTACATTAAAAGGACTATCCATTATGACTAAGTGGGATTTATTCCTGGGATACAAAGTTGGTTCAACACCTTTAAATCAATCAGTGTGACATATCACATTAATTAAAAAAAAAAGGACAAGGACAATATGATCTTCTCAATTGATGCAGAAAGAGCATTTAACAAAATACAGTATCCTTTATTGAATTAAAACTGTCCACAGTATAGGGATAGAGGAAATATAACTTAATATAAAAGCCACATATGAAAAGCCTACAGCAAATATTCTCAGTCGGGAAAAACTGACAGCTTTTTTTCCCAAGGTCAGAAACAAAACAGGATACCCACTCTCACCACTGTTCAACATCATACTAGAAGTCCTAGCCTCAGCAATCAGACAACAAAAAGAAAAAAAGGTACTAAAATAGGCAAAGAAGAAGTCAAACTTTCACCCTTTCAGATGACATGATATTATATGTGGAAAACCCAAAAGACTCCTCCTCAAAATTGCCAGAACTTATAGAGGAATTCAGCAATATTGTAGGATATGAAATCAATGCACAGTAATCAGTTGCATTTTTATACACTAACAATTAGACAGAAGAAAGAGAGATTAAGGAATTGATACCACTTATAATTGCATAAGATATCTAGGAATAAACCTAACCAAAGAGGCAAAGGATCTGTACTCAGAATCTAACTATGGAACACTCATGAAAGAAACTGAGGAAGACAAAGAAATGGAAAACCGTTCCATGCTTATGGATTGGTAGAACAAATATTGTGAAAATGTCTATGCTACCTAGAGCAATGTACACATTCAGAGAAATTCCTTTTAAAATACTCTTGATATTTTTCACAGAGCTGGAAAAAATAATCCTAAGATTTGTATGGAACCAGAAAAGACCCTGAATACTCAGAAGAATGTTGAAAAGGAAAAGCAAAGCTGGGGGAATCACAATGCCTCGTTTTAAGCTATATTACAAAGCTGCAGTCATCAAGACAGTATGGTACTGGCACAAAAACAGACACATGGACCAATGGAACAGAAGAAAGAACCCAGAAATGGACTCTCAACTCTATGATCACCTAATCTCCAACAAAGGAGGAAAGAATATCTAATGGAAAAAGGACAGTCTTTTCAACAAAAGATATTGGGAAAACTGGACAGCTACATGTAGAAGAATCAAACTTGACCATTTCCTTATATGATACATCAAGGTAAACTCAAAATGGATGAAAGATGTAAACAGAAGACAGAAATCCATCAATATACTACAGGAGAACCCACGCAGCAACCTCTGTGACTCAGATGCAGCAACTTCTCAACTTCTTGCTCGATATGTCACCAAAGGGAAGGGGAAAAAAAAAGCAAAATGAACTCTTGGGACTTCATCAAGATTAAAAGCTTCTACATAACAACAATAAAAAAAGTCTACAAAACTAAAAGGCAACCTAAGTAATGGCAGATGATATTTGCAAATAACATATCATATAAAGGGCCATTATCCAGGATATATGAAGAACTTATCTAATTTAACACGAAAAAAAAATAATCGAGTCAAAAAGTGAGCAAAAGGCATGAATGGACATTTCTCCAAAGAATACATGTACATGGCCAATAGACAAAGGAAAAATATTCCGCAGCACTTCCCATCAGGGAAATACAAATCAAAAGCACTATGAGATACCACATCACCAGTCAGAATGGCTAAAATTAACGTGTCAGGAAACAAGAAATATTGGTAAGAATGTGATGAAAGGGGAACCCTCTTACACTGTTGGTTGGAATGCAAGATGGTGTGGCCACTCTGGAAAACAGTATGGAGTTTCCTCAAGAAACAAAAATAGAGCTACCCTATGATCCAGGAATTGTACTACTGGTTATTTGCCCCAAAGATACAGATGCATTGATCTGAAGGCATACCCGCTTCACAATGTTTATAGCAGCAATGTCCATAACAGCCAAAGCGTGGAAAGAGCCAACATGTCCCTCAACAAATAAATGGGTAAAGAAGATGTAGCATACATACATACATACATGCACACATACAAACATGCTCACACACAATGGAATACTACTCAGCCATCAGAAGGGATGGATACTTACCATTTACATTGACATGCATGGAACTGGAGGGTATTATGCTGAGTGAAATAAGTCAGAGAAAGACAATTATCATATGGTTTCACTCATATGTGGAATATATGAAACAGGGCAGAGGATCATAGGGGAGGGAAGGAAAACTGAATGGGAAGTCATCAGAGGGAGAAAAATCATGAGATACTCTTAACTACAGGAAACAAACTGAGGGTTGCTGTAGGGGAGGCGGGGAGGGGAGTGTTAATTGAATGGTGGGCATTAAGGAGGGCATGTAATGTGTGAGCACAGGGTGTTACATGCAATTGATGAATTTTTAGTGCTACATCTGACACTTAATGTAGTATATATTGGCTGATCGAATTTATATTAAAAATAAAAAAGAAATGAATTGTGAATTATATGTAACAGAAAAATAAGAAAATATGAATAAAAAATAAAAAGATACAGATGATAATGCAGAAAAATCGGATTCTGGGTATGTGAGTGTGTGTGTATGCGTGTGTGCATGTGTGTGCACAAAACAAGACAGAAAAAATAAAAAAAATGGAAGACAACAAAATTTCTTCTGTATTTTCTTTTTTATTTTTAAAAGTTTGATTTTAGTATAGTTAACATACAGTGTTTTATTAGTTTCAGGTGCACAATACGGTGATTCAACAAGTCCATATAACCTGGTGTTCGTTACAATAAGTGCCCTCCTTAATTCCTTTCACCTATTTCACTCATCCCCCACCCACCTCCACTCTGGTAATCAACAATTTGTTCTGTTTAGTTAAGAGCCTGTTAGTTTGCTGCTGTTTCTTCTCTTTGTTCATTTGTTTTGTTTCTTAAATTCCACATATGAGTAAAATAATACGGTATTTGTTTTCTCTAACTTATTTTGCTCAGGGTATACTCTCAAGCTCATCTGTCTCTTTGCAAATGGCAAGATTTCATTCTTTTTCATGGCTGAATAATGTTCTGCTGTATTTATATACCACATCTTCTTTATCCATTCATCTATCAATGGACACCGGACTGTTTCCATAATTTGGCTATTGTAAGTAATGCTGCTATAAACATGGAGGGGGCACGTACCCCTTTGAATTTGTGTTTTTGTATTTTTGAGTGAATACCCAGAGTGCAACTACTGGGTTATAGGGTAGTTTTATTTTTAACTTACTGAGAAATCTCCATACCGTTTTGAACAGTGACTATGCCAGTTTGCATTACCACCAACAGTGCAAGAGGGTTTTTTTTCCCACATCCTTGTCAACACTTTTTTGTTTCTTGCATTTTTTATTTTAGCCTTTTTTAACATGTATGAGGTGGTATCTCACTGTAGTTTTGATTTGCATTTTTCTGATGATGAGTGATGTTAAGCATCTTTTCAGGTGTCTGTTGGTCATCTGTACATCTGTTTTGGAGAAGTGTCTGTTTATGTTTTCTGCTCATTTTTATGGGATTAATCATTTTTTGGGTGTTGAGTTGTATTTCTTTGTATATTTTGGATACTACCCCTTTATTAATGTCATTTGAAAATATCTCCTCTCATACTACCCCTTTATTAATGTCATTTGAAAATATCTCCTCCCATACTACCCCTTTATTAATGTCCTTTGCCTCAGGAGACATATCTAGAAAAATGGTGCTGTGGCCAGTATGAAAGAAATTATTTCCTGTGCTCTATTCTAGGATTTCCATGGTTTCCAGTCTCATATTTAGGTCTTTAATCCATTTTGAGTTTATTTTTGTGTATGATATAAAAAAGTGGTCCAGCTTCATTCTTTTGCATGAGCTGTTTAGTTTTCTCAACACCACTTGTTGAAGATACTTTCTTTTTCCCAATGGATATTTTCTCGTGCTTTGTTGAAGATTAACTGACCATATAATTGTGGGCTTATTTCTGGGTATCCTGTTCTGTTCCAATGCTCTAGTGTTTATTTTTAGGCATACTGTTTTGATTACTACATCTCTGTAATGTAACTTGAAGTTGGAATTACGATACCACCAGCTTTGATTTTCTTTTTCAAGATTTCTTTGGCTATTTGAGGTCTTTTGTGGTTCCACATAAATTTTAAGATTTTTTACTCTGGTTTTTAAAAAAATGCTGAAGACAACCACATTTTGATAAGATCATGCTGGAAACATCCTGAACATTTGAAAAGTATGAGTCTTTATATCCCATCAAAACAACATATCCTAATCAAGATAAATAAAACAAATCCAGATCTAGACACACGTTAATGAAGCTATTAAACACAAAAGCCAAAAGAACAATTACAATAGCAGTCAGAGATAAAAAAAAATAGATTACCCACTGATATTTCTTATGATTGAGGACATCAATTAGAATGAAGGCTTCAGGGCTCCTGGTGGCTCAGCTGGTTAAGAATCTGACTCTTGATTTTGGTTAAGCTCATGACCTTAGGGTCATGTATTAAGTCCTGTGTCAGGCTCTGTGTTGAGTGTGGAGTCTGCTTAAGATTCTCCTCCCTCTGCCTCTCCTGCCCCCTCTTGTATGCGCACATGCATACTCTCTGTCTCAAAAGAAAGAAGAAAGAGAAAGAAAGAAAGAAAGAAAGAAAGAAAGAAAGAAAGAAAGAAAAGAAAGAAAAGAAAGAGAAAAATGAAGAAGACTTCTTAACAGAAACAATTGAAGCCAGAGGCAGAAAAATAAAATTAAGGAATAGGAGGATAAAGGGAAGTTCCTTGAGTATTTTGATTTTCCCTAAATCTACCTTAGAATTGTGGCTAGCAAAGGGTGGATTCTGTATAATGGAGGAGTATCAAGCATACTATGTTAAGAACATAGGTATACTAAGGAAACTATAAAATTATATTGAATTTTAAATTGTGATTTTATGTTCTAAAGTTATAGTACCATTTAGGATGTGGGCTTGATCAATGGCCTGCAAGCTCATGAATCAGATAGGTGAGGCACTTTAGAATGCATAAATAAGCATTACTGATCTTATCTTTAATTCATATTTTGATCTTTTGTTCATCCTGAGCTTTTTGCATTAAGGCATTAAAAATTCTTTGTTAAATATTATTTATATTGATTTGTGTATATTTGGGCACCCCTTGAGTTTTGCACTCAAGGGATGCACCTCTATCACTTCACCCTAGTTCTAGCCCTGCTTGTTATATGCTAATCTATGAAATAGAACAAGGTTACTTACCACATAATATTACTAATATATTAGGTTAAACCCATGTAATTGATGATATAATCTCTTTGATTAGTTTGATGGAGAAATACAACCAACTTCCCTGTCTCTGTCTCCCTCTTTCCATTTAGTCAGAGTAATTTATCAAAGTCCCCTTGTACATTTCTATTAGCAGAGAGTTCTTGAAGTGGCCTTCAATCCTCCATCACTCTCCTGTCCCAGATTGTTCCAGTACTCCAATCTCTTCCAAATCTATCAGTTTACATTATGTGTCCCAGGCAGTTTAAGGAAAGGAAAAAGATTTAAAAGTGTTTAGTTGTTTCAATTTACCATTTTTTTTTGTTACAGCCAAATATATTTGATTTTTCATTGCAGTTTCTGTTCAGTGTATTCTTTACTTAACATAACCTCATTTCAAGGGATTAGGTGTTATAAGAGATCATAATCATGAGCTGAACACAACATTCAGAATGAGCCATTTTCCCAATTTCTGAACCTCCAGATTCAAAATTCCTTCAGAGTGAATTCTATTTTGGAGAAAGATTTTCACTGCAAATTCAACTTCAGTTGTGACTATCTCAATATGTCACATAGTTTCTAAAAATGTAGTTTATTCCAAAAGTCATTCTCCAATATACAAACTTATCTACTAATCTTTCACATATCAGCATATAGGGGAGTGTGAGATAGGCCACACAAAGTCTAATGGTGCTTTTTTCCCTAGAGGATTGGGTCCTACCTCATTTTAAGAGTCCATGTTTTATGTGTCAATTTAGTAGTGTTAATTTAGTAGTGTTAATTACTAGTGTTAATTTAGTAGTGTTAATTAACTGGAAACTACTATGTCATAAGCTTAATTTTAGGCCTCTTCATCTTCTTGCATAATTAGCCCATGTAAAAAAATCCAAGCATCTATACACAAACTGAACACCGATTTGCTGTGTATGATTCAAATACATTGAACACCCACATTTTTTGTGAGCTTAACATGACATTTTCTTATCTTTTTTGTAGGTTACTGACTTTTGTTTTTCTTTTAGAAGGGCCACATATAAGGACAATGAAAGAGACTTAAGTTAATCATTGTTTTAAAGTTAACTTTTTTGTTTAATTTCCCTCTTGAAGAAAGATGAATGTGGTTACTTCCAAGGCTAGATTTTTCTTCTCACAGATACTCATTGCTCTTCCTTTAAGAAGCACAAAAGCAATTTTCTTCTGGAACAACATACCTGCCATAGTGTATTGATTGCTTTTTGGTTTGAGGAATTTGAATGTGGACTACATTTCTACCTACTGGGAAACACTAAGCCATGCGAGTATTAAATTTTTGGTGAGAGGAAGATGAAGGAGCTAGGACAGAATGGGAAGGAAGATAAACGAGATCAATTTCATAGGCCTTTTTCTTTTTCTCAATACCTGTAGCTTACTCTTATATTAATTCTCTCTTACTTTCAAACACACACACACACACACACACATACACATACACACACAATTGTACCTTAATCTTCATTGGCAATGCAGGGAACTCTATGACTATACCATAGATATAAAAAATGATTCATACATCCGTTTATTCAAAAAGAAGTACTTCCAGGTGATTTGATAAAAATGGCTGATTGACAAATGAAAAAAAAGCAATAAAGATCTAGAATGTAAAATGTGTGCACAGTAGTATTAGGAGTTAGGAGGATTAGAAATCATACTAAAAATGAGAGAGAAGAAAATCAAGCTTCTCTCAATTTTTCATTTGGAGTTGTTAATTGTCTACTTCTATCATAATCTCGATTCAGGATTATTTACGCTACCACCATTCTTTACTGATTTTATTGTTTTTAATTTTAAAACTTTTAAAAGGAATAGAAGAACCCATTATTTATTCCTGGCCTTATAACAGTATGTTTTAAACTGGGAACAAATAGTTTGGGGAATAATGTTTAAAATTCTCATGAGGAAGCTAACAGATGGGTTTTCTTAATCAGAAATTTGTTGTTTATATCAACCAAGTTCTCATGCTATGTGGTGGAATAGTGAGCCCCATGGATATCATCTAATTAGCTAAAACCCATATTACATGGTTTGTATTGATTGTATGTTGGCACATACAGTTTATAGGGTGGTAATACCAAAACCCTATCATCCTGGTTTATATTCCAGTTTATCTATCTTATCAATGCCATTTTCAATAATGTATTTATGTGTGTAACTTGGTGGAAATAGTGAGCTATCCATTATATAAATGTAACTCTAATGGAAAAAGCCTAAAAGATAAGGCAATATCTTACTTCAGTTTCTATTAAAAATATTTTCCCTTGTTACAGAATGAACATCAAATTGGATTTAAGTAGTACCATTATTTTTCTGAGACACCGTCTTGGCTCTCCACATAAGGGTGTATTCTTGTTAAGCACTGCTCTCTCTATCTATTCTCAGCTAGAGTCTGAAAACTCTCATCCATCATAGTGTGTCTTCATAGTACATCAACCAACCCCCAAATCCCAGAAATGTATGATTAACCTTATTCCTATCAGTGAGTAGGGTAGAGTAGGAATGAGTCTTCAATTCCATATCACTTCCTTTTCGTAAAATTTTATTTTTTCCATCATTAATTTTGTCTGTGGGAATCAGGTAATAATTATTTGAGAAGAAAAAAGTGAAGATCTCTCAGCCCCTGTCAATGTATATCTCAAAATACACTGAATTCTATTTAAAATACCAATCAATACAAGGATGCTTTAAAAAGAACATACAAAATATGATAGGACACATTTTCAATGATGTTTAATATTTTTTATATTAGGGGAAAATGTGCATATCAAAATCTCAATCTTCCTCTTTCTAAAATGATATACAATCTACTAATATTAACATTTATAATTATTTATATTTATTATTAATTTATTAGTATATTGTTTGTGATTCCACTGATTATACAAGTCAACTTGGAGAAATGATTGTAATATTGCATTTCCATTCCATAAATGTGATTTATCATATTGTCAATAACTTCAATGTGGAAGATAAGTACAAAAGGAAAGGAATTAAGCAGACTAAGAATGATTCTAAGAAAACTGTAAAAGATATCTAAGCTAAAAATCTAAGAGAAATTAAGAAGACCAAAATTAATAAAAGGAATTGTAGAGAAGCAGATATACTCTGTGAAGTCAATATTTATTACATAATTAAGCAAGTAAGATGTGTGTGTAAAATAGATAAATAGAACAATGGAGCGTAATGAAGCACAAACAAATGGAGAGCTGATTATTGAAAAAACTGGCATTGCAGAGGGATGGTGTAAGAATTGACTTTCGAATAAATATTCTTTCTAGAAAAAACAAAACAAAACAGAGAAAAACAAAAAATAGCAGGATGGGGACAGTCCAGTAACACAGAAAAACTTTGATAATAGGTACTCTATTCCAACCAAACCCCACAGAAAGAATGGTGATCCCAACCAAGTCATACCAGCAAAGGCTGAGTGAAGAGTGTAGACTTTCCCCCTTGCTGAGTTGTGTTAAAGCAACCCAATTTCCTCAGCTGAGTAGTGTCTGAGATGGCCAAATTGAGAGTTGGGATTTCTGTTCACATTGGCAATAAAAAAGGGTTTCTTCTCATAGGATCAGTGGAGATTAGATGGAGAGCTTGGGCTTTCCCCTCCATCTGAAAGAAATGAGGCTGACTTCTACTCCTTCCTTGTAGCAGGGATTCAGAGGAGTTCTAGTGAAAAATGAGAACTTTTACCACTGCTCAGTTTTAATGAGGCTGCTATAGTGATAAAATAGTTTTGTACTTTGATTGTGGTAGTTGTTAAACATATTTATACATGTGATAAAATGACACAGTACTATACATACACATTGTATTATGTACATGGGTCAAATTCTTTTTTGATATTGTGCTACAATGAAGTAAGATGTAACTACTGGAAAAACTGAATGGAAGTACACAGGAATTATATGTACTATTATTCATCGTCCAATTTTTTAAATAATAAATTTATTTTTTATTGGTGTTCAATTTGCCAACATACAGAATAACACCCAGTGTTCATCCCGTCAAGTGCCCGCCTCAGCGCCCATCACCCATTCACCCCCACCCCCCGACATCGTCCACTTTTTAAAAGTGAAAATTTGTATGTATCCCTTTGAATTAGTATTTTTGTATTCTTTGAGTAAATACCTAATGGTGAAATTGCTGGAGCATGCACTCCAATGTTTACAGCACCATTACAATAGCCAAATTATGGACACACCTCAAGTGTCCATCAAATGATAACTGAATAAAGAAAATGTGGTGTGTGTGTGTGTGTGTGTGTGTGTGTATGTATACATATATACAATGGACTATTACTCAGCCACAAAAAAAAAAAAAAAAGAAATCTTGCCATTTGCAAGGATTTGGATGGAGCTAGACAGTATTATGCTAAGAGAAATAAGCCAATTTGAGGAAGACAAATACATATGATTTCATCCATATGTGCAATTGAAAAAAAAAATGAGCAAAAGGAAAAAAGAAACAGAAAGAGGTGAACCAAGAAACAGACTCTTAACTATAGAGAACAAGCTGATGGTTACCAGAGGGGAAATGAGTGAGAGGCTAGGTTAAATAGGTGATAGGGATTAAGGAGTGCACTTGCAATGAGCACCAAGTATTCTTTGGAAGTGGTGAATCACTGAATTGTACACCTGAAACTAATATTACACTGAATGTTAACTAACTGGAATTTATTTATTTTTAAAGATCTTATTTAGTTATTCATGACAGACACACAAAGAGAGAGAGGCAGAAACACAGGCAGAGACAGAAGCAGGCCCCATGTAGGGAGCCGGATTTGGGACTCAATCCTGTGGCTCCAGGATCACTCCTGGGCCTGAAGGCAGACGCACAACCACTGAGCCACCCAGGCATCCCAACGAACTGGAATTTAAATAAAAACTAATAAAAGCAACATTGTAGAAGAAATAAATGACAGGGATTGTTGTTAAGAAAAAAATTTAAAGGAAATATTTAGAATATATAAAGACTTCCAAAACTTAAAAATGTCAAGTACAAAATAGAAAATGGACTGAACTGATAGTTAATAGATGAGGATATGCAAATGTTTAAGAAATACATAAAAACCTGTTCAAAATCATTAGTTTAATTAGAAAATTGAGAATTAAAATAAATGAATTTTTCTATACTACTGATAGGACCATAAACATGTACTGCATCATGGGAAACACTTTGGTATATATATCAAGATTAACCATAATGATACTCTATGACCTAGTGTTGCTATTCCAAAGGATAAGAGCCAACAGAAATTCATGCAGGTGTCTACCAATGTATGTATAATCTTCATCATAGAAAACATAATCTATAATACCCCTCAAAAAATGTAACCCCCAAGTGTCTCAACAGTTGAGCGGATAAATTGTAGTATTTGTACAAAGGACAATGCCGTTTCATATTGTTTATAAAAAGAAATTAAATAGCTAAGTTAATCATATTTTTATTCGGAATAATAAATAGTTCAGAATTTCTTCGACATATATATTTGACAAAAGCTGTTAGTAAAAAGTGTTTTGTACAATTAATTTTTCAGATTAAAAAATTCATTCATACAGTGATGGCACATAGTAGATGTCTAATAAATCCATCCTTTGTCCAATTAATCAATTTGTTTAGATATTAATTTACTTTCTCATGCAATAAACATTTCTTGAGCACTTCTTATGTATCTGGAAGTGAGAATGTTCCTAAAGTTAAAAAAAAAATAAGAGAAGATTATCTTTAGAGAGGCCATGTCTAGTTAAATATTCAGAAAATATAGCAAGGTATACAGCAGGAAATTAGAATTAAGGCTTTTAGATCATACACAGGAAACTAGAGTATGCAGTGATTGATCTGAAATATGAAGGATATTGTTTAGATTAATGTAAGTGGTATATATTCTAAGTAGGGGAGAAACTACGATTCAAGTAGAGGTTAAAGTTATAATTTATGTTAGCAGATCTATGTCATTTAAATAATAAATGCACATGGTAAACTATGTCTCTTGAAGAATAAATGTACATAAGACTGGCTGGGAGGGGCAGAGATGAAGATAATGTAAGTGAGATAAGCAGCAATCAAATAAGGCAGGGAAGTGTGAAAATCATAGATTTTTAGGATTTCAAGTGGGTGGTTAACTTTTTCAGAAGTATATTTTTATATATTTATGCATTGTTATAGTTTTATAAAGTGGTGGTGGGGAGGGAACACACACCATTTGACTATAGCTCTCAAGTGAATTAGAATTCAGAGGTAGAAAAATATGTATTTATTTTTATATATATTTAATTGAGATCCCCATTGTTTCCTTACTATGAGAAGAGATCTTGTAGCTAATCAGAAAGACATTTCATCTTGTACCTGTCCCATTCCGTCCATACATTTCACCTCTGGGTCTTAGTAACTTAGCCCTCACTAGGATCACTTCAGTGTACTTACCTTCTCTACTTTAACTACATTAGTTTTCTTATATTCCTTGAATACATCTAGGTTTTTAATTTATTTTTATTTTATTATTTTTTAAAAGATTTATTTATTTATTTATTTATTTATTTATTTATTTATTTATGAAACAGAAAGAGAGCATGAGTAGGGGGAAAGGGAGAGGCAGAGAAACAGACTCCCCACTGAGTAGGGAGCTCAATGCAGGGGATGCTGGGCTGGATTCTGGGACCCTCGGATGATTATCTGAGCCAAAGGCAGCCACTTAACCAACTGAGTCACCCAGGAGCTCCTTTATTTTCTTATTTTTTGTACATCAAGACTTTGAACTTATTCTCAGAAGGACTTCCTATTCACACAACTTATTATTAGGCCCTTACAATGATTTAAGACTTCCATTATCATCTCTTAATGGGAAGTGATATGAATATTTTCAAGTTTATTCATAGTCAGAGAACTTTCTGGGCAAAAACTAATAGCAATCTGGAATACAGGACAAGCCTTAAAGGGGAAAGGATGACTAAAATGCATGCAAACATAATGTAGTAAATCTTTGGGGAGGCTTTGATTTCCTCAGATATGTGTTTATATTTCAAAGGAAAATGAAATCCAAAGCCATACAGTTATCCTTCAAAGGAATGTAAGGTATTAAACAGCAAAAGTTTCTGTTACTCTCTTCAGTCGGGGAGGGGACAGGTGTCCAGATTCCATATATTCTTCCAGATTCAAAATTTCTTTTCGTCTGGTTCAAGAAACTCCTGTTTCACAAGAAGAGTTACATCTGCCCTTCTTTCAACTGCCTTGAAGTGAAAAATTTAAGGCATGGGGAAATGATCCATTTATGGCTATAAAAAGTAATATCTGTGTTTCTGTTCCAAAACCTTCATGTATTCTTTTAACACAAAATTGTTATATAAAAGTTATTATTCAGCCATTAAGAAGAATGAAATCTTGCCATTTGCAACAACAGGATGGAGTTAGGAGTATAATACTAAGTCAAATAAGTCAGTCAAAAGGAAGACAAATAGTATATGATTTCACTGATATGAGGAATTTAAGAAACAAATGAATAAATAAAAGAGAGAGAGAGAGAAAGAGAGAGAGAGAAACCAAGAAAAAGATTCCTAACTATAGAGAACAAACTGATGGTCACTAGAAGAGAGAGGGGTAGGAGGATGGATGAAGGGGATTAAGAAAACACTTACCATAGGATCACTGAGTGATATACAGAAGAAATAGTATATTGTACATCCGAAACTAATATAACATTGCTTGCTAACTATATTGGAATTAAAATTAAAGACTTAATAAAAAAGATTTATCATTTCTTCACAGAAGTCTTCCTCAATCTGTTTTGTAGAACAAGGAAAGAACAACCTCATTTTTCTTTATTTCACATACTGGTTTTTTTTTTTTTTTACGATTTTTATTTATTTATTTATTCATGAGAGACACACAGAGAGAGAGGCAGAGACACAGGCAGAAAGAGAGCAGGCTCCATGCAGGGAGCCCGATGTGGGACTTGATCCCGGGACTCCAGGATTCACGCCCTGGGCCAAAGGCAGGCGCCAAACCACTGAGCCACACAGTGATTCCCTATTTCACATACTGTTTGTTTTCTAAAGGCACTTATGAAAATTTGTAATTATATTTTTCTTAATTTCCTAAAGTAGATTTAAAGACTATTGGTGTTTTAAGCACTTAATCTCCACAAGTGTCTTTCTAATCTATAGTATCTACACATCAGTAAATACCCCTGGCTGATATTATTCCCAATTCTAATATTTTGCAAGTGACTTGAAAGTATTCAAGGATGTTTTATACCTGCTCACCATATTTATTCATGCAATCTTAGATTGGGAACAATTTATGGTATCATATGTGGGTGGAGCCACAAAAAAATCCCACAGCTTTACCATGTGTCAAAAATAGCATCTTTGGGCAACCTCAGCCAAAAACAAAACAAAACAAAAAAGGAGGCCTTGGTAAAGCTATCTTTTTTAAAATTTTTTTTTAAAAGAAATAAAATACATACATTTTTCTCTTTTATATTATAAAATAGTAGAAAAAGACTGTTTCTTAACTTTCTACAGAAAAATTGGTGAAAGAGAAGCAATATTATGACACAAATAGTTACTTCATTTAGAGTATATAAAAAATCTTTCTCGCATAAAAACAAACAGTAAGAATAAATTCAAATCAGGTCAATTGTATGAAGTTATAATTATTAATGATGTATTAAGAGCAGTACTAAGGAATAGTGAATTTCAGTTTTTATGTCAGATCAAACCTGGACACTGAATCAAGCTCACTAATATTCTGACATCTGAATTTTAGCATAGGGCTATATGGAATATATATTTCTGCCATGAATCCAAACCTAAATCATCACTGTTATTACACTTCTTGGAAAATGTTTATTTTGATGCCTTGAAGTTGATATGGACACCATTTCATTAAAGTACTTTCAAGTTGTTGAGAAGAGACTAGTCTACAATTACTCTAATATCAAGAAACATATTCACTGCCAGATTTTCAAAAGGATGTAGAAGTTCTATGGTAAGTATAAATTCCTGTTAAATTGTACTGATTTCAAAATCAAATCATGCCATTATAGTTTTCTTCTTCCTTCATTATAACTATATACACATCAAGAATGTTTTGTTTTCCAGAATCAAATAATTTGGAAAACATCAGCAAATTAAACTATCCTTTCATCTGAACTAACTTGGGCTTAATAACAGTTATAAACTTTAGGAAAATTAGATTTATCCTATTTTTTCAGAATATTTCCTGTACTCCAAACTCTTATTACTACTCCTATTTGGAATGTTCCATATAATGGCTAAGTGATATTTATAAGACCATTATCTTGCTAATAGTAGCATCTGATCAACCCTCCTGCAAGTAGCAATTCTAAATTTCAGATGGATATATTCTTAAAAATACTGTTAAGGAGGCACCTGGGAGGCTCAGTCAGTTGAAGGTCTGCCTTTGGCTCGGGTCATGATCTTGGGATCCTGGGATCTAGCTCTGTATTGGGTTCCCTGCTCAGCAAGGAGTCTGCTTCTCCCTCTCCCACTGTTCATGGTTGCTCTCTGTCTCTCAAATAAATAAAATCTTAAAAAATAAAATTATACTGTTTGGGCAACGTACTGAATGGGAAAATATAATTGCAAATGATGTAACTGATAAGGGGTTAATATCCAAAATAAAAAAAATATCATATATATATATATATATATAAAACCTCACACAACTCAATATAAAGAAGACAATCCAGGATGCCTGGGTGTTCAGTCATTAGAGCACCTAACTCTTGGTTTTGGCTCAGGTCATGATCTCAGGGTCATGAGATCGAGTCCCTCATAGGGTTCTGCACTTAGTGGGGAACATGCTTGAGATTCTCTCCCTCACTCTTTCCCTTTACCCCTCTCCCTACTCATTCTCAGTCTCTGTCTCTCAAATAAATAAATAAATCTTTAAAAAATAAAAATCCAATTAAAAAATGGGCAGAGAACCTGAATAGACAATTCTCCTTTGAATTAGTATTTTTGTGTCCTTTGGGTAAATCACTGGTAGTGCAATTGCTGGGTCATAGGGTAGTTCTAATTTTAACTTTCTGAGGAATCTCCATTCTGTTTTCCAGAGTGGCTGTACCAGTTTGCATTCCCACCAACAGTGTAGGGGGTTTCCCTATCTATGCTTCTTTAACATCTATTATTTACTATGTTGTTAATTTTAGACATTCTGACTGGTGTGAAGCAGTTTCTCATTGTGTTTTGATCTGTATTCCCTGATGATGAGTGGTATTGAGCATCTTTTCTTGTGTCTTTGGCCACCTGGATGTCCTCTTGGAGAAAGGTCTGGACATGCCTTCTGTCTTAAGAAGATCTTAAGAAAGATCTTAACAAGATTGTTTATTTTTTGGGTGTTGAGTTTGATAAATTGTTTTTTTTTTCTATATATATTTTATTGGAGTTCAATTTGCCAATATATAGTATAACACCAGTGCTCATCCCATCAATTGCCCCCCTCAGTGCATGTCACCCAGTCACCCCATCCCCCTGCCCACCTCCCCTTCCAAAACCCTTTGTTCTTTTCCGAGAGTTAAGGGTCTCTCACGTTGTGTCACGCTCTCTGATTTTTTCCACCCATTATTTCTCTTTTCCCCTATAATCACTTTCACAATTTTTTATATTCCCCATATGAATGAAACTATATAATGTTTGTCCTCCGATTGACTTCCTTCACTCAGCATAATACCCTCCAGTTCCATCCATGTTGAAGCAAATGGTGGGTATTCGTCTTTCTAATGGCTGAGTAATATTCCATTGTATACATAGACCACAGCTTCTTTATCCATTCATCTTTTGATGGACACCGAGGCTTCTTCCATAGTTTGGCTATTGTGGACATTGCTGCTATAAAAATTGGGGTGCAAGTGTCTCAGTTTTTCACTGCATCTGTATCTTTGGGGTAAATACCCAGTAGTACAATTGCTGGGTCATTGGGTAGCTCTATTTTTAAATCTTTGAGGAACTTCCACACTGTTTTCCAGAGTGGCTGTACCAGTTTACATTCCCACCAACAGTGCAAGAGGATTCTCCTTTCTCCACATCCTCACCAACATTTGTTGTTTCCTGTCTTGTTAATTTTCACTATTCTCACTGGTGGGAGGTGGTATCTCATTGTGGTTTTGATTTGTATTTCCCTGATGGTCAGTGATGCGGAGCATGTCTCATGTGCTTGTTGGCCATGTGTATGTCTTCTTTGGTGAAATTTCTGTTCTTGTCTTCTGTCCATTTCATGATTGGATTGTTTCTTTGCTGTTGAGTTTAATAAGTTCTTTATAGATCTTGGAAACTAGCCCTTTATCTGATATGTCATTTGCCAATATCTTCTCCCATTCTTTTTTTTTTTTTCTTCTCCCATTCTGTAGGTTGTCTTTTAGTTTTGTTGGCTGTTTCTTTTGCTGTGCAGAAGCTTTTTATCTTGATGAACTCCCCCTAATTCATTTTTGCTTTTGTCTCCCTTGCCTTCATAGATATGTCTTGCAAGAAGTTGCTGTGGTCAAGTTCAAAAAGGTCATTCCTGTGTTCTCCTCTAGGATTTTGATGGAATCTTGTGTCACATTTAGATATTTCATTCATGAGTTTATCTTTGTGTATGGTGAAAGAGAGTGGTCTAGTTTCATTCTTCTGCATGTGGATGTCCAATTTTCCCAGCACCATTTTATTGAAGAGACTGTCCTTTCTCCAGTGGACAGTCTTTCCTGCTTTGTAGAATATAAGTTGACCATAGAGTTGAGGGCCCATTTCTGGATTCTCTATTCTGTTCCAATGATCTATGTGTCTGTTTTTGTGCCAGTACCATACTGTCTTGATGATCACAGCTTTGTAGTACAGCTTGAAATCCGGCATTGTGATGCCTCCGGCCCTGGATTTCTTTTTTAATATTCCCCTGGCTATTTGGGGTCTTTTTTGATTCCATACAAATCTTACGATGAATTGTTCCAGCTGTGTGAAGAAAGTCCATGGTATTTTGATAGGGATTGCATTGCATGTATAAATTGCCCTGAGTAGCATAGAAACTTTCACAATATTTATTCTTCCAATCCAAGAGCATGGAAAAATTTTTCATCTCTTAGTATCTTCCTCAATTTCTTTCAGAAGTGTCCTGTAGTTTTTAGGGTATAGGTCCTTTACATCTTTGGTTAGGTTTATTACTTGGTATCCTATGCTTTTGGGTACAATTGTTAATGGGATTGACTCCTTAATTTATCTTTCTTCAGTTTTAGTGTTAGTGTATAAAAATGCCACTGATTTCTGTGCATTGATTTTGTATCCTGCCACATTGCCGAATTGCTGTATGAGTTTTAGCAATCTTGGGGTGGAGTCTTTTGGGTTTTCTATGTATAGCATCTGTGAAGAGGGAGAGTTTGACTTCTTTGCCAATATGAATGCCTTTTATTTCTTTTTGTTGTCTGATTACTGAGGCTAGGACTTCTAGTACTATGTTGAATAACAGTGGTGAGAGTGAACATCCCTGTCGTGTTCTTGTCTTAGGAGAATGGCTCCCAGTGTTTCCCCATTGAGAATGATATTTGTTGTGGGCTTCTCATAAATGGATTTTAATATATTGAGGAATTTTCCCTCTATCCCTACAGTCTGAAGAGTTTTGATCGGAATGGATGCTGTATTTTGTCAAATGCTTGCTCTGCATCTATTGAGAGGATCATAGGGTTCTTGTTTTTTCTTTTGCTGATATGATCTATCACGTTGATTCTTTTATGAGTATTGAACCACCCTTGTTTCCCGGTCATTGTGAATAATCTTCTTGCTGTACTATTGGATCCTATTGGCTAGTATCTTTTTGAGAATTTTCGCATCCATGTTCATCAGGAATATTGATCTATAATTCTCCTTTTTGGTGGGGTCTTTGTCTAGTTTTAGAATTAAGGTATGCTGGTCTCATAAAACGAGTTGGGAAATATTTCTATCCTTCAAAGCATCTTTAGTAGAATAGGTATTGTTTCTACTTTAAACGTTTGATAGAATTCCCCTGGGAAGCCATCTGGCCCTGGACTTTTGCGTCTTAGAATGTTTTTGATGACTGCTTCAATTTCCTCCCTGGTTATTGGCCTGTGCAGGTTTTCTATTTCTTCCTGTACCAGTTGTTAATCTGTGGTTTTCCAGAAATGCATCCATTGCCTAATTTGTTGGCATATAGCTGTTCATAATACTTTTTAAAAATCATTTGTATTTCCTTGGTATTGGTTGTGATCTCTTCTCTTTCATTCATGATTTTATTAATTAGAGTCTTTTCCCTTTTGTTTTTAATAAGGCTGGCTAATGGTTTATCTATCTTATCAATTCTTTCAAAGAACCAACTCCTGGTTTTGTTGATCTGTTCCACAGTTCTTCTGGTCACTATTTCATTGAGTTCTGCTCAAATCCTTATTATGTCTCTTCTTCTGCTTGGTGTAGGTTTTATTTTCTACTCTGTCTCCAGTTCCTTTAGGTGAAAGGTTAGCTTGTGTATTTGAGTTTTTTCCAATTTTTTGAGGGAAGCTTGTATTACGATGTATTTCCCTCTTAGGACTGCTTTTGCTGTATCCCAAAGATTTTGAATGGTTGTATCTTCATTTTCATTAGTTTTCATTAATCTTTTTAATTCTTCTTTAATTCCCTGGCTGAACCATTCATCTTTTAGTAGGATGCTCTTTAACCTCCTTGTGTTTGAGTTTCCTTCAAATTTCTTCTCGTGATTGAGTTCAAGTTTCAAAGCATTGTGGTCTGAAAATATTCAGGGGACAACCCCATTTTTTGGTAGAGGTTGAGACCTGATTTGTGACTCAGTATGTGGTCTATTCTGGAGAAAGTTCCATGTGCACTTGAGAAAAATTTGTATTCAGTTGCATTCAGATGCAAAGCTCTGTATATATCTGTGAAATCCATTTGGTCCAGTGTATCATTTAAAACCCTGGTTTCTTTGGTGATGTTTTCCTTATAATATCTGTCATTTGCAGAAACCACCATATTGAAGTCTCCTCCAATTAGTGTATTATTATCTAAGTATGTCTTTACTTTGGTTATTAATTGATTGATATACTTGGCAGCTCCCACATTAAGAGCATAAATATTCATGATTGTTAGGTCTTCTTTTTGGATAGACACTTTAAGTAGGATATAGTGTCCCTCTTCACATCTTACTACAGTCTTTGGGATAAACTTTAATTTATCTGATATGAGGATTGCTACCCCAGCTTTCTTTTGAGGACCATTTGAATGGCAAATTGTTCTCCACTCCCAGGCTGGAGTTGTCCTTAGGTCTAAAACAGTTTCTTGTAGACAGAAAATAGATGGGTTTTGCTTTTTTATCCAGCCCGAAACTCTGTGTCTTTTGATAGACTCACATTCAGAGTAAGGACTGAAAGATATGAATTTAGTGTCATGGTAATACCTATTCAGTCCTTGTTTTTGTGGATTAATTCTTTGGGCTTCCTCTTTCTTTTTAAAGAGTCCCGCTTAATATTTCTTGCAGAGCTGGTTTGGTGGTCACATATTCTTTCAGTTTCTGCCTATCTTGGAAGCTCCTTCTATTCTGAGTGAGAGCCTTGCTGGATATAGTATTCTTGCCGCATGTTCTTCTCATTTAATATCCTAAATATAATCCTACCAGTCCTTTCTGGCCTGCCAGGTCTCTGTGGAGAGGTCTGCTGTTAATGTAATATTTCTCCCCATATAAGTTAGGAATCTCTTGTCTCTCACTGCCTTAAGTATTTTCTCTTTATATTTGGAATTTGAAAGTTTCACTATTAAATGTTGAGGTGTTGAACAGTTTTTATTGATTTTTTTTTGTTTGGGGATCCTTTCTATCTTCTGGATCTGAATGTCTGTTTCCCTCCCCAAATTGGGGAAGTTCTTAGCTATGATTTGTTCAAATATGCTTTCTAGCCCTCTGTCCCTCTCGGTGCTCTCTCAAACTCCAATTATAAGTAGATTTTTCCTTCTGAGGCTATCATTTATTTCCCTTAACCTTTCCTCATGGTCTTTTACTTGTTTTTCTCTTTTTTCCTCAGCTTCCTTCCTTGCCATCAACTTGTCTTCTATGTCACTCACTCTTCCACCTCATTAACCCTAGCAGTTAGGACCTCCAGTTTGGATTGCATCTCATTTAATTGATTTTTAATTTTTACCTCATTAGATCTAAATTCTGCAGTCATGAAATATCTTGAATCTTTTAGGCTTTTTTCCAGAGCCATGAGTAACTCTATAATTGTGCTTCTGAATTGACTTTCTGACATCGAATTGTAATCCAAGTTCTGTAACTCTGTGGCAGAGAGTACTTTTTCTGATTCTTTCTTTTGTGGTGAGTTCTTTCTAGTCATTTTGCTCAGTGCAGAGTGGCTGTATGAGCTAGCTGAGTCAAGATTATCAACCATGACCTAAGTAAATTTCACCCTAGATGACTCTGAGGAAGTCAGATACCAGAAATTGAAAATAAAGATCAGAATGAAATAAAACAAAAGGACCACTAAAGTGAAAAACAAATTTTAAAACAAAGTAGTAAAAAATAAAAGGCCAAGAATCCCAAGAAGAAGAAAAAAAAAAAGGAAAAGAGAAAAAAGTGAAAGTAAAGAGAATAAAAAGAAGGAAAAAAAGCAGGGGAACTGGGAGATGATGGTGGTGACAAAGTTGTAGTGGAGGAAAAATGTAGTCTACCTGAGGGTTCTTAGAGGGTGATCCTCTTGGTTCTGAGTATATTAAGTTCTGTATGTTAGAAGATGCTCAGTCCCAGAAATATATTGTAAAAACCAGAAAACTTGTAGAGAGCCCCAACACTGACCACCAATACATAAATCAGATAAAAGAGTGGGCCAGAATAGGAATGAAGAGAGAATATAATCTCATAGAATGAACCAGCATGGTAAACCCTTGATTCTGAGTGCGTGCTGGTCATGTTTTAGAAGGTATTAACTTCCACCATTGCAGAACAAAATGAGGCAGAGAAAAAAAAAAAAAAAAAAACACACACACACACAAAACCAAAAAAAAAAAAAAAACACACACACACAAAAAGAGCAAAACAAAACAAAACAAAACAAAAACATATCTCGTGTATCTCCCAAAATTAAGTTGAGTATGTTGAAGGGAATCTAGGAGTGGAAATTATGTCTAAGACCTGTAATTGTGGAAATATGAAAGTCAAAAAGGAAGAAACTTAAAAATGAAGAGGTGGTAAAATATTGTAGTTAGGGTGGGAAAAGAGGAAAAAAATTGGAAATTTTTAGTCTGATATAAAAACGAGTTGTACTGGAAAAAGGGGGTGGGGAGGGATACCCTCTAGTTCTATATACTATAAATCCCTCCAACTTCCCTGGAGCTTTCCAGTGCGGCTTGGTCAAGAACTTGCTCTTTCCCTGTTCTCCCAACTGATCTTCTGGGGGAAGGCCTGCTGTGCTGACTCTCAGATCTGTGCACCTGGGGGAGCTGCCCCACCCCTACTGGGTGCCGGGCTCAGTGGGAGCTCTTTACCCCATGAAGCCTCTGTTTCCTGGCAGCTCTTTCTTGCTAGAAGCAAAAACCCTTCTCTGTAGCCTTCCTGCTGTTCTCTCATTAAATCTCAGGTCAAATTCGTAGGTGTTCAGGATGATTTGAAAGTTATCGAGGTAAGTTGGTGGGGCCAGGTGAGTTGAGGACCCCTACTCCTCCACCATCTTGCCCCACCTCCAAGTTTGAAAAATTCTTTATAGATTTTGGATCCTAACTTGTTATCAAATATGTCATTTGCAAATATCTTCTCCCATTCCATAGGTTGTCTTTTAGTTTTGTTGATTGTTTCCTTTGCTGTGCAGAAGCTTTTTATCTTGATGAAGTCCCAATAGTTCATTGTTTGCCTTTGTTTCCCTTGCCTCTGGAGATATGTCGAGTAAAAAGTTGCTATGGCCAAGGTCACAGAGGTTACTGCCTGTTTTCTACTCTAAGATTTTGATAGATTCTTGTCTCTCATTTAAGTCTTTCCTCCATTTTGAATTTATTTTTGTGTATGGTGAAGAAAGTGGTCCAGTTTCATTCTTGTTCATGTTGCTGTCCAGTTTTCCCAACACTATTTGTTAAATAGACTGTCTTTTTTCCATTGTATATCCTTCTCTGTTTATTGAAGATTAGTTGATCATACAGTTGTGGGTCCATTTCTGAGTTTTCTATTCTATTCCACTGATCTATGTGTCTGTCTTTATCCCAGTACCATGCTGTCTTGATGACTAGAGCTTTGTAATGTAGCTTGAAGTCCAATGTTTTATATTTGTATGATGTTATTGTCGTCCAAATTGTTAAATATCAATGTAGCAAAATTTATCAGTTTTCCATTAGTTTTTATTAATAATTTGGTTCTCTTTATGATTTAAAATATTCTTTTATGTTCTAAAATGTAAGTCATTGTTATAAATAGGCTCTTGCACTCTATCTTCTTACAGAACTACAATGCCATATATAGTGATATTTTATTTTACCATGTCCCATCTGTATTTTAATTCTTCTGTCAAAATGTTTTTTTCAATCTTGAATCCAACAGTTTGATCTAACATCTAACTCATATTTCTGCATATTCTCTTAGTATTTGTGTAATCTGCCATTAAATACAACTATATAAATCTAAATATGACCAAATTTATGCTCCAGTTCTAGACTTTCCTTTAGATCATTTTTATAGTTTCCTTTTTATTTCCTTTCTTGCTTAATTCTCAATTTTTAAATCTAATTTCTTGACCAAGTCAATTATTTTATCATCTTTATCTGTGCACTCTATTATATGAATATCCCATAGACTTATTTCTGTTATATTTTTACTTTTTCTCTCTCCTTTTTTTTTTCTGTTTCCAGGTATGGTTTTTTTAAACTGAAAGTTAGATGTATATAAGAATTGGGGAAACAATAAGAAGTGCGGTACAGAGTCATCATCGTCCAGGAATAGTTTACCTTTTCCTGGCAGGAAGTTGGGATAAGAATAAACTATCATTGTGAAATTTGTATTGAACTGACTCATATTTTGGGTTGTTTTAATGTTAGAGTTCATGTATTTCTGGTTTATCCTTTTGTCAGTGACAATCTTGGATAGTAACAATGGAGGCCTAGGTGTTAAACAGACATTTTAGGCTCCAGTTGAGTCTTTAATTTTGTCCCCTTGGTTCCTTAATACTGTTGAGCTTAGCCATTAGCCACTACTTCTTAATCAGTAAATATCTTAAGAAGAAAGGCAGGGAAACAAGCTGAACCATTTCTTGTAGTGTGCTATTCTTTATGATTTTGCACACTCTAGTTTCTGAAGCATATATATATATGTGTGTGTGTATATATATACATGGATATATATAATTGTAATTTATATACTACATGGTATATACATACTACATACTACATAGTATATACATACTATATGTATGTATATACATACTATATCCATATATACATGGATATATATATAAAATTGTAATTTATATACTACATAGTTTTTCTTGGATACTATAAAAGTATAATTACACACATATATAAACATAAGTACATGCATATACATGTACATACATACACACATATATATGTATGGTTACAGCTGTTACACCAATCTATAAATTATAGTATATAATGTTTCTTATACTAGAATATATGTATATCATACATAAGCTTAGTTGGACACTATGTACACTATACTCTTACATATTTATATAGTGTATAACATGTATTACATTAATATGTATATGTCACATCTCTATATATGTATTGTATTATATTTTAAAATATTTTTCACCCTTTTTAGTTATCTTTATGTGTCACCTTATTTTGCCATATCTCTTCTGGGATTTTATATATATATATATTTCTTTTTTCCCCAAATGCATACATATTGAATCCTAGCTCTTCTTAGGGCTTTTGGTGTTTTCTATATGTCTCTTCCCAAACTTGCCAGTGCTACTATTTCTCATTGATTCTAGCCATGGTTGTCTTGCTGTTTCTCATGTACAGTATACTCAGGACTTCTCCCATTGATCTCATTAACTACAAGTTCCTTTACTGACTCCCCCACTTTTATCAGTTGAATGCCTACCTCTTATTCCACTATGCAGTCAATCTATAATAATTTGTTACCAACGTATTCTCTTTGAAGAGACAAAAAAAAGCATAATTTCTTTCTTTCTTTCATTTCTTGTTGTTCTTGTTTTATTCTTCAAAGAACCTAGTCTGGAGCCAACTCCACAATTGGACAATTGTTTCTTTAAACTTGTACATATTACATATGTTATATTACATATAACAAGCCTGTTATATTTTCCATATTAAATTTAATGAAGAATTAATTTCTGTTGGATATCATGTAGACACAATGATATAAAGATGAAGGAGCTATGAAGCTTTTTAAAATAAATTTATTCCTAGAGCCTTGTATATTAGTAGAGCATTAGTAGAGACCAAATTATTTGTTGCTAATAGGCTTTTCTCCTTCTCAGAGAGCCTATAAATGAATTGGCCAGTCTCCAGCTGATATTAGCCCTGTATTGCAAAATTCCTAATACAACTGCCTTCTTCAAGCAGTATGTTCATCCTGCCAATGAGGCAATATGCTCAACGATGTGAGGTCTTCTCATTTAAATTTCTACAATAATGTTTGGGTGACACTGATGCCTTTCAAATTCCAGCTTAATTTGTGAAGTAGCCTGGAAATAGGACATTCTATTGGATCATTCTACTTGGGAGGATAAGGGCTCAGGAGTTCTCCATTTTGCTGATACTCTGCTTATAAATTATGCTGGCAACCCTGAATTATTTACATACTATGCTATGGTAGTGTTTGCATCCACTAAGTATGTGTGCTGCATGTGTTTCAATTCCACATATCAAATTTCAGTTTTCAAGAACTCAATTTTAAAATCTGTTATCTAGGCTATATTAACTTTATACATTAATTTACCTTAGATTATTAATCCAGCTTTTCTATCTTAGCTTTTGGAGGTCAGCATGTTACCACCCTCATACTCTCTATCATTTGAAAATTGAGGGACACAACAAATGGGATTTCTTTTTGGAAAATTGTATCATAGTTTATTTCATTTGAGTATCATTTAATGTCTCTGTTATTGGAACACAGTTTCTTTTGAAGTACTATAAGTGAATACTCCAAAAATTTTTGTTAACATTTTTCAACAGAATATTTTATATCATGATGCCATTAGTGGATGATCTCCCAGGAATTAGTTGTAAATTTTTAATTCTGACTCTTCATTGAGAAATGCTAAAGTGAAATAATATCTGTGTAAAACGGTTGGTTCTTCTAGATTCATTTTTAAGAAAGAGGCTATCCCCCAAATCACTCCAAATTTCTGAGGAAATTATTCTCTTTAGAAAACTCACTATAGTTTTATATTCCACAAAACAAAAGCATTTTTAAACCAAGCTGAAAAACCACATACCAGATTTTTGCCATATATTATTTGATAAGCTATAAACCCTTGAATTCTCTCAGATGATAGTAAATATGACAAATGACCTCTAGTTACACTAGAAATGAGACACTGAGAAGATATCTATGCTCATTTTCTTCTATTGAGGTCATTAAGGAAAACTTGTTTGGAATATATACTAGGAAGAAGCCCTAAGTCATATACCTAGTAATAAAGCATATAGTTCTTTTGCTTCTATACATGTATCCACAACATCTACTAGGTGTAGAGAAGAAATTAAATCAAAATTTCTTAATTCCATGAAAGTTACCACTATCTTTCAGATGACCTTTGTGTTCCCTTGAACACACACTTAAAGAATTAGAAGTGTCTTTTCCTAAAAAATTGAGATAAGAGAATTACATGCCAAACATTCTATGAAAAATTTTTCTCTCTTACATGAAGAATGGTATTGTGGCACTTTTATCAGGATATCCAGTGTTCCCTCAAGACAGGCAATGGAATACTCTAACCTCAGCCTGGCACACACAGAGCACATACAAAATTGAGCTTGATGTCTTCCCAATCTGTTACAAAAAAATTGCTCTGTTTTTTTTTCTCTTTTTTTTCTCTCTGTTTTCTACTTCTTACCTCACCTAGTCAGTACCTAATACCCTGAGCCAGAAATCTATACACAATTCAAAACTATCTTTCCTCTCTCCAGTTATTCATTGACTCCATGCCACCTCCTTTTCCTTTTTAAAGATATTATTTATTTATATGACCGAGAGAGAGAGAAAACATGTGCATGAATATGAGCAGGGGGAGGGACAGAGAGAAGAGAGAAGGAGAAGCAGACTCCCTGTTGAGCACAGAGCCTGGCACTCGGCTCAATCCCAGGACCCTAAGATCATGACCTGAACCAAGAGTCACACACTTAACTAACTGAGCCACCCAGCCACCCCTCCTTCATCTCTTTTATGTTATTCTTAGCACTAATTCTCGACAGCACTTTGTCATTATGACCAGCACTGTAATGAAATCTTTCTCACTCCTTTCCCCAACCATATCTCATGAAAAGCATTTCTTTTTAATGAAAACCATTTTCAACACTTCTGCCAAAATCTGATCAAGTTAGTCATATTAGAGGTACCTGATGGATTTCTCCCATATCTAGAGCCACAAATAAGTGCTATATCCCCAACACATAGAAAACAACAGAAACATGAAATTATTTGGATTGAAATAATTTTGTCTAGAACTATATGAATGAACTCATGAAGAGACCTCCATTCATTCTTATTTGCCCATCTATTGATTCACACAGTAAGTCTACTGAGTTTCCTACATGGCACCAAGCACCAAACTGAGTGATATGACAGACAGCTAGATAAGGAATTCATATGTTAGCAACTATGACATACAGACAAAGGAAACTGAAATTTCAAGAAGACAGAGATTAACATAGGCTGAGGAGGAAGGAATGAGTTCAGAAAAAGGAAGGATGCAAATCAGTGATAGGCCTCAAGGGGATGGAGGTATTTGAGTTAGATCCTTGAATAAGAAAGGTTTTTAACAAATTTCAAATGGATTTTGAAGATAGTTTGAGCACTTAGTCTCCAGATCACACCATTCTCCTGTCCTTTTGTGTTCCTCCCTTTCTTTCCCATCATTAAGAATATCTTTATCACTGTGAGTAATGCAATATTTAACTAAAACTATTAAAGAATTATATTAACTTATGTATAAAGAGTCTGGATGCATTGTGCTAAGAGTTTGGGGCCATGGCATACTGTTATCTCCAAGAACTCTAGTTTGCTTTCCATTTCTGTTATTTTCTGTTTTCCAGCAATTTCTTCCCTCAGAGAAGCAGAGAGTATAGAAGTTCCAGCCTACCTTAACTATAACCATAGAGAGTGAAGAATAAACAATGCATTTGCTTCATGTATCCCTTTGCTAGGGAAGAAGGTTTACCAGGAACCCCTGAAGACTTTTTTCACTTCCCATTGGCCAGCAGTAGATCATAAGCCATTGTTCCAGGTGCAAAGGGAGAAAATAAAGAGTTATTTCTTTATTTTCCATTTTTTATTTTCCTTGAACAGAATACTTGTTAATTTCTACATGAGCAATATCATGTTATAAACACTATTTGGGAAATCTGTTCTCAGTTCATTAGGAACTGGCTCAGAGATCACAACAAAAGAAACAAATGGATCTAACTTTACAGCTCCCCATTTGCATATTAAATCACATATCTAATCCATTTTTAATAGAGAAATCTTTTGGTTTTATGATATCCTAATTTTTTACATGAACCACAAAGACTTAGATATTTTTCAGCCTTAAAATCAAAACCATCTAAAGAGAGTGTGAATTTTTGTGAAAAGACACAGACTTAGCTGATCTTATTACCATTAAATTCTGTTTAGAAAACTAAAAATGCCCACAGCTCTTATTATATATTGGATTTCTCATACTTCTTCCTTTTATAATGGTTAATACTTAGTTGGTTGTATGATTTATTCAATTGGTAGTTTTCAGATTTGGCCACATTTAACTGTGATCATGTAGGAATATGATAAAAGGAGCCCTCAAGTTAGAAGTGACAGGAACAAGAGAGAAAAAAGGAAAATATGAAAAGCCAAAGGTCTGCACTGAGCAAGCTAATTTAAATATTATTTAGATTGGATCACACTAACACGTGCATAGGCACGTGCACCAAGAATAAACTCCCCTCCCCAGCATTACGAATCCCTAGCTGGTTTTCAAAACCCAGCAAGATGAAAGCCCAAGGAGCCTTCCTTCTAATTTATCTGGGAATACTAGTTTTCCCTTCTTTGGTCCTGGAGAGAATTGCTTTGTACCATAAAGCCAAGCTTGAAAGGCCTGACTACATATAGTTTACAAAGAAAAGACCAAAGGTTAATATCCAAAGTATATAAAGAGCTTCTACAGCTTAATAGCAAAACAAAACAAAACAAAACAAAACCCCAATATGATTAAAAAATGAACAGAAAATCTGAATAGACATTTTTTTTCCAAAGAAGATATATAAATGGACAATAAGTACATGAAAAGATGCTCAACATCAATAATCATCAAAAGAATGCAAATCAAAACCTCATTGGGATATCATCTCATACCCATTAGAATTGCTATTATCAAAAAGACAAGACATAACAAATGTTGATATGGATGTGGATAAAAGAGAACCCCTGTGCATTTCCCTACTGGTGGGAATGTAAACGGGTGTAGCCAGTATAGCCACTATGGAAAACAGAATCAAGGGTCCTCAAAAAACTAAAAATAAAACTATCATATGATCTAACAATCCTGCTTCTGGGAATACATATAAGGAAAATGACATCACTAACTCAAAAAGATATATGTGCCTCCATGTTAGCTGCAGCATTATTTACAACAGCAAAGACAAGGAAACAACCTAAGTGTCCACTGATGAAGGAATGGATAAAGGAGTCATGGTATACATACACAATGGAATTTTATTCAGCCTTAAAAAAGAATGAAATCTTGTCAAATGCAATAACATGGATGTTATTACATCCTGAGGTCATTACAGCAGATGAAATACATCAGAGAAGGACAAAATACCACATTAACTTACATGTGGAATCTGAAAGACCAACAAATAAAAACAAAACAAACAAAACAAAAAAACCAAGATCATAGATAGAGAAGAGATTGGTGGCTGCTAGAGGTGGGGGTGGAAGGAAGGGCAAAAAAGGTGAAGGAGGTCAAAAACTACTTCCAGTCATGAAATAAATAGGTCCTGGGGATATAATGTGCAGCACAGTGATTGTACTCTAACAATACTATATTACATATTTGAAAGTTACCTAGAGTATATTATAAAAGAGAAAAATAATTTTTTCTTATTATGTATAGTGATATATGCTAACTAGGCTTACTGTGTTGATCATTTCACAATACATACCAATATCAAATCATTATGTTGTTCATTTGAAACTTACTTATACTTCACTTACAATTCAATTAAAAAGAAAAGAATCTATCTTCACTCAGGACTCTTATTACCAAATTGGATTGACTGGAGAAACAATGACAGCTTGGGGGTCTTGAAATAAATAGACCCCCAGGTTTGAACTTCAGCAGATACTCAAGTTAGTGGAGTTTGGTCTCAAGAGAGACTGTGGTGGACACTAGTTGTATTAATTGTAGGTTTTGTATTTTTGGAGCATGTTACCTAGCCTCTCTATTCTTTAGTTCTTCCTTCAGCAGAATGGAGTCAAGAATAGTGATTAGGCTGAAAGGTGTGAAATTGCTGTTTTTGAAAGTCAAATATTCAAATAGGACAATTTCACATGCTTCAACATACTGTGCAGAATTTTATTATGAAAATTTTGCCTGAAAATGAAGCATAACTACCTGGCCTATTGCCTCAAATAGCAATAACAAAAATTATTATCTGTATGTTTTAATTTAAGGAAACTTTATTCCACATTAAACCATGCAAGCTATAGAAAGGAGGTACTGATCACTCCCATAGAACGCCTGATTTAATCAGAAACTCCAAAATCAAATTTCAAAACTTCAGCTAAGATATCAGTACATCTTTTCATTCATTTATATTTTAAAAGAATCAGAAAGGAAATACAATATAAATAAGGAAGCCTCAACATGCGTTATTTTCATGGATCTTTGATTCATAAACATATTAGCTTAAGCCAGAAGTTTTCCTAAAGGTTAAGCCTCTCTTCCTTAACAAAAGATTTAAGAACTTACATTGTTTTTAAAGAGAGAAAAATGATTTATTGTCATTGCCTGAAACAAATCTGTCTAACAGCTGTTTGCCAACCATATAAGAAGAAAATAGAATCCTATTTTGAGGTAAGCTAGATCTGGTGCTACTTATAAGGCTAAAGTTCCATTTTGAAACAGTCAGATTAGAGTTGGCAGGGTCTGCTCTGGCCACCTGGGCTCAGTTTGGAAACAAGGTTGGAAATGCTGTTGCCCTTAGCATGACTTCAGGCAAAAGTTCTATAGTCCAATCAGCACCAGCTGTGCCTGCCTAGGTTTGGATGCAAACTGATCATTCTTGGCTAACAATGGTAGGCAGTATATTAAATCATATCAACTTCTGAAGCTAACTCCCATTTTAAAAAATTAGAAAACCAGTGGAACTCTGTTTCAAGGTTTGAAGTATTAGGTATGATTAAAAAAAGAGAGAGAGCGCGAGAGAGAGAGCGCATTTGGTGGCTAAGAAGTCATATATTAGGCCCCCCAAAAATGAGGCACAGACTTCACCTGCAACAACACCTAGGAAATATTAGGGTCTGGGCTTGACCATTGATAATCACTGCCATCAAGCTTAGCATCCCTAGTCCACCTTGAGAGAGATGCACCTGGTTCCAGAGCTCTCCAAGCAAAGGCTGACGATATTTTTATTTCTTTTCTTGCCAACCTTTCTCCTAAATTTGATGAAGACTGTTGGTCCTGAAACATAAACAGGATGCCACAATGCTGTTTTTATTTTTGAATTTAGATGCAAATAGAATGTTAAACTAGAAGTACATTGGTTCTTAGTGACTTCATTTGAGGGATTTGGAAGGTGGTCTGTGCTTGCACAGCCAGCACTGTTAATTGGCTGCTGTAGATAAGAGTTAAAGTAACACTGAGTCAATACCATATAAATGAAGTTCTCTGGTCCTCCTCCCAATGCAATCTGAAGTAATAGGAAATGTGTTCATTTCTATTTTCATGCAGTTGCTGGAATTTATTGTGGGATTTCTGTCTTCCCTAACTGGTCTCAGATGACCCAGCACTCCTCAGGGTCTGGTAAACATATGGAAGAATTCTTTCCTTCTTCCTTGATATGGACTTGCCCTTCTACATGGTGGATGAAGTTACAACTCCCTCCCCTTTTTAAACCCTTTTATTCTCCCCTTTTGGATATGGAGGATTTGCTCATATATGGTAAATCCATATTCTATGTGTAAGGCCTTCCCAAGTCAGAGGACAGAGCCTATTTTTTGTTTTCATTTTAAAGTGAGGAATCTATCCATTAACTTGATAAGCTCAAGTAATAGCTGGTCTTATTTTTTTAACGTTTTATTTTTTTCACTTGTTTTTATTGAAGTCGATTTGTCAACATATAGTATAACACCCGGTGCTCATCTCATCATGTGCCCTCCTCAGTGCCCATCACTCAATTACCCCAATCTCCTGCCACCTCCCCTTCTGCAACCCTTTGTTTGTTTCCCAGAGTTAGGAGTCTCTCATAGTTTATCTCCCTCTCTAATTTTTCCCATTCAGTTCCCCTCCTTCCTTTATAGTCCCTTTCACTATTTCTTATATTCCCCATATGAGTGAAACCATATGATGATTGTCCTTCTCTGACTGACTACCTTCACTCAGCATAATATCCTCTAGTTCCATCCATGTCGAAGCAAATGCTGGGTATTTGACCTTTCTAATGGCTGAGTAATATTCCATTGTATACATTGACTACATCTTCTTTATCCATTCATCTGTTGAAGGATATCAGGGCTCCTTCCATAGTTTGGTTACTGTGGACATTGCTGCTATGAACAGGGGGTGCAGGTGTCCCAGGGTTTCACTACATCTGTAGCTTTGGGGTAAATACTCAGTAGTGCAATTGCTGGGTCGTTGGGTAGCTCTATTTTTTAACTTTTTTGAGGAACCTCCAACTGTTTTCCAGAGTGGCTGTACCAGTTCACATTCCCACCAACAATGCAAGACGGTTCCACCTTCTCCACATCCTCTCCAACATTTGCTGTTTCCTGTCTTGTTAAGTTTTTCCATTCTCACTGGTGTGAGGTGGTATCTCATTGTGGTTTAGATTTGTATTTCCCTGATGGAAAGTGATGCGGAGCATTTCCTCATGTGCTTGTTGGCCATGTGTATATCTTCTTTGGTGAAATTTCTGTTCGTCTTCTGTCCATTTCATGATTGGATTATTTCTTTGCTGTTGAGTTTAATAGGTTCTTTATAGATCTTGGATACTAGCCCTTTGTCTGATAGGTCATTTGCAAATATCTTCTCCCATTCTGTAGGTTGTCTTTTAGTTTTGTTGACTGTTTCTTTTGCTGTGCAGAAGCTTTATCCTGATTAAGACCCAATAGTTCTTTTTGCTTTTGTTTCCCTTGCTTTCATAGATGTATCTTGCAAGAAGTTACTGTGGCCAAGTTCAAAAAGGGTGTTGCCTGTGTTCTCCTCTAGGATTTTTATGGAGTCTTGTCTCACATTTAGGTCTTTCATCCATTTTGAGTTTATCTTTGTGTATGGTGTAAGAGAATGGTCTAGTTTCATTCTTCTGTACGTGGCTGTTCAATTTTCCCAGCACCATTTACTGAAGAGACTGTCCTTTTTCCAATGCATAGTCTTTCCTGCTTTGTTGATTATTAGTTGGTCATAGAGTTGAGGGCCCACTTCTGGGTTCTTTATTCTGTTCCATTGATCTACGTGTCTGTTTTTGTGCCAGTACCATAGTGTCTTGAGGATCACAGCTTTTTAATTCAGCTTGAAAGCTGGCATTGTGATGTCTCCAGCCCTGGATTTCTTTTTCAATATTCCTCTGGCTATTCTGGGTCTTTTCTGATTCCATACAAATCTTACGATGAATTGTTCCAGCTGTGTAAAGAAAGTCCATGGTATTTTGATATGGATTGCCTTGCATGTGTAAATTGCCTTGAGTAGCATAGACATTTTCACAATATTAATTCTTCCAATCCATGAGCATGGAATGTTTTTCCATCTCTTTGTGTCTTCCTCAATTTCTTTCAGTAGTGTTCTGTAGTTTTTCGGGTATAGATCCTTTATCTCATTGGATAAGTTTTTTCCTAGGTATCCTATGCTTTTGGGTGCAATTGTTAATGGGATTGACTCCTTAATTTCTCTTTTTCCAGTCTCATTGTTAATGTATAGAAATGCCACTGATTTCTGGGCAATGATTTTGTATCCTGCCACATTGCCGAATTGCTGTATGAGTTCTAGCAATCTTGGAATGGAGTCTTTTGGGTTTTCTATGTACAGTATCATGTCACCTACGAAGAAGGAGAGTTTGACTTCTTCTTTGCCAATTTGAATGCCTTTTGTGTCTTTTTATTGTCTGATTGCTGTACTATATTGAATAGCCATGGTGAGAGTTGACATCCCTGTCATGTTCCTGATCTTAGGGGAAAGGCTCTCATTTTTTCCCCACTGAGAATGATATTTGCTGTGGGCTTTTAATAGATGGATTTTAATATATTGAGGAATTTTCCCTCTATCCCTACAGTCTGAAGAGTTTTGATCAGGAATGGATGCTGTATTTTGTCAAATGCTTTCTCTGCATCCATTGAGAGGATCATATGGTTCTTGTTTTTTCTCTTGTTGATATGATCTATCACGTTGATTCTTTTATGAGTATTGTACCACCCTTGCTTCCCGGGAATAAATCCCACTTGGTCACAGTGAATAATCTTCTTGATGTACTGCTGGATCCTATTGGTTAGTATCTTGTTGAGAATTTTTTCATCCGTGTTCATCAAAGATATTGGTCTATAATTATCCTTTTTGGTGGGGTCTTTGTCTGGTTTTGAAATCAAGATAATCCTGGTCTCATAAAATGGCTTTGCAAGTATTCCATCCCTTTCTATCCTTCAAAACAGCTTTAGTAGAATAGGTATTATTTTTTGATAGAATTCCCCTGGCAAGCTATCTGGCCTTGGACTTTTGTGTCTTGGAAGGTTTTTGATGAATGCTTCAATCTCCTCCCTGATTATCAGTCTGTTCAGGCTTTCTATTTCTTCCTGTTATAGTTTTGTTAATTTGTGGTTTTCCGGAAATGCATCCATTTCTTCTAGATTGCCTAATCTGTTGGCATATAGCTGCACATAATACGTTTTTAAAATCTTTTGTATTTCCTTGGTATTGGTTGTGATCTCTCCTCTGTCATTAGTGGTTTTATTAATTTGAGTATGTTTTCTTCTTAATAATGCTGGCTAGGGCTTATCTATCTTATTAATTTTTTTTGAAGAACCATCTCCTGATTTTGTTGATCTGTTCTATAGTTCTTTTAGTCTCTATTTCATTGGGTTCTGCCCAGATCTTTATTTTCTTTCTTGTTCTGCTTGGTGTAGGTTCTACGTGCTGTTCTTGCTCTAATTCCTTTAAGGGTGAGGCTAGTTTGTATACTTGGGTTTTTTCCAATTTTTTGGGGAGGCTTGTATTGCAATGTATTTACCTCTAAGGACTGCTTTTTCTGTATCCTAAAGATTTTTGAATGCTTGTATCTTCATTTTCATTAGTTTCCATGAATCTTTTTAATTCTTCTGTAATTTCCTGGTTGACTCATTCATCTTTTAGTAGGATGCTCTTTAACCTCCATGTGTTTGAGTTTCTTCCAAATATCTTCTTGTGATTGAGTTCAAGTTTCAAAGTATTGTGGTCTGAAAATATGCAGGGGACAACCCCATCTTTTGGTAGTGGTTGAGAGCTGATTTGTGACCCAGTATGTGGTCTATTCTGGAGAAAGTTCCATGTGCAGTTGAGAAGAATGTGTATTCAGTTGCATTCAGATAGAAAGTTCTATATATAACCCGTGGTCCAGTGTATCATTTAAGGTCCTTGTTTCTTTGGTCATATTCTGTTTATAATGTCTGTCATTTGCAGAAAGTGTCGTATTGAAGTCTCCTACTATTAGTGTATTATCTAAATATCTTCTATTTTGGTCATTAATTGATTGGTATACTTGAAAGCTCCCACATTCGGGGCATAGATATTCATGATTGTTAGGTCTTCTTGTTGGATCTCTTACTACAGTCTTTAGTATAAACTTTATTTTATCTGATATGGTGATTGGTACCCCAGCTTTCTTTTGAGGACTATTTGAATGGTAAATGTTTCTCCCCTCCTTCTTCTGCAGGCAGGAGGTGTCCTTAGGTCTAAAATGAGTCTCTTGTAGTCAGCAAATAGATTGGTCTTGCTTTACTATCCAGTCTGATACCTTGCATCTTTTGATAGGGTCATTTAGCCTATTCAAGTTCAGAGTAACTGTTGAAAATTACAAACTTAGTGTCATTGTATTACCTCTTCAGTCCTTGTTTGTGGTTTGTTTCTTTGGGCTCCCTTTTTCTTTTACAGAGTCCCCCATAATATTCCTTGCAGAACCAGTTTGGTGGTCACACACTCTTTCAGTTTCTTTCTATCTTGGAAGCTCTTTATCTCTCCTATTCTAAATGAGAGCCTTGCTGGATAAAATATTTTTGACTGCATGTTCTTCTCCTTTAGTACCCTAAATATATCCTGCCAGCCCTTTCTGGCCTGTCAGGTCTCTGTGGAAAGGTCTGCTGTTAATCTGATATTTCTCCTCATATAAGTTAGGGATCTCTTGTCTCTTGCTGCTTTTAGGAATTTTCTCTTTATCTTTGAAATTTGCAAGTTTCACTATTAAATATCGAGGTGTTGAATGGTTTTTGTTGATTTTTTGTGGCTCCTCTCTATCTCTTGGATCTGAATGGTTGTTTACTTCCCCAGATTTGGAAAGTTTTCAGCTATGATTTGTTCAGATATACTTTGTGGTCCTCTCTCTCTCTCTCTCTCTCTCTGTCTTTTCTGGAATCCCAATTAGATGTATATTCTTCCTTCTCAAGCTATCATTTATTTCAATAAGCCTTTCTTCATGGGTTCTTAATTGTTTTTCTCTTTTTTCATCACCTTACTTCCTTACCATCAACATGTCTTCTATGTCACTCACTCTTTCTTCCACTTCATTAACCCTAGCAGTTAGGACCTCAAGTTTGGATTGCATCTCATTTAATATATTTTTAATTTTGACTTGATTAGATCTCAATTCTGCAGTAATGAAGTCTCTACAGTCCCTTACACTTTTTTCCAGAGTTATCTTTAGCTTTATGATTGTACTTCTGAATTGAATAACTGACATCATATTGAAATCCATATTTTGTAACTCTGTGGCAGAGAGTACTGTTCCTGGTTCTTTCTTTTGTGGTGAATTATTCCTTCTAATCATTTTATCCAGTTCAGAGTGACTGTATGAATGGGCTGAGTCAAAAATATCAATCACAACCTAAGTAAAATACACCCTAGATGATTCTGAAGATGTCAGAGACCAGAAAATAAAATAAAAAGAAGAACAGAACAAAATTTAAAAAAAAAGGACCAAAAAAGTAAAAAACAAAGTGTAAGAATAAAAAGTCAAAAACTAAAAATGAAGAAGAAAAAAGAAAAAGGAAGTAAAGGAAAAATGAAAAAGGAAAAAGAGAAAAAGAAAGAAAGGGGGAATGGTCATGGTGAGGAAGTAGTAGTGGAGAGAGAATGTAATCTACTCTATTTGAGGGGTCCTAGAGGATGATCATGATTCTGAATGTATTTTGTTCTATATGTTAGAAGATGCTCAATCCCAAATTTATATAAACCAGCAATACTTATATCAGACCCCAGCATTGACCACAAAAATATAAACAATATAAAATAAAGGGGCAGAGTGGGAAGGAAGAGAGAATATAATATCACAGAATGAACCAACACGGTGTTCCTCTTGGTTCTGGGTGTATGTTGGTCATGTTTTAAAAGGTACTAACTTCCACCATTGTAAAACAAAAGGAGACAGAAAAAACAAAGAAACAAACAAACAAACAAAAAAACCCAAAACCCATATCTTGTATATCTACCAAAATTAAATGGAATACATTGAAGTGAATACAGAAGTGAAAATATATCTAAGACATATAAATGTAGAAATATGAAAGTTAAAAAGGAAAACACTTAAAAATGAAGAGCTGATAAAATATTGTATTTAAGGTGGGAAAAGAGAAAAATATTGGAAATTTTTAGCCTGATATAAAAATTAGTCATAATAGAAAAAGAAAAAAAAAAAAAGAAAAAGGACCCTCTAGGTCTATATACTATTTTCCCTGGATCTTGGGATCCAGCTGCTTGGTCAATAAATTTGCTTTTCCCCTGTTCTTCCAGCAGTTCTTCTGAAGGAGGGGTTTGCTTTGCTGATTCTCAGGTGTCTGTGCCTGGCTAGAGATGCCTCACCCCCTGCCAGGTGCTGGGCTCAGTGGGAGCTGTTTATCTTGTGAGGCCTCTGTTCTCTAGAGGCCCTGCTCCTCCCAGGCATAAGGCAAAACAAAGAGGAGAAACAACAGAGGTGGTGGCCAGGTCTCCAGCTCTGGAATCAGCTCCCCACGAGTAACTAACCGCAGTCTCCCAGTCGGCACTGACCTAGATGCTCCTGGGGGCCGGTCTGGGTGCCGCTGAGCTGCACAGCCTCGGGGCCCCTGGTAGTAGGAGAGGTCTGCTTTCCTATGCCCTCCCTGGTTCTTCCTGTCCCAGGGGAATGCAGGACCCCCGGCTTTGTCGACTTGGGTGCCCTGGGATCCGGGGCTTTGTGCCACTGGACCCACACTCCTGGGGACCTTCTCTTCTGAAAGGAATGGGCGCAGCCACCCTCATCCGGAGCCGGCCCCAGTAACCAACTGGCTTCTCCCAAATGTCGCGGGTTGCAGTGCTCAAGCCCTTTACCGAGATCGGACAGTGGTTTGCGGTGAGCTTTCCCCCAGGCGCCCCCTCCTCTAAGAGTGACTCTGGGAATCTTGAAGCTTCACTGCCCCTCCTGTGATTCTGTTCAATTTCCCTGCTAAGCGCTTTTCTATCAGGGAAAACTCTGGTGCGGATTTTTAAAGTTCCCATTTCTCCAGGGCTGGGCTTTCTTGTCCCAGAGGCTCTTACCACTCTGCTTTATCCTGCCTACTGGCTGTTCCCCTCCCCTACTCTATTCTTTTTAATTTTTATTTCATCTTCCTACCTTGTTAGAAGTGAAAACTTTTCTTGCTGTAGCATTCCAGCTGTTCTCTCTTTAAATCTCAGGTTGAATTCATAGCTATTCAGGATGTTTTGAAAGTTATCTAGGATGTTTGTGGGGCCAGGTGAGATGAGGACCCTTATTCTTCTACCATCTTGCCTCTCCCAATAGCTGTTCTTATTGTGAATGAATCTATCTTCTGTCTATAGAAACATAGAGACTCCCCTGTTAGTAAACTAGGAAAGAAAAAATTCAGGACTATTATTATTATTCCAATAATTTACCAACCTCTCTATTTATGATTTGCAATTGCTATATTTCAAATGTTAATAAAAACAAAAAGACAATAATAGACACCCTTTAAAACTCCAGTACTCAGGGTCAGCTAATTTACCCTTCTTCCTACATTAGAGTCCTATTCTTTTCATTTCCCAATCTGCCACTCGATCCCTCTTCCATGGTCTCATGCTGGTGGAAAGTGCCCATGAAAACTTTCCTTAGCCACCAGCTGTGACTTCAAGTACAGTTTTCTGAATTCACAGGTTTTGTTGTCACTTCTGGTAATAAACCTGGCAGTAAAAAAGTCAGGCCTGGGTAGATATTATGTTGGGTTTGTTGCCCTTAAGAACTCTTGGCAATCATGCTGGATAAGAAATTGTTTATGATATATTGGGTCCAGAATATCACAACCTTTTTTTTCTTTTCTGCCACCTTATTTCATTGAGCAAATAGGGACAAGGAAATCTTACTTGAAAAACACACACACACACACACACACACACACACACACACATATATATATATATATATATATATCCTGAATGTTTTAAATATTAAAATTAGGAGAATAATCACTATGTGAATTAGAATTGTAGTTCAGTTATGATTATTTTTTCTCAATTTTATAAGAAAGGATGTATGCATGAACTGAATTCATGTCTACAAATATCTACAAATATCAGCACTATCCTACACTTGAGTAGATCACTAAGATTATCCCTGGTTATGAGATGTCCAAGTTGACCAAGTCAACTATAAAATTTGGCTTGCAATTATCAACAGTTAATTTCTCAGCCCTTATATTGTAGTATGAGTAGAAAGAATGAAAAAAATATTTATAACTAGATACTCAGAGACAGAGAAGCAAAAGAAACTCCTTTTTGAAATCACAGGCATCAGAGTCAACTCTCTTCTTATTCTTAAAACGTGTTTACATGTCATTTAGGGATTGTCAAAGAAAAAATGCACTGGTTGTAGTTAAGCAGGCAAGGGAATTTTTAAGACTATTGCAACAGGGCAGAGGGACTAAACTCAGTGTCACTGAAACAAAAGGTAGGAGCATGTATAAATGCTGGGGTTTCCAGTATTTGAGATTTTTATCTGGGATTAGGCCATCTGTGGTTGTTAACAGTTTCTTATCTACGTTAGGTTCCTACCCACTCACAGAGGTTTGGGAGGTAGGTCCACTGTCTTCCTTGATTATGTTTCAAAAAGCACCCAGGTCTTTAAGAAAGACTCTCCTGGGTCTTAAAACTGGCAAGTGGGTTTTAAGATTTACATCTCTCAAGGACAGAGAACCAAATTTAGAATAATTAGAATTTACAAGTATTCTAAAGTATATGTGCTCTAAGAAGAGAGAGGAAGCTGTAGTTAGGAAAAAAAATCCATATAAAATTTAGTCAAGCTGAGCAGGACATTAGGGTCCCATAATCACCATCCCACTGGTGAAAGTTGTGCAGCCATGGTAATTATCATCATGTAAAATTACTTCAACATATGATAATGCCTATCCAACCAAACTGGGGGCCCAACATATCCCTTCACTTCATCAGTGCAGAAGCAAATAATTTGATTACTCACCTCAAACATATCAGTATGCCAAATTGGAATACTTTTTATTATGATTATTAATGCTGTATCTGGAGGGAAGCATTTCTGTCTTTCATAAAAGAATGTTTTTTTTTAATTTTCCTTAAGAGTTTAAGGTGGTATACTACTTCATGTTTTGTCTATTTTGCAATACTCAAGGAAACTGTTTAAAAAATGCTATGATGATAGATTTTAGAGAACACCTGAATTTAGTAACAATGAAAAAGGTAGAATTCAAAGAATGATCTCAATAAACCATCTCTCTTTTGTCCAGAACCTTTGGAATTTTAGGGACAGCAAAAATATGAACTGTCTAGATAGTAAAAACTCCTTCATACACTGGCAACCTGGGAATCTGCCCAACCAGCTGCACAGATACCCTCCAGCCAGGATTTCCCTAAAATTCTCAAAGCACATGTTTGATTAATCCTTTCATAATTACATTTACGTACACTCCTATGAAAATAACTCTAAATGATTTCAGGGACATAGTCTTCTCTGTCCAAATAAGAACTCTAGAACACAGAATTCTAGAGGAGAAAATACCACCATCAGTGAGTACTTTGTTTTTGATAACTTTTAGGTAACTTCCTGACTTCCCTCTGAGCATTGTTTTCAAATGCCTGAGCATGTTTGCTCATTTAGTTCTTGGTGACAGTGGTAAACAGACCTTCTGTCCATTTCTCCCTTTACAACAAGTTTCACTGTCTGCTTCCCTAATGCCTTTCACAAAGTAGGAGAATAAAATCATTATGCATTTTATAGCAACACACAGATTACATTTTTTTGCATCGGTCCCTTCTATTCCCAGAGATATTCTCAACTTTATTAATATCTCTCCAGCCCAATATATATCACCAGTTATTTAAAATTCCCCAAATAGGGCTTTGCACATGTTTATGACAAATATTTACCGGGTTGAGTGGGGTGCAATAAAAATGCATTCAATATTCCATTTGCATATGATGTAAAACCTATCTTTCTAGGAGAAAAGTCTCTTACATCTCACTTGTTTTGGTCAATAGATAAAATTAAATCATATGTAGTGATTAATTTTAACATTTTAATCTAAGTTTCTATTTTTCAAAATAGAAATAGAAAATTACCTTGCAGGTATGTTGTGATATCAAATGTGATTATATATGTGTATTTGTGTGTATATTTGCATATGAATACATAGATGTATACATATGTGCATGCACATCTGTGTGTAAATGCTCATACATATTTCTTAGCCTAATATTTGTGTTGTATTAAGCATTTCATCTATTTTAGATATAGTAATTGTTTTTTTCTTATAATTACTGTGTACCTGTGGAAATCAGGTTTCACTTGAATTTTAACATGATTCAGGATACAATCTCTTACAAGAATAATTATGGAAAAAATTTTAGACAGATTTTGGGGAAAAAAAGTCTAAAACTATCAGGGATGGCATGCCAGGCAGATGGAGCAAAAGGTGAGGAGAAAAATAAATGTAGATGTACAAAATGGTGAGGCTTCTGATTTGAAGAAATCATTTGGGAAGTCAGAATAGTAGGAGTATGAGATATTTGCTATAGGAAATTACATAAGGGCTTTGAATCCAGGCTATGGTACAGTCATTTTGTGCCAAACAGCCAAATGTTAAAGACCTTTCTGTTAAAATCAGACACATAACAACCCAGCTATGTGTTGGGACAAATTAATTACTACTTCTCTCTGGTTGGATTGGTGTTTATAAAGAAAATAGATGCAATGAATAAAATGTGGATTGGTTATCAGCTTTTTGAATGAAAACCCTCAAAGAGGTTACCAAATTTTTTTTTAAGATTTTATTTATTTATTCAGAGAGAGAGAGGCAGAGACACAGACAGAGGGAGAAGCAGGCCCCATGCAGGGAACCCGATGTGGTACTCAATCCCGGGTCTCCAGGATCACATCCCGGGCTGCAGGCGGCGCTAAACCGCTGCACCACCAGGGCTGCCCAAGGTTACCAAATTTAAACTGGATTGGAGAATATACATAAGCCCAATGCCAAAGTAAGACATCTTATTATCTCATCTTGAAATAGTATTTTAGCACCTACATATGGGGAAGTCCAGGTCATAATGCAGTGTTAAAATATTTACCAACCAGGTGCCCAGAGATCATTGTCTATTTTACAGACCTGTGTTCTAGGAAGATAGGTCCCACAATGTCTTCTCAATGTAGTGACCCCGTCAGCTGGGAAACACAGCCCAATGAATGTGAAGGCCTTACTATCTTTACACAATTGGTAAGTTATTAATCTCTATAAAAGCAATTAGAAGAGTACAGAGGAACCTTGATTTTTCAGAAAAACGGAAGTTCCCACTTCTAGGAAAGCACTAGTATGGCAAGATTAGGGTTTTCCTTTTAATCATTGTGAAGTATCTATAGTAAGTATCATCATTCTTATTAGAGTTCTAGCTCATGTAAATATGATGTGGAAATAAGAATAGAAATAAAGCCATAATTATTTTATATACAATGATTTAATAACATGTTTAAATCTTTTTTTTTTTTTTAATTTTTATTTATTTATGATAGTCACAGAGAGAGAGAGAGGCAGAGACATAGGCAGAGGGAGAAGCAGGCTCCATGCACCGGGAGCCTGATGTGGGATTCGATCCCGGGTCTCCAGGATCGCGCCCTGGGCCAAAGGCAGGCGCCAAACCGCTGCGCCACCCAGGGATCCCTAATAACATGTTTAGAAGTGACTGGGAACAGTAGAATTACACAAAGTAGTGTGTCTTTATGCCAGAAATCACAAGTTAGAAAATAAAATTTAATGAAATCTTATCCACTACAATAGAATTTAAAAATAGATATAATTATAGAAATATCTAAAGCATATTCCCAGAAAAAAGTAGGCAGAAACTGTTGAGAGATAATATGTATATCTGACTAAAGGAGAAACATAATGGTGTTATATATTTGAATGGGTTAATCAAAAAATTTAAATATGGGGGTGCCTGAGTGGCTCAGTCAGTTAGGCTTTGTACTTGTACTCTTGATTTTGGCTGGGATCCTGAACTCAGAGTCATGAGATCCAGCCAAGAACTGGGCTTGGAGCCTGTGGACCCTGCCTAGGATTCTCTCTCCCCATCTCCCTCTGCCCCTCCCCCACCAAAAATAGTTCAAATATGGCTTTCCTCAAATGTATCCATTTGAAGATTTATGATTACTAAAATATAATGATAGTTAAAACTAATTTTATTTTAAATAGGACAAAAATAATATATTTCATTTACATGCATTAAAAAGAACTATCTAGAGAGTATACACAGGACACTGTAGTGCTGAGTATCTTATAGGAAACAGATTCCAGGCTTGAATATCAGACTTAATAGAAATAATAAAGAAGATAGTCAAGAGGTATGAGCAAGGTTAAGGGGACAGACATGGGGTAGTGAAGACCCCAGAGACAGGCAACAATGGAAGCCATTGATCACCCTAAGTCCGAAAGGACAAGAGAGACAAGTGGGTCACTGGAGCTCATTGCCTTGGAATAGGGATGGCTACCTGACAGGATTTGTCCTGTGGAGTGCAGCCTGGGTCAGAATGGTGAGGGAGAGGACTAGGGGAGAGGACAACTACCTGTCCTCTTTCTCTTCCTGCATTTCTGGCTCTTGTTGTTACTACCCATTGCCCAAACCCAGCAAATAATCACAGGGCAGGAGTGAGTGGGTCAGGCTAAAAAACATGGATGGGAGAGGGGAAAAATAAAAAATATCTTAAACAGGAACCACAGATAATAATAAATATAATAAATATAATTTTTAACTCTGATATGTGAGTAATACAAACAAAAATAAATGTTATTTTATTTATTTAAAATGTTTATTTAAAATATTTAATATTACTTAAAATAATATTTATGTAAAAGAACATTTTATTTTAAATAATATTACATATTTGCAGCATGAAACACTATAAAATAGTGCACTATAAAAGCACTATAAAATATTTAATATAATGATTAACTGACATATGAGTAATATATTTATATAGTGATATGTCTATGTGAATTGAGACAAATAGAAAATGCAGTAGAAGAGTACTTACAAATATACCTCTGTAGATTAGTTACCTTATATTACATTATGCAATGGAAACAAATAACATCAAAGTCTCAGTGGTTTATAATGACAAAGGCTTATTTTCCTGCTTTAATCCTGCCCACTGCCTGTCAGATGCAGCTTTGCTCCAGGCTGCTTTCACTCCAGTCCCAGGCCAACAGAGCATACTCAGTTTGGAACATGGAACATGGCTGGTCTCTTGGCAGAGAAAAAAGGGACATGGCAAACTCTATGCTGGCTTCTAAAGATTACAAGCATAATGTTATCCTTAGGAACATTTCACCGGCTAAAGAAAGTCATGTGACCAAGCCCAATGTCACTATTGGTGGGTGGATTTAAGCATTGTTTGAAGGGAGGGTGGGCAAGATCCTTAAAAGCTTAGTATTTTTGTTAACAGATTATATAATTTATCACATTCCATTATTTATGGATTAATATATGATAATGGAAGCATATCAATTGAAAGCCCATCTAAAAATTTATTCATATGATTACATAGCCATAGTGAGTTGAAGATAGAAGGGAGCTAGAGCAATATTCAGATTCCACTAATGTAGAAAACGAGTCTAAAAGATGTAATGATGTGTCCAAGGTCATTACTTTAACAAATTGGATCAGAGTGAGAATATCCAGTTCTGCACTCAGGCCTCTTTCCAGCATTGGTCAGTTCTTCATGAACAGGTTTTGTTAAGGAGGAAGGAACTTATATTTTGCGAACTTAAACACTACTTGTTGAAGGTCAATGCCAATCTCATTTTTAGCTAGGAAATATAATGCATTTTTAAGGACCTGGAGAGAGATATCACTATCAATTCATCCTTCATCAAATCTCTCTTCCATACCTACTTCTTTATATGAGAAAGTTAATAATCGAAAGATCACTTGGTCTTTGGTAGGGATAAAAAATATAGGCACCAGGCTCAGATTTCAAAAATCACATATTGTTTTTTCCATAAAATTTCCTAGATTAACTATGGATAAGCAACTATTTCCTGGGCCAAGATTCTAAATTGGGAATTATAAAGAATATACAAATAAACTGATCTATTTAGATAGGGAGGTAATTAAAACCTCTTTGTTGCAAAGGTTGACCAGAAACCCTTCATTCGTGCTGTGAAACCACTGAAGAGTTCGTTGATTGCCCTGTTTGAAATGGCAGGCCAAATCGTAATCCTGGAAAAGGAGGAACTGCAATGGCAGCTTTCCCTTCATCACCTGAGAGGACAAAACACAGCACTGTCTATTGCCTTTATCCTTCAGAATAATGAGAAGACAGCTTTCAGATTAGCCTCCTAGGAATCACTACCCTTTATAAGATAATCAAATCTGATGTGTTATTTATCAGTTGAATGTTATTGTTAAGTTTGGGACACTCATAATGCATAGTTGTATAATATATTCTAATTTGTTGGCATTTTCTCATCTGACAAAACAAAGTAACTAAAAAATAACAGCCACTCCAGTGTGTGTGTGTGTGTGTGTGTGTGTGTGTAAGTGAATTTGTAGCTGCTAAGTATACTTGCAACATGCAATGATTTGGTAAGTCTGTGACATTTATTCTTAACTGCTCCTCATAAAATAATACTCAAAATTGCCTCTAACTCCTACCTCCATCTGTGTGGCATTATCAAAATTTGGTTAGACCAAAGCTTTCAGGATTTTAATGAGGTCGAGGAGTTAGACAAACAATGATTAATTTATAGGAGGTCACCTGGAAAGTACAATGAACACAGGGTTGTAATATGGCAAGAAAGATGGTGCAAAAAAAATGGGAGTTAAAAAAAATTTTCGTATGTGCTCAAGATAGTAGGTTTACTACTGAATTATAACTCATCTGATAAGACAAAGAGATATTTTATTCATTGTGTTTAGACATTTTGATATGTTTGGCTCAACTATGTTGGAAAAATTAGAGCGGGGCTAAATCATCAGAGCACACCAACCTGACTGAATATCTTTGTGCTTATTGATGTGTCTACTTCTCACTCATTAAATACAATGGACATGCTATTCTCAAAGAGAGAAAGTACTTGCCAGCCATAAGCAGAATCTTGCCTGTGACCTCTAGTATTCTGTTAAGTGTTATCAGCTCTTATAGAGAGGTTCTCATGTACTTCAAGAGAAACTCTACATACAATAGGAGCTTCACCAGACAGTTGAAATGTATAAGACTGAACATGGGTTCTAATTCCTATAAGGCCAAACTGCCTGCCTCAAACATTTAAATATTCAATGAAATACTAGTTTAAGTATTCAATGAAAAAATATATGAAGAAATGCACTGTTAAACACAGTAAAAACATGCATATGGTAAAAAAAGAGAAACCATTCTTTTATTAACAACTATTTCTCTTTCCTAGACTTTAGTGCACCCAATCAAGAATTGACTGGACTCATATAAGACATTTTTCTAGAGGATAATTTTTGCCTAAAATAACCCAGAGGAACATTTGGGAATGTCCCAAACTATAGTTGCTATGTCAAATAAATCACATCTACTATTTTGTAATTTTAACTATTAAAACATATTAAGAAATATGGCCTGTCATTCTTTTGGCAGAAGCACATGATTAAGCAGCTTGGTGAATGGAATGAACAGGTGCTGGAATAAAAATCAGAAAGCCCATTCGTCTTCATGCTTCCAGAGGAAACTAAATCTTTGGGGGATTTCAACCAGTAGGACATCATTTTCTTGTTTAGGTAGTTTAATGTACTTTGGGTGGTTTCAGAGCTTTCTCTGATGATTTCAGGCTAGTCCATGTGGGACACAGTCATATAATGAATTACTTGCAGTGTGTTTAATGCCTCATTGTTAAATCATGCCCAGCATTAAGAGGGAAGAAAGCTGTTCCCTACCATTTGGGCATTACTGAATTATACATATATATCTTTTAGGTACCAAGTGATAACAATAAACAGTGAATTCTGAATTCAGGAGCATGTCTAAATCCTTAATATCATATGTTCTTTGCATATTATAGTATTAAAAATGTTGGTTGAATGACTGAAGAGAAAATGATAATTAACTCAACAGGTAGATAATGTTTTTGTACATGTCATCCTCTAATCCTGGGATGTCCTTCCTATCTGCTGTCCCCTACACCCGGTCCATGCTCATTAATCTTTTAAATTTATCATCAGACATTTCTTCTGACAGGTATCCCACCCCAAACAGATATAATTACTCTCTTCTCTGAGCTATCTCTATACCATGTATGATTTTGTGTTTTATATATATATATAACATGTGCGTGTGTGTGTGTGTGTAGTTTTAAAGTTTGTTTAAACATGTCTTCTCTTAGATGATTGAAGAGAATTCCTTTTAGTCACAGAATAAGTTTTTCTCTACCTCAGTGTGTGTGTGTGTGTGTGTGTGTGTGTATTTCCTGTGTAATAGAAAATTCTACAGGCTATGTAACAGACTTTTGATACAATTCAGGATGGGTAAATGAGTTAAGAAAGATACGGTGTCTATACATCTGAATTTCCAAATATCTTTAAATAAATATGATGTGTCATTAGCATGATATCAGTTGAATGTGGTATGTGAGCTACTAATTTATTCTCTATTTGCTAAAGAATTCTTTGAAGATCCACTTTTTTCTAAATCCTGGAAAATGAATGTATGTTATATACATAAGGGAGGAATGACATTTAGGGCAAAAGTCACTGCAAATGCAAAGTTATTGACCTGAAATTTGGTCTGATTTATACAATGTGATGAATAGAAATTCACTGCTATACTAATAGTAAGAAATGAGAATATAAATGTAGACAGGAATAGGAATAAAGGTTCTATCCCATGGCTATGGAAAGTGGAAAGCCAAAAAGAAATATTCATTTATTTCTTTATTTCTTTCTAAGCAGAAGATGTGATATACCTTTGCCCTAGAAAAAAATGGCAGCAATATGACAGATGGATTAGAATGGGCATAAATCTGTTTATATGGAGAGAAGTTAAGAGGTTCAAGTACAAGATAATGAGGACCCCTGGTGAATGAGTGGTTACATGTGTAGAAAGAAAAAAAAATTCAGATTTAGAGATACATCTAAATTACAATTGACCAAATATGTGACTATTTACATAGGGTTGAGAGATATATTGCACATCAAGTTTTTTCTTGTTATGTTTGTTGTTTGTAGCTTTAAGGTAATTATTGTACTGTAGTATCATTAAGAGATATAGAGAAATACAAAAATTGGGTGGAAAATGATACATGATTTGTAAGAGAGTAAATTCTCTTGCAGAAATATTGTTACTAGATCTGCAAATGAAATGTCCCGTAGGCACTATGAAATGAATGTATCTCATGGGCAGGCTATCAGATTACAATCATAGATTCTGAACTTAATGACCTGGAGATAGTAGCTGAGGAACTGGAAAGAAATAAGATGTGTATGGAACAAAGACAAAAAAAAAGTTTAGAATTTTGAAGATGATATTATTCTTACTATTAAGAATAAAACAGGAGAAAACAAGAAAAATGAACACACCAAATAAAAAAAGAGGTGAGCACACTAGTCAAAATATGTTTGCCTGATAGGATAACCCTTGACAGTGAGAAAAGTGAATACCTACGTACTTACCCATGTGTTAGGTTTATGAGGGAGATATGCTGAAAGGTTCCTACAAACAAAATTACTTTAAAATTTTTGTCATAAAACATTGTTCCTAGGTTACAATCTACTCTTTAGGTAACAGTGCTGAATCATATGGAGTTATAAGAATTCCTTCTGTCTTTTCTCCAGGTAAATGTAGGTATTAGAAATGTAACTGCGTGTCACATCTCCTTCTTGGTATATTTTCTTAGACCTGTACCTTAACTTAGACCCTACAGATTTTACTAATTCAATGATGAAGAAAGGAGAATACAAAAAAAAAAAAAATTGTAAACCAGGGAAAACAAAGAACAAGAGGTTTTCCCCAAAGGTGTACAACAGATCTTTTCTAGTTAGCTCATCAAAGTGTCTCCACAGAAGAGTAACACCTAATCTTGAAGTGACCTATGCAGATTTTAAAAACAGTTTAGAGTTTAATTGAGTAGAATAGTGAGCTTTTCCTGGAAGTCAGCATCAAGGGAGGGCAAGAGAATTGGAGATGAGGAAGAAAAGTTACAAGGAGTAAGATTCATTCAAAAGTAACAACACACACACACAAATAGGTTTAATGAACAGTGAAATTAGGTTTTGAAATTTAATAATTAAGTAGTAACAGATGGCCTATAAGATGTGATGCACACATGACACTCAAAGCAAATATGGCAAAATGTTAATAATTGTTGACTCCAAGTGGAGTATGTATAGTTTTGCTACCTAGAAGATGCAGCTCTAAAGAGCGAATGGTGGAGCACATGGGAAAATAGTGTAATGTGGTCTCCCTTTACAATGTTAAGAAGAAGAAAATAACAGAGATTTAAAGAACATGAAAAGCAAGATGGTAAGTGTAAAATAATAATGTAAAACTATGTAGAACAGAAATAGATTAGGGAATTAATCTCAGAAAGGAAGCTCCAGAGAAGCTAAAGGAAATTGATAGTTGCATAAGAAAAATGAACAGTGATGTTGGATGGATCAGACCCTTTGAAAATTCCAGCAACCTAAACTATGCAAAATATCAGATTAGGGAAATTATAGGAATAGTTGACAGTATATAAGATTTCTCCCTATACAGAGGAATATTTTACTTGTACTTCAGCCCTTTCTTCACTATTAATTTTTGGAATTCATTTTTAAAAAATTAAAATTGATATGTGAATCAAAATGATAAATGGGAAAACGCACTATTCTACATTTATATACATTTTGTGCATCATGACTAATAAATGTTCTTTAAAGGGAGCTTTACAATTCCTCAAAGCTTTGCTTTGAATATATTTTATAAAAACGCATTTCAAAGATGAGGAACATGTATAAAGCTCAATCTTTTTATTATTGAGTAAAACATCTTGGGTGCAAATATAATAATCTCTTTAATAATTTAAGCAATTTTGTATCAGTCCACTCAATTCAAGTTGTCTGGATAATTTGGTAGGGAAAGGACTGATTGCTATATAGAAAGAAATCTCTGAATGTAAAGAGAATATCTGCTAAAGGATATTTAGCTAATTAATTAGTTTCTGTTGGCAATTTCAATAGTCTCGTAATTCACAATCATTGACAGATCTTATGTCAAGTATGGAAATACCTCCTTGTTGCCCAAGGAGGAAAAAATAATGAACAAGGATCATATTAAGTTATAAGAAAAGATCTCCTTGGTCTTTACTCATTTTATATGAGCATAGTGAGGCTCAAAGTCACTCACTAAGTTGGTAGCAAAATTAAGACAAGAACCCAGAACTTCACTTTCCCAGGCCCATATCTTCTCTGCAGCATTAAATAGGATTTTTTTAAAAAGGCTTGGAGTTTTGGATTTATGTCTCCTCCTTGGAGTCTCAAGAAAAACTACTATGGTGGGCTCCTAACAGATTTAATGAACCCAGTTCCTCTAGTTTTTGAATCTTATTTTATTAGCTTGCAATGGTGTAAGAATCTTAGTGAGCAAAAACAATCAACCAGAAATTTCACCGTATTTTTTATCTTTTATTCATCATAGTACTAACTTTTGTGCTTTAATAAATATATACATAAATGAACAACTGAAATCCATAGTTGTTAATTCAGTAGGATCAGTCCTAGGAGTATTTCCTAGTTTAACCGTTATTTTTCTATATTCATTCCATGCTACTCATTAGATTCCTGTGCTCCAGTTGGCAGGCCATAGGTATAGCCTGGATTTGGACTAGTGTGTAGCATTAATTGACTTACGTGACATTGGAATCATGAATTAACTTTGTTTGGACATAACACTATGGCAGTTGTATCTGTCAGGGTCCAAAATGGAAAAAGAGAAACTGACTCAATATTTAAGATAGATGAGATTTAGCAGAGGAAACAGCAAAGCAAAAATCCTGAGGGAACAGCAAAGAAGTCAAAAAAAAAAAAAAAAAAAAAAAAAAGAAGGGTGTGACAACCCAAACATTAACAAAAGCAAGGGAAACCTTTACTCTTAAGAAGAGAGGGACAAAAGGAAAATGTTCCTAGAGCCAGCCCAAGGCCAGAGAGTCAACTGATGGAAGATGGAAACAACATGTAGGTCTCAGGTGGGAGTTGGAGTTGTGAATACCTTACCTACAATATATTCCAGGACTGTTAGACATTCAGCCTGAGGTGGGGGGAACAAGGTAATGATTTTGTCTTCCTCTTGAGATGTAATCTACTGCCAGTGTCTGCAGCACTGGGCAGAGCACAGCAAGGAATTGAGGTAAAACAAAAAAGATGAAGACCAGAGAAACAGTGTTTCTCAAAATGTGATCCAAAGAATAGCCATAACCATTATAGAATCAACAATTGTTGACAATACAGATCTGTGAGACTGAAATCTGAATTAATTATTCAGAATCCCCAAGGAGTTGGTTGTGATTAAAAAACCTGCATATTAAGGGAGCTAAAAAGTTTTTTGAGCTCCAAATGGGAAAACTACAAAATTACAGCTGACTAGAAATTGCTGAGGAATCAGATGACCTTGGCTTAAAGTTTGCTTTACTGACTGTGGGATCTTTGAAAGTTTAATTAAACTCTCCAGTCTCATTTTTTTATATCTAAATATAGGAATGCTATGACCTATCATATATATTGTAAAAGCCTGGTGTGTGAGTTAAATGAGATAATGTGGAATGTTAGAAATTATAATATTAAACATGCTTTCAGAAGTCCAATCATCTACAATAACAAAACTAAATCCAATTCTACTGATAAGCAACTTATACAGTTCCCTGGGGCAATACTATATGGTCACCTTTATATACTGGGCATCTTTTGGTTCTATAACCATGATTTTTCTTGGACCTTAAAACTTACATTTTATGTAATATACCAAATACTTTTTTGCACAATAAGAGTTGTGCAAAAAATATTGTTAGTACTTTTCAGTTCAAACCCAATTTATACTTTCTCTTTGAAAGTATAAATCTTTTTTAAAGATTTTATTTATTTATTCATAGAGATGCAGAGAGAGAGAGAGAGAGAGGCAGAGACACAGGCAGAGGGAGAAGCAGGCTCCATGCAGGGAGCCCGACATGGGACTCGATCCAGGGTCTCCAGATCATGCCTGGGGCTGCAGGCAGCACCAAACCGCTGAGCCACCAGGGCTGCCCTCTTTGATGTATTTCTGACACCTATTATCCATATGTGCACAATGCTCGTCAAATTGCCAATATATTTCTTTTCTTTCCACAAGTTAATGATAATTCATGAAATAACAAACTGTTTTTCACTTAGAAAAAGAATATGGGCGTGCCTGGGTGGCTCAGCAGTTTGAGCATCTGCCTTTTGTTCAGGGCATGATCCTAGATCTGGGGATTGAGTCCCGCACTGGGCTCCTTGTGAGAAGCCTGCTTCTTCTTCTGTCTGTGTCTCTACCTCTCTCTCTGTGTCTCTTATGAATAAATAAATATTCTCTTATGAATAAAAAATAAGTCTTTAAAAAATAAACAAAAAATGTGTACATAGTTAAGCTATTTTGAAATGAGAAAATGAAAACTCCCTGAATTGACTGTTAGAGAAATTATAAATGTTCTACATGAATGCAAGATGATATTAAAACTTCAATATGTTTAACTGAACACAATAATAACCTAAACTTTGCAGTATCACAAATACTGCAAAGATGGAGAGAAAGGGAAGCAGCACTTGTAAATGTGTATTAATAGCAGAAATGCAAAAATAATATCTCTACTATATATTGATCATTAAAACACTACATGGAAATATATATTCCCCAATCTTAGAATTATGGTAACTGAGGCACTGATATTTGACATATATTCCATGCTCATGTCTAGTATTCGGCTGGGCCAAGATTTGCACTCATCTAGTTCAATTTATTAAAATGCCCATGACAATTTTCTTTTTTTTTTTTAAGATCTTATTTGTATATTCATGACAGACACAGAGAGAAAGGCAGAGACATAGGCAGAGGAAGAAGCAGGCTCCCTGCAGGGGGCCTGATGTGGGACTTGATCCCAGGACACCAGGAGCATGACCTGAGCTAAAGGTAGATGCTCAACCACTGAGCCACCCAGGTGCCCCCAAATTTTCTTTTATTAAATAGAAAACTATTACACCATTTTTGTCTATTTATTTTACTAATTACAACAACTACATAAAGAAAAGCGCCAACATTAAGTGTATAGCTTGACGAATATTGATAAAGTGAACATATCCAAGTAACCAACACTCCTTATAGCATCTTCCAGGCATTAGCCACCTAAGGCAAAAAAACAAACAAAACAAAACAAAACAAAACAAAACAAAAACCCTCTGTTCCTGCTTCTGAATAAGTGAAAGTCGAAGTGAGATGATTACATTCATCAGGGGGCTCTATAACCAGGTTCAGGAAATCCCAGATATGGAGAAATAGATGCTGTATTAGCCAGAGAGAAGGCAACACATGTTTGGGCTCATGATATTTACAAGAACACTTTGTTCCTTCTAAATATAGGCAGAGTATTCCCATGATACTTACAAAAAGAGAAGGGAACTCCACCATGTTGGCTCTAAATATAGACAGGATAGCCTCATGATATTTACAAATCCACCATTTTATTGACTCTCAGTGGCAACCCATTCAGGACTCCTTCCACTCTAGAGAGCTCTCTTCTTTCCTTTCTGTTCTCACCTTTACTTAACAAATTTTTACTTCAACCTTTTGTGTCTGTGAGATTCATTCTTCAACTCTGTGAGACAAAAATCCTGCAAACCTGTGACATTTTTAAAAAAGATTTGATTTATTTGAGAGAGGGCACAAGTGGGGATGGAGAAGGAGCAAAGGGAGAGGGAGAATTAAACTCCCCACTGAACAGAGACCCCAAAGAGGGGTTTGATCCTAGGACCCTGGGATCATGACATGAACCAAAGGAACTCCAACCTGCAGCACTTCTAGCGTGATATATTTCTGCCTGTTTTGAAATGTAAATATTATTACATTTTAGGTAGTATTTTGCATGTAGCTTCTTTCTTTCAGCGTATTGTGAGTTCCAAACATTGTTTTGAAGTAGTAGCAGCAGCTAGTTCATTCTTATTGTTGTTAGTATTTCCTTCCATGAGTATCCACAATTTAGTTATCATTAAACAGCCACGAAGTTTTTGTTGGTTATTAAAAATACTACAAATTTGTTCTGAATATACACCTAGAGGAAGAATTTCTGGGCTATTAGAATTGGCTGTGATTTGAATTAAATTCATATACATATACATGTGTATGTAATTATGCATATATAGTTTTATACATGAATATATGTGTATATTTTATATCCATATATATTCAATATGCTGAATGTAAGGTAGACACCTTGAGCATAAAAATATATGAAATAACATTTCACACTTAACATTTCACACACTATAGGATGGCTATAATTTCTTTTTTAAAAAAGGAAAATAACAAGCGGTGATGAGAATGTGGACATATTGGAGCCTTTGTACACTGCTGATGAGAATGTAAAAAGATATAGGATTTATGCAGGGAAAAAAAGTTTAGTGGTTTCTTAAAAAGAGAAACCCAGAGTTATCCCCAGTAATTCTACTCCTAGATGTTTACCCAAAAGAATGGAAAGATGGACTCAGACCGATGTTTGTATGCCAATACAAACACTGTAGCTTTGTTCACAATAGTCAAAAGATGGAAACAGCCCGAGTGTCCATCAGCAGATAAATGGATAAATAAAATGTGATATATACATATGATGGAATATTATGAAGCTATAAAAGGAATGAAGTTCTGATACATGTTAGGACATAAGTGAACCTTGAAAACTTTATGCTACGTGAAATAAGAGAAAACAAATTGCATTATATGATTCCACTTACATGAAATATCTTCAATAGGCAAATCGATTGAGGCAAAGTAGATTAGAAAGTTATCAGAGGCTGAAGGGAAGGGATCAATGGGGAGTTACTGCTAAATGATCATAGAGTTTTTGTTTGGGGTGTTAAAAAAGCTTTGGAAATGCACTTTAAAAATAGTTAAATGTGGTTTTGCTATATATAGTTTACCACAATTTTTTAAAATGTATGAGAATCACTGACTTGAAGGAATTTGCTATTTATTTGAGAAGAAAATATGGAGACATGTGAGATAATGCACAATTTATAGTAATTACCAAAGACATTTTACTTCCCCATTTTACCCCCTCTCCGTGTACACTTTCACACAAATACACAAACACACATAAATATACACCTACATCCTAGGCCAATAAATCTTTCTGCATTGTCTGAACATAATTGCGTTTCAGATTTCTGCTTTCCTAGGTCTGCTCTACATTTTCTTTTGTTTTGTTTTGTTTTTGTTTTTGTTTTTGCTCTACATTTTCTTTTGTGTGATTTACTTAGTTTCTCAGCTTACTCCCTTGCCTCCAGGCTTTGTAGCCACTCCCCTCAGCTGTCTGATTGAAATTCTATTCATATTAATCATCTATTTGAAACCTTTAATAGATCTCCATCTTGTTTTGTCTATATTTTTAGATGTCTTAGAATTTATTATAAGATTTTTTTTTGATATGGCATACAAACCTATCTCCAGCCTCTTTATTCATTGTACAGAGATACAAATTACATATTTTCCACTTAAGAAGTGTGTTCTGCTGGGCTTCGTAGATGCCTTTCTGCCCATCTGGAGCACACTACATCATCTATCCCTTTAGGAAAAAAATCTTAGCACTTTTCTCCTTTGAGCCATATCAGACCTTAACTAATTAGAACAACTGTACTTATAAAAGATTGTTCCAATCCTTTGCATATCTGTTTTCTAATGAGTAATACAAACTTTGAGAAAAGAACTTTACTCACTCATCTTTGTAATCTCCACACCAAATAAATTTGTGTTAAATACATTAGAAATTTGATGGATAAAAGAAGGAGAGATCATTTCTAGCTGCAGGGAAAGGCTCTGTAAATAAAAGACAACTTTACTTTCAAAATCAAATAGTAACCAGAACATATTGCTCAGGAGTTGTTTCCAAGGAGTCACTCTTTTCAATCTATCTATTGGCCTCATTAGTAGCAGAATCTATCTGCATAGAGATAGTAACTATGTTAGAGCCAATAGATTGTTTTGTTCCTTTAAGTAAGCTGAGCATGTCTTCTACTATATCACTTACAAATGGGGTTGTTCATCATATCTTCTCACAATAGATTGTGTAACAGACATTAATTCTTGTATATTGAATCCTCACAAATCTGTGTAGCTCAAATTGAGTTAATGACAGTGAGGGTCACACAGTTCCCTAACAAATCAGATGAATTGTTACCATACTGACATGTTCAACAACTAGAAAGCTAGTGAATCACTGATGCTAGAAGCTTAAAAGGAAGTTCTAAAATCAGTCTATAGTAATCCATTGTTAAGACATAAATTGGTGTGTCTGGATGTCTTTAATTTTCAAAAAGAACCCTTATTACATTTTTAATACTATTATTTCTTAAAGAAAAAAATTATGCAACTTGAAAGGCCCAAGTGTAAGACAGAAGTAGCCTAAAAAATGGCTAATCCTAATTTTGCTAGTATAATTTATTTCCCAAGAAGAAACCTCTTTACTATAAACACAAGTAATTCAGCTGAAAATGCCAAGCCACTGCCAAAGCTTTTGGAACTTGTCTTTAAAAATAACCAGCATACTTATAATAAAAATGAAATTATGTAGAAAATAAACAAGTTATCACTACTTAGTACAGCAAAATTGGCCTTTGAATTTTTAAAGGGGACAGATGAAGAGTTTTCCAACACTTATTTGTGATATGGGAGATCACTGGGCAGCAGTAAAGAGGGAGAGGAAAAGAGAGAGGAGAGACAGAACATTTTTAAAAAGATCTAATTGGGCTGCACAGACTTTGGAATCAGTGATGAGCAATTTGTAGCATGCAAGCTAGAATGGCACAGAGGCTGATTAATAAAGACAGAAGTAGCAATCAGCATTCTCTTTCCTCTTTTTTTCATCTCTGCTTATTTCCACAAGTTTTCTCTGATGTCTTTGGTAACTTTATGCAACATGAGAGACAACATATAACTCCCTCAAACCCTTAACCAGAGAGCAGAGTCAGAGTGAATTACCAACATCTGAAGAAATGTACAATATCTTACTTTATATTTTAATCAAAGTGGAACATGTATAAATTGTAAAGTTAAGTCTTAGAATACAGTTTAGTATGGAGAACAGCAATTTCTTCCCAAAGTTCACTTTGAGCCCAAATTTAGTTCACCCAAAAAATACATAGATATACAAATGACCTTTCTTCTATTCTTGAATGTGTTTCATGTGTTTTGTTAAATGAATATTCTTTTTATATTAATTACCATAAGTGTGAGCTATTGTCCCCAGGTGTCAGTTACAAGCTCCATATATTGTTTTTTTTTTCTTGAGAATTTTCACATATAAGTAAAAATTGCCACTTATTCTCTTTTTGAAATTTCTTTATGTTTATCACTATTACATGCACAAGCTTTTTGATAGGAGTCAAAATCAATTGTCCATGAACATAAATACATTAATCATCCCCTTTTTGTTACTGTTTGGTGATGGAGCTTGAGTTATCTGGCACTATTTTGGACTGACTGTTTCCTTGGCCAGCTACATGTGAAATCTGCACACTTCACTTCTACCTCCAGTCCCTGTTTTGCAGAGAGCTCAAGCTCTTTGCTATTGGTTTATTTCCTTGATTTTGAAGGACCACATCCTACTTTCCTAAGAAAAGTTTCAAGAATTTTTTTCTTTTTTATAATTTGCATGTATATTCATTCATTTCTTTCTCGCCATATTTGACTGTTCCACTGGATAGAGAATTTAAAGTCCAAATAACTTTCTCACAGAAGTAGAAGGCATGCTCTATTATGAGGTATTGATAGCTGGGAGTCTCATGTTATTTTGAGGTCTAGTCCACATTTGTAACTTTGTCTACGTTGTGAAGTTTCACAGTAATCTTGTTTAAGTTTTCAAGTTGTTTGTTTCTTTTTCTATGATATGATTGAATTCTCTGAGGATAAAATCAAAACATTCCCTCTGGTGGTAGGTAGGCCAATGGTGAATTTTTTTAATTTAATTTTTTATTTTAGTATAGTTGATATACAGTGTTATGTTAGTTTCAGGTTTCGGATATAGTGATTCAACATCTCTGTATGTTATACTATGCTCGCTACAAGTATAGCTACCACCTGTCACCATCAATACTATTACAGTATCATTGACCATATTCTTTGTGCTGTGCCTTTTACTTCCATGACTTGATACTAAAGAAGAAGCACGAGATAGTTGAGAACACAGTAAAAGCAATTGCAATACACTTATTGTTGAACATTTATTGCTTCTTTTCAGTATCAGAGTGGGCTAAGAATATTCACTACATTGCTTCTGCTATAGGTAATATCTCTCATAAGCCCATTTTGTTTCTTAAAGAGAAGGAAGGAGAGAGGGAGAGAAAAAAAGATAGAGGGAGATTAAAGAGAGAGCGAGCACTACTTTAGTATATGTTTCGTGGTTCATGTGACATCTTCCTGACCATGAAATACTGTTTAGGAAATGCAGAACCGGGAGAATAGTATAATTAACAGAGTCCATTTAAGTAACAGAGGCCTGACCAAATTAAATTGATCCCATTAGGATTCTATCCTTGCTTTAACTCTGAGCTAAGCAGTCTCAGAACAAAAGTCATTAAAAATACCATGAATATGCTTCAATCTCCAGGGGAGATTAAAAAAAAAGAAGCAACTCACCTAAACACAAAAACAAAACATTCAGAAAACAATCTACTCTAAAAGGCACTGAGTCATAAATCACAGGTGCATCAGAAAGGGAGACAGAACATGAGAGACTCCTAACTCTGGGAAATGAACAAGGGGTGGTGGAAAGGGAGGTAGGCGGGGGTGGGGGTGACTGGGTGATGGGCACAGAGCGGGGGCACTGGATGGGATGAGCACTGGGTGTTATTCTATATGTTGGCAAATTGAACACCAATAAAAAATGAATTTTAAAAAAACCCAAAACATTAAAAAAAAAATCACAGGTGCATTCTTGCTCTTTGTCACCACTGACTCTTCATCTTCTTCCCGCTGAGACACTTATTTGCTCATGGGTTTCATCATAACACAAGTTGCTATGCAGATGTGAAAGTAAAGCTCACCCCTTGATTCTCTAACAAATGTTAAGTGGCCTCCCATGGAAAGGAAAAGCATAAAGGAGGGGTATACACATTCTGGATTACTTTCCTTGTTTGTAATGAGAATGGCCTCTGGATACACAAAGCAGCTCTGTATTTATGTTTCTTAAAATTCATTTTTCTTCTAATATGTTCAGTTCTGTTCTTCTTGGAAGTTTCTACCTCAAAGCTTCCTCTATCTTTTACATCTATAAATGGATTCATCTCTTCCTAAATCAGGCTTTTAATGAACATTCTTGCTACTTTTAGAAATCAAAATATCACACAATCTTCTATTGTGAATGGTAAGAGGTATTCATTTGCCTGTCAGATGAGTCCTTTCTGAGGCTGGGGCCAAAGAATATTGCTGTCAGATTATTTGTTTGATTTCTGCAAAAATCCATTTCCTTATAAAGAGGCTCAGTGAAGCAAACCTCAAATTCTAAATGTCATGCCTGTCAATTAGCAATATGACCTTTACCAAGTCACTCTCCTTCTCTGAGTCTCAGTTTTGCTTCTCTATGGCCTGTAAGGTTTGCTGCAGCCCCGGGATTTCTTTTCTAGTGATTTGTTTTTTAATGATATGAACAAAAGTATTTGACTTTTAGCATCTAACAGGAAGAGTTTGTGTTTTAGAAGTTAATGAAATTATTTGTTAGAAATATTTCATCGTTTTCAAATAAATCATTAAATTTATGCATATAATGACAGGCTTTAAAATGAGACGGGTTTTAAACATTTGTAGAATGTTCATAATAGTTTGGTATATCCACACAAATTACTTAATTTTTTTTCTTAATTGGTTAAAAGAATTAGAATTAATTAATAAATAAGCATTAATTAATAAAATAAGCATTATCAAGTTTAATAAAATCTCTGATGTTTATAAACTCATTAATATGGTATTCTAAAAAAAGATGAGCCCGAAGATTCTTGGCATTGTACACCAAGCAGGCCAGATTTTGCCAGAGTCTCTCTGGTACCAACTTTACCTTTCCCATCTGTAGTTGCTAAATAGATCAGGTCATGGAGATTTGGACACTGTTCTTGTTGCTCCTTGGATCACATCAACTATGAGCTGTCCTCTTCCTCAAGAGATCTAGTCAGACTAACTTACCTAAACCCTACTGCTTATGTCCCTGGAAGCACCTCTATTGTAGCAGTTATCCTGCTTCATTATGATGGCTTACTGTTAAACCCTCTAGACAGTAAGCACTTTGATGTTGGGGACTATGTCTTGTTTCTTTCTCCTTCACTTTCCATTCCTCCTCTCATGTCTGGTGTATATTACTCGTGAGAGAATATACTCATGCAGCTCGAACTTTGTAACAAATGAGGCAATAGAAGTTTTAAAATAAATACAAATATAAATATAAATACAAATACAAGGAGGGGAGTGAGCCTGGGTGGCTCAGTCAGTTAAATGTCTAACTCTTGATTTTAGCTCAGGTCACCATCTCAGGATTGTGAGATGGAGTCCTGCATAAGGCTCCAAACTGGGCATGAAACCTGCTTAAGATTCTGCGTCCTTCTGTCCCTCATTGCCCCTTGCTCACTCTCTCTCTGTCTCTCTCTTTCTCAAAAAGTAAAATAAATAAAATAAAGTAACTACAAATACTCTCCATTCTATAGTTATGAATCATACATTTGGGAAACTGGAAATTTCTGTAGGTACTATGTTCTCTGAAATTTCTGATGGACTGTCAAAAGGGAGCCATCTTACTGTACCATCTCTTCTTCTAGATACTCTTCTGCAATCACTTTTGCCCTAACAGTGTGTCTCTCCTTAAGCAGGAATCTTCTGTCAGAAAGTCACATACTTAGAAGCATTATGATGTAGGTCATGGTGCTGCCTAAAATAATTTTGGGCAGATCCTTTCACTGACCGATACACTGATACACAATTATCTAAACTAGATTTTCACTTCTTTCAAAGTTCTGTTGCATATTTTATTTCTTCTGTTTCCATTGCTACTGTCTTAATCTGAATTAGTCCAAGCCCAGGCCCTCTACTCTTTCTAAGGATAACTGCCTTCCTATCACAAGGATTAGAAATAGCTTTGTCTTATGTGATAATAGAGTATATAATTCATATTGTAACTGCAATATATTTGCAGAGAAATTGTAAAAACCAATTTGGACATTGATACGAATTTCATTTTCTTGTATTATATCAAATAAATCCGAACAGCCTATAGTAATAATGATACTGGAATGCACTGTGAAATAAAAGCTTTAAGAAGGAAAGAAATAGAAATCTAGTGTTTAGATTTCTCCAAGTCTCAACATCTCCTAAAAAGCCACGTTGAGAAATTACTATTATTATATTTATAATATGCTATATTGGTGTCCCACCCAAACTCATATGTTGAAACCAATGTGATGGCATTTGGAGGTGGGGCCTTTGGGAGGCGATTAGGTCCTGAGTACAGAGCCCTCATGATTGGGATTAGTGCCCTTACAAAAGAGACCCAAAGGTGCTCTCTTGCTCTTTCTGCCATGTGAGATCGCAGCAAAGAGATTGCAGTTTATGAACCCTGGAAGCTGACTCTCATTAGACATTGAATCTGTTGGTGCCTTGACTTTATACTCCTGAGCCTCCAGAGCTGAGAAATAAATGCTCATTGTTCATAAGTAACCCAGAGTATGCCACTTTTGTTTCAGTAGAAAACTGAGACAGGAAAATGATACTGAGAGGTACAGGTGCTGCTTTATCAGATACTTAAACATGCAGAAGCAACTTCAGAACTAAGAAATGGGTAGAGCTTAAAGAGTTTGGAGGTGCATACTAGAAAAAGCCTATGTTGTTATAAGTGGACTATTAAAAACGATTCTGGTGAGATCTCAGAAAGAAAAGAGGAGAGATGCAGAGAAAGTCTCAATCTTCATAAAGAACACATGAATAATTCTGAATGGAATATGGGTCGAAATATGGATGGTAAAGGTCATTCTGATGAAGGCTTAGATAGAACAGAGCAATAGGTTATTAGACAATGGAGAAAAATCTATCCTTGTTATAAACTGACAAAAACCTTGGTGGAACTGCTTTTGTGTCCTAGTGTTTTTTGGAAGGCTGAATTTGTGAGTGAAAAAACTGACGAGAGGGCTGAGACAATCTCTAAACAAAGTGTTGATAGAGCATCCTGGTTTCTTTTGATGACTCATGGTAAAAGCCAGAGAAGAAAAATTACTTAAATGCTGAATTGTTAAGCAAAAAGGAAATAGAACTCAAAGATATGGAAAGAAGTAAAAAAAGGAGGAAGTGAAATTATCTCCATTTGCTGATGATGTGATCATATATGCAGAATATCCTAAAGGCTCAATAAAAAAAATTTAGAACTAAAAAGTGAATTTAGGGGGTGCCTGGGTGACACAGTTGGTTAAGCATCTGAATCTTGGTTTCAGCTCAGGTCATGATCTCAGGCTTCTGGGATTGAGCCCCATGTTGGGCTCTGTGCTCAGCACAGAGTTTGCTTAGATTTTTCTCTCCCTCTTTGCCCATTCACCCTCCCTCTCTCCCTCTCAAATAAATAACCCTATCTACATATTCACTTCCTTTGTAAAATTATGACCAAACTAATTGTATCTTTACATACAAGCCTAGAAAAATAATTTGTAATTATTGTTTTATGCATTTGCCTTTTAACTGAGATGGAAGAAGATGAATCTAAAGAAAGATACACTTATCCATCCTATCTTCGTATTTACCTGTGTATTCAACTTTACTAGGTTATTTGTCTTGTGGATTGAAATTACTGCTTAATGTCCTTTCGTTTCACCTTGAAAGCATCCCTTTAGTATTTCTTGCAGGACAGATCATTTGGCAACAAATTTTCAGTTTTTGTTTAACTGGAAATGTCTTTATTTCTCCTTTGTTTTAACGAATAGTTTTTCTGGATATTATTACTTAGTTAATAATCTTCTGTTCAGTACTTTGTGATGTTTTATCGTCGTTTGAAATACATGGTTTTCAATTAGAAGTGAACTGTCAATCTCATCAAGGATTCCTGATATGTAATGAGTCACTTCTGCTGCTTTCAGGAATCTGTCTTTGTCCTTTGACAATTTGGTTATAATGTGTTCAGACAGGATCTCTTTGAATTCATTCACTGAGCTTGAATGTGTGGATTTGTATCTTTCACCAAATTTGGGAAGCTTTTAGCCATTATTTTTTCAAATATTATTTCTGCCCTTCCTATCTTCCCATTCTGGGAATCTAATCATGTGTATGTTTGTACATTGATGGTATCTCCCAGGTTTCACTTTTCTTGATTATTTCTTCTTTCTTTTCCTCAGAATGGATAATTTCAATTATCTTATATTCAACTTTATTTATTCTATGTTCTGTCTGCTTGTATCTGCTGTTGAACTCCTCTAATTTTCATTTTAGTCATTATACTTTTTGGTTACAGAATTTTTGCTTTATTTCTCAATATAATTTCCATCTCTTTATTGGTGTTCCCATTTTGTTCATACAATGTTTTCTTCATTTCCTGTAGTTTTTTTGTCCATGTTATTTCATTCTCATATTTAAGACAGTTCTTTTGAAGTCTTTTCCCATTAATTCTGATATCTGAATCCACTTGGAAAGAGTTTGTCAATTTATTATGGTCCTTTGAAAGGGCTATATTTTCCTGTGTCTTTGAATGCTTTGCAACTGTTGGTTGTAAAATTGAACATTTGAATACTATAATGTGTTGACTCTGGAAATCATGTTCTCATTCTCACTCAAGGCTTCTCTCTCTCTCTCTCTCTCTCTCTCTCTCTTTAAGTTACTGAAGGCTAGTTAGAGACTTTTTTAAAATTATTTTTGCAGAGACTATTTCTTTTTATGTATTGTCAGTGAAGTCTATGAAATTCTAGCTGAGCAGACTCAAAACTCTAAAAAATGTCTACCAACTTATAAAGTATGAGGTGAGGATTAATCAGGAGATCTGATTTCATGGTCAATAGAAGAAATGATGAAGGTGTGTGTAAGATTTTGAGAGCCCTTCAGAAACTAGGAATATGAGGGAATAGGCAACAAGATTTTCCTTTTCCCATAATGCTCAGTGAATGCCGTGTTAGTGTACCAACTACCTAAAAGGGATTTAGTAGGCCAGAGATTATATTCACACTAGTTTAAAGTAATTCAGTCAAACAAAAAGGGGGAAAACAAAGAGTAAACAGAGCATTAAAATTTATATTTTGTGGGATGTGTAGACATGTTACTCAGTGATCTAAAACCAAACCAAAGTTTTCATTCCTCCCTTTGACTACTTGGTCTTTGCTTTTTAAACATAATCCATGAAGGCAAGACAGGAAATATTGAAACATGAGAGTGGCAGGACTTCAGAGGGCAAGGAAGTGACTTGAAGAAGAAATGAAATTACAAAGCAAAGCTGAATTTTTTTCTGGAAAAGCTACTTTTGAGTGCAAATTTCTCTCAATTTTGCATTTTATTTTCAAATCAATTTTGCTTGTTTTCTGCCTTTAACTACTAGATCATTGATTTTAAGTACTGTACTAAGCCCTGGAGATACAGTAGATAATTTAAATGAATAGAGGTAAATAATTCATAGTAAATCTAAACAATTAACCCCTAGAGACATACAGAGGATACTCCCTAAAAAAATTCTTTACAGTAGTGTGCAAAACACAAGTTAACCTGAATAAATCTAGTGTTAGCTACATCTTAAATTCCACACATTTTGTCCATCCGGAAAGTGTTTTGTCTGCAATACTTTTCTTTAAAGTCATGTTTCTTACTCATTTGCAATTCATTATGGAAACAATGTTTACTAAGTTTTCTTTGAGTCTTCTTGTTTTATAATTACCTGACAAATAAGATTTTATTATTATTTAATAATGCTCGGTTACATTTAACATAAATGCAATAAAATGTAAACAATAAGCCTAGTATATACCAGAATTTTTTTGAATGAATAATAAATTTTTTAAAAATAAGATGAAATAAAGATATAAAGATCCATATACTATTCAAGATAATAGATGTATAGTGGTAAAGTTTAGGGGAAATAATGAACCCTATATCTTTTTATGATCGTATCTTTTGCACAGAAGTAAATGCCTCCTAAAACTTTCTCATATATCAACAGCCTAGAAATTTAAAACCTTCACAATGTTGCTATTAAAATATGAATAGTTAGAATAAATTATACATGCCCAAGGTCATAAAAATAGTCAATAGCAAAGCCAAAATACAGACAGGATTCTCTGGACTCCTCAATCAGCACTCACACATTCCACTTTCCTCCTGCTATCCTGGAGCATTTATCTACATTTTTTCTCTAGAGAAGTCCATTCTACTACAGTCTTACTCAATTTTTTTCCTACAAGATCTACACTTTTCCAATGTCTTGCTATCAAAGTAAAATATAAAGCAGAAAGAAACATATATTATTTTATTTTATTTTTATTTTTTTGAAAAATATATTATTTTAATATGAAAATGATCAGTAACAGTATTTCAGCTTCCCCAAAAGCATGCCATTTTCAAATAGGATGCTTGTTTTCCCTTTAGGGATAATCTTTAACTTCAAACTATAGGCTCCTACTGCAACTTGTGACTAAGGTAGGGTTTCATTCCCAGTGCCAACAAAGTAACAAGTGATCTGTTACACAGCTTGTCTTCTCTGAAACATCACACTTGTTCATGAATAATGCAGTCCCTAAACTAATACTCAGTCTACAATTTTCATAGTGTTTCTACATGAATTATACCATTTAATCTAATGTCATAGAACATCACATATTCTGTCTGATAAACTGACAAAGACTGTGAGAAAAAGCAGGTGGAGTCCATGACCATGTTCCAGATGAGTCCCAAAATATGTAAAGCAGTGTGCCATTACTGCTCAAGCTTTTACTTACCATAATTAAGTTTACAGAAACCTATTGGTTTTGCATAGAGTCTGGTAAAGAACCCACCACAATCTTCAAGATATACTGTTGACATTTTTTGTTTAAAGGCCTTTTTGACCACTTTTATCTTTTGTCATGCACTCTGAAATTATAAAGTTTCTACTGATAATTTTGACATGTATAATTCACCAATGGAATAATTTCAGGGTTAATATGTCTTTGAATAAAACTAATCTGCAATTAACTAATGTTATTCTTAAAAATATCAAATCAAATCAAATGAGTATTTTTCTCTATTTCATCCAATTTTCCTTTTGCATCCAAACTGTAGTTCGATTGAGACTTGTTTCCACAGCCCTTCAACCCACAAAGCTAGAGCCACTTAACAAACTAACTACACAAATGAATTCCTACTTTTTTCCCAAATTCTTTGTTACTTTTCTGATGCTGAATTTTCTTTTTATTACTTGTAAAATAGAATAGTAATATAAATTACAGAAAAGTTATTTGGATATGAATTTTAGTTCTTGTTCAATTTGTCTTAGCTTGAGTTCCTGCTTTGTTTTTTTTTTTTTTTTTTTTCTTCTTTTTCCTGCTTTGCTTTCTTGATATAGTCTTTCTCACACAAGGAAGGGACTTTTGCCAATGTGGCTCAGAACTCATTACTTGTTTTCTCCAAATTTAAAACTAGATTACTGTTTTTACTGCTAAGATAATGCTTATTCTTTGACACCATATGGTAAAAATTTTGTAGGCTCTGTGTTATTATAAAGGAAAGATGCTATAGTCATTTTTATTCTCAATGTGTAGGCTCCAAACATAGGAGTTGCTCAACAGATATTTGTTGAATTATGAATGAATACACAAGTAAATGAATAAAGGATGTTTTTCATGATTTAGTCAGCAGCTCACACTCTGGGGTTATATATCAGCATATTTGTATATATTATATAGGTATTTCTTCAGTCAGCAGATCCACCTGAAATATTTCATAAAGTCTTGTCATTCAATAAATCCTTGTCTTCTTGTATCCCCAACAAATATACTCAGTTTTTGAGACAAAATGTGAGATTAAGAAAACTGCCTTCGGTTAAATCATACCAAATGGGTTTGAATTTCTTATTTTTTTTATACAAACTGAAAGAAAATGTGCTAGCTGTTGCTAACTCCAGTCACAAGGGTCAGACAACAGTTTGGTTGTGTGAGTGACCTACAGCGTTTACTTGTCGTTTTGATGAGTTTGGCCCTCAATCCCAAAACTTTCCTGGATGGATTAACAGGGAACACAATAATGGCAAAACTTAAGTGGGGAATGGACTACAAAGGCTATGTGGTATCTGTAGATGGCTATATGAGCATACAGCTGGTAAACACAGAAGAATACATAGATGGAACATTGGGCATTTGGCTGAATTTTTAATAAGGTGTAATAATGTCTTTTAGATCAAGGGTGTTGAAGAAGAGGACAAAGATGGGGAAATGAGAGAACAGCATTTGTTGTGGGGAATCTTTAAATATATATTTCTAGAAAATAAACATTTTTTTAAAAAAGAAACTGAAAGTAAATGAAGGATATATAGTCTAAATCACATCTTGGGAAACTGAGTAATTTTCAGTAAAGTATCATCCATGTGACCATGTTAGCTTAGGTTTTCCTTTTATCTAAAATATTTATTCAGAGGTTACTTTCAACAGATACTATGCATCTGGTACTCATGGAATATGTTATTCAGAATTTTGAGGTGGAAGAAGTCAGTCATAATTATTTAAAACTGTTAAATACCAAATCTCCAAATCTTACAGTGATAGATATAGATACATGTAAAATGAATTTGAATGGATGGATTTAAACTGTTTTTTTTTTAAACTGGTTTTTGTGAAGGATAACATATCACTTATAAGATAAGAGTCTTACAGAGTCATTCTTAACCAGAAGTGAATATCAGAATTATGTAATTTTTTTGGAGAAGTACACATGCCTGCTATGCTTTCACCATCAACCTAAGTTTACTGGGTCATATATTCATTTTCTTAAAAGAATTTTCTACACAAATCTCACACATCTCAAAATAAGTATGGTGGTTATTCAACTTCCATTCTAATGATGACAAGTGAAAAGCTGCATTAGTTTACGTAAATCATGGAAACATCTGAAATAAGCACTCCCCAAAATGTCAGTGGCTCAGTTAGTTTCTTAATCAAATCTCAATTTGTTATGGGTCACTCAGGAACTAATATCCTTTCATGTAGTAGTTTCTAGTATATGGAGTTCCTTCACTTAATACTATGCATATAGCCTTCACAGAAAAAAAGGGTAGGCCTGCTTGTAATCACCTCATCCCAGAATATCATTTTGTTAATAGAACAGGTTACATTGTCCAAATTAAATGGAAGGGAGGCAAGAAATACCAATTAGTAATGATCCAAGAAGAAAACATCAAACTTTGATATTGGTGATACCCTGTAACATAATAAGTAGCCAATAAATATTTACAGATAAATATAATACTGAAACATTATTTCTTACATTATGTGATCATTGTAAGTCTTACATCTAAATATGTCTGACTTCAGAAATGTAATAGATCAATATGATGACTACTACAAAACAAATTTCATACTAGTCTGGTCCTGGCTATAAAAATAAATAAATTACCTACTTTATCAAAAGTTCTAAAATCGTCATTTAATCTGTTCAACTCTTATAAGATATCCACTTAGATTCATTGGAAAAATAGGTCAAATCTATTTTTCATTGCATCAATCAACTGTTCTAACAATACATGGTCTTCTACCCAACAACTATTAATGAAGATAATTGCTCCAAGTATTGTGCAAAAGGGAAAGGATCATTTCTTTTTTTTTTAATTTTTATTTATTTATGATAGTCACAGAGAGAGAGAGAGAGGCAGAGACACAGGCAGAGGGAGATGCAGGCTCCATGCACCAGGAGCCCAACATGGGATTCGATCCCAGGTCTCTAGGATCACGTCCTGGGCCAAAGGCAGGCGCTAAACTGCTGCGCCACCTGGGGATCCCGAAAGAATTATTTCTTAATGGAAAATTGTACTAGTCTATGAAAATTGCACTTTGGCTACAGATACAAATTTACTTCCTGTACTCTAATATTTGGCTCATTTTCTTCCATGTGAGTAAGCTCTGATATACATTTTTAAACCCCGAATATATTTTGGTACCAAGAAAGGAATCCATGCCATTTGGTTTTCAACTTGTGCAATATGCAAGTCTAAAGATTAAAGGTAAAATAACCTGGGCCTATAGGATTGGTGAGATATTTGTAGCTTCTGTGCCATAAATTTCTACCTACTTTGTCCTTTTTTTCAAGGATATTGTGAGGATAATATATAATGTGCATTACATTATAAAATACAGCTATAAACAAACCAAAAACTTAATATATGAGGTGAAATTATTCAAGATGTGGTAAAACTAATATAAAAGTTTCTTGACCAATATTTGTTGAAAGAGTGAATACATACAAGAAGATTAATTTGATAGGATCTCCATATAGCTCATATAGGGATACTAAGGAGATCTGACACAGTGAACAGGTTGGAGATGTTTTTGACTAAGCAAGTGATGCAGTTATTTCTTTGAATTAACTCTTGTCTTTAAGAGAAAGAGCCACTGTAAAGTCTGATATTTTTGCTATTCACAGTCACACAGAGCATACGATAACTTCTAGAAAATAGCTGGGGACAATTGTTTGCAACGTGGAACTAATAATAGTTTGAACCATTTAGCTAAAATATATTTTCAAGAAGTCAAAGAGAGATCCTGAATAACCAGGGGAATATTGAAAAAGAAAACCAGAGCTGGGGGCATCACAATGCCGGATTTCAGGTTGTACTACAAAGCTGTGATCATCAAGACAGTGTGGTACTGGCACAAAAAACAGACACATAGATCAATGGTACAGAATAGAGAATTCAGAAATGGGCCCTCAACTCTATGGTCAACTAATATTTGACAAAGCAGGAAAGACTATCCACTGGAAAAAGGACAATCTCTTCAATAAATGGTGCTGGGAATATTGGACAGCCATGTGCAGAAGAATGAAACTAGACCATTCTCTTACACCATACACAAAGATAAACGCAAAATGGATGAAAGATCTAAATGTGAGACAAGAATCCATCAAAATCCTAGAGGAGAACAGAGGCAACACCCTTTTTGAACTCAGCCACAGCAACTTCTTGCAAGATACATCTATGAAGGTAAGAGGAACTATAGCAAAAATGAATTATTGGGACTTCATCAAGATAAAAAACTTCTGCACAGCAAAAGATACAGTTAACAAAACTAAAAGACAACCTACAGAATGGGAGAGGATATTTCCGAATGACCTATCAGGTAAAGGGCTAGTATCCAAGATCTATAAAGAACTTCTTAAACTCAACACCAAAGAAACAAACAATCCAATCATGAAATGAGCAAAAGACATGAACAGAAATTTCACAGAGGAAGACATAGACATGGCCAACAAGCACATGAGAAAATGCTCTGCATCACTTGCCATCAGGGAAATACAAATCAAAACCACAATGAGATACCACCTCCCAGCAGTGAGAATGATGAAAATTAGCAAGACAGGAAACAACAAATGTTGGAGAGGATGTGGAGAAAGGGGAACCCTCTTGCACTGTTGGTGGGAATGTGAACTGGTACAGCCACTCTGGAAAATTGTGTGGAGGTTCCTCAAAGAATTAAAAATAGATCTGCCAAAAAAAAAATAAAAATAGATCTGCCCTAGACCCAGCAATTGCACTGCTGGGGATTTACCCCAAAGATACAGATGCAGTGAAATGGAAGGACACCTGCACCCCAATGTTTATGGCAGCAATGTCCAAAATAGCCAAACTGTGGAAGGAGCCTCGGTGTCCATCGAAAGACGAATGGATTAAGAAGATGTGGTCTATGTATACAATGGAATATGACTCAACCATTAGAAACGACAAATACCCACCATTTGCTTCAACGTGGATGGAACTGAAGGGTATTATGCTGAGTGAAGTAAGTCAATCAGAGAAGGACAAACATTATATGGGCTCATTCATTTGGGGAATATAAAAGGTAGTGAAAGAGAATAAAGGGGAAAGGAGAGAAAATGAGTGGGAAATACCAGTGAGGGTGACAGAACATGAGAGACTCCTAACTCTGGGAAACAAAGGGTGGTGGAAAGGGAGGTGGGTGGGGGTTTGGGGTGACTGGGTGACAGGCACTGAGGGGGACACTTGATGGGATGAGCACTGGGTATTATGCTATATGTTGGCTAACCGAACTCCAATAAAAAAAATACGCAAACAAACCTCCAAGAAGTCAACGATTAAAGATATGTGAAACAAAATGAGGTCCTTTATTAATCTTAATCTAGGCTATAGGATCTTAAAATCACAGACAACTAACCGAATTTTAAGTGCATAATGTTAAATGGAAGAGTTTAAATTGATCACCGAAAGGTTTTTAAAGAAAGTATGAAAAATTAAAGTTTAAGAATCAGAGCTATTAAAGAATAAAGGTACTACCATGGGGAAATATAAGTGGCCTACAAAAGGACATTCTGAGTTAAGAAATTCAATACAAACATTCATGTTTAACAATGTCAAGGTCAGGAAAGATATGGACTCTTTCATTTCAAATTTGCATATTCACATTTGGTAAAGCCCAGTCAGGTTTGTAGTTTCAAATACTGTTATAACATTAAACTAATTCCATTTAATTCCATTAAAAAATAAAATAATTTATTATTTCTATATGTATAATTCCTGCGTTTTTTCCCCCAAATTTTCATTTGAATGCAGTTGGCACACAATATACATTAGTTTCAGGTGTATAACATAGTGATTTGACAAGTTTAAACATTACACTATGCTCACCAGAAGCATAGTTGCCATCTGTCACTATACACTGTTTACCTTACTATACAATGTCACCTTATAATATCATTGACTACATTGTTTTTGCTGTGCCTTTTATTCTCACGACTTACTCATTCCTTAATGGGAAATCTGTATCTCCCACTCCCCTTCATCCATATGCCCATTCCCCCTGCTCCCCCTACCTACCCCCCCTCAACCCCCTGGGGCCCTGGCAATCATCAACTTGTTCTCTGTATTTAAAGGTCTGATTCTGCTTCTTGTGTTTCTTTTTCTTTTTAAATATTTTATTTATTCATGAAAGCCACAGAGAAAGGCAGAGACATAGGCAGAGGGAGAAGCAGGCTCCCTGTGGGGAGCCTTATGCGGTACTCTTAACTCAGGACCTGGGGATCAAGACCTGAGCTGAAAGCAGATGCTCAACCACTGAGCCACTCAGGTGCCCCTTGTATTTCTTTTTAAATGGCATCACCAGATTCATAAGTAATGCCTGATTTCGTAAGAAAATAAAAAGTTATCCTTCACCCCTCTTTTTCCACCAGTAGGTATTCATGGTATTTTTTTTTTATTTTTAAGATTTTAGTACTTGAGAGAGAGAGAGAGAGAGGAGGGGCAGAGAGAGGGAGAGAGAGTGTCATATGAAGACTGCGCTCAGCACTGAGTCTGACATGGGGCTCAATCTCAAAACCCTGAGATCATGACCTGAACCCAAATCAATAGTCAGACACCTAATTGATGGAGCCACCCATGCACCTCTACTCATGGTATTTCTAAAGAAATACCAAGTCCTGCTTATTGTACTTCTTTAGCTCAGGGATTATTACATCCACTGATTGCGTTAAGAATGTCCTAACAAGTTTCACTATCGCTAGTTTGCCTCATTTCCCACAGTGCTATCAGATTGGTCTTTCTAAAATTCATGTCTGATATGTATTTTTCCTAAATAAAACTTTTTTTTAATGATTGCCTATAAAGTTCGAAATGTCTACTGCATCAGTTACCAATATGACCTATGGTACAAATCCAACTTACTACTTATTATCGTAAGCTTGACAAGCTAAAATGATCTTTACATTGATTATATTTTAAGTAATTATATAATTACCTAAACAATATCTTTGTGCCTGTAAAGCCTAAAATATTTACTCACTGGCTCTTTATAGAACAAGATTGTAGACAACCTGCTAGAAACCTGTGGAAAGCCCATTACATACACTCTTACTCTATCAGCCTTCTCTCTCACTACACCATTAACATTTAACTTTCTAACCAAGCCAATCCTGGAAACTGTTGAATTTTTAGAAAGTAAAAAGATCTGTTTTCAGCTTTGGGCCATACCTCAGTGTTCTTTAAGTCTGTAATATTTACTTCTGCTATCTTCATCATTGGACGAGCCCTTTCTTCCCTCAAACTCAGTTTACCTTCCAGAAAACTTTATAGAACTTCCTCGCTCTAAGAAGGTGACAGTTTGATTCTCTGGTAAACTGTCATTTTTAAATCTGTGTAGGACTTGTTTTTCAGTGGAATGTGTGGTAGTCTTTACTTGGTCTTCACTAAATGGCTACCATAGTATCTTCATCTAATATGTTCCTCTGCACTATGACTTGTCACATCCTATTAAGTGGTGGATGATAGATCTCTATCCTCTGGATCTGGGCAGGACTTGTAACTTGAATAATAGACTGTGACAAAATTGACACTGTAACAACTATGAGAATATCTCTTATGAGGCCTGGCAGCTTGAGACTCCTGCCACTTCAAAGCCAGTGCCCATGTAAGAACTGTTATTATTCTGGATCCATCAAGTGTTAATTAGCCTATCACCTAATAAGCCTAGTATGTGATGAAGCCATGGTAAATGAGATGTCATATATACAGAGAGGGGTGTAGGGGCAATGAGACACCAGCCACGTGAATGAAGAAGCCACTATGGAGATCTGCAAGCCCCAGTGCTCTACTTTATACTACATAGATCACGGGCAAATTGTCCACCTGAGCTCCTTCTACATTTCTGACCTATAAAATGTGAACAAAATGAAATTGTTGTTTCAAACCAATAGCTTTTGGGATGGCTTGCCATAATGCGACATACAGCCAGAACAAAATAACTGCCTCATTGCTAATTTGTTGTTCCCATTTGAATGTAAGGTTTAGATGACTGAATAGAATTCTCCCTTACTGAGTTTATTTCATGAAGCTTGGCATATGGGAAATACTTTTACATGCTTACTGAATGAGTGAGTGCATTTTCAGAGTTGAATATAAGATTGAATATGTAAACGGCTCAAGTTGCAAGAAGTATAGAGCTTGCAAACTCTGTCTTCTTTGTAGAGAAGAAAAAAGTAAGGGAAATGAAAAGAAAGTGGCAAGAATGGTAAGGAGGCATAAAGTGGACTTATACAGGGAAGAGGGTAAATATTTGGGAGGAGGTGGTACAAAGGAGTGTTGGGGGTCACCGAGACCAACTCTAGTTTTGGTGATTCATTAAATGGATTCAACATATAGTCTAATTCATGACTATGATTTATTGTGGTGAAAGAATATAAAGTAAAATTATTGAGAGAAAGCATATGGGGTGAAATCCTGGGGAAACCAGATACATATTTTCAAAGGTTCTCTCCTGGGGGAATCATACAGGATGGCACTTAATTCCTCAGCAATGAGTTGTGACTGCATTTGTGAAATGCTGTCAATTAGGGAAGTTCATTACAGATTCAGCATCCGAGGTTTTCTTGTAGTTTGGTAATATAGGCAGCTTCTGCCTATCACATACAGAACCTCTAGATATTCAGAGTAAATCAAGTGTTTGGTATAAATTATACTGTTTATACAAATAGTTTAGACATAGTAAATAAGCCACTCTTATCAGTTCTAGGGAAGGTGGGAATCCTCCTGATATATAAGTTTTTAGATGACCACTAAGGCACAAACTTTTAAGTGGGTCTTTCAAAGAATGACAGTCAGACGTTCTTTTTCTGCAAAGAAGGGAGGGTATGGTCCTTGGAGGCTACCCTCAGCCCCTCAGACATTGTTATCAAGACAATGTAATCATTTGTAACTCCAGAGGGAAAAAAAACCTACTAAATGTTGTGTTGACCTTATATTAAATAGATTCTTTTTTTTTTTAAGATTTTATTTATGAGACACACACACACACACACACACACACACACACAGACGCAGGCTCCATGGAGGGAACCCGATGCAGGACTCGATCCTGGGACTCCAGGATCATGCCCTGGGTCAAAGGTAGGCACTAAACCACTGAGCCACCCAGGGATCCCCAATAGATTAATTTTCAATTCAGATAATCCTCCACTGACAGTCTTTAACAGAACACTTAAAATATAAGTTTTTAGTATGAAAGATAAATTCTTTCCAAATAATTCTTATATTAAAAGAGAATCTTTGATTTTTTTGACTGCAAATATTTTTTGACTATCTGCCATGTACAAGGCATGTGCTAAGGATCTTCAGTGATGGTTGTCAAACAGAGACTTCCCATTAGGACTTAACGGTGTGGAAGACTGACTACTACAGAAATAACCACAGTGTAATCTGGCAAAGGCTATACTAGAGACCTACATAGTTTGCTTTTCACACATATCAAAGGAAACATCTAATGTTGGCGTGAATGCTGAGAATATCCCTCTTCTAAAGTGCCTAGTGGGTCAAAAGCTTAATTATGAGTGGGATTTATTATGGCAGAAACAAGAATGATCTTGCCTTTTAAACAGAATAATTCAACCAAAGGCTTTACAGTCCATGACACATTTAAGAATTGCAAGTAAAGTCTGTTACTAGAATACCGATCTTTGAGGGGAAAAATTAGAAGTGAAAATAAAGAATCAGGGGAATTGAGATTATTAAACAGATTTCATGGGCACACTAACAGGTCTAAACTTCAAATAAAAGCAATGAGAAGTCAATGAAGATCTTCAAAGTGAAAAGACAAGGTTAGAGTATTTAAAAATAGATTTTTTTCAAGTTCCTGAAGTAAAGGATGGATTAGAACAGGTTTTTCTTATCTTAGTTCATCTTTTTTGTAGGACTTTATTTTTAGAGCAGTTTCAGGTTCACAGCAAAGTTGAGGGAAAGATTGAGATTTTCAATATACACTCCCCCCTGACACATGCATAACCTCCTGCATTACCAACATTCCCCACAAGAGGTGGGGAATTTGTGAAAACTGATGAACTACACTGACTTAAAATCATCCCATAGTCCATATAATGATTCACTCTTGGTATTGTATATTCTATGGGTTTGGTCAAATATATGATGACATATATCCATTATTATACTATCATACATTTTGCTGCCCTAAAATCCTCTGTGCTCCACCTGTTTATCTTCCTCCCACCTCAGCCCAGCAATCATTGATCACTCCATGGTTTTGCCCTGGATTTCCAGGATGCAATATATTAGAATCATACATTATTGTAGCTTTTTCAGATTGCAGTCCTTCACTTAGTAATGTGCATTTAAGGTTCCTCCATGTTTTTTCATGGCTTGATAGTTCATTTTGTTTTAGTGTTGAATAATATTCCATAGTCTAGATGTACCACAATTTGTCCATTTACCTAATAACGGGCATCTTTTGCTTCCAAGTTTTAGCAGTTATGAATACATTTGCTATAAAAATGTGCATGCAGTTTTTTGTGTGAACACAAGCTTTTAACTCCTTTAGTACCAAGGAGCACAATTACTCGATTACATGACAAAAATATCTCTAGTTCATAAAATACTAACAACCGTCTTCCAAAATTGTTGTACCATTTTGTATTCCTACCAGCATTGTATGAGAGTTCTTGTTACTCCACATCCTTGCTAGCATATGGTATTGTCATTGCTCCAGATTTTGGCTATTCTAATAGGTATATAGTGGTTATTATTGTTTTAATTTATATTTCTCTAATGACATAAGTGTGCAGTATTTTTTCATATGCTTACTTTGCATCTGTATATTTTCTTTGGTAAGATGTGTGTTAAGGTTCTTGTCTCTTATTTCTATCAAGGTATTTCTTTTCTTATTGTTGAGTTTTCAGAGTTCTTTGTATATTCTGGATAACAGTCCTTTATCAGATATGTCTCTTGAAAATATTTCTTTCAATTTATAGTTTGTCTTTTTATTCTCTTGACATTGCTTTTTATAGAGCAATTTTTAATTTTAACGAAGTCCAGCTTATGCATTATTTATTTCATGGATTGTGCCTTTGGTGTTATATCTAAAATGGTATCACCATACTTAGAGTTCATCTAAGTCTTCTTTTATGTTATCTTTGAGGCGTTGATAGTTTTGCAATTACATTTAGGTCTGCAATCTATTTTGAGTTAATTTTTGGTAGGGATTTAAAGTCTGTGTCTAGATTTAATTTTTGGATGTACATATCCACTTTTTCCAGCATCATCTGTTGAAGATACTAACTCTGCTCCATTGCATAAATGTCCTTTGTTCCTTTGTTAAAGATCAGTTGACTATATAAATGTGGGCATATTTCTGAGCTACTTTTTCCATGGACTTATTTGTCTATTCTTTGTCAAAATTGAACTGCCTTCATTTCTGCAGCCTTATCATATGTCTTGAAATTGAGTAGTATTAGTTCTTCAACTTTATTCTTCTTCTATATTGTATTGGCTATTCTGGTCTTTTGCATCCATATAAACTTTAGAATCATGTTGATACTGACAAAATAATTTGGTGCAATTTTTATTAGAATAGCAATTACTCTGTAGATTGAGGTGAGAAGAACTGATATCTTAACAATATTATTTCTATTCCATGAACATGAATTCTTTCTCCATTTATTTAGTTTTTCCTGATTTCATTCATCAGACTTTTGTAGTTTTCCTCAAATATATCTTTACAGATTTTGTTAGATTTATACCTAAGGATTTCAAATTTTGGTGCTAATGTAAATGGTATTCTTCTTGACCTCAAGTACAACTTATTCTTTGCTGGTATACAGAAAAACAATTTGGCTTTTGTATATTAATTTTGCATTGTACAGCCCTGTCACAATTGCTTATTTTTTCCAAGAAGGTTTTTTTTTCCCACATAGATGATCATGTCACCTATAAATATAGACAGGTTATTTCAGGTATGTATGTATGTATGTATGTATGTAACTGTCAAAGAGATCAAGAGATCACAAGCAGGGAGGAGGAATAGAGGGAGAGATAAAAGCAGGCAACCTGACCTGAGACTCCATACCAGAATCCTGAGATCATGATTAAGGCAGAAGCTTAACTGACTGAACTACCCAGGAACCCTAAACAGGGTATTTCTTCCTTCCAATTTGTATACCTTTTATTTCCTTTTCTTATCTTATTGTGTTGGCTATTACTGCCAGGATAATGTAACAAGAATGGTGAAAGAAGACATCCATGTCTTGTACCTAATTTTAGTGGTAAGCTTCAATTTCTCACTATTATGTAATTTGTAGACTATTTTATATATTTTTTATTAAGTTGAGGAAGTTCCTCTCTATCCCTAGTTCACTGAGAGCTTTTATCATGAATAGGTTTTGTATTTTCTTGAATACGTTTTTTTTTACATTGATAAGATTGTGCGAGTTTTCTTCTTTAGCATATTTCTGGACATAGAACAAGTTGACTATTTAAATAAATTTTTCCAAATAAAGTAACAAGTAAATTTTCAGTATAAATTATTATTTTTTTTTAAAAAAAACTTAATTCCTGGCTTAGCTAATGGCAAATAAAGGAACTCTTCACAGAATAAAAAGCACAAGAAAATGAGAGTTCTGACTAGAAGCAGGGATGTCAAGTCAACTTTTCCCATGAGCTTATTTATCAATTCTGATGGCTTAGAGCCAGAATTTGTAGTTATACGACTAAGTTATTGGGGGGCAAAGAGAGAAGAGAGAGACCCAACAGGATGGAAGTTCAGATTTAAGGACCCCACACAAAATCAAATCATTCAGGAAGCAATTCTCTCAATAGGTTGAAAGAAAATCCAATTTTATGGAAATGGGGAGGATGCCTGAGTGATTAAGCCTTGTTCCTTTGTCAAAATAAAATGATCCTTAGAGAATTTATAAGTCTCTACTAACACGGGTTTATAAGTTTTAATTTATATTTGTTTGTGGGCAGCCCCGGTGGAGCAGCGGTTTAGTGCTGTCTGCAGCCCGGGGCGTGATCCTGGGGACCTGGGATCGAGTCCCACGTCAGGCTCCCTGCATGGTGCCTGCTTCTCCTTCTGCCTGTGTCTCTGCCTCTTTCTCTCTAGCTGTGTCTCTATGAATAAATAAATAAAGTATTTAAAAAAATAAAGTTTAAAAAAATTATATTTGTTTGTATTACTCTCCCCCATCTCTCTGCCAAGCTACTTTGATATTTAAAATAGCTCAGAGTTGGTAGAATCCACAGGCACTTGATAGCAATAAATGCAAGTCCTCTTTAGATTAAGATACCCTTAATCATAATTTTAAATAATTCTCAAAACTGACAATTCAAGGCATAGAGGCTCAAATTCAAAAACAACTGAATACCCAAGGAGCTGCAGCCATAAACAGAAGCCATTAATGAAACAACAGCAACAAAATAATCATACAGACACACAAACCCTAAACTGAATACTGGAGCTACTAAGTATAAAACAAATGGGTTTTATATATTTAAGAATTTTTTTAAAAAATGAAAGTATTATAAAGGTATAAGACACCAACAAATCTGACAGAATTGAAAATAAACTAAATAAACTTTAGGGTTGAAAAATAAAAGAAGTTATATAAAAATAAGACAGTGATTTTAAGCTTCAGATTTGTCACAGTTGAGGAAATTAGTGACCTGGACATTTGTAATAAGAAGTTACACAGAATGAGGCAAAGGGACATAGATAGAGACAAAAATAAAGACACAGTCATTAAAAAATAGAGTACATAGTAAGATGTTCGAGCATAAATGTAATTTGTTTCCCAAAAGAGAGACAATAAAAAATGAACATAAGCAATATTTGGAGAAACAATAGCTGAGAAATTCATTCTGGATGAATGAAATAGCCAAATTTCTATGTCAGTAAGTTTAATTCATCCAAAGTCAAATTAAACACACTCACACACACACTGACATAGGTTAATGTATCTATAGAAAATCAGACACCAAGATAATTACAAAAATAGCCTCAGATAGGGATCCCTGGGTGGCGCAGCGGTTTGGCGCCTGCCTTTGGCCCAGGGCGCGATCCTGGAGACCCGGGATCGAATCCCACGTCGGGCTCCCGGTGCATGGAGCCTGCTTCTCCCTCTGCCTGTGTCTCTGCCTCTCTCTCTCTCTCTGTGACTATCATAAATAAATAAAAAAATTTAAAAAAAAAAATAGCCTCAGATAAAATATAATCTAAAAATAACAATAATTATGTGAAAGCTAAATGCACAGCAGAAAGAAAGCCTATCAGAGAATAGTAGAATAATATCCTCAGCTATTGAGGGGATATAATTGACATATAATAATTTTATACCTTGTGAAGTTATTTTTCATTTTTTTGACTTTTTTAAAAGAATGTTTATAAAATGTGACTATAAATATCAGGTTTATCTTAAGAAAAATTAAAAATAATATTCTGGGAAAAAGGTCTAAGAATTGAGAAAGGTCATATTATAGCCACTCCACAGAAATGAGATGAATCCCCAGTCAAAATCTGGTTGGGACTTATAATACTTATAATGTGATTCACTATAATAATGCATTAAAAATGCACTCCAATGATGATAATTAGGGTTGTAGGGCTGGGGTGCCGGTTTTCCTAAGAAATCAGGGTCTTGTATGCTTTGAACTTCTATAGTATTTGGCCTTTTTTTTTTTTTTTTTTTTTTTTTTAGCATGCCCAAATGTGAGGCAGAATAAGAATAGGGAAGGGTGGGCCTTAAGGGGCATGGATAGATAAATATAACAAATGGGATTTGACTCTATTTCTGCTGTTAATCAATGAAGATATTAAAAAACAACAAGATTTACTTATTAAATGACATGTCTGGTTCTGTAATTTAGCACTATTTTAGTTTCTACAAGAGTGTATAAGAAAGAGTATATTTTAAAAATATAAGTGAGTGCATTAATTAACTACTATGAAAACAGACAAAAAGAGGATTAGGCTCCTCAGAATGAAGAAAAATGTCATTTTTTAATAACCTGGGCTGGAAATTAAACTTTTTTTGATATCATAAAGTGCATAAGGAAACAACATCATGTCACATCCACAGACATCTGTGTAACTTCTTTATGGTACTAAATAGATCATAAAGTTTCAGGAGCATTTCTTATCTAATTTACCACTAGGAAGAGATTTACATAATGAAATGAACTTCCCAATTGTTCCTTTGCTGAAAGATCTTGACAACAACATCTATTCTTTTGGATACCATACAGTGTCCCACACCTGTTGAAATAAATGGTTTGGAAGGAAGATAGCTTGTGCATCATTTATTGTGAGGCTATTTGACTCTTCCATGCCCAGCATTTTAAGAGTTGCTACGGGGAAGTAGACATAAGAAGATATAAAATAAAGTAGAAATAACAGGGGGCATCTGGGTGGCTCGGCTGGTTGAGTATCTGACTTTTGGTTTAGGCTAGGATTCTGATGTCACAGGTTGTGGGATCAAGCTTTATATCCATCTCCAAGCTCAGTGGAAGTCTATTAGGATATTCTCTCCCTTTGGTCTTTCCCCCGCTCTCTCTCTCTGTCTCTCTGTCTCTAAAACAAACAAACAAACAAGAAAACAAATAAATAAATAAGAAACAACGAGGACACAAAACCTCTCCAAGGGTGATATTCAAAGTGAAGGTAGCCAATATACCATGAGGAAATGTGGCTTGAGTCAGGAATTGAAGGAACACACTGATTAAAAATAGAAGGAGAATTCCTTAATTAAAATACAAATATAGAGGTGTTCAGGATATTTCCAGAGTGTGAGAAGGAAAGTAAGGTCAGAATGGTGAAACTGAGAAGTCCTTTTCAAGATCCGCTTGGAGAAGGAAGGCTGGTGCAGCCAGCAGTAAAATTGAAAAATTATGACAAGAGCAGCATGATAGAATGCTTTAGTATTTCCAATTCTGCTACTTACAAAATCATCTTCTAATTTGGAACTTTGCTTCTTGGCTTCCCTCATGGAACCAAATAATTTTTAATATAAAATATTCAATTGGCTCTCTTAATATAAATATTAATTTTCTGAGTTTTAAACAGTTTTCCTAGATTTTATCTTATTACATTCTTTTAAAAAATCTATAAACCTCATAATTGCCTTTTGAATAAATCCATATTTCCTATGTGCCATTCAGAATAATAATAAGCTCCCTAAGAACACGTCAATATTTCTAACAAAATCTCTTTATTTCTACTCCAATTATACTGGTTTCCTTTTCTCTTAGTTTTCCATGTGTGAGCTTACTTCCATATTGATGATGATGTTCTTGTCATTTTTTATATTTTTATGTAATATTTTACTACTCCTACTCCTACTTCTCCTTTCCTCCTCCTCATTCTCCTCCCCCCCCACCCCCCACACACACACTCCACCTCCATATAACCTTACCTCTGCCAAAGAGGAGCACTGACATGATTCCAAGATAATACAAAGATTAGGGCATTATGGGGCAGAGTTTGAGTGTGAAAAAATATATTGAATTATCATTGTGTCTGTAGGACATATGCACTTTAGAACATATGTACTCTGATTCTTCAATTCCCTCTCCCTAAAATTATGTTGTTTTATTTGTTTTCTCTTTCTAAGAACTATGGGAAAAGACTGGCTTGGTGTAATCTCAATTTCATTGGGAAGTATATCTTATTTTGCAAAAGCTAAACTGGTCCCCGAAAAATGGAGGATCTATAGAGGCCACTTAAGTATGTCTTTGCCTAAGTCTAATGGGAATTCTCATTTCACAATTTGCTTTGTATTTTTTTTAGTTCTGAGGAACCACACTTACACTTGTACTTGGAGCTGATGTCTCATGAAAGCAAGTAAAGTGATTTCATTTCTATGACATTGTCCTCTATCAGGATTACAAAAGTGACATCTTAACCAGCACACTACCACTTCCCACCTGAGAACACAATTTTCATGAGGGCTTTTATACGTTGCCTCTTTCAATAACATTTTAGGGCATAGTACAATGCCTTTCAGGTTATCAAAAATTTAATAATTATTTATTGAATGCATGAAGTAACAGATGATAAAGCATCTTACAAATATTTAACAAGCTTTTTATGATGACCAAGATTCATAAAGCAAAGTTGTAGGCTTTGTTTAGGAGCCTGAGAACTGAGAAATTATTTAAATATTTTAAGCAGGGAAATTACAATAAAATTTCCACATGTATATGTCCCTTATGGCTACAAAATGGATAATAAATTTTAACAAGATGGAATTGGATGATGAAACCAGTAATATAGTTATTACCACATATAAAAGTGGTCTCAATGGATAAGGAGAGAAATGGACACATTCAAAATAGTTTTATGAGATAAAATCAAGAGGCCTTTGTTATGGATTATGTGCAAGCAGAGAGGGAAAAAGAAGTTTCAAGGATAATTCAAATTTTCAGGCTGCACAATTAGATGAATATTGGTGCCTCTTACAAAGACAGACAGAAAAAAAGCTTAGAGGAAAGCATGAATTCAATTTGAGGACTCTTCCTTTAGAAGTTTTCTTAAAATGTCTGAATAAAATATTTTATCAGGTTATGTATATGATTCTTTATGTCAGAAAGGTTTGTGCAGGGAATATTAGTTTAGAGGTCATCAGCACTGCATCATCTGTACCACAGGCATAGATAACATGGACGAGGGAGTCTTGAAAGGTTGGGGAAAAAGATGCAATTTTTTTTTTTTTTTCAGAAAGGAGGCTTAGAAATTTTAGTATTCAACATCATGGTAAATAATAATGAAACAAAGAATGAGAAAGAACCTCAAGAGTGGGAGGAGAGGCTACATTGTCATGGAAGATGAAGGAAGAAAATTTTACGAAATAGATAATGAGACATATTTCCGGCATTTTTGATAAGTTAGAAGATCAACATACGCCCTCTGGATTCAGCCACATATAGTTTACTGATGACCTTAGTAGGAGTGTGTTCATCATGCCTGGGGACAAAGGGGAATGATGGTAGACTGAGTAAGGAACAGAAGGTAGGAGGAGAAAAAAATGGACTAAGTCTAGGGAAAAAAAATATTTTTACAAGTTTGGCTTCAAGAGAAGAAAAGAGAACATTATCAGCCTCAACCTTACTCCCCCCAAAATAAGGAAGAGCTGAGTAAGTGGTATGTTTCTTTGGTTGTTTCATCTTTTTCCTCATTTAAACTGGTTTGATTTTAAAGGGACTTGAACATGTTTAAATCTTCCTGGTAAGCATCTTTTGTGAATGAGACAAGATGAAAGACGTCTTGGAGATGATCATTGACCATCTTTTGGTACTTAATGGGCCCAGACACAAATTCAAACATACAGTGATCTCTAAACAAGTTGATATGAATTCCTGCAATACAAACTGGCCACTATAAGCCTGTCTGGACTGCCTTGCCTGAGTGGGAACAAAGAACATTCATACTTCTCTTTCTGCCTCCCCACAATGCTAAAATCAGTGTAGGAAACCCAATCAATGTTAACCAAGCACATCCATCTTCTTCTGATTTCCTATTACTTGGCATAATTCCTGGCATGGAGGATGCCCTGTATAACTATTTGTGGTTTAAACAGTCAAATAAATGAGTTAATAGGGAATAAATCCAGTAAGACAGTCCCTCAAGAAGCCTCTGCTAGCTGTTTTCTTAATTCTACACAATCAGAGAATATGTTGGCTATGGGGTAGGTATTCTACACGTTTCTTATTTACCTGGAAACTTTTGTGTTCCTGGAAAAGGACCACATAAATAATAAAATCACACATTTCCCTTTCTATGTCCAGTTAGTGTAATTAATCTGATACAGATCTAATGGCTCTGATAATCTTAATGGGTACTTCTTTTAGGGTTTTTACTTTTTTTTGCTCAACTTGGTTTGTTTTCCTGCAAATAATTCTGGGTAAGGATATCCATACACCTCACTGACTTTTATTATTACTTTAAATGTAAAATGAAACACATATTTCAGATGGACTTAATGTCATTTGTTTAAATGTATTTTTTTCTGGTTTTTGTCTTCTTTACTATTATCGCCTACATGTTAGATGCACAAGAATGCTTCCAATCAGTATATTTTAAAATATAACAGCAAACTGGTGAAGCAAAATAACAGTATACAGAATCTGTTTAGAAATTTAATTTTTAGTGCAAAGAGAGAGCTGGGTTTGATCTAGAAACTCTCATTCCAGTCTGACATGTTCTTGGTTTTAGGGAACAATACTTGGCAGCTATCTTCTTTGCTGTTGGAAAATGATTGGAAGACAATTTCTTTTCTTTAGCAGGGTTTTTCTGAGAGCTGTATGATGCTTCAGTTACTTCATTCTGGTATACAGTAGAATAGCATGTTCCCCTCTATCTCTCAGAAAGACAGGGGAAACACGAACCATGTATGTCCCTCTCTCTTTGGGCTCTAGATCTCATTGTAATGACAGCAAATAGATCCATTCTATGACTTTAAAAAAGAGTGTTGATAAAAGAAAGAAATAGAATGAATTCAACAATTTTACAATAATAATAGCTTTTGTGACATTCCACTAATAAAAACTCTTTTACCCAGCTCAGTCATATAGTTTAAATTTCATGGCCATGACTTCCAGGTACTTAAAAAAAAGAAACAAACAAATCACCAGAAACATGAAAATTGATGTAAATTTGGATCTCATATAGAAGCCAATCACTGTTTCAATTAATTCCTATCTCAAAAACCTAAAGTATGATGTACTAGATAGATTTCTAAAGAAGTGCTACTAAGTTTTATACATGACTTTTGTTTTAAAAATGAAAAAAAACATGTGCTTATTTAAAACACTGAATAGTGCAAAAGGGCTTTAATGTAAAACAACACTTCCAGTTTCAGATACCTCCTCTAGCTGATAGCTGTTCCTTCTGGTAATTGCTCTTATATCTATAATGTCCATGTTATCTTAGTTTTAATCATGGAGGTAATATCTTTAAACTTCCTACTAAATTATTTTTATTTTTTTCACTTACACATCTCCCATAGCTTCCAAATATCTGTATCTCAGGTACCAACTTTATTTTGTCTCTTTTGATTTTCTTTCATTTTGGACATCATAGCTTAAATTTCTAAAATTCTTAGGTTATTCCTTTTCTACAGAATTATTTTTGTGTAGAAAAGGAATAGTGGATACAGTGTTTTCATGATTCTCTTTGAATATATTTACTGGGATAATTATGAAGTTAAATTCAATCAAATTATTTGTTTCCTCCAGGGCATATAATATTTTTTTTCTTGCTCTTTAGTTTTTATCCTTCATGATTTCCTAAAATATATTTTGTTTCCTGATTGAATGTACATGAGTGTGTGTCCATCTGTGTGCCTTTATGTGCATGCATATTTCAAAATGAATCTATTGAAAGTTAACAGAAGTCTCTAGAGCTTGTTAAATGGTAGGTGTCACCATACTTTCCATGAAGCCCACTCCAGGTGGAGAAAAGGAATGGTTAAGGACCAACTGTTTCATACTTAGATCTTTAAGTAATTCCCCTCCTTTCTATCCGAGGTCTCGTGTCCACCCTCACTTTGGGACCTGGTACTTCAGAATCTTTCCAGGGGAAATATGTTGGGCTGATTGTTTCTCCCATTTGCTCTGACCTATCATGTCACATGCTCAAGGATACTGCTTCTTCTCCTTTTATCAAATATGCTTCCATTTATTCTGTCCTGATGTGGAAATTTGTTGAATTGCTTAGTATCTGAATCTCCATCTTGTTTTCATATCTTTGTGGACTTACATCCTTTAATTTTTTGACATTATTTTAGTACAGCCTTCGAAGGAAAAAGAGATAGCGTGTAATTGTGTCAATAACTATAACACGGTGTTCTGTTTGGTTTTGAGGTTAGGTTTATTTTCATTCTTTTAAAATGTCCCTTTTTTAGGGGAGAGATAACAGCTTCAAATAATCTAAATGCAGCTGGCTCTTGTACGAAAGAGTGCCAAGCTGCATGTATTGCACTGAGCTGAAGTCCTACCCAATTACATTGTCTTTTAAAACTGCAAAAACAGACAGAACCTGCCTGGGGAACTTAAACTGTGTCCAGTTTACAGATTCTCATTACAACAATTAAGGAGAATAATCAATAGGACTTTCCTACTGATTGTGCAAGACCCAGCAGAGTGCAATGCATGAATTAAATAATGCACTATATGTGTACACATTCTTCAAAGATTTTATACTTCTGAGTGTTTACAATGTAAAGACTTTTAAAGCATGACATTAAAACATCAAAATACTGTGTAATGTGACATCCATAGTTCTTTCCAATGTATAACTATACCAGATATTTTGAAGCTAACAAAAATGCAATGAAATAGACCCTATGTCTCCTTCCCCTAAAAAAGGAAAATAAAATATTATACTCTAAGTCCACAGATGTGAATAGTTGAGTTCAAGATAAATTATCTTAGGTCACACAACTCTGGGACCAAATTTAAGTACATTTAATGACTCTTTCAGTGTTTTACATTTCCCACAGCCTTGTCTGCTAAATCTAAAGATACATATCTCCTATCAAGTATTACATGAGCCTTTACAACAATTTAATACATTCAAGGCAGCTATAGAGTGCCAGTATCTAAATGCCTGCTTTGTAAAGTTTAAATGTATTTTGCCTAGCAATTTTTTTTAATTTCTACTTAGTAATCATGCTTTAAATTCCACTACTAAAATTTCATTTTGTTAATTTATCCTAGTAGGTATTTTGTCCACCTTACAACACCTTCTTCTAGGACATGATGCTTTAAATGTGCTCAAACTGAGTTGAAACATTCACATCAGATTTAAAACACTTCAATTTGAAAAAAGAGAAAAAGGTGTTAGCTACTATCCACCAGAACGTATTTGAACTGTTATTTTTTTAAGATTTTATTTATGTATTCATGAGACACACACACACACACAGAAGCAGAGACACAGGCAGAGGGAGAAGCAAGCTCCACGCAGGGACCCTGACGTGGGACTCGCGATCCAGGGACTCCAGGATCACGGCCTGGGCGGAAGGCAGGCACTAAACCGCCGAGCCAGGGATCCCTGAACTGTTATTTTTAACCAGTGTTTATCTAAAGGATAGATCTAGAATCGGGCGCACTAAAGGAAAATAGAAGGCCATTTCATAAATTTCATTAGGCTCAGTCCATTCTGGGTGCCTGGTTGGGATCAAGCATAGCATCAGGCTCCCTGCTCAGAGGAGGGCCTGCTTCTCCTCTCTCTCTGCCTATTGCCCCCCCTGCTTCTGCACTCTCTGTTTCAAATAAATAAATAAAAATCTTAAAAAAAAAAAAAGATCTGTCCACTTTGAGGACATATAAGCAGCCCTATCTTTACAACACATTCACTAGCCAGTTGTAATTGCATTTCAAGCTACCATATGAATGGGAGAGAATGTGTGATTTCCTTGCAAATTACTCTTATCTTTTTTACTGAACCCTCCTCTTTATGACTATCTTAAATAGAAACTGGATTCATTTAAAGTAGTTAGTAAGAGCGAGAGGCATATCTACATGACTAACTAGATTGATTCTTTTCAGGTCAATGAATGAGCAATTGAACAGATCATTGCACAATTGATTCAATCCGAGGAGCAAATTGACCGTATTTCAAAAAAGCCAGATCTCTCATATCAGGGGAGTTAAGCACAGCACAGGAGTTCTGGGATACCTGTATAAATGTTCTAACAAATCAATAGCATTCTGATGTCCTTATTCTAGTGACAGAAGTATAAAGGAAAGAAAACTAAACTAAGTCTCTAGGGGGCATTTAGAGTCCCTGTACTTCTATTAATTAGCTGTAAAAAAGTTGGAAGACACAAAGAACAGAAACAAGAAAGCAAGGGATAAGAGAGAAATAAGGCTTCAATCTGAGATGCTTCTCTTTAGAAGGGCAGCACTCACTAACTTTGAAGTAATGCTTCCAAATACTGGCAGTACCTTTTAAGTATTCTGGTGTACAGAAAAAATATATATATATATACACACACACATTTATGTATATATACATATATATATATTTATTTTTTTAGTTATGGATCTAAACAAGAGAGTTCTTCCACATTCAAAAAGTTTAGAAGACTCTATTGATTCATAAAAGCCATGCATGATGGCTTTGTGATATGGTAACGTGGTTAGGCTAAAATATATTCCCCAGAATTCCCTTCCAGGCATTTTTAGTAGGGTGAACTACAATGGGAATTCTCTCATTAGATCTGGTGGGCAGTGGAAGGCAGCAGACATTTTGTAGCATGCACATACCTCTCCTAGTTACTCAAAGACTACTAGTACATGTGCTGCTGCAGAGGTACTCTGTAAATGTAATTAAAGTCCTCTATTAGTTGATTTTGAGTTAATCAAAAGGAAAAAATGTCATGGGTGCTCCTGACTTCAATAGGTGGAAGGCCTTTAAAAAGGGACTAATGCCCCCTACATAACATGCAGAGACTCCAGAATGCAGAGAAGAAAGAAAACTGCAGAATATTTCTTAATTCTGGGACCCTCACTTTCACTTCATTGCTTGCTGATCTGGTTCACCTTAATGGTATGAAGCAGCAGCTGGAATATGATCTCTATCTTCCCCCTGTAACTTTCTTCAGTTTCTATGTCTTTTGGGTCAGGTGTACATATGTGTTCAGCTCCATGACAGAGATACCAGCTTCTGTGGGATACCTTGTTAGGTAAGAAGAAACAGGAATTGGCATGGTTTTGAGTCCATTCTTGTTAGAGTGTCTGCTCATGCTCATGGGAGTCCAGGCTGCACTTGGTTTTCTCTTCCTATCTGTCATGGATCTGGATTATAGCATTAGTCACGTGAGGACAGTCATGACTGCTTAGCCAGGACCCACAAATTCCTACAAATATGAATACATATTTTATTTTATATATTATAAATATATACTTAAGCTTATATATTAAATTTGTGTAGATAATAAATATGTATAAATAAATATATAGGGATCCCTGGGTGGCACAGCGGTTTAGCGCCTGTCTTTGGCCCAGGGCACAATCCTGGAGACCCAGGATCGAATCCCACGTCGGGCTCCCAGTGCATGGAGCCTGCTTCTCCCTCTGCCTATGTCTCTGCCTCTCTCTCTCTCTGTGTGACTATAATAAATAAATAAAAGAAAAATAAAAAAAAATAAATATATATATCATATGCATACATATATATATAAATACAAATTTCTCTTTTTTTCTTTTTCTTTCTCTCTTTTTTCTCTCTTCTGCAATGAAAGCTTACATCACAGGGGTGATCTAAGTGTGAAAAAAAAAAGGGCTTCTAAGCAATTAAATTATGTAAATATATATGTATGCTTATTCCACTGATTCTGCTTTGCTGCTTGAACTTGAAAAGATAAACCTTCTGAGATACAGTGAGAGGTGATAGGAACTCAGGAAGTTGGACACTCAAATCACATCCACAAATGACTGTCATTCACTCTTCTGAAAGGCACAATAGAGAAATGTGCAAAAACATAAGCTGAGTACCATATTAGCCCCAAATTAGATTAAGTCCTAAATCCTATGGTATAACCTAAGTGAGCTAAGACTATATAGCAAGAATTCTCAAACTTGACTACACATTAAAATAACCTAAGTCATTTTTATAAAAATAGACTCATGCTTGGGCTCTACCTACATAAATTCTGATTTAACTGGCTTGTGTGGAGTGGGACCTGGGATCAGGTGTATTTGTAATGCTCCTCATGCAGCCATTATATATATATATATATATATATATACACACACACATATATATATATATACACACATATATATATACACATATATATGCATATATCCATAATATATATATTATGGAGAGCTACTGTGGAGAGCTACTGTACTGTTTAAGTAGAAGATTCATTTTGCCTCATTTAAAGGTAAGCTGAGGTGACAACTTTTCCCTTTTCCTAATTAGCCCAAGGCTTAATCTATTATCCTCTGCAATTTGCCACCATACAGTAAGAAAAACCAGGCCATGTAAGTGGAAGTGAACAATTCAGTATGAGGAACAATTTTATTAAGATATCAAAGGAAAGCTGCTCACCTTAGATATTTTCAGGTTGCAATATTTCCCAAACTAGAACTGCCCTCTCAGCCCATACTTTGCAAGTAAGTTTTGCAAGAGCGAAACTCATTTGAGGTGTAAAAACGTCACTCATGCTAAAAGTTGAATCACTTTAGTTCTTTTTTTAAAAAAAGATTTTGTTTATTTATTCATGACAGACACATAGAGAGAGAGAGAGGCAGAGATACAGGCAGAGGGAGAAGCAGGCCCCATGCAGGGAGCCTGATGTGGGACTTGATCCCAGGTCTCCAGGATCAGGCCTTGGGCTGAATGCAGGTGCTAAACCGCTGAGCCACCCGGGGATCCCAGAATCACTTTGGTTCTTACAGTATTTTCTTGTACTCACTTACCCTGCATCTCAGTAGAATGTCTTTTCCTGTGACTATTCCTCAACCTTGGAGGAATGAGAACAGGGTGGGGAATGTCAGAGACTACTTGCCCTAGACACAAATGTTGTGCATCCAAATTCATTCAGTATCTGGGAATAAGGAAGGAATAATATTGACATTTACAGAACCCTTCACTGAAGAACACAGTCATGATTCTAATTACAGTGATAAACAGATCAGGGTAGAGTTTAATTGAGCCACAGCAAGGAACTGAAGCTATTTCGTTCTTTCTTCCTTTGTCCATCTCTGTTTTTCATTCAAACTTAGTATGTCTAATAAAATAGAGTGATAAAGAAGTCAGCTTACCCCATTTTCAATTATCTGTATACTAAGAGTCTGAAGAGAGGTATTTTTGTATAAATGGCCAAAATTGAATCAGTACATTACGCAACTTTTTGAAAAGATGCAATTAGAATTTCTCTAGGCAAGGGCAGCTCCAGGTAGCACTGTGAAATGGGTGGGGCTTGTTTTGTATATTTCCATTGGTCCACCTCCCATACCCTCTCCAGTTTACATTAGCCACGCAGTGATTATCTTCTACTTTTCTAGACCTATATATTAAAACATCATTTCTGGAGAAAGCAAAGATAATAAGAAACGGACATTTATTAAGTATTTTAAGCCAGGCACTGAGTTAAGCATCCAGAGGAACCAAACTGATGGAACTTAGAGGATTTAGTTACTTGGGCTACACACATAAAGACAAGCAAGGCTGACCAATCTGTCAGGTAGACCATCTAAGTAGGAGGGCTACAGTACAATGTTATTACTTAAACTGGGTCTCTGCTTATTTCAAGACACCCAGACCACAGGAACCAGGCAGCTGAAGATGAGACTATTTCAGAACTCCAATGACTAATAGAGCAAACAGCAAATATCCTATCAATTATGTTTCACTGGTGTTAGGTCTGAGCAAGATTAAATTCTCAAGTGATTTAAATTTATTATAAGCATTCAATAACATGGACTTGACAAGTTTATATGGCCTCCAAATGAATGTTCCACAGTGGCCACTTATTGCTTTCCCAAATTGACCTCTATATTTTTATATTTGCTAAACATGTTTTTCTCAGTTCCTTAATTCATTCCCCAGTCTTCCAAGTTATAGAGCTTGTAATGATCATTAATTGTTCCTACTTCTTCACCCTTACATCCAATAATTAATTAATCAAATATCTTCCCCATAAATCATTGAAAGATTGCTGTTAGTTTACATTCTACCACCATACTTACCCTAAACCTTGTCTTATTTACCGTGAAATTTTGGAAACTCTCTTGACTAATCAACCCTCTTTTAGTCCTTTCCTGAAAGTAATCTGAGTTGTGTACTTGAATTATAAAGGCAAATGTTTAACTCCTATCTCTATCATTATTTGGTGCATTTTATTTGAGAAAGTAACAAATCCATTGAAAATTACTATTATTACTATTATTTTTGCAAAAATGTCGACAATGATACCTTCTTCATACATTGCATTGCTTATGAAACGATCCAAGAATATCTACAACATGGTAGGCATTCCAGAAGTTGTGGTGGATTCTGAATACTTTCCTTACTCTTCTAGGACATAATTTTGATCAACCAGTTGTTCAATTAGAAACTATAATTTTTACCAAATGCGTTAAAATATTTAATTAAGCTTTGTTCCCAAAGTTCCTTACCACATTATCAGTTTCCTCACCATTCAGCTAACAAACAGATTTAATTGCATTCTCAAAACTTAGAGATGCATAAAGTGTCACCCAATCAAAACCCATTAATCATAGGGCCTTGTCTCAAAATAAGGGAGATTAGGAACCTGTCTTTATGATCAGGCAGGAGTATATATCCTCAGAATTACAGGAGTGGAAACATGTAAGGATTCTAGTTCCAAGGAAATTCAGGTAATAGTCATTTGTATTCAGCACACCTATGCAGTAAGTTATGTGTTCAGGAGTGTTTGGTGCATGAATGGTTGATTTTCAATGAGGTCATATCATATCACATTCTTTCTGATAAAAGTTTAGTTCCTGTCTCATCTTTTAGAAACTCCTTTAAGACCAAGCTAACTAATCTTTAAATTCTACCATGGTCCTCTCATCTATCAGGAAGGACATATGCTGCCTAAAATTGATATCTTTCTGATCTTATTGACTCTCTCAATTCTCTTTCATTGTGTTCTAGTCCTGAAAGAGGTTTCCACATATCTACCTACCTACCTACATACCTATGATTAATAACGTGCACAATAAAACAATTTATTTTTGATGCTTTCCCCCTCAAATATCTATGGATAAGCATTCAGGTCATGTGATTTTCTCAGAACATACATGTGATGCACAGAGAAATTAATCATTTCTTCTATTTAAGTAGTTTCACCACACCTTCTCATGGGAGTGATAGTGGTAGGAAAAAAGAGGCTGCATTCTAATGGATATGAAAAATCCTTTTCTTCTTGTTCAATATTTCATGGTAACAAAATCAACATTCTCATGAAGTAAAAGCCGTTGGATCAGATAATGAGGATTTTTTTTTTCACCAGGAAAAAAAAAAGGACATATCTTAAACTATAATTATCTCAAATCAAAATCAATTCTTATTTTCATTTAGTACCTTTTATATGGTATATTCTTTCCCTGGCCTTGTTGGGAAGACTTCTAAACCTACAGAACTTCTTATTAAATGCCGACCGAAATTACAAGCTCTTATGCTAAGGCAAATATGGTAGGCAGGAAGGTACTTAGAGGTAAAGTTATGGAAGAAGTAAAAGGGGAAAATACACAAATTATCTGCCTGTCTATCTATATAATCTTGAGGCTCAGTATACAAATGATCACATCTGATCCAAACAAAAACATCTTCTAAAATGTTAGGGGTTTAGTAAATTGTACAAGATATCAAGTAGATGGGTAAATGAGGATTAGAGGTAGGATTCTCTTATTCTTTTGTTATTTTCTGGCTATTTCTAAAAGGGTATGTGCAGAAATCAAATGAAGCTATCTTTTCCTGGTAGGTAGAAAAATGGCAATTATTTTTGTATACGGGGTAATATTTTATGTTATAATTATCACTGTAGGTCAAACACATTCATTTAATTTTATCCACATAGTTTTATTTTCTTTAACTTAGGGTGTTTTGTCATCTAAAATATTTCTGAGAGATTTAATTATTAGGCAATGATAATAATCCATAACAGAAGAAGGGAAAGGAAGAGGCCATCCCTGTGGAAACCCAAGTTAAATTTTTTTAGTAAAGTTTCTTCCATTTTAATGTACCTCCAGGAATTACATAGTCTAATTTGCATGTCTGCATATTAATTTACTTTGTCTTTGTTTTCCCAGAGGAGCACAACTTATTTTCATTGTCTCTTCTCTATTATCTCAATGTTTGTGTTAAGCTCAGTTGGTTATTATCCAACCATTTTAGCAGAATGCATTATTTTCCAGAATTACAATGCTCTTATTGTTGGCTAGTAGTGATTAATTACTGATTGCATAATTACTTTATCATAGAACCCACAACACAGATGAAATAAAATGCTTGAGTTTGTTTTCCTGTTTTTATTTTGAGAGAATTACTATTGGATTTTTCTTCACTATCACTTGAATGGATTAATTCTTAACTCAAAATTATGGATTGAAAATACCAACATCATTTAATACAAAGCGACTATGTATATATCTGACTTAAGGATTTTAAATGACACTACAAAGTGGAATGCTTACTAAGTAGTGCCTAGGACTAGCAAATAAAATATGTAATAAACCTGCCACTCTTGTAAATTGATTATTTTTAATTATAATTAGAAGAAATAAAATCAATCTTGGAGTTTTAAAAGGACATTTCTTTTTATAGGATCATGGATCCTATCAGCTTAAAGTAGTCTACTTTATGTCTTTCTGGATAAAACAAGCATATTGTTTTCTGAGCAGGCTGCTCACAGGGAATCTTGCATTCTAGTTCCTTTTACATCTTCAAATGGAACAAAGGAAAATACAACAAAATAAACTCTCCTCCCTTTTAAAATAATTATACACCTATTGAGTAAGTATCTATTATATGCTATAGATTATATACAGCATGTTATGGATGAGAATACATCATGAGATTTCATATCTTGAATGTTATTCAGTTCTTGTGAGCAGGTCTTAAGAGAGTTCTATAGGCAAAATAAAGGTATAATATAATTATACATATGTACACACACACACCCCTACATAATTAAATAACTGAATTGACCTGAGTAGTGAGCAAAGATCTGCTGCTATCTAAGCACAGACTGAATAATTAAGAATTTGGTTTTCCAGGAAAGTGTGAAATTCAGATAGAATCTTTGGATTCTACATTTGGCCATAATCTTCTATGATATGTATTACTCATTTAATCAATCTCAACATTAGTGTTTAGGTTTATATAGAAATCATTTAATCTAGGTCATCTCCATTATCTATCTTTTGAAGTTATGAAGACTCCTCATTTAAAAGATAGACATCAGGAAAAAAACAATTGGTAAATTGGACCTAATTTAGCATAGTGTATTACTGAGATGAAAGTTTTTGCTAATGTGCAATATTGGACATTTTATACCTCTTCATATCTTTGCCATTCATCTGCCATTCACCAAATTAAGCATGATTTCATGTCCCTTCACAACAAACCTTAAAGAGATCTCTATCTCAAACACTTGGAAGATTGAAAATTCAACTAAAAAAGCATTTACATACCAAGAGGTATAGCTTTATTGAATTCATCATCTCAAGAAGTGATAAGAGCCAAAATTATATTAAAAGTTTCAAGTTAGAAATGATGTCCAAAATTTAAGAAATTACTTTTACCAAGCATTTTCATACATGTTGACAAAAGTTTTTTCTTAATGAATTCTGGGAAAACAACAACAACAACAACAACAACCACCACCAAACATGAACTATAGGGATTGTTCCTTAATTTTGAGACTGATATCAATGAACCCAAGCAGAGCAGTACAACATATTCCTCAACACTGTTAGAAACCAATTCCCTAATTGAGATTCTCCTTATTCTGATCCTATGAGATAACTTTTTTTTCCCCATGAATTTTAATTTCTTCTCTCTTTGGGCATAATTAAGTCAGAACCACCTTATAGTAAAATCATTAGAAACAGAAATTTAAAAACACCATAGATTTCCCACCAGAAAACATGGATTTGATACTAATTTTCCCTAAAGTGGGATATTTCTATAAAAACTAATGTCTTCTATGGAGCAGCATAGGGAATATATCAATGGTACTGTGATAGCATTGTATGGTGACAGATGGTAGCCGCAGTTGTGGTGGGTATAGCATAACATACAGAGTTGTCAAATCACTATGCTGTACAGTTCAGACTAATGTAACACTAATGTATTCCCGAACAAGAGAAGACCTTGTTAATTCAATACCTTACCCTATGATACTTTTGTAATTACTAAAACATGAAATCCAGCCCAAGTTTGGCAATTACTAAGTATGCAATTTTGATCATATCATTTAATCTCTAATTTTCAAATTTTTCATCTGCTGTGAAGATGGATATGTGCATGAAAACTACTTTAACAGTATCTGGCCAAGAGTAATTGCTCAAAAACATTTTGTTTTTATTTCCATTGTTCAAAGCTACCATTCATATTAATCTAGTTTTATGTAGATTCATATTTTCAGGGTACATATAGGTTAGGAAGAAGTGTATAGCATAGGAACAAACTGCTTTATACTCAAGAAAGTGTTTACAATTTTTCAAGAATTTCTAAAACTATTATGAATGAGGTAAACCCTACTTCCTAGATGATAACAATAATCATCCAAGTAAAAATGGAATAAATAAGTGCCTTCTTATATTTCCTCTTGTTTTGAATAAATTGAATTTTATTTGTATCCAAAATCATGTTTTAGACTTTAGTTACTTTACATTAAATAAAACATAGTCTTTTCTCAACCATCAATCCTTTTCTACCACCTTTGTAGAAAATTAAAAATTTATCAACCTTCCCAAGTCTAATATAAGTGCCATATTTTCTGTAAAGCCTTTGAAATTGCTAAAGCCAAAGTGTTTTTCCCATCTTAGAACTTTTACAAAATTTATATACCTTAAAATTAATTTTAGTGTCTCAATCAATGTGTATTCATATATTGGCCCCTGAATCTAATCTCTGATGTTAATAAAGGGACACAATAATTGATGGATACTAAGTGACAACAAAAACCTCTTTATTTGAGTTTTTATATTAACCTAGTACATAAACTGCTACATTATATTGCACTATGGTGGCCCCCAAAATGGCATGTGATTTACTATTGAATTGCTATTGAAATCCATTAAATTATTATTGAAAACTTAAGTACATAAAAAAAACAAGTGCTAGATTCTGAAAAATTAAAGAGAAAAACAAGTACTTTTATGTTAAAACTATCATTAAACTGACAAACACTGGCTTCCAAGCCTACTGTATTGCAAAAGCCTTAGTCTTTGCATTAATTTAGTTGTGAAGAGAACAATAATCAGTCCAGTATCTCTGACATGGTTCAGCAGAATAGCAGTGTGCATGCTTCTTATCTGCCATTATAGAAACCTCTTAGCAATATCACAGCAGGCTCATTGAAGGGTCACATTCCTTTAAAATCAAGAGTCTACAGAACCAAGAAATTACAATAATATATTATTTAATGTTAAACTAGGAAAGTGGGTGCATTTAAGGGCTGAATTTCTTTTCTCTTTAAGGAATATGCTGGTGTACAATTTGTAAAAATCTGCGTTTAAAACACCCAAACTAATTAAAAACTAAATTTTCTTTTCTTTTTATTATATGTTAGTTATCAATTTTAAATACTTAAATAAATATTGCTTCACACAAATTGCTAAGTCAAGTCATCAATGCTAAAAATAAGCTTTTAAAAATAATACTAAATTCTGTATTATCTACTTCAGAGTTGAGGTACATAATGGCAGGAATATAAAATGACGTCATGTGTCATTCAAACATTATGCATGCAATTAATTTTCACTGCATTCCACTGTAATGCATCAAAGTGGCCAGGTTAAGCCACAAATAATTTGGTTTATGATGTTTAATGATTCACTTTACGTCTCTGGATAATAATTTATAGTAAAATTGGGATTTGGACTACATGAACTCTCAGATGGCTTTGAATTGATAACACTACAAGGATTAATGCTTTGATCAACCAACAGCTACTTTAATACACACAATCAACTCCCTCAAATTTTTTTTAATTTTTAGAACTATTACTACATAGAAGAAACTGCATGTATGCAATTTATTTAAGGATACATGATTTATAATCACAAGCATAACAATTTGCCAAGTTACTTTTTCTTCCTAAATTTCTACATGCAATATTTTCAGATAAAGAGGACTGAATGGGAGAATTACTGAAAAGCATACTTAAATGGTAAAAAACATGAATAGGCTAGGAACTAGAATATTACTTTCTAGATTATCTGTAATCATTATTACTAAACAAATATTTGATGAAGTCTTAATATGCTATGAGGTTATACTTAAAGCAACCATGGCCCATATCCTTCTTAGTTTAGAGTGTGTTTACAGAAATAAGGTTCTCTGAAATTACCAAGTGACAGTACATGGTATTCTGTATTAAACAGATACATTAGGGATACTAAAACTAATTTGAAAGACAATGATGATAATATTAGAAAGTGCAAGATGCTTAGAAAAAAGTAGGATAGGATGGGACCTTGAGAGATAGGTAAAATTTAAATGGTAATAGGAGAGATTTTAGGTCTTAGTGACGTGCAGAACAGCTTGAAACACATCTGAGTGGGTTCCTTCAAGCTATTCTCTGTTATTGAGTGTGTAGGCTTCCTATGTAATAACAGTGTATAGGTCTCTGAAACCTCTCTTGTGTTTCTTACCATTTAAAACCCCCATTAATTCTCTCTACTACCTTCAGTTCCTCAAAATCCTACACACAAATTCCCTATGTGAGACAAAACTAAGAAAAAATACTAATTCAATTTTACTATATATTTTATAAAGATAGGAAAAATATTGGTCCAGTAGTGCTTAAGAGATGGAATTGTCCACTGAATGTAACAAGACTCCAAACATATCTTCAAATATATGCAAACTTGTATTAATCACAATTTAGAAGTAATCATGTACTTTCAGGCTGGCTTTTCTGCCCAGAATGATCTCTACTGTCACTCACATAATAATCATATTCATTATTTTAGGCCTATCACAAGTTAACTCATCTGTGAAGCTGTTTATAGCTTCTCATTTATCTATCTTATATTTTCACTTCAAAAGTACATTGTGCATAGTTAATTCTATATAACACTTATTATACATTTTCCACAACCTGGCAAGTGGAGTCCTGAAATGCTAAGTCCAGACCAAGATACTATGTAAGGACAGCCCTTTCACCTTAGGAGGAAAAAGGTGGAGTTGAGGGATGACATCTGAGAAAATATTCATGTAAAAACTGGTGAGCCATCTATAAAAATCTACCATATTGGTAGCACATATCTTTGTAGGTAGTTAAATATTACAAATCTCCTCTTTTTCCTCCTTTTTTCGTTGTCATCATGGATAAACAATAATGGAAGCAATTCTTAGACCAAACTCTACCAAATGAGGGAGTGGACACATTAAAAAGTATGTTACCTGTTGCTGTACAGGGAATACATCTTTAGACATTGAAAATAGCACACAATTTTAAGGGTTCATTCCAAGGAAAACATAACAATATTCTGATGGTGGGAGTGCCAAGTTTTGTATGTAGATCAACGAAAAGTGTCCTCTGAGACTGAAGAGCTAGTGTGACTGCCCAATGGTAGGAAGTTACTGGGCTTGCAAGATTTTCATACCTACTTCATGAAAAGTGGTGGGGTCCTTACTATGTTTCTATCAAACACTCTCCTTGAGCATTGCCCATTTCACACACACACACATACACACACACACACACACACATAATTTAAAAATTAATTATGTTAGTTGACAAAAATTCTGTTATCTGGTTCACCATTGAATGACATAAGCAACTGTTAGGGATGCCAATTTTCTGGCCATCTGACAATCCGAATAAAACGTCTGGTACTCCCAAAGCTTAACTACTAATAGTCTATTGATCAGAAGCCTTACTGATTACATAATCATTTAACACATATTTTGTATGTGTTATTATATACTGTATTACAAAAAAAGTAAGGTAGAGAAAAGAAAATACTTTAAGAAAATCTTGAAGGGGGTCCATGGGTGGCTCAGCGGTTTGGCGCCTGCCTTTGGTCCGGGGCGTGGTCCTGGAGGCCTGGAATCGAGTCCCACGTCGGGCTCCCAGCATGGAGCCTGCTTCTCCCTCTGCCTATGTCTCTGCCTCTCTCCCTCTCTCTCTCTCTCTTTCTGTGTGTCTCTCATGAATAAATAAATAAATCTTAAAAAAAAGAAAATCATGAGGAAGAGAGAATACATTTACAGTACTGTACCATATTGATAAAAAATCTGCATGTAAGTGGACCTGCATAGTTAAAACCCATGTTGTTGAAGGACCAAATGTACATTTAGATAAAGAATTTTAAAAGGTGAATACAGTTTCTGCAATGTTAATATGTGATATGAATATTTTACATACAAACTGCCCCTCAAATATTAGAGATATACATCATGGTATGTTATATATACACGTGAATTTTTAAAGCAAGCATGCTATTACAGAAAATATAACAATACTCAAAATATGCCCTGTTGCAGGAGAGAGAATCTTGGTAAGAAATGAAAGGGTGAAAACTTGGGTAATAATAGAGAAAAAGGGGTAAAAGGAAAAATAGAACAGAAAAAATAAAAACATAGAAACAGTCCCAAGGAGAAGGTGAGGGTAATTTTCTGGCAAAAAGGCATTAGATGAAGAAAGCTTTGATGTCACCAAACACTAAGCATATGAAGTTGTCTAGATGAAGGTAGCCTTTATTTGCTCCTAACATAGGAGCAAATATATTTTCTATATTTTCTATTTTGATTTTAAACTTCTTTTAATTTTTTTATTGGAGTTCGATTTGCCAACATATAGCATAACACCCAGTGCTCATCCCACCAAGTGCCCCCCTCAGTGCTGGTCACCCAGTCACCCCAACCCCCACTCACTTCCCTTTCTACCACCCCTTGTTCATTTCCCAGACTTAGGTGTCTCTCATGTTCTGTCACCCTCACTGATATTTTTACTCATTTTCTCTCCTTTCCCTTTATTCCCTTTCACTAATTTTTATATTCTGCAAATGAATAAGACCATATAATGTTTGTCCTTCTCCAATTGACTTATTTCACTCAGCATAATACCCTCCAGGTCCATCCACATTGAAGCAAATGGTGGGTATTTGTCGTTTCTAATGGCTGAGAAATATTCCATTGTATACATAGACCACATCTTCCTTATCCATTCATCTTTCGATGGACACCGAGGGTCCTTCCACAGTTTGGCTATTGTGGACATTGCTGCCATAAACATTGGGGCACAGGTGATTTTAAACTTCTTAAAAGCCTGGGATGCTTTGTTACCACTGCGTTCATCTTTCCCAGTGCCTATTATAATGCCTTACATAGAATAGGCATTTAGCAAATAATTATTTACACAAATGAAACTACACTATTTTCTTCACACATTCGATAGGAACAGTCCCTACTGACTTCCGATGGTTACGTGGTATGATGCTTATGGTAGCCCTTGGATAATTGTTTAAAGTTATAATGATTTTCTTCAACATTGATAAGAGGAAATAATAATATTGCTCCTAGAAATGCACCCCAAATAGGCAAACACTTGAAACTATATTTGCTGTAAAGCAAATGCAAATGTATTTAATAAGATTCCAATTCAGAATGCACGCTGCTTCCTGCAAACCTTCAGCTATCTTCCAAGAACTGATAACTTACAGACTAACCCAGGAGAAGGTATAACAGAAGCATAATTGAATAATATTATAAGATCTTAATCATACAATGCATTTAATTCCAAGGGCAACAGATTGATTTTAAGTGAAAAAAATTCCTAAATCTTGCTTTATTGCTGAAGAACATCAAGATATACAAGGCTTTTTAATGCTCTAAGTTTTTCTTGTTCCTTATTGAATGCACTGTGGATATGATCCGGCTAATGGTTAATAACTGCAAGTACAATGCATCTTAATACTATTGTATATCTGAATTTGCTAAGAGATTAAAAATTTGCTGAATGAAAGGGCATGATTTCTGTAACTTTCCTCCATGTAATGAATGAAGTTAATATCACATTCTTTACATGCTAACACATTTTAATTAAATTGCTTCAACAATTAATAAAAATGTTTCATTTTATAGATGAGAAAGGTTAAATTATTTCCCCCACATCAAATAGCTGTCAAAAGAAGAAATCCAAAGATTTCATATGATTATATGAACTTTATTTTCTTAAACTGTATCATCTACTAAATGATATTAATTCTCAAAGTTCATTATTATTTCCATTATGCAAGGAATGTATTTCTTAGATTTTTAGCTGGGGTTTTGAGAGCATAACCAATGGCAGAAATATTATAGGGGGCTTATAGGCAAGTGTAAGAAATATTAATAACATACAAGATGGATAACTAAAACTACAGACTAGGATATACCAGCTACCAGGTACAGACATTGAATGTTAGCCAGGTTTGGTGCAATAAAATTTTTTTTTATCACTGCACCCCCCCCACCAAACTACTCCACACAGCTCCCCCCCACACACACATATATAAACATTCATACACATACAGTAAATGCAGAAAAAGTTCTAGGCTTGGCATTGTGTGGTATGTACCTTTCTACTAGGGGAGAACAGATACTGAAAAATGATGGACACCCCCCCAAAATATGCTAAATTTCAGAGTATTGGAACTGACCTAGGCCAGTTTGATCAAACACAATTATGAGGACTTATTGGCAGACTTTTGGAGCCACCGAATATTTCAAGATACTTATTTAGCTGAGACCTTCATTTTCCCAACTGTAGCTTTCTTACTTTCTTCTTCCAGTTGATCACAGGATACTTAGATATATACCTGTGCATTAAAATGTAAAGATGCTCTGTTTCTGCAATAATTTTAAGTGCAGGATGCTTGCATAAGAGTAAATGAGGTGCATTGTACTACTAACTTTCAAATATATGGATGCCAGCACATCAGGTTCCTTCCATTTAAGTTAAGTTTAAGCATAAACTTAATGTTTCTTTTGTTGTTTTGTTTTTGTGTATGTGTGTGTGTGTGTGTGTGTGTGACAGAGGGAAGAGGACAAGGAGACAGGGGGACTGAGAGCAAGAGATGGGGGGACAGAGAACAAGCATAAAGAACTCGAGCACATAAAGCTTCATTGAGACTTAATTAAAAATTCAAGAGGTGATATTTATTCTTTTCCAATAAAAATAGAAAATGTAACTAGAAATCAACATTTTCCTTTATTGCCAACCCAATATCTGAATTAGTTAGTCCTGTGTCTGATAAGACCTCAAGTACATGTACGGGATTATGTTCCCATGTTCCACTGTCATTGTCTTCTACGAGCTTTGGCTTGTTTGCTTTTCAGTCAGAGATAATGGCACAGTTCATGTGTGACTTGGTAGGCTGGCAAAGTACTGATATGACCAATTAGTTGGATCCCTCTGGAAACATCAATAATATACTCAGAATCTTGTGTTGCTAAGTCAGTCTGTCTTACTCACTCTCCTTTATTTATTAATTAATTGAGCCAGAAGGAAGGGATATATATGTGAAAATACATATATATTTGTTATTTGCATATAAATTGGAAATTATTCTTTTCCCCTCCATGGGGTCACAAATAATGTTTCCTCTACTTGTGTCTGAACAACAATCTCCATCTTTCGATGAGGCCTGTCCAAATTATTGGAAAATTATAACATTTGCTGACAGCCTACTTAGAAGTGATCAATCAAATTTCCCCAAGAGAAAATTGTATTTTTAAAGGAAGCTTTATAACTTTGATGGCTTCAAAGGTCAAGTTATTTCTTTTCTTCAACTTAAGGACATATCTTGGAGTCAATCAATTTTAATTCAACATAAGACCTTAGTCCCCTCTTTCACCTCCTACATTAACTAACATAATTAAAGCTGCATTGGTATGCAAAATGCTGATTACCTTTTTCTGGTGGACAAAGTACTGCATCTGGATTTTCCTTTTTTTTTTTTTTTTTCAATTTTCATCACTTTGAAAGCTATTCTTCTTGTACTGAACACAAAATAAAAACAATTACCCAATACACTTTAGCATTTGATGAGTTTCGAGGCTTTCCCACCTCCATCTTTCACGCATAGAACTAGTTGAGTTGTAGTGAGTGGTAGCTTCCTAGGACGGTGTCTAGTGAGTCCTTGCTTTTGAAGACTTAGTGAAAGTCGTACAAAAGATCGACTCTCTGAGATAGAGCTCAACACCCTTAAAAACTGTCTTTTGACTTTCTCCTTCTCTGCTTTTAACACTATGAACATTATCCTGAATTAGACTGACTTGATACTTTATTTCTTCATAATACTTCCCATGATGTTTTCTGGAATTCCCAGTGACTTTCCTTTTATCTTAGACCTCCACTAACTGATTCAGATAGATTCCTGTTCTTCCATTTCTCCAGTGCTCAAAGCCCAGTGCAATTTTGCTTCTCCAACAGTAACAGTAGAAGGCCTCACTGTACCTACTACATGCACCAGTATACATCTAGAACTTCCTTAATACTAATGGGAAAATGCTGATACTTACTTTTAGAAAACAATTATATCTAGCAAAAAGTAAACTAAAATGTAAAATCAGGTTGTTCATTCCTAATGTAACATTAGGTAATGTTTGTGAAAATTCTATGAAAAATATTGAACACATGTAAAAAATATATAGATGTATGAAATTATATATAAAGACATAAAAAGTGGAAACACATATACATAAAACATATAAAAAGCTTTCCTATATATAATTCACACTGGACAAATGTTTTTCTATACCCAAAAAAAGAAAATACAATATAAATAAGGAACATAAGATAATAAATACTTATATATAATTATATAATAATAGAATAATATCTAAAATTCTATGTACCAGAAATTTTGTGTTTTGACACACATACAAATTTGGGAAGATACATATTTTTATATATCACATTCTCAGTGAAGTTTTACTATCTGTCTCATTAAATTGTGATCATTCCCCTCCTCTCCTTAGATCTGGTCTACCGTTCCTATTTTATTTTTATCTTAGTACTCACTGGTATCTAACATGTTACATACTGTTCTTGTTAATTTCTATTTGTGTATCTTTATGACAGGGACAAATCCTCTACAAGAACAGAAATTTTAATCTGTTTTGTTCACAGCTGTATCTGTAACACCTAGAAGAGTATATGGTAAGTGCTTGACAAATATCCTTTTATATTTTTAATGATGATGCTTTTAATGATGCACCATTTATGGCATTCTTAGTATATGCCAAGTATTCATAATCTCATTTAATTTTCACAAAAAATATGCTTAAGGTGATATTATTCACATTTTTAATATTGGAGAATATTGATATTTAGTGTTTTTAAGTTATCTGACTAAGGTCATATTGTGGGAGAATATCAGCTCAGACCCATATATGCTCAATGTGAAAATTCATGTTTTTATGCACTGAACGCTTTCAGCTTCAAGATATAGAGAGCACATAAGAGGTTTTGCATCTTTGCTACAGTTGCTTATGCTACTAAACCTGTTAATACGTATTTATATTCAGAATTTCTGCTAGAATTAGGTAGGTTATTGAATCACTAAAGTGAGAAAATAGTTGATTCTAACAAAGGTGAAACAAAAAAGGGAATTTAAGTACTATTTTAACGAATTCATTCATCAGAATGCATTAATAATCACAGGGAACAATGTGAGCGATGAGTTCATTCCTCTAAATCACAATGATGTCAGTCCAGATTTTCTTTTTCTCCCTTCAAATGTGTATGAATATAGATCTTCAGGAAAGTGTAATCAACCTTACAGAACAAAAGTAACAAAACAATAACAACAAAAAACCAAGTGATATGAATTTTTAACTTTCTTTTCATTAAGTTACATTTCCTGTGTCATTTTTAATAATACATTCAACTTTTATTTATATGTTATAATAATTAAGTTTATTCATTTTACTCCTTCGGTTATGACATACTTATTGCTTAAAACATGCCAGATATTCTTCTTAGGATTGGCGATGTAGCAGAGAACAAAGTTGAAAATACTTTCCTCTCCCTCAAAGCTTATATTTTAGTTTTTTTTTTTTTTTTTCTTAGTTCAGGTTAAATTATTTTGTAAGACCAACTGGTAGGATTCTTCTCTGTTCTATTTTTGTTCTTCTCTTCTTCACTGAGTCCAAAGCCATAAGAATTTTCATTCAAATTTTTATATTTTATACTACCTAAGTTTAAACAAAGAAAAACAGGCAAAATTCTTTCCCACCCACTTTATTTTGATGAATCCACTAACTGTATGATTCTTTTTCTTTTTTATCAGTTAATTAGAGCATAATTAATTCATGTTTCTTCTTCAAAGACATTTGTTTTATTTGAGACCAACCTCATAAACTTCAAATTTTATCTTCTACTATTTTTAGGAAACTGAAGGAAATTTGTCTAAATTATACACCTGAATAAAGATTTAAACCAAAACAAACAAACAAAAAAGAATCTCACAAAGACATTACAAATGATCTCTACCTAGCTGTTATTTTTAATATTTGATACTAATTTTTTTAGTTGTTACAGTCTTTAGAAATATTTCTCAGTAACCTAACTGGATTTTAGAATCAATTAACTATCAAATGACACTAAACTTCCAATTATTTATGATTAGGAACCATGCAAATTTCTGACTAAAACATTATTATAATATATTTTTTCATTGTTGTTATTTCTGTCCACAGAGAAGTGGAGCATTAAATACAATGGTAGGTTATTTTGGGTAATGTCCCATATTTGAATCAAATTGTGGAGCCATTGTTGAGCAACTCAGCAATATTAGTTAAGTGAACTAACTTGCATTAGTAAAGTCTTCAACTCAACAATAAAATATTATGAAATTTATATAATTATTTTGAGGTTTGAGGTAAAAGAATCTAGTAAAGAAGCCAAAAGTTATAGCAGTTAATATCATCATCATCATCATTGCTAAGTTTCAATGCTTTTACCCACATCATCATCATTATCATCACTATCAATGCTTTTATTCCACTGACTAGTATCATTAACTATCACTAAATATCAATGCTTTTATCCCACAAACTAATACAGGATGTATAGGGAAACATGACTAGATTCAGACATCATGGCAAGTTGATTTAGCTCTACATGTTATCCTCAATATGATATCTATCCTGCTAATTAGATATAAAGAAGTTTTGGTTGTTCTGGGGCATCTGGATGGCTCAGTCGGTTGAGTATCAGGCTTGATTTCAGCTCAGGTCAAAATCTCAGGGTCATAGGATCGAGCCCCCAGTCGGGCTCCATGCTCAGCATGGAGTCTGCTTGTCCCTCTTCCTCTGCTCCTCCTTCCTGCTCACACACACACACTCTCTTTCTCAAATAAATAAATAAATCTTTTTTTTTTTTTTTAAATTCAGTTGTTCTGCTTTCTTGTAAGTGTAGATTCTTTACCATGTTTCTTATAATCAAAGACTAAAGAAAAAGGAGCAATTCAGTATCTCAAAATCCAGCAATGCTACTGGAGATGATGCATTATAAAAGTTTAATTGAAGCCCTAATTCCCCTCTTAAAATAAGTTTCTAAAATCATACACTTAGCTAGAATAAGAGGCAACCTGCAAAGCAGAATAAATATCTGTTAAATATTGTTTATTCACTGATGTGATTAAGTGAGGTAACCATGCTGCATGAAGGTTTTCCTAAGCAGAGAGCATTTTCTTAAAGCATGTGGTTAATGGTGGTCTATCTCTGACAGATCACTATGATGAAACTGATAAAGACAATTAGTGCAAAACCTTTTAGCTTTCATATATTGGCCCCTTGGAGATAGAACAAGAGATCCTCAGCTTGTCTCATTAACAGCTGGAGGCCTACAGAAGAACCAGCATAAGGAAAAGCCTTGGGTTAGAAGGTCTGAAGTTGTGTCTGTGGGTGAATACTTTGGTGTTAGTAGACCGTAGATATGCTAACTATAAGGGAGCACTAAGACTAAGCATATAGCATCTAGTTGCTAAAGTGACTTGAATAATTGCAATTACCAGTGAATGGTACCTTTCCCTACTGTTTGCCTACTGGATACTGACTAGAGAAAAGGAGTTAGGGGACTGTGAGCACTGAGGGATGTGAGGTTGAGCCAAGTTGAAAAGATATTGGAGAATTGTCAGAGTGGTTGAAGGAAGTCAGTGAGTATGTTTAACCTTATACATGAGAAATGTAAATGTTAATTTAGGAAATCTGTTAGGGATATTCAGTTAATTGATTCACACACTCATTTATTTAGTCACAAGATCCAACAGAGTTCTGTCCTCTAGGCATGAACCAGGTATTAGGGGAGCATTAATCACCTTATCCTCATGGCAGGTAAGAATCTCAGCTATTCCTAGTTCTGGGTGATCAAGCATGGCCTAGCCTCCTCACATATTCCTTTTGTAGCTTTGGATTGAGGCCCAGGAATCAGTATGTCTAAAATATTCCAAATGTGGAGACAGAAGAACATTGGTATCAACTCATCACACCATTAATCTCTGTGCAACTAAATGTACTTGGATGCAAAGTCCTCAATGGCGCTTGTCTTCAAATCCTTGGCCTTCCCTTCACTGTACACACATAGTTCTAAGCCTGGCATAGGTCCACTGATCGATTCTGTTTTAGTTTCATAGATGGCACTGGCATTCAGTCAGGTCAGGATTAACTCTGTTTCCAGTCCTACATAGAAACCTAGTTTTAATTACTTCCAAATGTCAAACTGTGCATCATTGGGTAATGTTTTTGACAAGGATGGTCATTTAATAAATTCATTCACTGCTCATTTATTACCCAAATTACCCAGTGGATTTCTGTTCTGAGAACTGTGGCTCAGCAGTCACATCTGTAAAACAGAGATGATCCTAATATTTACCTTTTATTGTTGTGGGAGTCAAGAGTTCTTAACACAATGCCTAGTATAGAATATATTTTCTAAAATATGAGTTAATAATAATAAAGATGATACTAGGTTTTCTGCTTCTTCTGATTAAGGAATTAAAAAATCCTAATTTTAGCAATTAGGTTTTTGTCTTGATTCTCAAATGGTTGACTATTCTGTTTCTTTGCTTGCTTCCTCTGAAACAGTAACATAACCTCTCTAGGTATAGAGTAGTTTCCTAATTGAAATTATAGAAAGACAGAAATTCCAGTTTTTGTCTCCTAATTGGCAATTTGGAGATGCAGGGGTTTATGTATAGAGGATGGTTTGTATTTAATAGGCAAAATTGCAACAGTATGTAGTACCCTGCTTGTCTACCAGTATATGTTTCCAGAGCTCTCACTATTGTACCTCTTCCAACATGATTATCTTTCACTGAGCACTTGTCATATGCTACAGAGTACACAGAATTAATTGTAACTACATATGGCTTATCTACCTTCCCTCACATTTTATGGATTAAGAGGAGGAACCTGAGATTAAAGTGACATGTTCAAAGTAACAAAGCCAATGTGGTAGCTATGATTCCAACATAACTTTGGTCAAACCTGAAAGCCATATTCTTTCTGTGCTCTGAATACAAAACTATTTCAATATCTTAGAGTGCACTCATTTTCTAACAGTTTAAATTGATTTGTCAGTTGGAAGTTGGGGTTTAATGTGCTGAATTCATAGAACACTACTTACATTTGTACATAATAGTTCACATGGATATCTACTTTATACTTTTTACAGTAACTTTGTATAATGTATTGTTCTTTGACTGAATGTATAGGTTGTAATGGGTGTCTCTCCCTCTCTTCCACAAAAGGAATAAGTACAACAAGGAATATCTTGACCCTAATATAAATACTAATTCCCATACCCTTCACTTATCATTTGGTATAAGTAACTAAGGACAAGATTATATGGTTACTCAATCCATGGGACCCTTTTTAGAAGGATTTTAGAAGGATGGGATTTTAGGAAAAAATTAAATATTAAAGAGAAAACATCTTTAGCAAAGGACTCCTAATGGAGAAAAAGTTTCACAAAAGAGGAATCAAGTGTGACTCCAGCAATTTAACCATTTTAGGCACTCCTAAAATCAATAATCTTATATAACTATGGTCCCTAAAACATATCACTTCTACTCCAGAATTAGACTAGGTTGACTATAAATACAATATGGGACCCAAGAAAAAGGAGAGATTAACCCCCTCTCCATTGAAGAGACCCTAAACAAAATGTGAAGAGCCTTCTCTCATAGGAGCTACAGGGAGCCCTAAAACAAACCGCCAAGTGATAATACTATACAGGAAGCGCTAATGGAAGCTGGATGCTTATTTCACCAACTGGCCTCATCATTGGACACTAGAGACTGTGTACTGTCAGTCTATTCAAAAACATTTCCTAATAATGTCCTCATGAAAGAAAAGAGAATTGAATGTCTTCATGTAAACTTGATTTACCCTATAGGGTCACATATTCCATATGCACATGCATTCAAGAGTAATAAGCTATAGTATGTTCCAAGTAAGATTAAATGACTTAAAGAGTGGGAACAAAATGACATTATATACTAGATGATTCCACATCACTCATTTTAATATAATACAAAGAAATTCATATTAAGGGGTAAAAACTATAGAACAAGTCTGCACTGAAAATACTTCTGTAATACTAAGAATAAAGTCTGGCAGGATGATGAACAACAGATTTAAATCAAAGAGCAATTAGATGATCACTTGCTGAGATAATAGTAGGTAACATAACATAATACATAGGAATGGATTTTCATCCACCAGAAGATGCTGGTGAAGACAATCTTCAGAAGCATATCTGATTATTCCTCAAACCTACATAAAGATATGGACACCCACTGTGATATGCACCTGTTTATCCATTTCAAATGTAACTCAATCATTTAAAAATACTTATTTATTTAGATTTCCCATATAATACCTTTTCAGAATTTCTCAGACTTCCCCAAACTTCACTTTTCAAGTTTTCCTTCCTCTCTCTCTCTGATTAGACAGATTATTAATATACAGTAATAATTATGAAACATGAGAAGATATTTTGATATTACATATATATATACTTAGGGATAAATCATGAATATGATATTTGCTAAGCATAACATGAAAAATTATATCTGGAAAAAATACTTTGTTTTCCTCTGCTACATTCTTTAATAGGAGAACTTCTAGTTATGAGTTGTTTTTTGTTTGGTTGTCTGTTTTGTTTTGTTTTGTTTTTAAACACTGGAATGACTTTGAAATAAAAAGATGTGGAAGCAGAGAATACCCCAAAGCTCTTTTAACAATTTAGGATCTTCAGGACTGCTGGCTAAAGACCGATTCATCTGGCTCTTCTCTACCCACTTTATGATCTTTTCAGTGTTCTTTGACAATAACCTTACATATTCAATATCTTGAATTATCAAGTTTATTCTGCCCTCCTGGGCTGCTGACTTCACTGCTAGTTTTCTGCTGTGTTCCAAATCAATTCAGGCAACCAGTATTTTTTTTGTCACCCAAACCAAGCCCTGATTATTAATTATTTCTTAGTAACTTCTCAGAACTGGCCAAATTACTTAATGAAAGTGGATATCTACATATTATGCTTTTAATACACACACCAACACACACACACACTTTTGTAAGGGTGAAGGAGAACTACAACAAACTATATTAATTGTTTCTAAGTAGCTAAGCGCTACACAGCATGGCAGTAAGTCTAGAGGTCTAGAGGCTGTAAGTCTTGAGGTCTAGATAGAAGTAAAAGGTTTGGAATGTTCCAGTAATAAAGGGATATGCAGAAGATAGAGGTTTCATAGGAATGCAAGATCAATTATCTATTATATTCAGTTTCAGTCATTTTACGTTGTCCCTTGCCTGGCATGCCCATTCCAAAGGCCTTTAAATATGAGTGTTCCTAGAAGCAGTTAATTGGCATTTTTTATTATAGAAAATGTTTTTTATTCACAACTTTTTATTGTTTTCATGTAACTTTACTGGTGGGGATGCATCAGGCTCTGCCCTAAACACCATGGCTTCTCTTGGCTTAAGTGGCTTTACATTCTAGTATATGTAGACAATTAATTTCAGGAGAATTAGTGGACAAGGAGGAAATATGCATTGTTGTTATTGTTTTTGTTGTTGTTGTTGTTACTTTTGGGTGACTAACATTCCATTTCTCAGTTTTTCACTAAGTACAACATGGCCCTATTCTAGGAGCATATCAAGGCAGTACCAAAGGCCAATGAAGAGAAAATGGGAAATTCTGTACATGATTGGATGGGGTGACTGGGTAACCGGCACTAAGGGGGGCACTTGATGGGATGAGCACTGGGTGTTATATGTTGACAAATCGAACTCCAATAAAAATATACATATAAAAAAAGAGAAATATAAAGTCAAACTCCATGGAAGATACAAAGGACAATATCATGGAGACAGTAAAAGTCATGGTTCAGGGACACCTGGGTGGCTTAGTGGTTGAATGCCTACTTTTGGCTCAGGGTGTAATTCCAGAGTCCCAGGATCAAGTCCTGCATCAGTCGCCCTGCATGGAGCCTGCTTCTCCCTCTGCCTATGTCTCTGCCTCTCTCTCTCTCTGTGTCTCTCATGAATAAGTAAATAAAATCTTAAAAAAAAAGTCATGGTTCAGAGACCGATGGAAAACTGACAGGTTTGCACATCCAGGTGCACCTGGGATGTGAACCAACAGCAATATAAGAAACCACAGTCAGAACTGACAAGCATGTTGGACCAAATATCCCCTTTCATAGCCTGGATCTGATGTGGCTTTAATAAGCAGCATATTGGGGTGCCTGGGTGGCTCAGCTGACTAAGCATCCAACTCTTGGTTTTAGGCTCAGGGCATGATCTCAGTGTCATGGGTCATGATCTCAGGGTTGTGTTCCATGCTGAGCAGGGAATCTGCTCAAGATTCTCTGTTCCTCTGCCCCTCCCCCTGCTTGTGTGTGTGCACTTTCCCACTTTCTCTCCCTCTCTCTCCCTCCCTCCTAAATAAATAAATAAATAAATAAATAAATAAATAAATATTTAAAAAAAATAAGCAGCATATGCATTTTTCTGCATCCAAGTGTCTTAAAAGCACAGCCCAATTTTTACTTGTCAAATAATCAATTCATCTTTTAACAACCACCTTGAATTGTACTTACTTCCTGGAAAAATTCGGAATTATTACATTAGGCAAGTGTGTTACTAGAATTGGTTTCAGATATACAATCAAGTATCCTACTACTTAATTGTACACTTCTGCTGCATATGTGTGATCTTATTTTGCTACCATAATCTCAAGGTCAAATACCCATTCCTAGCTTAGAAATTCTCAATAAATAGTCAGAGGATTTTAGTTCACTTGACCAATTCAACATCTGTAAACAGGTTGCAGAGATGACCATTTTAGAGGAAAACTAACAATACACATTTTGTGGAATTGAAAATTTTCATATAATTAATCATCAGTAACATCTACTTGCTTGTCAACATAAACTCTGGAACACATTTTTTTTTTCAAAACTAGGAGTTAGAAAGTTATTTTTAAATACTTTTTCAACATTCATTCTCAACCTAAGAAATTTACTGTCATTGCCCTATCTTCAGGGAAAATATCGGGGCAGCCAGTCAATGATTGCTTGCTTTCTGGACCATGAGTAATTCCATAGCAATTGTCTGCATGTTTGGAATAGTGGAGGATGGACAGCAGATTCATTGCTGGGAAATATAATCTCTGTAATGGCTTTTGTCACATTTTGCAGCATATAAAACATCCCTGGGAGACAAATATGACTCACTTAGTTTGCAGCTAGCTCTTTAGGCTTCATCTGTCTTCACAGATGTGTCAGTAAAGACACTAACAGCATGGTGGAGTGTGTTCTTCAGGGAAGTTTCATTTACTCTTTAATGCAACAGCCATTTATAAAATACTGCTAGAGAAAACAGTCATTTAAAAGAAACTCATCAGTGGCAATACCATCTCATTCTGAAAGCTGATACAAATGAACCAAGACAAAGCTGATTTAACTTCCTCAAAGATGTCCTCTTCTGATTATCCCCTTCCAGCATAGGAGAACAATCACAAAAGCTTAGAGAGAGAAGCTAATATTATCTTCTTTGCTCCTGATGCAGTTATGTGCTCCCACTCGAGGGCTTTCCTCTATGCAGTTAGCACACTGACCTTCAGCAAGCAAAGCCAACAATGCAACTCTTGACACCATTTTTCTATATGTTGCACCATAATTATCTTACTAGAAAATAGCATGATAAGAACATAACAGGTGATAGAAATATAAATGCCCTCTTTTGTGTGTGTGTATGTGTGTGTGTGTCTGCTTGTCCCTCTCCCTTCTCCTGCTTGAGGTCTCTCTGTCTGTCTCACTATTAAACAAACAAACAAACAAACAAATAAATATATAAATAAATAAAATATTTTTTGAAAGAAAGAGGGAGAGAGAGAGAGAGAGAGAGAGAGAGAGAGAGAGAGAGGATGCCTATCTCCATTAAACAACCGGAGGTGGTTCTTTAACAACAACAACAACAAAAAAAAAACAGTGAAAGTGGATGGGTTTTTCTCCATCTTCTCCAATTAATTTCACAATAGCTCAGATAGAAGTCACAGGAGAATGCATATTCTATCTTTTTCTGTGTGTGAGGGGCTTCCTTCCATAGGAAAGGTGTTTACTAGGAAAATGTACTTTAGCAGTACTCTTAGCTTTCACCATGCTTATCTTGCCCATTATGGGACTCAAGTTTTTAGATTAATCTCACTGACACCTTCTTCCTCAGGTTGTTTTTGATTTTCTTCTACTGAACCTTTGTTATGTAATGTCATTAATTTAATATTGTAATAATAAAATAAATGATGAAATAATGGTAGAATTATTCTAGGCCAATATCAATAGCTGATAGTGGCTTAGAACACTATGACCTTTTGGAGTTTTGGAAGTTCCATCAAAACCAGCACACTGTTACCCAAAGAAGTTATTAGGTAGAAAGTTTTTAGGAAATAGTATAGATTTAAGACATTATTTTGGTATTTGGTTGCTTTTATTCATTTGGCATCATACAGTCATCCCTTGTCACCCTACTTTTCATTTTCACTTCAGATATAATTTCTTTGTCTCTGCCTCTGATGTGGGCCATGGGTTTCAAATCATCATAGTCCCCTTCTCCTGTATGATACAGTTCCTGGTTGTACCAAAAAAATAAAATAAAATCTACTGTATATGCTAGATAGCAACCAGCTGAGGAAGGGAAGCTCAAAATCATGGAAATACACACTGTATCTTAGAGAAACTTTTTTGTAGCTAACAGATAAGGTATTTATCAGTGTGTCAGCTAATCAGTAGAGATCTAGTCACTTCTTTGAGACAACTGCAACTATGAGATATGAGAGGAGAGATGAGGAGAAGGCAACTGTGCAGTATTCTGTGCAGTATTCCAGGAATAGAATACTTTCTGAGGAGAATGAAAACATCTATTCATCAGACTACAGGAACCATCTAACATTAACCTTCCTACATATCTTTTATTGGAATATATCCTATTTTAATTTTTTTAAAAAGTTTAAAAAAGTTGTTTAATTTAATAATGTCTTTTCCATTAGGAATGTAGCATGAAACATGAAATTTTCAGTTGGGATGATATAAGAAAGTGTTAGTTTCATGTTAAAAACATGAACACCATGCTAGGACTTAGCTATCAATGATTAGCTGGAGAAAATGTTACATCCATCTGGGATTGCACACTGCAGGGATATGCCAGATATAGCTTCCAAAGTGATAATTCCATTTAAAAAAGACAGGACCTGTCTTTTTCAACAAATTTTATTTAAATATTGAATATGAGTATGAAACAAGAGAAACAAATAAAACTTGGCCCTTCCTCATACCACATATAAAACTTAGCTTGAGATAGATCATAGACTTGAATATGACATGTAAAATAATAAAACTTCAAAAGAAAACATAGAAGAGTATCTTAATAAACTTAGGATAGACAATACTTTCTTAAAACACATAAAAGATTGATAAATTTACTAAGTTGAAATTAAGAACTTCTATTGATTTAAAGTCACCATTGCAAGTGAAAAGTTAACCCACAGAGTGAGAGATAATTATTCACAATACAAGTATGTGCATAAGGACTCATTTACAGATAATATTTAAATAACTCCTACAAATCCATAAAAAAGTCACTCACAGGCACATACATTTTCCAAAATAAAAAAAAATGGGTAAAAAGCTTAAAACTGGGTGAAGCTTTAAAAGCAAAATAATCAGGTTCACTTCTTTCTGGATTTAATTTATCCTTTCAAAAGAGAGCCCAGTTTGTACTCATATTGATTTTGTCAACGTTTAAAATGTTTCCCTTTTATGATATATGTAGTCTGTACCCAGCCATTGATATCTCAGCTTCCAAAGAAGAAGAAAAGATAACATTGCCAACTCTGTCATTCTTCCATCATTTCCGTTCTTCTTTATATAGCATATGTCTGCTGGGACAAGAAATTTAAAAAAAAAAGAACGAAAGAGTAAAATGGAAGGAATGTCTATATAGAGAATGAGAGTCCCTCAGTAAACCCTTATCAAAGAGAAAAGAAAGAAGAGAAAATCAATGAAGAATAAGAAATCAGGAGAATATTAGGTATAGGGAGGGAAAGTAGTGATATTAACTATCGTTATTTATTGTGTTTGGATTATTAAACATTCTAACTTTATAAAATGGATTAATCTTCACAATTACTCATTGAGGTAGCAGAACAAGAAAAAAGGAAGAGAGGAGTGAAGGAGAAAAAAGGAAAGAGAAGGGAGGCAAGAGATAGAGCAGGAAAAGGAAGGTGGAGTAGAGAGGGGAAAGGTCCAAAGGAAATGTGATAGAGCTGAGGCTGGCTTCCAGGGGGTGGTGTTCCTGCTCAGGATGCCCTCAGATATAGTTTAATGCCCTTCTGTCTTCTTATTGACAATCTTAATCATTTTTTAATAAGCATTTTTTAAAATTTATTTATTCAGAGAGAGAGAGAGAGAGACTGAGAGGCAGAGACACAGGCAGAGGGAGAAGCAGGCTCCATGCACCGGGAGCCCGACATGGGATTCGATCCTGGGTCTCCAGGATCGCGCCCTGGGCCAAAGGCAGGCGCTAAACCACTGTGCCACCCAGAGATCCCCTTAATCATTTTTAAGAAGAAGCTCTGCATTTCATTTTGCACTGGGCCTGCTAATTATGTGGCCCATCCTGGAGAGAATTTTTTTTTTTTCTGGAGAGAATGTTGATAAAAGATACCAAAGGAGAGAGAGTGTATTGTTAAACTTACTACTGTTTCTGTAATTCAGTTCTTGAGGAAAGAATTAGAGAATCTGGAAAGGGAGGAGGAGAAGGAAAAGGAAGAACTACAGTTTGGATAAAAATGTTATTCTATATTCATGTTTAGGAGCACTCTTAGGCCATTTTTGAGTTGGTACATACTTGTCCAGATATTTCTGTCGTTTTGAGTAGATAGATAGTGGGAGTAGTTTAGATGATGACAGTAGTGTTGTTATTGGGATAGGAAAACCAGAGTTGGGATTTATTTCTGCTTACTTCTAGGGTCCAATGAATAAGAGAGAAGCCTTCCAAATTTCAGCACGATACCCACCATTATCTGTTAATGTTAGAGTGTTTCATTGTCAGGCCCAAATTGAGGAGGTGGGAGTGACTGTTCTCTTCATTTAATGAGGACAGTACGATAGCTCAAAAGACAGATAGTTATTGTAATATCTCAAAAAAATATGAAACTCTCAGATCAAATGGGCAAATTTGAAACACAATTAATAATTGTGCTGGCAAGATGCATTTAATTTAAATTCAGGTATTTTGAGAGTAAATAAATCCCAGTTCATGTGGAAGGCCCTCATTTCCTCCTTTTTGCTTGCATTGCCCTCTTTCTCCCTACCCTTCTTTGCTGAGACATCAGAAACCACACGGAGAACAAAAGCAGATGACATTTAGCATGTACCTCAGGCCAGGGAGATACAAAATGCTTCAGACACAAGATAGAATCTATTGAACCTTGCTTGTTACTTCAGTTGGGAAGAATGGGAGAGGGGGAGGGAATCTAAAAGGATTCGGATTCTCAAATCCATTGTGTGTGGTGTGGGGAGGTTCCCCATACCACCAAGCAATTCTCTGCAACACCAGTTGAGTGCCATGCAATTTAACTCAATTCTAACACTATGTACCTGGAGACAGTGTCAGATACCATAGGTTAAGGGCTCAGTTCACCAGATTCTCCTCTACTTCAGATACTATTCCCAAGTGGTACACCTCCAGGACAACTTCTGTCCAGTTTGGCTACATATTAGAGGTTCTCACAAATCATTCCACAGGTTTGATTAATTTGCTAGCATGGCTCACAGAAATCAGGAAAACATGTGTGCCAGTTCATTGAAGGATATGATAAAGGATACAGATGAACAGTCAGATGAAGAGATACATACGGTGAGGTCTGGGAGGGTCCCAGTACAGGAGCTTCTGTCCCTGTGGAGTTGGTTGGGTCACACTTCTCTGTGGAAATATTTACCAATCTGGAAGCTCTCTGAACCCTTTACTTCAGGATTTTTTAAAAAGATTTTTATTTATTCGAGAGAGAGACAGAGAGACAGAGAGAGACAGAGACACAGGCAGAGGGAGAAGCAGGCTCCATGCAGGGAGCCCAACAGTGGAACTCCATCCCGGGTCTCCATGATCACCCCCTGGGCGGAAGGTGGCGCTAAGCCGCTGGGCCACTGGGGCTGCCCTGTACTTTAGGATTTTTATGGAGGTTTCCTCACATAGCCTTTTTTGGATCATTTACTCTATTTCCAGCCATTTTCCCTTCTCAGAAGAATGAGGAGCTAGGCTGAAAATTCCAAACTTCTAATAATCATGGCTTATTTTTTCCAGTGACCTTATCATATCCAGGAACCCAAATGGTGGATACTTGTCATTTCTAATGGCTAAGTAATATTCCATTGTGTGTGTGTGTGTGTGTGTATACCACATCTTCTTTATCCATTCATCTTTCGATGGACACCAAGGCTCCTTCCACAGTTTGGCTATTGTGGACATTGCTGCTAGAAACATTGGGTCAGGTGTCTCGGTCTTTCACTGCATCTGTATCTTTTGGATAAAGCCCCAGCAGTGCATTTGCTGGGTCATAGGATAGGTCTATTAGGTCTATTTTTGGAAGGAGGATGGGATTACTGGGTGATGGGCACTGAGGGGGACACTTGACAGGATAAGCACTGAGTGTTATACTATATGTTGGCAAATTGAACTCCAATAAAAATATACAAAAATAAAATATCCAGGAACCCACCCAGAGTCACCTCATTAAAACAAAAGATACTTCTATCCCCCCAGGTATTTCAAGGATTTCAGGAGCTCTGTGTCAGGAATAGGAGTCAAAGACCAAATATTAGAATAAAAGATGCTCCTAATGCTCTTCTTACTTAGGAAATTACAATGGCTTTAGGTGCTTTCTGCTAGGAACCAGGGTGGGGTAGGACAGAGACCAACATATATTTTCTGTTATGTCACAGGACCTAAAAGGGCTAAATTCTTCATTTGGGGAATTGAAAGATGAGGTTTAACAATGATGAAAAAACAGAAAATATGTATAGTCAATAGGACATGTACCTGGGATATCCTACTGTTCCCTGAAGCCTTGGTTTAGTCCTGGGGTGAAAAGCAGCAAGTTGGACAAATCAAAAGCATAAAAAAGTTTGCCTTGAAAAAATACTTGGAAACCTTGAACAAAGAAGTATTTAAAATGGGTGAGAGGTTTAAGTAAATAATAGATTTTGATTACATAGCAGAGAAGTAATTTTCTTGGGATGAGGTCCAGAGTGACCTCAATGAAAGTTTTACAAAACCAATACAGAGAAAAATATAATGCCAGAGTAGGAATAACAAGAGAAGAAAAAAATAGTATCTATATACCTACTTTAAGAAGAAATACTCTGTAAGAAAAGAAACTGAGAGTTTAAGAATTTAAGATGAAAGGCTACGCTAGAAATTTATTAAAAATAGTTTTAAAAATGGAAATGAATTCATATTAGCTTATTTTGAAAATGAGTCAATTTATACTTAATTATGGATCAGAGAAATTAAGTGGGCCTAAAAATTCAAATAAATTGACAGATAATGATACATAAATACAAATAGATAACAGAAGAGACAATTTAAAAGAATGAACTTAAATGAAATTCACAAATAGTTATTTGATCCAAAAAAGCCATTAAGATATTTAAACCTAAAAATAGATATAAATAAAAGGGGGAAACATGTCTTTAAATCTTTGAGAGTTCTACTGTGCAGTTGTTTGAGATATGGGATGATGAAAGAAGGAGGACCACTGATGAATGTGGAGGACTTAATAGTATAATTTTCAAGACCATGTTTAGATGAAACAGCCTATTCTGCCCCAAGCTCATTTTGAGCGCCTTGCACAAAGAAAATAAAGACTAAATGGAAGATGAAATTTTAAAGATTTTAAAGGTGCATAGAAGACATATATAGGAAGAAAGGAACCATAGTTAAGATCTGGAGACCAGAGCTGCTAATAATGCAGATTTCTAATTTTATGAATACAGGAAAAGAAAGAAGCATTTAAAATACCATGGGAAGAGGGTTCCCTTTCTCCACATCCTCTCCAACATATGTTGTTTCCTGTCTTGTTAATTTTCCCCATTCTCACTGGTGGGAGGTGGTATCTCATCGTGGTTGTGATTTGTATTTACCTGATGGCCAGTGATGCAGAGCTTTTCTCATGTGCTTGTTGGCCATGTCTATGTCTTCCTCTGTGAGATTTCTCTTCATGTATTTTGCCCATTTCATGATTGGATTGTTTGTTTCCTTGCTGTTGAGTTTAATAAGTTATTTATAGATCTTGGATACTAGCCAAATGATAGGTCATTTGCAAATATCTTCTCCCATTCTGTAGGTTGTCTTTGAGTTTTGTTGACTGTTTCTTTTGCTGTGCTGAAGCTTTTAATCTTGATTAAGTCCCAATAATTCATTTTTGCTTTAGTTCCCCTTACCTTCATAGATATATCTTGCAAGAAGTTGCTGTGGCCAAGTTCAAAAAGGGTGTTGCCTGTGTTCTCCTCTAGGATTTTGATGGAATCTTGTCTCACATTTAGGTCTTTCATCCATTTTGAGTTTATCTTTGTGTATGGTGTAAGAGAATGGTCTAGTTTCATTCTTCTGCATGTGGATGTCCAATTTTCCCAGCACCATTTATTGAAGAGACTGTCTTTTTTCCAGTGAATAGTATTTCCTCCTTTGTCGAATATTAGTTGGCCATAAAGTTGAGGGTCCACTTCCGGTTTCTCTATTCTGTTCCATCGATCTCTATGTCTGTTTTTGTGCCAATACCACACTGTTGATGACCACAGCTTTATAGTACAACCTGAAATCTGGCATTGTGATGTTGGTGGGAATGTGAAATGGTGCAGCCACTCTGGAAAACTGTGTGGAGGTTCCTCAAAGAGTTAAAAATAGACCTGCCCTACGACCCAGCAATTGCACTGCTGGGGATTTACCCCAAAGATACAGATGCAGTGAAACGCTGGGAAACCTGCACCCTGATGTTTCTAGCAGCAATGTTCACAATAGCCAAACTGTGGAAGGAGCCTCGGTGTCCATCGAAAGATGAATGGATAAAGAAGCTGTGATATATGTATACAATGGAATATTACTCAGCCATTAGAAATGACAAATACCCACCATTTGCTTCAACGTGGATGGACCTGGAGGGTATTATGCTGAGTGAAATAAGTCAATCGGAAAAAGACAAACATTATATGGTCTCGTTCATTTGGGGAATATAAAAATTAGTGAAAGGGAACAGAGGGAAAGGAGAGAAAATGAGTGAAAATATCAGTGAGGGTGACAGAACAGAGAGGGTGACAGAATATGACAGAACCTAACTCTGGGAAATGAATAAGGGGTAGTGGAAGGGGAGGTGGGCAGGGGTTTGGGGTGACTGGGTGATGGGCACTGAGGGGAACACTTGGCGGGATAAGCACTGGGTGTTAAGCTATATGTTGGCAAATAACTCCAATAAAAAAAAATTTTAAAGCTGTGAGAAGAAAAAATAAATTAAAAAATTTTAAAAAATACCATGGGAGAGGGATGCCTCGGTGGCTCAGTGGTTGAGCATCGGCCTTTGGCTCAAGGTGTGATCTCACAGTCCTGGGATCAAGTCCCATACAGTACTCCCTGCATGGAGCCTGCTTCTCCCTCTGCCTATGTCTCTGCCTCTCTCTGAGTCTCTCATGAATAAGTAAGTAAGTCTCTCATGAATAAAATAAATATAAAATAAAATAAAATAAAATAAAATAAAATAAAATAAAATAAATAAAATAAAATACCATGGGAGAAATACTACTGAGAGAATAATTATTAAGTCCAAGTGGATTTTCTGTGAATGGAATACTATGACAAGTTCCCCTTACCTCTGCTTTCTTCCATTCTTCCAACAACACTAATTCTCTGCCTTGGTCCTGACCAACAACGGCATTGTGGGTTTGTAGATTTTGAGTTGATAGTGAAGTGACCTAGTGCGTTCTGCTCTCATCTGCAAGATCTAGTAGTTAAAGTCAAATAAATTGAACTTTTTGTATTTTTCAGTCTTCTTTATGTGGATCTGCCATCCTAGCAAATCCTTCAAAGAAATACTCTCTTTTCATGACAACTATTACATATAAGTGTGAGATGTCCAAGCCACAATAAGCAAAAAATTAATGATTAAGGTACATTTACTATTTCTGTAGGTTGCCTATTTTCAATATAAGCAGTTTGGAGTGCTGAACCGGCTCTCTTCACTATACTGAAAGGAGGCCCAAGATGCTCAAGTGATGAAGTAATCCAGAATAAGTCTAAATGAAGCTCCTTTGTCTAAAAAAATTGAACTAAAGATTGAGGACACATGATCTTTTATGTTGAATTTTAGAACTTAACTGCAAATTGAAGGAAAAAAAATTCTCACTGGGTACTTATTAATGAATGAAAGTTTATTGTCAACTGTGTGGATGTAGTGAGATACTTCTCCATGACTCTCTTATACTCCAGCTGGTCTTGTTGGGTATATTCTGAGTTCGAGGCCCAGCCTGCTCCTTGTCTAGGCCATTATCATGTTTGTGATGAGCAACTTTCAGAAATGAAGTAATGTTTCTCTGCAGAAAAGAACAGAGGCTATAAAGCGGTGGATTCCCCAGGCTCAGTGTTTTCCTGTAAAGCAACCTACTGTTCAGGCATCTATAGAACCCAATGATACTCAACTAGAGTGATTTTGTTCCCTTAGAAACATTTGGGAATAGCTAGAGACATGTACTGTGGATATCATGTTTGGAATACACACGTACGCACACACAGATATACATATACACAGTATGCTATATATCTGTGTGTAATATGCACATATATGTGCAGAGAGAGAGAGATAGCAAAAAGTATGTTGTATAAATGGATGCTAGTAATGGCTGCTGTTCTTAAAATATGTTAAAATTTAGGTATCTGAATTTGATATCTTGAAACAGCAAATGACCATGCACAGCTGAAACCAGCCAGGCATTGTCAGGAGGCACAGATAGCACTTACCTTATAGTACACAAGACACAACAAACAAAAGCTCACTGCACCAAAAATAAGATCATTTATTGTTCCCTGGGTAGTTACTTCTTTTAATTAGCAATAGTATTTTCTTTTTTAAGATTTTATTTATTCATGAGAGGAGAGAGAGAGGCAGAGACATAGCAGAGGGAGAAGCAGGCTCCCTGCAGGGAGCCTGATGAGGACTCGATCCCAGGACCCCAGGATCATGACCTGGGCCAAAGGCAGATGCTCAACCAGAGACACTCAAGTGCCCATAATTAGCAATAGTCTTAATTTATTAGATTCCATTATAGAAATAAGTGGGAAAAAGTAAGCCTTAAAGCTCTTATGACAGTTAATTTTATATGTGAACTAGAATGGGACACAGAATACCCATATATCTGGTCAAACATTACTCTAGGTGTTTCTGTGAGGGTGTTGCTGGATGAAATTAACTTGTTAGTCTGAAGACTGAATAAAACTGATTGCTCTCCATAATGTGGGTGAGCTTCATCCAATCAGATGAAGGCTTTAGAACAAAGGTTGAGTAAGAGAATAAGAGTAAGAGAATTCTCCAACCTGGTAACTTCTGAATTGGAACATTGGCTCTTCCTGGTTCTACAGCAGTTTCTGGCCTTCCTTCAGACTCAAACTAGGGTGTGTGTGTGTATGTGTATGTGTGTGTGTGTGTGTATAACATATATATAATATATAAATGTACATAAAATATATATTAGTTTATACACACATATATATAATTTATAAATAGGATATATGTACCGCATACCCTTTTGGTTCTGTTACTCTGTAGAAGCCTAACAGAGTTCTTTAAGCATTAAAAAAGTTTGATCATTTTTAAAGGAATGATCTTTCTCCTTATGCTCTATGCTCTCCTTTCCTTTACACTTGTTTTGATATCAGTAGATATTTCACAATATTTTGACTACTTGTGCATAAAATATGAGACAAAACTGTCTTATTTACTAAAACATTTCCAAGGTTGCTGATATCTGGTACACATGTGCATTAATGGTTTTTGCATTATGCCAGTATAAATGAATGTGTAATTAAATGTGACTGGATTATAATTCCTAATTCATTCTCAAAAAAATTCAAATAATGCCTAGAGGAACAACAGTTACCATCAATGGGTTAAAAAATAATTCCATTCAATTCTAAGCTGCAAAATATGAAATGAATCATACTATCAAACAGTATTTTGAGAAACATGTTTCTGCTTCCCACTATTCCAATAAACACAGTGGTCCACAGCGCATTTTTTTGTTTACTGCTTTCTAAACAATGCATATTGTGAAAACTTAAAAAGTAAATTCAACCATTTCCAGGATTTCCTTGATTCTAGATCAGATTATCTTTCCAATGCCTGCACTTTTGTCAATCTTTCCAAAATTTTACATCCAGTAAATGAATCAAATCTTTTCAATCTTTCATCCAAAACCCTGGAAGGAATTTCTATCATATTTTAAGGTAAGGAAAGATGGCCTACACACCCTTCTTTGATTTTTCTTAAACTGGATTTACATTAAGATAACATGTACAGCTTTGATAACATACCTATGCCTCAGACATACCCAAGACCATATACACCAGATTCTCTGGGGGAAAGGGCAGGGAATTCATTTTTTTTCCCACAGCTTCCTCAGGGTTGAAAACCATTCTCCTCTTTGTTCTGGCTCTGGTATGCCTTTCTGAATCACTCCCTTAATATTTTCTTCCTTGTTTATGTAACTCCAGAACCACTGGCTTTTTGTGGTTCCCTGAATAAACCGAGCTTGCTTCCAACTCCAGAACTTTCACTTGGTGTTTGCTCGTGGTACTCCCATCCTCATTTTCTATTTCAAGAAAAATTCCTCTTGCATCCTATCATGCACATCGGTCTACTTCATTTTTCTTCATAACACTTATCACTGTGATATGTATGTATGGTATGTGCTTCCATCTCTTCCACCAAAACATAGTGTTGATAAGGGAAGGATTATTTTCTATCTTTTCCTTGATCTACCTTTCATGTTTAAAACTTTTAACGTTTTAAACTTTTAATATTTAAAATATAAGCACTTCATAAATAATGCCAAATGGAAACACCTATCAAAAGGACACCCTGGACAAAAGATGGGTGATAATGTCAGAAAATGTCTGATGACCTGACCTGATGACCCTGATGACCTGTGTCCTTTTTTCAGATTATAATCTACCTGGCAGCAAATGTAGGAACTTCTGAAGTTAAAGAAAAGAAAGGACATTAAACCAGGACCCAATTTTGTAGGGCTATAGACTGCTTGCTGGTATAACCTGGTAGCTACAGCAGCTTCTATTAAAGGTAGTCTGTGGTACAAAAATATTTGATATATAATCCAGTATTTTAGCATTCCATTTCCTCTTCCATCAAGTAGAGAATCAGACTTGCTTTTTAAAAATATATTACTTTAGCCTTTCAGGGAGAGCTGGGGTAGATATTTTAGGAACATTTCTCTCTTTGAGGATGTGGATTGTATAGAAAACAAACATACAGGATTTTGGAGCAACATGAACAGGATCAGAGACAGGATCTGACTTATGCTAGTAATCCCTCAGTCAAAAATTCATGGATATTTTGATTGACATAGAGTAGGTCTGGTTTATGAGGAATATCATTAATAAGAGGAAAGGAAGGATATATCATTTTCACCTGGGTGTATGCTTTCTACAGATAACTGCAGATCCACCCAACACAGTTCTTTTGAGAATCTGTTCTCTTTGTTTCCTCCCCAAATGCCTGTATTCATTCATTCTTGTTGCATGTGATTAGTGTGAGATGGTGCTGTGCATACTTGCAGACTGATTAGCATTTCCGTGTCAATTTGCTCTAAATACTAGCAAATTAGAAGCAACGACACTGTCTCCCTAGTTCCAGTTATAATTTTTAAGACAGCACCAGCTTCTGTCAAATAGCTTTACTTTTACATGAATAACAATAAATATTTCTTTGCTTTCTATTTCTCTTCAACTGAATCACAAAAATTTCTGTTTACACTTCTGTATCCAAAATTAGCTGTGGTGATGCTTCATAAAGAAGACATTGAATGCTCTTTTTTCTAATCCCAGTTTAGGGGCACTTGGGTGGCTCAGTTGGTTAAGTGTCTGACTTTGGCTCAGGTCACAATCTCAGGGTGCTGCGATACAGTTCCACGTGGTCTCCACACTCAGCAGTGAGTCTGCCTCCCCTCTGCCCCTCCCTCTGCTTGTCCTCTCTCTCTCTCAAATAAATAAATAAAATTTCTATTTTTTTAAATTTCAGTGTAGTATAATGATTCAACAATTCCATATATTACTAAGCACTCATCAAGATAAATATACTCTTTTGTTTTTAACATTTAATTTTAAGTAATCTCTACATTCAAACCTGGGGTTTAAACTCACTATTCTGACATCAAGAGTCTCATGCTTTACCAAACAGAGCCAGACAGGTGTCTCAAGATGAGTGTACTTTTAATCTCTTCCATATATTTTACCCATCCCCCTATTAACCTCCCCTCTGGTAAATATGTTTTCTTTCTTTTTTTTTTTTTTTCAAAGATTTTATTTATTTATTCATGAGAGACAGAGAAAGAGAGGGAAAGAGAGGAGAGAAAGAGAGAGAGAGGCAGAGACACAGGCAGAGACACAGGGAGAGGGAGAAGCAGGCTCCATGCAGGGAGTCTGACGTGGGACTTGACCCTGGGACCCCAGAATCATGCCTTGGGCCAGGGGCAGGTGCTAAACCACTGAGCTACCCATGGATCCCTAAATATCTGTTTTCTGTAGTTAAGAGTCTCAGGGAATCTGGTTAGCTCAGTTAGTTAAGCATCTAACTCTTGATTTAGGCTCAGGTCAAGATTCCAGGGTTGTGAGATATAGCCCTATGTCAGGCTCCATGCTGAGAGTGGAGCCTGCTTGATATTCTCTCTCTCCTTCTGCTCCTCCCTCCCACCCCCAAGCATGTGCACACACATTCTCTCTCTCTCTGTCTGAAAATTTAAAAAAAAAGAATGATTTTGGCCAGTCTCTCTATTTTTTTTCCTTTTCTCATTTGTTTCTTTTTTAATAATAAATTTATTTTTTATTGGTGTTCAATTTGCCAACATACAGAATAACACCCAGTGCTCATCTCATCAAGTGCCCCCCTCAGTGCCCACCAACCAGTCACCCCCACCCCCCCACCCTCCTCCCCTTCCACCACCCCTAGTTCGTTTCCCAGAGTTAGGAGTCTTCCATGTTCTGTCTCCCTTTCTGATATTTCCTACCCATTTCTTCTCCCTTCCCCTCTATTCCCTTTCACTATTATTTATATTCCCCAAATGAATGAGAACATATAATGTTTGTCCTTCTCCGATTGACTTACTTCACTCAGCATAATACCTTCCAGTTCCATCCACGTCGAAGCAAATGGTGGTTATTTGTCGTTTCTAATAGCTGAGTAATATTCCATTGTATACATAGACCACATCTTCTTTATCCATTCATCTTTCGATGGACACCGAGGCTCCTTCCACAGTTTGGCTATTGTGGACATTGCTGCTAGAAACATCGGGGTGCAGGTGTCCCGGCGTCTCATTGCATCTGAATCTTTGGGGTAAATCCCCAGCAGTGCAATTGCTGGGTCATAGGGCAGGTCTATTTTAAACTCTTTGAGGAACCTCCACACAGTTTTCCAGAGTGGCTGCACCAGTTCACATTCCCACCAACAGTGCAAGAGGGTTCCCTTTTCTCTGCATCCTCTCCAACATTTGTGGTTTCCTGCCTTGTTAATTTTCCCCATTCTCACTGGTGTGAGGTGGTATCTCATTGTGGTTGTGATTTGTATTTCCCTGATGGCAAGTGATGCGGAGCATTTTCTCATGTGCATGTTGGCCATGTCTGTGTCTTCCTCTGTGAGATTTCTGTTCCTGTCTTTTGCCCATTTCATGATTGGATTGTTTGTTTCTTTGCTGTTGAGTTTAATAAGTTCTTTATAGATCTTGGAGCACTGGAAAGTTCCAGGGGAAGTCAAGGGACTTACAGTATACAGAATCAGAGGATACTCCCCCTTGTTTTTCTTTCTTTCTTTCTTTCTTTCTTTCTTTCTTTCTTTCTTTCTTTCTTCTTTCTTTCTTTCTTTCTTTCTTTCTTTCTTTCTTTCTTTCTTTCTTCTTTCTTTCTTTCTTTCTTCTTTCTTTCTTTCTTTCTTTCTTTCTTTCTTTCTTTCTTTCTCTTTTTCTTTCTTTCTTTTTGATTTCTATTTGCTTCCCCCCCTTTTTTCTTTTTATTCTTTTCTCTTTTTCTTCTCTTTTTTTTTCTTTTTTTCCTTTTTTTTTCTTTTTCTTTCCTTCTTTCTCTTCTCTCTTTTTCTCCTTTTCCCAATACAACTTGCTTTTTGGCCACTCTGCACTGAGCAAAATGACTAGAAGGAAAACCTCACTTCAAAAGAAAGAATCAGAAACAGTCCTCTCTCCCACAGAGTTACAAAATCTGGATTACAATTCAATGTCAGAAAGCCAATTCAGAAGCACTATGATACAGCTACTGGTCGTTCTAGAAAAAAAGCATAAAGGACTCAAGAGACTTCATGACTGCAGAATTTAGATCTAATCAAGCAAAAATTAAAAATCAATTGAATGAGATGCAATCCAAACTAGAAGTCCTAACGACGAGGGTTAAAGAGGTGGAAGAACGAGGGAGTGACATAGAAGACAAGTTGATGGCAAAGAGGGAAACTGAGGAAAAAAGAGATAAACAATTAAAAGATCATGAGGATAGATTAAGGGAAATAAGTGACAGCCTGAGGAAGAAAAACCTACGTTTAATTGGGGTTCCGAGGGCGCCGAAAGGGAAAAAGGGCCAGAATATGTATTTGAACAAATCCTAGCTGAAAACTTTCCTAATCTGGGAAGGGAAACAGGCATTCAGATCCAGGAAATAGAGAGATCCCCCCCCTAAAATCAATAAAAAACGTTTAACACCTCGACATTTAATAGTGGAGCTTGCAAAATCCAAAGATAAAGAGAAGATCCTTAAAGCAGCAAGAGACAAGAAATCCCTGACTTTTATGGAGAGGACTATTAGGGTAACAGCAGACCTCTCCACAGAGACCTGGCAGGCCAGAAAGGGCAGGCAGGATATATTCAGGTCCTAAATGAAAAAAACATCCAACCAAGAATACTTTATCCAGCAAGGCTCTCATTCAGAATAGAAGGAGAGATAAAGAGCTTCCAAGACAGGCAGGAACTGAAAGAATATGTGACCTCCAAACCAGCTCTGCAAGAAATTTTAAGGGGGACTCTCAAAATTCCCCTTTAAGAAGAAGTCCAATGGAACAATCCACAAAAACAAGGACTGAATAGATATCATGATGACACTAAACTCATATCTTTCAATAGTAACTCTGAACGTGAACGGGCTTAATGACCCCATCAAAAGGTGCAGGGTTTCAGACTGGATAAAAAAGCAGGATCCATCTATTTGCTGTCTACAAGAGACTCATTTTAGACAGAAGGACACCTACAGCCTGAAAATAAAAGGTTGGAGAACCATTTACCATTCAAATGGTCCTCAAAAGAAAGCAGGGGTATCCATCCTTATATCAGATAAACTAAAATTTACCCCGAAGACTGTAGTGAGAAATGAAGAGGGACACTATCTCATGTTTTGTTTCTTAAATTCCACATATGAGTGAAATCACATGGTATTTGTCTTTTTCTGACTGGCTTATTTTTCCTAAGGTTCTACTCTCTAGATCTTTTTTTTTTTTTTTTTTTTTTTTTAATTTTTATTTATTTATGATAGTCACAGAGAGAGAAAGAGAGGCAGAGACACAGGCAGAGAGAGAAGCAGGCTCCATGCACCCGGAGCCCGACGTGGGAATCGATCCTGGGTCTCCAGGATCGTGCCCTAGGCCAAAGGCAGGCGCCAAACCGCTGCGCCACCCAGGGATCCCTCTACTCTCTAGATCTATCCATGTTGTTGTCAGTGGCAAGATTTCATTCTTTTATATGTCTGAATAATATTACAGTATATAAACTATCACTTCTGAGATATTTGTGACATATTTATTCACCTAGTGATGGACACTTAGACACTAGTAGATGGTACATGTTCTTGAGGTGTGTTCATTGTCTTCTATAGCTTTGCATTACGGATTTTAGCTGCAACATCTTCAGCACATTTGGCAATATTTAAGCCACTTGAGCATGTTTTTCAGACTTGACACGGTGACTGGCTACAGAACAGCAGTTTCAAAAATAGCTTCTCTGATTCAGTTTTCCATCAGTTTGAGCTCAATATGAACCAATGTAAGCCTTGTATATAAAGGGTTCTGTAAGTTGAAGGAGGCCTCAAAAATCCTCTACTATGACAGAAACTGACCCCTTCTGAATAATTTTGCCCCATTACTTCCACAAAGCCCCTTGAAGGCTAACATTAATCACTGTTATTTGCCATATTATGTCAGCAAAATCAAAAATAGAGGTGGCATTATGTCCACAATCTCCAAAACAGATCCCACTCCAAAATCTCCAGACAACAGCTCTCCCCTATAAACAGTGTTTCTTTTACCTAGGGTTTGATGGAAAAATTCCCCATCTGAACTGACATGTTTTTAATGAGCGTCAACATGAAGCCATACTTATGTCTGGTGAATCACATTTCTGTTTTTCTATATCTATACACCTTCTCAGAAAAAAAGTGCCCTCATATTCTCAGATACCATATCCCTTCACTCCCTGAGTGCCAGTTGTCATATAAAGAGAGCTACCTTCTATTATCATTCTTCTACTATCTTCATAACTTATGCATATTTCATTGAAAATAACAAACCAAAATATAAGTAGCCAGTCCCATGAGGCATATTTAAGGAGTGAGGATGATCTAGAGACAACCTAATACAGCATTGTTCCACCACACCTCAATTTCGTTACCTTTTCCTACTATCAACATATTTGTTGTTGCATTTTTCCTACTATCAACATATTTGTTGTTGCATTTTCAACCTGTTAATGTTTTATATAATAGTATTAATAATAATACCAAAATTGGCCTCTATAATAACTGCAATGGACAAAATAAATATATCTAGAAAATCACAATATGAACCAAAAGCACTTTTCTAATGTATAGAATTGTGTCTCAACTGTTGTTTCTCCTAAACTCAGGCTTACATCACGATGCATTTTATGTACTTTATCTTTAGCTAGGGTCAGGGCCTACTTCTCACTAGATGGATGTGATAACTCCTGTAAGATTAGACTTCTCTTCAGATTGGAGTAGGACCTAGCATTGTTCTGAACACAAAGGGAAAGATCACACCCAATCATACACTTCCTTTCAATTTCAGAGAATTTCTCATACCCTGTTCCATCTCCACAGAGCAGCAAAATCACGAAGTTTACATATCTCTCTGGTTTACAACCAAAATGCACTAAGACTGTCAGACCCAGAATCCTGCCAGCAGTTATGTCTTCAGAAAAGCACACATGAAGGTCACACAGTTCTGTGGAGTCAGTATTACCATAACACTCTAAGCCTGGAAGAAAATAACTCTAAAGTCGATATTCACTTCAGGTACCTTGAGTAGTGATTTTGAAGAGGGTTAATGTGATGGAACGGGGTTGGGAGAAACCAACCCTGTTGGCTGAATTTGAACTGCTGATTTTTTTTTAATTAATTGAATTGATCTTACCTTTGTTCTTCTACAGTACCTTTGTTTCATCCTCCATAATCAAAGGGATTTATCATGCACAGAAACGTTTGCAAAGGCTGTTTTTTGCCTTTACCTGAGTAAAAAGGCATCATAAGGATTTCAACAGGGCAAACAGAGGAATGTGAGAAGAATAACAGAAGCCTGGAAAAAGCAGTGGCCAGACTACAGAATAATCTAGTGTCCAGAAGAGGAAGAGGCTGCTACTCATATACTATAATTTGGCTGAGACTCCAAGGTTTATCTATTCTGTTAGCTTAAAAACAGTCCCTGAAATTCAAACAGGTCACCCATTAGTCTAAAATAGTCCCAGAAATTCAAACAAAATTTATTAGATTAAAGCATCTAGTTAAATATAATACCTGGCAGGTTTCTTACATTGATGCAAATTGTTAATATGTTATATAAATTGCATGAAATTGGCATATTTGAAAAGTGTAGCTGGCTCTTTATAAATGGAAAGATAATAATTAGAATCTATGGAATTGAATTTTAAGATAGCGTATTTTGTACACACATATTTAAGTTCTGGAGTTGTCTAACAATGGTTGGGGGATGTTGCTTAGGTAAGCAGTTGGCTTCTTGTCATTACAAGTATTCAGTCTGCAATTCACATTACAGAATAGCACTGTCTACAGGAAACAAAATGTGAACCAGAAATGTAAGCCACATATGTAATTATAAGTTTTCTAGCTCTCTTTTAAGAGGAAATTTTAAAAGTAGAAATTAATTAAATAACGTATTTTATTTAAATCAGTATATCCAGAATATTATCATTATACCATATAATCAATTTCAGTTACCCTTGAAATAGGAATCAATCATATTTCTATAGTTGCATATGCCCTGTGGCTACTGAATCAGACAGTGCAATCATAAAAAGTGTCCCCAGATAGGATAAAAGATCCATCCTCTAAGGTTATTTCCACTTTTAATATTTATTTATTCAATTGTTTAATAGTCAAATTAGATGGACTTCCAAGTGGGTGGAATAACTTTATTGAGGACTCTCTTAGCTGGGTACAGGGAGGAGAAGCCCATGGAGGGTACAGGTCATTTTTAGGAAAGAAGGACAACACAAATTGACTTTTTCTTTTTCACAACCTTGAACAAAAAAAAGAAAGAAAAGAAAAGACACCAAAAACCCATAACTGCTGAGCTAAAGGAAATTGGTTAGACAAAGAAATGAACTTACTTCAATCCATATTTATTGGCCATTGGTTTTGTGTACGACATTATGGAGAAATCAAAGTCCATACCCTCACAGAGCCTATTATGAAATATGGGGAAGTCAGACATCTACTCACATAGAAAACTAATAGTAAACAGTGTGAAAGAGGGCCAAAGAAGTTCTCTAGGGAAAGAGTCCTATAAAAATTCATGGAACAAAAATCATTATGGCATTTAGAGGAGGTTTCTTGATGAAAATGGCAGGCCTGAGCTGAGTTTCTGATGATGGACAGGGCTCAAACAAACACAGAGGAGAATATTAGCAGAAATAGTGAAGTGAGAATGTACTAGGAGCACTTTTTTTTTTTAAGATTTTTGAATTTATTTATTCATAGACACACACACACACACACAGAAAGAGAGAGAGAGAGAGAGAGGCAGAGACACAGGCAGAGAGAGAAGTAGGCTCCATGCAGGGAGCCTGACATGGGACTCGCTCCAGGATCTCCGGGATCACACCCTGGACTGAAGGCGACGCTAAGCCACTGCTGAGCCACCAGGGCTGCCCTAGGAGCACTTTGTTTGATGGGCAAAAAGTAAAGCAGTATGGATTGTAAGGATACTATTGCTTTTCATTACTATTCACAGATCATAAGTGTAGCTACCTCATTTGGGTGATGGAACTTTCCAGATTTAATAGCTATGAGAAAAAAAAAATTAAATGTCCTTTGAATCTTATACCTTATTTTCACTATCTGTTTCTTCCTAATTCCATCCTCACTGATAAAAATGGGCATTTGATGCTGACAATGGGCTATTTGCAAGTTTGGTGCAGGGGCCTAATTGAAACTGGATCCCTATACCAAACATCAGCACTAGATGTGTCTTGGAAAAGGAGTGGAGATAGGCTAAAAGGGGAGACCAAATGTACAGGCTACATTTTTAAACAGGGGAATAAAATTAGATGGTTCAAATTAGACAGACTGATTTTAAGATTTCAAGTGCTCTGAGAGAAAGAAGGGAGACAATAGATAGCATGGGGTCAGACTATGGGCACTTTTCCTGGCAATCACATACAATTCTAAGAGGGGATATGGGAAATGTTGAGTATTGGGGAAGAGGTTAAAAAGTGAGAACAAAAGATGCTTCTGTTTGCTCAGGTGAAAAACTTTGGCCTTATTCTTGATTCCCCTTCTTCATTCCCTTCTTCCTTCCTACCTCACACAATTTGCCTTCAAATTCTGTTGGCTCAACTTTTAAATATATCCAAATCCTGACCTCATTTCACCACCAAATGCTGCTACCATGCTGGATCAGTAAACCTTCATCTCATACCTTGACAACTAGGTATCAAGTCTTCCAAGCCAGGTCCCTTTCTGACCTTCTCTCTTTGAGGTCTCTTCCCAGCAGAGTGGGATCCCTTTATTCATTTTATATTTTTATATTTTAAAGATTGTTTTATTTATTCATGAGAGACACAGAGAGAGAGGCAGAGACATAGGTAGAGGGAGGAGTAGGCTCCATGCAGGGAGCCCAATGCAGGACTAGATCCCAGGACCCAGGATCACAACCTGAGCTGAGCCACCCAAGTGTCCCAAGTAGGATCCTTTCAAAACATGCATTGAATTATATACCTCTTCTTTTTTGTTTTCCCAACTCAGTCAAAATAAAAATGCATAACTATGTTCTAAAATCCTCTGCATGATCTGCCTTCCCCATACCCCCTGCAACTGCCTCTCTGACTTTATATCCTTTATTGTCTTACATGCTCATTCTGCATGCTGAGATTCTTGTTGTTTCTCAAATACTCCAGCTATAGCTCACCTACAGAACTTGGAACTTGCTGTTTCCTTTATTTGATGTGCCTATCCCCAAGCTATCTGCTTAGCAAGCTCACCTGCTTCACTCTCACCGTCCAGTGAACCCTCTCCAGTCATCACATTAAAAAATTTCACCTGATACCTCCAATTTTCACTTACTATAATTATTTTCTCCTTAGCGTGCATCCCTATTTAACATACCGCATATAATTACTTATTTATCATGTTCATTATCTTCCTGTTGACACTGAAATAGAAACTCCAAGAAGGAAGAGATTTTTGCTCTATTGCATTCTGCTATATTCCTAGTGCATAAGACAGTATTTGACACATGGTAGGCACTGAATAAATATATTTGAATGGATGGATGGATGTTGCAGATGGAAACAGAATATGCATGTATCTTGTTTGACAATAGTAGACTATAGAGCAAAAGTAATGAATAAGGAATAAAACCGATTATTTCTCTAGCAACTCAAAAGGTTGTTTTTCTGCAGCTGGGTAACTAGAGAAGGCTTCTGGAGATATACAGAGTGGCTAGAGGCAACTGAGGGGCAGAGGAAGAAAGGAGGCAACACTGTGAAGAGGAATCTGGCAGGGAAAGTGAAATATAAAATAAATACAGTACAGATATTATTTTCATAAGTTGCAAACACAAATGTACAACAAGCATAACTTTTAAAAAATGATCCTTTAGTTAAGATTGATTTATATCTCAATCTCTTTTGTCTACCTGAGGGCAGGTTAATTAATCTTGGGCCCCACTGGTCAAGACGGAGAAGGGGAAATACATTCTATGCCACTACTCTAGTTTATGTAAGCATCAGATTCAGAATCAACTCAAGTGAGACAGAATGAGAGCAAAAATAATATTAATACAAGTGAGTTTTAAACCAGATATGGCTGTAATTAATGAACCTTAACCAGGCTAGGTGGAATTTACATGGTATGATCTATTTGTGTATCTATATATCTATCATCTGTTTGTCTATAGCTAGACCAGATTTATATAGAGCCTCAATATCAAACTTCAGAAATAATTTTTGTACAGGAAGAAGAAGCCCTATGCAAGAAACCCTCCAGCAGTTGTCCCATTTACCAGAAAAAAAAGGAAAGTAGGATGTAGTTAAGAGCTTGCATGTATCATAATGCCCGTGTGCTATGTAAATCGGTTGAAGATGGCCCCTGTATATTGTCCCTATGTCGTTTACTTCTTCACAGCAGTTTAGGACTATTAGCTCAAAAGCCCACTGGTGCCAGACTCAAATTTTTATGCCTCCAATTGTTTTAAAACTAGCCCAAATAAGTAATTTCAGCCATGGAATGCCTGCCTTACATAAAACTCAAAACTGCACCCAATACCTGCTAGCCATAAATAAGACAACCCTATAACAGACCCAGGCCACTACTGACCTCTTCTGAGCTCTCAGACCCATCATGCTGCTGAATGACATCACCAAGAGACTTCAGCTCCAATTTCCCTTTCCTTTAAGAGCCCTCTTCCTCTTCTTGGTTGTCTCTGGAAGGTCTTGTTATGTCAGGGACTTTCTCTTGCATGCAGAGAGAAGTTTCCCCTGTCAAAGGTCACCCAAGTAAAGCTTGTTGTGTATTACTGCCACCACATGGTCATAAAATTTTCCTTGATTAGCCCCTAAATCCTTCAACTCACTAAACAAAGGAGTATCAGACTGTTTTAGTAGGCACTAGGTGACCTTTAGGACAAGGAGGCTCATTTCTGCTCTTGTTTTATCCTGATATACTCCTTATCCATTCTTTAAATGTACAAAATGGTAAAGCACTTTGTCTTTTTTCTCTTCCTCCTGTTTTCTCATCTTTCCAAGTAATTTTTTCTATTTATTGGCCTTTAAGCATAGAGATAGTGGTATTTATTATTTTCCTTCCCTTTTCTCTTAAGGGAACAAAAAATGATCTCTCAATGCAATTAATATAAAGCATCAGAGTCTGATCAACTTTTCTTCCAGCCTGCTTCCTCTGTTTTGAGGGCATAGGTACGATTTATACATAGAATAAACATCAGCCCTCAAGAATTAAATTTATTAAAGCAAAACAACCAAAAAAACTAAAGTTGTACTCTGCCTTCCAGCACACATCGTGTTCTCAATGTAGCTCAATCAAGTTTACATTTTCCCTTTCCAGTCTTTCTCTCCTTGGCCAAGCATATTTTGCAGTTTCTCTGAAAGCCTCTGATCCCCTACCGGCCTCACTTCTCTACTTTTGTTATCAGAGATACCAGTCTTGAGATATGATGGCACCTATCATCTATCTCAAACTTCTCTTTAATTAACTCCATGCTTCTGTAGGTCTGTAATCTATTCTCCTTTCTGTTTATCATAGTGATCCCACTGATTATACCCTTTTTATTTTTTGGCCTTATTCTTTAACCATACTTATAGCATCACTCAACCCTCACATGAAAGACAGTGAACAGGCTTTATGGGTATTTTTTCCCCTAAGAAAAAGACATTATGGATAATAAAAATATTTTTATCAGTACCAGTTTCATTTAGAAAAAATGAAGTATATTCAATAATAACATAATGAGCTACTAAGCCATAAAAATACATGGAAGAATGTTAAATGCAGATTTCTAAATGAAAGGAGCTAGTCTGAAAAGACTAAATACTGTATTACTTTGACTATGTCATAATTTGGAAAAGACAAAACCAAAGAGACAGCAAAAAGATCAGTGGTTGCTTGTGATTCAGTGAATGGGAACAATTTTTAGGGAAGAGAAATAATTCTACATGGAAATTTAATGGAGGATAATAGGTATTTGTCAAACCCACAGAGCTGTACATAACAAAGAGGGAATCTTTTTTTTGGGGGGGGGGGCAGAGGGAGAGGGAGAGAGAGAATCTCAAGCAGAGTCCCTGCTGAGTGCAGAGCCCATCAGAGGGCTCCATCTCAGGAACCTGAAAGCATAACCTGAGGTGGAATTAAGTCAGATGCTTAATCGACTGAACCACCCAGGACCCACAAAGAGCGAATCTTAACCTATGAACCATAGTTAATAATGATGTATTCATATTATTTCACTACTTTTAACAAACCTCACCAATGCAAGATGTAAGTAATAGAGGAAAACTGGGGGAGGGTTAGGTTGGGGAGATATATGGAATTCTGTGTACTATCTGCTCAATTATTCCATAAATCTAATAAAATGAAGTCTAATAATTATTTAAAAAGAAGAAGAAGAAAAGAAATACCCAGTTTGATGTACTCAGGGATTAGAGACCAAGAAACCTTTCTAGTAGCAATAAGTTTAAAGACTAACAATACCCATAGTTAGCATGTTTACTGCTAATGCAATTGTAGCAATTGTTTTTTTTTTTAAGATTTTATTTATTTATTCATGAGAGACACAAAGAGAGAAAGAGAGAGAGAGTCAGAGACACAGGCATAGGGAGAAGCAGGCTCCATGCAGGGAGCCCGATGTGGGACTCGATCCCGGGACTCCAGGATCACCCCTTGGGTCAAATGCAGGTGCCAAACCACTGAGCCACCCAGGGATCCCCAATTGTAGCAATTGTAAATTGACTCTTATCATAAATGGCCCTGCACATTGTAAAATAAATCCCATGGCTTTTATGTATGCCAAAAATGGGTTCTTAACATGTAAATGCACTCCCTTACATTGTAGTATAAATTCCATAAGATTCTATTGATGTAATAAATCAAGCTGTACATTATTAAGAAATACTGGAGTTACAATGGTTTGTTGGTTTTCACTTAAAAATTTCCCAAAGGAGAGATGTAAAGTTAGAGAAATTAATTTAGTTATTGCTAAGGACAGTTTTTCACCTTGTTAATTGCAATGGGGGCTGATACTGTTGATAGACTATGAGATAAATGTTCTCTTCCTATAAAATATAAATCAAAGGTCCCATGAAAGATGCCTCAAATGTTGTTTGGATATGTCAGTGAACAGGCAGCATAAAAAGAAGGGTCAGTGCTGGTTTGAAGGAAAAAAATCTGTTGCAAGTTTATTTTTCTTTTCTCCGTTCTTGATCCCATTCAACAAAATCCAGTGGTTTTTGTTTTTGTTTTTTTTTCAAATCACCTCTCACCTTGGCAGAATAACAATAAACAAATAAACAATAAACTAACAGATTTATTAATTAAAAAGCAAACCTCTACCAAGTTTCTCTGCTATTATTTTGTCTACTTCATAAGATTAAATTAGTATGAAGCTCTGCCTACATAATAAATACAAAAAAACATATCTAATATCAGAAATGTAATGTTTCTGATTTGGCCACATATTTAGAGGTTTATAGTACACCTCCAGTTTCTAAGGCAAGACAATCAATATAGAGAAGGCATTGTAGCTCATAATGCTGCAACCCTACAAAGGAACATATATCTCAGACTTAAGCTCAGAAGAAAGCCAGTAACTCTTTTGAAAAGGAGAAAACAGGGATGCCTGGGTGGCTCAGTGGTTGAGCTTCTGTCTTTGGCTCAGGGCATGATCCCAGTCCTGGGATCAAGTCCCACTTTGGGCTCCCTGCAAAGAGCCTGCCTCTCCCTCTGTCTATGTCTCTGCCTCTCTCTGTGTGTGTTTCTCATGAATAAATAAATAAAATCTTAAAAACAAAGGAGAAAACATAAATTGATCTAACTCCCAACTCATTACGAAATTTATAAATTAAACAGCAAGAATGTAAACTATTAAAAATAAAAAGCGCCATATATCTTTCAATATCCTTCTTACCAGCTTTCACACCCTATCAAACAATTCTTGAAGAGTACTAACAGAACGGATATTCTGGAGAATAGCAACTTATTTTCTGCTATCCAACTAACAAATACACATGCTCCATCACCCCATCTTCTTTATTGTCTCCATTAAAATGAAATTATAGGCTCTGTACCCAGAAATTAATATATTTGTAAAATTAATGTTATTTCCATCACTAGAGCTCTTCAGTAGCTTTCAATTATATTAGGATAAAGTACAAAATCCTTACACTGGCAGAGGGAAATGTTGCTATGTTAAGTCATAGTGGGAAATCTGGATTTTATTTAGAGTAATGGGGCACCATTAATGAGATTGCACAACAGGACTGATATAAAAAGTTTTTATACTTTGAAAAAAATCCCTCAGATGATAGCAATGGACAGATTTCAGAAAGCATGAAAGTAAGAAAACCACTAATACTTGCAATTTTGCAGGAAGATGATAGTAGTTTGGCACATGATGCTGTCAGTAGAGACAGAATAGACACATTTGAAATGTATTTTGGAACCAGAACTAACAAGTGTTTTGTAAGAAGGGTCCCTTCCTTGTTGTCATTTGGGTGGCAAAGTGGGTGACTTGTTATTAGCCACTTCCCATGTAACAGGGTAAGGGAAGAATTCTGCAGGGTTGACACAGCTTAAGGGGAGACTTAAATGGTGAAATTTACCAAGCCAGTGTCTGTGCAAGAAACCAAAGCCTAATTCCCCAATTAACATATGGAGAGAAGTCCTGGAGCCAGGGCTGAAATCACAGGGTGAACACATTCCAATGAAGACACTTCACAGCTCATGTTACTATTCCTTCTTATAAGAGGCTTGTCTTTTTCAAAAAGGAAACAAATTATCTGGATGCCACAAGGTTCATATTGGCTGCCAACTTTTCACAGGTGTTTGGGAATACCAACTGCCCAGCAGCATACGATCACCTTGAGAGCTACTGAAAATTACAATCCTTCTGTTTAGGGAAGGAAAACAAAAGCCCATTTCTACTTGGAGGGAAAAAAAAAAAAAGGATCTTCATTACCATGTTTCTCATTGTTTAGGATATGCAGAGTGAGTGCTGAGGGTCATTTTCTATATTTTTGTTTCATTCATCAAAGTAAAACTTTCTGATAAAATTAATTATATCATTTGGTGCTGAAAAAAGAGAAATCAAGGGTAAATTCTAAGTGTCTGACTTGACACCTGAGAAAGCTAGTGGTATTATTTACTAATGTGGAAATGTGAGAGGTGAAATTTTTCTTTTAAAGTCATAATTTATTCTGCACAAGGTACATTTGAGATTACCTCCAAAGAATCTAATCAGAATTGTTGATAGTAATGTTTGAATATATGAGTCAAGAGCCCAAAAGAGAGATAAGCCGTGGAGATATACATCTTGGAGTCATCAGCATGTAGGTGGAATTTAAAATCTTGGGGGCAAATATAGCTCCTTAACAAAACAAAGAGACAATAAAAGGTCCAGGGTCTCCACCTCAGCACACTACAAATTTCAGAAATTTAAAAGATGAGGAAAACTAGTCAGTGATTCTAAGATGGACTGTCCCATGAGAAAAGAGGGGAACAAAAGGTGTCCCTAAGGGCAACATTTCCAGAAAGGAGGGAATGACTGCACAGGTCAACTGCTGCCATAGTTCAAATAAGAAGGCTGAGAAATGACCATTAGAATTGGTAACATGGCTCTCATTATCTTTGACAAGAGCACCACCAGTGGAATGATAGGGATGAAAGACTACAGAGATTTGAGAATGCAAGAAGTGAAAGGAGAAGTATGGGATAGCACAAGTGTAATGAACACTTATGAACTACTTTGCTTGTAGAGTGGAGAAGGGAAATGCCATGCTGGCTGACATATTTGTTGTTAATGTTTTCTTATAAAAATGGAAATGCCTTTACATGCCCACGCTGAAAGTTGAAGATGCAGGGAATGCTCTGAGATGCTATCAGCTCTAAAGATGGAATAAACTTGGATTATATTCCCCAGTTAGGCAGTGCTCCCCAATATCCTCAAGGGCACTCAAATCTCAGTAAGTAAAAAAAAAAAAAAATCACAGTAAATCTATTGATGTATGTATGTATGTGTGTATCTATCTATCTATCTATCTATCATCTATTATCTATCTTTGTTGTAGTGTTTTGGCCATTTGCTAGTTTTTCTAATCTCTAATCTCTGAAATGTGTTATAAATATTCCTATGTATCTATCATGCCAGAAAAAATAGTAGAGGTAAAGGCTACAGTATTTCTTTTTTATTTTTTTAAGATTTTATTTATTTATTCATGACAGACACAGAGAGAGAGGCAGAGACACAGGCAGAGGGAGAAGCAGGCTCCATGCAGGGAGCCCGACGTGGGACTCAATCCAGGTTCTCCAGGATCACACCCCCGGCCAAAGGCGGCGCTAAACCGCCGGGCCACTGGGGCTGCCCAAGTATTTCTTTTTTAAATGCATTTTATTAAAGGATAACGTGATAACACAAGGCATAGTGAATTATCACAAAGTGAACATACCATGTAAACTTTTCCCAGGTCAAGAAATAGAACATAGAGGCATCCAAAAGTCCCTGCAGAGCCCCTTACAATCACTATCCTCTTTCTCAGTTAAATAGTATACTGAATTCTAACACGATAAATGCATTTTGGATATTTTTTAGCCTTTCAAGACATAAAAAATATCCAGCCCTTACAAAAGTAGAAAGAACAACTTAATGAAGCCCCATACACCTATCTCCTGGCCTCAATAACCATCAACTCATGGACAATGTTGTCTCATCTGTCAAATGATTCTCAAAATGTGATGCCTGTGCCAGCAGCAGCAGCAGCATCCAAGAACTTGTTAGAAATGTAAATCTTCAGGCTGAGACATACTCAATCATGAACTCTAGAAATGGAATCTAGCAATCATCTTGCAGGTAATTCTAATGCATGAAAATGCTTGAAAACCATTCATCTAGATTCAGACAGATGCCCTTCCTCTGCTAGATTAGTTTGACACACATTTTATATATCTTTACACACCTTCTGATTTCTGCCATAAATATTCATTTTTTAAAGATTTTATTTATTTATTCATGAGAGACACAGATATATATATATAGCGAGAGAGAGAGGCAGAGACACAGACGGAGGGAGAAGCAGGCTCCATGCAAGGAGCCCGACGTGGGACTCCATCCTGGGTGTCCAGGATCACGCCCTGGACTGAAGGCGGCGTTAAACTGCTGAGCCACTGGGGCTGTCCCGTCTATAGAATTTCTAAGTCTGAGTTTTGCTCACTGCATCTCCACGGGTATGTGTGTACACAGATGTAAGCACGCACCCACACATATAACAGGTTCATCTATTCCTTGTGTTTCCTGAAAATTGGTAGTGAGATGTAGTGACTTTATCATGATTAGATTACATTTTGGTGAGAATATTAAGAATTTTTTTTCCCTATGTGTCATATGGCCTCTGCAGTTTTTTAAAAAAGGAGTGACCTAAAGAATGAGGGTTTTAGAAGTTAGAACAAAAAGATATGGGGTGTAGACTAGAATGGATAAGGAGACAGGCTAGCTGAGAAGTCATGAAATTGGCAAGAGTGCAGTGATTACGGCATGTTTTCAGCTGCTGGTAGGAAAAATGGATAACAGGAAACAATTGAGGGATATGATAAAAAAATAGCCTTGGTGACTAGAGATGAAAGATAAGTCCAGGTTTCAGTCCTGGTAGCTTGAGATTGTGGTGTCATTCACAAAATATCGTTTAGATTAATGCTAGAAGAGGAGGACACTTCTGAAGTAAAGTTTTGCATTTAATTTATACAAAATACATTTATGATGGCTGTTAAGTGATCCATAGAAAGCTGCAAAATTCTCAGGTATGACTGGCTGTATTTTCCCTCTTTCTTTATGTTTCCATAACAAGAGTTATGTAATATCACTTCCACAATATTAGTTCACCTTTATAACCTGCTTAGATATGAAGAAAATACTTTGTCTCCCATTGGTGTAGAAAAAACAGTCATTCTTCCATTGTTTTGTTACCTTTCATTTACTTTTTAAATAATACAACCTCTTACTATAAATATTTTAGTGTTTCTATTCTGTGCAAAAATGAAAATTCAAATTGTTAATTCGTTTACCATACTCACAGGGTTGCTCTTGTGTCAGATCCTGTTTCAAGATCCTGTGCTTGGGACAGATTTCCTTATTTTATCCAAAGGAGTTCCCCTTCTTACTCTATCTTCTCTCCACTCACATGATCCAAGGAGTCTATAGTGAATTAAATTGATAATTTTAGGGGAAGAAAAGTGGATGGAAGTGATCTCAGACACATTTCACCACTTATCACAATTTATTTTTTTGTAGGATGTGAAATGAAATGGTTATTACTTGCTTTGTAGTAATCCTACAAATTGAGGAATAGTAATCCTACTATTTAAGGAATAAGAAATGTAACATGTTAACAACCTAATACATGCTTTGGCATATAATGCATAAAAAAAGAGGGGGATTAAAGTTTCCTGGCCGAATCTAGGTGAACAGTGCAACCTGCACACTTCTCTTGGTGTTATCTCTGCATAGAATGAAGAATTCGGGGAAGGATTCTTTCCCTCCCCTGGAGCTCCATTCCAGAAATTTTATAATTTATCTATTCAAAAGGAGTACCACATAGGAGGTTACGAGCTGTATTCCCTAGCAGTGTGTCCTGTTCAAAAATTGCTTCCTCCCTCTCTGCATCAAAGCTTTTTCTTTTTTAAATGTCAAGCTCTCAGAGAATAATAAACCAAGGAAAAATACAGTAAGACCGAAGTACTGAAAATATACCTTAATATGTTACTCGTCTGAAGGGGAGCTAATTAAAACAAAAAATGTAAACATCTTTGAAAAATAATTTTAAAAAGTAAGTATCACTATAGATGTTCAACTCAGATTTGTCACTAACATACTGAAAATCCGAATAATCTCTTACTGAATTCCAGCAGCAAGCACATAAAGATGGCAATTCAAATTAGTTTTTTACATATATCTTAAGAACCTTGTTCACAGGGTAATAATTAGTACATGAACATTGCAGTCTCCAAAAAAACATTATTTCTGCTTTAGTTTTAGTTACTGGGAAGAATAAAAGAATCTCTTCTCTTCCTATCTTCAGGCAGTTGAGGAAAATGATAGATGAAAAATTCAAGCATCAAAATCAAGTATTCATCTCTCATCTTTATTAAACCACTGCTTGTCACAGTTCACAGTAGAAGGTGTTTAATTCTTTTACAAAATCACACATAAAAGTGTATGCTTCAATTGAAATTGTTGTCATATCAGAGTTAGTCCTCATTGCCTTGTATGCTCAAAGTCTGAAAAAGTCTTTCATTATACTCATTGATATAGATGCTTTACGAATTTCACAAGAAAAAAAAGTATATTTTTGGTCCTGGCATCTTAATGTATAAAAGCAGCATTCAAAAACTGAACATTTTTTTTATGAAACCAACAGCCCACTGCTAGGAAAAATATTACTAAAAGGATAAAGAAGAAAATACATTTACTCTGCAAATAACATTGATATGTTCGAAGTATTGACCAAACATGATACATCAGATATGCCCATGTAGTTCATTAAACACTGAAAATGAACACTTCCTTTGGTAGGGTGTTGACACATTCATCCTATTATTTTAAATATTTTCCTTTCTTTGATGTTGGATTATATCACCCATAAATACATGTTCCTAATTAATTTTCTTTTTTTTAAACCTGGACCTATCAGTAGAAATTGAATAGATTCCAAGTAACATACTTGTAAGCTGTACAACTAAAGGATATGGAGTCATTTTTAGTTCCTTGAGAAATGAAGCAATTTTGAGTTTGGCAACTGCAAAGTGAACAAGAAATTGGTTCTCAGGATGGAACTATGAAGCTGCAGTCATTTCTAAATGGGTGTCATTCCTGAATAGAGTTGTTTCTGGTGACTTCTTTGCATAAATATCTGTCCCTTTTGCACTTAAAAAAGAGAAAATAATACTCTTCCACATACTTTATTGCCTTCCTTTTCTATTCTTTCTTCTTTTTACTTTCAAACTTTCTGAAAAATATAAAGGCCAGGGAGAGCAAATTTAGGCAGCTGACAAAAGCCCTGACTAAACCTCTCGGGGCAATAGAGTAGTTAATTTCTGTCCCTACCAACCCTATGATTTCTTCAAGGCAACAATGCCAATGCAAAAATATGCAAGTCATTGCAGGTATATACTTACTCAATTTATTTCTTACACTGTTCTAAGCAGTATCTGTGGGAGCAGCAAGTGATCAGCAGTACTTACAAGCTCTCATGAGTTCACAGAACCAAGTTAGCCCTTTATATATACTTTGTTCTTTACATTCATTTTATCATTCTTTACTTACAATTTCTCCCAGTATATATAAAGTAGAAATAAAAATGTGGACCTTTGTGTTTGCATATGAAATAATAATATTGATTCAGAAGATGATGAAATATTTCATTGTATTTCATATGGAAGGGAAAGCCAGGGAAAAAATATGAGAAAAATTGAATATATTCACAGAGTAAAATTTGATATACTGATGTGGTTAGCACACAGTTCTCATAGAAATGAAAAAGCTAGAATAAGCGAGTCCCAAAATGTCATGTTAATCATCTGTCTTTTATTTGGCAAGTAACAGAAAATAAGAGACAACTAGGCCACATACAAAGCTTGGCCAATTAGTTTTCTCCTATTCTTACCACCTTTCTGATGGAAAGAGCCACTCCTACAGCCTCCATTCAAGCAGCATCCCTGGCTGATTCAATTCTTGTAGGAATGACCAAGCTGCTTTCACATGACCCCAATCATATGACTACAGATGATTTAAAGAGATGGGAACTCTGTGGTTATGAGGTAGCTGGGTGTAAAAGCACCCTTCAAAATTAGATGATAGCAATTCTTTAAAATAACCAAATGCCTGTGTCTGGAAATATGAATAGGTGGTGCCAGAAAACAGAAAGTTTACAGTGGGCAAGGAAAAAGAGAAGATATGAAAGATACTCTGAAGAATCAAATACAGGGAGTCAGTGAGCTGCATTATAGGATAGGCACTTAGCAATGGGAACTAGCAGACCTCTAATTTGTATGGAGCTCTTGAGGCATCAGCTGAAGTCACACAAGCAAGGTGCCGAAGAGTGCATATATTATTCTATCTTTGTGTAAGAAATACAAAATTACCTCTTTGTGCTTGCTTATATTTTCACAAACACTAAAAAATGTGTAAACAACAAAGATAAGTTATCTATCTCTGGGAATAAGGAGATGAGGTGAAGTGAAACAGTAAGAATGGAAATGGGGGTGGGAGCTAAATTTATTTTCTCTTTCTTAACTGTATTTTTTTTAATCTAAAAGGACTTTATTTCTGATCATACATACCCTTCCTTGTAGGATAGATTTTTAAAACCGAAAAATTTGTCTCATGCTTTTGCTATTTGAAATTCATTCTTCCCTACAGGGAAATCATTGAGTCCTTATGAAATAATTAAGGATAGGCTTATGCTCTCATGTACTATAATCCCCGAAAAGGGATTCTACTTTCCCTCCTTTTTGATTATTTCAGTTTCTGTGATAAATTGACCTGAGACAGTCTGAGTTGGAATCAATGGATGGTTTCTGCTCTCACTTCAAGTTTGCGTAAGTTCCAGCTAGGGCCTTTGGCAAGAAATAGCACCTTTTGGAAGAAATACCAAAGATAGTCAGCCTTAGGGTCTCAATGAAAAGGATTGCATCATGTATTCTCAGCAAATGATGCCTCAAAGAACACACTCTGGGGTGCATACTTCCCAGCTATGACTAGCTACCATTATACTAGTCAGCATGAGCAGTCACCTAATAGACTGTACAAGGAGTCTTAAGCTCAGGATTTCCAGGAAGCAAGTGATGAAAATAATTGCTGCTCCTAGAACAAAATAATTGTAAATTTTAAAGCAATAAATAATGAAAGAAATCTGATTGTGTAGTATCTTGAAAAAAATTTTTGGATTATTGTGTGTGTGTGTGTTTTACCTTTTTAAAATAGGTTTTTAAAGAATAGGTTTTGTTTTACAGAGAAGCTATACAATTAGTACAAAGGATTTCAGTGTACTTCATACCCAGGTCCTTTATTGTTGACATTACATTGCTATGATACATTTGTCTCAATTAATGAGATATTATTGATATATTATCTGAATATCATAGTTCACTTGAATTTCCTTAGTTATTCCATATTCGCTGTTTCAGGATCCCATCCATAAAACCACATTGTATTTGGTCATCATGTCTCTTTAGGTTCCTCTACACTAGAACAACTTCTCTGACTTCTTTTTTTTTTTAATATTTTATTTATTCATGAGAGACTCAGACAGAGAGAGGCAGAGATATAGGCAGAGGGAAGGGAAGCAGGCTCCATGCAAGGAGCTCGATGTGGGACTTGATCCCAGGATTCCGGGATCATGCCCTGAGCTGAAGACAGATGCTCAACCACTGAACCACCCAGGCGTCCCCAACTTCTCTTTTATTTCCTGTGAAGATCTTGGCAGTTTTGGGGAGTTAGGCATTTTGTAAAATGCTCTCCATAAGGTTTTGTTAATGTTTTCCTCACCATTAGACTGAAGTTATGGTTCTTAGGAGAAAGACCACAAACGTAAAAGACCATTCTCTTCACAACACATCAAAGGTACATGTGATTAACATGACTCATCACTGTTAATGTTGATCTCGATCATCTGTCAGAGGTAGTGTTTCCAAGGTTATTCCAGACTTTACAATGTTTCCTCCCTTATCATATTGCACTATTTGGAAGTCATGACTTCAGACCATTTTTTTTAATTTACTTTGTCTTTTATTTAAATCATTATGTAAATATGAATATTTATTTTATTACTTGAGTTACAGTCCAACACCACATTTTTTAAATTTTTTTTTTTAATTTATTTATGATAGGCACACAGTGAGAGAGAGAGAGGCAGAGACACAGGCAGAGGGAGAAGCAGGCTCCATGCACCGGGAGCCCGACGTGGGATTCGATCCCGGGTCTCCAGGATCGCGCCCTGGGTCAAAGGCAGGCGCCAAACCGCTGCGCCACCCAGGGATCCCTCAACACCACATTTTTGTTGTTGTTTGTATATTATTTACTTTGCTGTTCTAATGGTTCTTTTTTGAGTACTTCCTTACCTCTTTGAACTAAGAGTGGCGCCAGGCTCATGTTGTGCATTCCTTGCCCCAGCCAAAGAATTAGCCTCTTTTCCAAGAAAACATTGTTCCTTTTATTAGAGAATAGAATGAGAAACCAAGTCTTGGGTGTTGGATCTTTTCATTGGTACTGGGACATCTTTGATTCTAGGCTTTCCCATTGGACAGAATCTGGATATATATATGTGTGTGTGTACTAACCTACAGTTAGTAAAATCTCTTCTCAAAAAAGAAAAAATCCCTGGGCAGCCCGGGTGGCTCAGCGGTTTAGCGCCACCTCATCTCGGGGCGTGATCCTGGAGATCCCAGATCGAGTCCCACGTCAGGCTCCTTGCATGGATCCTGCTTCTCCCTCTGCCTGTGTCTCTGCCTCTCTCTCTCTCTCTCTCTGTGTGTGTGTCTCTCATTAATAAATAAATAAAATCTCTTTTAAAAAATGCCTTTTTTTTTTCTTATTTAGCCTTTCTCTCCTTCCCAAACTCTGGCAAATGCTGATTTTTTCCTTTTCTCCTTCCTCTTCCTTTTCCTCTTCCTCCCCCTCGTCCCTTCTTCTTATTCTTTTTTTCTTTTCTATAATGTCATGTAAATGGAATCATACAGTTTGTAGCATTTTCCATTTGGTTTGTTTCACTTTGCAATATGCATTTCAAATTTATTAATGTTGATGTGTGAATAGTTCATTTTTTTTTAAGAAAAGATTTATTTATTTATTTGAGAGAGAAACAGAACCTGGGGAAGGGACAGAGGGAGAGGGAAGGAAAGCAGACTCCCTGATAAGCATGGAGCCAGACTTTGGCTTGATTTCACAACCATGAGATCACCACTTGAGCCTGAGCCAAAATCAAGAGTTGGGGGCATAACTGACTGAGAAACTCAGGTGCTCCAGTTCATTCATTTTTATCAATGAATAGTACTTCACTGTATGCATGCATGTACCATAACTTTACCCATTTACTTACTGAACTTGCATTTTTGCGTGATCAATAAAGCTGTTTTAAACATTACTTTCATGAAGGTTTTTGTGTGTACATCAATTTTCAAATCAGTTAGATGAGTATCTTTGCAGTATGACTGCTACATTGCACAGTAAGCTTATATTTAATTTTATAGTGCCAGACTGTCTTCCAAAGTGGCTATACCATTCTCCATGGTATGAACAATGAGTGAGATCTCCTATTGCTCTGCACCCTTGACAGCCACTGGTACTGTCCGTTTTATTAATTAATTTAATTTTGGGCACTCCTATAGATATGTCATTATAGTTCACTGTTGTTTTAATGTGCATTTAATTTCCCTATGAAAAATGATGTTGAGCTTTTCATCTGCTTAGTTTTCATTTGTATATCTTCTTTGGAAAGATGTTTGCTTGGGTATCTTACCAACTTTATAATTGAGTTGTTTGTTTTCCTATTATTCCATTCAAAGAGCAGTTTTCTAGCCTTTCCTTTTAAGTCTTTCTCATAATGCCCATACCGCAACTGACATTACTCATCTAGTTTTGCATGTTGTCTACTTTTGCCAATAAAGCCCTTAACATAGTAATTATAGCTATTTTAAATTCCATGACTGAGAAATTCAATAGCTGGATCATTTTTATAAGTCTGGTTCTGGTAGATGTCTTTTCAGATTTTCTTTTTTCTGGTCTTTTTTTTCATGCCTTGGGTTTTTTTTTATGATTTTACTTTTAAATAATCTCTACATCCAATGTGGAGCTCAAACTTACAACCCTGAGATCAAGAGTCACATGCTCTACTGACTGAGCCAGCCAGGAGACCCATTCCTTAATTTTTTTTTTTCCAAAATTCAGACACATTGTATCAGCAAAAGAAATTAACAGGCCTTTATTATGAGAATTTATGTGAATCCAGCTAGGAGTTGAGCTGTGTTTAATGTTTGTTATAACTACTGGTATCAAAGACTTCACATCCCTCAGGTGTCCTTGTTTTCATCTCCCTTCTTGGCTTAGGGCTTCTTAAGTCCATGTGCTGAGTGAGTCTGTATCTTCTGGCACTTTCAGCTATAGTCAACTGTTATCATTCAGGAGCCCTGTTTGTGGAATGGGAGGGTATGAGGAAACAGGTGCATTCTATAATCCTCTGATCGAATTTCAGTATTTTGACAGGCTGTGTCTTGGGAACGAGGCCTTCACAAGTGTTTCTGTTCCTCCTCCAGACATATGTCTACTCCCCAACAAAGCCACTCTCTGTTCCCTCACCAGCTGCAGTAGTCCCAACATACATGCTAGATGTCCTGCCCCTAGTTGACTATATTTTCTTTTCTTGAGGTGAGAGAGGAAGGTGCTAGGTTTTTTGTTTGTTGTTTTTCAACACTCTTGTACATATTATTCCAACACTATTTACTTTTAACATTGTTGACACTGACTTGATTTGTCTCTTTTTGTTAAACATTTTATTTTGCAAGTGACAATATTTTATTGCAATCAAAGTGGATAGTGGAGACTATGTAAATAAATGCTTGTTGTCTATAATCTCAAAATCCAGATTTAACACCATTATTTTTGGGGTGTTATAGAATTTTATCTATAATAATTTATTTCTACAAAATCTGATCATATTATGCATACTGTTCTTTTGTTTTAAGGATTTTATTTATTTGAGAGAGAAAGCATAAGAAAGAGAGAGAGTGCACACATCAGGGGGTTGGGGGGAGAAGCAGAGGGAGAAGGAGAAGCAGACTCCCTGCTGAGCAGGGGGCCCAATGCAGAACTTGATCCCAGGACCTTGAGATCATGACCTGAGCCAAAGGTAGACACTCAACAGACCGAGTCACCCAGGTGCCCACATAATTGTTTTGTGAACTGCTTCCTTCAACCAAGAATGTACTGAAAGAACTTTGTGTCTAAAATTGTGTATCTATACTAGAATTATGAATTTAATAAAATGTTTTATGTGTATATTATATTTATCAAATCACCATTTGTTGACCATTGTGGTTGGTCTTATTTTGCGCATATAGAGCATACTGCAGTAAATATGCTTATGCATGGTTCTGTAAAAGGTCTACTATTAACCTTTTTGGATAAATTCCCTGACATGGTATTTTTGAGCCAAAAACTATTTATATTAAGACTTTTAAAAAACATTTAAAATTGTAGTTAAACACACTCTGTTATGGCTTTGATAAAATTGTCAGTGCAATGTCCTGAAAGTTAGTAACAGTTTACTTCCCTACCAACACTATATGGCAGTCTACAGCTAAATATTTTACATATTAGAAGAGTATGCCTCTTCCGAGATGAATTCTCTCAGGGAATTGTTATGGGAATATAGCTCCTTATCTTCAGTCCATGTTACATACTTGGAATTCTCTTAGGAAAACCAATATTTATATTTATTAAAAGAAAAGCATTACCTTTTCCTCTTATGGGTCCCTCAGTCTGAGAGTGTGGATAGATGAATAACTTATTAAATACTTTATTCTCAGAAGACCTCCTTCTTTTACATAAGTATCCACATGCTTGAGCTCCCACAGATATGACAGATTTTATTTGTTATTTTAGACCAGGGAATCTAATTTTCCCCATACTTGTGATAGGAACTGGTGCTAAGAGAGAAACAGAAAAAATAATGAAAAGCTCCAAAGTCAGATTTCCCAGGCAATATGCCTAATGGAGATCACGTTATTTTTTTAACTTCAATTTTCTTCTTTTTTTTTTTTTAATTTTTATTTATTTATGATAGTCAGAGAGAGAGAGAGAGAGGCAGAGACACAGGCAGAGGGAGAAGCAGGCTCCATGCACCGGAAGCCCGACGTGGGATTCGATCCCAGGTCTCCAGGATCGCACCCTGGGCTAAAGGCAGGCGCCAAACCGCTGCGCCACCCAGGGATCCCTCAATTTTCTTCTTGGAAAAAAAAGTTCAGCATTTCTTTATTGCTCTTCTTATCTGGTAAATTGGAAATAATCTCTGAAATTCCTATCAGTGCTTCCAGAATCCATTGTGAACTGAAGATGGCATTTGTTTAGATGTCAGCTAATTTAATAGAACATTTAATATTGCAAGCAAACAAATGCCTCTTTTTAAATGTATCTAAAAGGCAGCTAGAGACAACTTAGGTAATTTGTGCACTTGTAATATATTATTGTTGGTTCCGTATATTTTGGAAAGCAATTTTCCATGAAATTGCTGTTACCTTTTAAATGTGAGATCCTTTTGTACAATGCTCATTTAAGGAAATTAACCCTCTGTATAAATATCAGTCAGTCTAACTATACAAATGGTGTCAACATATTAATCCCTTTAAATATATGGTTTGGGGAATAAAGGGATACTTTTCTATATTCTAAGTAGGACCTGATTATCATTTGACTTAGGGCATATTTCTAGCTGATTTATTTGCATAATGCTATATTTGACCCCACGACCTCAGAATATATAGGCCCCATTTTATATACGAGGGATCCCAAATGATAGCTAAAGGTTAAACTATCTTGCTAATAGGCATCAACAGAATTTTAAATCAAAGATATTTCAAATAACATTTTCCTATGAAAAGGAAGAATTTTTTCATTATTATTTCTCTAATAGAAATAATTTTTCAGAAAAAAAAAAAGAAATAATTTTTCAGAATTTTTTCATTATTATTTCTCTAATAGAAAAAGTATGCATTTCTTGTTCTTTTCTCAGCACCTGGAATCTTAATACTTCTTTTGGATTTCTAGGCCTCGTATGATATATCCCCACTTGAGTTATTCATCCCATGATTGTAGATAAGCTAATCCTCTCAGCAATCAACAGACCTATTTTCTTCTTCTTTTTTTTCCTAGAGAGGCTTCACACATTTTGCCTATAATATTTCCATTTTTCTATGAGAAGATGTGATAAAGAAATCACATCTTTAAGGAGCAGAATCTCAGGAAAATTGGTGATTACAAACCTGGAGATCATCTAAAATGTCCCCAGTGCTGGAAGGCTTGTTTACCACATATTTATGTTTGCTACTCTTAATAATTTACTCAATATATTGATACTTTATTTCTCCTAAATCAATGTCCTCTTTAATTTCACAGAATAATTTTTTCAAATCTTCGCCAACCTTCTTATGCTCTCTAAGTAACCAATATTTCCAGTAACAGAGTCACTTTGTGTTGTCAAGATATTCTTTTTTTAATGTTTTAGAAATTTATTACTTTTGTAAAGATTTTATTTATTTATTTATTCATGAGAGACACGCACAGAGAGAGAGAGGCAGAGACACAGGCAGAAGGAGACGTAGGCTCCATGCAGGGAGCCCAATGTGGGACTTGATCCTGGGTCTCCAGGACCACACCCTAGGCTGAAGGCAGCACTAAACTGCTGAGCCACCCAGGCTGCCCATGTTGCCAAGATATTCTAAAACATCACATATGATATATGGTTTAAGTCATTTACTATAGAATTTTTAGTCTTCTATATAAAGAAGCAATGCTCAATTCTACCTCTTTTCTGTACTTGAAAAAATTGTATTGGTTAATTTATTTTCCTTCTGGTTATCTAAGGACAAACTAGGTTTTATATAATTGGGAGGTATACTAATGGAGTGAGCATTCTGAAAAAAACTGAGGATATGGGTTGAATTTATCATGTGCCAGAAGGTACATAAATTATTGGAGGGGATATTATGAGATTGTAAAAGAAAGCTTAAAGGATGACAACAATAAAAGTTCAAGAAAAGAGAAATTACAGAAAGAAATTCATTTTATGTGATAAACAAGATGGCAGGGGTACATACCATGGCAGTATTAAATGGGTTCACAATTCAAAGTAGAGCTTTGATATTAAATTTTGTTAGATCATACTGGTCTTGACTTTGAGTTTTGAAGACAGAATAGTTTGATGGTTTAGTGGTTTCCATCCAATTCTTTGACTTTACATCATCATCATCAACAATGCCACTCTGGTTAACAATTTTGAGCCCACAATACTTATAAGTGTTGGCAATCAGTACCTTACACCCACAGCCTCATGTTCAAATACAATGACTATACATAGTTTTTCAAGTTTATAGAGCTGAGATTTAAACTTCTGTGTCCAAATCACTAGTTCATATTCTTTCTAAAATATGCCATTGACTCTATCCCCATCATAAATGGCTTCCTCACTTCTCTTCCATACTAGATTCTTCTTAATGAAGAGTAATCTTCCTGTCCTTGAAGAAAAACACACAGGCTGCCCATGATTTTTTTTAAAGGATTTTTGATCACTACCCACCTGACACAGGACACTGCTACATAATGACTGCTTATTGGGAAAAGTTGAATTTTTAAGCAATCTTGATGCCATGTAGTGATTCCAAGCTCCTTCCTTACCCCAGATCCTACTTATGAATTTCTGCTTAGAAGATGCTTTTTCTTAATCTTTATCTCATGCTAAGAACAGTACCTCACACTAAGTGTACTAAGAAGGATAGGCAGTATTCACAGGAAAACAGGTGAGATTTTACGGATTAAATTCACCAGGAGCAAAGGAAAAAGCCTTCTTGGGCTTGTAGTTGCTGGAGAAGAACACTGATTAAACTAGCTAGTAACCAAAGCATTTAAGGATACCTTATAATAATATTAAAATTGAAAATATTCTTATAAGAGTTATGCCTATATGAATTTGAACACCATGACTTAATTAGATATTTAAGAAATGTTCAGAGATGTCTAGCATTTGATGAGAAAAGGCTCCAGCAATACCTGTCCAGCTTTCTTTGGGCTCCTTACCAATGAAAAACCTCAAGAGTACTTCAAACACTGATGGGGCTTCTGAAAGAATCACTGTGTAATCTAGAGCCCATGGAAGACTCACAGACTGACAAATGAGCTCCTCTTATGTTCTTTGTTAATCTTCAATAATCAGAGGATTTATAAATTTGTGGGGTTTGTCCTCCATCTAGGGATTTCCCTTTTTCTCCCTTAATAGGCCACAGGAAAATAGAAAGTAAAAATATGAACTTAACTAACATAAGCATTCCTTGTCCTTACATATAACTAATAATCTCAGACAAGTCTGTAAAATGCAAAATGCAATCTGAATAATTGCCATAAGCTACCAGTAATACTTCAAAATTGTTGACAGGTCTTTGATTTCAAAACCACTGATGACTTTAAAATATGTATACCACAAACAACCAAGGTACAACATTAATATTTCACTTAAAGTCTATTTATAGGTTGAGGACAACCAATAAAACTTGGGCTGCTTAATTTTTGCCTTTTCAGTTAGAATGATTAAAAAAAATCAAGCTTACTTGAAGTTCCTGTGAAACACCAGTTCCTTCTCAAAGTGCATCTCAACTAGAATCATCTGAAATACTAGCTAACCTGCATATCCCTAACCAGACTAAATCAGAAACCCTGGGAGCTGGAATATGGCATCTGGATTTTCACAAGACTCCCAAATGATTTCAATCATAGCGAAAGTTGAAAATCATGTTTTAACACCTTCCTGGTTATCTCTCATCAACCTTTTGCTTTTTGTTATACTTTGGTCTCTCAAGTTCAAACTGACATTTATATACTTGGCTGGGACAGCACTTTTGAAAATTGCACGACTCCTTTGCCAGTGGTTCCCAGTTACACTGTCTCTAGAGGGTAGCAAATGGATGAGAGAAGACAGGAGGAGAGAGAAGCCACATGCTCTCTTATGTCAGCTTGTTCCTGCCAGCTTCACCCCAGAGATGCTTTTTTTCCCTCCGCTCTGCACTGGCAGTGTGTTCCCATACTTACAACTGATGATTCCTGGTTGCAGGATTTCTGGCACTCCCAAAAACAGTACTACTGTTAGCTAGGATGCAACAGGCAGTTACTCAAATTAGAGGGCTGAAAGCTCTCAGCAGAAGAGAAGAGGGGGAAGGGACAAAAGCAGGGAAGGAATGGCTTTTGTTTAGCAGAACTGGCAGTTCCCACCAAGGATACACCCAGCTAGGTGTTTCAACTGGCAACTAGCAAGTAGAGCCCCTTCCTAGGTGGTTAGCTTAATAGCCCCTTATATGAGCCAGTTTGAGCCAGTTAGGAGCTGAGGACCTAAGTGCAGAAGCCCCCCTGAGTTGTCCCAAAGTTACCTTTAGCTCCTAAAACTAGGATCTCCTCCTATGGGAAGATTGTCTGCCATTTTTTGAACGTATGATACATGCACTAGCATGCTGACATGCTAGGAGGAAGCATTCATCCTAGATGCGTAAATAGTAGACTACGTATACATTCCCTAATGATATGCAAGCTCTCTGCCCCTGCCCGCCCCCATACTGAATAAAAGCTTCCAGTACTAGCCCCACTGGGAGACAGTGCTTTTGGTATTATCTGTCTCCTTACCTGCTGCAAATAGTAAGAATTATTTGCTCAAACCGAAAGGACTTGGGCTGATCTACTGGCTACTGAACTCAAATGGCGAGTCCTTTCAATTAGCTCAATCTCTTTGCTTTGTTCCCACTGCTCTAGGGATGTTAACTTTTTTCTGAGGGCATTATCTATGAGATACTTCTTTCACTATGCTTCTGGTTATCAGTTTCTTAATACTTGATTAAAAATTCTTTGATTTAAACCCTCTTTGTTAAAATAATTGACATATTTTTTTTCTAGTCTCTAATAGATGCTGGAAAATTCAAGCTTCAAAGAAATAAACTCATCACCCTTCCCTGCCTCATGAAAATTCATCACGTCATAACAAGACAGCTCTTTTTCTTGGAAAATTTTTTCTCCATAAGGACCAAATTCAGTTTCTCTGCCTGTGCGATGCATCTCATGTTTTGGTACATAAAGGTGGGTACCTTGTTACAATCCTGGCAAAGCAGAGGCTTAATCATGTGTAACTTCAGTATATTTTCCCTGAGATATTTTACTTTCTGTTTCAAAATAAAGTACTATAAATGAGTGAATCCCAATATTGTAATCAGTGTTTTAAAATATTTCTTACCATTAATCCTTTCAATAAATATGCAGGGAAGTTACCAGTACTCTCATTACAGATGTACAATCTCAAATCTGTGTAAATTAAGGTAACTAAGTTGTCTACTGGTAATTCACAAGACTGGTAAATGGTAGTGATGTTTCCACACATTAATTTTATACAAACATGCTTTTATGACTCTTAAATATCCTGTATTTTTATTTTTAATAATCCAAAAAGAAGTGTCTCAGCTAGACTGCTGGTTTTGGCATCTGACTGGTTCTTGTAGGGCACTCACCTGAAACTGTGAAAGGGAAAAAAAGAAACAACAAAAAATCCAGGAAAAAATAGAGAGACGTCCTCAAGTTGAATGTTTATAACAGTCCTGCAGGTTTTAAATATTAAAATATTACATGATAATTTTAGAGTTGACTGTTTACATATATATTATATATTACATTCATATTAATTCTTTTTGTTGTAGCTATGTTTTTGAAAATTTATTACTTTACTATTATAAGTATTTTTGATAATATCACCCACTATAATAAAATAATTATAAATCATTTATTTAGGAACATTTATCTTATTGTCCTCATGATATATTTGGTCTGACGGTATAAAAATCAGCACTGACAGAAGGATAATAATTTAAACTGTTCACCTTTCTTTTTGAAAATCAATTTGTTACATAAGCAGTAGTAAATACTGACTCCTCTTTCAACATATGAAATCAATTTTATCCTCTGCAAAAACAATAATTACTTTTTATGAATTTGGTAGAGTAAATAATTGTTATATTTAAAAGTAAGTTGCGGGGTGCTGGGTTGGCTCAGTTAGTTAAGTGTCCAACTCTTGACTTTGGCTCAGGTCATGATCTCAGGGTAGTGAAATGGAGCCCTGCATCAGGCTCTGCTCTTAGCAGGAAGTCGGCTTGAGGATTCTCTCCCTCTTCCTCTGCTCCTCTAAAATAAATAAATAAATCTTAAAAAAATAGTAACTTGTAGGCTATGTTTTAAATATCCAGGTAGTTAGAGAAGTGTGATTTTCACTGAAAATAGCATTCAAAAAGAATTTAAAAACTCACACATGCACTCAGTATTTTTCTTCCTAAGAAAATTGTATGATTTTTAACAATCATTGGAAATAAGAAACACTGATTTTGAGTTGTAATTTACTCTAAAATCATTAACTTACGATCTTCCTAAGCTTTTACACTGGAAAAAAGAAAATAAATTTCCCTTTAGTTTAGAATTGCATTATCTGTATTAAGCATGAATGGTACCTTAATTAATGCTGGTATATAGGAGAAGTGATCTGAGACACAAGAATTCACCCAGGTTTTGCAACTGGTAAAGACAAAGTCAGTGTCTTTTAATTCTAAAAGAAAGCAACTTTACTCTTCAGTAATTCCAATAAAATTTTTCCTAGCTAAAATTAAGTCTGTTGGAAAATATCAGAGGGAGTAGAGAGGTAACTTTACTCCTTGGTTTCTCTTATTTCAAACATAGACAAGTGAATACAGCAGGCAGGTTCCAGAGGGCTAATCACACTCCCTATCCTATGTTACTTCAGATTCACTTTCTAGAAGATGGGAGAAATTTTAGGCTTTCCAAGATTTAATCAAACAATGAAAAAGTCTAAACTCAACTGTTTACATTTATTTCTTAATATGAATGGGTTATAGGTGTTATATAGTCCAATTTAGAACCTTAAGCAGGCAGTCTGATTATGACTTTTCTAATAAATGATTACCTCATCTTGTTTAACTTTTCTAGGATTTGATTTCTGTAAAGGAGCCCAGTCTTTTGTGATCCAAATTTAATTTTTAGTCAAATTCTGCCTGAACCTTCCTGCAGTTGATACTAATTTTACCTTTATAGCTATACAGGATAATTTTAATAATTTTTCTCTATTGTATCTTTACAAATGTGTAATCAGTGATAGCTGATAGCATTATACCCTCCAATGTCATGATTGATTGTTTTGTTTGATACCATCAAACATATTTAAGATGATGTAGTTTATACCTCATTACCATCCTTGCTTTCTGCAGGGAGTATTGCTACTTTTTTGCACCACATTATTATTCAGAAAACTGTAAATCTACTAGTAATAGAAAACAGAAACAATATAAAATATAAAAGTCCAAGCTGTGTTTCTATTAATGAAAATGAGATTACAGATGTTCTTCTTTATACTGAGTTTTGGGACTACCAATGGACCCACATTTTTAAAAAAAGATTTTATTTATGTATTCATGAGAGACACAGAGAGAGAGAGGCAGGCAGAGACAGAGGGAAAAGCAGGCTCCATGTCAGGGGACTCGAACCCAGGACCCCAGGATCATGCCCTGAGTCGAAGGCAGACACTCAACCACTGAGCCACCTAGGCATCCCTGGATCCACATTTTTAATTTATTTTTTTATTTTTTTTAATTAAAAATTTTAAATAAAAAAATTTTTTTGATCCTCAATTTTTAATGGAGTAATGTTAATGTAGATTTTTCTTCTCACCTTCTCAGGTCTATGTATTTTTATCTAATTACTAAATTAGATAAATTTGGAGAAATTGATCAATTTAGCATGTGATATAACATGTTATTTAGCAAGTAATACAATTTGTTGAGCACCAACAACTTTTCTTTAACTGTAGAATGAAACAGTGTCAGATAAGATAACTAGATAAGAAGTATGTATCTGTTACAGAAGGGAAATTAGAGAAGAAAAATGTTCAACTATTATAAGATCTTATCTTGCATTAAATAATGCCACAAAGCTCTGTGACTCTTTCCATATGAATACTATCTAGCCACTATTACTAATCACCAAGTAATGGACCAGACATTAAAGTAAATTTCTTATAAGCCTTATCTCACACACTTTATCCAAAAGACCTAAGGTAAAGTGTCAGTAGTCCCATTTAAGAGAGAGCAAAGAGGAGCATCAAGTTAAATTATTTGTAAAGACATGACTATCTTAAAAAAAAAAAAAAAAGACATAACTATCTTGAAGCCAAGTCCAAATTCAAAACCAACCCATTTTGATTCCAAAGTCATTCACATTTTCACATCAGAAAAATATACACGTTTTTTCCTTGAATAAACATACTAGGCATCACTTATATTATTTACTTTGTATCATAAACACAAAGTATGAATATTCAGTAAAGATGTACTCATAAATTGATATGCGCAGATCCTTCATATCCAGACCATATTTCTAAAGAAAAATAGTGCCCTCAAACATTGTACCCGGATTGTGAGCTGCTTTCTTAGTAGTGTTTTTGGCTCTGCTATTAAGTTGCTAATCAATGCTATGAGATGTTGAATACATCATGTAGTATCATTACCTGGGTCTTTGGCACAAGTTTTAAGTTAGCTCAATAAACACATGGGTGCTAGGTATGTGATGCACACTGTGCTCCAGATCTGCACATTGCTACCTCCTTCTCATCATTTAAGACCTTATTCAACCATTTCCCGCTCTCTTCATATCCATCCACCTTTATATCACCACCTCTCTTTCCCTCTCATCTATCCTTTACAAAATATGTAATTTTCAGCCATGTAACCTCTGATCTTGTTTTTAGTTTTCCCCTTTATAATAAAAATAACTACCACTATTCGAAACAACCTCAGCTGTGTGTGCCATTGTTTGTTTATATTTATATTATCAGTCTTCCCACACTGGTCTATCTACTTGCTAAACAACAACAACAACAACAACAACAACAACAACAAAAAACCATTCATCTAGCCTATTTACTCTTCATCCTCCATGTCTAAAATACTGCCATATACTTGGGGACTTCCAACACCATTACTTTAATAGATGAATACACACACACATATACACACACACATATCATGGAGTTTCTACTATACCTTTAGAAAGATAAATAATCTTTACAATATATAAAGAACATTACACACAGCTAGAAATAACTCCTTTGTTCTAACACTTCTAAGATTTAAAGATTAAAAAATAACACTTGAAGTTTTAGTAGCATTAATCAATACAACTGGTTTAGTTTAAAGACATGAGGAACATAAACTATCTATTACTTTTCTAAACATATGATCAATAATTATATGTTGGTTATATATAAATTCAAATGTAACAGTGTATTAAGCAGGGTTTTCCAAAGAGAACTGTTTCTTCTCGTGTGTGTGTATGTGTGTGTGTGTGTGTGTGTGTGTGTGTGTGTGTAGGGAGAGAAAGGGAGGGATGGGAAAAGGGGCAGAGAGAGGGAGAGAGAGGAGGAGACACAGACAGACATTCATTATAGAAATTGACTCATAGTTTTGGAGGCCTAGAAGTCCCACAGCTTTTAAGTTGTAGAACAGAAAAGCTGGTAGTATAATTCAATTGAAACCTGAAATCTTAAGACACTGGGGGGTCAATGGTTTAGTCTTTCTCTAAATCCCAAGGCCCAAGGACCAGAAGCACCTATGTTTGAGGGCAAGAGAAGATAGATGACTCAGTTTAGAAAGTAAATTCACCCTTTCCCTGACATTTTGTTCCAAAGAGGTTCTCAATAAATTGGCTAACGTCCATCCTCACTGGTAAGGGCAGATCTTCACTTGGTATACTGTTGTAAATGCTGTTCTCTTCCAGAGACATCCTCATAGACATACCCTGAAATGTTTTACAGCTATCTGGGCATCCCTTAGCCTGGTCAAGCTGATGTATAAAACTGACCATCACTTTTAATGTGAGGAAATTATTCTTATGCTGCTTGTATTTGTGTGATATTTGGAGTGGTATTACTTACTACTATATTATAGATGCACATGGTTCTGGAAACACTTCAGATTATATAGTGTCCTCTGCATTCTAATACACTCCTATAATTAAACAGCCCCCCAAATGTGTTGATGTTTGTATTGACTGAACTGAGACTTTATTTTTGGGGGGAAGGAAAACATAGTGTGCTAGTGACATACAGAAAGAACTTCTTTTTAAAATTTTTATTTATTTATGATAGTCACAGAGAGAGAGAGAGAGAGAGAGAGAGAGGCAGAGACACAGGCAGAGGGAGAAGCAGGCTCCATGCCGAGAGCCCGATGTGGGATTCGATCCCGGGTCTCCAGGATCGCACCCTGGGCCAAAGGCAGGCGCCAAACCACTGCGCCACCCAGGGATCCCAGAAAGAACTTTTATATGAGATGTTGGACTTGGCAACTGACCTATTTGTAGATGGATAGTGTGGGATAATTGTTCTTAACTAATCTTCTCGTTAGCATTTCATACTAAATAGTTATTTAAGAAACGTTACTCAAATATCATTCTGTATTTATCTGGCCACTTTCATAGCTCATCATCCAAGGGTCTTTCCTCTAAGTCAAGGATAAGTTCTAGCTACCAAGACTATTGTGTCAAATTTACATATAGTATTCTGCTTGAAGAGTGAAGCCTAAATTAAAAGAACAGGGTAATGTTCATGGAGGGTTAGGTGGGGGTAGATAAATCTTAGGAAAGGAGCAAAAGGAAAACAATAACCATAATTTCCTCAAATCTAAGATAGAGAAAAGAAGAAAAGGTATGATATCTGAATTCCAAAGAGGAAACAAAATTAAAAATTCCTAAATATCAACTTGTTATTAGAAGTATAAAAATCACAAAGTTTTGTAGGAAAAGCCCAATGCAAATAAAAGGTGCATGATAAAAAACAAAATGCACCATCTCTTTCTCTAAACTCTGGGGCCATACCACAAAATACCTGCCATAAAATTTATCTTTCTTTGCCTTTTCTCTAATTTCATATATATGCTATTTTTCAACAACCTGGAGAATAATGCACGTGCACATGGTTAATATTCATAGCTACTAACCTTTTGTTATTTAAAAATAATGCTATAATGTTCATGTTTGAACTTGTATTTTATACACATATAATTATACTATGTATTATTTGGGAGTAAAGTTGCTGGGACAAATGACACTATAAAATTTCTTCCAAGAATCCATTTTTACTCCCACAAACATAACAGGAATCTTCTTTCTCTATATGCTCACCAACATTGGTGAACACTGGATTTTATCACGCTTTTAAAATGCTTTCAAGTCAATTTAGTGAAAAAATTTCTACCATCTATTCAAATGACTTCATCCTCAACAGTAAGTGAAAGGAGTGTCATTTATTTACAAAAATTTTTTCTATAAAATTTGTGAACTTATTTTTAAATTCTGACTGTTGGCTTTCCTTTTTGTAATTGTTAACAAGTATATTTAATTACAGAATGAGTTTTCTATTACAAAAAAGAGAAAAACATAAGGAGGAGTGAAAAGGGAGATATAAAAGATATATTTAACTTGCAGATATGAAAATCACAATGTCAAAAACTAAAAAAAAAAAAAAAAAACTATGAGAGGGCTAAAAGATACTGCAGAAGAAAAAAACTGGTGAACTTCAAAACACAGAAATAGAAACTAACCAAAAGAAAAACTGAGGGAAAGATATTAAAATAAATGAACTGAGAATCAGTGAGCCATGAGACAGTATCTGGCAATGTAAGTGAATCCCAGAAGAAGAGAAGAGAGAAGAGGTCAGAACAGTTATTTGAAGAAAAAATGGCTTGCTTATTTTCAAATTTGATAAAAATTATAAACCTACAAAGTAAAAGAGTTCAACAAACAGTAAGCAGGGGAAAAAAAACAGAAAGAAAACGCTAAGACACATCATCATTAAATTGCTGAAATCCACCAATAAAGGAAATAAATAGTGGTGGACCACAGAACAGAAGGACAGCTAATGTCAGAATGAACATCTGTCTGCTTAAGTGAGTATCATGGCCTTTCTGAGAATTGTTATCCTTGGAAAACATTGGTGACAATTGTTTCTTGCTAAAAATTACTAATCAAATAGATTTAAAAATACTTTTTAAAAGACCGATGCATTATATTTTTGTGGTAAATATGTTTGAGTGTTCTGAACTAAGCTCTTTTCTGAACAACTAAATTATTATGATGAAAATAAAACAGCAGTCTCAGTAGGCTGCTGCTTATGTCTTCCTATTTATTTCTGTAACTCAAGTCCAGTATTAAACCACAAACTATCTCTCTCTCTTTCTATACACACATGTGTAGTGTTATGCCACTACAAGTGATATGCTCACCATTTCTAGTATTTCTAGTATATCGTCATTCTAAAATTTTTACATAAATTTAATCATATAGTATGCAACCACTACACACATTAGCTTTTTTCACACAGCATATTTCCCTAATTATTTATCCAAATTACTATATATACCAACAGTTTGCTCTTTTTATTGCTTAGTGTTCTATGGTATGAATGTATTGCAGTTTGCTTCCCCATTAACATATTTGATAACATCTGGGTTGTTTCTAGTTTTCAGCTACTACAAAAACACCTACTATGAACATTTGCTTACAGCTTTTTATATGAACACAAATGTTCATTTATTTGGGATCAAAAACTGTAAAGTACAATTGCTGGCTTATATAGTAAGGGCATATTTAATCTTATAAAAAATGCTCAACTTTTTCAAAAATGACTGTACCATTTTACATTTCTACTACTAATGTGTAAGAAATTAAGTTTCTCTTCATCCTTACTGGCATAAATGTTTTCACTTTTTTTTCCCCAAGAGGGAGAGGATGTGGCAGAGGAAGAAGGAGAGTGAGAATTTTAAGCAGAGTCCACGCCCAGTGCAGAGCCCAGTGTGGGGCTTGTCTCACAACCCTGAGATCATGACCTGAGCTGAAGTCAAGAATCGGATCATTAACTGACTGAGGCACCCAGATGCACCTGTTTTCACTATTTTTTATTTTAGCTGTTCTGATAGGTGTATAGAAATACCTCATTGTCATTATAATTTATATTCTCCTTAGAGCTAATAATGCTGAAAATCTTCTCATCTATCTGTATATTTTCTTCAGTGGAATTTCCCATGTTTTTTGCCCATTTTCTAATTGGATTGGCAGAACTGGTCAACACCTTCACTATGGTGGTAGATACATGGACCTACTACACAGGTGTTAAAATTAACATGAGGAGGGCACTTGATGGGATGAGCACTGGTGGTTATACTATATGCTGGCGAATTGAATTTAAATTTAAAAAGTTTTAAAAACTGTGTACAACTAAATGCACACATGTGAGTACAAGTGAAGCTGAGAAAGTCTGAATAAGATCAGTAGATTGTTTTACTTTCAATACACTCTTTGCATAGCATATAGTTTTGCAAAATGTTACCACAGGAGAGAAGCTGGCAAAGTGTACATGGATATATTTTTATTATGTCTAACAATAGCAAGTGAATTTACAAATATCTCACCAACGTTTCAATGAAAAATAGTGTATTACTGTGCTATGCCACCAAAAGTTGAATAGGGTCTCTAGAATGTGAGAAGAGAAATGTATTCACTGCTTTAATTTACAACAATTTCTCTTTACATTATACAAAATAATAGGGCAATCAAATGCCCCTCCATAGCAGCATATCTAAAGCAGCCTTGAAATAAGAATTAAAAATTACTTTTTGTTCCACTCGTCTTCTCTCCATCACTTGCATGCAGGTGAATAACATCAGTGAACTAGAAATCAGAGGGGGGCAGGGCAAGACAGCGGAGGCGTAGGGTCCCCAAGTCACCTGTCCCCACCAACTTACCTAGATTATTTTCAAATCATCCTGAAAACCTACCAATTCGGCCTGAAATTTAAAGAGAGGACAGCTGGAACACTACAGAGAGAAGGGTTTGCGTTTCTGACAAGGTATGAAGATGGCAATCAATCAATCAATCAATCAATCAATCAAGTGGGGGAGGGGCCCTGTGAAGAGCCCGGCTAAAGCCCACGGCGAGAGCCTGCAGGACAGGAAAGCCCAGACCCAGAGAAGCGGGAACTTTAAAAATCTGCACCAGATTCTTCCCCGACAGAGAGGCACTCAGCGGGGAACCAGGCAGCACCGCAGGAGGGGCAGAGGAGCCCGTCTCCCGGGGTCACTAACGGAGGAGGTGCACCCGCACCCCACGGGCCGAGCTCAGTAAAGGGCTGGAGCGCCCGGCGGGGTCTGGGGAGCAGCTCAGGCGGCAGCTCCGGGCGGAGGGGTCTGTGCCCTGTTGCCTTCGGGAGCCGCGGCCCCAGGAGCGCGATTCCAGCAGCACAGGCCCGGGATCCCAGGGCACCGGGGACAGAGCCTAGGATCCTGCGCTCCCCCCGGGACAGGCGGAGGCCGGGAGGGCCCAGGACAGCGAGGATGCTCCTGCCGTCGGGCGTCCCCGAGCTGTGCAGATCGGTGGCCCCCGCCCGGGAGCATCCAGGCCCCTGTGGACTGGCAGCTGCGATAGTTACTGCGGGAGCTGACGCCAGGGCTGGAGAGCTGGCCGCCGCCAGTGTGCTTGTTCCTCCTGGGGTCACCTTGTGCCTCGGATGGAAGGGGGCCGCCAGGGAACAGGGACCTCAGAGGATAAACAGCTCCCACTGAGCCCGGCACCTAGCAGGGGCGGGGCAGCTCCTCCAGGTGCACACACCTGAGACTCAGCACAACAGGCCGCTGGCTCCCCAGAAGACCAGCTGGAAACAGGGGAAGAGCAAGTTCTTGACCAAGCAGCGATGGAAAGCTCCAGGGGAGGTTGAAGGATTTACAGTATATAGAACTAGAGGATACCCCTCCTTGTTGTTGTTTTGTTTTTTTTCTTTTTCTTTTTTCCTTCCTTTTTCCAATACAACTCGTTTTTAGCCACTCTGCACTGAGCAAAATGACTAGAAAGAAGAACTCACCAAAAAAGAAAGAATCAGAAACAGTACTCTCTGCCACAGAGTTACACAATTTGGGTTACAATTTGATGTCAGAAAGCCAATTCGGAAGCACAATTATAAAGCTACTGGTGGCTCTGGAATGAAAGCATAAAGGATTCAAAAGACCTCATGATGGCAGAATTTAGAACTAATCAGGCAGAAATTAAAAATTAAATGAGATGCAATCCAAACTCGAGGTCCTGATGACAAAGTTTAATGAGGTAGAAGAACGAATGAGTGACATAGAAGACAAGGTGATGGAAAGGAAGGAAACTGAGGAAAAAAGAGAAAAACAATTAAAAGACCATGAGAAAAGGTTAATGGAAATAAATTACAGCCTTAGAAGGAAAAATCTACATTTAATTGGGGTTCTAGAGGGGACCGAGAGGGCCAGAGGGCCAGAAAGCATATTTGAACAAATCATAGCTGAGAACTTCTCTAACTTGGGGAGGGAAACAGGCATTCAGATCCAGGAGATAGAGAGATTCCCCCTCTAAAATCAATAAAAACCATTCAACACCTCAACATTTAATACTGAAGCTTGCAAATTCCAAAGATAAAGAGAAAATCCTTAAAGCAGCAAGAGACAGAGATCCTTAACTTATATGGGGAGAAATATTAGATCAACAGCAGACCTCTCCACAGAGACCTGGCAGGCCAGAAAGGGCTGGCAGGATATATCCACGGTACTAAATGAGAAGAGCATGCAGCCAAGAATACTTTATCCAGAGGCTCTCATTCAGAAAAGGAGAGATTAAGAGCTTCCAAGATACAAAGAAACTGAAAGAATATGTGACCACCAAACCAGCTCTTCAAGATATATTAAGGGGGACTCTGTAAAAGAAAGATGAGGCCCAAAGAAATAATCCACAAAAACAGGGACTGAATAGATATCATGATGACAATAAATTCATATCTTTCAATAGTAACTCTGAACGTGAATGGGCTAAATGATCCCATCAAAAGACACAGGGTTTCAGACTGGATTCAAAAGGAAGACCCATCTATTTGCTATCTACAAGAGACTCATTTTAGACCTAAGGACACCTACAGTCTGAAAATAAAAGGTTGGAGAACCATTTACCATTCAAATGGTCCTCAAAAGAAAGCAGGGGTAGCAATCTTCATATCAGATAAATTAAAGTTTATCCCAAAGACTGTATTAAGAGATGAAGAAGGACACTATATCATACTTAAAGGGTCGATCCAACAAGAGGACCTAACAATCATGAATATTTTTGCCCCTAATGTGGGAGCTGCCAAGTATATTAATCAATTAATAACCAAAGTAAAGACATACTTAGATACTAATACACTTATACTGGGAGACTTCAACATGGCACTTTCTGCAAATGACAAATCTTCTAAGCACAACATCACCAAAGAAACAAGAGCTTTAAGTGATACACTGGACCAGATGGATTTCACAGGTATTTACAGAACTTTACATCCAAATGCAACTGAATACACATTCTTCTCAAGTGCATATGGAACGTTCTCCAGAATAGACCACATACCAGGTCACAAATCAGGTCTTAACCAATCAATACCAAAAGATTGGGATTGTCCCCTGCATATTTTCAGACCATAATGCTTTGAAACTAGAACTCAATCACAAGAAGAAATTTGGAAGAAATTCAAACATATGGATGTTAAAGAGCATCGTGCTAAAAGATGAAAGGGTCAACCAGGAATTTAGAGAAGAATTAAAAAGATTCATGGAAAGTAATGAGAATGAAGATACAACCTTTCAAAATCTTTGGAATATAGCAAAAGGTCCTGAGAGGGAAATACATCGCAAAACAAGCATCCCTCAAAAAATTGGAAAATAACTCAAATACACAAGCTAACCTTGTACCTAAAGGAACTGGAGAAAGAACAGCAGATAAAACCTACACCAATCAGAAGACAGTTAATAAAGATTCAAACAGAACTCAATGAATTAGAGACCAGAAGAAGTGTAGAATAGATCAACAAAACCAGAAGTTAGTTCTTTGAAAGAATTAATAAGATAGATAAACGACTAGCCAACCTTATTAAAAACAAAAGAGAAAAGACTCTAATAAAATCAGGAATGAAAAAGGAGAGATCACAACCAATACCAAGGAAATACAAACAATTTTAAAAACATATTATGAGCAGTTATACACCAAAAAAAATGGGCAATCTAGAAGAAATAGACACATTTCTGGAAAACCACAAACTACCAAAACTGGAACAGGCAGAAATAGAAAAACTGAACAGTACAATAACCAGGGAGGAAATTGAAGGAAATTGAAGCCATCATCAAAAACCTCCCAAGACACAAAAGTCCAGGGCCAGATGCTTCCCAGGGGAATTCTATCAAGCGTTTAAAGGAGAAACAATACCTGTCCTACTAAAGCTGTTTCAAAAGACAGAAAGGGACGGGATAATTCCAAACTCATTCTATGAGGCCAGCATCACCTTAATTCTAAAACTAGACAAAGACTCCACCAAAAAGGAGAATTATAGATCAATATCCCTTATGAACATGGATGCAGAAATTCTCAACAAGATACTAGCCAATAGGATCCAACAGTACATTAAGAAGATTATTCACATGAAAAAGTGGAATTTACTCCCGGGATGCAAGGCTGGTTCAACACTTGTAAAGCAATAAATGTGATTCATCATATCAACAAGAGAAAAAACAAGAACCATATGATCCTCTCAATAGATGCAGAGAAAGAATTTGACAAAATACAGCATCCATTCCTGATCAAAACTCTTCAGACTGTAGGGATAGAGGGAAAATTCCTCAATATCTAAAAAGCCATCTATAAAAAGCCCATAGCAAATATCATTCTTAGTGGGGGAAAAACTGAGAGCCTCTCCCCAAAGGTCAGGAACATGGCAGGGATGTCCACTCTCACCATGGTTACTTAACCTTCTAGTACTTCTAGTACTAGAAGTCCTAGCTTCAGCAATCAGACAACAGAAAGAAATAAAATCATTCAAATTGGCAAAGAAGAAATCAAACTCTCCCTCTTCACAGATGACATGATACTTTACATAGAAAACCCAAAAGACTCCACCTCAATATTGCTAGAACTCATACAGCAATTTGGCAGTGTGGCAGGGTACAAACTAAGTGCCCAGAAGTCAGTGGCATTTCTATACAGTAACAATAAGACTGAAGAAAGAGAAATTAAGGAGTGAATCCCATTTACAATTGCACCCAAAAGCGTAAGATATCTAGGAATAAACCTAACCAAAGAAGTAAGGTATCTATACCCTAAAAACTACAGAACACTTCTGAAAGAAATTGAGGAAGACACAAACAGATGGAAAAATATTCCAGGCTCATGGATTGGAAGGATTAATATTGTGAAAACGTCTATGCTACCCAGGGCAATTTACGTGTTCAATGCAGTCCCTATCAAAATACCATGAACTTTCTTCAGAGAATTGAAACAAATAATCTTAAGATTTGTGTGGAATCAGAAAAAAATCTGAATAGCCAGGGGAATATTGAAAAAGAAAACCAGAGCTGGGGGCATCACAATGCTGGATTTCAGGTTGTACTACAAAGCTGTGATCATCAAGACAGTGTGGTACTGGCACAAAAACAGACACATAGATCAATAGAACAGAATAGAGAATCCAGAAGAGGGCCCTCAACTCTATGGTCAACTAATGTTCGACAAAGCAGGAAAGACTATTCACTGGAAAAAGGACAGTCTCTTAAATAAAAGGTGCTGGAAATATTGGACATCCACATGCAGAAGAATGAAACGAGACCATTCCCCTTCACCAGACACAAGGATAAACTCAAAATGGATGAAAGATCTAAATGTGAGACAAGAATCCATCAAAATCCTAGAGGCAACACCCTTTTTGAACTTGGCCACAGTAACTTCTTGCAAGATACATCTATGAAGGCAAAGGAAACAAAAGCAAAAAGAACTATTGGGTCTTATGCAAGATATAATGTTTCTGTGCAGCAAAAGAAACAGTCAACAAAAATAAAAGACAACTTACATAATGGGAGAAGATATTCGCAAATGACATATCAGATAAATGGCTAGTATCCAAGATCTATAAAGAACTTATTAAGCTCAAGACACAAGAAGCAAAAAATCCAATCATGAAATGGACAGAAGACACAAACAGAAATTTCACCAGAGAAGACATAGACATAGCCAACAAGCATATGAGAAATCCGCATCACTTGCAATCAGGGAAATACAAATCAAAACCACAATGAGATACCACCTCCCACCAGTGAAAATGGGGAAAATTAACAAGGCAGGAAACCACAAATGTTGGAGAAGATGTGGAGAAAGGGGAACATTCTTGCACTGTTGGTGGGAATGTAAACTAGTAAAGCCATTCTGGAAAACTGTGTGGAGGTTCCTCAAAGAGTTTAAAATAGACCTGCCCTACCACCCAGGAATTGCACTGCTGGGGATTTACCCCAAAGATACAGATGCAGTGAAACACCAGAACACCTGCACCCCGATGTTTATAGCAGCAATGTCCACAATAGCCAAACTGGAAGGAGCCTCGGTGTCCATCGAAAGATGAATTGATAAAGAAGATGTGCTATATATATATACAATGGAATATTACTCAGCCATTAGAAATGACAAATACCCACCATTTGCTTCAACGTGGATTGTACTGGAGGGTATTATGCTGAGTGAAGTAAGTCAATAGGAGAAGGACAAACATTATATGGTCTCATTCATTTGGGGGAATATAAAAAATAGTGAAGGGGATTAAAGGGGAAAGGAAAGAAAATGAGCGAGAAATATCAGTGAGGGTGACAGAACATGAGAGACTCCTTACTCTGGGAAACGAACAAGGGGTGGTGGAAAGGGAGGTGGGCGGGGGTTTGGGGTGACTGGGTGACAGGCACTGAGGGGGGCACTTGATGGGATGGGCACTGGGTGTTATGCTATATGTTGGCAAATCGAACTCCAATAAAAAATATACAAAAAATAAATGGAATACAATTAAATAATATAATATGCATGCAAAAAAAAAACATCCTCATGGCTCTTTAGAAAATAAGATTAATTTTACTCAACAATTAGTATTAAGTTATTGATGAATTTAAAGGTTTTAGTCTAGTAAGATATTTATCTTGACCTGACTCTTCTACATGGCAAAGAAGGAGCTAAGTATGAGCACAATCAGAGGCCTACATTTATTTGATCTGATATGCATACACTCACACCAGAATAATGCATATACAGTATGGAAATAACACTAGCACAAGCAATTTAAAGGATGATAAGATTGGCAAACATCTACTATTACAGAGGTCGAAAGTTGGTGGGGGGAGTGCATTCATTGGAGTGAACGGTACAGATATCATCAATGACTTTTCAGACAGTAGCTTCTATAAAATGTTGGGAATTGACCACAGATGGCAAGCTGCTGGGGAGTAAATGAGTGATGAGGGAATAGAAGAAAGTGCTGAGTGTATTTTACTGCTGTGGATAAGAGATTGTGATGAGATCCTAAAAAGAGACCGGGGGGTTTCTGGCCAGCATAAACCTATAGTTCATGCATTTAAATGTTCTTTTCCCTTCAAAAATGGCAATGATAATAGTAAATAAAAACGAAGCAAAATGAAATGATATAACCAGAAGCAAGAATGAGATATTTCCATGGATCAGAATATGAATAGAAACACAGTGTAGCAAGCAGAGGCTGAAGCTATGTGCCTGCTGGGATCAAGGACTGAATACATGAAGAAAGGATCTGAGGCTTCAGTTCCTGGATAACAGGGTCTAAAAGTACCTTAGGCATTACTGAGCATCAAAGTCTGGCTCGCCTTGTGAAACCAGAGGTTGGAGCTCCCTACCTATTAACAGAAGCTGAAAAAAACCTATGCCAGTTGCCTGGGGTTTGCATATAATTCCCTGCCTTCGTTGGCTAGAGGAAAAATAGAACTGGCAAAAAGCACATGGGCCAAGCTGAAATGAAGCTAGCCCCAATATCAGCAAATGCCTCAGAAAGGCACTAACAACTATGAATCCAAAATATGGGATGTATACTCCCCACTATCTCTTTGAGGATGAGCCTGAGAATGAAAATTTCAAAATAAATGGCAGGAACTAACACCCAGATTTATAGCCAACATTTGTAAAAATGAGGACTTTGGGCTATGTTATGCAAAAATACAAACATGAATTATATTAAAATACATATTTTTAATTCCTCAGATAGATCATTGTAGTACTGACATGTATTATAGTAGCATGATCAAGGGAGAAAGTTATTATAAGCACAACTAATAATATGAATTACCAATAGGTGTGTATGAAAGAAAACATATAATATAAAAAAGAACAAATAAGATGAACTAGAATTAGAATTAAGAATAATAGATCGGGACACCTGGGTGGCTCAATGGTTGAGTGTCTGCCTTTAGCTCAGAGTGTGATCCTGGGGTCCTAGATTGAGTTCCTTATCAGGCTCCCTGTAGGGAGCTCACTTCTCCCTCTGCCTATGTCTCTGCCTCTCTCTGTGTCTCTCATGAATAAGCAATTAAAATCTTTAAAAAAAGAATAGTAGATCATAATTTGTAGGCTGGATATACATGAAGTTGGAATTTAAAAACAGGAAGATGATCATGAAAAATTCACTGTTAATTAGCATTAAAAATGTGGTGGTTATAAAAAATCAAAAACCCAAACAAACTAAATCTCTAGTGTCACCTGGCTTAATGATCAAAGGAAGAGAAGAAAAGTAGATTTCATTATGGTAAGAAGAAGGTGGATATAATGGATTTATGTCTGGAATAATAAAATTAGAATGCAGTGGGCAGCAAGATTCCTGAACCCCACTGTCAATTTCAAACAGAACTGGATTCACAGTGATTATTATAGATATGGATTCTAGCATAAGAAAAAATGATGTCAAAGGATGGTAAGACCACCAAAGACTAGATTTCAAAAGAAAAAAAGAAAAAGGAAGGAAGGAAGGAAGAAAAGAAGCAAGAAAGCAAGAAAGCAAAACAGAATTCTTACATGGATGCCAAACAGCAACAGTTTCAAAAGAAGATAAAAAACACAAGAGCTGTGGTAGATTATAAGGAATCAAAGGGGTACAACAACCACATAGAACGGATAGTCTGGATTAGATCAAACAACTGAGTGAATATGAATATAGACTGCACACGAGATGATGTTATGGAATTTCTATTACTCTTGTTAAGTGTGGGCATGTCATGGTTGGCCATATGTGAAGAGTATTTTAATATTTAGGACATACGATGAAGCATAGGACAAATGATGTCTGTAATTTACACTAAATATTCATCAAAAATAAAGTTAATACCAAGAATATGTTTAGCGCATAGTCCATAGGTGAGAATGGAAAGTAAAACTTTAGGTTTATCTTTTGGGAATTCAGCCAAGATGATCTGAACATGATTTCTTACTTTTCTGAAAGTTGCTCTGTTTTTAAATAAAGGGAAATGCTTTGGAGGCTTATGGGAGTAATCATATTTCGAGGATCCCAAAGAGAGTATCAGAGATTATTGAAATGTTCCCATAAGCCACATAAATTGTCCCTACTCCTTACCCCAAGCAAATGTGTCCAGTATTTTAAATGGTGAATTCTCAGTTTACTGGACTACATTGGTCCTAGCACTGAAAACCCCACACTGTAAGAAACCTCTTAGATGGCTAATAAACTCTAAAAGGTAGAAATATTATGGGAAACTTTGACTTTTTATGCAATCCGTGCATGAATGTACTTACATCTACAACTCTGTCTCCATAAATGAACTCTGTGTTCACAATTGTTTCTATGGTCCAAACATCTTTTGTTATTAATTCTCTGATTTTAAAGGGATCCAATTTACCAGTTCACTGACACAAATTATGGCTTAAGTCTTTCTACATATATCTGCTTTACTTTTTTGTTTGTTTGTTTGTTTTCATATATCTGCTTTAAAATATAAACTGAACATTGCAAGTATCTCTCCAAACCCAAAATGTTTAATGAACAATTGAAATGTAAAGTGTATATATCTCTTGATATTATCTCATATACACACTTTAGTGAGAGCCTTTATTAATTTTATATTTTATAATATTTTTAAATGAAGCTTCATATGCAAATTAACATTATAAAACCAAATTTTAGGGGGAGTTGATTCATTTTATGTGAAAAAACTGTTAAGGAATGTATTTTGTACAAACTCTACCAATAACATACTTACTACAATCTTCTTTATTCTTTCATTAAGTTAGAAATAACAGTATTTCTACTTGGCAAGAAGTTAGCATTTTGTTAACCTACTATAAATATCACAAGTAGTAAAATTAAAATAATGTATATGAAAACATTTTAAGTACAAGAATATTATGCAAGTGTTAGTTATGTTTTCCTTTCCTAAAAGCATACTGTAAGTTTTATATTTTACTGAATCAACCCTCAAATCCCAAATACTTAGAATTTACTGCAGAATTATATATTAATTCTATTTGTGACTTATCTCTATTACAACTATTTCATCTTGACAATTCAGCCTTTTCTCCAGCACCATACTAAGTTTGTTTAGGAATCATCTTCAATAATATAAACTAACCTATCTTGGCTTGAAAAATGATATGTTTTTCATTGATTTCCTCTTAGCACTATATATATATATATATATATATATATATATATATATATATATATGACTATGCACATCTTCTCTCTCTCTTTTTTTTTTTTACATCTTCTCTCTTAATAAGATTATGGCAGTAAACAAAATAAAAATAACTTTTTCTATTCTCTCGTCTATTGCTCATAAGATGATAAATACTGTGTTATTTATTATTGAGTTCCCAATGCAGGGAAGCAGTAGGCATTTAGATTAAGCAACCACCATTTTTTTTCTTTCTGACCTCTGTTCTTTGGCTTTTGCTTATCTGTTTCTGTATCAGGAATATAGGAAGTTACACAGAGAACCAATGAAACTTCACAGGAAAAATAATCCCCTGAAAACTATTTCCAGCAACTCATAGACATACTCACTTAACACTAACTTCAGATACTCTCATTTTTATTTAATAACGATAAAATACCTGATCATTACACAGCAAAAGACCCTGTGCCTAGGGTATTGTCAGATATGCCCAATTATGGGATGGAATGAGCACAGACATAACTTATTTTAATATGGCAATAGTTCATATGAAATTGGATTTGAGCACATATAAAAGAGAGAAGGAAATTACATGGTGAGGAAGTCCAGACTCCCATGTTATCTGTCTCAGTTGACCTATCATCTCTTTCTCAATTCATGCTATTTATGAGTCTTTGCAATCCCTCTTTTCAGACAATACATTGTAAATCCTATTAACTACATAGTATTAGAACCAGCATCCAGAATTATTCTGAAACTGAGAAATGTGATTCCTTCATAAGGGAGGAAATGACACAAAATTAAATGACACAAGATAATCAGTGCAAATGTTTGCACTAGCTAAGGAAGATATTCTACTTAATTACAACCCATCTCAAGGATGACCTAAAACTTAATGATGAGGTAAAATCCACTGTCTAGTGGGAAAGGAGATCTGAGGTTATGGATATACCCTGAACCTTGGGTAGTGAAAAACAGCCACATGGTTTATTTAGAGGTGAGGCCTAAAAGAAACAAGATTGCAAAAATCAGGTTAAGGTTAATTGAAAAATAGGTACCCATATAAATATATGAATTTAAGAACAAAAGCCACAGCTTTTTTTCTCTTTTCTTTTTTTTTTTATATTTTCTTTTCTTTTTTTCTCTTCCTTCTCCTTCTCCTTCTCCTTCTCCTTCTCCTTCTCCTTCTCCTTCTCCTTCTCCTTCTTTTTTGGTGGTCTCCTAGCAATGATCAGTAGAGATAATTCACCACAGATCAATTCCTCAAAAACTGTACATGGCATAGGTAACTCATCTGTGGTTGCTAATCTGACTCCTCCCTGATCATTCCTGTACTTGTATAATGTGCTCATGGTCAGAGTAACCACTGAGGAATGAGTGGAATATTTGCATGAGCCCTAAAACAGGGCTTTGCCTTCCCTAAAACTGTGCTAGCTACTGCCATCGTTGAATATTCAACATACCAGCAACAGAGACCAATGCTGAAATATTAATATGGTATCCATCTTCAGGGCTATCAATCCTAACGCTGGTTGGTCAGTCTCATCAAACCACATCCATTTTAGAGACTCAACCGTATCAGAATCAATACTTAGACTAGCTATTATTGCCTATGTGTGGTATCTGAAGTACCAGATAATGCCTGGAAAATGTGGTTGCCTATATCACTATCTAAAGATTTATAGAATGCCTAATCTATTGACTTGGTATCCCACATAATATCCCATCTAACCTTCACAGAAAAGGAGCCGTGACAGTGGGCTTATACCAGCACTTTTCACTGGTAATACTACTGACTGGACCAAGAATCAGCCAGCCTGACTGAACGGGGATGCTGCTGTTGAATTGGACTGCTAAAGGCTTAATTAATGCACCAATTTGGCAACCACTTGTGGGATTGAACACTGTCTTCCAGGATGCAGCTTATGTATGAATCAATGGTTTATATCGAGTTCAGTGTCCCTAATATAATAGTACATTGGTAATGAAGGAGTAGAAGTAGGATCAATATCTCACACAATCACTCCCATTTGTCCACTTCAGGAATTTATACTTCTCATTCCCCAAATCTTAGGATCTGTCAGGTAATTGGTCCTGCTTCCTGAGGGGAACATATTGCTGTGCTCTTGCCAGGGAATATAGTAAGCTATCCACTACAATCTGGGGTTACCACTTTGCTTTCTAGGCTTTTCTTTTGTGGGAAGTAGTACAAAGGAAAGAGTTATACTACTAATAATCCATTAGTATTTTCTCAAGAGTGATAGTGAGCATATGTTTGCCCCAGGGGGTCCATCAGGCTTTCTTTTGATGGTGCAGAACCCAACATTATATGAAAATAGTCAATTTCACCAACCGTATCCCCAAGGACAAAGGGCAAAACAACTAAGTGTACAGACCACCATGGGCTCAATATGGACTATCCCTCTAAGTAAGCAACCCACATAAGCCAAAGTGATGGTCAAACATTAGGGGAATCTAAAACAGATGGGACAGGAGATAAATGGATATAAACATTGACTCCTGGGATCCCTGGGTAGCGCAGTGGTTTGGCGCCTGCCTTTGGCCCAGGGCGCGATCCTGGAGACCCGGGATCGAATCCCACGTCGGGCTTCCGGTGCATGGAGCCTGCTTCTCCCTCTGCCTGTGTCTCTGCCTCTCTCTCTCTCTCTCTCTCTCTCTCTGTGACTATCATAAATAAATAAAATTAAAAAAAAAAAAAAAAACATTGACTCCTGAATTTTGCTTAAGGGTTTCTTTTGTCTTCATAAGCCTTTTAATCTAATCTTTTGGGAATATTTAAACTGATGGTTACTTGAAGGACTAGATATGGCCTCAAATGAGGGCAACTTCCTTTTCTGCATGGTCTAACTGCACAGGAATGACATAGAAAATGGCTTTTGCTAAACTATGTGCCACCCAAGATATGCTCAACTTCACCTATTTCCCCAACTTCAACCTTGAAGAATATCTTGCTCCAAAATGGCCCTGCAGATGGTTCAAGTCTGTATTTCTGCAGCAAATGCTACCACCACCACCAGAAAGTAAGAATCTCACGTGTGCCAGGTGACAACAGTAGACAGCTGCATCTATGTGCTAGCCTATGTGAATACACAGAGCCTCTGACATCCCCAAAAGCTTAGGTAAGGGGCCAAGTAACAGATCCTGGACATACAGATTGTTAATGACCTGTGCATAGGCTTTGATCAATAGGGAATAGAGACTGGGAAGAAGCCAGCAGATAACTTATTCTCACAGCCTACTTTTATGAAATTCCCTGAAATACAGAAATTTTACTTGGGCTTTCTAAGGCTGTCCTGTCATCAATTGTGCTTATTGAGAACTAATGCTCCTTCACTATTTGTTCTATTTCTCTGCTTCACTTCATTTAACCTTCACTTTTGCTTTTCTCTGATTAAACTCCTATAATGTGATAGCATGGAAACTTTTGCCCTAGGATCTGTTGTCTAGGAAACCTGAAATATTTAATTATTTCATATTTATATACTTCTCATATTTTTTCCTGAATATATAATTCTTTCAACTCAACTGAATAACATTTGAGATGAAAAAATAAATAAATGCTCTGGACAGTTAGTATGTGGCAAAATTTTGTGTGAAACATTAGAATTAATCATGGACAAAATTAGAGTTTGGTGAATATCTTGCCATTCCTAGGCTCTTCTCTTAGTGTTTACCGTACCACCAAGCTGCTGCCACTTGGTACCTAAAGAAGAAACAATATATTTCTAGTTACTATTAACTATTAACATCCCATGTAGCATTAACTCAGTTGTATTCTTTAATGGTGGTGATGACTTAATTAGACAAAGCTGTACCAAGATAGACTGCTAAGTGGCAAATATAGAAGGAAAATATCTGGTATTTATTAGTCTTTATGACTTTACTTTTCAGACAATACTTTGTATATCATATTAACTACATAGTATTAGAACCAGGATCCAGAATCATTCTGAGTATACAAAACTTTGATTGGAATTTTATATGCTATAGCACAATTACAAATCTCTTCTTTGAAATGAGAAACACAGATATACCAATTTCCTTTACTTGACAGCCTGTGGATTTACCTACTTAGGCAATACTCTATTCAAAAGTTACAAATTCTGAGCTTTAATCCATGGAGAAATTAAGCTACTCATGCAAGAGTGATAAAATATTTGTCAGCCTCTAGGTCCCTCAAAATGTTCTTACTTTCTCCAACCACTCATCCCTTTGTAGCATCCATGACTAGCATTCATTTTTCGCAAGAGCTTATTCAATTAATGAAATCCCTAGAGTAACTCTCCTAAATTCTTCTCTGGTTTCAGCCTATATCCCCATTTCCATGGTATCAGTCTGTACTGTGAGAGTGAAAAAAAAAAAAATCCCTTCACAAAATGAGGTTAGTTTTACAGGAACAAAAAGGCGACTGCATTTTATTAGGCAGTAGCATATAACCTTCCTTGGCACATACGTATACATCCACTTGTTTATTATTCTTTTAGCAAATATTCATGATTAATAAAATAGTCTTCCTTTTGTAATGTCATTTTCTTCCTTGTGAAACCTCAAATGTCTTCATAAGGAAGGATGGATTGGTGTTTGATTTGCACAACACTGATAGATGCCATGAAAATACACAGAATCACTTTAGGAGCAGAATTTAAAGACCAGCCTGGTGTTATTTAGTAGCACAGGCAGAGAGAAGAGCTCCATCTGATAAGCTGCTGCCAGCCTTTCACTATTCTTTTCACATTTGATCCTAATCCTCAAAAGGAAGAGTAGCACCTTTTTGGCAGAGTGACAATCTAGGGCTGCTGAAAGGAACACAACTAAAATAAAGGATTTGAGTGGTGCTCCTTCTCACTGTCATTTCCCAAACTCTTAGTTAATCCTACAACTTGGTTCATAGGCTTGCTATCTAATCCAGCTTCTGCCACCATTTTTAGAGACCTTGCTATACAAATAGACATCCCTTGATCTTATAAACAATAGTGATTTCAACATGTTTTCATCTATATAAAACTATGGTTGTATATAAGACTTGGCATCACAGATACTCTACTACTTCAGAATACCTATACCACCTTAGAAATCTTCAAAGCTCTGATATCATTTTTATTCACTGACATTGAGACCTCCACATTCTTGCATTTTTTATACTCTTTTTTTTTTCATTTTAAAATCTGTGGTCTTTTGTCTTTATTCCATCTTTAGTGCTTTGAGTTCATTGTTTTGTTTTGTTTTGTTTTGTTTTGTTTTGTTTTCCATAGACCACCAGTTTCTTTTTTCTTGTTTCAGACCTATAAGCAGACTGGACACTGTGTTTAGTGAGACACATGATAAAGTACACAACTTACTGTAACTAGCAATAATTGAAATTTAATACTGTGTGTTTGAAGGAATATGCAAATAAGAACTTTGCTTCATGATTATTAATAGAACTTGGTCAGCATAATGAGTTATTTCAATGAAATCCAGACAAAATCCTGAAAGGTAAATGAGCGAATAGTACAAAACTGTGAAGTATTTTGTTCTTAATTTTTAGATATTTGAATTTTTGTTTAGCCTGTGCAACTACTCATGCATTACACAGTATATCAAGAGTCTAGCAAAGAAAAGATCCACTGCCCAGATCAGTTCTAGCATTTCCACTACCTTACCCTATCTGCTGTTCACTGTGAGTGTTTTATACTTTTACATAATTTAAGTCAGAATAAATGTTCTGCCTTCAATATCCAATAATTCTCAAAGCAGAACTCACCATCTTTCCACATTCTGGTAGTGTCTTCTCCTGTTCTGTTAGTCACTATTGGCAACTTTGCCACTTCCTTCAAAATCTAAATTGTCAAGTTTCAATCTCCCAATTACCTACAAAATTTTCAAATGTCTTTGCCCTTGGAAAAAAAGAAAAAAAGTCTTTGCCCTCTTCTTTTTCCCCCTTCAGTCCAGATGGAATTTTTTCAGTGTGAGTATAATTCTACCAATTTCTGCTTTTACAGGGAGGAAAGTGTTTTGGCAATTTGTATGTATCTGGCTTCCTTTTATTTAATGCTTTAATAATATAAACCACAGATGTTAAAACTAATTTAAATTCCAAGTGGGAAAGCCCGAGTGGACTAGTTTTGCTCAAAAACCCAAGTTTTGCCCAGAGAAGGCAATGCAATTTTGTTTTTTTAAATTAAAAAAAAAAAAAACATTATTTGAGTATAGTTGATACACAATGCTACATTAGTTTCAGGTATACAACATAGTTATTCAACATTTCTATATGTTATACTATGCTCACCACAAGTACACCGACCATCTGTCACCATGTAACACTATCACAATACCATTGGCTATATTCCTAATGCTGTGCCTTTTTTTCCCCATGATTTACTTACTCCATAACTGAAATTTTTATCTCCCACTCCTCTACACCCACTTTGTCCATCCCTCACTCCCTTCCCTCTGGCAACCATCAGTTTGTTCTCTGTATTTATATGTCTGATTCTGCTTTTTCTTTGTTTATTCATTTGTTTTGTTTTTTTAGATGCTACATATGAATGAAATCATATGATATTTTTCTTTCTCAGTCTGACTTACCACTTAGCATAATACTTTATATCCATCCATGTTGTCACAAATGGCAAGATCTCATCCTATTTTGATGGTTAAGTAATACTCCATTGGGTGTGTGTGTGTGTGTGTGTGTGTGCACCTTTATCTATTCATCTATCACTGAAATCTTGGATTGTTTCCATAATTTGGCATTGTAAATAATGCTGCAATAAATGGGCACATATAACTTTTTGATTTTGTGTTTTCTTTTTCTTTGGATAAATATCCCATAGTGAAATTACTGGAACACATGGAATTTCTATTTTTAATTTTTTGAGGAGCCTCCAAACCATTTCCCATAGTGGCTGCACCAGTTTTCATTCCTACCAACAGTGCATGAGGGTTCCTTTTTCTCCACATCTTCACAATCACTTGTTATTTTCTGTCTTTTTCATTTTAGCTATTCTTACAGGGTTAAGAATATCTCACTTGGTTTTTGCATTTCCCTGGTGATTAGTGATATTGAGCATCTTTTCATGTGTATGTTGGCCATCAGTGTATATTTCTTTGGAAAAATGCCATTCAGGTACCCTGACCATTTTCATTTTATTTTTTCAAGATTTATTGATTTATTTTAGAGAGAAAGACAGAAAAATAGAGAGTGAGCAGGAAGTAGGCAAAGGGAGAGGTAGAGAAAGAATCTCAATCAGGCTCCTTACTCAGCATGGAGTCAGATGTCGGGCCCAATATCACCACCCTGAGAGCAAGCATGACCTGAGCCAAAACCAAGAGTCTGATGCTTAACTGACTAAGCCATCCAAGCGCCCCCTCTGCCCACTTTTAAATCAGATTTCTGTTTTGTTTTGATTTGATTTCTTGGTGTTGAATCGTGCAGCTTCTTTCTGTATTTTGGATATTAACCCCTTATCAGATATATCTTTTACAACTGTCTTCTCCCATTCAGGAGGTTGCCTTTTTGTTTTGTTGATGGTTTTCTCCATTGTACGAAAATTTTTTTTATTTTGATGTAGTCCCTATAGTTTATTTTTGCTTTTGTTTCTCTTGACTTAGAAGACATATCTAGAAATATGCTGCTATGGCCAATGTCAGAGAAATTACTGCCTGTTCTCTTAGAATTTTTATGGTTTCAGCTCTTACATTTAGGTCTTTAATCCATTTTGAGTTTATTTTTGTGTATGGTGTAAGAGAGTGGTCCAGTTTTACCAGCACCATTTATTGAAGAAAAGGTCTTTTCCCTGTTGTATATTTCTGGAACACAATGCACTTTGACTGAGAATTTTACCCAAGTCACACGTAATAACCCAAAGAAAAATTAGTGTCATGCTGGAAAAAAAAGAGGCTGAGTCATAGTTAGAAAGCCTTTCCCTATCCTAGCTTGAATGGGGAATTCACCTATATTTTCTGTCTGTATTTATATGGTTTCATTTTTTACATTTACATTCATTCCATTGACCAAATTCATACAGCATGTAAAGGGTGGATTTGAGATATCAACTGGAATATGTCTAAACCCAAAAGTCTATATGATATTTCATTAGTATTTTTCTAACTTGATTACAGATCATACTGCTTTCATTATTTATTTTTATTCATCTCCACTTCTACAAGTTGTTTTCCCTTGCTGTATTTTCAAAAAAAGACAAGCATAGTTTTAAAACTATGGCTTTGATTTAACCATGTCGTACATGTATATACAACCCAAAGCCATTCTACTTCACAGAGAGGTTTTTGAAATTCATTTTTTAAAAGATTTTAATCTATTTATTAATGAGAGACACAGAGAGAGAGAGTCAGAGACACAGGCTGAGGAAGAAGCAGGTTCCATCCAGGGAGTCGATCCTGGGTCTCTAGGATCACACCCTGGGCCGTAAGTGGCGCTAAACCACTGAGCCACGTGGCTGCCCTGAAATTCATTTTTTTTTTAAATAACTTTCTATTGTCCTACAATCCTAAGCAAAATCAATTCCATCCTCACTACATCAATGGTAGGCTCTCACCAAGATCATCACTGGTTAAGAAGTTAATGATCTTGACCACTCCCTATTTTGAAGTCATTAGAAACATATCCTTTCTTTAAAAAAAAAAAAGTTTTAAATTTAAATTCAATTAGCCAACATATAGTACATAATTAGTCAGATGTAGTGTTCAGTAATTCATCAGTTGCATTTAATACTCAGTGCTCATCATACCATGTGCCTCCTTAATGCCCATCACCCAATTACCCCATTCCCTGCCCACCTCCGCTCCAGCAATCCACAGTTTGTTTCCTATACTTTAGAATCTTTCATGTTTTTCAAGTCTGAAAGTAGTTATTTTGAAACTTTGGATAAAGAACTTGTCTTCCTGAACTTCTGTATCTTCATTAATAGGACATGATTATAGTAATAGCTACCCTGACATTCATGGCCTTTAAACTTTATCTTACTAATCTTACAGTCAAACAAAAAGATTGGAGCTCCAGCCAGAATTATTTGCTATCTGATTTGCCCAAGTATTTCCCAATTTTGTTTATGGACTTGTAATGCTTAAGAAAACATCCCAGTGACTACTATATTGTTACTGACTTTTAATTTTGCACAGTAAGGAGATTTTTAAGACTGCATATTCCATGTTGTTTACTGATGCTCCATGTAAAAAAGAATATTTGAAAGAGAACAAACTGGTAGTTACCGAAGGGGGAATGGAGGGAGGGGGAGAGATGGGTGAAATAGATGAAGGAGATTAAGAGCACACTTATCACGATTAGTACAGAGTAATATGTAGAACTGCTGAAAAACTATATTGTACACCTGAAACTAATATAATGTATGTTAAGTATACCAGAATTAAAACTAAAAAAAAAAAAAAAACTTAAAAAGTAAAATATATATAAAGTGTATATAATTATATAAAGAATATTTTTAACTGTAAAAAAAAAAGGCAATATGGTGGTGCCTGGGTGCCTCAGTCAGTTAAGTGTCTGCCTTTGGCTCAGGTCATGATCCCAGGGTCCTGGAATCAAGCTCCACGTTGGGCTCCCTTCTCAGCAGGGAGTCTGCTTCTCCCTCTCCCTCTGCCCCTTTCCCCTGCTCATGCTCTCTCTCTCAAATAAAATCTTTTTAAAAAAACAAGCAATATATAATAAAATAAAGGCCTTTATATCGAATAAATTTAGCTTTCATAATCTCTTATTTACTGATTAATTTAGTTTTGAATAAAATATCACATAGACAAATGTCTAGGTTTGGCACTGGCATATAGGTGATCTGTGATTTACCACTTGTGTGCCTGAGCTAACATTGTTCCTTGTATCTAGGTTAGTCTGTTCATGGTCTGGACCAATTCTAGACCTGCTTTTACCTTAAGGATCATACATAAGCTTCTTTGTGAAGCTCTTCCTGAATCTCATCTGCAAATTTTCTCTCTTAGTCCCAATCAGAATGAAAAATAAAATCTAGATCCAGAGAAATCTTTGACAAAATAGCCTACTCATTTACAATTGAGGCAACTGAATCTCAGAGAAAGGGAATGACTTATAAAATGGCATGCATTTTTACAATAACAAAGTGTGGCCTAATGATTCTGTTATGTCCAATTCTCTGCCTATGATTATTTCCTTTTTAGGCTAAGAAACAGTAGATCATGTCCACAGTGATCTAGTTGCTAATTAATTGATCATGGATTCAATCCCTCACTATTAGACCATATTCAATAAACCACTACCACATATTCTACAAAGATAAGTCTTAACTTAATACACTGATGTGCTACAGTTTAAGAAGAGATGAGAGGATTCCACTTGGTCATGACATTAATCAGAAATCCCTCTCACTTCTTATGGAGTTTGAAGCACTGTCCTGACACTCTGACCTATATATTATGTATCTAAATACTTCTCTGAAAGGAAGAAGTGCAATTCACAGGGAGATGGGTCAGTACACTAGAAAACAAAGGAGGACTGTTCACGAGAAAGTCCATGTTAATGTGGGACATGTTCAGTTGTCAGTAAGGTGACTACTGACCACATAATCCCTCTGAGGCTGTTACTCTGTTATCAAAAATTCAAATATCTAAATCATCTCAACTACAGTAATATCATGGTCTGTTTGTAAACTGAGAGAATTATGTTTGTTTTTAACCTAGAGATTAAAAAAAAAAAAAGTATTTTTTTTAGCAATCCTGAACACTAGGATTCAATCGCGACTAATCTCCACTTGGGGCATGCACGAGCCTTAATTCTTGTACCTTAGCTAATTCAGAAAACACATGAGGTGAATCTCTTTAATCCCTATCTGTAAAGGATGGAGGAGGCCACTCCCACTTTTGCATATAGGATATTTATGTGACTGAGTTTGAGAAGCAAGTGACTGGATTTCATTTATTTATTTTTATTTATCTTTTTAAAAAATTTATTTATTGGGACGCCTGGGTGGCTCAGCAGTTGAGGCTCTGCCTTCGGCCCAGGGCGTGATCCTGGAGTCCCAGGATCGAGTCCCACATCAGGAGACTCCCTGCATGGAGCCTGCTTTTCCCTCTGCCTATGTCTCTGCCTCTCTCTCTCTTTGTCTCTCATGAATAAATAAATAAAATCTTTTTTTTAAAGATTTTATTTATTTACTTGAGAGAGAGAGAGTGAAAGAGAGCAAGAGCCAGAAGAGGAGCAGAGGGAGAGAGAAAGGCAGACTCCCCACTGAGCAGGGATCCCTGAAGCAGGGCTCGATCCCAGGACTCTGGGATCATGATGTAAGCTGAAGGCAGATGATTAACCCACGGAACCACCCAGGCACCCTGAGTGACTAGATTTTAAAGAAGGATTAAGGGGCCTGACAAGAAGGCAGAGTGTGAGTGTCAAATCAGAAACTTGCTCCTCACAGCTTTCACAGCCCAATGTCTTGCACTAAATATGGCAAAGCCTCAGCAAGGCACAGTAATATTCTGAGTAAAGAGAGAATATAATTTAACAGGGCAGAGGTCTTTTATAGTATCAGAGATAAAGATTAAATTAGAACCATCATTGTCCGGGGTTCTGCAGTTAATCCTTTCTTGAACTTTAATCTTAGGCAATCCTAATACATGTAACAGATAACAAGGGTAGCGCTGCTTTGCTTCAATAGAATAGAATCCCATAACCCTGTCGCTCATTTCCCTTAATATCTACTGATAGTTCTGTGAAAAGCCATTCAGACTTTGTGGACCACAGTTTTAAGACATCCAGACTAGAAACAGAACTTTAATCTTGAATGTTAGACTGAGAACTTTTTGTGGTAGCTACATGATATGTGAGAAAAATTCTAGTCCATCCCTAAGTAACCGTAGTTAAATAGATTTGTAACAATCACAGGGCTTGCATTCGGCAGAAAAACACTCTTCTGTCTACAGATAAGAAAGACAATAAAATTCTCTGGATTCCCCAGCTCTCAACAGCAAAACAGTATCAATGAAGTATCAACAAAGTATAAAAAGCCAGTGCCATATATGTAGGTCTGAGTTATAAGGGGTCACTCTATGGACATAATTGCATTCTTCATATGTGGAATCAAGTCCCAAGCCCTTGGAAATTACCTTTGCATGCAACTTCCACTTAAATAGAAGAGATAGTTACTCTTTTCCACTTACTTTTGCCATTTCAGTAGGGCAGGACCCATGCATGGTGGTCTTCAATTGGAACCAGGCTGCTTACTGTCCACAAGTCAAATATACTGTCATGCATGGCAATTATAAAGAAAATAAGAATCAATGAAATAGAACACTGTCTTAAATATATTAAATATATTCTCCTACAGAATGTCATATTACCTGACTACATGATATCTGAGAACAATTCCTTCAGCTTACAGCATTTTGAAATGCATTCTTCTAGTGTTTCTTGGGGACATCGGGAAATTTATGTCAAGATATAATCTCCCTAATTTCCATAGAAAACAAAATTCTTGCTCTTAGAGCGAGGATATGATAGTTTGATGATAAATTCTTGAAGACTTTTTGCCAAGGACTCTCTCTTCTTCTGTTTTTAGTTATAACAAACTCAAGAGAATAAGACCGAGCTGTTAATAGGAACTGCATACCAAAAGAAAATACCCTTTGTCTCTTCAAAAGTGTTAGACACTGGAGAAAAAAAAAAAGAACATTTCCAATGGTAGGACAGCAAACAAAATCCCAGATTCATTAAAAGTTAATGATGTAGGATGCAGATAATGAGAAATAGAAATGGAATGCATAGAAACATATTATCCTTCTGATGCATGGCAAAATTTAATGCATAATCAACATTACTCAACAGTCCCAGGGTCTATTTTTATCCCAGTGCCTTTAAACCTTAAAATCCATTAAAGATTCATGATCCCCAGGCCATGTGTTCTCTACAGTTAGAAACAATTATGTCATGTGAGTAAACTGCTTGCTAATAGAAACATTTGCTATTTTGCATTATAATAAAGACAGCACAGTTTTGCATAACATCACTTATTCTTTCATTCTGTAAGTAATAAGTGAAGGCTAGTAACTTGCTGTGTACTTGGTTAACCAAGAAAAGCACAGGACCAACCTTAAGAGACTTGCATCTACCTTGGGAAAGAAAAAAAAAAAAAAAAACAACCCCAAAAAACTCTTGGTATCATGTTAGATCTGAGAATACTTGAGGTTAAGAGAAATGTACTCATCCGCTATCTCGGTCTTCCCAATCTTACAGAAGAGGAAATAATACCTTCAGAGGTTCACTGTCTCATGGCTGGTAAGCATCAGAGTCCATGGACATCTGAAATTGGCTTGTGTTCTTTATACCATAACATACTCTATCTGCCGTCTTTTTTTTTTTAAAGATTTTATTTATTTATTCATGAGAGACAGAGACAGACAGAGACAGAGACACAGGTAGAGGGAGAAGCAGGCTCCATGCAGGGAGCTTGACGTGAGACTCAATCCCGGGTCTCCAGGATCATACCCTGGGCTGAAGGCAGCGCTAAACTGCTGAGCCACCCAGGCTGCCCCTCTATCTGCCATCTGAGATAATTTCAAGTTTGATATTACACTCCTGCCAGAATTCTTGTGTACATTCAAAAGACTTCCCCTTGCAGTCCAAACCCCACAAAACATAAAGTTAGTGTGGGAAATAACACCAATATTATTTTTCATAAAACATCAATGAGCAAGAGGCTCCAACCACCAAAGGTATGGGCAACACGTTCTTTGTTGTTTTTTGTTTTTGCCTTTTTTTTTAATATCTGAGTTTCTCTCTATATATAACTTTCCTCTCTCCTCAAGACCAGATGAGCATTCTGTTTTTCACTGCTATAATCATTTGGCTGCTGTCTTTGTTCCCTCCATTGGCCTGGAGGACATTATAGCACACATAGAAACCCTTGCTAAATTCACCCAGCAAGTCTTAAATGATAGCCAACAAAGTGTTTTTATTGAACACTGAAATACCCCTAATAAAGAAAAGCTATCTTCCAAAATAGGATGGCCCTGGACTTTATTACTGCCTCACAGGAAGGCACCTTGCCATTAGCTAAATAGAATGCTGTGTGTTCATACCTGATGATTCTGCTAATGGGTCATTTTTACTAAATCACATGAAACAGAAGTGAACACCTGAATGATCCATCCCCCTCCATTTGGGACTTCAGAAATCAGTGGTTTAAATCAGGGGGGCTGTTACTAGATAAAGCTGTCATTGATTTGGAAATCATTGTCTTAATCTGTGTTTTCTCTTGCATGAACCTATATTGTTGCTGTGACATCTACCTCCAATGCAGCAAAAGAGCCACCTCCATGCCAGTAAAACACCCTTCTGACTACTCAGGCCATGTTATGGAGAAGAGGAGTATGTGAGATTTTAAGAGCTAGTCTGGAGGGATGGAGTGTGGAGGGAAGTCATCAAGAAGATGTAACCAGCACCTGACCTATGACCTGGACACAGGCAATTGGTGGCTCCTCCCTTGCTCCCTATCCTTAGTATGTGCATCCCACTTGCCTTCCCTCCTTCCAAAAGTTGCCTCAAGGACACAGTCTTGAGAAAGTAATATGGTATTGATATCATCTGGACAATGTGACCAAACCTGGCTAAAGCTTTATATAAATGCTTCAGGTGTTGGTGGACAGGTGTGGAGATTTACTAATTTGCAGCTGCTCATCTAAGCCTAGCATGAGTCCCTTGCTTATTAAACAAAACAAAACCAGTAACAAAATGGCAATAAAAATGTTATCTATTATTAATTACTTTGAAAGTAAAGGGACTAAATGTTCCAATCAAAAGACTAAGGGTGACAGCAGTTAAAAAAACAAGACCTATTATATGCTGCCTATTATATTTTGCCTACAGACCAAAAGACACCAGTGGACTGAAAGTTAGGGATGGAGAAATATTTGTTATGCAAATATGAATGTCAAAAGAAAGCCAGAGTAGCAATACTTACATCAGACAAAATAGATTTTAAAACAAAGATTGTAATAAGAGACTAAGAAGGACACTATATAATAATAAAGGGGACAATCCAACAAGAGGATATAACAATTGTGAATATCTATGCACCAACATGCAAGTACCCAAATACATAAAACAGCTAATAGCAAACATAATCAATAGTAATACACAATAATAGTAGGGGACTTTAATACCCTACTTACTTTGATGAAGAGATCATCCAAACAGAAAATCAACAAGGAAACAGCTTTGAGTTACACACCGGACCAGATGGATTTAACAGATATATTACTGCAGAATACACATTCTTTCTGAATGCACATAGAACATTCTTCAGAAGAGATTATGTATTAGGCCACACAATAAGTCTCAACAAATTAAAAAAACGAAAAGTCATCTTCATTTTTTTCTGAGCAAAACGCTATTAAACTGGAAATCACCACACACACACACAAAACATCTGGAAAGAGCACAATACATAGAGGTTAAATAACATACTATTACGGGCATCTGGGTAGCTTAGTTGGCTAGGTGTCTGAGTGTTGATTTTAGCTCAGATCATGATCCCAAGGTCATGGGATGGAGCCCTGAGTCTGTGCTGAATGTGGAGTATGCTTGTCCCTCTCCCTCTATTCCTCCCCCTGTTCCCATTCTCTCTCTTTCTCTCTCAAATAAATAAAATCTTACAAAAAGTAACATGCTATTAAATAGCAAATGGGTTAGCCAAGAAATAAGAGAAGAAAACAAAAATTACATGAAAATGAAAGTTTAATGGTATAAAATCTTTGGGATGCAGCAAAAATGGTTCTATGAGAGAAGTTTATAGCAGTATAGGCTTACCTCTGGAAGCAAGAAAAATCTCATATAAACAATCTGACCTTATACCTAAAGGAACTACAAAAAGAACAAACAAAACCAAACCCAGCAAAAGGAAGGAAATGATAAATATTAGAGCAGAAATGAATGATATGGAAACAAAAACAAAAACAAAAACAAAAACAAAAAACCCCAACAGTAGAACAGATCAATGAAAGCAAGGAGCTAGTTCTTTGGAAAAAATCAACAAAATTGATTAACCTCTAGAAAGAGAAAAATGACTCAAATAAAAAAATTCAAATGAAAGAGGGGAAATAAAAACCAACAACATAGAGATACAAACAATTGTAACAGAATATTATGAAAATCTATGTGCTAACAAACTGGACAACTTCTAAGACATTGATAAATTCTTAGAAACATATAACTAATCAAAAGTAACACAGGAAGAAATAGAAAATTTGAACAAACTGGTTACCAGCAATGAAACAACCAATAATCAAAAAACAGAGTCTAAGACCAGATTGCTCCACAGGCAAATTCTACCTAATATTTAAAGAAGAGTTCTTCTTGAACTATTCCAAAGAAATACAAGAGGAAGAAAAACTTCAAAATTCATTCTATGAGACTAGTATCACCCTGATACCAAAACTAGATAAAGATACCACTAAAAAAGAGAACTATAAGCCAGTATCTCTCATGAATATAGATGAAAAATTGTCAACATGGGGTGCCTGGAGGGCCTCAGTAAGTTAAGTATCCAGCTCTTGATTTCGGCTCAGGTTGTGATCTCAGGATAGTAGGATGGAACCCCAGGACATGTGCCATGCTTAACATGGAATCTGCTTGTCCCTCTCCTACTGCTCCTCCCCCTACTGATGAACATGTGCTCTCTCTCTCCTTCTCTCTCTCTCAAAAATAAGTAAATAAAATATTTTTTAAAAAAATCCTCAACAAGGCTGCCTGGGTGGCTCAGTCGGTTTGGCCTCTGACTCTTGATTTCAGTTCAGGTGATGATCTTGGGGTCATGGGTCTGAGTCAAGCCCTGGGCTCCCCACTCAGTGCAGAGTCTGCTGTCCCTCTCCCTTTGCTTCTCCCCCACCTCTCTTGCTCACTTGTACCCCCCTCATAAATATATGAATAAAATCTTTTTTAAAAATGCTCAACAAAATATTAGCAAACTGAATCCAAAAATATATTTTTAAAAAACATACATCACAATCAAGTGGGATTTATTTCCAAGATGCAAAAATGGTTCAATAGTCACAAAATAATCAATGTTATATATCACGTTAATAAGAGAAAGGATTAAAAAAAAAGAAAAGAAAAACATGATCAGGGCACCTGGGTGGATCAGTTGGTTGAGCAGTGGACTCTTGAATTCAGCTCAGGTAACAATCTCAGGGTCCTGGGATCAAGTCCTGTGCTGTGCTCTGTGCTCTGCAGGGAGTTTGCTTGAGGATCCTCTCTTTCTCTCTCCCTCCGCCCTTCCCCTTGCTCATGTTCTTTCTCTCTCTCTATCTCATGAATAAATCTTTAAAAAATGCCAAGTGCATAGATTTACAAAAAAAAAAAAAAAAACAACAACTATATTTGATCATTTTAATAGATGCAGAAAAAGCATCTGACAAAGTCCAACATCCAATCATGATAAAAACTCTCTCAAAGTAGTCTAGAGGAAACATCTCAACACAGTGAAAGCCTTATATGAAAAACCCATAGGCAGTATCATATCAATGGTGAAAAACTGAGAACTTTTCTGCTAAGGTCAGGAACAAAACAAGAAGGGTCACTCTCACCACTTTTATTCAACATATTAGTGGGAGTCTTAGCCACAGCAATAAGACAACATTAAAAAATGAAAGTCATCTAAACTGGTAAGAAAGAAGAAAAATTCTCACTATATGTAGATGACATAATACTATATAGAAAGCCCAAAAGACTCCACCAAAAAACTACTAGAACTGATAAATAAATTCAGGAAAGTGACAGAATATAAAAACAATGTATAAAAATTAGTTGCATTCCTATAAACTATTAATGAAGCAGCAGAAAGTGAAATTAAGAAAACAATCCCATTTATAATTGCACCACGTACAATAAAATACCTAGGAATAAGCTTAACCAAAGAGGTGAAAGGCCTGTACTCTAAAATCTATTAAAACACTGATGACAGAAATTGAACACGGCATAAAGAAATGGAAAGATATTCCATGTACATGAGTTGAGAGAATCGTGTTAAAATATCTATACTACTCAAAGTATTCCATAGATTTAATGCAATCCCTATCAAAATACCAACAGCATTTTTCACATAACCAGAACAACAACAAAAAAAACCCAAATTTGCAAAGACCTCAAAAAGCAAAAGCAATCTTGAAAAAAAAAAAAACCTGAGGGTATCATAATTCTAGATTTCAAGTTATATTACAAAGCAGTTGTAGGGGCACCTGAGTGGCTCAGTGGTTGAGTGTCTGCCTTTGGCTCAGGTTGTGGTCCTGGGGTTCTAGGATCCAGTCCCACATCAGGCTCCTCACAGGGAGCCTGCTTCTCCCTCTGCCTATATCTTTGCCTCTCTCTGTGTCTCTCATGAATAAATAATAAAATCTTTAAAAACAAAAACAAAACAAAACAAAACCACAAAGCATTTGTAATTAAAACAGTATGGTGACAGCATAAAAATAGAAGCATAGATCAATGGAATAGAACAGAAAACACAGAAATAAGACCACAATTATATGGTCAATCAATCTTCCACAAAGGAGGAATGAATATCCAATGGGAAAAATGTGTCCCTTCAACAAAATGTGCTAGGAAAACTGGAAAGCTACATGCAAAATAATGAAACTAGACCACTTTCTTTTACCATACACAAAAACAAATTCAAAACAGATGAAAGACCTAAATGTAAGACAGGAATCTATCAAAATCCTTGAAAAGAGCACAGGCAGTAATCTCTTTGACATCGGCTGTAACAACATTTTTCTAGATTGTCTCCTGAGGCAAGGGAAATAAAAGCAAAAATAAACTGTTGGATGTGCATCAAAATAAAAAAGCTTCTGCACATCAAAGGAAACAATCAACAAAACTGAAAGGCAACCTACAGAGTGGGAGAAGATATTTGCTAATGATATATCTGATAAAGGGTTAGGATCCCAAATGTATAAAGAACTGATATGATTCAACACTCAAAAAACAATTCAATAAAAAAAATAGAAGACATGAACAAACATTTCTCCAAAGAAGATATACAGATGGCCAACAGATGCATGAAAAGATGCTCATCATCACTTACCACCAGGGAAATGCAAATCACAAATTCAATGAAATATCACCTCACACCTGTCAGAATGGCTAAAATAAAAAACACAAGAAACAACAGGTGTTGGTGAGGATGTGGAAAAAGGGGAACACTGTTGCACTGTTCATGGAATGCAAACTGGCGTAGTCACTCTGGAAAATAGCATGGAGTTTCCTCAAAAATTAAAAATAGAACTACCCTATGATCCAAGAATCACACTCACCAAAAGAATACAGAATACCCAAGGAATACAAAAATACTAATTCAAAGGGATATATGCACTTCTATATTAATTTTTTGTGATTTTTTTAAATTATAGAGATAGCGGGAGGGGGAAGAAGCAGAGGAAGGAGTACAGGCAGACGCCATGCTGAGAGCAGAGCCCAACATGGGGCTCGATCCCACAAACCTGAGATCATGACCTGAGCCGAAATCAAGAGCCAGACACTCAACAGATTGAGTCACCCAGGTACCCCCTTGTACTCCATGTTTACTGCAGCATTACTTACAATAACCAAATTATGGAAGCGGCCCAAATGTCTATTTATGAATGGATAAAGAAGAAGTGATATATACATATATATTAAAAATAATGAAATATTTGAAATATATTGAAATATATGAAACAAAAATATATATATGAAATACATAATAATGAAATCTTGCCATTTGTAACAACATGGATAGAGCTAGAGAGTATAATCATAAGCAAAATAAGTCAAAGATGAATATCATATGATCTTACTCATATGTGGAATTTAAGAAACAAAACAAATGAGCCAAGGAAAAACAAAGAGAGACAAACCAAGAAACAGACTCTTAACTACAAAGAATGAACTGATGGTTACCAGAGGGAAGGGGGGGGTGGGGCATATAGGAGAACTAGGGGAGGAGGATTAAAGAGTACACTTTTTTTAAAGATCTTATTCATTTATTCATGAGAGACACACACACAGAGAGAGTGAGGCAGAGACATAGGCAGAGAGAGAAGCAGGCTCCATGCAGGAAGACTGATGGGGGACTTGATCCTGGGACTCCAGGATTATGCCCTGAACCAAAGGCAGATGCTCGACCACTGAGAGGTGTCTCGGATTAAAGAGTACACTTATCGTAAAGGGGAAAAACAAAAAAACAAAAAACAAAACAAAACAAAAAAACCCTACAAATTAAAAAAAAAAAAAAAAAAAACTTGTCTCATACCAATCTGGGATGGCCTGCCTCTTTCTTTGGTCTCTCCTTGCCCTTCCTATACAAGAACTAGTGGTTGCAAGCCAACAATGTTCCTAGTCATCTACAAAAGGGCCCAACCTGACACATTATTCTCTTGGAAGCACAGCTTTTTCTGAGATATCAAGTGTCATTGACCTTAAATACGCATGTTTTGCTACAGCTTAAAAAATTTTTACTAAGTGTGTACAATATTCTACTAATGTTTTTTGCTATGATGTTCCACTATTCTTTTCAAGACAATTACTTGATATCCTACTACTTACATCTATTAAGTTAGTTCCATTTTCTTCTACCACAGTTGTGTCTTGGAATATTTTTTTAGAACTAAGCCATTATTTCCTTTTCTATCCTTTGCCCTCTGAATAAGATATTGATTTTGCTCTCTAACATATTTGTCTAGACTTTGTCTTAGGATGTCTCAGAGTATGAGAGCTATTAAATTGTAAAATCCTAACTGTCCCAAAATCAAGAATGATTTTTTTAAAGCTCCCATCTACTTTCCCCTTCTTCAGCTGGATGATACCACCCAGGAATTTTTCCTATCAGATTAATAGATAAACCAGCTCTGGCTTCAATATGATCTTGTCACCAATCTGATCTGACCTAAAATCTAACCTCATTTTAACTTAAATAATGATTTCTTGATCATATTCCTTTAAAGCACAAGAAATATTTGTTGTTTATCTTATAAAAATGTGTCTGAATCTTAGCCAATAACTCTTTGAATATTTTCTATAAATATTACTGTATTTCTTCTCAGATATGTCCAGATTACTTAAATACTACCAAATATTTATGGTAAACTCTAAAGTCAAAATATCAAATCATCTTGAAAATTAAAGTTCAAAAATTCCAAGAGGACATCCCACCTCCTCTTACTATAGAATCCCATGTGCAGCATTAATAATATTTTAGAGTTTGGTTTATTATATGGATCAAGTATATAGTTAACAGTCAAGTCTACCTTGTAGAGCTCTTGACTGGGGGAGAGTGAGGTAAGTTGGTAAATTTCCTACTTATGGGAATCAAAGTCATATATCTAATTGTTATATGACTCAGTTAAGTGTAATTTTCTTGGTAAATGCAGCGTGTACCCACTGGTATCATCGATGATGTCCTTCACTAGCCTTCCAGATATAATTGAACATATGGTCTTCATTGCCTTTGTGAACTTTGAACGTCTATCAGAGCACCTAGAGTAAGTTATTACACTTGTTTATTTTCATCCCTTTTAACTAGCATTTTTGTTAAAAATATCTAAAGGTTAGTATCAGATAGTATTAGAGGAGTTCTTACTAATTCACTTTTACAAACAGCAAAATAATCTAAACCTATGTTGAAAAAAAATAAACCTATGTTGAGTCAATAATTGATATTTGATAATATGTTTATAAAATATAATATTAATATTCAATATTGTATAGTCATATATTATATATTCTCAATATTATATGGTAATAAAAAATATGCATTATTGTTATTATATTAACATGTTAATATAACTATATGATAATGTATTTTATATTTTATATGTATATTAGGTCTGAGTTTTTAAGTAGGTTTTAGGTTAAAAGAAAACATAAGCATTATAATGTATCCTTGATTTCAGTGGAAACTCTTCAACTGTATGCTAGTATCAAAATTGGTCTTTTCTGGATAAATACGCAGAAGTGCAATTGCTGGATCATATGGTAGTCCTATTTTTAATTTTTTGAGGAACCTCCATGTTTTTTCCATAATGGCTGCACCAGTTTACAATCCCATCAACAGTGCATAAGGGTTCCCTTTCTTCCACATGCTTGCCAACACTTGTTATTTCTAGTCTTTATGATAACAGCCCTCGTGGTTTTTTTAATTTTTTAAAAATAGATTTTTATGTATTTATTTTTAATTAATTTTTAAATTCCAGTACAATTAACATATTTATTGTGGTTTTGATTTGCATTTCCCTGGTGATTAATAATGTAAAGCATCTTTTCATTTATCTATTGGCCACCTATATGTCTGTTTTGAAAAAAGGTCTATTCACATTTCATTTTTTGGTCTGATCATTTTCTTTTTTTCCACTGAGTTAAGTTTTTTATATCTTTTGGATATCACCCCCTCATCTGATACATGATTTACAAGTACTGTCCTACATTCAGTTGGTTGCCTTTTCATTTTGTTGATAGCTTCCTTTACCATGCAGAAGCTTTTTAACTTGATATAGTCCTATTCGTTTGTCTTTGCTTTTGGTGTCAGATTAAACAAAATCATCATCAAGATATATGTCAAGGCGTTTACTGCTTATGTATAGAGGTTCCTCAAAAAGCTAAAAATAGATTTACCATATGATCCAGCAATTTCACTTCTAGGTATTTATCTGAACAAAACAAACATACTAACTTGGAAAGGTACATGCATCCCCATGTTTACTGCAGCATTATCTACAATAGCCAAGATACAGAAACAGCCTAAGTGTCCAACAATAGATGAACGAATAAACAAATTGTGGTATACATATATAATGGAATATTATTTAGTCATAAAAAATAATGAAATCTGGCCATTTGCAATGACATGGATGGACCTCAAGCACATATGCCAAATGAAATAAGACAGACTGAGAAAGACAATGCCTTATGATTTCTCTTATATGTGGAATCCAAAAAAAAAAAAAAATTTAAAGAATAAACTTATGGACAGAGAGAATAGAGAACACACTAATGGTTACTAGAGATGGGAGGGTACAGGGGGGACAAATGGGTGAACTGCTTTTCTTTCATCTTGTTTAAATAACCTGTATTAAAAACAAAACAAGGGGATCCCTCGATGGCTCAGGGGTTTAGCGCCTGCCTTCGCTCCAGGGCATGATCCTGCAGTCCCGGGATCAAGTCCCACATCTGGCTCCTTGCATGGAGCCTGCTTCTCCCTCTGCTTCTCTCTCTCTCTCTCTCTCTCTCTCTCTCTCTCTCTGTGTGTGTGTGTGTGTGTGTGTGTGTCTCATTAATAGATAAATAAAATCTTTAAAAAAAAAGAAAGAAAGTCAAATCAAACAACCACCATTATCACCAGAACAAAAACACTAGCCCCTTGCAGTAAGTACCTGAAAGAAGGAAATAGACTGATGACTTTCACATTTTGTATGTCATTCTTCCTGACTGCAGGCCACAGACAGTACCTTACAGGGGATGTAAAACTCATAAAGAAATCTGCAGTCTTTTGAGTTTGAATAATAACACATAAAAAAGAATGAGGATAGCCTATCTAGAATGGCTAATGTTGGCTAACTGCAGACTCAATTCCAGAAGTTTTCTTGGCCAAGGCTGGTAACATCAATGCACAATAGTCAAGGGGGCTGAAAGTAGTTCTTGGCAATGTATAGTGGAATCAAGAGCTCTGAAGAGGAAATGGCATGTGTCTTGCCAAACTTGTTTCCAAAGCGACAGAATTTTCTCCTCATTGTTCTGGTCTCTGGCCACAGTTCTTCCTTTAAAAGACCAGTAGCCCAGAAAGGCAATAATCCTATTTAATTTTGTTGCTTACTGAAATAATTCATTTTAGTTACTGTGTCTCGTATGCTAGAGACATGAAGCAATACAGCTTTTGTCTTCATGCTGGCTTAATACAAATCCATGACCTATGAGTTAAAACCCAAGCCCTGTAGCCATATTAATCCCCAAAGCAACTTGATCACCTGCTTTTGACTCTTTCCTTTTCTATAGGTGGAAGTTGCTAATAACTACTATGCATTGGACCTGTCTTGTTGACTCTGACATCTTTTTATTTACAGAGAAATCAGGAACTCATTATATTTTCTTCAATGGTGATAACCAAAAACAAAACATTTACAATTGTCTCCTTTTTAAAAAAAAAAATATTTATTCATGAGAGACACAGAGAGAAAGAGGTAGAGACATAGGCAGAGAGAGAAGCAGGCTCCATGCAGGGAGCCCGATGTGGGACTCCATCCCAGGTCTCCAGGATCATGCCCTGGGCCGATAAACCACTGAGCCTCCTGGGCTGCCCTGATCATCACTTTTCATATTTACGGGAAGAGTTGCTGGTTTGTGTAACTGGACCATAATATTTCAATACATAATCATTAGGTTATTATGCACTCTCTTCATTGGTATATATTAGCACCTGCAAGGTATTAGCATTTGCAAATCTATAAGCAACAAAGCTGAGATCTTGATAACAATCTACATCTAATCACATGGTCCCCAGTATTAATCCATCTTGGTGTCCCATGTTCTAAATTAAGCATTGCCTGGAATACTTTGCTATCATGGTTACAAAGTTATATATATATATATATATATATATATATATATATATATAAAGTTATATATAACTTTATACATATTTATATATTATAAATGGGTGTAAAGTTATATATAAAGTTATATATATTTTATATATTTATAATATATATAAACATATTTATAATATATTATATATTTATATAATATATTATAAGTAAATAGTATGTTTATACTCTTTTCAAATACAATTTAAATGATATAAATATATAACTATATTTTAAGCATGTTTATATATTTATATTATTTATATATTTAACTATCATTATATATGATATATAAATTTATTTATTTGTTTATTATTTATTTATTTCAGTTAATACTGTATTGCTAAGATTTAGGAATATTATGTGAGTCTTTGTAGTTCATTCATTTTGAGTGTCACATTATATTCGCATTATATTCGACACAAGCATTCAAGCTCGAGAGCACAAGCATTCTGACTGCTTGAATATACTGCAGTTAATTTACTTATTCTCCCTTTGATAGCCATTTGAATTGTGTGATAGACTTTAAGTTCGTCCCTATGATGCCTATACCATGTATCTAAATATGAGAATGGACTTATTTTTAATAAATAAAATAAAATATGGCAAAAATGATCATCTGTCAGCCCCAAAAGTAGGTTATAAAAAGATTATGACTTTTGTCTTGCCCTGTTTTTCAAAGCCTTCATTCTGGAGAAGGCAACCGTACTGGGAGTACCCCAATGAAAGATTCACCTGGTAAAAACCTAATATTTTAAGCAAATGATTGAGGACCTAAGAACTGCCAAAGTTCATATAACAGACACTGAAAACAGTCCCTTAGTTAAGCCTTTAAATGACCGTAGCTCTGACCATCATCTTGATTTCAGTCTTTTGAGTGACCCTGAGCACAAGCATTCTGACTCAATCATAGAAAAAATACCACATAATTTCTAAAGAAATACACAAATTTATACACTTCCTAAAATGTAAAACACAATATGGATAACATATTTTCCCATGCCATGTATGTCAAATTATATCTCTTTATTGTCTTGATTTGTATTTCTTGGCTATGGATAATATTTAATATCTGGCCTTATATTTATAAGTGTATTTGCTTCCTCTTCTGTTAAATGTTTATTTATGTTTCTTACCCATTTTTCTATTAGTTACATGAGTTTTTCTCATTAATATAGGACTTGTGAATAATTTCTTGGTAGCCAATCCTTTGCTAATTATGGGTATCAAAACCATATTTTCTGATTCTTGTTATAGTTCTACTTTCTTTGAAGGGGCCCTTAGGTGAACAAGAATGGTGAACTTCTGTTGTTTTCTTTAAAAATATTCAGTACTTTTGGGTCATATTTAAGAAATCATTGCATACTCCAGATTGTAAAATATATTAACCTACATTCTCTAATGAGAGTATTCAAGTTTAATTTTAACAATGAATTCCTTAATTTTTCTGAGGAAGATATTGTCATATTATTTCAATATAAATAATATTTATAACTATTTTATTGAAAAAAAGCCTTTCCCCTCACTACTTTTACATAACCCTTTGTCCATTTACCAAAATTCAAATCCTGTACAGCCCTGTTTTTTTTTTTGTTTTGTTTTTTTGTTTTTTTTGTTTTTTTTAATTTTTATTTATTTATGATAGTCACACACAGAGAGAGAGAGAGAGGCAGAGACACAGGCAGAGAGAGAAACAGGCTCCATGCACTGGGAGCCCGACGTGGGATTCGATCCCGGGTCTCCAGGATCGCGCCCTGGGCCAAAGGCAGGCGCCAAACCTCTGCACCACCCAGGGATCCCCTGTACAGCCCTGTTTTGAGGCACTTATTCTAATCCACTTACCAATTTGGTGGTTGATATACTAACATCACACTTAATATGTCTTAATAAACACAACTTTTTGATATATCTGGTAGATAAAGTCTTACTTTTCTTCTTCAGATTTTTGACAATAAGTTGAGCTTTTAAAAAATATATAGAATTAATTAATCAAGTTCCATAAAAAATCTACTGGGGATATTACTGAAATTATTTTGAATCTCTTTAAAAAGAAAAGATTTTATTTATTTGTTCCTGAGAGACACAAAGAGAGAGAGGCAGACAGGCAGAGGGAGAAGCAGACTCCCTGCAGGGAGCCAGATGTGGGGACTTGATCCTCAGACCCTGGGATCACGCCCTGAGCTGGAGGCAGACACTCAACCACTAAACCACCCAGGCGTCCCTATATTGAATCTCTTTATCAATTTGACATTAAATTACCACTTTATAAATCTGACTTTTCATTACTAAACACTGTATATCTTTTCCATTAATTAAAATTGCTAATGTTATTTAAATTCTATACTTTCTGGGGACCCCTGGATGGTTCAGTGGTTGAGTGTCTGCCTTTGGCTCAGGCCATGATCCCAGGGTCCTGGGATCCAGTTCCACGTTGGGCTCCCTGCAGGGAGCCTGCTTCTCCTTCTACTACAGAGGAAATGCCTCTAGAAGTCTAACATGTGACTCAGAATAAATGGCTATTCTCTCTCTCCCTCTCTTTCTCCCCAAACCTGTGATGGGCACTGTGCTTGGCCCTGCCAGTGCTGATTTATACAGCCAGTGCCCAACCTAAAATCAGACCCTGGAAATAATAGCCTTAAACTGGGGGAAGGTACTTGTTATTTAGGTGAGATTGGCTGGAAAAGATCATAATTGTTGAAATTAGAAACTTGACCCCATCAATAATGGCAATCTTGTATGCTACAGCCAGAACTGTCAGTCATAGCCTTTGAGAGCTTTGCAGTGATCAGAATGCTGAGTAGTAAACCAAGAGAGAACAGATACCAACAATTACAAAAGAAGAAGAAAAAATGATCTTTTGACAGTACATGTATAACATATCCAATATTGTTTCAGTGATATCGCTGCTGCAAAAACAATTACTTTATCGCATTCATTGGGACTCATTTCCCAGAAGTACCCTTATTGGTACTGGCTTGAAAAAGGGAAAAAAATAAATAAATAAATAAAACAAAACATGTATTTTTCTTATTTACTTGGGATCCTTATCTCCTTTACCTCTTCCTTGCCCTAGTTGAGTGAATTTTAGGATTGAATTCTGAGGACACAATTTTAAGAATTTCTTGGAAGTTAATAAGTATAACATTTGAAGCTACTTAGGAAAAGCTAAATAGTTAAAACTAATCTGATCTTCCAGGCCTCAGAGTAAGTTGGCAACCTAGTACATGCTCAGAAATGAAGGCAAGTGGGACAGGCATGGATTGAGTTATTTAACTTAGTTTAGCAGTACTGATCTCTTCGAATGATAATCATCAGTATCATGAGTTGTGGAGTGAAATAAGTTTGGCCCAAATATTAGCTTAGCCATCTACCAGCTGTGTGGCCTGGGATATATTTTTCAAATGTCTTTAAGTTTTGGTTCCCTCATTTATCAAATATGGACAAATGCTAATCTTTTGATGAAGACTAAAAAATACCATGTGTTTAATAACCTAGAACAATAAATGTCATCCACTGCTATTATTTGCTATTATTGTTGTTGCTATCATCATTATTATTATCATATCAGTGATATGTGGTAAGACAATAAGATTCTACAACTGACTTACTCTGTCTGATGCAAATATATTAAATCCAAAGGGTTTTACATAAAATGGGCTTTTAAGGGATCCCTGGGTGGTGCAGCGATTTAGCGCCTGCCTCTGGCCCAGGGCGTGATCCTGGAGACCCGGGATCGAATCCCACGTCAGGCTCCCGGTGCATGGAGCCTGCTTCTCCCTCTGCCTATGTCTCTGCCTCTCTCTCTCTCTCTGTGTGTGACTATCATAAATAAATAAAAATTTAAAAAAATCTAAAAAATTAAAAAAAAAGGGGCTTTTAAGGAGGCATGGAGTCCAGGTAAATCATATTCCACATTAAGTAAACATGAAATGGTAGTTTTAAGAAAAAAAAATCTGTTTAAAAAGCAGGTTAAGGAGTTAATAATTTAATATCAATTACTTTTTATACATCACTATGGACTTTGTACTTTTTTTCTTTATAACAACTCTTAGACTGCAAAACTGTTATCCTCAAATAAGTGTGCAAAGAACACTGATACTAGTGAAAGATACTTACTTGCTGAAATGCATAACAAATCACAGGTGATGGACTCAAAGTAAAACTGCTATGCCTAGAAACAAAACCAGTACTTTTGACAGACTATATTGTTGGGAATGATAGGAGCTTCAGTTGACTTCACTGTGATTATTAAATGGCATGAGCCCTGGGTTTCATTGGGAGCCGTTCTTCTTCTCCCTAAAATCTAAGTCACTGCTCAGATTCCTAGGCATGGCTGTGGCTCATATTTACAATTTTAAAACAATAATTAAAAGGGGATGACAAAATGGGTAAAGGGGAGTAGAGTTACAGGCTTTCAGCTATGGAATGGATAATAAAAGGTACAGCATAGGTAATATAGTCAACAATATTATAATAGTGTTGTTTGGTGACAGATGTTAGCTACACTTGTGAGCATAGCACAACATATAGAGTTGTTGAATCACTATGTTGTACACCTGAAACTAATGTAGTATTTACTGTGTGTCAACTATATTTCAATTTTTAAAAAAGGGTCACATTATATTTATCACCATATGTATTCTATATTTTAACTACAGGGCAGTGTTACACTTGGGCCAAAATTTATCACGTGTGTGTATTTAATTTTAACTATTTCTATGCATTCATCAGAAGGAAATTATGATTTTGGGGCTAAAATATTTTCTCTTTAAAAACTTAGTTTTTAAAAAATTGTCCAGTTATGCAGTATGAAAAACTGAAATAATCATTGGGGCATATAAAGCTTTACTTTGGATGATTTAAACCTGGCAAACCAATATGTCATCATTTGAAAATTAAATACATACCTGCAAAATGGAACTGCTGGAGATGAGAAATTTGGGTTGAAATTATTCTGCATATATAAGGTATGCATTGTCATTATTATCATCATTGTTATTATTTTGAATATAAGACAAGTTCTTTTCAGCCATAGTTCACCTAAATTAATTAGAGCTCATTTCATTTGGTAGAAGATATACTTTCTACCTAAATAGCTATTAATCAGAATTTATAGACTTGATATAAATATTATGCAAGTCATGCAATAAACATAATTAAACTAGTAATAATAAAGAGTGAAGTATTTACACATATTGTCTTTTCCTTGAAAATATTTTATAGTTTCAAAAGTATAACTTCAGCTTCTTGGGATGCCTGAGCTCAGCGGTTGAGGGTCTGCCTTTGGCTCAGGGCATGATCCCAGGATCCAGGATCAAGTCCCACATTGGGCTCCCTGCATGAAGCCTGCTTCTCCCTTTGCCTGTGTCTCTGCCCTCTCTCTGTCTCTCATGAATAAATAAATAAAATCTTTTAAAAAACACTAAATTATAACTTCAGCTTCTTAGCATGATTCCAGGAAGGGAGGCTATAGTAATAACAAGACTCACCAATGCTTACCAGTAAAAAGAAAAATCATTGAGTCCTTAAAGCCTCCTCTCTGCCCTTCCCTGAACCATAAATATTAGACTTAATCTTTCAGATGTAATTTATTAGATTAATTCAGAAACTTAATTAAAATTCCTATTAGATTATTTGCATATAATAATGACATTAATTTGTCGTATGTGGGTTGTATCTTCATGTTATGATATTTATATTTGTGAAACACAAATATTATTCTTTTTAAAAGATATCACAGCTTAACTCTAGTCTACTGGAGCTCTTTGTCTATGTTCTTCTTTTTACTATTAGTATTATCAACAGAGAAATATCATAACACTCATATCTGAACAATTTAAAAGAAATATAATCTCTTCCTAAGAAAAGGTAATATATGTACAAAATAATAAAAACAAAAATAAATAAAAAGCCATTTCCCTGAAACTTGTTCCCATCATCCTGCAAGATTCAGATGATGTGGGAGGGAGAGAAACATAGCATTTCTGTTTAGCTCTACATAATGCAAATTCAATGCCAAAGTTACAAAACTTCTCTTTCTACTAATCTAGCATTTTCCCAGTGGATTATTTTATATATTGGGTTGACCTTGAATAATTTTCAGGGGTAAATATAGAAAATTTATATTGGCTTTAGGGAAGATCTGGATATGTATATGAATTTTTTATTAGTAAGATATAAATTGTGTATATAATAAACATTTTTTAATTTGAACATTTTGATTATATAGTGAGACCTGTAACCTTCTATACTCTGTTTACTATCTACATCAACAGCATTTTATTCTTCAGCCTTCTTCACTAATAGGATTCTACAGTCTTCACCAATACAACTTTACTATTCCAGGGCATTCCTGTCTAGCAAGATAAAGGTCATAAATAACATTCCTGTTTGTCTCAGAGACTTTCTGAATAATCCACTTGAAAATATATAAGATTGTTCACCTTTTCAGTAGATAACATGAAACAACTGTTTACTCTCTAGAAAGTTTCTGAAATGAATGTCTTGCTATTGTAGCTATCAAATCTAAAATATAGTATCATGTTCCTTATTCAATCTTAATCTAACTCCTTCATCGAAACAGCTACTTTGAGCTAGACTCCCAAACCTTATAAATATCTCCCCGGTGATACTGAAACTCTGTCAAGGTACAAGTCTCCCTTACTGCAGCATTCCATGAACCCAGCTTTGACTTGTCCACATGTTGCCTTGGTGGTATTTCTGAGAAGTGACATTTGACAAAAGATTGCTTTCTTGTAATTTCTCTTACTATATGTATAACATGTATTTTGAAAGTAAACAAAAAATTTATTTCGAATAATGTTGAAAGAGAATCTATTAACAGGATTTCAGTGTGATGCTTCTCCCAAGACTGATGTCTACAAACAATGTCTATGAATTATTATTTATTTTCTGTATAATAGTTTGACTTCTATGTTAAACACCAAATCAGGAAAATCATAATAGTTAAAGAATATTTTATTGTCACATTATCTTCATATTGTAATGAAGAAGGCTGATCCTAGGCAATAGATATTTTTTTTCCCAAGGTTACAAATCAAGCAAATCAAAAACAAGGACTTAAACCCAGGTGTTTGGACAACTGTATCAGTTGTAGTCTATCTTGAACAGGTGGTAGACATTATTTCCATCTGTAGAATTAGTCACCCATGAAATTACTTTTGTCCATTTAAAACATTTAATCATCAAAAAGATAGACTCATGTGTTACACATATAAATTTAAGAATCCTCATTTTTAGATGAAAACATCTGATCCAAGGGCACTGTATCACTTCAGGATTTGAAACTTCCTCAACTGACTTCACCTCTCCATTACATATTTAAAAATAAGAGTAGTAAAACCATGTGCTTTATTGATTTAATTTCCTGTTTGAGGAAATTCTGTTATTTGTTGCTGGATTCCTCTTAATTGAAAACACATTGCAAAGTAATGTTAAGCTCAGTCAAGCTTGACTGTATCATTTATGCATAACAGGTCATGCTGTTTAATATTTGCTAAAATTATTTTTTTAGGAAATCATAATTTTTGGTTAAGAAAAAAAGCCCTACCAACTATCTTGTTAGAAAAAAGCAAAAAAAACTTTATCTTAAATTATGAATTATAGCAGTGTGCCTGGCACATGTCATGAAAACTTACAGCAGTTAATTTTTGGTAATTGTTAAATGAAGGGTGAATAAATCTGGTTGTAGCTCTTTATAATACTAAATCTACTTTTTGAATTATTAAAACCAATAAGATAATGATTAATCTTGACAAGGCAAGATGGAATAATGAATTGGGCATACAGGTGAACCAATTAGAGAAGAGGAAGAATTAAAAATGGGTACTTCAATATTAAATTTTTTCTTTATATTATTTGTGTCAAGAACATTCCTGCTTGGGCAACCCAGTTGGCTCAGTGGTTGAGCGCCTGCCTTAGGCCCAGTACGTCATCCTGGAAATCCCGGATCGAGTCCCACATCAGGCTCCCTGCATGGAGCCTGCTTCTCCCTCTGCCTGTGTCTCTGCCTCTCTTTCTCTCTCTCTCTCTCTCTCTTTTCTCTCTCTCTCTCTCTGTCTCTCAAGAATAAATAAATAAAATCTTAAAAAAAAGAACATTCCTGCTTGTATTTGAATTTCTTAAATGTGTGGTTACAAAGGCGCTGAGGCTTGATGACAGCTTAAAATGCAGCTACTCAGGCTAGAAAATTATTCAACTCAAGATATCTCTGGCAAATGCGTGGACTATCAAGGCTGAGTTAATTAAAATTATTTGTATTATTGAATGAGGTTCTAAAGAAATTATAATACTTATTAGATTAATTAGTAGGGCAATGAAAGAAACTGAAGATAAATTACAAGTCAGAAAAAGATGTATTTAGTGACAGTAGCCAGTAAGGTAAAAAGTTACTTTGAAGAAACCCAAACATTTTTAAGTATTTCCTCTACTAAACCAAAATAAGAGTACTTTGAAGAATTGCATTCTTTAAATGATGTGCTCCTAAACTTTGAACAATTCTTCAGTGTGTTCAGATTGTAAAGATGAAACACAGTTGAAACAAACAAAAAAATTTTTCCCTCCAGCTTTTTCTCACTGTGGCTGTAGAGCATCACAACATATGAAGTAATAATTAGGCTAAGATATATTCCAATTCTGAAATCAGCTTATGCACCTATTTTTCCCCAGCACTGCAATTTTTTTCTATCTTCCAAAAAGAAGAGATAGCTCTTCTGTGGCTAATATAACAGACTACTAATGAGCGACACAAGTCATGCAGGGGGGAGAAAAAATATCACAAAATGGAGAATGACAGGGAGTGAAAATCCAGGGCTGAGGACTTAGGAAACAAAAATGTGCCTGTGTTTGTCATAGTTATTGGTTGTAAGCATTAAAAACTATTCTGGTTATCTTAAACTTAAAACAAACAAACAAACAAACAGCAACAACAACAACAAAAAAAAAACAGATGTACACAGCCTATCAGGTTCTCCCAGAATGGGTAGTTGCCTCGAGAACCAGAGTTGGGAAATAGGTGGGAAGAAAGGTAACTCTGGAAGATCATGAAACAGAAAACTCTATAACTATCTCACATGTGAAATAAAACATTTATGCAATCCTACAGACACAGACATAAACAGACACATGGACCTAAACAGACACATGGACACTTGTGTATGTGCATATGGACGTACACCTGAGCTTATTTTTTACTGATTATTCTATGTAAAGGAATACTATATAACCTTTATTATAGTTTTCTCTCTCATGCTGCCTTATTATAATTCCTTCCTGCCCAGTCTGATTAATGCTTTCTTTTTCCAATGGCTACATAATATTCCATGTATCATAATCTATTTATTTCCTTTATGGGTATTCATATTTTTCAACTGTCCTAAATTGATGTAATAAATATCTTTGCTCATGTTTTTATGAATTGGCTCTTTTATTTCTATAAAATAGATCCCCAATAACAGAATCATTAGAATTAATATTATATATTTTAAGTTTTAAATATTCACTATGTTAGTTTCTGAAACTTGTTAACACTTTATATGCCTACCATTAATTTACAAAAATATAAACATACACTTTACTCAATTCCCCCCCCCCCTTGCCCCTTGAGCACCAGAATCTCCCTGATTAAAGTAAACACTTTCTTTTTGTTTCTTATCACCTAGAGTTCCAGAGTCGGTGTCTTGACTGTATCAGGCACCTGACTCCTCTGTGCTTGTAGAATGGGGACAGGAAGCATTTTTCTATCTCAGCTTTCTTATTTTATAGCAGGCATTGAATCTCATCAACACCTATAATATATAATAAATGATGTAACAGATAGGAAGCTAATTTAAGTTCACCAATAAGATGTCTAGCCAGGCATAATTAGTTTAGAAATTTCAAATTTCCTAGAATTCGAAACGCTATGTACCTATACCTAAACACCTCAGTCCAAAGGATACTGCTTTCCCTAGTGGAATGTCAGACTTTGACTTTTGAACTAAGCAGCTTAAAAAGATTTGAAGGAAATGAGGATATTCAAATCCTGAGTATGGCATGATCTTGAAGTTTAGTAAAAGCTGAAGCCAGCCACTGAGACAGTTGTGCTAATAAAAATAGCAAAATTTAGTTTAATTAGCTGACCCTATCCCAGCACTACATTTTATTTTTATAAATTTTTTTAAAGATTATTTATTTATTTATTTATTTATTTATTTATTCATGAGAGACAAACACAGAGAAAGGCAGAGACACAAGCAGAGACACAGGCAGAGGGAGAAGCAGGCTCCATGCAGGGAGCCCGATGTAGGACTTGATCCCGGGTCTCCAGGATCATGCCCTGGGGAAGACCGCACTAAACTGCTGAGCCAACCGGGCTGCCACTACAGACATTTTAATAGCATAATTCTTCATCTGATGGAAGTCCTGTGTATTATAAAATATTTAACAGCAGCCCTGGCCTTTACCTTCTAGATAACAATGGCTGTCCCTACAAAATTGTTGCAAACTAAAATGTCCCCCAACATTGCAAAACATCCCCTGGGGAACAGAATTTTTCCTTAGCGAAGTCATACTGCTTATTCTAAATAAAAAGAGAAGATTAGAGTTTGAAAATTTGTCCTATTAGGCCAATCTAGCTCACAATGTAATGTATAGTAATTCAGTTATGAATATTGTTATATTTTGAGTTACGGAGTACAGCTTAAGTGAAAATCTTACAACATTGCATTATTCTTTAAACAGACAAGTGAAACAAACAATAATATTGCTTTAATTTTGTAAGGATTTTCCAACCATTTTCTTATTTCTCTGCAAGGCATTTGTAGGAAAGATTCAATTTTAAAGCAACATCACAAGCATGAATAATTTGAGCAGCTTTGGCTTGAAAGATGGCCAAATCTGAAGGATTTATAGTTAAGAAAGTCAGAAGAGTAGTAACTCTAAAGTCTATCGTCAGCAGAATTTTATTAAAACTTGGCAATGCATCTTGCCAAATACCTGAAGGTCTCCATTCTGTTGTAAGATGAAGACTCTATGGACAAAGATTTATACAATAAAAAGTTGATGATGAAGGCTGGGTATAAATGAGAGTATTTTATCCCATAGTTTATTCTTTTATATTTAAAGACATACAAAAACAAATTTTAGTATATATATATATATATATATACAATTAATCAATAGTTATTTACTGAAAACCGTGTAAGTGCAGATCAATATGATAGCTACTGTTGTTGTGGGGTATGAGTAAGGAGATATAAGAAGATCTAAAATATCATATACTAGAATGTTCCCAAATTACATATACAATGTCAAGGTGATGGCAAATGTGTCTAAAGATAATGAATATATACTGGCCTTTACCATTAACTGTCAGATGAATGTCATCCAAAATTCTTAAAGGTGGCAGATATAGATTCCTTTGCAATTTCTTAGAAGTAAATATTTATTTTTATTTAAATTTTATTTCAGAAATAAATATTATTAAGAAATAAATGGATTAAAACCACTGCATATGATATATAATCTGTTTATGTATCAAAAATTTTGTTATCCCTAAGACACTTGACTTACCAAGTTTAAGTATTCTTTTATAATTATATTCTGCAACATAAAGGCAAGGCAACTGGTAAATTTATATATGTTTATGCATATATATTTGGTAAAGTTATATATATATATATGTAAAATATATATAATACCTACATGTATAGAAATGTATTGCTATTGATTTTCTGGTTTCCTATATGCAGAGTAAATTGCTAACTGCATAGAGCTAAGCTCTTAATAATACCACCCTTTTAATTAATTCAGTTAAGTAGTTTGTTCATGGGACGCCTGTCTTTGGCTCAGGTCATGATCCCAAGATCTAGGATCGAGTCCCACATCATGCTCCTTGCAGAGAGCCTGAATCTCCCTCTGCCTATGTTTCTGTCTCTAGAATAAATAAATAAAATCTTAAAGAAAAAAAAAAAAGAAAACACAGTCTTAACTTAGGCCCATGGACCTGAAATTGATTTCTGGACCAACTGGCCTTTGGCCACCAAAAAACCATCTCCTTTATCTCCTCATATATATAGCTCAGTGAGACAGATCTGTATCTGGAAAGCTGTAGGAAAGGGTGTGTATGGGTCCATTTAGGACTGCAGATGTATCACAATCTGTGTAGTATAATTTTTACAATTGCCACAAGCCAGAAAGGAAGCATAATGAGAATTTTGGCAAAGAATTAGTGACATTAATTATTGATTTATTTATGTGTTCAGAGTTAAGCAGTAGAAGTCTATATTTCAAACCAACGAAATTACATTAGATCAAAGACAGCTACAGGAACTTGGAACTGGCATAAAGTCATTAAATATCTGCCTGTCATCTCTCTAGATCTAATAGAGATCTGATCAGTACTTACTAATCAGAGTTACGCCAAGGGCAATAATCAAACCCTATTTATAAGCAAAATTGATGCAGAGGGTTAGTCTTACTGAATATGAAGAAATGCAAAATAACCTAACAGTATAAGACTTATTAAAAATCAATACAGATTGAGGAAAAAAAGCATGTCATCATATACTAAGCAGAAGCAGATAACTAAAATAATTCACTACAAAAAAACAAACAAACAAAAGACATGTAAAGGCATCATCTTTGTAGAAAATCACAAGTTGGAAACAAGAGAAAAAGTCAATTAGGTGAAATTAAAAGATAAGAATGGCAAGAAATTACAAACACCAAAAACAAAATATAAAAGTCTCAACACAAATCAAGAGTTAACTTGTAGCTATCACTTAGTAATGGAATCTTGACGTAAAGAAAGTCTCATTTTTTGAAGATTTTCTCCAGAAAATGATCAGAGTATGCTCGATATGGTAAAAAGAAATGAACTAAATTAAAATAATAATCATCATTGTAATATTACAAAAAAAACTTCCTAAAATTCCTGATTATATCAACTAAAAGGGTTGCTCACATCCAAAGAAAAATAATAAAATAACTATATCTTGTCATATTTCAATGTTTTTAAAAGCCATGATTACAAAGACAAATGCCTTTAGATATCTAGACATTAAACAAAGAAAATCAAATGTCCTACAAAGAAAATTAATAAAGTCAGCTGGCATCAGACTTCTGATTATCACTCCATTTTGGGAAGTAGGAAAGCATCTCCAACAGATTCATGGAGAAAGATTGTATGCCAGTAAGTTTTCATCTAGTAATGTTCTCTTTCAAGTATGAAATCAACAGAAGTGAATTTCCCAGATGGCAAAAAAAATGTGTCCTGTGTGAAATAAATACTCAAAGAAGTGAGTTAACAAGATATGTATGATAAAACAATACTAGAGAAATGATGAAATAAAATTCATTGCAGAAATTCCTCTTTTACTCCATTATTTAATCATACATCCTTAATATCCAAACTAAAATGTTTAGAATATTTGACATTATGCTTACAAAAGAGCCCTGTCCTCTTTATTTGACATCAAAGTAAATGGGCTTTCTAATATAAGTTATACCTATTATCTACATGTGACCAAGTGGTTACATCTCTGGAAACAAGCTGCAGAATTTTCCCTTTTTGTCCGTATATTGCTTAATATGCGGTTACAGTCTGTATTAGTCAGAGTCCTCAAGGGAAAAAGAACCAATAGGAGGGATATATTTATTTTAAGGGGTTGGATCACATGATTTGGGACGGGCAAGTCTGAAGTTTGGTATACAGGCCAAAATTCTGCCAGCAGTAAGTACTGCAGTCTTGAGTCCAAGGCAGTCTGGAAGTTAAATTCCTTCCTTTTTTGGGGGTCCCTCAGTCTTTTCTGTTAAAGCCTTCAACTGACTGGATGAGACCTACCCATGTTATGGAGATTAATCTAATTTATTCAACGTCTACTTATTTATGTGTTAATCACATCTAAAAAAATACTTTTACAGAGACATTGAGACTAGTGTTGGACCAAAAAAAATAGGTAACACAGGCTAGCCAAGCTGACACATAAAATTAGCTATCACAATAGTTATATGATTCATAAGTCATTTTAAGTTTGATAAAAGCAGGCCTTGGGGATCACTGGGTGGTTCAGTGGTTAAGTGTCTGCCTTCCACCCAGGGCCTGATCCTGGAGTCCCGGGATCAACCTACATCAGGCTCCCTGCATGGAGCCTGCTTCTCCCTCTGCCTGTGTCTCTGCCTCTCTCTCTTCCTCTCTGTGTCTCTAATGAACAAATAAATAAAATTGTTAAAAAAATAAAAAGCAGGCCTTCTGATTTGTTTTTAGCACTCTTTACCCCCAGATTTATACATCCCACATAATATGCTATAAATAAGTATGTGTTGGTTGTCTGAATAGACAGAGGTTAACTATATGTATTGCCATAGAGTATTTTCATTATGCTATAAGAAATTCATGGGAGACAAATGAGGCTAAGTCTTTAAATGTAATTATATTTTCAATGCAAAAATTTAAACTAGGCAAACTTTTAAAATCAAACCTCTAGCTTTGCCACTGTAAGCGATGGAAGTCATACGCAATGGGGTTTATTCTATATAAAGAAAATATATTCACACATCACACACACAGTTTCCCTACATTTCAATTTGTGATCATTCCCAAACCTTCATTTTGAGCTACTGGTATTCTGTAGAATGTTTCAATCTGATGGTACTCCTAGAAGCAAGTTTACATTTAGTTTCCACGGAACGAAATGAAGGAAGAATGAAACTTGTGTAATATTTATCCCACAACTGTTGAGTGCAGGAAGAACAGGAATTAGTTTAAGAAGAATGAGAAAGAAAGATTTTTTTTTTTTTTTAAGTAGGCATGGAGCCCAGAGCAGGGTTCAAACTCACAACTATGATATCAGGACCTGAGCAAGATCAAGAACCAGACATTCAACCAACTGAGCCACCCAAGCAACCCAAGAGAAAGGACAAATATTGATAAGAGTGTGAATACCTAGAATGTTTCGGAGCTTGACTACTGGATCACATGGTAAGAGTATGAGGCTTTGTAAGAAATTGCCAAAGTCTCTCCTAAAATGATGTATGATTTTACATCTCTACCAAAAATGAATCAGGGCTGCCACTATTGTGTCATCTACTTGGCAACCGATATTACAGTTTTTAGGATTTTAGCCATTCTAATAGTTAGGTGGTGGTATCTCATTTTAATTTGCATCTCCCTAATTGTGAATGATGCTGAGAATTTTTTCTTATTCCTATTTTTCCATCTCCTTTGGTGAAGCCTATGTTCAGATATTTGCCCACTTTTAATCGAGTTTTTTATTTTCTTATTGCTCAGTTTTAAAGATTTCATTTATTTATTCACGAGAGATACAGAGACAGAGGCAGAGATACAGGCAGTGGACGAGGCAGGCTCTCTATGGGAAGCCTGAAGAGGGACTTGATCTCAGGACCCTCCGATCATGCCCTCAGCTGAAGGCAGTGCTCAACCACTGAGCCACCCAAGAGTCCCTTACTGTACAGTTTTAAGAATAGTTTACATAGGTCCTTTAACAGATAAATGTTTTGCAAATACTTTCTCCTAGTCTGTGGCTTATCTCTTCATTCTCTTATCTTTCATAGAGAAGTTTTTAATTTTAATGAAGTCCAATTTATTAATTTTTAGGCATTGTGTTTTAATGACATATTTTAAAATTCATTACCGAACCTCAGGTCATACAGATTTTCTCATAGTTTTTTATGGAAATTATATATTTTTTCATTTTATATTTAGATCTAGGATCTGTTTTGAATTCATTTTTGTGAAAAGCATAAACTCTGTTTCTAGGCCTTTTTTAATATATTATTTTCAATTGTTCTATCACTGTTGTTGGAAAGACAAGCCTGTATCCATTGCATCATCTGTGTGCCTTTGTCAAAAATCAGTTCACTATGTATGTGTGAATCTATTCCAGGGTTCTCTATTTTGTTCCATACATGCATGTATTCTTTCACCACTAAAATGGTATCCTCATTACAACAGTTTCATAGTTAGACTTCAATTTTTTTGTGTGTGACTCTTCCAGCTTTCTTCTGTTAATCGCTGTTCTACTTTCCACATGTAGGTCTTTTTTTAGAATAAGCTGTTGATATATATTAAGTGGCTGTGATTTTGACTGGAACAGCACTGATCCCATTGATTGATTTGGGAAAATTAATGCCTTGATAATACTTGTAATATATGAACATAGAACATATCACATTTATATCTCATTTGATTTATTTCATTTGTCTTTTATCTGCATATGTATCCTGTACATATTGTCTTTTTTCTGCATACAGATCTTGCACATATTTTGTTAGATTTATAGCTAAATAGGTCAGTTTGTGCTGCTATTGTAAATGATACATAGCCTTTTAATTTCAAAGCCAACTTGCTTATTGCTGGTAAAAAGTAAAGTGACTGGTATTTGTATATTGATCTTCTATCCTGTGACCTTGATAAGTCATTGTTTCCAGGAGTTTTACTGTACAATCGCTGAAATTGTCTACATAGACAATAATGTCATCAATTAATAAAGACAATTTTCTTTCTTTTTTCCAATCTGTTTACCTTTTGTTTTCCTTGTTTTATCATGCCAGTTAGAATGCTCAGTACAACATTGAGTAAGAGTACTGAAAGATCTCTGTGCCTTTTTCCCTGTCTTAGATGGGAAATGCCTAGTCTTTTACCAAGAATAATGCTAAATGTAGGTGATTTTGCAGATATTCTTTATGAAGTTGAGAAAGTTCTCATCTATTTCTAGTCTGTGTATAATTTTATCATAAATATGTGCTGCATTTTGTCACTTTTTTTTTGTCTGCATCAACTGGTATGATGGTATGATTTTTCTTCTTTAGATATGGTGGATTACATTAATGTTGAACCAGCTTTGCTTATCCCACTTGGGGTGTATAATTCTTCTATATTGTTGATTCTGTTTACTATTTTTTTGAGATTTTGCATATATGTTCATGAGGAATACTGGACTATAGTTTTCTTGGAATTCTTTATCAGGTTTTGGTTTAGGAACTATTTCCTCTATTTTCTGGAACAGATTGTAGAATTGGAATTTTCTGGAATAGAGTGGGATTTTTCTGTAGAAAATTCATACATTATTTTCTATAAATGTTTGGTAGAATTTATAAGTGAAATTACCTGGGCTTGTTTGTTTTATGAAAGAAAGGTATTAATTAGTGATTCATTTCTTTTTTTTTTTTTCAATTCTTAAATAGATACAGCATACTGAAGTTATCTATTTCTTTTCATCTGAGTTTGGTAGTTTTCTTCAAAGGAATTGTTCTATTAAAAAAAAAAGGAATTGTTCTATTTCACATAGGATATCAAATTTTGATTGTAGTTGTTCATAATACTCCTTCATTATCCTTATAACATCCGTTTGTTGAACAGTAATGGACTCATTTTTATTTTACTCTTTTTTTTCTTGGTTAACCTGCCTAGAGGTTGATCGATTTTATTTATTTTTTCAACAGAATATGTTTTGGTGTCTTTATATATCTCTATTGTTTCCTATTTTCAATTTTATTGATTTCTTCTATAAGTTTATTATTTCTGTTCACCACCTGCTTTAGGCTTAATTTTATCTTTATTAGAATTCTTAGAAATCTTAATAGATTTGGATCATTAAGATATTGTAAGGGATAAAGATTATATTAACTATGGAAGAGTTTAGAATTTCAAGCTTTATATTTTGAAATTTTAATTAGTAATATCAAATTCTTTTGGCCTCTTGATCTTTTTTTTTCCAGCCACTATAAAGTATTCTTTACCCTTCTTTAAAAAGTTAAGATGAATAATTTCCTTCTCATTGAATACATAGTGCTAAGTATACAGTTCTGTCATTTCTTGACCGAACTATTGTATATCTCTGCTTTATTACTCAACTCTGTCTTCAACGTTGCTGCCCAAGTTTATGTAGACATGAGTTTTTTATTGTGGAATTTTTTTTGTGGAATGTTTTGTTAACCTCTGGTCTGTGCTACAGAGGTTAATATCAAGTATCTTGCTATGATATTGATACATTATTTATGACATTTCCTTTTAATATGTACTGACTACTTCAGTGTTACGCCCCACTGTTGTGCATCACAATACTGTTCTGCTATAATGAATGTATCAAAATGTATACACTTGATTTTCACTTTTTTGACATTACATATGTAAGCCCTGTGGTACATCACTCTCTTCTACCCTCTCCTTATCAGTCTTAAATTTCATCACTGAAGAATTACCTCAAATGTCCCCTTATTTGTAAAGCATTCCCTAATCACTTTCTTCTTTGGGCAAAATGCTCCCTTTTCCTGATATCCAATATATTTGAAAAATGTTTACATATCATAGGAAAGCAACCTATTGTGTTGTTTCTCCTCCCGAAGGTGATAATCTCATTTCTAAAGTATGAAAATTATGTTGATAGTAATCTTGGTATATATGATAACCTATATTTAAAGTGGAATATTCCCTGAGTCTTTATTCTTTCAACAGTGATATTATTGCAATTTAGAAAGGCCTGATACAAATGATTATACAGTTTTATTGTATGGAATATGCTTAGGAGCTTCAGAAAGCTTCTTCTACTTTTCCTGAGTCCTTTTAAGTTCCTGATCAGAGTGAATGAATAAGCTACGTAAGTCACAAAACTATCCTTCAAGGATGGTATAAGAGTTCAGATTGGAAAGAGGAAGTGCATTGACTTAATTGTACATTAATTGGAAATTACCATTATAGATTTTCTGAGATAGGATATAGGGAAGAGAAGTAAACACAAGGACTCCTATACGTAATTATGGGTATGAGGCACCAAGCATTGCTAAGTGATAAATAAAACAGTGAAATTAGGGAGACAAAAGTTTACATGGTAATTTCACTGGTTATTTCAGAAAAACCAAGACTGAGAAAGAAGAAAGAATAGAGATTATATTTTCTCTAATGGATTCTGTTTCTTTTTTTAAGCACACATTTGGGTATTAAAAAAAAAAAGACAAAAATTGAACTAGTATCATCAACCTTATCAGTTCAAAGTATAAGAAAAATGTTCAAAGTGTTTAGTTGTTTCTCTTTTTTATAATAATGTAGTAACTCTTTTATTCAAATGAATTCTACACTTGACAGCACAGCTCCTATTCCTAGTTATAAAACAAATGCAGAATTAGTGTGTGGTCATTTGTACCTCATTAGATTAGTCACTAATGCCTGTCCTTTAAATTAAAAGCCATATAATTACTGTTACCATTTAATGAAGTCACATAATATGTTAGTCATTCAATTAATATGCTTTCTGTTAAAATCACCAGGGGTTCAACATAAGGTATTCTGTCTCATTTATCTGAGAGAACACATGGCTGTTAAATGGACAACTGTGGAGGTATGTAACTCAATGACCCTCTGTGTGGTCAATGAATTATTCATTGCAGCAGAAAAGATTACTTTAAATGGATATTAAATCCCATGGAAGGGACTAAGGTTTTCAAAATACTTCACAGATGAAATAAGACTTCCTATCAAGTCACTGGCAGTGCCTGATTTACCAACTGGTCTATGAGATAAGAGTTGTACTCCATTAATTCAAGAGCCCACTCACTATAATGTAATTTCTGAAAGAAAAAAATAATGCTCTTCCTGTTTTTGTATATTTCTCCTGACTCCTTAACTCAGTTTCCTACATTTATAAATAAACCACACATTCTACCAATATTAATAAAAGATCCCTTCTCCATTTCTTTATATTTGTTTCTTGATAAAACACTATCATCAATTATTGCCTTCATAATACTTTCCTATGAATATAACCAGTTTCCAATCTTGTGTGTGCATGTTTGTGTGTGTGTGTGTGTGTGTGTGTGTGTGTAATTTTCTTGCTTATCATTTAAGGCATCACTTCTTTCTTTTTTCTCCACATCCAAGCCAACACTTGTTATTTCTTGTCTTTTCATTCCAGACATTCTGACAGGTGTAAAGTAATGTATCATTGTGGTTTGGATTTGCATTTCCCTGATGATTAGTAATGTTAAGTACCTTTTCATGCATCTGTTGGCTATGTCTATGTCTTCCTTGGAAAAATATCTATTCCGATCCACTAACCATTCTTTAATTGAATTATTTTGGGGTTTTTGGTGTTGAGTTGTATAAGCTCTTTACATATTTTGGATATTAACTTGCTATCAGATATATATCATTTACAAATACTTTTACCAATTGAGTAGGCTGGCTTTTTTGTTTTATTGATGGTTTCTTTCGCTGTGCAAAGGTTTTTTTTTTAAAGATTTTATTTATTTATTCACAAGAGACACACACACACAGAGAGAGGCACAGACACAGGCAGAGGAAGAAGCAGACTTCATGAAGGGAGCCTGACATGGGACTCGATCCCGGGTCTCCAGGATCACACCTTGGGCTGAAGGCAGTGCTTAACCACTGAGCCACCCAGGCTGCCCCTGTGCAAAGGTTTTTAATCTTGATATAAGTCCCAAGAGTTTATTTTTGCTTTCCCCCCCTTGCCTTAGGATACATATCTAGAAAAAATGTACTTATCCAAAGAAGACAAGAACATTAATTCTAAAAGACAAATTCACTTCTATGTTTAGAGCAGGATTATTTACAATAATAAAGATACAATGTTGCTCAAGTGTCCACTGGCAGATGAAGGGATAAAGAAGATGTGGTGTATATATATGCAATGGAATATTAGCCATCAAAAAGGATAAGATCTTGCCATTTGTGACAATATGAATGGACCTAGAGGGTATTATGCTAAATGAAGTAAGTCAGAATATGATTTCACTTATATAGAATCTAAAAAAATAAAAACAGAATCAGACTAGAAATAAAGAGAACTGATGGTTGCCAGAGGGGAGAGAGATAGGCAGATGGGCAAAATTTGTAAAAGGGGAGTGGGAGATACAAGCTTCCAGTTATGGAATTTATTCATGGGAATAAAAGGTACAGCATAGGGAACATAGACAACAGTATTATAATAACACTGCATGATGACAGATGGTAGCTACACTTATGGTGAGCACAGCATAACATGTAGAATTACTGAATCACTATGCTGTACATCTGAAACTAATGTAACATTGTGTGTCAATTATACTATCAATCTATCAATATATGTAGATAGATATCTGTAGATAGATAGATAGATAGATAGATAGATGCAGATGTACTATGCATTACTCCATGCAAATGTTTTAAAAGTTGATGTGCTATGTGTCTCACTCTCACCCTTCTATTTACTTTCTCTCTCTGTCTACTGCCATGGTAATTATAGAAGTACAAGTCAAGAGGAAATGCTACTAGGCTGAATCCTTGATGGATTAAAATGAACAGAGCTAGAGGGCCAATTGCTGTTCAACTTGTGGTTTGAGTGGGAAATAAATACTGTATTATTGTGGCACTGAGATTTTGGGGTCATTTGCAACATAAAGTGGCTTAGCGAGGTAGCCACATATAGGTTTACAACCTAATATTACCTATTTCTCATCCTGTTTTCTTTTCTCTTTAGCTTAACAACTTTATAATATATGAAGCATTTCTTTTTAATTAAAGTTTTCTTATTTGTTTCTCATTTTCTCTCTAACAGCAAGAAGAAATTGAACCAGAGGGTGCACAAGCTATAAGGAAGTACTAGAAAGTAGGAAAATATATAAAATATACTAGGGAATTTACCTAACTATTGACTGTAAAATAAATTTATATTTTCATTTATGGTTTTATTTTTTCCTCCAAAGAAGGTAAACTAAATTTCAAGGCCAGTAGTGTTTAATATGAGAGATGCTAGATAGAGGTAACTATTTCAATTTAATTATAACAAAATAAAATTAAATTAAAATTCATTGCCTCAGTCACATATTTCAAGTGCTCAGTAGCTACATGAAGTCAGTCAGTGTTGACTGTATCAATCAGAATGAAGATACTGATTATTTCCATCATTGTAGGACATTGTATTGGACAACATGGTCTTGATAACAATAGGAGAGAGGAAAGAATGCTTATCCAGGAGTTGAAGCAATTTCATCATATTGTGGGTGGGGTATTATAAGTACTAAACACATTCGATTTCTAAGAAATAATATATCGTTACTGTAAAAATTGAGCGCTGAATACCAAAAGAACAGAAATTACTTCTAAAGTGATAAATTCTCTTAAAATTAGAAACTTTAGAGAGATAGCATAGTACAGTGCTTAAAACTACAAACTCTACTGCCGTTATGTCTAGTTATCAGCTCAATAACCTTTGGAAATTACCTTTCTATGCCTTGGCTTTTTTGTCTGTAATGTGTGATGACAGTGGTACCTAGATCATAGGTGCATGTGAGGATTAAATAAACAATTATGTGCAAAACTCTTAAAACTGGGAGTATCTTGGTATCTGAAGAAGGAGGCAAGTTGTATACACCATTGAAATTGGATTACTAGAGTTTTGATAGCATTAAATGGGTCATTCACTTTTCTCTGGCTTTGTCCAAGCAACCTCCCTACAATGAATGATTAGGAGTAAGTTGATGTGATTATCATATCTTCAAATGAAGAGAGGCCACTGCATTTATGAGATCAGCAGATGATTAGGTGCCTTGGGAACATCTAATTGAAGAATAAAGAAGACTTAGTATGCAAATGCTCTATTACCCATAGGAAGAGGGAAAACAGAGACATCAAGAATTCAGTTCAATCTTCATAAAATCTCCCTAACATAAACTGAAAATACCAATCAATCCATCTTTTCAGTCAGTTAAATGATTTTATGAATCTATTGTGACAGTTTTAAATAATTATCTCATTCATTTATTAAATACACATGTGAATATCTCCTTTTAAAAATTCATTGCAATAACCATCTACAAGTCCTTTATGTAAGCTTCTGCTTCAAACCCAGATTAGACTTGGAATGGAATCCTAGATGTCAAGGTAAATATATGGTTCTGTAGTTTTAATTTTTGTTATCAGAGAGATTGTACAATCTACTGTAAATACTTCACTGTGTCTAGAACTATACTTATGCAGACATTTATTTTGTAGGTTATTTATATAGGGTTATTTATATAGTGCTTAAAAGTAAGCACTGCTACTAAAACTAAAATTCAGATTTGAAAGAAATTTAATGTCTTTGTGTAGAAATCCTTATTTCTGTCTGTTGTACATGGGGGTAAAAGAAAATAAGTAACTAATAGTAGAATAAAATCACAACAGGGAATGCTGAATAGAGGCTGAATCACCTCTTGAGAAAAAGTAGATGACTTGAAGAAATATATTATTTATCATCTCCTACTGACTACAAGAACATAAAAGCACACATAGTTTGTGATAATGACTCCTGCTTCCCACATATTTGGCTTACAAAGCGCAATCATGAATAGCAAATATACCCAACAATATATGTTTATGTCATATACTTCTTTCAAACATCTTTTGGTAATGTGTCTATGTATGTAGAAGTCAATAATTTAAAATTGTGCATTTGTAAGCCTGGATTGATACTAAAATTTTATATTTTCAGAGATTTCCAACTGAATGAGTTTTGGAATAGAATTACTGACTTTTATCACCCAGAAGCTACTGAAGAAGGACTATAGCCACTGCAGAGGAAATGTAAAATACTTGAAACTTCTGGATATTCTGAACTATATCTTTCCTATTTTGATGGTCTATGAAGTGCAAAAGAAAGAATAAACATTTATCAAGAATGATTCAACACAAACACACACCCCAAAACCAAACAAACAAAAATATCTACTCTATTTCTATGGAGAGGAAAGTTCCTAGTTTTACACAATACACAATTATCTACACAATATGCAATTTTTAATAGTGGTCCCTCTATTACATTTCACTGATATAGACAAAAGTCTGAAATAAATAACTTTGCAGTTAAAACATGTAAGTATGTTTTATGGCTCAAAGTGATTGACTTATTTCTTATCCATGCTGTAATAGTTTCTGGTAAATCAGAGAGAGGTACAATTATGGTGATACTGACACCAGTAAATAATCTCAACGATCTAACAAACATTTTGTTAATTGCCTTTGTAATGGATTTTAATTCTCAGTGAAAAATATATTTAATTTAATATTAAAATAGAACTAAACTGTTAGATACTTCTGAGGAACAAGACAGGTTAAGGTATAATTCTCTTTGTTCAATGTTGCCACAGCTCTGGGCATGCTAGACATTCAACAATTTTGATGATTATGAAGATGAAGATGATGATATATCAAATCATAAAGCAAATGTTGAACACTCTGTGTACAATTGTACATATCAAAAGGACAAAGTATATGCTTATATTTGTGTAATCAAATATTCCACAAATCATCTGGTTTTCCATTTCTACCAAGTGTCTATATGTTATATATGACTCAGTGAAAAAAAAATCTGGAAATATATATAGTGTAATTTATCAGCGTAGTGTAATTAGTGTAGTTTATTTTTTCTGAATACCTGCAATAATCAAGTATAATCTAATAGAAACCTAAGAAATTAAATAAAAGAAGTTACTGACTTTCAATAAAAATGAAAAATTAGCTTAAAAAACAGACTTAGAGTCAAATTAATAACACAGAGTTATAGTCCTATAAACTGATTATTAAATGATTCAGAAATTATTGTTTCCAGAAGAATTTTGAGAAAAAGAATGTATTTTGGAGGAAGAGAATCAGTTACAGGAGCTAAGTACATCACTTGAATTGATAAAGCATGAAATGACAGTTATGTCGCCTAGAAATACTTAAGTATATACCCTAAGCTTCCGAAAATATTGAAAGGTGAGGATGCCTAAGTGGCTCAGTCAGTTAAGCGTTTGCCTTCTGCTCAGGTCATGATCTCAGGGTCCTGGGATCGAGCGCCACAAGGGGCGCCCTGTTTAGCGGGGAGCCTGCTTCTCCCTCTCCTCCCTGCTTATGCTCTCTCTTGTTATCTCTCTCAAATAAATAAAATCTTTTTTAAAAATGTGGAAAGCTATGTATGAAAGCTTAGCTGCCAATTCAGTTGCCTCTACTTCTATCCTCAATCATTCTTTATTCTATCATTCTAAAAAAAAGAATATAATCACATCCATCCATCACATTGTTAATTCTGACTAGACTGGGAAGGAATAGGGAATTCCTACTTTGATTTTGTGCTTCTTACTCTTTTGCAAAAATTCTGCAAAATACCTTAAAAAGTAAAGACAAAAGACAAAAAGTGGAATTTGAATGTGTTAGTGTAAAAACTTCAGAAAGGTAAGAAATGAATGAAAATTATCCTTTTTAATAAAAGTGAATTTAAAAAAAAATCATCAAAATGAGTTTGTGTGTGATTTCGAGGGAGGAAAAAGTGTCAATGAAAAAACCAAGGATATGAGTTAAGCTTATTTGCAGAGTTGAAAAATAAATAGCAATGATGGATATAACTATCAACTTTAATAACTGGTGAAACTCTAAGAAGGAAGACTATCTGAAGATCAAATGTGAAGAGAGGAGATTGGACAGCATGATTGTGGGAAGATGAGTGGGCATGTGCTGTTTACCTGGCAAAATGGAAGGAAAAGAGACAGAATATAAGTAAGGCTGTAGGTGGAATGGCAGGTTGTTGTCTAGGAATTAGAGTCATATCCTCTATCATTTTTCTGGGACATATGTTTGGGAATTGTTTTCTATTATAAGAGAGGAATCTGTGATTATGAATGCAAAGAGAAGAAATATAATCTGAAGACTCCACACAGGCACACTTGTGGCCATCCTATGCTTTGTTATATCTCAAGAGTGTTACATCATATCTTGCATATGGGTGCTCAGTGATGACTATATAAAAAGCAAAAACCTCTTAAAGAAAAAGAATAACTAAATTGGACTTTCCAAACCCTAATAGGTTTGTTGACAACACAGAGGCTTCCATTCTTCTTTATTTTCTCCATGATATTTGTTTCTATCTTTCTATAACTCTTACAAATGTTCTGAAAATTAGAGAGAGACTTGGCATCATGGACATGGAATGTGTACACAGCTGTCCAGGATCCTGTGTGCTCAGATAAACTGGAGCTCAATATAATGTTCTGCTGTTGCAATCCTGAAATTCTTTAAAACAATTTTTGAACCAGAGGTCCCACATTTTCATTTTACACTAGGCCCCACAAATTAGATAGCTATTCATTACTAAGGGATAAAAAAGAATGAAGTTTCCTCAGGTACCTGGGTGTCTCAGTAGATTAAGCCTCTGACTCTTGATTTTGGCTCAAGTCATTATCTCAGGGTCATGAGACTGAGCCCTGCATCAGGCTCTGAGCTCAGTGCAGAGTCTACTTGTCCCTCTACCTCTGTTCTTCCCCCTCTCCTCTGCATGCTCTCTCTCTCAAATAAATAAACTCTTAAAAAAAAAAAGAAACAAAAAAAAAAGTAAGAAACAAGTTTCTTGATATTAGAAGCCTCTTTTCGTTGTTATAAACCATTTATAAATCAATACTATTTGTATTAAATTGATTAACCAAGGATTTTTCTTTGTGCACCATAACATTTCATATCTTTCAATCTTATTAACAAGAACAAAATGAATACCATTATTATCAAATGTATCTCTCCATTATAATAATGTTATATAATTAGAGGTTAATGTCCTTAATTTGAACAAAGATCATAAATATACTTGGCCAACATTTGAAGATTTCTCATTTTCTTCTTCCCACATCCATTCCTCTGCCCACCGCAAAAGGTTTAGTCTGCATATCTAGACTGAAATTTTAACATTTTGTGTCATGAGTCCTTTTGAGAAAAAGATTGAGGATACTGAGCCTCTCCCTAAGTACATGTATACATGTGTATGACTAGTATATAGTTGATTCAACATTTGGTAGAACCCAAAACATGAATTCACATTTACAAAATTTCTTTTTTTTTAATATTTTATTTATTTATTATTTATTTATTTATTATAGTCACAGACAGAGAGAGAGAGAGAGGCAGAGACACAGGCAGAGGGAGAAGCAGGCTCCATGCACCGGGAGCCGGACGTGGGATTCGATCCCGGGTCTCCAGGATCGTGCCCTCGGCCAAAGGCAGGCGCCAAACTGCTGCGCCACCCAGGGATCCCACATTTACAAAATTTCTAATGAGAAACATCCATTATTCCTTCTGATCATGTGCTCCATTCTGCCCTATACCATATTCACTCTAATTCTGCATTAAACTGAAATAAAAAATTTGTGCCAAATACAGGACTCAACGAGAGGGGAACAATTCAGGTTACAGAGATGTGTTTTATGTTACCAATCACAAAATGCTGACTCAAAATAAAAACTGACAAGCACCTAATATCTATAGCTTTCACATCTTCCCCAACCTATTCACTAACTTTTCACCACTTGTAAACAATTACACTGTTGAGTATAAATACATTTCTCCCCAAGAAACCTGAGATTTTGAACTGCTGCTGTCTTATAAAATATATTTCTACAGAGAGAATGGATTTGGGGGGGGGGGGAAGCTAAATCCTTTCTGAGGAACTGCATTTTGTCACATGCAATGATTTATTCTGTCAGGAAAATAGATTCTATGAAGTACTATAAGCCCCTTTGGCAAGAAAATTCATTTAGTCAAAACCTTTAATCTATCCTGGTGACAAAATTCTCTCTTTAGTTTATTGCTTAAAAATTGAGTTCTATAATTTCCATGCACTTTTGCAAAAAAAAAAAAAAAAGATAATCGTACAGTGATCTTGGGTCATATAAAAAGAAATTGATCACTATGTAGGAAGTGAGATTTTATGTATTAAAAATGGGTGGTTATTTTTGGTGTAAATATACATCTTTCTCCAAAATGTTTGAGCATTATAATTTATTCCCCATAAAGTCTTCTTTAAGTCTGCATATCTCAAAACAAGGGCAATAACTTTAAATGGCACAATTGTCATTTAATGTGTCTTATGCTAAAACTAACTTTTCTAATTTCCGTAAAAAAATAGAACATGGCCGAAGAGTAGGGGTTCTCATTTCATCTGGTCTCCCAAATTTAGCTAGATAATTTTCAACCTATCCTGAACACTTATGAATTTAACCTGAAATGTATAGAAAGAACAACTGGAATGGTACAAAGAGAAGTGTCCACTTTTTGCAAGGTAGGAGTGCAGAGAAGAGAAACAGAGCGGATATATCAGAAGGTAAACGTTGGGTGGTGGGGGAGCCTCTGCAAGCTGGCTGCAGGAAAGTGATAGAGCCCTGGGGCACAAAAGTGGGACCTTTAGAAACTGCTCCTGAAAAAGTCTTCCCCACCTGAAAAGTGCTCAGTGATGAAACAGGGCAGATTCTCAGGAGGGGCAGTGAGGTCTTGATATTCCCAGAGGCACAGAAAGAACAAGGGTTCCTAAACCAACAAAATTCTCAAGCATTGTAGTGGGAAATGGGTTTAGGTCAGTGAGCCTGGGAGAAAGTTCAACATATGCCATAAACCAAAAAAACCCAGTCAGATCTGGGGACAACTGTTGGCTGTGGGTCCCTGTAATGGACCTGAATGCAGCAACCCTCTGACTGCATCTGAGAAAGGCAGAGTGTGCACTGGAGCAGGTGAACACTCTCCACCCAGGGCCTGGCAATGGAGGGAAGTGGGCTATCTTCCATTCCCTCCAGGAGGGATGGAACCAATGACTGTACGAGGCGGCAAAAGATCTTCTGCCACCTGAAATCCATCGAATTCTACAAATCAGTGCCCCTACTCTTGTGCCCAGGAGGATCTGAGCCAGTGTGCACTAAGACTGCAGTTCTGTACATGCTGGGAGCTCCTGGCTCCCAGGCTGGAGATCTGGCTGCCACCATTTTTTTTTTCTCCATTCACCCTGGAGTGACATGGCCTCCAAGGAACAAAGGCCTCCCAAGGCAAAGAGCTCACACTGAACCTGGCCACCTGGCAAGAGGTAGGGCATCTCGGCTCAGGCACAGACACCTGAGAATCAGTGCATTAGGTCCCTACCCCAGAAGATCAGCTGGAAGAACAAGGGAAGAGCGAGTTTATTGATCAAGCAGCACTGGGAAGCTCCAGAACTGAGGGAAAATAGTATATAGAACTCGAGATTCTTTTCCTTATGATTCATTTATCTTTCAGGTTAAAAATTTCCAATATTCTTTCTTTTTTCCTGTCTTAACTATGATACTTTATCAACTCTTCATTTTTAGATATTTTTCTTTTTGGACTTTAATATTTTTATAATTACATGTCATAGATATATTCATTTTTGGTTTCCTTTCAATGTATTCAATTTAATTTTTGTAGACATGTAAGTCTGGTTTTTCTTTTTTTGTTTGTTTGTTTGTTTGTTTGTTTGTAATTTTGGAATTTAGTACCTTCTAACACATAGACCAAAATACACTCAGAACCAAGTGGAGCACTCTGTGAGATTATATTCTCTCTTTCTTCCCATTTCTTGTCTCCTTGTCTTTTTATTTTGTTTTGTTTGTTGTTTTTGCTATTGTTTCTTATATAAGTTTTGCTTTTTTAAATAAATTTGGAATTTATTTTTTTTTTTTATAATTTTTTTTTTAATTTATCATAGTCACAGAGAGAGAGAGGCAGAGACATAGGCAGAGGGAGAAGCAGGCCCCATGCACCGGGAGCCCGATGTGGGATTCGATCCTGGGTCTCCAGGATCGCGCCCTGGGCCAAAGGCAGGCGCCAAACCGCTGCGCCACCCAGGGATCCCTAAATTTGGAATTTAGAACCTACTTACATACCAACCAAAACACACTCAGAACCAAGAGGATCACCATCTTGGTCCATTCTGTGAAACTATATTCTCTCTCCCACACCATCCCCCCTCTTTTTTGAAATTCTTACTATTTTTTTAAAATTTTTCTTCACTTTTGTTGTTGTTTCTTTCATTTTCTGGACCCTAACCTCTTCAAAATTGTCTAGGGTATCTTTTGCTTAGGTTTGTTCACTCATACAGCGATTCTGCACTGGACAAAATGACTAGAAGGAAGAAGTCACCACAAAAGAAAGAACTAGAAGTAATACTTTCTGCCTCAAATCTAATGGGTATGGAGTTAAGTAAAATGTCAGAAATAGAATTCAAGATTACAATAATAAAATAACTGGTGGATTATGAAAAAAGCATAAAAGACTCTAGAGATTCTCTTACTGCAGAATTGAGATCTAAGCAGGCCAAAATTAAAAATTTTTTAACTGAGATTCAGTCTAACCTGGGTGTTCTAACAGGGTTAATGAAGCAGAAGAGAGTGAGTGTCATAGAAGGCAAGTTCATGGAAAAGCAGGAAGCTGAGGAAAAGAGAGAAAAACAACAAAGAGCACGAGGAGAGACACTGAGAATTAAGTGATAGTTTTAGAAATAATAACATCTGTTTTACTGGGATTCCAAAGGATAAGGAGAGAGATATGTTTAAACAAATCATAGCTGAGAACTCCCCTAATCTGGGGAAGGAAACAGGCATTCATATCCAAGAAACAGAGAGGATTCCCCCACCAAATCAACAAAAACTAATCAATACCTGGACATATAATAGTGAAGCTTGCAAACTTCAGAGATAAAGAGAAAATCTTAAAGCACCTTGAGACAAGAGATTCCTAACTTTAATGAGAACAAATATCAGATTAACAGTAGACCTATCCACAGAGTTCTTGCAGGCCAGAAAGGGCTGGCATGATATAGTCAGGGTACTAAATGAGAAAAAAAAAATGCAGCCAGGAATACTTTCTTCAACAAGGCTGCCATTCAGAATAGAAGGAGAGATAAAGAGTTTCCAGGATAGACAGAAATGGAAAGAATATGTGACCACCAAACCATCTCAGCAAGGAATATTAAGGGGGACCCTGTGAGTGAAGAGGGAGCCCAAAGAAACAATCTTCAGAAACAGGAACTGTATAGGTAGTACTATGACACTAAATTCATATCTTTCAGTAGTTACTCTGAACATGAATGGGCTAAATGATCCAGCCAAAACCAACATGGTATCACACTGGATAAAAAAGCAAGACCCATCTATACACCATCTAGAAGAGACTCATTTTAAACCTAAGGACTCCTTCAGACTGAAGATGAAGGGGTGGAAACCATTTACCATGCAAATGGACCTCAAAAGAAAACTGGGGAAGCAATCCTCATGAGATAAATTTGATAAGCCAAAAGCTGTATTAAGAGATGAAGAGGGACACTATATCATAATTAAAGGGTCTATCCAACAAGAATACCTAACAATTATTAATATTTATGCCCCTAATGTGGGAGGAGCCAATTCTATTAACCTATTAACAACTGAAATAAAGAGACAAGTAGATAATACATCAATTGTAGGAGACTTCAACATGGCACTCTCAGTAAAGGACAGATAACCAAAGCAAAACATCACCAAAGAAACAAGGGCTTTGAATGACACACTAGACCAAATGGATTTCACAGATATATACAGAACATTCCATCCTAATGCAACTGAATACACATTCCTCTCAAGTGCACATGGAACTCTCCAGAATAGACTACATACTGGCTCACAAATCAGGTCTCAATCGATACCAAAAGATTGGGATTGTCCCCTGCATATTTTCAAACCACAATGCTTTGAAACTAGAACTCAATCACAAGAAAAATTTGAAAGGAACTCAAACACTTGGAGGTTAAAGAGCATCCTACTAAAAAACAAATGGGTCAACCAAGAAATTAGAGAAGAATTAAAAAGATTCATGCAAACTAATTAAAATGAAAACACAACTATTCAAATCCTTCAGGATTCAGCAAAAGTAGTCCTAAGAGAGAAATACATTCCAATACAAGGCTCCCTCAAAAAATTGGAAATATGGGATCCCTGGGTGGCGCAGTGGTTTGGCGCCTGCCTTTGGCCCAGGGCGTGATCCTGGAGACCCGGGATCGAATCCCACGTCGGGCTCCCAGTGCATGGAGCCTGCTTCTCCCTCTGCCTCTCTCTCTCTCTCTCTCTGTGACTATCATAAATAAAAATTTAAAAAAAAATTGGAAATATCTCAAATACACAAGCTCACCTTACACCTAAAGGAACTGGAGAAATAGCAGCAAATAAAGCCTAAACCAAGCAGGAGAAGAGAAATAATAAAAACTAGAGCAGAAATCAGTGAAATACAGACCAGAAGAACTATAGAACAGATCAACAAAACCAGGAGCTAGTTCTTTGAAAGAATTAATAAGATAGACAAACCCCTAGCCAGACTTATTAAAAAGAAAAAAGACTCAAATCAATAAAATCATGAATGAAAGAGGAGAGAACACAACCAATACCAAGGAAATACAAACTATTTTAAAAACGTACTATGATCTATTATATGCCAACAAATTAGGCAATCTGGAAGAAATGGATGTGTTCCTAGAAACCTACAAATTACCAAAACTGAAACAGGAAGAAATAGAAAACATGAACAGGCCAATAACCAGGGAGGAAATTGAAGCAGTCATCAAAAACCTCCCAAGACACAAAAGTCCAGGGCCAGATGGTTCTCAGGGGAATTCTACCAAACATTTAAGGAAGAAATAATACCTATTCTACTAAAGCTATTTCAAAGGATATAAATGGAAAGAATACTTCCAAACCCATTCTATGAGGACAGCATTACTTTGATCCCAAAACCAGACAAAGCTCCCACCAAAAAGGAGAATTAGCAATATCCCTGATGAATGTGGATGCAAAAATTCTCAACATGATAGTAGCCAATAGGATCCAATAGTACATTAAGAGAATTATTCACCATGACCAAGTGGGATTTATCCCTGGGATGCAAGGCTGGTTCAACATTTGTAAATCAATCAGTGTGATGTATCACATTAATAAAGGAAAAGAGAACTCTATTATCCTCTCAACAGATGCAGAGAAAGCATTTGACAAATACAGCACCCTTTCCTGCTTAAAATTCTTCAAAATATAGGGACAGAGACAACATATCTCAATACCATAAAAGCTATCTCTGAAAAGCCCACAGCAAATATCATTCTCAATGGGGAAACACTGAAAGCTTTTTCCCTAAGGTCAGGAACATGACAGGGATGCCCACTCTCACCATTGTTGTTCAACATAGTACTAGAAGTCCTAGTCTCAGCAATCAGACAGCAAAAAGAAACAAAAGGCATTCAAATTAGCAAGGAAGTCAAACTCTCCCTCTTCACAGATACTGTACATAAAAAACCCAAGACTCCACCCCAAGATTGCTAGAAATCATACAGCAATTCGGCAATGTGGTAGGATACAAAATCAATGCCCAGAAACCAGTGGCATTTCTTTTTATATATATAAATTTATTTTTTATTGGAGTTCAATTTGCCAATATATATAATAACACCCAGTGTTCATCCTGCCAAGTGCCCACCTCAGTGCTCGTCACCCAGTCATCCCCACTCCCCCCACCCACCTCCCCTTCCACCACCCCTAGTTCGTTTCCCAGAGTTAGGAGTCTTTCATATTCTGTCTCCCCTTCTGATATTTCCCACTCATTTTTTCTCCTTTCCCCTTTATTCCCTTTCACTATTTTTTATATTCCCCAAATGAATGAGACCATATAATGTTTGTCCTTCTCCGATTGACTTATTTCACTCAGCATAATACCCTCCAGTTCCATCCACGTTGAAGCAAATGGTGGGTATTTGTCATTTCTAATGGCTGAGTAATATTCCATTATATATATAAACCACATCTTCTTTATCCATTCATCTTTTGATGGAAGATACAGATGCAATGAAACGTCGGGACACCTGCATCCCGATGTTTATAGCAGCAATGTCCACAATAGCCAAACTGTGGAAGGAGCCTTGGTGTCCATCAGTGGCATTTCTATACACTGACAAGAAGACTGAAGAAAGAGAAATTAAGGAGTCAGTCCTATTTACAATTGCACCCAAAGCATAAGATACCTAGGAATAAACGTCATCAAAGAGGTAAGGGATCTATACCCGAAAAACTACAGAACACTTCTGAAAGAAATTGAGGAAGACACAAAGAGATGGAAAAATATTCCATGCTCATGGATTGGAAGAATAAATATTGTGAAATTATCTATGCTACCCAGGGCATTTTCACATTCAATCAATCCCTAAAGAAACTCTGTCTTTCTTCACAGAGTTGGAACAAATAATCTTAAGATATGTAATGGAACAGAAAAGACCCTGAATAGCCAGAGGGATATTGAAAAAGAAAGCCAAAGCTGGGGGCATCACAATGCCTGACTTCAAACTGTATTACAAAGCTGTGATCATCAAGACAGTATGGTACTGGTACAAAAACAGACACATAGGTCAGTGGAAGAGAATAGAGAACCCAGAAATGGACCCTCAACTCTGTGGGCAACTAATCTTCAATAAACCAGGAAAGAATATCCAATGGGGGGAAAAACAGTGTCTTCAGTAAATGTTGTTGGGATAATTGGACATCCACATGCAGAAGAATAAAATTGGACCAATCTCTCACATCATACACAAAGATAAACTCAAAATGTTTGCAAGATCTAAATGTTAGACAAGCATCCATCAAAATCTTAGAGGAGAACACAGGCAACAACCTTTTTGAACTTGGCCACAGCAACTTCTTGCAGGACACATCCATGAGGGCAAGGGAGACAAAGCAGTAATGATCTATTGGAACTTCATCAATATAAAAAGTTTCTGCCTAGCAAAGGAAACAGTCAACAAAAAAGACAACCTACAGAATGGGAGAAATTATTTGCAAATGACATATCAGATAAAGGACTAGTGTCCAAGATCTATAAAGAACTTACCAAACTCAACACCCAAAAATAAACAAGCCAGGCAAGAAATGGGCAGAACACATGAACAGACATTTCTCCAAGGAAGACTCACACATGATCAACAAACACAGGAAACAATGTTCCACATTACTTGTCATCAGGGAAATACAAATCAAAACCACAATGAGATACCGCTTTACACTGATGAGAATGGCTAAAGCTAACGAGACAGGAAATAACAAATGTTGGCAAGGATGGGAGAAAGAGGAGCCCTCTTGCACTGCTGGTGAGAATGCAAGCAGGTACAGGCACTCTGGAAAACAGTATGGAGGTTCCTCAAGTAATTAAAGATAGAGCTACCCTATGAACCAGCAATTGCACTACTGGGTATTTACTCCAAAGGTACAGATGGTTTGAAACAAAGGGGCACCCACATCCCAATGTTCATAGTAGCAATGTCCACAGTGGTCAATCTGTAGAAGAAGCCATAATGTCCTTCGACAGATGGATGGATAAAGAAAACACACACACACACACACACACACACACACGCAATGAAATACTACTCAGCCATCAGAAAGGACGAATACCTACCATTTACATTGATGTGGATGGAACTGGAGAGTGTCATGCTTAGTGAAATAAGTCAATTGGAAAAAGGCAATTATCCTATTGTCTCAATCATATGTGGAATATAGGAAGTACTGAAAGGTACCATAAAGGAAGGGGGAAACTGAGTGGGGGAAATTTAGAAAGGAAGACAAACCATGAGAGTCTCCGAACTCTGGGAAACAAACAGAGGGTTGCAGAATGGGAGGTGTTTGGTGGGGGTGGGGGTATTGGGTAACTGGTGATTAGCATTAAGGATGGCATATGATGAGATGAGCACTGAGTGTTATAAATTAATTTAAATAAAATTTTACAAAAAACTAAAGTTAGGTTCTTTGTCAAAGTCACTTTTGTCCTCTAAATCACAGTATTCTTATCCATAGAGTGTATTTCAAATGTCTGGGTCTAGGATTCTAAATGAGGTAAAATGTGTGAACCTTTGGGGACTCTAGAGAATCCTCATTTCTCTACCCATCTCCAAGCTGATTTAGCTGGCTTATTGCTCTTAACTTGGGGATTAAAATATATTTTAATATTATTTTCCTTTATAATCCTACATATTTTATTTGAAGTTTTTGAAAACATTGAGAGTAAGGGTCCACAGGTTTTATCAGACTGCTAGAAGGATCTGTAGAACAAACAAAAAAATTATTAAGAACTGAAACTAAGGACTCTCTCTTTAGAATTAAGTGTATGAAATGGCAGCTGTGCTTGTCCTTAGGTGGAGATCAAAGTCACTTACACGTTGCATTGGATTCATTTTCTCCCTTGGTCTAGTCAAGACCATAATTGTATGCAGGATGCCATAAATATATTATTTTCTTTTGGGACATAAAGCAATAACCACCTTAATCTTTGCTATTAGTCTCCTAGCTACCATCAAAGCTCCCAAAAGCCTAATAGCATCATCTATTTGCAGATGTTCCTGCTCCACTAAGGGAGTTGTGAGATACCAGAAACGTATCAGCTCCAGACATTACTCCTGACTCCAAAGAAATTTCCTCTGGCAGGGTTAATTCATCATCTTTTTTTGTAGACAGGGTTGTATTAGGACACACAAAGCATCAAGTTTAAAAAGGACCATAATGTCTATAATTGTTCATTTGATAGAGGCAAGGAAAAAAACTGTAACTTTTCTGTGGTCTTGTGGCCCACTGTTCAAAAATTGTACAAACAGCAAAGCCACTCTAAATCCCATGTTAGTTGAACTAAATTGCCATAAATTTACCATAATGGTCCGCAGGCTCCACTAGGGCTTGGCTCAATGGTATCTTCTATAAAATGTTAGCTGATAGCTGAACTAAAACACTGATATTTGCAACACCAGTTTGTGAAAATGCTCAGAAATTCTCTTCAAGATAAACTGATAGAGCCACTTACCTACTCAACTTCTACTTTTATTTTTTAACAGCAAAGCAAGACTTCTGAATGAATCAGAACCATCCAAAGTCACAGAAATGTGTATATGAAGCCCATCACATGGTATTAATATACATGCCACTTCTGTTACTTGGGCGTTGATCTAGCTGAAACTCTGTCCTAACAAACTACAGAGGGACCAAATACTTCCATTGTATTGACCTTCTGATATCATGTTTACTAATTTTTCCTTTGAGACAATTCATACTTGTCACCTATGCATGACTATTAGGTGAAAAGTTGCACTCACACTAAAGTAAAAGATTTATTCTCTGGCAGCTATTTTTTCTAATGTAAATGTTTAATGTAAATCCAAGACTTTGGGAAGTATCTTTACCTTAATATTAAAAAAGAAATCCTAACGTAAAGGGTTCTTAATTCTTTGTCCAAAGATAGACCCACACCCACAGAAAAAGGAAGATTGTGATTCTGTTGGAAGTGACAACCTGATTACCATCGTGCCTCAGTTTCCTTTGCAAACTGGGATAATAACAGGACCCATTTTATAAAGTTCTAAGCCTTAAATAAATATCTATACTGTTCTTAGAAGTGTGCCTGAGGTATACAAAGTGTTTTATAATTGTTGGTTTTGTTGTTTCTGAATTATTGTTGCTGTTATATTGTTATTTATATATTTACATAAATTATTTATATATAATTATATTTATATATTCATATTTATATATTTTTGTTTTTGGTGTCTCACTAATATGGGACACCCTGGACCAATGTCATATATTCTAGATGTTATTAAATTAGCTCCTCAGAATACTACAACCTTGTCAGTATCAGGCAACCTGGCCATCATGACTCACATGGTGTGACCAGATAGTTCTGGCTATCTACTAACTTTGATCTGAGTACCTTGGGTGGCATTTTGTTTTTTATTTATTTTTTATTTTTATGTATTTATTTTTGGGGGGTGGCATTTTAGATACTTCATATAGTCTATTGACTATCATTGGGATTTCTTCCCAAATAATCCTTTTATAATTCTTGGTGTTGAGAGAAGTTCAAATATATCCTTTATCACTCAGTCCATGAATGTAAATTCAGAAAGGAAAACAGGACAATCAAGGAAGAGATGCATCCTGCACCCATGTTAACGAAGAAATATGTATTTTCTGTTAATTATTATTATTGGTGTGTCCAAAAAAACCCATAGCTTATATTTAGGTTTTTAAATTAACTCTGGGATTTTTATTATTTGAATAATTACATTTATTCTGCTTAAATTTATAAACATCTATTTCATTATTTCATGTTCTCTTAATCTTACATAATTTCTGTATTTTCTGTCTTTGTAATCTAGTCAGCATTAGATTTTTTTTCTATAACCCTTTTGGAAGGTACTTTGCCCTTATTCCCTGACACTGATCTTTAGAGCTTTACATTATATATGTAAATCTACATATTTACATTTATGCACTTCATTTATGAATCTAGAAAAACATTTTATAATTTCAATATACTTTATATCTACCTTTCTAAAATAGTCAACTTCAATAATGTAATATATTTGGACACTACAGACAAAGGAAAAATTATTGAAAAATCCTAATTTTATACTCACTCCTGGTATTATTTTTGTTAATACAGTTATTATGGAATTTTGGCTTTGGTCTATTATTGTGGAAGTATAGTTATATTTTTTATTAGGTATCCTACTGTATCATGAAAACTATACCAAATAACTTTTTTGTTTTTTAATAAAAATCTCACAAATCAATGCCATTATTTACTGAAGTATATCTTTAGCTACATTAAATATACTGAGTTAATTATTTCATACAAAATCTTCACGATTTGTTGACTTTTTTGTTTCATTTTTCTTTATCTATACTCTCTACAGGAGTAGTAAGAGTGATACATTTCAAAATTTCTTATGTATCTGGTACTAGATAACTGTTAACTTTATGAAAAATAATTTGGTAACATATATCTTAAGACTTGAACTCCTGAAAGATACTCTGTTGTCAATTAATTGTGTAAAAGACTTAAAAAACCCGCTTAATTTTCTCCCCATTTTAAGTTAACTTTTTTCTTATAAGTCTTTCTTAATATAATTATAAATAATATTTTCCATTCGAACTGTGGCTTGTTAATTGTCCTAGGGAGAAAGAAGCTGCATTTTTTAGCCTGCTAATATGCATCTTGTGTTTCAGAAAAATTAATGTATACATATGTGTGTGTGTGTGTGTGTGTGTGTGTGTGTGTGTGTGTTTTTTCCACAAGTGATTATTTTTTATCTGGTAACAGAGACTTCAATATAAAGGATCTTTATCTCTGTCCTCCAGAATTATTATTTACTTTTTTTAAAAAATTTATTTATGATAGTCATACAGAGAGAGAGAGAGAGGCAGAGACACAGGCAGAGAGAGAAGCAGGCTCCATGCACCGGGAGCCCGATGTGGGATTCGATCCCGGGTCTCCAGGATCGCGCCCTGGGCCAAAGGCAGGTGCCAAACCGCTGCGCCACCCAGGGATCCCTATTATTTACTTTTTATTAGCAATGAGATTACTGGTCATTTATTTATAAATTGTTCCATTTATGGACCATGTTTTGGGTGTCAAGTCTAAACATTTTATCTAACTCTAGATCCTTGATACTGTCTCCTGTTTTTTTTCTAAAACGTTTATAGTTTTACATTTGGCTTTTAAATCATGATTGATTTTTTTTAGTGGAACAGGACATAGAACCCAGAAAAAAATACACAATTATATGGTCAACTAATTTATTACAACAAAGGAAGCAAGAATATGCAATGGGAAAAAGTCTCTTCAACAAATGGTATTAGGAAATAGTCAGTTACATGTGCAAAAGAATGAAACCAGAGCACTTTCTTATACCATACACAAAAATAAACTCAAAATATATTGAAGACTTAAATGTGAGACCTGTAAACATAAAAATCCTAGAACAGAGACCAGAGGCAGTAATTTCTGTGACAATGGCCTCAGCTGCATTTTTCTAGATATGCCTCCTAAGGCAAGAGAAACAAAAGCAAAAATAAATTACTGGGACTATATCAAAATAAAAAGCTTCTGCCCAGCAAAGGAAACAATCAACAAAACTAAAAGACAGCCTACTGAATGAGAGAAGATATTTGCAGGTGATAAGGAGTTAATATATAAAATATATCTAATAAGAGGTTAATATACAAAATATATAAAAAATTTACACAACTCAACACCAAAAAACCTCTAAATAATCCAATTAAAAATGAGCAAAAGACATGAACAGAGATTTCTCCAAAGGAGATATGTGTATATGTATATATCACATATACACATATAGGAGATATGTGTATATGTGATATATATATATATATATATATATATATATATATATATATATCAAACAGATGCTTGAAAACATGCTCATCATCACTCATCATCAGGGAAATGCAAATCAAAACCACAGTAAGATATTGCTTTGCTGGCCAGAATGGCTAAAATCAAAACACAACAAACAAGTGTTGGCAAGGATGTGGAGAAGAAGGAACAGTGGCATGTTGTTCATGGGAGTATACACTGGTGCATCCACTGTGGAAAACATTATGTAGGTTCCTCAAAAAATAAAAAGTAGAACTACCATATGATTTCAGTAATAATTCCACTACTAGATATCTTTCCAAAGAAAACAAAAGAACTAATTCAAAAAGATATATGTACTCAATTGTTTTAATTGCACCCCTTTATTTTCTTTCTATTAATTCCAATACCCCTATGTTTATTGCAGCATTATTTACCATAGCCAATATATGGAAGCAATCCCAGTCTCCATCAATTATGAATGGATAAAGATGTGAGAATAGCTAGATAGCTAGATAGCTAGATAGACACACACACAATGGAGTATTACTTAGTCATAAAAAATGAAATCTTGCCATTTGTAAAAACATGGATGGATGTAGAGGGTATAAGGCTAAGTGAAATAAGTCAGTCAGAGAAAGACAAATAACATGACTTCACTCATGAGTAATTTAAGAAAGAAAACAGACAAACAAAGAAAACAAATGGGAAAAGAGATTCTTAAATATAGAGAAATGATGGTTGTCAGAGGGGAGGTGAGCTGGGAGAAATGGGGGAAAGAGAAGATGATGATAATGAAGTGTACTTGTGATGAGCACTGGTGATACATGGAATTTTTCAGGTGTTGTACATTATACTAGAATATTTTTTAAAGGAGGTAATTTGAGAAAAATGATTTTAGTTATTCTTTTGACTTTTACCATCCTTTTTATTATTTTTTAGGTGTTGTTTTGGTAATTTCCATATCCATCATTCATTTAATACAGTGTACTTAAAATTAATGTTATTACTCTTCACATAAGTTGTACAGATCTTACAACAGTAAAATTGCATTTATCTGCAGATAAATATATAAATTCATAAACTCATGATTGATATTGAGTCAATTTCTATATAACATGTGAGACTTACATCTCAATTCACTTTTTCTTGCTTACAAATATGTAATTACAACCTCATTTGTTGAAAAATCAATCCTCATTCCATTGAATTGATTTTGTGTGTTTATTAAAGTCAATTGGGCATATTTATTAGGTTCTATTTTTTGGTTCTCTATTCACTTCTGCTGAGTTACATGTCATGTAAACACACACAGTCTGAATTACTATACTGTAGTCATATAAATCCTGACTGTGGTAGATGATACCTTATACTTTATTCTTCCATTTCAAAATCTATTTTAGATATTCTAGTGTCTTTGCCTTTACATGTAAATTATAGAGCATATTTGTCTATTTCTACAAAAAACTCACTGAGATTTTGGTAAGAATTGTATTAAATCTGTAAATCAATTTGGACATAATTAGCATTTTATTGTGCTGAATCTTCTAATCCATGAAGATAGGATATTTGTTGATTTGTTCATATTTTTAAAATTTGTTTCAACAGCATTTTATAGATCTCAGCATTCAAATCTTGTACTTGCTTTGTTAGATTACACCTATATATTTCATTTTAAGTGTTTATTAATCTATCATATTTTCAATTTTAGTTTCTGCATACTCTTTGCTAGTAAACTGATAGGAAATTAAATTTTGTGCATTTTTCTATTGTGAACTTGCTGAAATAATTTATAAATTCTAATGTATTTCGACCATTTACATATAATGTAATGTAATTATTAGTATGGCAGGGAGTCTGTCACTTAATTCTTTGTTTAATATTTGCTGCTTGTTCTTTTCCTTTATTTCCCTGCTTATTCTTTTTTTCATTTCTTTCTCTCCTGGTTTCCATCTTCCTGTGGATCACATCAACATTTTTATAATTCAATATCGATTTTTCTATAATCTATTTCAGTATTATCTATATCTAGTACTTCTTAGGGGTTGCTCTAGGAACTTTATAGCTTGTAAGATTCTATTGATGTTAAGATTTTATCAGTTTAAGGGAAGTGTAGAAACCTTACCTGCCTTTAGATCCCTTATCACCTTTTCATAATATATTTTTTACAAATGTTTCCTCCTTACATGTGGAGAACCACAATAGATGTCATAATTTTTGCTTCTGCCTTGCAAGCCAAGGAGTACAGTGGTTAATTAAAGGCTCTTGAATTAAACAGCCTATCTTGGAACCTGGCTATACTTCCTATTACTTTCATGGCATTAGTGATGTAACAACCTCTCTGCTCTTCAGCTCAAGTGTAAAAGAAGTACAGTATTACAACCTATTTCATCAAGTTCCTGCAAAGATAATCTGATATATGTAAAGGGCTACCATAATGTCTGGAATATGTAATGGCTTAATATACAGTTGTTCTTCTCCTCCTGTTGTTGTGTTGTTTCAAAGGGCCATCCCTTCCCTTTCAGCTGGAACAAGAGATCCTCCCATGCTTATCTACATGACATGGAAATGGATCAGTGGAACCGATGTGGGACTCCAGAAATTTAATATTTCATATAGAAAAATAGGGAAAATTTATACAAAATATGTTGGAAAATTGATGCCTGTCATGCCTGAGTGGCAGGCAAGAGGAAGCTGATTCAGAAGAACATTGTTTTATCACTTGTAAACAGTCCTTGTATATAGATTTTCATCCAATCTCCATTGATTAAATTAATAGAAGTCACAGATGAAAACGAGAGAGTAAATTATTCATTTTATTATGAGTTTTCTATAGCTACTGTAACAATTTTTGACAAATTTAGTAGCTTAAATAACACAAATGTATTGGTTTATAGTTCTAAGGACTAGAAATTTAAAATAACACTCACTGGGCTTGAATCAAAGTGTCATTCGGGCTATCTTTCCATCTAGAGGCTAGAGGAATAAATTCACTTCTTTATGTTTTCCAGTTTGTAGATACCACTGATATTACTTAGATTATAGCTCTTCTGAATCTCCAAAGCCAACAACAATGGGTTGAGTCTGTCTCATATCACATCCTCCTGACTCCTCTTCTGCCTCCATCTTCTACTTTTTTTTCTTTTAAAGATTTTATTTATTTGTTCATGAGAGACACACAGAGAGAGAAACAGAGTCATAGGCAGGGGGAGAAGCAAGCTCCATGCAGGGAGCCTGATGTGGGACTGAATCCTGGGACTCCAGGATCACGCCCTGAGCCAAAGGCAGATGCTCAACTGCTGGGCCACCCAGGCATCCTGCCATCTTCCACCCTGTGATTACAATGGGCTCACTCACACAACCCAAGATAGTTTGCTCATTTCCAGGTCAGCTGATTAGCAATCTTAATTCTATCTACAACCTTAATTCTTCTTTGTCATACAACCTACTATATTCAGAGTTTCTGGGTACTAGGGCAGGGATACCTTTGGGATACCATTAGTTTACCTGCCTGCTCACTGCCCCAGGGACTTACAGAAAGTAAGTAGCCTATTACAAATTTAGCTTTTCTAATCTTACAAATTTAGCTTTTCTTTGAATTACCTTCTAAGCAACTGTTTCTTGTGAGAGCAAAAAGGCAAGTACTGTGATCCAATTTCAAAACAGTTAAAAGAAAGGAAAGTGGAATTTTTTTTTTCCATATAGCTCCTGATGAGCAAACTGATCAGACTGTAAATGATAGTCATTACGAAACTAATCAAGGCATTCAGTAAATCACTGACCTATCTTCCAGGCTTAGGCAAGTCAATTGATACTTCAGAGCCAGTTTTCACGTTTGCAGAAGAATAAAAAAATCCTGCCTTACATAATCACAATTCCTTTGTATGCATTTATGGGGAGAAATCTCAAAGTATGAAAAGATCAATGAAAATATACAATTGTATAATTAATATTGGCACCTTGTGTTCATATGGATAAAGATGTGAGGGGGTGGTTCTTTAATACTCTGTCAGTCATACTGCCAGAATGCCAGCAGAGGCATGCTTTTATTTCAAACTGACTCCAGTTTACTTTAGAGCTAGCAAAATCTTTACTGTATCCAGGCCTCCCATGCATTCAGCAGATTTAACTAATGTTGCAGGCTGAACTGTGTACCCTTAACATTCATATGTTAAAATCCTAACCACCAGTACCTCAGAAAGTGATTTTTGTTTGGAAACAAGAGTCTGAAGAGACAGTTAAAAGGAGGCTCACTACAATAGGCCCTAATTCAACATGAATGGTGTCCTTATAAGAAGAGGAAATTTGGACAGTTTCAGAGGGAAAATTATGAGAAGACACAGGCATCTAAGAGCCTGGAATTGATCCTTCACTCATGGCCATCAGAAGGAACAAACTTTGCCAATACCTTGGTCTCAGACTTCTAGCTTCAAAAACTGTGAGAAGTTAAATTTCTAAGGTTTAAATTACCCACTCTGCTGTACATTATTACAGAGTCCTAGCAAACTAATACAGGTAGTGAGGAGACTGTGACAGATTTGCACTCAAACAGGACAATGAGCCCTGCATATATTGATGATTATTTCCCTCATGCACAGACAAAGCAGTGGTGCTCAGACAGTGGTTTATTTCATATAAGTATCTTATAGTAAGTATTGTGGAGATATTGATTATATTCATAGCCAGCTTCCACGTGGAGGGGCTTACAATTTAGTACATCGGATCAATGTAGTTTTCTCTCTTGTCTTTATCTCAAAATGAAATATGAGAGCTTTCTATCATATATAGTGTCAAATAGTTATTGTTCATTAAAAGGTTGCACACATGAACAATAATGGCATCCAGACATCGAAGAGAGGGTAGTTGGTATCACTTCTTGCCACTTACTTGCCTTTGAATATGACAAAATTATTTCATTAGTGGCTCTATCAATAGCTCCCCTATAAACCAGGATCCCATGCCTTCTTGCAAGCATTATTTGTGAAGAACGTTTTAAAAAAATGTTGTATCTTAAGTATATGAACATCATATATATTAAAGAGATATATTCATTACTTGGGAAGTGATGTTTTTAAAATCTTAATCCAGAGATGAGAGATTTTTCCTCCTTTAAATGTTTGGTAGTAAAGGAATTATACCCTAAATCAGAATATAAGAAGTGCCAAGGAGAGGCAAAGCAAGTTTCAGAAGGTGATAAAGGAAGCAGCAATTTAACAATCTGAATAGAGATAAGGGAGGCTTTGGTGGGGGGTAAAGGGATTAGAACTACATTATGCAAACTGAAGCAATATAATAAAAATTAATTGAAACATGTAATCTAAACAGAATATATTTAGGATTTGGGTGAATTAAAAAAAAAAAAAAGGAACATTGGGCAGCCCGGGTGGCTCAATGGTTTAGCGCCACCTTTGGCCCGGAGCGTGATGCTGGAGACCCAGGATTGAGTCTCATGTCAGGCTCCTTGCATGGAGCCTACTTCTTCCTCTGCCTGTGTCTCTGCCTCATTCTGTGTGTGTGTGTCTCTCATGAGTAAATAAATAAAATCTTTAAAAAAAGGAACAAGAATTTAATCAAAATAGTCCATGTTAGAATAAAATTCAGAGTTAAAAATTGTTCTCTTTCTCTTTACACCTATAAAGAAAATCGTAAAATGTCTAAGGGTGATATGAATATTTATGGCAACATTATTCAGAATAGCCAAAAAGTGAAAACAATGTGATCTCCATCAAATGATGAATGGATAAACACAATGTGGTATGTCCACACAATAGAGTATTTTTTAGCAATAAAAGGGAATTTTGTACTGATATGTGCTATAGCATTAATGAACCTTGAAAACAATGTGCTAAAAATCCAGTCACAATAGATCACATATTGTATGACCCTATATGAATACAAAGCATCCAGAACAGGCAAATTTATGGAGATAGAAAGTAGATTACCAGCTGCCAGAGTCTGGGGGAAGGGGAGACCTGAGGGATATAGGATTTGGTGTGAGGGTAACAGTAATGTTGTAAAACTGATTGTGGTGAGGGATGTACAAGTCTGTGAATATATTAAAATCATTTTAATTGTATACTTCACATGAGTAAAGTGTAAAGTGAGTAAATTGTAAGATAGGTAGGTATATGCTATGAGCTACAAATGGCTCTAGGTGATCAAGAAATTTTCAGGCTTTTGAACTTGATTACAACACTATGATACATATATTGGTATTATTCCTTTACACACACACATAAATACATTCATACTCAAAAGCTTGCTCGTTGGCCACACACTAGGAAGTAATGAAATCTGCAGTTGAACCCAGACAGTCAGCATACAGATTTCATGCTTTTCATTTTTACTGTATGCTATTTCTATTAGGCAGTAATTTTATTTACTCATTTATATAATAGCAAGAACCATTTGGCTATCCAACGTCATGTGAAAAATAGCAATTGAATGTGTGTTTTGTTGTTCAGAAGGTACAATCGTATTATGAATACCATGTCTTGCTCTGGTCACAATGTGAACCCAAAGGATCTGTAACATGGAGAATAAAACATTGCTTTCCCACCACTGCATGTTACTCTTTTAATCAGAGTTTACTGTGTGCATCAATGACTTGAAACCAACAACAATAAGCAATCATGCCTACAATTGTCATCTCCTGAGCTTACCGGCTTGAAGCAGTGGTTTCTTTCTGTTGACACATATTGCTTAGCTGCTGGCATGACAAGTTGTTTTCTCACTGAAACTCCACTAAAACACTATTGATTTTGTCCGAATGGCTAAAAAAGAGTCACTATCTTGTTATCATCTCCCTTGCATGGGCCCTGGGACTGTAATTTTCCAACCCAGGCATAATATAAGTAAAATACCTACCCTACACATTTAAAAAACATGAAAACTACTAATATTGTTTTTTTCTCTTTTGTGATTTTTAACCCAGTGAATAGAATAAAATAAGCAGCTTTTCTCATGGGTGCACTTCTTAATGATGAGTTACTCAGCTGCATCATAAAGTCCTTCCCAGCCAAAGAAATTTCAGTTTCTGGCTAAAGGGGGAAAAACTCTACTGAAATATAAGTGGAAAACTTCAGAAAGTCAGTGACAGTCACAATAAATATTTCTACCTTATACTTTCACTCTTCTTTTTCTCATTGCCTTTTTTGAACATGATGAAGTAAGTCCATTAACTTTTCATATGGATATTTATTTATCTCAAGGAAATAATAAAATGTGAACTGTCACAATTGAATACAGTCATTCTCTACCAAAAGTCATGGCTATCGTGAAAGGGATTTGTACATTGCATTAGAGATATTATGAGTGTCTTCCTCCCTGAGAGACTACTCAGCAAGATGTCTTTATAATGAGACCTCCAATCCAACATTAGTTATCTTAGATGCCAGCTGAAGAGCAGGAGGGGAAATGAAGAAAAAGAGAAAAAAGCAGCCAGTGAAATGATCCACGCTACTATAACTACAAATGCCATTTATTGTAACTTTCTGCTTGTCACCCTCCTTAGCACACCTGTGCATTATCTTGTATATTCCCTAGAGAAACACTGTAAGATACATTTTAATTTCATTTTATAGATGAGAAAACCAGTGTTCAGAGAGTTTAAGGAACTTGCTTTGAATTGATCTGATAGTATGTAATATGTGATAAATTGAATATAGATCTATAAGATTTAAAATTTGTAACCTTTAAAGACTATGATATAATCCATGACCCTTCTCTGATCAGTTTCTCTATTTCTAAGTTGTAAGTGTTGGTCATCTAGTGATTTTTAAGGTAAGCTTTACTCACAGAACAACCAACTAATGAGCAAATTAAAACAAGAGATGGCACCCTAAACTCAGAGCAGTGATAAGTGAAAAAAAGAAGGCAATTATTGGAGAGAATATGCAATTTTTAGAGACAGCCCATTATTTCATAGCAGTTTGTGGATGTCCAAAACATGAAAGGTGTTCTAAGAAAAATAGGGAACTTGATCCAATGTAACCATATATTTCCTCATAATTTTTCTCAATACAGCTCTCTTGACAGAAATTAACAATTGTTCAGATTACCACATAACTTGAACATTGTCTTCTGTGTAGAAGTAATTTTGTAATGAAGGACTATACTAATCTAAAGCCTATTACCTACTCCTTGAGGTAGTAGGGCGAGAAAATTGAGACACTGAGCATTGTTTGTTTGTTTGTTTTAATCACCTTGTTCAAGAATGAATAAAATAAATGTGTGGCTCAGTGGTTGAGCGTCTACCTTTGGTGCAGAGCATGATCCTGGAGTCCTGGGGTCAAGTCCCACATCGGGTTCCCTGCGAGGAGCCTGCTTCTCCCTCTGCCTGTGTCTCTGCTTCTCTCTGTGGGTCTCTCATGAATGAATAAATAAAATCTAAAAAAAAAAAAATGGATAAAAGAGGATTTTGTCTTCCTGATATGACACCTTTTTTTTTTGTTATCAGGTTAGAAATCAATAAACAGTAAAAGGATACAAAGTGAATTTTGTCAAACATATCACTGGCCATATTTTAAGTATACTTTGTAATATTATTATATTTTTCAGACAATAATATTGAAATACAGATTTAAACTAATGACAGCAAATAAAAATATACTTATTTAAACATGATTTTACATGTTGGGGACTTAAAAATCAATGATATTTCATCATAAAATTCTGATAAAAAATCTAGTGAGAATGAGATTATAATACAGAAAAAAGATAATAGGCAATGAAAGTGTTTTTGCCTATAAGACAAAACAAGAATGAAATAGAAATACTAGTAATAAATGGAATTAGCAAAGTACCACCATACTATAAATACACAAAATAACAAATGATGATGAAGGGACAAAGGGATATAAAGAGATATATAGTTGCATAAAAATATTTTGGATGTTTATGAATAACATAACTATGAAAACAGTTTCTTTCTTGAATTTAGATTTAAAAAATTCTCATCAAAATAATAGCAAATCAAATTCAATATATGCCATGACCAAGCAGAATTTATTCTAAGTATGCAAGGCTCACTCAACATTCAAAAAACAATTAGTGTCATTGCACCATACCAAGAATTAAGGTAGAAAAGTCACATAGGTATATCAACAAAGAAAAATATTTGACAGAAATCCAATACTCATTCATGATAAAAAGTCTCTGGACATATGAGAGAATCCCCTAAACTTTAAGAACAGCTTAAGGGGATCCCTGGGTGGCTCAGCGGTTTAGCACCACCTTCAGCCCAGGGCGTGACCCTGGAGAGCCGGGATCGAGTCCGCATCGGGCTCCCTGCATGGAGCCTGCTTCTCCCTCTGCTTGTGTCTCTGCCTCACTCTCTCTGTGTCTATCATGAATAAAAGATAAATAAATCTTAAAAAAAGAACAGTGAAAAAAAAAAAAAGAACAGCGTAAAAAAACCTACAAGCTAATATCATGAGATATGATATTATCATGATCACCTAATGATAAGAAATAAAAATTCCCCACTAAGATTGGGGAGGTAAGAATATCCCTTCTTGCCCCTCCATTCAACAATGTATTGGAAATCCTCATAGGAAAATAAGAAAAGGAAATATAATATATAGAGAAAGATTTGGAATAAAAAAATTAAACATTTTAATGCCTTTGTTCACAGATGATGATCATGAATAGCATGAAAATCAGTCTAAATAACAGATTTCAGAGAGCTGTAATAAATGGTTATAGTAAGGGCACAGTATACAAGGTTATTATACAAAAATCAATCACTTTACAATTTGAACTATTGAAATTTGAAATTGAAAACATACTACCATTTATACTAGCACCAAAAAATAAAATAGGTATACAACTAACAAAGTTTACATAGCATTTATATGTGGAAATTAGAAAACTGATAAAAAGAAATCAGAGAAAAGCCAAACATATGGAGAGATATTCTATGTTCCTGGATTAGAAAGCCCAATATTGGGGCAGCCCCAGTGGCTCAGCGGTTTAGCGCCACCTTCAGCCCAGGGTGTGATCCCGGAGACCTGGGATCGAGTCTCACATCAGGCTCCCTGCATGGAGCCTGCTTCTCCCTCTGTCTGTGTCTCTGCCTCTCTCTCTCTCTCCCTCCCCTCCGTGTCTCTCATGAATAAATAAATAAAATCTTAAAAAAAAGAAAGCCCAATATTGTTAATATTTCATTTTTCCCAATTTATCCTATAGACTCAAGTTAATTCTAATCAAATCCCAGAAATCTATTTTCTGGATGTATACATAGTGATTCTAAATTTATACTGAGAGGCAAAACCTAGAAAAAAAAAAACACAGTATTAAAGAAGAAAAAACTGACATTAATTCACTTCAAGTTTTACTAAAAGGACTGACATTACTTGACTTCAAGTTTTACTAAAACAACATTGTATTCAAGACAGCATAGTATTGACAAAAGAACTAAAGAGATCAAGGGAACAGAACAGATTCCAAAAACAGACTCATCAAAATAGAATCACCTTATTTTGTGCTTCGGAGTCACAAACTCTAAGAACTAGCAGTCATTTCAAAAACAGTGCTGGAACAACTGACAATCCAAATGCAGAAAAAATAAAGAATTCTAGACATAAATCCTACAATTGTCACAAGATAAACTGAAAATGGTTCATATAACTAAATATATCAAAACAGCACTATAAAACTTCCAGAATAAAACACAGGAGAAAATGTATATAATTTGGGGTTGACAATGAGATTTTAGATACGATACTAAAAGCACAATCCATGAATAAAGAATTTAATGAAATTAGACTATTTAAAAACTAAAGCCTATTCTAGAAAAAAACACTGTTAAAAGAATCCAAAGATAAACCATAAAGTGGGAGGAAATTTTTCAAAATTCATATCTGATAAAGGACTTGCATTCAAGGCACACAAAAAAGTTTGAAACTCAACAATAAGAAAGCAAACTATTAAAAATAGGCAAAATATTGGGAAAAGCACCTCACTAAAGATATATAGATGCAAATAAGTATATTAAATAATGATCCTAATCTGTCATCAGGAAGCAAATATTAATAAAATAATAATGAGAAACCACTACACTCCTATCAGGATGACTACCCTACCCCATCCCATGAATTAGCAATGCTTTAGTGAGGTGCTTTTTTCAATCTTTTGCCTATTTTTAATAGTTTTCTTTCTTATTGTTGAATTTCAAATTCTCTGGTGAGAATGCAAAATAACAGTAATTTATATTTATTGATGGAGGGAATGAAAAATGGTACAACCACTTTAGAACACAATCTGATAGTTTTTTACAAAGCTAAATATAACAACCTATGTATATAAAAACCTAGATACAAATATTTATAATAGCTTTATTTATGATTGCCAATATCTGGAAGTAACCAAGGTATCCTTTGATAGCTGAGTGGACAAACACAAAGATATACCCATACAGTGTAATTATTATTCAATCATAAAAAAGAGCTGTCAAGCCATAAAAAGACATGAAAGAGGGACACTGGGGAGGTTCAGTGGTTGAGCATCTGCCTTCGGTTTAGGGTGTGATCCCAGGGTCCTGGGATCAAGTCCCACAAAAGGCTCCCTGCATGGGGCCTGCTTCTCTCTCTGCCTATGTTTCTGCCTCTCTGTCCCTTATGAATAAATAAATAAAATCTTTGAAAAAAGACATGAAAGAACCTTAAATATTTAGTCACATTGAAAGAAGACAGTCTGAAAAAGCAACATACTGCATGATTTCTATTATTGGACTTTCCAGAAAATGTAAGACTCCAGAGACAGGAAAAGAACCAAATGGTTTCTTTCCTATGCAAGAATGAATGGTACCATGTCAAGGTGACTGCACCTGTACTGTTTGGTCCAAATCAATGCTCTGCTCCAAAAATTGTGAAAGTAGATAGTAAAGTGAAAGGTGACAGCTCACAGGAAAAAGTGAGAAGTGGTGCCAGGATAATGACCTGTACCCTCTAGTGAAAACAGAACTGTGTCTTTGTGACATATTTATTTATATCTAAACCTTATGAATACTAGCCAGATTGCATTCTTCTGGAAAGCAGAAAAGAATCTCAGACAGAATCGCACATATAAGTATACAGTGAAGGAAGTGGTGGAAGCGTGTGCTTTCAAGCAATAACCTGCTCTGATGATAGTGGAAGGCTTGATAAGCCCACCCACTGCAGCAGCTCTGGTAAGGAGATGGATGAGGAGCAACAGATAAGACAATGACATGCAGTCAAGAAGGTTTGTCCAAGAATGAGCAGGTTTATTCTTTTAATATTGGTTTTATTCCTCCTTTTTGACAATACACTGCCTCTCAGAATATGGATGTATTAAAAAAAAAAAAAAAAGCCCAGGGATTCAGGGGCTAGGGGTAGGGAGAATTGTTTGCACCGTAACATTTTTCTGTGTCATATTGTAATGGTGGATACAAGACATTAGGCATGTGTCAAAAACCATAAAAACTCTTCACAAAAAGAGTGAACTGAATATATGAAAATTGAAAAAAAAATATTTAGAAGATGGGGGGATGCAGGAAGGAATGTAGACTATAAGAGGAGAATCTAAATGCATGATAAATACATGAACCCACTTCACTAAAGGGGGTGGAGGGAAGAAAAGTGACCTAATATCTATAAAAAGGAGTGAAGTCTGTAAAACTAAAGGGAAAAGGAATTAAACATAGATATTATACTCTAGTTGATAAAACTGTTCCTCTTCAGGGTATGGTCTAACAATTCTGATACTACCATATATGCATACTAGAATGAAATAAATAAATGGCAGATGGCAAAAACCAAATGTCCTACTGGTGGAGTGGAATTTATAAATAAATAAGAGGAGAATGCAAGAATGATCTATGTGGTAATGGATCAGATATGGAGACATTAGTGTGAACACGTTTAGCTTAAAATACTTAGTTACATAATGAAATGTTTGTAGATAGGCTTATATACACAGGTTGATCAAAAGCCATATTTTTTGCTCTGTTAATTGAGAGATGCTAAAGACCTAACACTCCAGTAGCAACAAGCACCTGTGGCACCCATATCTTGTTTTTTAACGCCTTTTTTTTTTTTAAATAAAAAGAACCTGGGATCCTTGGAGAAATTGCTGATCTAGGTTTATAGCAGGAAGCATTTAAGATAAACCTCAGGGCTCCTGGGTGGCTCATTTGGTTAAGCAGCTGCCTCCAGCTTAGGTCATGATCTCATGATCCTGGGATTGAACCCCCACATCAGGCCCCGTGCTTAGAAGGGAATCTGCTTTTCCCTCCCCCTCCACTGCTACCCTTGCTTGTGTGCTATTTCTCTTTCATTAATAAACAAATAAAATATTTAAAAAAAGATAAGATAAACCTGAAGCATCTTGAAGAATCAGAAAGTAAGGAAGTACTCAATACCCCTGTCACATACACATATTGATGGGGGTGTGTGAAAGTATCACAGGAGTCAACTGAAAGAGATCCCACCAACCAAATCTGAAACAATTAAAGTAACAGAATTGATATAATGAGCACTGGGTGTGGTGTAAGATTAATGAATCACTGACCTCTACCTCTGAAATTGACAATACATTATATGTTAATTAACTGAATTTAAATTTAAAAAATAAAATCCAGCATAACTAAAGTAAAAACAATGAATATTCTTAAATTATTACTCAAAGTATAAAATAAATATCCAAGTGTCCATTATAACTTAAATAAATGACTAAACAAATTAATAAAGAATAGAGAAATTTCCCACGCTGAAGGATTTCACATAACACTCCTTAGATGTTAGCAGCACGTTCTGACTTCATTCCAAAGTATACAGAATGGAAAAGGTAGAAAGGGAAAAAGGCATTTTGCAGTGAACTTAATCTGACAAACACTAACAAAGACAGGTGAAAATTATGTTGATTGCATGTACACTTGATATGGTAGGACAAAAATGACACTTTACCTCTGTGTTCTTCTTCCCAATAACCCACAGTCCATTATGAGAAAAACATTAGTGAATTCTAATAGTGGGCCATCCTTCAAAATACTTGACCAATACTCCTCAAAACTGTCATGTCATGAAAAAAAAAGTCAGTAAAACTGCCATAACTAGGAATAGGCTAAAGAAACACGCCAACTAAATGAAGTATGGTACCTTGGGCGAGATCCTGGAATAGAAAAAAAGAACATTAAGTAAAAACTAAGGAAATCTAAATAGACAATGGACATCTGTTAATATATATATATTTTAAAGTTCAGTTGGTGCGGTGCCTGGCTGACTCAGTTGGTAGAGCATATAACTCTTGATCTCAGGGTTGTGAATTCAAGCTCCACATTGGGCGTGGAGTCCATTTAAAAAAAAAAAAAAAAAGAGGGATCCCTGGGTGGCGCAGCGGTTTGGCGCCTGCCTTTGGCCCAGGGCGCGATCCTGGAGACCCGGGATCGAATCCCGCGTCAGGCTCCGGGTGCATGGAGCCTGCTTCTCCCTCTGCCTGTGTCTCTGCCTCTCTCTCTCTCTCTCTCTGTGACTATCATAAATAAATAAAAATGTAAAAAAAAAAAAAAACAGCCAAATTAATGTCATTAAAAAAAATTAGGAAGTGTAGTAGTATTAACAAAAAAAAAAAATTGCCAAAGCCACAAAATGGAGAAAATGTTTTATATTTAGATATTTTTATATATAGGTAAATATATATTAAAATTATATATAAATATATATTCATATTTATATATAAATATACTTATATATAAATATCTATAATACATGTAGATATATATATATATATATAGTCAGATAGATATCCGACAAAGGGCTTCTATGTATATTTCAAAATTATATTTCAAATGTTTTTAAAGATTTTATTTATTTATTCATGAAAAACAGAGAGAGAGAGGCAGAGATATAGGGAGAGGGAGAAGCAGGCTCCATGCAGAGCCTGGTGTAAGACTCGATGGCGGGACTACGGGATCATGCCCTGAGCCAAAGGTAAATGCTCAACTGCTGAGCCACCCAGGTGTCCCAACATTTCAAATTCAACAAAAATTGAGCCTTATATTTTAACAAATATTTTCAAAAGGATACATATAAATTGTGAATGACTACTGGGAAATAATCTCAATATGATTAGTAATCAGGAAAATGCAAATGAGTAGAGTGCAGAAAGTATTATTCAGACACAAGAAGATGACAGTGACAGAAAACCAGGAATAAGGAATTGGAAATAATCCCTTACCAATGAGTTCTTCTGTCACAGGACATCATTATACTTATAGGAGCTTCAGAGTACTCATCTAAAAATTATAGAACTACACGATTATCTTGAAAGTCACTTTTAATATTTTGAATACTTCTAATATTCAGTTTATTTTAACCAAGAAGATGAATAGTTTGCATATTTTTATTTCCTTTTTTCCTTCCTAATGGCTGCATTAATTCAGTTTCTTTGAACAATTTCTGCAAAGTGGTAGGTTATCTGAATAGAACTGTGCATCAATAACTTGAGTACTTTTCATTTGCAATTTGTTGTGTGATCAGAAGTGCTATTACCTTCAAAATAATTTTATCAATAGGTGGCAGGGATATGGTCTTTAATTGTCTTTTTTTTTTTTTTGAAAGATTTTATTTATTTATTCATGAGAGACACAGAGAGAGAGGTAGAGACATAGGCAGAGAGAGAAGCAGGCTCCATGCAGGGAGCCCGATGTGGGACTTGATTCCAGGACTCCAGGATCACACCCTGAGCTGGAGGCAAATGTCCAACTGCTGAACCACCCAGTCATCCCTGGTCTTTAATTTTCTAACATGGACTGTTATAATGCCACTGTTATTAATGTAAACATTGTAAACAGGCAAATGTATATCCTGAATGTTACTATAACTTAAATTTTTTGCTTAAAATACATCCTAGAAAATTAAATTCACCTCTGAACTGGGCCCTGGGGCAATGATTGATTTAACTATAAATTTTACAGTGAAGATATAAAACTCTGGAATTGCTATTTTGTAATAAAAACACTGACAGAACTTTTAAACTTCATTCATCTATCCATGTTGTTATGCAATTAAAACCTCCAGTCAATATCTGGAAGTTTGGGTAGTAAAAAGAACTTCCAAAGATTGTATCAGTGACCAATGCATATCAAGAGAGAATGTTTTTAATCTACGTGCACCTGAATTTTTCCTCCCAGAACAGAGTTGTAGTATTGAAGATGTTCCTGAACAGCCTAGAGGGAATGAAAAACTCTCCACATCCAAGTTGTTTTATGACACCAACATAACTTATACCAACCACAAACAAATATGAATATACACAAAGACAGCTTTCCAAACGTCTCTTCATGAAGATGTGAGATAACTTACAGTGAAATATCATTCTAGTTTTTCAAGATATACAAAGAGATTTTAACACATTAAATCTGCATCATTCGCTGATCATCCATTCCAAGAAGCTGGTTCAATTTCCAAAGGAAGCACAGCTTTGCTGTATCATGTTGATGTATTTTACCATAAGAAGTCGTGGGGTATGATAGAGGCTAAACCATACAGATGAGCTAAACCAGGAAGCACTAGGAATATTAAATATACAGAGTAACTGAGGTACACTAGGTAGATTAATAATGGAAAAACTAATATCCAAAAAAAAAAAAAAACTAATATTCATCAGTGATTACAAAGCTAAAAGAATTCAGGAAGTGTTTATTTTTTCATTTACATCTCAAAATCACAAGAGGCAGTTATTGCTGAAATTTTGCTTTACAGATGTAGTAGACTGACTTTTAGGACACCTCCTTGACAATCCCCACCCACTAGAATGACAATCTTGCTTATCCCCTCCCCCTGAGAGTGGAATGGATCTCAAAATGCATAATAGATAGAATATGGAAAAGTGATGAGATGCCATGTCATGATTATCTTACCAAAGTCTGTGGGTCTATCCCACTTATACTCACTGTCTATTGGTTTCTTGGACTGTACACTTTGAGGAAATAAGCTGTTACATAGAAGAAGCCCAGATTGGAAAGAACTGAGGAAGCTGCTGGCTGAGAGCTTGCGAGGCCCTCTATCCAAGACTGCAAGAACCTAAATCCTGTCAACAACTATGTAACTGAAATGGAGAGAAGATCTTTTCCCACTTGAGCTTCCAGATGAGACCACATAATTTCACCAACGCATTGTGCCCTTGTGAGAGACAGTAAAGCAGATGACACAATCTGTGCCTCAATTTCTGACCTTCAGAAAATGCTCTAAGAAATTAGATTACTGTCAATTATTGCTAATAGGAACAGGATAGCCATCCATATCATGAAGAGAACTAAAAAAGAATACAGGCTGAACTGGTCTAGGCTTTTGAATAAATCAAGATTTTGCACAGAATCCCCTGAACCTATGTGAGTACAGACTATCTGAAGTAAAGAAGGTGATTTGACAGATAAATGGCACTTGAGAGAGAGAGAGGAAATAGAAACAAGTCAGTTGAAGTACCAGAATTTTTATAGTTGAAACTGTTATAATCATATACTTTAATTCAGGCACTCCATTTAGAAACTATTTAGAAATATCTTGTGGATTTTTATGCATTTTTCTTTCTCATAGTGTTAATTGTCTGAGAATATGTTATTTTCTTTAAAGTAAATATATAAAAGAAATGGAATCTATCAACACCCTAGCCAAAGCTGCAGCAGTAAAAACTGAGCACTTTCTATGCCACTGTCTGCCAAGTGGAAATATAATGGACTGCAGGTAAAAGTTCCAAGAATTTTGTAGCAAAATAAGTCTTTTCTAAATTGATACCATTTGGATCACTCCACATGTTCAGTGTACCGTTTTGTTTTCTTTTGAACTATCTTTTGTTTCTATTCTGTCTAGCTTTTGTATCTTGCCTCCTCTAACTCATTCCCATGGTTTATTTTTAATATTTGTATTAATGTTTCACATTTTTATTTAAATTAGTTGGCATACAATTTGATATTAGTTTAAGGAGTAGAATTTAGTCGTTCATCACTTATATATAACACCCAGTACTCATCACAGGTGCTCTGCCTAATACCCATCACCCACTCATTTGTCTTCTAACTTCAGAGTTTTATTTTTTCCCTTTTGGGCTGACATCATTCAGTTCAGGGACAAAAGTTCTCGCTTAGTCTCAGACTCTGCTTCTTGAATTTCTCCACTGAGACTGTCACAGTCCTCCTGAGATTTGGACACTCCACAGCCAAGGTGCTGGGTATGATGCTCAGTCTGGTCAGAAGTATTAAAGAAAACCACATACAGAGCAAAATTAGAAAGATAGCAAGCATCCTCTTTGAATGTGGAGTATCTCCTTCCCATCTTTCTCATTGTAGGTAGTAGTGATCAGCATAAAATGTCATCCAGGTTCGCTTTAGCAGCTGTGTTACATCTCAAATAGAAGTCTTGTATACTCTGATCCTATCTTTCTGCTTTAAAATCCACTGTCCTCTGATTTAGAGTAGTTTCCTATAAAATGGGAATAATAACCACCCCAATAGGATTGATTGCAGAAAAGACATGGTGTCTTTCACTAGAGTTTGTCTTATGTTTCTAATTAGGTTAAAAAATACTAAGGGGAATTATTATCTCCTCTCACCTCCCTTTATCTCATACCAATGTGAATATATCTGAACATCATTGATACTAACTAACCTATAGATATACCTACCCAATCTGATGGATCTGATGTAAAATTTAAGAGATTATGATGAACTGCACTACATATTGCTATAACAACAAATATTTAATTTCTTGCTATAATTACTTGGTTAAGTTTTCTTTTGTTACATTGTTTTGTTTTCAATGTATTAGGACAAACACACTGGTTTTGGTTTCTTAGTTACCTACAACTGTTTGCCATCTGAGAGAACATTGACTAGTGTTAAGGAATAGCTGAAGTCACAAGTGAATTTAGTTCAATATTCAAAAACATTTTCCAGAAGGCAGCTAAGTTCCATTATAAAAATACTGTGTTCATATAGATAAGGAAGAGTTGTTTTATGAAAGAACCGAAGTCTTTTTCTATTGGTAAGCATGCCCTCAGTAGATTTGATCCCAAATACAATGATTTTCAATGTACACTGCTACTCAAGAGCCTTCAGGAAAGTTGTGGTATGCAGGATTGCAATGATGCATGAACGGTTGGGAATTAGAAAAGAAAATGGAATTTTGATTCTTTTTTAGAATTCAGAATTGCTTTGAAGGTTTCCTGCCTCTCCTGATTTTAAACCTAAACTCGTGAAAATAAAATTTAGCTTATGCAATTTCTATGCACTATACATGAGGTATTCTGAAACTTTTAAGTGTGTTTTATTTCCTAAAGAAAATAATATTTAAAGTTTACAATATTATGACCCAGCATGAATTAACAGTCCATAGAGGCATTATGGAGATTAATGTTAATAAATATAGCATCAAATATTCATAAATGTTTAGCTAATATCTTATTAAAAAGCTTATTTTTCTTTTCTCTTATCACGGAAATCAGTTTTTCTTCATTTGTAGAAATGCCAAAAAGAAAAGTCATATCAGATACTGTTAATATGGGTTAATCTAAACAGAATTGATCAGATGGTAATCTACTAGGATTCCAAGGCATCACTGCAATATATCATAAGGAATAGCTAATTCAATGTTTCCATGACAATTCCTTACAAAATTGTAAAATGTAAATTAGTCTGTCTCCCTCGCTAAACTATAAAAGGGAAAACAAGTGAATTTAAAACAATGGAAAAAGCACACCCACATTAACACACACAAAATCTCCTACTTGATCCATTTCTGTATAATGTGGCTCTTTGTACACATACACACTATAGAATTTATTGTCAGAAGTTGCAGGTACCTGATATTTTGACTTTGAATAATGCCTAACATAGTGTTCACTTAAAAGTGGAAATTTGTTTTTTCTAAAATCTTGACCTTTTAGTAATATTACTCCCATGGATTTGTCCGTTTCTGACAAGTTCAATAAAGATCAATATTATTAAAAAGTAGGAAATATTTTTCCAACATAAGATTTAGGGATGAAATGTATATACGGAACCAGTACATATTTCTGATTATATTTATATAAGTTCCTATATTTTTATGTTACCAGATTATGAATAGTTTGTGGGTAGACACTGATTATTGTTAACCAAACATACCTATTCTCTTCATCTCAATAAAACCCTAGTATTTGAGAGGGTATCTGAAAGGTTTCTACTGTGGTTAGTAGCATACAAGCAATATGCAGGGAGAGCAAGTTTCTCTTATTCTGCCTCATGTTATCATGTCTGTATATGGTTCCTGGCACTATGACAGCCACTTTTCCTTCATATAGGAAAATTGCATGAGGATGACAGAGCTGAAAGCTGAAAAGGAACTGGATGAACATGGAGATGATTTACATAAAATAATAAAGCGAGAGTTGTAGCATGAACCATCAGATCCTAGCAACCCAGAACAAGGAGTTAGAAGGCTGTGAAAAAAAAAATATAGGATTACTAACATTCACACTTTAAATTTAGAATGTTCCTAGCAAATTTTTTTTTTTTTTTTTTTTTTTTTTTAAGGGGGAGTGATGGGGGAAGGAGGAAGGAGAGAGGGAGAGAAAGAATCTTAAGCAGGCTCCATGCCCAGTGCAGGGCCCAATGCCGGGCTGAATCTCACAACCTTGAGATCATGACCTGACCCAAAATCAGGAGTCAGACACTCAACCGACAGAGTCACCCAGGCATCCTGTTCCTAGAAATATTTAAAGTGTTTCCATATATGTCATTACATTTGAACAAATGAACCTCAAGCATATATATATTTTCTCCCTTTCTATTGGTGAGGAAACTGAAATTCTGAAGTCATACAAATTCTCTACTGCCATACAAATTAGAAACATGGTGAAGGCTGGAGCCCAAAGTTTCAAACTCTCAACATGATGTGATGCTTTTTCTAATTATTTATGGTAGGTAATCCCAAGAGTAAAAAAAAATTCAGTTTGACATTATCAGTCCTTATTGACACAATGTCATAGAACCAAAAAGAGCAATAAGAAACAATAACCAAAAAAGAAGAAAATATCATCTTACATTTTGTACTGGGGCAATTCTTTGAGCAAGACAGCCACATCTTTCACATTCAGCTTAACAATATAAATAAGCTTTTCTAATTCACTGCACTGTTTTATATTTTAATTATTCTTTACTTAAAAAAAAAAGGTTTATTTACTTTAGATAGAGAGGGAGACAGCGCATGTGTGAGCCGGGGGAGGGGTGGGGGGGGCATATTCTACTGATTGCGGAGCCCCTGGACATGGGCTCCATCTCATCACCCTGAGCTGAAACCAAAAGTCAAACTCTTAAATGCTTAACCAACTGAGCCACACAGGCACTCCAATTATTCTTTACTTTTTAATGTCTAATCTTCCTAATTTTTTCCCCAAAATCTCCCCTATGCCATTGTGTATTATATTGTCTTTATTTAGTATTTAAACTGGAAAAAATGTATTTAAGTAATCCCCTGTCTTCTCTGTACATCTTGTTTTTATATATAATTAGTTCAGCTACTTCAGAAGCCATTTTCTATGAAATAGGTGACATGGATATCTCTGAGTGTGGTTTCTAAGGTAAGTATATTCTGTTTTAATAAGAGACATCCTGCCTGCCTTTGATTCCCTATTTGCCTCTGGCTATACAACACAGAGACTTCACATTCCTTTTGTCATTCCAAGAAGACACAGATAGCTGAGCACTGGGGACTGCTTTTGAGTAACAGTTAACGTTCTTGTCCTATTAGTATGCCATAAGAAGGGTTTTGTAAAAGGAGTCCTGTTGTGAGAGGGAATCACTTGATCTAATCAGCTTTTGCTTATGGGCCAGGTGAGACTCCTCTCTTAAAAAAGTCCTGCAAGTTGTGCATTATTTAAGTATATGTTAATTTTTAGTGAAAGAAGAAAGGAAAGAAAGAAAGAAAGAAAGAAAGAAAGAAAGAAAGAAAGAAAGAAAGAAAGAAAGAAAGAAGAAAGAAATAGAAAGAAAGAAAGAAAGAAAGAAAGAGAGAGAGAGAGAAAGAAAGAAAGAAAGAAAGAAAGAAAGAAAGAAAGAAAGAAAGAAAGAAAGAAAAAGAAAGAAGAAAGAAAGATCAAATTAGTCTCCTCTAAAAAGATAAATCTGGGGTAATGTTCAACCACAGATATTTCCTATCTCCCAAATCGTTCTTTTTCTATCTTGCAAATGAGCCTTATTTTGCATTCTCAGTTACTCCTTGGAGTAAATCCAATCAAGGTCAATTTTAATTTAGTTCAATGATTACAATTTCAGCTACTGTCCTTTACACATCTCCAACAGGGTTTGCTTCTAAACCTCACCTCCTTTCAATTCCATTCCTACCTTTATAGGTTTCACCCACACTCATTGACAGAAACCAGAGGGTTTTATCTCCTAAGTCCTGATTGAGGATACACTGAAGGAAACAAGATGGTTTATGACCCTGTCCTGTCTATCTCTCTGCTAGCCCCAGTTTTTGATTCCTACATCCAATGTCGGTTCTTGTTTTGCTGGAAACTATTTACCTGTGCCTAGCCAGCTGCTATTTCCCTCAGTCTGGATAGTAATGAGGGCTGTTTAAGTTTTTCTGGTGAAGCTGGTAGGCTTTGAGCCTCACCTGGACACAGACTTATAGTTTCTGAAGTTAGGAAATCTATGGGAGTATAGTAACCATCCCTTCCTCTATTGGGTTGTGTATACTTCAGAACATCTCATTGGGCCACTTTACCTGTTAGGCAGCCCTTCACTGGGAGGGATTGATAGCAACCATGACACTTTTTCCTGGCTCATATTTTCTACAGAATTCCCCAGACACACAGGAATAAGGAGTCCTTTACACATAAGACTTGGCTCCTTTGGAAAACTTCATGCTTTTCCCAACTCATTAAGTACTGCCTCCATCCCAGAGTTTTTTACCTAATAGCTAGTGGCACCAGAGCCTGACACTCAATGAACTCTAGGTGGGGGGCAAGATGCTCACTTCCTCAATTTCTAGGATGACCAACTCACCCAATGGTTCCTAGACCTGGGAAGTTTATGAGATGTGGGGCTTTTGATCTTATAACCAGAACATCCCAGACAGTGGGGCCAACTTGTTCACTCAACTTAATTCCATTCATCCTCAGTCTTCATATGACTGAACCAGTAACTCAGAGCTGTGCACAAGCTCTCCAAAACATTCTCTAACAAAGTTTTCCCTCGCTTTCAGTAATTTTGAACTTCTCTAATGGCAAAATACACAAAACAACTTCTGCGATCCCAAGGTATTTGGGAGAATATGCACCAAGAATAATTCAGGAGCTGAATTATACCTCTCCTTATTCCCAGAGGTGCGTTGTCAGGTAAAACAAAACAAAACAAAATGAAACACTTTGGTCTTTGGGAAACTAGGAAGATAAAGGGAATCTCACCTTACTTAACCTTTAGCCAACTTCACTTTCAGTTTTCTGGTCTCTCAAATGTATTATAATCATCTCAAGGGAAGATTACATTTTTTATTCTTTATTGTTATCGTAGAGTTTTGTTTTTTATTTTCCAGCCCACGTGATATATTTGTCAAAACCAACTTATGAACATATATTTTTTTTACCCACAAGTATCTACGCAGATCAAGCTTCCTCAGGAGTCTCATCTTTGAATGCAAAGTACAGTGAATTACAGAAAGAATGTCTTCACATACACAGAGCAATTTATTCTCTCTCATTTTTTTCTTCACTCATTGCACTTCCTTCCTTTGCCAGAAACAAATTTTGCTGCTTCCAGTAATCTATAACAAACTTTTTTACATATTTTGCCCCACAGTGGCCTTGCTTATCAGACTCTAAGGATGCTTTCTGATCTGTGGTCTGTTTCTAAAGGAAATGTATCGCATTTATACTGGTGACTGTAACTGCCAGCACATGTCCATAAATAAAACTGTAATTTTTAGCATATTTCACTGGGCAATTGATGTTTTATTTAATCTGGACAAGACAGACAACTGCTTTGTTACTGAACAGTACTGCGCTATAGTCAAGGCACTTTTGATGGCTTTATCTTTTCCTTTGCATTCTTTCAACTACCTCATCCCCACAGGCACAGTACTGTATATGTATTTTGTGAAAGTGAAGAAGGCACAGATTTTAAAGCAACAATAGGGAAAGTATTTTACCTATTAAAGTCTTTCCCGATCTCCCTCAGATCCCTCCAGGCAGCACCTCTCCATTTTCACCAAAAATGAGGGAAATCCTGCTAGGTTGACAACATATAGAGAAACCAAGGATAAAAGAAAGAAGACAGAAATTGGATACTATTTAGGACATTTATATAGTTGATAACTGGCTAGTTAGTCTGAGCTACCCCTTTGCCCAAAATGTTGCTTTGCATAGATTTGGATGCCTTTTAAAAATTCTCTAGTTCTTCTTGAAGTCCAAAGGATTCAGCCTATTTTCTTTTGCTTTATGACACTATTAAACATCTCCTTCCTCATCTCTTCACTTTACCCATTATTCTCTTCCTAAACATAAGAATGCAAACATGTGTTGCTGCTGTGATTGTCAAGTCTTCATGCTATTCAATGTGGGAATAAATGGCAACACAAACTACAAACTTGGAGAAGTTATAAGGGTGCAGGAGTTTTCACAACTTATCTCAGACACGATTCTTGGTAATGTTTCTCTCTCCACTCAACTTCTCATTTCCATTTTTTTGGAGGGGGTAGATAAGCATTCCCTGCCAACCACTCAGTTTTCCAACAATGCTTATTTTCTCTTACTTCCAGCACATGTCATGATGTCTCTCATGGCAAGATCATGCTTATGTTGTCTCCTATCCCTATAATTTCATCTTCAATTCCATTGGCCTGCACACCTATCTTAGTCTATTTGGGCTGCCATAGCAGAATACTATAGACTGGGTAGCTTATAAATAACAGAAATTTATTCCTCACAGTTTTGGAGCCTGGAAGTCCAAGATCAAGGTGCCAGCATGGTCGAGTTCTGGTGAAAGCCCTCTTTAGGACTGCAGATGACCAACTTCTTCACTTTGTCCTCACATCATACAAGAAGGCTAAGAAACTCTGTCAGCCTTCTTTTATAAGGGCACTAATTCCACCCTTGTGGGTTCACCATCCAAAGGCCCACCTGCTATCAGTACCATTTTGGGGATGAAATTCCCAACGTATGAATTTGAGATGGAGAGAGACCTAAAAATTCAGACCATCCTACCTGGTCCTTCAAGAATCACTTAGACGTCAGTCTAGGACTTTTCTCACTCAAAGATGGTCTAAGTGTTCCGTGCGTGTGTAACCACATCACATCACATCGCATGTCCTTGTTCTTACTATATCCTGATTTTTCTTCCCCGAAACTGGGAACTCGTTGATGGCAGGATTGCTGGTATATTTATCTGGTTATCTCAAGGTCTCAAGTAACTGGACACTTCAGTGTCTATGACAGTATTTTTAAAATATTTACTCTCTCATCTGAGTTTATTGGCTCACTTAGTAATCCTGCTGAACATTCTCCTAGTTCTTACTTCACCTTCCTTTACCTGGTGCCTGTTGGAAGCATAATCATCCTTCCATACTAAAGAGGAATTGTTCTCTACCCCTACGCAAAATGAACCATATTACCTCCTCTTCATTTGTAATCAGTGAGACTGTTACATCCAATTGCTCCACAGTTTCCTCTTCTTAAGGCAAATGAGGTAACTTAGAAAGCTTAGGATTCCAGCTTTCAGTAGATTAATCAAAATCTCTCCTTCTTCTGGGACGCCTGGGTGGCTCAGCGGTTGAGTGTCTGCCTTCGGCTCAGGGCGTGATCCTGGGATCCAGGATCCAGTCCCACATCGGGCTCCTTGCAGGAAACCTGCTTCTCCCTCTGCCTATGTCTCTGCCTTTCTCTGTGTCTCTTATAAATAAATATAATCTTTAAAAAAATCTCTCCTTCTTCTATGACCATCTGTATGTTCCATTCCTCTGATTTCCTCTTATCCAGTTCTTCTTAATTAGGAGACCCACTCTAATCATAGCAGGATGAAATTGTTCCCCTTATAATATAGAGATTTTTGTTACCATGCTACCCTTTGGAGATATAACAAATAGAAAGGCTCTTAGAGAAGATAGTTAGTTGGTCAATTACTTCAAGCCAGAGAATATGTATCTTGGAATGTCTAATTTCCTTCAATATTCCCTTTAAGAGATACAAGTAATTCACCTTTTGTGTGTGTGTATGGAAGCCTTCTCTGATCTTAAGATAAATCCCCCTAGGGTAGGCCTGCATAATACATATTTTTTATCCATACCTTTTGATACAATGCAATTTAACTCTTGTTATGGGACTTTGTGCTTAATAACTCTTCTATCATTACACTAAAAACTCCAAGAAAGCTTGGGCTATTGTAAATGGTAGCTTAGCATATAATGTGGTACAAATATTGGTTGAACACAATTAAATAACTATGGGCTCAGTGAAATGGAATATTTTGAATCTTTATGCTATTCTCAAAATAAATCTCCAGCCTCTCTGTGCTTACCTTACGGTATGGTACCAATCAAACATGTTAAAACGAAAGTGACATGCCCAGTACAAAGTGGAGCATGAGCCTCTTTCCTCACAATAATACCTGTTAGTTTATAGTAGTTAAACCATACCGTACAGTGAGCTACTCCCAAACATATCTCATATTTATATTATTCCACTTTTTTTTTCCCTTGGCCCATTATGCTGTCTCACCAAGACTTTGTCCTCATTGGGATATTAACTTTTATTCTCATGGATTCAAGCCATTGTAGCTGATGACTCCCACCAGTCCTTATCATGTTTCTAATCTTCAGAACTATACATATAAGTCACACCAAACATATTTAAATTTCTTATTTGTATAAGTAAAAAGTCCTGAATTAAATAGTCCTTCAAAAAAAAATCAGCTGTAATTGTTTTTGTGTGTTCTGTCTTATTTTATCACATCATTTTCTATTACGGACAGAATTGGGTCATTCCTCCACCTCCACAAATTCATATATTGAAGCCCCAAACAAGGTACCTCAAAGTATGATTTTATTTTGAGACAGGACCTTTAAAGAAGTATTTTTCTCAAAATGACACCCTAAGGGTGTTCCCTAATTCAATCCGACTGATGCACTTATAAGAAGAGGAAATTAAGAAACACACAAAGATAGTCTAAAGGCATTCCTGCACAGAGGGAATATCATGTGAAGAAGCATCAGGAGAATGGCAATCTGCAAGCCAAGGAAAGAGGCTTCAGAGAAAATACTCCAGCAAAAACTTTGATTTTGGACTTTCAAGTCACACAGAACTGTGGGGAAAAAAATACTGTTGTTAAAGCCACCTGTATTTTGGTATGGTGTGGCAGTCCCGGAAAAATAACACATCATCCATCTGCTGACTCAGAAAGAAACTCAAAGGTTCTCTCCAATGATTTAATTCTTTCTTCTATTTAATCTTATTAGCCACAAAGTACTCCTTACTCCATCCCACAAAGCCTTTGAACTCTGCCTGTCTCTATTCCCCATGTCACATTTTACTTGAATTGCTAAGACATAGCTCATCCCAGCTAAATCACAGAAGACATTCCCAGCAAAACTATCCCTCAATTTTAGGTCATCTTTCAAAACTTCACCAACAATCATCTTTGTAAAATGGAGTTCGTTTCAATCCTTCCCCAAACTTAAAAGTTTTAGTCAACAATATTTTATTTTTTTAAAGATTTATTTATTTATTCATGAGAGAGAGACACACACACAGAAGCAGAGACATAGGCAGAGGGAGAAGCAGGCTCCCTGCAGGGAGCCTGATTTGGAACTCCATCCCAGATCCTGGGATCATGACCTGAGCCCAAGGCAGACGCTCAACTGCTGAGCCACCCAGGCATCCCAATCAACAATATTTTATTTTAAAAATCTCCTTTGCCCATTATCTCATTTATCAGAGATAGAAAAGCCTTCATAATTGGTCCCAGTCTTCCTTGAAGTCTCATCTTTTGCCCCTTTCAAGTTCCTTCTCATTTCAGACCCCAATTTTAGAAACTGCCAAGTGCATAAAGGTCCCTAAAATGTCACAATTCATGTGACCAAGCTTTTGCTCACACCTTCTATGTCACAGTTTGATTTTTCTAGAAATGTCACTATATATGTTATCTAGTTCCCTGTTCTTAGGTAAGTGGGCCTTTTGCTTTATGGCTTTCCATAAAAGGTTCCATATTTCTTTTATATAATACTCAGTTCTCTGAGTTGTAACTGTTCCTGCATACCTTTCTCCACAACTAATCTGTGAGCTCCTAAGAACAGTACATAGCATTGTTCCTTATTTTTCTCAGATCCCTGATAGAGTAGCTGTAGGACAGAGTTAACTTAAATATCTCATCCAGCAAGGAAAATAGGAATAAAAATTATATTGAGTAAAATGATTTTCTCAGAATACTCATATTGGTGGGAAAGTGGACATTTTAACTCTTGGCCCTTTATTACCATTGTCAGACTGGGTTCAAGCATTACATTAAGCAATAGAAAAGAGCTATACAAAGGATTAGTAATACATAGGTCTAATTATATTTATTATCATGTAGTTCTTTAAGAACTTTCCAATATGCTATAGTTGAAAGCTGTGTTCACAGCACATAGAAGGTAAAGCCAGCTATGGGGTGGAAGTCCTCACAGAGGAGAGCTGTGTTACTCAATGCCAGCTGCAAAGAAATGCAATCTCAAATTTCAGTGGCTTGCAACAAACTATGTAAGAGACTGCAGGTCTCATGTGGTGGCTCTTCTATACATTGTCCATCAAGTTGAGGTCTAATACTTGTATCTTTCATGCTGGGTCTAGGCTTAAAGCAACAATCCTTCTTTCACATTCCAGTAGTCCACTCAAGTCACATGGTCAAACCAGAATCAATACAATCTAACACAAGGGCTCTGACATTGACTGTTCATTGAAAAGGGTAATATGCCTAGTTTCATTATAACTGGGCCCAAAGGCTTCCTAACAAATAGCCCTTCACTGTAAATATAGTCAAGATGTTTAACATATTAAGACGTTTGAATTAAAAATAACAAGACAAGAAAAAGAAATACATTGCTTTTTCTGGTTAAATTCTTTAACTTAGGAAACCCAAGAAGAAAGCCTAATAAAACCTGAGGATGATGAATTGTATGTAACACTATATGCATTACTAATGTCTGGCGAGGGGTAAAAATATGGCAGATTCCATTCATATACATAGCCTTGAAGAATTTGACTTTTGAACTAGTCATCATTGGTCAGGATTATATTGAAGCCACTGGTCCACATACAAAGAACTGTGTTTCTGCATACAGAGCTAGGTCTATAACAAAAAGAATAAATCATCATAATACTTCTTTGTGCAGGGAATATAATTAAAATTACATATAAATCAGGGGCACCTGGGCAACTCAGTTAAGTATCCAACTCTTGATTTTGGCTCAGGTCATGATCTCAGGTTCTGAGATTGAGCCTTGCCCATCTTGAGATTCTCTCTCTCCCTCTCCTGGATGTCCCTCTCCCCAACTCTATTTCTCTCTCTCAAAAAAAAAAAAAAAAAAATACAAATTGGCTTTTATTTAAATAAGAGAAAAAGCAGGGCATCTGAATGGCTTAGCCAATTAACCATCTGCCTTCAGCTCCTTTGGCTCCTTCGGGTCAGGTCATGATCCTGGAGTCCTGGGATCCCAGCCACTCATTAGGACTCCCTGCTCAGCAGGGGCCCTGCTTCTCCCTCCCCCTCTGCTGCTCCCCCTGCTTTGCTCTCTTTCACTTATGCTCTCTCTCTCTCTCAAATAAATAAATAAATAAATAAATAAATAAATAAATAAATAAGCTTATAGCACTAAATCAAACTTTACATATTGTTATTTTTTCACACTATTGTAAAAATCAAATGAGACATGTTGTTTGTAGTCCAAACCTTAGCCCAGTTGCTAAACCAGTCAGGAAATGGAGGCTTGCCTGGGCCACCTTGAAAATGGAATCACGTTTGCCCTACGCACATGACTTATACTTTAGCATGTTGGAAAATGAATTTTAATGATCAGGAATACCTCATTAGGTATTATTCAAAATGTCAGATATTGTGTGACTTATCCAGAGGTAAATTTATCACATTAGTCTAAATATGAACCATAAAAATCATTTATAACCACTAGTTTTGCTTACATAATCTTTGATATTTTCTTATAATGAACAGTACCTAACATACTGAGAAAATGCCCAACATTTAGAAATATTGCTCGTTTTAGTAAGTCAAATAAAGCAAAATGGCTTTTTGAAATTGCTTTAACAAATACAAGTTTTTATGAATATTGCCTTCATTCTGCTCTTGTATAGAATTGCACAGGTCTATAGAATTTGCACACATCTAAACAGAGTAATGCAATCCACGAAGTGTTTTGTAAGAAAATGTGCCATTAACACAGAGGAAGATCAATACTATGGAGCTATATGGCAGATCATGTTTTTCCTATTTATAACTTTAAAAGAGTTTCAGTTAGGAGTAACAGATTAGACAGACAGAGATATGTACTTTTAAAGATGGGAATTTGTTCAAATAAGTCCTGGAGTGTTAGCAAATAATTCTTTTAGTTAATATGGCTTGTTTTATTGATGTTCATAAAATTGCTCTTGCTCTTCCTTAAAGGTTACCTCTGTGCTAATTAATTTGGTGACTCAACGCATCAGATGACATTATTCACCTTGAGGTCTGATTTGGATTATTGAGGGAAATGAAGTGAAAGGGAAGTTGATTGTGATAGGACAAAATTGGCTTCATGCAACAACTAGGAGCACATGAGGGGGGAGAATTGTTAGGTACTGTCACTAAGAGGTTCTTTTTGTTTTGTTTTGTTTTGTTGTTGTTGTTGTTTGTTTTTTAAATATTTTATTAATTTATTCATGAGAGACACAGAGAGAGAGAGGCAGAGACACAGGCAGAGGGAGAAGCAGGCTCCATGCAGGGAGCCTGATGTGGGACTCAATCCCAGGACTCCAGGATCACACCCTGGGCTGAATGAAGGTGATGCTAAACTGCTGAGCTACCCGGGCTGCCCCACTAAGAGTTTTTAAAAATAAATAAAAGAAATTTAACTTTTTAAAATTAGGAAAAAAATACATTGGGTTGATTATTTGACAGAGCAAGAGAGGGAGACAGAATTTAAAGTTTTAGAACATGGTTATTTAAAAGAGAAAGATGAAGTGTGGATAGAATCAAGGTAATCAGAATTTTTTTTTAAAAAAATGGAAAGGAAGGAAATGTATGAAGTTACAGATACAGAGAAAAATGAGAAGGCAGATAGGAAGGCAAAACCAGTCCAAGAGTGCTGGGAGAGACAGACAGGGCTTACTACTGACTGAGACATACATATTCGAATGAGGTTTTTGTTACTTCTACTTCTTAACCTGGGTTACTATAATATTAGAGTGGCAAAATTTTGTCTGTTATCTTTAAATTTTGAGATTATGTATTATAACCCAAAGCTATTTTCCTATTTCAGTAACTTTACAAAAGTTTCTTAAAACATAATTTCGTGTGATTTGGGGTGTTCTGTATAAACAAAAAAAAAAATATTCTTTGTATGTTGGAACTTTAAGATTCTGTCCACTGGTAAAGTTAGAGAAATGACAGCTTGGCTTATTTATAAAACCTTCCTTATAACCTTATAATTTTGTTTGAAAGTTTATATCACCTACCTTATTTATCCTTAGATGTGAATAAAACACCCCCAAATAACATTTGTGATGAAAGACTGTGCATCTTAGCCTGGATCCTTTCCAGTGCCTCTGAGCAGATCATGTGAAGAAACTGTGTGTGGGGTGGGGGGTGGTGATCTGCATGCATCAAATTGACAGGATAATGCGGTATTCTGTTTCCTACTAACCTGCATATGTTTCCTGGAATTTTTATTACTGAAGTCATTGACATAATCTGCTCATGGTAGTTATTCTTAAAATTTTTGGTCATGTATTTTTTTAGCAGAATCTGGTAATTCTATCCACAGAAACTTTCAAAGTCATCAGAGAAGAATGCCCAATCCACAGGCTCTTAGATACACAACATGTTTTACCTTTTATTTATTTTTTTAAAGATTTTATTCATTTATTCATGAGACACACAAAGAGTCAGAGACATAGGCAGAGGGAAAAGCAGCCTCCCCACTGGGAGCCTAATGGGGGACTAGATTCCAGGATCCCAGGATCACGCCCTGAGTCAAAGGCAGAGGCTCATTGAGAGACATGTTTTAATATAATTCTGATATCCCATCAAATTTTCCCCTGAATTCCCCTCATAATCCTAATAGGTTTTTCTGGAGATGGCTTTTCTGCCTTCTGAAGACCTCAGCTTTCTGAATCTGCCTGCTGGCAATATCCTCCCCTAGAACTGGATTCTCACCAGCATTTCTACTTCATAGGCTTATGACATGTAGTGGATGAAGGCCTACTCACACCAATGCTACTTCTGAATGCTGAATGGGCCTGATGGTTGTCTCTTGGGAACCAGGGCAACCTATGGCAATAGGCACCAATTCTGCTTTGAACCTTCCTATGCTCACCTCAGCACCATCTCATGCCCCACAGCAATGATTCTCAAACTATTGTTGGTAAAAGATCTGTCCCCACCATAACACCAATTAGTGTTTTGTTTTGTTTGGTGTTTGGTGTTTGGTCATGTATGAATAATTTTTAAAGGACAAGACAAAATTACTATCAAAATGAATGCCAAAAGACAAAACTATAGAAAATACAAGTCCATGTTTTTTTTTATTATTATTATTAGATTCATTACATGTAAGTTTTTGTGTCAAATGCTGTAAAAACATAAATCTTTAAATATCATTTTGTGGCTCAACCACTGTTTATGGATGCAACTTTGAGTAGAAATGCCTACTGGAGCTCTTCCTTAGGGCTCTGGCTATAAAAATGTATTCTTTTGAAACATGGAGTTTGAATTCAATCATTCAACTGATATTTAAAATTAAAATTTAAAGCAACTGTTTAAAGGGGTAGTGGAAGGGGAATCGGGTGGGGGGTTTGGGTGACTGGGTGATGGGCAATGAGGTGGGACTTGGGATGAGCACTAGGTGTTATGCTATATGTTGGCAAATTGAACTCCAATAAAAAAAAAATAAAGCAACTGTTTAAATGAAGGAATTTAATTTGATAAATTTATATTGGATTCTGTAGAACTTTTGCTTGGTTAGCTTGTTTGGTATGATTTTATGCGTAATTTGTTCTTTTAAGCATATTTGTATGTATATTTCAAAGGTTCACTTATGTATGAACACGTATGTGCAGTATAGTTAGAAGAGGTTCATGCAAACATTGTGTGCCTTCCACTTTACAAACCATGAGCAACATCGTGATTAGAACAAAGTGGTCTTCCTTCACCCAATGTGCCTGTGTTCTCTGTGATCTAATCTTCACTTATAGACTTCTCAGTTCCACACTTAACATCTAATACCTGGGATCCCTGGGTGGCGCAGCGGTTTGGCGCCTGCCTTTGGCCCAGGGCATGATCCTGGTGACCCAGGATCGAATCCTATGTCGGGCTCCTGGTGCATGGAGCCTGCTTCTCCCTCTGCCTATGTCTCTGCCCCTCTCTCTCTCTCTCTGTGTGACTATCATAAATAAATAAAAAATTAAAAAAAAAAAAACATCTAATACCTGCAGGTCTATTCTTGGCCTCCTTATAATAACCTTTTTAGCACAAAGGGTTTAAGGAAAGCTGTCTTCATAAAGTATAAATAAGTAATAATTACAGATGAAATTTTTGTGTGCTTGCTGTGTTTTTTTTTTAGTTTAAATTCAATTAACTAACATGTAGAATTAATTTCAGAAGTAGAGTTCAGTGATTCATCAGTTGCATATAACACCCAGTGCTCATTACATGATGTGTCCTCCTTAGTGTCCATCACCCAGTTACCTCATTCCCTCACTCCCACCCCTCCAGCAACCCTCAGTTTATTTCCCATAGTTAAAAGTCTCAGCTACTATTTTAAGGTCTTCATACCTACTTATAGGTCCTTATATATATATATATATAAATATTTAATTTTTATTTATTTATTCATGAGATACAGAGAGATAGACAGAGACACAGGCAGAGGGAGAAGCGAGCTCCATGCAGGGAGCCCGATGTGGGACTCAATCCTTGGACTCCAGGATCATGCTCTGGGCTGAAGGTGGTGCTAAACCACTGAGCCACCCAGGCTGCCCCTTATATGTCCTTATAATACATGTTAGTCATATGAAGGAATGAAGATTTTTTTAAGGGGAGGTTAAATAATTTGGACAAGGTTACACATTTATAGGTCGTTGACCTAGGACTTGGGTGCAGACTTTATGGACAGGTTTATGACCCCACCACTAATATACTAGTATATCCTATTTCCCAGCCTTATCTGTGCATTTAGAGAAGACAAGATGTTATCAAAAATAATACTATAAAGGGTTATTGCTAAAAATCTTTCCAATTTTAAATATAGAAACATAATTCAAATTCATATTTGAGAATAAATAAATAAATAAACAAACAAACCAATCAACCAGCTTAATATATAACTGGATCCAGGATATAAATGTTAATATCAAGTTCTACTTATTTCCCCGGTTTTTCTTTCCTGTCTTGTGGCTTCTATCATAGATGGAAGAAGCACTTCAAGGAAATGTATCCTTTCATTTCTCACAAAATGTAATTCTTTTGCATTTCTTAAACTTAATAACAACTTCAAGAACATCCTAGGGATGACCTGACCTAGCATAGATTATATTACCATTTCTGCATTACTCACAAGGAGTCGGAGATAAGAAATTCTGATTGGCTGGATCTGAGCCATATAATTCCCTTCACTCTGAACCTGCTTCAGTACCCTGTGAAGTACATGAAATCCTGAAGACATTCAGGTAGCCAATATCATTTTTTTTGTAGAAGATGTTCACTACCAAAAAGAACTGTTACCTGTATGGAACTATGTTTTTCAACATATAATAGCATTTCAAACAGCTTTAATATTAAATAGTTACTCCAGGGAAAGTCAGCTAGTAAAAGATGCTTAATAGAACCAGACCACCAGATTCATAATGCATGCTCTTTCCAATATGCTATAAAGAGAATCCCTTGCTTAAAATCCATTCTGTTTTTTCAAAATATACTTTAGAACAGAGATTGACAAACCATGGTCTGAAAGCCAAATCTAACCTATTAACTATTTTGTGAATAGAATGTTATTAGAACACACTACACTCATTTGTCTACATATGCTATATATACAGCTTTTATCTAAGGTTCAAAAGCAGAGTTGAGTAGTTTTACGACAGAAACCATAGTATCCCTGGAGACTAAAATATATCTTGTTTGGCCTATTACAGAAAGAAAAAGAAAGTTTCTGACTTCTGTTTATGAAACAGTTTAAAAAATAAGTTAAACTAGAAGAATTTGGGGGAGAGGTTTAAACACACAGGAAATATTAGGATTGCCGTAGCAAGGCCCTATTTAATGTAGAATAAACTGTATCAAACATCCACTGTGATCTATTACTGTTGTTTATCAAATAAAATATCTCTTTCCTTTGTTCATGTCCATCCAGCCATCATGTGGAAATGATTTAACTTACATAAAGTTCCACCCACAGGGTAGAAACTGCTCATTGTACAGTTATATAGCTATTTTAGTCTTCCTGACAGTTAAAATTTTCTTTTTTAAAATAGATTTTACTTATTTATTCATGAGAGACACAGAGAGAGAGGCAGAGAAATCGGCAGAGGGTGAAGCAGGCTCCTCACAGGGAGCCTGATGTGAGACACCCGATCCTGGACCCAGTGATCAAGCCCTAAGCCAAAGGCAGATGCTCAACCCCTGAGCCACCCAGGTGTCCCAGTTAAAATTTTCATAGTAAATTTCTTAACAGACATTCTGATGATGATGCATTTTTTAAAAAAGAATCCTGAAGGAAACAAAATCTAAATATCTTTTTTTTGTTGAATACATGATTTCCAATAATTAAAGCAAAACAAATTGAACTTTATTAAGGAACATGAAAAGTATTAGACAAGCCAGTTAACAGTGGTTGCCAGAGCAGAGAAAGTGAACTGAATGGAGAAAGTGGAAAAAATGAAGAAGGAAACTAGCATTTAACGATTGCCTGCTCCATGTCAGGCACTTTTTATGGCATGTAATTTATTTTTCACAGTTGCTTAGCAATAGAAGACATTTTCTTTCTTTTTCTGAAAATAAGAAAACTGAGATTCATAAACATTAAGTTACATGTCACAATGGTAAACATTGAGCTGGGCCATGTGAGAACAAAGCTCTACTTTCTCCACAACTGTAATCTGGGAAATGCAGTGTTCAATTTCCTTCACCTTGGATTTTAAGAGTCTGAGCTATGAGTAAGGACAAAGAAAGAGAAAAAGAAAAAAAAAAGAAAAAGAAAAAGAAAAAGAAAAAGAAGAAGAAGAAGAAGAAAAAAAAAGAAAAAGAAAAAGAAAAAGAAAAAGAAAAAGCAAACAAACCAAAAACAGGTAGACTGTCCTTTTTGAACGAATATCCCACTTCCCAGGAAGTTGCTTTTAGATCTCATTAGACAACAGAGGTTCCAAAGACACCTAATTTTGTTAAGTATGTAATACACAAAAATGGCTGCTTTTGCATGTATTGAAAACAACAAATGACAAAACAGTATTGTAATAGTTAAGTTTAAGTACTTAGCATGTACCATCCATTAAGATGTATGTATTAGAATTAGTCACTTGCTTAGTGCAATGCTCTATGTACTAGCTAACATGCATTTAATCCTGTAAATGACAATGAACCAATATTTACAATAATATCCTCAATTTACATATAGGAAAATAGAGACTGTGAGAAAAGTGACTTGTTTATGGTAAAAAAGTGTCTGGCAAGTAGCTAATAAGAGGCTAAAATGTGCCTTTGTCTTTGAAACACTATGTTACACTGCTTTACCCATACAGGCTGTTCAAGTAATGTATTCATTTATTGAAAAATATATATTCAGTGCAAACTGGTGCACCACTGTGGAAAATAGTATGGAAAATTACAAATAGAACTACCATATGATCCCAATAATTGCACTACTGGGTATTTATCCAAAAAATACAAAAACACTAAAAAAGATATATGTACCCCCTATGCTTACTGAATCATTATTTTTAATAGCTGAAGTATGGAAGCAGCGCAAGTATCCATTGATAGATAAATGATAAAGATGGTGTGGTATATACATATACAATGTAATATTGTTCAGCCATAAAAAGGAATGAAATCTTGAAATTTGTAACAACTTAGATTAATCTAAAGGGTATAATACTAAGTGAAATAAGTTAGAGAAAGAGAAATACCATATGACGTCACTGTTATGTGGAGTTTAAGAAAGAAAAAAAATTTACAATCTAAAAAGCAGACTCTTAACTGTAGAGAAGAAATTGATGGTGACCAGAGGGGAAAAAGGTGGTAGGATGAGTGAAACAGATAGGGGGATTAAAAATATTTTTTATGGTGAAAAGAAAAAAAAGAATATTTTTATAGTGGATGAGCACTGAGTAATGTATAAAATTGTTGAATCACGTATTGTACCTGAAACTAATGTAGAACTGAATGTTAACTATACCAGATTTAAAATCATATAATATATACTCAGTTTCAACTTGGGCTGTATGTTCTGTTGTTAATGGAGATGTAACAGTGAGAATAAACATTCTAAATTCTTGCCTTCAAGAAGTTCACTAATATAATTAGAAATTTAATGTGATAGAATCTAGTAGGGTGAGGGAGGAGTCACAGAAAGAACTTCATTTGCTCCTGAAATCATATTATATATGTGTGTATATGTGTGTGTGTGTGTATATATATATAACATATACATATGCATATACAACATATATATTAAATATATTTACATATTTTATATGATAAATAAATAAAATCTTTAAAATTCAAGAAGGGAGGAAAGCCACAACTCTAAATATTCATATAGAAGATAATTTTAAAACACTGAAAAATGAAATCACTCAACGTATAGAAGGCAAATGACATAGGAAGAAATGTTGATAATTATAGGATTTTTAGCCCCATTTTTCTCTTGCAAGTTTTCCTGAGAGTATAATTTGAATATTTGGGTCACTGGAAGAATAGCAACCAGCATGTCCCTTGATGTGATCATGTCTCTAAATTAGATCTTGTAAGCTATAACAAGTAAAATGTCTTTAAAGTATAATGGACATTGTAAATTTTATCTTTGACTTCAAATAGTTTCAGTTATACCACATGTGTACATTTTCTAGTTTATTTTCTAGAAAGCTAGAAATTAGCACTAAAAACTCCCTTCACCTATGTGTCTCCTTTTTTTGTTAGGCTACTATTTTACCAGATACAATGAGTTTCCAAAGATTTTTATGGTCAATTAGAGGTAAAATCAAGGTCTAAATTCCATATTAGTGAAATTATGTATATATATATATATTTCTGCTATGTGTGAAATTTTAATACTGTAATTACAGTATAAATTGTTCAAATAAAGAATAGCTAGCAACTAACAGAAATCTCTAAACATGGAAATTCATTTTCCATAATTACAATCAATGCTATAAAATCAACCCCACTTTTTGTGCATTGAATTGCATGTCCCGAAAATATATGAAGAAGTCCTAACCTCTGGTACCAGTGAGTGTAACCTTATTAGGAGATAGTATCCTTGCAGATGTAATTAAGATGAGATTATACTGAATAAGGTGTACCCTTAGTCCAGTATGAAAGATGTCGTTATAAAAACAGGAGAGACAAAGAGGCAGGCATATACACAGAGAAGAATGCCATATGAAGACACAGAAACAGAGCAAAGAGGCCACGTGATCATGAAGGCCAACTGGAGTTCTACAGGCACAGGTCAAGGAACATCAAAGACAGCTGTCAATCACCAAAAGCTAACAGAGAACACGGCCCTGCAAACTTGATTTCAGAGTTCTAGTTTCCAGTCATGGAAATGATGATTTTTTTATTGTTTTATACCACTCAGTTAATTAGCATTTCTTACAAAAGTCCTACAAAATTAATACACATGGCTTTCTTGGTTTCACGCTCAGAATGAGTCTTATATGCTAAGGATCTTCACCACCGATTATTTTATAAAAGTATAGAACATTTTGCTCACTAATGTAATTTTCTATTAACAAAAATTTATTTCTTAATGATGTATCTATGTTTGGGACTACATTTTACTAATTTATTTGCTCATTCATTTGCCTCATCCTCGAGTTCACACTGTTCATAAAGCTCCCGACTTTCCACACAGCGTCTGTGGCATCATTGGGTTTATTTCTTTTATTTTTCATAGAATTTCTTCTGTAAATACAGTGGTTTTGCTGTTATTAATTTTAGTAAATTAGCCAGCTCCAAAGGCATATTCCCTAAACTCAAAAGATTTAGAAAATGAAATAATCAAACCTGAAAAGTCTTTGATAAATAAGTTCTCACTTGGTGCTCTTAAAGGGAAAGTTCCTGAGCAAACAGAGAATAAGAATTAAAGGATAAATACCAAAACAAAATTGTCCATTTCTAATTTTAATATTTTTATTTAAAAAAATGTACACTTAGATAAGTACAATTAAATACACATTTTAGCAAATAATTTAAAATCTAGTATATATATAAATAGCTACTCAGATAAAAATTGTCATAGTTACATAATGTGTCAATAAGCATCTCTTGGCAGCTGCAACCTATTCTCATTCCATTATGAATGACTACTGACCTGAAATTAAAAAAAAAAAAAATTCCAGTATAAGTAACATGCAGTGTTATGTTAGTTTCAGGTATACAGCATTAGTGATTCAACAATTTTACACATTACTCAGTGCTCATCACTATAATTATACTCTTAAACCCCTTCACCTGTAATATCTCCCCACCCACTTCCCCTTTAGTAACCATTAGTTTGTATTCTGTAGTTAAGAGTCTATATTTTGTCTCTTTTTTTCTTTCTTTCCTAACTCCCACATAAAAGTGAAATCATAGGGTATTTTGAAATCATATTGTCTTTCTCTGACTTATTTCACTTAGCATTACACCTTCTAGATCATCCATGTATTTGCAAATGGTAAGATTTCATTCTTTTTTATCACTGAAGAATATTCCATTTTGTACGTGTGTGTGTATATATATATATATATATATATATATATATATATATATACATAACACCTCTCTATCCATTCATCTATTGATGGACACTTGGGTTGCTTCCATACTATTATAAATAATGGCTGCAATAAACATAGGGGATTACATATTATATATCTTTCAATTTAGTGTTTTCATATACTGAGGGTAAATACCCAATAGTGGAAATACCAGATCATACAGCAGTTATATCTTTTTTTTTTTTTAAAGGAATCTCTATACTATTTGCCACAGTGATTTCTTCTCAGTCTTTCAGCTAAGATCAAGTGTTTGCCAGAGTGGCCACACCAGGTTGCACTCCCACTAACAGAGAATTAGGGTCCCTTTTTCTTCACATCCTCACCAACACTTGTTGTTTCTTGTGCTTTTGATGTTAGCTATTCTGACAGGTGTGAAGTAATACCTCACTGTGGTTCTGATTTGCATTTCTCTGATGATGACTAATGTTAAACATCTTTTCATGTGTCTGTTGTCCATCTGTAGGTCTTCCTTGGAGAAATATCTGCTTGTGTCTTTTTTTAATTGGATTGTTTATCTTTTTGGTGTTGAGTTGCATAAGTTCTTTATGTATTTTGGATACTAACTCTTTATCTGACATGTCATTTGCAAATATCTTCTCCAAGTCAATAGGTTGTCCTTTAGTTCTGTGGACTGTTTCCTTTGTTGTTCAGAATCTTTTTATTTGGATATCAGATCAACAGTTTATTTTTGCTTTAATTTCCCTTGTCTCAGGAGACATATTTATAAAGATGCTGCTATAACTAATGTCAGAAAAATCAGCGCCTGTACTCTCAGGATTTTTATGGCTTTGGTTTTCCCACTTAAGTCCCTGATCTACTTTGAGGGTTTTTTTTTTTTAAGATTTTATTTATTCATGTGAGATACAGAAAGAGAGGCGCAGGTATAGACAGAGGGAGAAGCAGGCTCCCTGCATTGAGCCCTATGTGGGACGCGATCCCCGGCTTCATGCACTGAGCCAAAGGTAGATGCTCAACCGTTGAGCCACCCACGCATTTCTGAGTTTATTTTTCTGCATGGTGTAAGAAAGTGGTCCAGTTTCTTTCTTCTACAAGTAACTGTCTAGTTTTCCCCACACCATCTGTTGAAAAGACTATCTTTTTCCCATTGCATATTCTTGCCTTCTTTATTTAAGATTAAGTAACCATATTATCATTGATTTATTTCTGGGTTCTCTATTCTGTTCCATTGATTTATGTTTCTATTTCTGTGCCAGTACCATAATTTCTTCATTATTACAGCTTTATAGGATACCTTGAAATCTGAAATTAGGATACTCTCAATTTTGTTCTTTTTAAAGACTGCTTTGGCTATTCAGGGACTTTTGTTTTTCTATACAAATTTTAGGATCGTTATTCCAGTGTTTTGAAAAATGTTGTCGGCATTTTGATAGAGATTGCTTTATCTTGTAGATTGCTTTGGGTAGGATGGTCATTTTAACAATATTTTTTCTTCTAATCCATGAACATGGGATATCTTTCAATTTGTTTGTGTCATCTTTAATTTCTTTCATTCGTGTTTTATAGTTTACAGAGTACAGGTCTTTCACTTCCTTGGCTAAGTTTATTCCTAAGTATTTTATTCTTCTTGGTGCAATTTAAATGAGATTTTTCTTAATTTCTCTTTCTGCTGCTTCATTATTAGTGTATAGAAATTAACAGGCTTCTGTATATTGATTTTGTATCCTGAAGGTTTTCTGAATTCATTTATCAGTTATAACAGATTTTTAGCGGATTCTTTAGAGTTTCTATATATAGTATCATATCTGCAAATAGTGAAAGTTTTAATTCTTCCTTACTGATCCAGATACCTTCTGTTTTCTTTTCTTTTCTGATTGCTGTAACTACTAGCCTAAATTTTAAAATGATCATTTCTTTGCTTTTCTTAGGATTATACCATCTATATATGTATCATACAACAACATCATTTATTTTTTAGCAGACTGTCTTTCTCAAAGATTACTGCAACATTATTTCTTCTCCTGGCTGCTCTTCTACAGTACAATTTTTGACACTCCATTATCAAAGGCAGAAGCTAATTCCTCTCCTGTAAATATGGGTTAGCCTTCTTGGTTTACACATAATCAAATGATGCTATGTGACCTCCCAGGTTTTGTGAGAAGCTTAGTAGCTTCAGCTTGGTCATTTTAAACATTTGTCTCCTAAATATGTTCTCTTGGAAGACTTCTGCTCATAATCCAGCACAACATTTTGAGAAGTCTAAGGCAGGTGAAAAGGGCAAGTGAAGCATTAACAATCAGTTGCTACAGATGAGCTCATCCTTAAAGTGTGCTGACCAAGTGTATGCCCAAGAGAGCTCTGGTTTTGATAATTAAAGTCCTGCATCTTGGGAACCTCCTCAGTTTCAGGCAAACTAGAACAGTTGGTCAACTTATCTTAGACCCAGCCCAGACATCAAAAACTGAGTGAATAATCCTCTAGATGATTACAGCTGCAATCATTCAAATCACCTACAACTCCAAATCTTCTCAGTTGAGGTCTCAGACATAGTGAAGCTGGGGAAGGAGGGGGGAGGTGGTGGGTAGGTGAGAATCATCCTTCCACACTCTTTCTGAATTACTGACTCTCAGAATTTATGAGAATAAGCAGCCAGTTGTTTATTTTTTTTTAATGTTGTTAAGTTCGGAGTACTTTGTAACAGTAATATGTAAGAAGACTATTTTAAACTATTTAAAAAATATAAACAACATTATTTATATTTTTGTGTCTTCACTTTTTTCTTGCAGAAAAAGTAATTAAAAAATTTGAAGATATAAACAGAAATTTCAGAAAATTTTAAGAAATACATACATATATGTAAGACATTAAATAAGGATAGAGGAGTTATTTACTCAAGAAGACATAAACATCCTAAATGTTTTGCACCCAACTGAATATCTAAATAAAAGAAGGAATATCCATTAGAATTATAAGAAATAGACAAATCCATTATTATAGTTGGAGAATTCAACACCTCTCTCTTTCAGTAATGATATATCCAGCAGAAAGAAAATCAGTGACATATTTGAACTGAACAGCATGATCAATAAACTGGATCCAATTAACATATATAGAATGTTCTATTCAACAACAAAGTAATGCACACTTTTCAAGCTCATGTGAACATTCATCAAGATAGATCACATGTTGTGCTAGCCTAAAGCTAGCAGAAAAAGAGAAGTAATAAAATGTAAAGCAGAAATTCATCAAACTGAAACAGTAAATTAAAGGAGAAAATCAAAACCCAATGCTATGTTGTTTTTTTGTTTTTTTTTTGTTTTGTTTATTTATTTTGTTTTGTTTTGTTTCAGTTTCAGTTTCTTTGTTAAAGTGAAATAAAAAATGAAAAGTCCCCAGCCAGGCTAAAGAAGAAATGGAGAACAGAAAAATTACCAAGATAGTAATAAAAAGACTTCACAAATGATTCCACGCATATTAAGATTATGCTAACAGAATACTAAAAATAACTTTAAGCCCACCATTTTGATAACTTAGATGAAATGATCAATTAATTATTTGACAAACTCACATAAGGCAAAATAGATGATCTGAATGGTTTATATATTTTAAGTAAATTAAATCAATAGTAACCTTCTGAAAGAAAAATCATCAGGCCTAGATGATTTTAACTATGTGAATTCTCTCAATCACTTAAGAAATTACACCAATTTTCCACATTCTTTTCTACAAAATACAGTAACACCTCCCAATTCATTCAGTGTGGTCAGCATTATCCTATTATTAAAACCAGATGAAGACAGTTGAAGAAAGAGAAAGAACTGGCCAGTATCTTCCATAAATAACAGATAAAAATATACTCAACTAAGTATCAGCAAACCAAAATTCACAAATAAATTTAAAAACAATAATTTAAAAACAATAATCATACATAATAGCAAATGAGAATTGTTCTAGGTTTATTAGAGTACTTCATCATTTAAAAATCAATGTAATATAGCATGTGGACAGATCATAGAAGAAATAAATGTATGATCATATCAACTGAAGCAGACAAAAACATTTGACAAAATCCACCACATATTTATGACCAAAACCTCTTAACAATGTAGATATGGAGCCTAACATTCATAAATTGAATAAATAACATCTATGAAAAACTTATCATTAACTTCATATTTAACTGTGAATGGACATTTTGTCCTAAGTTCAAGAACAAGACAAAGATGTGCTCTCTCATCATTCCTTTTCAGCATTACTCTAGATGTGTAAACTAAGGCAAATATATAAGAAATGAAAAGTATATATACTAGAAAAATAAATAGGTCTGATTAATTGACAGAAGATAATATTTTCTAAGTAGAAAATTCCAAGAATCAACATGAACAACCAACGACCTACTTGAATGAATAAGTGAATACAGCATTGCAGGATGCCAGAGTAATACAGAAAAATCAATTGTTTTCCTATATATCAGTAATGAAAATTTGAAGGAAAAAAGCCTCAAAAATAATGTCATTTACAATGTTTTCAAAAACAAGGATAAAATTAGCTATGAATCTTTAAAAATATGCAGAGAAACCTATGCAAAAAGCCACAAAATGTTGATTCAGAAAAAATTGTCAGTAATTTGTTTAAATTAATAAATTTTAGGTTTAGAAAAAAAATTAGCAGGAAGTACAAAGTTTCTATATACACCCTCAAACCTAAAGATTTGGTTTAACACCTTGCACTAGTGTGGTATATTACAACTGATAAACCAATATCACTACATTATTAATAACTAATAGCCACAGTTTACATTAAAATTCACTCTGAGCTGTGTATTCTATGTGTTTTGAGAAATGTATAATGACATGTATTCATTCTTGCAGTAAGTAACACAGAAAAGAGTTTCACTGTCCTAAGTATTCTGTGTTCCACATATTCATCTCTTCTTTCCTCTTTTTAAACCCTTGGCAACCACTAATGTTTACTGCTTCCATAGCTTTGTCTTTTCCAGAATGTCAAACATGTAAACTTTCCAGACTGACTTCTTTAATGTAGCAATATGCATTTAAGGTACTGCTGAATTGAAGATTTTTTACATATTCTGCACTATACCCCTGCCAAGCATATGATGCACAAATATTTTCTCTCATTTTATGAGTTTCACTCTCAATTGCACATTTTAAAGCCCAAAAGTCTAACTTTTATCATGTCCAATCTGCTTTTATATATGTATATATTTTTCCCTTTGATTGTTTCTGTTTTAGGTGCCATATCCATTAAACTGTTGCTTAATACAAGGTCACAAAGATTTATACCTATGTTTCTTCTCATCAGAGTTTTATAGATTTAGCTCTTATATTTAGATCATTGATTCATTTATACATTTTTTTTTTACCATGGTTACAAACAAGGGCCAGCTTGATTCTTTTGCATGTGTATATTGAGTTGGTCAAGCATCATTTGCTGAAAAAACTTTCTTCACTAATGAACTGTCTTAGCGCTCTTGTCAAAAACATCCATCTGCCCTACAAGTTTAGTTTTATTTGTATATAATCAATTCATTTCATTAACTAATATCCTTAATATGTATGTCATTGTTGATTACCATAGTCCTGGATAGTATGTTTTGAATCTGGGAAGTGTGAGTCACCCAACTTTTTTATCTTCCAAATTTGTTTTCACTATTCCTGATCTTTTGCATTTCCATATCAGTTTCAGGACCAGCCTATTTCTGCAAGAAGTCAGTGAAAAACTTGAAATAAAGATCAATCTGGAGAGTACTGAATTAGCAATAACAACCTTTCCATCCTATAAACAAAGGGAGCCTTTCCATTTATTTAGATCTTTTTATTTTCCATTTATTTATATCTTTAATTTTTCCAACAATGTTTTTATATAGCTTTCAGTGTCTAGGTCTCAATTTATTCTTCAAAATCATTTCTAAGTACTTTAATTTCTTATTTTTCTTATCTTTTCTTTCTTATTTTTTAAATAAAATTATTCCTTAAATTCATTTTCCAACTATTAGAAAATAAGAATATAGCAGACATATATATTGACCTTGTATCCTACAATTTTGCTGAACTTCTTCATTAGTTCTAACAATTTCTTATTCCTTCAGATGTTCTATGTACAAAATCATTTTAAATGCAAATAATTTTACTACTTCTTCAATGTGGATGTCTTTTATTTCCTTGCCTAATTTTCCTGACTACAATCTGCAGTATGTTACATAGTAGCAACAAGCACAAATATCTTTCTCTTTTCTTTCTGATCTTAGGAAGAAAACTTTCAATCTTTCATTATTTCAACATTAAGATTGTTTTTAGCTGATTTTTCATAGATGACCTTTACCAAATTGAAGTAGTTCCCTTCTATTCTTGTTTTATTTTTTATCATGAAAGGGTATTGTATCAAATGCTTCATCTGTTTGTATTGAGATAATTATGTTTTATTTTCACTTTTATTCTATTACTATGATATATTGATTTTAGTATGTTGAATCAGCCTTGAATTCCTGGAATAAATCTGACTTGGTCATGGAATATGATCCTTTTATTGTGATACTGAATTCAGTAATTCCAATGTCTGGAATTCCTTAGGAATGGTTTCTGTCAAACTCTTTTCTACCTTTTCAATGGGTCATACTTTCCAGTTTCTTTGAATTTTATTTTCATTTTCCCAAGTGTTATAATGTGGTAATTTTGAAATCTAATTCTCCAAATTCTCAAGAATTGTTGATTTTACCTGCGTAGACCTGGAGATGACCATTTGTGATTTTCACAGATGACTTTTGCAAAGTGCATACCCTTGTTGTGTGTGATCAGATTAATCCATTTTTAAACAGTGATCTGACAAGGTTTCCATAAATGTGTGGTTATTGTTTTTGTGCCTATTCAAAAAACCATTCCATATCTTGAAGTTCAAAAAATATTTTCCATTATTCTTTTCTGTGAGACATTCAAATATTGCCTTAAACATATAGGTGATAAATTAAGCAACTTTCAAGCACGTTTTACTGAAAAAAAGACCATCTATTTTCCCTTTTCTGCAGTGTCATTCCATTCATGTGTCAATAGTTAATATATAGTTGTGTCTATATTGGGTTCTTCATTCCATCTTATTGGTCTATTTATACAATTTTTCTATTATTATAATAATTCAGTTTTTAAAAGTTTTAAATGATCAAAATTTATATTATTAATATGATAGTGTTTTGGCTACTCTTAATCCCAAGCATTTCCAAATCAACTAAGCTTTATAAAATAACAATGTAAAACCTTTTGAATTGCAAATATATATGTTGTACATATAAACTATGATTTAATATAATTTTTGAGGGCATGCTTGGAAAATACAATTTCTAGTGGATTATATGTCCATTTATCAAGGCTTCTTTAATGACTATCAATAAAATTTTATAATATCCACAAATGTATATTGTATTTGTTAGTTTCCAAGGCAACTGATATTTTTCATTTTATTGTTAATTTTTCTCCTGTCAGTTGGTGGCATATAGAACTACAATTAATTTTTGTATATTGACTGAATATCCAGAAACCCTGCCAAACTTCCTAATACATTATTTAACAAGAGTTTTAAAAGTTTTCTATGTACAGAGGGATATCAAATAAATTGATATAAAATTATTTCTCAAAACATATATAGCACTGGACATTACCTAAATTACATTTTCAAATATTAGCAGGCACTTTAGGTATCTTTAAATAGATAGAAGGAGAGAATTCAGATCTTTAACTTTGAGCATAAAGTTTTGTTGTAAGAATTTATTGTTTACATTTAAAAAATACTCTCTTCCTCACCTAATCAATATTGAAATGTGTGAAAAATTTTTCTGCAGCAATATAAATTATCAAATATATTCTTCCTCTTTATTAATTATACTGATTTATTTTCTAATGTTATATAGCCTACCATGCTGGAATAAACCCAAATGTCCATAATGTATTACTGATTTTATTTAATGCTATAATGCAATTCCCTTAAAAGTTTTATTCAGAATATGATATTCAATTATAGTTTTCTTTTCAATTCATTTTACTTGTGTAAACCTGGAGATGACCATTAATGATTTTTGGTATCAGAGTTTTATAGCCTCATAGCATAAATTGGGAAATATGACTTCCTTTTTCTATACTCTACCAAATTTTGTGTAAGGCTGAACTTAAAAACAAAATTGAGGGACACCTGGGTGGCTCAGTGGTTAGGTGTCTGCCTTCAGCTCAGGGCATGATCCCAGGGTCCTGGGATCGAGTCCCACATCAGGCTCTCCCACAGGGAGCCTCCTTCTCCCTCTGCCTATGTCTTTGCCTCTCTGTGTCTCTCATGAATAAATAAATAAAATATTTTTAAAAAATAAAGGGTTCACTTTAAAAAAAACGTTGAAATTTTTATGTCATTTGCTAGTGAAACCAATCATGCCTAACATGTGTTTTTGAGTTTCAGTGTGTGTGTGTGTGTGTGTGTGTCTGTGCACATCTGTGTACATTATTTTTGGTAGGAGGAACCTTTCTAAAAGTTAATTTATTATCTTTATGTAGAATTATTCTGGTTTTCCTTATTATTGAATGTAGGAAAATATCCATTTCATCTAATATTTCATTGTTGGTATAAAATTTTCCAAGATAGCCTAGTAAATTCTTGTTACAACCTAAAGTACTTATTTTGAGGTATCTTTTATATTTCTGATATTTATTGCCTTTTTAAATTATTTGCTTATTGCTTAGAAATTTCTCAAATAATTTATATTTGGTTCTATTATATGTTTCTTTTCTACTTTGTTAATTTCTGCTTAATTCTTATTTTTCCTTCTTATATATTCTTTAGATTATTTTTCTAACCACTCTTAAAAATATAAGTACTTAGAGTATTTTATAATTTTCAGGAATAGTGTTTTTTTTCTAAATCATATGAATGCCTGTCAGCTGCTAACATAGTGCCCTTGAAATCTGAGTAATTCACTCTGTAATTCCTACAACGATTTTTTCATATATAAAAATATAACTATCAGAAGCACTAAAATTGCAGTGATGCATTAAATTCATATAATCTACAGTCCCCATTCGAGTTTCATAAATTGTCTCAATCATGCACATTGTAGCAAAAGCATCCAGTTTACAATCATTTATAACATGTCTCTTTAATCTCCTGCAGTCTAAAATAGCTTCTCAGCCCTCTTTTACATGCTGCTGCTTAAGACTCTAATTCAGGTCCAAGTCCCTGCTCCGCTGTGTCGGGTACACTTGGACCCAAGCTCAAGCTTGTAAATAAACCCTCGTGTGTTTGCATTGGTGTAGGCTCCTTCGTGGTTTCTCAGATTCGTGATCTTGGGCACAACATATGGGGGCTCGTCCAGGATCCGAGAAACCCCCAGGACCCCATCCAGAGGGTTTCACGCGCAGTGAGCGCACTCAACTTTCCACCTTTTGTGCGCATATTTTCTGAGAGCTCTAAACTGTACTTTTACCTGTAGAAATTCCAATCTGTATTGGGTCGACATTGGCTCAGGCAGATGTGCTGGCAGGCTGTCCACTGGGGGTCTTGAGGAGACGTCCCTTGCCCCCACCTGGAGGACGGGGTCCTCATCTGTAAGGAGGGCTGGCTGCCAGCCCTTCGGGTTACTTTTTTTGTCTCTGTGGCGGCACTGGAACGTTTGTCTGTGTTACTATGTCCTTGTCAACTGTGCATTTGTCTGTGTTACTGTGTCTTTGTTAACTGTCATAACTGTTTACATAAGGAGAGGGAGATTTAAAATTTATTGCATGTCAGAATGGCCAACCTTTGACGTGGGATGGCCCCAAGAAGGAACTTTCCACCTACCTATTATCTTACAGGTTAAGGCTGTGATCTTCAGGGACAAACCCAGATGGCCACCCTGACCAGGTGCCCAACATCCTGGTCTGGCGGGACATGATCGAGAATTCCCCTCCTTGGCTAAAACCCTTTTTACCCCCCAAAGCGCACAACTCGGCTGAAGGTAAGGAGAGACTCCGGGTCTACCGCCAGACTCTAGGGGCAGGTCTTCAGGCTGCTGTGCGCAAGCTTACCAATCTGGCCAAGGTCTATGATGTGAGGCAGGGCAAGGATGAGAGTCCAGCAGCCTTCTTAGAGAGAGTCATAGAGGCTTTTAGGCAATACACCCCATGACCCTAGAAGCCCTGGAAACAAAGGCCACAATTATCATGGCTTTTGTTAACCAGGACACTCTGGACATTAAAAACAAATTGCAAAGAGTAGAAAGACTGGGAGAGAAGAGCTTGCAGGACTTAGTGATAGTGGCAGAACGAGTCTATAATAATAGAGAAAGTCCGGAAGAACAACAAACTAAATTAAGTGACCGGCAGACCCGAAACCTGGCCAAGATCCTGCTGGCCACAACCATGGATGACCCACAGGAAAGACGGAGGCACCTCAAGAAGCTGGCTTCAGGGACAGGTAAGGAGGATGGCCCTGGTCCCCGTCGGGAGCGCCCTAAACTGAACAAAAACCCATGTGCTTATTGCGAAGAAGAGGGCCACTGGGTAAAAAGCTGCCCTAACAAAAGATCTTAGGCTCCTGCCAAGATCTTGGAAATGGAGGACCTGGACGATTAGGGGAGTCGGGGTTCGGCACCCCTCCCCGAGCCCAGGGTAACTCTCAGAGTGGAGAGGCAATCCATTGAATTCCTAGTGGACACTGGGGCACAACATTCAGTTTTATTCCAACCCCAAAGGGAATTGGCAAGCAAGACTTCATGGGTACAAGGGGCCATGGGCACTGAACAGTACTCATGGACTACCCGAAGAACTGTGGATCTCAGTACAGGCCGGGTATCCCACTCCTTCATGGTCATCCCTGAGTGCCCCTACCTGTTGTTAGTTCGGGATTTGCTCACCGAGATGGGGGCACAAATTCGCTTCCACCCCGAAGAGGCAAAAGTCCTAAACAAAGAGGGGCACCCAATTCAGGTGCTTGTCCTGAGTTTAGAAGATGAATATCATCTCCACCAAATACCCTCAGGCCCAATGACTGACATTGACCTTTGGCTGCTGGAATTTCCCCAAGCATGGGCAGAACCTAGGGGAATTAAGCTGACCCGGCACGGACCGGCCATATACATAGAACTAAAGTTGGGGGCAGACTCTGTCAGGGTCCGCCAATACCCCATGCCTCTCATCTCCCTAACCCAGACTGGGACCCCCCTCTGCATGACTGTCAAGAAATTTTGGCACAGGTGCACAGAATCAGAGATCTCCAGGACCAGCCACTGCAGAATGCGGACGCCACCTGGTACACGGACTGCAGCATCGTCTGAGAAGGAATCGGATTTACGGGGGCAGCTGTAACCATGGAAACGGAGACCCAATCTGGGGGCACCGACCCTGCCGGACACCCCCAACTATACTGATGCTGATTTACACTGGATCAAACACTTGCCCATGACCCAGAGCTTACATGGTTGGTGGAGGGCCGCAGACTCCAGCATCATCTTGCCAGAGGAACTAGGATGGCGAGTCCTATCCAAAATGCATCAGAGTACTCATATGGGGACAAGGAAGATGGCAGACTTCATACGACATGCAAAGATCACTATTAAAGACTCTTGAGCAAAGATGGAGCAGACTGGTGAGCTGCCACACATGCCAGTTAACTAATGCCTCCACCCATGGATCTAACCCGGCTCCGGGGGGGACCACCCAGGAGCCTACTGGGAAGTGGACTTCACTGAGGTAAAACCTGGAAAATACGGATACAGGTATTTACTAGTGTTTGTAGATACTTTTTCAGGATGGACAGAGGCATTTCCCACCAAACATGAAACGGCAGAGACCGTGACCAAGACACTGCTGGAAGGCATCTTACCGAGGTATGGTTTTCCTGTTAGAATTGGATCAGACAACAGCCCAGGATTCGTCTCTAAGGTAACACGGGGAGTGGCACTAGTACTTGGGGCAGATTGGAAATTACATTGTGCATATAGGCCCCAGAGCTCAGGACAGGTAGAGCGGATGGACAGAACATTAAAGGAGACCTTAACTAAATTAGCCCTGGAGACTGGCGGGGCCTGGGTGACTCTCCTCCTCTTCACCCTATATAGGGTGAGGAACTCCCCATATAAAATGGGACTGACTCCCTACGAGATCATATTCGGTCTTCCTCCACCTATTATCCCCAATTTAAAACCTAAGGTGCTTGCTGAATTTGATGATCAACCAACTTCTTTTCTCCCTCCAAATGTTACAATGAACCCATGAGCAAGTGTGGCCTAAGCTGAGGGCCCTCTATGAGACTGGACCACCCCCGGACCCCAATCCATATCAGCCAGGTGACTGGGTGTACGTGCGGAGATACCAACACCAGACACTTCAGCCTCGCTGGAAGGGACCCTACCTCGTGATCCTGACCACTCCCACCATCTCAAGGTCGACGGGATTACTCCCTGGGTCCACTACACCCATGTCCGGCCAGCTGACCCACAAGCCGTTCTCAAGGACTTTGTTCCAGAATGGAAAAGCCAACAGGACAAGGACAATCCCCTAAAGCTAAGACTGCACCATTCTCACTTATTTCCCACCTCCAAGACTCCCAAGTCTGAGGTTGTCTTTCAAAATAGAGGGGGATTAGGCTTAGTCTTCTTACAACAAAGGGGAGGGGGGTTATGTGCTGCCTTAAAATGTAGGATGTTGCTTCTTAGCTGGAATGTAAATGAGAGCGAGAACAGCAACAAGGTTGGTTAGAATCCTGGTTTAATCATTCCCCCTGGCTTACTCTGAGAGCAACCTGGACCCATGATTGGGTCCTTCCTTAGGTTCCTCTGAGAGGGGGAAATGTGGAGGATGAGAAAATTAAGGCCATTCCACTTTAAGTTCAGCATTAGCACAAGTACAGCCATCCCAGGCCCCTGTGAAGAAGAGCTGAACTTTACCTTACTTCAGTTACAGGAAGAAAACAGCTTACAGCTTAATGTCCTAGAAAGCTCCATATTAGAATAAGAACAGAGCCCAAGCCAGGGCAGGAAGCCCCTAGAATAAGAACAGAGCTCAATGTGCTCGAAAGCCCCATATCAGAATGTAAACAGAACTTGAGAAATTCCTCCCCCCCTTCTGGAGGTCCCCTAGACCAGCCCTTAAAACTAAGCTGAAACCCACCTCGGACTCCAAGTCCCTGCTCTGCTGTGTCGGGTATACTTGGACCCAAGCTCGAGCTTGTAAATAAACCCTCGTGTGTCTGCAAAAAAAAATAATAATAATAATAAAAAAAGACTCTAATTCAATTATTATGGATACTGCTTCTCGATTTGTGGTTTTCTTTATGATTCATCATGATTATATTATGCTGTACATTTTTTCATGAGGATATCCCAGAAGCAACAGTGTATTCTCATTGTATCTAACCAAGTGTCATAATTGTTTTGATTTGTCCCACAAATCACTTTTTTAAACCTTATTTACAAGGTATTTTCCAAATTTCTTCTCTGTAAAATTATTCATTTATCTTTTGTTTTCCAGTTTTGGCTTGTAGTAATGGTGAGTAACCATTCTCTTTCCATTCATTAATACCAGACCTATGTTTTCTAGCTCCTGAGTATATAACACTACATACTGGCCATTGGCTAATGCCTTATAAAAAAAATATGAAAGCTGATTCTTTGGATTGGATATAGATGAGCTTTAAACAGTGCATTCCTCTTTCTTAAGAGAGGGGATGTTTCTGGATAACACAATAAGTCACAAGACCAGTGGATCACAAAGTTATAAGCCAATTATTTAACCACCTTTTTGATAAAATTATTCTTTTAGTCTAAGGCAAATAATTTGAAACATCCTGTCAACAAGCATTGCCCTTGGATGATTGCATTGGCACTTGCAGAGCAATTTAGAAAGGTAAATCTATTTCCAGAATAGGCCCTATGAGAAGTGGAGATCTGATGTGATCAAGCTATCTTCCAATAGATGGTTAATTAACTAATGTTAGGAGGTATATTCAACCAAGTATAGGTTTTTGTTGTGTAAGATTTGGTATTTAGTCATTCTCTTGTGCTCATGAATAACATCCTTTACTCCAAACATGTCTAGATTGACTATGAGGGAAAGTTAGATGGGCATTAACATGAGATGAAGAAAAAGACATGTGCAAGCTTTTAGTATACACCATAATCAATCTGTACTTCTCTAGACTTACCTATTTCAGTATTCTTAACACTTTTCTTTACAAGGCTATTACCAGCTAATCTAAATATTTCTATTTTCCTGGAGTACATATTGGTATTCCTGGCCACATTTCCTGTAAAAAAAAAAAAAAAGGAAAATGCCAGTAACAGCCCGAGTGTAACAACCAAAAATGTGTTCAGATATTGTCAACTGTCCTTTGGAAAGTAAAATCATTCCTAGTTAAAATGTATTCTTCTAGGAAAAGAAAATTACATCTAGTAATCTGCTGCTTCACAAGTTATTTTTTATTTTATTCTATATAAAATTGTTAGTATAGAAATATTATGAAACGTGATCTGCCTAAGAAATACAATAGTATTAAGATTTAATGTTATTAAATTGATGTATCTCAGGTCCAATATTATTAAGCAGAGATGAAGAATAGTTAATGGGGAAGGAGTAGGTAATAACTTGGTACTCATAATTACAATGATGCATTTTATTTGAATGAGGAAAAGAATGAACAGTATTGTCTGAAAACGTCAAACCATTTCTTTTTGATATTTAACATTAAAGCATTCACCTATTTAAATGAGGTATAAAATACATAACAGCACTGTAATGAAAGCAATATCATCAAAACTTGCAAACCTGAAGACTTTGAACATGTAATTCTAGGGAATGGCAGTTAGTGCTGCTTACCCATAATTCTGTGCACATAGAAAAGCAAAAACATAAACAAAATACAACAAAACAAATAAACAAATCTCCAGAAAGGAAAGTTAAAAAAGCTATTATCTCCAGCATTGTGAAACTGCAATTTACAGAGATTGTACTTGAAAATAATTTACAAAAAAAAGAAAGAAAAGAAAAGAAAAGAAAAGAAAAGAAAAGAAAAGAAAAGAAAAGAAAAGAAAAGAAAAGAATTTACAAGTCAGTTGCTTAGGTAAAATTATTTATGGCAAAAAGGACTGAGAGATGGGTAAATAATGTTACAGAGCAATAGTTTCAGAGGAATTCATTCTTTCATGAAAGATGATGTTACTACTTATCTCAATGAGGAGATTACTGTTTCAACTAATGACAAGTTATAGCAGAAATTAATAAAATGTTATTTTCCTCAAGGTGAGGTATGAGCATGATCTAAAATATGTTTTATGTGTTTTATAAAATATGTTGTTTTATGATCTAAAATATGGTATATCCTGGAGAATGCTCCATGTGAACTTGGAAAGAATGTGAATTATGTTCTTGCGAGGTTAGAAGTCTGTTAGCTCCAGACTAACTGGAACTAACTAAAATTGCATTAAAAATGTTTTTCAAGTTCTCTATTTCCTTGTTGATACTCTGCCCCATTGTTCTGTCTACTATTGAATGTAGGGTATTGAAGCCTCCAACTATTATTATAAAATTCTCTATTTCTCCCATTAAGTCTGTTTTTGTTTCATACATTTGGGACTTCGTTGTTAGGTATGTATATTTTTACAATTATTATAGCTTTCATGGTGGACTGGCACTTAAATTCTATCTTATTTAATATCTCCTGTCTAGTCACTGCACCTCACTTTTGGTTAATACTTGCATGGAATATCATTCTACTCTTTTACCTTCAACCTATTGTGTCTTTGGATCCAAAGTGAAATTCTTATAGACAACACAGAGTGGATCATTTTTTGAAATCCATTCTACCTATCCGTATCTTTTAATTAAAGTTTAATCCATTTACACTTAATATGATTACTGATAAAGATGACTTAGTTCTGCCATTTTGCAGTTTGTATTCAACTTGCATGATTTTTATTCCTCAATTCCTCCACTATTGTCTTCTTTTGTCTTTATTTTTTTCTAGTATACAATTTTGATTTTCTCTCATTTCATTTATTGTATATATATTTAGTTGCTTTCTTAGTAGTAAAGGAGTTAATTACAATTAATACTGTAATTATGTAGTTTGAATAATACCAATTTAGGTATAAGAGTACATAAGTACTTGCTTTATATAGCACTGCTTTATACTGCTGTCATAAGTTGTATCTCCATACATTGTCCATTAACATGGATTTATACTGTCTTATGTATTTGTCTTGTAAATCATGGAGAAAAAAAGAAGAAGTGAAATCCAAAGACATAATACTGGATTAATATTTACCTATGCAATTATTTTTAATGGTTTTTTCCCATTTTTTGGCTTTCAGTTATATACTACTGTACTTTATTTCAACCTGAAGGGACTATCTTTATCATTTCTCACAGGGCAGGTCCATTAACAATGGACAGTTTTTCTTTATCTAGGAATGTCTTAATTTATGATACATTTTTGAAGACAAGCTTACTCAGATATAAAATTCTTCATTGACAGGTTTTATTCTTTAAGAATTTTACATATTTTATATATGTTAGCACTACCTCTGGCCTAAATGATTTATGAAAAGAAACTGGCTATTAATCTTGAGTATTCCCTGTACAGACAAGTTCCTTCTCCCTTGCTGCTTTCAAGATTCTCTGTCTTTGAAATTCAGAAATTTAATTATATGTAGCTGCAGATCTCTGAGTTTATCCCACTTGGATTTTGTTTAGCTCTTTCAGTGTACAGATTTGTACATTTCATCAAATTTGAAGAGCTGTTTATTATTTCTCAATTATTTTTATGTATCCTTTTTCTCTCCTCCAGGGACTCTCACTATGCATGCATTAGTGTTCGTGGTTGTGTCCATAAGTTTTCAGTTCTGCTCATTTTTCTCATTATTTTTTTTCTCTCTACCCCTCAGACTTGACAATTTCAGTTGATCTTTTCAAATCCATTGATTCTTCCCTTCCTCAAATCTGAATCCTTCCTCTGAATTTTCATTTCAATTATTACACTTTTCTATGCCAGAATTTCTTTTTTATAATTCTTATCTTTTTATTGATACTTTCTTTTCAGTGAAATAATATTCTCCTGGTTTATTTTTGTTCTTTGTGCAGAGTGGATTCCTTTAGCCCTTTAATCATATTGAAGACAGTTTATTTCAAATGCTTGTCTAGTAAATTCAATATGTGGGCTTCCTCAAGCACAGTTTTATTAATTTCTTTTTTCCTATAAATAGGCTATACTATACTCTCTTTTCTCTTTCATGCCTTGTTTTTGTTGTAAACTGGACATTATATGAGTATTATGATGCAACAGTCCTGAAAACAACACTTGTCCTGTTTTCTGCGATTTGTTTTTCTGGTTTTTGTATTTGCATAGTTTGTTTTGTTGCTGAACTAATTTTGAGGCAACCCAAGCATCCACCCATAGATGAATGGATAAAGATGTGGTACTTAAATACAACAGAAATTACTCAGCCATAACAATAACAAAAACAAAAGCAAAAGAATTCTTGCCATTTGCAACAACATGGATGGGCCTAGAGAACATGATGCTAAACAAAATAAATCAGTCAGAGAAAAGCAAATACCATATGATTTTACTTGTATGTGGAATTAGGAAACAAAACAAAGGAGGAAAAAGGGGACAAACCAAAAGACCAGACTATTAAATTAAAACAAAGAACAGATTGGTGATTGCCAGAGGGGAGGGAAGGGGGAAGAATGGGTGAAATCAATAAAGAAGATTAAGAATAAATTTACCTATATTGATGAACAGTGAAAAATTTGTAGAATTGTTGAGTAACTATATTGTATCCCAAAAATTAATATAACATTAGATTTTAATTGTATTTCAATTAAAAAACATACAAAGTTAAAAATAAGTAATTAGAGGATACTGAACTATAAAAATGGCAATTTCATGTGGCTTGACCTAATACTCCTGAAGCTATAAAATCTTTTCAAAGTTTCTTTGAAAAAAATACTTTTAAGTCTACTCGAGCTAATATCCTATCCTTTTTATCACTTTTCTCTGTTACATCTTCACCAAATGGTCATCAATTCTAGACTAGAATATACAGAGTGTGTTATAGGCCCAACAATGTCCCCCTACAAGTTCCTATGTTGAATTTCTTGACACCCTGTACTGTACTGGAGATAGGACTTTTAGTGAGGTGCTTAACATAAAATGAAGAATGAGAGTGAGCCCTAATCCAATTTGCCTGATGTTCTTTCAAGAAGAGACAATTTGGGTACACAAAGAAACCTCAAGGATGCCTGTGCAAGAAAGGAAAGACCATGTAAAGACATAGCAAGAAAGCAGTTATCTGTAAGCCAAGATGAGAGGCCTAAAAAGAATCAAACTTGGTGATGGCTTGATCTTGGACTTCTGACCTCCAGAACTGTGAAAAAATGTATTTATATTATTAAGCCACCAGTCTGTGGTATTTTGTTATGATAGCCCTAGTAAACTAATATAGTGCCAGAAACTCATAGCTGAGAAAATGAAATTATGTTTATTAAGGATCTATTTTGGTGTCAGGCACAAAGCTTCATGAATTTTAAGGTTTTATTTATTTATTTTTTTATTTTGGAAGTTTTTAAAAATTATTTATTTATTTGAGAGAGAGAGAGAGCAGCACAAGTGGCGGGGGGGCATGGGGGTTGACAAAGGGAGAAGCAGACTCCCCAGTGATCAGGGAGCCCAACACAGGGCTTGATCCCAGGTTCCCAGGATCATGACCTGAACTGAAGGCAGAAGCTTAACTGACTTAGCCACCCGCATGCCCCTTTGTTTTTGAATTTTTAAATTCTGTCGTACTGTTTTTTTTTTTAATTTTTAATTTATTTATGATAGTCACACAGAGAGAGAGAGAGAGAGGCAGAGACATAGGCAGAGGGAGAAGCAGGCTCCATGCACCGGGAGCCTGATGTGGGATTCGATCCCGGGTCTCCAGGATCAGGCCCTGGGCCAAAGGCAGGCGCCAAACCGCTGCGCCACCCAGGGATCCCCTGTCGTACTGTTAATTCATATTATAGCAACCTTTGAATAACTCTGAATTTATTCAGCAATTATGGGAAGGGTCAGAATACACAATTAGACCCAAAAGATACAAGTAGGTTTCAATCTGATACTGCATTTACTTAGTTTTATGGAAGAGAAAGGACAAGAGAAGTAGAACATAGTTTTCAGTATCCCCCCAAGGAGGCCCAGAAGCTATATGACATTGAACAAATTCCTTTGCCTCTTAGCCCATGGGAATGTAGGGCCATCAGAGACACATTAAGGACCAATGCATAAGTAGGTCATCTTGACACTGAGAGGCTGTAGTCTCAGCTTTCCACCAAACTAAAGAGACCCATAGTTTGCATGCAAATTCAATTTGTTTAATACAAGAAAATTGTACAGATTAGAGGTTTATACAGTAAAAGAGACACAACATTCCACAACAGTTTTACATGTAGTTTTCAAGAAGATACACATTGAGAGCATTTACCAGCAGGCCATTTTCAGCCCAAGCCAGATGTTAACCCTCTGCTCACAAGCCCATTAGAAAAGTTTGAAGATAATGCATAATGAAATGAGAAGGTGTAATCTTGGGAAGCCTCCCAGACTCTGTAGTGTTCCATTTATTCTAAGCATGAACTCACCCTTTCTTATGGCCTTGCGGGCTCAGAGATTCAATTTTGCTGGTTTCTCAAAGTTGGTAAAACTCTGGAATGCTAAATTAGGGTAAGGATGTTCATAAGTGACAAATACATAAAAATCAGAATTCATTAGAATCCACGGAACGATAAATCAACAGCAAGTAGAACCACAGAGTCACAATAAATGGGCTAATGCATCCCCTCTATATGAAATGCTACACACACACACAAATAAAATAAATAAATAAATAAATAAATAAATAAATAATTAAAAATAAATAAATAAATAAATAAATAAATAAATAAATAAATAAGAAAGAAAGAAAGAAAAGCTACACAAGTTGTGAGACAATATCTCTTAGAGAACTTCAGGCAGTATAGAATCAGATAAAATTCATCACATAAATCACACCTTTGGAATTATACTGTTAAGTGTCATGCTTATCTCATACTTTCATGTCCTCCACATCTGTGAGGTGTTCTAAAAGTTTATGTCAGTCCTAAAAGGTACATTGTTCCAGTTCTCTAGAGAAAATTATATGAGATTTATCAAAATTGGTTTCATTGATAGGCTATCTCGACCAGCCTATCAATGTCCTATATAAACTGATAAGTATGTATGAATAATGTCAGGAAGTTGGAAGTGTCAGGAAATCAGCTGTGTATTTACTTTTCTCTTATTTCCAAATACATATCCTATCTTAGGTCTTCTCTATGTGGAAATTTGTCTTCTCTGATTTTCCATTCATTTATTTTCTGGAAATTGGTCCACCCTCAGCTCTTGATTTCACATTAATCTTGTTCATTGTCATATGCAGAAACACAGTGTCCGGCTCTGTTTTATTTATTTATTTATTTATTTATTTATTTATTTATTTATTTTTAATATATTATTTATTCATGAGAGAAACAGAGAGAGAGGCAGAGACACAGGCAGAGGGAGAAGCAGGCTCCACACAGGGAGCCCGATGTGAGATTTGATCCTGGGACTCCAGCATCATGCCCTGGGCTGAAGGTGGTGCTAAACCACTGAGCCACCCGGGCTGCCCCCAGCTCTGTTTTAAATCATTGTGGCCAGAGATGCAGGTTCTGGGCTCACATGGCTATTAGGGAACATCCTGGTTAGTAATGAGATTATCAAAGAAAGAATATTTTGGGAGGTGAGCAGTCATTCTAATGATATCCACTAGTAGGACCTATAAGTAAATTTTACTTTGTAAACTTTAGCAAAGCATTCTAGGCTCTTCTCACCTAATATTTTTTAGCATATGTTTCAGTAAAATTTTACATATAACTTGAAAAGCATGTGTCTAACTATCTCTTCTTAAACTAAAAGACTTTCAAAGCTTCATTTAAGGAAAGAATTCTTCAGTAGTCTGTCACTAAAGGTTTTTCTCTAATCTGTCATGGATTAAGTGACTCTGTTGAGATTACAGAGTTTTGGGTTACTATCACATAAAAGCAGGTACATATTCTTTTTAGGTTAGACATATTAGTTATTGGTCATCATAATGTTCTTTTAAATGTTTTATATTTATAAGCTTTTTCAATATCTAGTCTGAATTATGTTAAAAATGACATTTATATTTATTCCTTGCTTCCATGTATGGTACTTAGATTTGTCATCTTTTAAAAATATTAGTAGACTTGAAGCAGATATGTTTAATTTTTAAGATAGTCTAGAAATATCACATATTTGTTTTGACCACTATACAATACAATACAATATCAATGATGTGCTGGCTTTTGAGGCCTGCAAAACTGTCAAGCACTCTTCTACTTATCTGCACATGACATTTCATAACTGGGTGTACTTAGCAAGTATTAAGCTCTTTTAAACTGAAATAGAACCCCATTTGCTTTGGATTCGTAATCCCAGTAACTGAATTGCTTTATTCTATTACTCTCCAGAAAAATACACACAATTCCTTTAAACTCTAAAAATAAAGTTCCCATAATAAAAACAGCTTCTGCCTCATTGTCTTATTATTTTAAAAGTTTACATCTTATAAAAGAACTATATCTGACTACCATATATGAGAATTAAGAGAATGGAACTGTATCTCAAGTGGCTGGCTTTAAAACTGACTCTACTTTGTTAAGATTGATACTAAAGACAAACACATTCATTTGTCTCCTAGAGACCATTGGATGCTGCACAGGTAACTTAGTTCCATTATATCCATTTTATACTCATACCACTGTTACCAACCACCCTTGCCTGAAAACATAAGCAAAGAGATAAACTGCAACTTCTGTTGGTCATTCATTTACCAATTTAGAAAGCAGTTCTTAGTAAAAGTAAATGTTATCATTCTCACCGACAGGGAAGAGAACACTTAGGAGGTGGGAGCAACAACTTACTTTGAGAGCCAACAGTAGTGAAAAAAAAAGTAATTGTTTAATAAGTATTTTTAAATGAACTGTTCTGAACACAGATCCTTGAATGGTTCCTTGAACTTGCACTAATAATCTGGTTACTTGATTGCACATTGACATATATACATATATGCGCAAATTAAAGTATTTCTCTATTTGGGTTTTCTGTATGTATATTTTGCTACTTTTTCTAGTATGTAGAAAATGTATTTTGTTATTTAGTAAAATGAAGAACCTATATTACCTACTGTGATATATAAGCTTTATCGCTTCTTGGCCTTTTGGCTAAGATCAAGTGTGATATATAAATTTAAAGGCATTAGTCTTCTCTAACTCTTAATTTCTACTTCTTAATTGCTACAGACATAAAACAAAAGTTTAGGAAGTTGTGTGATTATTTCTACCTAACTTTACATTAATATGTTCACTTTTTGTTCCTCATAAGTTTCCGACATACACAAAGATATGTGACCTCTTTGTTAAATAGTGTAGATAATTTCTATCTACCTCACCGGGAGCACACAGGGAATAATGTGATGATTTATATGCAGAGCACTGCGAACTTGCCTAGAGCAGTGAACAAATGCCAAATGTTTACTAAAAGGATACCATGTTCCTGAATCTTGATAAAAGCAAGATCATGGAATAAGGCTGTGCTTGTGGCCATCTGGCTATTAAAGCTTATGAAAGTCTCCTTTGCAGTTTCCTTATATGTTTATGATATGCAAATTTAGGGTCTTGTAGAATTTAATAAAAATTTTGGTAACTTTCCTGAATTTAGGCATTTTGAATAAATCAAATCAATGGAATTTTCCCAATATATGCCAGTTATGGATACAAGGGTTTCCTTGGAATTGTGGTGTGTGTGTGTGTGTGTATGTGTGTGTGTGTGTGTGTGTGTGTGTGTGTAATGCAGCCTATTCAGTGTCAGAAGCAAGGCTTTCAGCATGCAGTGAAGTAAATACCGGGAGAATAATGACAGATGAATACCAGTTGGATTTCTCTTGTTGTCAACACAGTATAGAATTGAAATATTTTCTATTCTATGAATCCAAAAATAAGTTTTAGAATTAATGATAAAGAGAAATTTTTAAAAGGTCTAAAGAAAAATTTTCTTAAAAGATCTATTACTATTATGCTGAATATGAAGTAATGGTCCGTGGTTTTCATTTTTTTGTTTTTTGGTGAAGGGGAGAAGTCAGCCTATATGTCTAACTCACATTCCTAAGCTAAAATTACTGACTCCTAGTAGGACTTGAAAGAGGATGTGACATATATATGCTTTAAAAACATTCCATAAAAATAAAATCTAACACTACATTTAAAAAACATGTCAGATATCAACAGTCTATTTTGGAAAAGTAAGGATGGGAAATTTTCATTAATATAATTTTCCCAACTATGTATTTCTTTTTTTCTTTTGGACTGAACTGTATTTTTTCCAGCTTTACTGAAATGTAATTAACAGAAAAAAATTGTAAATATATATAGCATACAATATATTGTTTTGATACATGTATACACTGTTAAATGATGACCACAATCAAGCTAGTTAACATATCTATCACTGCATACAAGTACTGTTTAATTTTTTTTTTTTTGTGAAAATCCTTAAAATCTACTCTCTTTACAAATTTCAAATATACAATATTATTAATTATAATGTAATGTTGAGCACTTTTACATGAACCAGTTAACCAATTGTATGCCTTTTTGAGACTGTCTATTCAAATCCTTGATCTTTTTTAATCAGGTCATTTTCTTGCTACTGAGCTGTTTCAGTTTGTTATGTATTTTGGATTTTAACTCCTTATCAGATGTATGCTCTATAAACATGTTCTCTCATTCCTTACATTGTCTCTTCACTATGTTGACTGTTTCCTTGCTATGAATAAGTCCATAAGTCCTTTAGTTTGATGAAGTCCCATTTGCCTAGTTTTGCTTTTGCTGCCTATGCTTTTAGATCATATCAAAAACTATATACTGCCAAAAACAATGTTGAGTAGCTTCTCTCCTATATTTTCTTATAGTGGTTTAACAGTTTCTTTTTTTTTAACAGTTTCAAATATTAAAGTCTTTAATCTATTTTGAGTTGATTTTTATTTATGATGTGAGATAGGGCACAATTTCATTCTTCTGCATGTGTATATTGTCTGCAAACACAATGTATTGAAATGATCATTCTTTCTCCAATGTGTGTCCTTGGGAACTCACTGAGGTTCTTTAAGATGATTATTCTGAATTCTTGTCAGGCAATGCACAGATCTCTAACTCTTTCAATTTGGTTACTAGATTATTACTTTCTTCCTTTGATTGTATCCTGTTTTCTAGATGCTTCATGCTCCTTGTATGTCTGCTTTGTTGTCTATGCATTTGAAGATATAAACTTTTGTTCTGTGCCCCTTCACAGTCTTGCAGATCAGCACCAGCTGTAAGATGCCCTCCCCCTCTTCTTTATTCCTAGCTGCTCCAAGGGCCCAGACTCCATAGGTTGCTCCGTACTCAGTAGGAGGCAAAACAGAATCGGGTTTCAGCGAGGGTACTCTGAAATTGTGGGGCTAAGACTCCCTTCGCTTCATTCTCTTTCATGGAGGAGAAAAGCCTGTTAGGTATCTTTTCCTATATCAGAGGGGAACACTGGCAGTAAAGGTATGTCCTCTTCTTTCCTTAGTTCCTTGCTGTCCCAGAGGGTTGGGGTCTGTAGATTTTCAGTGTCTGGAATGAGATGGAACAGAAACAAGCCCAATGGGGTATGGATTGAGAGACAAATGCACATCCTGATCTCACTTTCCCCCCACAATGGGAGAAATCATGGGCTGAGGCAATTTTCTTGGTGCTGAACTAAGGTGGTTTGAAGGAGAGACTCACCTGAGTAAAGTGAAATTGCTCCTCTCACCCACATAAACATGAATTCTCTCATTTTGTGCTCCTCTGGAGTATTCTGACTTTTTACTCTGTTCTGTATTTTTTTTCAAGGTATTTTGCTACCAAAATCATTGTTAGATCAGTGATTCTATGGAGGAACAAGAGTTCCAAGGATTTCCTACTCTGCCATCTTGCTAATATTACCACCTCTAATCCTATAATATTCATTTATGATTAATTTTCATACATTTAAATATTAAACTTCTGCCCATATGCAATAAAACTTACATTGAAGCTATTCACATATGGGACCTTTCAGAAAGTCCAGATTCATCTGGTCCTGGGTAAGTTCAATGGATGCAGAAAATGGCATAGGATATTAATAAGTTAGAATACATGGATATTAGGAGTGTCCAGGTAGTTCAGTCAGTTGGGCATCCAACTCTTGATTTCAGCTCAAGTTGTGATCTCAAGGTCACAAGATTGAACCCCATATCTGGTTCCTCACTGGCTGTGGAGTCTGTTAAAGATTCTCTCCTCCCTTTGAATAAAATCTAAAAAGACAAGGAACAACAGGTGTTGGCAAGGATGTGGAGAAAGGGAAACTCTCTTGCACATTTGGTGGGACTATAAACTGGTACAGCCACTCTAGAAAACAGTGTGAGGGCTCCTCAAAAAGTTAAAAATAGAGCTACTTTTTTTAAAAAAGATTTATTTATTTATTTATTTATTTACTTATTTATTTATTTATTCATTCATGAGAGACACAGAGAGAGAGAGAGACAGAGACAGAGACACAGGCAGAGGGAGAAGGAGGCTCCATGCAGGGAGCCCAATGTGGTACTCAATCCCGGGACTCCGGGATCCTGCCCTGAACCAAAGGCAGACACTCAACCACTGAGCCACCCAGGTGTCCCTAGAACTCTCTTTTGTTTCACATTTGCAACACTAGGTATTTACCCAAATAATCCAAAAATACTAATTCAAAGGCATACACACACACTAATGTTTATAGAAGCATTATCTACAAAAGCCAAATTACGGTAACAACCCAAGTGTCCATCAACTGATGAAAGGATAAGATGGTACATATACAATGGAAATATTACTCAGCCAGCAAAAAGAATGAATTCACAACACCATGGATCGAGCTAGAAAGTATTATGTTAAGTGAAATAAATCGGTCAGAGAAAAACAAATACCATATGATTTCACTCATGTGTGGAATTTAAGAAACAAAACAAAGGAGGAAAGGGGAAAAAGAGAGGGGGCAGCAAACAAAAAAAGACTCTTAACTAAAGAGAACAGACTGTTGGTTATCAGATGGAAGACGAGTGGTGTTATAAGTGAAATAGGTGATTGGGATTAAGAAGGACACTTGTGATGAGCACCAGTCGTTGTATGTAAGTGTTGAATCACTATTGTGTACATCTGAAACTAGTATTACACTCTATGATAACTATAATTTAAAATAAATTTAAAAATTGATTTTTATTTTCAGAAAAATAATATGAAAGCCTAATTAAAGAATACATTCCATTAACAACAGCAATAAAATAAAACTGAGAAAAAAAATCTCATCTTACAAAATATGGTCTTCAGGTCAAGAGCATTGTGCTTCTTCTGAGATATGGGGATAATTTCCTCTTAAAGATATTTGAATCTTCAAAGATTTAGTTTTCTTTTTTGACTGAAATTTATATCATTTAAAGTCCAAAGTCTTGTATACCTCTAGGAATCAAACAGGATGTGTTGTGCTTTTCACATCATCTTCCCTCAAGGGAGAATTAATTAATCTTTGCAAGTCACCTTAAATCTGCTTTTGGAACAAGACAGAATATAAATAAGTAAACTTAAGGGGAAAAAAGGAGACACAAATACTAAGCATGTCTTAATAAGAATAGTCAATATCCTTTCTGTGTACCTAAGCTGTTATAAACACAACGAAGCTTTCAGATTAAATTTATATATAAATAACGTCTACAACAATCCCAATCTGTTCCTGAAATGTACAAACAAGAGCCACTCCTAGAACTGAGGATCCACAACATTTGCCCAATGCATTGCCATTGTATCAACTTTCTCTCTGCATGTAATATTGATCTTAACTCAGTTCCTCCTCAAATTCCAGACTCTCTTTCTGACATTAAAGACTGTCTCTTTTTTTTCTGCTGATAAAAATCATCATTATAAACAAAATTAGCAAATAAATAAGCCAGATATATTAAATACCTGCTGCAGAACAGATCCTATTCTAAATACATTAGCGTACTAATTGTCAAAGCAGTACTTGACAAAGCATTTGAGTTAAGCGCTATTTTTTTAGACCATTTACAGATGAGGAGTTCCTGGCATAAGGGGTTAAGTTCTGAAATTATATAGTTAGTGATGAAGCAGAAATTACAAGTATGCCTAAACAGGGATGAATTAGGAGAAATAAGTATAGGAAGATAAGATATTTTAAATGAGTATGAAAATTTAATTTTGTAATATATATTACATGGCACACACTTATTACCTTAACAAATACATACAATAACTTAGTGTGCTGTAAAATAAAAACACCAATTTATTAATGGATATGTCATTATAAATTAATAGCACTATTCATTATTTGTTAAGCATATATTGTGCTCTAATAATTTTCTAATCATTAAGACCAATATATCCTTTGATATATTAAACTGTCTTAAAACATGGATTTTTTAATCTTCATGTTTACAAATGAGAGGCTAAAATGAGGCTAAAAATGGTTAAAGGGTACTTCCTCCCCTCAATACCAATTCCCTTATACAGGCTTGACCTCTCTTAACTAAAATCAGCACACATTTATTCTTGCTCCCTCTCTCACAGGAAAAGAAGATAAAAATGAAAATTTGTGAATGCTTAATATCTTTAAGTCTCAACTAATTATTTTTTCTCAAAAGCAAATTTCATATTAGAGCAATAAGTGAAGCATGAAATACTTGCAAAGTTATTGTGATCTCCACTAAAAAAAGTATATTTTTAGGTGTCTTCTGAAAACTATTACTAAACACTAGCTATACTTTCCAACCAAAGCCATCTCGTTGGAAGTACAGAATTATGATTCCTTGTCACCTCTGCCTATGATCATGTCAGAGAAAAATTCTATAAGCAATCACAGCATCCCTCTTTTACACTGGACATAAATGGAAACTTCTTTGTCCAAAACCCATATTTTAGAATTCTAAATATGATATGTATGAAATATACAGATATATGAAATATATATACATATCTCACACATTATATGCTTAAAGTTATTGGAATAGCTAGGTTTTAAATTAGGAATGATTCTTACTAATAAAATCTGAAGTAATCCAATCAAGAAAGTCTTCTCTGATTTGACAAGTACCTAAAACACATACACCAAATGACACAACCAATATATGTCTGAGCCAAGTTTCTAAAATTCAAAATGACACAAGGTAAGTAAACATGTGCCATTAAAGTAATTCACGGCATGTTGAACTATAAGTCAAGTTAGTCTCCTCTCTTGGTTTTATTCATTTTATTTACTTATAAAATTTGGAACATGGACTGGGTGCTATTTCAGTACTATAGCATTTTATAAGTCTATAATTCTGCAAATGGAAGTCATTTGTTCTCTTCAGGAGTTTTACTTCCAATTTATTATCCTTGACATAGTCCATCAAAGCTGTTTAAACCCAAAATCCACATAGCAATCCTCTCATACATAAATACTGCAAATGTATATTTTAGTCCTGTCGTCATGAAATCTGAATTAATTAATTTCCAAAAGTCCTGTGCTTTATAGTTTTCATTTCTATGCTCAAAAATGATTTTATTCTACTTCTGTTAAAGTAGAATTTTTCAACTTGACTAGAAACAACAGATGCATTTCATTGTTTCCTCCCCTTTGCAAAAATGTAAAATAAATGTTAAAGTTAATAGTTATTAACTTTCTAATAACAGTTCCTATAACTTTATAGGTATTTTGAAAATATTTGATAAATATTCAAAATTTCAGGGTCAACAGACAGATGGTAGGCAAAAAATAGTAATAATAATTTGGGAGATATGGGAAGAGATTTGAGATGCTCATCACACAAGGTTTATATATTTTCCCAACCCAAGAGGAATTGCTAGATGAAGTCAAAAATCCATTATCAGTCACAAGCCTGTGTACATCTGCTCTTTCTCCTCCACTTCAGCCTTCTCTTCCTCTTCCTCCCTTTGGCAATTTGTGTCTGCTAGAAGAACAGTACTAATGTCATGCTGAACACATTTTCTGGACTTAATTGGAGAATAACTCTCACTATTGCTAGTAGCATAACTTTATCTTTCACTCTTGTTTTCTCCTTCTGGAAATATCTGAAGCATATTTGAGGAAGCATTGTAAATTAGAGGTAATTAAGAATGACACCTAAAAACAGAAGAGGTAACAAATGTGGAGAAAAGAGAACCCTGTGCACTGTTGATGAAGTTGTAAATTGGTACAGCTACAGTGGAAAACAGTATGGAGTTTCCTCAAAACATTAAAAATAGAATAATCCTATCATCCAGAAATTCCACTTCTGAGAGGCACCTGGATGAGACAATGGTTGAGTGTCTGTGTTTGGCTCAGGTTGTGATCCTGGGGTCCTGGGATCGAGTCCCACTTCTGGCTCCCCAGAGGAAGCCTGTTTCTCCCTCTGCCTATGTCTCTGCCTCTCTCTGTATGTGTTTCTCGTGAATAAATAAATAAAATCTTTAAAAAAATAAAAAATAAACAATAGCACTATCTCTAAAAGAAAAAGTACATATCCTAATTTAAAAATACTTTACTGCTAAAAAATGCTAACCATCATCTGAACTTTCAGTGAATTTTAATCACTAATCACAGATCACTCTAACAAATACAATGATAATGAAAACGGTTGAAATATTACAAGAATTACCAAAAGGTGACACAGAGACCTGGAGTGAGCTGCTCACTGGTACTGTTAGATTTGCTCAAACCAGAATTGCTACAAAAATTCAATTTGTAAAAAACACATCATCTATGGAATGCAATAAAGTGAAATGCTATAAAATGAGGCATGCCTGATAAAAGAAATGAAAGCACTACCTCAAAAAGGTATCTCCACTCCTATGTTCACAGCAGCATTACTTACAAGAGCCAAGACATGGAAACAATCTAAGTGCCAATGGATAAAGAGATTCGTGTGTGTGTGTGTGTGTGTGTGTGTGTGTGATTGAAATATTATGCAGCCATAAAAAAAAAAAAACAAGGGAATTCTACCTTTTGCAGCAACCTGGGTAGACCTTGAAGGCATTATGGTAAGTAAAATAAGTCAGAGAAAGACAAATATTGTATAATCTCACTAAAATGTGGAATCTAAAAACAAACAGTAAGACTCCACTAAACTCATAGGTAAAGAGATCAGATGTGTGGTTAACAGAGATACAGGATGGGCAGAGGGTGAATTAGAGAAAGGTGGTTAAAACTCCCAGTTATAAGAAAAATAATGTACAACATGATGACTATAGTTAACACCACTGTATAATACATAGAAAAAGTTGTTAGAAGAGAGTAGATTCTAAGAAAGCTCAACAAAAAAATAATTTTTTCTTTTATCTTACAAGATGATGGATGCTAACTAAACATATTTTGATAATCATTTCACTATAGATGTAAATCAAACTCAACAAAAGAGTAATATTTATAACATCTAACAATTTGTGTGGCATGAACACATGCACAGCAGAGCTGAAGCTGTATATAGTGCTGGGGCAGAGTCCTGCTGGATTAGTCTTTACTGCCATGGTTGGTAGATTATGGAGCATTTCCAGGAAAAGGAGATCTAGGGTATCATCATGGTGGGTGAGAGCTTGAACATGAGACATTTATAAACTTATACGGAAACAAATATTTAAACAATCTATAGGGTGCATTAGTCATCTTTGGAAATTAGAAAGTCTAAATTTTTAACAATTTTAAAGTATACTGTTTGACTTTTGGCCATAACTACAGAGATTTAAAATCTAAGTAATTAAACCATAGTAATGTGAAAAGTACTGAGATGTCTTAAAAGTCCCCAAATACTCTTCAGGCAGAAGCAGGACAGCAACAGAAAGGCTTTTTGATTCTATTTTTCTTACCACAAAGATTCCATGTTTGATTACATTTAAAGTTATATTTAGTAACATTTCTTTCCCTTTACATATCAGAGAAAATAATCTTCATAAATTGAAAAATACACAAACTATATTTTTAATAGGTAAGGTGAGTCTATCAAATAAAAACAAGAGCATCCTTAAACTAGGAGACTTAGGGACAGAGCTATACCTCTCAGACAGAAATCTACCTTTTCACCAATAAACACCATGAATTCTTGCAATTCTTGAGCTTCTGCTAACAATGTGCAACAGTACAAAAGGTGGGGTTTTTTTTCATGCTATTTTAAATATGTTTTTCTCAACAAAACATTTGGCAAATAAATTATAATTAAGGATTTTATAGTTTAAGTAACATCTGCCCAAAGAATTATAAGAAACCTGAAAATACCACCACCAACGCCCCAACAAAATACATTTCTCAGGAAACAAATCTTCCATAAACTCTGCTTTGAACCATTTGCTTTGTAGAAGTCCCAAAGTCTTATTTCCAGACTGAATAACTGGTCAAACTGTATTCATTAACTGAATAAATGAGACAGACATTTCTTTAACATCTTCTAAAATCTTTTAACATTGATCAAATAATAAATTTCTTTTTCCTTAAATGTAGCTTCTAATATAACTCCTTATCTAGTATATTTAATCCAGGCTTTCTTTTTTATCTTTTTGACTGCTGTCTATAAATTCTGACTTTTAATTCCCTTTTTTCTTTTTTTAATAATAATGTTGCTCAAATAACGTTACAAAATATTTTTACCATTTCAACTTCAAAGAGGTCTTTATAATTTCCAAAGGTCCTAGCATTATTTTACAATTTACCTAGCATTCTTGTATATGTTTATATGTGTTTATGTATATTCATGGGTTGCTATGCATCCATATATAATGCATATAAGAGACACATGCATATTCATAAGCGGTTATATATACACACAGCACACATATATATCTAAATGCAGAAAGATATGCACATACATATATCAGGTATTTATTACTGACACAGGAATTTTAACTTTTTTTATTTTTGTCTTTATAAAAATCAGGTTGAGTTAAATCATAATTTTTCATTCGACATATTTTAGTGGTATTTCACTCTTTATCGCAAATACTAGTGGAAGAACTTATTATAATTAACTCTTACAGATCAAATACTCATTTTCCACAATATGTAACTTTACCCCCAAAGTCCCTATATGGCAAGTAAAATCAATGTTCTTAGCATCATTTTATTGATGAGCACATAGGAAAATACAAATAGTAACCATCCTATAGCATAACAGAAAGTTTCAAGGTCTGAAACTAAGAATCTATCAAGCTTCCAAAATCAGTGTCTACTATATTACCTCATACAATTAAATATATGCACATAAACAGAATTTCCTCATAAGTTTTCTAAACATGTAGATTATTCCTATGACTGAATATAGGGATCAGTTGTGAAAAATCCCCCACCAGCCATTTCTAGAACCTGTCATTGGCCTAAAATTCAAATTTGATTTAAATGGGTTTGTTCTCATTTTATCAGTTCAAACTGGACACTCTAAAAAAAAAAAAAAAAAAAAAAAAAAAAAAGATTATTTGAAAGAAAGAAAGAGAGCAAGTGAGCACAAGTGGGGCAGGGAGAGTCTCAAGCAGACTCTACGCTAAGCAGAGAGTCAGATGCAGGGCTCGATCCCACAACCCCAAGACCATGAACTGAGCCAAAAACAAGAGTCGGATGCTTAACCAACTGTGCCACCCAGGTGCCCCAAAGTGTACACGCTTAACTCATAATTCAGAATGGATACTAGGAGGGAAATAATAATCATTTTAAAGCTGTTTTATAATGGGGAAAAATGAAACTCATGCTTCGAAACCAAAATTCAGCAAACCAAACTTATTTATTATTTAAGGTACAGCTAAAAGTAATAAAGCATTTATGAGCATATCCTCTTATGCCCACTGCATTTGTGAGGAATTCAAATAGGAACTGCTCTTGGCATCCATGGGGAGTCTGAGAGAGAATTCTAACTTTGTGAGCATTAAGGCATTTCTTTCAACAGAAGATAGAAGTCAAACTTCTATATTATAGGTCCAAGAACATTTCAACTGGCCAGAATAGGGTGAAAGCAGGGTCCTGTGAGTTTACTTCACAAGAGAACTAAGGTTTCATAAGAAAATATCTTGTTGACATTACACTTTCTTGAAAGTATTCTAAATTGCCTGAGTCTACTTTATGGCTGTAGGTCAGGCTAACACTAATGAATGTAAAAGATTTTGAAGATGAGAATCAGATTCCCAAGAAAGACATCTGACTATTTTCACTGGAGTCAGAATCATGACGAAAAAGCAAATTTACTCTGTCACCTGAAAAGTGGTTACTTACCCTTGCAGATTGCATTTTCACAACTTATAAACAAACAAACCATTGAACCAGATACTCTAAGAGTCTTTCCCAGAACATATATGTCTTTTTAATTTCACTCTACCTTACAGAAATGAAAAGGTGACTTTGAGCAATATTAAGAAAGGAAAACAATACCATAATAGATATTGTCTGTTTCTAAAAACCTGGGCTGAAATGTAGAAGTTCTATTGATAGTTAATCTGCTGGCTGGCAGATTCAGTCCCATCTAAAAGGCTGAAATGAACAGAACAAAGTTTTTACCACAGTTCTTAAAATGTTATTTTGAATAACTTCAGCTACTAAGGAAAATGTAAAGAACATTTTTATTTAAGAATCCTCTAACGCTCCATCTGTGCTGCAGGAAAAATCGAAGGGTCTGATATGCAATTGCTATTGATATACGGATACTTTTCAGAATAATAGATTCAGTGAAAAAGATAACAGCATTTTCTATGATGGTCTTTAAAAAAATCGAATTTTAGCAGAATTAGAAGTCATTATTTATTTTTTTTTAGAAGTCATTATTTAAAAATAAGAATGTATGTAAAGAAATTCAGTATTCACCTGCTTAATACTATTTTAAGAGCTTTTATTTTTTAAAAAACAGATTATGTCTTGTTTTTCTAATATATGTATATATAATTATGTAGTTTTTAGTAATTTATAATATGAGAAAGTATTTCTTTAAATAAAATTAATTTGGTTTCTAAATCTGATAATAAAGCCTTATATTTTCTGTACCTTATTTCTGAGAGGAATCCAGTGATTTGTGAGTTTGGGGAGGTGACAATACTCCTTTTCAAGTAACTAAAGAAAGATAATGAGGAAATGGTTACCTTTTTTTGTTTTTCTTTTCTGTTTTAATTGGTACTAATAAAGCTCTTTAAGACAAGGATGGAATTAAGTTAAAAATTACAATAAAATGGATAAATATTAGAAAATCTTGATTGAGCCAAAGGATGGAATATCTTTCACTGAAAGAGGCTAAGATCACCAGGTCTCCCTACTTCATAGTAAACTTATTTGCAGAGAGAAGTGATCTGCTCAAATTCCAACTGAGAGTTGATAATAGACCAGAGATCCAAACAAAACTAATATCCTTGGACTCCTATCCAAGTCCTTACTCTGTTAGAAAATTCCAAGGCTTTTTTTTTATTTAAATTATGTACAAGTGAAACTTAAAACCTAAGTTTTAAGCTGTGGTAGAGTACCTAGTAACAGTCAACACTACTGACATGTTTCTTCATTAATAACACCAAGTCTTTTGCTTTGAGTCACCATTATGTATTAGTAGAAAATACCAATGCTTACATATTTAGTCATTATGTAAGCTCAATATACCCCCATAATGTATATTTCCTGTTTCTATGGAGAATTCTGGCCAATACACAAAGCATGACAATATAATTAGTTGTCCTGAAGAAGTACAGGGCAAGATGGGGAAGGGCAAGATGGGGCGATCTGAATAATCTCTGAATCCTAGAGTTGAAGTATCCTTCGACTCAAAGCAGAAAATCTAGTAAATAATTCTTTGCCCTGCTATGAGCGACAATTGCTTGGAAGTATTAAATACAGAAAAGGGTTTAATTTTTAGTGACTAGAAAGAAAAGTTTAGCAATGTTCAAACTACAAAAGTAACCTTGTCTTATCACAGTTGATAGTACTTTTTAACTGTATGTAATTCAAATATCTAGGCCTTAGAATAATAGACTTCCAAAATCTAACAAGATATACACAGACCTTAATCAGACTTTAAAAAGCAATGTGACTCCAAGAATATGTTGAGTACTGAGGTTGTTATTATGACTACAGAAATATAAATAATTAAAATATGAAACAAAAGAAGGGACAAATACAAACCTATCTTGATTCTGTGAAAATGTCTCCGCTATGCTTGAATATTAAAATGAGATGTGTGCGAGACAAATTAAGAATCACACAATGGAGGAGAAAGACTTAAGGATTGTGTGAATATCTAAGGGTACTGACTGGAAAGTTTAAATCCAGAATAATGTAAGTTAGGTGAAAAATGCTGAAGGGAAGGCAAAGGGGACTCTGTAAAAGGAAGTAAATTAATAAAAGTGAGATACAGGAACATTTTGGAGAAAATAGTGCTATATTAGCATATACCAAAACTTCATTTTTAAAATATTTAGTGATTCGGGCACAGGAGATAAACAAATGAAAGCTACATGGAAACAAATTAGTCCTCAATGAACAGCACTGTACATCAGGTGTTTTATATTGTATGTATTTAATATTTTATGTGTGCATATACTTATTACACAAAAGAACCTTGGAGGCTATGATTATTTTCATGTAGGAGGGAGGAATTCAAATCAATTAATCATCCAGGGTCATATAGTTCAAGGATGCCAGAAATGACTCTGAGTCCCGCTTCATTCTTACATTCAATCTTAGAATTAGAAATTACAAATTTGTCCCACAGTGGATTGAGAACATCTTCAAAATGAGTAACTGCAATTTATTGAAACTTATAAGAAATATCATTTGACTATTTACATATAGACAAGGTTTGAGATATCAAAAAAAAAAAAAAAACCCAGAACATAACTCTGTTGAAATAATTCAGTTGAGCTAGTGTCTATCAGCCTGCAAATTCAGAAAGACCATCTTATCCCATACTTTGCTCCTGGGGCTTGGGTACATAGCTACTGCTCAGTAAATATTTGTAGGGTAAACTAATATGTAACCAGCTTACAGATAATTAACTCACTGGGTTATAAACAGGAAATGGTTTTACTTTTCCAGAAAAAAATCCCAAATTGTATCCCACCCAGACCCATTTCCATTTACTTAGTTACTACTTTCTCAGTATCCTTACATTTTCAGCCATTCCTAAATAAAATCACATCTGAATTTCTGTTTCTGTTCAACGCTGTAGTTTTATATCCAATTCAAAATTATTCTTCTCTGTTTACCACAGTACAAGCTAGAGGAAGTACAGGGTTACCTGTTCCATTCTTGGGGTCAAATAAGAAATGGACAAAAGAAGCAGACCATTATCATAATTGAATGTTAGGCAGCATTTCTCCCCTTGGAGATGCTTTCCAAACTCTCTCTGACATAATTTTTTTAAGGATTTATTTATTTGAGACAGAGATCAAGAGAGTGTGAGAGAGCACAAGTGGGGGTGGGGCAGAAGGAGAAGCAGACTCTCTGCTGAGCAGGGAGCCCAATAAAGAAGGGGTTCGGGATCCCTGGGTGGCACAGCGGTTTGGCGCCTGCCTTGGGCCCAGGGCGCGATCCTGGAGACCCGGGATCGAATCCCACGTCGGGCTCCCGGTGCATGGAGCCTGCTTCTCCCTCTGCCTATGTCTTTGCCTCTCTTTCTCTCTCTCTGTGACTATCATAAATAAATAAAAATTAAAAAAATTAAAAAAAAATAAAGAAGGGGTTCAATCGCAGGACCCCAGGATCTTGACCTGATCCAAAAGCAGATGCTTTTCCCACTGAGCCACCCAGGAGGCCCTATCTGATGTAATTTTTGTACTTGGTGTAGATTTCGCATTAAGGTGGCAGAAAACTCAGAGTCCTAAAAACAAGGTGCTCACTTCTGAGCAAGTACCATAGCTAGCCACATCCTACTAGCCTTTCACATCTGATGATCCCTACTAGCTTTCTTCAGATACTCTGTTCTCTATCCTAAAAAGCACCAGCACGAGTACGTATCAACAGGTCCCTTGACTGAATATAGTTCAATAAAGGAATAAAATGATGTCCCTCCTATTTCCCAGATACTTTCCAGTTTTTAAATGTGATTCTACTTAGACTCCTACTCTCAGCTTCCAGGAGGAAAGGTAGCAACAGCTCTCCGAAACGGGTATGAAGAGAGAAAAACTGATCACTATAATCCTGCAAAAGACAGTTCTACTCTCCTTATTTAGTGAATGTGGGACTCAAGATGAAGACTGATTCCTAAAGTGTTAAATTTCTATATGCCTTTGGAGAAAGAGACTGACACCAGCTGCTTTTTTTTTTTTTAATGAAAGATAAATGAAATGCTTATCCTCAATACTAGCACTTTATCACAAATCCAGGACAAAAACAGTAATTCTTTTGAAAATTCCTGTTAGAAATTATTAGAAGAAGCACATTAATTAATGTATTGTTTTGAGTTGTCTCAAAAGCTGAGTAAGGTTTGCCTCTGCAGAAGTCCACAGAGTGGGGAAGAATAAGGAAGAGGGGCACCTGGGTGATTCAGTGGTTAAGCGTCTACCTTCAGCTCAGGGTATGATCCCAGGATCCTGGGATCAAGTTCTGCATCAGCCTCCCTGCAGGTAGCTTGCTTCTCCCTCTACCTTTGTCTCTGCCTCTCTCTCTCTCTGTCTCTCATGAATATATAAAATCTATTAAAAAATAAGGAAGAAAGCAACAATTCAGTGAAATTACACTGGATTTGTAGAGCAAAAATGATAAGAATGGACTTGATTTTAAGAACCAGCTGTGCATAATATTAAGGTTTGGGATATTATTCTGAAAAGGCACTGGAGCATATTAAGTTGTGAAGACATTTTAATGTGTCTGTAATCAAAATATAACACAAGTATTCAAGTTAGTACAGAGTGAAGGTAGTATCTTACATAGGGAGATGCTATAATATTTTAGGAAAGAGCTAACAAGGCTAACATAATCACATAAAGACTGGAAATTAAAAACAAAAATAATAGATTTTAGATATCAGATGCAGAGAATCTATTTTTCTTTAAGGGTGGGGTGGGGGGGCAAAAGAAAAGAGATTGTCTCCAAGATTCTTCTCAGAGAAGATCTGGAATATGTAATTATAATAAGTCCAGAATGTTAATTAGAATTATTTCTTTTTATTGGTTTAATATTTCTGAATATGGAATGCATGGATTATAAAAAAGAAAGGTAACTTCACATAAACTACAGTAAGTTTGTGGAAGCATTCCAACACCTACTTCGAGATGTAGGTTCTATAAAAACAATGGAAGATGCATGGTTTGTCTTCATCCACTTTGAAAATGCAGAGGATAAATCTTGATTATTTGTCCTTGAAAAAAAACAACAACATAATTTCTTTGTCTCTGCTACAAGAGTTCAGAATTCAAAGGGAGATGCATTACCACAAGTAATGCAGGGACAAGCATTTACCCTTTTAAGCCACCTTTGGCAAAGCTATTTATGTAAATTGAAGTCTGACTTGCCATGCCTATTTATTACTCTGCCAATTTTTTTATTGCAATTCATTGCCTTCCTTGTTCTTGTTTTTTCATGTTAGACTTCCCAGATGAATTTTTAATGGCATGACTTCAAAACACTACAGAAGTAAATAATATTTATATTTTGCTTGCAAAATCAGCACTTGAGAGAATTGCTTGCTTAAAAATTGACCCTGGTAAGTTCTTAAAAGATCAGCCTCATGTAAACTTTCAAATGTGAAAAATTGGAGATAATCTTGTAGATAACTCAGGCAACTTATATGATGGTGATGGGATGGAGACAAAATATAAACAGGAAAGGAGAATATTCCTCCTGTGGATTTTTCTTAGGAATTTCACATCTTTGAGTGATGAAGTCATCACTTCATCAAACATGCAATAGACATCTTTGTTTTGAAAACTCTTGAAATCACTTTTTCAGGTTTGGATACACAGGAAAATTTATAATATTTACTGTTTATTGTTTTATTATAATCCAATATCTGTTGTTCAAACTGATTGTGTCATGAATCTTTCTAGGTTCATTTGCTGATGAAATCAGCATTTGTGGGCCAATATTTCCTTGGCAGAAAGTAAAAGACCCTATCATTGAGGAAGTTATTATTCCATTAAGGAGAGGAGATATTAATCTGCTCAGAGTATGTGGTGATAAATATAGGCTAAAAATATGCAACATCAAGTGCTTAAGTGTCAAATGGTTTAGTCAATAAAGACATCTGAATAGAAGTTTTGGGAACCATCATCATCAAAGTACTAGAGATGACTTCACATTAAAAGTTTTGATGACTTTGAGACCAAGGTCAATGTCTTCTGAAGTACACATTGTTTATCTTTTTTTTAAAGATTTTATTTATTTATTTGAGAAAGAGAGAGAATGAGCATAGCAAGGGCAGAGGGACAAGTAGACTTCCCACTGAGCAGGGAGCCTGACCTAGGGCTTGATCCCAAGACCCTGAGATCATGACCTGAGTCAAAGTCAGATACTTAACTGACTGAGCCACCCAGGCACCCCTGACATACATATCTTCTTCAACTAGAATTTTAGGAGATATCTCATAGGTTCATTTCAAAAAAATTGTAGAGATATCCAAATATTTCTTTTAATAAGTATTTAATATAATTTTGTTGCCATATTACCTATGGAAGGTAGAATAAAACAGAACAGACATAGGCACTAAATGAAACATACTTAGATTTAAATCATGGTTTCCCTTTTACTTACTCTGTGACTATATTCAATTTAATTTCTCTAGGCTTCAATTTCATTATCTCAAAAATAGAGAAAACACTTGTCTCAGGGATCTTAAATAAGAAAAAAATATATAAAACCCTTAATGTTGTGACTGACATGATGAATATACCAATACATGTCTGCTTTTCCTACCTTTTAGATCTACTTTCCAAAATTATATACTACATAACAAAGGTCTACTAAATGCCTTGTGAAAGATGCTTAATTTTTTTACTTCACTCTTTGAGCACCATAGTGTATATTATTGACTCTAAAAAGACAGGTGGAATTCAATGCTATTTCCTCCATTACTTCCATTTCTGAATGACAGCAGTAAACTACAAAAAGTAAAGAATTTAAAGTAAAATATTTAACTGTGCAAATGTAGGATTCAAATAGTCAAATAGTACTGAGGCTCTATTAATCTTACCTGTAAAATTATTTCAGATATGCACTAAGTTAAAATTTACTGAGTACAAACTATGCTGAAGATGCTATGAGGTATTGAAATGTAATCCCTGAATTCAAGAAGCATAACATGAGGGTAGGTAGGTAGCTAGCTAAGTAGGTAGGTAGGTTAACAGACAGACAGATTGATCCAAATGAAAGTAAAGAGAGGTGGAGCTTGTAATAGGCAAAATTAGACATAGTATGCATCACCATGGTTCTTCTATAACATCGACATGGAGGACATTCCCTCAGCCTAGGTATATACAGCCAGGAAAGTCTCAAAGAGAAGTTAAAACATTTTTCATGTATTATCAATTCAAAATTCAAAACATATTCACAGAGCATCTGCCAAGTGTCAGACACTGTTCTAAGTGTTGGACATACAGCTGGCAAGTACATATTAAAAGGGCTGTGGCTTTAGGAAATTAATGTGTTAGTGAATAGTCAAACAATACTCAAATGCTACAAAATTAAATCTGGAAAAAAGTTATGGTATAAAAGGAGTTCCTTGTAGTAGACAGGGTAGATAGGAAAGCCCCCTTTTAGAATTCTTTTTTATTCTATTGGTATACCTGTTTTATAAATAACTATATTTATGGGTAAATTATGTAAAATAAAAGTAGTACTTTTAACTGCACAGTTAGATGCAGTTTGAGAATGATATATATACCCTTGTAACTAGCAATACAATCTATTTGGCATTGATCCATCTCCAAAAAGTTACTTTATGCAACTTTGTAGTCAACTGCCTCACCTCTGGCCTAAGGCATTTACATTCACTGATTTGGTTTCTGTCACTGTAGATTCATTTCTCCTGTGCTACAATTTCATTCTTTTCGGACTTTTGTCAGCATAAGATTATTAAAATTCATCCATGTTTTGTTGTCTTGCTTTATTTGAAGGAAGCATCATGGCCAGGGTGGAGCCCAATGAGAGACTTGAATCGATGACCCTGAGATCAAGAGCTGAATGCTTAACTGACTGAGCCACCCAGACACTTCTCATCTGTGGTTTTATATATCAGTGCTTTACTCCATTTTATGACTAAGCAAAACTTCTTTTTATGAATATACTATAATTTTCCATGAATTTAATAATGGACACATGAGCTTTCATATTTTTCATTATTATGAATAAAACTTACAGGAAAATTTGTAAGTCTTACAACGATATATGTTTTTATTTCTCCTGGGTAATACCTTTGGGTGGGATTGCAAGGTTGTATGATAAGTTTACATAGGTGAAGGTTTTCCAGCCTCAGCACTAATTGCTATTTTGGATCAGATGATTCCTTATTGTAGGAGGCTGTCCACAGATTGTACAATATTTAGCAGTATCCTAGCCTCAACCCAACTAGATTGCAGTAGCACTCAGTCAGTCATGACAACTAAAAATAATTCTAGAAATTGCCAAATATCCCTTGGAAGGCAAAATCAAGCTCCCAGTTGAGAGTTACTGGTCTATTTTATAAGAAAATACCAAATAATTTTTTTTACATCTCTGCCAACAACGTAAATGTTGCTGCTGCACATCTTCAATAATTGGTTGGTGCTGTCAGACTTCTTAATTCAGTTTCATTAAAAGATATTTACAGTGATACACTATCAGAGTTTTAATTTGCATTTCTTTGATTTTTAATGATAACCAGAAATTTAAAAAGCATCTTTTTAGAGCCATTTTCCCTTATTTTTATCTTCAAATCTTTTACTCTTCTTTTTTAAAAAAGATTTTATTTATTTATTTGAGAGAGAGAGTGAGAGAGGGCACAAGCAGGGGGAGGGGCAGAGGAAGAGAGAAGCAGAATCCCCACTGAACAGGGTGCCAAATGCAGGGCTCCAACCCAGGACCCTAGGATCATGACCTGAGCCAAAAGCAGATGCTTAACCAACTGAGCCAACCAAGTGCCCCAGTGTTGTTTTTTAATTAATTAATTAATTAATTAATAAATAAGAGAGAGAGATCGAGAACTCAGATGTGCTCTGAGGGGAGTGGTAGGGGGAGAGGGAGAGAGAATCTCAAGTGGACTCCTTGCCCAGTGCAGAATCTGATATGGAGCTTGATCCCTTATTGAGACAAGTATACATTCACACAGTTTTAAAAACAACACAGGAAAATCCTGTGTAAACTATGCAGTTCCACCCAGTGATAACATTTTCAAACTGTAGTATAGTATCACAAACACTTTACTGGATAGATACAGCCCACCCATCTTATGCAGATTTCACTAGATTTACTTGTACTAAGCTATGGTACACCTTTTATTTATTTATTTATTTATTTATTTATTTATTTATTTATTTATTTTTCACATTTTATTTCTAAACAGATTTATAACATGTAGGTTTCTACATCCACCACTGCTGAATAATCCCAATAAAGAATCCTTGTTGCCCTCTTATGACCACATCCACCTTCGTCTCTCCTGCTCTACTTCCCTAAACTCTATCAACCACTAATCTCTTCTCTATTTCTAAAATGTTCTCATCCGTAAAATATTTCACAAATGAAACCACACAATGTATAACCTTTTATGCTGGCTTTTCTTATGTGCATAATTTTCTAGAGATTCTTCTGTTTTCTTTGTATCAATATTTAACCCTTCTTTATTGCTAAGTACTATTATCACATTATATATTTTGCCAGTTTCTTTTCTCATTCACCTATTGAAGGACATCTGGACTATTTTCCATTTGGGGAATATTACAAATAAAGTTGCTATGAACATTTGTATATAGGTTTTTGTGTGAACATAAGTTTTGAATTTCCTGGGATAAATGAAATTGCTTGATATATGGTTTGACAACTTTAATTTTAAAAGAAACTGACAAAATGTTTTCCGGAGTGGTTGTACATTTTACATTCCCATCAGAATTTATGGCTTATCAAATTTTTTCACATCCTTACAAGCATGAAGAGTTGTCTTTTTTTTTTTTTTTAATTTTAGCCACCCTGACAGGTGTATAGTGATTATTTCATTATAGTCCTAATATAAACTTATCTGATAACAAATGATATTGATCATCTTTTCATGTACTCATTCACCATCTATATGCCCTCATTGCTGTTTATATTTTTAGCCCCTTTTCTTATTGCATTGCTTTTTTTTTCCAGTAGGTTTTAAGAGATTTTTATTGTATTAGTCTGAGTTCTCCTGAGAAATACAGTATATAGATATCTATATAATGAGATTTATTATGAGAGACTGGCTCACAGTTCTGGAGGCTGAGAAATCCTATGATCATTGTCTATAAACTGGAGGCCCAGAGAATCAGGTGGTATAGTTCCAGTTCAATCCTATATGTCAGAGAACCAACGATGTATGTCATCAGAGAACCAGGAGCACTGATGTCCAAGGGCAAGAGAATGTCCCAACTCAAGCTAGAGAGCAAATTCCTCCTTCCTCCATTTTTCTGTTCTATTCATTCCCTCAATCTATTAGTTGAACCCCACCTGTACTGGTGAGGGTGACCTCCTTTACTCAGTCTACAGATTTAAATGCTAATCTCTTCTGGAAACACACTCATTGACACACCTGGAAATGCTTCACTAGCTATCAGGGCATTCTTAGCCCAATCAGGTTAACACAAAATTAACCATCACATTTATCCTCTAGACACTAATTCTTTGTCAGATATACAGTATGAAAATATTTTCTCCCATGCATACCTTGTTCTTATATTCTCTAAACAGTCTTTCCTAGAGCAAAATTTTGTTTTGTTCTATTTTGACAAGTGTTTTGATTTCCTAAGACTGCTGTGACAAATTACCACAAACTTGGTGGCTTAAAACAACATAAATTTATTCTCTCACAGTTCTGCAGGCCCAGGACCCAAAATCAAGATGTTGGGAGAGCTGTAACCCCTCTGAAGGCAAGGGTGACCTGAAGGGTAACTTTGCCCCTTCCAGCTTCTGGTGGCTCCAGGCTTTCCTTTGCTTCTAGCTTGTTACTTCAGTCTTGGCCTCTGTCTTCACATGGTCTTTTTCTTTCTCCCTGTATCTCCTTTGTGCCTCTTTTAAGGACATTTAACATTGGACTAAACACCCACCTGTACAATCTAGGATAATCATATCACAATATCCTCAACTTCATTACATCTGTAAAGATACATGTATTTTTTCCAAATAAGATCACAATTACAAAGGTCAAGGTCAGCATATTTTTTGGGGGGAATACCATTCAACCAAATACAGTTAAGTCAAATTTATCAAGTTTCCCATTTGATTCTTTTTTTGTAATTCCTACTTATTTTCTGAAATTTTCTATTTTTCGTTTGTTTATGAGAATTGTAATTGCATCAACCTTGCCTCATTCCAGTTGTTTTCTTGGTTCTTAGTATGGTGGGTGATTTTTAAGCATTCCAGACATTTTGGGTATTATGTTAGGAGACCTTAGGTCTTAAATCTTCTATTTTAGCAAATACCCTGATTAGCTTTAGCATGTAGGTTTGGTCTATATTTGTGAGCTGTAGATCTCATGGCAGTTAATTTTCTAAGCCTTCATGGTAATCTTTTGTGTGTTTGGTATATCTGGTGCTACTGGGGCCACCCCACTTCTGATGTTGCCTGAGGCAAAGAAAGGAGTTCCTCTGGATTCTGAGTGTCTTATAGTCAGGAGAAGAGTCTCAGGCCTGACGTGATAAAGAGACTCCCCTGGCTGGACAACTTTTGTGCTGGTTTCTGCTTGCTTATGATCCCCAGATGTAATAATGTCTACAGGCAGATAAGGGGAATTTCAGGTCCCTGGGACAAAAAGACCTATGGTACCCTAAGCCTTGGCAGCTTGTTGTGGCTGAGTTGTTATAGGTTCTGCTCTTTCACATCACTATCTATTTTGGGGGAATCTCAGGCTTGAGGAGAATGAGAACATATCATTTGATGACTTATTGTTGAAAGATCTACTGGTAGATCTCTTCTCCAGGTGACTCTCAGGCTCAACTGTTGTCAGAAAGATACATTTAACCTAGGGGAGGGATGTGCCTGTCTGTGATGCCTTCTTCTGTTAAACTGGAGTTGGGACATGCTAGGTCTGGGTTGCCTGCTTTTGTTTGATGGGGGTATGTAAAACACCCTGTTGCTGTCCTGACATCTCCAACAAGTTTTTCTTATTACCTTTCACAGGTCTTTATCAGTCATCTCTTATGTTGTTTCCAGGCTTATAGTTATACATATCAGAGAGCAGTAGAGAGAAATAGGTCTCCTTTATCTTGTCTGGACTTAAAAGTCCCAGTTCTATTTTAATGCAATTAAAACTAAAACATAAATTTTACTTCACATTTATTCCAGTCTCAGAATTTCACTTATTTCTATCTTAGCATAACTTCCTTCTGTTTAAAGAACTTTCTTCAATATTTCTTAGAGTTGTACTACTGGAATTAAATTCTCATAGTATTTACTTGAAATTTTATTTTATTTTAAAGATTTTATTTATTTATAAATCACACACACACAGAGCGGCAGAGACACAGGCAGAAGGAGAAGCAGGCTCCACGCAGGGAGCCTGAGGTGGGACTCAATCCCAGGTTTCCAGGATCAGGCCCTGCGTTGAAGGCGGTGCTAAACCGCTGAGCCACCCGGGGTTCCCCTACTTGAAATTTTAAAATTCCACCTTCAGTTTTACTAGATATTTTCACTGGGTACAGCATTCACATTTGACAGGGATTTTTTTTTTTTTATCACTCTAAAAATGTCACTACTGTTTTGTAGATTGCATGATTTCTGAGGAGTCTCTAATCCTCACCATTGTTCCTCTTGTATGTAATAAGGCTGTTTTTTTATCTGTCTCTCTGTCTTAATTTTCATCACACTGAAGATGACATATTTGAATGTTTGTTGTTGTCTTTTTTGGTCTGTTATTAATATTTTTGGAAAATTTTCAGCTATAATTACCTCAAATATTTGCTCTTTCTTCTTCTTGAGATTCTAGTTAATTATACGTTAGTTCACCTGATATTATCCCACAGTTCTTCACCCAAAGTTATAGAACCTCCATTCTTTTATCTCTTATATTTATTTCTGGGTAATTTTTGCTGACCTGTCTTCAGAATCACTTATTCTTTCATTGGCTGTGTTAGGTCTACCGATGAGCTGATCAAAGACAGTCTTCACCTGTGTTACTTTTTATTTGTACCCAGCTTATCTTGCACATGTCTACCGTTTTAGTTTGGGCCCTTAACATATTTAGCCCAGTTATTCTAAATTTTCTGTCAAATCTTGTCAACATATGTGTCATATTAGCAGGTTCTGATGATTGCTTTGCCTTTTTGGATATTTTTGTTGTTTTTATTTCTTGATTTTTCTCATTTGCGGAAAGATGACATTTTATGTACAGCAGTGGAGGCTAAGTTAATCATCTGTATGCATGGTAATCGGTACTTCTTATCTCTATTATTTCAGTGTTGGGCCTTGCGTTAATATAATCAGGCACGGGGTTGGCCTGTTATTGCTAGGACCGCATAATACAGTCTGCAAATTCCTCTATACTTGGTATATTGGGTATAAATTGGCTTGCCAGAAGTTGTTTTCTTAATGTCTGTTCAATTCTTTGTTTTTTTATTTTCTCTTTTTATTGCACCTGAAAAGAAATAGGTCTCTTGAAGCTCTCTTCATTGTATTTGACACTCATTCTATCTAATTCTTATTATTCTGAAAGTATGGATCAGTGTGGAGAACCGTTCTCCCAATGTTCTTTTTTTTTTATTTTTTTATTTTTTTATTTATTTATGATAGTCACAGAGAGAGAGAGAGGCAGAGACACAGACAGAGGGAGAAGCAGGCTCCATGCACTGGGAGCCTGATGTGGGATTCGATCCCGGGTCTCCAGGATCGCGCCCTGGGCCAAAGGCAGGCGCCAAACCGCTGCGCCACCCAGGGATCCCTCTCCCAATGTTCTGATTTAGCTTTGGCCTTATGCAGGCACTGTGCCCAAGGGTCTCATGAGTGGGGCCTTCACAATTACCCCTGCCCGTTCTCCATTTGTGATGGTGGGTTTGGCACTCATCCATGCCTCCCACACCCCAGGACAGAGAATATTTTTCTTTCTTTTTCTCTTCCCTTAGCTTCAAGGGGTGACCCAGTCCCCTGAGAGGAAAATATTCATTTCTCTTTTACCTGGACACGAAGACTTTTGTCCCATAACGGAGAAATATAAGATACATCAAGCCAAATTCAGCATTTTAAGCTACTCCCCTCCTGTACCTAGCTAGCATCACAAGGGAAGCCTTCTCATAATTCTCTCCATTCTTCCTGTGAATGTCTGGTCAGATTCACAGAGAAAAAGCCAGTAAAAGGTATGAAAATTCCCAAATCTGTAATCCCCAGTGGATTTACATCTTCATATAAACCCCAACTGGCCTTTAATAATAATAATAATATGTGGCATTTTGGCTAAATTCTTACTGGCTTATTTCAAAACAGCTGCACTTGACCAATTTAAACAAGGACTCCTACCACTTCTCTCCCTTTACATTCCTGGCTCTCCCAGATCTGGGGTTAGCTTGATGCCATGAGAATTCAGTTCTCTGCTGTGTTCCAGAAACTCATTAATTTGCTGTATACTAGCTTTTTGGGGGAGTGTGTGTGGAAATAATGGTCTTTTCATCTAACTTCTCTGAGCTAAGAATAAAAAGCTTTCCTTTTTAAAATTTCATATAGTTATTTATTTAATAATATAATTGATTTTAAATGAACCACTCAACCTACAAACTAGCTCATTAGAAACAATGCTTCTTTAATACTGTGCTCTTCCCTATCACATTTCTGTCTCCTTTCAGTTAAAAAGACTATGTAAATTATGTTTTTACCATTTTGTGACCTTCTTATTTTCACTTTTCATACACACACATAGTTCAGTTATGTCTCTGATTTGACAAAATTTTGCTTTTGTTAATACCTTTCTTATTCTACTTAAGCAAACATTGGTTCCTTGGCTATTCATCTAAGAACAGCTTAGTTCTATGGCTTGAAAATGTCTCCTCTCCAGCATCATTAATGGTTTCATGTTAAATAATAATAATGATGGTTTCATGTATGAATGTAAAGGAACAGAGTAATTTCCAAAGGAAGTCATTTAATCAATTTTCTGATATGCTAGTCAAAATATATGGATTATTTCAGCTTGATGAGTCTCGAATATTCAATTTCTTAGATTAGCACAAATTCAGAATATCATCAAGAATTCTTCTCATTCTATTTAATCAAAATAAAGAAATATTAATGAATAATCAAAAAACACTTTCTAGGCTAAAGATAGCACACGGAATGTGTGCACTGACCAGCCTCTGCCCCACACCCTTTCTGAGGGCTCCACATTCTGGACCATGCCTTGAGGCTGGGTAGGCCAGCTGCAGGCCTCAGAGTCCTGCTTGGCCTCACTAGCTGGCTGCAGAGAGTGAGGAACTGGTCAGGACTTGTCCTCCCTGGGATGGGCAGGACCTATTACCTGGCTCAGCATCAATAAAAGGTGAATGCATAGGGAAAAAAAAATCCAAAACAAGTTGCAAAAAGCTACAATAACATTTGATAAGTTATCACACTTGAAAATTTAATCTATAAGAGCATAATTTTAACATTTTGTTTTTAAAGAAACTTAAACAAGAAGAGTTGGATGCATTTAATGTGATTCCTACAACACAGTTTCCATGTTTTAATAATGTATAAATAAGTTGCTTTTTTAAAGATTTTATTTATTTATTCACAAGAGACACACACAGAGAGAGAAAGAGGCAAAGACACAGGCAGAGGGAGAAGCAGGCTCCATGCAGGGAGCCTGACTTGGGACTCGATCTCCAGGATCATGCCCTGACCTGAAGGCAGCACTAAACTCAGCCACCTGGGTTGCCCAAATAAGTTGCTTTTGAAGATATTCTTCTCATAGTTATATATAGGCTAATATAATTTTTTGGAATAATTTTGCCCTTGGAAAATTTGGACGGATTTTTATGTTCAATCTTACACACACACACACACACACACACACAATTATTTATTCTACCAAAAAGGTTTCTGTTCTAGTAAATGCTCAATATTAAATTCTAAACAATATCAGAGAACTCTGCTGTTGTTTCTCTGTGTATGGGTCCTTAGATCACTATGGCTATTATACAGCGTTGCTGTCCTAGTATACAAAGATTCAGACAGCATTCAATATATTTAAAATATTTCAAATTATTTTAAAATATTTTTTCTGCTTCATAGTTGGAAACTGTCATTCCATAAAGCTAGGTGCTGCAAGTATTTGAAAACCATTTAAGATATTTCTTAGAGGAGCTCCTATTTTTGATATTCCAATACATCATCCATCACATATTAAAAATATGCATACCACATATAAATGCAGAGAAAATTAGTAAAACACTTGAAATGTATAAATGACTGGCACTGTCAATTTTACATACTATATTATATAGAGAAAGAGTCTAGAAAAAACTACTTAATGGAACTGTGATTTTATTCTGAACTATGCACAATGTTACTTTCAGCACTCACTTTCTCTAATGTTTAGTTAAATCAAATAAAACCCAAATAAATAAAATTGGCAAGGCACAAGGCACTCACTCTTTAGCAAACACTAGTTAATGCCAATGTAACCTAAATCTGTGATCCATAATAAGGAAGTGGTTGATAATCCAAGCACGTGCTAATGTGTAACAAAATTAGACTGAAAATATATTAACATTGGAGAAGTGTCAAATCTCTGAAATAAATTCATTCCAACTTGGTGGAATTTGCAACTCCAGCAGGGAAAAAGGAGCTCCTCCTGTGTTGTATTATGTCTAACAAAATAAAGAAGGTTCCTTTAGTAAACCTTGAGTTCTGCAGAAATCAGAAATCAAGCCGTGGCTGGCAGAGTAAATTGCATTCCTCTCCTGGCCATTGTGGAGATAGCAAGATATTGATGAAACATAGAGGTGGCAAACAGACTTAATCGGATGATTTTGCATGTTTCTGGCAAAGGATGATTGGTTCAGAATTGGTGAATATTTATGAACCTTAGTTTCTCAGCATTGCCTTAGAGACACTTTCTGCAAAGATTTATCTAAATATTACAAAAATCAAAGTAATTTGTAGGAACAAAAAGATTGCTCAGGAGACACCACAGGGATGCTTAGGTCGAGGAAGCAAGCCATTAACATGTTACCTATCTTCAGCTTTCAAATGGTTGACAAAATCATGGAACGGAGATATGTTTAATTTGATGAATATAAAATATTCGAAAATATATGCATCCATTTGAATATTTTAATAAATGGAAGCAAGTTAGTAAAATGGCATTTTCATCGTCGAAAACAACCTTTACCCACTAATTTCTAATCCAATTAATTAGGAGTTCCTTATTGGTTTGTAAAACTGACCTCTACTTTTCACGCTGTCAGAGCCTTTAGTTACTAAAAAATCTCAATAATTTCCACGGGAATTAATGCCAACATTCCCTCATTATATCACATGATTTACACTGATAGCATAGAAAGAGATGTCCTAATACATACCTACCCACACAGACTACATATTTGTCCAAATTGTGACTAAAAACTTTAAAATATTAAAACTTCCACTGTACTCAGAGCAAAGCCCAAAATATTTTGCATGTCATATAAGGTAATTTGGGTTTTGGCACATCTTACATTCCATCAACTTTACTTACCATTTCCTGAATTATAATTTTTATTTTAGTCTAAGTGAACTATTTTTATTCCTCAATATATATACTATTTCTCATGCTTGTTTTGTTTCCTCTGTCTTAAAAAATCCATATTTCCTTCCCTATTATAGTTCTCAACTAAATTCTATGCTAAATAAACAATAGGGAATGGTTTTTGGACTTTGTGTCCTCAGGGTACAATGTACTTAACTGCACTTATTATTTATTATAATCCCTCTACTTATCTGATTTTTCTACTAGACCATGAGATTCCTTGTGGGAAGGAACTCTAATTATTGGTACTTAGTACAGTGCCTGGCACAAAACAGCCAATATATAAATGTTTGCTAAAAGCATAAATGGCTTGGAAAATGTTTGATCTTCAATTCCCACAGTTTACAGAAGATCTGAAATCAGTCTTCAGGTTATGTGTTAGTTGTGTAGGCTTAAGCAAGTCACATAACTCTTTAAGTATCAGTTTCTTCATTTATAAAATGGAATACTAAGAAATTCTAACCTATTGAGTTGTTGAGAAAATTTAATAAGATCATAGTCAATGAGTGCATCTTGGTACTATTAGCATGTTTTCAGCAAAAGCAGTCCTGAGGAGGAAATACATCGCAATACAAACATCCATCCAAAAACTGGAAAGAACTCAAATACAAAAACTAACCTTGAACCTAAAGGAGCTGGAGGAAAAACAGCAAACAGATCCTACACCCAGCAGAAGAGAGTTAATAAAGATTTGAGCAGAACTCAGTGAAATAGAGACCAGAAGAACTGTGGAACAGATCAACAAAACCAGGAGTTGGTTCTTTGAAAGAATTAATAAGATAGGTAAACCATTAGCCAACCTTATTAAAAAGAAGAGAGAGAAGACTCAAATTAATAAAAATAATGAATGAGAAAGGAGAGATCACCAACAATACCAAGGAAATACAAACAATTTTAAAAACATATTATGAGCAGCTATACGCCAATACATTAGACAATCTAGAAGAAATGGACGCATTTCTGGAAAACCACAAACTACCAAAACTAGAACAGGAAGAAATAGAAAACCTGAACAGGCCAAGAACTAGGGAGGAAATTGAAGCAGTCATCAAAAACCTCCCAAGACACAAAAGTCCAGGGCCAGATGGCTTCCCAGGGCAATTCTATCAAACATTTAAAGAAGAAACCACACCTATTCTACTAAAGCTCTTCAGAAAGATAGAAAGAGATGGAGTACTTCCAAACTCATTCTATGAGGCCAGCATCACCTTAATTCCAAAACCAGACAAAGACCCCACCAAAAAGGAGGATTATAGACCAATATCACTGATGAACATGGATGCAAAAATTCTCAACAAGAGACTAGCCAATAGGATCCAACAATACATTAAGATTATTCACCATGACCAAGTGGGATTTATCCCCGGGATGTTTTCAGGAAGGATTAATAATTGCAGGCAATATATTTTCTAAAATGAATGTCAATTTCTTTTTAGTTATCCAAAAGGTAAACTGGACTTAGAAATCATACATATCAGGTGAATTTTATGACGAAAACTGAAAATAAGCTCATTTATCAGCGATTCAAACCTGGAAACCTAATGACAGAAATGCAAAAATGAAAGGCAATGCCTTAAATTTTTGAAAGTCAGAACTGAACAAAGTCACTTTCTACAAAAGCAACTGTAAGTATCATCTACTTCTTAAGAACTCTCCCTCACATTTTAATATATACTCACACACTTGCACTGACACCACATTATCCAGTATTTTGCAGCATTCTAGAAATAATTGATTCGCAACATTGACACATTGGCAAATTTCTCTTTGTTCCATTTTCAAATGCCTTTGTATCTTAATTCAGTGGACAAAAAACAGACTGGCCAACTACTAAGTGACCATGGTAGAGCTTTTCTCATCACTTAAAATGAACTTTACCCATCCACACACAGGCACTGCTTGAAGAGAGCTAAAAATCAGTAACAAAAGTTAACCTGCTAAATATATGTTGTATTTGGCCCTTCTCAAGGACTTCTTATCCAACAAATTCTGTATTCATCCTCTCTCTTAGCCTAATCAGACACTTTCTTCCTACCCTCTTCAATAAGTAGTGGAATTAGTTTAGGAGAAATATGCTCATATCTTTGTGACACTAGCACCAGTTCTAATACTTGTGTTATTCAGTTAAGTACAGATCTACTAATTCATTTATTCCTCAAGGAATATGAAATGAATTACTAAGAAACCACTGTAACCATGAGCTAGTTTTGCATTAAGGATGTCATTTCCCACAAGTCTCCTTGTTACTCTACTTTGCTGTTTGTAATTCACTGTTCCCTGTAATAGAGCAAGAACAAACTTTCTAAAATGTAAATCCATACACCACATCTCACTTAAATATTTCAGTGCCTGTAACACCACTCAGAATCCAACGTGAACCCCTAAGCTGACACAAAAATATCCCTTTTGTTTTCACCTCTGGTGTGCCCTTCTCTTTTATTACCCTTCTTTACAGAATGTTGTTCTTTTTTTCACCTAGCTAATATCTTCATATATTTTTTCCCTAAACTTATAGCAAAATTTCAAAAGCCTTAAGATTTCATTGAGCTGCCCCTCTTTGAAGCTCCATCATATTCCAAATCATAATTGTAACTTTATTTAGTGTCTTTAGCATTCAATGCAAGTTTCTTTTTTTAAATTTAAGTTTCATAAGGGCAAAGATTATATCTCCATATTTCATACTTAGTTCTGAGTACTGCATATTTCAAATAGTAAGTGATCAATAATTAGTATAACAATTTATAGCTTTTATAAAATATTCATATAAACGTGAATTTTATCCATTAGAACATTTCTAGGGGGAAATATAACAGATGTTTCTACCCCCAGTTTTTACCAAACAAACACTGAAGGACCTATAACTTGCTCTTGAATTTCTGGACTTAAAATTTTATACAATTGCCATTAAATTTTATCATATAAAATCAATTCAAAGCTAGATTCCCATAATAAATAATTTCCATTCCAGTGTCATAACTTTGACAGGTAAGTTACTTCAGACAAGTATCTATTATTCAAATATTAATTCAAATGCATAATGTATATGCAAAGGAATCAGAGAAGAATCACCAAAGATATACAGATCTGTTCAAAATCTTATATTATGGGCACAGCAGTATCTCAGTTACTTATATCAAATAGTTTCCAATTGAAAATTGTGTTCTGCTGCCTGAATAAGTTAAATGTGTTTTAAAGTGACTTGTGATGTGCATCTCCAATATTAGTCTGCTACTTTACTTACTGAGTTTTTCACTTTTTTACATTTTGTTTTGTTTTGATTGGAACATTTTCTATCAAAGCTCAGTCAATATACTGTTTTTAAACTTCCACATATAAGTATCAGGCACTCTAATAAAAGGTCACTACCCATCTTAGTGATTTAATCAGTGTAAAGTGAAGGAAACATATTCTTTAAAGATCTCACAGGCATGTCCTCCTGTTTCCTTTACTTTTTCATATTCACTACAGACCTTGGTTTTGCACTCTTAAAGCCTAGTGGAGAAATGCTAACCCTAGTCAACAAGCATTGATACACCTACTGTGTATGTTTTATCTGTTTGGACTTTAAGACAGGTAATCCACATGCTGAATTAAATTAAATTATCTGGACATTTTATTCATCTCTAAAATAAGCTGCTTTTAACAGATTAACTCTAAGTTTCTTTCCAGCTCTAACATTATGCTATGTTAGTTGAGGCATAGATTTTCTTATCGAGAAATAAATACTTATGACTTTATTATTTTGTAGTTAAACCATAAGGTTGGACATGGCAACCAAAGTATAAACCTATTCTCAGGCTATATTCATGGAGATAAATTAGTGAGGGAAAAAAAGGCTATAGTTCTCTATAGAGTTTTATGGTCAGTGTTAGTTTCTATACTTCAAATGATACCACCACACCTTGCTTCTGTTTGGAGCTGACTGGCTTATCACAAAGAGGAGTGGGAAGTGGTCTTCTACTAGATGCCAAATAAATTTTACTAAAATCAAATGATTATTTAGTTCCCTGATTCCTGTTTGGATTTCCAGATTCCTTGCCCTGAAGTTAATATGACAACTGTGGGGATGATAGCCTAGACTCATCATTTTTCTGCAGCGTACTTGCTGGGTTGCCTTGTATCAATCTGGACTGCTGTTTCACTTTTTGGGGATGCATTTATTTTCTTCTTTCCTTCACTTTTTTTCTTTCAGTTTTTGTCAATCTATGTTTCCTGTATCAGATTCTATAGTTATTTTTTTCATCACAAACCAAAGCTGCTCCATGCCCTGTGTCCAGGAGGAGCATCTTTTCTCCAGAGAGTAGTTTCTTCTGAGACAATGGCAATTTCAAGTTCTTTATCTATTTCATCAGTTTCTTTTCATGTATTTAACTCCTCTGAGTTTCTGCTCACTCTGTTTCACTCAATATGTTAGGGTAACAATCATTATTTCTTAACCTCTCTAGGTTCTGATCAAGAAAAAAAAAGCATCCATAGGATAATCATTGGGGAAAAAAGGATATCAAGGTGTTGCTTTTATTAAATGAGATTCAGTAACTCCCCAAAGGATTTTGAGTAAGGTAGATTTCAGAAAAATGTGTTACTTTACATCCCAGTGGAGCTTCCCTCTACTTTCTACATATTTGACCCACTTGAAAAAAATATGAACTTTCAGAAAACTCTTGCCACTCATTCATCTAGCTTCCTGTAGTACAAATACAAAAGGTTTGACTTCTAGGAACTATCTTTGGTATAGGGAAATGCAGCAGAGAGAAAGCTAGTTAGTGCTTTCTTACCATAATATGTCTTTCCCTATTAAAGATGTTCAGTGAAATCCAGCTTTTCAGCAATCAAAACAAAATATTGCCCAAACCAGTCTTAATATTACCTTCAGCTTGATTAAACTTCAGACAGGTTTCGTCCTGACTATAAGCCCTTGGCCTTCTTTTTCTTAAAATATTTTACATGTGATTATAAAGTTGTTGTCTGCCACTTGAGATGCAACTTTTCTTCCAGATTCTAGCCATTTTACATCCCAGGAATGTCCTCCTCAACAACCTCAGAATCACCCTTTTGTAAGGTAATCATCAAGAATGATAGAACCCCTATCTCCCAGTCTCTGTGACAGAGTAGATAGGAGCCTAATTTTGATAAGCTTCAATCAGCAAACACAGATGTCATAATCACATTGATCAATTTCCCCCTTAATGCCATTGTATATTTTCCACTAGCTCAGTCCAGTTCCTTTCTTTTATTTCAGTGGAGTTTAGTTCAATCTCCCTCCAACATCTCAATAGTCTTTATCTCTACATGGTCCAATACAATTTCTTTTGATAGTATTAACACCTCTTTGAGAAGAAGACAATAAATGAATGGTAGAAGCAACTGGAAGGACTCAATAAATATCTATTCTGATCCCTATGGAAGAAGGGAAGAACACATAAATATCTGTAAAATCAGAAGTAGAATGATCTTTCATCCTCTCCACTCTCAAAAGCTCTGTTTATACTTTATTTTCCTGGAGTAGAATACAATGAATGCCTTGACATATATGAACAAAAACATGGCAAGAAAACTGAAAATCATGACTTTTACAAAATGTTTGAAATTGAATTGGGGTTAGGGAGGAGATTTACCAGATTGCATACTTGCAAACATCAAATATTTGAAGGTTTTGTAAAGAGAAAAGTCACATGGAAAAAGGATTCAGACTTCTTTTATGTGGTCTCAGATAATAGTGCCAAAACTAATACATATAAGTTAAAATGAAAACTGTTTAAGTTTAATGTAAAAAGAACTTTCCAAAACCTTGATGCATTCATAGATGGAATATGTTCTGCAAACCTGGAAGGTAGTGAGTGCACTTTCAAGAGATATATAAGACAGTGGTTTTGGGAAATCTTAATTGAAATGCTGAAGAGAAATTTCAAACACCACAGGGTGTGCATGGGATGCCAAAGGTGTAATTTTTCTTCTAGATTTGAATTTTTCCCTATTTCTTATTCAAAACATGGAGAATTTTTAAATTTAAAATATAGTGAATAAACTCACATGAAATTGACAGGAAGAACAGAGTATTAGGGTGCTTGGCTGGCTCATTCAGCGGAACATTTGACTTGATCTCAGGGTTGTGAGTTCAAGTCCCACAATGGGTATAGAGATTACTTTAAAATTTTTTTATTAAAATATATTTTGTATTAAATAGGAATATTAAATAGTTTGAACAAACACACATACATATGCACACACATGGCAATTTCCCTTGCTAAAGAGGTTTTTCTAAAGATACTTATTATAATGAGAAAAAGATATAAAAGCACTATTAACATAAACCCAGAGAGTCACATTACTGTACATCTTGATAGCAACTTGTTGTCCCTGCAAAGATGAGACAAACATCTTGTTGCTGTTGCATCCTTCAATCATTAGTAGCCTTTAAAGCTGCAAGTGCTGCATCTCAAAATTGTTTTCTTCAATTTGCTTTCAGAACTCCATCTTTCACCTCTAAGCTAGATTAGTTATCTGTCATAGGAATCATTAAGTAGACCAATAATCTTAAGAAATTCAGAAATGGTGGGATCTTTGATTTTCAAAATAGATTAAAACTAGGGTAATTTTAGATGGTCTTGTTGAATGACTCCTCTGGGAAGATCAGACTGTGACTATTAGTGTGAACCGTCCACTATGTTGGGCTGCAAGAAGATTGTCAATTGCCATGTGGAGTATGCTTTATAGAAACCTCTGAAATGTGTAATAACTTTAGCAGCTGGGTAGAAAATTACCACATACCTCCTGGTCACCAAATAGAAGAGGTCAGATACCATTGTGATATGAAATGAAGGCCCAAGGTAAGGTTATTAATCCAAACTAAACAATATTCTAAAATTCCTAAGATTCACAGGTATAGACTCATCCTATGCATTCTCTGACTTACAATGAATGAACTGGGTAAAACAGACTCACTGGCATTTCAAACATGAGGTGAAACACATATACCTGTTGGGAGATAATCAATAATGTCCACATAAAATAATAGTATTTTTATTATTCAATTATTCTGTATATGATACTATATGAGAATATAAAATTATAAAACAAAAGAAGTAGAGGATATTAGCATTACTAAGTTTATGTAGTCTTCTATACAGACAAGACTATCATCATGAAACCACAGTATTATTTTAGTCTAATATATACATGTCTTAAAATCTTGTTCAGATGGTTTTCCATTTGAAGGTTATTCAACTGATCCAATAAGAAGTTGATGTTAAAAAATACAGGTGAGTAAAATGAACTATTTTCTTCTTTAAGGATGTTGCCCTAATACTCTCTTTAATATCCTTAAAGAGATATTTTTTTTCCTTGCTGGAAGGCTAGCACGTCTGATAAATTAAGTTGGATTTAAGTTTGTATAAAATTATCAAGTATTAAAAAAAATAATAAAAATAAATAAATTGACCAGCATTGATATTTCTTTATAAAAGTTCTTATATGTGTGCATTTTCACCTCAAAAAGAGTAAGTGCCTTGAAATAAAACCCCTTGTATTTATTTTTTTAAGATTTATTTATTTATTTGAGAGAGAGAGCAGGTGGAGGAGCAGAATAAGAGGGAGAGGATCTCAAGCAGACTCCTCACTGAGCACAGAGCCTGATAAAGGGCTCCATCTCATGACCTTGAGATCATGATCTGGACTGAAATCACAAGTTGGACACTTAACTAACTGAGCTACCCAGGTGCTCCCCAAATACCCCTTGTATTTACGATAAATCTCTCTTGAGTTAATTATAATAACATTTCAGATGTGGGAAGTGTGTGCACATTGCTCACTGACAGATCAGCTACTGAACCTAGACTCTGAAATTACTCTAATGAGCAAAGGTGATGCTTAAGATAAATGAGGGGATGCTGAGAGTTCCTTAATTTTATTGAGAAAGTCAAAAGGTACCAAACCTGGGGAAGCCTCCAAAAGAAATGATTATTGCTTTTTGTATAATGCTGTAAGATTTAAGGATAATATGGACCTGTGCTGTCCAATAAGTAGTCAGTAGCCATATGTAGTTATTTGAACTGGAATTAATGAAAATTTAATTAGAATTTAAATTTCTGAATTGCACAAACAAAATCTTAAGTACTCAGTAGTCTCATGTGGCTAGGGCTGCCATATTGGACAGTGCTAATAGATAGCAGTTCAACTATCACAGAAATCTCCACTGGACAGCAGGGAAAAAAGACACATTTGAATATTCTTTAAGCCAGGGATCTCTTCCCCGATATCTTCACTCATAATATAAATTCTCATACATTGTTTAGGCTCATATATGAATGTTCAAGGGATCCAAGAAAGACCTATTCTAGAGTTATCTGTGGGGCAGCCCGGGTGGCTCAGTGGTTTAGCACCACCTTCGGTCCAGGGTGTGATCCTTGGAGTCCCAAGTCAGGGTCCCTGCATGGAGCCTGCTTCTCCCTCTGCCTGTGTCTCTGCCTCTCTCTCTCTCTCTCTCTCTGTCTCTCATGAATAAGTAAATAAAATCTTTTTTAAAAAAGTTATCTTTCTCTGTTCTCCTTTCTTCTGATAAAAGTTATATCTCATTCTCCTTCAAATGTGCTGATACTCCTTTTCCTACTTTCTAACAAGTCCAGGAGAAAGACCTGCTCTCAGGCACTTAAAACCCGAGGTAAATCTCTTCCTTCCTTGTCTCACTGAAACATAACTGTGTCTTTTATACATATTATATGTAATATACATATTTATATGCCTATATATTTCTGTATGCATAGTACATACATATATGCATATACTTATATATATATATGTAAGTATACATATATATGTTATATTCTGTCACAATCATTTGGGAGAAAGATTTTTTTCCAATAGTCTTAATTAAAACAGAGATTTGCCTATTTGCATAGCTAGGAAAAGTGCTAGTCCTGTAGCTATGACAAGACTATAGTAGAAATCCATCTACCAAGTAGTTCTGTTCTGCATAGCAACATCATGTAAAGTGCGCAGAAACAAAACAACCTAAATGAGTTATTCATTCATGTCATTTATTCATTCAGTAAATAAATATTATCTACTCTGTGGAAGACAGTTATTCTAGCAACTACTCTTTTTAGAATAGTTTCTAAAAAGAAACTATTTCTATGCTTCAGGATCTTACCCTCTAGAAGAAAATATCCTCTTAAATATAAATGAAAAACACTAAGTAAAGGTATGTCTTTTCTTCTTTAGCTACCTATAGTGGGGACATGACTTTGAATAAATGGTTACAGCTATCACTTGCTCATTGCTTAGTATGTTGCCGGTTCTATGAGATATATTTTACATACAGAAACTCGATGTTCCCAACAATTCTGTTTTACAAATAAAGGAAAGAAAGCATATGGTGTTTCAGTTACTGTTTCAAAATTACTATCTAGTATGTGGAGGGTCATCATGTAAATCCATTTATCTGATAAAACAAGACCATTGTATATTCAGAACCATAGTGCAGAAAGTACAACACGTTACTGAAACATGGAAGAAAGTGTCATTCCAATGGTGTTATCAGGGTAGGCTCCACAGAATAGGTAGTATGTAAAGGGCATTTTGAAGGTAGTAGTGATATTTTTTGAATAGGGAATTGGGGGTTATTTTTTTTAAGATTTTTTCTTAATTTATTCATGAGAGACAGAGAGAGGCAGAGACATACACAGAGGGAGAAGCAGGCTCCCCACTGGGAGCCTAATGGGGGACTGGATCCCAGGACCCTGGGGTCACGACCTGAACTGAAGGCAGATGCTCAACCACCGAGCCACCCAGGCGTCCTGGGAATTCAGGTTATACAAGCCAAGGAGGTATGTGTGCAGAATCACGGGGAACTAAGAGTGACAACAGTTCTAGTTTACTTGAGCAGGGAGTATTAGAAAATGAGAGACACAGTTGAGGTCGTAATTTGGGGATAGAGAAAAGTAACAGATGGCCTGGTAAAGCTAAGTAGGCTGGACTCTATTGTATAATTAGTAGTGAAAGTATGAATGTTCTGTATACAGAAGAGTAACCTATACAAAGTTTATTCTTCAGAGAAAGGAGGGATCTGTATGGTAACACAGGAGGCTCCTGAACTTCCCTGCTCCCACAAATGCACTACATGTACACCTGCACATGGAGCAATTCCCTCTGAGACAAATCCAGAAACTAGTTTAGGGACTCCTATGGACTGAGTGAATGAGAAAATAACCACATGGAAACAGGGAAGAAAAGCTGAGACACATTTTCACATAAACTCCAACCGACACAGTACCTTACAATTGGGAGAAAACGTAACACGTTCTATTTTGTCTCTTAGGAGCAAAGGGTTTGGACTGCACATCTAGTAACCCAACTTTTAAGGCCACTAAAGGGACAAGCATCCTAAACACCCAGTTCTAAAAGCCAATAAGACAAGTCCTGCAGGACCAGAGCAAACAAAGCGGAAGTTCTTAAATGGGGACATGAGCACTCACTATGACTCCCCCATGGATCAGAACAGAGGGAACAGGGGAAAACACCCATCCCCAAGTCTTTCCATTGAAGGAGTTTGACTGCATACTTCCTTCTAATTAACATGCATTTAGGGACTGGTTGTGATCCTTATTGGAGCCCAGGGAAGCTGGTGGACACTTCTTGCACCTTTTCCCTCCAGCTCACTACAATAAAGCCAAGCTGACAGTATTTCCCTGGAAATACAAAGAGCTTGTCCCTATAACTAGCACTCCAATCTTTATGGTTGCCACCCAAAATATGGTCCTCAAATCATATAGCTATGATAGACCATGGTTTACATTCTCAAGTCCCACAGGACTACAGCAAACTAAGAAGTAGTTTTCAAATGCCTAAGAATCTGGCCATTAATCAGGACACATCTAGGTACTGATTGCAATCCTCTTCCTTGATATGTAAACAGGTATTCTCATATCCTCAATTAATGGGAGCCACTAAGAACGGATATGGCACCTTTTACCAATACAGTGCTTCCAGGCTTACTGAAGCATTACAACAACCAAGATATGAAAACAACCTAAGAGGCCATCTACATTTGAATGGATAAAGAAAATATAAGATATACACATGCATACACACATTACTCAGACTTAAAATGAAGGAAATTCTGGCATTTGCAACAACAAGGATTAACTTGGAGGACAATATTCTAAGTAATATAAGCCAGACAGAGAAAGGTAAATACTACATAGTATTAATTATACCTAATATTAATAATACCTAAAATACAATAAATATATAAAGTTGAACTAATAACTCAGAGACTAGAATGGTGATTTCCAGGCACTGAGAATTGAGGGAAATAGAGAAAAGCTTGTTAAAGGGTATAAACTTTTGGTTATAAAATAAATAAGATCTTAGGTTCTAAAGACAAAAATGGTGACTCTAGTGGATAATACTGTATTGTTAGTGTATAATTGAAAATTGCTAAGAGAACAGAATTTAAGTGTCTCACCAAAAAAAAAAAAAAAAAATTTAAATAACTGGATGGTTGGGAAAACTTCTACAATGTATATGCATATAAAATTGTCATACAGAGCTCTCTAAATATATTTTTATTATACCTTAAATATGAAAAAAATTACATTTACACTTATATCTTTATATTCTTCAAATGATTTGCTGTGGTGAAACCAGACCATGTATTACTGACAGGACAGACACACTGTTACCAACCACAGTTTACAAAGTCAATGTCAGAGCTTGGATGGGGCTACTTCTCCTCTATAACTTTTTTTTCACTCCAAGAATAAGGAGTCATTCAATGATCAATCAAAACTTATACTCAAGAAAAATCAAATTAAAACAACAGCGGGTGCTATTTTTACCAGGCAGTTTACCAAAGTTAAACAAACAAAACAAAAATCCAAGATCAGTAAATTGGGGAGGGAAATAAGCACTTTCTTACACCATTAGTGGAAAAATAACCAATAAAACACTTTCTTAATGACAATCAATTATATATACATGCATGATAAAGAAAGTGAAATAATACATATTTGTAACCTCAGATTTAAGAAAACCTCTCCTAAAAAAATGTGTCCACAGAAATATTCTCATAAATTTGAAGAGATTTACACAAATGCCCATTTTAACTACATAAGCCATCTTAGCTAGCCACTGAGAACTGAAAAAACCCATCCATATGGAATATTTGACTTGTACTTAAAAAAGAATTTTAGCTCTGTATGTCCTGACATGAAAAGATACCCAGGATACATTTCTAAAAGAAAAAGAAAATGAAATTTGACATTCATAATATAACCAAAATTTTGTTTGAAAAAATAAAAAAACATAAATAATGTCAGTAAACTACTAAAATTATTGAGTAAAAATTCATTTAAACATGGTTATCTTCAAGTGAGGATTATCCTTCAAGTGGACTTTAAAGAATTTTTAATTTTCTGACAGTATACAATTCTATATTATTTGAATTTTTATAGCTCTGATTTAGTTTTTAATGTAACATTTATAAAAGAAAGGTAATATTTCTAAAAGCTATGGATTCCACTTTTATTCTGTATAAGATAATTTTAAGTCCTATCCTGCCAAATTCATCAGTCTGTAGCCAGGCTGATATAAAATAACACATTAAAGTCCTTTGGTAAGTATAAAATGCTCTGCTACTACCATATGTCGAGAAATCATAATGCTTGTGTTCTTGGGAACAGGTAAAGCTCACTGTCATATTACATCTAGCTTTTTATAGTTGCAGAATATAAATCCTTATTTCTGGATTGATACCACCTACTAAAAATAGTTATTAAGAAATACTATCAAACTGTGAAGAATCACTAAGGCACAATAAAATGCCACAAAAAAATTGTAGGTTGAAGCATGACAGTCAGGATGAACTAGATTGAGGACTTCCAGGGAAGAGACTCAGAAAAATCTGACTTCTTTGAATAAATTTGTAGCCATATTTAACTTGCATAAATTTCTTCAGCGAATTTTTTTCTTCTTTTGTCTCCCTTCCTTTTTCTTTCCTTCTTTTCTCTCTTCCTTCCTCCTCTTTTTCCCCAACTATCATTTGGCTATTTCTATTTTCTTTTCTGAAGTATAGTTGATACACAATGTTATATTACTTTCAGGCATACAACATAGCAATTTGATAATTCTATGCACTAATTACTGTTCACCACAGTAAGTGTAGTCACCATCTATCACCATACCATATTATTATTGACTATATTCCCTACACTCTACTTTTCATCACCATGACTTATTTATTTCATAAGAGGAAGTTTGTATCTCTTAAGTCCTTTCACCTATTTCACCTACCCCACCACCCATCTCCTCTCTGGCAACTACTAGCTTGTTCTCTGTTTTTAAGAGTCTGTACACTTGAAACTAATAACACTGTATGCTTATTATATATACTTCAATAAAAAATCATAATTAAAAAAGTCTTTTGAAGGGGCTGGGTAGCTCAGTCAGTTAAGTATCTACTTTCAGCTCAGGTCTTGGGATGGGGTCTTGGGATGGAGACCTATACTAGGCTCCCACTCAGTTGGGAGTCTGCTACTCCCTCTCCCTCTGCCCCTCCCCCCACTCATTCTTTCTCTCTGTCTCTCTCTCTCTCTCTCAAATAAATAAATAAAATCTTTAAAAAATAATTAATTAAAACTTCTTTGGTTCATTTGTTTTATGAGATTCCACATACAAGTGAAAGCAAAACAATAATAAGATATCAACTAATACCAGTCAAAATGGCTAGTATCAAAAACACAAGAAATAACAAGTGTTGAGGAGGATGGGGAGAAAAAGGGAACCTTTGTGTATTGTTGGTGGTAATATAAATTAGTACAATCATTGTGGAAAGTAGTATAAAATTTCCTTAAAAAATTCAAAATAGAAATACCATATGATCCAGTAATTCAATACTAGGAATCTATTCAAAGAAAATGAAGACACACTAATTTGAAAAGATACATGCACCACAGTGTTTATTGTGGCATTATTTACAACAGCCAAGAAACAGAAACAACTCAAGTGTCCATTCATAGATGAATGGATAAAGAAGATGGCGTACACACACACACACACACACACACACACTATGGAATATGACTCAACCATAAAAAATGAAATCTTACATTTGTGACAACATGATGGACCTAGAGGATATTATGCTAAGTGAAATAAATCAGATGAAGATAATTATGACTAAAGTTCCTCATAGCTATTTTTTAATCCAGGATCCAATTAATATTTAATTATTTAATTTAGTTGTCATAACCCTTTTGCATTTATTAATCTAGGATATTTACTCTATTTTTAGTTATTATTTTTTCCAGTTTTTTATTACATTAACAGTTTCAAAGATATCAAGTCAGCTGGTTTATAGAAGTCCTTCAGTTTGTATTTCTCTGTTTTCCTCATGGTTAGATTCAGGCACAACACTTTCATATTATGTAGATAATGCGTTTTTTTCTTCTTAGTTGACATATCAGGATGCACATGATATCATTTTTATTCATTATGTATGATGTTGAACTGAATCATTTGATTAAGATGATGTCTATCTCCTTTCTTCAATGTGAAGAGAAATGTATTATCTGTATAATTTTAAAATATCCTGTAAAATATTTGGAACTTTTTACAATGAGGATATCAACATGACACCATGAATCAATGCATGTCTCTTATACTTAAGAAATAAGTAAATATACATACATATTATTTACAGCAATAGATGAAACAGAGTAATACAGAGAACATTGAGAAAGATTGGCTAGGATCTTACATGGAAGAGTTCGAATCTTACTATAACCATTTTTAAAAAAATCTTTAGTAAAATGGTATGTCGAAGCATCAGGAATAAAGCAGTTATAGTATGGCATAGGGTAGTAAGAATATTTTACAATACTTGACATTAGGTAATAAAGTAAGTATGTGATAATTGCAGCTGATATGAGAAATCACATCAAAGGCTTGTGATTAAATTTTAGGGCTTACTGTGAGTAAACAGGAAGAAATAGATACATAATTTGAAGTCTGGATAACCATCAACAAAGAACAAATTTTATATCAGTAAGAAGGAGATTTAAGAGGAAAATGGTTACTCCTCAGTTTTAGTTAAGTTGCATTAACAGGTAACCATATGCCAGGTACACTGAAGATGTAAAATGTACGTGGTTACTCATAACTGGAACAAGAGAAGTGCAGAGCCATAAAAAGGAATTTAAGTGTAATTCAAATGGGAAAAAAAAAAAAAAAACCTTTAGAACCATGGACCTTTGAAGCAAGAATGATAAAAAGAAGCATAGAGATTATAGCACTGGTCCCTGGGCACTAATCCTCAGTGATACACTGTTTTGGAAAGAATAGGAACAAATGGAAGCAAATGAGAAGAGGAAGGAACACTCAGACCAAAGAAATATCTAACTACACTGCAACACTACAGAGATGTAACAAAGGAAGTTAGGAATTTAACAGCTATGAGACTGACTGATCAATGTATTAAATAATGAAAAGAACTAAGAAAGACTAATTATGGCGAAGATTTAGACAAATAGGAGGTATTATTGAGTTCTGAAAACTCATTTCAGTAGTGAGAGGACAGGGAAAAAAAGCCAGACTCAGACATAATTAGGAGATAACTGGTAGTATGGAAAACAGGGTAGGTGGTAGGCAGTAGTGTTTACCCTGGAAAGAATTTTCAGTTCTTTTCAATTCTCTTTCAATTGTTCACATTAAAATTCTATGACCAGAAATTGAAATTGCTAAAGATATTCTTATAAATATATTTTATTTCACAAAGCTTTATGAATATACCTCGTCTAAAACAATCATGCAGAAAAAAATGATATGTCCATGTCCCCTGGATATAGATATTCAAGGGTCAGTCATGTTGCCCTTCATGCCTTCACTCAAAACTGTTTAGGCTGATTCTCCCTCTCCATTGTCCAGTGAAGTCCAAATACCTTCGTTTGCTACTCTGCCCTATGAATCTACTATGATTATCATATATGGTTATTAAGCCTTTCCCATAAAATTTTCAGACTGCAATTTTAGGGTACAAAATTGGTTTTCAGGGAGGAAACACAAATTATTAATATATGCTCACAGAACATGAAATTTAGCTGGCCATCTTTATCTAGGTATGAATTAGGTTACTTCAAGTATAGCACATAATATAGGAATAATGAGGTTCTGCACTTCCCAAAAGCTTTCTACAAACTTTATCTTCACATTCTGAATTTTTCATGACCATTTTCTGTTCTTATATTTTTAAATGAGGTTTATTCCCAATTTATCCACTTTTCCTTATTGAAAAATTCTGAATAGCATTTGAAACTAGCATGTTTTCAATAATGAAAGCCTGTGAATATTGTCTTATAAATGGAAGACTACTGTCAGATTTTCTTCTCCATAACAGTGACAGAAAATTTAACTCTTTAAAAAAATCTGTGCTGGAAGGCAGAAATCTGTACTGAAGTTGTACAAAGAATTACTAAAAATGCAGCTGAAACACTGAAAAAGACTCCAAGAAGATCTAATTAATTTAATCAGAAAGAAGAGTGGCGGGGCTATTTTCTCAAGATGAGAAATAGTGGGACAACATCCAAAAATGAAAGAAAGGAAGGAAAAGGAAAGAAGAAAAAAGAAAAGGAAAGAAATACACAGCATAGGCCTCTGATCACGTCACTTTCATCCTTGTACTTATTGAACCTCTCTTTTACACTGGTGAGAGTGCAGGAATGTAGACACGCAAGATACATTCTGGGCTTGAAATCTACATTCTGTGGGTTTAGAATTTAGTTCTGATAAGTGGCATGAACCAAGAAGCAAACATAGCTTTCTGGAACATCGTGCTGTTTGGCCTTTTAGGAATAATATTTGTCAGTGGTGTTAGAGTAATCTGTCATCCTGAATTTCTAGGTTCCAAGGGATGGGGACTACAGGCACTGGGGTACAATTGTGATGGCCCTGAGGTTTGTCAGCCTTGATGATGGTCAAAGAAGGACAGGCACATTTTAGTCAACGGGGCATTGACAACTCTGTACATCACATATAGAAAGGTATTTTCATGACAGTACACGTGAAAGGGAGAGACTCAATTATAAAATGAAAGAAAGAATAACAAGAATATATACTTTCTGATTTTTGGAATCATCTAATCCTAAAATTAGCTCATAACTAAAACAACCATCAGCTTTCATTATTAATATGCTCAGTCACTAAGGTCCATGCATATTTCCCTTTGTTTTAAACATATTTCATTAAATTGCCTGGAAATTTCTTCCTGTTATTTAAGGATCTACAGTATAGGATATAAGCAGAGAGTAGAAATCATAGGTTGAAAGGATATTGATTGAAAAAAAAAAAAAGAAAGGATATTGATTGGAAATATATTGATTAAAACTATGAATATTACTAAAGTAAAAATTCCAGGTGACTTTTTTTAGATATCCATCACTTTGCTATTTGATCAGACACTGTTCATTTTAAATATATTTTTGCCTTTTCTGAATTTTTTGCAATCGACATTGATTCACTTTTTCATTTTTTGACAAACATTTGTCAAGCACTTATTGTTTGCCAAACACACTATAGATTAATCCTTGTCTTTACAGACACTTGTTAGAGATGGCAAACATTGATTTATTAATCATATAAGTGTAAATGTGCAACTATGACAATTTCTGTGAAGATGAAGTTCACTGAAAACATATGCCTATTAAGAGTGGTCACATAAAAATACCTTCAAATTGGAGAATCAATTTTAATTAATAAAATGTATTTATAAATAAAGAAAACATCACAAAAATACCTTGTAATAAAAGGGAGCTTGGTGAATAATTATGTTATTAGTGAAGAACTTTCCAGAATAGAGAGGGGAAAAATTCAGAGATAAGCTGACAATATAGGTAAGATGATCTTAGAATACCATGTATAATTTGTATTTTTATACTATGTTGTTATGCTTTTTGCTCTTCAAAATATTTACCACAAAGTCAGGATAAGTATTTTGTCCTCTTACATATTTGTCCTATATACAATTAAGTAACATGTATATACATAAACATACCATCCCCCCACCACGCGCATGTACACACACACACACACACACACACACTCCTAAACTTTTAAGCAGCTTCTACAGATTATAATAGCACTCTACGACTCTTTACTGCCAAAATTTAATGACATGCATCACACTCAGGAATAAAGCTACAGAGAATAGAATTTGAAACCTCGATTTGGATTCAGCTTAAGTTTTGCTTTAATAATACAATAGTGTGAAGACCTTTTAATAGTAAAAATACATTTGCCAATAAATTTGGCATTTTATTATAGTATAAACAGAAGCTACTACAGATTCCAAAGTTATTTCCTCTATTCTTTATCTACAACCAAACATGTATATTATTGCCACCTCAATGTCTGTAAGAGCCTCATAATAACTTTGAATTTTAAGATCTCTTTCAATAGCTAGATACTTTCTCTTTTCTCTGTCTTCAAATCATGTAAACCTACTGAATACAAATTATTAGGAGATATACTGGATTGTAATCACTTATGTTCCAGTCAAATTTAAAGAGTTAAGTAGTTTTGATCACTTAATACATTTTCAATAATTCATCTTCCTCCTTGTAAATGCATGTGTGGTATTTTACATGCATGTTTAATATTTGGATTATAGCCATTTTGATTTCTCTTCCACCATCTCTATATCCCATAAATTCTCCAAAACATATCTGACGTTATCTAGACTATGGAGCCCTTTCCAAATATTACAGTTGGAGATTAATTTGCTTCACTTTTAAACCTGATTACATCTTTTAAAAAAAGGTTTTATTTATTTATTCATGAGAGACACAGAAAGAGAGTCAGAGACATAGGTAGAGGGCGAAGCAGGCTCCATGCAGGGAGCCCAACGTGGGATTCAATCCCGGGACTCCAGGATCATGTCCTGGGCCAAAGGCAGGAGCTCAGTCACTGAACCACCCAGGCATCCAAAACCTGATTACATTTTAATTTCTTTCATGGTACTTAATTTACTGCATTTTATGATCTTTGTGTTTACTGTTCACACCTCATTAAAAGGTAAGTTTTTTTAAATTGTCAAATCTAATATCAAACATCTCAATAGTGCTTTGTACTGAGCGTTGAATACACGTTAACTGGCAGTGTCAAATGGTAGTCTAAAATCAAGTACAGAATATTCTGTATTGAGCCACTTCTTATTTCACAGAACAAAATTATAATATGGCATTAATGTATAACAGTATCCTTAGAGCATGGGATCTCATACAAACTGAAACTGTGAACAAGATTTTACTAAAGAATAAAGAACTTCCAAGAACAGCTAAATAATTTGTATGCAGGCAAAACCAGCCTAAGAGATGGTCTCAATGAATCTTGCCTTCGGATTCTGTGTGTTAACTCTCTCACATTCAATAGGACAAACATGTAACAAATAAGATACTACGGATATGATACAACATAACTCCTAATGATAGGTCATAAAAAGGCACTGTGGATTCTGCTTTGCTCTCTTTTGAGCTGTTTTCTCTAGGAAAAGCTAACCATTATACTATGGGAATACTGAGCAGCCCTATTGAGATTTCCATAAGGAGTGCAAGTGCTACCAAGTGCTAGCAAAACAACTGAAGCCCTCCTGCCTACAGGCATGTGAGTGTACTATTTTAGAAGCAGATTTTCTGGCTTCAGTAAAGACTTTAGATGATTGTAGCCCCCATCAACATCCTGGCCAAGACTTATGAGAGATCTAGAGACAGACCCATCCAGCTAATCCACTTCTATATTCCTGATCCTCAAAACTGTGTGGGATGATAAATGTTTGTTGCTTTAAGAAGCTAAATTTTGGGGTAAATTGTTATACTGCCTTAGGTTAACTATTACAATAATGAATCAATAAATATAGCTAAATACTGAGTATTTATGATAGGCTAAGTGCTAAGGTAAGCACTTCCTTTGATTTTTATCATTAGTCCTTTACAAGAATCTTATTTGTGTTAATCATATTTTATAGATAAAAATTCTAGGTTCTTATAACTGTGCCTGAAAACACAGTTAAATAATGGAGCTAGGGATCCCTGGGTGGCGCAGTGGTTTGGTGCCTGCCTTTGGCCCAGGGTGCGATCCTGGAGACCCGGGATCGAATCCCACATCAGGCTCCCGGTGCATGGAGCCTGCTTCTCCCTCTGCCTGTGTCTCTGCCTCTCTCTCTCTCTGTGACTATCATAAATAAATTAAAAAAAATAAAAAAAAAATAATGGAGCTAAAATCCAAACATGTTTAATTTTTGCCTTACTCCAACACCTGAGCTTAAAACTCTAGGTGTAAGTAAGGTATTTTTTTGGGGGGGGTAGTACATGATGAAACTACTGTAAAGATGTGATCTCTAATTTAAATTTGAACTTCACTGGAAAGATAATAGAGTTATTCATAAGTATTTAGTAAAATGTTAAATCAAGATGAATATTGGAGTTCTATATAAATTCAGAAATACGAGAGATCAATATGTCTTAGAGATTATTATCAAAATTCCACCAGATAGAAGTTTTGCTGGATCTTAATAGATGGCATGTGGTAAGACAGGAAAGAATCCAGAATTGTATTCCACAAATAATTGTTTATTTTGAAGTCCAGTATGATAATTGCTTATAAGAGAGAAAGATGATTTCGCAGTGTGTATGCAAAAGTAGTGGAGATAATATAGCAAAAGGAATTTGAAGTAAGGGCATGGAAAGCAGTAAATAAGAGTTTTTTAGGATTTCATCCTAAACTCATTATTTTTCTTTTAAAGATTTTATTTATTTATTTATTTATTTATTTATTTGAGACAGAGAGGCAGAGACACAGGTACAGGGAGAAGCAGTCTCCCTGCAGGGATCTCAATGCAGGACTAGATCCTCGGAATCCCAGATTCACGCCCTGAGCCAAAGGCAGACGTTCAACAACTGAGCCACCCAGGCATCCCTAAATAAATATAATATTTAAAAAAAAGAAAAAGAAAGCAAAACTGGAAGTGTCACAATTTCAGACAACTTATATTACAAAGTTGTAGTAATCAATACAGTACAGTACTGGCACAACAACATAGATGGTAGAACAGAACAGAAAACTCAGAAATGAACTCACAATTATATATGGTAAATTAGTTCTCAACAAAGCAGGAAAGGATATCCATGGGGGAAAAAATCTCTTCAACAAATAATGTAGGGAAAACTGGACAACTATATGCAAAAGAATGAAATTGGACCACTTTCTTATACCATACACAAAAGTAAATTCAAAATGGATTAAAGACCAAAACCTGAGATGTGAATCTGTAAAAATCCTAGAAGAGAAAACAGGCAGTAACTTCTCTGACATTGGTTGTAACAACTTATTTCTAGATATGTCTCTGGATGGAAAGGAAACAAAAATAAAAATAAACTATTTGGACTATATCAAAATGCTTCTGCACAGCAAAGGAAATAATCAACAAAACTAAAAGGCAACTTACAGAATGGAAGAAGATATTTGCAAACGATATATCTGAAAGAGGGCTAATATCTACAATATGTAAAGAATACAACACCTAAAACATGAAGAATCCAATTGAAAATATATGAAAGATATGAACAGCCATTTTTCCAAAGAAGACATAAAGATGGCCAACAGACATATGAAAAGATGCTCATCATCACTTACACAAAACCGCAATGAGATATCACCTCTTCTGTCAGAATGGCTAAAATCAACAACACAACAGATAGGTTTGGCAAGGATGGGGAGAAAGAGGAACGGTCTTGGTGGGAATGCAAACTGGTGCAGCCACTGTGTGAAACAGTATGGAGGGCCTTCAAAAAGCTAAAAATAGAACCACTCTATGATCCAGTGTTACTACTGGATATTTCCCTAAAAGATACAAAAAATAATAATTCAAAGGAATACATGCACCTCTAAGTTTATAGCAGTTATTTACAACAGTCAAATTATGGAAGTAGCCCAAGTGTTCATCAATTAATGAATGGATGAAGAAGATGTGGTATATACAGACAATGGAATATTATTCAACCACAAAAAAGAATGAAATCTTGCCATTTGCAACAATATGAATAGGGCAAGAGAGTATAATGCTTCGTGAAGTAAGTCAGTCATAGAAGACAAATAACATACAATTTCACTTATATATGGAATTTAAGAAACAAAACAAATGAGCAAAGGGAAGAGAGAGAGAGAGTGAGAGAGAGAACAAGCAACTGACTCAACTACAGAGAACTGATTATTACTAGAGGGGAGATGGGTAGGGGGATGGTTGAAATAGTTGATAGGAATTAAGGAGCGCAGGTGTGGTGATAAGCACCATGTGATTAAGCACACACACAGAAGCAAAACCAAATAAATAAAAACACAAAAGACTGTGGCTTCTGTGTTTATGTATGTCTCTCTCTCACTGACTCACTCTGGGGGATGCAACTACCATGTTGTAATTAGCCATTCAGTGAAGTCTTCATAACTAGGAACTGATAGTTCTCTGCAGCAACCAGTGCACACCTAAGAACTGTCAAAAGCCAAACCTACAAGTTTGAAACTACCAAATCTTTTGAGGCCCACCAAGAGTGATTTGAGGGATCTTGAAATGCAACTTCCTCCAGTCTAGCTTTGCAATGACTATAACCTAAGACAACATCTTGACTTCAGCCTTGTTAGAGACACTGAGTGAAAGGCCCCAGCTAAATCACACTTTGAGTCTTAATCCACAGACATATAAGGTGACAGATGTTTTAAATTGGGGAATAATTTGTTATACTGTACCTTATAAGTGTGTGTGTGTGTGTGTGTGTGTATATAATTGTATTGTATAATTTATCTACATTGAAATAACTTGTATTCTTTGTTATGAGTTTTGGTATTAGTGTCCTTTTGTCCTTTTTGCTTACTGCTTTACCATCACATATAGACAAACATGAAAAAGCATGAAAAGCATGTTTGCATATATATATGGATGTCTTTTAGGAGAAAGTAAAGCTTGAGGGGAAAAAGAGAGAGAGAGAGAGAAAGTGAGGCTTAAACGAACATTGATTTGTTTGTTCAACAAACATCTGAAGGACTTAAATATGTTAATCACATGAGGTTTTTGGTGGAGACAGATATAAAATGCAGTTTGCACTGTACCGCTTAGGATTTATAGAGGGGACAGAGAGACAAACTACTGTTTAAACTTAGAATGAACTTTTTACTAAATAGAAGTACAAGCATGTGCTCTCAAGACACCAAGAATCTCTGAGTTGAGGCAAAAAATATATAAATTGTTATGTTATAAAGATACATTATATTACAAAAGTGACATAAGGAAACATACGGTGAAGTGAACCTATAATCAAGATAAAGAGAAATGAGAGCCCCTAAATAAAATGAGGGTGAGGATACTGAAGAATGTTGAGATATAGCTGGCATTATAAGGATGTTCCTTTCTTCTACATGCTGAGTTTATTTTATTGATCCCAGAAGACAACTACTGGAAAAATGCTAAATAAAAACAGCATGGCTGAGGTTATAATTTTAGCTCTAAATAGAGTAAGCCCAAATTAAAGAGATATTTTTTTTAGGTGATAGCAAATATTTTGCTAAAGATTATTATATGTAAAGAAAAGCTTTACCATCCTTATAATTGAAAGAGTTACCAGGAATTTCAATATGTGTGGGTGATCAGATGAACTATTTCAGAGAAAGGAAGTGAAAAAATGCAGCAACATATTTTCTTATATCTAACACCTTTGTACATTAACCTGTAACATAAACAAATAAAATAGAACCATACAAAGACATCATTTTTTTACTGCTTCCATGTCATTCCTTTATATTAATACTCTGCTTTTCCTAGGTAAGATTTTGATAAAGAATAAAATCATATAATTAAAATAATTTTTGAAATACTCAGGCAAAAATATAGTTATATTTTGCAACTATTGCTGGAGAAAAGCAATGTCATCAACACAACCATTTTCTGGATAATTTTAAGAGAACAAATATTGTCAAATGACCAAAAAAATAGTAGAAGTGGTAAATCCAAACCCTCTAAATATACCAGATCACTTCTATAAAGAGGAGACTAGAAATAACTACATCAACATAAAATATTATGAGCAGAGCAACAGATGGGGTGAAACAAAGACGACTTGAGTTGGGGAAGCTCAGGAGATAAGTAAGCTGGTCAATAATGAATTGAGAGAAGTGCCAACAAATTACAAGAGTTACTGGGGTTCAGCCAGGTGCTACTGGAGCCTATCAAAAACCAGTCCAGTGGAACAAGCACAACTGAGATAAGCCTTTTGAAGTAAGCACCTTTCTCCACTGCTTAATCTGTTGTATCAGTTTACCTAGTCATAAAGGAGCACCACCCCTCTACAGTGGATAGTTTGCTTAAACAACTGGTGATTGACTATTGAGCATTTGAAAAAATAAAACCTTAACCCAGTGTGTTTTAATCTAAAATATCAGGAACTCTGGTGGTTAAAGGATATATTGTTGGGTAAAGCAATTTCTAAGAATTTTTAAATTAGGGAATTTGCATTCCAATAATAATTTGAACATATCCTAAACAATCTGCATCGCTACATTATACATAGTATTACTTTAATTGCATTGGTTCCATTTGCATTTAGGTTTTATGATCTGCTTTGACATAATTATTTAAAGGAAGGCTCTTAAAATATAATGTTATGTTCTTCACATTGATGTTCATACACCCTGGAAGTCTATCAACATAGTCTCAGAAATTTATAATTTCTCATGTTTGAGAAACTCTCAATTAGACACTGAAAGGAAATGTGAAAGAACTCTACTATATTTTAGGAGTAATCATTAAAAGTTGTCTGTGAGTTTGTTTTGTGAAAATATCCATAATCACCTCTGATAGAATCAAGAATTGCCAAATGTGAGGTTTCTCTATTAAGCTTGGAATAAAAGATGAACACACAGGAACAGTAAATCCCTTAGACACTTTTTGTGTCCCAGCTTCCAAGCTTTTCTTCTATCTGAACAATTCATCCAGGTATTATTTATAAACCTACAAAAATGCCTCCTCTTCCATGAAGTATACCCCAACAAAACTATTACTACAGAATAATAGTTTTCTCTTTTTAACTTAAAACAGCTATAACCCACGTTCTTTTGAAAATTATATCCTTGGTTTTCTGACCTAGAAATAAAACTAGTGATAATTTGTGTCCTCAAACGCAACTCTTGAAGTAAGGGGGTGATTGCAAGTGGTTTATTTGGCAATGATACTATGAAACACAAAGAAGGGAAGGGGGCAGAGAGAGATACAATATATTAAAATGTCCGAAAAGTTACTATGATAAGAAACTAGGCCTTTATCACCCTGGGGGATTCTGAAGGGTAACCTAGACCTATATGTAAAATATACCTCAGAGTCATTGCAACCAAAGTAAGAGAGCTGCAGTATCTATTCAGCTCGCCTTCTATCATTAGTAGATAGCTACTTCTTTGGACAACTGCTCTCAAACATTTCAGATCTGTGCTGCTCAGAACAAACTTGCAGCCTCATGAGAAGATGAGCCCTAGAGCAGAGCCTCAGGTCGTTACTAGAAGCAAACCTGGAAATGTGAATGCCTAGAGTAAATGAACAAGGCAGGCAGTGCCTCTGGTACAATGACTCACATTGATAATAATACATAATAGGTTACTAACTAAAGCGCTTGCCTAATGGTCATTGTCTATGTTTTGTCCCTCCACTAGATTGGAAGAGTCTTCCTGTGAATTCATGACACTGACTTTGGAAATATAATAGTAGTGATATATACACAATAACATGGGGATTTCTTAAAAAAACATTAGTAAAACAAAACAAAACAAAATGTAAGATATTGTTATTTCATTAAAAATTCTTCCACATGAGGAGGTGGCAAGATGGCAGACGAGTACAGGTCCTCGTTTCGTCTGGTCCTCTTAATTAGCTGAATAATTTTGAAATCATCCTAAACACCAACCTGAAATGTAAGAATAGCCGAAACTATACAAATGAAAAAGTGACCACTTTTTGCAAGGTAGGAGTGTGGAGAAGAGAAACGCAGGGGAAATATGGGAAGATAAAGTTTGGGGGAAGGAAGCCTGTGTAAGCTGGCTACTGGGAAGTGATACAGCCCTAGAGCTCAAAATCAGGCCCTTTAGAAATCTGCTCCTGTGAGAGACTTCCCTACTGGAAAGGTGCTCAGTGGTGATGCAGGGCACAATCCCAGGTGGAACAGGGACCTCAAGATCCCTGGAGGCACAGAAAGAATGGGAATGCCCAGGCTAGCAAAGTTCCCAAGCACTGGAGCAGGGAAATTGGTTTAGGTCAGCGAGCCTGGGTCAGAACCAGCAGTGATCTTCACCATAAACCACGAATCGAGACCCAATCGCGTGGCCACTATCTGTGTTGGGAATCTGCAAAGGACTGGAATGCAGGAACCCTGTGCCTTGACTGGGGAGAGGCAGAGTGGGTGCACACTCAAGGAGACAAACAGTCTCTGTGCCAGGGCTTTGTAAAGGACAGAAATGGGACCATCTTCTGCACCCTCCAGAAGGGAGAGGGTTTGTGTGCATGATCTGGTGAAAGCTCTCTGTGCTGGGGCCCTGCAAATTGTACAAATCAATGTCTCTCTGCCCTCTCCCAGGAGGATCAGAGTGGATGGGCAGCACAGGAGTCTACAGAGTGTGGCCCACACCCCAATCCTTCTGCAAAGGGCTAGAGATCAGGGTGTGGCCGTTTTTATTGTCACCCTCTAAAGAGGTGGGAAGCCTTCAGGGAACAAAATCCACACTGAGGAAATAGCTTACACTGAGCCCAGCCCCCTGGCAAAGGACAGTGCATTCTGCCCAGGTATAGACACTCGAGAAGCAATGCAGCAGGCCCCTTCCCCCAGAAGACTAGTGAGAAGAACAGGTGAAAAGCAAGTTTACCAACTACACAGAACTGCAAAACTCCAGCACTAGGAGGAAATGGTATACAGAACTCGAGGTTTTTTTCTTATGATTCATGTATCATTAGATTTGAAATATTCTAAGTTTTTCTCATTTTAACTAGTTTCTTACTTTATCAACTCTGTTTTTAAGCCTTTTTGTTTTTAACTTCCATTTTTACAATTACATGTTATAGATGTATTTTTCATTTCTGGCTTTCTTTCACTATAATTAATTTTATTTTTGTATATGCATACATTTTTTTTAAATTTTGGAATTTAGTATCTAATAACACACAGACCAAAATACACGAAGGGCCAAGTGGATCACCCTGTTTTGTCTACTCTGTGAGATTATATTCTCTCTCCCTGCCTCTTTTCCCTTTTTTTTGCGGGGGGAGGGGATTGTTTTGCTTTTCTTTTTCCCTGACTTTCTCTTTTCTTTTCTGTTTTCTGACATCTTCAGATTTGTCAAGTGTGTATTTTGCTTGGACCATAGTTGATACTTTTGATTCTGCTCACTTGTTCAGCCATTCTTTGCTGGACAAAATGACTAGAAAGAAGAATTCACAACAAAAGAAAGAACCAGATGTAATATTCTCTGCCACAGATTGAATGGATAAGGATTTAAGTAAAATGTCAGAGACGGAATTCAGGATAGCAATTATACAGTTATTAGCTGGGCTTGAAAAGAGCATAAAAGACTCTAGAGAATCTCTTAGTGTAGAAATGAGATCTAATCAGGACAAAATTAAAAATACTCCGAGTTGCAGTCTAAACTGGTTGCTCTAACAGCTTGGGTAAAAGAAGCAGAAGAGAGAGTAAGTGACATAGACAGGTTGATGGAGAAGAAGTAAGCCGAGAAAAACAGAGGAAAACAACTAATAGCCCCTGAGGAGAGGGTCTGGGCAATAAATGATGACATGTAAAAAAGAAAAAAATAATAATTATTGAAATTCCTGGGAAGGGGGTTAGGGGCAGAAAGTTTATTTGAGCAAATCATAGCTGAGAACTTCTCTAACTGGGGGAAGGAAACAGGCATTCATATCCAAGAGGCAGAGAAGACCCCTCCCAAAATCAATAAAAATAGATCAACACCCTGACGTATAATAGTGAAACTTGCAAATTTCAGAGATAAAGAGAAAATTCTGAAAGCAGCTTGAGGAAAGACATTCCTAACATATAAAGGAAGAAATACCAGATTAACACTAGACCTATCCACAGAGACCTGGCAGGCCAGAAAGGGCTGGCATGATATATTCAGAGTACTAAATGAGAAAAATATGCAGCAAAGAATACTTTATCCAACAAGGATGTCATTTTCAGAAAGGAAGGAGAGATAAAGAGTTTCCAGGACAGATAGGAACTGAAAGAATATGTGACTACTAAGCCATATTTGCAGGAAATATTGAGAAGGATCTTGTAAGTGAAATGAAGAGGGAACTCAAGAGTTAACATAAGTCAGAAAGAGACAGAGATGATCTGCACAAACAAGGACTGTACAGGTAATAAAATAGCACTAAATTTTTATCTTACATTAGTTTCTCTGAATGTGAATGGGCTAAATGCTCCAATCAAAAGACACAGATTGGATAAAAAAAAAAGTGGGCCTATCCATATGCTATCTACAAGAGACTCATTTTAGACCTAAAGACACCTTTATTTTTATTTATTTTTATTTTTTTTAATTTTTTTAATTTATTTATGATAGGCACACAGTGAGAGAGAGAGAGGCAGAGACACAGGCAGAGGGAGAAGCAGGCTCCATGCACCGGGAGCCCGATGTGGGATTCGATCCCGGGTCTCCAGGATCGCGCCCTGAGCCAAAGGCAGGCGCCAAACCGCTGCGCCACCCAGGGATCCCCCATAAAGACACCTTTAGACTGAAGAGGAGGAGGATGTAGAGAACCATTTATCATTAAAATGAACCAAAGAAGAAAGCTGGGGACAGCAATCCTCATCTCAGATAAATTAGATTCTAAGCCAAAAACTGTACTAAGATATGAAGAGGGGCACTATTCATACATAAAGGGTCTACCCAAAAAGATGATCTAATAATTATAAATATTTATGTTCCTAATTTGGGAGCAGCCAATTATATCAACCAATTAACAACCAAAATAAAGAAACACATAGATAATAATACATTAATAGTATGGGACTTCAACACCCCACTCACAGTAATGAACAGATCATCTAAGCAAATCACCAATGAAACAAGGGCTTTGAATGACACAATGAACCAGATGGACTTCACAGATATATACAGAACATTGCATCCTAATACAACAGAATACACATTCTTCTCAATTGCACACAAAACTTTTTCTCCAGAATAGTCCATATACTGGGTCACAAATCAACCAACACCAAAAGACTGGGATCATCCTCTGGATATTTTCAGACCACAATAGTTTGAAACTTGAACTTAATCACAAAAGGAAAGTTGAAAGGAACTCAACCACTTGGAGATTAAAGAGCATTCTACTAAGAATGAATGGGTCAACCAGAAAATTAAGAAGAATTTAGAAGATTTGTGCAAACTAACAAAAATGAAAGCACAATTGTTCAAAACCATTGGAATACAGCAAAGGTCGTCCTAAGAGGGAAGCATACTTCAATACAGGCCTCTCAAAAAATTAGAGAAATCTCAGATACTCTATAGCTAACCTTATACCTAAAGGAGCTGGAGAAAAAGCAGCAAACAAAGCCTAAACCAAGCAGGAGAAGAGAAATAATAAAAACTAGAGCAGAAATCAATGAAATAGAAACCAGAAAAAAAGTAGGACAGATTAGCAAACCTAGAAGCTGTTTTTTTTAAAGAATTAATAAGATAAATAAACTCCTAGCCAGATTTATCAAAAAAAAAAATAGAGAGAGAAAGGATTCAAATTAATAAAATCATGAATGAGAGAGGAGAGATCATGACCAATGTCAAAGAAATACAAATGATTTTAAGAACATATTATTAGCAACCATATGCCAACAAATTAGGTAATCTGGAAGAAAGGGATGCATTCCTGGAAACCACCAAAACTGAAACAGGAAGAAGTAGAAAACCTAAACAGACCAACAACCAGCAAAGAAATTGAAGCAGTAATCAAAAACCTCCTAAGAAACAAGAGTCAAGGGCCAGATGGCTTCCCGGGGGAATTCTACCAAATATTTGCTATTCAACTGAAGCTGTTTCAAAATACAGAAATAAAAAAAAGTTCCAAACTCGTTCTATGAGACCAGAATTTCCTTGATCCCAAAACCAAAGACCCATCAAAAAGAATTACAGACCAATATCCTTAATAAACACAGAGGTCAAAATACTCACCAAGATACTAGCCAATAGGATCCAACAGTACATGAAAAGGATTATTCAAAAAAAATAATAAAATAAAAGGAGTATTCACTATGACCAAGTGGGATTTATGCCTGGGATACAAGGGTGGTTCAACATTTATAAATCAATGAACATGATATATCACATTAATAAAAGAAAAGACAAGAACCATATGATCCTCTCAATTGATACAGAAAAAGCATTTTACAAAATACAGCATCCTTTGGTTAAAACTCTTCAAAATGTAAGGATAGAGAGAATGTATCTCAATATCAAAAAAAGCCATCTTAAAAAAAAAACCCTAAATATAATTCTCAATGGGGAAGAACTGAGAACTTTTCCCCTAAGGTTAGGAACATGACAGGGATGCCCACTCTCACCACTGTTGTTCAACATAATATTAGAAGTTATAGCCTCAGGGGATCCCTGGTGGCTCAGCGGTTCAGCACCTGCCTTTGGTCCAGGGTGTGATCCTGGAGTCCTGGGATTGAGCCCTGCGTCAGGTTCCAGCATGGAGCCTGCTTCTCCCTCTGCCTGTGTCTCTGCCTCTCATTATATAGATATAGATAGATATAGATATAGATGATATAGATATAGATAGATATAGATAGATATAGATATAGATATAGATATAGATATAGATATAGATAGATAGATATAGATATATCTATCATGAATAAATAAAATCTTTAAAAGAAAGAAGTTATAGCCTCAGCAATGAGAACACAAAAAGAAATAAAAGGCATTCAAACTGACAAAAAAGAAGTCAAATTCTTACTCTTCACAGATGACATGATATTGTATGTGGAAAACTCAAAGGACTCCACCCTAAAATTGTTAGAACTCATACAGCAATTCGGCAATATGGCAGGATACAAAATCAATGCACAGAAATCAGTTGTATTTCTATACACTATCAATGAGACTGAAGAAAGAGAAATTAAGGAATTAGTCCCATTTAGAATTGCGCCCAAAACCATAAGATACCTAGGAATAAACCTAACCAAACAGGTAAAGGATCTGTACTCTAAAACTACAGAACCCTTCTGAAGAAATTGAAGGTGACACAAAGAGATGTAAAAACATTCCATGCTCATGGATTGTTAGAATAAATATTGTGAAAATGTCTATGCTACCCAGAGCTATCTACATATTCAATGCAATGCAATCTCTATCAAAATAACATGGTCTTTCTTTGTAGAGTTGAAACAAATAATCATAAGATTTGTATAGAAACAGAAAAGATCTAGAATAGCCAGAGAAAAGTTGAAAAAAAAAAAATCTGGGGGCATCACAATGCCTGACTTCAAGCTATATTACAAAGCTATGAACATAAAGACACCAGAGTACTGGCACAACAATAGATCAATGGAACAAAATAGAGAACCCAGACATAAAACCTCAACAGGGTGGTCAACTAATCTTCAAGAAACCAGGAAAGAATATCCAATGATAAAAAAAAAGACAATCTATAAATGTTGTTGGGAAAATTGGACAGTTACACACAGTAGAATGGAACTAGAGTATTCTCTTACACCAAACATAAAGATAAACTCAAATGGATGAAAAACCTAAATGTGAGACAGGAATCCATCAAAATCCTAGAGGAGAACACAGCCAAAAACTTCTTTGACCTGGCTGCAGCAACTTCTTGCAAGACATGTCTCTAAAGACAAGGGAAACATAAGAAAAGAAAAAATGCACTACTGGGATTTCATCAAGATAAAAAGCTTCTGCATAGCAAAAGAAACAGTCAACAAAACTAAAAGGCAACCTAAAGAATGGGAGAAGATATTTGCAAATGACATATCAGATAAAGGACTACTGTCCAAGATCTATAAAGATCTTATCAAACTCAACACCCAAAAACAAACAATCCAGTCAAGAAATGGGCAGAAGACATGAACAGACATTTCTCCAAAGAAGACATACACATGGTCAACAAGCACATGAAAAAATGCTCTACATCACTTGACATCAGGGAAATACAAATCAAAACCACAATGAGATACCACTTTACACCAGTGAAAATGGCTAAAATTAATAAGACAGGAAATAACAAATGTTGGTGAAGTTGTGAGAAAGGGAAACCCTTTGGCACTGTTGGTGGGAATGCAAGCTGGTGCAGCCACTCTGGAAAACAGCGTGGAGGTTCCTCAAGTAATTAAAGATAGAGCTACCCTATGAACCAGCAATTGCACTACTGGGTATTCACCCTAAAGATACAAATGTAGTGAAACAGAGAGGCACCTGCACCCCAACGTCCACAAAAGCCAAACTGTGGAAGGAGCCTTGATGTCCTTGGACAGATGAGTGGATAAAGAAGATGTGGTGTATATATATCCAATGAAATATTACTCACCCACCGAAAGGATGAATTACCTTTACATAAACATGGATCGAACTAGAGGGTATTATGCTAAGTGAAATAAGTCAATCAATGAAAGACAATTATCATATAGTTTCACTCATATGCAGAATATAAGAAATAGTGCAAAGGACCATAAGGGAAGGAGAAGAAACTGAATGAGGAAGAATCAGAGAGAAAGATAAACCATGAGAGACTCTTAACTCTAGGAAACAAACTAAGGGTTGCTGAAGGGGAAATGGGTGGGGGGATGGGGTAACTGGGTGATGGGCATTTAGGAAGGCACATGATGTGATGAGGACTGGGTATTATATGCAAGTGATGAATTATTGAAAATAACATCTGAAACAAATGATGTACTATGTGTTGACACATTAAATTTAAATTTAAAAAATTCTTACATGTGATACCTACTTTAGAAGACCACTCAAAAACTAAAAGATACACCTTAAATTCAATAGAATATTTCCCCAAGAAGTTTATATATATGTAAAGAAAACCTAATATGAAATAATGTTGTCATGGCATTCTAAACTAACTCATAAGATTTATCCAACCAGATCCACCCAGAGTCAAACAATAAGAGAGAAACAAAGTAATACATTTGTCAATAACAGTACAGAGGCATTAAGAACAACACAGTATTGGGCTAAGGAATTGACATCACTTTAACTCAAATTCACAGGAACAAATGAAGAAAAATAAAAACTGCTACTAAGAAGGTTAATATAATAAATCTATTAAATATATATTTTGCTTCACCTGGCTTTGTTAAGAGATCTAAAATTATGTAAATAGTAAATAATATACATGATAAAGTGATGCTTATAACAATGTATTGCTTATACATACACACACATGTATAATATAATACATATAACAAAGATTCCACAAAAGAAGAGAGTGAATAATCCTATATAGGAGTATCATTTCTTTTTCTCAGTAGAATTAGTATAAATCTGAAGGAGATTCTAAAATGTATACAGTAAGCCCTAGAACAGTCACTAATAATCTAAATATATATATTATACATAGTATAAGATTATAAAATTAAAATGTTCATTAGAAAATATCGACTTAATAGAAAATACTGTACTAAGGATAAATAGAAAACAAAATAGGATGCATACAGAAAACAAAAAGTAAAAAGGCAAATATAAAGCCAATTATGTCAATAATAGCATTGGATATGAATGAATTTAAGACCCCAAAGTCTGTGTGACTTACTGTATGACTAAACAACAGCAATGAAAAAAGATCACAATACATGCTGTCTGTAGGACACATATATTAGATTAGAAGATACAGATATATTCAAATAAAAAGAGAAAAGATGCAACAGCAACCCTAATTTCCTATGGAGTGGCATATAACAACAGAAAAATAGATTTCAAAGCAAAAATATGTTACTAGAGAAAAATAGTCATGCTTTATAATAAGAAAATATTCACTCTATCAGGAAAATATAATAATCATTAAGATATATGAAGTTACAAACAGAGCACCTAAATACATGAAGGCAAAAATAGACAATTCAACAATAATAGTTACAAGCTTAAATACCTAACTTTGAGCAATGAATAGAAAAACAAGGCAAAAGTTCAACAAAGAAACAGAAGATGTGACAGCCATATAAACCAACTGGAACTGGGAGATATCTCTGAAAACTGCAAGCAACAAAAGCAGAATATAAATTTTTCACAACTGCACATAGATCATTTTTCAGAATAGAACATTAGTAAAACACAAAGCAAGGGATATTTCTGAACACAGTGGAATGATACTAAAAATCAATAATAAAAATAATTTGGAAAATTCAAAACTGTATCAAAATAAAAGAACACAGTCTTAAATAACCTAGGGATAAAAAATATCACAAAGAATAAGAAAATGTTTATAGTCAAAAGAATATGAAAATACAATATACCAAAATTTATGGGAAGCAACAAAAGCAATGCTTATATGAAAATTTATAGCTGTGAAAACTTACATTAATAAAAACCTCAAATCAATAACCCTTCATATTAAGAAACTAGAAAAGAGCAAACTAAACATAAATACACAGGAAAACAAATAATATGGAGTAGAGAAAAACACCTAGTAGAGAAAAGAAGAACAATGGACAAAATACAACTCAAAATTTGTTCTTTAGAAAATCACTAAAATTTACACATTTTTAGCTAAATTGACCAAGAAAGTTAGAAAAAAAGGTTAAAATGGCAAAAAACAGTAATGAAATAAAGAATATTCTTCTGACCTTAGATAAATACATATAGAATGAACAATTAAACAACTAAGACAAAAAGGACAAATTGACAGGATACAAAACACTAAAACTCAAATACAAAATCTGAAGCTCTGTAAAAACTAAAGTGATAGAACTTAAAACAAAACAAAGAAAATACTACTAACAACAAAAACAGTGCACAGAAAGAAAAGCCTGGAACATATGGCCTCACCAATGAATTCAACTGAACATTTAATGATCAAATACTAACAATTATCCACAAACACTTCCAAATAGTAGAAAAAGGAGGGACTGTGATACCAATATGAAAGATATCACTAAAAAAGAAAACCATAAACCAGTATCTCTTATGAATGTATGCATGAAAAAAATACAAAAAAAAATGTTGGTGAGCTAAATCCAGAAACATTAAAAAAAAAAAAAAAAAGACTATCTACCATGACCAGTAGACCATGATTTAACCCAGGAAGCAAGGTCAGTTTAACATCCAGAAATCAGTTACTACAACACACCATATCAATAGAGAGAAAGAGAAAAAAATGACCATCTTCATAGATGCAGGAAAACTATTTTATAAAATTCAATACCCTTTCATGATTTAAAAAAAAACCTCAACAAACATATATAAAGGACATCTATGAAAAACCACCATTATGAGTATACTTAATAGTGAATGACTTGGCAATGATGTATTCATATTCTCAAATAAGACATTTTAGTCAAAGCTTTGGTAATATCCAATGGGCTTTATCTTTGTTTCCTAAGTAGATTACATTAAAGGTAATGGGAAACCTTTTATGATCTTTTGATAAGAGCAGACCAGTCTAAGAAACTTTGTGATTTTAACAAAAAAATTAGACATTTGTATCAGTACATTACTGAGCTCATGTCAAGCAACCTTATAAATAAATTTATTCAATTTTAACCAGATTTGAGTTTGTGATAGAAAATTTCTTGTCCACAAACCTGCAAATTTCTATATCCATTTAGATTTTGTCTTACTCTTTTTCTTTTCTTACTAGAATGACTGGTCATTTTATTTCAGACATTACTCTGTTTTTCCTTAATAAAAAAATACACCCTATATTTCTTACATATTCTTCATTAAAAAACACATCCCATTTTCTTCTAATACTTTGTATATAAAATTATTTTCTTTTGCTTGTATTGTTTTTAGTTTTATGTTTTACATATGGATTACAAATTATAACTGCTAGTAACCTTTGCTTTCCAGGGAAAAATAGGAAGCAGGCAATTGAGAATCATCATATAATCTTATAAGATCAGCAAATTTATATGATTATAAAAACATGCTTTTTAGAGACATTGTTTTTTATAGTACAATTTTAATATGAAAACATACTTATTAAATAAGACCCAAATATCTTTTGTCTCTTTAAAATTTGAGCCAAAATATCTAAAAATACTTATACCAATCAAAGAATGCATTCCATTATTTCTGAGAGATTTCAGATCCTCTCTTTTCAAAGGTGTGCCTTAAAGTGGAAGGTTATTTATGTTAAAGTTTCCCTAAGATGACAACTACAATGCCAAATTATTCAAAGGTTCACCCATTTCCCAAAAAGACACAAGATTCTATTCCACAATGGGTATACATATAGGAAGCAAAAAGTTTTTCAGGGAGGTGGAGAAAGAGTTTAGACCAGGTGGAACTCACCTTTGCCTTAGATTCTCTAAAACATCTTAAGTCTGAGGGGTCCTGTTTCTTAACAGCTATTCCTTAACACATGGAATCAGAGATTTTTTCCCTTTTGAACAGAATTGAGTGACCCACAGAGATGCCTCAACAAACAAAATACCAGTACTCACAATAAAGTCAGAGAGCTCCAAACACAGACAGCAGAACTAGAATCCAAGGCTTATTTACCTGTGAACTCCATGGTGCTCTCTGTTGTGAGAAAACTATGAGCTCAATGGACAAAATGGATACTAGCATTTGGTTTGCTCACCATCCTCAGAGTAGTGAAAAAGTCTCAGTGGGATCCCAGTTGTGATGTTAAAACTTCAAAAATCCAGAAATACGAAAATTAAAATCACTAATCAATAAATAGTATTTAGTAAGAGTTTTTTTGTTTTGTTTTGTTTTGTTTTGTTTTTGTAACTATAGCAGTGTGGGAACTAGGAATAGTCAAATTCAAAAACTGTTCTGAATTTTTTTTTACTGGAGTTCAATTTGCCAACATATAGCATAATACCCAGTGCTCATCCCTCCAAGTGTCCCTCTCAGTGCCCATCACCCAGTCACCCCAACCCCCTGCCCACCTCCCCTACCACTACCCCTTGTTCATTTCCCAGAGTTAGGTGTCTCTCATGTTTTGTCACCCTCACTGATATTTTCACTCATTTTCTCTCCTTTCCCTTTATTCCCTTCCACTAATTTTTATATTCCCCAAATGAATGAGACCATATAATGCTTGCCCTTTTCTGATTGACTTATTTCACTCAGCATAATACCCTCCAGTTCCATCCACATCGAGGCAAATAGTGGGTATTTGTCGTCTCTAATGGCTGAGTAATATTCCATTGTATACATAGACCAGATCTTCTTTATTCATTCATCTTTCAATGGATACCAAGGCTCCTCCCACAGTTTGGCTATTGTGGACATTGCTGCTAGAAACATCGGGGTGCAGGTGTCCCGGCGTTTCATTGCATCTGTATCTTTGGGGTAAATCCCCAACAGTGCAATTGCTGGGTCGTAGGGCAGGTCTATTTTTAACTCTTTGAGGAACCTCCACACAGTTTTCCAGGGTGGCTGCACCAGTTCACATTCCCACCAACAGTGCAAGAGGGTTCCCCTTTCTCCACATCCTCTCCAACATTTGTGGTTTCCTGCCTTGTTAGTTTTCACCATTCTCACTGGTGTGAGGTGGTATCTCATTGTGGTTTTGAGTTGTATTTCCCTGATGGTCAGTGATGCGGAGCATTTTCTCATGTGCTTGTTGGCCATGTCTATGTCTTCCTCTGTGAAATTTCTGTTCTTGTCTTTTGCCCATTTCATGATTGGATTGTTTGTTTCTTTGCTGTTGAGTTTAATAAATTCTTTACAGATCTTGATACTAGTCCTTTATCTGATAGGTCATTTGCAAATATCTTCTCCCATTCTGTAGGCTGTCTTTTAGTTTTGTTGACTGTTTCTTTTGCTGTGCAGAAGCTTCTTATCTTGATGAAGTCCCAATAATTCATTTTTGCTTTTGTTTCTCTTGCCTTCGTAGATGTAGACTCTCCACTGGAAAAAAGACAGTCTCTTCAATAATGGTGCTGGGAAAATTGGACATCCACATGCAGAAGAATGAAACTAGACCACTCTCTTTCACCATACACAAAGATAAACTCAAAATGGATGAAAGATCTAAATGTGAGACAAGATTCCATCAAAATACTAGAGAAGTACACAGGCAACAACCCTTTTCGAACTTGGCAACTGTTCTGATTTTTAAGGGCAAGGGATGGATTATAAAGCTAAAATGAGGAAATTGTTCAACCTCTACAATGACTGGTTATTACAATGGGGATTTCCAGAATAAAGAACATGGTTGAAATGATTATCTTATATCACTTTTGGAAGATGACTTAAGTCTCATGATTATCAGAGGCATTACAAGGAGCAATCCAAGTTAAGTTTCTCTTGTTTTGCAGAATATGCAAAATTATGGTTCATTTATTTGACTTACATAGTTTTGTCTACTTAGAGAATTTTCAAATCTAGTCTCTGTTTTGTATGTCAGTTTAATAGCACCTTGGGGTCCCCATATTGGACACTGCTCTTGACAAACTCTTTAAAATTAAAAAGTTTGTTCCTTTTTCATGTACACTCTCAAGAAAGAGCAAAGCACTTTATCAGATTACTGCACTTCGAACAGAGGAGAATAAAAAGAAGCAAATGAATACAAACATACACACACACAGGGACTCACACTCAATGCACATTCTTGGGGTCATTTGCCCTCCTAGCAGCTTCGAAGGGTCTGGAATCCATATCAGATTATCAGTGCCTACTCCTGGAGGCTTTCCCGTGAAGGAAAATTGTAAGGCAACACTTTGTGTTTCCAGTCCAACTGCCAGAACCCTGTGATGGGAGAGCTGGTCCCTTCACCCAAGTCCCTGCATCAGATGTTCTCTCCTTGAAACACCATGAAGGACATCAGCAGCCCAGGGCCAGGGCGCAGGCTGGGTGGGTTGCATTTCCTATAAAGTCAAACTGGGCACAGTTGGAGCCACTAAGCCCTATGTGACTTTAAGGATGTGGGTGGAGTAAGTGGGGGGCAAAGGAGGCATGAATTGGCGTTTGCTGAATTTTAGGGGTGGCTCACATAATCAGCTGAATCAACAGCAGTCTAGCGCTACAGCTACAACCACTTCCCAGAGAAAACTCCATATCGTGGGATCACCGGATCTTTACAAGTGCTGGCATGACAAACAGCAAGATACCTGGTGTCAGAGGCCTCTGTTCCCAGACTCTCCCTAAGCAGTTATCCTCAAGCCACCTATCATGCAAAAACCAATCCCTTTAGATGCCTAGCTTACCCCATTCACAGTCACAGTGCAGCGGTGCCTTGTTCCAGAGCCCCAGCAAGTGACTGTCCAAAAGGCCGTGCCATCCTAGGCCAGAAGCAGGGAGTCTATTGCACATGCCTAGGCTTATAGGGCTGTAGGCTTGGGGTAACAAGACGGACTTCTTGTGTATTGCACTGTTGACTGCCAGAGAAATTTGGCAAAGGAGTAAAATAAAAGATGCTCAGATTGGAAAGCGATCTGGATCTCTATTCATATGTAGAAGACCTGATCTTGTCTACAGAAAAGCCTAATGAATCTCTCATAAACCTAGTAGAATTAATAAACAAATTCAATAAGTTTGCAGGCTCTGATATCAATATATTTAAATCAATTTTATTTCTATACACTTGCAGTGAACAATGTGAAAATGAATTTCAAACAATTTCATTTAAAATAGCATCAAAAACAATACAATTATTAGGAATAAATTTAACAAAAGATATGCAAAGCTTGTACCCTAGAAACTACAAACCACTATTTAAATAAATAAGAGCAAAACAAATGGAAATATATCCCATATTAAGTGTCGGAAGACTTAATATTGTCTAGATTATATACTACACATGGTGATCTTCAGATTCAACTCAGTCCCTATCAGAATCCCAGCTGACTTTTTTGAAGAAATTGACACTCATTCCTAAAATTCATATGAAAACTGAAGGGTCCCAGAAGAACCAAATTAACAAAGTATGTTTTAACAGAAGAACAAATCTGGAGGACTCATAAATCCCAATTTTAAAACTTACTACAAATCTACATCTCTCTCTCTCTCTCTGTGTGTGACTATCATAAATAAATAAAAAATAAAAAAAAATTAAAAAAAAAAAAAGACAATATGGTACTGCATAGGATAGATAAATAGCTCAATGATATCATATTGAACCCAAAAGCAAAACCCATGTATTATGGCCGATTCATTTTTGAAACGTGTGCCAAGATCAGAAATGGGGAAAGAACAGACCAACAGATGGCACTGGGACAACTGTATACACATACACAGAAAAAAACATTGCATTCCTACTTCATACTGTATGCAAAAATCAAATCAAAATGGATCAAAGACCTAAATACAGAATTTTTTTAAAACTATAAAATACTTAAAAATACATTTGATCAATCTTTATGACCTAGGATTTGAAAATGGTTTCTTATGACACAAAAGCTAAAGGTTAGCAAATTCAAAATATCTGTAAGTTAGACTTTATCAAAATTAAAAACCTTCTTATTCAAAGGATGTTATCAACGAAGTAAAAAAAAATACAATCCACAAAACTGGAGAAAACATTTGTAAATTATATCTCTGACAATGGTCTAGTATCCAGAATACATAAAGAAAACTTTATTCAATAATGAAGTGACAAATAACCCTATTTAAAAATGGGCAAAACAAGTGGACAGATGTTTCTCTAAAGGAGATATGCAAACGGTCAATTAGCACATGAAAATATGCTCAACATCATTAGTCATCAAGGAACTACATATCAAAACCACATTTTACTCCCACTAAGATGCACTTCACACCGACTAGGATAGTTAGTGATGTGGGCATGGGTGTGGAGAATTGGAAACCTCATGCACTGCTAGCAGGAATGTATGGTGCAGCTACTTTGGAAAACATTCTGGCAATTCCTCTAAAATTAAACATAAAGTTACCGCATGACTCGACAATTCCACTCCTAGATGTGTCCCCAAAGAAATGTAAACAGATGCCCACACAAAAGCTTGTAACACAAATGTTCATAGCAGCATTAAATATAGTAGCCAAAATGTGAAAACAATCCAAATATCCATCAACAGATGAATGGGGAAAAAATAAGTTTGTATAATGCTATATTACTTAAAGATAAAAGGGAATAAAATACTATGTGAAAAAATCAATCACAGAAGACCATATATTATACCATTACATATCTATTAAATGCCTAAAATAAAAAAAAAATCTATACTAAGTAGATTAGTGGCTGCTTACAGCAGACATGGTGAGGGGTCTTGGGGGAGTAATAGCTAAATAAATGATCGCTTCTTGGAATATTTAGAAAATATTTTAAAGCTGGTGATGATTGCACAACTCTGTGACTATACTAAGAAACACTGCATTATGCAGTTTAAGTGGGTGCCTTGCATAGCAGTTGAATTAAATTTCAATAAAGCAATTAAAATATAACAAAAGCTTTTTGCTCTCAAGAGCTGCTTTTTCTTGAGTATGTCCTTTGCCAATAATTGATCATCAAGCACATTGCCTGGGATAAGGTGCTTAAATGAAAATATTGTTAAATGAGTAAGTTCCAATATCAAAAATGAAAAGCAGAGGAACACAAGAGAGTGTGACAGGATTTAATAGTTTAACAAAGGACATTCAGTGAGGAGTCTTTTATGAAGGCAACATTTCTATTCCACTACGCAAATAATTTTACCTATCATATTATAAAATTTTTAAAAATTACTTAAAACTCACATGACACTCATTAATGTGAATATGGGCTCAAACAGCATCTTCCACTCTTCATTGACTAAATGGAAGTAAAGGTTAAGGAGCTGGATCTTGTACCATCTTACTCACTGGCTTGGTTGTTTACCAACAGCCTTTAGTGCCTGACTGGTTACAAATATAACTAAAATGGATGAAGAGGAAGTTCATTGATAGGAATTATCAGGCAAAAAACCTGCCTCACTGATCCTATAGCCCTTCTCATGGGGTGCTATGTATCTTCGAGTCAGTTTTAGTTCATTTCTTTTTTTCACACTTCACTAACAACATTCCTCCCAAACTTCAACTGTGTTGGTGATTGTAGACTTTACTTCATGGTCAATGCTGAGGCTGGCATCAAAATTTCAGGAGATTTGAGATTGGTAAAATTAGAGCATGGTAACCACAGAAAAAAGGGACAATTGGAGCATATAACTGTTTAGTTTTTTTGTTTGTTGTGGAGTGCTTTTTTTTTTTTATGTTGTTTTGAGGGTTTTGTTTTTGTTTTTGTTTTTGTGCCCAGGATCTCTAGCAGGAAGATGACAATGTGACATTTCCCATGCAAACTTAAGTTACACCAGATTTAGAAACTTAATTCGTTGTCCTTTATTTCTGGAGCCTATATTACCATTTCCACAGAATTTACGTTTCAAAATCTGTGTTTTCCCTATTAAGGGGTTGTTTACAAGCATCATCATCTTGCTTTGGAACCAGAATTAGCATAAGTAAGGCAAAGTCTTCACCTTGAGTGAAAAAAATAAAAAAGAATCAGTGCATTGAAGTCTGTGAATAATATATCTGCCTCCATTTTTCACCTTTCTAGACATCCACATCTCTCTTATATCTCTTTGTGGAATAAAATAGTTCCAAATGCTATTCTGTGTACATGAATGTACTGGAGAAATTCCATCCAATGGAATTGTTTTCTTGGAGTGAGGGGTTGGTTAATGGATTTCATTTCCATTTTTTTTTTCATTTTCATTTTAGCAAATGTTTAACATTCTTTCCAGAAAATACCATATGAGTAAACAACTATATTTTTTTGAAAATCCAATGAAAAGCTCTAACTTGTGGTACAAATGGTAACAACTGTATTACAAATTATTTCAATCTATCTTAAAAGGGAAAAAAGACTGTTCCTTATTTCAAGTTGTAATAAATCTATGAAGACTTGGAATAACTGTTAATAAAAATGTTTGCTCATGGTAAATGTAGATTATTTTATTACAAATTCATCTTGATACTGAGTAACTGTTGACTATTAATATACTCTGATGAAAGATGAAGAGTACAATTACAAAAAACAAAACAAAACAAAAACCTCTGTTTCTTCTCACACATATTATATAATAAACCAAAAAAACAGAGGCTTCTATATCATGCATATATATATATATATATGTGTGTGTGTGTGTATGTGTGCATGTGTGTGTATGTATATGGCATATAGCATACACACACACACACATATATATATATAGTGAAGAAGTGAAAATTTCTTTATAATCAAACCATTAATCTGCTTGGAAACATACATATACATGTTATATAACATATATATATCCTTTGTGAAATTAACAATAATTATTTCCATTGGGACAATGGTATCAAATGTCAAATGATTTTAGAAAAAGAATATTATCTGCAGGAAATCAAATAACTCAGTGCATTTATTTTGGTTTTACAAACAACTATTGACTAAATAGTCTGCAGACAGAACTGGGTTATGAATAGAGATACATGAAAAAATATGGTACATTACCTTGTGCTTTTAAATATTTGGGGGCAAATATATTACAATATGGTGAAATATATAAAATAAACAATCAAAATAGTTGTATGTATAAAGTACAGAAATATAACCATATTGCCAGGTACGTTACCTATAAACAAATTTTTCAATGTATAAAGTTTTCAATTATATCAGTTAATGCTATTTTTTTTTTCTCTTTTAAGATTTTATTTATTTATTCATGAGAGACAGAGGAGGGAGAGACATAGCCAGAGGAAGAAGCAGGCTCCCTCTGGGAGCCCAATGTGGGACTCAATCCCAGGAATCCAGGATAATGCCCTGAGCCAAAGACAGATGCTCAACTGCTGAGCCACCCAGGTGTCCCAGTTAATGCTATTTCATTGTGTACTTCATTTTTTAAATTTCTTAACTTATAATTTAGAATAGCATCCATCATTTAGGAAGCTTGAATTCTTCTCATGGTGGTGTGTCATAAAAATCTCTCTATCCTGTACAAATTACTGCATTGAACTTCTCCATGAATGGTTTGAATGAGATAATCTTTAATTCCATGATAGTAAAATATTCAGGAATCTGTGACAAATATAATTCTCTACTGAGTTTTTTACTAATTAGTTGTTTTTTGTTTTTTGTTTTTTGTTTTTTTTTTTTGCCTATTGGTTCAGGTCAGTTATTTAATTTTTATTTTAATTTAATAATTACTCCCTCAACTTTAGCCTTTGTTGTTAATTTAAAGTAATGGTGATTTACTACTAATGGTATTCAACTGTTTGAGACAATTTTGTGCTGTAAAGGTGTTAAACACTGAACTGGTAGCTATACATTTTTGGTAATATTATGTTCATGTAAAATAACAACAGCCTAAGATTTATTTTGATTAAAGTATCTCTCCTCATGCAATATTTAGCAAAAAGAAAAATAAACATGGATAATTACAACACCTTTCCACTCTGCTTTCAGCAAATTCCTTCCCACATATGCAGGGATTCTAAATTCCCATTGTGTCCTCTTATTTCAGGTTTGATATTATCAGTTTCCTTTGCCTCACATTTGGCAATCCATATTTGTAACTAAACTTTCTCATTCTCCCCTAGATATTTGTAGGAATAATAATGATGCTTCTTTTCAAAAGACATCCTTAAGAAGCTAAAACAACTCTTGCTTGGAAAAATCTCTTCTTTTCTAATTTAATAAGGAAACAGGATGCTGTCATATTTTAAGCAATTCCTATTGAAAGAGTTGCCTATTATTATCTTCTCATTGATTTACTTTTATCAGTAAAATCACTCCAAGCAAACTTTATTTATTTATTTTTCCAAGCAAACTTTATTATAGTGAAGGCAACTAAATAATAATTGGCATAAAGGACATGCAACAATGTGAATATTTTTTAAGTTTTAATCAGACAGCTTAGCTGATAAAATCTTTCTTTATTGGATACTGAGGCCCGGACTATGTTTTCCATATTTGTTTAGATTTAGTTAACTTGCATCTGGACTGTGATGGGAAATTCACTACCCATCAGACATCAGTAAATAAAAGACTGGATATCTAAGCATACATATTTGAGGAAAAAATCTCTAGAGAATGACTCAGAGACATAAACTGAACATAGAATGCTAGGCCAGGAGCTCAAAGATTTTTGATGAGAAAACAAATTTTTTCCATAGTCTCAGGATATCTATGTAGTTATGGTTGGGATAATTAAGAATAAGTGATGTTTTTACTGTCCAGTGGGCAATATCAATTCCTTGCAAATAAAGATAGACACTTCTGTGGAATGATTCCTGTGATGACAAAAGATTCTACCCAGGTATCTCTCTTTTAAAATACGAAATCTGAATGACTTTGTGATCAGAAATTCTGATAAAGCACTGAATTAAAAAAAAAAAAAGACCTCGTTTAAAAGAAAATTGTTTAACTGGTAAATTTATTTAAATATTTTACTTGATTAACTTTCATTAGTTAATGATATCAGTTTGCTGTCATATGGCCAAGTACATTCACTAAAAAGGATGAGTCTGAAATTTATAAGTTCTAACTAAGGTAAGGAATAGTAATAATTTGAAGCCTAGAACTTTAATCAAAAATCGTGTCCACTTCTCCCAGTTACCTGACCTATGTTTTCTTCTAAAGTATCCAAGAAGTAAAAGTCTATAATTTATACCAAATGAGTAGGCATTAATTGTAGGTTTTTACTTCTATAAATTTACTAATTATAGACATACAAAAAAGACTTCAATGTAGAAGCTGTAGGGTGATATAACTATTTCAAGTCCCATTGCTGACCTATAAGTAGTATTACAGCATCTCAATAATTATGAGAAAAGAACATATAATCATGAAATTGGCAATATTTGGATGTAAAAATCTGACTCTTTCTAAGCTTCATCTCCTGCCTGTATAACATAAGAATAGTAATAGATGTTTTTTTTTTAGATATTTTGAAAGGATTAAAATGAGATAATATATGTAAAACACAAAACAATACTTGGAGAGAAAAATGCATGATTATTTTACTTTCATTTTCCTTCCTTTCAATGTGTTTAAAAAAGAGGGCATGGAGGTGTTGGGAGATAATTCTCCAAGTGTCTTGCATTTCTGCGTACATTCTAAGGGAAACAAAAACAAAACGAAACAAAACATTAAAGTTTTTGTTCCAAAAAATATATAAATAAATAAAAATAAAAAATAAAGTTTTTGTTTCTGACTACCTTGAATGGCTGTTGTACAACAAATATATTGTAAGATAATGATAGTATTTCCCATTTGAGTAGAGGGAAAATGTGTTTTCCACCCACTAAAATAAAGATAATGTCCTCCTTTGGGCAAAAATTGGACAGATTTGCTAATAGCCTCTTTATAAAACATAAGGGTTTCCTAAGCATGGAATTTCTCAACTTAGGTCAAATTTGCTGTGAACACAGCATTATCTGGGTTACTGTGAAACATGGAAGAAACAGGAAACATACGCAAACATGAAGTTCATACAGCCTGGGCTGTAAGAGAGTCATTTTTCTCTAAACCAGATGTCTTGTGCATTCTCCTGGCATTCACAGAAATATGAGTAAAATCATTTCATGGTCCCTACCAGAGGAAGAGAGACTCAATGACTAAGTAAAAATTAAGTTGATAAATTCAGGAAAGGTGACACCCAAGGTCATAGACTTGGAAAAACTGAAATTATAAAAATAAACTGGGTAGGAAAAGGACAATTATGGGAAGTCTTTAAAGAGAATGTCAGTGAATGATCTAAAGAGGGTCTAAGGTGATTATAATCTGATTATAATATGATGTCCTACCAGGCCAACCTAGTTCAAGTGTAATTCTGATTTTGCAAGTGAAAATGGATCCTGACATGGGATAAAAAGAACAGAGCAGTAAATATGTTTTCAAAGAGTTGGTTCTAGAAAGTTGGTGTCCCTTGGTACCTGACAATGGACTGCTGTTGAGGAAAGCACGCTCAGGGAGGCTTGTGCAGACTAGTACCATGCACACGTGGGAAGAGGCATGAATAACAACAGAATGAAAGAAGATGTTTTTAAAAGAAGTTTCAACAGTAAAATTTCAGCATTGGGAAGTGTATTGGACTGGATGAACTACAAGGTAACTCACATATTTGAAATTTAATGGTTTTTGAAGTACCGTCAGTTGCTGAAGACATATTTAATGTATTTTTCCTAAGGAAACGCCATTCTGTTTGCAGCTTGATAGTCTACAATAATACACCTACATCCATGTGATCTCCACGTTAGTACAATAAAATTTTTATTTTTTAAAAAGATTTATTTATTCATTTTAGAGAGAGAGAGAGAGAGAGCACCTGAGAGCGAGTCGGGGGAGGGTCTGAAGGAGAGAATCTTCAAGCAGACTCCCTACTGAGCACAGAGCCAGAGGCAAGGATCCATCTCAGGAACTATGCGATCGTGAACTGAGCCAAAACCCAAAGTAAGGCATTTAACCAACTGAGCCACCCAGGAGCCCCTAATACAGTGAATCTTTCAGTTGCAGTAGCTTTTATTCCACAGGTGATGAAGTGGGACTGAAAGAAGAGGGACTTGCTACCAGACTCACTGGGAGGGAAATGGGTTATGGCATTCATTTCCTGAGAGAAGCATTGGAGGAAGGAGGGCTGGGTGATAAAGGAACTGTTGTGATCCCAGACAAATGGAGATTGAGAACCTCTGGGAGATGTGGACTCCTTAAGGGGATACTCTGTACAACTAATTTATGTTCTCAGGGAGTTGTGGAATGGGAGTGTTTGCCTAGATAAAGGTGGCTGTGATCACATGGGAAGGGTGTGGAGTTTTCCAAAACAGAAAATAAATTAATTGCTTTTGGTTGAAGGTATTCATAAGTATGTTGGTATGTTCAAGGGAAAGTGTATAGAACTGTTTAAATGAGTCAAGCAGTACAAAATACAAAGTTAGCATTGAAACTCATAACTAAAAGTGATGAATGCTAAATTTCATTTTCAAGTACAGCTTCTATTGTTCATTTATAATCAACTTAAATGCTTCAATGTACAAAACTATATTGAAACTATACTTAATTATTCTAAAAAAGAGGGAAAAGAAGATAAATAAAATCAATAGTTAACACAATTTAACAATTAATTTAAATCAGGTCTTTGAAAAAAATGTTTAAGAAATACCAAGTAGGGAGCCTGGGTGGCTCATTTGGTTAGCTGTCTGCCACTTAACCAGGGTCCTGGGATGGAGCCCTGTGTTGGGATGGAGCCCTGTGTTGGGCTCCCTGTTCAGTAAAGAGCCTGCCTCTCCCTCTGCCCTCCTCCTGCTCATGCTCTCTCTCTCTTTCTCTCAATAAATAAATAAAATCTTAAAACAACAGCAACCTCAACAACAAAAGGAGATAAGGAAACTAAGACCTCAGAGTTTGAGTTGTTCAAGATCACAAAATTTATATATGACAAAACCTGTACAAAACCTGTACTAAAAATTTGCTATACTGATTTCATTGCACTTTATTTCCACGGAAATATGAGCAAATACAATACTAATGCTCATTTAGCATTAGCTCTGGCTTGGAGGTAGGATAATTATGCATACTAAATTGCTATAGCTAATTTTCAAAAACAGAATTTCTTCAACAGCTCTCAAGATTCAACAAAACATATCAGATTGATATTACTATCCCCAATCCTATCCTCTGTGGGAAAGTATAAAAACAGTTGTTTGAATGATTGATTTTGGTTAATGTTGGCAACACCCGCCAGTGTTGAATAATAGATACCTCATTACTTTTTTTTTTTTTTTTTTTTTTTTACTGCAGAAGATATTAAGATAGTCTTGGGGCAAAATTTACTATTTCTTTCTACTATTTTTCTTTTATTTTTTCCTAGGTTTTTCCTGATTCTCACTTCTACTTATTTTGAATCTCTTCATCTGCTATAAATATTGCTCAAATGTCAACCAATAAAGTTAATCAGTTGAAGATGAAAATTTTTATCACTCTCACTGATATTTTAATTTTCCTATGGATTTCCTAAAAACCAAATGAAATGACAAGCCCATTAGTTGAAAATTTTAAACAAGAGTTTTGTTTAAAACTACTGTTCATACTACTCCAATTAGATAGCTTCAACTTTTCCAGTAAGACTCTTTTCCCAGAAGAAAGCTGCCATCTCTTCTGCAAATTAAGATATTCAGCCATCGATAATGGTTTTAAATAGCCATTTCATTTCTTTCTTTTATTTATACATTTACTTTTTTACTTCAAAGCATATAGCAACATCATATTTATCCACCATGTTATTTCAATCTGGGAAACCATTTTTAAGAACTGGAAATAGGTATATAAATGACATGCTAAATTTTCATCAGCAAGTCAGTGAAGTGTTTTCCTATTTGACACATCATAGTGTGTAAAGAAACATAATGGTAAGAAAGTACTGGGATGAAAGTAACCACAAGTGGCCTGCTCAGAATATGGAGAAAAAGTCTGCTTTACAATATAGGAATCATAGCTAAAAGAGGACTGATGTGTTTTGGGCATGTTTTAAATAGAATGATTCACATGGACTTCTATACCTTTGATACTATTGATCTTTAAGTATGTATTCTTACATATTCTGGATTCTGGATTAAAGTCCCATTTTAATAATTAATTATGACACAACAAATAGGTAGTTTCCTAATAAGAAGTTGAATTCTATTTAAACAATGATTTTGAGCAATTATTACTGAAATGCAACAAATCTCTATTATACCAGAAATTCTATTATATTTTTTATACATTGTATCATTTAATTTCTAAAAGCATATGGCCTCTGTCCTACTGTTATCCTCAATTTCCAAATGAAGAAGCCAAAGTTTTTAAGAAATTACATGATTTGCTGTTGATACACAAGTAAGTTACTGAGCTGGGGTTCAGCAGGCCTCTGTTTGTCTCCAGAAACCACAGTCTCCACTTCAAATAATTAAGTCTGTGAGTTCCTTAAAATTTATTGCAATTAGTTCAAAGTCAAATTGCCACAAAAGTGAAACAATATTTTTTTTGAGGTGTCAGCAGAGATAAATACTTAGAGAGGATGTGGCACTTTGGGTGTGGGTTAAAGAATAGCTATCATGTAGATTGGGAATGGTGGGTGAAAAAGAAATGGGTAAGCACCCTGGAATAGGTGAGCGGGTGGCATGGCTTCAGGTCAGGGGCATTCTGCAGTGCTCTAAATCAGCTTGTTTCATATTTGTAGACTGATAAAGTCAATGGAGTTTTCAAAGCCTGAGTTATAAGCGGTCAGTTTCATTATTCTGAATACCAAGATGGAGGCTCTTTCAGACCTAAAAACATTTTATTTAGCAATGAACATAGACTCTACAATGCTCCTAAATCAATATTTTGCCTGAACACCCGTGGTATTTATCCTCCCTGGAGTCAAGAGAGTCAGGTTCTTGAGTATTGGGTCCTCGGGAGACACTGACTTTGCCACTTGACACTGCATTCAGAGCAATGGTACAGATCCTTTGTATCATAATATTAGATCAGCTAAGAGCTCTATTGACCACTCCTACTTTTGAGCTCAGGTTTTGGGCATCAAAGGATACTTAATTCTGGAAGATATCAAAACATATTGCTCAGAATCATAGTGTCTTAAAAGGAATCTCTGAGGCTCTTCACAAAGTGATTACCAATGACAACCTTATTCTAGCTGAGCCTGGAGCCTGAAAGCAGGCTGGAAAACCACCATTTTATCATTTACACTTAGTAAACGATAAAGAAGTTTGGCGTCATACATTGCAGTCATTGTTTTTCTAATTATAATCAGCTTTCTCTTTTTACGGGTATTACATATGTGAATTAGTTTTCTAATATTTAATATCAAGCCTTGAACAATTCATAAATACCTAGATTTTTGTTTTTGTCCTCTTCTTGCTATTGTTGTTTTTGTTAATTTAGTTTATCTTCACCAAATAATGTTTTCGAAACAGGAAGTTTTGAAACAGAAAGTTAACAGATAATATAAGGCTGTCCCATATATTAAGTAGGCCCATAAATAAGTTTTGTGTATAAGTTGGTATAATTTCCACTAGAAACTTAGCACCAGAATAATAAAAAATATTTATGATATTAATAATTATTATAATAACAAAATTTATTGGGTATTAAATTCCAAGCATTATGGTAAATTAATTTTATAATTTCATTTGATTCCATCGAAAATCCATTGAGCTATATATGCCATTTTTATAGTACTGACCAATTGGCCTTAACATTCTCCTCAGATTGATTAAGACTTAGGTAAGCCTTCTTCCTGACTCTAGGCCTCTAACCTCCTTTTTCTTGGAGCATTTACTTTAGAAAGCTTACAACTGTAAATTTTCTCTCTGTCCCTTTAAGTTGTAAATCTTTTAAAAAACGTTTTAAAAAATGTTAAAACCCAAGAATGTCTCTTTCAAGGACCTGGGACCATCCCTCTGAAATGTGACTACCAGGAAAGATCATGTCCTCATCTCACAGTCTCTAAAGTAGAGTAGGAAACTATGGGCACTTAATTAGCAAACATAGATGATTTAAACAGAGAGAAAAACATTTAAATTTAGGAATAGCTCAATCTCACTGATGAACTTCCCTGCTTAGGTCCTCCAGTACTTTAAACTAGCCATCTCAACACTTAAAAACACTCCAGCCCATTATTTCAACAGAGTTGACTTTATACTGAATTCTATCCTCTCTGCTCCATTGCAATGACCTTCAATAAAGTCTCCATTGCCTGTTTAATATTGTTCAATGTAATTTTTGTTATGAAAGAAGTAGAATAATGCTGAGAGAAATCAACTAACATACAAAGCAACACAAGTAGAAAGTAGAGGAGTCCAGGTTCATACATAGTCTGTCATTTCAGCTTCTCTTTTTTCTAAATAGAAATCACATATGAATTCTTAGAAGTCTATGTCTTTTTCATAACAACAGTAACAATGACAGCAACAACAATTATAATAATTAATTAATAGCAAGAGTAATGCTATTAAAATGAAATTCAATATTTTCAGAATATTCTTCTGAGTGACCATTTGACTAGAGGTATCTATGGTCCCACTGCTTTTTTGTTGTTGTTATATTATTAAATTGTGGGAATAACAGAAAAGAATGAAGCAGAATTAACAAGTCATTAATGTGTAAACTATGCATTCACATCAAAAAAAGACGAAAGGATAATGTGGTGTGCAGTGTGACTTGCAGTTTTCCAGTAGCCTGTAGATGAAACCAGTAGAAGAAACAGAGAATCATTCAGCTTGTTAAACTTTTAAAAAAATACAATCTCAGTGATGTTAACAAACTAGAATAAGAGAATTAATGTTGCTAATGTGAAAATATTAGTTCCGGGATCCCTGGGTGGCGCAGCGGTTTAGCGCCTGCCTTTGGCCCAGGGTGCGATCCTGGAGACCCGGGATCGAGTCCCACATCGGGCTTCCGGTGCGTGGAGCCTGCTTCTCCCTCTGCCTGTGTCTCTGCCTCTCTCTCTCTCTCTGTGTGACTATCATAAATAAATAAAATTTAAAAAAAAATATTAGTTCCATAGTAATATTTGATTATAATTTAAATGGCAACATATGTAAATAAGTAATAAAGAATTTAAGTTTGTGTTCATGTGTATTTAAACAATATTTGATTGATATAAAATTTGGGTCATACTGGCCATTATTAGTATTGATTGATTGATTGATTGATTATTGGAGTTCAATTTGCCAACATATAGCATAACACCCAGTGCTCATCCCTCCAAGTGCCCCCCTCAGTGCCCATCACCCAGTCACCCCAACCCCCTGCCCACCTCCCCTACCACTACCCCTTGTTCATTTCCCAGAGTTAGGTGTCTCTCATGTTTTGTCACCCTCACTGATATTTTCACTCATTTTCTCTCCTTTCCCTCTATTCCCTTCCACTAATTTTTATATTCCCCAAATGAATGAGACCATATAATGCTTGTCCTTTTCCGATTGACTTATTTCACTCAGCATAATACCCTCCAGGTCCCTCCACATCAAAGCAAATAGTGGGTATTTGTCGTCTCTAATGGCTGAGTAATATTCCATTGTATACATAGACCAGATCTTCTTTATTTATTCATCTTTCGATGGACACTGAGGCTCCTTCCACAGTTTGGCTATTTTGGACATTGCTGCTAGAAACATCGGGGTGCAGGTATCCTGCCGTTTCACTGCATCTGTATCTTTGGAGTAAATCCCCAGCAGTGCAATTGCTGGGTCATAGGGCAGATCTTTTTTTTAACTCTTTGAGGAACCTCCACACAGTTTTCCAGAGTGGCTGCACCAGTTCACATTCCCACCAACAGTGCAAGAGGGTTCCCCTTTCTGCACATCATCTCCAACATTTGTTGTTTCCTGCCTTGTTAGTTTTCCCCATTCTCACTGGTGTGAGGTGGTATCTCATTGTGGTTTTGATTTGTATTTCCCTGATGGCAAGTGATGCAGAGCATTTTCTCATGTGCTTGTTGGCCATGTCTATGTCTTCCTCTGTGAGATTTCTGTTCATGTCTTTTGCTCATTTCATGATTGGATTGTTTGTTTCTTTGGTGCTGAGTTTAATAAGTTCTTTACAGATCTTGATACTAGTCCTTTATCTGATAGGTCATTTGCAAATATCTTCTCCCATTCTGTAGGTTGAATTTTAGTTTTGATGACTGTTTCTTTTGCTGTGCAGAAGCTTCTTATCTTGATGAAGTCCCAATAATTAATTTTTGCTCTTGTTTCTTTTGCCTTCATGGATGTATCTTGCAAGAAGTTACTGTGGCCAAGTTGAAAAAGGGTGTTGCCTGTGTTCTCCTTGAGTATTTAGATGGAATCTTGTCTCACATTTAGATCTTTCATCCATTTTGAGTTTATCTTTGTGTATGGTGTAAGAGAATGGTCTAGTTTCATTCTTCTGCATGTGGATGTCCAATTTTTCTAGCACCATTTATTGAAGAGATTATCTTTTTTCCAGTGGATACTGTTTCCTGCTTTGTCGAATATTAGTTGACCATAAAGTTGAGGGTCCACTTCTGGATTCTCTATTATGTTCCATTGATCTATGTGTCTGTTTTTGTGCCAGTACCACACTGTCTTGATGACTACAGCTTTGTAGTACAACCTGAAATCTGGCATTGTGATGCCCCCAGATATGGTTTTCTTTTTTAATATTCCCCTGGCTACTTTGGGTCTTTTCTGATTCCACACAAATCTTAAGATGATTTGTTCCAACTCTCTGAAGAAAGTCCATAAGTCCATGTTATTTTCATAGGGATTGCGTTAAATGTGTAAATTGCCCTGGGTAACATTGGCATTTTCACAGTACTAATTCTTCCAATCCACGAGCATGGAATATTTTTCCATCTCTTTGTGTCTTCCTCAATTTCTTTCAGAAGTGTTCTGTAGTTTTTACAGTATAGGTATTTTACCTCTTTGGTTAGGTTTATTCCTAGGTATCTTATGCTTTTGGGTACAATTGTAAATGGGATTGACTCCTTAATTTCACTTTCTTCAGTCTCATTGTTGGTGTATAGAAATGCCACTGACTTCTGGGCATTGATTTTGTATCCTGCCACACTGCCAAATTGCTGTATGAGTTCTAGCAATCTTGGGGTGGAGGCTTTTGGGTTTTCTAGGTAGAGTATCATGTCATTGGCGAAGAGGGAGAGTTTGACTTCTTCTTTGCCAATTTGAATGCCTTTTATTTCTTTTTGTTGCCTGATTGCTGAGGCTAGGACTTCTAGTACTATGTTGAATAGCACTGGTGAGAATGGACATCCCTGTCTTGTTCCTGATCTTAGGGGAAAGGGTCCCAGTGTTTCCCCACTGAGAATTATATTTGCTGTGGGCTTTTTATAGATGGCTTTTAAGATGCTGAAGAATGTTCCCTCTATCCCTACACTGATAAGTTTTGATCAGGAATGGATGCTGTATTTTGTCAAATGCTTTCTCTGCATCTATTGAGAGGATCATACGGTTCTTGTTTTTGCCTTGCTGATATGATCAGTCACATTGATTACTTTATGAGTATTGAACACCAGCCTTGCATCCTAGGAATAAATCTCACTTGGTCATGGTGAATAATCTTCTTAATGTATTGTTGGATCCTATTGGCTAGTATCTTGTTGAGAATTTTTGCATCCATGTTCATCAGGGATATTGGTCTGTAATTCTCCTTTTCGGTGGGGTCTTTGTTTGGTTTTGGAATTAAGGTGATGCTGGCCTCATAGAACGAATTCGGAAGTACTCCATCTCTTTCTATCTTTCCAAACAGCTTTAGTAGAATAGGTATAGTTTCTTCTTTAAACGTTTGATAGAATTCCCATGGGAAGCCATCTGGCCCTGGACTTTTGTGTCTTGGGAGGTTTTTGATGACTGCTTCAATTTCCTCCCTGGTTACTGGCCTGTTCAGGTTTTCTATTTCTTCCTGTTCCAGTTTTGGTAGTTTGTGGCTTTCCAGAAATGCGTCCATTTCTTCTAGATTGCCTAATGTATTGGCGTATAGCTGCTCCTAATAAGTTTTTAAAATGGTTTATATATCCTTGGTATTGGTGGTGATCTCCCCTTTTTCATTCATGATTTTATTAATTTGAGTCTTCTCTCTCTTCTTTTTAATAAGGCTGGCTAAAGGTTTATGTATCTTATTAATTCCTTCAAAGAACCAACTCCTGGTTTTGTTGATCTGTTCCACAGTTCTTCTGGTCTCTATTTCATTGAGTTCTGCTCGAATGTTTATTGATTCTCTTCTTTTGCTGGGTGTAGGATATATTTGCTATTTTTTTCTCCAGCTCCTTTAGGTTCAAGGTTAGCTTTTGTATTTGAGTTCTTTCCAGTTTTTGGATGGATGCTTGTATTGAAATGTATTTCCCCTCAGGACTGCTTTTGCTGTATCCCAAAGATTTTGAACGGTTGTATCTTCATTCTGATTAGTTTCCATGAATCTTTTTAATTCTTCCTTAATTTCCTTGTTGACCCTTTCATCTTTTAGCAGGATGGTCCTTAACCTCCACGTGTTTGAAATCCTTCCAAACTTCTTGTGATTTAGTTCTAGTTTCAAAGTATTATGGTCTGAAAATATGCAGGGAACAATCCCAATCTTTTGGTATTGGTCAAGACCTGATTTGTGACCCAATATGTGGTCTATTCTGGAGAAAGTTCTATGTGCACTTGAGAAGAATGTGTATTCAGTTGCATTTGGATGTAAAGTTCTGTATATATCTGTGAAATCCACCTGGTCCAGTGTATCATTTAAAGCTCTTGTTTCTTTGGAGATGTTGTGCTTAGAAGATCTTTCGATTGTAGCAAGCACTGTGTTCAAGTCACCAAGTATAAGTGAATTATTATCTAAGTATGTCTTAACTTTGGTTATTAATTGATTGAAATACTTGGCAGCTCCCACATTCAGGTCAAAAATATTCATGATTGTTAGGTCCTCTTGTTGGATAGATCCTTTAAGTATGATATAGTGTCCTCTTCATCTCTTACTACAGTCTTTGGGATAAACCTTAATTTATCTGATATAAGGATGGCTACCCCTGCTTTCTTTTGAGGACCATTTGAATGGTACATGGTTCTCCAACCTTTATATTCAGGCTGTCGGTGTCCTTACATCTAAAATGAGTCTCTTGTAGACAGCAAATAGATGGGTCTTGCTTTTTTATCCAGTCTGAAACCCTGTGCCTTTTGATGGAGTCATTAAGCCCATTCATGTTCAGAGTTACTATTGAAAGATATGAATTTAGTGTCATCATGATACCTATTCAGTCCCTGTTTTTGTGGATTGTTTTCTTGGACTCCCTCTTTCTTTTACCGAGTCCCCCTTAATATTTCTTGCAGAGCTGGTTTGGTGGTCACATATTCTTTCAGTTTCTGCTTATCTTGGAAGCTCTTTATCTCTCCTTCTACTCTGAATGAGAGCCTTGCTGGATAAAGTAGTCTTGGCTGCATGTTCTTTTTGTTTAGGACCCTGAATATATCCTGCCGGTGCTTTCTGGCCGCCCAGGTCTCTGTGGAGAGGTCTGCTGTTAACCTAACACTTCTCCCCATAAAGGTTAGGGATCCCTTGACTCTTGCTGCTTTAATTATCTTCTCTTTATCTTTGGAATTTGCAAGTTTCACTATTACATGTGGAGGTGTTGAATGGTTTTTATTGATTTTAGTGGCGGATCTCTCTATCTCCTGGATCTAAATGCCTGTTCCCCTTCCCAAGTTAGGGAAGTTCTCAGCTACGATTTGTTCAAATGCACTTTCTGGCCCTCTCGGCGCCCTCTGGAACCCCAGTTAAACGTAGGTTTTTCCTTCTGAGGCTGTCATTTATTTCCCTTAACCTATCCTCATGATCTTTTAATTGTTTGTCTCTTTTTTCCTCAGCTTCCTTCCTTGCCATCAACTTGTCTCCTATGTCACTCACTCGTTCTTCTACCTGGTTAACCCTCATCGTTAGGACCTCCAGTTTGGATTGCATCTCCATTTAATTGCTTTTTAATTTCGGCCTGATTAGATTTAAATTCAGCAGTCATGAAGTCTCTTGAATCCTTTATGCTTTTTTCTAGAGTCACCAGTAGCTTTATAATTGTGCTTCTGAATTGGCTTTCTGACATTGAATTGTAATCCAAATTTTGTAACTCTGTTGGAGAGAGGACTGTTTCTGATTCTTTCTTTTGTGGTGAGTTTTTCCTTCTAGTCATTTTGCTCAGTGCAGAGTGGCTAAAAACAAGTTGTACTGGAAAAAGAAGAAAAAGAGAAAAAAGAAAAAAGGGGGTGGGGAGCAAACAGAAAACAAAAAACAAGGGGGGGGGATTATCTTCTGGTTCTATATACTGTAAATCCCTCGATTTCCCCTGAACTTTCCAGCACTGCTTGGTCAAGAACTTGTTCTTCCCCTATCCTTCCAGCTGGTGTCCTGGGGGAGGGGCCTTCTGTGCTGATTCTCAGGTGTGTACACCTGGGGAAGCTGCCCAGCCCCCGGCCAGATGCACGGGTCAGTGGGAGCTGTTTATCCTGTGAGGCCCCTGCTCAGTCCTAGGGGATACCAGGAGGAACAACCACACTGGCGGTGGCCAGCTCTCCAGCCCTAGAGTCAGCTCCCGCAGTAACTACCGCAGTCTCCCAGTCCGCAGGGGCCTGGATGCTGGGAGAGTGGGGGGCGCCGATCTGCACAGCTCAGGGCCGCCCCGTGGAGCATCCTCGCTGCTCTGTGTTCCCAGCCTCTGCCTGTCCCAGGGGGAGCACCAGATCTTGGGCTATGTCCCCCGGAGCCCTGGGCTTCAGGGCCCGCACTGCTAGAATCGCTTCCAGGCCGTGCAGCGCCCCCCACCCCACCCCGTGCAGAGCTGTTGCCCAAGCAGTCGCTTGGGCTCCTCCCAGGCCGGTCGAACCTGCACCCCAGCCCTTTAGTAACCTGGGCCTCGAGGTGTGACACGCTCCCCTCAGGGTGCAGGTGCTCTGTTACTAACCCTGGGAGCCTGAGGGCATCCCTGCCCCTCCTGGGATCCTGCTCCAACTCCCTGTGAGGGCCTTTCCATCCAGGAAGGTTGGTAAAACTCCTACTTCTCAGAGCCTGGGCTTTCCTGTCCTGGGGGCTCTTGCCGGGATCCTCGCGGGGCCCCTCCCACCTGGATGCTTATTTATTTATTTATTTATTTATTTATTTATTTATTTTCCGTCTTCCTACCTTGATAGAAACACAAACTCTTCTCACTGTAGCATTCCAGATGTTCTCTTTAAATCTCAGGTGAATTCGTAGGTTTTCAGGATGATTTAAAAGTTAAGATCCAAGTAAGTTGGTGGGGACAGGTGACTTGGGGATGCTACTCTTCTGCCATCTTGCCCTGCCTCCTCCCATTTTTAGTTTTAAGGGAAAATAGTGCTTGAAACATATTATACTAAGGAACACAGGAAAAGGAAAGCCCCATCTTGGAAGAAGATCGAACATTGGAAGATTAGTATGTTGGCAATCTCATCTTTACAGAATCTGTGAAGAAAATACTGTAATAATAAAGACTGCAAGGTTTATAAACTATTTCTAAAGTTTAATTTGATGTGAAAAAGGAAAGAATTTAAAGAAGAAAGGGGGAAGGAATGGAAAAATAGATGAATCAAGGAAAGAAAATGATAGTAGGAGATTCTACTAGTCCTGATATATTGAATTATTTCTTTACCAAATTTCTAATTTTTCATTTGCACACCTTAATTATTTTATGAAGAACTAACTCCGATTTCTATTAATGACTGAGATGTGAAAATAAGTAAGATTTATTCTATCCATTGAAATAAATATGGAAGTGAAGGGAAGGAAACATAATAGGAACAATTCTAATACAGATGCACCAAAAACAAACAAAATTAATTTCTATTTTCCTCTTTATATGGTAGTGCACCAGATTTGCATCTAATCCCCTAAAACAGTTTATGCTGGATGATTACTTGGTCTGAGCATTTACATGTAAATAATTGTCACATTACATAAATTCATTTTTTGATTCATTGGTTGTCTTCCAAATATAAACATTATTAAATAAAATATAATTTTTAGTGGTTTATGCAAGGCTATAAAGCACCGTAAACATACACATATAGCTATATCCTATACTATATATATGGTCTAACTGCATCCTCCCCATTGAATTTATTGGCTGTATAGCTGGTTTTATATCTTATAATTGCATCTAAGTCATTATTTAGAACATAGAGTCATTATTTATAAACATTAGCAAAGGCTAGGAGCAGTCTATCTCCAATGATTGCTCCCAAGACAAGTTCCAAGCTCCAACAAGATAAAGCACAGCAAAACCACAGGGTGAAAAGGAGTATTTTCAACTGAACACTGTACTCAACAAAAATTGCACTGGGGGAAAATAAGGATATATAAAATATAATTTATTCGTATCAATGTTAGAGTATTTAATGGTCTCACAATTCCTGTTTTTAATATTGTTTCAATTTGTTTCTTAAAGCATTTAAATACTTTTTAGTGAATTAAGTTAAAAATTAAAATCCATAAAAACACACAGCACTACCATTTTGTTTTTATGAGCAAATCACTGTCAGCAGCCTTGTGTTTCTTTTCAGACACAGTAACAGCAACTTACATATAAATATATACATTTTCATATTTTGACTAAATTTGTTTTTATTTTATACTTAGTAGCATTATGACTGTGATCACCTGATAGCTTATTCTTTTTGTTAGCATTATACCTGTGAAATTTTCCTCAGCACATTCTTTTTTAATAGCTTCAAACTTTAAAATATAGTTCTATAATGGACTCTTTCACTCTATTGTGGATATATTTCTAGTAGTGTACATCGTCTTTAAAATATGAGCATTGGTATTTTTTTAATTAACTTTGAGCATTTCTTTCTAAACTAAAACTACCATTTTCTTTTTAAGTACAGTTAACTCCTGAAAATTATGAGGGTTAGGCGCACTAATACCAACAAAATAAAAAATTCATATATCACTTTTGATTCCTCAAAAAGTTAACTAATAGCCCACTGTTCCCCAAAAAGTTAACTAATATGGAAACCTTACAGATACCATAAACCATTGATTAACACATATTTTGTGGTTCTATGTGTTATATACTGTATTCTTACAACAAAGTAAGCTGGAGAAATGAAAATGCTATTAAGAAAATCATAAAAGGGAGGTGCCTGGGTTGGTAAGCTGGTTAAACATCCCATTCTTCGTTTCCTCTCAAATCATGATCTCAGGGTCTTGGGATTGAGCCACAGGTCAGCTCCATGCTCAGTGCAGAGTCTGCTTAAGATTTTCTCTCTCCCTCTCCCCGCTTCTGCATCTCCCCCTGCTCATGCTCTCACTCTCTAAGTAAATAAATAAAATCTTAAAAAAAAAAGAAAATCATAAGAGGAAATACATTAACAGTACTGTACTATAAAATAATCTGTGTATAAGTGGACCTGAGCAGTTCAAACCCATACGGTTCAAGCGTCCACTGTACTATAGTAACTGGGAAACAGTTTTAATGTTGAGTCTTTTTGTTATTATTAATTTTAATTGTTAAATCTATTAAGATGTAGAACATTGATAATACAATAATTTATTAATGACTGTGAAATTCACATTTCATAAAATTTTCACCTTGCTACAGATTTCACTTGTTATTACTCAAAAATAATTCAGAACTTTTTAATCAATATTTTATTCAAGACTTTTTTGATGATATTCATTCTTTAGCTTTACAGGTTGTTTTCAGTATTATTATTTCTTCATAAAAGAGTATTTAGAAGTTTATTATCTTTTATAGTGCTTCAATAATGGTGAAAGAGAAACTTTTTTTCTTTGAAAAATTAAAAAATACAGCTATAATAATATTCTGATCTGAATCTAGCACACTTTTTGCTGTCACATTTTGCTAACATTCTCATCCAATGCCCCTATTGGCTCTTTAGGTATTCATTCTTTTTTTAGCAGTCAACTGTATAATTGAGAATTATAAATCTGGTTTTAGTCTTCTGTGCATCAACATCTAATAACCAAAGGTTTTTGTCATGTTTTTCACAGTGCTAAGGGAACAATGTGTTGACTAAGAATATTATGGCTTACAGTCTTTTTTATTCACATATGAAAGTAAAAGACTGAAAGTTTCAATATGGGAAGAGTGAGGATTCTTAACAATAATATTCCTGAGGCCTCCTGGGGAAAAATGAAATAAAGCAAACTTGATATTGAAATTCTAATGGTGATGGCTGAGAAACGTATAGGGAAGCTGAGTGAAAAGGACTTGTGATAAGCACTGAATAGTCCATTTTGAAATAGAGTTAAGATTCTGAAAAATGGTAGGAAATCTAAACATAGAAGTTAAATGTCATAGATTTGGACAATGTCAAATTCCAAATGTAATTAACAAATTTGGGTGAAAGGAACATTTGAGAAGAAACGTAAATTTATTAACTTTCTTATTTTTCTAGTGATTCCTAAATCTATTTTATATTGGTTAATTAAGATTTTAAATGTATTAAGTTACAAAGGGATAAATTTATATATATATATATATATATATATATATATATATATATATATAGAACTGAGTGTTAGAAAAATGGAGTGGCAGTAGGAAAAGTAATTATTTTCCTTTATCACAATGCATTAAAGGGACAGGGACACATTCTTACTTCTTCTTGTTCCCAGGTTCAGGTCAGGAAACTAAAGCTAAAATAAATTTCATAACTGACTTAATATCCACACAAATAACAAGCACAGTTTTACTATTGTAACTCAACTCTTCCCTAATTTCCTGTTCATGTTCTAAAGCACTATAATGTTCTGTTTTAGGAGTTTCCACATCAAATAGTTTATCTAATAAATCAATGTTTTCTATTGTCTATAGCACATTTATGAAATTCTAATCACCAATTGATAATAGCAACCAAGGTAAATGAAGGCAAGCTAATTTGAGTCATATGGTGTTTAGTATGCTTAGGAAATTAAAATAATCAATGACATTGAAGCAGTAACAATATAACAGACCAGTGTCACAGAGGAAGAGCCATGCTTAGGATTTGATGGTTGCCATGAAGAGCCATGTTGGTTTGAAATTATTTATAATTTCATCTTTTAATTTAACGAAGTCCAATGGGACAGTAGATTCTTGCCTGCCTGCTTCCTGACTCTATCCAACACTGGTGCATCTCCTTGTACTGGTGGGTTCTTATACACAGTGCCTGGAGGGTCAGTGTAGGTTCTGAGCACCCACTCTACCCTGGGGTAGAACCCAGGGTGCCTGTGAGGGTCTGCACTTGCGTGAATATCCTTGTGCCTAAAGGTTATGCAAGAATTAAATAGCAAGTACAGATCAGGAAAGGTCAAGAAAGAAAGTATTTTTTTCTTCCATTTAGAAAAAGGGGCCTGGCATTTTTATTTTGCACCTGATTGCACAAATTCTATGCATGGCTCTGGCCACTAGTAATTATTAACCTTTCAGAATGCACCCTCTTCTCCTAATAATAAAAAGCGACTTCTATTTTCTTCTCCCTGGATGCCAGCTTCCGGTGAACTGCTCATCCAGGCAAGAGGCTGGCCTTCCACACTTTCAGACTTTCAGTGTCTGAAGCAGCTGTTCTCTTATACTGTCCAAACCCCTTTTAGATGTTTCCATTGTTGTTTTCAATGGAAATTGAGGAACTAGTGGCTCTTAGCCCACTTAACTCTTTATCCTGTGCTTAAGGTAAAAGGAGTTAAGAGAAGAAAAGAGTAGAGGGAAAGGGGGAATCAACCCACCAATTTGCTGAAAAGATAGGCCAGTATTGACATGCCCTTCTAAAATTCTAGTTTTCAGAGGTAGGGAGACATTCCTTGTAAAAGCCATGGAGAATCTGAGAAATGGGCAAAAACAAATATGAAGAAGCTGAGACTATAGTGTGCTATTTTATTTCTGAACTGAGTGACTTGAATCTAACATTTGTGGAAAGATGGGCTATACCTGGATGAGAAGAAACAAACAAATATTCTTAGATCCTTTTCACTTATTTATATTGGATATAGGCTAATCTTTAAGAAGCCTCATCTTGTGTCTGTGTAGTTTTCTGATTTACTTTGAAACATTTTTTTGCATTAGAATTATTTTGGCATATTAGCTAATATTTGGGGGAAAATGAGTTTAATTCCTCCCTTAAGCATTTTTAAAGTATTTTAATTTTTGATTTTCAGTATAAAATAGTTTAAAATACTAGCAGCAGGAGAGCCACTGTGAATGTTAGTATATTGAGATCAGATCAGCAAGAGTCAGGGAAGAATAATATAAAGGGTATAAAGTTAGAATGATCCTAACATCAGGATAAGGTTGTCTCTGTCTATATGATGCTAAATGTTTGACTGTTGGAATAGATGAATGGATTATTATCATTGCTTTTTTCCCCCTGCCATAGTGGGAGATAATTTAGACTCTTGAGGTAGGGCCCCTTTGTCAATAACAACTAATGAGTCTTTGTCAACACAGCCTAAATCAGACCCATTAACAAGAGGATGATCACCAGTTCCTCATTTAAAAAATATATATATAAAGAGTGTAAAACCAGAGTGAGGAAGCTAAAGAGTCTAGGTTTTTTTCCTGCCTACAATTGCTATTTGACCCTAAGTACGATGCTGGCTGCTTCTGAGATTATAAGTATGAAAGTTACTTGAGAACATGGAAAATACACCACATAAATTCAGAAATTTTCACCCCAAGTAATGATAATGTATTGCTGAATCCATTTACTTTGAACATTTCAATAAGTAGAAATGTAGTCAGATATTTCTATACTGTTCTCATTTCATGAAGCTAACCATGATGATGATATTTATTAGTAAATATGTAATTCCAAACAATATACATCTTCTACCTTTGTAAATTAATTTATACTTGTTTGTACTCAGAGCAGTTTATACTTGTTTGATATTTTTGTTCTCATGAAATGGCCCATTTATCCATTCTTTAAGCATGGCTTATCCTACACTTACTTTGTCAAAATTCAGTTCTGGAAATAATCTACTTACAGACTCTATAATTGAGTTTATATAGATACTATATATATGTGTACAATACTATTTAAATATTCTTATACAAATATACACATGAAAAAACATTTGTGTCATATATTTTAATGTGTATATTTTTACCAATTGCATGTATTCCTATAAAATATAGATGCACACACACAGATCCACATAATATGTAACTTTATCATTTGTGGCTTCTATGTTTATTTCTACTATGATACTCCCTTCAGATGTTTTGTTATATTTTTAAATACTATCTCTTTCTAATGCCTAAATGTTTTGCTGTGAAAATGCTGATTTGGAAACTTTTCTTTGCAAATCAATCACTTTTCTTCCATGTTTTCCTCAGAATCTTATTTAAATGCCAACTCTCCCCCCCATACCCCCAATTATGTGTCCCCGCCTTCCTCCTTTATGGTGAAGCAGGATCTTCCCTTGCATTATATGTCTCTCCCAACACCCAAAGATAATTAATGAATCTTAAATAATTAAAGGTTTCTTGCAAACTCTGAGTAGGTTTTGAAGGCATGGTAAAATAATTTCCCTCCATATCCAAATAGTAGTAAAACAGCCTCAGCATTGAGGTAGAGCTCAAGAAACTTATAAAAGTGAATAAATCATTTCAGTATTCATGGTGCTTAACCAGGCATTCTATTTCCCTCTCCTTCTTCTCATTTCTTGGAGTTAGTTCATTAAATAGAGCTATAAAATCTATTGATCTAGTTCTTGTGAGATACTTATATTAGTCAATCAATTCAGAATGGAAACTCATTTATTAATTGATTCATTCATTAGTATTTTATTCTGTATTTATCTCCACCATATGTCACTCGAATATTTTATAGGAAGACACCATTTTCCTCCTATTATTTTATTCTTCTTCCATTTTGAAGACACACTGAAACATCTGCTCCAAACCTTTTAGCCAAAATATCTATCTGATCCCTGCCTTAACTTCCTTATCTCCTCCTAGCAATTTGCTTCTTGTTGCAAAGCTTCCAGACATAAAATTTCAGTTTCCTATTTGTTTATTTTAAATATGGAAAATTAATCAAAAATATCATTCTTATTATACTAATTGCCAACGAATTTAAGTTAATTTAACCCATGTGCAAAATGGCAATGACATTTAAATGTGCAACCTGGCAGTTAAACAAGTCTTGCAGGAATTGATTATATATAGTCCTTTTTAACTGGCCTAGGCTACCACTTATTTATTTATTTTTTCATGGAACTTGGACTTAGCCACAACTTCTTATTTTAAGAGTATTATGTTTCTGCTTATGAAATTTCTTAAATCTATAATAAGCCAAGTGTATAAGATCTCTCCTGTTATTCTAATAATTTATCTCCCCTGCCATGTCCCATATTACTTTCAGGTCCTTAGCAGGGAATTTTAAAATATTTTATATTCTTGTCTCCCTTATTCATAACAGGATGATACATACTAACCTATTCCTCAGACCTTGCTCTGAAACATCACCAAATCTAGTCAAAATTATAAACAAAATGAGTTTCAGAATTGTCCCTTAATAGTAGTCCCACCATACTTAGAATAGGTCAGGATCACTTTATGTTAGAATATTTTCCTAAATGTCTAACCTGTGTTTGGCTTCCCTCTCTACCTTTCATTGCGCAATAGTCATTCAGGGCTGGGCAGTCAATTACCTCTTATAGTCACTGTATCTGAGGAATTTAAAGACTGCTCTTACTAATGACAGGTGAGGGTAGGGAAGAGGATAGGCTATACCAGCAGAGGAGAATTTTATCTCTAACCCTACCAGTACTTGATGATAATGAAACAACAAAACACAAAACAACAACAGAAACAAGCCCACTTTTAGTTTCATTACTGTTTTTTTTTTTTTTAATTTTTTTGCAGACAGTGTGCCCTTTCCTCGTGTCTTACCCAAGGTGGAAGTTCATCTACCATTTTCCTCAGTAAGTCACAGATTAACTACAATACTTGACTTGTTAAGAATATTTTAATCATTTTCTTTTCACCGTGGCAGTAAGGAAAACATACAGCAACTGACACTGGACCAATTAAACTGACAATAGTTTATTCATCACATTCACAGCCTGGGGGAGAAAGGACACTGAATGCTATATAGGGACAAATCAGTTGCACTTGAATACAGTGAACAACCAGGGGCTGTAGGAGGTGTCTCCTGTTTTCCACTGGAGGATGTAATTGACTAGTTTGTATAATTCCACAGGTTGACTAGAAACTGAAAGCTGCTACTTAGGAGTGAATAATCAAGGGCTGTGTCTGGTCCCTTTGATAAAGAGATTGTTTAGCTGGAGACCTTATCCATGAAACCAGGGTGGAAGCAGAAACTTCTGGTTAGAACATTCAAAGCCCTCTTGATTTTACCAGACGTCAAGGCACCACATTATATTTAACTTTAATTTTAGGACTTATAATACAATGAGGTATCAAATGTATTAAATTCTGTGGAATTTGTGTTCCACCCAAGCAACAGTTTGTGCAACAAGTAAAAATTGTATTTTTTATTAATATTATTGTAATTGGAAGTTTATTAATTTATAGGAATTAGCCAGTTTTTATCAAAATGATGAATATTACAATCATGGATTCATTTAATTGTTACCTAAAAATATGTATTATTTATTTGTAAACTTTAAGATTTAAATATCTTAACAGGAAAAAAAAAGAAACTGAGCACTGTGAGTAATGCTGATGTATAGAGTGTGGTAAGGTAACCACTACTGCACAAAACAAGATTCCATTTCCTCTCTATGTGTTTACAACAACTAGACAAGGACAATAAAACAAAATACTTTAAACCAAATATGATGGCTATACAAGAGTTTTTAAAAAATTACTATGGGAAGCTAAATAGAAATGACTAATTCTGACTCATTTGAGATCACAAATCCTTGAAGTAACACTGGAAACTTATATTTACTTTCTTTGCTTTTGTGATTAAAGGCCAGTGAAGTTCACCAGTGGTCTTCTTTTGCATGTATCACTTTTATCATGTTGCCTTTTGTCTCCTCTGATATTGACTTTTTTTTTTAAGATTTAATGTATTTATTCATGAGAGACACAGAGAGAGAGAGGCAGAGAGCAGGCAAATAGAGAAGCAGGCTCCATGCAGGGAGCCTGATGCAGGACTTGAACCTGGGACTCTAGGATCACACCCTGGGCCAAAGGCAGACGCTAAACCTCTGAGCCACTGAAGCATCCCTGATATTGACATTTTTAATTTTTTTTTAAATTTTCAAAGATTTTATTTATTTAATCATGAGTGACACACACACACACACACACACACACACACACACACAGAGGCAGAGACAGGCAGAGGGAGGAGCAGGTTCCAGGCAGGGAGCCTGACATGGGACTCAATGCCGGGACTCCAGGATCACACCCCAGGCTGCAGGCGGCGCTAAACCACTGCGCCACCGGGGTTGCCCGATATTGACATTTTTTAAATGCAAAGAGGGCATGTTTGACATTTGGATTCCCAATTCCTAACGCAGTGACTGTCATTCTATCCATAAATTTTGCCAGTTATTTTTTTAAATGATGAATAAATATTTATTTAAAAAGTAAATAGATGAATGAATGGTCAACTCCAGTTTATTTTGCTGTTCCATTATTTTTTTAGAGTGTATTTTAGAAAATATCATCTTCATTTCAATATTCAGAAAACCATATTTTATCATAATACAATATAAAGTATATAACACTATAATAACACAATAACACAAGGAGAAAAGAGCTGAAGTCTGAAGACTGTCTATAAATCTCACTGCTTCCTAGAACTCAGTCCATAGACTCTCAAGGAGGAATGCCAGAGTGGGTTGGCTCAGTTATAACCTGAATACATTATTTTCAATTGGGACATAAATTTATATGGAGATATAATGTCTTCTCTTTGTGAAATACTATATATCAGAGGATATTTGGGGAGATGTCATGAAGTGGGTACCAAAGCAATTAAATAGTCTAGAACCATTTTCCTTTTGTCTTCTCATTCTTCTTTCTTGGAAACTTGATTCTCACACTCTGGTCTCATTATCTTAATACATTTCAATTACTGTCATTAAATAGTATGCATAACTAAATACAACTTATGGTTTGATTTCCTATACATTTGGGTTTGGTTTTGGCTGTCACTGAATTTATGCAATTTTCCAATTTTATTTTGCTTTCAATCTATATAATGCAACAGCAATTCATGTATGTACAGACACAAATCAAAATATGTTGAATGTATAAAACCAAACATACCTCCTGACCTGATTCTCTTAACCATCCCCATTGGTAACTGCTAGTAATGGTTTCTCATTTTCCTACTATGAAATGCCTGAATGTGAGAAAATAAGATTCCATTGTTTTAAGCCACCCAGATTACAGTACACTGTTACAGCAGCTGAAATTAATATAGATTTTGATAGTGGGAAATAGCATGTTTTTGCAACAAACACATCAAATAGTATAGTTTTGACATTGAGTAATCAAAAGAGACAGAGAATCTTGAAGTGCATGATAGAAAGAGCCTAGATTAAATTGAAGATAATGGATAGAAATAGGGACATTAAATGTGATATTAGTAAGAGAAGCAATGGAAATTAGGAGTGTGCTATTGGGAACTAGAGGGATCCTAGTGATGACATGGCAAAGAACTTGGCTGAATTACATTCTGTTGTGTGGGAAATAGAACTTGTAAACAATGGCAAGAAACCACAGGACAGGAAGGATCACCTAGAGTTTGCAAAGTTCAGAAAATGATAGCAGATAAAAAAATGTGCCTAGAGGCATAGAACCCATTCTCCTTGTTTGCAGTAATTCTATCCAGGATGATCATTCAAGAAACAGAGCCACCATCTTCCTCTTCAGTTGAACTTACCCAACAAAGAAAATTAGGAGAAACTAAATTAAACATCCTAGAGACAGCATATAAACAAAACAATCTGTTTCTGTGGAAGCAGAAAAGAAAGGACTGGACATTTTTATCTTCTTTCTCTGTCACATGAAGCCAGAGAAAACACCAATAGCAATGGGACAGAAATTGTATTGGAAAGAAATATTTGAATCATGAATAATAATAAAAATAGAAGACTTGCAATAACACATACATAAAAGTAAAAGATGGCTAAAGGAGGAAATAAAAAAAAGTACCTCTTCACAGGAAAGAAAACTCACAATAATGTTATTGCCATGGAGCAAAATAAAATTTGTGGCCAAATATTTCAGCATGAATTATAAACAAAAGTGAAGGTAAAAATAATGCAATATGTAAAATTTAGAAGTTCCCAAAAGAGACAAACAAAATAATGGAAAAGGATTACCATTTAAAGATATTGGTACTTCAAAACTAAATTTTGCCTCCGAAGAGATGGCATTCATGATACCCTTGCCCCCAGGTTTTTAAAGATGCTTTCTCATCATTCGATACACATTTTCTTATTCAAATACAAAATTGTTTAATTATCTATCTGTCTCTCTCATTAAGCTGCAAAATTATTCAGGTAGGAGACTGTTTTTATTCCTTTTTTTAAAAAAAAATGTTACTACTGTTGTTGTTGATCTCATTTTGGCATTCCCAGTGCCCACGTAGATGTAAAAATTTGGTAAAACTTCTGCTAAATAAATAATAGTTTGCACATATGAATTAATTAAATAAAATCTTAGAACAGTAATAAACTAGTTTAATAACCTACAGTAATTATGAATTTCTGAAATAATAAATGTAAAAGGAAATAATAAAAGTGCTATAGAGTGGAAAATTAATATTCCTCTCCACTTCTGAGGTTCAGTTATCTCCATAATGTAAGTATTACTCTGCTACATTGATAGCTTAGGAAAAAACATTCTGGTAGTATTTGTGTAAAAATCCTAAAATCATATCTAAGCAGCAGTTATCAGCATACTATAGTTTTGTTTACTGAAGTTGATGGAACTTATAAACTTTTTAGGCCAAATCAGCAGCTTGGCAAACCATTAGCCTTGGCTTTTTGGAAGATATGTGTTCAAAGTTAACCAAAATGTAAACCAGCCATACAACACTAGTCAATTTTGTGTTAAAAAAAAAAAAAAAATCCTGAACTTGCTTGCAGAACAGTGATTTGTACAGTTATAAAAGATTCTTTAGATTTAATTTTAATAAGTGGTTTTATGCTGTTTGCTCACTGAGTTTGAATAATTCAAAAGCAATTAGAAAAAAATTAAACAATTAGATAAACATGAAAAATCTTGAAGTAGATTTTCGAAATGAGGTAGCTGAAGTATCTGAGGGGATTTTAAAATCAAATATTAAAGGTCATTTGGAACTCCTAACAAACAATTAGTGCTTATCATAAAATGTCATTTCTAACACTTAAAATTTTTAATTTCCACCCCAGAACTAAGTTATGGTGGAAGGGATATATTATCCCTCCTTAAAATATGTCTGCATCTGTCATACTCTGAAATAAGTAAGTCATAACATTTAACCATGCCTTTCTGTGGCTTTCTGTAAGCAATCATTTGTATGTTTTAAAATAACAGCCAGCATGGGGCACTTGGGTGACTCAGTCACTATAGTATTCAACTCTTGGTTTTAACTCAGGTCATGAGGTCCAGCCCTGTTTGGAGCTCTGTGCTCAGCATGAAGTCTACTTGAGATTCTCTCTCTCCCTTCTCTCCTTCTCACTCTGCCTCCCCCCACCCTACCCTGGCTCACACATACATATTTCTAAAATCAATCAATCAATCACTCAATCAATCAATTAGTCAATCTAAACTAAGAGCCAGCATGGTTGGGATTCTCATGCCTGAACCTTTTTCAACATCCCATCTTATAATGGTAGATTTCCCAGAACTTTGGATAAAATGAGTCATCAGCACACAAACATGAATTTTTTATCCTCGTGCAGGCTGCGGGGTCCACAGGAATTTGTAGAACTCATGATGGTTGTACAGAGGAGATTGGATGTAAAAGTAGGAGAGCACAGGCTCTTGAATGTATTGGAAACAGGACTAGAAGGACTACAGAAGGACTTCAGGTAGAGGGAGGTATTGGCAGGGTGCCAAGGTTCCACAAACATGAGGCAAGATGCAAAATATTTTTTACTTTATTATAAGAGAAAGCTGAATCCGTTTTTCAATGGTATATGCCACTACTGAAAGGCAGGTGAATACAGAATGCCAACTTCATGTTATATGTGTTCACCACGAATCAGCTATCCCTGAATAAGAAAGTCAATTTAACCATTTAAAGTGAATTAGCTGGTTTCTAAAAAGTCAATCATCAGTTCCAAATCCTAGAATCCATTACTAATTGGCTGAAAAATCTATTTTTAATGAATGTTATGCTATGGCCAAATTATTCAAAACTGAGAAAGAGAGAGAGAAAGAGAATATGTGTGTGTGTGTGTGTGTGTGTGTGTGTGTGTGGTTAGAAGAAGGTATAGACTGCCAAAATTTTGGCAATATGTACCCAGTACTCATATCCAATCAGAAAGTACTATCCAGCATCGACATGTTTATGTCTAGATAAAATCAATTAAACTTAATTTTGTTTTGAATATCTTTTTAATCTTAATTATGTGAGCTTTTCTGAGTCAATTGCTCTATAAATTTTGGTTTATATACTCAGATTACAATATCTTTTCATCTACCATTTATTCATTTTATGTCCATGGAATAGATGTTCCTAAACTTAATGTTATATCAAATCATGCACTTAAAAACTCTTAGGTCTTACTAAATATTCTGGACTCCTTCCTTTTTATTCCTTTCTTAAAAATACTTTTATAGGGCTGCCTGAGTGGCTCAGTGACTTGTTTTCAGTTCAGGTCATGATTTTTAGCAGATGAGATTAAGCCTGGTGTTGGGATCTACGCACAGCACAGGGTCTGCTTGAGATTCTCTCCCTCTGCTCCTCCCCTCACTTACACACTCTCTCTCTAAAGTAAATAAAGAAATCTTTAAAAAGTATATATATAGATAGGTGGGCAGGTAGATAGATTGGTAGATAGAGATATTAATCATATTTGCCCCAAAATGTTATTCTTATCATCTGAGTTCATATTTGGTCATTTCATTGTATCTCCATATGAAGATATCTCTTAATCTAATTAATTGTTCTAGCTATTTTATCTTTTCTGAGTTCATTTGGTTCATTTCCCCCCTGCTATTTGCTAAGTATGCAAATAGCAAATATTGAAAAGCACAGGCATTTTCTCTGCACTCAAGAGTCCACTGTGGAGTGGGGGAAGCAATCACAAGTCCAGGTATAGTATTTTTTCATCTTTCTTCATTTTGAAATATTATTGTTTTCTTGACCATAATGTCTTCTGTCTGCCTTTGATTGCCCACCTCCACAATTAGTATATTTTCTTCCCACCCCAAACCTTTATTCCACTGATATTCTGTACCACTGCAGAGCCAATCATATGCTGTTGTTTGCTGAATGTTTTACAATAACATAACCGAGCTATTTCACCCTCTCATCTTCATTACCCTAGTCAGTTATGTCCACCACATTAATATTTAGAGTTAGTTTCCTTCTCCAATTTGATTATAATTTGTCCTTGAAAGTAGAGGCCATGCCTTATTATATCTCCTTATTATTTCTGATACATGACAGAACATGAAACTTATGATAATTGTTCAAAAATAACCTTCCATAGAATGCAACAATTTTAACCTAGCAGGTAAATAAAGGAATAGGTAGACCATAGATGAATACTCCAGACCTCTGTTACTCAAAAAATGGTCTATAAACTAGCAGTGTCTACTTCACCTGGGACCTAAATCAGCAAAACAAAATCCTAGGCCCCACTTCAGACTTACTGACTCCTGATCCGCATTTGAACAAAATCCTCAGGTGATCTATTTATTTGTACACCACAGCTTGAGAAATACTTTAAGAAGCCAAGCTTCAATGAATGGACTCATTTAATACACTGCCAAAAAGTTATACAGGTGTTCCAGGAAGGTGGTGATTTTCTTGAGATGGGATATAATTGGTTAGAGAGGAGGAAGATGAGGAGGGGGTAGAAGGAGAAGGGAGAAGAAAAAGGAAGTCCAGCTGTCCTCATGGTTCCTTTCTTTATTAGGCTGAGTTGGGCTCATCTCTAGATGAGGCAGATAAGGACAATCAATCAGGAAGCGTTCAGTCTACTTAGTCTTAAAATGACCATTGGTTGTGTCCCTGATCTCTTAATTATTGAAATGAAACATGGAGAAATGTCATGTGTTTTTCTACTTGCTTTACCTGACCTAGAGTATAAACCCCATCATTTTAAAATAAAGAATGTACATTACAACCACCCATGGAGCTTTTAAAAAAATATTCATGACTTTAGCTCCACTCTAAGTATTTTAACTCTAAAGATCTCTCAGGAGACTAAAGCTTATATATATATATATAATATGTATATATATATATATATATATACACACACACACATATATATGAATATATATACACACACATACATTACATATATATATATACTTATATATGTGTGTGTATATATATGTGTGTGTATGTGTGTGTGTGTGTAAAGCGGTTTGTGTTGAAAACCAGTGGCCTATTTAATCAACTGCATTACTTAGATTCACTAGTATTCAGTTAAGTTACCAAATCAGCAATAAGTTACTTGCTATTTAATGTTCTGTAGCTCTCACTTTCTCTTAACAGAATGTTTTTTGTTTTAAACTTTCTAAACTGAAATAGCTGTTGATCTGTAAGATAATTTCCTTTCTCAAATCATAGCCTGCTGCTCTGAACACATTTTCTTGATAATACAGAGTGAAGAAAGAAGAGGAGAAAACAAAGGAGAGGAAGGAAGAGAGTGGGGAGGGGAACAGGAAGGAGGAAGACTGGAAGCAAGAGAAAGAAGATAAGGGATATAAATATAAGAAGGAGAAAAAGAGAAACCAGATGAAGAAAAAAATGGACAAGAAGAAGAAAAAGTGAAAGAAAAGAAAAAAAAATCCAGAAGAGAACAAAAAGAAAGATAAATGAGAGGAATCAGGAAAAAAGGAGGAAAAGGAAGGAAAGAAGAAACAACTTCTATCTGGTAGTTTGTTGATTACTTTCTTATACCACAGTTAACACCCAAGGGGAAATCTTCCAGGCCAACCACCTGAGATCTGTATCTATTACTCTGCCAAGTAGAAACAATAAATTCTTTCCCTCTGCCTTTTTTTAAAAAAATTATTGTTATTTATTTTAGAGAAAGAGAAAGAGAGAGCAGGGGAAAGGGTGGGGGAGATGAAGAGAGAATCTCAAGCAGACTCCATGCTGAGCTCCATCCTCTGACCCTGAAATAATACTGGAGCTGAAATCAAGAGTTATCCACTCAAATAAGTATACCACCCAAGCACCCCCCCATTTTTGTATTATTATTTTCAGAGTTCAACCATGATGGAAATGTGAATTTACAATTTAAAGTGGAAAGTAAGAATATTTAGCTGGTAAAATTATATATGTCCCAGCTGAAATGTTCTGAAGGAGAGCATTTCACAAGAGTGACATTTTTAGGCACAATCTCCTCAAGTGAACCCTGGAGATGTTGCTGTAAGTCAGTTTTTGGCACTCTGGGGTCATTCTATTCTAGCTCTCAGCTTTATGGCATCTTGTGATTTGATATTAGCTTCTTACAGCGTGGTGATGACCAAAAATAATAGACATATAGCAAAATGATTACTCATGGATACCACATTACCAATAATCTTAAATATTTAGAAATTGATTATACCACACATACATGCACACAATAGCATATATAAACATATCTTCCAATATATATAGTGAATAAACTGTCTTTTATCCACTGCCAACTTTGGGAAATGAAAAACAATATCTACATAGCTATTCTAGAGCCATGACAAGATTTTTAGCTAGTAAAGAGTGACTGTCATGCTTCTTGATTTCAATTTGCTGAGTTACAGCCATTATCTGAAACTTTTAAAAAGTTATTCATTTATATTTTTTAATAATAACTAAATGATGTGGCTTATGAAGTCAGCCCTATGAGTAAGCTGAGAAGGCAGTTTCTTGCATATCAGGATATAACTGATCATGAAGATGGCCTTGTTTATCCCCAAACAGACAATATCAACAATCAATATATATAGCAAAACATTCCAGCAATTTGTAAAGCCCATATTCTTAAACTCAGTCATTGAGTTTCTTTCTTCTTATACTGTAATAACCTCTTCTTTCTTACACTATAGTAACTATTAACTTGAGAAAAATTACTACATAAACTTAAACCATGTCATAAATGCAATCTCATTATTTTATTTTATTTTTAAATAAATGCATGCAATTAATAGAAAATTGTATAATATATAATTTATATATGTATCTGTGTATATACGTAAATGGCTTTTGCAACTTTCTTTAAATATATTTATATATAAAACAGCATTTCATATTAACAAGTATACATTACTAAATTATTTTGAATCAGTAAGTATTAATTGTATACTAGTATATGTTAGGCTAGGCACTAGGGTGTGATAAATAAAGATAAAATCTCTGCGCTGTGATTTACACAGTTGAAAAAGAGATCAACAATGAAAAGAAAATATCCTTAAAGTACATTAAGTGCTATGAAAGTGAAAGCACAGAGATTATGTTCTCAAAAAGTGAGGCACTGGATCCATGTTGGAAGATACAGGGGAAGGTTCCTTGGGTGAAGATAATGCGTAACTTGGATCTCAATGTATCTAAGAGAAGAGAAGAGGGAAGAACAATTCAGGATATATCCAGCAGAAGAGAAAGTATGTGAAGAAGTCTAGGATATAAAAGAAAATATGATATATAAGAATAATAGTAAATTGCTGTACATTATTTTTAAAACTTCAAATCTTCAAAGCACATATTACTGGAATACAAATGTTTGGGGTAAGGTTCTGTCAGACACAGACTCGAAGACGTGTGTTGATGTGTGAGGAATTGAAGGAAGAATTAATTGAACTGGGTCAACGTTTAGTCCTGGAAGCAGGAAAGGGAAACTTGCTAAGAAAGGTTCATTTCCTGACAAAGACTCTAGAAAAATGGCTTCAGCCTTAGTGGAACATAAGTTACAGCCCAGAGTATGTCCCCAGTGGAAAGAAGGAGGCTCTGTTTCCATCCTCAGGTCCCAGTGAGTAATTGGCTAACACACCCTAGGAACTGTAAAATCCCTGGCCTTCTGTGCTCTCCACCTGGTAAACAGAGTAGTTCTAGTAGCTCAGGGGAGTCTTCCGGAGGAAGACTCAGTTATAAGCTGTTAAGGCAAAGGCCCTGTGAAGGCAAAGGAAGCTGTGAAGAGGCACATGGATACAAATAAAAAATCTAAGAGAATCACAAAGAATACTGACATGTTCCTTTCAGGTGGACACAAATTATACTTTTCTAAAAAGAGATTACATCCCGGCTAATGGGAAAGCCAGACCGCAAGGCCCATTTGGAAAAAAAAAAAAAAAAATGTATTGAGGTATAATTCGTATACCATAGAATTCACATGTTTTAAACATGTAATTCAATGATTTTTAGCAAGTTTGCTGAGTTGTGCAACCTTTCCCATAATCCTGGTTTAGAACATTACCATTGTTCCAGGAAAATCCTTATTCCATTTTACAGTTAATAATTCCATCATTCCAGTTAATCCCCGGACCCACTTTCAGCGCTAGGCAACCATTAATCTACTTTCTCTATGGATCTGCCTTTTCCAAACATTTCTTAGAAATAAAATTATGAAATATCTGGTCTTTGGGGCAGGGATTTTTCTATATTATACTTAACATAATGTATTCAACTAGTTTTATTGAGCGTCCACCTTATGCCAGGCACTGTAAACTAGGCTACTTGTCACGAAAAAAAGACATGAGTCTTATGGTCTAGTAAGAAAAATGGACATAATAAAATGACCATACAAAAATGTAAAATTTCAAGAAAGTTTCAGGATGCTTTGGAAACATGAATGGGAATTGAGGGAAGGCTTCCCCGAGGAAGTAACACTTGACAAAGACTGAAGAACAGAAAGTTAATTAGGCAAAGAGCAGAGCAGGTCAGATAGAAGGAACAGGAAAATGGACATGCCCACTCCCAAGGGAGAACACAGCTATTATAAGTGACTGAGAGAATGTTATTTGGTTGGAGTTATGAGAAGGAAGAAAGGATGGTGAGAGATAAAGCTGGAGAGAAAGGCAGGGACCAGATTAGAATGAGATTTATTAAATCATGTTAAAGGTTTTAGTCTATTTTAAGACCAGTAGAAAGGCATTGAAGTGTTTTTAGTTGGGTTGTGGGGGAAGGTAGGTGATACTAAAGGTTTTTTTTTGTTTTGTTTTTTAGAAAGACCCACTTTAGAAGAAGGGATCTTTTTTTTTAATGTTCTCAAAATACATTCTCTAAGCAGAGGAATGAGCACATTTTATTTTACCTGCTTCAGACTTCTACTTCATGACAAACAATGGCTATTTTATTTTATTATAAAATTTTACTTACTTATTCAAGAAAGAGTCAAACAGTGGGGAGAGGGGGAGAGGGAGAGAGGGAGAAGCAGACTCCCTGATGAGCAGGGAGCCTGACTGGGCACTTGATCCTAGGACCCCAAGATCATGACCTGAGCCAAAGGTAGATGCTTAACCGAATGAGCCACCCAGGCACCCAAATAATGGCTATTTTAAATGTTAGTGCATTTAACAATCACATGATAAAACAATCCACTCATGGATATTTCTGAACAATCTATAGCTCAGTCTAGCATTCTCATTTTGATTCCCTAATGGAATAGCGACATATCATGTGCATCTGGGCTTTGTTCAACAACGATCTATTCTGATTAAATGGTGAGTCTGGACCTCATCCTCAGTTAGTCCATTAATGCTGTATGAACTATGTGAACTATAGAACTATAAATAATAATACATAGATCTCTTTGTATATTCATAATTTTGTTCTTTTCGCACTAAAAATGGTAACTCAAAAAGACACAAATGAAGTAGTAATATTGGAATTAAACAGAGATGTTAGAACTTTATGGCTTAAAATAATATGTCCATATATACACATATGCCAGGTTCTAAAACCAAATGAATGACCATTTGGAAGATGTGGAATTGTCTTTCTAGAAACATACTAGACATATTTAATTCATTGGGTCTCTTCTAACTTGGTGACCAGAATCAACAATAATTGTGTATACTTTGCTTACATAGTGTTTACTCTGGATAATGAGATACCAAAAAACCCCACATATTTTCAGCACATAAATTATAACTCCTTTTGTCCTTGGACCTCTATAATATAGATACTTTATTTCTACTCTTTTACAGAAGAGGAAACAGAATGAGGGTAAGGCAGTTGCCTAAAGCCATACAATCTTTAAAGATCTAGAAATTAAATCCCAGTGCTGTCTGATTCTAGAGTTCCCATAACTTATTTCTTCTGTCTATAAAAGATTTGCTGTTCACATTTCTGTAGTAATTTCATTTTGAGTGTGTTTTTCTGCTTTAATGATCATATTAGCTTATACACTGGAAAAATGCTTCTATTTTATAACATAAAAACTTGTGTGAACAATTAAAGATTCAGTTTGTTTAGAGGAATGTTTTTCTTTAATTTTTAAACGTAATACAAACTTGTGGAAATACTATGATTTGGACAGATTTGAGCATCAGAAAAAACATTTCAATTATAACAACTGGAAACCTACAGATATAGGAGGAGACTGGCACATTTTACCATGTTCCTAGTTATGAGTTAGCTTGGAGATGAGACAGATATCTGGACATTTGGCCTATTTGTATTGCCATTCTTCACAAGGGAGGATTGAGACTCTGTGTTACCAACTACTAAGATTAACCCAATCCTGGGTCTACAGAATGACCAAATACTTGGTCAATTCATTTAAGCAACTGGCTTTGTAAAACAGGAAAAAAAAAAAAAAAAAAAAAGATTAAAAGAATGGCTGAAATCAATAGCCTAGAAAGTTGTTTGGGGGGCTCTTTATTACATTGTATGAGAGGTTCAATTAATTTTCCATAGTCTCTTGCAGTGGATTATATGTGATTCTGGAACAGAGTGAAACTGATTTCTAGGAAATTAACAAGAGCCTATCTAATCAGTATATTACGTGAATATTCATTGAATTCTAGAAAGTAACGCTCATTGTGGGGGTAAACAGGGTTTTGAAGAGGGGAAGGAGAGGAAGTAAGGGAGGCTTGTCTGTAGGGATATCAAGATTTCTCTAGATATTTTCAAAGTACATGGCACCTCTCTCCTCCTCCATGCTGCTCAACCGCTGCCTGCGACAGACCTACATGCACACACACATCAAGTTACAGTTACTGTTAGTATTACTAGCAGCATGTATTACATGCCTTCCAGATTTTGAGAGTGTGAGGAGGGATGAAAATCAATGAAGTAGAGATAATGGCAGGGTGGCAGTGGGATGGAGGGAAATTACCAGATCACTAGGATCTCTTCCTTTATCTATGTGGACTAGAGCAAGTTAATTGCATATATTGCTGCTATTTCTCTCATCTAAAGAATGATGAATTGGAACTTAGTGAATTGTTAGGTGCTTATTTATTTATTTATTGCATCACTAAATTTACAGACAATTACAGGTGATTTTATACTTCTTTCAGTAATTAATAAACTGTAAATTGATAAATTGACAAATGTAAAAATCAGTAATAAACTAGATTTTGAGCAACCAATTTAATCTAATTGATACATACCCAATACCTGCAGAATACACATTCTTTTTTTTTTTCAAGTTTTAACTTAAATTTTAGTTAGTTAACATATTGTGTAATATTGGTTTCAGGTGTAGAATTTAGTGATTCATCACTTACATATAATACCCGATGGTCATCAAAACAAGTGCCCTCCTTAGTACCCATGATGCATTTAGCCCCCCCATTCACTTCCCCTACAGTAACCCTCAGTTTGCTCTCTATAGTTAAGAACTATAGTTATAGTTATAGTTATTGCTCTTTATACTTAAGAATCCCTTATAGTTTGCCTTCCTCCTCTCTCTCTCTCTTTTTTTTTTTTTTTTTTTGGTCCTTTCCCCTATGATCTTCTGTTTTGTTTCTTAAATTCCACATATGGAAACTCAGTGGACTGAAAGGGCCACTCTACTTCCACTATCTTTTATTATTGTGTCCTTTATAATTGATCCAAGACTTGAAGGTCTGCAATTTTAGTACAATTCTACAAGCTCAGATTAGACATACATAGACACATTCAAACTAGACTTTTGTTTTATATTTGAATACTTTTGGAAGAGATTTCATTTGTCCTGCCACTTTCTTAATTCTGCTTTATCCTGTTCTCTAAACCCTCTACTTAGAAAATACTCTACTTCAAACAGCATAAGTAACACTTCATTTTTCATTATCCTATCAGTCATATTCTAAATGTCATTGTAAGATGCTTTTGCTTTTAAATACATGCTTTTGAAGGTTTGAGTCTAAACATTTTGCTGCCCAGAGTTATCGCTTATTAATTAACACCCCCTCTAACCCAGGAATTAACTGCTTTTTTGGTTTATTTAAATTAAATGATCTTTTTTTTTTTTCCCCTAAGCAAAATTCATTCTTAACACTACAGTGCTAGAGACAGTTATATATTCTGGGGAGAGATCCAGCTTTGGAGAAAATAATAGAGTATTTCTAACTAGTTCAACCAATATTAGGAAGTACACATTTAATGGTACAAGCAGTGGTCAGCCCATTAAGAGAAATGTTTTTTTTCTGGAAGTGTCAAAACTTTCACAACCTTGAGAATAGTTTATTATTTGATTCAAATTAATGCGCCATTCACTTACCCAAAGTAATGAGTGATAGATACAAATTCATGATCAATTAAATTCCTTCCTTAAGACCCATTGTCATAATGCAGAAATGCTGCAAAAGCCACCAAATTGAGATTTCAAATGGATGTGTCAGCGAGGCTTATTGTCCAATAAACTACAACATGCACCACACAAAGGGACTTTTATTCTTGACAGTGGCTGCAGCTTTAAAAGAAAGGAACAATTTGCTGGGAAGTAAGCACACACTGAGCAAAAGAGCCTGCCTACGGACAGTGCACTAGGCTCACAAACGTAGCTGGGAATTGAGCATAGCAAAAGGATTTAAACTGATTTTGTCATTTCACATTCAAAGCATGTCCGACCTTTAGACTTTTCCCTGAAACATACTGTGTTTCAGGCCCTGCATATTCTACTCACGTCTCCTTCTGTGATTCTCCCAGCACCCAGGGCCGCTGGAGGAGCCAAGGTCCCAGCCTTGTAATGGGAGCTCACCCTGGAACACTGTGGGAGCAGTGAACTAATAAAATCATGGAATCTTAGTTTGTAGAAGCTTCAGAGAAATCTCTAGAATATTCGTCCACCCAGAGGAGGATGAACATCTGTAACAAATGATCATGCAGGCTCAGCTCAATACTTTGTTATATAGAGATAACTTTGATTTTTGGAAATCCCTTCCTGTTGGTTAGTTCTTCCTGATTTTACCCCATATATATCTGCCAAGTCAACCTGTTGGTTTTGTTCCTACTGTCTAGGCAAACCATGGTCTTTTCATGACTATATTAAAAAAGCTGTAGAAAACAGACATAATCCTATTTGCTTCTTAAGTTCTATGTTTAAAAGCCAATTTTCTTTCTACTGTTTCTCATAAAACCTCATATTCAGATCCCTTGACAGGATAATCAATTTACATGTGGTGTTGTGAGAGGCTAACTCCCAGATAGATATTGAGTCTGTAATAATCAAAAGAGAAAGAACAAAATCCTCACTGATCTAACGTTTTAACTACAGGTAGTCTGTTACACGGTTATTAACTTAACTACACATTGCCATCTTTTCAACTTATCTTTACCCACTGAAAGAACAGACTGATGATTACACTGTTTTCATTGGCATTCAAATGTCGTTTTAGGTGTCTTCATGTGTCAACCATGAGAACTATAAAATAAATAAATGCATCCATAAAGCCAAATAGAACTAACTTGGGAAGCTTACCTGCAAGCTTATCCTAATCTAAAATCTATTTTAAGGTAATGCTTATGTAAGATTAATGAATATATGTGCTAGTTTTGAGCCAAGTGGAATTCCTATACCATTTCTCTTTTATGAAGGAAATCCTAATTTCCATAGATGCAAAAACTGTAAAGAATTAAATTGATATATTTTATTCATATCAAAAGTAGTTGATGTAGGGACGTCTGGGTGGCTCAGCAGTTGAGCATCTGCCTTTGGCCCAGGGTGTGATCCCGGGGTCCCTGGGTCAAGTCCCACATCAGGCTCCCTGCACGGAGCCTGCTTCTCCCTCTGCCTATGTCTCTGCCTCTCTCTCTCTCTCTCTGTGTGTCTCACATGAATAAATAAATAAAATCTTTAAAAAAAGTAGTTGATGTATTTTATTCCTGTCAAGATACTTATGCTTATTGCAATAACAAAATATATTTTAAGAACAGAATATAATATGCAAGCAGGCCTAGATTCATGTGCAAATACTCCTACTTTCTAATTATGCAACCTTGGAAATTTTATTTCAGCTTTCCTGCCTTAGTTTTCTCTTGTGTAAAATGGCTTTGATAACTCTATGCACCTTATTGGAATTGTGTGAGACTCTGGTAGAACTCACTTTAGCTGTGCATAGAAAAATAATAATAAGGTTAGCTTGCTGTGTTCTAAATATGTTGGAGAGTTGACAATGTGAACATAATGATGATGAAACTGGTGGTAATTGTGATAATCATGATGATATTGATATGTCTAATTTACACAAGATCAGGCACTTGATGGGATGAGTACTGGGTGTTATACTATATGTAGGCAAATCAAACTTCAATAAAAAATTTAAAAAAAATTTAAAAAACCCCACAAGATCAGGAATAGCAGAACTAAAGAAAAAAACAATCTCGAATCAGATAACATTCTTGAGACTGGAGGTAGTGAAGGGGAGAAAGAGAGAGAAAGGGAAGAAGAGAGGGAAAGAGAAAGGAAGAGAAACAGATTAGGAGAATGACCAACTGCATGGATTATATTTCTTTTCCATGCCAGGAAGAGTGCAAGAGTACAAGATCACTGACTTAGGTTGAAAAATGCGTAAAGTCAGGGTAAAGCTTGACAATGACAACTTAAACACAGTGAAATAACTACCTGGATTCACCATACTATGATGTCATTGGAAATAAAATGGAACAAAATAACCCTCCTCATACAAAACAAACAACACACATGGAACCAAAACAAATAAAAATGAGATATACCAATGGACAGCAGATCAAACATTTTTGTATAAAGAGGAATAGTAATAGATTTATCAAGTGGAAAACTCATTCCAGATGCCTACAGAACTAACTGCAGACTCAGTGGCATCTTGGGCACCGGGTGGCACAAAGGACAGTGCCGAAACAATATCAGAGCAGTTGTTTAAAAATTAATACATATACATGTTAGATTCCAGTTTCCTCTACAATCCTACAGACAACAGATTGCTAGAAAGAAGAGATATTTACTCTTCTGTGAAGATGAAACTTCCTGACTTCAAAATGGAGCTGTGGTTTTAATACATGTCTGGGGACAGGAGGGTGAAGTTAAATACTTGTGGATAAAAAAAGATATTGAAACTTTAAAACCACACCAAAACTTAGTAAAGGTATATAGGGGAGCCTGGGTGGCTCAGCCCATTAAGCATCTGCCTTTGGCTCAGGTCATGATCCCAGAGTCCTGGGATGGAGGCCTCTGGTTGGCTGGGCTCCCTGCTCAGCAGGGAGTCTGCTTCTCCATCCCCTCCCCCTGCTGTGCTCTTGCTCATTCTCTCAGTCTCTGTCAAATGAATATATTAAAAAAAAAAAAAAAACTTTAAAAGATTAGTAAGGGAATATGGAAACCAAGGAAATAAAGAGTTAGGATATATTAACTAGGGGTCAAACCTAGAAAGAGGACAGTTGATAATGAGCATAGGGCAGATTTTAACCCTAATCTGTTTGTGGATCCTCTTCTACCTGATTGTTAGATACAAGGTTAACTTCTCCAGGTCTGGATCTCCTTTTCCCCCATTGAATTTATATGGTCCTAGAGGCACAGATCTAGTCTTCCAAACATGTATCATGCTAGGACAAGTAAAACTACATGATTTTGCACCATTATTCATGTTGCTATGTGGATTGGCGTGGCTTTTTAAAAATACTATTGGAGTTATTTATTCTCCCTCAATAAAGTGATGTTTTCAAGAAAAAAAAATCATATTCCCTTAAGAACTAATGCTAAGCTAATGTTGGGAAACTGCTAGTATAATTTTTTATTCATTTTCAGTCATTTCATAGTTTTATCAATGTAGTGATGGTGATTGTACACCTATTTTATTTTCTTATTGATATATGAGCCATTTTTTACACTTTTCTAATGTCATTTCATTGAAATTCCAAAATTCTAGTTTTCTTTCATAAGTCATGGTTCTTACAGAATATATGGAAACAGGAAGGGTCCTTGGTTATTTGATAGTGAATATTAATTCTATTAGTTTAAGGTTTGTTTACTTATGGGTCATTTTAGGACACTTCCCTTCCTTTTATTGAAAATTCTTCACAAAATTTGTTGACAGGTTTAATAAATGTTTTGTTGCTGTTGTTGTATATTATAGGTGATCATACTTGCCATTATAATTATTAAGCTAAAAATTAACATTTACTAAAACAACATTTTGCATCCACTGAATTTGTATGTGTATGCATGTATATGCATGTATATTTATATATATTTTCCTATTATAACTGTTACAGTTTTATTTGCAATTTCTAAAAATATAATCCTAAACAAACAAAAGAACTAATGCTAATCAGTTTCTTAGTTAATATATGATCTTTTATAAGAATCGTAAAGAGCATCTTTATCCTTTGGAACATCATTTGATTTCCAAAATGAAAAAGAATGTGCAAGGGCAAAAATTCAGTTTCTCCTTGTGGCTCCTTGGCTGTGATAAATTCTCAGTTACCCCTTAGTGATTTTTTTTTTTTTTAATAACACACACTGTTCAGGTTTAGTTACCTTGACCTAAAGTGCTAAAATATACCAAACAAACAAAAATTTAACAAAGTTTAAAAAAATCTTCTTCGTTTTTTTTTTGAAAGACTTTATTTATTTGAGAGAGACAGAGAGCATGCATGAGAGAGAGCATGCAGGAGCTGGGGCAGAGGGAGAGGGAGAGGGAGGAGCAGGTTCCCCACTGAGCAGGGAGCTCAAGCAGGGTTCAATCCTGGGTCTTGATCCCAGGACCCTGGGATCATGATCTGGGCTAAAGGCAGACGTTTAACTGACTGAACCACCCACGTGCCCCCTAAAATCTTCTTTCATTATTGTCTCTACTTGTCAAAAAACTGCTAGGTGTATGGATTCCCATGATAAAATAGCATGTTACTAAATTCCAAGAAAGAAACAGACACATGTCCATATTTCTGATATATAATTGGCTACATGGGTTGTAGGACTCAGTGAAAAAAGGAAACTGGGAGTCTCTTGGTTCAAAAAGACAACTGCAAGTCTTTTTTTTTAAATTTTTATTTATTTATGATAGTCACGGGGGGGGGGAGGTGCAGAGACATAGGCAGAGGGAGAAGCAGGCTCCATGCACCGGGAGCCTGACGTGGGATTCGATCCCGGGTCTCCAGGATCGCGCCCTGGGCCAAAGGCAGACGCCAAACCGCAGCGCCACCCAGGGATCCCAAACTTTATCCTTTTAAGATTAAGAACACATCGATCATGAGATTAAAAGTTAATATGAAATAATTATTCAAGAAATTTTAAATGTTTTGTAATTCCAAAAATCACTTGATAGTCAAGTTGCTTATTATTGAATTTACTCAACTTTGTGTATGTTTGTTGATAGCCAATTTGTGTTTAGATTGGATAATCCTGTTGTGTCTGAAGTTGTCATCCATTTTATCTAATATTTTATTTTATTTTTCAAAAGGTTTTATTATTCATTTTATTTTGAGAGAGAAAGTGAGTGCATGAGAGAGCATGAGCAGAGGAAGGGGCAGAGGGAGAGGTAAAGGAATAAGCAGACTCCCTACTGAGCCGGGAGCTGATGTAGGGCTCAATCTCAGGACCCTGGATCATGACCTCAGCCAAAGGCAGACATGTAACTGGTGTACTCAATATTTTATCCAATATTTTAGAATTTACAATTTACTGTTGATTTATGGCACTAGAATGAAACTGACGTAAATTTATGCCACGATGTATTTATAGAGAGAGGAAACATCAATGCAATCAATGCAAAGGGTTGCATCAATGCAAAGGGTATTGTAATAGGATTAATAACAATAAAATACCCAGGAGTAGCACAATAAATATAATATCACAGATTGTTTCTTCTCATAAAAATTAAACAAAGCGGTAAAGCATTTAGGTTTCAGATAACAGTTATGCACCACAAAGCTGTTAGAAAACAAAGTTCTTGCCAGCTCACTGCTCTACTAACTCCAGCACGTTGTCTTCACCTTTACATGCCAAGATGGCATCAACTACCTTCCAGGTAGCAAGGTCAAGATAATGCTAAAGAAAAAGAGTAGATCTGGGAGATCTCTTTTATTTTTGTTTTAAGATTTTGTTTATTTATTCATAAGAGACACAGAGAGAGGCAGAGATACAGGCAGAGGGAGAAGCAGGCTCCATGCAGCGGGAGCCCAATGCAGGACTCCAGGACTCCAGGATCAGGCCCTGGGCCAGGCCCTGGGCCAAAGGCAGACACTGAACTGCTGAGCCTCCCAGGCATCCCATGGCAGATCTCTTTTAAAGAAGGCTTCTGAGAGATGCCACAGGAGCCTTCTATTTCCATTTAATGGGTCAAAAGGTATTCACAAGGCTACCTTAAACTCTAGGGAGGCTTAGAAATGGTTTCTCTATATTGGGGGTCTAGGCACTAGCTAACACTTCCTATTATTATGGAAGAAAGGTTGGCTGGTTAGTGGGAAGGACTTTAACTTTTCTGTCACAGAGACTATTGAGACTACACCAAAATAAAAAGCTTTTGCACAACAGAGGAAACCATTAACAAAACAAAAAGGTAACCTACTGAATGGGAGAAGATGTTTGCAAATGATATATCTGATAAAGGATTCATATCCAAAAAATATATAAAGAATTTATATAACCCAATACCAAAAAACTGAAATAATCCTAATTAAACACACATATAATGGAATATTAGTGATAAAAAAAAAAACTGAGACCTTGCCATTTGTGACAACATGGATGGCCCTGAAAATTATTATGCTAAGTGAAATAAGTCAGACAGAGAAAGACAAATACCATATGATTTCACTTGAATGTGGAATCTACAAAACAAAATGAACAAACAAACGAAAGCAGAAAGTGACCCATAAATGCAAACAACAAACTAATGATTGCCAAAAGGGATGGGGATATGGAGATGAGCAAAATGGGTGAGGGGGAATGGGACACATAGGCTTCCCATTATGGAATTAATAAAGTCATGGGGATGAAAGGTACAACATAGGGAATATAGTCAAGGGTATTTTAATAGCATTTTATGGTGACTGATGGTAGCTGCTCTTATGGTGAGCATAGCATAAGATATAGACTTATCAAATCACTATTTTATACACCCAAAATTGATTTAATATTGCTTGTCAATTATACTTCAATTAAAAAAAAAGAAAACTAGGTCTGATCATAAAGAATTTGAGTGGTTTAAGTTAAGGGGATCAAGGACAGCTATTAAAGTCTAGATACGGCAACATTTGCTTGAAACTTTGGGGATGAGATTATGCAACTATTGTCATTAGCCGTGGTGGTAACAGAGACAAGCCTGAACCAAAATGTGGTAAGAAAAAAAAAATGTGGTAAGAATCACATCAGAACATTTCCTGGTGTTCTATCTTGCTTTTGTAAGCCTGCTGGGACTTGTTCTGTTGTAGAATCCATTAGACTCCAGGAATAAGTGAATTAGGCAGCATGGGGTTAGAATTATTTGGATAGGCAATGTACAATTGGTGGTTCTGGTATCTTATTATAAAATAGTTCTATCACTTCTTAAAAAATGAGATTCTATTGCAAGTTTATCCATCTGAATTTCTAGCATAATAGGAGAAAAATCAAAATTTGCTAAATTCAGAAAAAAGGTAGACAAGGAAGTCAGAAAGACAATGAGGTTATTTCTCAAACTGGAGGTTCTAAAAAGATAAAAATTAAGAATATTAGTGTCAGAAGGTGTATTAATATAAGTTACTCTTATTTATTGAAAAATTAAAGAACAATATCCTCAAATAGTAACTTTAAGCTCTGGCTCCTTTCTTATGTCCAATCTCTCATCTTCTGTAGCAGTTGAGTCACTTCTTAATATAATCAAAATATCCCAACACATCTAAATAACTTCCTCTGATTAATTCAATCAGAAAGTCGAGAAAAGATTCACACCCATATCTCCCTTACTTCAAATTCATTACTCTATTTTTCCAGTCAGACTATGCTCTCTCTTATTATTTTCAGAAAGTTAGAAAATTAAGAATCAACCATTCCAGTATCACATTGCAATTTTCCAGGTGAAAAAGTGAGAGATGGTGAGTGCTGGAGGCTTGTCCAAAGCAGAGACCTAATATTCAGTAGTTACACAATTACTGGAAGCAATGACATGAAGGACTTTATATTTTTTTCCCTCTCTCTTCCTTTTCTCCTTTTAACTTCTATTACTTCTTTATACAAAGCTTTGCCAAAACTGCCATAAACAGTACAAGGAGTGATACTTTACACATTCTCCTTAAGTCTAGTAATTCTCTTCTCAGATACTTCAAACTTTTGTGCAGTTTGCTGATTTTAGATCTTCCTTCCCACCAACAGCTTCTACATCTGTAAACCATTGTCTGTTCACTCATCACACTGCCACTCATGGCTTACCCTCTCTGAGCTCTGAGGTGTGTAAGTGGCTATACTTTATGACATAAAAATAATACAATCCCATATGTTAGATGTTAATTAATGATTATTATGTTTTATGGATGATGGATTTGCATGCCAACAAGATTCACTAAGATAAGGACATTAAAATAAAAGGTATCAAAGGAGAGAAAGTCAGAGTACCTTTTATGTCATCTCATGATAGGAAGCACTTTACAAAAGACAAATATTCTCCCACTCCAAAAATAATTCAAAATCAAGAAAAATTAACACCGTAAGTAAACATTTAAGCGAAGAATGATTTTGCCAGGGGGTCCTTTCTCTCCTTGTACCATACACTTCCCCTTCATTTAACTCCATACTTGTCCTAATTCTTCGCAGCTTCATTTTTTCTGAATCATTGCCTCTGACTCTTGTTATTTATTCATTTATTTATTTATTCAAGCATTGACAATTCTGATACTTTCCCAGCTCAGCAACCTACAGATCATTCATCAGCATGTGAATGTCTTCCCAGCAGTGACCTTGGCATTCCCAGAACAACCTATGCTTTCTCTCCCCTGGCCCATCAGGTCAGTGTTCATGTTACAGAGCCATTTTAAATCTAGGGAGAAAGTAGATTATTTTAAAGGTTACATAATCTCTTTTAAAGGTTATGTAAATGGGTTCCATTTTTGTAAATGTGCTTGAACTATTAGAAAAAAAATAAACACTGAGCAAAAGTTTAAGAAATCAGCAGGTGGTAGTAAGCCTTTTTTTTTTTTTTTTTGGCAAGATAAGGTCTACTGCTCAATTTAGACCAATATTTTTTCCTGAAATATATTGCTTGTAGTGGAGCAGTCAGCAACAGGAAAAGCTTGAGTCTTATGACTTGGGCACTTGAGTTTTAATCTATAATGTATGCCCCTTTGCTCATTATTTTCTCAGATTGGAAGGTCTCTCTCTCTCTTTCTCTTTTCTTATGAATTCCCTAGCTAAACTCCAGAACTACATCCTCAGAGAAGCCTTCTCTGATCTCTGAAACATTGGGCAGAATGGACACTTGTCTATGGCTACAGAGCCCCTAGTTTTGAACCTCATTCTACTAATATTAACTTAATAAACTTGTCAGTTTTATTGATCTGACCTGAATTTTCATAAAATATCCAATATAAATAGTTTTTCTCTTGCAGGGTCATTTAAAAAATTACAAAGCCTGGATTTAAAGTATTCAGCACATAAGAGATTCAGTAAATGATAATCTTACTACTCTTCAGTTTTCCCAGTTAGTTTTCTTCCTATTTTTATAATAATATGATCTTTTTGTTCCCATGTTTGTGTATTACCCAGGATGACTACAAATCAAGTAGGAGAGAAGGATTAATGTACTAATAAATGTGTGGGAGGTGCAAGCCCAGAGTAACAAAAGTGGAGTGGAAGGGGAAATGCAGCAATAGAAGACATGATGCAGAACACAATAATTCCTTACTGTCCTGGCACCATTTCAAATTGAGCAGTGATGAGCTGCAGCAGTTATATCACCCTATAGAATTTAGGATGGGTTGAGAGGAGTATCATTTGAAGTAGTCCTCTATAGGAAGGGATTTATGTGCTTGGATCCTTCCTGCCTACTTTGTCATTGGTCTAGGTTCACCATATGGTCAGATAACACTTCCCCTTCCTGAGTTGAATCATTTGATTCTTCACTGGACATTTTGGAAGGGGGTCCCCACCCTTCATGGTGTGTTTTTTATGCAAATCTGAAGGAGAAAGGTCAATTCGGTGAAAGTAGGTACCAACAGAACAAGAAAACATGATGTGGTTGAAATCTGGGAAGGCACACAGGTATATATGCCTATGTTTTGATTATACTGGGCAATACTTGAGGACAAATACTTTGCTCTGTTTTTTTTTTTTTTTTTTTGTATATATTGTACTTGGTATAGTGGTTGGTGCTGAGTGTCTGCTGGTAAGATAATTAAATGGAAGAATCAAACAATACACACATAACAACATCATGGACTAATAAAGTCTATAACTTTATTCCTTGGAAGATACAGTAAACAATTACTTGATGAAATATATAAAATATCAACTGATTGAATTAGATTGCTGATTCAAATTATGATCATTTTTTAACCAATTAATTGCAATGAGTGAGCCACTTATTTGCTTTAGGAATTACCAAAATCATAGCGAAGAAACAAGGCAATCTGGGATATTTATACATCTATTGCTTTTTTTGCTTCTGCAAAATGATTGTTTCTCTTCCCTTTCTTTGCATGTCTTTTTCCATTTGTGACTTCCTAAAATGTTCTTACAGCTTTTTGCTCTTTTCTTTTACATTTACTGTTACACTGTTTTATTATAAAAACCTAAAAAAACAACCAAAATACTATATAAAACACAAAGCCCTGAGGTTTGGATATATTCCCTACACTGTATGTTTATAAAATGCTTTGTTTTTCTATTTTGTTGTGCATGTTTACATGTGTGTGTGAAATCAATACAAATAACAATTACAGTAACTTAAAAAAACAAAACAACTTAAATATCACACTTCTTTAAGGAAAAATACCTGTCATTCTACAGGATAGCATAGAAAACATTGGAAGCTAAAGTTGGGGGAGCCCTTAGGAGCAATATTTCAAATTTTTTTCAGCACTCACTGGCATAGAAAAGTGAAGACTATATTTGCATAACATCTAGATGGACAACTTAATTAAAATGAAATATCTACTTCAGGAAAAATGTAGCAGTACCCCTCGAGTCATGAATATGGATGGCTAGCAGGATCTTTTGAAAAGATCTTTGTCACGTTGGCAATTATGCAGCACAGGAGTCACTACTTGCTGCCCACCACCCCAACCCTATATGGTAGCAACAACTAATCATTGATCTATGTTCTATATTGAACTTGGAAGTAATAGTCCTAATGCTATTCTTTGATTCCAGTGGGTTGGTTTCCCTCTTGCTCGGTCTCAGCAGAGCTTAGATTAGTGTTTTATTTGCCCCTGGTCATATACATTGAGTAAAGATTTAAATAGCTCAATGCAACATTTTAAAGCTCTGACTTTACTTAACATGTCATATATGAGTCCATCTTTGAATACAGAAAAAAAAAAAGCACAACTTAAAGTCATCTACATAGCTAAATTTTCCAGAAGCAAAAGTATAGATCAGCATTTCACAAACTGCAAACATATATTATACTATATATGCAATTTCATTAGGACTTTCCTTTAGAAAATGGTATTTTTTTTCTACTGGTAAAATTAGTATTGGTAACCCACATACTCTCTCTCCCACTTTTCTTTCCCACTACCATGCAAACATTCATCATATTTATATGTAAATTAAAGCCTCAAAAAAAAAAAGCTTCAAAAATAGCCATTTTGTGTTGTTTATTTCAGTGCTATGGAAACTTCTGAGTTCAAAGAAACCTTGAATCAGAGAACATCTACAAATAGAAACTGGGAGAGTAGTTTTTCACAAAACTCACTTAGGAGACACTACTAGAGACTACTAGATGAAGTTACATGGAAGAGTAGTTTTTCACAAAACTCACTTAGGAGACACTACTAGACACTACTAGATGAAGTTACATGGAAAAGTAGGAACTGATTTTCTATTCTTCAAGTCTTTTCTCAAAGACTGTACAAAAGAAGCCATCCAGTATCTCTCAACTGGTTCTCTATCTGTAAAATGTTGAATTTCTGTTAAATTACCATCATAGTAGATCTTGCCTATGTCATTTATTGATAGTTTTAAAACCTATTATTTAGGGTCAGTTACTTTATATTGAATTTAATCTGATTTTCATAACAATCATTCAAGGTGGGTATTAATATCCTATTACAGATGATGGAACTACAGGTAAAGTAGCTGAAAAAAAGTCCCTCAGTTCATTTGAATGACCTCATTTTTTTCTTATACTGTAGTGCCTCCTTACTGTATCCCTTTTTAAGTTGACCTTGAGCTCTAATGGGCAGATTGTCTCCAAATATTTCATCTCAACCCCCTCCTCACAAGCTACATGAATTGCCTTGAATATCCCCTAGAATTTTTTTCTCTGCCTTTATATGTGTGTATGTGTACAAATTTATATAGACAAATTTATTGATTACCAAGAAACAATCACTAGTAAAAAGGAAGTATTATCTAAAATATGAGTTAATTTTACATATACCTGGACTGTGGGTATGTCACTAGAATAAATGTCAAATGACTTAAAAATAATATAATAAAATAGAATATTTGAGTCATTCAACAGCCCCTTCAACAAATGGTGTTGGGAAAACTGGACAACAACCTGCAAAAGAATGAAACTGGACCACTTTCTTGCACCATTCACAAACATAAACTCAAAATGGATTAAGGACCTAAATGTGAGACCTGAAACCATAAAAATTCTAGAAAAGAGCACAGGCAGTAATTTCTCTGATACTGGCCATAGCGACTTTTTTTTCTATATAGGTCCCCTGGGGCAAGGGAAACAAAAGAAAAAATAAACTACTAGAATTTCATCAAAATAAAAAGCCTCAAAAAATAAAAAAATAAAAAATAAAATAAAAAGCCTCTGCACAGTGTAAGAAATAATCAACAAAACTAAAAGACAACCTACTGAATGGAAGAAGATATTTGTAAATGACATATCTTATAAGGGCTTAATATTCAAAGAAATAATATGGCTTAATACACACACAAATAAACAATTCAATTAAAAAATGGACAGAAGACATGAACAGACATTTCTCCAAAAAGACATACATATGGTCAACAGATACATGCAAAGATGCTTAATATCACTAATCATCGGGGAAATGAAAATCAAAACCATAAGGAGATATCATCTTCCATTTGTCAGAATTACTAAAATCAACAACAAAAGAAACAACAAATGATGGTTGAGGATGTGGAGAAAAAGGAATGCAAATGTACTGTTGGTAGGAGTGCAAACTGGTGCAGCCACCATGGAAAACACTTATCATGTTATTCAGTCATTCCTACTACTGAGTATATACCCAAAGGATACAAAAACACTAATTCAAAAAGATATATGCACCTTGTGTTTATTGCTGCATTATTTACAATAGCCAAAGCTGGAAGTAATTCATGGAGAGATAAATAGGTAAAGAAGTAGAATATGAATATATATATATGCATATATATATATGGTAGAATGAATATATATATGTGCATATATATATGGTAGAATATATATATATATATATATATATATGAATATATCAGCATACACACACACACACACACACACAATGGGATATTACTGAGCCAAAAAAAAAAAAATAATGAAATCTTGCCATTTTCAACCACATGGATGGGTCTAAAGGATATAATGCTAAGTGAAATAAGTCAGAGACAGACAAATAGTATACAATTTCACTCATGTAGAATTTAAGAAACAAAACAAAGAAAAGAAGAAACAAGCAAAAAAGACTTGACTATAGAGAACAAAATTGTGGTTATTAGAGAAGAGGTGAATAGGGAGATGCATGAAATAGGTGAAGGGGATTAAGAATACATTTACTATGACTTCCATATTTTACACAAATATTCTCTGGATACACCAAAGTCACTTATCTAAGGACACATATATAATTTTATCTAATTTAATATCCCAGATTTGGTGGACAAAGTAGCTTAAATAGCAGTGGATATGTCCTCATCCTCTTCTAGACTCCCATTACTTCTCTTCACACTCACATAATGTGCTATTCGGAGCAAAATATTTCTCTGAAACCATATTAATAGCATCCATTAAGGCATTTAACCCAAGTTTTCTTCACAGAGACTTTTGAAGCATAATTGAGGACTCAAGAGGTTTAATAACATAAATCACAAATTTTTTAGCTAAACTTAAAGCATAATAAGAAAGGAACAAAATACTTCAAAGGGATGTTCATTCTGAGAATCCTTTAGAACATGGCTGATGAACTTGCACTGCCTTCATTTTTATTATCTGGAGAAAGTGGCTATTGAGGCATGTTAGAGTTCAGATGTGAGTCTTTCATCTGGGGCTGTACTTTGGTAGATGAATGAAATATTGGACAAGTGAGAACTTGAGGCCTAAACCAAGATACATATTCTGGCCAGCAGAATGGGAAGAGGGGATTTTGACAAGAGGAATTTTTTGAGGGGGAGAAATAGTTATTATAGCTGGGGAAGAAGGGAAGCAACAAAGGAAATAAAAATTGAGATGTCAAAGCTGGCTTCCTTCACCTAATAAGAGTGTTTAACATTTTTGGTAAAACTGTCACCACATTTAGTTGCAAAGCATGCCCAGAGAGCATGTCTTAAAGTGGATTAATATGAAGTGAAATCCTAACTGTGAATGTACTGTAGCCAGAACGGTTGGTTGAGAGCAGAAGTAGCAATATAAAGGTCTTTACTAGCAGAGTTGAATTAATGGAGTGATGAAATGGGAAACAGTAATGTAGAATTATGAAAAGATAGTGCCTAGAACATCTATGTGACTGATTCTTTTTAAATGTTTCATTTGTATCTTAACTATTTAGAAAAATGACAGCATTTCCCTGCCACACATCAGTTTCAAAAGCTAGTGCTACACATATAAAACAATTTCCCTTGAAGGGTTTCCTCAGATACACTGTCAACATTAGTGTAAGCACTGAAGATAAGCCATTGAATGGAAAGTGCTGCCTAAATTATTTCTTGCTGCTGAAATTGGAATCTCACTAATTCCTAAGTAAAAATATAGCTCTTATCAATAACTGGACCCAAGCAAAAGACTACCTTTACACAGAGACACTATTGGACCAATTGTTCTAAATATCCAGATGATTCGATCCTATGCCACCCTTATATGAATTAGCTTGATCTGTGGAGAAAGGGGGAAAAAAAAGGACTGAAATACATACTTACCTTTTCCAAAAAGCATTTTATCTTCAAAACTTTTATTGCCATATTAACCAAAATGAGCTTAGCAGTATATAAAAAGCAGTTTTGGGGCATGTGGGTGGCTCAGTGGTTGAGCATCTGCTTTTGGCTCAGGTCGTGATCCCAGGATCCTGGGATTGAGTCCCACATCAGGGTCCCAGTGGGGAGCTTGCTTCTGCCTCTATGTCTCTGCCTCTCTCTGGGTCTCTCATAAATAAATAAATAAATAAATAAATAAATAAATAAATAAATAAATAAAATATTCAGGTTTTTTTTGGAGGGATCATGCTATCAATACTTCATGTTTGTGATGCTAGCTTATTTGTCCATCATTTAAAAATGTGTAATCTACATTAGACACATCATAAATCCTTACACTAAGAACAAATGAGGTGAGGGAGGGAATTATGTTTATTTTAGCTTTTTTTTAAGCCTCTCACCTGTCAGCAATGTTTCACAGGTGACAAAGGGTAGTGAAATCAGATGGGTCCAGAGAAGTAGTGGAGTATTTCTAACAAGAGACCATATTAAAATTGAACTCACTGAGTGGGCTAGCAGTATATAAAGTACTGAAGTAGAACATCTTTGAACCAAAATAGCTGAATAAGCTAATAAAATTTCTAAACTGAGGATGTCTCTTCATTTTATAGGAAGAGCTGACTCATAGATGTATGCAGATATAGTTTAGTAAATGAAGGAATCACTTCACAGGAAAGAGAAGAAACCGACAGGGAGCAGTGAATATGGTTGCCACCTCAGGCCTATGGGAGGCTTTCATTATTCTAATATGAACCATGGGAACATTTACACCAAGATATCTGAGTAAATAACACTAGGAAGACTTATCCTATCATTTATCTTTTATTTAAAAAACAAAACAAAAGTCTTTGCTAAGTATGATATATTCTTTAAACTGGCATGTGAGGCTCTAGACAATCTGTCAAATTATGTCAGTATCATGCCAGATGATTCCAGGAGAGTCTATTTACATTTATTCCAGGTTCTAGCTATATTTAATTTCTAATTATTTCTTATCTGTGTCATGCTCTTTCAAGACTTTCCAGCATTGACTTGGTTTTTCCTTTTCCCTAAAATTATCTTACTCATTCTCTTTGGCACAATCTTATATTCTCTGTACAAAGTCTTTAGAAGAAAGAAACTCAAAAATTTTGTTTTCTGTGATGCTGCACTGATTACTCCTTTCTCTATACCTCAAAAAACTTTGTCCATACCTTTTTTAGAGTACCTACCCAACTTTGCTTTAAAAATCTGCTTTTCTAACTCTGGGAAACGAACTAGGGGTGGTAGAAGGGGAGGAGGGCGGGGGGTGGGAGTGAATGGGTGACGGGCACTGGGGGTTATTCTGTATGTTAGTAAATTGAACACCAATAAAAAATTAAAAAAAAAATCTGCTTTTCATGTGTGTATCCTCCAGTAAACATGTTATAGCTTCTAGGATATGGATTGTATTTTTTGTTTGTTTTAGCTTTTTAATCTTTGTATCCCCAGAGCTCAGAATTGAGCCTAATATGTATTTAATAAAGGTATATTGATTCCTATTTTTGTCCTAATTTGAGGAATTCGTCCTATTTGAGGAATTCCCTATTATTTTCTATATTGCAAACCAGGTATATGAAAGGTCATGTTGCATAGTAGAAAGTAAAATGTATAGGTAGATAAGCTGCGTGAATTCTGATTGAGAGATAGTCATTACATGCTATAGAACCCCAAGGAGATCACCATCTTTTTAGTTTCTGAGGGAGTTGGACCTTTTAGAACCCCTCCAACTATAAGAGTTTACATTCTTTCAAACATGTAAAGCACTTGACTTGGGCCACCAATTTTAAACTCACAAATATTAAGCCTGTTAGTATATTAATGAATACGTATTTTGAATATCCTTTTGATAAACTACATAAGTAATGCCATGGAAAGTACTCTATATTGTAGTTGTGGAAATAAAGAAATGTTTTTAGGTACGAGAATTGTTAGCTTTTATTTGTTAGCAATAAAATTTGAGACTAGTGTGACACAGACCAGAATGAGACTTTATACTACTGATGTTAACAAGAATGTCAAGCTATACTTTTTTAAAAATGAGAAAAAAACTGCCCTATGCACACCAAAGAATATACACCTACACATGCACACAGACATCAGGCAATTAGCTCATGTATAATGAGGGACAGAATGTTCATTAACTGGCAGACAAAAGTCTTGAATAATCTTACCACCAAAAAGTTAATTATACACTGACTAGCAATACTTTTCTGTTGGGGCCATTTTTTTCATAAACAGAATGGGGATTTACCCCAAAGATATAAATGCAATGAAACGCCGGGACACCTGCACCCCGATGTTTATAGCAGCAATGGCCACGATAGCCAAACTGTGGAAGGAGCCTCGGTGTCCAACAAAAGATGAATGGATAAAGAAGATGTGGTTTATGTATACAATGGAATATTACTCAGCTATTAGAAATGACAAATACCCACCATTTGCTTCAACGTGGATGGAACTGGAGGGTATTATGCTGAGTGAAGTAAGTCAGTCGGAGAAGGACAAACATTATATGTTCTCATTCATTTGGGGAATATAAATAATAGTGAAAGGGAATATAAGGGAAGGGAGAAGAAATGTGTGGGAAATATCAGAAAGGGAGACAACGTAAAGACTGCTAACTCTGGGAAACGAACTAGGGGTGGTAGAAGGGGAGGAGGGCAGGGGGTGGGAGTGAATGGGTGACGGGCACTGGGGGTTATTCTGTATGTTAGTAAATTGAACACCAATAAAAAATAAATTAAAAAAAAATACAGAATGGGAGTGGTAGCCAAAATTATCTTTCAACTCCCTCCCAACTTACACTTTTGATTGATTGTTCCATGTTTTCTGAAATTAAACAACAACAACAACAAGATATGTGAGTTTGTGGTTCTATCACTAATATATACCTTCTAGAAGATGGGAAGTGTGGAGATATTCCTTAGCAGATGAGGAACTCCAAGCTTTTCCACTATTCTCAGAGCATGCTGACTTTGCTAGTCCAGTTCTTCCTAGCATTAATACAGGATGAAGCAAATGTCATTACCATATATTACTTGGCCTTGGAGAAGGCCACGTTTTCCCCAGATCTGCAAAAAGTCATTATCATACTCTTGATAAATGATCAATGTAGTTAAGGAAGATTGACTCTCCAAACTACAGTATTCAGTTACAAATAATCCTAACATTTCTCACTCACCTTTCTAAACATACTCCATTATTTACAGCTATCTATCCTGCCATGGCGGCGAAACACAAAAATGTCTGACACTATAGTAAATAATTATGTTGATAATGTCCAAATTAAGACAGTCACCAATATTAGAATACTGAGCACGTTGCTTAATCAATTTGAGTAAGAGATATTATATGTGATTGCCTCTATGCAAATAACTTTTAAAGAATTGTGTAGTTCTTCAGAGAGTTTCTGAATTGGGCAAATGCTCTGAACAACTGCAGAACACTATTTCATCTACTGTGTTTTTTTTGCCCTGTTTTGTATATGGATTCTGGTGCAGTCTATTTTCAACCTAGAGTCTAAACTGTGATAGCTCCAATTATATGTTACACTTTGTCATTATTTGAGTTTTGTTCTAACAAATTTCTAAAATCTACTTTCAGATGAAGTTTTAAATCCCCTCTGAAATAAAAATATTTCATTCAACTTGTTTGATAGCTGCCTAAATCTGAATAGTATTAACTATTTTCTTGTCTAACAACAGAATCAGTTTGTAAAAAACTACTCACTGTCCTCTCAGAGAGATTCTGAAATATACCAAAACTTAGAAAAGGGAGTAAATCTCCCAAGACCTTCTCTTCTATGATTACCTAAATTAATAATGTTTAATATTATCATGAAAGAAAACTGAGAAAGTATTACAAATCAAATAAAATGTAAATAATTTATATTCTCATGATTTCACAGTGTATTGCCTTTTAGTTTTTGTTTCTATGCAGAGGTTTACTTTTTATTTCCATAATTATTTTCATATAATACATATTACTTTATAACCTGCATTTTCACTTAACCTATGGGTTAATATGGCTCCACTCTTTGGAACCATAAGAATGAATTTAATCAAGTTCAACTTTACTACTAACATATGACATTTTGATACTTGATCACAACAATGCTTATTTTAAAACATGTTTTAGAACATTATCATTATTGTTGTTTTTATAGTTAATAACTATCATATTAGTAACTTACCAAATTTACTCAGCTAAAAATTTATATAAATATTCCATTTAAATCTCTCCTTACATCTAGGGTGAAAAGAGAATTACTGTCCTCCACTGCAGATGAGACAAATGAGATTAAGAGATGTTAAAAGTTTTTCTTAAGATCATAAAAGTAGGAACCCAACACATATTTGTATTTTAGTCACTATTTCATTGAAGGCTAAACAAAGTTGAAATAGGCAGATGCAGCGAGGTTTAGACATGGGTCTATTCCAACAGAAAATAGACAGAAAGAAACACAAGATACTGACCAACAACCCAGTTTTTCTTTTGCTTTTATCAGATGGGGTTCTGTGTTTCTTGCTCTCTTCTTAGCTCTTTAAATGTGATAGATAACATTAAACTCTTCTTAATTGCAGAAGTTTGTGCTCCTGATCTCTAAAATTTGAGGCACTAACTCCAAAATAGAACTTATTCTAGAACTCAATTTACATTCCTGTCTCTGTCCATATATCAATGCATGGCACACAGTAAAACTAGGGAGTAGTGCTTATATCCCAGATTAGGAAGCTGCTAGCTTCTCTTCTGGAAAAAAAGGAGAAGCTGGGTAGGGGATGCAAAGTCACCATCTAAATACACATAATGATACCATCATGCATATGAGGCTAAATAGAAAAATAACAATTTCAGATTGATGAAAAAGTAATCATTACATTAGAAGACATTTCAGACTTAGAGGGCTCAGAAGTCATTCTGAAAACATTTTCTTCATAAAACGGAAGCAAATTTCTCAAAAATGCTTACATAAAATATATTACTAATATTTTGAATAAAAAAGTCAATGTAGTAAAAACCATACTAGTAAGATAAAATCTTAACTGAAAAATCTTAAAATAGAAAACTTTATCAGCACTATAAACCATTACTTTAAGAATATTTTGAGACTATAGGAACATATTTTTTAACAGGGGATTAGGCAGAAGAATATGATGGAAAATAAGTTTCCAGTGTTTAAACCATGAATTAAATATGTCCAAGAATAAAGAGGATATGGCTCCGAAATAATAATTGAAGAAATTTTTCTAGATATAAAATTAGAGATCTCATGCTATGAAGATTCACACAATTCCAAACAAAGGTAATGTCAGACATAAATGCCAAGATATTCTGAGTAAAGTGTTATTTAAACTATTAAGAGTATTTCTTCAAAATTTGTAAAGAGGACACATTGCCTGCAAAAGCATTACAATCCACTTAATCTACAAATTTCCATTTTCTACCAATACAATCAATTACTAGGACAATATACAGAAAATCATCAGGAGAAACTATATGGACTCCAATTTTTATATTTCTACTAAACTGTAATTTATATGAAAAGACAGTGGAAAGATGATTCTCCAAAATGAGAAGATTAGAAAACATAACATGCGATTACCTTTGCTAAAAAATTACTTGAAAATATTCACATTACCAAGCAATAATCATAACAATGATTACTGAATGGAGAAACTGAATTTGGAAATAGCTAGAGGCATTTTTCTTCAAATAGTAATGTATTTACATTTTTCTTTCAGTCTATTTTAGGACACTTCCTATCATACACGTTCATTATTAAGAGGATTTAGTCACGGGTCCTTTCTCTTACTCCTTTTTCATCTCTCCTCTCCTCTTTTTATCCTCTCTTCTCTCAAAAGTGTCTCAGGTTTAAGATATAACTCTGGGAATTCCTTATCTCACAGAATCTTTGCCTGTGACTCTATGTCGGGGCCAAGAGTACCTGCAACTTACAGTTACTTAAGCCAGAGTTTGAAATCAACTTGACATTTCCTTCTTCCATATCTTTAATCCCTCAGGATGTACCAATGTTTCTACAACCAAAGTATAAATCAAGCCCACCACCCTTCTACTTGTCTGATGCCACACTTTAATCCGAACCTCCATAGTCCTGCATTTCAAAGATTACATCATATTCCTAGTTGAACAGTTCATGAATCTTTCTGTTCATTCCCCTCTCCTAATAGACACCCACCCACTCTAACTCATCTTCCATGTAGTGGTCAGCATAATTTTTCCAAGTCAGGTTATACTTCTACTTAGAAGTCTCTTTATCCTCTTTGTCTACTGCCACTATTTAGGTCTTAAATTTCCTTCCTCAGAGTCATTCCCTGACTCTCAAACCAATGTTAACTCTTCTTCATAATTTCCTTCATGTTACCATATAGTTTCTTTCAGAGTGCTCATCACAATTTTTGTCATGTCCTCCTTTCACAGCATTTACCACAATGTGTACTTGTTTCTTTCCTGACTTGCTTCTCTGCTATATTGGGAGGGAGGTGCCTAGGTTTTTGAGGTGATCAGTATCTATCTTTGCCCAGAATAGGTGTGCACTACTATAGGATTAACTAATGATTGGTGATTATTTTATTATATATTGCCACTAAAGAATGTTTCAAACATCATGGAATAGGTATATAAAACATACTATGATAATTTAGGGGAAAGATAACACATTTAATATTTTGAAAGTTAAGCACTTGCAGTAAATTGATAGTATACTACTGCTGGGGTGGACTTCAAGAAGCTAAGATCCTGAAAACTGTATTCCCCAGCATGAAGGACCTCTTTGTAAGGGTACTGAGGTGGTCATGTTTATGAAAAAAGAAGCAACATACACTCCCTCAACAATCACATTCAGAAAGGCATTAAGGAGGAAAGTAGGCTAGGGTGGAGAGAATGATCTATTGACTGTGGACTATATTCTCCCACAGAAAATCTTGGATGTGGGACCTGGGCAGTTCAGTCTGTTAAGCATCTGACTCTTGATTTCAGCTCAGGTCTTGATTTCAGGGTGATGAGTTCAAGCCTGGCTTTGGGCTCCATGCTGGTCACAGAGTCTACTTAAAAAGAAGAAGAGGAAGAAGAAAGAGAAGAAGAAGAAAAAGAAGAAGAAGAAGAAGAAGAAGAAGAAGAAGAAGAAGAAGAAGAAGAAGAAGAAGAAGCAGGAGGAGGAGGAGGAGGAGGAAGAAGAAGAAGAAGAAGAGGAAGAAGAAGAAGGAGAAATAATAATCTTGGATGCTAAGTGTTTGCATCTTGTTCCAAAGTGTTAAGATGTACTAAATTAATGTCAGGTAAATCTTTACTTGAAAGGAGTAGATGGGCACTGGAAGTGAAGGAGCTTGTTCATTGCCACCTGAAATGATCTTCAGTAGCAAGAAACACTTAAGGGCATTGTGCACAAGACAGAAGGCTGTCACCACTATTTTTTTTTTTTTAAGATTTTATTTATTTGAAAGAGAGAGGGAGCGAGAAAGGGAGAGTGGGGGGAGAATCTGAAGCAGACTCTATATGGAGCTCAGAGGCAAAACCAAGAGTCAGTTGCTTAATCCACTAAGCCACCCAGATGCTCTTATCATCACTAAGAAAGACTGAGGTGATTAAACTCAGCTTTCTACCTTTTACAAGACAGAAATCTTGATTAGAAGGAAGTAATCTTGTTTCTACACACCAATTTTTATAGGTAACAAATTATGAGAGAAATAAAACACTTTTAACCAAATTTTGTGTGATAGAAGTTAAAAAGCCAAAATCTTCCATCTTCTGCTTTGCCTCTTGGGTGAATTTGGAGAAATCATTTACCTAGCAGAATCACTGTGACATTCCATCATTGGCTAGATAAGTAGAAATCTCCACACAATTAATAAATTACTTGTTCCAATGGCACCAGCATCATTATTATATCCCTATACCAAGTACCCAAACATACTGAACTTTTTTTCTTCAAGATTTTATTTATTTATTCACAAGAGACACACAGAAAGAGAGAGGCGCAGAGACAGAGGCAGAGGGAGAAGCAGGCTCTATGCAGAGAGCCTGATGTGGGACTCGATCCTGAGTCTCCAGGATCATACCCTGGGCTGAAGGAAGTGCTAAACCACTCAGCCACCTGGGCTGCCCACATATTGAACTTTTATTCATATTCAATACAGTTTATGGTATTTTCGTCTTTGAAAATATTAAACTGTATGTTCTTTTCAGATTAAATGCCAATAACCCATCAAAAAACAGCTGTGGTACTTTTAAAAGAGTGATGGTAGGACACATGAGCACAGTTTTGTCATTGCCCTGGTTTTCAGTAATACCAGCAGCTTCCCTGACTCTTGGCTTTGTTATTAGAATTTATTGGGAGAAAAGGTTTTCCTGCATTTCTCAAAAGCAAAAAGGAAAGATCTATTTGTTAGATTTTATATACTCAATGCAAATATTGTGACTCCCAGACCAGCTCCCAAATCTGAGCATCATTTCTCAGTTATCAATCCTGTTAGCCAGGACACCGAGTGGAAGTGTGAGATACCATTATTACAAGCAGCTAAACAGTTGGGCTTTAAAGAAAGTTATAATTTATAACAAAAGAGGCATAAATTGGAATTGATTTCATTAGAGGAACAACACCCACAAAATAATGATACTACTTTTTCTTTAGGGACACTATTGCATTACAGTTGTGCTTCACTAAATTAAAAATGCTATCAGGTTGGTAGTAAATTCTGAAGTTTGCTACTGAGCAAACTCCAAAGGCCATTTAGAGGCCAGGAGCTCATATATATCAGTGGAAACAAATTAGACACAAAGTTTAAAATTCAGTTTTCATTATAGGAAACTTTGAAAGTATATCAACATTTGATCACTTTTGTTGTTGTTCATACTGGATTTTAATGACTCAGCAGATGATTTCACTGATGTTTAACTGCTGAAGAAGGTACACTTTAAGAAGCTGAGTATTTGAGAGTCCAAGAATATTTGGACTGTGGGCTGCTCTACAATGAATAGAATTATTCCAAATGAATTATTCTATACTTATTTTCTAAATCAGTGCTTAAAACGGCCTGGTCAATAATCCCAATGAAAAGCTTTAAGAGCTTTAAATAATCAGCTGCTTTTTATTTCGTAAAAAGTTCAGTGTTAATGCTCCAGAAGTGGAAAGCTTGTACATGGGGTGGGGATGAGGGCAAATATTAAACTGAAATAAATTACCAAATCATCTTTGGAAGAAAAGTTCTATCTTGCTTGTATTTTTAAACTGGCATCAATCAATCAAAATCTCACAAGCAGGGATCCCTGGGTGGCGCAGCGGTTTGGCGCCTGCCTTTGGCCCAGGGCGCGATCCTGGAGACCCGGGATCGAATCCCACGTCGGGCTCCCGGTGCATGGAGCCTGCTTCTCCCTCTGCCTGTGTCTCTGCCTCTCTCTCTCTCTCTCCTTGTGACTATCATGAATAAATAAATTAAAAAAAAAAATTTCACCCAGTGAAATTAAAAAAAAAAAAAATCTCACAAGCATTAAGGGTTAAGGGCACAGATTGAACAATGCAGAAGGATTATAAGGGACTAAAAAATATCAAGCTTGAGAAGAGTTCTTCTCCCAGAAATAACCACCCACAAGCCAAACACCACAAGGAAATGTGGATGCCTGACGACAGTCAAGCAGAAGATAAAAACAAAGCACAGGAACTATTCCAATGAAAGAGGATAATACAGAATTATAAGTCTGGACTACCGTTTATTAGAAAAAATGAGACTTGAGCTAATTCTAAAGTTTTTTTTCCCCATTTTATAGATGTGGAATAATGAAAAACAAATTTGCTAATCCTTTACCTGAAAAATCTGTTTATTTTTTTCAATTTTTCTGCAGTCCTTTTGACCTTTTTTTTTTTTAAATATTTTATTTATTCACTCGTGAGAGACACAGAGAGAGAGAGAGAGGCAGAGACACAGGCAGAGGGAGAAGCAGGCTCCAGGCAGGGAATCTGACATGGGACTCAATCCTGGTCTCCAGCATAGCACCCTAGGCTGAAGGCGGTGCTAAACTGCTGAGCCACCGGGGCTCCCCAGTCCTTTTGACTTTAAGTGCATTTTCACTTGTGGCTGCATGTACTTTTTTACTTTATTTTTTAAATTTTTTTTTTGCCAAATTTTTTTTGATAAATTTGTTTTTTATTGGTGTTCAATTTACCAACATACAGAATAACACCCAGTGCTCATCCCGTCAAGTGCCCCCCTCAGTGCCCGTCACCCATTTACTCCCAGTCCTCGTCCTCCTTCCCTTCCACCACCCCTAGTTCGTTTCCCAGAGTTAGGAGTCTTTCATGTTCTGTCCCCCTTTCTGATATTTCCCACGCATTTCTTCTCCCCTTATATTCCCTTTCACTATTATTTATATTCCCCAAATGAATGAGAACATACACTATTTGTCCATCTCCATTTGACTTACTTCACTCAGCATAATGCCCTCCAGTTCCATCCACGTTGAAGCAAATGGTGGGTATTTGTCGTTTCTAATGGCTAAGGAATATTCCATTGTATACATAAACCACATCTTCTTTATCCATTCATATTTTGATGGACACCGAGGCTCCTTCCACAGTTTGGCTATTGTGGCCATTGCTGCTAGAAACATCGGGGTGCAGGTGTCCCGGCGTTTCATTGCATCTCTATCTTTGGGGTAAATCCCCACCATTGCAATTGCTGGGTCATAGGGCAGGTCTATTTTTAACTCTTTGAGGAACCTCCACACAGTTTTCCAGAGTGGCTGCACCAGTTCACATTCCCACCAACAGTGTAAGAGGGTTCCCTTTTCTCCACATCCTCCCCAACATTTGTGGTTTCCTGCCTTGTTAATTTTCCCCATTCTCACTGGTGCGAGGTGGTATCTCATTGTGGTTTTGATTTGTATTTCCCCGATGGCAAGTGATGCAGAGCATTTTCTCATGTGCTTGTTGGCCATGTCTATGTCTTCCTCTGTGAGATTTCTGTTCCTGTCTTTTGCCCATTTCATGATTGGATTGTTTGTTTCTTTGGTGTTGAGTTTAATAAGTTTTTTATAGATCTTGGAAACTAGCCCTTTATCTGATACGTCATTTGCAAATATCTTCTCCCATTCTGTAGGTTGTCTTTTAGTTTTGTTGACTGTATCCTTTGCTGTGCAAAAGCTTCTTATCTTGATGAAGTCCCAATAGTTCATTTTTGCTTTTGTTTCTTTTGCCTTCGTGGAAGTTCTTGCAAGAACTTACTGTGGCTGAGTTAAAAAGGATGTTGCCTGTGTTCTCCTCTAGGATTTTGATGGAATCTTGTCTCACAATTAGATCTTTCATCCATTTTGAGTTTATCTTTGTGTATTGTGAAAGAGAGTGGTCTAATTTCATTCTTCTGCATGTGGATGTCCAATTTTCCCAGCACCATTTATTGAAGAGACCGTCTTTCTTCCAGTGGATAGTCTTTCCTCCTTTATCGAATATTAGTTGACCATAAAGTTCAGGGTGCACATCTGGGTTCTCTATTCTGTTCCATTGATCTATGTGTCTGTTTTTGTGCCAGTACCACACTGTCTTGATGACCACAGCTTTGTAGTACAACCTGAAATCTGGCATTGTGATGCCCCCTGATATGGTTTTCTTTTTTAAAATTCCCCTGGCTTTACGAGGTCTTTTATGATTCCACACAAATCTTAAGAAGATTTGTTCCAACTATCTGAAGAAAGTCCATGGTATTTTGATAGGGATTGCATTAAACGTGTAAATTGCCCTGGGTAACGTTGACATTTTCACAATATTAATTCTTCCAATCCATGAGCATGGAATATTTTTCCATCTCTTTGTGTCTTCCTCAATTTCTTTCAGAAGTGTTCTGTAGTTTTTAGGGTATAGATCCTTTACCTCTTTGGTTAGGTTTATTCCTAGGTATCGTATGCTTTTGGATCCAATTGTAAATGGGATTGACTCCTTAATTTCTCTTTCTTCAGTCTCATTGTTAGTGTATAGAAATGCCACTGATTTCTTGGCATTGATTTTGTATCCTGCCATGCTACCCAATTGCTGTATGAGTTCTAGCAATCTTGGGGTGGAGGCTTTTGGGTTTTTACGTAGAGTATCATGTCATCGGCGAAGAGGGAGAGTTTGACTTCTTCTTTGACAATTTGAATGCCTTTAATGTCTTTTTATTGTCTGATTGCTCAGGCTAGGACTTCCAGTACTATGTTGAATAGCAGTGGTGAGAGTGGACATCCCTGTCTTGTTCCTGATCTTAGGGGAAAGGCTCCCAGTGCTTCCCCATTGAGAATGATATTTGCTGTGGGCTTTTCGTAGATGTTGAGGAATGTTCCCTCTATCCCTACACTCTGAAGAGTTTTGATCAGGAATGGATGCTGTTTTTTGTCGAATGCTTTCTCTACATCTAATGAGAGGATCATATGGTTCTTGGTTTTTATTTGCTGATATGATGAATCACATTGATTGTTTTACGGGTGTTGAACCAGCCTTGTATCCCGGGGATAAATCCTACTTGGTCATGGTGAATAATTCTCTTAATGTATTGTTGGATCCTATTGGCTAGTATCTTGATGAGAATTTTTGCATCCATGTTCATCAGGGATATTGGTCTGTAATTCTCCTTTTTGGTGGGGTCTTTGTCTGGTTTTGGAATTAAGGTGATGCTGGCCTCATAAAACAAATTTGGAAGTACTCCATCTCTTTCTATCTTTCCAAACAGCTTTAGTAGAATAGGTATGGTTTCTTCTTTAAATGTTTGATAGAATTCCCCTGGGAAGCCATCTGGCCCTGGACTTTTGTGTCTTGGGAGATTTTTGATGACTGCTTCAATTTCCTCCCTAGTTATTGGCCTGTTCAGGTTTTCTATTTCTTCCTGTTCCAGTTTTGGTAGTTTGTGGCTTTCCAGGAATGCATCCATTTCCTCTAGATTGCCTAATTTATTGTCGTATAGCTGTTCATAATATGTTTTTAAAATCGTTTGTATTTCCTTGGCTTTGGTAGGGATCTCTCCTTTCTCATTCATGATTTTATTAATTTGAGTCTTCTCTCTCTTCTTTTTAATAAGGCTGGCTAATGGTTTATCTATCTTATTAATTCTTTCAAAGAACCAACTCCTGGTTCTGTTGATCTGTTCCAGTTATTCTGGTCTCGATTTCGTTGAGTTCTGCTCGAATCTTTATTAACTCTCTTCTTCTGCTGGGTGTAGGATCTATTCGCTGTTTTTTCTCTAGCTCCTTTATGTGTAAGGTTAGCTTTTGTATTTGAGTTCTTTCCAGTTTTTGGATGGATGCTTGTATTGCGATGTATTTCCCCCTTAGGACTGCTTTTGCTGCATCCCAAAGATTTTGAACAGTTGTATCTTCATTCTCATTAGTTTCCATGAATCTTTTTAATTCTTCCTTAATTTCCTGGTTGACCCTTTCATCTTTTAGCAGGATGGTCCTTAACCTCCACATATTTAAAATCCTTCCAAACTTCTTTTTGTGATTTAGTTCTAATTTCAAGGCATTATGGTCTGAGAATATGCAGGGGACGATCCCAATCTTTTGGTATCGGTTCAGACCCGATTTGTGACCCAGTATGTAGTCTATTCTGGAGAAAGTTCCATGTGCACTTGAGAAGAATGTGTATTCAGTTGAGCTTGGATGTAAAGTTCTGTAGATATCTGTGAAATCCATCTGGTCCAGTGTATCATTTAAAGCTCTCGTTTCTTTGGAGATGTGCTTAGAAGACCTATCGAGTATAGAAAGAGCTAGATTGAAGTCACCAAGTATAAGTGTATTATTATCTAAGTATGTCTTAACTTTGGTTATTAATTGATTGATATATTTGGCAGCTCCCACATTCAGGACATATATATTGAGGATTTTTAAGTCTTCTTGTTGGATAGATCCTTTAAGTACGATATAGTGTCCCTCTTCAACTCTCACTACAGTCTTCGGGGTAAATTTTAGTTTATCTGATATAAGGATGGCTACCCCTGCTTGCTTTTGAGGACCATTTGAATGGTAAATGGTTCTCCAACCTTTTGAGGCTGTAGGTGTCCTTCTGTCTAAACTGAGTCTCTTGTAGACAGCAAATAGATGGGGCCTTCTTTTTTATCCAGTCTGAAACCCTGCACCTTTTGATGGGGTCATTAAGCCCGTTCACGTTCAGAGTTACTATTGAAAGGTATGATTTTATTGTCATCATGATATCTATTCAGTCCTTGTTGTTGTGGAATGTTCCACTGAACTTCTTCTTAAAGGGGAATTTTAAGAGTCCCCCTTAAAATTTTTTGCAGATCTGGTTTGGAGGTCACATATTCTTTCAGATCCTGCCTGTCTTGGAAGCTCTTTATCTCTCCTTCCATTCTGAGTGAGAGCCTTGCTGGATAAGGTATTCTTGGTTGCATGTTCTTCTCATTTAGGACCCTGAATATATCCTGCCAGCCCTTTCTGGCCTGCCATGTCTCTGTGGAGAGGTCTGCTGTCACCCTAATACTCCTCCCCATAAAAGTCAGGGATTTCTTGTCTCTTGCTGCTTTAAGGATCTTCTCTTTATCTTTGGAATTTGTAAGCTTCACTATTAGATGTCGAGGTGTTGAACGGTTTTTATTGATTTTAGGGGGGAATCTCTCTATTTCCTGGTCTGAATGCCTGTTTCCCTTCCCAGATTAGGAAAGTTTTCAGCTATGATTTGTTCAAATACATATTCTGGCCCTCTGTCCCTTTCGGCGCCCTCGGGAAACCCAATTAAATGTAGGTTTTTCTTCCTCAGGCTGTCGTTTATTTCCCTTAATCTATCTTCATGGTCTTTTAATTGTTTGTCTCTTTTTTCCTCAGTTTCCCTCTTTGCCATCAACTTGTCTTCTATGTCACTCACTTGTTCTTCCACCTCATTAACCCTCATCGTTAGGACTTCTAGTTTGGATTGCATCTCATTCAATTGATTTTTAATTTCTGCCTGATTGGATCTAAATTCTGCAGTCATGAAGTCTCTTGAGTCCTTTAGGCTTTTTTCTAGAACGACCAGTAGCTGTATAATAGTGCTTCTGAATTGGCTTTCTGACATTGAATTGTAATCCAGATTTTGTAACTCCGTGGGAGAGAGGACTGTTTCTGATTCTTTCTTTTGAGGTGAGGTTTTCCTTCTAGTCATTTTGCTCAGTGCAGAGTGGCCAAACACAAATTGTATTGGGAAAAGGAGAAAAAGAGAGGAGAGAAAGAAGGAAACAAAAGGTAAAAAGAAAAAATGAAGAAAAAAAAGAGAAGAAGAAGAGAAAGAAAGAAAGGAAAAAAGGGGTGAGGGAAGCAAACAAATTAAAAAGCAAAAAAATAAAACAAACAAACAAAAAAAAACACGGGGGAGTATCTTCTGATTCTGTATTCTCTAAGTCCCTTGACTTCCCCTGGAACTTGTCCTTCTAGCTGGTTTTCTGGGGGAGGGGCCTGCTGTGCTGATTTTCAGGTGTTAGCACCTGGGGGAGCTGCTCTGCCCCCTGCCTGGTGCTGGGCTCAGTGGGGGTTTTTTACCCCGTGAGGCCCCAGGAGGAACAACTGCAGTGGCGGGGCCAGCTCTGCAGCCCTGGAGTCAGCCCCCGCAGTAGCTCCAGAGCTCTTCCTCTGCAGGGCCTGGAGGCTCCGGGGCGGGGCCGCTGATCTGCTCAGCTGGGGCAGGAGCGTCCTCGCTGTCCTGGGCCCTCCCGGCCTCTGCCTGTCCCGGGGGAGGCCGGATCCTGGGCTGTGTCCCGGCGCCCTGTGCTCCAGAGCCTGCGCTGTTGGATTTGCGCTCCCGCCCCGCAGCCCCCTCCGCGGAGTCTCTTCCTCTGCCCGAGCCCCTCCAGCTACTCCAGGTCCGCCGTGCGTGCTGCAGCCCTTAGGGAGCTCGGCGCACTCTCCCGGGGCGCAGGTGTCTTTTAGTGTCCCGGGGAGCCCGAGGGCACCCCCGCCCTCCTGGGTCCTGCTCCAACTCCCTGCGAGCCCCTTTCTGCCCGGGAAGGTCGGTGCAGCTCCTGCTCCTCCGGGACGGGGCTCTCCAATCCTGGGGACACTCGCCCCGGCCTCAGCCCGGCTCCTCGCAGGGCCCCTCCCCCTCGGAGGCCTTTTGTTTCTTTATTTCTTTTTCCCCGTCTTCCTACCTTGATAGAAGCACGAACTCTTCTCACTGTAGCGTTCTCTCTTTAAATCTCAGGCTGAATTCATAGATTTTCAGGATGATTTGGAGGTTATCTAGGTAATGTGGTGGGGACAGGTGACTTGGGGACCCTACTCTTCCGCCATCTTGCCCCTCCTCTGCATGTACTTTTTTATTTAAAAAAATCATTCTATGAGATTATTTAATTCTTTCATAATTTTATACATTTCCCAATTTCATCAAACTGTGAAATTACATGTCTCAATAAACTAAATTGCAGTAGCTACAGAACTCTCTGCTGGTCTAAATGGGAATTTAAGTTTTATTCTCTTTCCTAGAATTTTTGAGACTCTTATGTATATCTTCATTGGTGCATTTAAATATCTGATTAAATGCTTCTTCTTTTTAAGATTTATTTACTTTTGAGACAGAGAGAAAGACAGGAAGTGAGCATGCACATTGGGGAGCAGCAGAGGGAGAAGGAAAAAATCTCATGCAGACTCCGCAATGAGTGCAGAGCCCTACCCGTGCTCAATCTCATAACCCTGACATCAGAATCTGAGTGGAAACCAAAAGTCGCCAGTTCAACTGACTCTACACCACATAGGTGCCTCTAAGTGCTTCTTCTTCTTTTTTTCCTTTTTAAGATTTTTTTAAAGATTTTATTTATTTATACATGAAAGAGAGAGAGAGAGAGAGAGGCAGAGACACAGGCAGAGGGAGAAGCAGGCTCCCTGAGGTGAGCCTGATGGGGGACTTGATCCCAAGACCCTGGGATCACAACCTGAGCCAAAGGCAGATGCTCAACCACTGAGCTACCCAGGCAACCCCCCCCCACCCTTTTCAAGGATTTTATTTATTTATTTGAGACAGAGACTGTGTATGAGCAGGAGCAGAGTAGGGTCAGAGGGAGAGGCAGAAGCAGGCTCCCCACTGTGCAAGAGGCCTGACATTGGACTCAATCCCAGGACCCTGAGTTCATGACCTGAGCCAAAGGCAGACACTCAACCAACAGAAGCACCCAGGCACCAACTCCCCAAATGCTTCTTATTTCTGCTCTTTTCTTTATTCTCTTTTTCCAAGTATGGTCCGAGATCTTTCCTTTAAGTCACTGCCATGATCACAGAGAACATATTGTTACTTTTAACAAGCATGGAAGTACAACAAAGAAAGTAAATAGGTGGCTATTTTATTTCTCAAAAGCCCAGGTTTAATTTAATTTGGGGCTCTTTATTCTGCTACCATACTTCCACATGTTGCAGAGATCCCCTAGCTCCATTAAAAACAAACAAAAACAAACAAACAACACAATGTTTAGCACCTGCCTATTTCTAAGATTATATTTCTTTTGAGAATGAAGTCCCAGAGTCCCAGAATAAAGTCCCTGACTTTAATTTAAGCCCTACCTCAACAGTCCTCATTACTTATTCATCATCCTTTCTAGAACTATAGTAATTATGACCCAAGAGAGAGCAAATCCCTTCAGGGACAATCCCACCACCACTTTAAGAAATGTATTCATGCCCAGTAGCCCCAGTAGAATATGGACATCAGAACACAACGGTGTAAACGAAGGCCACTCTAACTCCACCTTATCAGATAATTCCAGCATCTGATTTATATAGATGTTGGCACCAGTTAAATGCTTTTTCTCATTCAAGTTATGATTTTTCTGGATTGTTGGGTGAAGAGTAATTTTCTCTTGTATATGGATTTTTTTCTATTGTTAAGGAATCCTAAGTCTTACTTAAATCTTAACTGTAATTATAACATAGCACATAGGTTCTGGCCTACATTGGTGGGCTATGGTTCCAACAACAATTTAATTTTTGGAGACACTGCAGTGCTATGTTTTTGTGCTTGATGTATCTGGTGGTGCTAGGGCTCCTGCTGGTTCCTGATCTTCCTGCCTGAGGGAGCAAATGTAATTTCTCCATGCTGGGTCACCTGGTATCCCTAGAAACAAGAAAAGAATATCCAACCTACAGGAAAAAGAGGGCATGTAGGCCTGGCCACTGTTTGGTGAAGGATCCCACTTGCTGTCACCTTTTGATGTTGGCATGGTGAATTTGGGATCCAGAATAAAAAGGAGATTTCCTAGCCTGCTACATGTTATGGTGTGATACTCCCTGCCTGTGAGGAAAGGAGAGCGCCTGCTAGGCTGGTAGCCCTTGTGTAATTCCATTGCTGCTGATACTTGGCTGCCTGGTGTTTCTACATAGGGAAGGGGGATCTCAAACCCAAGCAGGGGGATGGGGAAAGGAGAGAGCTATACTCACTGCTATTGTTAATGGGGCTTGATATAGTAGTCAGGATATCTCTGAGCAGGTGGGTTCTAACTAAATTCTGGTCTAATGGTTTTAGGGAGAATGATGGGCTGATATCATTTTCAATGAAGCTCATTTTCAATAGGGGCGGTCTTAAACCATGTCCTCCAGTATAGGTCAAATACTGAAGACAACACTGTCTTTAGTACACTTATAGTCTCTACTATCATTTCTCAGTTGGCTAGAAATTGGTAGAAAGTTATTATGTCATCCTAAGCTCCCAGCAAAATTTACTGTAAGATTAAACATAGGGATGGATATTTGGGATCAAAGCAGGTAGAAAGGTTAAGGCTGTTTACTATATGGTGGTTGCAGCATATTGAATGGGGCTTATGCTGGAAAAAAAATAAAGTTTTCATTTCTTTTTAGGACTTCCATTAACATTATTGAATGGAAATGGGTGATTTTTTTAAGGGGAGGGGCATAAATATGGGGAGAGGCAGAGGGCAGAATGAGACAGAGAATCTTAAGCATGCTCCACATCCAACACAGAGCCTGATGCAGGGCTCAATTCTATGACCCAAAGTTCATGACCTGAGCCAAAATCAGGAGTTGGGTGCTTAACTGACTGAGCCACCCAAGTGCCCCAAAGGTGAGGATTTTTTTTAAAGTAGGTATGTATGCCACAAGAGTTAGATTAATAGTCCAAATATTTTTCATCTTTTAATATTTGGTGCCATGTAACAATAAATGTTATTTTGTCATTAAAATAATAATACCCAAAATCAATTCTCTTTCATCTATTTAAACATTGTTAGGGACAAATTATCCCAGTAATTGTGCCTAGACTTTAACCTCTGCACATCACATCTAACCTAAACTAACTGCTGCTCACCATAGTATATTCATGGTTCTACACAAAGATAACTCAGATTATGGTGAATTTTATAAATCACTGAGGAAGACGTACAACAAGCACTTTTAATAAGAATTTTAGTATGCAAGTTGACCAAGGTAAAGGAAAATCTGAATGACATTTTCACAATCTAATGAGCAATATATTAGTAAAGCAAAGCCTATACTCAGTAAAGAAGGCCTGTACTTTTGTACTTCAAATGCCTTGTAAAGGATTCAGGTTGGCATGGGAACTGCACAGAATGTTAAGCAACAAACAGAAAAAAACCAAAGCATGTGTCAAATGAACCTAAGAAATAGATGGCTCAGGAGATGGTGTTAGCATTGGAAAGAACAAAACATGAATCTGGTGAGTATATTTTAAAGGATAGGGAAATACTTATGAGCAGTTTATTGGAGTCCAACAAAACATACATGAAAAGAATTACAGGAATAATGCCAAAAGGTAACTTATGTTAAATATATAATTAAATATTTTTAAAGATTGATGAAAAGCAAGATATCTTATGCATTATAAACAATTATAGGATTCAGAAGAATGAATGATGTTCAGACAGGATTCAAAAGTTAAAAGACTAATTTTATAGTTGTTGATTTGTTTTTGTTTTTTTTTAAGTTTTGTTTATTTATTTGAGAGAGAGAGTGTGTGTGTATGAGTGGGAGGGGACGAGGGAAAGAAAGAAAGAATCTCAAGCAGACTCAGTGCTAAGCATGGAGCCTGGCATGGGGTTTGATCTCAGAACCCTGAGATCATGCATGACCTGAGCTGAAATTAAGAGTGGATGCTTAACGACTGTGCCATCCAGGTGCCCCTTGTTTGTTTTTTTTAATATATAGGGTGATTCTTATAGAGAAAGTCTGACCCAGAAAATTCTTGAGAGTTTGCAGAGAGGTAATCATAAAAAGGTAGTGGGCAAGTTTCCTTGCATTAATGGAATAGCTGCAAAAGATTTAATTAGATATAAGTAAAAGGCTGGAGGGGGGCAAGATGGCAGAAGAGTAGGGTCCCCAAGTCACCTGTCCCCACTAAATTACCTAGATAACCTTCAAATCATCCTGAAAACCTACGAATTCGGCCTGAGATTTAAAGAGAGAACAGCTGGAATGCTACAGTGAGAAGAGTTCCCACTTCTATCAAGGTAGGAAGATGGGGAAAAAGAAATAAAGAAACAAAAGGCATCCAAGGGGGAGGGGCCCCGCGAGGAGCCAGGCTGAGGCCAGGGCGAGTGTCCCCAGGACAGGAGAGCCCCATCCCGGAGACGCAGGAGCTGCACCGACCTTCCCGGGCGGAAAGGGGCTCGCAGGGAGTTAGAGCAGGACCTCAGGGGGCGGGGATGCCCTCGGGATCCCTGGGACACTAACAGACACCTGCGCCCCGGGGAGAGCCCCACACCCCGCAGCTGAGCTCCCTGAAGGGCTGCAGCCCGGGAGCAGCTCAGAGGAGCTTGGGTGGAGGGGGCTGCCCGGCCTGGAGCGTGATTCCTACAGCACAGACCGGGAGCACAGGGCGCCGGGACACAGCCCAGGATCCAGCCTCCCCCTGGGACAGGCAGAGGCCAGGAGGGCCCAGGACAGCGAGGACGCTCCTGCCCCGAGCTGAGCAGATCAGAGGCCACTCCCTGGAGCCTCCAGGCCCTGCAGATGGAGAGCTCCGGAGTGACTGCGGGGGCTGACTCCAGGGCTCCAGAGCTGGCCCCGCCACTGGGGCTGTTCCTCCTGCAGCCTCACGGGGTAAACAACCCCCACTGAGCCCTGCACCAGGCAGGGGGCAGAGCAGCTCCCCCAAGTGCTAACACCTGAAAATCAGCACAACAGGCCCCTCCCCCAGAAGACCAGCTAGACGGACAAGTTCCAGGGGAAGCCAAGGGACTTAAGGTATACAGAATCAGAAGATACTCCCTTGTGGTTTTTTTTTGTTGTTGTTGTTGTTGTTGTTTTGTTTTGTTTTTGCTTTTTGTTTGCTTCCCCACCCTTTTTTCCTTTCTTTCTTTTTCTTTCTTTTTCTTTCTCTTTTTCTTCTCTTTTTTTTTCTTTTTTTCTTCCTTTTTTCTTTTTACCTTTTGTTTCCTTCTTTCTCTCCTCTCTTTTTCTCCTTTTCCCAATACAACTTGTGCTTGGCCACTCTGCACTGAGCAAAATGACTAGAAGGAAAACCTCACCTCAAAAGAAAGAATCAGAAACAGTCCTCTCTCCCACGGAGTTACAAAATCTGGATTACAATTCAATGTCAGAAAGCCAATTCAGAAGCACTATTATACAGCTACTGGTCGTTCTAGAAAAAAGCCTAAAGGACTCAAGAGACTTCATGACTGCAGAATTTAGATCCAATCAGGCAGAAATTAAAAATCAATTGAATGAGATGCAATCCAAACTAGAAGTCCTAACGATGAGGGTTAATGAGGTGGAAGAACAAGTGAGTGACATAGAAGACAAGTTGATGGCAAAGAGGGAAACTGAGGAAAAAAGAGACAAACAATTAAAAGACCATGAAGATAGATTAAGGGAAATAAACGACAGCCTGAGGAAGAAAAACCTACATTTAATTGGGTTTCCCGAGGGCGCCGAAAGGGACAGAGGGCCAGAATATGTATTTGAACAAATCATAGCTGAAAACTTTCCTAATCTGGGAAGGGAAACAGGGATTCAGATCCAGGAAATAGAGAGATTCCCCCCTAAAATCAATAAAAACCGTTCAACACCTCGACATTTAATAGTGAAGCTTGCGAATTCCAAAGATAAAGAGAAGATCCTTAAAGCAGCAAGAGACAAGAAATCCCTGCCTTTTATGGAGAGGAGTATTAGGGTAACAGCAGACCTCTCCACAGAGACCTGGCAGGCCAGAAAGGACTGGCAGGATATATTCAGGGTCCTAAATGAGAAGAACATGCAACCAAGAATACTTTATCCACCAAGGCTCTCATTCAAAATGGAAGGAGAGATAAAGAGCTCCCAAGACAGGCAGGAACTGAAAGAATATGTGACCTCCAAACCAGCTCTGCAAGAAATTTTAAGGGGGACTCTTAAAATTCCCCTTTAAGAAGAAGTTCAGTGGAACAATCCACAAAAACAGGGACTGAATAGATATCATGATAACACTAAACTCATATCTCTCAATAGTAACTCTGAACATGAAAGGGCTTAATGACCCCATCAAAAGGCGCAGGGTTTCAGACTGGATAAAAAAGCAGGACCCATCTATTTGCTGTCTACAAGAGACTCATTTTAGACAGAAGGACACCTACAGCCTGAAAATAAAAGGTTGGAGAACCATTTACCATTCGAATGGTCCTCAAAAGAAAGCAGGGGTAGCCATCCTTATATCAGATAAACTAAAATTTACCCTGAAGACTGTAGTGAGAGATGAAGAGGGACACTATCTCATACTTAAAGGATCTATCCAACAAGAGGACTTAGCAATCCTCCATATATATGCCCCAAATGTGGGAGCTGCCAAATATATCAATCAATTAATAACCAAAGTGAAGAAATACTTAGATAATAATACACTTATACTTGGGGACTTCAATCTAGCTCTTTCTATACTCGATAGGTCTTCTAAGCACATCTCCAAAGAAACGAGAGCTTTAAATGATACACTGGACCAGATGGATTTCACAGATATCTACAGAACTTTACATCCAAACTCAACTGAGTACACATTCTTCTCAAGTGCACATGGAACTTTCTCCAGAATAGACCACATACTGGGTCACAAATCGGGTTTGAACTCAGCCACAGTAACTTCTTGCAAGATACATCCACGAAGGCAAAAGAAACAAAAGCAAAAATGAACTATTGGGACTTCATCAAGATAAGAAGCTTTTGCACAGCAAAGGATACAGTCAACAAAACTAAAAGACAACCTACAGAATGGGAGAAGATATTTGCAAATGACGTATCAGATAAAAGGCTAGTATCCAAGATCTATAAAGAACTTCTTAAACTCAACACCAAAGAAACAAACAATCCAATCATGAAATGGGCAAAAGACATGAAGAGAAATCTCACAGAGGAAGACATAGACATGGCCAACACGCACATGAGAAATTGCTCTGCATCACTTGCCATCAGGGAAATACAAATCAAAACCACAATGAGATACCACCTCACACCAGTGAGAATGGTGAAAACTAACAAGGCAGGAAACCACAAATGTTGGAGAGGATGTGGAGAAAAGGGAACCCTCTTGCACTGTTGGTGGGAATGTGAACTTGTAACAGCCACTCTGGAAAACTGTGTGGAGGTTCCCCAGAGTTAAAAATAGACCTGCCCTACGACCCAGCAATTGCACTGTTGGTGATTTACCCCAAAGATAGAGATGCAATGAAACGCCAGGACACCTGCACCCCGATGTTTATAGTAGCAATGGCCACAATAGCCAAACTGTGGAAGGAGCCTCGGTGTCCATTGAAAGATGAATGGATTAAGAAGATGTGGTCTATGTATACAATGGAATATTTCTCAGCCATTAGAAACGACAAATACCCACTATTTGCTTCAACGTGGATGGAACTGCAGGGTATTATGCTGAGTGAAATGATTCAATCGGAGAAGGACAAACATTATATGTTCTCATTCATTTGGGGAATATAAATAATAGTGAAAGGGAATAGAAGGGAAGTGAGAAGAAATGAGTAGGAAATATCAGAAAGGGAGACAGAACATAAAGACTCCTAACTCTGGGAAACAAACTAGGGGTGGTGGAAGGGGAGGAGGGTAGGGGGTGGGGGTGAATGGGTGACGGGCACTGAGGGGGGCACTTGAAGGGATGAGCACGGGGTGTTATTCTGTATGTTGGCAAATTGAACACCAATAAAAAATAAATTTATTATTAAAAAAAGATATAAGGAAAAGGAAGATTTTTAATTAGATATAAAGAAAAGGGAAGATTTTTAAGTGAATTTTGAACTAAAAATTACTATAGATGAGAAACAATTACTAGAAAGAGTAGGTGTCAGAAATGAGTGTCAGTAGAGATCTAAGAAAAAAAAATGAGCCAACAAATAAAGAATGGCTAAGTAGGATTATAATAGATAGTTAACTAATACTATGATAACTTCTGGGTAGAATTACTCTTCAGAAGACTGATATTCGGGATGCCTGGGTGGCTCAGCAGTTGAGCTTCAGCCTTTGGCTTAGGGCCTGATCCTGGAGTCCTGGGATGGAGCCCTGCATCCTGCTACCTGTGGGGAACCTGCTTCTCCCTTTGCCTGTGTCTCTGCCTCTCTCTCTGTGTGTGTCTTTCATGAATAAATAAATAAAATCTTAAAAAAAAGACGACTGGTTTTGGAACGAATTTTTTGACTAAATAGATAGGTTTTTTATTTTTATTTTTTGATGTACTTATCTGAGAGAGAGAGAGCGAGCATAAGTAGGGGGAGTGGCAAGCAGAGGGAGAGGGAGAAGCAGGTCCCCTGTTGAGCAGGGAACCCAATGTGGGGCTCAATCTCAGGACTCTGTGATCATGACCTCAGCTGATGGTAGACATCTAACCAACTGAGCCACCCAGGTGCCCGCTAAATACATGTTTTGAATGGACCTGGACTGACCCACTTATTGATGTCTCACCAGGATCAATGTGAGGAATAGTTCAAGAAAAGAAAATGAGAATGGCTGATTTCAGTGTTCAAAGGTTTAGTTACAAATGCAAATGACAGAATTGCCAAAAAAGAAAAATAACATTTGAACAATGGCAGAGAATAAATAGAATAACAAATGGAATTGTAAGTATTCTATGATCAAGATAGATCACATTTAGTCCCACCCCATTTGTACTCAACAATTTAGGATTAAACATTTAAAACAACCGCCTCCTCAAAAATAGTAACCTGGAAGATGAAAATCCAACATTATATCTGAGAATGCAGCCTAAAAGTAAATGGTATTTTTCAAATAAATTAAATAAAAAATAAATAAATAAAATAAAATAAAATAAAATTAATTTATAAATTAAATAAAAATAAATTAAATTAAATGGGGTGCCTGGATAGCTCAGTTGGTTTTGCTTCTGACTCTGGATTTTGGCTCAGGCTGTGATCTCAGGGTTGTGAGATAGAGCCCCATGTTGGGCTCCATGGTCAGCGGGGAATATGCTTGAGAATTTCTCTCTCCCTGTTTCTCTGCACCTCACATCCCCACCCCTGCTTGCTCTCTCTCTCTCTCTCTTTCTCTCTCTCCAAATAAATAAATACATCTTTAAAATAAGTAATTAAATGACATAGAGAACATATCAATACTCTTAAAATTCCTCTCAGGATTTCCACTTATTTTTATTAGAACAGACAGAAAAGAGGTAATATTTAATAAACCAACATAAGTCCTCAGATTAGAGACCCAGCCTACGTTCGAAATTTAAGGCAAAGCTAGTCAAAACAATAATAATTGCAAAAAATAAGACAAAAGTAGACAATATTGTGGAGGCCGAGAAAATTAAGGCCATTCTACTTTAAGTTCAGCGTTAGCACAAGTACAGCCATCCCAGGCCCCTGTGAAGAAGAGCTGAACTTTACCTTACTTCAGTTACAGGAACAAGACAGTTTCCAGCCTAATGTCCTAGAAAGCCCCATATTAGAATAAAAACAGAGCCCAAGCCAGTGGCAGGAAGCCCCTATTAGAATGAGAACAGAGCTCAGTGCCCTTGAAGGCCCCATATCAAAATGTAAACAGAACTTGAGGAATTGCTCCCCCACTTCTGGAGGTCCCCTAGACCAGCCCATAAAACTCAGCTGAAACCCACCTCGGGGTCCAAGTCCCTGCTCTGCTGTGTCGGGTACACTTGGACCCAAGCTCGAGCTTGTAAATAAACCCTCCTGTGTCTGCATCGGTGTCGGCTCGGTGGTGGTTTCTCGGATTTGCGATCTTGGGCACAACAAATATACTGTTTATTAGAGGCAGAATCAGGAACAGAAAACAGACCTTTGCCTCTTAAATCAATTCTCCATTCCATTTTAAGACATTCTTCATTTAATTCAACACAAATATATTAAGCACTTTTAAAGTGCTCAATACGATGTTAATTACTATAAAAGGTGACAGGAAAGAAGATTGGCTTTAAATCAGCTAGGAAGAGAAAATAAAATATAGTGTAAGTGAAATAAATATGAGTATAAACAATGTTGTTTTATGGGTAATCAAAGAGGATTTTACAACTGCATAAATGGTTTTCATTTAACGGTTTGAAGAAATAACCTCTGTAACTCACACCTTGCTTAACTCATTCATCCCATCTAGCAGTCAACAAATAAATTTCAAAATCATATGTCAATAAAAATAAGAAGCAAAGGCTAATTTCACCATGAACCATGTCTACTTGGAAAGGTAGGACATGGAAGTCTATATAAAAATATTTCCCAATATATATGTTGATTATTGGTCAACAAATTTGCTGTAATAAAAATCTATAAAATTCATTCCCAGACACAAAGTTACATTCGACATTAAAATATTTAATTCTAAAATAAGACAACTCAGGAGTGCCTGGCTGGCTCAGTCGGGCTTGGAACTCTTGATCTAGGAGTCTTGAGTTTGATCTTCACGTTGGGTGTATAGGTTACTTTATTTTTTTTTTTTTTTTTTAAGATTTTTTATTTATTTATTCATGATAGTCACAGAGAGAGAGAGAGGCAGAGACACAGGCAGAGGGAGAAGCAGGCTCCATGCACCGGGAGCCCGATGTGGGATTCGATCCCGGGTCTCCAGGATCGCGCCCTGGGCCAAAGGCAGGCGCCAAACCGCTGCGCCACCCAGGGATCCCCCATGTATAGGTTACTTTAAACAAATGAAACAGTTCAATGATCTTAAACTTTTGGCCAATGCAAACACAATTAACTCATATATATTGACAGAAACTATTATATGTATATGACTCTAAGAGGTAAAGAATTAGCAAGAGTCATTTCTCACCCTGAAAAAAAATACATTAGAGGCTTTCAAACATTCAGTTTAAGTAACCAATTTAAAGCTGAGTTCAAGGTTTTCCTGGGCTCATAAATAAATCCCTTAGAGGTGTTTATGCAAATATGGGGAACTTGGTCTCCTGAAGTTACCATGGAGCATAACTTTTCTTATTTGATTTTGCTAGGCACTGATACAAGGAATATGTGAATTTTCTATCCTACAAGGAGGCATTTTAGATACCAATATCAGTAACTTTACAATTACAAACTTTCAATATAGGTAAGAGCTTAAGTGTAGGGGAGGTAGTATCCTTGCCTTTATTGATCTGATTGTATAATATCTCCCAGTTTAATACGGGTATGAACCAATCTTTATGTATCAAACCCCAAATTTCAAAGGGCTTAAGGAAGGAAGTAAAACTGACTCAGGGCTCAACTCATAGCAGGAAAAATGGAGGAATTTATATTAGCAGCTGTGCTGTGTTGTTATCAATATCTGCTGGGAAAACACTCTGACATTTTCCCTGAAATGATTAGCCCATCATCTTCCTAGAAGTGGGCTGGAGGTCCCCAAATAGCACATTTACTCGGCTTGCCTAAGGATCTATAGTTCAAGCTGGAGCATTAAAAAGGTTGTTGTGTAGCACAGAGCCTCTAACCATATTCTAATTTTCCACTTCAAAGCTATGGAGTAAAAGGTGTCACTGTTAATTGTGTCTTAAGTTTGTGTTTAAAATGTAGGATGAGATATTTAAAAAGAAAGAGAGAAAAGCATTTTATTATCAATACAAATAGCATAATTTGCAATCGTATATTAAATGATGATAAATAATAAATGATACATTTTCTTACTTTTACTTGTAAATTAATAGTGTATGAAAATATATAACCATTACTTAGAAAGAGTAAGGTGCTATTAATTTAAAAAAGTAAAAGAACAAAAAAAGAACATTGCAGTAACTTTTAAAGGTAGATTTATCTAGATATATATCTTTACTTTTCTTTTTTTTGTCATTAAAATTTCCTCCTGTTCTCTTTTTGTGTTTTTGTGTGATAAAAACACTTACCATAAGATTGATAGATCAACCTATCGAGCTATCTATTTAATTCCTTATTTTTTAATCAAAACTCTTACTGTTTGACTGAAAATGTGTCCTACTTTTTAAGTTTATGTAAATACAACCACTCAACCACTTTACTTTCTCCTTTAATTCAGAACCGTTTTGATTTTTTCCACAGGTGAATGACTTATCAGTCAATATTACATTATATTGGTTTAAAATCAAATTAGGGGATCCCTGGGTGGCTCAGTGGTTTAGCGCCTGCCTTTGGCCCAAGGCGTGATCCTGGACTCCCAGGATCCAGTCCCACATCGGGATCCCTGCATGGAGCCTGCTTCTCCCTCTGTCTGTGTCTCTGCCTCTCTCTCTCTCTCTCTCTGTGTCTCTCATGAATAAATAAATAAAATCTTTAATAAATAAATAAAGCTCATAAATAAATAAATAAAATCTTAAATAAATAAATAAATAAATAAATAAATAAATAAATTTAATCGTTTAATTTTAGATGGCATGTAGGTCATGATGACATGAATTGTATAGGCTACTTTTGTAATTTGTATTTGAACCTGTATTGCATAAAATAGATAAAAATCATTTTTAAATAATCAATATCAACTATGCTGCCCATGTCATTTACATTCCCTTTTTCATGTAAATTATTTTATCAGTTAAGATATTTGGCTGCAAGTAACAAAGTATCTTATTAAAAGTGGATTACAATAAAATGTATAATTAGTCCACTTAAGAATATGTCTGAGGTAGGTATTTCTGGATTATTTTCAACTTCCCAGCCTCACCATATCAATAATGCCCCCTTTTGTTCATATAATGGCTGCAGAAATACCCAGCATTAAACCTACACAAGAAACTGTGCAAAGCTTACAGGGAAAAAAGACAGTTATTTTTCTCTATTTCTCTGGTTTATCATGAACCATCTTTTCCAGAAGCCTTCTACCACACAGCCCTCTCGAGATAAGTGGCCATGACTGTGTCTGATAGCAAACTACAGATGTAAGTGAGTGAGTATAAAGTGAGTTTTTAATATATGTGAACTATTGTGAGAATTTGGTTCTATTACTTATAAGGGAGTGAAAAATTCCTATTGGATAGACAATCAACACCTGTCTGCCATAATCTTCATAAAACAACGAGTAAACTGAGGCTGAGAGAGATTAAGACCAATCATATAATACATTTTATGTATTTACTTTATTTATTTATTTATTTTTTATTGGAGTTCAATTTGCCAACATTTAGCATAACACCCAATGCTCATCCTGCCAAGTGCCCCCCTCAGTGCCCATCACCCAGTCACCCCAACCCCCTGCCCACCTCCCCTTCCACTACCCCTTGTTCATTTCCTAGAGTTGGGAGTCTTTCATGTTTTGTCACCCTCACTGATATTTTCACTCGTTTTCTCTCCTTTCCCTTTATTCCCTTTCACTAATTTTTATATTCTCCAAATGAATGAGAACATATAACGTTTGTCCTTTTCTGATTGACTTATTTCACTCAGCATAATACCCTCCAGTTCCATCCACGTCGAAGCAAATGGTGGGTATTTGTCGTTTCTAATGGCTGAGTAATATTCCATTGTATACATAGACCACATCTTCTTTATCCATTCATCTTTTGATGGACACCGAGGCTCCTTCCACAGTTTGGCTATTGTGGACATTTTTAAAATCAGGTATGTCTATATCCAAAGTTTTGTCTTCCCACATCACCATTTTACCTTTCCCTGTGTTAATTATAACATCAAACCTGGGCAAGAACAAATGTGCTGTGTTTAGCTTGTGCAAAGCAAAATAAAAGAAATAACCTATCTATCTTTAAAGCTTTCATACAAAGAAAACTCAGACTTTTTCATTGTTACTATAATCATTAGAAGTACTAATCAATAAAAGCTATAGATTTACAGAATCAGATTTTAAGTCATCCTATGAATACACAGAATTTTCTATCAGTGAAATAAACTGCTTTGGTTGCCACTAAGTTCAACATAACTATATTTTTCAAATAACCCCTCCCCCCAAAATCCAATGCTAAGTAATTCAACAATCTCCCCCTATAGTGTTTTTACCTCTTCTACTTCAGTGACTACAGCTTCTGTAACCATAACTACAATATGAATTTTATCATAATTTTCCATGCTTAAAATAAAAATCTCTGATATCCTTCCCTCTTAGTTTTACAGTTCACTTGGTTCCTATTCCTTTTAGTTTTCTTCCTATTCCACCGTTTTCTTGAAACTATCACTATTCCCTTGTGTGCATTTCCTTTCCTATGCAATCCATATAAAATCACCCAACAATCCAATGATTCTGTTGCTAGTGCTCCCCAATTTATTTCTCCTTGCTTTATATAGCAACAGAACCTGAATCCCTCCATCACAGAAGCCATTACCCTATGTGATACAAGTTCCTGAACACTACTGGAAACAAAACAAAACAAAAATACAACATTTCACTATGTAGAATGATTCCATTTCAATCATTAAAAAATGTCCTGCAATAATTTTATATACCAAATAATTGTTTCATTCTCTAAAATAGTTATTGAGAGAGAAGAGAGAGGGAGAGACAGAAAGAGAGGGAAAGAGAAAATAAGTTAATAGCTAAAAAGCATGAACTCTAGATCTAGACTTCCTGGTTTTGAATCTTTGCCCCATCATAATATAATTTTGAGCAAATTATATACTTCTGTATGCCTTGGTTTCCGCACTTGTAAAATGAGGAATTAATAGTACCTACTTCAGGGGAATGAGAGCTCACTCATTCTAAACACCCAAAATGTTTTTTTTTGTCTTCTCTATAATGTTTTATTAGGTACAAGGCAAAGTGTAATTGCCATTTGCTTATATTTTTTTAATAATAAATTTATTTTTTATTGGTGTTCAACTTGCCAACATACAGAATAATACCCAGTGCTCATCCCGTCAAGTGTCCCCCTCAGTGCCCATCACCCATTCACCCCCACCCCTTCCCTCCTCCCCTTCTACCACCCCTAGTTCGTTTCCCAGAGTTAGGAGTCTTTATGTTCTGTCTCCCTTTCTGATATTTCCCACACATTTCTTCTCCCTTCCCTTCTATTCCCTTTCACTAGTATTTATGAATAATACTAGTGAAATGTATTAGAACATATAATGTTTGTCCTTCGATTGACTTATTTCACTCAGCATAATACCCTCCGGTTCCATCCACGTTGAAGCAAATGGTCGGTATTTGTCATTTCTAATGGATGAGTAATATTCCATTGTATACATAAACTATATCTTCTTTAAATGTTTAGAAAAAAATTTGGTGCACAATATGCTCTGTTACCTTCTTAAATTTTTAGCCATTTAAATTGTAAATTAAAAATCCATAAATTGAATATCTATTTTGTTGTATCTAGTACTGCTACCTTCTTTTGGTAATAGTACTTCTTTCCATGCAATGATACAAAGCAATGTAACACAGTACTTGCTTTTCTAGTCCACAGGCCCTACCATTGATCTTCCACGAAATATTTATTAATAAAGCTTTGACTTCTAAGACAAAAGTCCAAAGAGTGTCCTACACAAAACTAAACTATATTTCTTGTCCATAATACTCCAATATATAGTTCAGGATTGATATGACAATTGATATGACACATTCATTATATTACTGTCTAACTCTGAAAGTTCTGAAACTTCCATCTCATTTCTAAAAGATTTGCTTTAGTCTCTATTATCTTGCTCAGTTTGGGTGAATTGGTTTTTCTAAATACGCAGAGATAATGTAATCTTGGAAATTCTCCAACTCCTTGCAGTCGCCCTATTTTAGCAATCTGTACTTCCTGTAAGTCTTACACCTTCTATCCAGCTTAAGTGATGAAGAGGGTTAATTCTCTTGTGAAAAAAAAGTTAATTCTTCACTTGCATGCTAAAAGCAACGAATGATTATTTGCATGTGGAATACTGAGACTACTATTTTCATATGCTTTGATTCTTTTACTTTTTCAAAAGTAGTTAAAACTTCAATTTTTTAATGAGAATAATTCCAATATTCACTCATTATTCACTCAATATACACTCATATTCAAAATATGGGCCAGGAAATAAAAACATGCCTTCTAGACAGAGGAAGAGAGTGGGTAGCCACATTTCAACCAATAATCCATCAGTTGCTAAAGGGTATCCCAAAGCTAAGTGAATGAAATTCCTAAAGAGGTAGAAAAGGGATTTTAAAATTTTAATGGAATTAAAGTTAGTTGGATATATTACTGCCAATCTAGACAGATAAATCAATAATTGATATTTTTAATGATCAATAGATAAATAGTTGGATGATTTAGATACTTACTTGATTATTCCCCACTCCTTATTTTTATTATAAAGCCTAGTACACTTAAAGATAAATTCTGCTTAAGAGTATACAAGTAGCAGTCACTGTGATTATTTTACAAAACTCAGGGCATCTATTCCCTGATAGTCATTAGCCATACAGTTGTGGAATGGTGCTAGGAGTGGGGGGACAATTGATCCTCCTCCCATGTCCAAGGGTTAACCTAATGGTTCTAAACATATCACAGTGATTTAGTGGTGTCATCCAGGCCTGCTACTAACTGAGACTAATAATATGCTAGGAAATTGGTTACATGTTCTCTAACTACTCAGGGTCAATCTCCATAACTTTCGGAAAGATACAGTAGCATATTCGTGCGAATGTTTCATTAACTTGAGAGAATAGTCATATCATAAACCTGATGTTGTAGAAGGCTGTGCAAAGAGTCAAAGGTCAGTGAGAACTTGATGCTATATAGGAAGTAGTGAATCAAACTGACCCAAAATGTATCCCTCCCTCTGGACCATTCAGGTATGTGCATCTCTAACTCCCATTTATAATTGATCTATTTTGGATTAAGTTTTCATTATAGGAAGTATCCTAATTTATAACAGAATGACAAATTAAATTGTTTCTTTGTGATACATCTCTGTGGTTGATGTAATTTGCTGAGTTATCCTTAAACTGTTTAGTTGAGAAACTCAACAATGCATTTTACTGAATGAAAAGTTGGAATAATTTAAATATGGGGTATGACTGGCTGAATGTTAATATTTTATGCTATATCATATTTGATCTATTCCCATAGGCAATGCAAATATATATAATAAAAATATATTCAATATTATTTAGTTTTAGGTGTAAAAATCCCCCCCAAAAAATCATACATAAAAGCAAATTTTAATGGAACTAGAAAGTGATTTAAATTCCTGATTAAAATCCTACACATTCCTTAACAGCCCTTCCTGGCTGAACACTTTTATTTGGCATCTCTACTTGTCAAATGAGGGGGAGCAGTATGTTTGTCCTAAAATATGCCACTTTGGCATATAGATTATTTTTAGCTTAGGACAGTTAAATTCCAACAGATTCAAAAAGAGCTGCTTACCTTCCCCTTCACTGCCTAAAATAATTTAGAGAGAGGCCCAAACCAAGAGAGAGCTAACACCAAAGATAACTTTTTGTCAAGAAGATTTATCTGCATGGTATGGGAAACATTCATTTACCAAACATTTTTTCTTCTCATTTCCTGTGAATTGTCTTCCTCCCCTGTGCAGCCCCAGACCCTTCTTGCTTCTCCATGGCTCTGGAAAACATATAAACCTCAATTGCCTGACTGTTTTTGGCACTCAAGTCTTTGGGGCTCTTGTACATATGAAATTTGCTTTTTTTTCCTATTAACCTATCTTATATCAATTTAATTATTAGACCAGCCAAAGCACCTAGAAGGGAAGAAGGGAAAAGTTTTCCACCCTACACAGACTTAAAATCATTTAAAAAGGTCCAGCTTAAGTCACAATTCTGACATGAGATTTTTCCAGTGATAAAGCATCTCCTCCCTTTTTGATCTTTCACAGCATCTTTATTGTAGAATCCACTTTTATCATGAGTTTGAGTTGTTCTTTGAGGCTGCCTCTTATAAGCTTGTGCTGGAAAGCAGAGACTATGCTTGTATCCTAATCATTGCCCTGATAGGCAATGTAATGCCTACTCCAAGATCAAAATAATCAAAATAAGTGGGACTTCGCTAATTTGAGGTTCATGATTTAAGTTCCCCAAATGATTAACTGACTTACCATTACACCTACCCTTTATAATTTTATATTCAATATTCTTTTTCAAAAACCTGAAATATTACAAATTATTGTGTTGTCAAGTCATGTTCACATGAATCAGAGATCTTACCAGTAATTTGCCAGCATTTTGAAAGATAGAGGTAATACTGAGGCACAGATGAGTCAGGGAGAGATCCAGCACTGCTAATGCAGTTCCTCATGTCCTCTCTCTTGGCATCAGGAAGTACAGTTTAACATATGAGGTCTTTAATGTGACTACATTACTTATCCAAAAGAGATCAGCTTTTAATCACAAAATGTATTCATTTCGTATTCAGATTGTTACGGAGCCTAATGTTTTCTGAGGAACATGACAATTAATCATAGATTCCTAGTTTGTTTACTATAAATAGTCCCAGACAGCCCGGGTATACCCTGCTAAAAGAGTTCCCTAGATATAAGCAATCCTGTTAGCTTTTCTTCTAGGAAGTCTTATCATTAACATGCTTACAATGAGATTTGATCAAAGCCACTTTATCTCCTCCCACCCACCTGGGACATTGTCCCTAATGCCTGATGAAGGAAGAAAGTAGATCCAGGGCTATTAATAACCATTTCCCACCCACAAACTCCAGATACCTTCTCCCCAGTAATGATACTGTTTTTTTTTTTTTTTCTTTTAAGATTTATTTTTACTTATTTATTTATGATAGAGAGAGAGAGAGAGAGAGAGGCTGAAACACAGGAGGAGGGAGAAGCAGGCTCCGTGGCGGACGCCCGACGCAGGACTCGATCCCGCGACTCCAGGATCATGCCCTGGGCCAAAGGCAGGCGCCAAACCGCTGAGCCACCTGGGGATCCCCCCCGCCCCCCGTAATAATACTCTTAATGCAGGAAACAAACTGAGGGTTGGTTGCTGGAGGGGAGTGCAGTGGGAGGATGGAGTAAACTACCATTCAGGAAGTTTCAGGAAGGCATGTGATAAAATGAGCACTGGGTTTTATATAAGACTGACGAATCACTGATCTCTACCTCTAAAAACCAATAATATATGTTAATTAATTGAATTTTTAAAATAAAGAAGTTAAAAAAATAATACATTTTTAGAGAATTTCCCAAAATTTTTGCCAAGAAGACCAAATATGGATTACGTGAAAACGTAAAAAAAAAAAAAAAAAAAAGATACCAAAACTTGTTTTAGGATCATATTTATATACTAGGCTTTGAGATTTAATTTCAATAAAATAGGGATTATTAGTTTGTTTTAAATATGGTAGATATCTGAGAAGCTCTAAAAGACATGGAAGATTGTTTTTATTGATTTTGTTTTGTTTTTTCTTTTACTAAATACTTGATATTTTGTCTCTTCAGAACAATGGAGATTAATCATTTAGATTGATACTAAACTGATATTTTGTTTCATTGTTTGCCCATTTTATTTCCTCTCTACAAAATGTTCTTCAAGAACATGTATACTGTACATCCAGTTATCAGATAACATCTCTGCACTCCATTCAAAATACTACCAACAAATACAATGTTTCAGTTTAGCAAATCGGCAGGATAAGGACAAGGAAATAGTCAATAAATGTCAGTAACTCCAGTTTATTCTCCTTCATATGTAAAATTTTCTATAATTTAATTTCTCAAATTTTGTCTTGATTTCACTATGATTAAATATGATCTCTCTAATGCACAAAAACTTAGTTTTCATAAAATATGAGCAGAGCAGTTAAGTATAAGCCTTCATTTTTTTCTTTAAATTTCTTTGTTTAAGTAATCTCTACACCCACATGGGGCTCCAACTCAGGTCCCTGGAGATCAAAAGTTGCGTGCTTCTTCGATTGATTCAGGCAGGCACCCCTGGCCTTCATTTTTTTTTTTTTTTTTTTTTAAGTGGCGGAACAATGTGAGTTGAAGAAAATATAATTCTTATTGAAAATCATTATTGAAGTATGATGTTAAACTATGAAATCTAGAAGAGAGATATGCACTAAAGAGCTATGAAGCTACTTGTTTTTTTAAATAAATTTATCACAAAGCAATACTTTGAAACCAGTCTCTTAAAACCTGAAGTTAAATGAAGCTGAGAGGGAAAGCTTACATGATAGATGCCGAAATAAAGATTTTAAATGAACCTGACAATCTGTGATACCAACATGGAGTAAAAAAGGCAAATTTTATGGAAATAAAATGTAAAGATCTGAATCAACTTTGATTATGGTAGCATTGGGTAAAGGAGCCTAGGATGGCTCAGGTGGAAAACATCTGTGGGTATTATGTCATTGGAAGTCTAATAAATTAATGAAATAACTTACTAATATGCAAATCCAAATGGAAGCTGCATTGATAAAAATTACATTGCTTTTATGATAGAATATAATTTTCAAATTATTTTGTTCAAATTATTTTGTTTTATGGTTGTCAAAAAATAACTGAAGTTCTTTTTTCTAAATTAAATAATCCCTACCTAACAAGGACAAAGGGGTGTTTGTCCAGATAAAGTTGACCATCATGGTAAAATGATGTAGAAATGTTTAAAGGAAACTGAGATACCTACTTGAGGAACTACTATTGTTGCAAGAAGACAATTTTTCATAGTATTTCTCTAAGAGGCACATTGAAAGTTGAAATCTAGTAATCCAATTCCATTTCAAGAGGAAAAACAATCAAATGATTACAGTAATCCTAGATTGAAATATATTACTTCAAGGATATTTTGACACCACTGTTGTTTTCCAGTTACTTCAAAAATATGGCAAATCAAAATATAGATTTCTTTTGCGGTTGCTGTTGATTTTACTTTTGGATTATCATATCACAGGTACAAGAGCATTACTTATATAAGTGGTAAGTACACAACTCATGCAGCCCAGGTCAAATTTGTATGACCTCTTGGTCATATACCTCCCAGGAAAGGCAGGATCCATTAGTCGTCTCCCAATGCCAGGTCTATTTCATTCAGCCTGAACTGTTGTCTCTGAGGAGTAAAAAAATTTTCCTTTTTTTAATTTTTTATTTATTTATTTTTTATTTATTTATTTTATTTATTTTTTAAAGATTTATTTTTTTTTTAATTTATTTATGATAGTCACAGAGAGAGAGAGAGGCAGAGACACAGGCAGAGGGAGAAGCAGGCTCCATGCACCGGGAGTCCGATGTGGGATTCGATCCCGGGTCTCCAGGATCGTGCCCTGGGCCAAAGGCAGGCGCCAAACCGCTGCGCCACCCAGGGATCCCCCTTTTTTTTTTTTAATTACACAATCAATGCGTGTTAAAATTCCATGATCTAGACAAACAGACCAATATTCTTAGAGCAGATTCCTTGATTACCAATGCAGCAAAACAGATCATTGCCTTAAACTCCTCGGGGAGCCTGCTTCTCCCTCTCTGTCTGCCTGCTGCTCCCCCTTCTTTGCTCTCTCTCTCTCTCTCTCTCTCTCTCTCCCTCTCAAGTAAATACAAATCTTTAAAAAAGCAAGCTAGAGGAAATAAAATGTTATTAGGAAAATTATGAGAAAATACTTTTACAGTACTGCACTGTATTTATTGAAAAAAAAAATCCATGTATAAGTGTGCCTGCATAGTTCAAATGTCTATTGTTTAAGAGTCAACTGTACTCCTCAGGGTGAGGTGTAAAGAAATTAATATGAACATTTTTTTCATTAATGTTATGGTATGAAATTATGCAAATATAACAATACAGCAGAAATTAACAACAACAAAAAACCCTGGAAATTTTTATTGAACTTTTAAAAATAAAAATAAATAGCTTTAGTTTTAAGTTCTCTATGACTTATAAGAGCAAATAAGAATCAACTGGGATTTTCACAGTCTTCCAAAATTTCAGATACTGTACAGTCAAGGCATTTCCTTATTGTTTCAGTCCACATTTTATTTTCTGGATTCCTATTAAATTTATAGACCATTGAATCTCACGTAGCTCAAAAGAGGAATTTTCAGCTCCCTGAAAATATGACATCTTATTTTTCTTCTACATTTTTCACAAACCCAATGTTCTGAAGCTAGTGGATGTTTAATGAATATTTATCAATTAATTGATTCTTCATGTGTAGGTGCAAAGGTTTTTAAATTCGATGAGTTGTTCTTTCTTTGCCCCTAGCAAGAATCTTTTCATACTGCTATGCCCGGAAGTGAATGTAGACTAAGGTAAATCACCAGGGTGTATGTAAAAACAAAAACGGCCAGGTTAGAAGCAGGAGATAAGTTGCATTGCCATTAAGTTGGATGCAATTCTTAAGTGTTTTCATCGAAATTTTTTTTCCCACACCTGTTAGGATCTCTAAGTCTCAATATTGTTAGGCCATGGAGGGATCTTTTCGTGGCAAAATGCAAATGTTCCATTTGTTTTGATGTCTTATATCTGGCATGTCTGTGTGTGAGACATTATGAGGAGGGAGGCCAAAAGAAAATTGTCATAATGCACCTGTCCATTAGTGAGTCCTCATGCCCAGCAGAAACTTTCTGGCACCATCTGGTTATAATCTTATGCTCTGAAGCATAAGAATTGATGGACCTTTTAATTTTTATCTCAGCTAGTATAATTGCAGATGCTATTCTTATTCAAAATGGGCTATATTTTGCCCACGGCCAAAAGCATTGAGTACCCATTGACTTTAATATGAGGACAGGCACAAGAAAATGACAAGAGAATTTAGTCTAATGCTTCTAATTGCTTTATGAATCTTAATAAACCTGTTTAACTTAATAATGTTCAATTGTGAAGACTTTCACAGGTTATTTATTCATTTGCTGTAAAAAGCATTTTCTTGAACCCTTTCCCAAAAGGCTGTGTTTTCATTACAAAGCAGATTCTTTGCTTTCTGTGTCCAAGAAGCATGACATTGAGTCATAGATTTTTTTTTACAAACAAAAGGAATTTGAGAAAGACTGAAAATATTGGTACCAAACGTTCCAGGAGACACAGAAAGTGCATGCCCTGAAATGATGAAGGCTTAAGAGAATTTATGCAGTGCCTTTTTCATACAAAGACAAGTGCAATTTGTACAGAACATAAAGAATCATAGCTAATTACACTGGTTTTAATTGGGTTTGTGCTAAATCCAATGTTTTATAGAACCATCAGTGCCGAAGAGGAAAAAGATAGCCAAATTACAAAATACACAGAGAAGCTGACTGTAGAGAACTAAGTGAGATAAATAGAGCCAAATTCCCCAATAGGAAAGAATCAGCATAAAATAAGAATGAAACACACATTTCTAAGAGGAGATAAAGGGGAAATTAATTCTCAACATTAAATGTAGCCTAATTCCCTTTTTCTACACTTTAAATTGTTTATATATATATATATATATATATATATATATATATATATATAACAATTTTGTTTTTTTTTTGTTTTGTTTTTTTTCCTCTGACCCAAAATAAAATGGGTTCTTCAAGTATGGGGTTATGTTTCCTTTACAGTTATGAATCACTGACCTTGAAGCCAAAAACACTATAGGGTAATAAAAATAGTAATTTATGATGTAAGTTGTTAAGGAAAGCTAACTTATATCATCTCTACTGAGTAGCAAAATTCAATGGACAAAAGGAGTGTGTGTCAGTCCAAGATAAACAGATCTGTATTTTGCAGTTGAGCGTCATTTTTCAAAATCTAAAAGTGGTCATCCTACTTCATATATCCCATCTTAACATACTGAGGATATCTCAAAATTCATGTTGAGTCATATAGGGCTCCAATAAATGTTAGGAGAAGAGGTAAAATTACAGTTATTGAGGAAATATAACCATTAAAGTACAGTCAGTTATTAAAGGTAAATTTTAGAGTAACTAAAAATAAAAACACAAGATTATTATTACAAGAGTAATAATAAATTAAACATTTAAAATCTTTGAATCAGGAGGCCTGAGTGGCTCAGCTGTTGAGCACCTGCCTTCAGTCCAGGGCCTGATCCTGGTCGGGCTCCCTGCAGGGAGCCTGCCTCTCCCTCTGCCTATGTCTCTGCCTCTCTCTGTGTGTCTCTCATGAATAGATAAATAAAACCTTTTTAAAAAATAAATAAATAAATAAATAAATAAATAAAATCTTTGAATCATTAGTGTAAGCACATTATGTATATCGATCATATAGTAGACACTCATATCATATAAAAACACATACTATCTGATGCCAAATACTCCAATTTTACGTAAGATGAAAGTGTTTCTTAAGTGATCTGTCCAATGTCATATATCTGTTACCTAAGATTTTTTTCTGGAGGTAAAATGCTAATGCATACAGCAAATCTCTGAAACTCCAAGCCAGGCAAGTTCAATTAGGAAGGCTTCGCAATATGTTAAATGTGATGTAGGGGTCCCTGGGTGACTCAGTTAAGTGTCTGCCTTTGGCCCAGTTCATGATCCTAGTTCCTGAGACCTCCCTGCATAGGGGTCCCTGGTCAGGGAGTCTGCTTCTCCCTCTGACTCTCCCCCTGCTTATGCTCTCTCTCTCTCTCTCAAATAAATAAATAAATTCTAAAAAAAAAAAAAAAAAAAAAGTGATGTATATACAAGTTCTGGGGTCGTAAAGCCAAATGTTGCTAAAAGAGCATTTATTATTGCTTAATACAGACAATTTCTGGAGAAGATTGGTCCATGTGAATTTTGTCAAGCAACAAGCAAATTCTACTGAAATTATCAAATTAATATAAAAATTGAGTGAATTTAAGTTGATTTTGGAAATAAGGAAATGGTAAATTTTTGATGCTGCATTCTTTGAAAAAAGTCTTTTCCATTTTGGACAAAAATGAATAACTCTAACACACACAGAGAATTTTCTTTAAAAAATTATCATTATAATAACTTGAAGAAACTAGAGGAGAAACCACTAAAGTCAATGGGAATGGGTAATAGAAACATAAACAAGGACCAAAGAATGCTGATATTGAAAATTATTACTGCAAATTAATAACATGTGCTAGCAGCTATATTTGAAAGTATGATTTTAAATATGCTTATACCAACTCAGAAAATAAGATTTAATGGGCAAATATAAGCCTAAGGAAGATCAGCTAATATGGACTTCTAAAGTATTATAAAAATACTTGGTTTAAAAATAGTGGAAATGTCAAATATTATTATAGAAAGAAGAGACAGATCATGATAAAATAATAATATGATTTGTATTTAAATAGAGACTATGATGCTAAGTGAAATAAGCCAATCAGGCAAAGACAAATACTGTATGATTTCATTCCCATGTGGAATTTAAGAAACAAAACAAAGGAGCAAAGGGAAAGAGAGAGAAAGAGAGAGAGAGAGAGAGAGACAAACCAAGAAACAGACTCAGCTATAGAGAACTATCTGATGGTTACCAGAAGGGAGATGGGTTGGGGAATGGATGAAATAGGTGATGGGGATTAAAGAGTACACTTGTCCTGATGAGCACTGGATGTTGTATGGAAGTGTTGAATCACTATATTGTATACCTGAAACTAATATTATAGTGTTTGTTAACTAACTGGAATTTAAATAAAAATTTTAAAAGAATCCAGATAACATTGCTAAAGTAGAGATAACAATAGGAAGAAAAATATATTAATCAAATTGTCTCAAATAGGAGAGGAAAAAATATCTGTTTCATATTAGATCATAAAAGTATAAATATAGGGCAGCCCCGGTGGCTCAGTGGTTTAGCGCTGCCTTCAGCCCAGGGTGGGATTCTGGAGACCTGGGATAAAGTCCCATGTCAGACTCCCTGCATGGAGCCTGCTTCTCCCTCTGCCTGTGTCTCTGCCTCTCTCTCTCTCTATGTCTCTCATGAATAAATAAAATATTTTTTAAAAAAGTATAAATATATGTATATATGTGTGTACATATGTATGTATACATATTATAAATATATAAATTTTGAAATGCTGAAATTTGTTAACCAATAGCAAAATTATATAATACAATTAATTATTCAACCCCTATAAAATGGAAACGGGAAATATGGAAGAAAGAAGAAAATTCCTGTTTTTAAAAGATTTTATTAATTTATTCATGAAAGACACAGAAAGAGAGGCAGAGGCATAGACAGAGGAAGAAGCAGTGTGCTTGAGGGGAACCTGATGCAGAACTCAGTCCCAGGACTCTGGGATCATGCTCTGAGCCAAAGGAAGACGCTCAACCACTGAGCCACTCAGGCTTCCCAGGAAGAAAATTCTTTATAGGTTTATCCTTTAATACAACTACCACATTTTTTGGAATCTACCATAGTCCAGCAAGTTATATAATATGTATAATATAATATAATATAATATAATATAATATAATATATATTCATTATATATAACATATAACATGTATGAGTTATATATGTTTTGTACAACTAAATATATGTTTATATTATATATTATATATGCAAATATACTTATATACAAATGTTTATTAAATATATTAAATATTTACAAAAATATATAAAATATATAAAATACATAATATATATTATATGTACTTGGTAGAACTTGAACTTTTTATATATGTATATACAATATATATACATATATAGTACAATTTTAAAAGTCGGCTCTAAAATTTATATGTAATTGGAAAGAACCTATGATTGCCAAAGCAGCTTTGGAAATGAAAACAGATGATTAATACTGTCTGATTTCAGGACTTATTGTCAAGCTATACAATAATCAAAATAGCATGGCACTGCTACCATAGACAATTAGATTAATGCTTAAAGAGTCCACAAGAATGGCTACACATGAATACCTGATTCCAACATGAGTACCATAATAAATCAGTAGAAAAATGGCAGTCTTTTTAATAGAGTGGATATGCATCTGTAATAAAATGAACCTTAGTCCAAACCTTGTACCACATACAAAAATTAACTTAAAATGGAATAAGGACCTAAATGGAAACCTCAAAACTATAAAATCACAGAGGAAATCGTGAGGAAAAAATCTTTGTGACATTGGGTTAAGCCAAGTTTTCTTAGAAATAAGGCCGAAAGCATTATTTTGAAAATATAAAAGTATGTATTTTCAGATCCGTAGTTTATAGAAAATTTTCCTACCTATAGCAAGAAGTTTCAGGAAAGGTTTGTCAGAGGCAAAGTTTTCTAATCTTGGCGTTGCATTTAAAAGGTGAACAGAAACTAGATTCTGTTGCACACTATTAGCGATTATGTGTGTGGTGGAGGGAGGACGTATTTGAGGCTCCTCGCAACATTATCTGTTAAGCCAGCCATTTATTGAAACACTTTTATGATTTCTGTTTGCCTCTAGCTACTTAATAAAAAGGCAAAACTAATCTCCTCTTAATCTCCCAGGGTGCTCTGCTATTTACCAACTTGACAATAAACTATGATTTATCTGACGAGTTTCTGAAATTGGTGTAGGGAAGAGAAAACTACATCTGAGACTTAACTTTGATGATTAGTCATTGAAGCTGCTTTCTGTGATTACATATAATTTTATTTAAAAATATTGCTCTTATTCCTCTTCGATAGTCTTAGAATCAAAAAATGAGGCAACTTTTCATCAACTTCTAGTATAGTCATTGGCACTACATTCCATTTCAAATTTATTTTCCCTCTACCTCCAAGATATTACATTGGCTCTCAAATTCCCCTTGTTATGTCTATCTTATTAGTAGAGTACCAGTTTTGGTGACCCAGTTGGGGCATTGTTTCTTGCTGCTGGACTGGATTCTCCACTTTTTCCATAGTAAAGATAGACTTCTCACAAGGGTGTTGTTATGACATTGCAATCCTCCTCAGATGAAGGGCATAAAATCTCACATGCAAAGTCTATGGCTTTTTCCAATAAAAGAAAGGGCACTTTAGAACATTCTAGTCTGTCCCTTCCTATAACTGTCTAAACAACAAAAACAAAACAGATAATATATATACATAACAATATTACAGTAAGGTACAAATGAGAAAAGTTGTATCAGTTGCCTATTATAGCCTACAATGTGCATTAACCCCTTCTTTCAATTATCCAGCAAATCTGCAAGGAATCATTGAGTTCTGTTTCTGTTTTTATTTTTGTTTGTTCACCTATGTTCAATACTCTGCTAGGGATGGGGAGTAGAAGAATAATAATGCATAAGTCTAGCTTAAAAGACTCATGGTTCACAATGTCAAAGTTTTTACTAATACTGCCACTCACCAGAGTATTCTCATGGTCTAACTTGCAAATTGACCCTTCACTCTTTCTGTCTTGATCTCTGATATGGACTCTCAATCCTCTACACATCTTTCCAGATAGCTACAGATAAGTAATTGAATTTTTAAAGAAAGTATATATCTATGTGCAATTCCACTTTGGTTCCAAAGTAGGGCATTCCTTTTTCTCTGCAGTATTTTGACCATCCTTTTCTTACAGATCTACAGAATCAGGGACATCAACATAAAACCTTTTTAAATTTGTTAACAAAGTGAAGCAAACTCGTTGGAATATAATACAGTGTTCTTTGTGCAAGGTTAGATTTGATTTCTTAGAAGTAAATGGATAAAAATAAGGGATGGGATTAATTACCTCTGAAGAATTTTCTACTTTGACAGTATCTATGTTTCATTTCTCTTCAATAGAGGAGGCATAAAAATTATCTTCTTATATTTTATATTCATTATTGGTTTTATATTGGAAAGCTTCCCAGAAAATTTTTTAAAAAGCTTAGTAATTAATTAAAATAGAACAAAAAGGATCCATTTATTTTCCTAATATAATTACTTATCATTTTTTTTTAGAGGATAGGCTTGAATCTATAATGATGATTGTCTTTTTATAGAGGGAAGATACAATCTATTTGTAATACAATATTTAGAAAGTGATGGTAGATAATGATTTAATGAATGTCAGGTTCTTGTTTCTAATTATTATTTTTATATTTGCTATTTTTCTCAATTGGTTTCTTAGATAGTTTACTCAAACTAGGGTAAACCACATTTTTCGCCACCTCTCTATGAGGGTCTTACAATCATCACTAAAGTTATCTGTTCTACTCTCCTCTCCTTTCCCCTTCCCTTAATGGAAAAAAGAAGCCAAATCTTTACAAAAAGAGCAAATCAACAATAAATATACCCTTTTACTTCAACCCTAAAATGCTTTGGAGGAGATGTTAAGCCAAGAAGGAAAAGAAAAAGAAAAGAGAAAATGGGGGGAGGAGCTGTCCCTGAGAAACTAGGGTGTTAAATGAGCCTGTCACAAAAGCCTGTATGTAACCTTGTACATACACAGCTTGTGTTGGCAAGTTGATGTGCCAACTCTGAAATGTGTTTTGAGGGAGACTGATGAATACCTCTGGAATTTTTTAACTAGGCCAGTGACCACCAAATATCAATGTTTACCAGGCTTATGGTAAATGGCATGAAGTCTTATGAATGAGAATCTATGTAAACAGATTGATCTAGACAGCCCATGTTAGAATTAACAGAAATTTTAAAGCAACTGCATTTACGATGCATAAACCACTAATGACAAGCTGATATTTATTGTTAGGAAAGAGGAAACTATAAAAAAGTGGAAAAGCTGATTTGAAAAGATCAAAACAAATCTAGAATTTGAGCATTTGCTAATCAAAACTAAAATCTGTAAAAGTCATAACTGGAAATGGATTGGGATATCAGATTTCACATAGAGTAGAAAGAATTAGTAAACTAGAAGATTATATCAAGTTACTCATAATGCAACAGAGAGAAGAGGGAAATGATTGACAGTATAGGAAAGAAAATACAAGACATGGGGTTATAGAAGAAGGATCCAGTATATGTTTGAAATGAGTTCTGGAAGTGAAAATAGAGAAGGAATACATGGCTAAGACAAATTTGAGGAGACAAAACTGAGGACTTGCAAGTACTTATGAATGATATCAAGCTGGAATTAATACTTAAATGATTCCTTTTGAGAACACTTTTCACCAACCATCCCATTTTCAGAAATTTGTGCTCTCACAATACTGTATGGTTAACACGCTTATTTCACTTTTTCATAATAAACCTATTGACTTCTCTTTCTTCATTTCAATTTCGAATTCAGTGAAGGTAAGATATTGTGTTCCATTTTATTTATTTATTTTTTGTATATTTTTTTATTGGAGTTCAATTTGCCAACATATAGTATAGCACCCAGTGCTCATCCTGTCAAGTGCCCCCCTCAGTGCCCATCATCCAGTCCCCACATCCCCCCGCCCACCTCCCCTTCCACTACCCCTTGTTCGTTTTCCAGAGTTAGGGGTCTCTCATGTTCTATCACCCTCTCTGATATGTCCCACTCATTTTCTCTCCTTTATAAGAAATTGAATTCTATTTTTAATTTAAAATGTCTGGCTAAATTTAGGTCACCAAAGAAGTATTTAGTTAATATTTGCTTTTTGAATTAATTGACTTCCTCTTGGGTCCTGTAGCTCTTACATAGTGCAGTGGGAGCGAATCCAATTCAATGATTGTATTCTGTTTTCTCAGCAACTGCATCTAACTTTATCAGAGGCATAATCTCTGGCAGTGTTTGCTTTCTCTTTAGGTTCTTAATCTGAAAATTCATTCACTCTTTTTATTGGATGCCTAAAACACAATGCATTGTTCTAGATATTGGAGTAACATTTACAATCAAAAGACCAACTTAATTCTTATGTGTAATTAAATATTTACTGAAGTGCAGGAGATAAAATAATGTAAGTAAACAAATAAGCTGATTTCAGAAAATGATGAACTCTATGGAGGAAATAAGCAAAGCAAAGTGATATTTGAGGTGTAGGTGTCCTGAAAGGGAAATCCACATGATAAGTTCAAAATATGTTATAACAAGAGACAGAGCAGGGACAGCTCGTTTTTCTGATATTATTTCCATAGAAAATGACTATTAGAAAAGGTCATGAAAGGATACATTTCTGATATAGGTTATTCCTGGGGGAAATTTTTGTAGGTCAATATGTGTATTTATATGGATAATAAAAACCTCGAATATATATGGATAATGCAAAACCTCGAAATAATTAATCAGTTCATCAAAACCTGAATCAAACATTCAATATATTAATTTTCCTATGTTAACATGAGTCTTTAAATATATTTGAGAAGTTTACAGTCTAGTGAAGAAAATAATATTTTTAAAAATGAGAAATTTGTTATCAATATAGAGCGGGGAGGATATACCTGGTTGATTCTCAATTGCATGTCAGTTGACTCCTTCTGTGTTTTATCCTGTAGATAAACTCATATCTTTACTCAAGAATGAAGTTCCCTTTCCTTTAGTCTCTGTTTGGGCATACTTTAGAGAAATGAAGTGAAACCACTCCACTTGCAATCATTGTGTTAAGAATAGAAGGCATTATCATGTCACCTTTCAGTTAGATTATTTAGAGCACTAGGCTTCAATTTCTGAAAGGTATAATAGGGTTAAGATGACAACTTCCTTCTAGTATCTCTTTCCAGAAGAGATGACCAAATCTCAAATACCTCAGGAACTCTAGTTCAATTCTAGACCTTTAACATCCTTGCTTTTCTTTGTTTTTATTTTCTAGTGGTGTGGAGAAAGGAGTCATTCAACTTCTAACTCATTTCTCCTAGTAGCTGTCAGGTCTAAAAAATACTTTGATAAAACACAAATTGCTCATAGGAGGAAGATTTGGGAATTTGTATAAATTGTGACTTTAAATTTATCTTTTAATTTTAAACAACTAATGTTCTCCTTGTATCCTATTATAAGGTGAAATGAAGTGGATTCATTTGAATGGAATCTTGGTAAGCATGGAAAGAAAATAAAGTTGTTGTTGACATAACATTGTAGGAAATTACAGCGTACTGTTAAATTTTTTTTTTTTTTCCTGTTGGGAGAAAAATTTAGATGACATTCTAGGTACACTGCTTGCCATGATTGTGTTTAATATGAAAATGGTAGTAGGAGGATTGTCTGTAATTCTTAGATTTCTAATATACTCTAGCTCAATTCTATTTGAACAGAAGACACCTATTTGAAAAGCAAATGTAATATGCCTGAAACCAAACCATTTGCATTTCTAGAGTATAAAGATTACAGTGCTCTGCCAATACCTCTGACAGAACACTTGAGCAAAGTAGAGCCAGTGCTAGTGATACGATTAGTACAAAGACTTTAAAGCACCTTCTGTACATTTGTATTTCAAATACAATGTTTCCTACAAGAAAAAGGAGGCACTGTGAATAAAAAATTGAAGATATTAAAGAATATTGTTAAGAATGAAGACAGAGAATAAAGGTGAATGCATGTAAATTCACATTTTTTTTAAATTCCAAAATGCAACAAGAGTAATAGTTAATGGAGGAGTGGAGGATTTAGAGATCTAGACTCTCAAAAAATATATAATTAACTCCTTTCAGAAGTGAGAAATTGGTACATCCACTCAGTCATTATAAAATTTTGAAGAACTTAAAATTGGACACTTTTGGGAGAAATGGCTGATTCTAGGGCTGTGTAAAAAAATATGCAGAATGAGTCTGAACTTTCTTGTAGTGTTACAAAGTAAAGAAGTAGTAAAAAAAACTTAAATGATGAAGTATGGCAGAAGGATACAGGGAAAAACAGGAAGATCTCCCAATAACCAAAGTGAAAACCCATAATATTGGATTATGGCCCAAAACATAACATAAATACTTATAAACCATTACTGATATAAATAGATACATGATGGGATCAACAAATAAGTAGAGAAGAAGGGAGAGAATTCCTGTGGAGAAGAATTGCAAATGATTTATGTTGATAACCCTGCATGTATGGACAGCACATAGTGGCTTCCTTCCAAAGGGCACAGTATAAAAATGAAAACAAAACAAAACAAAAGAGTGAGCAGTGGTAACAACTTACAAACACTACTTCAGTCAGGTGACCAAAGTCAACATCAACAATGATAAGCTATATTGACACTGTGCACTCTTTAAATGATCTGATAAAAATGATATTACCCCTATAGACCTCCTTCCAAAAACCTATAAACTATGTCTAACCATGAGAAAACATTAGACAAATGTCATTTGCCATTAGAGGAGCAGCCTACAAAACACCTGTCCAATATTCTTTAAAACCGTCAATGTTATAAAAAACAAGGAAGTCTGAGAAAATATAATAGCCCAGAAAAGCCTAAGGAACATGAACAATTAAATGTAATGCATTATTTTGGAGTTAGATTCTGAAACATAAAAAAGAAGATATGTGAAATCTAAGGAGATTTTTTAAAGTATAAACTCTAGTTAATAATGTGTCTATATAGGTTCATTATTTGTGACAAATGTATCATAGTGAAGTAGGACATTAATATTAGGGAGATATAGGCATGAGGGATATAAGAACTCTCTGTACAATTTTTGTAAGTCTAAAACCACTTTTAAAATTTAAAAATTTTATTAATATATATATATACATATATATGCACTTATGTGTGTGTGTGAGAGAGAGAGAGAGAGAGAGAGAGAGTGAGAGTTTGGGCCTCTGGAAATTACCACTGGTTTATCCCTAGAGAAAATAATTACATATTCTTTCCCACTACAGAAATCATCCCAAAATGTGCAGAATAGCCTAAAACCTCTTTAAAATTTGTCTTTTTTTTTCTTTTAAGAGTTTAGCATTTTATTGAACAGGTTGCAGAAAAGTCAAGAAGACCAAAGCCCACATCATCATCAGACTCCTCAGTATGAAGAACTAAGTTTTATTAGAAAGATATTTAGATGGCAATCGAGAATAAACAGTTACTTTCACTCTTATACACTTAGTACTCTAAGTAGTAGAGGAGCTATTTTAGAAGTCAAAGATTACATAGTATGCACAGAGTGGTGAGACTAATAACATTAAGGAAAAGGTAAGTGGCAGTACAGTTCATGAAAACCCAATGGAGGAGTAGAAATACAGTACAATTCATGTGACTGCTTGAAGATTTGCACATATGATAACAAGTGTTCAGAGAAACAAGTGATGAACAGAGTGGGATTCTCATGAGAAATATTATCATAAAAAAAACCTTAGTAAGATCACTGAACTTGTGCCTTTAAATCTGGGTAGATTTTAATCAAGTGGAATAAGGAAGGAAAAAACAAAACAAAGAAGCAATAACCATCAAAACCAAAAACCCTTCCTGAGAGGAAGAATGGCATGAACAAAGGAGGCCACAAAAAGGACTAGGCAAAGTGTGTGTGGGGGGGGGGGGAGGGGAGGGTTAAGTGCACAAGTATGGGAAGTAGGGTCTCAAATAATGGTGGGTACATTTTGGAAGCTAGTTTTGAGCTAGATTATAGAAGACCTTGAGTGCACAATTAAAACCTGTATACAAGTTTGAAAACCTGAATCACCTTGTAATTAGCCATAATCAATTCTACTCTAAATTCTTTGTAACCATTTTTCATTCTGTTCTAATGTATGACAGCAAACTAAGCACATAAATATACTTTTATGTCATTTCACATCTGTATTTAAATGAAAATAGATCCAACACTGTAGCAAGACAAGCATATGCAAGAACAACGAGGAAACCAACTAACACATGACATTGCTGGGACTAGATTTAAAAACTCTTAGTTAAACCCTTGTTTATAAATCTTTTAAAATGATCTTGGTGTTTCCAACACTAAACAATATTGTCTAACATCAATGATGCCCTTGATTCTTCCTAATCTGAAGGATATATTATTTCTTTAGTATTTCTTGAGTGAGTATTGTAGAACTAGAAACAGATTATCAACCAATTTGCTCCCATAAAATTTTTATATTAACTTAAAAGGATATTTAACCAGCACATTGGCCCTGATCAATTTCCATTCTAGTTGATGCATTTACTGATAAAAATAGCTTAGACTAGCTTTTCAACTGAGAGAGAGAGAGACAGAGAGATTGAGAATAGAATTTGTTGGAGATTGGGACACCTGGGTGTCTCAGTGGTTTGGTGTCTGCCTTTGGCCCAGAGCATGATCCTGGAGTCCAGGGATCGAGTCCCCTGTTGGGCTCCCTGTATGGAGTTGGCTTCTCCCTCTGCCTATGTCTCTCTCTCTCTCTCTCTCTTTCTCCTTGTGTGTCTCTCATGAATAAATAAATAAAATAAAATAAATAAAATTAAATAAATAAAATAAAATAAAATAAAATAAAATAAAATAAAATAAATAAAATAAAGAATTTGTTGGAGAGCAAGATCTTTGTCATCCTCCCTCTACTTAACCTTGGTTTTCTTTCACCCTGTGGAAATTGTCTGAGTCACTATACTTCTTTGAAAAGCTTATTGGAAACATCTGCCTCAATTGATCCTTCATTATTGAAAGAAAAGATGTTTAATCTGTTGAAAAACTTCTCTGAACTCATGCAATTTTGTGAATGCTGTATAGGCATATGGATATATGGTAATTTTCCAATTCAATTAGAGGACTAGTACATGCCCTCTTCTAAGGAGGAGAGGCTTTGCTAGTTTCCATTTTCTCCTTAGAAATGTCTCCTAGGACTCATTTACAGTTAGGAGGGCTAAACTTTGACAGTGTTACAGAATGTATGGCACAACAAAAGATGTTTGGGAAGGAAGGGGGGAAGTAAGGAAGGAAACAAAATCTGAACATAGTAAGTTTTATGAAATGTATAGACATTATATATAACCACTTAAATTATCTTAACTTATAGTATAAAATAACATCAGCTACTATGACTTCTGTTATTGTTAATATTATTATTTCATTCTGGAGGCTTACTGGGGTCTCTAATGTGGTTGTGGTCAGAGACTGGCCAAGGCTGGAATCATTTCCTTGCTCCCCTGTCTGATGGTTGATACTGGCTGAGGAAGCCAAATGGAATCTGCCTATAGCTTCTCCAGGACTTTCTCACAGCATGGAGACGAAATTACATAACTAGGATCTCAGGGGAACAAGACAGAAGGAAGATATAGAATATACCATTTCTATATCACTGTAACAAAATTTTATCCCAGAGTTACTGTTCTGATCCTTGATCTATCACAATAACTCGGTTGCCAGACTAATAAAAAACCATCTCTAAGGGATAGGCTGGGAGATGTTTGTTTTTGTTCTTTTGGGGGTTTTCAAATAAGAATATTTAGGATAGGGCAGCCCAGGTGACTCAGCGGTTTAGTGCTGCCTTCAGCCCAGGGCCTGATCCTGGAGACCTGGGATTGAGTTCCATGTTGGGCTCCCTGCATGGAGCCTGCTTCTCCCTCTGTCTGTGTCTCTGCCTCTCTCTCTCTCTCTCTCTCATGAATAAATAAATAAAAATCTTAAAAAAAAAAGAATATTTAGGATAAACTAATGAATTAGGAGCAAAAGGAAGCTACCAAGAAAGTCATTTAGTAGGCAGGAGACAAAAGTCTGATTTAAGCCAGGAGCTAAAGAAATGACAGAGTTGAATAAAATTCAGTAGTTGTTAGACTTTCATACTAGATAAAAGGGGAGACAGGGAGAAAGGGGGTAAGGCAGGGAAGGAGACAGAGACAGAGACCGAGACCAACTACCATAAGAACATTTCATGAATGGAAATAGTAAATGCAGGTTGTGCTTGTTTGAAGTGAGAAAATAATGGGGCAAATGCACTTGAGTTTGAATTATCTGGTTTATCAAAGTGAGATTTAAAATGCAAGCTTAAGTTTAGAAAAGTTGTAGAAGTTGATGGTATCCTTCCTTGGCACTACTCATTTGTGAGCAATTTCTATATTTGGAGATTTGTATGCATGTGAGTGTGTGTGTGTGTGTGTGTGTGTGTGAATGTGGTGAGAGAGAGAAAGAGAGTGGAAAGAGAGAGAGAGAGAGACCTCCCTTTGGGGTAAGTTTAATGTAAAATGAGAACCACACAATAAATTTCTCTATAACTCTATAAAGATATATGTTGATATTCTTACATGTAGACATTTGTGGGAAATTATATCTGCGTTAAAATATTTCCTTTATACTACGTTATATCATGTTTGCTGATGAAGTTCTATGAGGTCACAGAATCTATATCCGGTCTCTAAGATCAACATCTTTTATTTTGCCATCTGTTTAAAAACACTTTCCTCATTTTCTTCTTTTTGGCTAAATAAAATCAGAGGAGACAGATTGCAGCTTATTGAATTCTTAGCAAATAAATTCATTCCAGAAAAGAAATCCAAACAAGGCAGTGACCCTATTATATCAACCAGCTACGGGATGGGAAGCCAAAGTAGAAAGGTTGGGTATTTTCTTAAGCTTCTTGCTGGAAAATGAATCAGGTCATTAAAGTCACTCTTATCCATCTCTATGCACAAGTGCAATTCTGTAACTGCTCGTTCAAATGCCAGTGGATTAGCCCCAGTAAGTCCAATGGACTAACACTGTAATTGCACATCTCAGGAATTCAGTTATGTAAGTGTTCCCTTTGCCTCCTGTTCCCCAGGTACAGGGCCGAAAATAAAAGCCTGTGTGGAGAAGCACAGAGAGATTCTTCATAAAGCATGTGTGAGTTGCTGGAGGAATCATCACTACAGAAGATAGCTTACAGAAAGATACCCTACAGAGGGAAATCAAGTTCTTGAAAGACTCAGGAAGTTGTTAGAAAGACAGTCGTTTTTCTATTACGTGCCGTATCATTTCAAGATTTTTTTAAAAATTCATTTTTTTAAAGCTTTTATTTATTTACTTATGAGACACAGGGAGAGAGAGGCAGAGACATAGACAGAGGGAGAAGCAGGCTCCATGCAAGGAGCCCGATGTGGGACTCGATCTTGGGACCACAGGATCATACCTTGAGCCAAAGGCAGATGCTCAACCGCCGATCCACCCATGTGTCCCTCATTTCAAGATTTTTTAAAGATTCATTAATTAATTAATTCATTCATTCATTCATGAGAGACACACAGAGAGAGGAAGAGACATAGGCAGAGGGAGAAGCAGGCTCCCTGCGGGGAACCTGATGTGGGACTTGATCCCAGGATCCCACTGAGCCACCCAAGTGTCCTGTCATTTCAGGATTTTAATGATTCATACATATCTTTCAAAGAAACCTTTTGTTTTGGTGAAAAAAAATCTGAGTAAAGAGCATTAGGGAAATTGGAAGAATGCTGTTCTTTTTTATTTCACCAAGATCCACTGGTTAAGCTTCAAAAGAAGTACACGGAGATGGGGTAAGGAATCCCTTCAGATTGGGTTTTTCATAAAATTAGGTTTGGGTGCCAATCAAAGGGTACAGGACCTGGCTGCCATTTCAACTGTTTTCCCCAAAACACATATACAGGGAATCAAATCTTCACTAAATCTTAAGATGTTGACAGATTCTAATAGGAAAGTAACTAGAAGCAGAGTTATTAAACTGAGTTCCTCTTTTTAATGTTACTTTTAAATGTTGCAGTTTCTTCTACTTTCTTACTTTATCACCCTGTGGCTTGTTGTATATTAAACAAGATCACCCTGTGATCAGCTAGCCACCTTCCCCTGTTTCTTAGATCTTCGTCTAGCCCCTTGCTCTAACTTATATAATTCATATATCTCTGACCACATTAACCTAGGACTACAAACTAAGTTGATACTTATATTTAATTTCTATGTCCTTCTAGACCTGGACTTCTTTTCAGAAATTGGTCTCTCTCCTGTCTGGTCCTAAACCAATACATTTCCACATACAATTCTAACAAAGTCCAAATAAACAAATAAACAATTATTTTGCTAACACTTTCCTGTATCTGCACAATATGGTCACTGTGAAATTACTACTCTACTATGTATAGCTGACCACTGAAGAAATTCAGCTTTTGCCTCAAGGAGAACATAGGTAACCAGAAAATAGCTGTATGTATTGCCCATGGACACATGGGTGGATTTTTTTTTTTTTTTTAAGAGAGAGAGAAAGAGAGAGAGTATATAAGCATGGAGAGAGGCATTGCAAGCAGAAGGAGAAAGAGAATCTTAAGCAGGCTCCATGCACAGTGTAGATAGAGCCCAATTCAGGGCTTGATCTCACAACTCCGAGATCGTGACCTAAGCCAAAATCAAGAGTCAGATACTTAATTGACTGAGCTACCCAGCATCGCTGGACATGTGGTTGGATTAGATCCCTGTCCAGCTTCCTATAAAAGAGTCAATGCACCAACACTGCAGTGCACCAATGCAGTCAATCAGTATCATTGCACCATCTTGATAACTCTCTAATCCTAGGAAAGATATCATTCTGGCCAGTGGGTGTAAACAGCTTACCTAGTTATCTTCCTAGGAAGACCACATAGATGTAAACTCAATGTTCCTTGAGGCATCTGGTTTACTATAGACATGGAATAGAGGGTTGTAGAGTGGTCTAAAATGGAGAAACAGAGACAAAGCATTACATGGGGCTAGATCTAGACTCGTATTACCCTACCCAAATGGCACCACTGTTTGGTATTGGTCTCAGCCACCTGAGAAGGGTCTAGAAAATTTTGAAAAAATGCTTCTGGAGACTAGGATCTATACCTTGTTTTGCAAGGATAGCTCTGAAAACCAGACAGGTCCAGGTACCAGGGTGGTACTTAGAACATTTCATAAAAGGCACTCTGCAGTATGGTGCCTCCTCCCACTCCCCAATGAGGTGTAAGACCCAGGGCAGGTGTCAGCTTGCTGAGGTTTAAGGCCAGTAAAGTTGTCACCATAGTGGAAAAATAAGATCAAATTTGTCTTATTTCCTATATATTCTTATTCATTTTATTTCATCCATCAGCCATAAGTCAATATGTATATAAATATTTATAAATAGGTCTGAGTAAACATAGACCTATACATTATACATGTACATATGCATGTACACACACACATACACCTACAATTATATACTTAATTCATCTATAAGTGTAGAAAGAATTTAAAATAGTTCAATGTTAATTCTTTGATAATTCTAAAATGAAAAAAAAGTGTAACATTTAGGCACATTCACCAGTACACATTTGTTATAGGAAAAGAAAGAATATCTCTGTATTGCCAAGCAGTCAATGCATCACATTTCAATTAGCAAGAGTTGTTCTCTGTGGTATTGAGATGGTACTTAGTGAACCATTTAATTCCTTCATTGGCAATTATCACAGAGGTAGGTGGGTATGCAAAAAAATGCAAAATATCCTAATTGTTGTTTTTAGTCCAATAATAATTAGCTACTGCATTACAAAGATCACAATACTGCATAGTTTATTTTTTGCTCGTGGTTGAATCATTTACAAATGTAATTTCTTTTTAATGTGAATCTACACGTATCTTTTTCATTTGTTTCTTGTGTACCTATGCCATCCAATTTATTTCATGTTAAAGACATTCAAAACAGTACACTATGTTTTTATTTAAAGATGAAATTGTATTGACAGAGATAGCATGAGATAAAATATTCATATTCCTTTCCTTTCGTATAAACCTACAAAGTACTAAATATAACCCTTAGGTGTTCAGACTCAGTGAGATGGAGAAATGGAAAAGGTCATTACCTTTAGGTCTACTCTTTAAGTATCATCAAATGTTCCACTAGGAAGTGTCATTGGGCCTGAAAACCCCCTACTTCCTCTTCCATAACTGAAATTCAATCATAATCTTTAGACTCCATTTTGAAAGTTAAAGACAAAAACAACATTGTTCTATAACAGCCTGTTAAAAATATACATTATTTGCAAAAACAAATAGAGCCACAGTTAATCCATATTTTCATTAGTTTTACATTCTTTTTTTTAACATTTTACTCTCTATTCTTTCATCTTCTGAACTGACACATTGAATCTTATGAAACTATGAAAACATTTCACCATTCCTACATAAATTCACTAGGCAAGGATTTAACCATGCACTATATTGAATTAAAAGCTCTCTCTTTTGTTTGTAATCTACAGCTGCCTTCTTTTTTTGTTGTTGTTGTTATTTTAAGGAGTCTATTAATAGGTTTTAGAAATACATTGTCAACAATAAATTAATAGAGCATGACAGTGGCTTTTATTGTGTGAAAATAAGTCAGAAACTATCAACATATCCATTAACCAATATTATAAAAATATCATATATGGTAGACTTAAGATTATCAGGTATTCTAGGATATTAAAAAGTCACATTGCTTTATTATGGGATATCTCAGGTTCAGTTTCCTAAAACTATACTTACTTATAATTTTGAAAAGGGTCTAATGATTCCTTTATTAACTATAGAACAAAGAGAACACTTAGACTGAGATTAAAGGTCTCTCGCAATCTGCTCTCATTTGTCTTATCTTCATCTGTCTTGCTCCTCAATATGAATTGTTTTTCTTACTTACATATTATAATTCTCACTTTTATGGTACTTTTCATACTTTCTCTTAAGTGTGTAGCACTAACCTCTCCTTTACACTTTCCCATTTTTTCCTCCCTTAGGGATCTTGTCAAATCTTAAGTTTCAATGGAAAACTTCCTTCTACCTTTACTGAATTTGAGGAGCTACTTTGCCTTTCTAATTTGCCCCAGTATCCATATGTACCCATTATTTATCTGCTAAGTTTTCTTCATAAATATGCATATTAATTTTATAATTAGATTATCTTCCTGAGAGGAGACTAGGCCTGCAATATTATATCTTAGACTATGTCATATTATATCATATTTTACATAGACATGTATTTTCATTTGTGCTTAAAAAAGGCTAAGAATGCCGTAGAATCTAGATGAATATTGCGTTGACTAATTGCCATTAGCTGAATTAAGCACTTGAACTTTCTGTACATATAATACTCAACTTCCTGGTTATTTTCAGAATGGAAAACCTTGGTAAAGAAAAGTCAACATTGTCAAGAAATATCAAGAGTCTGAATTTTTACCATGCTTGTAAATTAGCAAGTTGCAGGGCTAGTTTCATGAATACTTGTATAAGACAAAACACTTTAATACAGCAAAACCAGAAGGATAATCATTATAATTGCAGTTATTCTCCTTGTTCCAAATCACACAGAAACATAGAAAGAAGGGCAAGTGATGCCTGTGCATTCAAAGGTTGTGCTAGAGGAGAAGAATCTTGAGTTTAGAGAAGCTATCTTTTATAATAGCCAGTAAGTCTGTCTAGTGTTACACAACACTCTAGCACATGCTAGTGGTACACAGCATCTCTGTCTTCCAAGGGCATAAGCCACCCTGCCCTATGTTTCAGAAGGAGATTTTTTTCAAAATATTTATTTATTTAGATTATAGAGAGAGCACACACACAAGAGGGGGGAAGGGCAGAAAGAGATATAGTGAGAGAATCCTCAAGCAGACTCCCTGTTGAGCACAGAGGAAGACTCTGGGCTGGACCCAGAACCCTGATATCGTGAACTGAGCTGAAATCAAGTCTGCCTCTTAACTTGACTGAGCCACCCAAGCACCCCAGAAGAAAACATTTTTTTTTCCCATCTTCTAAGGCGGTTTGCCCTATAAGCATTCTTAAAAATAGCGTCCTAAAACAAGAGATGGTCATTGTCCCTGGCTGCAAGATGTGCAGAAATATGAGTGTCCTAAAATAGTACTATCCCAAAAGAGAAAAGGAGCTGGAATTCAATATAGGTTGCTGAAGAAAGTAACATTTAAAAACAAAATCATTCAGGGGTATGGCTTTCTTTTACCTTATTGCAAAAGTGAAATAGCCAAGTTCTACCTTTGCATGAATAGATACCTAGCCATCTCTCCACTACCAGCATCACCACCACCTTTTTTCCCTTTCTCAAATTCACTAGAATTAGTGATAAAGCAGTCAATTATTTTTTCTTGTAATTCTTGTCCATTATCATCCTTCCATTTATTGAAACGATAGGGAATATGCGTCTATATAGGATGAAAAACACTTTGTTCACTCACCCATTACTCTTTCATCTCTCATGTAGGAGCAGCTGAGCTCAGGTATGCTGTCAGGGCTTAGGTTAGTGCTAGACTTGAGTCATCTAGCATGATAGTCACCAGTTAACATGTGGCTATGAACACCTGAAATGCATCTACTGAAATACACACTGAATTTCAAAAACTTAACATGGGAAAAATGCAACATATTCCATTAATCAACTTTATATTAATTTTGCATTAAAGTTATATTATTTGAATTATGTAGGGTTAAATAAAATATATTATCAAAATTAACCATGGTAATTTTTTTACTTTTTTAAGGATTTATTTATTTATTCATTTATTTTTTTAGAGATCATTTATTTATTTACCCATGAGACAGAGAGAGAGAGAGAGAGGCAGAGACACAGGCAGAGGGAGAAGCAGGCTCCATGCAGGGAGCTGATGTGGGACTTGATCCCGGGACTCCAGGATCACACCCTGGGCATAAGGTGGGCGGCACTAAACCACTGAGCCACCCAGGGATTTTTTTTTTTTTTTAAGATTTTTAGAGATTTATTTACTTGAGAGAGAGAGAGAGAGAAAGATCATGAGTGGGAGGGGCAAAGAGGGAGGAGAGAGAATTTCCAGCAGACTCCACCCTGAGCATGGAACCTGAGGCAGGGCCCAATCTCATGACCTGGAGATCAAGACCTGAAATGAAACCAAGAGTTAGATGCTTAACTGACAGTGCCACCCGGGTGCCCATCTTTTTACTTTTTAATGTGGCTACTACAAAATTTCAAATTAAATATGTGGTCCACATGTGTAACTCATTTTATACTTCACTTATAAAGCACTAATAAAAAAGCTGTTGTTTTGAAGATATATGATCTCATATGCTGCTTCTCTGAGTACATGCCTATTGGCATCCAGGCTTACCTAGACCACAATTATTAAAGCTCAAAACTTAGAAAAAATGGGTGATCTATATGCCCATATCAAATTTATCTCCTGTATTTCCCATATTGGAAACCATGACCACCTAAAATTTAATAGCACTTAGCTTAATTTTTTTATACATCTTCTTCTTTTATACATCTTTTATACATCTCTGTCATTATCTTCAGTAAAAGGAAGCTGTTATTTGAGATGAGTGTTCACTGGCTCCTCAAGGATTATAACACCATAATGCTGATGTTAAAGGCAGTAGAATAGAGAGCACTATAGAACTTTAGCATTTATCTACTTTAAAAAGAGTAGATGGCTGGGTGGCTCGGTCAGTTAAGCATCTGAGTCTTGATCTCAGGGGAATGAGTTTAAGCCTGTGAAGGAGCCTACTTAAAAATAAGTAAATAAATGAAAGAATGATAATAAAAAAAAACAACAGCAAAGAATCCGTGATTATCACCAAATGCTTTAGCTGATTCTGAATTCCAGGCAAAATACCAGTAGAAATTGTATTCAAAACAAGCACCTAGTCTATGAGGGAAGTAATTAGTTATATATACTCAGAATTTATTTTTTCCTTCTGATTCTTCTACACTGTGTCTTTTTATTTTTGGCAGGTACAATGAGAGCTTAATTAAAGTTTTCGCTTTGCGCATGTGTTTTATTTTATTTTTATGTTTTTTGATTATTTGCAATGGAAAAATATGCAGAAAAATTGAAGCATATGTCTTATATAATAATAGAGCAAATAATCCTGTCTTCTAAGTTCTACTTCTTTTGGTTAAATGCAAATGGTTTGGGATCCCTGGGTGGCGCAGCGGTTTGGCACCTGCCTTTGGCCCAGGGCGCGATCCTGGAGACCCGGGATCGAATCCCCACATCGGGCTCCCGGTGCATGGAGCCTGCTTCTCCCTCTGCCTGTGTCTCTGCCTCTCTCTCTCTCTCTGTGACTATCATAAAATAAAAATAAATTAAAAAAAAAATAAAAAATAAATAAATTCAAAAAATTCTTAAAAAAAATGCAAATGGTTTAAATAACTTTCTTAAATAATAAAATGGAATTCATTTAATGTTTCAATATTCAGAATTAAGTAGTATCATTAGGTTTGTAATCATCAGAATTCAGTCTAATTCTGTCAACCATTTCTGAAAATATATTTACGTCCAAGGGGCACCTGGCTGGCTCAGCTTGAAAAGCATGCAACTCTTGATCTCTGGGTTGTGAGTTTGAGCCTCACATTGTGTGTAGAGATTACTAAAAAAAAATAAAATAAAATAAATAAAAAACTTTAAAAAATGAATTAATTAAAAATAAAAATATGTTTACCTCCTAACTTTGCTGCTGCTGTATCTTATGCTTAAGTTGTGAGGAAGATATGAAAATATTACCCCTAAAGATGGGGATATTAAGCTTTTTGAAAGAAGTCCCATTTCTATCAGGTATTACCATTGGGAATCAGGTACTCTCCTGGGGTCTGAGAAGAGGGAACTGGTGTATTCTGTCCAAGTAATGCTACTGGTAACTGCATTTGTGAATGCCTACATTATATATAATATACCTATATTAAAGGAGCTTATATACTATTATCTATTGTTTATAGTAGCATTGATTCCAAACTGTTTGAATGAGAAATGGATATTAATGAAAAAGAGTGTTAAGTAGTTATGGTCATCTAAAAAATAAACTTCATATCCTCTGTCTTACCTATAATATAATTTATTGGTTCTATTACCTCTGGTAATAAAGGAATGTGATTATACTTGCCTTAAAATACTGTGTTTTCCATTTTTTTACCATAGAAGAATACTTATATAAACCATTAAGAAAAAAAAATGGGAAAGAGGAGTATCTTATAGTAATAAACCTAAGAAGTAAAGAAATCTTGATAAACCAAAGCTTGTACTAAACACATATATTATCAAATGCCAATTAATATGAAAAAAAGAATACCCTGTAATCAGACCAGGGATAAGTTTAAGTTCCATTTAGCTTTAAATGTTCCTCTGAACACTATTACCTGATTTGATTTTAAAAAATTACAGGCAGAATTAAGCTAAACTTTTTAGAAGGTGGAGTTTCTCATAGGTAAAACACAAAAGTAAGTATAAGTAAGCATCAAATATTGTTTCACATAAGTCTGTAGATTTCTATTAGGAGTAAGCATATTTTACTCTCATCTCAAGAATGAGTATTACTTTTAATAATATTATTTTCTTGATAACAAAAACGTGTCTTTATGGCAGTAAATCTAGAAAAAAATCCTTTCATTTGTTTAAATCATCTAACAAGGATTGAGCTTTTGGAGTGTAACCACACAACCAGTTTATGAGAGACAGTTCAAGGTCAAACCAGTTGCCCTCAAGTAAACATTCATAGTACTGTCTTTCATTCTCAGGTGTTTTGAAATGATCAAAATCAAGTGGAATGAACATGGTTCTGCTGGTTGTGGGGGAGAAAATCTGTTATCTAAGTAAACTAGTCTACCAAGAAGACTGAAAATTAAATATACATAGGCTAGTCATAGGGGTATTCTGACTCTAAGAATTTAAGATGAGTTAGAGGACTGGTGTTTTACTTAGGTCAGTGAAAAAAAAAAAGAAAAAAAAAAAGAAATGGGACAGAGCAGGTAAGCAGGAAGTGGCAGAGATAAATTCCAGAGACACAGGAAAGACATCTGCTATGGTTTTAATTGAATTCTCAATGCAAATTTACACGGGCAAGCCAGGATCATTTAAAGAATAAATAGAAATAAGTAGTTCTTTTAGTCTTTGCTCTTCTTCTCAATAAATTACTCGACTTAGAAAAACTAAACTAGACTAATTTGGCAGCAGTTGAACAACATCTGGAAAATTTCATTTTGGCCACAAGTTAAAGTAAACCAAAAAGAAACACATAAACATCATAAAAGCTATGCAATATGATGCTCAGATTTTCAGAAGAAATAAATTGACCTCAAAAAAAGTTTTAAGTACTGAACCTAGTTAAAGCATGGATTTTTAGAGTTATGCTGAGAAACCAATGTGCTTTTCTGAGTTCATAAATACAATGACAATGGTATTTAAAACTGTAACATTTGAACAAAAATAGTATAAATTAAACTGATTTTAGATTGTTCTGGACTGAATGTTTGTGTCTCCTTCAAATTCACATACTGAAGCCCTAACCTCTAATTTGATGGCGTTTGGAGATGATTAGGGTTAGATAAGGTCAGAAGGTGGGGCTCTCATAAGGGGATTAGTGCCCTTTTATTTTATTTAAATATTTTATTTATTTATTCATGAGAGACACACACAGAGAGAGAGAGAGAGAAAGAGGCAGAGACACAGGCAGAGGGAGAAGCAGGCTCCATGCAGGGAGCCCGGCGCGGGACTCGATCCTGGGTCTCCAGAATCACATCCTGGGCTGAAGGAAGCACTAAACCACTGAGCCACCTGGGCTGCCCAATTAGTGCCCTTTTAAAAAGTGTAAGAGTCACATTGCACACAGCTAGAAGGAGGCACTCTACAAGCCAGGGAGATTCTCACCAGAAACCACAGATGTTACCATGATCTTGGACTTCTAGTCTCCAGAAATATGATAACCACGCAGTCCATGGTACATGGACTTGTTATAGCAGCTTGAGCTAACTAAAATATGACTATTCAAATAGCACCTTCTTATATATAGTGGCCTGCTGTCATGTACATTTATACCATGGGCCTACATACAGCCAAGTTTTAGGATCATTATGTGGGCATTTCGTAGTACCAGATTTCATTTTCTTAAAAGGAAGATTTTTATCAATGAAATCAATGGATTTCCACAGTTTATGAACTGACCATTTATTTATAAATTAAAATTTTTAAATGAATAAGGAAAGTAATTTACCAACGATATTATAAAGGGAATTCTATGTTGAATGGAAGACTGATTAGACCACAAAAAGCTTGAGATAGCATTCAATTAAATTGATTGTGTGAGACATCTGTTTTTGGCTTGGTTTAAATAAAACACTGCATTTCCATTTTAGTGTGTGTTTCTATTGATACCAAATTTACTCATCATCATCATCTCTCTCTCTCTTTTTTTTAAAGATTTTATTTATTTATTCATGAGAGACAGACAGAGAGAGAGAGAGAGACAAAGACACAGGGAGAGGGAGAAGCCAGCTCCATGCATGGAGCCCCATGAGGGACTGGATCCTGGGTGTCCAGGATCACACCCTGGGCCGAAGGCAGGCGCTAAACCGCTGAGCCACAGCTGTTTAGCGCCTGCCTTCGGCCCAGGGCCTAATCCTGGAGTCCTTGCGTGGAGCCTGCTTCTCCCTCTGCCTGTGTCTCTGCCCCCTCTCTGTGTCTCTCATGAATAAATAAAATCTTTAAAAATAAATAAATAAATAAATAAATAAATAAATAAATAAATAAATAATAAACCACTGAGCCACCCGGGCTGCCCACTAATCATCTCTAAGTCACATTTATGATTGAACTCAAATGTATATTCTATAATACTATAGCCACAGACACTTGTCACGGATATCAATATATAGTAATGCATACAACTATCCTTTAATTGATACATCTTCATATGCACTTATTTGTAATATTTTAATTTTTTAATCATTTTTATATGTATATTTTTTATTGGAATTTGATTTGCCAACATATAGTATAACACCCAGTGCTCAGATATCAAAGAGGGTGACAAATCATGAGAGCACTTATTTGTAATAAAGAACATTTTGGGGGCAGCCCGGGTGGCTCAGCGGTTTAGCGCCAGCTTCAGCCCCAGGCGTGATCCTGGAGACCTGGAATCGAGTCCCACGGCGGGCTCCCTGCGTGGACCCTGCTTCTACCTCTGCCTGTGTCTCTGCCCTTCTCTTTCTGTCTCTCTCTCTCATGAATAAATAAATAAAATCTTTTTTTTAAAGAGCATTAAAAAAAAAAAACAAAAAAAACAAAAAAAGAGCATTTTTACCTAACACAATAGGGTTATTATTATTTTATATTCCCTGCCAACAGTTACTGATACTTTCCACAATGTGAGTGGAGCTTCCCAGTCTGTTGTTTTATGCATTCTATCATATTTTACCAACTATATGCTAGATAATAACAAGCATCTTAAAAACATCTTTTATCAGAATTTTTAGTCTTTTTGGTCATTTTTTGTCACATTACTGTATTTGGTCTATGCATCCAGAGTGTGGACTCTCTAAATCATATACCTCCATGGCTCTGTGCATTTGTAGTCTATAATTGCACCCTAAGACCTAATTCTGTATCTCTCAGGAACCTTGAAATCACAGTGAATTATCATGGTCCCCCTCACCTCTTTTCCCAATCAAACTCTTCACAAATACTGTTCCTCATTCTTTATAGAACAGAAGTATAGAGAAAGAGACTATTGAGGTAGCCTGTACATAGTGTCCTCTCAACAAACATAGTGGGCAAATAGAAAATACTCAGCATAATAAATATTTTTCCCCTGCTTGATTTTTGTTTGTTTGAAATTCCTGAAAAAAATTCATGCCTTGAATTGATGGTACATATATATCTATACTTAGGATCATATGGTCAATATGGCTTCTGAATGGCTAAATTTGACGTTGAATTACATTCAAGGAAAAATCCATTAATTTTCATTAAAATTTTCTTTACTTGTGAATCTTATCCATTTCCAATTAGATAGTAAATTTCCAAATGAGAATATTATGGATATTTGACTGAATTTTAATATCAATGACCAAAATTTTTCCTTTATTGCTCATTCTTTCATAATAGTTTATCAGATTGATCCTCAGGGTCCTCAAACTAAACTCTTGCTATATTATTTAGCTATATCTGTAGAGTTATTTCTCAGCAACTTGTCAAGACCTATATAGGTCAACCATATCTTTCTTCCCCATAATTTATCTGTTACTCTGTTTCCTTGAAGCTTGGTCTTAATTATTCCTGGATACCTGGTGTCATTTACCTTCTGAATACCTAGAATTATTAACTGATTCTCCTACCATGGGCTCACTCATCATAATTAGTCTTAAATATTTCCAAAATATTCTTTCCAGATGACAATAAAATTATCACTATGAGATCAATACAAAAATGCTTAATTAGATTTAAATGGAAAAAGTTTTAAAATTTGAGTATATTACCCTTTAGAACTACCTCTTTATTTACAAGCTTTTAATAAGAACATCAGAACCTACTCTTCTTATTGATAAAAAGAACCTAGTGTCAGTAATTTGGGGCTTATATTTTATTGAGATCCTTGCCTGTTTTCTTGGAGACATCATCATCCCTCATGCATATTAGGTCTTCCGTAATGGCTTTTAGATGAAGCTAAATTTGCAGAAAAATTCACTGAGTCTAAAACAGCATCTTTATATTAAGAAAATTCCTTCAAGTTATTAACTTTTGGGTATCAAATGCATTTGAGTATCAAATGCAAATGAAAGATAACAGCAGATTTTTTTTTTCTTCAAAACCTATACCACTTTTTTTTTTCATTCTATTTACTCTCTCTAATGATATTCCCTCATGTGGTTTTTAGACAGCTCCAGGTATAGATGTGTCATTTGTATGTCTATATATATATATAATTTACTTAAGTAGTTAATGTCCCCAGTAAAAAGTAGGTTACCTGCTTCCATGTAGGCAGTACTTCCCAGATCAGGATAAATAAATTTAACAATCTCTATTATATCAGATGTGAGATACCTGCTCTTTCCTCTCTCTTTGATAGTTAGGAAACTTGAACATTTGATGACAAAGGGAACCCATCTGGTCAGGAGTCCTATAAGGGTTGGAGTCAATACATTTTATCCTTTAATGGTTGAACAGGTTTTACAGACTAACATTTCACATTTTCACAATACCACAGTAGAATGATGCTCAATAACTCCTCAACTAGTTTTCCTACTTTCATGAATGCCTTGAATTGTCAGCTGAGTGACTTGGTTGTCAGAGTCTCCAGCTCTGGTCTTCTGTCCATAGATCTCCTACACCTTTGGACTTTTTCTTCCCAATTTAACTTCCCATTCCCTCTGGGATCTATTAACTACTCTAAAAACAAAAATTGTCCCTGTTGGAGTATAAATGCATGTTAATTTATTCACAGTTATTTATACCTCCCTGAGGTATTTAAATTTTCACAGAGAATTCCTTAGAGGAGGACAGATATTTGAAAATCATTTAAAACAACATCTGTTTTCAAAAAGATTATATTCAAATTTGAGTAACATCTAGAGTAAGGTATAACATAATTAGGCTAAATTATCTTATTTATACTAAAAAATATTCAGAGTTTTGATGAAGAATGATGTGAAGAAACCATAGGGGTAGGAAAAGAATCATTATTTTGTGGAAGATTTAGCTGTGAAATTAAAGGAAAGACAAAAAGCCACAATAGCAGGAATGCAAACAACAAGTTTATTCGACAATAAGGTGCTTTCAGAGCAAGTCATTTATTTTATGGAAAATAAAAAATAATATTGATAGTTTGAGCTAGAAAATGAAAGACCTTGAACACCATGTTCTGAAATTCTTCCTTGTTTTGCCAGGAAACAGGGAATCATTATAGGTTGCTTATGGAAAGAATGTG